>NC_138239.1:3599788-6122288 GCF_964197995.2 Scardinius erythrophthalmus
TTCTCCAGCAGATCTGCACTCCTGCTCCGGATGAGCTTTAGACTGACACATTAGCAGGACATTCACTGTAATTGCATTTATAATTCATTTCTGTGTGGTTTTTGAGGCCTAGCTGAACATGCGCTGTATTCTCAGCTCTCTCCTGATAATTGGCTCTTACGTGATGTAATGCACTTTCCCGTAAGTAGGCTTAAATGTAAATGTACTAATTTGTGCAAAACATTGCCAAATGAGGAAATATCATTATAGAGTTTTCAAGGCAGCTCTGCTTCTGTGCAATTTATATTATTCATAGAATGTTTCGATCAGTCAGTCTTAAGTGTCTATTATGAATTTTTGCAACTTTATGCATTAATGAATTGAGTTCGGTATCATTTCTTGCATCTATCTGCATATTGCGCATGTATGCGATGTGTTTGACGTGAGAATGGCACTACCTGTGAGGTAGGTGTTGTGGGAGGAGTTGATGAAGTACTGGGAGAGTGGGAATGTCATGTCTTCACTCTGGTCCAGTTTTTCGGCAGGAATGACGCTGTTCTCTTGACTGATCAGATATCTGGAGAAGCCCTCCACTGAGATCTGCCCTGTTACACAGATATCACAACACATCTCAACACCAGGAGCATGCTTGCGTGCAATTTAAATCATATTTGTGGGTTACACTTTATTTTACAGTGTCCTTGTAACACATGTTACATGTACTTACCATAGCAAATTATGCATAATTGCATGCAACTAACCCTCAACTAAATCCTAATGCTACCCTAACCCTATAGTAAGTACATGTTCTCAATTAATATTACTCAGTACAATATACAATAGACCCTTGATATCAATAGCCAACAATACATTGTATGGGCCAAATTTAGATTTTTCTTTTATGCTAAAAATCATTAGGATATTAAGTAATGATCATGTTCCATGAAGATATTTTGTAAATTTCCATCCGTAAATATATAAAACATGTATTTTTGTGAGTGAATGCAGCACAATCGAGAACATTGACAACTTTAAAGGAGATTTTCTCAATGTTTCGATTTTTTTGCACCCTCAGATTCCAGATTTTCAATAGTTGAATCTCAGCCATATCCAAACAAACCATACACCAATGGACAGCGTATTTATTAAGTTTTCAGATGATGTATAAATCTCAATTTCAAAAAATGTACCCATGTGACCCAGGAATATAATATGTTAATATGTTGTTCAAGAAAAATCTCTGATTATTATCAAGTTTGAAAACAGTTGTGATTCATTTTCTTTTAGGATTCTCTGATGGATAAAACATTAAAAATAACATTTATATGACGGAATTCTTACGGAACCCGGTCACTTTTAAACAATTTAATAAAGAAAAAAAGCTTCTGAACGATAGTGTAGTTTTCCGGCGGGATCATTATGGCACCAAAGTGACTAAATAAAGACGGCATTGTGTTCTGTTCACCTTCAACTGCGAGCAACAGAGGTTCTTTCACCTCGGAAAATTATCCCTCTCTTTCGCACCTAAACTAACAACTTGTCTCATCGAGTAAATTAGCACTGCAACTGCAAACAGACTTCAAATTAAAGTGGAGCCGGAAGATCAGTGTTCCCTGAACAGCACTCGCGCTCGGAGAGAAGACACTGGGGGACGAGCGTCCTCCGAGACTAATTCTCATCAGCAGTTTACATTCATTAAGCTCATTCTTTGCAGAGCTCCAAAGGTAATTAACCGTGGCCCTCTTTTTCCAGCTGGAAGACACTGTTCGGGATCGCGTCTGGGATCTGTCACTCCAAAGCAAACAACCTTTGATTTGCACACCGAAATAACACGAACCACCTCGCTGTCTCCAAAGGGGAGTCGGACGCTTTCTAAAGACTGCAATTACCGCACACTGCTGAAATTCTGCAATTGTCTTGTCGAGTTAAATGGAGAATGACCGAACAGGAACGAGATAAGAATGTGGATTGCATCTGTTGTCACAGTCCTGCATCCTAAGGTGCTTTTCTGCTCGCCGAGACGTCCAGACGGGTCTAGTTTGAAAGATTTTAGAGAGGGTTTTTACACTGGATTGGTCAGGCTGGAAGACTAGAAGCTATTATGTTAAGAGTTGAGCAAAAATCAGTAAGCTAGTGGAAAATCAGTCTAACTTGTCACTCTCCAGTTTGGCCAAAAGAAGATTTTATGCAAGTGACTTTTAAAAAAGTCTGGCTGATTGACTCGAGATGATGCTTTTTTAGCAAAGTAAAAATCTTTTAGTGTAATTGTACAAATCCCCAAGTCTTTTTATGGTGAAAAAACAAAAACAAAAATCTGGTTTTTATTAAGTAAACATAAGAATAACTTTTATATCATTAGTAATATTTCAAGATCAACACTTTCTGGAATGAAGCAGCTTCGGTTTACATGATTATTCATACATCATTTTATAGTAAAATCATTTTCAAATGTGAGTCTCAAATATGATCATCAGGCTTTTGAGGAAGGTTTATTTGTTCATCTCTCAATCATTGTGTTGCATTGCATTATATGTTTTAAAACTACAGAGATTTGATCATAAAACCAAGCATTTAAATATCATCTTAATAAGACATATTGACAGATATAGAAAGATGATTGATATTTATATGCATTTTATTTTAGTATCTGCCATACTGTTATTAAGATCTCATTGATTTACATTACAAGCATCAGAATTTCATCTCACTTTTGGTTCATATAAATATCAGCATTCATATTTTTGCTAAAAAATACATTAGAGCAGTTTTCCCCTCCATATTCTCACTCTATTAAACAACATGGGCCGTAAAAGCCTGATGTATCAAATATGATGCTCAACAAAACATTTTTTAAGATTTTCTTTTTGTCTTTTAAACTGCTCCATTTCAAAACACTAGATTTATCTGATCATTATTTCATATGTAGAGATGATGGTTTATGCAACTGGCCCCAGATAAAACAGCTAAGACCAGCAAACCTTTTTTAAAGAAAAGAAACATGATTTAACAGCCATTTCAAATATAAAAATAAGCACAACGTCTCCAGCGTTTACTGGCAATCGAACAACGAATGTCTCTCGGACACAATGTAATCCTGCAGACCATTCCCCACGTTTACAACCCAGTCGTTCTCCCAAATCCACAATCAATACTATGCAAATATCAGCGTCTCGTGTGGCTGGCGTGGGCGTTCGACTGTCCGCCGCCTGTCTGTGAGATTACACTGAGAAAATAGAGTCGTAATCTGTATGACAGCGGTGTGTGTCGTGGCAGAACCGCGAGCTAAAGAGCCTCATGATCATCCTCATCCATCGCCATCACTGGCTGATCAATCTCCTGTCACGGACCCGATCTCCACTTCGCCCGTGGAGCCTTGTGCTCGCACGGATATAAATAAACCGGCGCGACTGCATCTCGGGAGTTATTGTTGCTATGGCAATGAAAAGTGGAGAACGGGATGGAGGTTTTGTTTTCTTTCCAATGGAATAAATATTAGAAAACTCAAAAACTCAAGTGCACTTCTTTGCTGTCTACCTCCTACATAGGCAACATCCAGACAGATCCTTATGAGTTAGATAAATACATCCTGCACAAAAAAGTTTGGTAATTGTATTAATTATACTTTTCAGTTTAGAATGAATATGTATATTAATTATTTGTATTAGTACATTAATCAGTGTATTAATATACTTATTATAAAAGATACTTATTGAGGCCGTAAAATCGATTAATCGCGATTAATCATATCTAAAATAAAAATGTTGTGTTTATATAATATAATATATTATATATATATCACACACACACACACACACACACACACACACACGCACACACACACTATATAAACAAAAACTTTTATGTTAGGTGCGATTAATCGCGATTGATCGATTTGACAGCACTAATACTTATCCTAATATAAATAATACATATGTGCAAATAATATGCATTTTAATTAGCATATTAAATTAGTGAATTTACATCTAAGGCAACATCTAAATTGAAACAGATCCTTATAAGAGAGATTTACAACATATAAGCATTTGGATTTACAGTTGCCTTATACAGGCAATAACTCGATTGAAAAGATTATTAAAAATGTGAGATTGTTTAATTAATATTCATGAGCCTGTGTGCTGATTCGCTGACAAAAAGCAGATCTCCAGAGGAGGGAAAAGACGTAAACAAAGAGACGAATGACTGAGAATATCTGATGAAATGTACATTTTTAGATTTGGTTGTTGCTATAATGTTTCAGGCCTGATTACTAAACAATTTAATGACCAAAAGTGAAGTTGTAACTGTTTTTAGGCCTCCCAACGGTTTCTGATGTGAGTGTATCAGGCATTTAAAACTGATGGGATTTAAGGTGTCTCTTTTCCTGCGCTCCGGGTTAAATGCCGAGGTATTTGCTGTTTGAAGCGACAGACAACACGGAAAAACACTGTTTAATGCGGCTGTCAATCAACAAGTTGGGTGGAAAAATGAATGAGGGATTATATTTCATATTAGTATGATGACAGGAACTGACGGCGTTCTGTTTAAGAGCCCTCATCAAACCTCATGAGAACGCAGGGCCGAAACCTCCCACAGAATTATCAGAGATAATCAATTACACTCCAGCTGTCTATCAGCAATCGATACATAAACTGAGCTAATTCTCGTCTGATCGCCGGGGATGATGGGATACTGAGAAAACCTGATCCTGACAATGGTCTGCGCCGCTGGGTTAAAACATTTACTGACAGCAAACTTCACTCCCAAATAAGAACCGTCACGGTCGAACACCGACTGCTGTGCATCTCAACATCAGAGCCATATTTGATTTAAGAGCTGAAGATTTTCAGTGAATAATGACTACATTTGAGTCTTTCTCTCACACAAAGCGTCATGTGACTTCAGAGGATTTAGGATAGTGAATGAGTCATATGAACTTCTGTTATGGTGTTATGAATGATGAATCTAAATGAAATCAATACTGAGATGCGGCTTAGTGCGATTTAACTGAATAAATATATCGGTTTTGGAGTGGAGCGCGGCACTGTGTTCATTTACTACATTTACTACATTTGTAATGAGAAACCAACAAAGGAGAAAATATGAAGACAGAAATATTATTATTGTAATTTTACAGTTGTATTGGGTTTTTTTTTTTCTACTGCAACAATATGTATTGTGAAAAGCGCTAGGTGAAATGTGTAATGAAATGTGGGTAAAATTATTATTATTACTATAAAAACTTTTATTTTACAGTGAAATAGTATTAGAACAATATTAATATATTCCTTATTTTGTTATTTTATATGTATTATTATTAATAATAATGAATATAAATTATTATTATTATTATTATTATTATTTTTGTTGTTGGTTTTAGTCATATTGATATATAATCACTTTATGATTTTTTTCTCTCCAAATTGTGCAACCCAACACACAATTACAGCAAACTTGGAGCTCTTTATATATGTATTTTTTATAAATACAATTTTACAGTTGCTTTGTAAAATAATAATAATTATTATTAAATTCTTGTTTTTTATTTTACACTGAAATTATACATTATAACAATAGTAATATTTTCCTTTTTTATTTATTTATTTTATAATACATATTTATTAATACATTTTTACAAATATTTTATTTAATAAAAAAAAGATTAGGGTAAAGCTACATACAAGCTTTGCAAACTTACTTGGAGCTCTTTTTATATAATCACATTTTAAATCACAATTGAAATGATCAGATTATTGTTTATTTTTTAATTAGATTTATAGTAGATAATTAGATTTTTTGGTGACACTTTATTTTAAGGTTACATAGTTACATTGTAATATATGTATAATATATTAATTAACGATATGTACTTACTATTACAGTTAGGGTTTGGTTTAGGGTTAGTTGCTTGTAATTATGCATCATTTACTGTTAACAAGTAGTAATGCATAACTTCATCACCTTAAAATAAAGTGTTTTTCCCCAAATCGTTCAGCCCTACTGTGAAATGTGAAAAACTTCATCTGTGTTCTCCTTTAGAGTTTGGAACGAGGTGATGGCGATCACATGATGGCATTAGTCTCAGACAGACCTTTTTGAATCATTCCTGGGTTGGGCTCAAACTTCTCCATGAGCATCTGGGTTTGCTCCGGCTTCAGCGGCGGGTACAAGATCTCGTTCAGGCGAGGGTCTCGCTGCTTGTTGTTGATGAAGTCAGTCAGCTCATCCATGGTGAGGAAGTTTCTGCTCTTCGCTCCACTGGACGGAGACGGCGAGAGATGTGAGACACAGAAAAAGAGTGAGAATCATGACAATGAGATGAGCAGAAACATCCCCGTGTGCAAATTACACAATGACTTTCAGGAGAGTTGTTTTTGTTTTTAATGTCTCGGTTATGATCAACGCTAATTATCTTTCATTATGATTTTTTTAATTGTAACATGCGCTCATGCGCTCGTCTCATAAAAATCATTCCAGCATGACTTGAAGGCATCATTAGCTATACATAATAAATAAAAAATAAAGATAAAAATGATCAATTAAAAGAATGTATAAGAAAATAAATGTATAAATATATAAAAAACAGATAAAAATACATACATAAAATAGATAAAACACTTAAACATAAGAAATAAATATATATAAAATTAGAAAAAGATAAATAAAACTAAGATAAATAAATAAACAATCAAACAAATAAATAAATAAATAGTTAAAAACAGAAAAATAATAAATAAAAACAGTGTATAAAAATAACTAAACACATAAATAAAAATTAATAAAAACAGTGTATAAAAATAACTAAACATAAATAAAAATAGATGATCAAAATAGATCAATTAAATAAATAGATAAAAACTAAAAAAAGGTAAATAAAAACAATGTATATAAAATAAATGTATAAATAAATAAAAACAGTTAAATAAATAGATAAAAAGATAAAACATAAATAAATAAACTGATAAAAATGGAAAAACAGATAAATAAAAAAATATAAAGAAAGAAAGAAAGAAAGAAAGAAAGAAAGAAAGAAAGAATACATAAATAAAAAACAGATAAATAAAAATAACGTATACAAAATAAATGCATAAATAAATAAATAAATAAATAAATAAATAAATAAAAATACTAAAAAGTAAATAAAAAAATCTAATAGATAAAAATAAATACATAATTGATAAAATGGCTAAATAAAAACAATGCATAAACAATTAAATAAATAAATTAGAAAAAATATAAAAACAGATAAATAAACAAATAAATATATAAGAAACAGATTAAATAGATAAAAATAGATAAAAACAAATGTACGACTGAATAAATAAATAAACAGATAAACCAATAAATAAACAAACAAATACATCTTTTTGTATTTTATTGAAGGCATCATTAGCTAAAGCTTCATAAAGACTTACAGATCAGCAAATATCTGGTTGATCTCAGATCGCGGGCAGAGATGATTGATGAACACTTTGTAAATGTCAGGGGTCAAATCCTCCAACGGGATGGAGTCATTCTGCAGAGACAACCAAATAATGAAATACATATTCATATATTTATTACACAGCATCCATTAAGTCCAAACAGAGTCTTTAACCATGAGTCGAAACAATTAATCACCTAAAATAGAGGAGCCAAACCAGCTTTTAATAACATGTGCTCTCATATTAATAAAAACAAATATAGCCTACTTAAGCTGGCCTCCATATTAATTAGTTCTTTCCATCCTAAGAGAAGCATCTAGTCCGAATCAATCGGTTTGTTACGACAAACTCAATAACGGACATCAGTCAATGTCATCCGCACGCTGTTAGACATTCATCTCCCGCAGGAAACATCCGAAACACTGAGTCTGGAAGGCCACGCCGGCGCCCGAGGCTGATGAATGCTTTGTTGGTCAAAATATAAAGCAGCAAACAAACAAAGAGAAACGCATGAAAGGATGCGAATGCGAGTGAGTCAGACGAGGAGGGCAGCGAGAGTAAGCCCATGATGATTTCTCATTAGCTGCACACTTTTTTCCCTCGCGAGTCTCCCGAGGCCTTTTAACATTATGGATTTTGAAAATCTCCCTGTGTCCGCCGCTCAACCTTTATATTTGCCGTTAAAACGACAAGGCAAACAAATTGACTCCCCTTGTTGCTGGGAATGAAAAGGCAAGATGTCATTTGTCAGGCGTTTAGAAAGGCGACGCGCTTCAATCTGAAACCGCAGGTTTTCTGGTAAATCCCTCACTGGCTTCCTCTCTGCCCGTGGGTTTCTGGAGCGATTAACCCAACATATGCTCACCCGGCCTGACGGAAGATTACAGCTCTCCAGTGCCGTTTCCACACGCTTCCGGTCAGTGGAGAAAATGCGGAATATGCTGCAGAACGAGAGGGAAACGTTAGGATGATTGAGTCTGTTGGTGTTCTGGTTTATCGGGTGGAAACGGTCGGTGTCTTACTTCTTCACTGGGACACGACCCTCTTGGTTAGGCTGCAGCTTGAGTCTCGTGAAGCTGGTGAGAAACACAACAATTTCATTGAAAAGTTACATCAGTCATTCTCTGGGAACGATGGCATTGTTTGGACTCGTGTCTCCATATCGTACTATTGATGAACTGGATACTGAACTAATGTAATGTAAAGGTTTTTCACCAGAATGTCCCAAAAGATCCCATTCATCACTTGTACATTTTTATTGGATGGATGGATGGATGGATGGATGGATAAAGGGAGGGGATGGATTGATATATGGATGGATGGATGGATGGATGGAGGGATGGAGGGGATGGAGGAATGGAGGGGATAGATGGATAAGTGGATGGTAGGAGGGATGGAGGAAGGGAGGGGATGGATGGATGATAGATGCAGGGGATAGATTGATGGATGGATGATGGATGGATAGATAGATGGATGGATGGATGGATGGATGGATGGATGGATGGATGGATGGATGGATGGATGGATGGATGGATGGATGGATGGATGGATGGATGGATGGATGGATGGATGGAGGAATGGATGAAGGGAGGGGATGGATGGATAAGTGGAGGGAAGGATGGAAGGATGAAGGGAGGGAGGAGATGGATGAATGAAGGGAGGGAGGAGATGGACGGATGATTGATATATAGAAGGATGAATGGATGGAAGGATAAACAGATAAATAGACAGATAAATAGACAATAAGATAAAAGATATTAAGATAAACAAACAAACAAATAAAAATACATAAATAGATAAAAGATAAATACATAACGATGAAAAAGATCAAATATAAAAATAATTGTATAAACAAATAAATAAATAAATAGACAAAAAAATAAATAAATGCATGTTTAATACTACAATAAGGTCTAATGTGTTAACATTATGTAATGTATTAACATGAACTAACCATGAGCAATACATTTGTTACAGTATTTATTAATCTTTGTTAATGTTAGTTAATAAAAATAGTCATTCATTGTTTGTTCATATTAGTTCACAGTGCATTTACTGATATTAACAAATACAACTTTGGATTTGAACAATGCATTAGTAAATTGTTAAAATAAACAATAAGATAATTAAATTCTGTCGAAGTGCAGTTCATTATTAGTTCATGTATTTCAAAAACTATTCATGAAATCAATTCATTATGGGTTTAAAAGAGAAATCGTGTGGTATATGTGTGAGCGGTTCTTGATCTGAACAGGTGAAGGTCCACGATGGTCCATCGATCAAGAACCGCTCACACATATATCACATGATTTCTCTTTTAAACCCATAATGAATTAATTTCATGAATTTGACGAGTGATCTGCAGGTACTCACGCTTTCTCCAGACAGGACTCTCTGCCCATGTTCTGAGCGAGTAGGTTAGACGCCAGACTAAACAGCTCATCTGCCCACTCCTTTATCAATGACAAAGCACAAACAAAACACGCCACTTTCATTCAAAACTATTCAGGTCAAGTATCCTGACTGAAATTAATGCTGCACAAATATCTCACTGACAGAAATACAGTATATATCATGCTCTCAGGGCTTGACATTCACTTTTTGGTTAGAAGTGGTTTTCCAAAGTTACGAGCCACTCCGCATTTTCACCGGCCACATCTTTGACACTGGGGGAAAACTGCCATATATATATATTTTTTTAATATTATCTCATAATTTGGCAGCAGGTTTATTAGGCTGCTGTCCCTTTAAGACCGATCCATTACACTGTTACACATGCATTTACTTTCTCAACTGTTTATGTTCACTTAAAACATAACTGTGTTTACATGAATACATGAATTACGTGAATACACTCCAAGACTGTCTTTTGTGTGTATTTGACTGTTTAAGTGCAATAAGCTGCGAAATATAACTTAATTTAGTACTGAGAGTCGGCTTTATGTGCCGCACTTTGAGTGTTTGAGCACAAAATCAAATTAGAGTCAAATTATGTGCAATACTGAAATGCACGCCCTGGAACAGCAACAATATTCATCTGAAGCAAATGAAACGAGTGAGTGAGAAGAGGCGGGTTTGTGTGTCTGAGAGATTAGGGAGAAAGAGCTGGTATTATGAATCAGTTCTGTGGGAAATTAATATTGGAAGCATTTCATATATTTCAGGATCGACATGTATCGAAAAATCTATATTTTTGACAACACTTTTGTTTTGCACTGAGTTTATTATTTTCGATTGCCTTTTTTAGTAACATTTTTCAGTTAAAAGAACTGAAAAATTTATATATAACCCACCAAAGTGTGTAGTAGGAGTGACTGTTACACACCACCACTGAAATACACCCGCGGTTGGTGTTAATGTCAAGCCCTGCATGCGCTACTTATTTGATCAGATGTTCTGATGCTGATGAAACACCTTAGCGACTTCTTCTTGGAAGGCCATGAAGTTCAGGTACTGGATATTGACCATGTCGGGCCCCGTCACCACCGTTAGCATCCGGTTCTCTATCCGTCCCACCAGATTGCCCACATCCAGGAGCTCCCGGAGCTTTGCTTCCTGAGGGAAAACAATAATGAAGTCTCGCTGCCATAAAACATCTCAAGTAAGCCAGTAAGCCTCTTTACGGCTGATCTCGCCCACAACCGTTTCCCACGAGCGCTTTATCCCTACGATAAAAACTGCTGAACACCTGCTGATGATGGAAGAACATTCAACACATCCACTTGTTTTACTTCAGGACCCAAACATATTCACATTTAGAAACCGGAACCCAAAAATGACATTTATAGGTTAAAACTGGATTCAGTTTGGATCTAGACTTTGTGGAGATTTCAGATGATGCCAACTCTGGCTCTACATAGAAAAATGTCAAAATATTCTCCTTATATTGTAATATTATCTTTATATTGTAATAATTATTATAATCAAGGCCTGTTCATACCAAGGACGATAACTATATATATTATAGTTAAAGATATTAAAGAATAACAGAGTTCACACCACAACTATAAAGACAGAAGCACAGAGAATCCATTGACAGCCAATCAGAATCCATCCTGCTTTAAAGAGCTTGAGCATTTAAAGTGGCAGATGACAAATCTGCAGTGCACTTATAATAACAGAACAATATACATGTATTGTATAATATCTGTATATTACTGCCATTTGGACTTTACCTTGACACACTTATCTGGGTACTTCGAGTACTAAGAAAGCTCGTTTCTGCCAGGGAATAAAAAAATGTAAAACGTAATTGAGTCTTTTAATCTCACAATTTAGAATTTTTTTTCCTCCCCTTGCTATTCTGCTTGTATATCTCACAATTCGTTTATTTTTTTTTTGTATTTTTTTTTTTTTTTGGCCATGCAATAATTATTAATTTTAAGTAATTGTAACTTTATCTCACAATTCTCAAATGTCAAAATTGCGAGTTATAAACTCAAAATTGAGAGGTACAGTATAAACTATACCACAATTATTTGTTTAAATCTCAAGAAATCTTACTGTTTTTACTCGCAATTCTGGGAAAGTAAAAAAATTGCGAGATATACACTTGCAAAAACGTTATATCTCGCGATTCTCTTCTAGATCTTCTATTCAGCCGAAAAAAAAACTTTGTTGCATTATTTCCCTGTTATCACAGTAAAGCTGATTTGAAACAATCTGTATTGTTAAAAGCGCTATATAAATAAAGGTGACTTGACTTGTATCTCGTAATAACCTTTTTAACAGACTTTTTTCAAAGAATCGTGAGAAAAAAATCTGCTTTGAGCAAAACGTCAGAATTGTATGGAAGCTTGTTTCCGCCACAGAATAAAACATTTTAAGAGATAATTGCGACTTTTTATATCACAATTGCAAGTTTACATCTCGCAATTCTGACTTTATTTCTCAGAATTTCGAGATATAAAGTCAGAATTGCGTGAAAAATTGCGTAAAAAAAAAAAAAATCCGTCTTTATCCCCCCCTTAGAATTGGACTTTATATTAGTTTACAGTATATCTCACAATTCTGAGAATATATGTCAGAATTACGAGATATAAAGTCGCAATTGCGTGTTATAAAGTCAGAATTGCGTGATATAAAGTTGCAATTGCGAGAAAAAAAGTCAGAATTCTGACTTTATAAGATGCAATTGCGACTTTATTTCACGCAATTCTGACTTTATATCTCGCAATTCTGACTTTATAACACGCAATTGCGACTTTATATCTCGCAATTGTGACTTTATATCTCGCAATTCTGAGAAATAAAGTCAGGATTGCGAGATGTAAACTCGCAATTGTGAGATAAAAAGTCGCAATTATCATTTAATTTTTTTTATTTTGTGGCGGAAACAAGCTTCCATAGAATTGAGAGCTAAAAAGGTGCAATCAACATGTTTTTTTATTCCGAAGCGAAAACAAAAATGCACAGAATACTTCCTAAATTATGCCACTGTAAAACAAGCATTTTCTGTAAAGCTGCATTGGAACAAAAGTGTTATGCAAATAAACATGATGAAATGCATATGCTCACACAGGAATATAATTTCCTATAAATGTGAAATGTAAAAATAAAACAGTGTCTGGTTGCTTTGCATGCAGATCAGATGCTCTGTTCCCGTCCAAGTGGGCGTTTGCTGGCAAGAACAAGCTGCAATGTGGACCTGATGTTGTGCCAAAAAAGCCTTCGCGTCTGTAGCTCTGATGCCTGGAGTGTTGCTCAGGTAGGGAGCATGTCTCTAGTTTTGGAGCTGATATTTCATCTGAAGCGTCGTCCAACAAGTGTGTGTCTGCGCACGCACATGCAGCTGTGCAACAGGTGTGTGTGTGTGTGTGTGTGTGTGTGTGTGTGTCCTCTCAGCTGTCAGTAATTACAAGCCAAAGCAGTGACTCTCCAATCAAGTGCTGATGAGCGAGTGCCATCCGTGCCACAGCAGAACCAATGCTTCAACAAATATAATCCAGCATAAAAACACTCGCTGCCAAACGTGTGTGTGGATGTTTGAACGAGAAACTGCGCACAGGCAGCAAATCCCATGAGCACAGGAGCACTTCCCTGAGAACAAATGGAAAAAGACACCCGACGGTTTTCCATCAAGAAAAATCTAATGTTTTATCAATTTCGGCTGTGACTCACAAAAAACAATAAACCTACAATAACACACCCCAGAGGAAACCGAAGCCATTAAAGAGTCTAAACCCATCAGTGCTCACGGAGGGCTTTGGTAATTTCAAAGATGGTTCAATGAGTAATATTACATTTTGAATTGTCTTCTTGCCACTTGAGGGAGCGAATGATTGAATGGCGCCACCAATGTCTCGCTCCAAACTAGCATTCAGATGCATTGCTAAATGATGCTCGTAAATATTTGATTCAGTCGCATTCAATCGAAACGACGTGCAAACACTGAATAGACTTGCACACTCAACACAGAGTATATCAAAGAATCTGACGTAAAGGGATAGTTCACATGGAATTCTGTCATCATTTACACTCCCTCAAGTTGTTTCAAACCTGTATGAGTTTCTTTCTTCTGTTGAACACAAAATAATATAATGTCGGTAATGACGGCACACACTGACATACAGTAGTATTTTTTTCCTACTATGGAAGTCAATGGGGTCCATCAACTGTCTGGTTACCAACAATCTTCAAAATGTCTTCTTTTGTGTTCAGCAGAAGACAGAAACTCATTCAGGTTTGGAACAACTTGAGGGTGAGTAAATTATGACAGAAATTTCATTTTTAAGTGAACCGTTCCTTTAAGGCCGCTTGTCCAGACGTTAATAAAAACATACCAAAGAACTGAATGAAGCCTGTCAATGAAGGACCAAACAAAATAGAGCTGGAGCAAAGAAAATTCATGCAGGTTTGAAACAACATAAGGGTGAGTAAATGATGACAATATTTAGATTTTTGGGGGAACTATCCCTTTAAGTTAAGTATTCAACTTCAGCGTGTGGGAGATGTGTGTGCTGGTACTTTACTATGAAACACATGATTTTCACCTGCTGGACCATAACACACAGATACACATTGAAGGACCTGAGTCATATCTAGAGACCAGAAGATCAATTCACGAGAACAACCTAGCAACTATCTCAGCAACCACTTAGCAACACCCTGGGCTGACCAATCTGTGAAATCTGTAATTGCGATTTTTTCTGATACAAACTGTGAATGTGTTTTTAAAAAGAAAATCCAGGTTTGCTCAGCTTGTTTATAGGGATGTACAATTACAACATCAACATGACTATACAATTATAATTAATATTATTAAATAGCTCAGACAGTAGAGCGGTGGCGCTTGCAACGCCAAGGTCATGGGTTCGATTCCCAGAGAAAGCAAGAACTGATAAGAATATACATGTGTTTGAAATGCAATGGAAGTCGCTTTGGATAAAAGCGTCTGCTAAATGCATAAAAATTTCACTGTAAAATAAAAACATCAAGTATTTAAGAAAAATAATACAGTACTAATTTAACTTTAAAGTTGCAATGCTAAAATGTATGGCTGTCTTAATTTCTTCATCTTTAAATGTTAAACCATCAAACTTTTATTTTTAAATTGTATTATTCTTCTCTTTTGTTAACAAGAGCTGCTTATTACAAGTACACTTAAAAAAAAAAAGTAACATCCATGATAACTGTTTTTATTCAAGTCAAAAATATTACTTAAAGGGGTGGTTGATTATGATTTGACTTTTCTAACTTTAGTTAGTGTGTAATGTTGCTGTTTGAGCATAAACAACATCTGCAAAGTTACAACGCTCAAAGTTCAAAGCAAAGGGAGATATTTGCTTTTAAAGAAATCACTTTTTAAGGACTACAACAAACGGCTGGTAGAGACTACACCACATTCCTCCCGGGTTAGTGACATCACTAACCCTACAATTTACATAAACCCCGCCCCCTGAACACGATTTATAGATTATCATGACAGAATATGCTAATCAATGACTAGAAGATAACTCCACATCAGCTTCATAAATTCATCAACTAACCATTCAGAAATGTTGCTCTACATGTTGTCACTTAACATTAGTTAATGCATTATTGTAAAGCGTTACCCGAATCTGTATGGGTTCAGTCAGCAGAAACAGCTCTTTAAGGTCTTAATAGCAGGTGAAGCTCATAATTAATGAGAAGTGTTAACTGAATCGAGCCGCTCTGAGACACTGTATTTTATTTCCTTTTTATTCTAAACTGTTTTAATTATTCTTATTTATTTAGATTATTTTAATTGCTTCTATGTAAAGCACTCTGAATTACCATTGTGTATGAAATGTGCTATATAAATAAACTATATAAACTACTATATTAATATCATTATCACAGCCTTTACGATTTGATAATCACATTAAGCCATAAGGCAATTCCAGTTTTATTTCAATGAGTCGTGCATCCCTACTGGCAACCATCCCCAACAACCTAGCGCTGTGGTGCCGACTTTTGCACGTGAAAACAACACAATTTTAATGCAATACTTTTCTGTGCACATGTTCCAATAAAGCTTTCACATATGTGACTGCAGCGAGGAGAACGAGTGCGCCGCACACATCCTGAAAAATGAAGCCAAAACATTGATCGCCCCCTGGTGGCTGGCAGCAGTATAGGTCATAAACCCCGCCCTGTCCGTCACATCGAATTACACTTCAAATAATTTTTCCCAAAGATGGTTTCTGTCAATTTAGGAAGTTTTTCCAATAAGTTTGGTTTTAGTTAGTCATTCGATGCCATAAAATGTTCCGAATGATTTCATCGGCAATGACCGTTTCTAGGATATTTTGACTTCATTTTTCAACAACAAAAGGAAGAGGAAAAGTCCATCTTTATTACAGTCTGTGAAAGAGACACCTCTTGTCTTTGTTTCAGACAGGATCTTCCTGTAACCCTCATGACTCATGATTGGGTTCGGGCCCCCGGGGCCCTTACAGCCAGACTACCGTTACACTTTTATTTAAAGCAGTTTCCACCGACAGCATGACAGACGACACAGGTTCATTAGTGAAAGACTCTGTGTGTACTGCAGACATGGGCTCTGAATAGCACATGAATAATACATGCAGTTATTGAATAATAAATTGAATCTTTAAAAGGGGAGTTCTGTGTGAACTGGACAGATGTGTGAGAGACTGGCTCTAAAAGAAGATCAAGCCTGTAAATAGCCGACTTGTTGCGTGATTTTTTCCATTGCATTTTATTTTTCTGCATTCTTTTGCATTTTGCACGTAGTATTTTTAACATTTTTGGTTTAGTGCGCAAAAATATTCTCATCTCATCATGCATTTCAACACGTCAAGCTCATGAACACAGGCATTATTATCTCTGTAAACTCTCTCACGTGTGCATGTTTCATGCAAATCTGCGTTTTATATTCTCTGCAGGACGCCTGGGCAGAATGAAAGGTCCTGTTGAGAGGGAAATAAATTTGATTTAGATTTATCTGCACACCTGCATATATTACAGCACTCCAGCACACTGACAGATGCAGACGTGCAGACGCTCTTTTGTAATGAGAGACCTCTACATTTTCTATTTGTCTGATGGAATTCAGCGCTGTGATAAAACTATTCATCGTTGATCATCACAGTGAAAAATCAAGAGCGAGTTAATTGCTTTCGGCAGCAGAATTTAAACATGCTCTTTAAAAGAATAATATGAAAATAAGTGGTGCTTGGCCCTGCTAAGCTCATTACGGTTGCTACTGTGGGTGGTTGCTAAGTAGTTTTTGGATGGTTGCTAAGGAGTTGTTATGATGATCTGGGTGGTTGTTATGGTGGTTACTTACTACCGGCCAAATCCGAAAGAGTGTTTTCCCGTCTGTGCAGTGCAAGTGGGAGTTTATCCCTTACGAAACAAAAATATATTGCAATATACTAGAATTTATATTGCAATACATTAGAAAATATATTTCAATGTATCAGAAACTTCCTCATATATTTGAAAATATATAGCAATATATGGATGGACAACCTATTGGTATATATTGATTCATATATTAAAATACATTGATATACAAACAAAACTGTATTACATTTATTGCATGTATGTTTATTGAAACAAAGTATTTTTTATGAGTTAAGCAAGCTCATGCATAGGTTTACAGAGAGATTGATTAACAATAGTCCAAATCAAATTTTTGCATGACATTCATTATATTTTACATTATATAGCCATATGGATGGGCTATGTATTGGCTATGGCTATGTATTGATTCATATATTGTAAAATGTAGATGAGAGTATTATAAATGAAATGATCATTAACAGCAGCAATACAACATTTTTTTTTTTTTTGAGTCCACTTTGAATTCCCCCACATGACATTTCATCCTCAACATGACCAAAGTCCAACTTTCCAAGCACACTCAGGCTACGTTTACACGGAAACGATCTGAAGAGAAAACGCAAAAGTGATCACTTTTTATTCTGCGTTTAGACGAGCGTTATCGGGGGGGAAATCTGCGTGCATGTGGTGACGCAAAAGTGTGTGAAATTCAATTTAGTATGCACTCCAGGCGGCTAGGTGGCAATGTGAAGCACTGATCGGTGCCTTCACTGTCTAGCAAACTTTTGCGTTTTTACCATTTAGACGGAAACGCGACGGTGGAGCGTTTTTAAGATTTCCACTCTGGAGGGTGGTTTCACTTTTTTGCGTTTTTAAGCCCCGAAAACGCCGTCGCCGTCTAAACGAAAGGCACATCTGATAAAATATTTTTACGTTTTCACCCGCGAGCGTTCTCGTGTAAACAGGGCCTCAATCACAGTTTTTGTTAAGAGAAGAAATGCTTTGGAGAAATGCTCTGTGCTGCTGCCTGCTGTTTCATCAGATCTGCTCTCATCTGACTCTCCCCTGCTCACACTGGCAGCGGCGCCAGCGCGATCTGAATGCGCCACTCCTATTGGCTCTTAGCACCATAACATAACACTGCACTAAAGGATTGTTGTCCTGTTTTTTCCACTGAGGGATTGTTCTGTTTTTGTTGCACTAAAAACTGTTTTATTTTTTTTACAATGAAGAACAGTTGTCCTTCAGCTGCTGCTTTTGAAATAAACCTCATTCAGTTAATGTGAACTATCGATATCTTATTCAATCTATTATATTTTAAAATATATGACAGACATTGTACACTAGATTATTTCATATTTACCATGTATACAATATATAATATGATAATTATATAATATATATTATGTAATATAAATCAATATATTTTTCAACATATTTAATATATGTTCCCATATAAATCTGATTATATTATCTAGTACATTGAGGTATATTATTGCATATAATTTTACATATATATTTACATATATACAGGGCCGGTTCTAGACATTTGGAGGCCCTAGGCAAAATTCATGTTGGAGGCCCCCCACCCCCAATAAAAAACACTTGAAACAAATATGATTCCTAACTTTTTTATTTATACAACATTTCATTTTAAATTTAGTATATTTTTACTTACACAGTACATAAGTTTGGACAAATTACTATTTTTAATGTTTTTGAAAGAAGTCTCTTATGCTCATCAAGCCTGGATTTTATTTGATCAAAAATACAGAAAAATAATATAGTGAAATATTATTACAATTTAAAATAATGGTTTTCTATTTTACTATACTTTAAAATATATTTCTGTGATGCAAAGCTGAATTTAGTGTCACGTGATCCTTCAGAAAACTTTATAATATTCTGATTTATTATCAAATGTTAGAAATGGTGCTTAATATTTATTTTATAACATGTGATACTTTTTTTCAGGATTTTTTGATTATTAAAAAGTTGTTTTAAAAAAGTCTTCACTATCACTTTTATATATTTAACACATCCTCGCTGAATATTCCTGTTTTTTTTTTTTCTGTATTTTTGATCAAATAAATGCAGGCTTGTAGAGCATAATAAGAAACTTCTTTCAAAAACAATAAAAATAGTAATGGGTCCAGACTTTTTACTGGTAGCCTACTACATCAAACTTTATCTAAAGTAATCTCTTTTTTGTTTAATGAAGATGTTATTGTTCTTGTTGTTATTTTGCTGGTGTATTCAGTTTATTCACAGTTCCAGAATACCACTTCAGTAGATGAACATAAACGTGCTTTTATAATTGTTTTCATAGCTGCGTTATGGGCAGATATTGCATTGCTACCTTAAATATGCTATACACAAATCAAGTGGAAGAGAAAGATACGATCGCTACTGAGCAGGGAAAAAAATCTAAACTAATATTCGTATAGGCTATGATGTCAGGGTATTATCTAATCATCAGCAGAATATAGAAGATAGACCCATAGATATGAGATCCTTTATTTGAAACATTTAAAAATGTTGCAGTGTGTTGGTTTTTTAACTTTGAATACAAACGTCTTATCTTTTACTTTTGTAGCTTTTTTACTAGTCAGCTCCCAACGCGATGTTATTCATTGTACGCGCAAATTCAAAGCGTCGCGTCTGGGCACGTTAATGACGCTCGCACTCTTTTAAACTCGTAGACTAACAAAGCGGTGAATGATTTTTCCAGAAATGACGCTGATCTACAGTAGCCCACACGTTTATATTTAAAATACATTGCAATCACTCCAAAATCGATGACCTGCATTACGAGCTGTGCTTCTTTGCGTGCCTATGTAGACTTTTGTACAGTCATGGGCTGGCGTTAATGTGACGTAATGTAACAGTCTATGGTTAAGATAAACATCGTCACTATTTTTAGTTAATTAATAAATTTTGAAATAAATTGTAGATAGGACATTTGTACATTTATTTATTTATTTTTTATTTTTTATTTTTTTGTCCCTCTGTCTGGGCCCCATCCCGCCAATCGGGCCCTAGGCACGTGCCTAGTTTGCCTTTGCGTTAATCCGGCTCTGCATATATATACAATGCCTCTTCCAATATATAATTTAATATAATGTGGGATATATTTCAATATACATAACAATATATTAAATAGTATAATAATATGTATTTATTCAATATATGAAAACGGCAATAATTGCAGTATTGTCCCATATATTGCAATATATAACTTATAATATATTATTATATAATATATCATATGATATATTACTATGTCAGTTTCACAATATATGGAGACACATGAAATATATTGTCACGTAATATATTGAGAAATATATTTTTGTTGCGTAAGGGATTGTCTTGCTAATTAGGGCTGCATGATTAATCGCAATTAAAGTGAAATTGCGATATGGCTTAGTACGATTACAAAATCACAAAAGCTGGGATATAATAAGTGCATATATGCGCTGTGTTTTTCAGAGTGAAGCGCAGCATTGTGTCCTTCTACACATGATACAGTGAACCTTACAACATTAACTCTTTCCCTGATGGACTTTTCCAGCTTTCCGAGTTTTCCCTGTTATACTGTAATGTTATTACGCATCTTCTGAAAGAGTAGAGAATCTCCTGATCAAAACACAGAAGCAGCAGAAACAAGTGATATAAGTTTTGCTTATGCATTTAGTCTGACATAAATGTGATTTTCTCAGCTTTTTGTTTAAATGAAACTTACCCACATTGAAGTGTTGATAAAAGCTAGAATATATATATATATATATATATATATTTTACTTTTTTTTAAAGTAGAGGCTCTGTTCTTTCTTTTGATATTGCATGTTCAGATAATCATACAACACAATATTCTGGGGACCATGAAATTATTGTGAAAATTATCAAAAACGTTGGCGGCAGCTGGCAAAAAAAAGTTAATACTTTTATTTTCCTGTTTATTAATGTCAAGTTGCTTTGAACAATCTCTATTGTATAATATTGTATAGTATAATATAAAACTTGATTTAATAACAATAATATAATAATAATAATAATTATTATAATTATTATTTTAATTTAGTCTTAATGATAGTCATACTGATTTATAATCACAAAATTTGGGGCCAAATTGGCAAAAAAAAAAAAAAGCATTTTAAATCACAATTTTTATCAGGAAAATAATGTATTTACATGTAAGCAGCATGATCCTCAGACCAGTTTTTTTGTTTTATTTTTTATTTTTCAGTAAAAAATTACAGTAGTAATATTTGAAGACTTCAGATGCAAAAAACTCTAGTTTCTTTTAAATTAGCTGTTTTTTTTTTTTATCAAGCTCATATGTTTAGGTTCAGTAATTTCACTTCAATGGCAATGAAAAGATTATTAGTCAGTTACTGAAATGCCTTATTTTCAAAAATCTCAAGACAAGAGTAAAACATGTGAAATGTAAGATGGACTTAGAGTTTTTTTTTGCATCTGAAATCTTAATTTTCTGTTTATATAAAAAAAAAACATATAATAATATCTATATTATTAAAATTTTACAGGCAAAAAGCATTTTAAATCACAATATTTAACAGGAAAATCATAATTAGATCCGTCCCCCCAAATCTGCCGAACTGAAATCCTAAGGTTACTGGGTTTGTTCAAATCCCTGAATAGTAACATTGATGCTTTCCCAAGCAAACACCATTAACAATGGCTCCAGACACACTCACAGTCCACCTACACCTGCGATAATCACGGTCCCTGTAGTCTGTCTCCCTTTAGGCCTGGAAAGAATGCTCTGAAAAATGCATATTCATTATAATGATGGCGGAGCTGTGAAGGAGGAGGTTTTAAATGAGATGAGTCAGCGCGGATGAGCCCGCAGGCGAGCCGGTTCCCGGTCTCCGCTCCAGAGCCGTGTCATTGTTGTCACCTTGTCCTCCGCGCCATGTTGGATGCCCTTTCTCAACCTCATTAGCTCCGCTGCCTTTGGCTTTGGTCACATACAGGGAGCCTTTCCACAAGAGTTTCTATGGCAACATGCATCAAGACCTCGCTGCCTTCGGGAGCCGGATTTACCAAACCACGTCGTATCAAAGTAAAGGGCCACGGTGCATCTGCTCTGACCACAATCATCAGCTTTGTGCTCGCTGGATCTCTTTCAACCACCAAAGACACGTGAACGACCTCACGGACAATGAGATTCACCGTGACGTCGAGTCGAGCCTTTTCATGCCGCTGATAAGCAATTTAAACAAGCGTGGTGTGTTAGTACATTTATCTGTGTGGCAATGTACGTTTAACAATCGTTTCGGAGCAGCTTCACAGAAAGTCATCTGTGTCAGTGTGACTATAAATAAATCCTGAATAAATAAAAACATTAATGAGTGAGATAAAAAAAAATACTTGTTCCTCTTTCTTTAGTGTGTAATGTTGCAGCTCCAGTTCTTCTCTATATCAGTGTCAGTGTTTCTGAACTCCTGAAACGCCTCCATTGTAGTCTTGAGTTTCTTCCGGGAACGAACACGTCACAATATTCCTCATTATAATAATTCATACGTAGAATAAAGGGGCGGGGCCTGGTTGAGTTAGTTAGTAGTGTGTTAAACTGACGGTTATGGTAAGGGGCGGGACATTTCCCAAACACACTCGAAGCGCTCGGCCAATCAAACACACTGCTCCAGCCGACCAATCAGAGCACAGTGTGCTTTTCAGAAGGAGGGGCTTCATAGAGACAGGAACTAAACAGAGCGTTACTGACAGACTGGGAAGAGAGGAGCCGCAACAATGGAGAATATGAGGAAAATAATCAACATTCAAGCAGGAAAACCTGTTCTGATAGAGCTCAAAAACAACATCAAGACTTTGTAAAAGGGCTCTTTAAAACTGTTCACTGAAAGGTTCTTCTATGGCATTCCTGTGAAAACCCCAAACTTCATTTGTAAGAGTGTAAGAATGAGCAACAGTGACTAATTACAGCACATTATCACCTGAGTTTCACACACACCGTGAGCATGGGTTGTAAAGTAAACCTGCGAGTGGGTGTAAGTGTGTTGAGATCAGAAGTGTGTCTGCAGAAGGAGGATGGTGTTGTGGAGCTGATCCTCCAGGCACTGGGTTGAGAAGTGGGCAGGAATCAAAGGCTATCCTCTCGGTTCTGGCTGAAGTCCCACTGATTCTTCTGTCTGCTTCATGCTTGAACGGCTCATTACCCAAAGAAAAAAGGGGTGGTGCCTTTATTTGAACTAAAAATATATGCAGTTGCATGGATAAGAGCAAATTGCACCGACTGATAGCGCAGTTATTTGCAATGCAGACAACACTATCCAACACGCATAAGAAACAAGTGCTGAACACAACTGAACACAATATATTTTATATTTATATCAAGTATTATATAGTATTTCTAAGTATACCCTAGTATACCCTAAAAGGATACTTTATTGTATTTGAAATATATTCCCTTTTTCGATATACATTGCAAATATACTAACAATTGTACTATCTTTAAAGTATATTAGCATAATGCTTTTACCTATTTTCACAATACAACTTTTAACACACTTTAAAATAAGTGTACTTTAGTATTTTCTAAAAAATATATATTTTAGAAAAATATACTTGAAGTAAAAATTCAGTTTATTTTTTCAAAGTGTATTTATTTGCACTTTATTAAAAATATATATTTTAGGTATATTTTAACTGTGTGCTGGAAATGATCATTGTAACAATGCATTGAAAGTATACTTTCAAAATGCATTATAGTATTATAGTATTTTGTACAAAGTATATTTTGAAAGTTTTATTTGTCTAATAATGTACATTTGTTATTGAAGACAAAGTATGCATATTTTATGCAAAAGATGCTGGAAAAGGGAAGAATTTTTGGGACCTGGAGGATTTTTCTGAGGAACATTGGTCAGTTTAACTGCTCAACACATAAAAGGGACTCAAGAATAACCATCACAAAACATGGAAACAGCCGTGGATCATCCAGGTAACGACACATTAAAAATCAAGGGTTCATAAACTTTTGAAGTTTACATTTTTATACATTTATATATATATTTTGTCTTGTGGATGTAACCCTCTTTTATGTAAAATATCTTATTCAGGACAGTACTAAATAAAAAATAACATGCATTTTGTATGATCCCTCTTATTTTGTTACAATAATTAACATTTTGCAGATTCTACAAGGTGTATGTAAACTTTAGAGTACAAATGTAAATGACATAAAATGTTTATATATATACACACATTATATACATACATACATGCATATATATATATACATATATATATATATATATAATTTCGTTTTTTTTACTTTATATTTGTTTATACATTATATAGATATATATTTAAACAAATATAAAGTAAAAAAAGAAATGATATTGTTTATACATTATATATATACAGTATATATATATATATATATATATATATATATATATATATATATAAGAAATTATATATAATTATTTATAAATAAATAAATAAATTTGCCCTTTAAAATTTGGAGATAAATATGCCATTAATATGCAGACTTGGACAAACTACAGAGCACTTGTGAGACTCATGGCAGAACGGGAACAGTCTTTCCATGAAGCATATGGTCATTAACAACAGCAGTGCCATTAGCAAAGCTCTGGTTGCTTTTCAACAGATGGATGCATGTAAACAACCACCACTTATTGAGACGATCTGCTTGGTTTTAATATGTATCATATACATTTATGACATAAACGTCTTGTTATCTTCTCCATTTTTCAATGGAATAAGTATCAGGATGTCATTGTTCTCGCTGTGTGCTTTAACGAGCAGCCAAGAACCCCGAACGTTAAAGATCTGGTGAACGAGGGAAAGATGAACAGTTCTTCTGGTCTATTCTGTATTCATCTGCCGTCGGCTTCACAAGCGCACAACAACTCAATACGATCCTTCTTCTTTTCAATTAACAACACATCTTTAATGACTTACATAAACAAGCAATTCCAAACAAAAGCAGCAGGATATTTTTCATGGTCTCAGCGTACTAGTGATTAAAATCTCATTCAAATTCCTTTCTCAATAAAGCAGTAAAGGTGAACAGCTTGCACTTAGGAGGCACCGGCTACTTTGGGACGAACAAAAACCAAAAGATTACATTAGAAGAGTTAGTGAGCTACCATAAACTTGAAAAGAAACTTTTTGAAATATATATATATATATATATATATATATATATATATATACTGTAATATATATATATATATATATATTCTGTAATATATATATATATATATATATATATATATATATATATATACACACACACATATACATATTCTCTCTCTCTCTCTCTATATATATATATATATATATATATATATATATATTCCTGTGATCAAAGCTGAATTTTCAGCATCATTACTCCTGTCTTTAGTGTCACATGATCCTTCAGAAATCACTCTAATATGATGATTTGATGCTCAAGAAACATTTCTGTGATATTTTCAGATTTTTCAGGACTCAAGTGGACTATATTAGTGGAGTAATGTAGGGAATAGTGAATGAGGGTATGGGGGGGGGGGGATTTCGAACACAGGCCTCATTTTCAGTTGTTTGTCAGATCTCGTCTATAGTAAAGTGGTTGTATTCCTGAAGAAGCGTTATAAGGGTTAAAGCAGAGTTTAGTTTGTAATAGCATTTCTCCAGCATGCATTATGTCTTATTGGGTGCTGAGTGGCTCAATCGATCATTCGAGCATCGCTCCTTCACTCTCTCAGAATGATACAGCGTCTCATTTTCAGTCTGAGTAAATGGCTTCGACCTCTACATCCAGGGGTGGATGGACGGTCTGTTGTGGCTCGTGAACGCCGTCATATAAACGCTCCACCGCAAGATTTATTCATCTGGCTTTGACACCAGCACACTGCGTTTCCCAGAATCACTCTCAGTCATGACACTCGAGTCACGAAGATGCACTCGCACTCGCTCGCAGAAGATGCTTTATATCATGAGAGAGAGAGAGAGAGAGAGAAAGAGAGAGAGAGAGAGAGAGAGAGAGAGAGAGAGAGAGAGAGAGAGAGAGAGAGAGAGAGAGAGAGAGACCGGGCTAATCTCCACCTCAGTACAAGCAGATTTAGAGAAATTAACAAATAATAACCCATATACACGACTGGTCAAAAGTTTGGAATAAGTAAAGATTTTTTTACAGTATATAGTAAAACCATTATATTGTGAAATATTATTACCATTTAAAATAAAGCTGAATTTCCAGCATCATTACTCCAGTCTTCAGTGTTACATGATCATGATAACAAACAAGTATTCATTACTTCAATGAGCTCATTGTTTCTGAATTAAAATTAGTACATTTTTTAAAGGGGTGGTATAATCCCCTTTTCACAAGATGTAAAATAAGTCTCTGATGTCCCCAGAGTGTGTGTGTGAAGTTTTAGTTCAAAATATCCCACAGATATTTTTATACAGCATGTTAAAATTGTCACTTTTTGAGGGTGAGCAAAAACTCACCGTTTTGTGTCTGGCCCTTTAAATGCAAATGAGCTGCTGCTCCCGGCACAGGGGGCGGAGCTTCAACAGCTCGACCTTAGCAGCTTCCATTACCTCACACATAAATGCATTGAAAATGTCAAAAACTTTTGGCCAGAAGTGAAAGAAGTGACAACATGTCGAAGCAACAGGACATTTCTGAATGGTTAGTTGATGAATTTATGAAGCTGATGTGTAGTTATCTTCAAGTCATTGATTAGCATATTCTGTCTTGATCATCTATAAATCGCATTCGCGGGGGCGGGGTTTATGTAAATTGTAGGGTTAGTGATGTCACTAACCCTTGGAGGAATGTGGTGTAGTCTCTACCAGCCGTTTGTTGTAGTCCTTAAAAAGTGATTTCTGTAAAAGAAAATATCTCCCTTTGCTTTGAACTTTGAGCGTCGTAACTTTGCAGATGTTGTTTATGCTCAAACAGCAACATTACACACTAACTAAAGTTACAAAAGTCAAATCATAATCAACCACCCCTTTAAATGAATACCTGTTTTGCTACATTTCTGAAATACACAACTAAGACAGTTACCTCTGATAACAGATCACTGTAAATTGTAATGTGGATTCATGCATTTTCTGTAAAGCTGCTTTGAAATGATGTGTATTGTGAAAAGCGCTATACAAATAAATGTGAATTGAATTGAATTACCATGCCAAACACTCAGAGATATTCTCATTTAAAAAATGAGAAACTGGAAAGCACAACTAGACCACCTGAAACAGATGCCTACATCAGAGCTTCTTTCTGTAAACGTTGAAATATTCTTAATTTTTGGCTGCGTGATCAAACACTTTCCCAAACGCTTGCATATCTCCTCAACATCCTTTTGATGGACCATCCACAACCAAATCAATGGATCTGCAGTGCAAACTCAAGCTAAAGCAGGCTTTCTGTTGACGACCACTGTGACGTTACGCATGAAATGACTCTTCATAGCATTTGTGCGTTTCGTTTGGCACCAGTGCCTATTCTCTCATCTCACACACACAAATAACGTCCATGAGCGTCAGGAAAGAGTTCACCTGGGAGACCCGCAGCCCACGGGCTCCATATTTAGATCCAGATATAGCGTGGGTGCAGATGTCTGTCTGCCTGTGGCCATTCCACACCAGATTGCACAGACCATTACCCTCATAGAGAGATGCTTATCACCCACAAGAGCTATTAACCTATATAGGGCCTGGGAAACAGAGCACAATGCCGTAGTAACAGCTAAACCTCCATTACAAGGACATACTTATAAACGGATGCAAGTGAATGAAGGAGAATGGATAGAAAGCTACTGGTGTTACTAGTCCTGCAACTCTAACCAGACATGGGGACTTGTGACTTGGTGACTTGGACTCGAGTCGACTCGAGTCGCTATTTTTATGACTTGTGACTTGACTTGACAAAAAATAAAATACTTGAGACTTGACTCGGACTTGGAAGTTAAAGACTCGGGACTTGACTTGACTTGAGACACGATGACTTGAATGACTTGAGTGTTAATCACATCATGTTTTCAAGTTTGAATATAAAATATATAAATTATTTTAAAAAATAAAGTTGATTACCCAGCTGGAGCGCAGGCTGAGAATAGCGTTGTCATGACTGGATCACGACACTATCATCAGTCGCGCCCTCTCGTACCTCGCACACCACGCCCACTCAGATCAGATATCACATCAACATGTCAGCCGGAGGGGTACTGACTCCGAGGGTCATCGCTTTCGGCTTCAAGAATTATTCACAAGATGGCAAAAGATGAACAGCGCTTTGCAAGACATGCAACATTAACATCGCGGATAGCCAGACAGAGCTGCCAACTCACGCATTCACCGTGAGACACACGCGACACTTTTCACATGCTCTCACGTCGCCACACGTTCATTTTCTCACGCACAGAAAAATCGCGACGCAAGAGGAGGTTACATATGATATAAAAAAAATCTCAGCTCTCAGATTATGTCACTTTTATTACGAAATTCAAACAATAAATACCGTTTTGGCGCTTGTAAATGTGACGCGACAGATCCCTAGCGGCAGGTGAACCGATCATCTCTAAAAATAAACACGAATGAACAATGTTGAAAGATACAGTAGGCCTACAACTTACCGAAATGTATATTCCTCATACATAATATCGACCAATCAATCAAACAAATGGTTTAATAAAACAGCTGGAGAACAATTATGTCACATAACATTTACCCCAGGAAAGCCATTTGATGACCATAATATGGCTATAGCACGTTAGTTGGCTAGAAAAAAGTATTTTGCTAAATATGTGTACTATTACATATTTATTATATTTTTACTTATCATTAAATAAAGTTGTTATTATAATAAAAAACGCATTATCTCTCTCTGTATATTTACAGCATTAGGTGAGTTGTTTTTTTCTTGAGAAAAATTAATGCCTATCTTGTGTAGCCTACCTAATATTTATCCAAATGAGTCAATATTAAATCAGATTACAATAATTGAATTGAAATAATAAAAAAGCGTAGCTTACCAGAAATTGTACCATGTAAACATTGTAACATGTTGTCACTAAACCGAATACAATTCAGTTTAGTTACTAAAATGTTTTGACAATCACAATACACTTATTGTAAACACAGTTTACATACAACATTAAACTTTGTTACATTTTAAACACTGTTGGCAGAAGTGAAAAATAAATAATTTTATGAAGTAACAATTTTGTTTGATTCCATGATGTATTTTACTGAACATGAGTATTTACAATGCAACTCCAAATTATTGTAATTTATTGACAGTTACCCATATCTGGTCTTTACACTTTATTAAGATCAGATTCTGCAGGTAAAATTACAATAATAATGTGACTTGACTTGGACTTGACTTGACCTACTACAGGACTTGACTTGACTTGACTTGACATAGCCTGTGACTTGACTTGACTTGACTTGCCCAAGAAAAAAATACTTGGGACTTACTTGAGACTTGAAGGTTAAGACTTGAGACTTACTTGAGACTTGCACATGTGTGACTTGGTCCCATCTCTGACTCTAACAGTGACACACATCTTTTCCAGCATCCCACAAGTATTTTTCTCATTTATTTACTCCACAGACATCTCAAAAATGCGTTCAATGAGTTATAAGCCAAAACATCCAGTGCCGAGATTAATTAAAACATTAAAATATTTTAGTTTTGACTGTGCATTTCTTTTCTTGTTGAACAACACTACTCAAGCACTGTGAATGAACTAATCACACAAAATAAAACTTTGAGCGTTGTAACTTTGCAGATGTTGTTTATGCTCAAACAGCAACATTACACACTAACTAAAGTTAGAAAAGTCAAATCATAATCAACCACCCCTTTAAAGATTGTAATAGTTTTTTCTTCCTTGTTGTGACGGACATCTGAGTGAAACGGCTTCTTGAACAAGAACAAATGTATAGGGTGGGTCTTGATTTTGTCCATTTGGGAGCTGATTGAATGGTTGTGGTTTGCTATTGGTCGATCTCATGTGACTGACAGGTTACCCCGCCCTCACGACAGTAAACAAGTCATCAGAAAAACAAAACAAGAACTGTCCATTTTGATTTCATGTTGACTTTAAAAGGTTGATAAGAAGTTGACTTGAATTAGACTCAGGATTTGCTTGTGTCACTGCTGAACTTTCCTTTTTCAGTTTTAAAAGACGTTGGAAATATCATTGCTATTGTTTAGCATGTTTGGCATAGTTTGTTTGTTTAATAATAGCAGGATGCATTGAACATGGTCTTACCTTTGGCGTTTTGGTGCATTTCCCCGTCCTTGCATCTTTGATGTAGTTGATGTCCAATAGGTCTGTTTCCTGAGAGAGGGAGGGCAGATTTTATGTCACAGCTCACAAAAACAATTTCATGCTGTTGGAGCAAATCAATATTATGTTAAATGTCACAAAAGCCATTCAGATGTCACACAAGGCAACAGCATGGAGAGTGTTGACAGAGAAAACACTGATGGAAAATCAAGGATTAATAATTTAGCAAATGTAGAACACATTGTTTAATTTACGCACTAGATCCAGATCAAAGAAAGAATCGAATGACTCTCTTAAAAATACATTCCTAAGGAAATGATGAGGAACCAGAGCGCCGCATTATTTGCGTCTGCAGTGTGTAATGGGCACGCTGATAGATATGCTTTCTGACAGCTGCAGCAGAACCGAAAGCTGACGGCATTCTGCTGGCATGGCTGAGCTACAACTGAGCTGAACAAAACAAAGAGGCATTTGCTCTTTATTCTCATTTATGCAACACAGCGATGAATGAGGATAAAAATATAACATCATTTTTATGATGGTAAAACCTCATATGCTTCAGGGGACAACATTTGTAACACATGGGGATGTAACTGTGCCCTGTAGTGACACCGTACTACAAAAACGAAGCATTTTTCGAATTCCTTTATTTTAATTATGCATGCTTTTTATGGTCTCATAGTAAACAAGGTCTATACTTTAAAAGAAAATAATGTCACACCACAGAGATACTTAAATCAGCCAAAGCATTTAAGCACAGGGAGGGAGTGCTGTTTCCGAATATGAATATCACAAATATTGTGATTGCAATATGCCTCATTTGAATAAACAAGAAGTTAATATTGAGATACCTACATTTTAGACACAGTATCGCCAGATACAATCTGTTTTACCTCTATTATTGAAAATTGTTCCGAACAAACACAACAGAACTGCCGTAGGATTTTGTCTGTGTTCTGTCAATTAGTTTGGTTCTGTGTTTCTCCGACCCCTGCCTGTTTGTTTCTATGGTGTTTGATTGATTGTTAGTTCATTTCAGGTGTTGTCTTGTTAATTTTCTCTTCAGTTCTGTCTATGTATACCCTGTGTTCTGTCTGGTTCTTTGTCAGTTATTAACGTTACTTGTTTTGGTTGTTCTGTTCCCGATCTTGTCCCTGAGTATCCGTTTGAGTTTGAGTTTGATGAAGCTGCTGCACGTTAGGGATGGGCAAATGAAGCCTCATGAAGCACTGAGGCTTTCCCCTGAATGTTTCGGGAAAAGATTCGAAGCACCAAGTGTGTCGAAAACAGCGCCATCTTGTGGCAGGTCAAATTTATAGCAGCCATGTTTATGAGCAGCTGAGTGTGCAGCGCCGTTGTTTTATCCATAAGCACAAATAAAAGCCTGACAATGCTAAATGTTCAGTTTTCTGAGAATATAAGTCATATTAAAGTGTGGCAATAAGAGTTGCTTGATGCAAGTAAATGTTGGTCTAATATTTTATGGTTTCTATGCTGTTTATGTGTCAGAATATATGATCATGTAACATAGGCTGTAGGCTTATTTATATATATTACAAAAAACTTCATAACTACTTAAACTTCGAAAAAACCTGTAGAGTAGTGATCTGGGTTCAAGCATTCCGACACACAAAGTGAAGCATTCACGTGACTGGAAAGAAAGTGAGGCTTCATTTTTCGTTGATCACGTGTTTCTCTGAAAACAATACGCGCTCAGGCACGGAGCTTCATGAGAAATTGCGCTGCGTACTCGACACACGATTTGAAGCTTCAGTGTCAAATGTAACATCACTACTGCACGTAGATCTTGCATCCTCCATCTCCGCAACTGGTTGTAACAGCAACACACTTTCGTGGTGTTTTGTGTTCTGGGATGATCCAACGAGTCGATTGAGTGAACGATTCAATGACTCAACGCGGTTGAACTTCGTTCCTGAATGAATCAGTATTTATGAACGAATCTGCGTTTGCATCCTAAATCGCATACTTCTCTACTATATAGTAAGCAAAAAACAGTATGTGACAAAATAAGTATTTTCGAATTTACAGTACTTATAAAAGAGTAGGTGAAAGTACCCAGATGATCAACTACTTCCGGTGAGATTCTGAAGTGTGCATCTGATGGACACTTTACTATCCCATGAGGCCTCAGGAGAGGATTTGTGAATGACAGAGAAGCGACAACTGATGCTGGAAGGTCACATGACAATGACAACATGGCGGATGTAGATCATGTGGATTACATTCATAGTACGAATTTAATCCAGACTTCCATGAATTTCATACACATTCATGCTATATAGAACATACTTTTTTAGCGGCCGCAAAGTAATTGCTTATTCGAAATAAGTACCTATTCAAGAGAGTATGCGATTTCAGCCTGTGTTTTGGTCAGTTATTTCTCACACCGATCTCGCTAACTTCCCTCCGTCTCGTACACTCGAATGAACGTCATTGCTTAAATACACAAGTGCCTGCTACTGGTGGCATTCTTGCTATGTGTTTACAGTAAATGAAACATCCTAAGCCCTTGATCACTTGTGGGTAAATTAAGTGTGAGCACTGATGTCATAATCGTGTTGCACTGTAGTCTATGTAGTTGCCCGATGTGTACATATGAGTAGACTCGCTCCCTCGGTCAAAATCTTGGTCTGTTTAAATAAACTTTCTTTGCCCACTTGACGAAGTTGAACGCACTTCAAAACGGCGGTGCAGATTCCCCCAAGGAAGTTGTAGTATGTCTAGTTACTTATGGAAGTTGAAGTATGTCTAAAAGGCCCTGTACCAAATGGCTCACTTAATAAGCACTAACGGTCTTGTGGACTTACACTGGCCGACGCGTGATCGTGAAGTCCACGAGACCAAAGGGTGTCCCATTTGTAATTTTAGCTTTCAGAAGGGTGCTCTGCAGTCCATATGCGTCCTCGATAGGAAGACTGCAAGTGTTTAGGGTGCCATTTGGGACCGGGCCAAAGTGGAGTTAAACGCAGCCTCGGTTGCATGAATGATTCAATGACTCCTGAATGAATCAGTGCTTTGAATGAATCGGTTGAATGAATGAATCGGATGCGTGTCGCCACCTACTGTTTCCGCAACAGAATTAAAAATAAAAAAGGTAATTGTGACTTTTTATCTCACAATTCAGACTTTTTTTCTCACAATTGCCAGTTTATTTCTCGCAATTCTGACTTTATAACACACAATTGTGGCTTTATATCAAGAAAGTCTGACTATATCTCGCAATTCTGAATTTATAACACACAATTGCGACTTTATATCACGCCAGTCTGACTATATCTCGCAATTATAATATAGTATATAATACTATAATACTATACTATATATAATATATAATATAGACCACATTTAAAAAATCCACATCGGTTGACTACAGTCTTAAAGAAAAAAATTAGACGACTAACTTGCAAGACTAGTCTTAAATAGGTTTATGCAACCGGCCACTGGTGATTAAAAACTTTCCCTTAAACTGACATAATAATCAATTATAATTTCAAAATCCATCCATTATCATTATTTCTATATTATATTTCTGTTCCTTCCTGAAATGCATTTTGGATGGGCTGCAATCCCCACCCCTCGCTGACACACTTTTGCGTGTGTGACACAGTCGAGGATGAGGACAAGCAGACTCCAGGAGATTATATAAAGACAACCTGGATGTCATTTGTTCAGCGCTTTGACCTAAAACACTTACACAAGAACGTCTCCTTTAATATTCACTGGGCCATGAGGTCAATCCCAACTCAACTCACATTTACTTCAGACCGTCAGATAACTTCGAAATAAAAACATGATGCACAAACGACATTGAGGAGAAACCGAACAATGCCTGTAGGATATTTTAATGCAGTTTTATATTTTCTGATCATGTGAGGGTGCCTGTAAAACATGCAACTATAACGCCATGCACTTCAATGCTCCCCATAATATGACTATATAATATTTATGATAATTGCAAGTAACTGCCAAGGCTATCTGAATAATGAAAGCATCTCTGCAGTCAACCGGCTCAAATATGAAAATTGGAGTATGGTGGCGAGCGCTTCACCAGCGCCATGGCAACAGGGGATGGAGGTGGTCTGTGACGGGGAGTTGGGCTAAAGCAATTTGAAGACAGGCACCAGGCACCGTGAAATCAGCTTGCAGAAGACGTCGCCGACTCAGACTCCTGCTTCTGTGCTCGCTGAAAATCCATTGAGACTACATGATCAAATATCTGATAGTTCAGCAGAGCAAACCGCAGTCTATTGACTCTCTATCCACAGAAAACTCACAAACGTGCAACAATGTTCAATAATGAAGCTGGTTGTAAGTGACTGTAATGATTTCCTCGTCTCTCGCTGGCGACAATCCGGCCTGCAGTGCATCTAAATATAGAAAATCATGTATTGATTCAATAGATGCTTGCTTTGCATAACAACCCTGGATGCTTTTACATTACTATTGGCCAGAGGCGGCTGTTCTGGAATTCCTCACGTATTTTATGGACAGGAAAAACTGTCGGTTTGTTTTCATCGCTTTCATTGATTTGCAAGTAGAATGTTATTTAAAAAAACAACTGTGACCTCTGGTTTCTCGGTCCATGTGCATGTATATTATACACATGATATCAGGGTGAACAACAAGAATGTGTTAATATTTAGTGTGATCTAGACATGCTTTTGTAGGGCCCTATGAAATCCATTAAATTTTTTCCCAAATTCCGTTTTATTTATTTTTTTTTCAAATTCCGTTTTTCAGTTTTAATGTTTCTGGATTTTGTTTTTTTCCCCCGTTGACTCCATTTTAAATGGTAAAATTCAATTTTAGTAATCAAAAAGCATGTCAAATTAATTGAAATCATAAAAAATTTATCATACAAAATTTATTAAATGTTTAACAAATATTTTATGTTTTGGGCCCTATGAAATATATCTTTTTTTCTCAAATTCCATTTTATTTTTCACCAAATTCTGACTTTCTGATTTAAGTTTTCTGGATTCCATTTTAATGGTTTAATTAAACTTTGATAATAAAAAAGTCGAATTAATTATTTATTTTATTATTATTATTATTATTTGTTGTGTATTTTTTTTTTGGCAATCAATCAAATAAAGGCCTAAAAACATTCCTTTAATTTATCTTTTAATAATATGAAATTAAACAAACTTTTTTTGCACAACTGAGCTTTACTGTTATGCAACAGCTTAAGAAAATTTGTGATTATTCCTTAAAAAATAAAGTTTTAATATATAATTTATTTTTATTATTATTGGTGTTAGTATTATTATTACATCGAGATGCTTAATTCTACTGCACAACAGTAATATATTTCTGTCATAATTTCTTCAAGTTAAACCGAACTTTTATTTTGACGGGTTGCCGTTAAGACCTTTGAGTTTCTGAGTGTTTATGATATGATGATAGTTTTTCTCAAATGAAAAGCAAATATGCACATGAAATGACTCTCAAAGCAGCTCTGAGGATGAAGTTCATGCATTTATGGATCTGTTTTTATTTAATTCATGAAAAATTTTACAAATTCCATGAAATTCCTTGGTAGTAAATTCCGTTTTTATGACTGATTTTGCGGTTCCGTCAGTGTTCATAGGGCCCTACTTTTGTTTTCAGCAATATCTATAAGCACAGATACTGTGCTTCAGGCAATAATTCAACACAGTTTTGGAGTCCTGCGAGTCCTTCAGAGTCCGTCACAATTAGCTATGTTTTATTCAATACCATCTGGTCTCAGAAGATTGAGTCACTCATATGAACATTATTCTGATATTACTCACTGCTACTTTCACACATTCTGCACTTGACTCACATGACAAATGATATGATGGAGTTTGCTGGAACACACTTGTACTCGACTGAATCATAATCGATTCTCTTATATAAAAGGGCAAGAGGAGAAAAAGAGAATATGGTGCCAAATCCACACTCAACTGACATGACCTCACTTCCTGTTGCCTTCGCTGTACATCAACTTATGCATACATTTACACCGTAATTGTAATGCATTTTTTCAGTCTACAAGTCTCAAGACTTTTTTTCCCTGAAATAACATGCAAGACCAGAAACATGCATTATGAAAGTGGATAGGGTCAGTTTTTAATTTATGCTAATGCATAATAAAAACAAACAAACATAAAAGCCAGTTTAGGCTAAAGTTTTTGGTTAAAAAGTATATAAATATATATATATATTTTATTTTTAGAAAATGGCCGATCGTTTCGCTAGATAAGACCCTTATTTCTCGGCTGGGATCGTGTAGAGACTTTGAAGCTGCATTGAGACGGACATTTGAACCTTCAAATCATTGGTTGCCATTGAAGTCCATTATATGGAGAAAAATCCTGGAATGTTTTCCTCAAAAACCTTCATTTCTTTTCGACTGAAGAGAGAAAGACATGGATATCTTGGATGACATCGGGGTGAGTAAATTATCAGGAAAACATTTTTTGAAAGTGAACTAATCCTTAAACATACTTTTACAGTTCAAAATCAATGCTTTTTTTTTCAATGTTGTGGCAGGTGAGCACTTCATTTGCTGAAAACATTTAAACAGCTCAATGAGCTTAAATTATTATGATAAGATAAGATTGTGTTCTCTGACGCTTTCACTGCTGCTGTACTGATGTTATCTTACCAAACGTGCTTGTGATTTTGAGTTATTATTGTCTGGCGTCCCATAGAGCAGTTCTGCCTTTTAATACTATGTGACTTCCTGTTCTGCTCCTCACCCACACGCAACTCTATTCAGATCATTTCAGAGCAATTACTATTGAGCACAATCTATTAGATGCTGTTTATCAAATCTGCAGCTCCAGGTACATAAATCAATTGCAGAAAGCGATGGACGGACAGAAACACTTCAAATTAAAAATTCATCCATGCTTCGATGAAAAGCTTTCATTGAAAGTGGGATGCCTCGATTAGCCAAACTCTGAGGCTATGTGAGCATTTGGCTGTCAGTTCTCCATCTGGACAATAGACTCAACCTCATTCCCTACAGACAGACATTGGAAAGTGACACCACACCAGATAAAATGAACAGTTTTGCTCTGATGAGATGTCCAGTGTGTGTAATGTCTCTTTTTAATGCTCAGGACACTTAATGGTCTCTTTAGCCCACAGCCCAGTGTTTTTATCATTAACAAAACTAAAAATACTAAAAACATATAAGCTAGATGACATAAATTACATGGCAAGATGAAAAAGTACATGTAATGTTAATTGAAATAAATTAGATGTTAAATAAAAAAAAAAAAATTAGATGTTAACTGAAATAAATTCAATGTTAAATCCATAAATATAATGTTAATTAAAATAAATTAGATGTAAAAAATAAATAAAAAAATAAACAAATGTATGTTAATTGAAATGAATTAGATGTTAAATAGAAATACATACATTTAATGTTAATTGAAATAAATTAAATGTTAAATAAAAATAAATAAATATAATGTTAATTGAAATAAATTAGATGTTAAATAAAAATAAATACATGTAATGTTAATTGAAATAAAGTAGATGTTAAATGAATGAATAAATAAATGCAATGTTAAAGGGGTAGTGAACTGAGAAACCAAATTTTCATACTATAAGAAAATCCTGTAAGTTTCAGAACTGAAAACAGCTTTTATCGCAACCAAGCCAAAAAACGACTTGTTGTGGAAAGTGAAAGTCCTCTGCAGAAGAAGATCCACGCCTACTTAATCATCGCAACATTAGCCCCGCCCACTGACATGTTAGTGGGATGAGGAGGAGAGAAGAGCGATACAGCATCACTGGACTAAAAATAACATTACTAAATCCTAATGCTATGTGGTTATTTATTTTCAACAACGTGAATGTCTCAGTTGAGCGTTATTTATTTGTATTCTGTACATTTCACGGTGGATTCTTTGGTAAATCAGTCGCTATTTCGGCGCAGGCTTTACAAACAGACTTTTACGATATAGACTCGACAGTGATGCGACAACATGCAAGTTACCGTGTTCATTCTAATGCCTGATCTGTGACCAGTGATTTCTGATGTGTAATGTACAATCAGATGTACAATTTTTGTCTATGTGTCGGTAAGTCAAACCAGTGACCTAACGGTCAACTTCACATTGTTTCACTTACTATGAAAATAATCTGTTATTTAAACTGTGATTAAATTATATATAGAAAGCGATCAAAGAATGCTACCTTTGCAATCGCTGGAGCTGTCAATCAAACAGCGCGACTTTATCAGTGACTGAGTTCTGGACTCTCGCCAAAACTCCCATTATAATCAACAAATCTCTTATTTACATCGTGTTTGCACTGTTAGTTGTGATGAAAGCATTTGTTAGTGTGCAGAAATCGAGTTGCAATGACGAGATCACTGCATTCATGCACCCAACATGTCTGTGATCGGCTACAATGCTCATCACTGCAACCTTTCATGCCACAATGTAAATATGATGCTATAGACCTCAATATAATGCTATAATCACACTTTCCATGATTAGTTAACCTTGAGAGCTATATTAGTAGAAACCTGCTAAAAGGTTTCGAGAGAGTTCCACATGTAATACTCAGCTATTTTATATGCAAACCTGTTAGCCAATCACAGCAGTGGGTGTTTACACTGATGTCTCACACAGACACGCCCCTTCAAACAGAGCGTTTAAATCAGAAGATAAAATCAGGCTTGGAAAATGCCTTTTATTTCTAAATTATGACCATTTTTGATGTAAAAATCATACTAACATACTAACAAGTGCACCCCAGGAAACATTATAAAACAATGAAAAAATGCAGTTCATGACCCCTTTAATTGAAATAAAAAGTTAAATAAATATAAATAAATAAATGTAGTTAATTGAAAAAAAAAGCTAAATAAATAAATGTTAATTGAAATAAATTACATAACATAGGAATATTAAAATACTTCCAGCTAGTTCTAAAGACAAAATGTACCTTTTTTTTAACGAAAACTAAACTTTAAATAAAAATGAATAAAAAATAAATAGGCATATTAAAAAACTAATCAAAACAACAAAATTAACTAAAACTAACAAATAATAAGATAATAGTAATGATAAATAACTCTGACAACCTGATCAACATATATTGCACACAAAACTGGGAAGCACTTGTGTAAATAAACAAATACTAATAATAATCCTCACACACGCTTCAATCACACTGCACTGGTTTGTGATTTGAGAAATGTTACCTTATTCTGATCGGTCCAGTACAGGAAGTATCCCTGCGGATCGACGCGCAACGTCACTGGAGTCACAGTAGAAGAATCCTGAGCAGAGAAATGACACTTTTAAGTCTAAATACACAGCAGATATAATATAAACATGGTTATGGCCAACATATTCACAGCATGCATTAAAGGTCCCGCGAAAAGATTACTTTTTTCCCAGCATTGACATATTTCCTATTGGAACATGGTTGAAATTCAAGACGCTGAAGACATTCTTAAAATACTTAAATATACAGTATGCATCTTTAAATGTTTTATATTTCTCTATTTTTAATTTGATTAGGCTGTTTGCAATGCTTTATGGGATTGTAGTTCTTTCCCTCTTTAAAGCTGTATATGCAGTCTTTATTCAAACACTTTTTTTCTTCAAACCAAAGTTTGTAGTGTTGTGATTCTCCTTGAAGCTGGTTGGTCTGGTTTATGGCTTATAACGCTTCAACCAAGACTTTTTTGAAATCCCCATGGAAAGAAAATATACTGTAAAAGTGGACAGGCACTGTTGAACTCTAAACCTTTAGTTTACATGAGCCATGATTTACCGCTTGCACATTCTTGGACAATCCACATCATGCATATATGGATCTGAATGCAAAATGATGTCATCGGTACAGCTGGAGGAGAAAGATATCATTTCAAATGCTAAAAGTTTCCTTTCACTCCGGCATATAGAAGAGCTCAGAGCTAACCGATGGAATATAACCCATGATTTTGATATCAAGGGTCTGTAAAGTCGACTGCAGGAGGAGTTATTTTAAGCACACTGAACAAAAAGCGCAGCAAAATCAAAGTCTTCAGTGAACCGACGTCATGTTTCTGTGGGAGGTAAAGCCTAATCTTGCCTCGCGCAAGAAAACACATGGGATTTCTGTGGCAATCCACTTGAAAACATGTTTCTCGATGCGGTCTCGGGACGGACCGAAAGTCGAGGTTTGACTCAGACATTGCATAAGTGCTCTATATTAGCGTGATTCATGCTGGCTTGTAATAATTTCCCACTGGTGGAAGTCACAGAATTTCAAGAGGCAGGAAACGAGACGTCGGTCCCGTTTTAAACGCTTTTAAGCGGATCATCTGAACAGACAAGCAGCTGTGCTGTGAGGAGAGACGTCCCTTCAGAACGAGATCTGGAATTGATTGTGTTATTTTAGATCTTGCGTGGGTCTGCACACATTCTAACTGCACATCTAAGTTGGGCGGCGCAGCATGTCTTAATGTAAGGCAGGCCAGGAAGACGGGAATATAAAGCATGAAAGTTGCCATAGCAACAGGCCAAGATTTCCAGTTTTATTTGCAGTGAAAAGCTTTTAAACGTCAACATTTTCAGCATAAGCTCATGTAAAGCTGTATGGCATTATGATGCTGATAGCAGTCAGACTCCTCCAGAATACTGCATTCATTTGAAGTGACTTAAGCTTGTAAAGGAACGCAAAATAAATCAGACCTCATTGAAAATATGGGGGTGTTGTTACTTTTAAACCTGGATAAAGTAAAACCAAGAATAGTAAGAAACTGCACTATCTCTAGGTCAAATAATTAGATGGAGATTTTGACGGTCAGATTTTCTGGAGAACATGATCTTCAGGTTTTCGTCATGCATCTCCAGTGCTGAAGAGAAACACGCCAACACATTCACAAATGCATCCTAATGTTTCTTGTCTGCTGACGATTTGCAATGAAAAAAAAAAGAGAAAATGCTGAAAATGGTATCAGATTTAAATGCACTACCAAGAGTTGCACTAATAGCAGCTTTTTTGGACCAAAGTTCTAAAAGGAATGTTGCCTGTGTGATTAAAATAACCAAGAATGGCTTTTATATTTCGCTTTAAAGCATTGCCAAATTAGACAAAAGTACTGATGTTCCCAACATCAACAAATGTTTAACTTTGGATAATTTTACCAAACCACATCAAAACCTCTTAGCTGAGTTACAGTTAATGTTTGGTTAAAAATAAAACCAAATATTCAAGCTCTGTTAAAAGTCCAAGAATTGGTCATTAAAAACATAGTTGATCAACCATGAAATGCAATATTGGGGAGGACATTCCAGTCCTGTAACAAGATAAAGCGTGTGCAATATAAGAAAAACTGAAATCTTGTCAACGCATGCTTTGGAACAAATGTTTGCCAATTGTCTCATATCAACGTGTCTCAATTCTCAGAGTGCAGTGAGTTTTTCCTGCTGGCAAACTCTCATCCAACAGGTGAATGTGAACATCCAGTGCTGGTGCTCAATCAATGCTCATGCAGCACTCACACAAAATGCGACACATTCAGTCTCCAAATGCATGCTTCTTTGTTAAGGTTTTCATATTACAGAGGAATCATCTGAGCTTGTTGCATTAGTGCATTAGGTTTCTGTGAAGTGACAGCAGGGCTGAGATGCAGCGAAACATGACTGCACATAAAGTAACCTGATGTCATTCTCATGAACCTCTGCAGAGACTCGGACAGATGGAGTCTGTGAAACATGCTGATGGACTTGAGAACTGGAAACTGATCTTATTGGCTCATTTCTCTCCCCTCTAACGCCAATAAAGGTTGATCAGGAGCTGACTGAGCGGGTCTGCGGCGTTTAATGTTGGACATGTTCATGTAGGCTATACAATGCAACATCCGCGCGAGCGATCAAACAAACAAACAAACCAACCAAACGCCACGCGCGTTCACCGCAGCATCATCATCATCATCATGTGCATTCACCCTCTGACAGCCGCAGACACACAGGCTAATAGTGACTTACCTCATCCCATTTCATAAACCTACTGCCTCGCTTCAGACTCTCGGACACGCGCACCGGCTTGAGTTGAAGCGCATGAACGCCAGGTTGAGCTCCAGCCATTCAAGCTTCAACATTTACACCCAAAACAGCGTGGGGAAAATCAAGTCACTCTTCTTTCTTCTCCGGGAACAAGCCAAAGCGGAGCGCACAGGAGGACAGCGGAACAGTTGTGGTGAATGGAAGCGCTTTACGCACGCGGATGCCCTTGGCATATGGACACATTACATGCCCGCGGTCTCACTCACTGAACGCCGCAGATTTGTGGTTCAGAACGGAAGGAGCAAATGAGCAGCAGAGAGAACCAGCGGTCATAAATGATGGAGAGAGAGAGTGTGTGTGTGTGTTTGTGTGTGTGAGTCCTCCGCACACTGACTCATGCGCGCGCTGAGATCCAGCGCCTCCTAGTGCGCAGCGCGTCCCTCCCCTGCTCAACAAACCCTCACAATTAAACATTTCATAACACCTCTGCAAAGAGAATCCAGGCAGGACACGTTGGGGGATTTTATTTCTAGCTATTTTAGCCCTATATAATTCGTCGCTGAAGACATTGGTTTATTTATTACAACAATTGCAAATAAATCAAAGTTTATTAATGAAAAGCACAATACAGCATGCTGCAGTAAGACATAGAAGGGATATTATAACGAATGGGCTATAAACTGCCTCGCTGTTTGCATTTGAACAGGCAAATACTTAAGAGTCTATGATTGCAGTGATTATTATGTTTCCAGCATCTTATCTGTTTGGCAACAGTTCTTCTAACCCTATGAAGACACATCATGGCCATATTCCAGGATGACAATGTCAAGATTCATCATGCTCAGATTGTGAAAGAAAGACTGTGAGGAACATGAAGAATCATTTTCACATATGAATCTGCTCCTCTGAGTCCAGAGCTTAAACTCATTGAAAGTGTTTGGGATGTTCTGGAGGAGACTTTACAATACAATATCTTGAGCAAACATTGATGGAAATAAATGTTGTGATGTTATTTCCATCAAGATCTTATTTTGACAATGCAAGAGTATAGCACTCTGTAAAGTCTCTCCCAGCACAAACATAACATGCTAGATACAAAATAACCAGAGCAATAATGATCCAATCATAGACTCTTAAGTATTTGCCATTTAAATCCAAATTTATTTTTTTTTTTTTTTGCATTTTGACCCTTTTTCATGACATTTAAGCTCTTGTACACACTTACTTTCAGAAGCTATTGTAATGTGAAAAAATGTAAAGTATTTATACAGTACATCATTTGTTTTACTGAATTATTATTATTATTATTATTATATATATTTTTTTTTTTGCTGTGAAAAAATACATGTGTCCTGAAAATATAATTAATATTTAAATAAGCATATTTAGGGCAGTAAAAAAAAATTGTTATGGACAACATTATACATTTTTCTTGTAATGCGATCACATTTAAATCATAAATGTCTTTTCCCTGTTCAACATCTGGGAATCTAAATCCTATACAATTCAACACTGAATACAGTATATTAATATCCCTTCTTCTTTTATCACTTATAAACAAATCTAAGCTTATTTATCTATAATGCAAAACAACAGGATTAATTTCTAGAAAATGACCTTGTCCTTCATGTTCAGTTAATGAATGTTACAATTAGGCTGCACCAATATTAATTCAGACCAGCAATAATAATTAGGCCCATGATATACTAATATTGTCAGATACACCATATGATTACTGTTTGAAATTATGTTGTTTTATATCAGCTTGCATTGACTAAAGTACATAAAGATGAATTTAGCTGTTTTATAATGATATATATGCTATGCTTCAGGTGTGATTTAACAGAGGAGGTTAAAATTCTCATTGGAGGAAAATATATTAACATTTTTAGGCCAAAATGTCATCTGAGCATTTTAGTTTTTTATAATTTCTAAAGCAAACAGGTTTGTGCAAGTTACATACCAGTTGTGTTATGTAAGGCAGTTCCTGAACAGTGCTCACATAGAGGAAATAACGTAACTTGGTAAAATCCACCCCTAATTCATAGTGTGTGGGTTAGATTAGATAACACACCCTGAAGGATTCTCTGAGAAGACTATTGTAAAGCCTATATACTGTAGACACAGAGGGCCCTATCTTGCACCCAGCGCAATTGACTTTGTATACCGACGCATGTATCATTCCTATTTTGCACTCGCGCAAAGCGCGCTTTTCCCTCCACAGAAGCACGTCGGTTAACTAAGAAATACACTTGCGCTCCCCGGGGCGGTTCAGCGCAAAGAGGAGGCGTGTTCCAGCGCAAACGTTCCTTCATGCTATTTTGCAGGTTTAGAAAACAATTGCGCTACTAACCAGGAAAAAATGGTTTAAAGTCAGTGGCGCGTTGCGCATGTTATTAATATGCTATTTTAAGGGCGCATGCTTGGCCATAATCAATGTAGCGTGTGCACAACGCGAATGCACTTTGATTCTCTCATCTACACAGAAGCAGCAGTTTTCATTTTTGCAAATCATAGCCTACATTATTACGATAGATAGATAGATAGATAGATAGATAGATAGATAGATAGATAGATAGATAGATAGATAGATAGATAGATAGATAGATAGATAGATAGATAGATAGATAGATAGATAGATAGATAAAAGCATACATCTAGCTTACACATTTACCCAAATTATCATACGCCTTTTTAACCGAAGTTAATTTGGGTGGGTTTCTCCATCCCCAACGTCCCTGACGAGAGCGTTGCTCTCCTTGGCTGTGAACCGCTCCTGGCGCGCGCCTGGCAAATCCGCCGTTACAATAGGAATCCGCTTTAGAACAAACGCGTCTGCTCTTAAAGGGAATGTGAGATGGCGCTCTGATTGGTTTATTTCACGTTACGCCCAAACCACACCTATGAATAATGAAGCTACTTCAGACCAACCCATTTTAGATTTGCGCCTGGCGCAAGAGTAATTTATCCCGCCGGGAAAATAGCAACAGCGCCAAGACCCGCCCACAAAGTTACTTGCGCTTTGCGCTTTGACACTTGCGTTTCAGATCGTTAAAATAGGGCCCAGAGTGTTTCTTGCCACAATTACAAACACTAATAAAAATCACCAAAATGAATCAGCCATCAAATTAAAACCTTTAAGAGCTCCTGGTTAACAGAGAGTTTATATTATATTATATTATATTTTATATTATATATTTATTATAATTTTAAAAAATATATTAAAGCTAAAATATGTAATTTTTTTCATCGCTAGGGTTCGCTAACCTCTTACAATAACAGAGGCGTCGATGACGCAGTGATAAGCGGAATGATGGGACTTGTCGTCATGCCGATGGATCTTATAATGTTTATGGATGAGTGAAAACATTGACGTTTTTAACATGACCGTGAAGCAGGGCGCGAGTGCTAATGAGAGATGGATATCAGCGCCACACGCGAGATCAACATTAGAATAGCATACTGATCATATTCTAAAATATTTATGTACATTTGCTCACCTGTCTAATAAAGTACATGCATGAGCAGCTTCTCCGTCAAGTGGAAGTTAGCCGCGGATGCTAGCTCTCAGCATCTCGAAAATGCCACACTGATATTGATCCTCGTTTTAGTTCTCCTTTTGTCCCAAAGTCTGCTTGCCATGGTCCATAATGTTTGAACAAAACAACAACAGCGTGAGCGCACCGCTAGACGTAACGCAATTGTCGCCATGGTTACTATGGCAGTACGAGCGGAAACCAGGAAAAACGCGGATATTACGTAATTGAAAGGCGACAAGTGAACAGGGACTGGCACTTTTTAAAATTGTGAATCTCTCTGAATTTACAAATTCTTGGAAACATTTAGGATAATGGAAGTATATACTTGAAAGCAATATATAACACTGTGCAAGTGGTTTTTGGATATTTTGATAAATTCTCACGAATACTGAGTGTAATAATATTGTAATAATACATGTGATAATAATAATGATATAGTAAATATTTTTAATTGAATTATTATTTAACAATAATATAAAGATGAATGTGTATATAATAGTATAGTGTGTGTAGGCTCGTGTGTGTGTGCAGAAGCGCGTATAATCCTGCACATCTGTCGAGTTGTGCTTCTGCTGCTGTATTTCCTGCTTCTGCTGGATCATGTGCTCCTGCAGCGGCAATATGGCGGGACTGACACGCGCTGAACTGCAGGAATATGAATATGGCAGAAGTTCATGTTTCATGTGTATCTCTGCTGTATTTCTGCTGCTCGTGTGTCGTGTAAACGCTCAGACGGAGGATAATCATGTGCTGACAGTGGCCGATGCGAACTGGACGCTCATCCTGCAGGGCGAGTGGATGATCAAATTGTGAGTATGTGTGTGTGTGTGTGTGTGTGTGATCTCGGCAGGATTCTAGTGTGAATCATTGAGATGCGGTGATCAGATCATCCGCGCGCGATTCTATGACGCTTTGATCTGCCGCGCTGCAACAATGTATCAGTTTATACTGTTACAGTGTGTCGAAATAATAACAATAACAATGTTTGTTATGCAGTGAAGTAAGTGTTGAGCTGAAACCGGAAGTGTGTATAAACTCTGCTGCAATAATATACATGTAAATAAGCGCAAATCGTCATGTTATGCATTAAGCATCTACAAATAACAATATGCACAAATATTGTGGATGTTATTGTGTTTATACCGGCCTACAGTGAACATGATCACATCATCAGGGTTACGCCCACATTTACATCCAGAATGCAGGAAGTGAAATTATAGCCTGCATTATTTATGCATGCATGCATGCATGTAAATGAATCGCTGCTCTGTTTCATGTGCTTTATTACAGTTATGCCCCTTGGTGCCCGGCGTGCCAGCATTTACAAGCAGACTGGGAGAATCTAGGAAGACAAAGTGAAAGTCTAGGCATATCAGTGGGCAGGGTGGACGTTACTCAACAACCAGGTCTGACTGACTAGCCATCTTTCTATCTTAGTGTGAAAAAACAGTAGGCTATGGATAATTTTATGGCATCAAACAAAATATTTATTTTGCTACTTAATATTAAGTAACCATATGGTAATGCATATAAATTGGCAAATCCAGTGATTTAAATGATTTGAATACACTTTATTTTAAGGTGATGTAGTTACATTGTAATTATTTATATTAATTAACTACATGTACTTACTTTAGAGTTACAGTTAGGGTTTGGTTTAGAGTTAAGTTACTTGTAATTATGCATAATTTACTGTTATTACTATATTAAGTACATGTAGTACTGTTTAACTACACCTTAAAATAATGTGTTACCGATTTTGTGTGTGTGTGTGTGGGGGGGGGTCGATGAATACAAGTCGTCTGATATCAAAGCAAAAACATCTTCACATTAATGCAACAGTTGAGTTAAAACAAAAGCTAACACTATCAAACAGAACGAGCCACATTCAGAGCTGTTGAGCTGACAGTAATTCTGCGCGTGAATGCCTCGTGAATGCCTCGAGTGTGAATGCCTGGTTTGCTCATGGTTTGATCATCTGCAGTGTGTCTGGCGTTTCAGAAGGAAGGAACACTGCTGGATTGTTTGCACACACACACAGCTCTTTAGTCTTTACTGACTCGCTTTAAGAGCTGTCATGTGGCTCAAATTAACTCTAATACAGTTGTGCTTTAAACATGACTGATGTCACTAAATTGAATTCCTACTGCAGTTATCAGCCATGTTTGTTGTGTACCATCATTGAGTGACATCATAAGCAGACGAAAGCCTTTAATATTAAAGAGGCCCTAGTATGCCCTTTAACATTAAAGCTCACAACACATTATGTTCCTCATATTCTCCATTATTGCGGCTCCTCTCTTCCCAGTCTGTCAGTAACACTCTGTTTACTTCCTGTCTCTATGAAGCCCCTCCTTCTGAAAAGCACACTGTGCTCTGATTGGTCGGCTGGAGCAGTGTGTTGTGATTGGTCGAGCGCTTCGAGTGTGTTTGGGAAATGTCCCGCCCCTTACCATAACCGCCAGTTTAACACACTACTAACTCAACCAGGCCCCGCCCCTTTATTATGCGCATGAATTATTTAAATGAGGAATATTGTGACGTGTTCGTTCCCGGAAGAAACTCAAGACTACAATGGAGGCGTTTCAGGGAGTTCAGAAACACTGACACTGATATAGAGAAGAACTGGAGCTTTTTCATGATCGACATTACACACTAAAGAAAGAGGAACATGGGAAATAGCATGATGGGTCCCCATTATATCCAAACCAGTTTAGATGATTCCCTTTTGAACACAATTACAATTTAAAGACAAGCAAAGATTGCATTTAAGCCACTAATGATGCAAATGTAGTCTTGTTCCTCCACCTTCAGCGGATCTGGATGGTGTTTCTCCTGTAAATATCAGAGAAAACGCCTTTTACTGTGTCTCGCTGTCAGAGAGCTGTCAGGCTTTCCTCATATTTCAGCTCCGCTATAGACCGTATACCGCCTTCCCATGCCGAAGGGAATTTTACGCCCAGTATAGGATGTGCTCGCATTCCTGCATCAATACATCCGTCCTCTCTTCTTTTGTTCTGCAGGTCTGAGTGGGAGGTTTCTGGTTACAACACTGCCGACTATTTTTCAGTAAGTCCTCAGATGGCTGAATTTATATTCCCTCTGGTGTTATGTTACAAAACTCGCTTTAAAATGGACCATTTTTTAAAAATTAAAACAGTGCAAATGTATTTCATTGTAGTATAACAGAAAAACCCATCTCACCCACAGCGCTAAAGATGGGAATTTCCGCAAATATGTTTCATCGCGGACGATTGAGGATATCCAAGCTTATGTTGTGGCCAGAAAGTGGGCGACGGTTGAGCCGGTGCCAGGATGGAAGTCACCATCCTCTCTTCTGTAAATAAAACCTTTCCTGTCTGCAAAAGAGCTGATGTGTTTGCATGATGAAATTCTGAATATAACATTTTCTTCTTTTACAGAATGTCAGGAATGGCTAATCTGTTTCGTCTCTCCGTGTGGATCCGAGTAAGAAACATTTCTGGCATCATTTGCTCATTCTAATCCCTTAGGCTTCATTTTTCCCATGGAACACAAAATAATATATTTTAAAGATGTTTACGCTGGTCCAAAAAGGACGGAAAACACCATAAAAATATCAAAGTAGTCCATATAACTATATTGATGCATCAATTTCCCAGTCTGCACTGCAGCAATACACTTGAGACATAGAGCACTACTTTTATTATTCATATTCAGGGTTTGAAATTCACTTTTTCACTCACCGGCCAATTTGGCTACTAAATTTTTAAGTTCCAGGCCATTCAGAACTTCTACTAGCCAAGAAGAAATTAACCAGATTAACTACGTCACAGCTTAGTTATTACATATATATATATATATATATATATATATATATATATATATATATATATATATATATATATATATATAACTTATATATATAAGTTTTGATTTCATACATTAATTAGCTTCCTCTTTCATCCTCATCACCAAGGATTTCTGTTAACCAAACGCTTTTTAATCTTCGCTATTGCTTCAATGCAAATGAACAAGCGTGCCTTTATTTGTTGTGTATTGATGTGTGTCAAGTCAAGGTTTATTTATATAGCACAAGGGCTGTGTTAACAGTAAAACGTCCGTCATTTAACTAATTTTAAAAACACGGATGGATAATACAAAATGCTTTCTGACATTTTGATAGAAAAAAACAAACAAGCAAGAACAAAATTTAAACTTAGCCCGTCAATTTTTCATTTTACAATTATCTTCTCTCTCTGTGTGCGCGCGTCCGTGTTTGTGAGGGAGAGCTCGCGCAACACTGATACAACGGTAGCCTACTTTTTAATCCATAAGTAACGAACGCGCTAGTTTTCATACAAAATAAATATGTAACATAATTAGGTAGGCTACTTTAGTTATTATTAACACAATAACGTAACACATGAAGGCTACGTTTCTCAACACTGAGAATGAATAAATAAACGCCTGTTTCTCCACTCGCGCTTATCAGTAATCCACAAATCACACGTGCTGTCACTTTTGAGAAAAATCTAATTCGAACGGGTATCAAATATCATGCAATATATTCAAATTTCTACGAGTCAAAAAACGATCAATCAAAAATGTGTCATGAAGAGAGAAAAAACATAAGTCGCACTGGACTGCGTTAACAATGTTACTGACGGGACAGTTCTCTGTTACGCACGTCTGAAAGCGGCACTAAAAGACCGCTTTAAAACTTTCACAGAGACCTCAAACTGAAAGCACAAAGCCTGTCTTTAAATTTAATTTCGTTTTGTATTAATTGTATCTTAATTTTGATCAATGTTTCATCAAAAATAAATAAGAAGTAAATATTAGAAAATATTCAATCAGGACATGGAGGTGACGGCGCGTGAACTGAAGCGCGTCTCAAATGAACCGAAACCTACCTGCCTCACAGACCTGAGACATAGAAGACAAGAACAATTCAAAACGAAAGAAAACAGACTGTTCTCTGCTTATGTCATCTGTATGAAATGTGTATTTCTCTCAGGCACGTTCACTACTGCTAAGATCGCGAGTCAGCATCGTCAACTTCATCTTCAACTTCACACGTCAAATATCGGCCTGTTCACATCAGCCCTATTTTGACATCGGAACGATACCAATGTGTAAAAAAAAATGACCATATCGGCCGATATATCGTGCACCCCTAATACAGTACATACATAACATAACGTGTGTTCAAGTAAGCCAGATATGAGCAGATTCTGCGCAATACGCTGTATTTAATCATGATGAATCACGAGTGGAGTATTTGCTCTAAATCTGCACAGATTTGGCTTACACAAACTTCTCCAGCAAAGTGAGTGAACATAGTAAGTAACACACCAAATTGTCCAGTGATTTTACAGCGTTACCCGATACAGTTGATTTTTACCCACATTTGGCAGCTGTTCATTTCAAACCCTGTTTACATTAATAATTATTTCTAGTGAATAATTTAACAGTTGACATGCACTGCAAAAAATGTTTTCTATTTATTTAATGTCTTACATCAAGATACATTTATTTGATTTATTTGGGTCAGAAAAATACATTTTAATTCAAAGGGAAAGCGAGATGACTCCACTGGCAGATCTTGTTTCTTGCTTTAAGCTAAGTTTCACTTCATTTTGATAATTTTTTTAGAAAACAAGATTTATTATCTTCTTGAGTGAATTGATCTTAATTTAAGAATGTTTAGATATTTGTACTGGCAAAAAAGTATTTTTTTGCAGCGTAACATGATCTAACAATGAAAAATACTTCTAAAGCATTTATAAATCTCAGTTAATGTTAATTTAAAACATGTACTATATAATTTAATTTAGTGGACCTGAGCTGTCATGAACTAACAATGAACAGTTGTATTTTTATACTAATGTTAACAAAGATTAATAAATACTGTAACACATGTATTGCATATTGTTAATGTAACTCAATGCATGTTAAATAATGTGAGCTTATTGTAAAGTGTTACTGATACTTTTATGTCGTTTTTGGTGCTTTACAAAGCGTAAAGCATTCACTGAACAGAGCTTTATTTTATGAAAAACAAATCTATATTTTATGCATATTGAATATATCCCTTTGTTGTCCATTTAACACAGCAAATCCACACGTACCTGACAAATGCTCTCGGCATTCCTTCTTGGGGTTCTTATGTGATATTTGCCATCATCACACTATTTATGGGACTGATACTCGGCCTGGTAAGTCTAAAAACATCATTTTCACAGTCAATGTATTATTCATGTTTAAAGCATAAATTGATATACTTGACTCTATGCATGAAAGTATCTCATGCATAAATCTTCCTGCAAACGGACCATCCGTGGTACAGATCTAAAAAGACCATTTACCAAAGGGACCCAACAAAGTGCACTTGACTTCATCTAATGCGAGCGCTCTATGAAGCAGATCGCACGTACAGACACATGATGATTTGCTGCAGAAGGAATTATATAATGCATGTTGAAATAAAGATGTTCCTACATTATACAACTGAGTTGCGTAATACTGGTCGATTCTGCGGCTCTTTTGAGGATACTGTGGGTGGTTCTCGCATGTAGTGGATCAAACTTTTGAAAGTGAACTTCCACTGGTGGGTTTGAAATAATGACTCCATCTAATGGTAAATATCTCGATTAGATGCTGGTTCTGATCGCTGACTGCATTTGGCCATCCAGACCAAAGCGCAGAGAAGACAAAACAGGTGAGATTAGAAACACGTTTATTACTTTGCTTTTATTGACTGCAAAATGTTTTTACAGATGTTGCCATTTCTAATGTTTAAATTTTCTTTGAATATCACACTGCTGATTGAAACTTTTATCATTATGTATTGCATGCTATTTTTGGTATCACATTACAATAAGGTCCCATTAGTTAACAATAGTTCAACTTTCGCAGTGGTTTTAGCACGTTATTGAATATGGCATAGTTAATGTATTTGATCTTGGTGGATTAGATCTGCTATGCTGCTGTTGATTATTGCTGCTGCTCCAGAGTAAGGATGGACATGCTTCTGCTAATAGATACACACACACACACACACGCTGCTGTGAGTAAGATATGATAGACATACATGAATCCTGTAGCAGATCGAGGCAGGTGGAGCTGGGGAGGTGGAGGGGTTCAGAGGAACTCTGATAGTTGCTGCAGGACTAGATTACAGCAAACAATGAACAGACTATTCAAATGTTGAGCAAGTAATCTCATTGGCTGCAGGATCAGCAGAGGCCAATCAGCTTGTTCCATGCGCTAATGATGTGCGCCCTCTAGAGTTTCATGACTGAATGCATTAATTGACATTAACAAAAAGCAATACATTTGCTACATTATTTTTTCATACAACTGTTCATGGTTAGATCATGTTAGCTCAGATTTAATAAATATGAAAAGATACAGCTTTTGATTTTAATAAAGTATTAGGAAATGTTGCAATTAACAATTAGAAGTGTCATGTAAGCTCATGTTAAAGGGGGGGTGAAACACTCAGTTTCAGTCAATCTCATGTTAATCTTGAGTACCTGTAGAGTATTATTGCATCCTTCGTAGCCGATAGCTAACAACACAGAGACATTTGAAGCAGTTTGTCTATGAGTTTTACTCACCACCTGCGGTTCCAACGCACGACCGTGAACCTTTATCGTTGGGACTGCTAAATCCGGCGTCGAACTGGGCCTTATTTATAAAACAATCATCGTCGAAATGCAGGGAACAAACAAAGTCCTGTGACTGCAGCGAGCACAGCGCTGAGGTACTGCTTTCGCTCTCTCTCTCGCTCTGGTGGTCTACGGGTGCGCGCGCGCCCTTCCGGGAGAAGTGCCCTTAGGACCCATATAAGGAAATTCCGCCCTATCTTACGTAAGACAGAGCCATACTCGAAAAAACTTTCCGAAACTTGTGACAAACCGGAAGGAGTATTTTTGGAACAAAAATACTCCTTCAAACGTACAACTTAACTTTTGACACTTTGTCCATGTTTAGCATGGGAATCCAACTCTTTAACAGTGTAAAAAACTCAGTATGCATGAAACAGCAATTCACCCCCCCTTTAACCAATGTATTTAACTAATGTTAACAAATGAATCCCTTATGTAAAGTGATACTATTTTTATTTTATTTTAAATAGTTCACTGATTATGATATTCTTTGTGTATATATTTGTACTGGAAAATAACACTTTCTTAAATGAAGATACATTTATTTAAAAATTAAAATACATAAGGTATTAATTCTTGTTTTCTGGAAGAAAAATAAGTAAGTTTAAGCTTAAAGAAAGAAACGATAATATAAGATTTTTTCTTGTTTTAAGGAAAAAGTCACTTAATTTTTTAACTTTTTTTAGAAAACAGGAATTAATATTTTAATATTTTGCTTCTCAAGTTAATGTATCTTGATTTAATAATGTTTAGATATTAATACTGGGAAAAAAGCATTTTATTTGTTTATTTTTTGCAGTATACGCTACAGTTTGTACTTAAGTCAAACATATAATTATATATATATATATATATATATATATATATATTAAATGCACACTGAGTGATTGATTCACTGAAATTGACACTTTGAACAGATGGAAATATTGTTGCTATATTTTGAAATCATTGTAAATCTATTGTGCATATTCAATAGTAACGCCCGGCTCTACTTGTAAGTGCAACTTACTATACTTGGTCAATAAAGTCGAGTGCCGTTTCCCTATTACAATGAATCATTTCAATCTTTGTACCTCTGCAGTTGTGATTGTGAAAGAGGAAGTGTCAGAGGAAGAGGTGGAGGAGAAACACACGTCTGACCTGGACAACGAGAGTGAGAGAGTGTCTGGAGACGACTCGACTGAAGAAGAAGGAGTGATGACAGACGGAGCAGGCAGTGGCAGTGAGCAGATGCCGTCAGCAGAGAGTTCAGTGAGGAAACGCAAACCACAGGGACCGGACACTGCCGAGGGAACCTAATGTGCTCATCTCAACCGGGTGCGGTTACCGCCAAAAACAAGAGGAAGCAGCCATATCTGTAGATATGCAAAGCAACGCCAGCTATCGGCTGATCTCTGCGCCATCCATGCAGAACACGGTTTGCCCATTTGACCCTTTCCTCGCATTTTACCTGCTTCTCGCTCCAGTTTAATTCATTTCAGTTTTTAAGACTAGTTGCTTTAAGTTAATGCTAAAAGTTGCCAAACATTGACAGACTTTCTTTTAGATTTGATTTTCTATTTTCTACAAACACCAAAAACATGAGTCATTTTAATGCTGAAGTTACGATGAAAAGATGTTTACGATGTGTTTGGATGAATCTCACAAAATCTGTCAAGAAATATCTGTCTCATATTTTACCTCAAAATCAGAAGAAAAAAAAATGCATATTAAGTATTATTGTTTTTTTTTTTTTACATTGAGATATTTTTTATTATGATTAAGCACAAAATATCTATTCATCATGGTAGTATTTGTTGAACTGCCTATATGCTGATTTTAATAAATTGTATAACTGTAATTTTTACATTTCTATATCTTTGCTGCAATATAATGTTTTATACTGTAAAGTATTTAAAAAAATTACTGTATAACAGTAATAAAAATTGAGAATTACAGAACTGTACTGATGCATTACAATAATGACTATATTAATATTAATATTAATATATTGGGAGAAATGTGCTTAACTGCATGACAATTTCACAATGCAAAACATCTTAATGATCCTATAATATCTATTTTTTTATTATTATTTACATTTTTTTGAGTGAAATATGAAGGACGTGTTCTTAGCAGGTTTAATGATTCATCCATTACACTGCTGTTCTTAATTATTCTATATTTGCTGTATTAATGAACACTTCCATGTTTATTTATGTTTCACATTCCTGTGCCGAAACTGAATTTTCCTGCATTTACAATCCTGACTGGTTTCAGAAGGAATGGTTCTTAAAGTATGATAAATATGAAGAGAATTTTTTGCACTATTGCATTCATCCACACATAATTCATATAGTGTTGAACAGCACAAACTGTCCATAATCATCGTTACATAAACATGGCAGATTATCAGAAGGATGTTTTTGTGCATCAGGTCTCAGGATAAGTATTTCTCAATGGTATGACGACGTTGTTTTGTACAGTGTAGATTTATAATGTATTCCCTGTAATTGCAAATGAAATTCATAATTTGCACAGTAAAACATTGACAATGGCTTTGGTATTAAAATTGGTGCAGTCTTTGACTGGCGGCTCGACAGTCAATTGCCTTTAATTTTTTATACTATTGACAGACTGTTTAAATCTGTGTAGTGTAGCAAATAAATATTGGTGATTTTTGTCAGTTTTGTAACTGGAAACCAGCACAGAAACACACCAGTGCATCTGTAAAATTCTTCGTATGCTGAACATCTGGTCAATTGTATTGTGTGACAGATTGTTTTATTCTTAATATTGTGTAATGTGGTCATAACTGATGGTTGTATGTGTTCATTAAACAGTTTGACTTGATACGAAGTGTTTTGGACTTTTAGTTTACCATGTGAGCATTAAAACAAATAATTGCATTAATCCCAGTGCATTACAGACTTAAACCTGACATATTTCGAAAGCATCACCACAAGATTTTAACATTATGGGCCAGATTAATTAACAGTTTACAGCACAAACCCTCTTTTGGCGTTAAAAAACTAGTCAGGATTTACTAAAGACAGAGAAAATTAGGTCTGAAAAGGCATGGACAGTATAATTTGCGTCTGACATTATTGCATACGCATTCATTGGAGTTTCTTTGTAGAAGAAAAATGTATGGGCAGAGTCTGAGTATTTAAAATGAATAATGCAACGTGATTTACTAAGGTTTGCGGTAATCAATGGCTGCGTTTAACTCCACTTTTAGACACACTCGCGAACTTCCCGAAGCACTTCTCCTTGTGAGAATACCCGACGCCGGGGATTCATCCAGATTTGCCGCAAACTTCGTCAAGTAGATGAGGGAAGTTTATTTGGACAGACCCTCGACCCCTCGATTTTGACCGAGGTAGTGGCAAAACCAACATGGAGGCGGCAATCTTGGCAGGATAAGCTACATAATCAAATTCACAAATATTACACCATTTAAATATTATTCAAATACAGAGGCTACTGAGTTACAAAAACAATCTGAGTCAAAGAACACTTGTTTGTTCACAGTTTGAACGTTCTTGTTTCCATTTGTTTCATTTCAAGATCTGAGGTGAATTATCCAGTGTTGCTTTTACAGCCACAAAGCTGGAGCACTAAATGTTATTCAACGTCACATTACACGCTTTTAACATTAAATAAAGCACATAAACAGTAGCCTACCTGAGATTATAATTGCCACATTTTGTGTTTGTTGTTCCAGAGCAATGTCGCAGAAAAATAGAAACCGTTTCTAAAATAGAATCGTCGCGTATCGCCGTCGCGGCTTGTTAGGACAAACACTCTGATTGATATGAAAAAGGACCTTTTATCGCGTAAATCGTAAAGGTAGCAGGGAAGGAGACAAGAGGCCGTTTTTTTAATGGATGCCAATGGAGGAGAGGCTTCACTACACGAATAAAACACTTTTGTGAGGAAATAACTTGAATGAATAGACATGCCATCGGCTAGTCTTCAATATGTTTGCTCATTAGTTTAGGCTACACCAAAAAAATACTGTTTTATAAGAGAAGTCACGGAAAATTTCACGGGTAGGATTCGGTTCACGGCACTTCTCATTAATTTCTATGGTATCCCAAAACTGTCACACAACTCTGAATGCAAGATGCTACGTGCAAGACGATGTTGGACGTGGGAATATCCCAAATAAAATATCCCACTTCAGACCTCAGTGAGTAGCCTATGTCACATTCACATGTTGACCACATGATGTCGCCAGGACACAACGACGGTAATGTTGTGTCTTTGTGTCAATTATGGCAAAAACTGAATAAAAACAAAAAAACTGCTTTGAAAACAGCTGACGAAAAGCAAAAACGAAGTTATTATTAAATAAACGTAATATCTAATGTTTAAGTTTGTTTTTACGTTTATGCTCATTGGAAGCAGGACATACATCTTGGAAGTGGCTTAGTTTCTCTCAGAGGTTGGGGTTGATCAAGGCACCCAGAGTTCAGAGGTCAATGTCCGACTTTAAAGGCCCACAAAAGTGCCTTGAAATGCGCAGCATTGTTCAATTAATTTCTGAAACAGGAGGACAGGGCGGGACATTTTACACAGCTCCTCCATTTTATAAAATGGTCTATATTGTTTCATTTATATCACAGCTCTGCCAGAGCCGTTGAGGTCCTCAAAGCTGCAGTTTCCTCCTAATCTCTAACCGTTTCTCCTCCTAATCTCCTCCATATCGCTTTAAAATACAGCTTTCAAATGGGTCCGAATCCGATCTTAATGGTCTGCGGCGACTCAATCATATGATCCGCTCTGTGCTGTAATGTAAATTTTATAAAGGTCAATTCTGTCATCGTTTTGGAGCACACTAGCTTATAGATAACAGTAAGACTACTATATTCATCCTAAAAGCCAAAAAAACGTCGATTTTGATTTCATGGGGATTTTAAGTGGCGTTCCAGACATTACTGTATCTCCAAGAGCGAGGTAGCGAGGGAAGGGTATAAAAAGTGGACCAAAACGCATCCATAGTGGCATTTGCACCATTATTTATAGCCACACAAAAAAAAAAAAAGAAAAAAAAAGATTGACTTTTGCATCTGACACGACATTGAATTTGCGCATTGTCAAACAGTAGCAGAGCTTTCACATGCCCGCTAATTTGCCCTGTTAAGTAAATCTGGCCCATATATGTTTAGAATATACAAGAAAAACAATGATTACACAGAAAAACAAGATTTTTACATCTGTGAAAAGAGCTCAAGGGTTGCCTGGTTGACATGGGTCAGTTACTGAAGCTACTGTTAAACATCATAACTACATCAGTCATGATTCAGCTGCAAAAAATGCATATATTTACTTTGACAGGCATTCAGAAGCAGACATGCGTTTTGAATAATTATACACTATTTTTCAAGAAAAAAAACTGCAAGTATTTCACATATTATTTCTCAAAGAGTATCAAATGGACTTACATTTTTTCCAGACGTCACAGCTCTGGATGTTCACTACCGAGGGTCTGAGTCTGTGTTCGTGTTCATCAGTGTTGTGTTAAGACATTATTTTCATCCAGCAATTTCCTCCATAAGCAAAGATAGCAGATTTCATTTCACATACAGTACAACATCCAACTGAAGGAATGCAAACAGTGTAGAAATTAAACAGTATTTAATTGCATTAACAGCAGAAACGTGGGTTGATATGCAGTTAGTGTTATGGAGACCCAGGCTTTTATTCAACCCAGGTCTACCAATCAAACACACCTGAATCACTTTATGTTGTGTTAGTGATGAAAACATAATCAGACAAATAAGAAGCTCAAATATGTGACCCTGGATCACAAAACCATTCACGAGTCGCACAGGTTTATTTGTGGCAATAGCCAACAATACATTGTATGGGTCAAAATGATAGATTTTTCTTTTATGCCAAAAATCATTAGGATATTAAGTAAAGATCATGTTCCATGAAGATATTTTTTAAATTTCCTACTGTAAATATATAAAACATTTATTTTTGTGAGTGAATGCAGCACAATCGCCAACATAAATGGACAACTTTAAAGGAGATTTTCTCAATGTTTTGATTTTTTTGCACCCTCACATTCCAGATTTTCTATAGTTGTATCTCAAATATTGTCATATCCTAACAAACCATACATCAATGGAAATGGTATTTATTCAGCTTTCAGATGATGTATAAATCTAAAAAAAATTGACCCATGTGACTGGTTTTGTGGTCCAGGGTCACATATAAGAGTTTTCTTTTGTGTCACATTTTCATCACTATCATTCCCATACTTAAAAATTCCATGGAAGTTAATTATGAAGCTGTCAGTTTATTGAACACAGTACACAACTGAGCATCTGATGGTTGGTGGACTGATCCTTTGATTCCATCAGTGATGGATGTCTGTGGAGTGATGTGAAGTTGAGTTGTGAAGCTCTAAGCTGTTATGTAAAGCTGCAGAGGAGGCTCATCTGAACATCCTACACACACACACACACACACACACACTGAATCTGAACATACTGCCATCATTTAAACTTGCGTCACAGAGAATCTCACCTAACCTGTCAGGAACATGCAAAAAAAAATAAAAATGTTTTAAGATGAAGCTGAATAGAAAGAATAAAGCCTATTAAGACATTATATAACATTATTTGATGGCACTTAAGACACACAAAAAACATGTACAGTTAGAACTTATATATTAATTATTACATTTAAAGTAAGATTTGCATGTATTTTTTGCTGATTTAAACAAAATTATATTTTAGCAACTGTAAAACATCATGAACACTGCAAACTTACTTATTTTTGATACATTTGTCAAAAAAACGATTTATAATCTGAAGTAATTTTGCTTCTCAAGAAATGTTTTGATAGTTGTACTGGAAAACATGACAAAAATGCTAAGAAATAATTTTTTGTGCTTAACTGTCATAAAAAATATTAAATATATTTTTTTCTGACATTTTGACTTAAACACACAATCCTTTTTCTGTCATATGCAATTGTTAATTTCATGCATATGAGTAATTTTTTTTATTTTTTTTACCAGAGCATATTGACTTTTACTCAGTTTTGTGTTGGATAATCACATATTTGTGAGCAGAAGCCGCTATAGCTGTGTGTGACGGGGCAAAGGGACCGATGCTGGATAAACATTAGCAGAAAGATCCCTTTAGAAAAGTTAATTATTCATCAGTGGTGAAATACAGCGGGTTAAAGAGGTTTGAGTCTCATCAGTGGAATCATGTCAGACACGCTGGTGTGTGTTAGCGATTATGAGCTTCAAGCTCAAAGACTTTTGCCAAAGTCAGTATTCGATTATTATTTCTCAGGAGCCGACGAGCAGGAGACTCTGCGTGATAATGTAGCAGCCTTCGCCAGGTACGAGATCACTGTCATATAAGTGTCTTTCGATTTTAACAGCCATGATTACAGATATAATAACATGTCCAGGTCATACGCTATAAAAAAATATTTTTCTAATTTATAAGTAAAGCAATGATTATTGAAGCATGTTTTACAAGAAAATACTACTTCAGTGTTTCATGTTTAACTCAATGTGTTATTTGCTGTTCCTTTGTAATTATTTGTAAAATCTAACAATTTTTGAGTGAAAGTAAGGGTATAATTATAGGACAAGAATGTACTAAAAAAGAAAAAGTTTTTCCCTTTGTGTTTTTGAAAAGTTTCGTGCACAGACAACAACGTTATCAAAACGATCCCCGTTTACACAGATCCACGAAACGCTGTATTATTAATGCCTGGCCAGTAGTTGGCGATGTCACTCTGTAAAGACACAATACGTGCCTCTAGACTGAAGACTTAAAGGGATACTTCACCGATTAGCATTAAGCTTTGTATCAGTAGAAACCCGGTAGTATTTTCGAGTGACCGTGCTTCCCTCCCTCATGTCCCCCTGAGACGAGAGATTTCTGTATTGTGTGTCTGGAAAAAAACCTCAGATGACGCAAAAAACATCATTTAGCTCATCAGAGGATCTTTAGTCCAGAGGTGAGAGACTCCAGCCAGTAGGAGGAGCTCATCCCGCATGTGTTCAACCCGCCCATAGGGGGATCTCACGATAAAACGCCCTCTTTTCAGTTTCGAGTCGACTAGTCGCCTAGCTGTGTCATTTCTCCCGATACTGCCCTCTGTAACCGGTGGGCGTGGCCTCGTAGGGCAGCGAAGCAAGTGCATTCTGGGAGTTGTAGTCTTTCATCCACATGAGCCAAAAATACATTTTCTGGCTTTTCTCAGTCTAGAAGGCACCAACTTCTAAAATAATTTCACATTTCTGCTACATAAATGACCCAATTTAAATACATATTCATCTTTCCGGCGGTGAAATATCCCTTTAATACGCATGGCCAGAATTCGCCCCCTATACTCTCATTCACTATTCCCTATGTTAATCCACTAATACAGTTCACTTGAAGGAGTAAATGAAAATGAGTGAGCGAATTCGGACAGCCATTGAGCATACACCGGCTGTACACTCATTATTACAGTGCATTATTCATGGTTATGGTTTCGGACACCACTACAAATGGCTGTTTATAGGGTATGGGGGCAATTTCAGATTCAGACACCGTTTTCACAAATTCATGTTTTTGTAGTTTACACATCGACAATAAAGGTATAATTATCAAAAACTTGCACTTTGAAACCTGTTTGAAACCAAAACACAAATTAACGCAAAAAGGCATAAAAAAAAGTTTTTAGTTGAAATGGTGACGTGTAAACGGCCCCTCAATCTAACACCAAAGTCTATTTTAACTCAAATAAAGCCTATTTCTAAAAGCATTAACATGTTTTTCAATTGACTAAGCACACTTTTTTCTAATGTATTGCTGTTTTACTTTGTATTTAAAGGGATGGTTCGGAGTAAAATCAACCTAGGGTCCTTTGCACCATGACCTTGAGCCAAACACCCCCAAGAAGGCTTTTTTCCCTTGGTTGAACATTATTAAAGTTAGAGCTTATTTAGAGATATCAGCCGGATGGCTTAGTGCAGGCGCTAATGGATCCAATGATGTATCTCGTAAATTACCCCACTAATAATGCCCAGAATGGTACCAAACTTCTACAGTAGTACAAATAGGTTCTGTACTCAAAAAACGAGGCATTGGAAAGTTTGTAAGTACATCAGGAGTTTATTTAAATTGGCTCGAGGTCATGGTGCAAAGGACCATAGGTTGATTTTACTCCAAACCATCCCTTTAATTCTCATTACTCTCTATTTAAAGGGATAGTTGACACAAAAATGAAAATTCTGTCATCGGTCCAAACTTGTTTGAGTTTCTTTCTTCTGCTGAACACAAAAGAAGATATTTTGAAGAATGTCGGAAACAAAACGTTTGATGGGCCCCATTGACTTCCATAGGACTTTCCCCCGTACTATGTAGGTCAGTCAACAATCAACTTTTGAAAATCATTTTTGGGTCAACTATCCCTTTAGAACAGATCAAGAATTTAAATGTCAGATCAACACAATGTTTCACAAAATAATGTTTAAAGATCAACTTCCATGAATCCAGTTGAAGAGAATTATGTCACTGTTCAATCACAAATAATGCATCTGATACTCCGTACTAACAAACTGTTTATGTACCTAAAAATGTATATAAGGCATGACTGCACAAAAGACAACCTTAGTTATAAATATAAACTCTTTACCACTAAGGGGTTTCTGAACTTAAGGTTTTCTGCTAAATCAACAACAAATGCATAATCAAAAGACCCAATTATTATCTGATACAAAGAAATATAATAAGTGAGACTGGGGCTAGTTGTCACAGTCAACAGTCAATGTCTCTCAGGGAGGATTTCAATCTCTATTCACCTTATTTTCCATGACAACAAGGGCGGCGCCATTACGCTCATTTTGTCATCTTACTTCCGGCTGAGCGGGACTTCAACTTCCGGCTGAAAGGACCTACGCTAGTTTCTAGCATAATTCTGTAGTTGTAACGGTAAAATATGTTAAGTATTATATGCTCAGTTAGGGGCTGACATAACAATTGGATTAAGATGATAGAACGATTTAACCAACGGTGTTACGAACACAATGTAGGCTAAAGCGATCGGAGTGTTGTGCTTTACGATTTACACGTGGAGCACCTGAGGCAATGGCGGAGGGCGCTAAACTTGAAGTGCTCACCCAAGCGCTTTGTGTTCGTACCATGTGTGTTCGTACCACTTTATGGACGGGGAGCAGACTGACGAACGAACACCCTTACCCCGAGTAAAGGCTCGGCTACGATGTTCTGGTAAAGAAGTCCCGCCGGGTGCTGAACAGGTTGTCAGATTCAGGTAAGCTACCTAACGTTAACTGTTGTTACCTAACTTACCTATCTATGTGCTTGTTAGCTCGTTAGATGAAGTCCGTTCTATGAATATATTTAAGATTAGTAACGAGCTGTTCACAAAATACAACGAATCTTGCATGATTACCATTGGCCACCTATATGTCATATTTCTTATATTTCGTTTACTTTGTTATATGGACCTAAGGGTCTGAAATAAAGAATGAATGATTATTCACGATAGTACACTATATAATGGTACATACAGTCTTACAATAGCTCTCATTATTCCTGTAAGGAGGCCAGCTAGCTACATCTCTCACTCAGATATTGATTTTTACGGCGAGTTAGGAGATTGTGTGTATACTGTCTCTTTTTTAACGCATCTCTCTTTTTCACACTGTTCTAAGTATGAGTGCCATCATAAATTAATTAATTCTCATGATCTATTTTAAGTACTAATGTAAAAATGTTTATTGTTCTATTATTTCCTTAGATCATCGATGAGAGTCAGTGTTGCAGTGGACAACTGTGAGGATGATAACAGCCACACGCCCCAGACCTGTGATGCAGACACACAATGGGAGGATCCATCCGTCTCTGACCACAACTACACTTCAAAATCTCAACTCATCCTGAAGCCACCTACATCTGAAATTGGAACACAATGCGTTGAGCCAGTGCCATAGTACATAACTCTGCTGAGAAACGACCACCTTTGTCAGGTCTACACAGGGTCGACATTGATGCATTCCACTTGCTCCTGATGACTCTGATGAAGCTGCGTCTTAAAGGGTTAGTTCACCCAAAAATGAAAATTCTGTCAGTAATTACTCACCCTCATGTCGTTCCAACCCCGTAAGACCTTTGTTCATCTTCGGAACACAAATTAAGATATTTTTGATTAAACAGAGAGCTGTCTCACTCCTCCATTTTTTTTTTTCTTAATTTGTGTTCCGAAGATGAACGAAGGTCTTACGGGGTTGGAACGACATGAGGGTGAGTAATTACTGACAGAACTTTCATTTTTGGGTAAACTAACCCTTTAATTGCAGGGTGATCTTGCTGAAAGGTTTGGTGTTTCTCAGTCCATTGTAAGCAAGGTGATTTCGTGTTTGCGTGACATCATGGAGGAGAAGTGTTTCAGAGAGCAGTGTCCAAAAACAACATGTAGAGCACAATATATCAAAATATCGCAAATGTATATATTGCAATATGCATAATTTTTTTTTGCTTTAATAAGCTTTAATCAGTTTATATAATTCATACAGTGAAAAACTGCAGTGTTTTACTTTTACATTTGATTATTCAGTTTCTGTTGTTAAATAGACCTAATGTAGGATAACCTGAACCCCGTGGTTTACACTGATGTTAAAATAAATAACACATCTTATATTCAGTAAAACACTGATGTTCACTTTCACAAGTTGAAGGGATGTTTTCTTGTTACAAAAAGAATGTGAAACACATATGTAGGTTATATAATTTTAAATCTAATTTAAGTTAATTTTATATACTTTAAGCATTATCGCATCGCATATCGAATATAGCATTGTTTAATGAGTTATCGCATATCGCATTTTTCTTCAATAACTTAATAACTTCCAGGCAATGAAATAATGGCAGACAGAGGCTTCACCATTACTGATCTCCTCTATGAAAGGAAGGTGAAACTTGTCCTCCTTGTGAATCTTGTAAAACAGATGTTACCTGTTGTGAATATAGTTATTTTTATAAACCTTTACAATGTGCCCAGATGTTACCTGTTATGAAGTTTTTTTTAATAAACCTTTACAATGTGACCAGATGTTACCTGTTATGAAGTTTTTTTAATAAACCTTTACAATGTGACCAGATGTTACCTGTCAGTTATTTATTATAAAACAATATAATGTGAGCTCTGTAGATTCCCCTTAAAACTTAAATGAATTAAGTCTTCTAGTTAGAAGGAATAATGCTGCCTTCACGTGCTATGGAAAAGATGATATTTTCCACTTGTGAACTGGTATTTACCAGTGTGTTGTGTTCAAGTGCTTTTGTTGTTGTAATGTAGTACCCGCAAGGTCTGTGTCAGTAGAGTATCTTTTTTTATCTAAAAAAAAAAAAAAAAAAACTTAAATGTGGTGCTTTCTGATGATTAAAACATAATTAATAATTTAAAAAAATAAAACATGACATAAAATGATTATATATGAACTAAGGAAATTGCGGCGAAGTTGAAAATTGAGTGTTAACGCATTATATTACAATCGTTAATGACAACATTGTATAGGCTACAAAAACTATCCGCTAACAGTATTCACAACTCTTGCGTTGCTCTCCGCCATTTTGAAAAGGTCAAAGGTTATCTCATCTCGGCAACTCGTGCAACAAAATATTCTACGAGTTGCCCAGTGGAAAATACCACATGAGGGGGTGTTCATGTGTATTTTCCATGTCGGCTTTTGGTATTTACCATAATTACCATAGCACGTGAAGGCACCATAAGTCACGTCAAGTTTGCAAATGAATACCATCTTGGTTTATTACTTATGAAATTTAAATGGTGAAATGTGTCGACATGAAGGTCAGTAGAAGGTGTCTCTAGCTTCCTGAAAACACTTCTTACAACTGATTTTATACAACTTATTTAATCGTTCATTTAACCAATTACCTAATCTCCGATCCTTAACCCTAAATATTCTAATTCCTTATTATTTACAAATATTTTTTTATTGCTGCTCCGTCAACTCCTTCTGACAGCACGTAGTTAAATATTCCCATAGGTTAACGTTACCTCTGGCCACGTTAACAATGACGATGGATGAGACAATGTTTGACGAACTGATAGTAGTACGAAGTTTTCTCCGTGCTCCCAATTTAAAACATTTACGGTATTAACGTTATTAGTCATTTTGATAAAGTTTTGGCTAACTATAAACAATCTTCTAACGACTGAAATAGCTACCGGATGTGCCGTGTCAGTTTAACGGAAGTCGGATGACAAAATGCGGAAGCGCGAAGTATTAAAAGTGGGCGGGGCGGAATAAGGTGAATATAGACACAAACCTTGACATGTGGACTACAATAAACTGGCCGTTTCTTTAAAAAGAATTTATCTTAAAATTAGATCAAATTAGATAAAAAGTCAAAATTATGACAAACAAATACACTATCACGACATAGATCTCATCAAAAAGTCTTAATTATGAAGTAAAGTCAAAATGATGGCAAACTAATTCATAATTATATAAAGGTTACATTTTGACAAAAAAGTTTTAAAATGATAAAAATATTAAAAACAAAATGAAATGTTTAATGTTATCATTATGACACAACGTCATAATTATGACTTAGTATGCAAAACTCTGGCTGTTCATCAAGTAAACAGTCAGTCTGTATAGTTCGAGTCAGTCCATCAAAATGTTGACAAGTATTACACTTGTTCTAAATGTTTTGGCCTAATTTTAGAGCAGTGTGGGCCAGGTATAATTGTGTGCGTTTATCTTGGCCTGAAGCGCGCGTGTGGGTGAGCAGACCTCAACGACTTACAGCACTGTCCAGATGAATAATGACACTTTATATTAGTCATATATATACATATTTATAAAATGTGCAAACAAGACGTCCTTCAGGGTTACAGACACGCGTTGTGAAAGTTAAGCGAGCTGTGGTCAGACGACCCCATGAGTCACGAAATCAACACAAATATTAAAAGTCAAGGGTGAATTCATACGGCAATACGGTGCACAGGTAATACAGGACGAAATAAGCAAACATATGATCTATTTAAAAGCAGAGTTCTCACAATCTGGTTGTAGTTGTGTTTCAGAATTGTTTTATTGAATGCATTTAGCTGAAAATCACCTGGAATATATTTTAAATTCATGTTGTGGATTTGGGTTAGTTTTGACCTCGAAGAGATAGATAAACAAACAAACAATAAATAAACAGTTTTTAGTATGGGAACCAAACTTTCCAAATGATATAATGGTGATGACTTGATACACATCATTTAATAAAAAAATAAAAAATAAAAAAAAAAGAGTTTTGGAAAGAGTTTTTAAGAGATATAACCATTTCACTTTAGACTGAATTTCATTTATCACCAGTTTTCCATAACCCCCTATAATGTGACAACATGCCCCGTGGCAGGGGTAAATGCGTAAAATTAACAGTTTAAATAACAATTAATCTTTTTTTTTTCTTTTTCTGAGCAATAACAGAAATGTTCAATAGCTTTTTTTAGTCAAGGATTGTGTCTATAAGAGATTACTGGAGTAAAAAGTATTTTTTCTCTTCATCATATAGTATAATATGATCCTCAATAATATGGAATCTACGACATACCACTATATACCCATATACTATAATTATCAACTTTTTAATCTCATAGTTTTGAATGAATATCATAATTTCACATATATTTTAAATCTCAGAATTCACTTTTGCTCATTATTCTAACTTTTTATTTCATACACTAAAAAATGCTGGGTTGTATCAACACATGTTTGGGCAAATATGTACAAACACAGCCATTGGTTTAAACTTTTAAACCCAACGGTTAGGTTTGTCCATATTTGACCCAAACATGGAATGGAAAACCCCAGAATTCTTTTGTGTAATTATGGCATTTTGTGAAAATTAACCAGCCTCGGTATCATCTACATTTGTTATTTGTGAAGTATGAACTGTCTCTCTCTCTCCAGGTGGTGTCTTTACCCTCGTGTGCTCAGAGACGTGTCCTCAGTGGACATGTCCACCACAGTCCTGGGTCAGAGGGTCAGTATGCCCATCTGTGTGGCAGCTACAGCCATGCAGAGAATGGCACATCCCGACGGAGAGACGGCCACTGCCAGAGGTCAGACACCAGCAACTACATTTATTTGACATCAGATGCAATTACTATAAGCAACCACATGGTGGCGTCATCAGTCCTTCCTACATACTGCATTATCACCTGCTCCCAATCACACTCTATTATCCCTTACAGTAATGAACAACATCTACCATAGTATGAGCTAATATACTGTAGTTTTGTGTGGCCATAGTATGGAAGCCCATTTCTGCCCCACAAAAACTGCTTTGGTAAATCATAATTATGACATAAAAATCATAATTTATGAGATAAAATATCGAAATTATGACAGACTATTATGACAGTTATAACTATAACAAAGTCAAAATTACAACACAAATTCATAATTATGAGACAAAGTCAAAATGATGGCATAAAAAGTCATAATTATGAGACAAAGTCAAAATGATGGCATAAAAAGTCATAATTATGAGACAAAGTCAAAATGATGGCATAAAAAGTCATAATTATGAGATAAAAAGTTAAAATTATGAAACTAATTGATAATTTTGAGATGTAAAGTTAAAATTATTACTATTATGAGGAAAAAGTCAATGTTATGACATTTATAATTATGAGGTATAAAGCTGAAATTATGACATGTTAAATAATTATGAGGGAAAAAGTTAAAATTATAACATCATAATTTAGAGATAAAAAGTCAAAATTTATGTCTTAATATGACCTAATTATAACAGTCAAAATTATGACACACCAAGTCAATTGAGATAAAAAGTCAAAATTATGTTGTATGCGATAAAAAGTGAACAATCACGACCAAAGTCGATAAAAGTCCAAATTACATACTAAGCCAATTATGAGATAAGTCAAATTAAGGCAGTCATAATTATAGCAGTCAAAATTATGACACTAATTCATTATTATGAGACATACCAAGTCAATTATGAGATAAAAAGTCAAAATTAGATAAAATGAGATCAAAAGTCAAAATAAAATAAAAAATACATCATAATTTTAACAGTCAAAATGACATACTAGTTAATTATGAGATAAAATGACAAGATACTTTTTATCTCATAATTTAAACCTTATATGTCATAATTGCGCATGTATTTTTTTCTTCTGTGGCAGACATGGACTTCCACACTTATTGTTACTGTCGGTATCAGTGAATACAAACTAGTTAGAAATAATTATTAACTAGTAATTATTAATTATTAACTAGTAATAATTTTCCTGACTGTAGTGCTCAGGCTGAAACTTGTTAGCATGGCACTTTGTGAGGGATCTAAATGATCTCTGAGCAGATCCTACATGATGGATCACTCCTTCCTGAAGGTTTGAACCCAAGCCCAATCATGGTGTCCTGTTCTGACCTGTCCTCAGCCTGCCTGTCCTCGGACACGGGGATGATGTTGAGCTCCTGGTCCACCTCCACCATAGAGGAGGTCGCGGAGGCCTCACCTGGAGCTGTGCGCTGGATGCAGCTGTACATTTATAAAGACCGAGCGCTGACTCAGTCTCTGGTCAGGAGGGCAGAGGACGCTGGGTATAAGGGGATCTTTGTCACAGTGGACACACCTTATCTTGGCAGGCGACGTGATGACGTGCGCAACCGATTTAAGCTGCCCTCTCATTTGAGGTAAACGCAGAGACAACCACACGTGACGCGCGTGTGTGCCAGCTGCATGCTTTACAGACATCTCTGGCTGTGTGTGTTTGAGTGTGTGTGTGTGTGTGTGTGTGTGTGTAAACTCATCAACACTGTGAATTCTTCATCAGTAATAATCTGACTGCATCTCTTTAACAATCAACACCTGCTGATTAACTGTCACTCTCTCTGCTGCTCTGGAGGTTTCTGTCCTTGTCCACAAGGAATAAGTGATTTTTGTAATTTTAACAGCATTTTGTATGACAGGACATATTATCATTGCATATTTGCTTACTTTTTTCTCTGATGATATCAACCACTTGGCAACAGTTTAGCAATCACATAACAAGCTCACAGCCACTCAGAACACATAGAAACCACATAGCAACACCCTGGAAACCACTTGGAAACAGCTTAACAATCACTAAGAAGCTCACAGCCACTCAGAACACCTAGAAACCACATAGCAACACCCTGGAAACCACTTGGCAACAGCTTAGCAATCACATAACAAGCTCAAGGCCACTCAGAACACCTAGATCCCACATAGCAACACCCTGGAAACCGCTTGGAAACAGCTTAGCAATCATACAGTATAACAAGTTCACAGCCACTCAGAACGCCTAGAAACCACATAGCAACACCCTGGAAACCACTTGGCAACAGCTTAGCAATCACAAAACAAGCTCACAGCCACTCAGAACACCTAGAAACCACATAGCAACACCCTGGAAACCATTTGGCAACAGCTTAGCAATCACATAACAAGCTCACAGCCAATCAGAACACCAAGAAACCACATAGGAACACCCTGGAAACCACTTGGCAACAGCTTAGCAATCACATAACAAGCTCACAGCCACTCAGAACACATAGAAACTACATAGCAACACCCTGGAAACCATTTGGCAACAGCTTAGCAATCACATAAGAAGCTCACAGCCACTCAGAACACCTAGAAACCACATAGCAACACCCTGGAAACCATTTGGCAACAGCTTAGCAATCACATAACAAGCTCACGGCCACATGTAGAACACCTAGAAACACAATGGAAACCACTTGGCAACAGCTTAGCAATCACATAAGAACTCACAGCCACTCAGAACACATAGAAACTACATAGCAACACCCTGGAAACCACTTGGCAACAGCTTAGCAATCACATAAGAACTCACAGCCACTCAGAACACATAGAAACTACATAGCAACACCCTGGAAACCATTTGGCAACAGCTTAGCAATCACATAAGAACTCACAGCCACTCAGAACACATAGAAACTACATAGCAACACCCTGGAAACCACTTGGCAACAGCTTAGCAATCACATAAGAAGCTCACAGCCACTCAGAACACATAGAAACCACATAGCAACACCCTGGAAACCACCCACAACACATCACTCAAATTTGACATCACACCCCATTTTTATAGCATCAAATATCTAACTTAAACCAGACTTGTTGGAAAAAACGATAAGAACCAACATGCTGGATTTTTCTTCAGGGGCATGATAAAGAAAACTCACAAGACTGATCACATCAACTCTTTTTACAATTCTTCTGAGGTTTCTCTATAAACAAAGCCTCAGTTTTCTCTCACTCATGGACATATTATTTTACTGATTTGTTGTCCCTTGAAAACCGACGCGCTCACTGAAGAGCTTTATGTATTTATGGAAACAGAAATCTCTCTCTTGAACACGGGAAGCGTTTACTGCCGCCGTACAGTCGATCACGCCGCTCATGGGGATTAATACTCACCGCTTCAGCTCCGTCAACACTCGCTACATTATACTTTTTATGTGGGGAAACATTCAGATATCAGCAGTTCTACAGATATATGCCAACAGCGGCCCGCTATAAAAATGCCCTCATGAAAGTAAAGCCTTCCTGCTCCGGATCCCACGAGAAGAATTATAGCAATTAGAAATCCAAAAAAGCATCACGGCCCCACCGTATATTTCAGCACAACTGCCTCCGTTTCCATCAGCAGTGACACAACATGAACTTCATCTCAACCCTCCCGGAGACCCCACAAATCAAAGCTCACCAGCGGCAACAAGGTGCCATTGAGCGCGAGCGCCCGTGTTTGGATAAAACCCCAGCTCAGTTTTCATACACTGACCAAAAACAACACTCACAGGACTAATTCCATTTTGCACTCTCATTTTTTTTCCCACAGGATGGCCAATTTCGAATCCCCTGATTTAGCGTTCTCCTCAAAAGAGGGTTATGGGGAGGACAGCGGCCTGGCGGTGTACGTGACTGAGGCCATCGATGCCACGGTGAAATGGGACGACATTGCCTGGCTGAAGAGATTGACCTCCCTGCCGGTGGTGGTCAAGGGCGTTTTGACAGGTGAGGGATCCTCTTGTGTTTTGGGTCGTATACTGTGGTTGTGTGTCCGAAAGCTGTCCGGTAGGTCAGTGACTTCACAGGAAGAAAACTGGATTCAGACAGGCTTCCAATGCGCTATAACATTTGATTCTGAAACCAATCAAAGTGAGCTTTAGAGACAACCAAACAAAGATGTAGTGGCAATGTATAAAATAAAATAAAATAAAATAAAATAAAATAAAATAAAATAAAATAAAATAAAATAAAATAAAATAAAATAAAATAAAATAAAATAAAATAAAATAAAATAAAATAAAAATGTAATATAATAAATAAAAATAAAATAATGTTTAAATAATAATAATAAAAATGTAATCTAAAAAATAAAATAAATAAATAAAACAACAAATATACTGTAAAAAATAAACAGAAAATAAAGGAAATAATAAATATTAAATTCAATTCAAACAAATATAAAATAAAAAATAAAGTAAAAAACTAAAATAAAAGTAATATAATAAAATACAAAAAATAACAACAGATATACTGTAAAAAATTAAGTAAACAAATAACAAATATTAAGTTAACAAATATACAAAAAAGCTAAATAACACAAATAAAAATAATATATTAAAGTAAAAATAAAAAACAAAAATACAGTAAAAAAAAATTATGACAAATGTTAAATTAAACTAAATTAAAACAAATAAAGTGAAATAAATAAAAATAAAGTAATGAAGAAAATAAATAAATAAGTTGAATTAAGAGATGTTTATGAATACATTTAATTGACACCTACCGCCAAACTGCACACATCAGGATTGTCGGATAATTTAAGAGCAATGAAGAGCACGTTGTGCCTGCAAAAAGCAACCAGATGAATGCATGTTATGCAAACATTATATATTTAAAATGTGAAAACTTAGTTGTTGACCTCAAAACTTACAGACATGAACTAAAAGCTACAAAAGCTACATAAATGTTGTTCAATTGTTCTATTCAAGAAAGCATCTTCTTTTCAAAAACAAAACTTGGTTATATGGTTCTTTTGAAAAATTAAAAACATTTTTAATGTTGCATTATACGTTTTTATGATCAATTTATAAAAACCATCGATGTTTTCTAAAACACTACAGAATAAAAGTTCTGACTTTCTGGTTCTAACTAGAACCTTTACCTTAGAGAGTGTGGAATGTTCATCGTCACTGATAGAGAACGAGCTATTTGCATAATATAATCAAAACGAAGCGGACGTTGACCCCGTCTGTCAGCGAGGGGCCGCTAATTAAAGATAATGTGTCATTTATCTCGCGGGAGGAAGAGGCAGCCAGGCCGTGAGCAGAGAGGTTATCTCGCAAACGTCTGCAAGCTTTACTGCTGTTATTGTGTCTTCAGATAAACTTTTATCTTCTCTCTGGCTCTGGAAATGGCACATTCTGTAAAGAAAAAAGCGAGCAGAAAAAAAGGTATTTTAATTTCAGCACAGACCGAAAGATATAAATGTATTCCCTGACAAACTCGGGGAGGGGTTGGGGGGGGGGGGGGGGTAATTGGGGAACGCCATTAGTTATTTTAGCTCATGTGTGGAACATAATTTTCCTTGAAAAAGTGCATCCTTTCCTCTTGGCTTCGGCTTAAAGGAAAACGCTATTTAATCTTTTTTTGGGACTTTTCCGAACAGAACAGACTTACATTACAGTACACTACATGCAAAGCTAAATTTTCACCTTTTTTGAAAATAATTTCCAGTGAAAAAACTGGCGTCTGACTATTATGCTTTTCTCCATGTTCCTCTTTCTTTAGTGTGTAATGTTGCTGTCTGAGCATGAAAAAGCTCCAGTTCTTCTCTATATCAGTAGCCACGTTTCCATTACCCTTCAAATTGCGCAAACTGAAATTGCGAATTAAAAATACGCCCAATGGAAACACGTCAATTTCGCAAAAACTCCCATTTATCGCAAAAAATCGTTTTTACGCTCGCATGAGGAGGTTTTTCAGGCAATTCGAAAAAGGAATATTTCGCAAAACTGCAATGGAAACAGTTTTTGCGCATTTACAGGTCACCTGACGTAGATGACGCGGTGTGTTTGGACAGAATACGAGACAGAGCTCTTTATTAAACTCATAAAAGACAAAAGAATTACAGAAATACTGGATTCTAAACCTCAAAGAAATGCCACAATCAAGACCTTCGGAGCAGAAATGAGTGAGAAACACTCAGAAACACCTCATATGTGCCACTCATTGTATAAGGGTCTTTCCTTACCATTAATGCTTGGAAAACACGCCTACGTTTCCTTCCATTAATAATAATAATGGCTAGTGGGGTGGCTGTGATATGTATAAACCTACCAACGTCCTTTGCCATGATTTTTGGAATGACTTTTTAAAATGACGTTTTAGTCGCATAACATCGGTTAATGGAAACGGCGTCATTTCACAATAATTTTTTATCGATATTTAGAAAAAAAATCGCAAAAGTTTTGCGCAAATCTGTAATGGAAACGCGCCTAGTGTCAGTGTTTCTGAACTCCCTGAAACGCCTCCATTGTAGTCTTGAGTTTCTTCCGGGAACGAACACGTCACAATATTCCTCATTTAAATAATTCATGCGCAGAATAAAGGGGCGGGGCCTGGTTAGTTAGTAGTGTGTTAAACTGGCGGTTATGGTAAGGGGCGGGACATTTCCCAAACACACTCGAAGCGCTCGACCAATCACAACACACTGATCCAGCAGACCAATCAGAGCACAGTGTGCTTTTCAGAAGGAGGGGCTTCATAGAGACAGGAAGTAAACAGAGTGTTACTGACAGACTGGGAAGAGAGGAGCCGCAACAATGGAGAATATGAGGAAAATAATCAACATTCAAGCAGGAAAACCTGTTCTAGTAGAGACAAAAACCAAAAGGCATGATAGTTCCTCTTTAAATGCAGATAAAGACAGCACTGCACACCATAGCCAATTCAAAAGATTTTGGCTTCAAATTGCAGCTCCCTTGCAGAATGAGCGAACGCAAAACTGCTTTAGAAGAACCACAGTAATTAATGTTCTGCTCATTGTGAATCTCGCCGTTTCAGCTGAAGATGCCAGAGAAGCTCTGAAGTATGGGGTGGATGGAATACTTGTGTCAAACCACGGAGCAAGACAACTCGATGGCGTCTCAGCCACCGTAAGTGTCTATTGAAGAAATGAGACCTCCAACCCACAAGTCCTCTTTGCAAACTATCCTCTGTGGCCTTTAAATTGCATCTTTGATAGTGTGAAATACAGTCACGGGTTTACCAGAGTGGATGCCAAACTAAGGTTTTATGAGCGCAGAACTCAAATGAGCGTGAAGAGATTTCTGAATATAGATGCAGATGTGGTGTATCTGCTCCTGGTCTTTCAACACTTATGTTTTATGTTATGATCTATAATTAGTGCTGAGTTGATCTACTGAGGCTCTATCCTTCTAGAAGTTGCTGACACCGTACCAGTACCACCGTACCAGAAGCACCAGATGTGTATTTTGATACTTTAATGCACTGTACTGTGTATCTTCTGCTTACCAAGGCTGCATTTATTTGATGAAAAATACAGTAAAAACTGTAATATTGTGTAATATTATTATTATCCAAGTGAGCTGTTTTCTATGTGAATATATGTTAAAATGTAATTTATTCCTGTGATCAAAGCTGAATTTTCAGCATCATTACTCCAGTCTTCAGTGTCACATGATCCTTCAGAAATCACTCTAATATGAGGATTTGTTGCTCAATTATTATTAATGGTTCATATTTTTATCAATGCTGGAATTTTTTTATCAATGATGTTTTACTGCTTAATGTATTTGTGGAAATCATGATTTTTTTTTCAGGATTCATTGATGAAAAGAAAGTTCAGAGAACAGCATTTATTTGAAATAAAATTATTTTGCATCATTATAAATATATTTTTTTCATTATTTATTCAATTTCTTTCTTTTTCTTTCTCTCTTTTTCTTTCTTTCTTTCTTTCTTTCTTTTTCTTTCTCTCTTTCTTTCACTTTCTTTCTTTCTTTCTTTCTCTTTCTTTCTTTCTTTTTCTTTCTCTCTTTCTTTCACTTTCTTTCTTTCTTTCTTTCACTTTCTTTCTTTCTTTCTCTCTCTCTTTCTTTCTCTTTCTTTCACTTCCTTTCTTTCTTTCTCTTTTTCTTTCTCTCTTTCACTTTCTTTCTCTCTTACTTTCATTCTTTCTTTCTTTTTCTTTCTTTCTTTCACTTCCTTTCTTTCTTTCTTTCACTTTTTCTTTCTTTCTCTCTTTCACTTTCTTTCTCTCTTTCTTTCTTTCTTTCTTTTACTTTCTTTCTTTCACTTTCTTTCTTTCTCTCTCTCTTTCTTTCACTTTCTTTCTCTTTCTTTCTTTCTTTCTTTCTTTCTTTCTTTCTTTCTTTCTTTCTTTCTTTCTTTCTTTCTTTCTTTCTTTCTTTCTTTCTCTAAACTTTTAAATGGTAGTGTAATATTTCTTGAGCATCAAATCATCATATTAGAGTGATTTCTGAAGGATCATGTGACACTGAAGACTGGAGTAATGATGCTGAAAACTCAGCTTTGATCACAGGAATAAATTAGGAATAAAACAGGAATAAAAAATCATGATTATTTCAAACTTTTGACCGGTAGTGTACACCTGAGAATGAAAGAGCAACCTCTGATCAGTAACATACAGTAATGTGCTGGTGTGTGCCAGTGCAGATCGACGCTCTGCCTGAGGTAGTGGAGGCTGTTGAAGGAAAGGTGGACGTCTTCATGGATGGAGGGGTTCGTAAGGGCACAGATGTGCTGAAGGCTCTGGCGCTGGGAGCAAAGGCTGTTTTTGTAGGAAGACCCGTCCTGTGGGCGCTTGCCTGCGAGGTAAAACACTGTAAATATGCAATTACTGGACAAGCACGTTATTCCTCATGTCTAACAGGACATCAATCTTTCTGTTTGCAGGGTGACAAAGGAGTTACTAATGTTCTAGAGTTACTGCGAGAGGAACTTCACCTTGCATTGGCACTTACAGGTATTTTGGTTTGAGCATTAGTTTGTGCATGGGTGAACTAAACAAAACACAACAACACAACACAATAAATTAAAATAAAATTAAATAAAATAAACAATAAAATAAAACATGATAAAATAAATGAATAAAAACAAAATAATAATAAACAATAAAACAAAACAAACACAATAAAAAAACACAATAAAAAATAATAAAATAAAACAACAAAATAGAATAACACAATAAAATACAATAATAAAAAAAAACAATAAATTAATAAAATAAACACAATAACATAAACACAATAAAATAAAAATAAAACAAACACAATCAAATAAAATAATACAATACAATAAAACAAATAAAAAATAAAACAAACACAATACAATAATACAAATTAAAATAAATTATTTGAATTAAATTAAAATAAAAAGATAGAAAAATTACAATAAAGTAGAGACAGTACTGAACTGAAGTTACATACATTCAGATGAATCAGTGTGATTGTATTTGGCATGTGATATTGTTTTTACAGTGTGTTGTCTTCTGGCAGGGTGTCGCTCACTGAAGGAAGTCAATAGATCCATTCTGAGAAGATCTGAGTTCATTTCGAGGATCTAATGAGCAGAACTGTTGCATGCTGGGGGATTTCATGTGTGCCAGTGACTGGACCGACTTGTGTAGTTCAAATGAGCCCAGAGGATTCGGGCACGACAGATTTAGCATCATGAATAAAACATTTGTGTAAGTCATTTGTGTAAAGTTCTGAATAAATGCATCAAAAGCATGTGGTTTGTACAACCCTACCGTGCATGACAGCAGTAATCCTTCCTGTTTACTCCAGGCATGCAATGTTTAGAAACCCAAACCAGTTTTGTAACTCTTCCAATCTGCACAGGGACTATTTTCTTCACTGTCCGGACACTGGGAACAGAACGAAGAGGATATTTAAAGGAATATTTCACCTAAAAAACAGGGTTTTTCTAGTTAAAACTAAAACCATAAACAAACATTTTTGCACTTGAAATAAAAATTCAGCTAGTTGCCAAGGAAAGATTTTTCATTTTCATTTAGTTTAAAATGAAAATTCTTACATATACAGACTATTTAACTAATGCAAGTGATTTCATGATTTATGTGAATGCTTTTTTCTTGCATGCACAGGAATTCAGAGCTCATATCAACACACCGTACTTGTCATTTACATTCCTCTATTTCATTACAGTAATAGTCAATTTGCTGTAAACAGGTTCCCTGCTTTCTCATGAATATGCATATACTCCCTCCACGGGGCCCGTAAGGCAAATAGGTTTGTGAGAGGTTCAGAAAGGTCACACACAAGGCATGGGATTTCTTTACTGGCTCTTTCCATGGCTGAACCACAGGACCTGAATGAAGCCATTATATGCATTGACTCTCCACAGGAAAACAAACTTTGTCAGGGCTCTGTTCATTAGCACCTAACACTTTGTTTGAAACGCCTACTTCTGCAGGGGCCAGAAAGGGGAAGTGAACTCCTGCCGAAATCAAACAAAACCCACCGTTTATGAGGTTTTAAGGGGTTTTGCATTGTTTGCATGCACCCTAGATACTTAGATGATAAATATAGTGGCCCTAAAAAGTATGTGGACAATTTCATCATGTTTTGCATTATATAACTATATATAAAAGCAAGCGGGTGTAATGCATTACAAGTAATTCATTACTGTAATTTAATTACTTTTCCCTTGAAAAAGTAAAATATTACTCTTAATTTGTCTGCAATTTAATTACAGTTACTTCTGATGTAATTGCATTAAATACTGTATACTGACTACAGTTCTATATAAAACAACGGTGGATTTAACATCAAGATTTAACGTCTAATGTTAAAATGTATGCAACCTTCTCCCTTGAAGTATACTTTGGTCAGTTCAAGAATAATTTATGCAATTTTATTTTATTTATTTGATTCCATGTCTATCCTTGTATTGTTCAACTGAGATTGAACAGGTATTGAACAGTAATTCCATACCTTTTAGAGATAGTAATTAGTAATCTAATTACTTTGTTGAAGAAATTACCCAACATTGAAAACAATTTGCATATGCATAAAAATTATGATTTTTTTTTTTTTTTTGCCGCCTATTGCTTTAATGGTTTGCTTTCCAAAGCAATGACATTTACACATTTTTATGTGTGACCCAAGCATCTAAATACTTTTATTATTGCCTAGCTAACAGGGAATGTTCTCAAAACGTTCTGGCAAGGTTCTCTCAGAGTTATGATCAAAACGTAACATTAGAACATTCGAAGTGATTAGGTCTTGAGTAACGCATCTGAAGCTGTCAGATCACTAGTGCAGACACAGCAGGTCACCAGTTATCTCAATATAACCTCGCCTGCGCACCGCAGAAATACAGCTGCATTGAAGGATATCATTTTGAAACACTGTGTGGCCATGAAGAATCTAACCCAAAAGCGCCCGCATCACACAGCTGTTATTCTAATTTGTTTGAGCGTTTGCAAATAGCACCAAGACCGCATCACCCATAAAAGTTAGCAGAGGTTTTGCTTAACAAGGCGCTTTTGTCTGACCAGAGGAGGGCACTTGTTCAAACACACAAACCAAAGTGAAGAAAACAAAAGTGGCTCATCTAGAGAGAGAAGAAACTGTGTCCTCTCCTTACACCAGCCCTGCACGCAGATGCTCAGAATGGCAATTTAATTAATTTTGCTGTAATATTGTGGGAATGGAATATCTAATATGTGAAAAATGTGCATTCAACCAAAGCGCATTTGGTATAATGCATCCCACAATACAGTGCACTAAACTTGACCCTACATTTCCAGTGCAGTGTCCTTAAGTTTAACCAAACTCAAAACTATCAAAATAATTGAAATTGAAAAAACTTAAATGAAAGTTGAAATAGTCATGAGTCATGACAACTCTTGGAGTGTTTGGCATGGTAGTCAATATGACAATATGTTTTGTCTTGGCGAAATAGATCTGCTACACTTCTGCTGCTGTTGCTGTTATTAGTGCTACTGCTGCTGATTATTATTGCTGCTGAAATTATTAGCCAAGAAATCTAGACGCACTTAACGGCAGCAAATTTTATTTTGCAGCCAGGGTAGTCTAGCAACTCTCCGTTGACTTTCGAGCTGGAAAAACCAAACTCTAGTCAGGCAATCACATCGTGTATAGAGTCGGTGGGCGGGCTTAACATAATGACGGCAGAGTTGTGACGGTTCCGTGTGAATTCCCTGCTACTTGAAAACAAAGAATAGCTGCCGCTGCTGACGAACAGCGGTCTTTCGAATCGGCTTCGACTCTGCAGGACTTGGAGTTAAGCTTTTCTTTGAGAAAAGGACAAAGAACGGCACTTAAGTCATTCTTAAAAAAAGGAATATTTAAGGCAAAAGTTTAATCTAGCTCCGCTGGTGGGAGAACGCTCTGGTTGGTTGTAGCGCTATCCTATTGCGTGCAGAGGGAATTTGAAAGACCACCGTTTATCCCGCCCCTTGGATTGAGCCCTGCTAATGGGGAGTTCCCAGAACCAACATCTTGATGTGGGTCTGGCTTGCCAGGCTAGGTGATTATTGCTGTTGCTATTGCTGCTTCTGTAGAGCAAGTACGGGATTTGCTACTGCCAGTCTACACAGGTGGAGCTGGGGATGGTGGAGTGTTTCTGAAAGCGCGCTGCACTGCCACAGCAAATGCTGACAAGTATTTGAAGGTTGAGCAGGGAGCTTATTGGCTACTCATACAGCAGGAACCAATCAGCTGTGCCTTATAAATAATGATGTGATTGCAAGCAGATTGAGTTAGGACCCATCAGCCTGCGCCATCTAGAGTTTCATGACAGAACTTTGTATTTAAATAGTACTAAAATAACACTGCTCCAACTGCATTCAAGCTCAAATATGTTTTCATCAAAATCTACAGCACTATAAAATAAATATAAATAGATCAATAATGTGATATTTTCAGTGCCTATTCTTCCTCTGCATTTGATCAATAGTAATTACTTTCATTTCATTGGATTTCATATTTAATGGTAAAGAATCACTTTTACTATTTCTCATAATCAGGGTTACATATTTGAACAACCCCCTAATCAAACTTTACAAACATTTTGGCTTGAGAAATAAGCCCTTGGTATCATATGCATCTCAGCTGTAGTCTGTTTAGATTTGTTCAGCCGTGATCTGGCAGGAGAAAAGCTGCAACGGTCTGCGTGTCTGTTTCTGAAATACAGCCTCTGGCTGTGGCCCAGCGTCTATGGCTTTAGCTTTGGTTTCTGCACACTGAAAGCCTTTGGGGGAAGGCAGTGTGGGACAGGGTGTGTCCCGCTGAAGCTGTGGTCGCTGTGACAAGACACTGGCTGAGCGTCTCTGCACACGGGGCCTGGAGAACCAGAGATCTGCACCTGTGTGTCTAGACAGTCGAGCGCGTCAAGGGACAACTTCTCACACACGATTTCTTTCCTCTTTGCTACAACTGAACATAAATATATAAAGTGAATATGGGAAATGCTGAAAGCATAATTTACTAGATTTTATTGCCTGTGCAAATCTCACTGAGTGCTGCGAGTGTTCGCCAAAGTGTTGTTGTGCGGTTGCTAAGGTGTACCAGGACATGCTTGTCATGCAAAACTCGCCACCATGATGCTAAGGTGTTGATATGTGGTTGCTACGGTGTCCTGGGGGGCTCTTATGGTGTTGCTATGGTGTTCTACATGTTCTTAGGGCATTGCTATGCAGTTGCTAGGGTGCTCTTGGTATTTACCAGGGCATGTTGGCCAATGCAAAACTCGTAACGATGCTGGGGTGTTGCCATCTTGTTCAATGCATTCTTAGGGCATTGCTATACTGTTGCTAGCTTGTTCTGGGTCCAGGGTGTGCTTACCCATGCAAAACTCGCTGCCATGTTGCTAGGGCGTTGCTATGTGGTTCCAGTGGTGTTCGAGGCATTGCTATGCAGTAGCTACGTTGTTAAGGGTAGTAATTGCCCATGCAAAACTCACCACCATGATGCTAGGGTGTTGCTATGTGGTTGCTATGGTGACCTGGGTGGTTCTTGGGGCGTTGCTAGGGTGTTCTGGGTAGTTACCAGGGGTCTCATATGCTTGTTCTCTTCAACAAGCAAATGCGATATCATTCATGCCTGTAGCACCATTGTTTGTTTGAACCCCAAACCCTTAGTCTGGCAATGCACCTCTAAAAATAAAATTAAATAACTATCTGTGCATGGTCACAGCCTCAGATACCAACCAAAGCATTCAACTAAAACACTTTAATATACATAAAAATACTCAACACACACAAATACTGGGTAAAATAGTTCATATTTCAATTAGACTTCTTAGCATTGAATGAATTCTATTTTTAATCAACATTTCTCAAGCTTCATCCATTCCATTTTTTTTAGCTTGTTTCAATGCATTGAGGCATTTGGTTTTCCATTAAAAATGCTGTGGCCAAAAGAACATATCTTAGAAGAACGTCTAATTATGCTGCCTACGTTCTGAAACGCACTTCACTCCAATAATGTCCTCCTACGTAGGACCTAAATATCTGCTCCCTACTTACTGGATCATCAAGAAAATGATTCAAGTCATATATCCAGGAGAGGGCAATGTTTAGCTTCTCATCTCTGAAAAAAACGTCTGTCTGATTACTGGTTTTCCCCTGTAAAGACAAGCACGTTCTTATTTCAAACTACTGCATTGAGACAAACATCTTTTCCTCATTTTTCAGAAAACATCTTTGCAGGATGCGATTAATGCGCTCCAAATTAATGCTGCAGAGTGGGATTAAACAAATACGAATTAAACAAAACCGAAGCGCAGATTGTTGAGTTATACCCTCATTAAATGTCAACAAATGCATCTGATTAACTCTTTTATTGCTCTTTCAAGCCCAACTGTTGATGGAAAACCAGCCGAGTTAAAAGATCTGGCATGGGCGATACGGCAAACAGAACAAGGCAGTTCCTTCCTGTGGCACAGAATGTAATGGCCTGGAAAACCATATCAATGTGCAAGTAATTACTCCATCATACTTCCCACAGTAGTCATCTGCCCGGGGATCAGGCATGATTGTTAACCCACCAGAACTGATCTCAAACTAACACTCAGGGTCACTAAAACAACTTTGGACTGACACTAACACTCGGCCGTCAAGATGGTCTCGACACGTAGGGCATCCACAAGAAGAAACGAGAAGAAAAGAAGGGGAAAAAGAAAAACAAGCAGTGCATGCTGTGATTTCATAAGTTTAGGGACGGCTCTGCTTCTGAAGGCTTCCCACGTGTTTCGCAGATTTTCGCAGAGCAGTACACTAGCTCGCTGTATACTGCAAAGTGCATACTCGTTTTTAAGAATACAATGTACAACTGCCATTCCTGTAGCTAAAAAAGTAGAGCATGACTCTGGCAATGCCAAGGTCATGGGTTCGATATACCCTGAATGCACTTCAGATAAAAGCAATATGTATGCAAATATAATGCAAACAGTATCGTGCAACATTGGTGCCACATGATTTCATTACATTGAATGTGGTTGATATTAATGGAAGGTCAAGTCATGTGCACTGCATTAAGGGATACAGTATTACACACAGTGTGTGCTGGTTGTGTACTGCACATTTTAGCAAACCATGCATGCAATTCACAAATCTTACCTACTGCTGAAATGCACTTGGTGAATTTGAGCAAGTTTCACAATTAATTACAAAGAAATGGCATTGAATTAAACATGAAATCCTACTCTGATAATCTTTGTTTTTACAACTTTGAAAACAACTTTTTTTTTTTTACAGTGTAGCGTGTGATTTCAAATACAGCCCACATTTTTTAGTTCATCAGACAGAACGCTCAAATTCTTTGTTTTCGTTCTCTACGTGTAAGAATGTGTGAGTTTTTCAAATGACCGTTTAAGTCGTACCAGGTGAAGAAATATGATTGCGGGGAAAGCAGTTTTGAAAACACTCTGTGTCTCTTTAACACTCAGTGACAATTGCCTCAAATTATCCATTTATTTTCGCACAGGCCTGGTGACAGTACGTGTTTTCAGATATGGAACTCACAGCTGCGTCCAATTAATAACAACTTCATGTGCAACGCTGCAGCGGGCCACAGCCGAGGGAGGGGGTTCGGTTCGAGTAAATTTAGTTTCAGAACAAGAGGAACGTTCAGACCAGAGAAAGAAAGAGGAGGGAAGGAGGAAAAAGCACACATCTGTTGACATCAAAATTGTGGAACCTTGAATTCTTCTTTTTTTCAGTCATTGTGGTGTTTTACTACCACGAGTCCGAGTCCAACATCTGGGCCTGTTGTTTTACGAAACATTTCCCACAGATCTTTCTGTTTTGTTTGTCAATTCACGGACGTTTAGTGCATGAATCCATAAGACATGAAAGCAAGAGCGTTGTATGTGGTCTCGCGCTCTCCGCCTGACGCAGCTGTGTCCGTTCGATATCCATCTAAAATCAATATCTGTTGATGATTACGGCCAACACTATTTATTCTTCTTGGGCTGGGATGTGGCCTTTGGTCAGCAGATGTTCGGCTGTGATTTGCATTCCTGTTTTCTTCCCATTTACCAGCAGATGTGCAGATGTTCAGAAATATTAAAGTTCTGTTCGTAGGCCTGGCTGCATTCTGAATAGCACACTACCATACTAGCCTTACTATTTGGACACTTAAGCCGCACTTAGACACAAGACATGAAGCCAAACATTTGATGAAAAGATGTTTATACATTCTGAAATGCTCTAGCATTGAACGTGAAGATAGAAAGTATTGTGTCACACAGTGGAACATGTTGATGATCTACACCTGTGATTACACTGCTAGGACACCTGTGTGAACTTGAGATGAACTGACTTCATGCATCCACTAAAAACCCCCAAAACACCAGCTGACTCAAAGACATCAAGAAAAAATGATGAAGAAATGTGGATGAACTATAATTTCTGCCAAGATGTGCAGATTAAAACCACAACATACTGCATGGGATAGTGATGAACAAGTCAGCAGCAAATTTAACCGAACCTACTCAAACCGCTTGGAGCGGGATTCGAACCGGCATGGGAGGCGGGAGCACTAACAAGGATGCTAAAGACCCCAGTCACTAACATCAGTCGCTAGCGTGTTTCTTGAGGCCAGGGGAGTGAGGTTTACATGCCCAGCTTTTACTTGCTTACCTCTGTTACACTCACTCTCACCCGGGTCACGGCACCAAATGTAACCAGTCCTTCTCGCCCTGCTCCGAGCAGGATTCGAACCACCGGCATGGGAGGTAGGCGTGCTAACAAGGATGCTAAAAGACCCCAGTCTCTAACCTCAGTCGCAAGCGCCTATTGAGGAAAGGGAAGTGAGGTTTACGTGCCCAGCTCTTGCTAGCTTGCCTCCCTTCCTCTCATTCCCATCCAGGTCACGGCACCAAATATAACCGGTCCTTCTCGAACCACTCAGAGCGGAATTCGAACCTCCGGCATGGGAGGCGGGCGCGCTAACAAGGACGCCAAAGACCGCAGTCTCTAGCACCTCTTGAGGCCATGGGAGTGAGATTTACTCACCCAGCGCTTACTAGCTTGCCTCCGTTACACTCAACCCCCACTTAACCTTGCTCCCATCCGGGTCACTGCACCAAATGTAACCGGTCCTACTTGACCGGCTCGGATAGGGATTTGAACCGGCGTCTCTGGCAGGTGGCCGGGCACGCTAATAAGGCACTAAAGACTGCAGTCTCTAGCGTCAGTCCCTAGCATGCCTCTTGAGATCAGGGGAGTGAAGTTTACTTGCCCAGCTCTTACTAGCTTCCCTCCATTACACTCACTCTCACCCGGGTCACGGCACCAATTTAACCAGTCTTACTCGACCCTCTCAAAGCAGGATTCAAACCTGTGTCTCCGACATGGCAGGGACGCCATGAGGCAAAGGGAATGAGGTTTACTCACAGAGCTCTTACTGGCTTGCCTCCGTTACACAATATCAGTCAGACTTTTAACATATTGTTCTTGCCTCATTATTCAAGACATTATAGTATCTTTACATTCAAGCATACAGTATATACTGCACAATATTCAGTAAGTAAGCTAATTCTTCATTCTGGACACAGCCTGTCTGCATGTCTGGCAGGTGGAATGTGTTCATGCAGTCCAAAGTTTAGAAAAGAATGAATTTATTAAATGAGCATGTTGATGCACTGCTTTAATTAGTTGAAATATTTTATAGGGCTTACTCATAACTGCAGGCATACTCAAAAAGAAGACTTTTAAAGAAAGATATTAAAGTGTCTCGTAAAGAAATGCTTTACTGTTATCCCTCTGAGAGTCTGGGACTGGAATATAACAAGCACGTTTAAATCATCTGAACTTCTCTGGTGGACTCGGCATGCTTGATTTAAGAAACATTCTCTGCAAAACAAATAAAAAGAAGAATTTGAAGTCATGAATAATGTTTTTAAAACATGACATAATTAACATAACAAACGAGAACTACAGTACTGCAACATATGTTATCATATGAATGAAAGATGAAAAAACGTGATTGATGTTAGCATGTTGCAATGCAGTCGCTAGGGTGTTCTGGGAGATTGTCAATTCACTATCATGATTCTAGTGTGTTATGGATGGCTGCCGAGGTGTTGCTAGGGTATTCAGCAAGTGGTTGTTAGTGAGTTCCGAAAGTCCCACACATGCAAACAATGATAGCATGTTTATGGGTGGTTGCCATGGCGTGTCTATGCAGCTGTTCAGTTGTTTGGAGTGATTTTTAGCATGTTGCTATGTGGTTGCTAGGATGTTATTGATGGTTACTTACTGATTCAAGCAAAAAGAGTCCTGCACCCTTAAGTCACTGTGATCTTCTGGTCTATAGACATGGCAAAGAACAAAAAGCATCAAATGCTTATAGCACAATTTTATGCACTAGTCAAGCCAGGACTTGCTAGGACCTCAAAACAGTTTCATTGAGCTTATAGACATTGATAAGCCATTCGTCCATGACTTGCTAAATGGCAGCTGTCCATTCATCTTGGCCAGAGGAGAACTGAGTTGACTAAGTCTGGTTTCTTCCAAGGTTTTTTTCTCCATTTCTGTCACCTGATGGAGTTTGGGTTCCTTGCCACTGTCGCCTTTGGCTTGCTTAGTTGGGGTTTAAAAGACGCTTACAATTTATTAATAATGCATTTATCAATTTGACTGCTCTGACACTATTGGATAAGACCAAAAACTTGAAAAGAATTGAGTTGGACTGATGACACTACTGTCTTCTGTAGAGCTGCTTTATAGCTGAGTCATGCGGAAGCTTGTTCCCGCCAATGAATAAAAAAAAAGAAAGGGAATTGTGACTTTTCTTGCAATTTCGAGTTTATATCTCGCAAATCTGACTTCTTCTCAGTCTTTTATTCTCAGAATTGGAGTTTATAAGTCGCAATTGCTGAGAAAATATATCACAAAAAAGTCATAATTGCGAGATATATCTTCACAATTGTGAGAAAAAAAAGTCCGAATTGCGTGGTTAAAAAAAGATTTCAAAAAGTCACAATTGTGAGAGAAAAAAGTCCCAATTGCGAGAAAAAGTCTGAAAATCGTGGAAAAAAAGTCAGAATTGTGAGAGAAAAAAGTCAGAATTGCGAGATATAAACTCACAATTGAGAGAAAAAAGTCAGAATTGCAAGAAAATAGTCAAAAATCCGAGAGAAAAAAGTCAGAATTGCGAGATATTAACTCACAATTGAGAGAAAAAAGTCAGAATTGCAAAATATAAACTCACAATTGAGAGAAAAAAGTCAGAATTGCAAAATATAAACTCACAATTGAGAGAAAAAAGTCAGAATTGCAAAATATAAACTCACAATTGAGAGAAAAAAGTCAGAATTGCGAGATATTAACTCACAATTGAGAGAAAAAAGTCAGAATTGCGAGATATAAACTCACAATTGAGAGAAAAAAGTCAGAATTGCAAGAAAAAAGTCAAAAATCCAAGAGAAAAAAGTCAGAATTGCGAGATATTAACTCACAATTGTGAGATAAAATGTCAGAATATCTAGATAAAAAGTCGCAATTATCTTTCACATATTTTTTATTCCGTGGTGGAAACAAGTTTCCATAGAATCGACTTCATTTTGCTGAAACAAATTTTGCAACATCAGCAGTTATTGAACTGAACTGAATCAACATTGAAATAACTCAACCTAAAACACTATTGCCTTCTATTGAATTGCATTTGAATTCAAGTCTCATATTTGCATCATTGATTCTGTTACTTTGAAACGATCTGTATTGTATAAAGTGCAATAGAAATAAATGTGACTCGACATGACAATCATAAATATGAGGAATAGTAACTGTAGCGCTTCACTTAGCAAACACTCAGACAAACACATACATTCAGCTCATTGATCTCTCTGGTTGTTCAAAAGGCTTCTCCCACACTTAATTGATATGACACTCTAATCTGGCTTTTGTTTTGCGGTTTTGCCCTACGAGGAAGTAAATTCACTTAACAAGCTATTATCGTGTGATGTGATGTGACAGTGGTTTGGACGAGTGTCAACAGAAAGTGATGCAGGCCAGATAAAGCCGGTGCATATGTTTATGGCGTAATGGTTGGTTATGAACTATACGCTTGCTGCCTTCAGGTCATGATGTGTGAGTCCATTACCTGAGTTAGACTTTGGCAGACGTGCTGTTGCCCTGAAGGAAAACACACACTTACTTACACACACACACACACACACACACACACACACACACACACACACACACACACACACACAACATGTATCCACAACAACAAACAAATTGGGGTGGGACTGTTTGCAAGGAAAAACTGAGACGTGTGGACATTGGCTCTCGGGCAATATTGCGCATAAACAAACCCAGAGGAAGAGACCATCAGCCATCGTACACAAATAAACGTAAACTACACAGCTGGGCGTCTTTGGCTCTGCACCAGAATGAGAGGTACAAAAATATTTAGACAGGCAGTGTTGGATTTCAAGAACGAAACGAAAAGTAGCCGTAACTATAAAATGTTAAACCGTTCTTGGCACTCTGAAACTGAGATTTATTTCACAGAACCATTTCTATCATTCTATTGCATAAATTGGAAATTATTCAAGAAATAAATCCCTAGAGAAAAATGTTATTGCTCAGATTTGAAATAAGATATTCGATGGGATGGGGGGGGGGGGATAGGGTGGGATGTGATTTTATCCATCAGGAATTGATTGGAAGGTGAAAAATGTTGATGACATCAGCTGAAAAGAAAGTTTAGAAACAGTATTTATCTTTGAAAAAATATGCACAAGAAACATGGATATAAGTTTATATCTGAAATTATATTGTAATAATATAATATAAATAAAAAAAATATAATATTATTATATAATTAATAATAATATAAAAAGGTTTTATATTTAAAAAAGTATATTAATTTAATTGTATACTAATAAATATTGTATATTGAGATATATTGTATATATATGAAGAAAAAAAGAATAAAATAAAAAATAAAAAATAAAAAATCAGCAGAGATGTCTGATGAAACTGGAGGACACTTCAGCAAAATCTCCATTTAATCTCGATTTAATATACTATTGCTTTCTAGGAGAAATGGGAAAATATGTCTAATCTCTAATGAGATGTCTAAGATCATTTTTCTTTACTATGAAAAATTTATGCATCCACATCAGAGCCATATACAGAATGCATGCATTAGTATACTGTATACAGGAAAATTGTATGTAAATGTGTACCTTGAAATGCAATGTAAGTCGCTTTGGATAAAAGCATCTGCCAAATGCATAAATGTAAATGTAATGTAAAAATTGACCTTCACCCTTTATTCAAATATTCTTAAAAATGTGTTATAGATTTTATGAGCATATTGTGTAATTGTGCTTGGAGTCTATTTTATTTGTGCGGACATAGTTTTGACATAAATTGTGGCCAAATCATTTTTGGCCAGGCTCGTATACAAAGAACATGCAAAAACAAGAGAAAACCAACAAAATATTAATAACTGATTATGTTGTAGTCAATGTATGCTTTTTCCTGTTTTGTTTTTCTATGCATTTTCTTAAAAAAACTTGTATAGCTGTCTTTTTTGCCATTTGTTTTTTGTCAGATAAAAACTTGAACCAAGTTTAGTTTTTTGTTCTTCCCTCATATTTAACATATTTAATATATATATATATATATATATATATATATATATATATATATATATATATATATATATATATATATATATATATATATATATATATATATATATATATATTGATGGTTTAATCAGTCATTAAGAACAAACATCCCCTCCGGACATCATTTTTTGTACATCTAAAGGCCAATTCACACGCAGCGACAGACAGAAACACACACTTAGTCGGGTGTTGTCGGATCAGTGTTACTCCTGTGGGAGTCTGTGGGAGCTTGTTTTTTTGCCGAACGAACATGTTTAAAGGGAATTCGAATGTCTGATAAGTGTCGTGCTGTAATCTAGTGATTGTCGGCATTGATCTGTGTCTGTCGGTGCAGTGTGAATTTGAGTAAGTATTTAAATCCAGTCCATTATCTCAAACCAGACTACTCCAAATGAAGTCATTCTATCCAAATGATGTTGTATGCTGGTATAAGAGCCTGTCAGTGACTGTGTGTGTGTGTGTGTGTGTGTGTGTGTGTGTGTGTGTGTGTGTGTGTGTGTGTGTGTGTGAGACCTCTTTACACACCAGCCATTAAACTCCGTCAGAGCTGACAGCAGACGTGCACCTGCAGCGAGCTCTTTAAAGTGTGACGCTGCCACTTCCTCAGATCAACAGCATGACCGGCTCTGTCTTACGTAAAGCTGTACATTTACAACGCAGGTGTCGAGCTCTGTCCGATTACACAGACCTGGATCTGCTGCCAAACAAACAAAACCCTCTGCCAACCCCTCCGAGGAACGACCCGGCCCATTTTTACACGATATTCCTGAGCACCGCTTCGCTCTAAATCATCTCTGAGTTCTGTAATGAGACCCAGGTATTTCAGAATTCATCTTTCTCACTGTAAAAAATTATCATGATTTTAACGGTCAAAGACTGTAAAAATGCTACAGTGAAAAACTGTTAACAGAAAGTTTCCTTATATACGGTAAACAACTGTGATAGATCTAATGGTAGGCTACATTTAATGTAATTTTACTGTAAAATACCATTAAATTTACAGTTTTTGGAAGTGAAAAAGAACAAGTCATTGTATAATTTACAGTGAAAAACCAATTGACATTCCCACAATTCCCTTCGTTACACTTCACATTTGTTGTATTTTTGTTGAAATAACTGTTTCTTCATAGTTTTCTTAGTTTTTTTTTTTTATCAGTTATGACATTGGGGTTTTATGTTACATTTAATGTTGTTAAATGAATGTTTATTGCATTTTTAAAATTTCATGTGTGTTACCATGATGGTGTTAAGTGTTTGTGTGAATGACACTGTGCAGCTTCTTTAAATTAAAGTGCTGTTTGTGATGAGCTTTTATTCATCATGTGATTTTCATCACCACTGTGATTGGTGGTTATTATTATACAACTATGGTACAAAACAAATATTAATACTTCAGTAGGTCAGTAAATTAACTTTATATCAGATAATTAAATACGGTTTATTACTGTAAATTTAAGTTAAGTCTGTAAAATCTAAAATGTTGCTAACGTATTTTTTACAGTAAATTTCTGGCAACCACAGCTGCCGTTTTTTTACCGTAAATTTGACAGATTTTTTTTTTTTTTTTTTTACAATGTGACATTCATCTCAGTGATGTTATATAGACAAAATCTAAACCTGTTCATACACTTTTCATTAATGAACTCTTTTCACATTCACAGGGTTCTCAGAAACGTCACAGTTGGGAACTTCTATAGTGGTGAGCAGATCTACAACAAATATAGATTTAATTAAATATAATTTTCGCATTCCCATTTGATCCAGTAGCAAATAAAAAATAAATAAAAAATTAGTGAGTGTTTCTGACTTTCCAAAAGAGGAAAAAAAATATTGAGATGTATTAGAACGTAATACAGCAATGTTAACTAGTTTTCTGTAATTTAATGTCAAAGTAATTAAAGTATAGTGTTATAAATTTACATTATTTAAAAAAAGAAACAATAAATGTGTTTTAATAAATGTGAAAATGCATCATCAGTCTGTGAAATGGTCTATTGAAATAAAAATGAAATAAAATAGAAATATTACATGAAAAACTTAAACTAAACTTAAAAATTAGATTAGTTGCATGAGAAATTAACTGAAATAAAATAAGTTTAAGATAATGTATACTAAACCTGAAATAAAACAGAAAAAAAACAAAATGACTAAAACCTGAACTAAATCTAAATTAAAACCTACTATAATAGAATATTAATAATGCTATGAAGAAATATTGGTTCATATGCACAGACACCTCGGACATATTTAAGAAAGAAATGAATTCTAATTTTATTGGACTGTGTGGAAATACTGTAACAAGATTTTAAAGGGATAGTTTGCACAATATATCATAGTGAATGTCTTGTACCGTATGTGCAATGTTCCTCACACAGAGCATCACACGACTTCAGAGAACTCGAGTTGCATGAAGCGTTTAAGGAGTTTCTGGAGCTTGACAGCACGCATCCCCATCATTAGCATGGAAAAGAGCAGTGTGTTCTTTCTTTCTCCATTTGTGTTCCACAGAAGAAAGAAAAACAAACAGGTCTGCAACATCATGAGGCTAAGTAAATGCAGAAGCCAAAGCCACATCACACACACTCAGCCTGGAGTATCACGACGCGCTACGCCAACAAAGGTCAGACGAACACACATGGAAGCCAAAACACACAGAGCGGGTGATGTAAACTAGAGGAACAGCGGTGTACCCCGCTGGATTCGCATATTCAACTGCTACCGGTTTCCATTTCCATTTAACAAATTCCTTGATAATGAATCCCACATGCGCTAATAAATGACTTTGAGAATTGCTCACTGGCTTCAGCAGCTGGATCCGCTGGAATGCTCGTGTGGTTTACTAACAGTTCACGATCTTCGGCGAAACACATGTGACATCTGTTACTGCGCAGCTCAGACTCCTTGTACTGTGCCTTTGAGTGTATGGTGGCAAAACCAAGTCAAATGACACGAGGAGCCAAAGCTCACCGGACTTGACTGCGGGCATGCAGAACTTCATGGACTGCAGGGCATTATGGCTATCTGAGTCTGTTTGATATATACAATGCAAGTCTATGGGATTGTTCTTTCCAAGAACATCTTGTTGGTTAATCAGCTTTCAAACATCCCACTGTTTGTTTATCGACCAATGAGCCACACTAACAAATGCTGTCCTTACAGACGAACACTTTCCATCAGAGGCGATGTGGTTATAGCTTCATGACTTCAACACAAGACTGTAATGCACTATATTTGAATTTAACGTAGACAAATACTCACTCAAATATACTCAATACTCAAATACTCTTTAGGTTCAGATGGATGAGGACACCATGGGCCATGCAGTGTAATTCATAAGGCCTCTTGCAGGAGTGAATTAAAACATCACGAAATGGCCTTGACCTATTTCCTGTGAAACAGGAAGTTATGGCAGGATAAACTCAAAAAAGGGCTCATCCCTTTTACTTTTAAATAAAGCCATGCATCAAAGCCATGAACATGATTTGCTACTTGCATTTGATTGAGACTTTGATTTGTAAATGCACATAAGTGTAAAATGATTTTCTGGGAAGAGAATGACTGTAGATTATAAATGCATATTTAATGCCAACTTTTAGCTTTTAGTTTTTCAAACTAAAAACTATAACTTAATTATAACTGACTTTAAATGTTAAAAATGAACAGATATTTTACTATTTAACTAATGATCGGAAGTTTGTGGTCGTCAGTAAGATTTTTTGTGTGTGTTTTTGGTAGAAGTCTCTTATGCTCAGTTAAGGCTGCATTTTTGTGAATAAAAATACACAAAAATCTGTAATTTTGTGAAATATTTTTACAATTCAAAATAACAGTTTTCTATGCAAATATATAGTGAAGTGTGATCAAAGTCATTACTCCAGTCTTCAGTGTCACATGATCCTTCAGAAATCATCCTAATATGAGTATTCATATTTGTGAGGAAATGTGATTCAAAAGTTCAAAAGAACAGCTTTTATTTGAAATAGAATCTTTTGTAACATTATAAACCACTTTACTGTCTTTACTTGATCAATTTAATGCGTCCTTGCTGAAATACATTTAAAAAAAAAAAAGTATTTTTGTCTTGTTTCCAGTCCAAATATCAAAAAAGTCTTAAAGGTCCCGTTTTATGCCCCTTTTCACAAGATGTAAAATAAGTCTCTGATGTCCCCAGAGTGTGTATGTGAAGTTTGAGCTCAAAATACCCAACAGATCATTTTTTACAGCATGTTTAAATTGACATTTTTGGGGGCTCAGAAAAACGAGCTGTTTTAGTGTGTTCCCTTTAAATGCAAATGAGCTGCTGCTGGTCGACACAGGGGGCGGAGCTTCATGAGCTCGCGCTCAGTCTGTCAGGAAAAATTCATCTCACGGAATGATGATAATATCAGAAACTCTCAGTAACGGTGTTCATTTCGAGTCGGACAATAATGCCTACAGAGTCAGATTGCTGTATAGAGATGAAACAGGTATGGTTTAGTAGTTTAATTACGGTTATTATAACGTATTTGTCATCTGCTTGTAGGCTATGTATCCATTAATAGCCTACAAGTCTGCTGTCTGAATGATGATCAAACATATACTGATGAGTTTAATAAAGTTTATTGTACATCACACAAAAGATGAAGCGTCAGTTTTACTTCAGAAAATCACCGTAAGAGCTGAGTAAACACAGTAGCCTAAGTTATAAGAAGTGCGCAAGTAGCCAGTAGAGTTGAGGGAGCATTCCTGTGGGCGGAGGTTAGTCAAGAAACGGTTCTGGTGATGTCACTAATGCAGGATGTAGAGGGGTGTAGTCCAATCCAGCCGTTTTATGTAGTCAACTTCTGTTAAATAAAATATCTCGCTTGGCATTGAACTTTGAGCTTTATAATTTTACAGATATTATTTATGCTCTAACAGCAACATTACACACTAACTAAAGTTTGAAACATGGGATCACGCAGAACGGGACCTTTAAATCAAGAAGCATTTACTAGATGGGTAAAATGACATAAGATATTATGCCCTGTTTTCCGGGGGATTTAATCAAAATTGAGTGAGTTGATGCTTAAAAAAAGCTAAATTATCTGCCAATGGGGTCAGAATTCAAACAGAAACAAGATAATTTTGCTTGTTTTAAGCAAAATCTCACTTAATTTTGATTTATTTCCCCAGAAAACAAGACTTAATATCTTATGTCATTTTACTACTTTAGTAAATGCATCTTGATTTAAGAAACGTGTGATGTTTGGACTGGAAACACGACAAAAATACTAAGTAAGAAAAGCATTTTCTGCAGTGTAAAAGTATTCATTTCTTCAATAATAATAATAATCGTGCTGACCCCAGACTTTAAAGCAGTAGTGGGATATGCAGCACTAAATGAATAAGTCTTGAACTGTCCTCTACTTTGGATGAGTCTCTTTTCACTCACTCAGAGATGAACAGGAACTAAAGGCGAGAGACGAAGCTCCAGCCAATCGCGTCCCTGCTGCGTTGACTTCACCACGTCTTCGCCATCTTCAAGCAAGCTTTGTTTGCTCACAGCTGAGGATTCAGATGAAAAGAGAGATTATCGGACTCTAGCGTTGCCATTTTACGCACAAAGAATGATCTGTTGTCTAACAGTGGTTTTCCTGTTGGAGAAGGTTTACACGCTTCCAAAGGCACATTTCATGGAACAGTTAACAAGGTCAAAGCATCCCATCAACGAACACGATACTAAACAAAACAGGGCCCGTCTGATGCTCAGCTTCTCCATTCAGACGGCCGAGGGATTTTTAACTGCCCTCCACACATTCACAGAAATCAACATGTACTGCGAGACCTCACAAACACTTCACTTTCTCCTGTTTTTCCTAGCCTGGAAGTACTTCCATGTGTCCAAATACAAAGCAAAAGTCATGTAAGCTGTGAGTGAAACACTCTTTGCTTTCGTACGGAAAAAAAGTGGAACCATTAGAGAGGCAAACGAGAGCTTCTCGAGTGTCTTCTGGTTTATTTGTGTAAGGTTTTAATATGGATATGCTGGTCTGCCTCGAAAAATAAGCAACCCTGTAATTGGTTTCGAGTTCGCCTGAAGTAAAGAGGACAAACTCTTACAAAAATACTGCATTCAAATAACCAGAGCAAAATTAAGAGGTAACAGTTTTATAGCAATATGGCTGTTTGCATAAAAATATAAAAACAGATTGTAAGTGGCAAAACGACACACACACACACACACTAAACTTTAAGCAAATGTAATAGTGATGCTTGCAAAAAAATTAAGTAATTGTACAGTAATACGTCTTGGTAGCATTTGCTGTATACTGCAAAAAAATGATTTTTCAAAGTTGTAAATTGGAGTAAATTCACAAGAGAATACTATTTCAGTCTTTCTCATTAGAAAAAAGGTTTAATGGGATTCTATATAGAACTCTAGGGTTCTTGACTCAATTTTAAAGAACCCTTTATGCCAAAAAGGTTATATATAAGGAGAAATGTCTTTATGAAATGGCATAATGCTTTCATGTTATTTCAGTTTTTTCCCAGTGATAAAGTATATCTACGAGCTGTTTAATTAATGAAATGTATTCAAAATAAAAAAGTAATTAAAAAAATGTAAATTCATTAAACAATTGGAACCCCTTAACACATTACAGTCACATTACAGTAATGAGAATTTAGGGGAAAATGTGCTTAATGGCGATGAAAATACAATACAAAAATACTTAAACTGGCTTTGTTTTCTTTATGCAAAATAGGGCACCGTCTTATTTTATTTTATTTTTATTTTAACCGTGGGATAAACTCTGATCCTGGTTCCGTTAAATAAATATTGTACTAGTTCTGCTCATTATATTGATGATAACACTCTTCACTCAAACCAAACTAGCCTTTTAAGTGCTGTTATTGCCCTACTTTTCCCTCCCTTTCTTTTTTTCCCACTAAATTTCAATCACGTTGGAGAAGCACAGGAACACAAAGAAGAGAAAGGGACATGCAGGGGGACAGTATCGGGGGACTCTAATGTAGAGAAGTTCAAGTGTGAAAGGCCCCGCACCTGGTCCCGCGACATAAAGAGCCACATTCATCTCACTGACGCTTTACAAATGTCAGAGAACACAAAAGCCTATCGTTTCAGTCAGAGCGCCGGCTCATGTACATCATACACAGCTTTTTTTACTTGCATAGTATGACGTTACTGAGTGGACGCAGATACACACCAGCAGAAAGAGCTGCGATCGATTGAGTCGAAACTGAAGCGGATCCAACTAAAAAAAGGGTTTAATTGAGTGGACGTAGACGCTGCCAGATCACGAAATGTGTCTTAATTGACACAGAAGTGTTGTGCCAGGAAATTCACAGCTCAGAGATTGTGGTTCGTGGAAAAAAAAAAGAGGAAAGCATGACTTTGGAGTCAACACTGTGAAGCTTTTCTTGCTAAAGAAAAAAATAGCTTAAAAAAGCTGCGTCCCAATTTGGTCATCGTGATTTTGCCAAGTAAGACATATTTTGTTAATCCTAGAACAACATTCTTGCCCAGAAATGTAGTCCTAACCCTAACCAAACTTCTCCCTAAAATCAGAGTGAAATGATCGGTGTATAACACTGATGTAGAAGCACCTGACCCTGATTGTAAGCCTTAATTTCACATAACCTGTGAACTTGTCCCTCAAATCTGATTGGTTGAATGGAATGTTGTTTCAGGATCAACAAAGATGTGGATCAGGAACATGTTGGACTCGCTGAAATCACATTCACGTCTCAAATCAGAGGCTGTATCCTTCAGCGGAGGGACGAAGACTGTCCCAATTCAAGCCTCCTTCGAACGCTGCCTACAAATCTGAAAGATTAATGGTCTGGCATCGACTAATGAAACTCGGCCAGCTCGAGGGGCGGCACCAAGCATGCATTTGAAAATCTCACTGCACGCAATTGGATAACACTACGACCAATCACAACAAGTTATCGCTTAGCTACCAGCGGAGCTAACTGGTAGATTAGACTTTTGCCGTATCCGGTCGGCAAAACAGCAAAAACGCCCTTCTTGCAAAGTAACGATTCGAGTGGCGTCTTCTGTTCCTCTTTTAGATAAAAAGCCAAGTCTAACTCGTTCATTGTAGCGGCCAAAGCCGTTTCAAACAACCGGTGTTCATCCATAGCCATCTTGCAATGTTTACTAATATGTTTACTAATGACTTGGACACAGCGCTGTCGTCATCTGTTTAGCTCGCCTCTGGCCCGCCTATATCAGATAACCCAATGTGATTGGTGCAGTTCGGACACAAGGGCATAGTTAATGAGCATCATTACTCAACGCCAGAGTAAACTCGCTGAGCAAATTCAACTTGTGCTCTCGCGAGAACCAGGGTAGGGAAAGAGTTCATTGTGATGAAAATAATTTCCGGCTCTATAAAATACGAGCACCGTAAGCTGGTCAGGCTGGGAGACCAGTTAAACCAGCTTAAATCACATAAGACCAGCAAACCATTACTCAAAACAATATTTAGGCCTAAAATTTTTATATTTATGCATTTGACCTGCATATAGAACTTCCATCCCTTTGGATTGCACTGTTTTAACATAAAATAATACATTTATTCTGATGCATATTTGTCAGTCATGCTTAAATGAAACAGGTAAGAAAATCATGTCATAGTTTATTAATAACTATTTGCATGATTTTATCTAAATAATCATATTTTCAAAATGCATATTATAATTGCTTAGAATCAGCATAAATCTGTTCAATGACACAATTCACATTTAAAAAGAATGATTAAAATATAGCTGTGAAACAAGCAATATTTAGTTCAAATAAATGATTATAAATATATAATTGATGATAAACAGTGTTGGGTAAGTTACTCTAAAAGTGTAATTAAGCTACTAATTACATCTTCAAGTGTTGTTAGATTACTGTACTAATTACGCTCTCTGAAAAGTTATGCATTATTACTAATTACTTTCTAAATCCCATATCAACCTCGACCAGTTATAAGGATAGACATTAAACTGCTCTTTTAATTCTTGCGAATAAATAATATAAAATTGCATAGGCATTTAGGCTATTATTGAACTGACCAAAGTACTTAAAGGAAAAGGTTTCATTAAAAACATACATTTTAACATTATACATTAAATGTTTTTGTTAAATCCACTATTGTTTTATTTCGAATAGTTTTCTACTTTATTCAGTATTTAATGCAATTAAACTATTGAATCCCTTAATTAAATTAAATTACAGTAGTTAACTTAATTAAATCATTAACAACACCCAACACTGACGATAAATACATAAAACTGGTTATTGTGCATTTAAAACACATTAAGTTTATTAGTATTATTACAGAAACCATTTATGCATTAATGTGACAAATATGCATCACATACTTTAGTTGGTTTATGGAAATTTTAAATGCAATTGAAATACATAAATTGTAAAATTCAGGCCTAAATATTTCTGGAAAAGATGGCAGAAGATAATTTATCAATGTAATGACAAAAAAAAAAAAACAGCAATAAATATAAATCTTGCTTGTGTGTGTTGACACAGAGTTAGCAAGACTTCAAATACATGTCATGACTCACAACAATAGTTCAGTGAAATGATTTACATCTGCATGTTTGTTGTCTTAACCCATCATAACATCATATGTCATGCACAGGAGTCCCTCACGCGTGAGGTGTCTAGGACATGTCCTGATGAGGGCCCGTGCCCGGGGTTCCCCGTCGAATCAAAGAGACGTCTCTGTCTTTGATGACCAAAGCTCAGTCATTAGCGTGTGTCTTGGGATTAGCCACTTCCGGAGGCCTTTGAGATTTATTACTCATACTTTGAGCGGACTTGTTAAATCAATTTCCTCTTAGCCTTCCATTGTGGCTCTGCTCATCAAATCAGATTAGATTGTGTTACAGTTGACAGATCTGTGAATGAAGGCTTTAGGAGAGAGGTGTGAATTGTCCACATGAAGGGAAGTTTGAGGATTGAATGCGGCCATCAGTTTATCACAGTGTTTCCTTCAGAATTGTGTTTTTGGAGATGAAGAGCTTCCAAAGTACTAAAATAGATATGAATCTTAATGAAAATTGCTCAACTGGCATTTTCAGGGGGTTTTCTTTTTTTGGGCGGCGGGGGGGGGGGGGTCTTTCTTAAGAGACATAAGAAAATGAAGTCAAGATTATATTATATTTATTTAGAAAATCAAATAAAACTAAAAATATTTCATCAAATTAAACAACTATGGCTATCAATGGACAAAAAAAGTTGCATATTTATAAAGTATATATTTATACATACTGACATTAAGATATGTGTACAAAAACAGTAATCGGATGGATGGATGGATGGATGGAATAAAAAGCAACCTTTTTTCACAAGAAAGTCAACTGAACAAAAATATGATATTATATTATTTTTTATTTAGAAAATAAAATAAAATAAAAAGATTTGATCAAATGAAACTAGTTTTTAATGGCGATCTGTAAAATTTATATTCACAAACATTAAAATATGTTTACAAAAACAGTAATCGGATGGATGGAGGGATGGATGGATGGAGGGATGGATGGATGGAGGGATGGATGATGGATGGATGAATGTATGGAGGATGAACGGATGAATGGAGGGATGGATGAAGGATAGATGGAGGGATGATGGATGGAGGATGGATGGAGGATAGATGGTGGGATGGATAGATGGAGAGATGGATGGATGAATGGAGGGATGGATGAAGGATAGATGGAGAGATGATGGATGAATGGAGGGATGGATGAAGGATAGATGGAGAGATGGATGGATGGATGGAGAGATGGATGAATGGAGGGATAGATGGATGAAGGATAGATGGAGAGATGGATGGATGGATGGATGGATGGAGAGATGGATGAATGGAGGGATGGATGAAGAATAGATTGAGGGATGGATGGATGGAGAGATGGATTGATGGATGGATGGCGGGATGAATGGCGGGATGGATGGAGGGATAGATAAAGGATAGATGGAGGGATGGATGGAGGGATGGATGGATGGATAAGTAACCATTTGTCAAAACAAAGCCAAATGAACAAAAATATTATAAAAATAAACATTCAATTCGCACAGCACATTTAAAATCTTGTGTAATATTATTTAGTTTGCTGTGAATACAATTTATCTACTGTACATATATTCATAAATATAATTTATTTCCCAGTAAATCAGGACCTCAGTAATCCGTGCAGGAAGCCCTATTGTATCAGTAGTCTTCCTCAATCGGGTGTAAAACAATAGAGGCCGAGAGAAACAGACGCAGTTTAAAGCAGACACAGGTACGAACACTGAGAGCTCATTCAGACCCTCAGACAAACAGGCCTTGTGGTTCTCCATCTCCACAGTCACACTGCCAAAACACAAATGAGCCCAAACGCGCACCTGCAGCTCCAAACATCCAGCAATTACAGCACCATCTCTCCTAAACCCCACAGAACAAACCCTCTCCGTGGCCTTTCAGAGCCTTTAACCTTTAGCAGTGAACATAAACTAATTACATTCCTCCTGCAGCGGAAGCCTCGGGAACGCCGTGAATGGGAATCGCCATTGACGACTTAATTAGCGTTCGCCGATGTGGAGCGTGTAATTCCACTGGACTTGTTCTGGTGAATAACCTCTCATTATCTCAGTTCTCCTGCTGAACATGGCACTCGCTGGGATGGAGGGACATTCATATTGCTGGAAATGTCAGCTGGGAGTCCCGCTCCTCCGGCAGACACAATGAGGGCCATTGTCGAGTGTCACTTAGCCATCATTTCGGCCCGTCAAAACAGCTTCTGTTTTAGCAGCGACGTGTTAATGGGCCTCGGCTGGGTGTGAGAGCGTTCTGAGCCACACACATCAGATGGAGGTCACAGGTTAACACACACTCTCTGATTCGGGTGGCTGGGATTTTCGCAACCTTTCCTCCGAAACGGAAGCCGGGGAGGGAAAAGCAACGGGGCTGATAATGTGATATAATTAGTCAGAGAGTTTGTGGGTCAGAGTCATCGCGGGCCAACACCGGGACAGTGAATGGGCACAGATGGGACACCTGGAGCTCGGCGGGGGTCGGCGGCCCGGCAGGTGGAGCGCGTGAGAGGATTCCTTCATTAAAGACTCCGGGACGCTCTGAAAGACGTTACAAGTCTCAGCACAGTCGATGCACTGAGGACATTTTTTTGGGGTTTGGAAAGTTTGGAAACATTAAAGGTTTTTTTTTAAATGTAGTAAAAAAAAAAAAAAAAAGGTTTCTTATGCTCATCAAGGCTGCGTTTAATCCAAAATACTGGAATACAGTGAAATAATATTACAGTTTAAACTATCTGGTTTCTGTTGTGATATACTTTAAAGTGTAATTTATTCCTGTGATCAAAGCTGAATTTTCAGCATCATTACTCCAGTCTTCAGTGTCACATGATCCTTCAGAAATCACTCTAATATGAGGATTTGATGCTGGAGAAACATTTATGATTATTGTTAATGTTAAACACAGTTGTGCTGATTCATATTTGTGTGGAAACTGTGATTTTTTTCAGGATTCTTTGATGAAAGGAAAGTAAAAAACCTTAATGTGTGTGTGTGTGTGTGTGTGTGTGTGTGTGTGTGTGTGTGTGTGTGTGTGTGTGTGCGCGCGCGTGTGTGTGTGTGTGTGTGTGTGTGTGTGTGTGTGTGTGTGTGTGTGTGTGTGTGTGTGTGTGTGTAAGGAATGAAGCAGAGTGGCCGTTACATCTCAAGTGTTCATTATTTTTCCAATAATTCAACAGCCCGGAGTCAATTATGCGTATAATTTCTTACGCATCTCATCCCAAGCCTCCGTTGCCCTTTCCAAAATGTAATTTTAGAGCTTGTGACGGAGACTTAAGCCACTGATAGCAGACTAAAGCAGTTATTAATTTAAAGTTATTTAAGAGAGAGAGAGAGAGAGAGAGAGAGAGAGAGATTAATAAATTAATTGCGTCTACTAATAGCTGATTTGGAACTGTATTTATATTTAAACTACAGGGCTGTTGAATGCTTGATTCTGATTGGTTGACGAACGTTCTGGGTGTTCAATTATTTTCAGGAAAACGCACGACTAAAGCAGTACTACTTTAGTCGTGCGTTTTCCTGAAAATAATTGAACTTCCAGGCAGGTCTTGACCGCATTACAGTTTTATATCACTTTGCCAAATGATTCCAGAGAAATCTACAGAAATATATTTCATTGCTTTTGCGTTCTCTCCCAAATCTTTTGAGTTGTTTGGTAGCAAATGCAAAGTTCTCAGGGAACTCAAAAAGTTTTTTCGAGAGAACGCAAAAGCATTGAAATACCTGCCAAATGCATAAATGTAATGTAAATATATTTTTCCTCTATATGTCCCTTTAGGGGCGCCATAGATTTCACCGAAATAAAGACCTAATTCTTCTATCATTTAATTACTTCTCAAGTGAAAATATCTCTAAACATCTAGAATTAATTGTGTTGGAAAACAAGACATTTAGGGTAAGAATATGATTTTTTGCAGTGGCAGTATAACCTGACGTTTTATATCCATTTGTTCGGATACAATGTCTTTGAGAGGAGATTTAGTCAATAACAGAACAGAAATCTCACGTGAAGCATGAAGCAGGTATGAATGCATGTCAGTTATGTGTTAACCCCCATAATTACAGACCGATTAAACCAGGTGTGTGTTCAGACTTGTCCTGGTCTTTGAACTTTACTCATCTACAGTTGAAACTCGCCAGCTTTGATCTAAAAAATACAGTTTCGAGGAGTGGAGGTATTAATGATATAAATGTCAGCATGTGTTTGGATCGGTTACCAAAGAGATGCTATGACATTAGCATGATGAAGCGTCATCAAAGAAATTCCCACTTCCAAATGATTTAAAAAAGCGTGTGATTGTCTAATCATTATTTAGAAAGCCAAATCAATTAAATTGAGGACTAAAACAGTTTGCCATCAGTCAAAACAATTTGGACTCTTTGTTAACAACCACATATTAATACTCAGATGTTAGAAACCACATAGTAACGCCCTGGCAACCACTCACAACACCCAGGCTGGTGATGGTGGCACATTTAGCACGGTCAAACAGCACTCGTAATTCCTTCAGAACACGTACGGTGCGTCTCAGTTCGCATACTATCCGTCCTAAATAGTATTCGAAAATAGGATAAGTACATCCCAAATCGTAGTATCAGAGAATGTCTAATAAGGCGAGAAGTTTCACTCTCAGTACACTTCCGGCTTCTGAACTGGTTGCAGTTCCACTCTGGTTCCATGCGGGGGCGCTCACAGGACGAGTGCAGAATGAATGGAGGTCTATGGAGCTATACCTCTCAAAATCCACTTTTCTCAGGATATAATTTTTTGTCTACTAATTTGAATGTTGTATTCGAAAGGAGATGCAAAGAAATTACACATTGCTGGGTGTTAGATTTTTTAGAGTCACTTATTTGCTTTAAAAAGTCTTTTAAATGTCAATGACGCCATACACATCGTACGACCAGAGATACTGCTTACGGCAATCCTTCAGTCGCTTTGGTGCTTTCGCGCTCTGCACTTTCTTTTCTCTCGAGGCATCGACAACACAGCTGACACAGGTAAACACACGTGCTGGAAGAGTTTTTGTTTTGTTTGTTTCTGGTCCCGCTTCAGATGACACGATGCCATCAAGCGGCATCTCTGGTCGTAATCAGTCCTTCACTGACCAATCAGCGTTCATTAGCAGAATGCTAGCGTGTTATGGGCAACAACAACTCAACCTTTAAGAAATCGAAAGGACATAAGTACTCGTTCATTCAACTTTCGACCTATAACCCATGTTGAACTTGCAAAACCTACAATCAAATCTGAGATTTCTCAACGGCAATCGAGTGAAAGAGACTCCCATTCATTTTGCACTCATGGGCGATCGCCCCCAGTGGAACTCTGGTGGAACTACAACCAAAATTCGGTACAATAGGACTTAATAGGGAGTGGCCAGGCTCTCCGTAGACGGGCTCTGGTAGTACCGGTATGTTGAAATGAGTGTTCCAAAGATACCCGGATGGTCTACTATTTCCGGTCAGAATCCGAAGTGCAGATCGATGCACACTCTAACGGCTAATATTGCCCACAACCCATCGCGAGTTGGACGAGGTTTCGGTTAGAACTACAAACACGAGTGAAAAGTGTTAAAAAACTACAGACATGGAGGACGCGCGAGTCCGGCGGTTATGTAGAGAGGTTTAGATAAAGGGTTTGAGTGATTAATTATCAGTATCTAACCTGACGAAAAGGTATTTATTCAATGTTGTCTACATAATTTTGCATCTGCAGCAGCATTGTGAACTTTTGTAGAGATACGTTTAGCCATTAACTTTTAAATGCATCATTGTATTCAAATTGCAAACAAATGAGGAGAGTCTCCGCATGAAAGACCCACGACTGGCAGATCAACGTGCAACTACATTTCTCTCCGAAATGGTAGGAAATTAAATTAGATTGAATGGAGGATTTTAACTGTGACAAGATGATTGACCGCAGTTTACGGTGACAGGATGCACACGACAGAGCTGTCCGTTAAGATGACGAAGTAGCCTAGTATGTCCCAAAGCTTGCCTACTCTTTTGCTAAACACTCAAAAGTATGTACTTTTTCTTCACAAATGAGTACATACTTTTAGGGCGTAGTATAAGTAGGCGAATTGGGACGCAGCAGTAGTGTTTACATCAACACTGAGACACACACGGGCGAGTGACGCATGTACGCAATTTCCCACGAGACCAGGTCTAAAATATAAACACTTATAACAGACAAACCATGGTGAATCAGGGTAAAGACAAAAACACGTTTTGGACGAAGGGTTGATGATGCATTGACTCATTATTTAAATTTAGTTAATTTTGAACAAAAGAAAAGGCTACATAAATTTAGTAAAAGTCTTTTTTTGTGATGCACCTGTAGCTCACCTGAAACAGGACCTGATGTTTATATCCAAACCTGTTGCATACACCGCAGGTCACGACCCTGGTTCAATTTGTTTATTCACTTCTCGTTATTGTTCGAGTTCAATGGACTGCTGTGGAGTGACATTAGAGTTCACTGTAACGAACATTGCATGAATATTTAAACGGTGTTTATTAGCCCGATAGCACCAGGTACAATGCATGACTGGACAAAAAAGAAAACACAATCATGGTGGACAAAAAAATCCATAATCCTTTCTAATACCCACAGTCATTGTCTTTTACAATGGTAAATGACTGAATATGGCGAGAACAATGGTGTCATATCTTCAGACAGTGATGGCAGGGGTCAAGTGGATATGGTTACCGTCTGTCCTCTGGGACAGGAAATGAGATCTGTCATAGACCGGATGACTTTCAAAAATGCAGTCCAGATAAAAGGCCGTGGACAGTATTAGCTTGAGGAAATTGTACTGCCTTGATAAAGGAACATTTATTACACTGAATTCACTTCTTCATCTAAATATCTTTTGAAATGTTGACTTATTTGAGTAATTGCTAATTTGTGTTATTATGTTGCTTTTCCCTCCAAAACGATGACACTTCATGGATGATGTCGTCACTGAGAAAATGGCTTGTTAAAGGGATTTAACAAAAGATTATCATTACTATAAGTGATTTTGAGAACAAAGGAAGAACCTGTAAATTGATCATCAATTAAAACAATGTACAAGAAAGTGTTTTATTGGAAACATTTATATCACAGAAAGAAAAAAGGGAATATATATATATATATATATATATATATATATATATATATATATATATATATATATATATATATATATATATATATATATATATATATATATATATACTTTTTTTTTTTTTACTCTAGAAGCTGCACCCAGGTAAAAATATCTAAAATATATTATCCAGTATATATATATATATATATATATATATATATATATATATATATATATATATATATATATATATATATGGTACAACATATATAATGAGAGCATGAAAAAGTTAATTGAATTGTAGGATTTTATGTACTGTATGTATTGGCCAATAATTTTTCTATATTAAACAAAAAAGAATAAACACAACTGGCTAACTGACGTCAAGTAGTATACATTTAAATTCAACCATGTCATTGGAAGCGGAAACTAAGATGAACTATGTGTGAAGTTTTGCCTAAACAAATACTGAACTGCATCCTTTGACATTTGACCATCGCTGCTGATGTCATGAGCACGGCTTTCCTCAGAGGAGCCCTGAGCAATGCAAAATACCAATGTCTTTCAACTAATTATAGTGGCCCAAAAAATGTTTGGACACTTAAGCATTAATATGATGAAATGTGACAACTGCAAAATATCAAAGCAAATGTAATTTAGCATAAGCAAAAGAGTTAACTGCCCCATTAAAGGAACAGTTCAAAAATTCTCTCATCATTTACTCACCGTCAAGTTGTTCCAGACCTCTATGAATTTCTTTCTTCTGCTGAACAAAGAAGATATGAATAATTTTGGGACAAACTATCCCATTAAGCTAAAACAATACATATAATCTCTGTATCTAAACTTCAAGGGCAACATTGCTCCAAAAGACAAGTTGCATGAACATGCTTTCATGAACACCTCAATTTGTCCAATTTTTATCACAATATTAATGAATGTGATTATGAGCTCATCCTCCAAGCTCCACTCTTCACCACAAATGTCACTATAACAGAAACCCTTCACATTGAACATAATTCAATAGTAAATGTCCTCTTATTTTCATCTGGCACAAAAACACTAAATTGTAACATTTATTATCCAAATCCAGTCCCATACAAAAGCATGCTGGGAATTCCAAATCCCCTGAGCAGGATTTCTCACTCTCTTAATAAGGTTATTTATTGACATTGATGGTTCCATGAAGAACCTTTAACATCCTTCACTCTTAAAAATAAAGGTTCCATAAGATGGAATTTGCTGCAATACAACAGAAGAACCATTTTTTGGTTTCCCAAAGAACCTTTCAGTCTTAAAATATCAATTTTCTTCTTAGTGTGAAGAACATTTTAAAAACCTACCGAAACTTTTTCGAGATAAAAAACCTTTTGTAGAATGGAGAGGTTCCAAGAATGTTAAACGTTCTTCATGGAACCATCGATGCCAACAAAGAACCTTTATTTTGAAAAGTCTTGGAACCTTTCCATTGCACAAAAGGTTCTTTACAGAGGAAGTCTTTTAGATTATCTTTTAAGATTGGTTTTGTTCACAGAAATGGAACCAAAAAATGGTTCTTCTATATATGGCACTTTTTTTGGAAGCTTTATTTTAAAGATTATCAATGCACTGTATAAGTGTGGGATTTACACAAACTTGTTGGTGCAATGACATATCATTTATTTTTTCCTGTCATTTAGTCTTTCAAAAACTAAATGCCTATTATTTTAACTTCACTTACATGTAGAAGCTTTTTTTAAATAATTTTTTTGCACACAGAAAAATCCGTAAAATTCTTCCCCCGCAGCATATACGTCTTAAATAAACAGTTTACATCATGGAAATGATTCTTTAGGGTCATTTTCTGCGGTGGCTCATCAAACAGGAAGGGCTTACGCCCAGCCAATAATTACCAGCTAAAATACTTCCTCGGAAAAGACATCAGCGGTGTTTGATATTTCCTTTTACAGGCAGCCGCGGGTGAGGCTCTCAGCTCTGTTCCCGTCTCGTAGGCTGGTGGAGCGAGGCCTACACAAACAGATCTTATCGCCACCGGCGCGCACTCTTTCATCAGGATGTTGCGGCCACTATGGAACACATTTATACTAACCAGCGAGTTTCAGCCATTTTTATTGGTCTGGATCTAAGAGTCGTCTCTACGACCCAGGCTTCTCTTCTGAAGGAAGTGTTGTAGAATGCTTGCGGTTACTCCAGCCACAATAAAGAAACTCAGTAAATATATGGAATTAGCTAAATGTGACACATGTAAGGCTTGCTCCCCTAAAGCACAATGTAGTGAACAATAGAAATGCTTTTGTTTTCAGATAAAGAAATCATCAAAGGATTTTTGGTGCTAAGCACAAGAGTCAAGGGTTTGCTCAAATAACTAACTCAAAGTATGAGCCGAATTAATAGCTATTCTTATCTTTGTAATTATATCGATCTCACAAACCAAAGCCTATTTTCATATGCGTTTATAAATCTGCATTTTCCTGCAGCTCAAACAAGAGCATGGCGTTAGCAACACCAAGGTCATGAATTTGAACTGATTAAAAAAAAATGCATGCCTTGAATGCAATGTAAGGTATTTTGGATAAAAGCATCAGCCACATGTATACATGTAAATGCATTTAATATTTAATGCAAATTACTGTAGCACCCCTTGTGGTCGCGCAGAGATTGCAACAACTTGCATTGCATTATATAGAAGTGCATTTGGCACATTTCAGAAAACAGCAACACAAAGTCAAGATTGTATAGCAAGAATTGTGTAAAGGACATTTTAGGAATTATATAAAAAATAAAAATGCAGGTAATGCTTTACAACAAGATTTCATTTGTTAACATTAATGTATTAACTAACATGAACTAATAATGAGCAATACATTTGTTACTGTATTTGTTAATCTTTGTAAACGTTAGTTAATAAAAATACAACTGTTCATTGTTTGTTCATGTCAGTTCACAGTGCAATAACTAATGTTAACAGATGCAACTTGTTGTTGCAAGTTGATGTTGAAATGAACATTAACAAAGATTAATAAAAGCTGTAAAGAGCAGTTCATTATTCATGTTAACTAATGAAACCTTATTGTTAAGTGTTACCAAAATGCATTAGCAAAAACAGCCTGTTTTTCATGATCATTTTCCACTCAGGAAAACTAAAATATGACTGTTTTTGGTGCCAGAAAACTTGACGAACCTTATAAGATTCAAGAGAGCTTTATTGTCACGTTCACGCCAGCCATATACAAGTATAGAGTTGAGGTGAACTGGTATTTCTCTAAAACAATATTCAAACTGACACAACATAGAGAGTGCAAAAGTTTAATTTAGGTGCAGAATAAACGTATAATAGTTTCTCCAGCACAATGGCTGCCCCTTCCCTCATCATGTAGGCCCAGCTGGCCAAGAGATTTTTTCCCTCTATGAAACATGGCATCTCATAATCCCGTTTCGCTCATGGAGAGCAGTAAATTAAACTGTGGGATCAAGATGGGCGTTCATTCATTCAGCTTGTGTGGTAGACGCTCTCTCTCTATAACTTTCTTTTTATTGCCCATGGTGAAGGGTGGAGTGTGACTGGCAGGTGTGATAAGTCAGCGTACCAGGGGGATGTGAGACAGAGAATATAGTGGACTAACAGGAAAGCAGTCATCTGACAGCTTGACAATAGCGTCCAGCCCTGGAGGACACCAGACCTGCGCTGAGCCCAGACAATAGAGCCAAAACCTCTCCCTTCAACTGGTGACAAGATACCGTAATGGGAAGGTAATCATCGAAGAAAAGCGCCATCAAATATTCAAAAGCTGCCGCGGCATGGGGTTGATTAAATATCGACTCCTCTGTTCCGCTGTCATGCTCGGCTTTGACTTCTCGCGCAGGTCCCGCGGTCTCAGCCTGTTGTCAGGCTCGAAGGCATGCGAGACTTTCCCACCGCCCGCTTTGGCCACTCGAAACTGTACTCGTCGAGAACCCGTTTTTAATGGACTTATCTAGTGCCTCGCTTTCATGGTGGCTCGCTGCCTCTGAGAATGAATGTGGGGTTCTTTCATGTCTGAACAGCATCGTCAACGCAATAAGTTCTATATGCAAAGATTTTATTAACTTCCACAAATTGTCCAGACTCCAGACCTGTCATGCACAATTTCCAAAGTCCAATGTATTTTTGAGTGAAAATGTACAACATAAATGCAATAAGTTATATACGCAAGTAAATACTAGATTTTACACTACATCCTTATGCATCGCTTTCTGCCAGGACTTTTACGTTGTTTTCCCAAACCACTGAAGTGACGTCGACGTCCGGGTTAGCATTAGCATGAGCCGTCAGGCCATTCTGGGCATTATTAGTGGGGTAATTTACCAGATACATCCTTGGATCCATTAGCGCCTGCAATCTGCGATGCAAAGGACCCTAGGTTGATTTTACTCCAAACCATCCCTTTAAGATGGCCATCTATCACTGTTTTCCATGTTCGTAGAGTTAGTTTCTGGAGTAAATATATAGGCTAGAATCTGTGTGTTTACACAGTCTTTTTAAAAATGGCGTGTGCTGGTGTTTTGCGTGTGTTCGGCCAATCAGCGAATACTAACGTCACGAATAGTTTCTATAGTGCTGGTTTAGACCATAGACTGTAAAAAAATAGACCCGACTCTGAAGTAGGAGCTAAATTAGTTCCTCCAAAAGAGCTCCTAGAACTAAAATAGTTCCCAAAATCCGGGTACTTTCGCCAATAGTTCCAGGAACTATGAAAAGGTTCCTCCGATGCGAAAGCCCCTTATGACAACCCTAAATGCTAATATGCACTATATATCACCCCTTGTGGCAACTCTAGAAATGCAATTTGCTAAATTTATATATATATAGAACTTAAAAAGAACAATATTTTGCATTCTTCTGAGAAATATCAATGACTCTTTAAGATTTTATTAACTTCCACAAGGTTTCAAGGCCTGCCAAGCACAATTGTAAAAGTATTCTAGTAACACTTTACAATAAGGTTTATTAGTTAACATTAGTTAACTACCTTAGTTAACATAAACTAAGAATTAATAATACTTCTTCAGCATTTATTAATCTCAGTTAAAATAAATTTCAACATTTACTAATACATCATTAAAATCAAAGGTTGTATCTGTTAACATTAGTAAATGCACTGTGAACTAACATGAACAAACAATGATCAGCTGTATTTCTATTAACTAACATTAACAAAGAATAATAAATACTGTAACAAATGTATTGCTCATGGTTAGTTCATGTTAGTTAATACATTAACTAATGTTAATAAATTAACCTTATTGTAAAGTGTTAACAGTATTCTTTGTCCGAACAGCATCATAAATGCAATAACCGCTATATGCAAATAAAGACTTTTAGAAAAATGACCATAAAAGAAGACTATTGCTAATATGCACTATACCACCCCTTGTGGCAACTCTGGAAATGCAATGTGCAATTCAATTATATATATATATATATATATATATATATATATATATATATATATATATATATATATATATATATATATATATATATATATATCAGATATAAATATTTCCAGATTTGATATTACAATATTTTATTTAGTTTCTCAGACAAATGGACAGCTAAAAAGCCTTTTTTTAATGGAAAATATAAATGTTTTCTATTCTTTGTCTGAACAGCATCATAAATGCAATTAGTTCTTTATGCAAGTAAATAATAAGTAAACACCTATAACAATTTCTTTAGAAAATACAAAAATGTAGCTCAGCTATTTTTCTGCACAGTTACACATTAATGTACGCATTTGAAACCTGCCAAGTAATGTTAAACTAAATATTTTTTAAGTGCCCACAACTCTGTCAAAGTCCAGCATGTTTCATACAGTGAGTAGTGATATAGACGCCGCACAGAACCTTATATCCTTGATTAAACCCAATGGTTTCGGCTGCAAAAACCCCACAATGCAGGTGCCTGCCATGCTTTATTAAGCTCAAATCGTTTCCAGAGTCCAGACCTGTGGACAATTTGTTATCTGAAAACAGTTCGTTCTGTAGTAATATCACAAATGTGTTGCAGGTTGAAAAAACATCAAAAAGGTTCAAGCTCCAGTTCTTTCAGAATGACGCATTTATGATCAGTTAAGATAAGTTTTTACATGTGTTGCATGGTATTTTTCATACCTGCAAACTTCATAGCTAAAATGAGCAGCAAATTATGAAACTTTAAAGATGTCTTTTTTTTCAGGGTTCCCATACTTTTTGACCAATGCATTTGCACAACTTTACTTGTTACTGTGATTATGCTGGGTAAGTATTAAAAAAACAAAAACAATATCTAGCCACTTACTGTATATATTTCATGAGCATTACTAAATGTATGTGTATTCTTTATAGAAATGTTCAAAGATTTCATTAATGCAAGTCAGACACATTCAAGTACACAAGCACTTAAGAAATGATGAGAAAGAATGTAAAAATGAATGAGAAGAATATTAATTAATGTGTGTGTACACTCTAAAAAATGCTGGGTTAAAAACAACCCAAGTTGAGTTGAAAATGGACAAAACCAGCAAATGGGACTCAGCGGTTGGGTTAAATGTTTGCCCAAGGTGCTGGTAGTTTTATTTAACTCTATTTAAAACTATTTAACAAGAATATTTAAAAAGAAATAAAAAATACTACATGGCTGTCTTAAAATTAACACAAAATAGGTTGTAAATTAAAAATCAGACACATAATAACTAGAGGCAACAATAATAATCAAAAGGTGAACATTTATCAATAAGAAATTTAATAAATGTTTATTGGTTAATTATTCTTCGTTAAACATATTCATAAATGTTCATTTTCAACATACTTCGGGTTAATTTTAAGCAAAAAAAAAAAATAAAAAAAAAATACAGTAATTATTAAACAATAGTTGAGTTAAATAAAACTACCCAGCAGGTTGGGCAAACATTTAACCCAACCGCTGAGTTAAAACAACCCATTCGCTGGGTTTATCCATTTTAGAGTATTATTTACAGGTATGTATATATATATATATTATATTATATATATTATTTTTTTTTCTTTTTTTTTTTCTTTCACTTAAAAGAGCAATATCTAGCCAATTCAATAAAGCAAAACTAGAAACATGCATAATGGAAAATTTGTTTAGACTTTTTAAGATTGTATTAGTCTCTATGCAAGTGCACAAGGGCTGCGTCCGAAATCGCATACTTCTCTACTATAGCAGGTGGAAAAAACATTATGTGACAAAAGAAGTATGTCCAAATCCACAGTACTCTTTAAGGAGTCGGCAAAAAGTACCCGGCTGACCGATGAGATTCTGAAGTATGCTTACGATGGATGCTTTACAATCCCATGAGGCCACAGGAGAGGACACGACTGACGCCCTTACGAAAATAAGTATACTTCTTATTTATTAAGTTAATTTTATTAAGTATATAAGTAAAGTTCAAGTATATTTGTAAGTATACTTTATGTAGAAAGTATACTAATATTAATGTACAGTATAATTGTAAGTGTACTATTTCAATACTACTTGGGACTAAATTGGCCCACTTTTTAGTGTATAAAAGTATACTGAGTACACAACTAGTTTTTAACAACGTTTTTCATTTGTACTGCAACTATATACTACAAGTGAACTTATATATACTAATAGTTTACTAGTCAAATACTTGTAACACATTTTTTAGTTTGTAAAAGCACACTTAACTCTCAGTAGAAGACTAATATCTACTCTAGCGCCTCTTGTGGCAACACTGAAAATGCCATTTTTTTTAAAAATATTAAATTTTGCACTTAAAAAGTATGGAGCCCTGCACATACTGTATATATTTGATGGAAATATATAGGATATATAATGGCCAGGAATTTAGAATTTTTTCCCACGACTTAATTTGTTCTCGTGTTGTAGTAAATCGTGGCCACAATCGCTTAGATTTAACTAAAGCGAATGATTACCACAATTGGCTACGATTTAGTAAAATGATGGGAAATAATTAGACGTGCTGACATATAAGTAATTCTTGGGAATTAATTGTTAATTTATGGCCACAATATAGAGGACTGTGCAAAAGTCTTAGGCATGTTAATATCCCCCCCACAAGGAGTCACAAGGATATGCACGGTATTAACATGCCTAAGACTTTTGCACAGTACTGTACATTTTGAGTATGTCATGTGCGAGGCTCAGTAAAAAAGAACAATACATAACCGAATAAATATTAGCATGACTAAAATAATTTTTATTAACTTCTACGCTAGAAACGTTTTTTAGTGAAAATACAAAACCATACGTCTATTTGTAAACACTTTGAGAATTACAATACATCGCATATTTGTACGTCGGTCCCATTTCTCATGACAGCTGCCTTTGGATGACACTTTAACAAACAAGATCTGTGCATGTTCACTGTCCAGGCTGCGCTATCAGCACAATCGCTCTGCTAACAGGATGTTTATATATCTTTCATTTGCGAGGAGAAATCCAGCCCAGCTCGGAGGTTGACCTAAAAACTAATTGAGCGTTGAGCATGGTTGTTCTCACAGCGCAAGACGTGTTAGGAAGTCGAGGTCAGAGGTCATGCTGACACATTGTCCACCCCCAGTGTGAACATAAACATTTTAGAAAGCCTTTTGACCAAATTAACGGCTCTTATGAAAGCAGCGAGTTCAGACAGAGATGTGTCTGTGTGGCCGAGAGGTCTCGGGAGGAATTCGCTGGACTTTAGCATGCGAGATGTTTGCTTCTGACACAGGATGCTTGTGAAATGGTTTTTGGATAGACTCTCAACAGAAGCTGTTGCAACTGTTCGCCGCGGACGGCCAAAGCCTTCTGTCATTGTTTTACAAGCTGACTAACAGTCACTTATCTCGTGGAAAAGAGTTCGAATCAGCAATAGCTCAGGGATTTAAGTGCTTCAAGTCGACACGACATCTAAACTGACCTTATTTACTTTCTTAATGCACATTCCTGCTCGTGTTGGGAATGGTGCTTCAGTGCATGATATTACAAGGACACATTTTTTTTGTCTTATTTAATAATTTCTTCACAACGCCCTCCTATTTTTAACTGCTCCATCCACACAGTCCCATTCACAGTCTCGAGAATATGCATACACACACACACACACACACACACACACACACACAATGTTGGTGATTTCCATTGGTCCCCAAAATGTAATATAAATCTGTACAGACAAACACACACACACACACACACACACACACACACACACACACACAAAATGTGATTTCAGTTGATCCCAAAATGTAATATAAATCTGTACACACACACACACACACACACACACACACACACACACACACACACACACACACACACACACACACACACACACACACACACACACACACACACACACACACACACAATGTAGGTGATTTCAGTTGGTCCCCACAATGTTGTATAAATCTGTACACACACACACACACACACACACACACACACACACACACACACACACACACACACACACACACACACACACACACACACACAATGTAGGTGATTTCATTTGGGTCCCCACAATGTTGTATAAATCTGTACACACACACACACACACACACACACACACACACACACACACACACACACACACACACACAATGTAGGTGATTTCCGTTGGTCCCCAAAATTTAATGTAAGTCTGTACAAGAGACGTACTTTTAGACATGAAAATAACAGCCCCTGTCAACTTCAAAGGACTTCAACTTTAAATTATATATAAATTGAAGTCAGATGCAATGAAGAACTTTACTAAAGTTTTGACCTTTTACTGTGGCATAATGAATATTAATGGATAAATGGTGCATTTTATGATGCTCTCTCTCTCTCTCTCTCTCTCTTTATATATACATAAAGTTCATTGCTTATGAAAATTCTTTGAGTAAATTTTCTCACTTTAGTTGGGATCCGCCCACATTTATTAGTCTGAGAGGCGTGACTCATATAGAACATGAGTGACCGATACTATAGTAAACACACACACACGACTCTGATTCATAATTAACAGTTTCGCCTTATTTCACAATTGGATTTGTAAACATGTTTGTGTCGTATCTAATGCTGCAGGCCTCCAGAGGAGAAAAGCAAGTTTGCCTGTTTGTAATAAATTGAGTTTTGGAAAAAATTACAACAAATCTGAGGTGAACAGGAAAAGACACACACTTCAAGCTACAGTTAGACACACACAATGACATCATAAGTGCCTTAAAATGAAGGTGTTTGAGAAAACAACATTCCCAAACAAGCTCTTGACAGGAGAAACATTTTCGGGACAGTTTTTCTGCTGTTAATGTTTAGTCTTTCACATAATTTAAGAGGGTGAAAACAAATATTTGAGAAGCCTATCTAAAGTTTCTGCTTGAAATAAGGGGAAAAAATCTGCCAATTGAGTAAAAAAATAATTATTTGAGGGTATTGTCAAAATAAAATCATGTTTTAAAGGGTAACTCCCGCCAAAATGCAACCTAGGGTCTTTTTGTTAATCTACCCGAGGCAAACTTTCGTTTAAAAGCATAATTAGGATGGAAACGCCACTTTTAAGTTTGACTGTATTTTCGTTTTAGGTTAAAATGCTTTGTGAATGGGAGTGCTTGGGGCACGACTATGATAGCATCAAAATCGCTATTTTTAAAACACTAAGAAGGCTCGACACAACATGAAACTTTGCTGAAGTCTCACCAGGGGCTCTACACATGAACTCCAGCATTGAGAACACTGTTTGTGTACACAGAGTTTACTAAAAAGAAAGATTTTGAACAACTCACTGTAGCTGTGTCACTGTCCGCCGGCATTTTATCAGTCAAAAATAGTCGATCTCCGAATGCGAATGAACTGACTCTGAATTTTAGTATTGTTTCTTAAATGAGGATCCTTTTTCAAATACAAGGTCAATATTGATTTTCACTAACGACAAAACAACAAATAATCCGTGAATTTATATGGAACTAAGCTTTAGGAGCTGTCCATCTTTACACTCCTCATGTTACGTTGCATTCGGAGATCGACTATTTTTGATTATTTCCTGTTATCCAATCACATGATCTGCTGAGGAAAAGTCACATTTTGTCATAGTTTTTTTTTTTTTTTTTGTAAGTGTCTCTCCGTTGTTGTGTATGTGGATGTTGTCTTACTGAATTAAAAAAAAATATATAAATCTCAATTTTATGCACATCTTGCCATTTCCACCCAACGTTTTTTAAGCGATACTCCAACATTTGCATCAAAATACATAGATGGAAACACAGCAAAAAAAAAAAATATTTTATTACTCCGAATATTTGTCTGAAAGGATTAGTTCACTTCAGAATAAAACTTTCCTGATAATTTACTCACCCCCTCATCCAAACCAAACCATCGGTTATTTTCTAAAGAAAAAATTGCATAACGTAATCATGTTGGAAAGGTCAGGTGGTAACCTGACGTATGTGGAAAATGTAGGGTAAGGCAAAAAAACTCGTCCGACTACTTCCGCCTACGTCACGCTTTTGACCTTTCAACGTGATTACGTAATGTGTGGCGCATCACAACTAGTGCAAGACGAGCATTTGTGGTTAAAAAGTATATAAATGTTTCCAGAGGTGGACAGTAACAAAGTACATTTACTTGAGTACTGTACTTAAGTACACTTTTTGAGTATCTATACTTTACTTGAGTATTATTTCTTCTGGAAACTTTTTACTTTAACTTCACAACATTTGAAAGACAAATATCTTTTTAATTTTTACTCCACTACATTTCTGTCAAGGTCCTTGAGTAGAAAGTAGTAACGTCAGTCAGGGGTTGCATTTTGGCTGGAAATGAAAGTCGGGTTGACGTCAGAACCCGACTGATGTTGGTTTCTGACGTCAACCCGATTTTCGTTTTCAACCACAATACAACGTCTCTCCATTGCTCAAGATTTATGTCAATCTGGCGTTGGATTCTGACATCAAACTTATTTTAATTTTCAACGTTGGGTTTGGTCTTCTAAATGCGAATTTTCTCATTGTTTTGGAGCACACTAGCTTATATATAACAGTAAGGCTAACCTATTCATACTAAAAGCCACATTTTTTTATAGGGCACTATTTGAGGGAACAGCCATTTGGGTGTCCGAAACCATTGTGGACGTTATTGAGTGACTTATTCAATCTCTCATTCAATCCCACTACTGGAACTGTGTTCTAGAAATAAATGTGATATTGATATGAGGGTAGGCAGGAATAGATTCAGAGGCATAAGGTACTGTAAGTATTACATACAACAATGCAACAATAATTAAACAATGCATCGAAATTTACTTTTGACACTTAAGTACTTTTAAAAACAATTCTGTATTTGAGTTAAAACAGTTATTTGAGCAGTAGTATCTGTACTTTCACTCAAGCAAGGAAGTTGTGTACTTTGTCCACCTCTTATGTTTCTTTTTTTTAGAAAATGGCCGATGGTTTGGCTAGATAAGACTCTTATTCCTCGGCTGGGATCGCGTAGAGCCCTTTAAAGGGTTCCCGTTGAAGTCCACTATAAGGAGAAAAATCCTGGAATGTTTTCCTCAAAAACCTTTATTTCTTTTCGACTGAAGAAAGAAAGACATGAACATGGATGACGTGGTGGGAGAGTAAATTATCAGGAAATTTTAATTCTGAAGTGAACTGATCCTTTAGATCAAGATATATTTACTTGACTCTTTCCGGTCGGCTTTCCGTGTTTTCACTGTTATCTGGTAGGGGGCGCTATTAGTCATCTTCTGAAAGAGTAGAGAATCTCCTGATCAAAACACAACAAGTGAAGAAGATGCAGAAACAAGCGATATCACATGCAAGCAGATGCATATGTAAAATAACGTGATCATCAACATTAAACGGCATATAAATCAAAACTCAACAGATTTTCTTCAGAAATGTATACGTCTAGTGACTACTGCCATCATCATTCAGTCGGCTAAGTTACTCAATTTCAGTCGTAATTGAATCATCTTTTTCAGCTTCAGTCGTCATAACGGACTTCAGTCTGTGTGTTCTCAGCAGTGGCGTTTCAACGGTCCAGTATGGCAGGGACATGTGGGGACAGACTTGACTTCCTCACACACACACTGACTTTATTAAAGGCGTTTGAGCGCGGCACGCTGCAGTTCTCTTATTGTGATGCAGCAGCCTACATTAGCTGGGCTTTCATGTGGCCGAGTGTGTTTAGCACATGACCGAACGGACTCAAACGCTGCACACACTTGGCACGTCGGCTGATCAGTCAGTGCCCTATTTTAGAAACTCAGATTAAAGGTTTCTGTTTGTCTTTGGTTACTTCCAAGTTATTATAGGCTGACTATGACCTTGGCATATTCTAAATTAAAAAGGTTATGTCATGCGTTGACTGTAGAGGCATATAATCTTCTCCCTCTTTGCTCTTTCTTTTTGTTTTTTTTTCTCCCTCCAGTCAATCACATCCATATAATCGGCGAGGCTTCAGTCAGGGGAAAAAGTGGATCAAATCAACTCAATTACACATATCTCAGGATTACTATCATCTTTAGTAGTAGTTGTACTATAGTGTTGTTTTGTAGTAATGCCTGGAGCGAGAGCGGATGGACAACAGAAGACTTCAATACAATGATCAATTTAAAGGCCTGTTCAAGTGAACTCCATGTGCAACTAGAATTTAAAATGAAACTAGACTTTTGACATTTTCTGAAGAAAATACTGTATAAGTGGCGTTTAATCAAGCAAAATCAAGTAATCAAGCTAACGATGTGAATAGGCCTTTAGTTGTGCAAACAGCGATCAAAGTTAAACAAAAAAACATATACAAAAATACGATTCGCATTCACAAGTCACATAAGTTGTCCAGATGTTGTTTACGTCGCAGTGTCTGGCGAGACATTAGTCGCAGAACAACAACAAATGCCTCAGATCAGAGATAAACACACAAATACACTTCACTCGTCACTCCGTCTGTGTATCAGTGCTGTTATTGTTAATTAAAACTATTCAAATCTTGTCGGTAATTGAAACGAAGCAGAATTAAGATAATATATAAATATTGGAGGAAAAACTTGAACCTAAAAAACTTGAAAGAAATGTTGAAGTAAGTCAAGTCAAGTCAAGTTTATTTATATAGCGCTTTTCACAACATAGGTTGTATCAAAGCAGCTTCACAGCAATAAATTAAAACAATACATCAATGTTTGTTTCTAGTGGAACGTCCACGTTTGGTAATGCTGATCAAATATAATTAGTACTAAACATAATTATATACAACTAAATATAATTAGTACTAAATATAATTAAAAAAAATTTAAAGCTATATACATATATATATATATATATATACACACACACACACACACACACATCACAAAATTACTAAAAATAATTAAAACAAAAAACTGAAAATATAAAAATAAAAGCTAAATCAAAATATTAATAAATAATATAAATAATAAAAGTGTAGTATTTTAATGCGCTTAATGTATATTTAATTGCCACTCAAAATTGTTTTGCAAACAGCAGAGTAAAGCCAAAAAGTTAAAATAATAAATATATATAACAAAAATAAAAAAATTAACACTATTACTTCATACTATTGTCAACTAATGCAATGAAATTCAGACGTTTTAAAGTGTGACTTAAATAGATACTTCATCAAAAAAAATCCGTACAATAAAAGTCAATGGTGTCCAATGTTTTTTTTAGACCTCATTCACTTTCAATGTATGGACATTTTTGGGGGTTAAATATCCCTTACAAATGTCTAAAATATCTTCTTTTGTGTCCCCAAGAAAGTCCAGCTTGATCCCAGAATATCCATTTTTCTGTCTACTGTGCCTTTAACAGTCCAAAAGGCCACTGTATAATGAAATATTAGCCGTTAACCCTTAAACTGTCTGTACGGCCATACGCTTCCACTTCTTCAGTAAGATCAATGACTTTTCTGTTCCCTCGAGACCGCAGAGCTAATTCAGATCTACACTAATGACCGGTCGCTCCGCACAATCAGTTTAGACGTTTGGACAAGCAGAATAAATCCATTGTGTGCGTTTAAAGAAACACTTCTCAATCCAGCACGACATTCTCAGCGTCTGGAATGAAACGACCCTCATGCCTGTTGATTGGATTTGTTCAGCTGTGATCAAAATCCTTTCAGTTGAACAAATCTGCTTATTTTTAAACCTCTAAACCCTTCGCTTCCCTTCAGGCCGCTTCTGAACAGCACAACTACACAATAGTTCACTTTTACCAAGACATGATGAAATACTGTTGCGCTTTGCAGCAAGAGAAATGAGAGGACAATCTATGCGGCATGGCATGCATATCCTTTCTTTCCGATGCATTCCTGTCCAAGCAAAGTCTCGGAAAGCAAATTAAAAAATAACAGGATTAGCAATCTTTTTTTTCGTCCGCCGCAAGCACAAAGATCTGTTTCTGAATTCCCGCTGAATGCGAGCGGCCCATGTCGAGCCCTTGTGTTCACGCTCAGGCTCGAGGTAAACATTTGTAAACACAGCTAATCAATTTCATGGAGAGGATATGACAACGATCTCCAGCTGTGTCTGCAGGGTGTCCGACTGCGCGGTTACGGGACTCGCCCTCAGAGTTCCCGATGTCGCATTAAATGCATAATCATTCATTTCACGGAGCAGCCAAAAGTTTTCAGGCTTGTTTTCGTCAGTCCTGCCCCTTAAACTCACCGTCAAACTTTTTTAAGTAGTGACAAGTATCACGGACAAGCTCAGTGTTCAAGTCTGTCATCCATTATCCAATACCGTAGCGACTGTAAGAAACACTAAATACTTAACAGGCCGCTGTAATTGTGCTGCGCACTGCCTCTCGGGGCAGATGTAATTAAGTGAGCCAAGTAAGAGCTAGTAAAACAGTAGGCCCAGATGGAAGCTCCATAACTCACTCAAGTGCACCATTAAAACGTTGCAGAAACAAGAAACTTAAAGCATTTAGAATTATTACGACTTCCTTAGGAAAGGAAATGACGATTAACAGACTCTTGAAGGGCTTGACTCAGAGCTTAAACAACAACACCCTGACATATGCACACACGCAAAAAAATTACACAATTTTTTTGTAACATAAGACAACTTGTGAAATATAATATGCATTCTGACACAGGATGCATGCGAGTGTACACACCTAGCTGATGTTTTAAGAGTCGTTGTATAAGTCAAGGCCAAATAATGCAGTGATTACTTCAGGGCGATTGGGATACTCCGTCATCTCAATGGCAAAAAGTGTCCCAATCAACCTGTTCATTCCTACTGTAGCCATGCATTCTCAAATATTAAGAATTTAAACACATTTACACAGCAAGAAGAAAAAAGCTGTCTATGAAAGAGGACAACTAAAAGAAAAAGTCTTTCTATATCAGCGCAAGTAAAAGTTGTGAAGTTAGTTTATACAGTTGATAAAGGCATTAAGAGAACTGAACGTTTAAGCTCACATGTAGTCATTTTACAGCTTCATCTGTTGATTCTAAAGCGCATTATATTGCCTTTATATAATTATGCATTTAAACTGTGCATAATAATAACTGATAAACAAAAAATGTTACATGTGTGATCGATTAAGGGTATTAGAATTACATAAATAATCTTAAAATCATTATTATTCTAAATAAGCATTACTAAAAGCCTGACGATTTTGTCGTTAAAAAGCATTTGCTATGTAGTGACCTTTAATTTGGAGTAGACTAAATGCATTTTATGATGTTTCGCCACATGAGGGTTATATAGGTGCACCTCTGCCGGTCTTGGCGGAGCGACATGGCGATATCGTTCTGTTTCTTCTAAAGTGCGCGTTACAGATTTTTTCATCGTTCAGAAAGTGATTCCACCGATGGCCCTGTTTACACCTGGGTCCTGTACCATGAAACCGAATTTGGACCAATCAGCTGTGAGCAAAGGATAAAGTCACTCCACCTGTCACTACATAGCAAATGCTTTTTAAAGACAAAATCGTCTGGCTTTTAGTAATGTTTATTTAGAATAATAATGATTTTGATATTATTTAAGTAATTATAATACCCTTAATCGATCACACATGTAGCATTTTTTTGTTTATCAGTTATTATTATGTACAGTTTAAATGCATAATTATATAAAGGTAATATAAATATGCTTTAGAATCAATAGATGAAGCTGTAAAATGACTACATGTGAGCTTAAATGTTCAATTCTCTCTATACCTTTGTCAACTGTATAAACTAACTTCACAACTTTTACTTATTCTTTTAGTTGTCCTCTTTCATAGACCGCTTTTTTCTTCTTGATGTGTAAATGTGTTTAAATTCTTAATATTTTTCAATCTCGTAATATTCTGCAGAAGAGAGAAGAGAATCGCGCCGCTTCTCTCGCGAGAAATGAATCTCAGTTTCACTCTTTCTCAGCCTGTGATTGGCTGTTCGCTACTGATGTCACTCCTAAACTCAGGATCAAAGCCTGAGTTGAAAGATAAAGTTAATGATCACCATCAAAGCCTGGTTGGATTGGTTTGGTTTTGTCAACTCAAAACTAATCCTGTAAGCCTGAGTTTGTTCAACTATCATCATGGTACAGACCCCCTTACTGTCCTCCTTTGTTTTCACAATTATCAGCCACAAAGAACTAATGAGTACAAAAACCTTGCAAACACTGCAAAAAATATCAGTGTACAAATATCTAAATATTCTTAAAGCAAGATCCATTTATCAAGAAGCAAATATCAAGTTGTGTTACACGCGCACAAATACACATACATACATACATATATAAAATTATAATTCAAAATTAGTTTAAAACATGAACAAATATTTGCCATTGGAGTCAAAAAAATAAACTTGATTAAAAAAAAAATCTGATCCTATTGGCAGATGTTTTTCTTGTTTATTTTTTATTTATTTTTATCAGAAATCAAGACTTAATTTGCTTCTCAATCTTGTTTTAAGAACTTTTTTTTTTAAATTAATAATATTAAATAAATGCTCATTCTAAATGTATATTAATACTATAATAGTATAGAAAAATACTACAATAACACTGCTGTGTATTTTCCAGAAAACAAGACTTAATTTGCTTCTCAAGTGAATGCATCTTGATTTCAATGTTTAATTTGTACAAGAAAACAAGAGTATATCCATCTATATCCAGCCCTCTGTAGCCACTGCATTAGTTCTCCACGATCAGACAGCTGATTTAAATCCACGGGCTCATCCAGAAAGCAAATAAGATAATGAGCGTTCAGTCAAAACCACTAATCCACGATGATTAATGGCACAAAGCTTAAATGGGCACTAAAAATTCTTCCCTATGCAAATTACAGCACCGATTTGTCTTTTAACACTTGTGTAGCTCGTAGAATGGAAGGCTTTTGGAAAATCTGCACCACCACCACCACCCAGGGAAACCGATCCCGCCCCTCCCAGCTGCCTCTGGACGTCCCGTAATGAGGCACAAAGACAGGGTGTAAGATACTTGCATTCTTCCCAGGGGCAACTCCAGCTGGGAGCTTGACACTAATGCAAAACCCACAGCCGAGAGACTGACATCTCCGCCAACTCTGGTAATATTAAAGCCCTTTGAAACCAGGCCCTGTTTTAATGGGCTGGATGACAGGGGAGTTGCCTGTGAAGGCTTTTTACCTGGACGAGCGCAGGAGATAATTAGACCTTAGTCACAGCCGCTTTTGATAGCACTTTAATAAGCCTGTATGCTTCATCGTCTTTTAGTGCACGATAATAATTAAAGGTGAAATCAGACTGCGGGTTGGAACGGTCAATATTTTGGAGGTGATGTCACTGAAGCATCATCGTGCAATAGTTCATGATGACGTGCAGTAAAGGTTGAGCAGCACATTTACTGTAGAAATGCCTCTTGCATGAATGTAAGCGCAAGGATAGGTCTGCATTGGAGGATTTGTCATTAGCGCTAATAATAATAACTGAGATTTGCATCCGACATCCGTCAAAAAAAAGTGCTTTTACTTTTCCAGCTTCTTTGGTGAGAAAATGTGTGCATTGATTTCAAAATCTGTAAACGCCAAAGTCAACATTGACATATTTGCGAGTGAAAGGAGACACTGCGAGAGAGAGAAACGCAGGGCGGGGTTTGATTGGATCCAGTGGGGATTGATTGGAGGACTGGAAAAGAAGAGGGCTGACGTCAGCCGAAAAGGAAAGTTATTGGAGCAAGTTATTTCATTTTGATGAAAGATTACAAAAATTTGGAATAAGGTGCACTAATGAATCATTCACAGTAAAAACCAGAAACATGCATGCAACAAAAAGGGTCAATGTTTGTGTCATGTTGACTTTAAATGGTATAATTTGAAGGCCCGGGCAGAAGAAATGACAGGTGCTGCACGCATTCTGGAAAAGTTTGGCATGTGCAAAATGCAGGAAAGCATGACTCAAGAAAACCTAAATGAGACGAGCTAAATTCAGCTCTCGTATTCCACGCAACTCCGGTTTGAAGAGCTGATCACACACGTCGAAGCGGTCGGCACAAAAGTATTTATATCGGCCTGTGTTTTGTTTCAAGTCAGATGGACTAATGGTTGCCATCTGCTGGTGAGACCCAGTGGAAGTAAAGCATGTATTTACACAAAATAAATCTCCACGGAGACAGCCAACTGCACATGAAATTACAGGTCTGAATCTACAGCACGACAGCTGAGTGTCAGAGCAAGAGTTTGTTATGGTGGAGGAGGGTTCCTGTTGCTAGCCGATCGCGAGCCCAATACTTCTGGAACGTTCTTTGAGGCCTTTCGACTCAATAACGTTTCTCTGCGATTTTCACAAAGCGAGCGTGTCCAGAGTTTGACAGTGACAAAAAAGTCCTAGCGTATAATTTGTTTAGGTTCCCATGGTTGCTCCGTGACCTCAGATGTTTATGTTGGAAAGGGAAACTGACAGCTTTAGAAGCACTTGTCGGAGCGCACGAGGCATTTCGGCCTTCGAGTGTATGATGCGCACGCTGGCGCGTCACAAACGTCTTCACGTGAAAGCAGTGATTTGAGCCATGAATCATCTACTCTGTCGTGCACTCACTGTTATCTTTGCACAGCTGCACTGAATGATCATGTGTGAAGGTGCAAAACTTGAATTGGCAGGTTGCGATCAAGCTTTTTTTCATCATAAAACTGCACGTCTTTTAAAACTGAACAAAGAATTTCAGGATGCATGCAGTAGAATTAGATTAAAAGTCCACAATGAAAATAGAATTATGACATGGAAGTTCTTGTGTTTTGATCAAATGTAAAAATAAGATTTATTGGTCACTAATACAATAGGGTGACATTGGCCATAAGAACATTTTTGGTGATAATATCATTTATAGAAATTATATTAAATTATTATTGTATTTATTTCATTAATATAAAAGTATACTTATTTTAAATGATTAATTTACAATAGTGATTAATAAATGCATTTCACTTGGAATTCAAAATCAAATTAAAACCTGATAATTTTAGAATATTAATCAAATAAAATACGACATTATGGCATAAAATGAATAATACATATTTGAGATTTTTTAGGTCAGTAATACAATAAATAAATGTGTGACATTGACCATATCAACTCTTTTCACTCATTTAATTGATATATATATATATATATATATATATATATATATATATATTTAAACCGTTTAAATTACGTAATAGGGTGATGATATAAAGTGATTTAGAAAAAAAAAGTTCTAAATAAATGTTCTGGAATTCAAAATTGAATTAAAACCTGGAAATCTTAGGATATAAATAAAATAATAATAAAAAGAAATATTATGGCCTAATATGAATAATATTTCCAGCTCAGTAAAAAAATGTATAAATTTGTGACAGTGGCCATTTGAACTCTTTTCACTCATATAATTTATAATCGAAAAATAAATATTTTAAAGCATTTAAATAATTGAATAGGGAAAACTACGAAACAGAAGCATTTTCTCCAGCAGTGTCGGGGTCAGACACACAAAGCAACGATGCAGATGTGTTGAAGCACATTCTGTACACACACACGAGATCATGGTACATCAAAGAGAAGCAACTTTGAGTAAGTTCAGCTGAAGGGCGTGTTCAATGAGCAAACAGGCCCTTTTGACTCATGCACAGGGTGGTATTTGAGGATTTATGCGTAAGAATAGTCAAATGACACAGTGCGAGCTCATCACCCGGCTGTGTCACTGTGGTTAGGGAATTTCCTCTGTAATTACCTGAGCGATCCCTCTGCACCTGGACACGATGCTGAACAAACCCACGGCTTTACTCTGACCGCTGGAATGTAAACACACTTCCTCTACGAGACGCAAGGAAAAAACGTCAGAGAAATCAATGCAAGACACGTGATTTCAATTATTGCTAAATAAATGTGTGGTTTTCTTTAAGGAAAAAATGCAGCCATTATTTAGCCTACTCACCCTCATTCCGAACCCATTTCTCCCATGCAACACAAAGACAACGATTTTAAACGTTCATGTTCAAAAAGGCACCATAAAGATAGTCCATACGACTTGAATCCATAAAATTTGATCTCATTTGTGCATGCATGCAATCAAACTTAGCGTGACTAGATGCACGAGAGCCAGTGCCATGGTGGTGTAATGCACGAATGAGAAATGAGAGAAGTGGTGGAGGGAAAAACAACTTAACTTTGGGTCTCTTCCTCACTCGAAGCATCATATTTACATCTATTCATAATCATATAGCAGATGCTTGCAAAATAGCCTCATGACTGACAGCAGAAGGCATGGACTCCATCACAGCTTTCATTGGTCAAGAGGCCGTCTGACTGACATGTACAGCAACCAATCACAGTTCTGAGTCATGTTTAGGGGCGTGGAAATGTAAAGTCGATGCCCCTACAATAACAGACAGGTATGTGAAACTTTTGGACGTATTTTAAAGAGTGCTGTGAGCTTTAAACAGTTAACATACTTTTCAAAATCCAGCATTTAGTTGATCCTGATAAGCCCTCATCGTCACAGCTGTAAACATTAATGCTTTCTTCTTCCATGAGGGGGTTTGGCTTCACGACGGCTTTGTTAAAGAACACACGCGTCTCCCGGAAATCCTGTACAATTCAACCAATCAGAGACGACTTTGAAACCCATTTTGTGTGCCTTTTTCATTAGACATTCAGCCAACGGTTGAGGCGTTGATACTAACTTCCAAATGACAAACATCACAAGCAAAAACATTCATAATCAATGGCAACTTATCATACAGCAGAATCCTTTTTTTGATCATTTTAGAAGAACGTCCATGTGAACGTTCATCTGGTGTTCTCAGTTGAAAGTTAGTAAATCCTGGGTTTGGATCAAATTTTCGGGGGTAAACTAATCTTTTATTGTTCTTTCCCATGACCACAAGAAAGAAACCAACATAAACCTCCCCCATCGTATAGAGCGCAGAAGATTCTGCGAGTATAAAAATGACAACTCGCTCACTTTTTTGGCCAAACTATATTTATTCTTTTGCCATGGCAGGAGTACAAACCTTTCAGGCTCCTTATGAAGCCGCACGGCCTGCTATACAGTAAAGACAGAATCATTCTGTAGTCTGCATGTCCAGAAATTATGGCATTGCAAGAGAGTTAGATGACGGAATATCTCCACTGCCCACAGCTGCGCATGAGTCCACACATTATATTCAAGCAGCGCGCGAACACGCTGTAATGCATCATGAGAGAGGAGTTTCCACACTCGCTGGCTCATGCAAAGTTTATACACTTGGGCAATGAAAACAAACAATTAAACTAGCAAGAGTCTAATACCCTCACAGGCATGAACCTATTTTCTGGTGCTGGCTTTGCGAGGACTATTCAAAGTTTAATGTTTGCACGCATATAAATTAACGCGTTGCCTCCTGAAGTAAATAAAAATACCAGCAATTGGCCACTGCCTCTGCAGCACTGCAATTCTGGGTCTATGATTTCCTTGCGCTGTGGTCAGGCCCCTACGGTGCAAATGCAGTCCAGATGAGTTCCTGGTTCACGGTTATGAGCTAAATGAAAGGCTTCAGGACAAATTCCCTCCATCAAACTCGCCTGAAATCAAGGCCTGCTGGTGTTCCAGCCGAGCCGGTCGCACGTGCGCATGTGCAGAGTCGGGTCACGTGACTGACTGAATTTGACGGAATTTGATTTATGATACACGCTTGAATTCATATAGCATCAGTGGGGCCAGTCAGTCGGGTCACTGACGTGCATAGTGTAACTATAGCAAAACAAACAGGCGTTTACAGGCGTTTAAAAGGGAGGAGAAAACACCTCCCATATCTTTTGTTGTTTATGTCAACGGTCGTATGTCTAATCAAACACCGTCAAATTAGACAGATGCGATGTTGACAGGTTGTGCGACATGCCCTCATCCTCAAAAAACAGAAAGTATGGTCAAGGCAACGTTAAACATTAAGATAAACATGGTTTGGACTGAACACGATGCTTTTTATGAGGTACGTTACTGGCTGCTGGAAGCATGAAAGCATCAAAAATCCAAAAATCATTTAAAGAAATAATCTAGATCCTGAAGCAAAACCAGGTGAGATTCACTGCATTGCATCATTTGCAAAATACATGCAGATAAACTAAATGGTAACACTTTACTTGAAGCCTTACAGTATAATGCATCATAATGATTTACATTGTAACGCATTATATGTAATGAAAGGTCAAATTCATTACATTTGCAGATTACTTAGTTACACTGGCTGCTTGAAATATGTGGTTACAATTATTCATGAGATCTTTTAAAAGGTGCATTAAAATGCTTCAAGTAAAGGGTTTTTTGATGGCAAGCATGTTTTAGAAAACCAGACATGATTATTAACCAAAAGTTCTTCTTCTTTAGACACTGTAATCATTCTCCAATGGAGGTCAGAATGTGGCATGGCACACGTCAACGCGATATTTCCACGTGTTTGGCTGTGAATCACATGTGAAGCAGGTGATTATTATCGTTCCTGCCATCAGAGAGGACGATTCTCTGCGCCGGTTCTGTGCTCTTATCTCGGTCATTAAAGCAATCTCATCACCAATTATGAATCATAAAGCCGATCGTGTCGGCCACCTTATCTCTGGAATGCCACAGGAATGCAGGGCATCATAACATCTGCGTGTTGCCATGAGCATTCGATTGGTTTTATCTGCTAGATGAAGCACTGCATGCGCGTATCGTTCTCCAGTAACCAGTATCTTGATAGGTAGGGTGTGTCTCTCCCAACATCTGCAAACCATACATGTTCATTTGAAGCGTCCACATGCCCTATAGCACAGCACCATACTGTTACCGACCCCTTAATGAACTCAAACTGTCCATTTTCAAATAGTTGGACATCAAGGCATTTTTACCAGCGGTGCATAACACGTTACATTTCAGAGAAACCTGCCTGCGCGAGGAAAGCTGTACTTCCCACAGTCCTGCTTTATGATCCATAAGAAAGTCAAGTTGCGATTCCTTTGACGTGTGTTTAACCTCAAGACAACCCAATAAAAGGCTATATTTTCTAGGGCCAAAGTGGAGAATGATTCACACAGGATAAGTAGATGTTGCTAAAGAGCATGGACTCCTTCAATTTTGGTGCATATAAAACTCTGGATTAGACTACAGTCATATTTTCACAAATCTGATTTTGGCTGTAAAATATCAGAAACTCAAGCATACACAACCTACAGCTGTACTAACAGATAAAAGCATGTTTATGGATCAAACTCTATTTTGTTCATTGGCTTCAAATGAAAGATTTTTAAGCTTAGCCTAACAGAACATCATGTTGTAGTTGTTTCTGTCAACGCATACATTTTGCATTCTGCACTCTTTATTTTGGGCAGCTTAATTACATGGCAATCCTCACGTTTTAAACAACGTCCCTCTAATTAAACACTTCCTAGCTCTCGACTTTAGAGCACCGTGTAGTGAATGGCTCTTAATTAGCCAGACTCAATAAGCTGACTTCAGTATAAAGCTGGAGGAAGACACCTTTACGCTACCAAAGCATATAAGGACCTGTGAGAAGAAACACAATAGTCATTGTCTCCAGGCAATAGGTCAATTTCAAGAGCTCATACTGTGGGACTAAACTCACACCGGCTAATTTCCTGAGCATTCAGTGTCAACTACCTGTCACATTGGTTTGAAATAAGTGCATTCACATTTACTGCTGCGTAACAAAGACCCATCTCTAAAACACTGGCATTCCAGTGCTGTGTGCTCATTGTTTTAATGGAAGTCGGTCTAGTTCGGACAATGCCGTTCCAATGGTAACCCTCTAAGTGCTTTTACTGCATTTAATGCATTTCCACCTGTAGGCGAGGAGCTCTTGCATTTTGCATTGCTTGAAGAATGGCATAGCTATTTTTTTCTTTGATTATGCATTAAAGACATGGTAACACTTTACAATAAGGAAAACAACAATTAGTAATCTCAATGTTAATCTCGCCATTTGCTAATACATTGTTCAAATCAATAGTTGTATCTGTTTCTGTTATTTAATGGACCTGAGCTGACCACGAACAGCTGCTAATGTTAAAGATTATTAAATATCGTATTGCTCATTGTTAATGCATAATGTTAGACCTTATTGTAAAGTGCTACCAAAACTATTCTCTAAAACAAGAGTGCGGTAGAAATAAATACAGAATACGAATACTTCATGTGCGAAACGTACATCAGAAAATACCTTAGTTTAACTCTGATTAAAATATTTATTTTCCCAATAGTGAACATAAATATATCTTTATATACTTCTCCAAAATATGTGTTTTACTTTATTATAAATAAAGTTTAGTATTGGGAAAAATAAAGTGTGTGGGGACTTCAGCGGCATCCGCAGCCCTCCACGACCATGTCCTGGTAGTTTTTTAGGATCACCCGCTCGTACTCGTCCAGATAGAGCAGGGAAACGGGACTCAGGTCCGTGGGAACGCAGCAGGCCCGGGGAATGTTGCTGTTCACCGAGTTCACCAGTGTCTGTACAATAGCGTGGTTGGTGGAGTTCAGGTGGTCCGCCAGCGGGAACGGACACTCGCCCTGGCAGTAAAAGGCATGGTATCCCGGCGGGGCGACTATCCAGTCGTTCCACCCCACGTCGCTGAAGTCCACATACAGGGAATGTCTCTTGCAGTTGGGTTTGTGCTTCTTCCGCTGGTTTTTGGGCCTCGCTTGCCGCTTCTCGCGAGAGTGAAGCACGTTCCCCTTGCCGTCGTGGCTGTAGGTCACCAACAGAGGCCTCATCTGGGACCACGTGTCCTCCCTGTCGTGCAGGGACCTACTGACCCGGACGTGTCTTTTGGAGTCCTGGTCCGGGTGAACTATTTCCACCACGAAGCCATGGTTGGGCCGTCCGTCTGCAGTCCACCTCGTGACGGCGGGGCTCACGTCGAAACTCTCCCACTTGCTCAAGCTGTGCTGAACCAGCCTGGTGTCCAGGAGTCTCGTGATGGGTTCCTGAAGGGAAGCGGACGGTCTGATGATCTCGTGAACGTTAATGCGGTGGAATCCGTTGCTCGGAGAACTCGCGATCTGCTCTCGGAAAATCCTTAGCTCCGCTGACGTCACGAACTCCTCGCCCGGGATGGAGGTCAGGTTGAAGAGGAAGCGCTGAGTCGTCTTTCCGCTCGAACTGGACAGATCCTCCGTGGATTCTGGGAGGAAAAAAAATCAAAAAAATTTGGAATAAATATATGGGAAGTTTATGGCTGTTTGAATCAAAGCCAGTTCCTTGTACTGTGACAAACTTAGTGTTTACACTCATTGACAGGATGTGACTTTTCCTGACCTCTTACTCTACACACTGGTTCAAAACACTTAAAAATGATAAATTATCACGACATGATTTACTTTAGAGGTGGTAAACTAACACAAGGGGCATTTCTAGTTTATTTTAATGTCATCTAAGACGATCCACAGGATTAGTATATGCATTCAACATTTATGTTAAAAAAAGCACCTGCAACTCTACAATGCAAACAAATAAATATGTATATACAGTATAGGCAGTATGAGGACATTTATATAGGGTGAATTCAGCCTGATTGGGACATATATACTATAAATATATATACTATACTATAAAAATGTATAAAATGATTTAAGAAAAATTTGGGAGTACAGAAAATGTGTTCTCAACATAGGACTTTATACAAATAAACTGCCAATTCCTCATTAAATAGCCTGTAGATAATGTCAACTCCTGTCAGGAATGAAGGATAAAGCAGATAAGAAAGGAAAGAAGGAATTTAGGGAAGGTGGAGAGGAAGAATTCGTGAAGTAAACACTTGCTTACCATCATGATGGAAGCTCCTGATAGTGTTCGCGCGGCTGGCAGATCTTTCTGAGGCTTTCCCTAGTGAACCCTTGAGTCTGTTGCTGTTGTTCTGCTCCGCGTTCACCGAGTGCATCGAGTACAAGTCCATCATGTATTGCGGAACCACCGCAGACCTGCTGGGACTGGGTCTGTGTTTGAGTCCAAACATGCTCAGAAGTCGAAGTTCAAAAGCATGCAAGACATCCTGAGACAGAGAGGACCGGCCGATCTGAGGTACGAGTCCACTGGAGCCTCCAAAGAACACCTGAGTGACCATCAGAACCATCAGAGCGCCAACGGACGAGACCATGATCACTCTCAAGCTGACAGATCAGTGACGAACGAGATCAGATGGGCTCGGGCCAGGAGATGGGAACATATTCCGTGTTTAAGTGAGCCATTGTAAGAGTTTGGAGGATCCTTCGTGCATCAAAGCCACCTTAAGAGCCGCTTTAAGGAGGAACGCAAACCTGCGCTAGATCCATCTGGATAGGAGAAGGTCCATGAGTCCAAGTCTGTCATAATACTAGATTTGCGCTCTTCTTAAAATAACACAAAGTGTAAAAATTGACCATTCGAACTCTTCTAAATAATATGGTTTTCCACATCAGCAACGTTCCATATAATAAAACGGAGGCTAAATCGAGCTCAGCGGTGTGTGTGCAAGCTTCTCCGTAGGTGTACAAGTGCAGGACCTGAAGATAAAGTCCAGATAAAGTTAAAACTCCAAACGCGCAGCTGATCTTCTGTTCGTGGCATATAGGATGATCAATGCAGGTTTTCATATAAAGTTGCTCCTCTTTTATAATTCCCCGTTTCACTGTGTTCCATCTTCGAGATCACCAAGGAAAAGCTGTTTATTTGGAGAAAACAGTGGGAGATTTCCAGGAGAACGCCCGCCTCTTTTTACACATATTCTGCCGTCACTGCTGTATTAAGACAAGCTGTAGGTGCTGTAGCAGATAGAAAAGTCCACTTCATTGACCAAACAAAAGTTTCTTCCTTTGCGAAGAGCGCAACTCGTCGCGGCGAGGGTTTGGGTACGTGTGTCTTTACGCGCAGTGCGCAAGTGTGCAACCGCGTCTCTCTCTCTCGCTCTCTCTCTCTCTCTCTCTCCTCATGTGTCTTTAGGTTTAACTCTCTGATGTCATGACAGAATTCATCACCTTTGGACATCAAGGGGTCCGTGTGGTCAAATGCTCCTTTGGAGAGCTCAGACATCATCTAATTAAGTAACAGAGGGGGAAATATGGAAAGTTCCAGATTTACTCCATTACTGCTTATTAAATTGAATGCAACATACGGCATTAAATCTCCCTTGGACATTTTAATCAGTTCTCACTCTATCACCTATTATTACTAACGATATATTTAGATCCATAAAAATAAAAATAAAATAACTTTAATGAAAAAAAAAAAAAAAAAAGGTACTCACTATTTAGCGCTCATATTCAGAGCCAGTGCGCCAACTTGTGGAGAACTGAAGTAACGACGTTTGATGTCAGTAGGAGGGACCGGGGCTAGTTGTCACACTTTAGTCCATTATATATTCCCAAGACTGAAAAAATAAGGTAACAAATGTAAAATCATCGTTTTGTAATTGCATCTTAGGAAACATGACAACTTGCCCCAAGATAAATATGTAAAAGGTGAGTGGTGAATAAAATGAATGCCATTGATGAATAAAACGTTTTTAAAAAAAGAACAGCATTTATTTAAAATAGAAATCTTTTGTGACATTCTGTTTTGAATAAATGCTGTTCTTTTCAACTTTTTATTCATTAATGATTCCTGAAAAGTATCACAGGTTCCAAAAACAAAAAAACAGCACAACGGTTTCCAACATTTATAATAACTGAATATCAAATATCAGCATATTAGAATGAATTCTGAAGACTGGAGTAATAACGCTGAAAATTCTGCTTTGCATCATATAAATAAATTAGATTTTAAACTAGGCCTATAATAAAATGGAAAAACATAATTTTACATTGTAATAAAATTCACAATATTACTTTTTTTTCCCTGTTTTTTAATCAAATAAATGTAGGCTTGATGTGCATAAGATACTTTTTTCAAAACATTAAAAAGTCATTTCCAAACTTTTGAACAGTACTGTATATACATATGCCACAGATTTATCTGTCGGGTTTTTTTTTTTTTTTTTTTACTTATTTACACAACAGAAACTACAAAAATATTTCAGTCTGGATTGCAAAGTCCACCAACATATTATAATTTAACACTAGGAATTTAATTTGTCCTTGTAATATGGATATTCCAAACAGATTCCAATCCAGGTCTTATACATCATTAAACATGAACATGCCTCTAGTCCAGTGGTTCCCAAACCTGTCCTGCCGGCACCCCAACACTGCACATTTTCTTTGTCTCCCTAATCAAACACACCTGATTCAACTCATCAGCTCATTAACCCATGTGATAATGAGCTGATGAGTTGAATCAGGTGTGTTTGATTAGGGAGACAAAGAAAATGTGCAGTGTTGGGGTGCCGGCAGGACAGGTTTGGGAACCACTGCTCTAGTCTAATATAATAAAAAACACTTAAACCATGTTTGATGGAAAAAAGCAATTTATTATAAAATGAAGTTTATTTTGAACACATGTCACAGCTCCGTCTGCCTGCATCCACATTTTCCTATAATGTCCTCCATGTCTAAAAACATCCACATTATCATTGTTAAACAACTCTAAAACACCATTCACCTTTTAATCGGTGTTTGAGAAAGATGTTTAAAAGGAGTTCATCTGCATCCACACTCATCCACCACCATGTCTTCATAATGTCGAAGAACCACATTGTCGTTGTTGTCGTAGTAGAGCATTGAGATGGGGGAGAGTTTGATGGGAACGCAGCAGGGCTGAGGCGTTCCTTTCGGGTCGAACGAGTGCACCAGCGTCTGCAGGATGGCGTGATTGGTCCCGTTCAAACTCTCGCTCAGAGGGAACGGACACTCGCCGTGGCAGTAATTGGCCAAGTATCCCTGAGGAGCAATGATCCAGTCCTGCCAGCCCACGTCTTTAAAGTCAATGTAAAGCCTCCTGGGTTTGCACACGTTACTGGGGGTCACGGGTAAGTAATACGGCGCGCTCCTCTTTCTCCTGGACCTGCACTGAAGCGGGTTCAGCGACACCACCACCAGAGACATGTGCATCTCCGGGAACTGCACGCTCTTCACGTACGCGTGCTCCTGAAGCATGTTGCTCAGATGCGTGAGCTGCATCTCAAGCTGCATCCCGTAGTTCTTCCCAGGTTTCCTCCAGGATTCAGCCAGGTCTGTCAGATTGACCAGCACTGTCCCGTGCGCACCCGGCCCGAGAGACTGAGACTGGAGTAATCTACGGCTGGACTCGGGACTCACTCCCTTCAGCGTGGTCCTTAAAACCCTGTACAGGTCCACGCTGAACACATGCTGTCCCAGGTGAGCCAGGTCCTGCTTGAACTTCATCTCCAGCTGCGCGAAGGAGAGTTGCTCAACGTCCTCCAGCACAGACATGTTGAAAAACAGATGCTTTCGCTCACAGTTAAAGCAGTGGACTGCCGGAGCGGAGATCACACTGCCTGTTTGGGGTACATAAGGGTTAACATAGGGTTTAATTTGGTAACATAAGGGTTATTATTATGGACAAGACACCCCAGATGAATAGGGTAAAAAAAAAAAAAAAAAAAAAAAAAAAGACCACACTTAAAGGAAAAGGTTCTGTATATGGAACCCTAAAGGGTTCAGTCAGGTGTTCCATATATAGAACCTTTCATGGGACCCTTTTGTAGATTTACTTTTTAATTCATTTTTTAAAAAAAGTTTTTTAATTAAACAGCTCATAAACGTACTTTACCACTAGAAACATTTGAAATAACCTGTTAAACATGAAAGTATTATGCAATAATTTAAGACATTTCCCCTTATATAGAACCGTTTTGCCATAAAGCGTTCTTTAAAATTGAGTTGAGAATCCTAGAGTTCTATATAGAATTCCGTTGAACATTTTTTTTGACTGGTTACATTAAGAACTGCAAACATTTTTTGTATGCAAGTTGTGTTTTTTGTAAGTTTTCTGAAATGTTTAGATATGCAACTGAGGCATTATCTAATTAAACACCCACTAATTTGCATACATTTCCATAACAGAAATCTGAACACTGGAGGACACCAGGTTCAAAACGGCTTTTTTATTGTGATATTAGAGACAGGTTTTTACAGAGGGGATTTTTGATCTCTTTCTATTGCTCTATAAATCAAAAAATAATGTCAACAGCAGGGGGAAAACATTTTCACCATGTTTTTATGAATGAAATGTTCTATCAAATCAAGTGAACGATATACTACTAACAAACCCCTCAGTAAAAACATTCAGAATAGGAATAAAACTAAAGTTTGGTGTATACGGGAAAAAAAACTCCCATCCTTTAAATATATGTATTGTAATTGAAATTTACAGATGCAAACAGATAAAGTGCAGTAAAGTAAACCATTAAAGTATATTTAGTATTTATTTTCTTTCCACTTTTCTGAAATGCATGAAGAGACAAATTAGCCTAAAACCTCAAAACTGACCAATGCCTGTGGTGTTATATCTATAAAAGGGTGTAACGGTCTTTGATTTACACAATGCTTAATGATGTCCAGCCACCCATAATGATGTCACTACCTGGAGAATCACGTCATAAAAGTTAAAGACTTTACAGAAAACTAACATGGAAAGAACTAAACTGATTGCAATGATTCCCAAGAAAACTTTTTAGAGAATGGGACAATAAAACCGATGGCTTGAAAAAAAAAACTTCCCCCAAAAAACTGAGACATATGATTTAACATAAGGTTGACCCAAATCCTCAAGGCCTCACCTTGGTCCTGGATGAACCTCACGATGTTTCCTCGGACGCCGTACTCGGACACCACGCATGGGTCAGTGTGGGACGTCCAGCTGCTCTTCTTGAAGATCTTCCACAGCAGAGAGGGAACCGGAGCCTGATGGGACGGTTTCGGTCGACTTGAGAGACCCATGGAGCTTAAAAACAGCTTTTCTTGCACGTTAACATTTTCTGTGTTTATAAAAGCAGGAGAACAGAGACTTAACATTAAAAACAGGACATTGAGTTCCACACACACCATCATTAACATGAGCAGGACAGTCAAACACACCTCACGGCCCAGACTGAGACTTTAAACAGCTGATCAGCTTCAGATGGCCAGACCAGTGAAGATTAACACCTGTGCGCTGATTGGAGGAGATAACGACAGGACTGATGGATTGTGGGGGTGATGTCATTGATATGCAAATTAGTTACAATGCCTTTGATGTTTATAAGGGATCAGATTGAGATACTGGCACAAAGATCTACATTTTTTCATAGATTTTGTTGAATTTTATTGAATTGAATTGTATTTTTTATTTATTTTCAGTAAAAACAAGGAAAAAGCAAAAAAAAAAAATGTAAACAACAATCTGATAATGCAGTTTTTATATATTTAACACACTAACACACACACACACACACACACACACACACACACACACACACATACAAAATACAAAAAAGTCCCATGGTATTACCATGTTTTTTTTTTTTTTTTGTAGCTGTACCATGAAAATAGCATGGTAGTATTTAAATTACCCTTGTACATACTAAGGTACTTAAATGTGTGATAATGTGATCATTTGTATGTATATACATAAACACAAACTTTCACAATATAGCACAAGTCAGATAAATATGAAAAAAAAAAGGAAAATATAAACAAGAGAAAGAAAGACTAAACAAATTATGTGACTTTTAACAACTGATTAATGAGTTATTGTGTTTCATCCAATTTAGGATTTTCAATTTGATGTGTAATTTAATAATCAACTCCTAATCCCCAATCTAAAAGACACAAAAGTCGATTACAGAGAAATAAAATCAGCTCAGATCATTATCATTTTATCTTGAAGAATTTGATGAGAAATCTTTGTGTTTATTTATATCAACATATATATTTTTGATTGCAGCTCAATTATGGGCATAAAGTGAGACTTTACTTCTAAAACTCTATAGAGGAAATATTAAAGAGATCTGTCTTTTTTATTATTATTTTTTTTAATTTAATTTAAGATTTCACGAAGAAGTCTGATTGACCTCTGAATGTTTTTGTGTGTGTGTGTGTGTGTGTGTGTGTGTGTGTGTGTGTGTGTGTGTGTGTGTGTGTGTGTGTGTGTGTGTGTGTGATGCTGGATTTATGATCAGAAATAATTTCCCCACTCATCAGACAGCAACACTGCAGCATCATTCCTGTTCTTCATCAGACACATTCCTGCAGTCATCGGTGAAGACGAAACATAATCGACTGATCCATCAGGCCGTCACTGATAACAGGATCCTGACTGAACTCTGGGCCGGCGCTCCATCTGCTCAACTGACTGGAAAACAGAGACCAAATAAACAACAATACAAAACAACAAAATAAAAATGGGCTAGTGAGCTGTGAATAGAGGCAAAACAAAACAACAAAATAAAACAAAACAAAAATGGGCTAGTGAGCTTTGAACAGAGGCAAAACAAAACAACTAAACAAAACAAAAATGGCCTAGTGAGCTGTGAACATAGACAAAACAAAACAACAAAATAAAACAAAACAAAACAAAAATGGGATAGTGAGCTTTGAACAGAGGCAAAACAAAACAACAAAACAAAACAAAAATGGCCTAGTGAGCTGTGAACATAGACAAAACAAAACAACAAAATAAAACAAAACAAAACAAAAATGGGATAGTGAGCTTTGAACAGAGGCAAAACAAAACAACTAAACAAAACAAAAATGGGCTAGTGAGCTGTGAACATAGACAAAACAAAACAAAACAAAACAAAACAAAAAACAACAACAAAAAACAAAACAAAAATGGGCTAGTGAGCTGTGAACAGAGACAAAACAAAACAAAACAAAACAAAACAAAACAAAAAAACAACAAAATAAAACAAAACAAAAATGGGCTAGTGAGCTGTGAACATAGACAAAACAAAACAAAACAAAAAAAACAACAAAATAAAACAAAACAAAAATGGTCTAGTGAGCTGTGAACAGAGACAAAAAAATGGGCTAGTGAGCTGTGAACATAGACAAAACAAAACAAAAAAACAACAAAATAAAACAAAACAAAAATGGGCTAGTGAGCTGTGAACATAGACAAAAAAAATGGGCTAGTGAGCTGTGAACATAGACAAAACAAAACAAAAAAACAACAAAACAAAATAAAACAAAACAAAAATGGGCTAGTGAGCTGTGAACATAGACAAAACAAAACAAAAAAACAACAAAACAAAATAAAACAAAACAAAAATGGGCTAGTGAGCTGTGAACATAGACAAAAAAAAAATGGGCTAGTGAGCTGTGAACATAGACAAAAAAAGGGCTAGTGAGCTGTGAACATAGACAAAACAAAACAAAAAAACAACAAAATAAAACAAAACAAAAATGGGCTAGTGAGCTGTGAACATAGACAAAACAAAACAAAAAAACAACAAAACAAAACAAAAATGGGCTAGTGAGCTGTGAACATAGACAAAACAAAACAAAAAACAACAAAATAAAACAAAACAAAAATGGGCTAGTGAGCTGTGAACAGAGACAAAACAAAACACAAAAATAAAATAAAACAAAAAATGTTGTAGTGAGCAGTGAACAGAGAGAAAAAATAAAATAAAAAAATAAAAAATGGAAATAAAATGTCAAGCTTTGGTAAAATATGTTTATTATTATCATAAGAATCACAATCACAATAATAATAATAATTTTACAAAAATAAAATAATAAAATAAAATATGGGAATGAAATGTCAAGCTTTGGAAATGTTTATTTCCAAAAAAAGATGATTATTTTTAATAACAATAATAATAAATAACATTTATTTACAAAATAAAGTACAATACATATTGGAATGAAATGTCCAGCTTTGGAAGTATTTATTTACAAAAAAAGATGATTATTATTATTACTGTTATTCTTTACTACTACTACTACTAATAATAATAATAATAATAATTATATTTACCAAAATTTTACCAAAAAAAACGTATTTAATTTGTATTTAAATATATTGAATAAATATATATATATGGGAATGAAATAGGTTTTGTAAACTGACAATATTTATATAAATATATAATATATATTTTCATAAAAAAATTGTATACAAATAAATAAATAAATATAAATATAGCAAAAGTAGCTGCTTACCTTTTGGAATAGCCTTTGCGTGCCTATTATAAGGCTTTATAATACAGCATATATCTCAAAATCTACAAACAAAAGACAAAAAAAAAAAAAAACTGCAATTGTTAAAAACACATATATGGTAAATGCATGACATGCAAAATGCTAATGTTGAAGAAACAGTTTCTAGCACGGTGTGAGGTTACAGTGCTAGCATTGTGACTGGAAACACAATAGTGTGTGTGGTCTAGCCAGGATATGAAATACGGCCGTTTGAATAACATGACATTGTGTTCACCCCTTCATTCATCACAAGCACACGTTGTGCTCTGAGGTTTCCCTCCTGATCTTCAGTTTCACACACACAGGACACGGAGAATATTCCTCAAACTGATATAAGGATCACCGTCATGATGTTGTTCAAATCTCATGTTTCACTTGATATGGAAATATATTCTGTGTAATGGGGAATTTGAGCGAATTAAGCCACAGAAAGCTCATCTTTCACTGTTTACCTTCCCCTTCAAATTATGACTGTCACCCACATCTCCCTAGAGGTCAAGTATGAGTTATACTGTAGCTCATATTATCCGCCTTTTCACCTTTCTGAAGCACATCTATATATAAATATAAATACATATGTATATACATGTATATTTGTTTTTGTTAATATTTTGAATGGGATTTTATTGGATTTTTATATTTTCTGTTTTCACTTTAAAGTTGTAGTAATTTTGAGTATTTTTGTGTGTTCTGTCTATTTAAATGCATTTTCTAGTATTTTTTTATACATTTTTATTCATTAGTTCAAGTTTGATTAGTTTACATTATTTTAGTACATCACGTTAAACTAGATGAAAATGTTGGCAACTGGCTGAAAGAAATGTAAGTTTTAAAGGGTTAGATCACCCAAAAATGAAAATTCTGTCAGTAATTACTCGCCCTCATGTTGTTCCAACCCCGTAAGACTTTCGTTCATCTTCAACACAAATTAAGATATTTTTGATTAAATCAGAGAGCTGTCTCACTCCTCCATGGCTTCTATGTTATTGAAACTTGCCGGCCCAGAAAGTTAGTAAAGACATCGTTAAAATAGTCCAAGTGACTTCAGTGGCTCAACCTTAAAGGGGTGGTTGATTATGATTTGACTTTTCTAACTTTAGTTAGTGTGTAATGTTGCTGTTTGAGCAGAAACAACATCTGCAAAGTTACAACGCTCAAAGTTCAAAGCAATCGAGAGAAATCGCTTTTAAAGAAATCGCTTTTTAAGGACTACAACAAACGGCTGGGAGAGACTACACGAGATTCCACCCGGGTTAGTGACATCACCAACCCTAAAATTTACATAAACCCGCCCCCGGGAACGCGATTTATAGATTATCATGACAGAATATGCTAATCAATGACTAGAAGATAACTCCACATAAGCTTCATAAATTCATCAACTAACCATTCAGAAATGTCCTGTTGCTTCTACATGTTGTCACTTCTTCTTGAGTCTCTCCATCATTGTCTGACTCCGGTTTGAACATAAAAGGCTAAAAGTTTTTGATATTTTCAGTGGATAATCTGTGTGAGGTACAAGGACACAAGCTGTTGAAGCTCTGCCCCCTGTGCCGGGAGCAGCAGCTCATTTGCATTTAAAGGAACAGACACAGAACGGTGTGTTTTTGCTCACCCTCAAAAAGTGACAATTTTAACATGCTATATAAAAATATCTGTGGGGTATTTTGAGCTAAAACTTCACACACACACTCTGGGGACATTAAATACTTATTTAACATCGTGTGAAAAGGGCATTATACCACCCCTTTAAGTTTATCAAGCAACAAGAATACTTTTTGTGCGCAAAAACAAAAATAACTACTTCCGTGTGGGGCTCTGAGTGAGTTCACGAGAGCAACACGACACATGCGCGAGAACTGAGAAGAGGACGCTCATGATCATTTGATGGGAAAGTGTGAAAGGTAAGCCATTCATTTTGCGGCATTGGTAAGGCACTTTTACGTTTTCTCGTCGATTTTTCACGATTTGGACATCCAGCAAATGCACACTACCATTTTAAACACTACATTGAGACCCATCTGCGTCATCTTCTCAGTTCTACCAGAAAGACTCGGGAGACAGAATGATGTAACAAAGCACTAATATATTGACAGCCAAGCAAGCAATTATTTATAAGACAGGACCATCCTGGAGGTGGAGGGGAGGGTGGAGGTAATTGTTGCGTCAGCATCTGCGAATTCAAACATGTGTACCAATCTTTTATACAGCAAGTATTAGGACATGATTGGATAGATGTGAAGGTAATAAGTGATGTAGTGTCTTCCTGGCAGAACTTATGCTAAAGCTTTCATTTCTCGCGCATGCGTGAACTCACTCAGAAAAACACAGAAGAAAATGAAGAGTTGAATAAAGTCGTTATTTTTGTTTTGTTTTTGCGCACAAAAAGTATTCTCGACGCTTGATAAACTTAAGGTTGAGCCACTGGAGTCACTTGGACTATTTTAACGATGTCTTTACTAACTTTTCTGGGCCGGCAGATGAAATAACATAGAAGCCTATGAAGGGGTGAGCCAGCTCTCTGATTTACTCAAAAATATCTTAATATGTGTTTCGAAGATGAATGACAGTCTTACGGGGTTGGAACAACATGAGGGAGAGTAATTACTGACAGAATTTTCATTTTTGGGTGAACTAACCTTTTAAAGTAAAAATAAAGTTTTTTTATATATATTTTTTAAGTTTTTAAGTAAGTAATTTATGTTTTGTTTAATTTAAATATAATAATAATAATAATAATAATAATAATAATGCCATGTTAGGAATGCATTTCTGAACACTATTATTCCTAAATAACTGTACAATAAACATTACAAATAGTATGCTGCTGTATTGTCACATGACCATCATGATGCATGTTTAATTCAGCAAACGTCAAAGATGATTTCAGAAATAAATACTTGTTTTTGCAGTTTTATCAACTAATGAGTTAGGAAGAAGTGGGCTTGATATTGGTTATGTTCGAAATGGAAGACTAGTGTACTGAATAGAGTATATACTGTATACTGGCTGCTATTTTCTAAAAAAAAAAATCATATGTTAAACAATACTTAAGATATTCAAAGATGGTGCACTCATATTACTTATGAATGGGAAGTCCCGCCTTAAATAAAAGAGCCACAGTTCATGTCCGATTCTGTTGTTAATTTGAAATATGTTATTTTATTGTGAATCCGGAAAGTTTTTGATATTTTAGGATTTCCCCATTCAAGCAGATAGGACTTGTCCATGCTAAAACAGACTTTGAAAGAGACTATGACAATAAACAATATGCAAATATGAAGGCTATTAAATGTAGCTTTGTCCATTGTTGACACACGATCTCTTTACTGTATTACATGCATGTGTGCGTCCATCATCTCTGAAATAAATACTATTTTGTATGAATAGAATATATATATTTTTAAATATCTCATTCTTGACCTATTATGTTTTATACGTAGCTGATTCGTTTTTGTTTCATAACTGACTATTTTTGAAACATGGACACACTGTTATCGAACTGAATTTGAATCAAAGTGAACTGTCTTCTGCTTATAGCTGAATTAAACTCATTTCATCAGTGAATCTTTACAGTTATTGAACAGAACTGAATCAGCACTGAACTGACTTCAGCTGAATGACGACACTATTATCTTGTTAGAGCTGCTTTACAGAAGAACTGAATTCATTTTGCATCACTGAATCATTATTTTTTCAGTTTATCACTGTAAAGCTGCTTTGAAACAATCTGTATTGTATAAAGCGCTATAGAAATTAGACTTGACTTGACCTATGACATATATGAATGCTGGATTACTTGCTTGCAAAAATATTAGTTAGTATGCATTCTGAACATATACGCATCTCTATTACTAACCACCACCATCTGAAACCCGAGACCTGCAATGAAAGTAAAGACAAGACATAAGCTCAGTAAAATGACAGTATAAATAAGTATTGGTCATGCATCTGAGTATTACAACAGACTTCAGTATCTGATGCAGGAGTTAACCACAGAAACTCCAGCTGGCGAGAACCAAAACTGAGATGTTTCACTGTGCGATCTTCAGTTTCTGAATGTTTTAATGTTTCATCGGTTTCGCCAGGTGGGCGTAGAGACGACTGTACATCAGTTTTTTACGTGCTCAGGAATATTCCTCTTCAGCGTGTCTGTCTCCCTCACATAATTACAGACTGAAGCTGTTCTAGACGTTACATCAATGCCACAAACAATCATCTGGTGTCTGGCCCCTCGCTGGGTCATCTGTGAGCTGGATGAAGAAGATAACAACCTTTATCACACACACCATGATGCAGCGTTTAGCTTACCGGTGGAAGACGGCAATGGGTGGTTGCTGGAAAGACCCAAAATCATTCCTAATCATTCCTTCCCCGTGTTTTGATGCGATGAAGACGCACATTTGGCTGTTTACAGGTCTGCTTACAGATTAGTTCATGAGAGAATTCACATAAGCAGTGCTTGGTTTCTGAACATTATGATTCATAAGAAGGTTTGCTGCAGGTGCTTCCTGTTGAAACAATATTTTAGAATCAAATAAATAGATTCAAGATATTTTTTTAACAACCACTCTAAAATAAATGCATGGTTTCAGATGAAAAATTCTATGAAATAATACACTAAAATGACTCTATAACCAATGATTGTGCTAATGTCACTGACAAGTAATATCTTATTTGTTCATTAGATGTACATGCCAAGTACAGTAAGTTACATGTAGCATGTGCTAAACTAGCTGTTGATTATAACATGTAAGATTAAAGGGTTCCAGGGCCACAACTTGCTTAAACTTAATTTAAGCAATTTGTAAAGCTATGCTACAAATTATTAAGTTCCTCTAACTCAATGGACTTAAGTTGTCATAACTCATATATATATATATATATATATATATATATATATATATATATATAATATAAATATAATACACACACACACAGAGACACACACACACACACACACACACACACACACACACACACACACACACACACACATATACATATATATAATATAAACAAACTTTTATGTCAGATGTGATTAATCGATTTGACAGCACATTTTGCATGTCAGTTATATTAAATTGTAAATATTTCACAATATTACAGTTTTTTTTTTGTATTTAAAAATAAATAAATGCAACCTTGGTGAGCAGTAGAGACTTATTTTAATTTTAACTTTATTTAAAAAATCTTACCAATCCCAAACTTTTAAACGGCAATGTTAGCTTATATATTTATATGTATATATATATATATTTATAGTGCATATACTACAAATATTTAAGTTCCTCTAACTCAATGTACATTGTTGGTTGAACAATTTCGAATTAAGTTGTCATAACAAAAAAGATTGATGCAAACTTTGTTTTGTTTATTTGAGCGATAACAGTTTTTTTAAAGGGTACTCAGTTTCACTCAATTACAGTGTAAAAATGTTCACTCTTTCTCTATATTCTCCACAACATGGCATTTACTGAACAGATAAGCCATATGTGGATTTCATAAGAAAATGAATCCTTCCTCTAAAATAACACAGAAGCTTTTTTGCAAACATTCATTCAACCTGATACACAAAAATGACAAAGATATTGTTCTACACAGCAAAAAGTCCAGTGTTAAATTAACTCTCCTGGGAGTTTATATGGCTCCAGAGTCAGTGTTAAAATGTGAGTGTTAAATTAACACTCAAGAGTGTTAAATTTAATGAGCTCATTAAGTGATTAATTGAGTGATGATTGAGCATTATTGAAGACACCTGATGTTAACAAGCAGAATCACTGAAGGAGAAAATCTCATTTTTTAAGACACCGTAATGGTGATCAGTGTTTGCTTTAGTTGGGCTCTTGACCCATAAACTGTAAACATTAGATTATCTTTGGCTGTTGTATCTGAGTTATAACTGCCAGATGAACAAAGAGAAAGTTGATCAGGTGGTGTTGGTTATGTTTTGACAATCATAATTTCACCTGAATCACTGATCTCATTTAGAGTCTAATCTCTGACTTAAATGTATATTGTTGATTACAGCATCACTGTGATTCTACAGCATAAGAACTTTTTTTCTAACTAGTCTAAAGGATTTCTTAAAAGTTGTTCTGATAAAACAAAATCTTTCTTTTAGGCACACACAGACATCAAGAATCAGTGTATGAATCTCAACTATGGTGACAAACAGAATATTCAATTAGGAAAAGGAAATTAGTAAGACAATTCAGATCATAATTTATTCATACCGCAATGCATGATGGGAGCCATGAATGAGTTTTGATTGGTGGCACCCAGAATGCACTGCAACATGCTTTATTATTGTCACCATTGTTGAGATTCACAGGCTGATTATTGATGTCAGTGTGTCTATATAAAGTAATTTTCTAAGTATTTTTATCAGAACAATTTTTAAGAAATAATTTGAATTATATTGATAATGATGAAAATCATTTGCTATAGAATCACAGGCTGCTGTAATCAACCAGGTAAATCTGACTCTCTAAATGAGAGTTGATATTCAGGTCAAATTATGATTATCAAATCATAACCAACATCCCCTGATCACCTTTTCTCTTTGTTCATCTGAGAGTTATAACTCAGATACAACAGCCAAACAAAATTTAAAGTTAATGCTTATTGGTCAAGAATAACCAATATTGGTCAATAAGCCAATAAGAATGCTTATTGGCTTATTGGTCAATGCTTATTGGTTAATGGTCAAGAGCCCAACTAAAACAAACACTGATCTACATTACGGTGGCTTAAAAAATTAGTTTTTCTTCTTTGGTGATTCTGCTTGCTAACATCAGGTGTCTTCAATATTGGTCAATTATCACTCAATGAATCACTTAATGAGCTCATTACCTTTAACACTCTTGAGTGTTAATTTAACACTCATATTTTAACACTGACTCTGGAGCCATATAAACTCCCAGGAGAGTTAATTTAACACTGGACTTTTTGCTGTGTATCATCTTGAACCATCTGGAGTCTCATACAGAATCTCATACAACATACATCAGTTTGTTGTGTTGACAGCTCGCCTGACAGGATTTACAGCGTTTATTAATAATTCAGTGATGAAGAGGAACCGGTTAAAAGCAGCAGTTATCACTTTATCTGTGAGTGGCCTTCAGAACATCACACGTGTGTGTGTGTGTGTGTGTGTGTGTGTGTGTGTGTTTGTGTCTCCTCTGGCTGTTTAACGGACCCAGACCACCATGAGCAGAATCCCATTGACAAAAACCTTCCTCTCAACCTGTCCCCAGAGGCCTGAAACCCTAATGAAGACCCGCTGAACATATGTCATGCTCTATTGAACTTATTGCCTTTGTACTTAAACTTAAAGATGAATATCTTATTGTTAGAAATAAAATGTGTAAAAGCAACACTATTGACCTACACATCTTTAGTTGTTTATTAGTTCTCTAGAGGAGAGATGTCCTAGACGACAACGACTAACGTTAAAATTGTATATTCTTGAGAATTTTGATATGGCCGATACACGACCAAAGAGACGACGTTCCGATGAACAAATAACAAAGAAGAGGGAAAAGGAGAAGTAACGCATAAGTCCCGAATTTACATCGGAAAAGCATTCAACAGGTGGCGAGAACTCGGCCGGCAGAAGGGCTTCCAATCCGACATTCAGGAGGCTCTGTTTTTGATGGATATGGGTAAATCCAGTTTGGTTTTTCTAAATGGTTCATGACAGTTTCAGGAAGCACGGAAGGGAGGGGGAGGGGACGGGATTAGGAGGAGAGAGGGTCGAGCTAGCTTCTGTTTTGTTTGACAATACTTCGAACGTCAACAAGAAGTGATGTCACCCAACATCGCTTCGAGCACCTTTAAATATTCATAGACATACATAATTTATGAGTGACTTTACAGTTACAGTGCATTGTATATGTATATATTTAACCAGTTTGTGAGTTCTCTGGGAATCAAACCCACGACCTTGCTGTTGTGAACGATATGCTCAACCAATCAAGTTACAGAAACCATATAAAAGAAAAAAAAAAAAAAAATCAAGTAAATATACGGACAGATACAGGTGTCATTTAGAGTAAAGAAACCCAACATATGCATATAAGACCAATAGTGATATGGCAAAATTAGTTAGCAAAATATCATTAAAATCCTGTTTTTCTACACAAAATCACACAGGTATTCTGCATGTTTCTGATTGGTTAGCTCATTGTACTCAAGTGTAAATGCACACTATAGGTTGTTTTACGCTGCATTATACCCTGCACTAATTCAGAGAAGAAGATCTTTTCTGCTGTTAGTATTGTGGGTAAGGGATCTTTATTTCGGCACGCTGGCACAGACGACGGACTGTCGATGTGTGTGACATTGATCTCTGTGGCTTGAGCTCGGCCAGACCAGTGGAATTTTGTGGATTTCAGTGCAACTTCCATTTTTAGTCATTCACCAGGAGTTTAGCTTTTCTACAACAGTCTCAGCATCTAAATCTGGATTATTAACTATCATCATTTTATCAAACTATGCTGAAAAGGCAGTATACTATGTGTAGTAGGCGGATACTTACCTCGTATATCTGTGATCCTCTGGTCTAGATATGGCTCAGGTCCTTCAGTGTGCACCTCAGGGTTACTGGAGGAAACTAAAACTAAAGCAAAACCAAAAAAAAAAAAAAAAAAAAGTTACTTGAAATAAAAGTTTACTTAATATTTTTAAAAAGTTATGCATTTTATTTCAGCTAGGTGCCAATGAGACATTTCTCACTTTTATTTTGTTTTACTTGATGCACTAAAATAACTAAAACAAAAATGTCAGGGTTATTATAGTTAACTAAAAGCTAAATTATTTCCATTACTTGAAAATGTCAGGGTTATTATTTTAGTTAACTAAAGCCAGAAAAAAATATTTTTGTAACTTAAACAAAACAAAAAAATAATTACTTACAATAATTACTTACAAAATACTCACAAATAATTAATTACATATTTTATTTCAGTTAGTTTGATGTATTTCAACTAACTTGATATACTAAAATAACTAATAAAATTATAAAAAAATATATAGAAATTTTAAAAACTAATATAAATGATAAAAACACACATAAAGTTATTAAAACTAACTAAAATGAAAATGTAAAAACTAATTTAAAATATTATTAATAACACTGGTGCATCTGTGGGATTTTTTAAAAATCTTTTTATGGTTCAGCAGATGAAAATAATGCATTTGATCACTGTCAGTAAAAGCACATCTTTATCATTAAGCATGAGCAACAGTTGTAGTGATGCTCGCCTTAGGAAACACATGACTAATAATGACACAGTATTTCTCCTGGATAGAGCCGCTTGAGCTCTGGTCTTCTCATTAAACCGGACAGATGTTTTCCTGCGGTTGCTGTTTAGTAGGAAATGATCATGATGATTGTGGCTACTGCTAGAGCATCACTGTGTGTGAATTTGTCATAGATTTGCATTCGCTGAAACTGGAATTTCCTGCTCTTAAAAGAAAATAAGCCAGATTTAATGGCATCCAAGCATGCATGCAGCCCATAATGTGCAATGTCCTAAAATGACATGCAGTTATTAAGAAGATACTTTCGGTTTTGCCATTTCTTATCAAAATAAATCCCCGTTCCTGATAAACCACATGCAGTGTCTAAAAGCCCTTGCAGCAAAAGTCCTGCCTATTTTTCATGCAACAAATTATAACGTTTATCTGTTCAATAAACAGATCAAATAATGTCTAAATCACCACATGCAGCACTATATATATACATATGTATGTGTGTGCGCGTGTGTGTGTGCATGTGTGTGTGTTTTCTGATGTTAAAACACTGGTGAAAATACAGGTACAAATTTATATATTAGGAAATATATATATATATATATATATATATATATATATATATATATATATATATATATATATATATATATATATATATATATATATATATATAGCCTAATTAAAATCTATAGTTATTTTTTTCATATATATACACTCACCTAAAGGATTATTAGGAACACCTGTTCAATTTCTCATTAATGCAATTATCTAATCAACCAATCACATGGCAGTTGCTTCAATGCATTTAGGGGTGTGGTCCTGGTCAAGACAATCTCCTGAACTCCACACTGAATGTCAGAATGGGAAAGAAAGGTGATTTAAGCAATTTTGAGCGTGGCTCAATCTGCTCAGTTACTGGGATTTTCACGCACAACCATTTCTAGGGTTTACAAAGAATGGTGTGAAAAGGGAAAAACATCCAGTATGCGGCAGTCCTGTGGGCGAAAATGCTTTGTTGATGCTAGAGGTCAGAGGAGAATGGGCCGACTGATTCAAGCTGATAGAAGAGCAACTTTGACTGAAATAACCACTCGTTACAACCGAGGTATGCAGCAAAGCATTTGTGAAGCCACAACACGCACAACCTTGAGGCGGATGGGCTACAACAGCAGAAGACCCCACCGGGTACCACTCATCTCCACTACAAATAGGAAAAAGAGGCTACAATTTGCACGAGCTCACCAAAATTGGACAGTTGAAGACTGGAAAAATGTTGCCTGGTCTGATGAGTCTCGATTTCTGTTGAGACATTCAGATGGTAGAGTCAGAACTTGGCGTAAACAGAATGAGAACATGGATCCATCATGCCTTGCAGGGCCGGAGTGGGGCCACTTTTCAGCCCTGGAGTTCATGCCCAAGACCGGCCCACTTTTTCCACGGTGGAATTCCAAATTAGCACTTTTTCCAATTTGGATAAATGAAGCAACAGTTCAGTTGTTACTATTGTGTAGTTGGTATTAATACCATAGTTCAACAAATAATGTAAAGGTTAAATAATAATTCACTTAGACTTTATAAGAAGCAATTGCGATTTTATATCACACAATTCAGACTAGGCTATATCTCGCAATTCTGTATTTCTGACTTTAAAAAGAAGCAATTGCAACTTTATATCCCGCAGTTCTGACTTTATATCTTGCAATTTCTGACTATAAGAAGCAATCGACTTTAATTCACACAATGCTGACTTTATAACACGCAATTGCGACTTTATATCTCACAATTTTGACCATCTCGCAATGCTGACTTTATAACACGCAATTGCAACTTTATTTCAGGCAATTCTGACAGTTATATCTCGCAATTCTGACTTTATAAAACGCAATTGAGACTTAATATCACGCAATTCTGACCATCTCGCAATGCTGACTTTATAACACGCAATTGCAACTTTATTTCAGGCAATTCTGACTTTATAACACGCAATTGAGACTTTATTTCACGCAATTCTGATGTATTCCGAAATGTAAACTCGCAAGTGTGAGATAAAAAGTCGCAATTATCTTTTAAAACGTTTTATTCTGTGACGCAAACAAGCTTCCATACCTCCTGGCCTCTTCCTCCCAGCCATCCTCCCTGACGCGTACCGTTAAGGTAGGGCCGGCCAGGCGCGGTAGGCGCCGGCGATGCCGCGGCCCCGCGGCCGCAGTAGCCTACCTAAAACGTTTTGGAAAAGACTGGCTGTGGACCCAACCAACTCTATAGTAGGGGAGGGGAGAACTCCCTCACATGGTACAACCCATGCAGAGGCTGCGCGCTGCAGTGTCAGAAGGCGGAACGTGTAATGTTACTAACGTGACATTGAAATGTGAAACAAAGAACAAACAAAAAACAAAAAAACAAAAAAAAAAAATCCTCGACCGGCCCAAAAGTGAAGCGGCCCATCGGGAATTCTCCCGATTCTCCCGATTACCCAATCCGGGCCTGATGCCTTGTTACCACTGTGCAGGCTGGTGGTGGTGGTGTAATGGTGTGGGGGATGTTTTCTTGGCACACTTTAGGCCCCTTAGTGCCAATTGGGCATCGTTTAAATGCCACGGCCTACCTGAGCATTGTTTCTGACCATGTCCATCCCTTAATGACCACCATGTACCCATCCTCTGATGGCTACTTCCAGCAAGATAATGCACCATGTCACAAAGCTCGAATCATTTCAAATTGGTTTCTTGAACATGACAATGAGTTCACTGTACTAAACTGGCCCCCACAGTCACCAGATCTCAACCCAATAGAGCATCTTTGGGATGTGGTGGAACGGGAGCTTCGTGCCCTGGATGTGCATCCCACAAATCTCCATCAACTGCAAGATGCTATCCTATCAATATGGGCCAACATTTCTAAAGAATGCTTTCAGCACCTTGTTGAATCAATGCCACGTAGAATTAAGGCAGTTCTGAAGGCGAAAGGGGGTCAAACACAGTATTAGTATGGTGTTCCTAGTAATCCTTTAGGTGAGTGTATATATATATATATGAAAAAAATAACTACAATAGATTTTAATTATATATATATATATATATATATATATATATATATATATATATATATATATATATATATATATATATATATATATATATATATATATATAATCTTTCTAAAATGTAATCAAAAAATTTCAAAATGAAATGTATGAAATAAATATACACTGCAGGATATAAAACAGGTATGTACATATGTACATGAATAATGTAAATGTATAATATATAGACACAAATATTTTTTATAAATACAAACTTATGTTAGATGCGATTAATCCTGATTAATGGACTTGACACATACACACACACACACACACACACACACACACACACACACACACACACACACACACACACACACACACACACACGCACACACTTTCAAGTTTAATCATTTCTCATCATAAAGGACACTTCCCCTTTCCTGCTAAACCACATGCAGAGTCTAAAAGTGCCCGACACTTGCAGCAAAAGTCCTGCCTAGTTTTCTGTGCAGTAAATTATAATTATTATCTGTTTCAAAGGCTTTCAAAGAGCAGGAGGTTAATGAGTCACAGAGCGCTTTCATGTGGTCGAAGTGTCCCGTCCTAAACACACAGTGTTGGGCTCACACACTCTCTGCTGTATCTGGGTCCAGCGCAACAGAAAAGCATTGCAAACATTCCCTTCTAATTGTACACTTGTTGTCTTCAAAGGACAGAAGCTGTAGTCTAGATTCATGGAATCTGGGATACAACAATAAGCCACACATCCGTCCAGCCCAAAGCCGCAGGCTATTTAAAGATAAAGTAGGCTGTACTTTTTTTGCCACTAAATGAAGCACCCACCCTTCCGCCGCGCTACATATTGGAAACAGATGCCGTCGGTTGTGATGCTCAGCTAATTTTTGTGGATTGTGTGTGTTTTTTTTTTTTTTTTGCTCGATCTAGATTTCTTCGTGATCACGTATGGCCACCACTTTATAAAGGCATAAGGCATTTATCAAAATTAATTTATGACACACTTTGGCACTGATATACAGCGCAACTAGACTCACCAATCAGATTTGCAAAAATAATGACTGTTTTCAAACAGGTTGTCACAAGTCCCGCCCCCAAACTCTCGCCATTGGTCAATGTTACTCTTTTAGCCAAAGCTTTCAGTGGTTAAAAAAATAACACACTTCACCTTTAAGAAACATGGCTTGATTAACACAGTTTGAATGCCACTATTTTCTTACATCTATTGTCCTTCTATTAAGGCTTGGTCAGACTGTAGATGAATAATTGAAAATGTTTATAAATGAAGCATCTTCACTATTATAAATTATAAATTAAAGAAACACACCATTGGGGGTGAAACAACAGCAATATGATTAAAAATCATTGTTCAATAAATAGTTAAACTAAACCTCCCAAAAAAGCACAAAATATATATTTGATATTTTTAGACGTTAAAATACAGGAATATAGGCTATATCAGGAAAATATATATATATATTATATATATATAAATATATATATATATATATATTAAATATATATATTTAAATTATATTTTATTTATTTGATATTCATTGATAATATCTATTTAAAATCAATTATAGTTATATCTATCCTGATATATAGAATATATAATAAGTTTATATATATTTTTATAACTTCAGTTTGGAAAAGATAACATATAGTGAATGTGTATAGTATATATAGCCTATATATATATATATATATATATATATATATATATATATATATATATATATATATATATATATATATATATATATATATATACACACACACACATTCACTATATGTTATCTTTTCCAATATTCCAATATTATTTTATTATTATTATTATTTAAAAAAATGTGTGGCAAATAATAATAATCAGATTAAACCATGCGTCCTTCAATAATATAATTCATTACTCTAATTGTAGGCTGTCGATTGCCACTTTACAAGGGCTTTGAACGCAGCTCATCCAATAAGAATGAAGGATCAAGCAAACTCTCCCTTTAACATGAATTAAAAACATCAGTCTGAAACGCATGACTGATCCGTCTATCAGCACATCCATTACGCTGCCTCTTTAATTTGAGCTGACAGTGTAAGATCAATTATTTCCCGTTTCGCGGCGTGTTTGATGTGCTCAGCTGTGTTGTGGTCTTGGCTACTGTGAGACGCTCCTACTTACTCACTTATACCATCATTATTGCATCTGCTCTGTATTTAAAGACCTCCAGCTCAATGTTTTGACAACTTTATGGCCACACTTAACTGTCAACGAGAGATCTAAAGTGATCCAGAGTGATTTTTTAGGGGAGTAATAATCGGCGACTGCAAATTTATAGACGCCAAACACATCATTTCTGCGAAGCGATTAATGTAAACTTTCAGATGAGAAATAGTTGTCATCTTCAAGACTGTGGTTCACATCTTTTCAAATTAAGAAGCATTCTGAGACTTTGCGTGTGTGTCATCCCTGATCTGCAGAACCATTGCTAATACTTAGCCTACTGGTGTTTGTGCCGTTGTTTTCCCACCAAAATGACGTCACTTCCTAGAGGATGATGTCACTGAGGCATTAGGTCATGGGACACAGGAAAAACATATAAACTGATTAGAAAACATGCTTAATTTATCTTTATAAATATATATCTTGTAAAGTTAAAATTGTCTCAGGGTTGACTAAAACTAAAACTATTAAAATACATTTGTTCCTCGAAACAAAATAAACATGAACTGAAATAAAAAAAATATATATATAGGCTATATATAAAAACCTAAAAACTTATTTTATTTCAGCTAGTTGCCAAGGCAATATGGATCATTTTCATTTAGTTTAACTTGATGTAGGCTACTTAAATAACTAAAATTAAGTTAAAATTAAAATAAACTATAACAAAAATTAAAACTATATATATATATTTTAAAGTAAATCTATTAAAAATGACAAAAACTTAAAAAAAATTATTCAAAATATTATTAAAACTATAATAGTATCTCAGTAATATTGTGATATGAACTCTATTAAATGAGCTGTATAAATAAACTTGATTATATTCAATATTTATTAATACATTAAGTTTTAAATTCATCCTAATGTTTACTTAAATGGGATAACTGATAAAATTGTGATAAAATTGTTATCCTGATCCTAATTTGTAATAAATAGGAATAGGAAAATTTTGTCCGATATCGATAACCGATAATTCATTATATTTGAAAGCCGATAACGGGTAAATTAGCCGATAAATCCAAATCCAAATTTTTATAACATTTCTGAGAGCCTGATTACAAAAAACAAAAGTCTCACCATTATGTCCCAAACACACAATTATAATAATGTTCTCATTATAATTTCATGTAGCCTATATGACACTTTACTGTATTTTCCTTTTAAAGTGATATCAATCATATTTCAAGTTATTCAAAAGCATCATGTTGAACCGTGCGCATCTGAAGTGTCTCAGCTGAAGGAAATAATACATTATTAATCAGCTTTAATATATTGGTACCGATATGGTGGCTGATATATTGTTCATTAGTAATAAACCGTATTAAATAATAAGCAAAACGGGACTTTTGAACCCGGAATGTCACCAAGTCAACTTATGACTAGAGAATATGAAGAGCACCTTTAATATGTTTTGAAGTGTAAGTGAACGTATAATTTTTCCCACGCCTAACAGAATCGCTGCATTCCATCACACAGTGTTTCTCCCCGAATGATCTTGTTGTAGCAAAAGGTTGAGAGGGAAGATCTGAATGAAAGGCAAGGATATAATCATCTCTGGCTCTGTCACACGTGATGCAACGCATCTGAGGCTTTACAGGCCGACATGTGAGGGCAAGTGCTTTTTAAACAGACTTCTCTAGAAGAGCGTCAGATAAAACGCAGAGAAGACGTGCCGGACAACCTGACATGAGACTAAAGACAAGCGTCCATTGTGTCCAAATGCATCCTGGGACACGTAATGCGTGTAAGGTGTGTAAACACATCACACTGCTGTCAGCTCTTTCAAGTGTTGCTGATGAATCCATTATTAAAGCAGTGGAGGGAAAGTACATCTCCTGAATGGCCCGCTAACATGCAGAAGCTTGAATCACGCAGTGCCACTGTACACACACACACACACACACACACACACACACACACACACACACACACACACACACACACAGGCAGGTGTCTGTGGCCCGAGGGCTTCGGGAGAGCTGCCAGATGATTTTGTTTAGAGAGACAATAAGACCGGTGAAGTTTCAGGTTTCTGAGGATGCGAACGAAGACAGCATCGCGTCTGTCAGCAGAAGCTGGGAGTTCTGCCCATTGTGTCCATGAAGAATAACAATACGGTTATTATGAAGAATGAGTGTGTTTCCTGCGTCCGGTCACAGGTGCTTCTTCTGAACAGTCATACTTGATGCCGCTTTTCTTCTCTTGCAGATTGTGTGTGAGAAATGAAGCTTCTTTCGCGAAATACAGTATAGATGCTGTTCAAAAGTCTGGGGTCGGTGAGATTATTTCATGCTTTTCAAAAAGTCTCTTCTGCTGCATTTATTTGATCAAAAATACAGTGACATTATTACAATTTAAAATAACTGTTGCCTATGTGAATATATATTAATATGTCATTTATTCCAGTGATCAAAGCTGAATTTTCAGCATCATTACTCCAGTCTTCAGTGTCATATGATCCTTCAGAAATCACTCTAATAAACATTTATTAATGTTGAAAACAGTTGTGCGGTGATGCATTGCTGCTCAGAACTCTTTGATGAACAGAAAGTTCAAAATAACAATATTTATTTGAAATAGAAATCTTTTGTAGCATTATAAATGCCGCTTTTGGTCTATTTAATGCATTACTGCTGAATACATTTATTAATTTCTTTAAAAAACAAAAACAAAAAAAAAACATCTCACCGACCCCAAACCTTTGAACAGTAGTGTATATATTTCGTAGGTTTCATTAAAGAAATACCTAAACCAATTTATACTCATTTACTCACCATCATGTCGTTCCAAAGCTCTGATTTTCTTTCTTATATGGATCATTTTCAAGACCGTTTACACTTTTCTTCTCAATACAACAAAAACGAACAGGAACAGATGTTGCTGAGCTCCTAAAATGACAAAAAAGCAGCATGAAAATAGTTCATTATGAATTCTGTAAGTCATATGATAGCTTTATGTGAGAAACAGACCCAAATTTAAGTCATTATTTGCTAGACTTTTCAAATATGGCATGAGACGATTCATAGATGTGATATCAGTAACTGACTTGATTAAAAGCACTAATGAACTGAGTCATCATTCTAGCTGAGGTTGAGTGTTCAGGATGAACTCTGGCTCGGGTCACGAGGTGAACGGGCCTTCTTGTAAGTGTGTGAGTGGGCATGTAGATGTTTGTGGATGTGGTCATGATTAAGCATGTCCAATGAGTGAGATTTACAAAAGAATGACCATGGTAACCATGGCTACCGCCAAAACATCATAGTTACTACAGTTATTGTTTTATTGTAAAACCACAAATTAATTTTGGAACCTCCTTTAAACTACATAAGAAACTTTCAGAATTCATCTGACACTTATTGTTATTATTTTTGTCATTGTAATAACTAAAAAGTATATTGGATAATTATGGTTAATTGTGTACACTACCATATAAACTTGAAATAATTTGATTCTGATATTGTGACGCTTTGCTGGAGCCTCCAGATCTCTATAGCATATACAAATACAGTGTATTCTGCATTTTAAAATAACACACAAGTAATGCATTTTTAATGTGGGTTTAAATATACTGCACATCCAGATACCTACAGTGAGGTAAACGAAGAGATGGAGCAAAATGAATCAACGCTGCCCTCTGTTGAGTAAAGCACACAATACACTGATCATGAAGCGTTCCCTAAACAAACCAACGGACACTTCTGTATTAATGTAGTTAATATAATAAACAATTATCAGGTTATATTTGTCTATTCAAAAGGTTAATTGCACCTGAATGTGTCTGAATGTCAGATACAAATTATGCATGACCTACATTAATAAATGCTTCTTGGTTATCATACTGAATGATCAGTATGAATGTGTTGACCTTCAGACATTAGATGGAGGGAGGGAGGGATGGAGAGAGGGATGGAGAGAGGGATGGATGGAGGGAGAGAGGGATGGAGAGAGTGATGGATGGAGGGAGAGAGGGATGGAGAGTGATGGATGGAGGGATGCATGGATGGAGGGAGAGAGGGATGGATGGATGGAGGGAGGTAGGGAGGGAGGGATGGATGGAGGGATGCATGGATGGAGGGAGAGAGGGATGGAGAGAGTGATGGATGGAGGGATGCATGGAGGGAGGGAGGGAGGGATGGATGGATGGAGGGAGGTAGGGAGGGAGGGATGGATGGAGGGATGCATGGATGGAGGGAGAGAGGGATGGAGAGAGTGATGGATGGAGGGATGCATGGAGGGAGGGAGGGATGGATGGATGGAGGGAGGTAGGGAGGGAGAGAGTGATGGATGGAGGGATGCATGGATGGAGGGATGCATGGATGGAGAGAGTGATGGATGGAGGGATGCATGGAGGGAGGGATGGATGGATGGAGGGAGGTAGGGAGGGATGGATGGATGGAGGGAGGGAGGGATGGATGGAGGGATGCATGGATGCGGAGAGAGAGGAAGGGATAGATGGAGGGATGAGAGAGTGATGGAGGGAGGGATGGATGAAGGGAGGAGGGAGAGAGGAAGGAAGGGAGGAGGAATGGATGGATGGAGGGAGAGAGAGAGGGATGGATGAAGGGAGGGGATGGATGGATGGATAGAGGGAGGGATGGAGAGAGTGATGGATGGAGGGAGGGATGGATGGATGGAGGGATGCATGGATGGATGGATGGAGGGATGCATAGATGGATAGAGGGAGGGATAGAGTGATGGATGGAGGGAGAGAGGGATGGAGAGAGTGATGGATGGAGGGATGCATGGATGCATGGAGGGAGGGAGGGATGGATGGAGAGAGGGAGGGATGGATGGAGAGAGGGAGGTAGGGAGGGATGGAGGGATGCTTGGATGCGGAGAGAGAGGGAGGGATAGATGGAGGGATGAGAGAGTGATGGAGGGAGGGATGGATGAAGGGAGGAGGGAGAGAGGAAGGAAGGGAGGAGGAATGGATGGATGGAGGGAGAGAGAGAGGGATGGATGAAGGGAGGGGATGGATGGATGGATAGAGGGAGGGATGGAGAGAGTGATGGATGGAGGGAGGGATGGATGGATGGAGGGATGCATGGATGGATGGATGGATGGATGCATAGATGGATAGAGGGAGGGAGGGAGGGATAGATGGAGGGATGAGAGAGTGAGGGAGGGATGCATAGATGGATAGAGGGAGGGATGCATAGATGGATAGAGGGAGGGATGCATAGATGGAGGGATGAGAGAGTGAGGGAGGGATGCATGGATGGATAGAGGGAGGGAGGGAGGGATGCATGGAGGGAGGGAGGAAGGGAGGAGGGATGGAAAGTGTGTTTGATGCATATTGATGCTGGTTATTTCATTAATATGCATCAACCACATGATCACTATATTGACATTCTTGCAATGCAAGTGAATGTACATGAATCTTGTGTCATTAATAAGTTGCCAAAATCCTACATGACTGCCAATGCAAGTTATCCAAAGAAAAAACAAAAACTCCCTTTTCAGGACCACATAAAAATCATCCTCCAACAGCAGCCAAGAAAAATCTTTAAACTCAAAGTCAAACCCTGAATACATGTTAAAGTACAGTGTAAATATTGTATCTGTTGACTTCAAATGTTGGTGGTAACATCAAAATCAATATAACTCTATACATAACAGCAACAAACGTCAATTTAATGGTGGAATCTGATAGAAACAGCTCATTAAGGTCGAAACTGCACTTCCCATAGAGGAGAAGAGAATCCTCCCTCAGAGGAACCGTTTGTCAAGTGTTATCAAGGAGACTGTCAGCTAAAAATGCAGGAGGAAAGGAGTCGGTGCGGGGTGAGCATGGTGCCGGCTCAGGCCCTCACACACACACACGGCTTATGATGACGTCCAGCTTCATGAACAACTGATTTACACTCGTACCTGAAGAGTGAAGGCGACACTCATTCAGTCATGTGTTTAACAGTACATTAACAGACATGCAGATGTTGAGCGAGATGGCTGTCTCTCGTTCAGAGAATTAAATGTGAGAAACCTCGTCAGATATCAGCAGAGTTCACCGGTTAACAAACTCCCACTCGACAACATCTGCATTCCTGAACCCGTCCAGAGAACACACACACACACACACACACACACACACACACACACACACACACACACACACACACACACACACACTCAAACCTTCAGCAACTTCAGCTCGACGCCGTTTCTGACGCTTCATGCATTATACAATCAAATCCTGAGAGGAAGAAGATCTGTGTGAGTATCAGACTTCAAATCCTTCATTGTGTTCATACAAAACAGATTTACTGTATTTATAATGCAAACAATGCTATATGTGTCTAAACTGAAGTAGATGCTCATTTTATTTTGCATTCGGTATACATTTTAGGTAACACTTTACAATAAGGTTTATTAGTTAACAACATTAATTAGCATTAATAATGAACTGCACTTCTACAGAATTTAATAATCTTTGTTAATTTCAACTAAAACATTATTAATGCACTGTGAACTAACACGAACAAACAATGAATGACTGTATTTTTAATAAACTAATATTAACAAAGATTAAATACAGTAACAAATGTATTGATCATGGTTAGTTCATGTTAGTTAGTACATTAACTAATGTTAACTAATGAACCTTATTGTAAAGAGTTACCACATTTTATGATGCTGACAGTAGAAAACACAAAAAACTTGATTTTTATTGTAATGCACGTGTAACTAACCTGCAAATGGTGATGGCTGATCACTTGTTTGATTTCTTCATAAGATTTCACCTGCATGTGTTCAAGAAGATCTCACGATTTCCTGCCATTCAGAACAAAGTATGTTTAGATGCTCCATAATGCATTTAGAAACAGTATGCATCATCCTAAAGTGTTATGAATGTCTCAAACAGCTTTAAGCCCTGCTTGAAATATTAATATTAGTCTGATTCGCTGACTTGAATTTCACATCTGAGTCAGCGGCACCATCAGGTCATCTTGTTAAAGAAATGCTTTAGTATTTCATTAAAATGTCTATAGTGAAAGAAAGTGCTCTGATTGGCATCACAGTATGCGGTGATGTGTGTGTGGAGTGCTGTGTGTGTGAGACCGCAGGACCCTCCGTTACTGAACTCTACATCACCACCATGTTTCATTATGATGGGAGATAACCCGTACACTAAATGTGGTATGGAAATGCATTGTTATACTGTTTTAATACTATATACACATTACTTTTTATAAACTGATCTATATCTATCTATCTATCTATCTATCTATCTATCTATCTATCTATCTATCTATCTATCTATCTATCTATCTATCTATCTATCTATCTATCTATCTATCTATCTATCTATCTATCTATCTATCTATCTATCTATCTATCTATCTATCTATCTATCTATCTATATCTACATATATATATATTAAGAGTTCAGATGCAAAAGCCTCTAAGTGCCATCTGAAAATTTCTTCTAGAATGATCATTTTTATCAAGCTCGTATATTTAAGTTCAGTAATTTCACTTAAATGGCAATGAAAATTATCTATTAATTGTAATTTAAGTGAAATTACTGAACTTAAATATAAGAGCTTGATAAAAATGATCATTCTAGAAGAAAATTTCAGATGGCACTTAGAGGCTTTTGCATCTGAACTCTTCATATATATATATATATAGTTTTATGGTGCTTAATCTAACCCCTTTTATGGTTCTTAAATATAGACACCTTCTATCTTATTTTAGTTTTTCTCAGGTTAGGTAAAGTAAGTCAAATTCGTTCTAAACAATAAGTATTTAAATTCCCATACTTACAATTCTCCGTGGTTTAGTTCAGCTCAACTCTTTTATAGAGCAGAGACTTATGGCAGGCTGTTTCTTTTTGGATCAATTATAAGTAATTTTATTATTTCTAAATCAATTAGTTTACATACAAAATAAAATAAAAGCAAAATCATAAAACAAGCAGTTCACAAGCTTCAACTGCAGGTGGCAGGCTAGGACGTCCAAACAAAGGAGAAGCTGTACTTTTTATAGTTCATATCCCACCCCCTTCTCACATATTCAATCTCTTATAGACAATTTATCCAATCCAAAATCTTGAACTATCATTAACTCTTTCAGTCCCTCCAATCCTTGCGCTCCTTTGTTCTTCTCCTTCGAGCTCGGATTCTTTGTCGTCTTCTCCGCTTGGTTTGCAACACAACAACTCGGTACTTGCATTTCTACTTTGCTAAAATACATACTTTCTACTACTATCTACTGTAGGCTATTCTTTCATTTGATTAAATGCTTAAAATACAGAATACAGTATAGTATAGTATTTCTTTTCTGCATGATCTTAATAAATGACTTTTATAAAACAAGTTACAGTGTTTTTCTTAATAAACCAGTTTCATAATAGAAATCTTTATAAAACAAAATACAGTGTTTTTCCTACACAACACTTTCACTTACAAGGTTACAATTGTGGTTAATATCATATATAAGCATTATGAGGCATTAATCATAACAGAATAAATTGCATGTTCACTTAACACGCCCCTAATGCAGATTTATTCTTTTATCTCCAAAGTCAAATAATGCATGAAGCATCCTTTCTTTTTGTCATATTTGGTCAATTTAGCATATACTTGTCCAGCTTCAGTGAAAACATTCATTTGTGTTCCACCCAGGGTCTGATATTCTTTGGTTTCATTCATTTAGTTTCAATAACTTTTCCATATGAGCAGATAAATCACTGTCTCTGACCTCTGGCTGGAGCACCTTACACCTGTTTTTATATTTGTTTAATACATCAGCGTTAAGATGCTTTACCAGTTCAAATACATCCACACAATATTCAAATAAACCAAGTTCATTAAACCAAGTCACTGTCTTTGTTTTATCAAAACAGGTGTTACACAGACTACCCATCATTAAACCAACTCTTTTTCCCCATAACATTTTGTGGCAATTCATACACTCATCATCTCTAACTAAAGTCCAGTAACTTCTGTGTTTGGATAACACTTGTCCTGTAGTGATTTTCCTAAGTTCCTACAAACAAATTACAGTTCAATGTACATTTTCCATCTTCCTTTTTATATAACATTCTATTTCTATTTCATCAAAATAAAAGATTATATTTTTTCCATATAATCAATTTATATCTACCAGGTTTCCAAAGTCATCCAGCATATCCAAAGTACTCTCAGATGGTCCAGGGGTGCTGAGTCCGCTAAAGGCCATGGTGCTGGATCTTCTTATCTCAAAACCTCAATGCAATGTGCATATACATCAGACATAACTCCCAATATAAGGCCTGACCACACCTACACGCTCAGATGACCGCCTTAAATCAATGTCGTTGGATCTGGTCACTCCCTTTGCTGTTTTTACACATTCTCCATATTACAGAACCAATCATCCTAAAAATCCTTCCTAACCCAGAACATTCTATGAGGATCAGTGCAAACAGAATCGTTACCATAGTCAATATTAGTTTAAAATAGTTCACAACCCACTTTATTGTTCCAGATGTATTTTCTCCTACCCCTCCTATTTGTAGGATTTTTCTCTGGGCTTCCTCGCTCAGCAAAGACCATTTCTTTCTTATCTCTCCCTCAATACTCTGAATCTTCTGTGGCTCTCTCTCATGCATTTTTTTTTTTTTGTAAAAATGTTTTCTTGCTAACATGAAATAGAATGGAAATGGGGGCATACACCTTCTTTTCTCTTGTAAACTGAAATTTGCTACTGTATCAGCATAAATAGTTTTTTCAGTTATCACTGGTTCAGACAATAATCTGCATATCCCTTGATTTATTTCATTTCTTCTCCAATTTCCTGCATCCTGCATCCAAGGTTACCCAATAGATAGAATTGCCCCCATAAAGATTGGTTTGTTCCTGTGAACAGAGATTGGTGGCTCCTTGACCTCGAGGGCCGTCCTGGTGCTCAGACTCCTGCATGTCCTGCAAGATAACAGAGTTACACTTCCCTGTTGGGCCTCTTTTCGGTCGTTAATCTTTAGGTAACTCCTAAATTCCATCATTCTCTTTCATTCTAACTTCTTATGAATGCTTTGTGTGTTGAAAGGATTTTTAATAATTTAAACAATGTCTTTTCCCCCTTTTTAAAAATCTTTCAACACATGTTCCCCATGTTTTATACTTACATTGTTCGATATCCAAGCCATGCACCTCTAAGTTTACATGTTTATATATTCTTTTTCACCTTTTACAAGCTCTGCCATTTTTAGTCTCGTTTTTTAGTTTAGTTTTATTCTTTCTGTATTCCGCTTATAGCTGTTTATTTATTCAACTTAATCCTGCAGCTTTGATTTTTGCAAACTTCAGTTCCACCCAGAAATCCTTAAGTCTTGTTATCTGAACATGATACCATGTTGTTCCGTCTCACTAGCTTCATTAGGGGTAATTTATTCATCTACTGCTCTCACAATGTACGACGTGTCACTGTGCGCTGCTGCTTAAAATTCTTCTGCCTCTCCTCTCTTCTCTTCTTAAGGAATTTTCAGTCTTTTACGATCATTTAATTAAAATCAAATTCCTCTTGCTCCAAAGTCCATTCTTTTGAAGCTCAACTTGTCAACAATTTTTTATTACTTTATCTTTCTTTGTAATTAAATCTTTAAAAGGTTTAGTTGATTGTTTAGCCTATTCTTTAACTTTATCCACACAAAGTCTCCCACCTGACATTTATCATCCAGCTGCTTTGTGTTCGTTCTAGCCTCTCTATCTCCTGTATTCAAGTTAACAAATATAAGGCTTCCTCGATATATTCAACCCATCTCGTGTCATTGTGATTCGTTCTAAAGAAACATTTTAAACTGCCGATAGCACGTTCACACAATCCATTCACTGTAAAAAAAAAAAACACATCAAACCGTAAACATACTTATGGAGTTACATGTAAATTTAACATTTTAAACATGTGAATTCAACATTCTGTTAAAGTAATAATATATGTTTTGTACCATAGTATTACACTGACAAATCAACAATCACAGCAGTAATGAGAGTCACATGATTAATCAAAGCTCTTCACAAGTAGTTCTTCCACAAGAAAGTTAATAATAATATATATAGAAGGTGCACTCACACAAGGTGTCATTCTCACACACACACACACACACACACACACACACACACACACACACACACACACACACACACACACACACACACACACACACACACACACACACACACACACACACACACACACACACACACACACACACACACACACACACACACACACACACACACACACACACACACACACTAAACACCATCATGGTAACACACATGAAATTTAAAAAAATGCAATAAACATTAATTTAACAACATTAAATGTAACATAAAACCCTAATGTCATAACTGATTATAAGAAAACTATGAAGAAACAGTTATTTCAACAAAAATACATCAAATGTGAAGTGTCACGCAGGGAATTGTGGGAATGTCAATTTACGTTTTTTCACTGTAAATTATACAATGACTTGTTCGTTTTTACTTCCAAAAACTGTAAATTTAACGGTATTTCACAGTAAAATGACATTAAATGTACCGTTGATCTATCACAGTTATTTACCGTATATAAGGAAACTTTCTGTTAACCAATTAACAGTTTTTCACTGTAGCATTTTTACAGTCTTTTACTGTTAAAATCACGATCATTTTTTACAGTGTTGCTCTGAGGCGAATATCATAAAGCTTTATGCATCACAATATGTTTTTCATCTAACCATTCTTCTAATTGTCCTCTGACGAAATACGTTCCGTTATCTGTTCATATGCTGTCATTAATTCTTCCAAAGCTTTAATTATATTTTTTGCATTAGTATTATTATATTATATTATATTATATTATATTATATTATATTATATTATATTATATTATATTATATTATATTATATTATATTATATATAGTCCTGTGATATCCCTTTTTCATGCAGTTCTCACATTTTGATTTAATCCCTCTATATTTTTCTCTCCAATTGGGAATACTTATATGATTATCTGACAACACCTTTCCCATTAAATTCATGCCAGGGTGTTTCATACAATCATGTAATTTTTGAATCGCATCGGTTCCTTCATCCTTGATAATGATAATTCTTCTTAGTTTCGCTAATTTATCTACAGCGTCGTTACCTTTAGCGATCTCTGCACTCTAGAATGGGCTTTTTGATGAATTATACTAAGTCCAAATTCTTTATTAAACCATCAATCTCTCATGTTCAATAGGCTTATTATTATATTTATTATACCCATTCTGCCTCCAAATGTTTAAATTTTCATTTAAACTAGTCTCAACGTATTTGCTATCTGTTATAATTATAATTTGGGTGGCATTTATTTCTTTGAACTTTTTAAGTGCCTGTAATACAGCCATTACCTCTGCACTCTGAGCTGTGCCTGCAACAGATCCTCTGTGTTATCTCCCCACATTTCTTCCTTCTAATTATATATGCCCAGTGAGCATTCTAGTCTGCAAGAGTCTTAGATCCGTCCGTATAAACTATTGCACCTTTGAATAACTTCAAATTAGTTTATTACAGCAGGATTTGCACCTGCCCACACTGCCAAAAGAACCAAAACCTGCTTCAATGACCATGGTATCACTGTGTAATTACTGTGTGATTTCATGTAATATTCTAATTTTTTGAAATCCTGTTTTCATGGGTTTTATGAGCTGGAAGCCCAAATTATGTACAAATAAACAACTAAATACTTGAAATCGTTTAAGTTGTGGGCCCTGAATCTATAATCTATGGAAGTTTAACATTTTGAATGGAATAATGGAAATAAATAAACTTTTCCATGATATTCTTTTTTGGAAAGGGTCTGTATATACATACACATACATATAACAGCATATATCTCTTTAACAACACATCACAACTCAATACATGAGTATTTTGCTTTGCTTGAAAATGTGAAGTATTAAGACCAAATTAACGGTTTACATATATTGTTGTAGATGTCGATACCAACCCAAACTCATCGAGTGCAGTTACCAGATCAGATCCCACTCCAGTCTCTACAATCAATCCAACATCTACAACTTTGGAATCAAGCACAGCGAAACCAAAACCAGCAACAGTCACACCTACAGTATATCCATCTCCAAATTCACCGGATGAGACAAAGTTCACGACCAAAACTCTGACACAGAGTCCCATGATAGTGGATGAATCCGTGCATAAAGACCAGGAAGACGGAGGGAATAAAACTGGATCTCCGACCTGTGCCTCCGTCTGGACGGGTGTACACACAGAGGTGTTTCTGCTAGTGGTGTGTGGCGTCCTGATGCTGATCATGGTGACACTGAGCGTCTGCCTGTATAAACAGTGTAAGAAACAACCCGTGGAGAACCTCAATCTAACCAGGCTAATCTCCATCCCCAATCCAGCATTTTACAACCCATAGGAAAGAGCAAAAAGAGTGGAGGAACTTACCTTTCCTGCACGCTGCTGTACGACGCCTGGCTCACAGCTGTCAATCAAAGTTTATTTCATATATATATATATATATATATATATATATATATATATTTATATATATATTTAGCTAAAGCTATTTTCCCTCCAAGTAACATCACTAAATAATTTCATATATATTCCAAAACCTTGCCTGCATAATAGCTGGAGGCGAAGCTCCACTGTGCAAGGCCAGAACTTCGTGCATTTACAAAATTGATTTTTGATTTTATGCATAAATGTGTTCAACTAAGCATGATCAAATTAATATATAAATAAATATGAACTACACATTTTGTTAAGGCCCATTGATTGAAATCCATACATGAAAGAACACAGAATCACAAGGTGATTTTAAACACACACACGCACATTCATTTTCAACCACAGTACAACGTCTGTCCAACGTTGGAGATCAACGTCAATCTGACATTGAATTCTGACATAAACCTGATTTTCATTTTCAGCGTTGGGTTTAGTCTTCTAAATGCGAATTTTGTCACTTTTTTGGAGCACACTAGCTTATAGATAACAGTAAGGCTAACATATTCATACTAAAAGCCAAAAAACTTTAAATAGGGCAGTATTTGAGGGAACAGCCATTTGGGTGTCCGAAACCACTCTGGACGTTATTGAGTGACTTATTCAATCTCACATTCAAACCCACTACTGGAACTGTGTTCTAGAAATAAATGTGATATTGATATGAGGGTAGGTATGCAGGCATAGATTCAGAGGCATAAGGTACTTTAAGTATTGCATAGAACAATGCAACAATAATAAAACAATGCATTGACATTTACTTTTTACTTTTGATACTTAAGTATTGTTAAAAACGAGTACTTCTGTACATTTACAGAAAATAGGTAGTAATAATAGTAATATTTGACCAGTAGTATCTATACTTTCATTCAAGCAAGGAAGTTGTGTACTTTGTCCACCTCTGCACACACGTATATATATAATTTAGAAAAATGTGTATTGTTAATGTTCAAATTAGTATACTTTGTGATTTGAGAAGTGCAAAAAAAAAAGTGCATAGAAACCAACATTTATATCCTTTGAAACTATAGTACAGTATGAATGAATGTTTCACTGTAATGGATTTAATTATCATATTGAAATATTTAATGACTACTTAAAACAGTTGGTCAATTTGCATAGTGATTCAATAAGTTCAATATGAAAGCAGATTATTCTTAGCAGTTCAGGCAATTTGGACTTTGCTCCTCACTAATATTCATGTAAACACTGACCACTGATTCAGAATGTTTTCTATTTTTTACACTATCTATAGTTTTATTTCTTCTTAAAGGAAACACACGTTGTACACTGCTTCTAATGTCTGTGATCTCAGAACGCTTCATTAAAAAACTGTTAAACACCAAATCAAATCTACAGTCACACTACAATACATTCAGCGTTGAAATATTTTTCTTTTTAAACTCGTTATAAACACGACTGTGTATTTGATGTCCATTTTTTTATTTTCAAAATTGACCCAAAGTTCATTAAAAGTGATTTAAAAAAAGTTTCCTATGGAGTTGAAATCATATGATCAGAAGTGACACAACATGAATTTAATATTGTAATCAAAATAATTTGACTTTATACAGACTAAAGTGCCTCTGTTACAGAATAAGACCGTGGCATTCATTTCCATTATTCACAATGACTGATTATTCCCAGGATTCCCGAATGTATCCGTCAAAGGTCTGATGACTGCAGGACTACTTGGTTTTGTTCAGAATCTCAACGGTCTTTTTGCCGTAATGATAGTAGCTGTAAGCAGACGCGGTGGTCGTCAGTGCGGTTATGTACCTGCCAACGCAACACACATTCATTTAGTTTGATTGAATAATGAGAATAATGTGAGTGATGATGATAAAGGACTGATATGAGGAGTGGAAGCTCACCACAGTGACTGCAGTAACACACTGTCAGTGTAGTGAAACACAGGCGCCGCCAGAGACGCCGCCACCAGGAACAACTGCACCGCCGTGTTGATCTGAAACACACACACACACACACACACACACACACACACACACACACCTTACTGTACATTATCAGACACAAGACAAAAGAATATATATATATAACACTGATCATCATAATGGTTCAGTCCGGCAAGTCACAACCATGAATTTTGTGCTGACGATTAATAATCATACAAATAATTGCAATTAACGATTTAATTTTGTTTTGCTCATGTCACTTACAGTGTTAAGAATAATGCATTTTTATTTTTACTTGGAATCGTATAACTTTTATAATACAATTAGGCCTATATGATTTACTGTGAATTAACTGAAAATTAATAATATTTATATAAATAATGATTTATTATAATGTAATAAATAATCGTTTATATAAATATAAATTTTCACAGAAAAATATAAATATTTTTTACTATGTTCTATTATATAAATAATCAATTATACAAATATCATTAATTTTCACAGAAATATATAAAACAATATTTATATTAGATTACATTATTAAAAAAAATAAGAGTATAGTGTTTCCCTCATTTGAATGGCTGCACAATTATCGCGGTTATCTCAAATAACTATGATCAGACGATTCATTAATAATCGCGACAGGCCTACTATCAGTACTGGCATAAATTTCTATGCATTCTTGGTTCAGAGTGATTCAAATCTGATATTGGTAGAAATACAAACTGAAACTTTAGTTAAAACATATATGCATTGAAACAAGGTTTTATGTTTTAGTCCACCTTGCTGATGAGTGTTGGTCTGAGTCGGGCAGTGGTGTAACAGGGGTTGAAGAATTTACTGAGTGTTACCTGTGCAGAAGATAAAGACAAACGTCACATATGTGACCCTGGACCACAAAATCAGTCACATGGGTCAATTTTCTGAAATTGAGATTTATACATCACATGAAAGCTGAATAAATAAGCTTTCCATTGATGTATGGTTTGTTAGGATATGACAATATTTGACCGAGATACAACTATTGTAAATCTGGAATCTGAGGGTGCAAAAAAATCTAAACATTGAGAAAATCTCCTTTAAAGTTGTTCATTTATGTTGGCGATTGTGCTGCATTCACTCACAAAAATAAATGTTTTATATATTTACGGTAGGAAATTTACAAAATATCTTCATGGAACATGATCTTTACTTAATATCCTAATGATTTTTGGCATAAAAGAAAAATCGATCATTTTGACCCATACAATGTATTGTTGGCAATTGCCACAAATATACCCGTGCGACTCGAGGTTTTGTGATCCAGGGTCACAATTGTTACTTCATGAACTTTAAAAACACACTTATGTCCGAGGACACGGATTAAAGGGATAGTTCACCCAAAAATGAAAATGTTGTCATCATTTACTCACCCGCATGTTGTTCCAAACCTGCATGAGTTTCTATCTTCTGTTGAACACAAAAGAAGATATTTTGAAGAATGTTGGTAATGTTGACGGTAGCCATTGACTTCTATAGTATTTTTTGTTTCCATACTACAGTCAACTGTGTGATTACCAACATTCATCAGAAGAAAGAAACTCAACAACATGAGGGTCAGTAATGACTTATGTTTTGGTGAACTATCCCACAGTCCACATAAAATAAACAAGTGCAATGAAGAAACAGAAATCTGACAACTGCATTCCTTATAATTTTCTGTTAGAAATGTGATAGAAAGCACCACAAAACGTCTCAAAGTTCTTCACTTACTGGAGGAGGAACTGTTTTATAGCGCACATAGAAGACAGCAGCGATCAGCGCTACGTCTCTGGATATGATCAGCGCTGTCAGAGGAGCTTTGAGGAAAAACAGCATGAGTTTAGAGATCTGCATGAGTCTACATCTAGAACTAAACAGCTGTTTGAGGATTTAACTGCTATAATGCACAAGGTGCTTCCTCAAAAAGTGAATAACTAATTATGCAAATATGGAGTGATGAAGCATAACGGTTGTAAGCTGGTAAGTGGTTGTTCAAGCTACATAAAGGATTTTAAAAGAACATTAATAAACCAACACTGTGTGAAGTGAACTTGAAGCCAGTCTGGATACATTTCAAAGTGGTTATTAAAGAGGACCTATTATGCCATTTTACAAAGTCTTGAAAACATATTTTCCTCATATTCTCAATTGTTGCGGCTCCCAGTCTGTCATAGTTCCTGTCTCTATGAAGCCCCTCCTTCTGAAATGCACACTGTGCTCTGATTGGTCGGCTGGAGCAGTGTGGTGTGATTGGTCGAGCGCTTTGAGTGTGTTTGGGAAATGTCCCGCCCCTTCCCATAACCGCCAGTTTAACACACTACTAACTAACTCAACCAGGCCCCGCCCCTTTATTCTGCGCAATAATTATTATAATGAGGAATATTGTGGCGTGTTCGTTCCCGGAAGAAACTCGAGACTACAATGGAGGCGTTTCAGGGAGTTCAGAAACACTGACACTGATATAGAGAAGAGCTGGAGCTTTTTCATGCTCAAACAGCAACTAAAGAAAGAGGAACATGGGAAATAGCAGAATAGGTCCTCTTTAAAGAAATTAAGCTACAGTGGTGAATAAAAAAATGACAGAAAATGAACACCATCTCACCAGGGATGAGTTGTGCGTATGTCAGACTGACGTAAAGAACGCTGATGAGAATCTTATCAGCCAATGGATCGAGAGCACTGCCCAGAGCCGACTTCTGATTGGGCCAGTTGCGAGCGATGTAGCCGTCCAGCTGAAAGCCAAACCATTGATCAATACAACGAAATCTCCTTAAGGACAGTTCATTATAAAATCCTTAAGGATCACACATCATAAGATCAGATCACGCTCACTTCAACTCACCAAGTCTGTTGCTCCGGCCAGTAAGAACAGCCCCAGAGAGACGTGAAAGTACTGTTCCATGATCAAGTATCCCACGACAGGAGACAGGGCGATCCGGGCTATACAGAGGTAATTGGGGATCGTCCAAGGATTCTCATACTGTGAAGAAATGGCATTACATTCAATTATAGATATGCGTGAACAAAAGACATTTAACACACTTAAAAATGCATGTCACTGTTGTAGATATTAAAGAAGTATCAGCAGTATCTGTAGAGTTTTATTTAATGCCATGTCCATATATATGACTATCTTCAAACACAAGAGTTACATAAATAAAAAATATATAAAAGATCAAGCAAACAGAAGAAGAAAAAATACTGCAATTAATATTATTGAAGATTTTTAACACTAAAATCTCACTAAACAAGTCCTTAAGTGAGCTTACTTGAAATGTTTTCTACTGCATTAAAATCAGGACAGTCCAATAAAATATGTTTGATATTAAAGCAAACTTCATTTTTTGTAAAGAACACAGCAATTTGATTTTCTAACTCAGATATTTTTTTTACTGAAAAACAACACAAATTATATATTTTTAGAAAATATCATTATTACATCAAAGTGACAATACTAGATCCAATGTTTCATAAGCTATTATTTTTTATTGTTTACTTAGTTATACATCTAATTATTGTTTGATTTAATTAAATCTATTTATTATAATTTACTTATAATTCATTTGTTTAAAGGTTGTAATAGTGATTTCAGACCCCAAATTTTTTTTATCACATTCATCTAATTCCAACCAATCACCGACAGGGGGTGGGTGTTGTGAGGTTTTGAGCCAGCTTCTTCTTCAGCTCTGACTTTATTCTTTATTTCAAGGATAGCCCCTTGAGATGTACCATCTCATTTTCGAGGGGTCCTAACAATAATGACAAACAATACAAGATAATAAAAAGTAAATATTAAAGATAATTCCAAACACAAACACAAAGACACACACACACTTGCATACCAAAGCACACTCCAACAATGCTCCCCAAAACTAGCCCCCCACCCCCCCATCACCACCCAGTATTACACAAACTTTGCACAGACCGGGTATGATCAAAAAAATAAAAAAAATAAGTCCCTTGAAAAATAGAGGTAGACATTTGTACACATAAGCATACTATACTTCGCGTGCAGCCGTGCACGAGCACAAAACCTCACAACACCCTCCCCCCGTCGGTGATTGGTTGGAACACTATTTGTTTTTGTTTTGAGTGGTTGGTGAAACCATTTGTTTTTGTGTGCAGATCTCAGAGCCTAGGCTGCCTACAGAGAATCGTTTTTTTGACGGCCTGCTTGAAATCACTGATACAACCTTTAACAATAGAATAAAATAAATATATAAAAGTAAATTTATTTTAATATAAATGTAACATTTACTTAAATATTTACTTCTATGCATTTATTTTATTATAAAAAACAACAACTTTTTTTCTTCTTCACTGTTTTCACCCTGTGGCCCCATGGAGTTCCCCAGACCACAATAAAAAAAAAACTTTAGTACTTTACTAAGAAGTGAGAGAGGTCAAAACACAAGTGTGAAAATAATAAGAGTGTAATAAAAACTGTGATCTGTCTCGACTCACCAGCTCGTTAAACTGGAAATGTCCCTCTTTAGCTGGAGCTGGTGAGGCTCCTTGTCCTTGAACTTCCTCCTTTTCCCTTGAATCCTGCTTTGAACATTTTTCCTCCAAAACTGGCTTTCTAGATGCATCAGTGCAGAAGCCATTGGAGGCAGCACACACACCTCCAGCAGTGAAGCCTGGCAGATGAAGCCTGCACTGATGCCTCTGGAGCCTGGCTCTGCATATAACCGAGCTGAGGGGGTCTGATCTCTGATGAAGCTCCAGATCTGGTCCACAGGTCTTCAGTCTCTGAAGCCATGTGAGTTGTGCTGCAGTAGTGTGTTTGAGCTGTGTGTTTGCAGATCTTCTGTAGTGGCAGGTGGCAGCAGTGCTGACGCTCAGTCTGTGTGTGTGTCCTTTAGCACAGCCGAACCCGCTCTTCGCCAAACAAGCTGCCAAAAACATGTCAGCTGCTTTATCTCAGTCAAAGTAGATGATATATATCCGCGATCTGTTTAACCGAGCATCTAGCAGCATATTTCGAAATTAATTCGTTCATATTCCTATATATTTCAGACATTCATTGGCGACCCACATGTTTTTGCCCTGCCGTGTTCCGACTCCGGCCCGCCTGCTAATGTTTACGACAGTTGTCAAAAAAAGGGCGGGTATTAAAGGAGCCGCACTCTAATACGCATTAATAAAAATAAACTAACGCATATTAAATGCTTCAGATTAAGGGGAAATATAATATAAATTGATGTTGATAGCAGCGAATACCAAGTTGCCACATTTTTACTGTAGTAACAATTATCTCTAGTGAGCAGTGATGGTAGTTTGCTTCGCTGTACCATTATCTTTTATATTCTAGTATAACATACATTATAAAACTGCATATATATATCAATATATATATATTAATGTATATATGTATAACTGCATTCTTTTTATGTATGATATTAATGTCATAATCATAATTAAAAGGAACTCCTTCAAATAGAGTAAAAAACTTTGGAATGTGTCATTTTGTTTGATTTGTTTATTTTTTGTGAAATTTTGCAAGTCTTTAATGAATGCATATTCCATATTCTTTTCATTTTAATCTATTGCAATTAAATGTATTAGCTTCACATGTGTTGTTTCTTATAAGGTTATTTTACTGTTACCTCAAATTGTATGAACAGCATTCAGTATTCAACACAGCGAACCTGCTGAACGGACACAGCTAACATTGCAATGCCAAACATATCATATAAACATTCTAATTAATGTTCAGAAATATGGTTACGGTTTGGTTTTTGTACATAGTATTTACAAGTACATGCTATTTTAAAGAGAACTATGTGTCTATTTATGTACATGAAAACAATGTACAGTTAATGTAAACATACATTACACTGTGTGATATAAATATAATATTTGTTGCATTAAAAAAACAGACCCAACAGTATGGCACAATAACATTGTAAAAACATCATAAGAGATGGTTCATTCATATGGTTTGAAGCTGATACATCCGGTGGCCTTTCTTCAGAAGGTAACCCTGTTCATTGAGCGCACCGATGAAACCCTCAAAATCCACAACCTGAGAAAAGAATATGATAAATTAAAGAGGGAAGAACATTAAAGCACCCCATTTAAAGGTTCCTAATTTTGTTTTGAATCTCAATAGTTTGAGATTCTAATCTCAAAACAGTTAATAACTTCAGTCTCTCTAAATCCCACCTTTCCACGAGCCAGCTCTGCTCTGATTGGCCAGATCTGATCGGCTCAGTCTGTTGTGATTGGTCTATCGCGTACAGTGAGTGTTGGAAACCAAACGCTCATTACCATAACTGAACTTCAGCTCCGGAGGCTTCCTAAAGCTCAGCGATTGTACACACTGTAAAGACAGTAACGATGGCGCTGATTTTCCCGAACACGAGTCCGATGATGAAACATTGGAAGTTATTCAACTTGAACCTCTATCGCAAGGACGTTTCTCAGTGATATGCTACTGTTTTGAGGTTCATTATGAGATGTTGCAGCTGTAATTCCTCCCCATGAGCATTAACAAGAGCATGTTCATCAACAAACCCATGTGTGCATTTCTGCACATGTGGAAACTGTATCATTAACTGTATCAATAACGGTGCGTACGTTAGCCTAGCACTAACATGAATGACTGATGTAACATTAAAGTTTGTAAAACAGATCTTGCTCCATCTTTTATCTTTCCTCAAAGTAGTGAGAACGACAGATGATCTGCATTAATAGACAGTTTTAGGTAAAAGTGGCCCACAGCTGATTAGCAGAAGTACTTCAGTAAGAGTGATAACGTGAGTTAACCGGCTAGCCAGAGACCTACACAATATAAAACACAAAACTAAGTATTTTGAACACCCGGTAGAAAATATATACGTCAATAATTAATCATACGTACAGGAGCAAGCTGATCTAAATAAAGTGGGCTCTGTCCCATCTTTAATGGTTAAGCGATTTGTAAATCTCATTTAGACCTCAGAGATTTGAGAAGCAGTCGCCAGAAGTTTATATCGCTGTGGTAATTTAAACCACTGACTCTTCTCCACATCCTCATTATTTGGAAGTGTTTACAAAGAGATTTTGCACTTTTGCAGAGCTGAAAACAGCGTCTTCTCGACATGTACACAACACGAGCCAGATACAGTGTTTGAGGGCGGATCAAAGTAGACGTTGTTCACGTTAGCCATTGAAGACTATAGGTGGGTATTATGCAAATGAGTTACCGAGTGAGACTGGAATTCCTGATGACTCGTTTAGGCAGTTTAGAGTCGATTCTTTCTTTTGGGAGACAATAACTTTATTTATCATGCACTTTCGACTTTACAACAGCTATATTACACCCTGCATGAAAGGAAATATTTAGAAAAGCATAATAGGGGCACTTTGTAAGAGAATTTCAAATTCAAGTCATCTGACAGTGTACTCTGTAAAGTAGCTGATGCTCACCTGTACATGCAGATCTTTGGCGAGCTGTCGCAGCTCCTGGAGCTCAAACATGCTTTTGTCGGTGCGCTCAGCGAGTCTGTTTAAAGCTGTGACAAATTTCTTGACTTTCGAGCGGTTGCTCATGCCAGAGCCGAGCTGAGAGCGGTCGAAATCCAGACGGCCAAATTCATCAGAGTATGTGTCGGTCAAGCTAAACGCAGAAGAACATGAAGGATGGAGTTCAGCATTTGTTAAAAGCTCTTGTCAACTCTGTTGCATGAATAAATACTTATGCATTTTTCAAGAATTAAACAACTGAGAAAATATAAATCAAGACCGCCATAAAAATGTTATTTAAAGGGTTAGTTCACCCAAAAATGAAAATTCTGTCAGTAATTACTCGCCCTCATGTTGTTCCAACCCCGTAAGACTTTCGTTCATCTTCGGAACACAAATTAAGATATTTTGGATTAAATCTGAGTGCTGGATCACTCCTCCATAGGCTTCTAAGGCATTATAACTTGCTGGCCCAGAAAATGTATTAAAGACATCGTTAATATAGTCCAAGTGACTCCAGTGGCTCAATCTTAAGTTTATAAAGCGACGAGAATACTTTTTGTGTGCAAAAACAAACAAAAATAACGACTTTATTCCACTTTTCATTTCCTTCTCTCTGGACCTCGAGTCTTTTTACGTAGTGTGTAATAGCGTAGGGCGTCTGTGTTTCACGTCACCACGTAGACTCACTATTGGCCGACGCTGGTCATGTGTGTGATGTAGGGCTGTCACTTTACGTTCGAAAATCGATTGCACAATCGATTGGACCAACCAACGCAAGTTTCGAAAACGAAAATAGGGAATCGATTTTAACGGTCTTTTCTCGGAGCGCGTCCAGCTCGTCACGATCTTGTCACGATACGCCCGCAGCGAACGCGCGTCACACAGCAACTGCAGGCTCTGACAAACACGCATAACAGCAAATTATCCTTCTGCATAATGCGTCTCTTTTTACTACAAAACTGTGAATTCTGCCGGTATGCAGACAGTCTCATGCATTCAGATACAAATTCGGGCTACGCGTCTACAATCGCCAACGTAGGCGAAATTTATTTGACATTTCTAATCGTAAACACAGCCATGTTGAAGACTGAGGTAATGTTTTTCATTTATGCTATGGCAGTCCACTCGGCTTATTGTTTTTCGAGAATGTCGCACTCCTGTTTGTCATTGTGTACGAAACTTCACGCCAATAAATCATCAGAAATATTGCAGACTTGTGCGCGTCTCAAGCGCCCTCTTTACGTTCGTCCTAATGCCTGTTCGTTGTCCGTGGATTCGCCCATATTTTGCGTTTAAAATGGAAACGTCTTTAGACATGGAAAATCGATTTTACAATCGATTCAATGAACACTTATGTCTCAAAAATCGAACAGGATTTTTTCACAAAAGTGACAGCCCTAGTGTGATGCGTGGTGACGTGCAACACAGACGCGCTACGCTATTACACTACGTAAAAAAACTCGAGGTCCAGAGAGAAGGAAATGAAAAGTGGAATAAAGTCGTTATTTTTGTTTGTTTTTGTGCACAAAAAGTATTCTGGTCGCTTTATAAACTTAAGATTGAGCCACTGGAGTCACTTGGACTATATTAACGATGTCTTTAATACATTTTCTGGGCCAGAAAGTTAAGGTGTCCATAAGCCTGTGGAGGAGTGAGACATGGCTCAGATTTCATCAAAAATATCTTAATTTGTGTTCCGAAGATGAACGAAAGTCTTACGGGGTTGGAACAACATGAGGGCGAGTAATTACTGACAGAATTTTCATTTTTGGGTGAACTAACCCTTTAATTTGAGGATGTATAGGGAGTTATCACATGTATAACACAGAGATATCAATGAAGACACATTTCAGAATCATGCAAATTGTCTCCTAAATGACGTCCTCAACCATCAAGTGTATGAGGTTTAAAAGGTTATTTTGTGATCCAGCAGCGGAGTCTGATAGCCCTTCCCTTTTGGCTACAAAAGTAGAGCTGCGACAGTGCATGATCATGCCACACTTCGTTTTTTTTGCTAAATTAGAGCATCATCAGGGTATTTGAAGTGCACTTTTTGAAGTGCATACTTTGGGCTTTATAATAGTGCATTAAGTATGCGATTTGGGATTAGAATATTTGAATTTTTCCAATATGGGTGTAAATAAATATGCATTACTTAGTAACAATCATAAAACACAGTCCTCACATCAAAATTCTATATAACTCGTAGAAAACACAGTCACCTGTGTTTCATGATCTCCACAACATCCTCCGCATCACTTTGAGTCGCCTTTTCCCTGAGCTCAACACGAGCTCTCGCCTGCAGAGAGAGAGAGAGAGAGAGAGAGAGAGAGTGTGAGTGAGTGTGAGAGAGAGAGAGTGTGAGAGAGAGTGAGTGAGAGAGAGAGTGAGAGAGAGAGAGACAGAGAGAGAGAGAGAGAGAGAGAGAGAGAGAGAGAGAGAGTAAAAAATAGAGTAATACAGTTTAAAATTATATAAATTATTCCTCAAGAAATCAAAATTGATTATATTTTTGATTATATCAAAATGAAAATATTTTGATTGTATTTTTTTTGTTTCACTTTTTAAGTTTGTCTGTGGAAAACAGACCAATAATACTGAAGCCTCATCTTGCAACTTCAACTTTATATATCACATTTCTGAGAAAATGACAGATTTGTGCGATGTGAACTATAAATACTATTTCTCAGAATTGTGACTTTATAACTCGCAACTGCAAGTTTATACAGGATCTCACAACTTTTTTCTCAGAATTGCAAGACATAAACTTGCAAATGCGAGTTATATAGTCCGAATTGCGAGATATAAAGCAAATTCCTTTTTATTTTTTATTCCCAGGTGGAAACAAGCTTCCATAAATAGGCAACGCCACCACTAAAAAGAAAATTGCCCATGCTTAAAGTCAACAATAAATATAAAACGCTAGATGCTGTGTGATGTGATCAGTAGATCTGATCTTGTATGGAGATCATGTCCACCTCAGTGAGCCGGATGAGGGACTCCAGCTGGCGGGTGGTGATGGGTGTGCTGTCGGCTGTCTGGTTCTGTTTGCGCAGCTCCAGGTAAAAGTCCTGCAGGACCTGCGCAGCCTCTGCGGAGAGAGACGGGTGAACGTAGTGCCGGGCGTAACCCACGTACTTCCGCAGGAGCTGGTGAGGAATGGGGTCAAAGTTCTCTCCCGGAACCAGCTACGGATGAAAAAACAGAAATGAACAGTTGTAAAGCAGTAATATACTAAAGTACAGTGACGATAAATGTATAGTAGGTGCAATAATAAAACATACTGTACATACGGTAAATTAAGTCAATAATCAAAATATGATGCTTAACAGATCAGTAGCTGTACATTCAAATATGTATCTTGCATAAGGAAACATTAATAAAAGTTATTATGAATTAGTGACACTACAATATTCTCATTTGTTAACATTATTTATGCATTAATTACCTAACATGAACAATGAACAATATTTTATTCAGCATTTATTAATCTTTGTTAATAATAATAATGATAATAATAATAATAATAATAATAAACAAAAATGGTGTTAGTCAACAATACAATTGTTCATTGTTTATGTTAGACAGTGCATTAACTAATGTTAACAGATACAATTTTGAAATGTATTAATAAATGTTAAAATTAACATAATGATTAAATTGTTACTAATATAGTTAACTAATGCTAAAAAATTAAACCTTACTGTAAAGTGTTACCATTAAGGGTTAGCAATAGAACCGGTTCAGAAAATAAATAAACACACAACACATAACAGATCAGTAGTTGTTGTACATTCAGATATGTACGAGAAAAAGTAATAATGATAATAGCAAATACCACTACCATGTTAGTTAATGTTAGTAATGAAAGCTATTAGGAAGTCTCATTTGTTAACATTTGTTATTGCATTGGCGAACATGAGCAATGTTTTTTCCAGCATTTGTTAATCTTTATTAATGTTAGTTAATTAAAAAATACAGTTGTTCAGTGTTTGATCATATTATTTCACAGTGCAATAATGTTAACAGATACAGTTTTTGTATTCTGTACAAAATGTATTAGTAAATGCTGAAATGAACAAAGATTAATAAAAGCTGTAGAAGTATTATACAGGGTTAGCTCATGTTAATTAATGCGGTTAACAAGTGAAACCTTATTCTAAAGTGTTACCATTAAGGAGTATCAATAGAATTGGTTTAAGAGAAGGTGAATGTTACCTTGAGCCTGTCTGAGAGCGGTTTCTCCGAGGAGACCTCCAGAATGGAGATGTTGGACTCCTGCGTACAGTAGCGTGTGACCGCAGCACCGCTGACCGCACCGTTCTTCCCTGCTCGCATGGCCATCACGTGCTCGGACAGCAGGTGGTCGTGGTCCTCATTAGGGGTGTCCAGCAAGATGAAGACCAGATCAAACCTGGACAGCAGTGCACTTCCCATTCTAGAGTGACACAGGCAACACTTTTAAAGAGGGTCTATTATACCCTTTTACAAAGTCTTGATTTTGTTTTTGTCTCTACTAGAACAGGTTTTCATGCTTGGATGTTCATTATTTTCTTCATATTCTCCATTGTTGCGGCTCCTCTCTTCCCAGTCTGTCAGTAATGCTCTGTTTAGTTCCTGTCTCTATGAAGCCCCTCCTTCTGAAAAGCACACTGATTGGTCGGCTGGAGCAGTGTGTTGTGATTGGTCGAGCGCTTTGAGTGTGTTTGGGAAATGTCCTGCCCCTTACCATAACCGCAAGTTTCAACAGGCTACTAACTAACTCAACCAGGCCCTGCCCCTTTATTCTGCGTATGAATTATTATAATGAGGAGTATTGTGACGTGTTCGTTCCCGGAAGAAACTCAAGACTACAATGAGTTCAGAAACACTGACACTGATATAGAGAAGAACTGGAGCTTTTTCATGATCAAACAGCGACATTACACACTAAAGAAAGAGGAACATGGAAAAAAGCATAATAGGTCCTCTTTAATACAAGTGTGTCGAAACATTTAAAATCTTATGAGGCAAAAGGTTATAATGATGTTAAAACTTATTAAAGGCAAAGCACCATAGGTGAAAAAGGCACAATTTTTAACTAACAGATACATCCAGTTAATAAATCATAGTACGTTAAGACATTACATTTTGTATTACAAGTTTTCTAAAATGTTATGTTTAAATATCCAAATTATGCATAATTAAAACTTATTTGCTTATATCCAGCACAGAAATTTGAACACTGGAAAACACCAGATTTAAAATTCTAGTTTCATTTTGTTGACATAAAGGTTAGAACAGAGGGGATTTAGGAAATTTCTTTTTATCACTACATAAATCAGAAAATAATGTCATCAGCCAGCATGTTTTTAGGAACAAAATGTTGTATTAACCCTCTGTAGAAATCTTCAGAATATAGATGGGAATAAAACTGGTGTGTGTAAGTGCTGCTGAAGTGGAAATGTCTGTCTGAGAAAACGGCCTACTGTAATTGAAATCTACAAATAGACAAAGTGCAATAAACACTTGAATGAGTATTTGGGATGTTTTCTTTCCACTAGTCTGTAAGTAAACATGTTATGAAAGCAAAATTGACCAGTGTTTGAAAAAACAAACAATGGTTTTGCCTGTAGTCATGTCTTGCCTTTTTCAAATCTGACACTATTAAAGGTGCTCTAAGCGTTGTTGGGTGACGTCACTTCTTGTTGACCTTCAAAGTATTGTCAAACAAAACGGAGGCTAGCTCGAACCTCCCTCCTCCTCATCCCGTCCCCTCCCCCTCTCTTCCGTGCTTCCTGAAACTGTCTTGAACCATTTAGAAAAACCAAACTGGATTTCCCCGCCTGTCCAGCAGAAACAGAGCCTTCTGAATGTCGGATTGGAAGCCCTTCTGCCGGCGGAGTTCTCGCCACCTTTTTGAACGCTTTTCCGATGTAAATTCGGGACTTTGCGCATTCCTTCTCCTTTTCTCTATTCTTTGTTATTTGTTCATCGGAATGTCGTCTCTTTGGTGTCGGCCATATCAAAATTCTCAAGAATATACATTTTTAACGTTAGTCGTTGTCGTTGTCTAGGACATCTCTCCTCTAGCTAACTTCCCTCTTCATGCTTCTCTCTCCTCCACACTTACATCCCATTACATCATATTGCTTTTGCTGATCTTTCATAAACCATTAGCTACTCAGGATTACTGGTGCGTTAACACTGATTTTATCGTGGTTTACAAGTCTACTTGTTACTTATCGCTGTATCTTAAACCCAGTAAACTTTATAATCAATGTACAAAAAAAAAATGTTTTTGTTATTAGGCATTGACTCACTTCAGGTTCTCAGAGACAGTCTTGGCTTTATTGTAATGCCCTCCGACAGGATTGGCCGCTGCGATGATGGAGGTTCGAGCAGGAAGAGTGCAGACAATCCCAGCTTTAGCCAGACTGATGCTCTGCTGCTCCATGGCCTCCAGAAGAGCCTGATGCTGACTGCCCATCTTATCAAACTCATCAATGCAACAGATGCCTGGAGGAAATATTAAACGCACGGTTTTTAAATGAGTAAACCCAGGTAACGCTCTTCCACATGTGTATCCTGAATTGATTCAGAAGACCATGTTTCTCAAAGTTTAAATACCTTGATCACCCAAGCATAAAGGAGGAGCGATGACAGTGAAGATCAAGAGAGAAACAGGCCTGACTTATGTTGTGTTTTGTTTTATTATATGTGACAGCGGTCATCCGTGAGAGGCTGCTGTCTTTTACTTTCGGTATTAAAATGTGTGTTAACGTTCGCCGGTTCTCCTTCCCACAACATTCTTCCTACACCAGATAACGCTCTTCCACATGTGTATCCTGAATTGATTCAGAAGACCATGTTTCTCAAAGTTTAAATACCTTGATCTCCCAACACCAGCGCTCCAGCTTCAAGAGCGTAGTCTCCCGATCCGCTGTCCCGGGACAGAGATACAGTCAGTCCTGAAGTGGTGGTCGTGTTTCCACAAACATACACACCCCGTGGAGCCACGTTACACACGGCCTGGATACACACAACAACAACAACAACAACAGCAGCAGCACACATATGACATATTATTAATAAACTTAAAATCATCTGACTAGGTGATAAATGCATTAGATATTATCATTTACCTGTAACATCTGACTTTTACCAAGTCCAGGGTCTCCAACGATAAGCATATGAGGGTCTCCTCTTATTGGGATACGATTTTTATCGTCAACATACTTCTGACATCCGCCAAAAAGAGCCAGAGCCAATCCTGCTTTAACAAGCTGAGAAAACACAGGGATTGCAGACAAGTTAAAGGAGTCGTGTCATTTTATGTATCGTTTAATTTACTAAATCTAAGATGCAAAAACAACTCAGATTTCTTCATGGTTATGATATGAGCTCAGTAACATATGAACACCCACAATAAAGAAGCCTAGTGAGATACATTAAACATTAAAATGACAGGAATAATAATATTTGGACACTCACCAAATGGCCGTAAATGGCAGGACAAAGAGAGCTGCAATCACAGTGACGGTCACATTAGCTTCTTCATTGATAATACAGTATATGTGAACATGTAATAGAGTGTAAATGTTACACACTTCACTATGAGCTTGAAAAGGTCCTCTTGCGCTTGGATCTCTTGGATGGCGTAGAGGTCTTTGATGGAGAACTCCACTGAAGGACCCGGGCCCTCAGATTCAGACTCGGCTTTGCTTTTCTGACCCTTCGAGTTGCTGACCGAATTTGCCTGGATGTACAACAGGAACATACACTTGTCCTTCTTGTTTCTGCCACTTCCTGAAGAAAGACACAAGCACAAATCATGGAATACAACAGTCTCGGATTTTATCCAGGACTGGATACTTAAAGGAGAACTCCGGTCAATTTTAACATTGAGCTCATTTTTTTGTAAATTTGGAGTGCTGTCAATACAGAGAACAACGACAAAAATCGGTGTTGCCTACACCGAGTTATTCTCTTTTTAAAATTTGCACCCTGTTGACTTCAATGGGGCAAGTACTAAACCTGCTTTTAGCCTCTTAACATCCTTGATGTGTCATTACAAGTGCCCAGCCATGTGAGTGATTCCTTCCGAGTGAACACGAGTGAATCTGACTGCAGTAGATGTGAAAGATATGTATAAAAATGACGTTATTTAAGCCAGCGCAAATACCTGTGTTTACATCCTGTTTTCGATCGAAGTCTATAGTAATCGATTGTCGAGTTCACGCGCATAGGTTTAGTTACCTATGATCACGCGCGTGAACTCGACAATCGATTACTGTGGACTTCGACCGAAAACAGGATGTAAATACAGGTATGAGAGCTGGCTGAATTATTATCATTTTTATTCATATCTTTCACATCTACTGCAGTCAGATTCACCCGTGATCACTCTGCAGGAATCACTCACATGGCTGGGCACTTGTAATGACACATCAAGGATGTTAAGAGGCTAAAAGCAGGTTTAGTACTTGCCCCATTGAAGTCAACAGGGTTCAAATTTTAAAAAGAGGATAACACAGTGTAGGCAACACCGATTTTTGTCGTTGTTCTCTGTATTGACAGCACTCCAAATGTACAAAAAAATGAGCTCAATGTTAAAATTGACCGGAGTTCTCCTTTAATAAATTACGTTTGGATGTGCTGTTGTAAGACATAATAAGTCTAAAAAGCAGTCCATCACCTTCACCTCACGTTATCGAACAAAATAATATTGTTTATAAAACATATAGGGCTTTTTTCTAATAAAAGCTACTAAAAGCTTATTACACAGCGACTTCCCAAATAAACAAAGACAGAGGTTATTTACACTATTGATATGAGATGGTAATAGGGAGAAGAATGGGATCGGGAAAAGGCGGATAAAGTTTACTTTATAAAAAATTTTCTGTTATCAAAAACAAAGTTGCAAAACAACTTTCCTGTTGTCGATTCCTACTATTCCCACCATTTTCTTTATTACTCCTTTCTCTTCCTGGACTGGGGAGGAACATAATAACGGCCTTGTGTATTTTGTCGGTTTCGTCTCACCCACCCAGACAATGGCAGGCTTTTTGAATTTAGTGTAAATAGACACTCTGATAAATATATAAATGGATATAATATATCCATTTGAGTCTAAGTAATTTTATTATGTGGAGGGGTATAACAGCTCAACACAAAGAGCAGTGAATGTGAGCATCATCTAGTAACTGAGTCAGACAGAAGGCCACCCGAGGCTGTCCTGCCAGACCACTGAGGTCAGATGTAAAAATAGCACCAGCTGACTGTAATATGGACACATTTCTGAGATGCTAAATGAATGAGAATCAACCATTTGTTAATAAGAAATTGCCTTGAATCTAAGTAGCAGCAGCTTCATGTATACGAGTCTATATATCTTTGCACTGACAGTGTGGACAATGTCTCTTACTCTCTTCACTGGACACTTTAATGACCCCTGTGATGGTGACCATGTCTCCAGGCACACAGCTGTCCACCAGGTCCTGCGTGAGCTCACATTCAATGGTGCGCGGGATTCGACCGGACTCACGCTGGTCACCTGACATCATCTCCTGAACCCTGTGAAGAGCACAGGAGGAGAAATCATGGCAATGAGTGATGGTGTTCTCTTAAACATCCCACACTTACACTTAAACCAAAACTATTAAAAATCACTTTCAGTAATTGAAATACAGCTCAAATTAAATAAAACATAAATATTAGATATTAGATAAAAAAAAGTCTTAAACTTGATAAATAACTTAAGTTGAAGTACTAAAATTACTAAAACTTTAATACAAATGAAGGCTATACAGAAATATTTCAAAACACTAATAAAAATGACAAAGCACATAAAATAAAATATAAAAAAAGCTAATTAAAAATACTAATAAATAGTATAATAGTATATAAATAACTCAAATAACACTGGCAAACACTATTACAACAAAATTATGTTATAATAGAAATTAATTATGACCGCCGCTAGCGTAGCTAGCGAAAGCGGTCATATAGGGATTGTCAAGGTTTTTATTTTTTTTTTTTTTTCTCGTCACCTTACTGAATTTTTCGTCAACGATACCAGGGACACCGAAGCACCGGGGAACATGAAATTTGGTGGGCATGTAGCCCCACTAGACTTCTAAGGAAAAATTTCGTTTGGTCCCCGGGGGCCACTCCCCCCCTGCGCTGGGCCCCCCCAAAACCAAAAAAATGCAGTTTTTCCTAAATAACTACCTGAACCGTGGCACCGAGGATGAAGAAATTTTTATGGTATGTTGGTCTACTAGACTTTTACGGAAAAATTTCGTTTGGTCCCCGGGGGCCACTTCCCCCCCCGCGCTGGGGCCCCCGTAAATTTTTCGTCAACGATACCAGGGACACCGAAGCACCGGGGAACATGAAATTTGGTGGGCATGTAGCCCCACTAGACTTCTAAGGAAAAATTTCGTTTGGTCCCCGGGGGCCACTCCCCCCCCGCGCTGGGCCCCCCCAAACCCCAAAAAATGCAGTTTTTCCTAAATAACTACCTGAACCGTGGCACCGAGGATGAAGAAATTTTTATGGTATGTTGGTCTACTAGACTTTTACGGAAAAATTTCGTTTGGTCCCTGGGGGCCACTTCCCCCCTGCGCTGGGGCCCCCGTAAATTTTTCGTCAACGATACCAGGGACACCGAAACACCGGGGACACTCATCGGCCTGTAGATGGTACTGTTGAGCGAAGGGTTGCTGGTTTAGGATGATACTGTCACACACACACATGCAGGAATACAAACAAATGCAAGCATGCACACACACTGACATCCACACGCACAGACACACACCCATACACACACATACAAATCCACATGCACAGACACACACACACACACACACACACACACACACAAACACACACGCGCACACATGTACGCACACATACATACACGCACAGACACACACACACACACACACACACACACACACACACACACACAAACAAACACACACACACACACACAGACACACACACACACACACACACACACACACACACACACACACACACACACACACACACACACACACACACACACACACACACACACACACACACACACAGATAGACATGCACATACTACTACTTTTTTTAGGTATATACATAAACACGCAATACAGCCAAATTACTCCACGTCATTTATTTTTGTGGAAAGCCAGTGCAGGCCTGAGCGGCGGTTATATTTTGTACCGCGATGCGGTACATCTAGTTAAAAAAATAAATGCTCATGAAACAACAGCAGAACATTCGATGATGAGAAATGCAAAGACTATATTTTACATGGCATTTACACTGAGAGCAATGACAAATAAAACTAAAAAAAGCAACATGAAATTTGTTCTGCTCAGGTAATTATATATTTTCATACTTTATTGTTTGCCAGTCGACAGTGAGTGTGAGAGGCGAACTTCTGTTTGGGGTGAATGACCGTCCGTGACATTCAGCCTGTAAACACTGCAGAACAAATGAATAAACATCATGTTAGATGTCACTAAAAACAGCAACAGTGACATTTACTACTTATAATATGCAATGTCTAATTTTATATGTATTGTTTACAGATTATTCTTTCTTTTCTCAGTAATTTTCCACAGTTTTTTTTTTCCACTGAACAAAATAAAATATAGATATTAGATAAATATGGATGGAATGTCACAAAATCAAAACTTGTTAAACATGTTATATACAAGTAATGTCGGTTGAAGCTGAAAGCACACTGTACCTTAGTGGGTATGGTGTATTTCCCATCAGGCAGTGTGACGCTCTGTGTATCTCCACAGCTGTTACAGGCGAACGCCAGCTTACTGCAGAGCGGTTTAATGTTACTCACTCTCACCACCGTTCCTCTGATCGCAACAAACTTCCCATATAAATTCGCTCTCAGACTCTTCAAAGGAGTCAGTGGCTCATAGTTATACAGCCTAAAAGAGAGAAAAAGAAACACATACAAGAAATGAAAACACTTTTTTTTTTTATTCGTCACAAAATGAAACTATATATGGAAGCTTGTTTCCGCCACAAAGTGAAAAATAAAAAAGGTAATTGCGACTTTTTAATCTCACAATTCTGACTTTTTATCTCAGAATTACGTGATATAAAGTCGCAATTGTGTGTTATTAAGTCAAAATTGCGTGTTATAAAGTCAGAATTATGAGATATAAACTCGCAATTGCGAGAAATATACTTGAAATTCTGACTTTTTTTCTCAGAATTGCATGTTTATATCTCGCAATTCTGACTTTATAATACGCAGTTGGGAGATATAAAGTCAGAACTGCATGATATAAAGTCGCAATTGCATGTTATAAAGTCAGAATTGTGAGATCCGTCTTTATAGAATTTATCTCACAATTCTGAGAAAAGATTTCAGAATTGCGAGATATAAACTCGCAATTATGTGTTATAAAGTCAGAATTGCTTGATATAAAGGCACAATTGCGAGAAAAAAAGTCAGAATTCTGACTTAAGACTTTATTTCACGCAATTCTGACTTTATATCTCACAATTCTGACTTTATAACACGCAATTCTGACTTTATAACACGCAATTCTGACTTTATATCTCGCAATTCTGACTTTATATCTCGCAATTCTGACTTTATAACACGCAATTGCGACTTTATTTCACGCAATTCTGACTTTATATCTCACAATTCTGACTTTATAACACGCAATTGCGACTTTATTTCACGCAATTCTGACTTTATATCTCGCAATTCTGAGAAATAAAGTCAGAATTGTGAGATGTAAACTCGCAATTGTGAGATAAAAAGTCGCAATTATCTTTTAAAATGTTTTATTTTGTGCTGCGGAAACAAGCTTCCATAACTATATTATCGCCGAACTCTATAAATAAAGTTGGACATATAAGCATGTCTTTATCCGGATACATGCAATATATTATACCTCAACTGCTTGATTGCTAGTATTGTCACAAAATGTAAACTAAATTTACATTTAGATCTAAACTGCTAAATGCAACTATAAGGCATGAAGATATTATTTTACATTATTAGACAATATTTTCTATAAAGCTCCTTTTAAACAACGTGCATTGTGAAATATACAAATAAATTTGAATTGACTCTCAATTTTTTTATTATTTGAATACATAAGGCAAGTAAACAGACTCACCAGGCGCTAGGCCTGTCGCAATAATCAAGATATTGACTTATCGCACAATATATGTACATGACTTCAATAATTTTTGGTGACGCAATATATCGGCCATTATGTTTACATGATAATGAATGTCACCAACATTCTGCCTATCGTGCTGTCGTCTAGTCTGTTCTCCATGTCAGAGGCAAAAGCAGGGCTCGGGCAGTTCCTTCATGATGAATAGTTTTATTCATACACAGAGCAGTCATCGACAGGTGAAAAAAAGGCGTCTTTGGGCCGTTATAGTGTTTACTATATACTGTATTATTTACTATAAATACTGATAACTACAGACAGTTTGAAAGAACAAGTCCAAATGCACTTGATTTCAAAGCTGCAATCCACTGTTCTGGTGCAAATATAAACGTCACGGCGTAAATAGTTTTAGCAGTAGATAAGGCCCGTTGAGGCATCTGTGTCTTCATATGACGTCTGACTGCGAAGCAGGGTTTGTGTTTTCAGCAATAGTGTGCACCATTACTTTACAGAGAAAAGAAAGCCAGGGAAAATGTATAAATGGAACATTTCCATAAGAGCCTTTTGTGCATTTGCAAGTGCATTTTTTTCCTACTTGTTACTTTGCTTTTTTTTTTTTCATAGAAAATGTTTATTTACTATTTATTCAAGTTTTTTTTTTATTTAGGATATTACATTTTTTGACACTTTATTTCCATGATCTAAAGAATGATTGTTGTAATTTGAAAGTATGCAAGCCCACTTGCATTATTATCCTGTTATATTATGATTATATATTCAGTGGCATAAAATGGTCTTAAAATGGCAATAAAATTGTTATTCGCAATTATTTCTGGGACAATATATCGCACAGCAAAAAGTAGTTATCGTGACAGACTCACCTGGCGCTGATATGTGGGGTGTTGATTATGGGCCGTACGCCTGCGGGAAGATCCTCCTGCCCCTGCAGTTCTGCTGCATGTCTCTCCAGATCCACAGTCAGCACCTGCAGAGAAACATTCAATTATTTCAGCTTGATCTTCCGAGATTTTGGCATTAAACTGAGAACAGTGACGCATATGTAAATGCGTAACACAAAACCCACCTGATGAATTGCCACACCCAAGCAGTCCAGGATCTTCTCAGGCATTTCTTTAAGATCTTTGGCAAGATCAGGTAAAGAGTGTGAAATCTGTTTGTTGGACAACAGGTCTTTGTAGTCCACCAAAATGCTCCCTTTCCTTTCAATCTCATCCTGAAAAATTCCAAATGTAATATTTTGTTTTTCAACACTGGAAATAGGGAGAATCATGCTTTGAAATCTGATACCTTATCATAAAGATCCATCTGCGATGTGAAGTACCGTTCAAACACTTTTATCTTCTCAACATAAGGTGAACTCTCAACAAATCCTGGAAAAGGAGCAAACGCAAATCATAAACTATTGCAATCATGAATCAAAATCAAGAAGACATTCAGACATATATATCCAACAGGTCAAGAATACATTCATAATGTAAATGGGAAAATATAAAACCTTCAGAAAAATAGAGTCGCCATCCTTTGTATGGACACGTGATATCAAGGGTTGCCTGACTTACTTGAGGAGTAAATCCTGTGGAGTAAAAACAACAACATAAATAATAATAATAATAATAATAAAATGGCAAATGTCAGTTAAACAAGAAATAAATTATAATTTCTCAAATACAACATTATTAAAGGGTTAGTTCGCCCGAAAAAGCTTGGAAGAGCCAGGATATTTTTTAATATAACTCAGATTGTGTTCGGCTGAAAGAAGAAAGTCATACACACAAGATGGCTTGAGGGTGAGTAAAACATTGGTTAATTTTCATTTTTGGGTGAACTATCCCTTTAATATACTTAATTATATTTAATTTGTTTCCTAGTTCAGTTGTTTTTTTCTAATCTAGCTTTCTAAAAAATCTGGCATTCATAATTGAATACTGTTGTGCTCTGTGACGAATTGCTTATGTTTTTCTATAGCAAGTTGCGTTAGATAAAAGTGTCAACTAAATGCATGAATGTAAATTTTAAATTATTTTAATCAACTTTTATTGTCAATAGTCACAAGCTACCCAACTGTTCAGACACTTACTATTTTGTGTATTGTTGGTGGAATAGCTCCCTCTTCCTAAAAGAAAAAAATGAAAAATCCTGTTGTTTTTGTCGAGGGAACCAGTGTGATGCGAAGTGCCAGTTGGCCTACAAAGCGACATCATACCTGTACCACTCTATTAATATAATTAATTAAATTAAATTTGTTTCCTAGTTCATTTAGTTTTTTCTTATCTAGCTTTTAACAAACCTGGCATTGTATACTATGAATGAATAGTTAGCTCTGTGAGGAATTGCTTATTTCTATTGTAAGTTGCTTTGGATAAAATGCATAAATGTATAAAATGTATTTGAATCAAGTTTTTTTGTCAATGGTCACAAGCTACCCAACTGTTCAGACACTTACTATTTTGTGTATTGTTGGTGGGAAAGTTCCCTCTTCCTCTTCCTCCTCCTCCTCCTCTCCACTGATGGCCTCTCCATCCTCCTCCTCCTCTCCATCCTCTTCCTCCTCCTCCTCTCCATCCTCTTCCTCCAGCAGATGAGCTGTTTGCACCCCTCCATGACCCCCGGTCAGAACCCTGACTGCTCATCCTTCACCCTCGAAAGTCTGAAAGCAAAATTACAACAAATAAAGCTATCAACGTGTCACAGACACATGTTCACCCTAATATAGATCAATATAAACAATATAATATGGAATCAAATCAATACAGACCTGCTGTTTTACTTACACTTTATCATCTATTATAATAACTGAACACGTATCTTATATTTTACTAAACGTAAAGAGACTAAAATAAATCTAAATTCGGCGATATCAGTTCTAGAATGAGTCGAATAATGACACAAGTAACTTACAAACTTGTTTCTAACTTTACAGCGGCTCCAATTAATGTGGAAGAAAGAGCATACAGTGGGGAAAATGTTCGACATATATTTTATCAAATTAAGATATTTTAACAGATCTTATTGAGAGAAGTACTTACAGACACTGTTTGTTTACTTCCTCAGTGAGTGACTTCAAGTTTGGCGCTAATCGTGACGCCACTTCCGTACATGCGCTGAGCCGTAAACGTCGTTATCTTTTTTTTTTTTTTCGTCCTTTGCATGATGTTAGTTTTCTTTCGAAGCTACATTTAAATCCCATTTATTTTTTAGTAAATTCACGATTTTTTCGATTATTTCGAAAATGTATAGGCTACATGTTTATTTGTGTATTTTTCATGTTTAAATTCCTTGAGTATTTCAGTAGTTATCGATTTGATGCATTTGTTCATCCGTGGATGATAATAAAAGGACGTCGGTACGTCTTCATTCATGTATAATAATAAGAGGGCGTGATTACGTCTTCAACTACGATAATATGAGGGCGTGGCTACGTCTTCATGTATAAATAATAAGAGGGCGTGGTTACGTCTTTCAACCAAATAGTGTCGCAGTTTCTCCCTCAAGAGCGCGCATCATCATCAGCATCACCCGACAGCAGGAGGAGGAGGAGGAGGCGAGCATCCTTCATGATTCTGCATTAAAGCCGCACTCTATATCAACAAACACCGGGCCTTTACCGATCCAACAGCAGCTCTGCGTGAACACCACACATTAAATCATGGATAATTCCGGGAAAGAGAAGGAAGCCATGCAGCTGATGGCAGAGGCGGATAAAAAAGTCAAATCATCGGGTTCATTTCTCGGAGGGATGTTCGGGTGAGACAGAAATTATGCTGGTCACGATCTAACATTCAAAGACATCCAATTTCCTGTAGTATTTTCACATAGAATAAGTCTATAGAATGAAAATACCTTATTTTTTTTGGTGCATTTTATACCCTAAGCACGTATAAAATGAGCTGTATCCTTCCACGCGCCTCTCAACATGTCCAATGTCAAATATTTTCTATGTTGCGACATACAACCTGCTTTGTATTTGATAGGCCTACATCATTTGCTGAACCATTCATTTCGAAATTGCCTTTAAATGAAAGAAATGTTGATGTTTTCACAGGGGAAATCATAAGGTTGAGGATGCATGTGAAATGTATGCCAGAGCTGCCAACATGTTCAAGATGGCCAAAAACTGGACTGGTATGCACAAGTCATTTCATAATTGATATATTAAAGTGGTAAATTATTTCACCAAATGTTTAAAATTTTGTAATGCTGTTGAAGTAGGCCTATTATTAGATAGTCACTCCAAAGCATCATTTGACCGGCCATCTTTGTGCTCGAACCCAGTTCATGATTAGTGATCTTACTGCAGTATACAGATGTGTGTTTAAGCATTCACCCTGCTTCTGAAGAGTTCTGTCATTATTGTCAGTGATCTAAAGATGTATGTGTTTTGCTGCTGTAGCTGCAGGCAGTGCTTTCTGCCAAGCTGCAAGACTTCACATGCAGATGCAGAACAAACTGGACTCGGCCACCAGCTTTGTTGATGCTGGAAATGCCTATAAGAAGGCAGATCCTCAAGGTGAGAGAGCTTAAAATAACACTGGTTTTAAAGGGGTCCTATCATGCAAAATTGACTTTTAACATAAATGTGTGTCGGCAGTGTGTTACACAACCACCATATAATGGTAAAAATCCACCCACTCCTCCTTTTTTAATCCCCAAAAATTAGTGTCTCAGAACAAGCGTTTGCAGATTCTAGCATATGTGACGTCACAAATGTGTAGGCCCCGCCCACTACTGATGACAGACTCCGCCCTATTAGCATAGACCCCGCCCTGAGTGAGCTGTACACAGTCCACCATGTTTATCTCCTCACCAGAGCATTCAACACTAGCGTTCATGTAAGATTTCAGTCAAGAGCAGTGTGTGATTTTATGTTTTTCTTTTGTTGTTTGATTCGTATTAACAGCATATACAGCAGTAAGTACTGTACGTATACGCTGCTTTCACTTAAATACACAGATCTAATATACACATGCGATTTCTTTACTTGCCGTTTACATTCACAGACATAATCGACTGTGTTTATGTGAACTTGTTTAACATAACTGTGAGTATTTGACAGTTTAAGCGCAATAACATGTGAAAGAGAACTTAGTTTAATACTCACGGGACGCGCCGTCTGATATCCAGCTTTCTGTGTGCGTGCTTCGATGTGTGCGTTCAGAAAACCATATATCAGAAGTTTAGACTGATATGGTTTTAAAACACATGCAGATGATACACTTTAATGATGATGAAGAACTGCAATGTCTTGTGAGCGTGACCGCGATAGAGATGATAATCAAAACCCAACAGATTTGTAGTTTTTAGAGTATCAGAGGCACGAGCTGTAATGGCTCCGCCCTCTTCTGGAAAGCTCATTTACATTTAAAGATACATGCACGACAACAGCATGTTTTTCCTTCCACTCATAAATATTATATTACATCATCAAAACTTATATTACATCTAGTAAAAAGGGACATAATAGGTCCCCTTTAACAAACAATCTAATTTCCAAAAGTTGTAACACGCCTACACATGTCTGTTGCTTGATTTAATAATTGCTTGGATGAGATTATGTGTGAAGATGAATTTGTAAGAATTTCATTTGACTCATTTTGTTCTCTTCTGTTTGAATGAATCACACAGAGGCTATCAACTGTTTAAACGCAGCCATCGATATTTATACAGACATGGTAAGACACTGGGACTTGTGCGTATATTGATGCGTAATAATTTATGCATTTTTCTGTGGTTTGTTATGTGCCTGTTTACTGAGCATGTGGATGTTATATAACATTAAATCTCCAATTTGTATGTGTGATTGACAGGGAAGGTTCACGATTGCTGCAAAGCATCACATGACCATTGCAGAGATCTATGAATCCGAGTTAGTGGATATTGAAAAGGTGTTGTTTGCCTTTAAAAATATATTAGATGCAGTCTTGCGCATTATTTCCCCAAAAATGCTTTTGAAGGTCAATGTAACAGGCCTGAATGTTGTGATGTTGTTTTAGACCATTGCACACTATGAGCAGGCCGCGGATTATTACAAAGGCGAAGAGTCAAACAGGTTTGTATTTTCATTGTTTGTCATTGTCGTTTTCCTCTGTGTAAATTCTATTAGAATGTCATTCAATATTTATAATTATCCTCCATTTCCTTTTATTGTGGGTTGTAAAAGAGCTCTCTTTGTAAATGCTCATTTATATTGCTTGATGTTTTCTGGTCAAGCTCTGCTAATAAGTGTCTGCTGAAGGTGGGCTCATACAGCGCTCAGCTCGAGCAATACCCCAAAGCCATCGAGATCTATGAGCAGGTCAGTGGGACAGACTCAACCCTTCTGTTATTATGTTACTCATTTATTTATATTATTATACATAATAATACTAAATAGGCATGTTATATATTATTTATTTTAGTTTTTACAAAAAAATGTAAATCACATAATAATGTAACATAACAGAAACTAAATATTTTCCACAAAAAAATGTACACATTTTTTTTTTTTTTTAACAAAACTTTAATTTTTTACAGTGTGAATTGGGTCTTTATAGAGTTGCAGAATTAATGGTTAAAAGATTGTGATCTCGATTCAGACACCCACACTACCTTATTCCTAAATGATGTCTGCGGTAACGTTAAAAATAGAGTATTGACGCTTGACGCTTGACGCTTCAAATAGGTCCTCAATACATAGGTCCTCAAGTATGTGGCGATGAATGACTGTTAAAAAATGTGTTTGTCATTGAATCTTTCATTCAAGTGATTTGTTCAAAAACGCTGATTCATTCAGTAATGAAACATGAGTAATGAAACATGAGTCATTGAATCATTCTTCCAAAAACATTGGCTGCATCCAAAATCGCATGCTTCCCTACGATATAGTAGGAGAAGAACAGAATGTGACAAAAGAAGTATGTCAGAATTCACAGTACTCATAAAAGAGAAGGCAAAATGTATTCCTTGTCTACCTCCGGTAGATTCTGAAGTGTGCATACAATGGACACTTTCCCATCCCATGAGGCCACGGGAGAGGATTTGTGAATGACGGTGAAGCAATGTAACTGATGCTGGAAGGTCACATGATCATAACAACATGGCAAATGTATTATATTCATACTACATACAGATACTAAATTGAACAATAGAGAATGCGATTTTGGACTTCGCTGAAGATTCATCCAGTAATGAAACAAGTAAAGTCTTTATGAGTTAGTCAGTGAATCATTTATTCAACCCGGTTTTTCTTTTTTAATAATTCAAATTAATTTTTAATTAATAATGTTCAATATTTTTATATTAATATTTTTAATATAATATTAATATTTATATTTTTGTTAAAAAAAACGAATTAATACTTTTAAATAGACTGCAGCAATTAACATTTAGCCAGAATATCTAGTAAAAAATATATATATTTGTTTAGTTATCTGTTCAGAATTGTAGGAGAATCGTGATCTGTTTTAAACAAAAATATATAGCTTCCTCACTTCCTACCTTGTAATGCATCATCCGAAGGCAGCATTTGTAAGCTTTCGGACGCAGCCAATATCTCATAAACCTAGATTACAGGTTAGTAAGTCAATAAGAGTCAGGATTAACGAAAGAGGATTCAGTAGCGAGTGTGAAAACAGTATTTATTGAAGGAGCTAATCAGAATAGATGGCATGGGTCAGATGAACAGAGCCCAATCCGTCGTAGACACGAACACCGGGAACTCCAAACAATCTGACAAACACATGGCGGATGGAGGACAATAAATGGCAGCCGCAGCGCTGAAGATCTGATCAGCGGCAATCACCAGCCACACCCACACACACACACACACACACACACACACACACACACACACACACACACACACACACACACACACACAGGGAGAAAGAGTCAGTGAATTCATGAACCGTGACAATAAGTAAATTCGTTTTTACAATGTTGTGGAAATGAGAGTGAGAAAGAGAAGTAAAATCCCTTCAGTTCAGTTCAGTTCAGGACAGATGATATGAGAGGTAGGGAAGTGGTTTACAGTAGTCACCAAAAGGTTAAAAGTTTAAATCACAGAAATAGCAATTCATGCATCATCAGTATTGGGAGCAAAATGTACTATAAGGAAGAAAGCATCTGCTAAAAAAGAATAATAATAAAAGAGATCTATGGAGCATGTACCATTATTGAAGGAGACTCGTATGGAATATAAGGGTGGTTTAGGTAAAGTAAGCATGATGAACACCAGTGCACCTTCATGTTTGCATTGTAAATCTAATCATATCCTTCTGCCCTCGGTAAATGATGAAAGTTAAAGCTGGTCTCTTCACATTCAGGTTGCAACCAGCACAATGGACAACCCTCTACTGAAATACAACGCTAAAGAGTACTTCTGGAAAGCTGCTCTGTGCCACTTCATCGTGGATGAATTAAACGCAAAGGTTAGTCATTTTTTAACTTGCAGTATAAAGTGTGTAGGCTATTTAGTTCTTTAATTCAGTTACTATAGTCTCTTATAGCAACAATCCTTCTTGCTAATCACATTTATTTACCTAAAAAAAAAATATTTAAAATAACAGTGTTAAGGCCTGTTCAGACCAAAGATGATAACTATAAAGATTGAGTTAGAAAAATCGTTCTATGTATAAAAGAATAGCAGAGTTCACACCACAGCTACAACGACATAGAGAAACAATATCATTGGAATCACATTCAGAATTATGAACGATAAAAACATTGACAGCCAATCAGAATCCATTCTGCTTTAAGAGCTCGAGCATTTAAAGCGGCAGACGACAAAACTGCAGCGCGTGCTTACAATAAACAAAACGATATTGTGCGTTGGTGTGGATGCTAATATAGTTATTGTTAAAGTTATTTATTTATATTTATAGACCTTTATAGTTATCTTTCTTGGTTTGAACGGGCCTTTAATGTTGTAAAATTAAGCATTTATGAAACAATTTCAGTTGTAAAGCAGCTCTACAGTAGACACTAGTGTCATTCAGCTCAATTTAGTTCAGTGTCATTTAGTTCAGTTTAATAACTATCAATGTTGCATCATTTGTTCATCATTTATGAAACAAGTTCAGCAATTGTGTTATTATTTAGCTTAAGTTAGTAGTAATGGCGATAGTTCAATAAATGAAAATTCTGTCATCATTTACTCACCCTCAAGTTGTTTCAAACATTTATAAATTGCTATCTACTGTTGAACACAAAAGAAGATATTTTGAAGAATATGGGTAACTAAACAGTTTATGGGCCCCATTGACTTCCATAGTATTTTTTTATTTTTTGGAAGTCAATGGGGCGCATCAACTGTTTGGTTACCCATATTCTTTAAAAGCTCTTCTTTTGTGTTCAGCAGAAGAAAGAAATTCATACAGATTTGGGATTACTCGAGGGTGAGTAAATGATGACAAAATGTTCATTTTTGGGTGAACTGTCCCTTTAAGCTGGTTGATATTGCAGTTGTCTTACACTGACACCTAGTGGCATTCATGCAGCAAACATTTTCAGTCACCAATGCCCTTGTAAATATGCTGTTCCCAGTCAGCTGTTATTAATTCCTTTCTAGCTCATCTGATGCAAATGTTCTGTTTGTTTTCTATCAGCTTGCAATTGAAAAGTATGAAGGGATGTTTCCTGCATTCTCTGATTCAAGAGAATGTAAGCTGTTGAAAGTAAGTACAATTGTTTCATTTATTTAGCAGTATTGCGCTGCAGTGATGATGCATTTTTGTAGGCCATCCCAGAAGTTAGCATCCCCTCGACGAAAACCAAACAGGATTTTTTTCATTGGCTTTTGGATTATTTTGGTCTATGAGCAATAAGTAAATTCGTTTATGATTCTTACATGTTTTGTTTATCATGATAATCACAAATGAACACAACTTTATGAATTTTGAAGCCTAAATACAATCGGTAGAAGTAAAAGGCGTGTGGGCTATTAGTGAACAATCAGTGCAAGGCAATCGGTCAGTACAGTTTATTGAGTGCAATAATATGTTTTTTTTTTCATATTTTGCAGTATTTGCACTGATGGTTTTGTCTTCTTGTACAGAAACTATTGGAGGCTCATGAGGAGCAGAACAGCGAGGCGTTCACTGAAGCCGTAAGTTTAGAACCTCTGAAATGTGCAGTGGCTTTGGATGATCATACCGTACACTTTCGAATATAAAGGTTCTTTACTGGCATTGATGGTTCCATGAAGTTTTTAAGAGTATATAAGAGACACCGGGGCTAGTTGTCACACGTGGACTCTGAGGTTTTAAGTCAAAAGTCCAGATGCTTGTTTTGTTTAGTACTTTTATTTCAACTCTCTTTTAAAAAATTGAATGATACTGATATTTTTGTTACATTGTTACTGATATTTTTGTTACACTGTTGCTATTGTATTTGTTATTTTGTCTTGCATAATAGATTTAATTTTGCTGAAAAGACTATTTTTGAAGGTTCATTGCTATACATAAATAGCCTGGGAAAACCCAGACTACTTCCGGCGAATTTCAATTCTCTCTTCAGGATAGTCTGGAGAAGAGCCCATTCAAACTCATTACTGTGCCGCCGAAATCGCGGCACCAATCAGAAACGTTGGGGGAGGGATTTACATGATGACGACAGCGCAGCGACGCTGAAGGAGTTCTCACGCACAGTGTTGCCAACTTAGCGCCTTTGTCGCTATTTTTAGCGACTTTTCAGACCCCTTCAGCGACAATTTTTCAAAAAAGCGACTAGCGACTAATCTAGCTACTTTTTGAACAAACCTCAGTAACCTCCAAATGTTGCCAGCATGAGTCCTGCGAGCGCGAGGTTTGCTTTCTCCTTGCCGTCACACACCTCTCTCTGCGTCTACCCTGTTCTGTGAATGGCTGAGGGCAGCAGCACGGCAGCTAACAGACGTGAATGAGCAGTGTTGTTTCCACGGATGGACTTATCACTTATCTTTTGTTTATATTTAAAGTATTTAGTTTGAACATTTTATTTTCCTTTCTTTTCTTGTGCTTATTACTTGTAATACTCACTATCACAGTGCTTTAGTTCAGTTCCCGAACTCTCTCAGTTCAGATAATTTTACACATATAAAAAATAGTCATTCAATAGCTACTCGTTCTATTGTCTGACAAAAAAATATAGTAAATGAGAACAGCTTTATTGGACATTCGGCTATATAGCCTATATTATATTATATTATATTATATTATTTTATATTATATTATATTATATTATATTAAAATATAGTATGTAGGCATGATTTTAATGAGAAAAAACATTAGGCAGGCAGAACGAAAGTACGCCGCGATGACGTCATGAATATGCTAATTGACGTATGACGTCATCTAGCGACATTTAGCTACTTTTAGGGGAGGCGTTAGCTACTTTCCTTTGAAAATAGTTGGCAACACTGCTCACGCAGTGAAAAATACATTGCGGAGCAGAGAGGAGACTGACAACACGCTGGCAGACAGGACAGAGCAGGCTACTTTTCGGTTACGTTTGATATTAAACATATTAAACAAAGTCTCAGCTTTCAAATTTGGTAATTTTTTTAAAAGAAATTTAAACAATAAATACCGTTTTGTTGCTCTTTAATGTGCCGTGACAGATCGCTGTAGAGCATCAGTTAAAGCTGTTCTTGTGAACCGATCATCTCTTCCTTCTAGTTAATTTATAGCCTCAAATAAACATGAACAAACATATGAAGGAATGTTGTTTTAACCACGGAAAGGCGTCAGTACACTCCGTTTTTCAAGTTCAAATCCTCCTATGTTAATCTACTCTCCTAACTGCTTTGTCGGACAAAATGGCGGATGGCGAAGTATGATTGGTCAGATCACCTGTCAATCAAGCTGAGCTACGTCGGTTGGTGACGCCCCTTTGGAAATGATTCGTCTACATAGCTTCCCCAGACCCTTCACTCAGTTTCAACTGAGAAGCGTCTGGTTTTTTAACCAGGCTAATACATAAATTGACTTTCTTAAGAAACAATTGAGAAAAGGTGTGACAACTAGCCCCTACGTCATTTATATTTATGCATTTGTCATCTGTTCGTGTTGTGGAACATATATAACAGAATCACTGTACAAATGTGTAGAAATATCATATCCAGCACATGTTTTTCTCAGGAGTTTTTGCTCATTTTGATCTCTAAATCATGTGCTGACCTCCTCCAGGTGAAGGAGTTTGATTCGATCTCCCGTCTCGACCAGTGGCAGACCACCATGTTGCTGCGTATCAAGAAGACCATCCAGGGTGATGCCGGTGACCTGAAGTGATGTGTCCAGGACAAATACTGTGGCATTATATCTAGTTTAATTTCTTACCGTATTGTGTGTGTGTGTGACAATCTGGTTGAACATTTCTGTAGTGATACTAGCTCAAATATCAGCCGTTTCTTGGAAAATTCAGAGGGAACTTGCATTGCAATTGCCTTGCGTTTGAGAAAATAGAAGTATATACAACACTAATATGGATAATTCTCTCATGGAAGGCATTTCTCTATCCCTTTACTTCGCCATGAGGAAATCTTTACCGTACACCCTTGTTTGTACTTGTGTGTGGCATGCGAGACCCGTAGAGCTGTTCTCTTTCTAATGTTCACCTCAGTGTTGTCACTGGCATTGTCATGCATGATAAATGTTTAAAGTGTGTTAATGTGCTGTAGGATATCAGGATTTTGTGAGTGCACTTTATTTCAGGCCTAATCAGCTGTCTACTCTGTTTAGATTGAAAACACATCGCCTTTGCTCAGTTAAACCATTTTTGTGCCACTGGTCTCAGAAATGCATCCTCACGTTGTCTTTGTCGATATGGCAGTGTCAGTTCTGTCGGAGTATTTGCTTTAGTGGTTGAATTAAGCGTTGTACATGTTTCATAATCAGTAGAATAGTGTCTCTTGCTCACTTGTGGTGAATTTCTCGGCTCAAGTGATTTTTCACAGTGTGATGTTACAGAAAGCCTTGATTCTCTAATGCAGATCATGTTGAATATGTACATGCAAGTTCTGATTGCTGATTTCTTAAGTATTATTTGTAATTTTCACGTTTATTGGTTGTCGTTTCACATGGATACGGGGCATTTGTTGTTTTGGGCATTCAGACCTTATGGATTATTTTAGTTTGAGTGCTACTTTTTGTGCTTTGAAATTCTTTACAATATTGTTGATAATTTAATGAAGAATAAAGAGCTTTACTCTTTGTGTCGGTAATTAAATTGTTGATTGAATGCTCTATCTAACATGTTTTATGACTGAAAGGGGATTAAATAATGTATGTTAAAATGTGCTTTCAAATAGGCAAGTCTTATTAAGACGTTTTAATAAATGTTCTAACTATTTATTCAAAGAGAAATGAATAAATTATCATCCACACCATGTCTGGAGTTTATGGTCATATTTTATATACTCATGCATGGAAACTCTGAACAGCAAAAATCTGCAGTAAGACGTCATTTTTCTGACAGGTGTATGTGATTTCAAATGCTGTAAGTATGTAAATATGTATAGAATATATTTAGACAAAATGATAACAGCTTAATAGGGTTTAAGTTGTTAAAATTTATGTAGTTGCTGGACTGTCCAAGCCCTTATTAGGGCTACGTGCAATTGAAGCCCTCACACTAATACAGCGTCTCCACACTGTGAGCAACAGGAGGACATTATAGAAGAGTATCTCTCAGTATTCTCTGACTTAGGCAAATTAAAAGATGAGTAGCTGTAATATCTTCAGAATTACTGAGAAGTCTTGTTTCAAATATAATTATTTTGAAGTGCTGGTGCTTAATGTAACACTATCTAGTGTATTTGATAAATCACGTTTGACATTTGTACAGACTACATACAGGCCATCAGGTAATGTAATTGTGTATTGTCAACAATAAGCATAAACATTCTGCATTTACATTTTGTAGTGTGGATCATTCATTGCAACATTTAAACTGATTCTCATGTTTAAGAATGTGATATCTGCTTGGCAAATAATTTATGCTACTGCCCACTGACATGCTTTTAAAACTACTGTTATCCTTTTTTTTAGCATTCAAATACCTTAAAATGCACGTGTGTAGATCGGGAAAATCAAAATGCCCTAACTATTTGGTCATCAAACCCTGCGTACGGCCCTAGTTAAAACTGATCGAATCTCTAGTAATCTTTTTCCAAATAATACAATTACTACTGGCGTGACATAGCTGAAAATGCGAATTAGTATTCTTCTTAATATTAGATTTCCAATGCATGGCGAAAAAAGTCACATTTAAAGTAATTATTTAAAAATTGTTAAACGTTAGAAAATGTTCTTATTAAAAAAATAATGTATTTCTGACTGGGTGGGTGGGCAAGCTGTAGCTGCGCCCCAGACTGTAATAGAAAGAGTATTATTAATATTATTTAATTTTAAATGGATAAGGAAAATAAGTGGCTTGAATCCAAGCTAGACCATTTAAAAATGTTAAATACACAAAAAACTAAATGTTTATTTTAACTGCATCTGTCTCTAAAAAGTCAACAGTGAGTGATTTGATTAGACCTATTGTTAATTACAAAGCTTTTTTTAAAGCTAAAGTAAAAAGAGTTTCCACAACCTTTCTGAATTATTTACATAGAGTTTTATTTACATAGACAAAAGACTATGTGATCATACTAAATTTTATTAAATTTGAAATGATTTTCACTTCCTAACTAAAACTTCTGGTTGACAAATGGGTAAACCCCGTTTGAAGGATAATGACAAAGTATAAAGATTTAAAAATTATACTTAATTTGTATTTGGGGGCTGCAGTGTGATCCTTAAATAGTGTCTTTTAATATGTCTTCAGATTATTCTTGTTTTAAATATGCCTGACAAGATTGTTTGGTATAAACTATTGTTACACTGAATGATATTTTAGTTGGTGTCTTATGTAATCATGTTTAAAATGTATGATAATCATTATTTTTTTGCTCAGGAAAATATCAAATTAAACAGGACACATTCGACACATTAATGTACGGGGGAATATTTTAAAAAGCTGTATTAAAATGTAATTTTGTTGATGCTTGAAACCCCCTTTTTGTCTTTGACCCAATCACAAATGATACGTGCCAGTAAAACTAAGGTATCATTTTAATTTGACTTAAAAGAATTAATGATCATTCTTAAAAGTAGCATTCTGCTGTTGGAGTGTTGTAATATACAGCCGTGCTCAGTTAAATCATTAACCAGATTAACGGTCGATCAATCAATTAATTAAACTATTGCCCAAAATTACTAAAACGCCATCCGAATTCGACAAATAATAAATTTTCTTGTCCCTAATAATCATAAACATAATGCAGGGGACACTGTAATTTGACCTGCAGCAGTGCTAAACTGTTCACTGCATCATAATTAACAACACAAACAATCAATGTATGAATCAAACTCACTAAGACTGCTGTCAGTTTCTTTTCCATGCATCATTTTATTGTATCCATTAATGTGGTTACAGATAAATCATATAAAACAGTGAAATCTCTGTTTGAAATAAAAACTAATGTGAACCTAGCACTTTCTCCTTCACCATTCCAGACATCCCACCCTGCGGGAGGTAGCGTGCAATCCCCCCATCTGAACCATAGACAGTAAAAGAAATGGACACAGCGACCCCATAGACTTCAACAGAGAAAAGGGAAGTCAATTAGAAGCACTGACTTTCTGATGGCTGAGCGAACTGCACAGACTCACACTGAGCTTGACGACACAGATGTGACGTGAGAAACCCGTCTGTCTTCTAGTAGCTGTGCCGAGAGAAATCTCAATCATTCCTTTCCGAAACTTGCAAAAAATGGAGAGTGTGAGTAGGAGCTGTCCATGAGCGAGGAGCAGGAGAAACTTTTGTTAAGTATTCTGATTAATTATTTTGTCATTTTTCCTCCACGTCCCCCCGATTGCCCGTGAGCTTCTCCTCCTGTCCATACGGTAATCTCTCTACTGTGCGACAGAGAGTCGCGTGGTTATGACGCAATCGTTAGCCTATTTTTACAAAAACTGCTTCTACGGGGCCATAATGTAAGATACAAGGTAATGGAGCCTTTTATACATTTTCGTGTTTCTTTAGAAATAAATAATGGACAAATGGAGTCTTTAAACGCCTCTGATGTAAAGTTATTCGCTGTCAAAGTGACGCCAAAATGAAGGGAATTCAATGGAATGCTAACAGCAGGTGATGGTCTGCTAATCAATGGCGGCCTCGGGGAAGCTTCAGTTTATAGCTGATAGATTACCCCCTTGATCTGAACCTAAAAATTAGCATTTGTGAGCAACAACTTAATAGCCTAGAAATCTAGACGCACCCTAGCGGCAGCAAAATTTATTTTGCAACCAGGGTAGTCTAGCAACTCTCCGTTGACTTTCGAGCTGGAAAAAACAAACTCTGGTCAGGCCAATCACATCGTGTATAGAGTCGGTGGGCGGACTTAATAATGACGACAGAGTTGCGACGGTTACCTGCTACTTGAAAACAAAGAATGGCTGATGACGAACAGCGGTCTTTCGAATCGGCTTTGGCCGCGACTCTGGAGGACTTGGAGTTAGGCTTTTCTTTGAGAAAAGAACAAATAAACAGCACTTAAGTCATTCTTAAAAAAAGGAAGATGTGTTCGTAGTTTTGCTGGCCAGATATCGGCAAAAGTTTAATCTAGCTCCGCTGATGGGAAAACGCTCTGATTGGTTGTAGCGCTATCCTATTGCTTGCAGAGGAAACTGGAAAGACAACCGTTTATCCCGCCCCTCGGATTGAGCCCTGCTAATGGTGAGTTGCCAGACCTAACATCTTGATGTAGGTCTGGCTTGCCAGGCTAACAACTTGCAGCTAATGAAAAAAAAAAAGAAACAAAAGAAAGGTCAGACCAAATCAAGTTACACTCTTTGTTGTAATTAAACAAAGATATTTTGAACTTCCACAAGGTACAAATGATACAGAATAGAAATATATATATGGACATAAATGATACTTTTAACTTGTCATTTATTTGTTTATTGTGGTTCATTTACCTAAAAATATTGTAAATGTCTGATTGACACTTTAAAATATGAAATACTACTGACTGATTCAAATTTGATACTTCAATCATAACCAATTATATCCAATAATACCACTGATGTAAATGAGTAGATGATTGCTGTTTAGATGTAATTATTTTAGATGTTCAGATATTTGGATACTGTCAGCAACAGATGTGTATAGCTGGAGGCTAAATGAAGTAGAAACCCAGAGCATCAATATCAAGTCTACTTCTCCCCATAATGGCGTAACACCTTCCAGACTTCACATCCACACTCACAGGCTCACCCAGGTGATCACACTTAACAGATAATGACTCTTTTTCACCATTGATTTTGGCAACCACAAGTTCCAGACCCCCACATTTGGTATGATCAATATTTGGCCACAGTGTTGCAGCAACAATTTTGTCATTTTTGTCAAGTACAAATTTTTGTTCTTTAGATCCTGCTACATTACCAGCTTTCCCCACTTGGTCAGTGTTTAAAACCACCAGGATTGAGTTCAGTATCATCTAAAAAGCACAAATGTATTTAATGTGAATCAAGTAGCTAAATAAAATCAATGTGATTCAAATAGGATAAATTAGAAAAAAGAAAAGAAAAGAAAAAATCACCCACCTCGTCGTAAGTAATGTAGATCTCTGAAATGCTGCTGGAAATGCACTTAAAGGAGAATTCACTACCTCCGTTCCCACCCACAATCACATCTTGTGCTGAGAAAGGAATTAAGAGAGAGAGAAAGTTTTTTTTTTTGCTATACAAATTGCTACAACTTCAATACGGTGGTCAGTCCTGTTTTAAAGGGGTTTAAAGGGATAGTTCACTTTGAAATTAAATTTTGGTATGTTTTAGCTTACCTCAAGGGCATCCAAGATGTAGGTGTCTTTTTTTCCGCAGTAGTTTAAATTTTGATATTTTTAGGTCAAACCGTTCTTGTCTGTCAGTCATATAATGCAGGTCTATGGTCACCACCTCAAAGAGCATGCACAGAGTCCAAATTAAAACAATTCCCCATTGTCCAAATTAAACAATTCCCCATCGTAAGTACACACTGATGGCCTAAGACACGAAACGAGCGGTTTGTGTGAGAAAACCAAGCGGCAACCTCCCCGTCTCTCTCTTGAAACCAACACGGAAGTGAGTTAAACTGCAATTCGTTGACTGGCCGCTTGAGGCTGTTGTCAGAAGTGAGTCAAATCTGTATCTCCCCCATGTTAAAATACCAAATTTTACAGCAGAAAAAAACGTGTTTAAAGCCTGGTGTCTGTATGTGGATTTGGTCTATACAGCTAATTTTGCCCTTCATAACAACTGTGAGGGGGGTGAATTATTTTATAACTCGTCCGTTTAGTTGATTAATATTTAAATTTAAGGGTGTGGCCAAGCCACTTGAGTGACAGATGGATTGCCGCTGTCAGTGCTAGCCGTTTGTCTGCTGTTACTAGCCGTCACTTCACCTCAGCAATGTTAGCTGCTGAACTTGCCATCTCTGCAGTGTTTGTGCTTTTTTTCGGGATTATTATTTCATACAATTTAATACTTGGGTAACGTTACAAAGCCCACGTCTTTGGATTCCGTCGTTATCGTTCGAGAGAAGAACCAGCGCTGTATTTCAGTTGTTTTCCTCTGTGAACATGCACTAATGGATGTCTGACAATTTCGTTGCTTTTTGGGGTTTTCAAATTTAAAACGTCAATAAATGCTCGTTCGTTCTGCTCCCATGGAACAGATGGATTATGTTTATGTAAGTTACCGTCAGATGAAATCATGCGGGCGTCGGCGCTTTCTCCGTCCGTGAATGAGCGCGGATTTTCTAGCGCATTTACTTGCACTTCAAAGGCAATATATCTATGGTTTAACGGTTAAACCATAACCCATTTGAGAGACGGCCAACATCAGAATTTAAAATGGACTTAATAAGCTCTCTACGAACTTGAGCGATGCCGCGCTGACGGACCATGAAAGAGTGACGGACATGTATGCACATAAATCACTGTCACACACAAACACTCTCGAAGTAATACACAGTCTCACTTGTAGCCATGTCTTTTAACTATTATATTATTTCGAAGGGCAAAAATAGGAACGTTTAATTGGCTTTACATCATCAGCTAACTCGATCACGTCGAGCTAGGTGATTTCAGATAGCCAGGCCAGGCTCCTCAGCTCCACTCACGCCCGCCTGTTTGCCTATTTTCTGTTATCCGGGAGTGACACAAGGCCAAGATGGCGACGGCCGGCTCCGCCCACTTTAGGCTTCAAAAATGCTCTTCAGAAACCTAAGGGTGACGTCACGGACACTACGTCCATATTTTTTTACAGTCTATGGAGAAAACGAACAGTATTTATATCGTTTTTAGCTCTTATACACAGCCACGTCCAAGTGATCTGAGGGCGCGCGCGCATCCTGGTGTGTGACGTGTGCGCAGACTGGTGCATAGATATATACACTAGATGTCGCCTTAAAGACATTTGTTCCAATGAACTGCCGTAGACAAGGCAACATCTAGTGTATATATCTATGCACCAGTCTGTGCACACGTCACACACCAGGATGCGCGAGCGCCCTCAGATCACTTGGACGTGTCCAAATGTAAAAAGCATTCAAAGGCACTGTCCATTAATTAAGACTTGATGGAGGAACTCGCTCCTCTCCATACGGTCAACTGAGGCCATGTCCACACTAATTCGTTTTCGTTTGAAAACACACCTTTTTCTCTCCGTTTTGGCCTTCCATCCACACTGAGACCACATTTTTATTAATGAAAACTAAGCTGTTTGAAAACACACTCCAAAGTGGATAAATTTGAAAATGCCCTTTTTGCTGAAGTGTGGACTGTCAAAACGGAGGTATTTAAAAAACGATTATGTAAGTTTAGTCATGTGACTCATATTATACCAATTAGATATTCATGTTTATACCGGTATTGTGCCTGTTATGTGCTATTCATTTTCACACTGTTGCTAAAATATGTTACTTTGCACTCTCTTCATATCACAGTCCTGCAAAGATGACAGAATTTACTCACATTTGCTGTCCTGCGGCAAAACATGAGAGCATGTTGCATTTTAGGCCAAACACATGGTGACTGTGTATGGTGAGATATTTTGCTAAATAAAATGATCGTCCTGTCAGAAGAATTGTGTGATAACTGTATTATTTATTTTTCCGTCTGTATTATCTCAGTGAGCTTTTACGCATGTGCAGTAAGGTGAATTTAGTGTTTTCAGGCGTTTTCTGATAGTTTCTCATCCACACTGAAACGTCGAAAAACGTCTGAAAACACTAGTGTGGACGGAGAGCTTTTTTAAATGAAAACACAGTTTTCAAATGTACCTGGATTAATTTAAAAACTTTGTTAAAACTTTGCAGTTCTATGGAAATCACCATGGTGTTTTGTGTGACAATACAGAATGGTACGTTGATGACAAGGTCAACCGTTAGGCATTATCCATTGTTAATCCCTTCCATGAACCCCCCTCCCTTTCCACCTAACTCAGATGGACAAAGAAACAAGCAAACAAAGAGAAATAATAAAACAATACATTTAAAATAATGAAGTAAAAAAAAAGGTCCTTCTAATAGACAAAGCTAGATAAGAAGGAGAAAGAGGCTACTACTTCATCTTCGTAGAGGTAGAGGACTTCGTAGATGACCAAAGGTGAAATGGAGTGTCAGAGATGAATGGGGGGGAAAGTAGTTGTAGATAAGCATGTGAATAGAGCCTCAGTGAAAACAATTGTTTCCTAAATTAAACCCAGATTTTTGTGTGTATCAGTTTCTGTACACACACATGGTGGACAATTGTTGGAGTATCTATCCCTGTTCCAAAAGAGCAGTAATATTGCAGGCCCAGTAATATGGCTGGAAGTTGGGAAGTGTGTAACGGTGGCAGGCCCAAACGAAATGTAAATCAACAAATGAAAGATGTATGTATAAAAAAAACAATTAATTCGGGCGCCAGACAAGCTTAATCTTGTCAAATGTTTTTCCTCAGAATAGCTCTTTAAGCCACCAGTTACGAATAAACATGAATCAGAGATCACACAAAGAAAGTTCAGTTTCACAGTTATATTTTCATAATTTTCAAAGAAATCAGACAAAAAATCTCAGTTTCACCATAAGCAAAGAATCAAAACAAACTAAATACACACCAAATAACTTTGGTTCAAGTTCAAAATCCTACAGTATTTACACCACTGGTTTTTGTATTGGAGAAAAAAAAAATACAATAAATCAAACTGACAATGAAATCAACCGTTTAAACATAACGAAACACTTCACTGTATTACACAGATACGAAATACGTGGCGAAAGTGGTTGCGTGGATGTTTGGTTTGCTTGAAGCCGGTGGTGCATGCGTGTGCGTGCAGGCATGTGTGTGTGTGTGAAAGAGCGTTGGCCGATAATGGCAGGAAGGAAAGTTTTCGAAGTGAGGGTAAAACAGGGAATAACCTGGAGAACTTGCTCACTCGTCAGCCTCAAAGACAAGCTTCGCTGTGTAGCCGGTGTCCAGAGGTGCAGCGCACTCTCAGTGCCAATCGCTAGGCAACTCCCGCTCACTCTAGATCCACGCACAGCCCAAACACAGCGTCTCGCGTCTCACTGACTGTGGATTCGTCTCAGGTAACCCGTTCCTTTTTTCTCTCTTTTTTCTCTCTTACAACTCCACCTTATATACTCATTTCCTCACTTCCGGATAATTGATTTCCCTCCTCCTTCCAGTCACGCAACTTACGTTTTTTCCTTATCGCCACACTCCCCCCCTGGAGAAAGCAACCCAAGGTTGTAGGATAGAAAGTGTGGATTAAAATCCCAAGAACTCTTCATCTTCCTCTGACGATTCTTGGAATATTTCAAGGAGTCTTTTCCTCTCCTGGATTTCCAACACTCCTCGGCTGTGGGAAAGCATGCTTTTAAATTACTCACATGCACATTACGCACATCTTCTCCAGAGGACTCCAATGCCACTTGATAATGTATTGGTCCCTGCTGCTTTATTATCCGATAAGGACCCTTCCATCGTTGTGCAAGTTTTCCACTGAAATGGTGTTGGGCACTAGATTGGGGGAAATTCCTTAGCCACACACGGTCCTTTTCTTTAAAGGAGGCATCACGTCGGTTCTTATTGTAGCTCCATAGTTGTCTTTTCTGTGCCTTTTGGCAGCACTCTTTCGCTTTAGCTTGAAGTTGAACTAGATGACTGACCACATCATAGGAAGGTAAATCGGGAGAGATGTTCTTGCCACGCAACAGTTTGTCCATGGGACCTTGCAATTTCCTCCCCAGGTGAAGCTCTGCCGATGGACTCCTGGACAGCTGAATTGACTGCAAATCGTAGTTCAGGCAAGTACTGATCCCATTTTTTGTGGTTATCTTCCACATAAGCCGCCATCATGTACTTTAGGTTACGATTTACTCTCTCTGTCATATTCGTTTGTGGGTGGTAAGCAGTAGTGAGTTTCTGTGTGACCCCCCATTTACCACATATCTCCTTGAATACAGCAGAAAGGAACTGAGAACCTCTATCAGACAGGATAAAGTCAGGAACCCCCCATCGAGTCAGAATCTCTCTCCTGAAGAGTGCTGCAACAGTCTCTGCACGGGCATTCCGCATAGGAAACAGCTCCACCCAGCGGGTAAAATAGTCCACAAAGACAAGAAGGTACTCATTCTGATGGGTACTGCGGGGCATTGGTCCCATGATGTCTACCCCTAGCATCTCGTTGGGATGTGATGTACTGACTTGTTGTATTTTTCCCGCAGGTTTACGATTTTCCCCTTTGAGTGTTTGGCATTTAAAACATCTTTTTACATGATTCTTCACATCCGTCCACATCCCAGGCCAAAATGCAATATCATGCAGCCTCTGCTAAGTCTTGTAAATACCCATGTGGCCATTTAAAGGATTTGAAGGGTAGTGGTGGAGAACGGCTGGAATCAGACTGTTGGGAAGGTACACCCGATAATGGCGTTGGCCACTCTTCAGCTGAGTTGTGTGGTACAATTTATCCTCTACTACCTCGTACTGATTTTTCAGCTGATCATCTCCTGCCAGTGTTTGGAATATTTTTATGATTACAGGGTCCTTGTGCTGCTCCTCCCAGATGGCAGCGGCAGTGATTGGAAGGTCTGACTCCTCCGTTTGCCTGACATATAAGCTACAACCAGGTTGGGTGTGGATCCGAGAAAGAGCATCTGGTGCTACATTCAGCCTTCCTTTACGATACTCAATTACAAAATCAAACTTCTGCAATCGAAGAACCCATCTAATGAGACGACTGGTGGTTTTTATAGAGCTCATTACCCATTGCAGGGCTGAGTGATCAGTCACAACCGTGAATAGTTTAGGCTCTAGGTAATGTTGCCATCTTTCCAGAGCCCATATGACGGCAAGGCATTCTTTCTCTGTCGCAGAGTAGTTGGTTTCGGCTTTGCTCAGGGATCTACTTGCGTACGCAATCACCTGCTCTGAGCCCTGGTCCTTCCGCTGCGTCAACACCGCACCTAGTCCGATGTCACTGGCATCCGTGTATACAATAAATGGAAGTTCAAGGTTGGGATGACCCAGAATGGGAGGTGAGGTAAGGTAGGCTTTTAGCTGTTCAAAAGCTTGTTGACATTTGGGTGACCAATGAAATGCACAACCCTTTTTTTTCAAGGAATTGATGGGCTCAGCGATCCTCGAGAAATTTGGGACGAACCGGTGGTACCACCCAGCGAGTCCAAGGAAGCGCTGAACCTCTTTGATGTTACGAGGTACAGGGTATGCACGTATGGCTTCTACCTTACTCAGGTCTGTGGAAATACCATGAATGTTCACCACATGTCCAAGGAATGTTAACTCCTGAAGACAAAACTTGCCCTTCTTTAGGTTGATAGTCAAACCCGCTGTCTGCAATCGATGGAGAACAGTTTGGAGATCGAGGAAGTGCTGGTCCATGGATGGTGAGTAGATTATAATATCATCAATGTAAACGAAGCATATGTTACCTCGTAATTCCCCCAAAACCGTCTCCATCAGTCTTTGAAATGTCGCTGGGGCATTTTTTAACCCAAAAGGCATGACTGTAAACTGATACAACCCCGATGGAATGATAAAGGCAGTCATGGGTTTGCTATCTGGACCCATTGTCACCTGCCAGTAGCCACTGTTGAGGTCGATTGTAGAAAAGATCGATGCACCAGAGAGGGATTCAAGAATCTCTGTAATGTTAGGGAGGGGGTATGCATCACTCTCTGTTATGGCGTTGACCTTCCGGTAATCCACACAAAATCTCATTTTACCATCTTTTTTTGGAACTAGGACAACAGGGGATGCCCATGCCGAGTGAGATGGTTCCACGATACCTGCCTTTAACATTTCCTCCAGTTGCTCTCTCACAACAGCTTGTTTAGAAGGACTCATGCGATAGGGTCGCTGTTTGAGGGGCACTGGATGTGTGATATAGAGGTGGTGTTGGAGAACATCAGTTCGTCCAGGTTGGAGGGTACACACCTGAGAGTTGGACTCCAAGATTTGCCGTAGTTGTTGTTTCCCGTCAGGTGGTAAGTGAGCACCATTTACAGCAAGGTTTATTAATGCTTGTTCATCCAGGCTATCAAGTGGTCGTGATAGCAATGGGGGTTGGGGTGGAGGAATGGAACTGAGTAGGGAGAGGCTTTGATTAACACTGTTCAGATGTGGTCTTTTTTCCAGGTGTGATGGTTTTACCACAGGTACACTTGCCTGGCCGGGATGGAAGAGATAGTGTTCATCAGGGGCAGACTTGAAGGAATATTTCCTGTCTGTCACATCAATCTGCAGTCCGCTGGAGAAGATGAAATCTAATCCCAAGATCACTGCATATGCAAGGGCTGTGTAGGAGAGGACAGCAACCTGTACTGGAAAAGTCTTATTATGAAGAATAATTGGCAGGTTTATCCATCCTAATGGAACTTCTGCTTCACCATTAGCTAAATAAATAGGACCAAGGGTCCAAGGGTGAAGGTTATCAGGTGGATTGAGTTCGGTCCATAGGCTCTCATGGATAAGGGTGTAACTTGCGCCTGTATCCACAATGGCCTTCCCTCTCCAAGGACCAATACAGATGGGCACCACTAATTGTTGTGGTACAGCCGTTAGCTGATTTGAAGTATTGGAACAAGTGGGGGTGCTTTCTTCCAAGACTGCAGATGTTTCTGATGTGTTTTGATCAGGAGATTCAGTATTCGTTCAGAAGATGTGTCATAGCGCCCGCTAATGTATAACAGTGAAAACACCGAAACCTAGAAAATTCCGTGTTTGGCGGGGAAGCATTTTCTCACAAATAACGGAAAAATTCTGTGCTTGGCAGGGGAAGAGTTAACAGGTAAATCTCGTTCCATTGGTCAACAATTATTTCGTTTTCAAGTTCTTGTCTTATTGAAGGTGCAGGCTCTGGAAGATCTATCTCTGTATTGGCTGGAGGTGAATGTGGCTTTGGTTCCAACACTGGAGAACTACTGGAGACTGTGGTGGTAACATATCCCTCTTTCCTTGGAGATCACTGCTTTGTTGTGGTCTTTTCTGAACTCAACAAATAGTACTCATCCTCTTTACTTTCATTATCACACTCTGGCTCACATTCTCTCCTCCTGCTGTTCTGAGTTCTGCTGTTTCTTGGTTGATGTCCTTGCTTTGATTTGGTACTTTGAGTTGGTGTGATTTTAAGAGGGATATGGTCACATGTAAGAAGAACACTATTGCTTTACCTTTACTCTGCTCAGGTTTTACTTCGTAGATTGGTGCATCATCTGCTACCTGGCGTGACAACGTGAACTTCAAAATGTGTGTGTGTGTAATATGATACTCAACAAAAAACACATGCACTTATATATTACCATACCAATCTCCCGAGAGAATCAAAAATATATAGGATGGCCAAAAGGGACCCAAACTGGAACTTAGATTCTTCCCGGTGTGTGGTACACTTAACAGCTTTGTTTCCACTGTCCGCTTGAATCCTTGAAGTGGGAAGGCAGAACAAACGAAAGGCAAAGTTGGTAAAGCAGGTTAACTGTGTCTGTGTTTCTCACTCTAGGCCTCCCTGTGCTTCTTCACCTCATCCTGGGGTTATCTGCACCCAGGACCATCCTTTTTTGGATAAAGCACAGATCCCAGATTTATAGTGACCTCCATTGGGTCATTATTGGCTACTGCTGTGAGTGGTTCCATGTTTGAAGGGTGAACAGGTGGAAGTACTCATAATTGATTATTTTTCCCAGCTGGGACCCAGCTGTCATAACAACTTTTGGGACATTGGTATGGTAGTATTATTATTATTTTAAATAATTATCATTATTTTCCTTGTCATAGAGATTAGCATGGTAATGGATATGGCAATGCTAATGTATTTGGTCATGGCAGAATAGATCTGCTACGCTGCATTACAACTTCACCATTCAGCTTAGCTCGTCATCCATAACAAGGTCAGCCAGGAACCTTGGATTGGTAATTGAAGATCAATTGAACTTCACATACCACATTGCTAGAACTGCCCGGTCATGTAGATTTGCCTTGTACAACATTAGGAGGATCAGGCCCTTCCTATCAGAGCATGTTTTCACTCCTTGTCCAAGCGCTTGTTCTCTCCAGACTGGACTATTGTAATGCTCTCCTGGCTGGTCTTCCATCTTGCACGGTCAAACCTCTGCAACTGATCCAGAATGCTACAGCCAGAGTGTCTTTAACGAGCCGAAGAGAGCACACGTCACTCCTATCCTCACACAATTGCACTGGTTGCCAGTTGTCGCTCGCATCAAATTCAAGTCACTGACGTTTGCCTACAGAACAACCGCTGGCTCTGCTCCCTTTTACTTAAACTCATTACTTCAGACTTATGTGCCATTCAGAAACTTGCGCTCTGCAAGCGAACGTCGTCTTGTGGTGCCATCATCTCAAAGAGCCACAAAATCTCTTTCTCTGACCTTTACCATGACTGTTCCCAGCTGGAGGAATGATCTGTCTAACTCAACCAGAGCTGCTGAGTCCATAGCCACGTTCAAGAAATGGCTGAAGACGCTTCTTTTTCGACAGCACTTGGTCCAGTAATACTAACACTTTCTCTTCTATTCTCTTATTTAAAATAAAATAAAAAATAAAATTAAAATTAAAATAAATAAATAAAAAATTAACATGTACTGCGTTAGAAGGGTCATAGAGCACTTGCATATTGTTGTCCTACTGTTAGTTTAACTGCATCTGTTGTTCTCATTTGTAAATCGCTTTGGATAAAAGCGTCTGCTAAATGAATAAATGTAAATGTAATGTAAATGTGAGCATGTAAGATAATGCTGTTGCACAATCTGTCTAAGAGGTGCCACCATGGCGAGTGATACAAATGTGTTCCAGTGCTGGAAATTAGAAATCAAAAAGTAATCAAATATAATCAGTTGCATTACTTTAATAAAGTAATTAAAATAGTTACATTACTTATTACATTTAAAATAGGGTAACTTGTAATCTGTAACCTATTACATTTCCAAAGTAACACTACCGATTGAATGGTGAACCTATCGGACATGGATGATGTAGTTGTATTTGTATTATTTGTGATAGAAAATAGCAATAAATTAATTTTATGATTTCTTTTTATGGTTTTGCCATTTTAATGGTTAATATGTCAAACGAAAATGCATGACTTTTGCTTTGTTGATCTGATAGACCCTCTTGCTAAATTTATATCTGTAAATAGTTCAGTCATCAAACATTTATTGATGTGGTCAAAAGATTGCTATAATGTTTGATGTTCTTACGCCACTTGCTGCAGGGTTATGAGCAATAAAACAGGTTAAAGTACAAAATGATGCTAAAATGCATGATGTTTATAGATGCAGTATATATTAATTAATCACTGCAGACTGAATGGTGAACCTATTGGACATGGATGACGTAATTGTATTATTTGTATACTGAATTCTATCTATCTATCTATCTATCTATCTATCTATCTATCTATCTATCTATCTATCTATCTATCTATCTATACTATCAAAAGTTCTTAAAACTTCAAGATTTTAAAAATACTTTTTATCTTGACAAACTTTTTTATCTCGGGTCTCGGGTGTGTCATATATGGTAAAAAGTTGCTCTTTGTCACTCCTGTCTGTATCTTATGGTTACATTTTAACTGAGCTGCTTGTAAAAGTCTAAATCTGCTCAGTCACTTCATGAAAGTGAAGAACATCACGAGAAATGTGTATGTGAATAATGTGAATCAGCTTTCAGTTGAAATGCTACTGTCTAGAGATTAATTGAATGGATTTAAGAGGTTCAAATGGGGAAGAGGTAGGTTTGAAAAAATACATTCCATATTCATGTATTATTTAATTTGATTGTGCATGTTTCAATAATGTGTATTGTTATTGACTACTGGTCAATGTTTTTTCAGATGCTTTAATCTCTTTTAGTGATATTTTTTGATACAGAAAATTAACAAACAGAACTATGCTGTGAAAATGTATGCAGAATCAGATCGATAGTTTCGTTTTGAAATATTATATTTAATTATTAATCTATACTGATAAGTGATTAAATGGACATCAAATGTCCACATCAGCTTAGCAGCTCTACTGGTTATTAGAGTTCCCTGATGTGTATAAAGTTTGTATCGAGCTATAAGAAGTAAAGTTAAGAAGATTATAAAGTTTCTTAAGAGTTGAAATAGGAGTTTGAACTGAAAAGAAATGTGATTTTGACAGGTAATTATTCAAATGTGACCCTGGATCACAAAACCAGTCACATGTTTCATGGTTATATTTGTGGCAATAGCCAACAATACATTGTATGGGTCAAAATTATCGATTTTTCTTTTATGCCAAAAATCATTAGAATATTAAGTAAAGATCATGTTCCATGAAGATATTTAGTAAATTTCCTACTGTAAATATATAAAACATGTATTTCTGTGAGTGAATGCAGCACAATCGCCAACATAAATGTACAACTTTAAAGGAGATTTTCTCAATGTTTCGTTTTTTTTGCACCCTCATATTCCATATTTTCAATAGTTGTATCTCGACCAAATATTGTCCTATCCTAACAAACCATACATCAATGAAAAGCTTATTATTCAGTTTTCAGATGATGTATAAATCTCAATTTCAGAAAATTGACCCATGTGACTGGTTTTGTGGTCCAGGGTCACAAATATTTTATGGCTTACTTATATAAAGAAATTACTGAATAAACATAACATAACACTCAACTCATTTGTGTATATTTTTACAGAAAGTCTTCCAAGCAAACAATTTCTTATGTGTCTGAAGTAAACAGTTATATATGCATGTTCTGTGTTTCTAGAGCACTGCCTTTACAATGAGTGTCAATGAAAGGAGAGAAGAGGATGCCGTTCAGAAAAATAAAGCGACATCTCCAAAACCCTGTCTTGTGTCTATGAAGAGTTTTGAGTCCATTGGCAGCCCCCCTAACATTAGTGATTCAAATTCCAGCAATGCCCTTAGTAAGAACTTTTTTTTTTAAACTCCACATCATGGTTCACCATATAATGGTTTAAAAATGTATTTGCAGCAGATTAGAGTGCCTTTTGTTCAAGGTGTTTTCTCTCTGTGTCTGTAGAAGAAGAAGATGATGCTGTTCAGACAAATAAAGCAGCATCTCCAAAATCCTGCCTTGTGTCTATGAAGAGTTTCGAGTCCATTGGCAGCCCCCCTAACATTAGTGATTCAAATTCCAGCAATGCCCTTAGTAAGAACTTTTTTTTTTTAACTCCACATCATGGTTCACCATATAATGGTTTAAAAATGTATTTGCAGCAGATTAGAGTGCCTTTTGTTCAAGGTGCTTTCTCTCTGTGTCTGTAGCAGAAGAAGATGCTGTTCAGACAAATAAAGCAGCATCTCCAAAATCCTGCCTTGTGTCTATGAAGAGTTTCGAGTCCATTGGCAGCCCCCCTAACATTAGTGTTGAAGCAGCGTTCTCAGACCCTGAGTGAGATATGATTTAATTGCTACAGTGAAACTTTCAATGAGAGGATATTTTAACCGAGGTTTTGAGGTAAAAGCATGGAAGTGATGATGAATTGAGTTGAAATTATTGTATTTGACTAATTGAATATTACCTTTTAAGATTATCTGTAAGTAGGCTGATAACAGTAATTTACACAGTTTATTATACTTTTTTTTTTTTTTTTTTTTTTTTTTGCAGTCACGATTCGGTATGAGTTCAGTACAATAGGAAAAATGGTCATACTTTAGTTTAGGGTCCAATTTTCACTATTAAATATGACTTTTGCCTCAATAAACCCCTAATTACTGCTTATTAGATTGTAATGTTAAGTTTAGGTATTGGGTATAGGATTAAGGCAGGGGTTCACAAACTTTTCCATTCCAGGACCCACCTAGACAAGTATAATCTATCTCAAGACCCACCAAAATAATTTTAAAGCATGAATATGAGTGGGGCTGGGTGGCTTTAGTTCCCTTTAGAGCAGTTTTTATTTTCCTTGTCATAGTGTGAATGAGCACTGCATTACCTCGCACCCCCTTCTGGATTGGAGTGTGGATCACCTGTGACTGACTGTATTCCTCGTCTGACTGTATGCACGAACCATGACGTCTGTACCGTGACGGTTTGGGACGAATACTTGTACTGTTACACCCCTAACAAAAATATTGTAATATTTTACTGCAAAATTAAGATAATTAGATTTGACCTTTTTTTCTTTACTTTTTTTTATTTAGCAAGCAGCATGTCAAAGAGGCATCCCTGCAGGCAGACACACTGCTTAAGGAGACTAAAGACCTGCAGCACGATTCTCAGCTAACAGTAGATTATGTCCTTCAGAGAGTCAAATACGGACACAAAACCAGCATGAAGAAAAAGTATGAGAGCTTATTTGAGGGAATCAAACTAAAAGAGACTCAAACTATTTCTGTGAGTGAATGCAGCACAATCGCCAACATAAATGTACAACTTTAAAGGAGATTTTCTCAATGTTTCGTTTTTTTTGCACCCTCATATTCCATATTTTCAATAGTTGTATCTCGACCAAATATTGTCCTATCCTAACAAACCATACATCAATGAAAAGCTTATTATTCAGTTTTCAGATGATGTATAAATCTCAATTTCAGAAAATTGACCCATGTGACTGGTTTTGTGGTCCAGGGTCACAAATATTTTATGGCTTACTTATATAAAGAAATTACTGAATAAACAAAACATAACACTCAACTCATTTGTGTATATTTTTACAGAAAGTCTTCCAAGCAAACAATTTCTTATGTGTCTGAAGTAAACAGTTATATATGCATGTTCTGTGTTTCTAGAGCACTGCCTTTACAATGAGTGTCAATGAAAGGAGAGAAGAGGATGCCGTTCAGAAAAATAAAGCGACATCTCCAAAACCCTGTCTTGTGTCTATGAAGAGTTTTGAGTCCATTGGCAGCCCCCCTAACATTAGTGATTCAAATTCCAGCAATGCCCTTAGTAAGAACTTTTTTTTTTAAACTCCACATCATGGTTCACCATATAATGGTTTAAAAATGTATTTGCAGCAGATTAGAGTGCCTTTTGTTCAAGGTGTTTTCTCTCTGTGTCTGTAGAAGAAGAAGATGATGCTGTTCAGACAAATAAAGCAGCATCTCCAAAATCCTGCCTTGTGTCTATGAAGAGTTTCGAGTCCATTGGCAGCCCCCCTAACATTAGTGATTCAAATTCCAGCAATGCCCTTAGTAAGAACTTTTTTTTTTTAACTCCACATCATGGTTCACCATATAATGGTTTAAAAATGTATTTGCAGCAGATTAGAGTGCCTTTTGTTCAAGGTGCTTTCTCTCTGTGTCTGTAGCAGAAGAAGATGCTGTTCAGACAAATAAAGCAGCATCTCCAAAATCCTGCCTTGTGTCTATGAAGAGTTTCGAGTCCATTGGCAGCCCCCCTAACATTAGTGTTGAAGCAGCGTTCTCAGACCCTGAGTGAGATATGATTTAATTGCTACAGTGAAACTTTCAATGAGAGGATATTTTAACCGAGGTTTTGAGGTAAAAGCATGGAAGTGATGATGAATTGAGTTGAAATTATTGTATTTGACTAATTGAATATTACCTTTTAAGATTATCTGTAAGTAGGCTGATAACAGTAATTTACACAGTTTATTATACTTTTTTTTTTTTTTTTTTTTTTTTTTGCAGTCACGATTCGGTATGAGTTCAGTACAATAGGAAAAATGGTCATACTTTAGTTTAGGGTCCAATTTTCACTATTAAATATGACTTTTGCCTCAATAAACCCCTAATTACTGCTTATTAGATTGTAATGTTAAGTTTAGGTATTGGGTATAGGATTAAGGCAGGGGTTCACAAACTTTTCCATTCCAGGACCCACCTAGACAAGTATAATCTATCTCAAGACCCACCAAAATAATTTTAAAGCATGAATATGAGTGGGGCTGGGTGGCTTTAGTTCCCTTTAGAGCAGTTTTTATTTTCCTTGTCATAGTGTGAATGACACACAAGCAATACAAACTTATGGTACATTGTCAAAAATGTTGATAACAATTAAAATAGCAGCCTGTTGAAATAATATGAAGAATACCAAGTAGTTTTAGTCCACTGTCTCAACTGATTTACACAGACATGGCAACAAACTTAAAGAAGTGAAAAAAGTAGCCTACTGTAAGCATAATCTTAACCAAAAGTTTGATATGACAACAATCTGAATTAAAAAAAAATCAGGCTAATAATTTTATTTGATTGTAACACTAATATTTAGTATGCTGCGAGTGTTGTTAAACTCATTGCGGTGTTCAGCGCAGAAAACACTTTCGTGCTCGTGTGTGTACATGTGAAATGCATTTTACATACATAGTTTCCATATGTGTTGGTAGGTAGACAAATGCACGCAGGGAACGAAAACAACACACTCTTGCGACCATATCTCTGAAAGACAACAGCACTGAGTTGAACAGATGACAGAGATGAATGCGTTTCCCAAAAGCATCGTATGCCCAAGTAGATCGTAGAACCATTGCCACCAATGGTTTCAATGGTCAACTTAGTCCACAGTGCTTTTGGGAAACGCAGCCCAGACCTGAATCAGCCTTTCATGACATTTGAATTCTCCGGTGTAATGTGATCTCATGCAGAATACAGCTCAGTGATTGGAGTGAACAAGTTTATTAAAGAACTGAGCCACTCTGAGATGCTGAAAATTGTTATCACAAGAAGTCGCTCACATTTAATGAAACACAATGCTAATATATTTCTAGAATTAAATCACAACCTTTGGAATTCGAAAAATAGCACTGACTAAGCAATAAAGTGATTTCTATTTAACTTTGGTACATTGTGTAAGCCTAGACTGTTTGCATGTTTGTGTAAGTGACTGAAATGTAAATTTAGCTGCAGCCAAGTGACTGCACGACCCACCTTATTCCACTTTCCGACTCCAAAAAAACCCTGGATTAAGGGATGTAAAATAAGGTCATGCAGAGTAAGGCATTAATATGTGCTTTATAAGTACTAAATAAACAGCCAAATATCCTAGTAATATACATGCTAATGAGCAGCTAGTTAATAGTGAGAATTGGACCCTAAACTAAAGTATTACTGGAAAAAGCAACAAATTAATTCATTTATTTAGAACAGACAGTAGTGCAAATTACAGTTTGTTCCACTGAGCGGTATTAAGTCCCCCCTGAGGTAGTTGGTACAGTACAGCCTCCTGTATTATGCACTAAGCATTAAACAGAATGCACTCTTGCATAGGTCATATTTTTTGAAAGGCTTTTAAAAAAACAAACAAAAAGTACTAAATAAATAGAATAAGGCAAAGAGCACTGCATTACCTCGCACCCCCTTCTGGATTGGAGTGTGGATCACCTGTGACTGACTGTATTCCTCGTCTGACTGTATGCACGAACCATGACGTCTGTACCGTGACGGTTTGGGACGAATACTTGTACTGTTACACCCCTAACAAAAATATTGTAATATTTTACTGCAAAATTAAGATAATTAGATTTGACCTTTTTTTCTTTACTTTTTTTTATTTAGCAAGCAGCATGTCAAAGAGGCATCCCTGCAGGCAGACACACTGCTTAAGGAGACTAAAGACCTGCAGCACGATTCTCAGCTAACAGTAGATTATGTCCTTCAGAGAGTCAAATACGGACACAAAACCAGCATGAAGAAAAAGTATGAGAGCTTATTTGAGGGAATCAAACTAAAAGAGACTCAAACCCTCCTGAACAGGATCTACACACAGCTCTACATCATAGAGGGAGAGAGTGAAGGGGTGAATGAAGAACATGAGGTTTTACAGATGGAGAAAACAGCCAGAACTCAAAACAGACCAATCTACTGCAATGACATCTTTAAACCCTTACATCAACCAAGATGTGAGGAGAAAGACAAAATCAAGACTGTTCTTACTAAGGGCATTGCTGGAATTGGAAAAACCGTCTCTGTGCAGAAGTTCATTCTGGATTGGACCGAGGGAACAGCCAATCAGGATGTAGATTTCATATTTGTGCTTCCATTTCGAGAGCTGAACTTGATTAAAGATCTCCAATACAGTCTTCACAGACTTCTGCTGGTCTTTCATCCTGAACTTCAAGATCTGGACTCAAAGATTTATGAGGAGTGTAAAGTTGTGTTTATCTTTGATGGTCTAGATGAAAGCAGAATTACACTGATGTTTTCAGATAAACAGAATGTTTGTGATGTGAATGAGTCTTCATCAGTGGGTGTGTTGATGTCAAACCTCATCAGAGGGGATCTGCTTCCCTCTGCTCATATCTGGATCACTTCCAGACCAGCAGCAGCCAATCTGATCCCCTCAAAATACATCAACCGTATGACAGACATTCAAGGATTCAATGAGCCTCAGAAGGAGGAATATTTCAGGAAGAGAATCAGTGATGAGCTTCAAGCCAGCAGAATCATCTCACATATTAGAAGATCAAGAAGCCTCCACATCATGTGTCACATACCCGTCTTCTGCTGGATCTCAGCCACTGTGCTTCAAAACCTCCTGAAACAAGATGACAGTGCAGAAATCCCTCAAACTCTGACTGAAATGTACATCCACTTCCTGCTGACTCAAATCAACATGAGGAATCAGAAGTATGATGAGAGAGATCCAGAGAAAGTCCTGAAGTCCAACAGAGAAGTGATTGTGAAACTTGCTGAACTAGCTTTCAAACAACTGATGAAGAGCAATGTGATGTTCTATGAGGAGGACCTGATTGAGAGCGGCATAGACGTCAGAGATGCCTCAGTGTATTCTGGGATTTGCACTGAGATTTTTAAGGAGGAATCTGTGATTAATCAGAGGAAAGTCTACTGCTTCATTCATCTGAGCTTTCAGGAGTTTCTTGCTGCTTTGTTTCTGTTTTTCTGCCATGCCACCAAGAACACAAAGTCACTTAAGTTTTTTCTGGAAACATGGTACAGATTCAAGGAAATCTCTCTGTATGAGCTACTAACATCAGCAGTTGATAAATCTTTACGAAGTGAAAATGGACACTTGGATCTTTTCCTGCGATTCCTGCTGGGTGTCTCACTGGAGTCCAATCATATACTCTTACAGGATCTACTGGCACACACAGAACACAGCTCAGAGAACATCATGAGAACCACACAGTACATTCAAAACAAAATCAAGGGTGATGAACATCTCTCAGCTGACAGATGCATCAATTTGTTCCTCTGTCTGCTTGAACTGAATGATCAGACTCTGTACAGAGAGATTCAAGAGTTCCTAAAATCACAAAAACATTCAAAGAATAAACTTTCTCTTGCTCACTGCTCAACAATCGCCTACATGTTTCAGATTTCAGAGGAGGTGCTGGATGAGCTGGATATGAAGAAATACAACACATCAGAGAATGGTAGAAGGCGACTGATACCAGCTGTAGTGAACTGCAGAAAAGCTCTGTGAGTATTTGTAGAGGTTAAATCATCAAGATTAGCTAACCTGGAGCAGAGGCATGTAAAAATGTCTTCGCAAGACTTCCACTCTAGTGAGCCAAAATAATCCACTCCAACATTGATAAAAGGGCAAAGGTCAGGTTGGATCTTTCCAGTGGCAGGTCTGCCTTCTTAGCTTGCCAGTTTAGCATTTTATATGCAGATAAGCAACAGAATGCTGAAAAATATTCAATAATAAAGAAATTCAATCCAACGTGAACATCCAGTACATCCAGTTTCCACATACCACATGTAGTTCTTCATAGTCTCAATTATAAATGTGCTCACCTTACAGTAATCCAATGAAACAAAGGGCTTCAAAACTCCAAAAGCAATCAAGGCTGGTCTTTTGATTTTTTTGTATTGGTTAAATCCTTTCAATGATTTACCACATTTAAGACTGAGGGGGCATTCACACTGGTGGTGTTTGCTGGGGTCCAAATCCAAGTGCAATTGTTTCTGGCCCAGCATTGGTCTGGTTTCACACTCACTTAATTATATCAAACCCCTTGATTATATCAAAAGTGGACATCGATGGCCAGAGTTGAGAAGCGCTGTTTTACTTCCTGAACAAGTGTGGAACCAAGTCTGAGTTGCTTTCACATTTACACAAATCGATCCACAGTTCCATTGCAGCCAAACTCAGACCAGAGGGTTGTCTCGGGTTTGGTACCCATTCTGCATGACAGCTTTAACATTACCAAATTCAAACTGTGTTCTGTTTCAAACTATCAGATGTTATTACCTCAATTGTGAAAATGTGATCAGTGAAATGTGTATAATACAGACAATAATATTTTAACCCTCCATCTCATCTTTATTGTGCTGTTTTTCTTTACATTATAGACTAACTGACTGTAATCTCACTGGTCAGTGCTGTGAAAGTTTGTCTTCAATTCTACAATCATCAAACTCATTGGGAGAGCTGGACCTGAATAACAATAACCTGCATGATTCAGGAGTAAAGCTGCTCTCTGATGGACTGAAGAGTTCACACTGTCAACTAAAGATACTGAGGTTAGTTAATTTAAATAAAATAATCAGATGCTGCAACAATAAATTAGTCTTTGTCTAGCAACGGTTCTTCAGTTCTTCTCTCTGTTGTTGTCTTGCCTTGTTCTTTGTATCTTTTGTAGACCTGAGTCTGATGTATTGTTTAATTTTTTATTTATTTTTTTGTGGAAGAATTTAATGTGTTGTAAGACTACTCTGTGGTCATTTTGTTCTGGTTTGTTTAGGTTATCCATCTGTAATCTCACTGGTCAGTGCTGTGAATTTTTGTCTTCATTTCTACAATTATCAAACACACTGAGAGAGCTGGATCTGAGTAACAATGACCTGCAAGATTCAGGAGTGAAGCTGCTCTCTGATGGTCTAAAGAGTTCACACTGTCAACTTAATATACTGAGGTAAGAAAATGTATCAGAAGTCCCAGAATAGAGTATATCTACAATAATTTTATTGACTGGTCTAAACGTATTATTATTATTATTATTATATTTTTATTATTATTATAAATTACAATGCTACCACTACTCCTACTATTATTATCATGAATATTATTGTTGTTACTCCTACTACTACTACTATTATTATTTTTATTACTATTATTAGTACGAATACTACTTCTACTACAACTCTATTAGAACTATGATTCTCTCAAATTGTCTATATCTATATCAACTAAAATATCAAATTGCTTAACCCTCTGAGGTCGACAAACGCGCGGGCGCGTTTTGCTGGATTTTCTCCACATTGTAGCACTATAAACTTAAATTACTCAGTCATTTATAGTCATACAGAAAAAAGAAATATAAAAAAAGAATCTGTGATATTTCTCCTTTTGTATGTGTCCACTTACAATCAAACCAAAACATTGTGCTTTTGTAAAATAAAGAAAATAAACAGGGTGTGCGTTCTGCCTCTCTTTCGCGGTGAACTTTTTTTTCTTGAGCACGTCTATAAACTGAAACAAAACTCAGCGAAAACTTGTCACACATTTATGAGCCATATACCTTTATAAACATTTAAGTGTGTACTTTTAAATGATCGGATTCAAAATGAAAACAAATATTCTCTGTTTAAGTAATTTGTATAAAACCAACAAGATGTCCAGCTTCTCAAATGCTTGCTCATTACAGTCAATTTGGCCACGCCCATTCGCGCAAAAGATATTCACATGCAAATCTCCACAAGGAACGCGGACTCGCTCATTACCTCAACAACAAAACACTTCACTTCACTTTTCGTCGAGTTTGAAAGACGTGCCTGAGCTTAGATTGGATTTAGGCTACCTCAGAAGAAGAAGAACGCGATTTGAAGACAAGAAAGATGTAAGGTAAGAAATTCTTACATATTAGTTTGTTATTGTTGCATAAATGTCACGTTGCAGTTGAACTGTTGCTAGATATATGGGGAATATTATAATATTTAGACCCGTGTTTACTGTTACTGTGTTTGTGGATATCTGCTCAAACGTAGATATATATATGGTAACCATAATGTTTTATATTTGAGCGCGATCGCATTTGAATGTATTTTGATAGTGATCGCGTTTGAATGTATCATATTTTTGATAGCGATCGCGTTTGAATGTTTAATATTTTGCTGCGCGATCGCGTTTGAATGTACTGTATCATATTTTGGGTGAAAGCAAAACGCACCAAACGGCTTCATGTTTTTATTATTATCTCATTTCATATCATCATAACGGATGGAAACATTTGAAGTAACATGATAATCAATATATTTTTCTCTAGCTTAGTTGTTACTGAAATCTTTTGGAAGATTTATACTGCTATAGGTTATTTATTGTTATTATTATTTTATCCAGCACTGTGCATATACCTTATGCCTACAAGGCACAACAAACCTGGTGTTCATTATATTATATATTGTTGGAAACATTTGTGTGTGTGTGTGTGTGTGTGTGTGTGTGTGTGTGTGTGTGTGTGTGTGTGTGTGTGTGTGTGTGTGTGTGTGTGTGTGTATTCTGTGAATTTTAAAAAGGAATTTTAAAAAGCAATTTTAACCAGAAAAATCTAATATTTATTTCCAAAATCGTGCAGGCCTTTCTCTTGATATCAGTATGTTCACTTTTTTTTTTTCAGGGCCCAGATGCCACTGAGGATTTCAACAGAGTCTCTGTACGTGAACACGGTAAAGTGAAAATCTTGGAAATGAAAGGAATGTACAATGTTTTTAGGAATGGCACAAAGGTCTCTGTCTTTGAAGTTCTTTTTTTCGGCATTTGTTGTGTATCTTTGGATTATGTTGTGTTGTAAATAAATCCAAACAATTTAAAAGCCATTCTTTTTTAAATCTCCTCATTTACAGTATTGTGCAAGGTTGCTCAGAATGAAAGGGCCTGATAGCTCCTAATAGGGCCGTTAGGGGAGGTTCTTTGTCTTTCTCAGGTGAGAAAAGCTTACATATTAATGAGCTCCCGTATAAAGCTTTCTAACACAAAACACGTCGTAAAATTTTTAAATCAATATGTTGTCTTATCTGAATGAGCAGTCAGGGTGATTTTCACATAGTTTTGCAGCAAATATTCTAGGCTATGTCATACAATTTTCAAAAGTCTTGTGAAAAAATAATCAGTATGGGTTTCATTGCCTTATTTCAGTGAGAATTTTTTTTTTGTATTTTCACAAACTACGCATAAATGTCATTATCTCAAAACTACAAACTTTTACATACATGCAGCTGATATATTATTGTAGCAGAGTTTGTGCTGAATACAGTGTAATTAGACTTTAGCCATGAAAATGTCTCAAGTAACAGAAATAACCAGAAATGTCAGAACACCTCCAGGGCCCAGAAAACAGCTCAGACCTCAGAGGGTTAAACTTACCAATGTACCTGCATACATCACTATATCAATATATTTATATTTATGTTTTCTTTTTTCTTTTTTTTGCTTTGTTTTTGTTCTGTTTATGTCTTTCTCTCTTTTGTATGTGTATATGTCATTTACCTTGTATAAGCTACTATGTTTTGTAATCTGCAATAAAAAATGAAAATAAAAAAAGAAACTATAGCAACATGCCAAAGTTGTAAAACAAAACTGTTACTACATGATAAATGATAGTAAATGTCATATGTAGTATAAAAATCCTTCTAATGTACTATTGGTGCAAGACAATGTTTTCTCTTCTTTTTCTAGTTGGTCTTTTTTAGATTATGTGGCAGTTTTAGATTTTTGATTTTCTCTATAGCATTGTAAATGAGTAAATTATTGATAAATTAAATTGGGTCACACATCTTATCGCCTGTGTCACGATAGGTGTAGCTCGCCCAAATCTTATCACCCTTTTAGAGCACGCTGGTGAACGAGGCACAGTATAGGCTACTGTGATTCGCGAGCCACTCATGCAAATTAAATAAACCAGGTTTCAGTCATGTTGCGCAGATAACTGATAGTTATACGTTTCGAACAGGAACCTTAGTGCTTATCATAAAAGCTCTGAACACGCAATCTATGTAATCATATTTAATTGTATGTATGTTTCCATTAACCATGATATAAATCAGGGTTATTCAATTAAAGTTTCAAAAGGTCCGGTCTCTATATTTTCTTCCCAGCTGAGGTCCGGACAATACTTGTTTGAAATAGTTATAAATTTCCATCTGGACAGCAGTAGTACTTTGTAAAAGGAAAAAAAAATGTAGTGGCGTCTGAGAAGTTGAATCTTGGTTTTACATGCAGCCTTTGAGGAGAACACAGTAGAAACATGTTTTTAAGCATTATTTAATGCATCACATTCAAAAGAGAATTCAAACTCACCTTCTGGGTTTTAACTAAAGCATCAGCAGCTGCTGAAATAGTGCATGAAACACTGCTCTTGAGGTAAAGATGTAGTGTTGTATGTGTGTAAATAAAATGCCATAATATTTATCAAAATATATCCTGCAAAATTACAAGTAGGATTTATTTCCGTGCACTGATTTTTCTGCATGAAATAATTGCATCAGATAGAGGTGAAGATAAATATAAATTGAAAACTGATTACTTCTCTTTTTCAACTTACAAAATCACTTTCTTTTCTAAGACATTAAACAGATCAAATATATTTGAGTCTTGTACTTTTCACAGATGATGTAATGGTGTGTGTGTGTGTGTGTGTGTGTGTGTGTGTGTGTGTGTGTGTGTGTGTGTGTGTGTGTGTGTGTGTGTGTGTGTGTGTGTGTGTGTGTGTGTGTGTGTGTGTGTGTGTGTGTGTGTGTGTGTGTCTGTGTCTGTGTCTGTGTGTGTAGATTATCTGGCTGTATGGTAACAGAGGAAGGCTGTTGTTTTCTGGCTTCAGCTCTGAGATCAAACCCCTCACACCTGAGAGAGCTGGATCTGAGCTACAATCACCCAGGACAATCATTAGTCAAGCTGGTCTCTGATCCAAACTACAGACTGGACAAACTCAAGTATGTTCAACACAAACAATCATCATGTGATCCATGTGTGTTTGTAAGAATGTCACTGAAAACTGTTATAATCGATAGATTTTATTTCATTTGACAGAAGGACTAAAAGAGGATTAGTTGTGAAGCAGTAGGACTTTGTCGGTCAGTATGATAACCGCCAAAATAAGGTGGCAGAGTACCATCTACCAACTTAAATGGGCGTGGTGGCTGTGAGAAGAAGGGAGGGGAGAGGGTGTGGTATGGCACGGCACAGCACGGCACGGCGGGGGGCGTGGGGCGGGGGGGGGACTGTCATTTAAAACATATAAATTGTTTCTATACACACTATAAATGCATGTATTTGAAAATAATAAATTTTCCGCTAAAAAAAAAAAAAACGTTCCGTACATAGCCTAGATCTACGTGTGCCCCTAAACACACATAATAAAGATGGACAGTGACATAGAAATTTTCACAAATTAAGCATACGTTCCATACAATTTAGGTATTATCGAAATATCTAAATTTTAATAACAAGTGATTATTTAACAAAAGGCAAATAAAACGGTCAGGGTTACATTTTAGACACACACAGACACACACACACACACACACACACACACACACACACACATACACACACACACCTCTGAAGCGATAGAAAAGTCCTGCATTGGTGTACAAGGCCAAAGTCCACCATTCTCCAGTTGAGTGGTTGCTACACACACATAGTTTAGATGTGCCCGTGGTTGATGGCCAACCAACCGCCCCAGCCAGAGTCTAGTCTGTGCAGCATCGCGGGGAAAGACGCACTGGAACTTTTACACCACGAAAACAAATGTGCGTCCCATCATTGCTCTCTAATCTACTACGTGATATCACAGTTTGACATGTCTGTCATTGGAAAGTTCCACATGGTGTCATGAATAATTAAGAGGAAGTGTCTTCTCATTGGATAAGAAAACTCAGTACATGAATAATAATGAGACACCGATGAGTCATCAAAGTACTATAGTGTTCTGCCACGATGACACGATGAAGATTTTAAACCCGGAAGATGAAAATAGCGAAAAAAAACTCAAATTTAACAAATTTCCCCCCACTTTTAAATCTAACAGATGCTAACATTGTCTTCAATGGTGTTCAACACACATACCTCTGTTAAAATCTCAGAAAATTTGGTTTAGGTTTTCATGACCCTTTAGAAACTTGAAACATGCTTCCTGTGGTCCATATATGATCTATGATCCACGTGGCGATTGTTGTTAAACTCACTGCATCGTTCCATGCTTAAACAGCTCTCATGCGTGCACCTCATGTTCTTACATATTAAATGTTTTTAGTCATATTTCCAAAGTGTTTGTATTCAAACTCTAGCTCTAAATGCATTTCAGGGAAAATGCAAACAACACTTTTGTGTTGTCGCACATAGCAAACAAGCTCTTCCGACCCATGTCTCTAAATAATGAGGGAAGACAAACGCGACAGAAGTTATACTGTCTCATGCATAATGTCTCAATTATTATGCATACTACAGCGCAATGATTGGATTGAATGACCCCTTTGTGAATAAGTGCAGAAAAGCGCTCAGAAACGGATGACGTCACTTTATTCATTCACCCCCTTCTGGAGCCCCGGCAGCCAATCACCACTTTTGAAGAATTGACGACAGAATCCGTGACATTGCTTCAGCTTTGCTTTTCAGACCGGAAGTATGTAATTGCTCTAAAGAAATTATGGAATAAGTTTATGAGTATGTATGATGTGCAGCCTTGTACATATCTGTTCACATTTTTAAAACAAATATCTTTTGGGGTTTCATGACCCTTTAAGTGGATGTTGGATCAGAAGTGAAGCTTTGCTTAAAAATGAAATGACAGTTTAGCAACCAAATGTTACATCACGAATATAGAAACATGGATTTGTGCTGAATGAGAACGGTGAGACCATCAATCTGGAATAAGCCATATATTGGCTCTGTATTCTGTTTTGCGATTTGATATTTCCATGAGTAATTTCCACTGGACTGCATCTCTAATTTCCACTGTCATAGCCATATGGAAAAACAGAACGTGAATTTTTAGGCCCTGTTTACACATGGTATTACGATGCATTTTGGTCGATCGGATCACAAGTAGACAAGGGCACCTGGCGTTTTAATCCATCTCTTTTGTCCACTTTTACTACTTCTGTCTGTAAATGTAAGGGCTTTTTCAGATCTTTCGATCTAATGGACAAAATAACCTTGTGCAGTTTACATATGAAAGCGAGAGCAGCTTTAGTTTCTGCTCTGACAACCACAAGACCAGCCGAACGCTGTGAGTGTGTGTTAGAAATCAGGAATGGCAAGAGAACATTGTGCTTGGTATGTTTTTCATCTTCAAACCAAACTTGGGTCTATAGCCAACAAAGTATAAATCTTGTCTGGCTAGTGTGCTTACCATAATGTTTACGCATTAGGTCAGTAGGCGGTCTTTTGAGGCTGTTTGAACACATTCAACCACATGAGCGCCTCTGGAAGTGATCGAAATTGGACAAGCTCAAAGCGTTATAGACCCTGTTTAGACCTGTACTTCGCGTCATCCACTTGTGATCAGATTGATGGAAAAACACTTGTTAACAGGTGTAAGCAGTACCTTAGCTTCAGTTTAAGGTGTAAATACATACAGACCCATCTGTTGATATATTAATAGTACAGTATGTTTTTAATGTCTTGTGTGTTTTAATAGTGTGGATCATGGGGGAGAGATCCGGATCACAGCAGGATTAAAAAAATGTAGATCACACACAAACACACAACTCGCACACCTTCAGTAATTTCTGTTTAATTGTATTGTATTATGAATTTTCTCTTTTGACATCTCTTCTTGTGTTTAGATGCATGTGATCTCACACTGGATCCAAACACAGCAAACACTCGTCTCGCTCTGTCTGAGAGGAACAGAAAGGTGACACATGTGAGAGAGAAGCAGTCATATCCTGATCATCCAGAGAGATTTGATGAATATCCTCAGGTTCTGTGTAGAGAGAGTCTGACTGGACGCTGTTACTGGGAGGCTGAATGGAGAGGGGAGGAGGTTTCTATATCAGTGGCATATAAAGGAATCAGCAGGAAAGAAGGAAGTACATGCAAGTTTGGACTCAATGAAAAATCTTGGAGTCTGATCCACAATTATGATGGTTTAATGGTCTGGCACAATAATAAGAGAACAGTAATATCTGCCCCTTCATGTCTCTCTAACAGAGTAGGAGTGTATCTGAACTGGCCGGCCGGCACTCTGTCCTTCTACAGCGTTTCTGACACACACACACTCACACACTTACACACATTCAACAGCACATTCACTGAACCCCTCTATGCTGGATTTATGTTCAATGCATACTATTGGGGTGTCTCAGTGTCTTTGTGTGAGATTAAACAGCCTTCAATGAAAAACAACTAAGTGAAAGATAGCCTATGTCTTTGTCTCTCACACACAGCTGTGAACTTGTTCACTTATTATCTTTGTTTGATGTGTAAGTAGAAAAATGTTATCCAATATGTATTGTGATTTTAATATTGTCAAAGCAGTCATGTACTATTTCAAGAGTAGGAAATAAGAGGTTATTGTACAGTAAAATTATGCTGACAGGTTAATTTATTTGTGTTTAACAGTTTCCAGTCCAGAAATCTCAAAGCAAGACTTAGTGAAACAGGGTTCAAATCTTTTCTGTGCAAACTCTCTAAATTCAGTGTGTTTGAGCTAGCAAATGCAATATGCAATGCTACAGTTTGTGCTAACGTTCCTGTAATTCTACCAATAGAGTATGACACTAGTAGAAACACCAATGTCTGTTGATTCCAAGAGAATGCATGAACTGATAAAAATGTATATATTGAATGCAATGTAAGTCCCTTTGGATAAAAGCATCAACCAAATACATGATTAAATACATAATCCATGAAGGGTTTCAGTTAATTTTAAAATGTAAATATTTTCTGATGACATTTTTATTATAACACTGAAGGTCATGGAGAAGTGAGTCTGACCAAAAAACAAAAATAAAGTCGAATTATACATTTTATCATGTTTCTTTTTAATACTTAATCGTTTAATAGAAATGTAGCCTATCATTAACTATGTAATTAATTGTCATTAATTAACCAATACAATTCTATTTTCTAAAAAAAAAAATCATGTGTTTATCACTCAGTATGTGTCAAATATTTTATATAGAAAGATTTAGAAATCTAGCAAATTTCGCTGTTGAATTAAATTAAAAATAATTTTTTTTTAAAGAATAATCAGACAAATGAGTTTTTCATACAGTGCAGTACTTTCATTTTGACTGGCATTTTGACGCAGACTGTCCCACTACGATCATAAGCATCCCCCATCTTTGCACACCCTTGAATATATATACACCAACTCCTACTCCTTAAAACCACGAAAGCCATGTAATGTGTAGGCTAAGCACATATGAGTGAGAGCTGACACATTAAATACTTCCAAAAATTGTCATTTAACAATACAATTAATCAGTAATAAATCCTAAAACATTGGGATGGGATAACAAAAAAATGGACAAAAAGTTGTTCAACAAATAAACAAATAGAGTCGTGTGGATGTCTCAATTTCATTTGAGTAGCCTATATTGTCCATAAACACCTACACAAAGCTACATCACAAATACATTTTTGTCGGGTCCTAAAAATACATTATTCACCCAACAGCCTATAATAAATAATGAACAAAACAAGAATACTGCAGCTTACTCACTGTTAATGTTGATGAATGTTTTTTCTCCTCTGAAATTTTTCTTTGTATCAGGGCAGGTCACTCAACCAACAAACTTTGTAGCCTCTCTCCAATACAAATCAATGCAAAGGCCATCACCTCGGGGGCGCCGTGATCTGTGGAAGCATATGGGTAGCAATATTTAATTTGAAATGTAATATGCAAAATGACAATGCAATTTGTAAAATGACAATTCATTTCTGTATTTAAATTTACATTTTCCCATTACATTTGTGCAACGTTTGGTGCAAAATGAAAATTAAATTATATAATTTACATTTGCCATTTAATACACTAGTTTTAATATGTAAATTGAATACATATTTTAACGCTTTATAAGTTGCAAAATGAAAATGAAAATGTTTTACAGAAAAATACAACACAAAGTAAAAACGATTGAGCCTATAGAGCTGGTAAGTCCCGCCCATACCCCAACTGGACCTCTAGGTTGAAAAATCGTCAATGCAAGTGAATGGGAGAAAATAATTATTTTCTGATCCCGTTTGAATTGTGCCATGAATGTGAACATATGTTGTATGTGATTTTTTTATATAATGTTTCATGTTACGAGTTTGACCGTATATTGTATGATTCCTTGGCTAGCAGTTGTGGAAAAGACATAACGAGAAAGACTACATGTCGCCTATGTGACGTCACCCCATAACACATTTCCCTCCACTTGTCAAATCACGGTGATAATGCTGCGATAATATATGAAGACAGATCGAGATGCCTGTGTGTTTTGTACCCAAATGTCACCATTCAAACCAAATGGGCTGTTCTTTCTTCAGATTCGCGTCGAAAGCAGCGAAGACTGGGTTGTCCACAAAGTGCTCTCACACAAAGTCTAACCGTATCAAACTTCTACCAGCTAAATTGTAGCATTCTTCACACGAAACATTATATTAAAAATTCACAGACAACATATGTCACGTTCATGGCAAAATTCAAACGGGACCAGAAAATAATTATTTGCTCCCATTCACTTGCATTGAAGATTTTTCAACCTAGAGGTCCAGTGGGGTTAGCGGAAGGGGCGGGACTTACCAGCTCTTTAGCGTTTTGCATTGGGTGGGGGCAGGGCAAACATCACGCAGTGATTGACAGGGCGGGAGAGGGCGGGAGGGGGCGGGGCAAACTTCACAAGTGATTGACAGGGCGGGAGGGGGCGGGGACGTGTTCGGCTCGGAATGCATTTTCAATTTTCACATTGAATTTTGCTATATTCATAGTGGAAAATTTAATGCAATTAAGAAAAATAACTTTTAAATGATAATTTTGCTACAGTTTTAGCTTGTTAAACGTATCTAATTATTTCTGTAATACATTTTCATTTTAATTTTGCAGCTTATAAAGCATTAAAATATAATGGTACATAACTTCTCTCTGAGGTTTCCATAGTGACGATTCTTGAAAGTGCTCATTGAAAATTGTGAGTTACATTTGAGTATTCATTATATTGTTATTGTGTCACTTAATCACTGTTTAGCTTGACCTAGGGCTGCTACATCATATTTTATATAATATGATGAGAGTGTGGTTACTTGATTGTGTGAGATATTATGTTAATAGTTGAGCATGATCAGCCATTATAGAGTTGTAATGATTCAGCATTTCTGCCGTGTTGTTAGCGTAAATTGCACATTTATACGGTTTCCTGTTACTGAATAAGTTATTTGTTTATTGTAGAACGTACTCGGTTACTAACGTAACCTCGGTTCTCTCTAGAAGAGGGAACGAGTACTGCGTAAGATATCTTACGCTAGGGGAAAATCCTTTTCCGGGAGATATTGAAGCCAAAAATTATCCTTAATTTTGTAATAATGCAAAACGCGTTGCAGCAGCAATGCAGACATAGGCGAGACAGCTCGCGCGCCTATTGGCTGCTCTGCGGCAACTGCAGCAGCCTATCGAGCGAGGCCTGGCGTGACGTCAGACCCAATCAGGGCACTTCGCGCCCGCTGCGTCACGTCCCGCCGAAATGGGCGTGGTCTAGGCCTATAAATATCGCTCGCAGGCAGCTATTATCTGGTTTTTCATCATCGAAGCAACCAGAGCGTGTGCATGTACGGCAAGATACGCAGTACTCGTTCCCTCTTCTAGAGAGAACCGAGGTTACGTTAGTAACCGAGTACGTTCTCTTACGAGAGGTCTCTCGTACTGCGTAAGATATCTTACGCTAGGGGACCCAATGTAAAACGCCGTGTATGCTGAGATCTGACACCAAAGACCCAAGGGCGAAAGCCCGGGGTACATATAGTGCACAATCACTCAGTGAACTCACAGGGAGTCCGGGAAGAAGGAGGGGTGCAGCCTCACTTTTCCACATAAAGTAGCGTCGATGGGACGCGAATTTCATCATACAGACAGGGCGGGGTACGGCCTGAACTGATGGGGAAAAATGTGGGTCTTACACAGTTTGCCCAGCTTTATACTGTCGAACGCTGAGCTGTGCTCAGCAAACGCAGCATTCTGAGCTGAACGCATCAGGTCAGATAATACTGGTAGTTTAGACCGACAGCAGCCTGGCCTGCAGGGCGGGAACCTCTAGGTTATAAAACCTTATAAATGTAGACGGGGAGGCCCAGCCTGCCGCCATACAAATATCTTGCAAGGCAATCCCACTTGACCAGGCCCACGAAGAGGCCATGCCTCTCGTGGAGTGCGCTCTGACACCCAAAGGGCACTGCATGCCCTTGGAGGCATATGCCAGCGCTATAGCATCAACTATCCATCTGGATAGGCTCTGTTTCGACGCGGCTAGTCCCTTAGAACGTCCGCTAAACGAAACAAAGAGCTGTTCCGTCTGTCTGAAAACAGACGAGCGAGACACATAAGCTCGTAATGCCCTGACTGGGCAAAGGAGGCTCGCGTCTCTTTCCTCATCAGGGACCGGCAGGGCTGACAGAGAGATAATCTGCGCCCTAAACGGTGTGTTGAGGGATTTTGGAACATAACCGTGCTTAGGTTTGAGTATAACTTTTGAGTCATTGGGCCCAAACTCCATGCACGCCGCGCTCACAGAGAGCGCGTGCAGATCCCCTATGCGCTTCACTGAAGCGAGAGCCAGCAAAAACACCGTTTTGAAAGACAGGTGTTTCAAATCGATTGACTGTAAAGGCTCAAATGGCGCACCTTTCATGGCTTCCAGAACCGTAGAAAGGTCCCATACGGGGACTGAGGGAGGTCTGGGAGGATTCAGTCTCTTAGCTCCTCTAAGGAAGCGGATGACTAAATCGTTCCTTCCTATTGACTGACCAAGCGTTGTTTCTGAGAACGCTGCTATAGCCGCCACATAAACTTTGAGCGTGGAGGGGGCCCTGCCCCCATCCAACAGCTCTTGTAGGAAGGAAAGCACCTCCGTCACATCACAGTTTGTGGGTGACACACCACGGGCTGTGCACCAGCCCGAAAACACTGACCATTTCGAAGAATAGAGTCGTCTTGTAGACGGAGCTCTAGCCTGCGTGATCGTGTTTAATACTCCTTTAGGGAGTCCAACATGTACCCGTTGATGGCCCAGACATGAAGGGACCATAGCTCCGGGTGAGGATGCCAGATCGAGCCGCGGGCCTGTGAGAGGAGATCTCTCCTCACTGGTACTGGCCACGGGGCAGTACTTGCTAACTGCATCACGGCTGGAAACCAAGGTTGGTTTTTCCAGAACGGTGCTACCAGCAGTACTGAGCATCCTTCTTCCCTGATCCGTTCTATCACCTGAGGCAGGAGAGAGACGGGGGGAAAAGCATAGAGCGGGCGGCGGGGCCACACATGGGCCAGCGCGCTCCTGCTCCTGGAGAAAAATTCTTGACAGTGAGCGTTTTCTTGAGACGCAAACAGGTCCACTTCCGCTCTGCCGAATTTCTTCCACAGCAGTTGGACTGTCTGTGGGTGTAGAGACCATTCGCCTGCCGGAACATTGTTCCTGGACAGTCTGTCCGGTCCTAAATTCAAGATCCCTGGCACGTGCGCTGCTCTGAGCGAGCGCAGGTTGCACTGAGCCCATACCAGGAGGCGTTCTGCCAGCCTGTACAGTTTCTCGGATCTGATGCCGCCCTGGCGATTTATGTAGGACACCACAGACATGTTGTCCGAACGGACCAAGACGTGGTGACCTTTTATTTGGGGACAAAAACGCGTCAGCGCGTTGTCTACTGCCAGCATTTCGAGGCAGTTTATGTGCAGGAGCTTCTCCCGTTCTGACCACTGGCCGAAGAACGGTCTGCCCTCGAGCAGCGCTCCCCATCCCGAGGTGGACACGTCCGTGGATACCACTTTCACCCTCGAGGAAGTCCCCAGGCTTACACCTGATTGGTACCAGTCGTTCGCTTTCCAGGGTTTCAGAGCTGTAACGCATTTCTGATTGACCCTGAGGCGAAGCAAACCGGGTGCCCACGCTTCGCGTGGGACTCGCGCTTTCAGCCAAAACTGCAGCGGGCGCATGCGGAGCAGACCCAGCTGGAGCACTGACGATGCTGAGGCCATGAGACCTAGCATCTTCTGAAATTTCTTGAGCGGGACAAACGCGCCGCAGCGAAAAGAGTTCGCTGTGCGTCGAATGTCTACCGCGCGCTGTTGTGATAGTCGCGCTATCATGGATAGTGAGTCCAGTTCTGTGCCCAGGAAAGATATTTTCTGACTGGGTGACAGGGAGCTCTTTGCCCAATTGACACTCAGACCCAAATCCTCGAGGTGATCGAGTAAAATGGTTGTGTGTTCTATGAGCACTGCGCGAGATTGCGCTAGAATCAGCCAATCGTCCAAATAGTTCAGCACTCATATGCCTCTCATTCTGAGGGGTGCGAGCGCCGCATCCATGCACTTCGTAAATGTACGGGGTGCTAGGGACAAACCGAACGGCAGGACTGTGTACTGATATGCCTGGCCCTCGAAGGCGAATCTCAAATATCGCCTGTGTCGTGACGCTATCTGTATTTGAAAATACGCGTCTTTCAGATCTATTGACACAAACCAATCTCCTTGGCGAATCTGCACAAGGATTTGCCTGGTCGTGAGCATCCTGAACTGTCGCTTCACAAGCACTTTGTTCAGTTGCCTTAGATCTAGTATGGGTCTGAGACCCCCGTCTTTTTTCGGTACCAGGAAGTATCTGCTGTATAGCCCTCCCTCGCTCTGATCTTGAGAGAGAGGTTCTATGGCCCCTTTGCTCAATAGTTTCGTCACTTCGGCTCGAAGTAGATGTGCTACTTCTGTTTTTACCGTGGTCTCGACGCGCGCCACATAGCGGCGAGGGTGTCGGCGAAACTGCAGCGAATAGCCTCTTTCTATAATGTTCAGCACCCACTTCGAGACCCCGGGTAGCTTTGCCCATGCGTCTGCATGGATAGCTAGGGGTCGAATACGAAGCACGCTCCGCTCGCTCAGCGATGGAGAAGCTTCGGTGTGCTGTAACACAAGCGTGTCGCTCGTGACATTTGAGGCATGGGGCGCGCTGATGACAGCGGGCAGATTGCCTGCGCTCGACTCCTCTGCGGTGGTTAACCGCGAGGGGGAGGGCTGGGCGGTTCCCGTGGGAACTGTCATGTCTATGTGTGGATGTGGGCGCGGGACAGCGGGCACATTTATCACACCGAAAACATCGTTCGCTTGCGTGAAGCGAGTGCACGTTGGTTTCGTTTTTACAGAAACCGTGAGACATGCATAACGTGGTGTTAGTGGGCACTGGGTAGTGGGCACGTTCACCATGTTTGAAGCGCAACCGATCTGAGTCGGTTTTATGTGCGCGAGCCCTGTGTGACAGGCTGTGCTTATGTGTAGGGATGGGCACTGGGCAGTGGGCATTCTTACTACACACAAAACACCATCGGCCGTGGCCGGGACACCAGAAAATACACTCTTTTGGGGATTTATCTGGGTAGCCGTGAAAACGGCATTTGTGTGCAGGCAAGCGGGTGACAGAACCGACTTGTTGGCTGCAGAAAACACTGGAACAGTCACATTTTCTGGAACTGGACGAGCGAATAGCTTTGGTGTGAGTCCGGCCGCAGCGGGACTGGAACACCGTCGTTTTCCTAGCTGTGCTAGGACGACTTCGGGGCCTCGGGCTTCACCGTGATCCTAGGTCGCGAGCCGCGTCCTGCGGGGCGGCGACCGGATGAGCGGGAGCGCGGTCTCGCGCTTCTGGCCTGGCGGCGCTGTGAAGTGGAGGCAGTGGACGGTGGCTGTGGCTGTGAGCTCTGAGCAGACGGTTTCGCACGGCCTGCTGCAGAGCTGGAGCGCTTCGGGAGGAAGTGCTTCATAGCCTGAGACGCTTTCTGTACCTCTGCGAATCTCTCCGCGAAATCCTTGACGGAGGATCCAAAGAGGCCTGTAGCGGAAAGCGGGGCGTCGAGGAACGCGGTGCGTTCAGACTCGGCCATTTCCGAGAGCGTCAGCCAGAGATGTCTCTCAGACACGGTGAGAGAAGCCATAGTCCGTCCAATGGCTTGTGCTGCGGACTTAGTAGCACGAAGAGCGAGGTCCGTGGCACTCCTTAAGTCCGGCACGCAGATCGCGTCAGGTCCTTCCTCGTCCAGCTTACGGAGGAGATCGGCCTGGAAGATCTGGAGCGTTGCCATGGTGTGCAACGCTGACGCAGCTTGCCCGGCGGCGGAAAAAGCGCGGTGGAGCAAGCTTGACGTCGTGCGGCAAGCTTTAGAGGGTAGGGCCGGCTTAGCGCGCCGTCCAGCGGAGGGCGGGCATAAGTGGGCCGCTATCGCCTCTTCAACCGGCGGCAGCGAGAGGTATCCTTTGTTCTTGGCATCGTCAACGGCGGAGAATGCCAAAGAAACAGCAGGACGCAGTCTAGCAGAATAGGGGGCGCTCCAGGACTTGGCCACTTCTTCATGTAACTCAGGAAGAAAGGGCGCCGGTCTGGACACAGGCAAAGCGCGCTCCCCAGGCAGGAAAAATCCATCCAGCCGGTTGTGAGCGGGCTGCTCAGGCGAAGACCACTCGAGGCCGAGGCTCGCCGCGGCCTGTGCGAGTACTCGCATGAGTTCCGTCTCAATGGAAGCTCTCTTGCCTGACGATGTGCGGGCAGGGGGTGCGGGGTCCTCAGAGCCCGCCCAATCCTCACTGCCTGACGCCAGGATAGAGCAGGAATCATCCTCTCCCAGCAGGGCTTCCTCATCCGCGATATCAACGGAAGCGGCGGCAGACGGCGGCCGCTGTCCGTCAGGAAGCGAAACAGAAGAAGCCGGGGAAGCAAGCGGGCGAACCGGCGAGCTTTGGCGGCTGAGGGAGGGTTCCGGGGCCCGCTGGGCACGGCGCTTTTTACGGCGCGACGCCGCGGCGGGCGGGGGAGCAGTCTCGGTGAAGACGGCTAGGCGAGTCCTCAGAGTCGCCATTGCCATCAGCTCGCAGTGAGGGCATCCGCCGTCAGCGAGCGCGAGAGCTGCATGTTCCTTACCTAGGCAGGAAACGCAGATCAAGTGGCGGTCCCCGTCGCTGAGTGTGGCTCTGCACGAGCCGCAGGAAGGCATCTTAAAAAAGACGCTAGCTCTTTTAGAAATGTGTGTCGCGGCGGCGACACACACACACAGAAATACAGTGTAATAAAAGAGAAGGATATAAGCGCCGGAAAGCGCAGCAGGAAGGCAGGAAGGCGGCGCGGCCAGCGACTTTAGTGACTCGTCCCGCTGAAGGTGCTCTCTCTCGACGGCGCGGCTTCTAATCCAGCTCCAGCGATGCGTGTGCTTCGCTTGAAGGATGAAAAATCAGATAATAGCTGCCTGCGAGCGATATTTATAGGCCTAGACCACGCCCATTTCGGCGGGACGTGACGCAGCGGGCGCGAAGTGCCCTGATTGGGTCTGACGTCACGCCAGGCCTCGCTCGATAGGCTGCTGCAGTTGCCGCAGAGCAGCCAATAGGCGCGCGAGCTGTCTCGCCTATGTCTGCATTGCTGCTGCAACGCGTTTTGCATTATTACAAAATTAAGGATAATTTTTGGCTTCAATATCTTGCGGAAAAGGATTTTCCCCTAGCGTAAGATATCTTACGCAGTACGAGAGACCTCTCGTAAGAGAACCACATTTGAAAGGCATACATTAACAAGATAAATACTAAGTAATACACATCCTAGATTTATACTCCCGCATCATCGCTGAGGATTCATCGTGCATCAGGGGACCTGAGACAGCTTAAAGGGATATTTCACCCAAAAATTAAAATTAGCACATGAAAAGTGCATCATATCCATCATAAAAGTGTCCCAAACGGCTCTGATGGGTTAATAAAGGCCTTCTGAAACAAAGCGATGTGTTGGTTTAAGAAAAATATATATTATTTAATACTTAAAACTTTATCAACTAAAATAACTAGCTTCCGGCAGATGGCCGTACGCATCGATTTACGCCCATTTTCACTTACAAGACCAGCTAACGTCTGTATCATTAAAATTCAAATTTGTTAAAATAATTAAAGGGGGGGTGAAATGCTATTTCATGCATACTGAGTTTTTTACACTGTTAAAGAGTTGGATTCCCATGCTAAACATGGACAAAGTTTCAAAAATTAAATTGTTCGTTTGAAGGAGTATTTCTGTTCCAAAAATGCTCCTTCCGGTTTGTCACAAGTTTCGGAAAGTTTTTTTCGAGTATGGGCATGTATGACGCAGGGCTCCAGACTAACTTTTTTCACCTCCGTCCTGGAACCGTCCTGAAAAACTATTTGAACCGTCCTAAAGTGAACATGTTGTTTCTTTACTTTGTTATTTTCATCTATAGTTGTTTGTCACATAATAAAAACACCATTAAAATGTTTATGATATATATTATTATATTTATTTAGCTCCATTCAAAGTAGTTATCTGTAAACAGGTAAAAAATAGATTTATTAAAAAATAACAGGAGTTAAATGCTTTTTTGTATTCATGCAGAACAAATCTTTTTTTTTTTTTTTTTTTTTTTTACATAATACGAAAATTAAGAGAAAAAATACATACAGCTCAAAGCGTTTTTGAGTTGGTTGGATTAAACAATAACAAATAAATACTGGTGACTACATATCTCAAAAATATCATCATTCTTTCAAGCAGCAGACATATTTATTTGTATTAAATATAATGAATCCTTATTAAAGCTATTAACAAGCAGTGAATGCTTTTCTCTTTTTCTTTTTTTGCTTGATCAATATTAAAGGGATAATTCACCCAAAAATGAAAATTCTGTCATCATTTCTCCCTCAAGTTGTCCCAAACCTGTATGATTTCCTTTCTTCTGCTAAACACAAAAGAAGATATTTTAAAGAAGGTTGGTAATTAAACAGTTGCTGGTCCCCACTGACATCCATAAAAAAAAACAAAAAAACTATGCTTTACTTTTTACTAACTATGCTTTAAACTTTTCCTACTATGGAAGTCAATGGGGTCCATCAGTCGTTTGGTTATCGACTTTCTTCAAAATATCTTATTTTGTGTTCAGCAGAAGAAAGAAAGTCATACAGGTTTGGAACAACTTGAGGGAGAGTAAATGATAACAGAATTTTCATTTTTGGGTGAACTATTCCTTTAAGGACACAGACCGCATTAGTTTTATTACCCACTGTCACTTTAAGATATCGGATCATGTCCAATAACATGCGGATCCAATGCACACCCGATACACTCAAAACTGTTTTAGACATAACCGACATAGTTTACGTGAATACTCTCCAAAACTGACATTTCGACATAATGTTGTGTGTATTTGTCCATTCAGACACGAAAGAGAGCTCACTTCAGTACTCGCGTGCTGTATAGGTGTCTATGTGCATGGCTGCACGCTTCGGGTCGGGTGAGTGCGCACAGAAAACTGTACCGAATAGAGCTCTTTTTTTTGCGTCGTCACTCTTATTCAGATCTATATGTCTGCTCTACTCATTCTCCTAGACGTTTACAGTAATTAACGTTTAATGAGACATGCAGCGCATGTCAACCCGTGTGCCGCTGGGTAGATCAGCACGTCACACAGTACAAATGAGCGCACTAACACAAACGCAGGACATCAGTTCTGACTGGATCGCTTCCCAAATAGTCACTATCTAACATTTTTGTCTAGTTTTTATTCGTTGACGAAAATGTCAATATATTTACGTCATAGTTTTTGTCATTCAAAACTAGTTTTTATTTAGTTATCGTCTCGTTTTAGTCTGTGGAATTAAGCCATGTGATAGATGTACCGCGAAACAAGTCTCCGGGTGAGTAATCGGCCGGTGATAGTAACTATAGTAACAGCGTGAGAAGACGCGCTCCGTTGTAGTCAGCGCTTGGTCGGTTAATTTTGCCATTTAATAAATGAACACACATACAAAAATGTCTTTCGTCCTGTAGGCGTCCTGGAGAACATTTCTGTTCATCCTAAACACATTTTCTATCGTCCCCAGGACGATAGGACGCCGTTAGTCTCGAGCCCTGGTGTGACGTCAGATGTAGTGGAATTTCCTTATACGGGTCCTAAGGGCACTTCTGCCGGAAGGACGCGGGCGCGCGCGCAACCGTAGACCAGAGCGAGAGAGCGAAAGCAGTACACCCATCAAAGCGCTATGCTCGGCTTTAGGGAAGTCAATGTCACCAAAGAAGTGGGTTTTTGGTTGCCAGGGCAAGACAACCCTGCACAGATTCCCAAAGAACCCAGTGTTAAGGGAGCAGTGGATGGAGTTTGTTTTATCAGAGCATCAACGGAGGTTGTGCCAGACTGTTTGTTCCCTGCATTTCGACGATGCTTGTTTTATAAACAAAGCCCAGATCGACGGATTTGCAGATCGTCTAATGCTTAAGGATCGAGCAGTCACAATGATAAAGGTTCGCAGTCGTGCGTTGGAACCGCAGGCGGTGAGTAAAACTGCTTCTTTTGTCTCTGTGTGTTGTTAGCTCGGCGTTAGCACAGCTTTAGCTCCGCCCACACGGCCCGCCTCCAGCCGCTCGTTTTTTTCCGGAAAGACTCGGTACAGCCTATCTTTCTTTTATAAATATAATAAAACTAAAGACTTTTTGGAGATATGAAGGATGCAATACTACTCTATAGGTACTCAAGATTAACAGGAGATTGAGTGAAAATTAGCATTTCACCCCCCCTTTAATTGTTTATTTTGTTTATAGTTTTGCACACGCCTATGCTCTTCATCTTTATATTTTCTTTGTATTTTTGTGATACTTTGACAATGAATATGTAAACACGGTGTATTTGATTATTGCTATTCAACATTCTTAAAAATTAGTACAATTTAGTACAACTGCCTACTCTTCATTACTCTTGAGGCACTGGACATCAAAATGTGGTAATCGACGGTTGGTATCATAATAGTAATCAGTCCCTTTTAGACGTGGGGTGTTCCCAAAATTAATGCTAGCCAACTATTTCGAAACATTTCAACCACAACTGACAGGATGCTAACTGTGCGCTATCTGAGTAGAACATGACAAGCCGTTGACAAGCATAAATGACTGTGTGCCTAAAATGATTAATACACAGAAATATATCAAAATGCCAAGCCGAGTGTTCAGCACTGTGTGGGTTCATTCACACATACATACATACATACACTACACACACAAGAAGAGGATTTATGCTCCTCATTTGGTAACTTAACCTCACAGTGAAAGCCCTGCACAATGAATTAGGGGTTCAAGCATGAAGTGCTGAAACCTATTGTAATTGTTAGTATTTTTATTGTTATTATTCCGTAATTCTTCTCAACAGGAGGGACCACTGTGTAGAACAGCACATGTATGAGTGACTTGATCGCTTGGGAACAAAGTCCACTAGCAAGTGCGTGCCAGACGTGTCTTTCTGCACTAAAGCCTAAAGTATACTTCGAAAGGCGTGCGCACTCAACTGTGTGTGAGACTGAGTGGAACACGAAAAATGAAGTAGCCTATACCCAGGTCTAAATAGCCAAAGGATTATACCTTGAAAGGAGTATACTTTGAAAGGCTCGCGCTCTCGACTGTGCGATAATGAAGTTTACCCAGACCTTTAAGTAACCGAAAGGCAAACAGGTGCGCACTTTGGTGCAGCACCATTAATGTCCTTATGACAAGCTGAAACAGCCATCCAATAAACTTCCAGTGTGGAATGGGAGTGACTTTCCTTAAGAAAAAAAAAAACGTATCCCCTCAATCGGTCACTGATATGGCAATACAGATCTTCCAATAAACGCTACTTCAACGCAACGCAACACACTTCAGAACGCAAGTGGGATGTATTGTAGCTACAATCAGATTCTCGCTCTCTCAACAGGTAAGGCCCCTAGAGACCACCGTTCCGGTCGAGGGTGCAGAATCTGCCTCCTTCCTGGGACAGCAGGTCCCTGCATAGGGAACGACACCACAGTGTCCTTAACAGCAACATCACAATGCTTATGCACCATGTCTTGCTGCAGCAAGACGCCACCAAAATCAGTGACAGACCCTTCTGTGCACAGCAGATTCCTGGGCAATATATGCGACAGGGAATCCACCTGAGCGGGGCATTCCTGTTCATAATCAAGTAAACAGCAGGTGGTGTGCTTTTTCTGCAGATGCAAAAAGATCCACATCGGTCCTGCCGAGACTGATCCCAGATCTGCGCCACTATTTAAGGGTGCACATATAACACTTGTGAGATACTGTAATCAGTTTATGGTAAGTAACAGGTAGAAATGTTCCCTGGAGACTTCACCTAATCACTGGCCCTCAGAAGATTTAGGTATCACAGGAAGCAGGAAACACACGGACCAGAATTTTAGGGAAATTTAGTTTACACTCTCCCTCACACATTCTCTCTCTCTCACACACACACACACACACACTTCAAATGATTTGACCCTTTGAACATCCGTAAGTTGAGAAAAAAATGGAAAGGAAAATGAAAAAAACAAAAACAAAGCACAAACAAAGCACATCACAAAAACATCATTTTTTGGGGGGGGAAATTTCCCTTTTAGAACATGGGTTTCTACTCATTTCCTCATTTTTATATTTGTGCTGTTCTAACCACTTCTTTAAATCCCTAACAATGTTTTTTCTTCCCTTTTAATTTACAACAAGGAACTATTTTTTCTAACTATTCCACAGATTATATCAAAGTTACTGAATACTAGACCATTCAGTCTCTCACTGTGGCACTGAAATGTTCAGTTAAATACCTCACTCAAATGAAAGAATCAACTAATTCAAATTTCACATATCAATGTCAGAACACACCACCTGAACAGTGAATAGGGAATGTGAAGTTGACGTCACGCCGTGTTGCATTATGGGTCCGCCGCCATATTTACAGGATCGTGCCCTATCCCGCTTAACACCGCTGTATTTGAATTCGTGTGTTGGAGACTGTGTTTGGATTTTCTGTAGAGATTTTAATAATCGCCGATATGGTTGGTCAGTGCTGCTCGATCAAGAACTGCCATAGCAGGTCACACGATCGTTCAGGGAGGAAACTGAACCACGGAATACGTTTTTGCAGCTATCCTTCCTGGAAAAAACAACAAGGGAAGCAGGTGGAGGAGCTGACAAGATGACGCCGGATCGCGTGGGTTGCCGCAATCAGGAAGAAAAATTTTGGTCCTGCCATGTGAGGGTGAGACTGTGGTTTTCTTGGACAAAGTTGTCACAGTCTGCTGTGCTCTTATAAACATGTGTCCAAGTGTTGTGCAGTGATTGCTAAATCAACTGGTTTGTAAAAACGTTTGTTAAAAGTTGTACAAAGCAAGAGGTTGTGTGTATTGTATATTCCTTGATGACTTGTAGGATAGTTGATGAATGATGTTGAATTAGTGGTTCATGTTAGCAGATGATAAAGCCAGGCCACATTGCATGAATCAAATAAATTATATATATTTTGTTTTCAATGAACAATTTGCTTTGATATTCTATACATCTTTTTACATGCCTTTTTAAAATCTTTGTGAATCAAGTTTTTATATAACTGCTTAATTAATACATTAAGTGACTTTTATCTGTTTCTGTACTGATTGCATCCACAAAGACCCTTCCATTTTAAAAAGCAAGGCCCCAACATGGGTGCATGTCTCTGCAACACCAGCCATACATGTACAATGGGCTGAGGAAACTTCACAACTGGTGTTGATAATAACCCAAGCCTTCAGAGGAACCTCACTAAGGCGCTGGGAGTGCATCACCTGTTGTACATAAAGACAGAAATGTTAATCAATGACAGATCATGTAACAAATTAATTTGTGATTACTAAAAGCAGAAACACCAAAATTATCTTGTTTTTATGCTATTGCTAACACTGTCGAACTAACTTGTAAATGTAAATTGTATTTCAATGTAAAAATAATGTAATGTAAATTATTGATTGTAAATTATGTATTCATTAATTTCTAATCAACATAACCACATAAGTTACAAAAATAAATCTGCCCACCACAAGCAAAATAAAACTGGGTTTTTAGACAATGTTGACGATTATAACTAATCTTTTTTAATTGAAAATGCAACTGCTCACACTCACTTCTTATGATTTTTTAAAATAACATAACTTTAGCTGAATATTTAGCATTTTGTTTGTTTTAAAAAAACTTGGCCAAAAACACAAATGTCATCTTACCTTTGTCAGTGCGACTGTGCTCTCGCCGGCCTGTGAATGAGGAGGTCTTGTACCAGCTGCTGCAAAACTGTTCATGAGCTTGAAGGGATTTATAGCTCTTAAACTCCTGCAAAGTGTTCGCACTCAATCCAAAAACAAGATAATTAACGATGTCCAGATATGTGAGCGGATGTAGTGCGTCTGGATCCGTAATCCAGTCTTTGGCTGCTAAATCATATGGATCAATGTTGTTTATCGCGGACAGTTTGTCCAAATAAAGTTTTTTGGCAGTGGCATTTAGTTTCTCCCGGTAGGGTCCCTTCTCTTTTTCTTTCAACTTCTCCATTTCTTCCATTTCTCTTCAATTTTACCTCGTTTTAGGCAAACACACCCACTATTAAATGTCATAGCAACGGCCAGCGAAAAGCTAAACAGAGATCGTGCCTGTAAACATGGTGCCCACGTCCCATAATGCAACACTGCATGACGTACCTCCACATTCCCTATACAATTATAAATGTCCATACACTGCGAAATGAGCTATGGAAGTCTCTATGAAAACGTAATGATCAGTAGATAACGTCCTTTTTTAAAGCGCTCAGTTCATTCAGTGAGCAAGCGTTAAAATGTTCTGTCCACTCGTGAAATATAAGGTGTGAAAGAAAACTTAAAGATGTATCAAACAGTTTTTCCGACGCAAATCCAATAAATTTCAGTCAATTCCGCTCTTTGGGTGGCCCGCCATCTGTTTCTCTCCTCGAATGCGCAGTTCAGCGTCGTCAGCGATTCAATAACTCGAACATAGTCAGAAAAGCACAAAAAAACCCGGCCTGCACATAACCGGACAGCACACTTAATTCACTCACATTAAGGGTGCTTTCACACTTGGTTCGATTACCTGTTCCGAAAAGCGACCAGGAGCAGGCGAAGCCAGTCTGCAAAATATGCCGGCGGTTGGTATACCAGCCAGGACGGGGAATACAACAAATCTTTTCCATCACCTGAGACGGCACCACCCCACTCTGAGAGTGTGACTCTGCGGGCTCAAGCTGGCACGACACCACACACACAGCCAAGCAAGACCACTACGTCGCCTGCATCGCTAGCGGGAGCGGCTCTTTTAAACAACAGTCCATCCAGTCATTCTTTGCAGCCATTGCCCCGTATGAAAAACAATCAAAGCGGAGCAAAAATATAACGAGTGCTATTACTTATTGCCTCGCTAAAGATATGATGCCCCTGAGCACAGTGGAAAAAGACGGCTTCAGGAAACTGATCAAAGTGTTAGACCCCAGGTACGAGCTCCTTGCTAGAAAATACTTTTCTCAGACGGCGCTGTCACAGCTTTATGATGAATGCTGTCGTAAGCTGGAAATTCATCTGAAGGATGTAAAATACTTTGCCACTACCACCCATCTTTGGTCTAGCCACACATCTGAGCCTTATATGAGTCTCACAATTCATTTCATTGACGAGGAGTGGGCTCTACACAGCAAATGTTTACAGACAGTATACTTTCCAGAGGACCATACTGGGGAAATCATCAGCCAGGGGCTGGAGGATGCACTCAAATCCTGGGGCCTTAGGGAAGACCGACAGGTGTGCATCACAACAGACAATGGGGCAAAGGCTGTCAAGGCTGTTTCCCTCAAAGGCTGGTCTCGGCTGCAGTGCTTTGGTCATCGGCTGCACTTTGTCATTGGTAAGTTCACGATGATATATATATATATTAAAAAAAGTTCATGATGATATCAAAGGAAAGACTTATGCCAACGTTAATTTTTCAGCTCTAATAATAGCTCAGTGTAATGATTCATTATACACTGTTGCCCATAAAGTTGGAATAAAATTTATATTTTTTACCTCTTCTCATGATGTGACAATGTGATTTATTCTTGATAAAGTATATATTCTCAAAACTGGTAACTGGGACTCAGTAGCCTATGTAATTATTGCACCTGGTCAAAGGTAATTACTGATGTGTATACATTGGAATAAAAATAGGAATGTGTCTGAAAACAAAATTATTTCAACTTTAATGGTAACAGTGTACATTCTACATGCCTCAATAAACCAATGTACAGGCTATCACTTGATAACAATTGATACTGATAGGTGATAATTTGATTATTGTAACATTTTGCATCTAAGATATATTTGAATTAAGAGTTTATATTGAATCACTGTACTCAACTTAAATTGAGGAAAAATATGTTTATGTGTGTAGTCTAATTGATTTTCATATAAAGGATGTCATGACAATATTATGATTTATTATAATAAGACAGAAACTAATTTTAAATAATACTTACCTTTTTTAATCTACAGAGCGAAGTGTGAGAGACAAGAGAATAGAGAGAGCCATGGGTGTGTGCAAAAAAGTGGTTGGTGCTTTCTCATTCTCATGGAAGAAGAAAAAAGAACTAGCAGCTACACAAAAGGAGCTCGACCTACCTAAGCACCGGCTGATAACAGAATCACCTACCAGGTGGGGTTCTCGCCATGCAATGATAGCACGAATACTGGAGCAGGAGAAGGCCATTTCAAAGGTTTTATCTGCTGATAGAAAAACAAGGCACCTGGCTCCCTCATGGCAAGACTCTTGGAGTCCATACACAAGGCCCTTAATCCACTTGTTGAGTTCACTGATGCCCTCTCTGGTGAAGCACATGTCAGTGTCTCTTGTGTGAAACCTGTCCTACAGCTCTTCAATGAAGCCAGGAGAGGATGACACAGAGCTAACCAAGGCCATCAAAACTACTATCACCACATATTTGGATGAAAAATATGATGATGCTGCCACTGATGACCTCCTTAACATGGCATCCATTGTTGATCCTCGGTTCAAGACCCGCTACATCCAAGGTGACAAGGTATGGCTGTGAAATCCAGAGCTGTGGCACAGATCCTGGGTGACTGTCAGAGCACACCGCAGTCTACTCTCACACCCAGATTGGGCGGAGGCGAGGCAGATGCTACAGCTTCAGCTCCACCTGCCAAAATTCAGAGGAAGACACTGGGCAGCTTTTTCAAGAAGTCCTACTCTGTTTCTACCTCTAGTCTAACAGATGAGCAGGATGTTGAGGCTGAACTGAACAGTTACCTGCTAGCTCCAGAAGCAGACAGTGAGACCAACCCCCTGGCATGGTGGAAAACCCACTTCACATCATACCCCAGAGCGAGCTTCCTGGCAAAACGGTATCTATGTATTCCTGCCCCCAGCTCACCCTCGGAGCGTGATTTTAGTACAAGTGGCAATATTGTGTCCTGCCATAGGGCAGCTTTAAAGCCAGATGTGGTGGACAGACTTGTCTTTCTTGCAAAAAACCTGTAATGGGGTAAATGATGTTCACTAGTGCACAAGATGTAGAGGGCTGGGCGATATATCACATGACATTGTTAGGCGTATCTTGTCAGTAAAGCCGGTTCCTTGATTAGTAATAAATCGCCATCACCTGCTTTCAGATAGAGCGGCATTTGCAACACAGAGCCGTAGTTAACTGACAAGCTGAGCCATATTGTATTAATTATCGCAGGCGATACGTCCGTGATAATTATTAAATATATAAATATATTCCATTTAAAATAATTTTAATATTACTGCATTTCATAAAATTAAAACAATTTATTTGATCATCTAAGGGATTTTTATTCATTATTTTTTCTTGGAACTGTGGCCCTATTTCACTGGAAAGTTGGTCCTATTTTGGCCCTGGGTCTGCCCCATTTCAAGAACGTCCATGCCAATCTCAGCAGGGGAAGAGAGGGAGTACCCCTTGCTTGCTTATGTATTTTTCATTCTGAATAACACGCTTGCCCTGCTGGGCCAAGTGTTTCAGCATCAGGATAACTACTCCAAAAAGTTTATGTGACATTCTTACAGCGCTGCTGTCAAACACTCTCCTCTTACAGAGATTCTCGTCCATGTCGTGACATATTTGTCGTCACTATTACACATGACATAACCCTTCCCACGGGGATTCCTTCTATCAACAGATTCCGGTTCACCAGGGGATCAGGGCCTGAATGCACAACGGCGCTATTGACATATGTCGTGGCACACAACAAGCTAACGAGCGCCCAGTGCCGGAAACCCACGTACAAAAAGGTGAATCCAGCAGTACTACTGCTAGGGGTGTGCTATATCACGATTTTTGATTGTGGACGATTAAAATGACTCCTCGATCCTATTTTGAAGAAATATGGTAGTATCGTGCTACACTGCATTCTACCAGTTCAGTTCTGGCGCCTCTGCCTCAACATACTCTACAACGCGACGTGCATTCACATGTTAACGCAGAGATAGAGTTACACTCACAGGACACTGCAATTTACAAAAGTTCATTATTTGCATGTACTTTAAAGCCTTGCCAGTTAAACATTTCATTCTCGTGCTGATGTGCTGTTCTAACACAAGCTTTTCTGATTTTCTGAGCGCACCCGAAGCTCACAGGCATTAAAAGCCTGTCAAACAGCGCCTGGATAGTGGACTAAGTTATCTTTCGGGCCTATTTTCTCTAATACTGTCAAAAACACAAGGTTTACAGTACATAAACACAGTTATATGTCTAAAGTGAAAGCAAACATTTGAGAGAAAATCTGGTGTGTGTATATTAGACGCGTCTAGTGCCGGTCTTAAAGAGATAGTAACCTAATAGTAAACATGCTGACGCTTGTCCATAAAGGGATAGTTCACCAAAAAATGAAAATTCTGTCATTATTTACTCTAATGTTGTTCCAAACCTGTATTAATTTCTTTCTTGTGCTGAACACAAAGGAAGATAGTTTGTAGAATGTGGCTAACCAAACTGGTCCGCATTGACTTCCATAGCAGGAATGTAACTGAACTTTATTCAGGGTTTGTGCAGACACTGTAAAATCAAATTCCAGGACTTTCAAGGACTTTTCAAGCAATCAGAAGCATGAAAGAAGCATGAAGAGGGAAGTTAGCTAGAGGAGAGATGTCCTAGAGCAGGGGTTTTCAAAGTGGGGGCCGCGGCCCCCTGGGGGGGCGCCAGGGGGCGCCAGGGGGGCCGCAGCAAGTTGGGGAAAAAAAGCGGAAAAAAGTAAAAAAATATATATTTATAAAAAATATTAAATATTTGCTAATATGAGTATTGTTATGAAATAACATTATAATAATTTGTTGCATAGCCTATCTTAACATTATACTTTTAATGTTAATATTTTAGAGATGAACTGATTGATCGGCTAGTGACAAGAATTGGCCGATTTTCACGTGATTTTCAGTCTGACATATGCCGATTCAAATGCACTCGGGCGCCGCATGAATAACATGATCGCGCAACATCAGCATCACACATGCACACAGAACGCACATGTAGGAAACCTTGTGAATTACGGTCGTTTCAGACCGCGAGCGGCGCGCGAGCAGCGCGATTTTTTTCCGGCGTGCATGTTCAGTGAGTGCATTCACACCGCGAGCAGGAGCAGCGCGTGAGCGTCAAGCAGGAGCGTCGCGTGAGCAGCAGTGAAGCGGAGGGTTTCGGCGCCGAGTCTATTTTTGCTGCGCTGCTCACGCTCAATTAAAGTGAAGGCACACTTTTGATGGACAAAATAAATATGATTTCACACAAAAAGTACCTAAAATGCACATATTGCATGTATAGTGTGTTTGAACAAGAACTGGAGTAGGATTTTTGCCTTCATTTTCTTTTCTGACATAGCCTACTAAAGAAAATGAAGACAAAAATATTTATAGAAAATGTATTAATTTAAACTTGTTTTTATTAATCAGTTTGGGTAAAAGTGGTGTTTTATTATATATAGGCTATATTGGGGCTGGAGGAATTAACGCGTTAATCTTTGCGATTAATTTGAAATGTTTAACGCGTTAAAAAAATAACGCATTTAACGCAGCACTTTTTTTTGCCTCGTTTTAATGATTTCCTGTTGCGGCTGCTATTAAAAAGCCGAAAATATGTGGATCGGGTTTCATTCTCGAGCAGCTTTAATGAGCGGGTCTTTTCCGCTCCGTGTGCGCCGCCGCACTCTCCGTTCCGTGTGTGTGTGTGTGTGTGTGTGTGTGTGTGTGTGTGTCGGCCATAGGTGTCGGCGCGCTGCGCGTTCTGCTCTGTCGTTCACGGCCCAAACGCTCCATGTACCGATCACGCACTGGAAAAGCAAGTCCGCTCAAATAAGGTGAAATTTCTCTCTAGACTTCTGTTTGCTGCGCTGTTATTCATGCTGGGCAACAATGTTAAAGGGATAGCTCACCCAAAAATTAAAATTCTGTCATTTACTCTCCCTCAAGTTGTTCCAAACCTGTATGATTTCCTTTCTTCTGCTAAACACAAAAGAAGATATTTTAAAGAAGGTTTGTAACTAAACAGTTGCTGGTCCCCATTGACCATAGTATTTTTTTTTCCTATATGGAAGTCAATGGGGTCCATCAGTCGTTTGGTTACCGACTTTCTTCAAAATATCTTCTTTTGTGTTCAGCAGAAGAAAGAAAGTCATAAAGGTTTGGAACAACTTGAGGAAGAGTAAATGAGGACAGAATTTTTAATTTTTGGGTGAACTATTCCTTTAAAATGACCTGCTCTGATCACATGCTATGTGTAATAATAGCTTTTTTAGGACTATAGTTTATTTTTATAATTAGTAAAAAAAAAAAAAAATTGAAAAAAAAAAATCTTAAATTGATTATGTTGATTGATTATTGAAAAAGAATAATACATTGATATATTGATGTTTAATATTATTTTAATATAGGGCTATTTTCTGTTCCTTTTTTCTGGTGATTCTAAGTTTTAATTATTGATGATTACAAGCTTGGAGGAAATGCAATTAATTGCAATTAATTACAGCAAATTGTGCAAGTAATTAGTTAATTTTTTCTAATCGATTCCCAGCCCTAATATATATATATATATCTGATGTTCACCTAGATGTTTTATTTATTTATTTCTACACGTGCCGTAGTATTGTCGATGGGTTCAATAACACATCCTGCAAAAGGGGGGCCTTGGCCAGAACCTAGTGGTATTTGGGGGGCCTTGGCATGGAAAAGTTTGGGAACCCCTGTCCTAGAGAACGACAACGACTAACGTTAGAATTATATTCTCTTGAATTTTGATATGGCCGACACACCAAAGAGCCGACGTTCCAATTAACAAATAGCAAAGAATAGGGAAAAGGAGAAGGAAAGTCCTGAATTTACATCGGAAAAGCCTTCAACTCGTTTCAGGATGCACGGAGGGGAGGGGGAGGGGACGGGATGACGGGAGATCGTTAACATTAGGTAATGGCTAATGAATGAACATTTTTACACTAGACTTCTTTAATCTAATAATTAATGTAGGCCTACATATAACATTTTCACATCTATGTATATAAAATCCAGTCCCGGGCGCCGCATCTTGTCAAAAGATATCCGTTTGACTGGTGTGTGCAACCCAGCAAAACCTGTCAACAGAAAGTCTTGTTTGGTTCCTCAAGACTCGTTCATATTCACAGCCTCAGAGAATTTGACTGGAAAAGCCAGAGAAGAAAGCAGAAGACGAAGTGATGATAATAAAAGAGCAGAGTTTATTGAATAATCTTTGTTGCATATGTGACCCTGAATCACAAAACCAGTCACAAGGGTAATTTTTTTTTTAATTGAAATTCATACATCTCATAAAAGCTGAATAAATACGCTTTCCACTGGTGTATGGTTTGTTAGGATAGGACAATATTTGGCCGAGATACAACTATTGAAAATCTGGAATCTGAGGGTACAAAAAAAATCGAAACATTGAGAAAATCTCCTAAAAGTTGTCCATTTATGTTCACGATTTTGCTGCATCCATCACATAAATACATTTTTTATAAATTCATGGTAGGAAATTTACAAAATATCTTCATGGAACATGATCTTTACTTAATACCCTAATGATATTTGGCATAAAAGAAAAATTGTTAATTTTGACCCATACAATGTATTGGATATTGCCACAAATATATCCGTGCAATCGTGACATTAAAAATCTTGAAATTGAGACATTCTCTTATCTCCTCCCATGAAGACACATATCCCTTTAGATGACTAATGATTATAAACGATTATAAAATTAAATCATATATACTGTATGTATGATTGATTTATTGAAAATCTTCAGATTTTTCATTCCCCCCTCTTAATCATTTATGAAAATATTGGATTACATAGATTGATTACAAGCAAGCAAACCTTCATGATCATTATCAAAACATGCTTTGAAAAGCTTCCCTTCTACATGCTCTTTAAAAGAACAGGTCTCCTCTGTCATACCGCGTACCAGCGTCATTTGAGAGGGGGTTTCTAACATTGGCATTGGATGATAGCCTTACGGCAGTCAAGTGTCTCACAAAACAAATCAACACTCTTATGTAATGTACAAGAGTGTATAAATGAATAATGATTATAAATGATTATAAAATGAAATCATATAAAAACTGTATGTATGTTAATCATAATAGGTCATATGATGCTTTTTAAATGTTTTCCTTTAATGTGTAATGTATTTGTTTCTGTATACAATCAGTTAAATATTCTCACACAAAGAGATTTTTTCTTGGATGGTTTCAACTGAATCTGACTCGGGCCTGAACTGATAAGGTAAAGCCAACAACATTATAATTAACTGTGTGTTTATAAAAAGCTGAAGCTGGCGATTATGGTAAGGGATGTTATATCTCCAACACACGATTGAGGTGTTTGGCCAATCACAACGCTCTAGGTCAGCTGACCAATCAGAGCACTCTGAGCTTTTCAGAAGGAGGGGCTTTGTAGAAATCAGCGCTTTTCAGATACACTGAGAATAGAGGAGCTGCAATAATGTACAGTATGTGAGAAATAATGTTTGTTTGTTTTTTACATTAAAGCCTGTTAACCTATTCTATTACACCCATAATCAAAATAATGAACTTTTAAAATAGCATCATATGACCCCTTTAAGAGTCTAAGTAAGGGAAATCTACAGTACGTCTGCTAAAAATAAGAATGATATAAGTATGATAAGGGAAGGAAGCGACAGCTAGCAGGACGGCCTCCTCATGATCTTGGACAAGCAGTAAACTCGATAAACTCGCCATTCTAGAGAACAGACAGAAAGAGAATAATGTAAGCGTTGCATTTCTGCACTTTAATTGGAAGTTATGCAATTTTCACTATGCAATATGTAGATTGCCGTCACAATGTTTATTATTATTATGATCTGGATGCACATTTTAATGCGTTTAAACAGTTACATTAAAAAACAAAACAAAAAAAACATTCATGCCGTTTTCAGCACTATCCTCTGTTTTGTCTAAACCAATGAAATTTCAATATAAAATGATGGCAGCGCTTTTAAAATCCATTCACAATTTTCTTTTAAAATAAAACAAGGCAAAAACTTAAATAAAATTAGTTAAAATTAAAAAATTAAAATTTAGGATTTATATGGTTTTGAAAAAGTTCAATATGTTGACTCTAAAACATGGCATGTGAGGTAACCATTAAGTAAAAGGTAATAACATATCCTTATCACTGTGGGTGTAAACATCTATATCATTAAAGTTTTTAAAAGTTTTTCTTTAAAAGGGGTAAGTATTTTTATGTAATGTTAAAGTTAAATATTAAAATATTAATATATGTAAAAATAATAATTATTATTTTAAAAGTATCATGATGTCTTTGAGGAATTGCACAACATGAAATGTAAAATGAACATGAAATTTTACATGAACATGATGTAATATATATATATATATATATATATATATATATATATATATATATATATATATGTGTGTATATATATATATATATATATATATATATATATATATATATATGTTCCCTACCTGAGTTTGGTACTGTGCCGCCTGTTGTAAGAACTCAACAGTCTACTTGCTTCCAGTGGCCTAAATGTAAGTGAAGCCCATTAATTAAAGTTTCAGCAGGGGTGTCTAATCCTGCTCCTGGAGGGCCACTTTCCTGTTTTAAAGTTTAACTCCAACCCCAATCGTTACACCTGAACCAGCTAATCAAGGGCTGTGTTCAAAATCGACCCCAATACCCTTAAATAGGGCACTATTTGTGGGGACAGCCATTTGTATTGGTGTCCAAAACCACATTGGATGTTATCGAATGCACTCATTCAATCCCATAATGCACCGCGATAACAAGTCTACAACTGATGTATACTCAACCACCAGAGAATACCCATAATGCACCGTGAGGGTCACGCTGAATGAATTCCTGCATCTCCCTTCTGGTCCGAATTCGCTCACTTGTTTTAATTCACTTTTTCAAATAGACTGTATTAGTTAACTGAGGATAAAACTCAGTTTAGATCTCACTAGGCATTCTAGCAACTTCCAGGCAGGCGTGTTGAGGAATTGTAGCTAAACTCTGCTGGACAATGGCCCTCCAGGACTGATTTTAGACACACAGGAAGCATCTTTAAAATATATCACCATTTTTGTCATTGCTTTGACAATGCAGAACTCATTTTTTTTAGACAATGCAACAATGAATGCAACAAATAATGTCTTGTTTCTCCATTCAAAAAGTTATAAGAATAAAATGTCACTGAAGGCATCAAATGTTTGGTTATAATTCTGTATTCCACACATATCTCCATTGTTAACTCACCACTCCAGTGGGCTTCTGATCAACCCCAGCTAACTTCCAAATCTCCAATCCTTCAGAGTCGCCACTGGCCGCAAGACTGTAAAACACACATTAGAATCTCTAAACGCTCAATCATCAACTGTAACACAGGAAGTTCATAAACTGAAGACAGACAGTTCTGTTATGTGCTCAATACACAGAACTGTACATTAATAAAAAAATAAAAAAATAAAAAAAATAAATTATATGCTCATATTTGTGAAGCGCACATCCATTGAACTTTAATGTGCCATTTAAAAACCTTAGGCTTAACTACAGTACATTACTTAAATGGAAGAATTGTAATGAAATAAATCAGTACTAAAAAAAAAAAGTACTACTTCTGCTACTACTAATAAAAATAAAACCGATATTTGTGTAATTTATCAAATTGCGGTGTCCACAAGTTTATGGACGAAGGATTCGTCGAGGAAATGTGTGTATGTAAATGAGACCTGTGCAACTTCGTTCCAGCATCAACCATTTCAGCCGGGGAAAAATGAGCTCCAGTCTTCCTCAGCAACTTCACAACATCCTTATGCCTACAGACATAGAAAAATGACATATACAGTCACGTGTTTAATTGACTTTGCCAGTTGTACTGCGCTCATCAACAGCAGATGTCACAGTTGCTAGGCCATCCTGTTTAACAATGCTCATTTCGACCTTCGTGGACTTCGAAGGCGTGACCTTTGAACTTTGCACACTTTTAAGGATGCCGCTTCTTAATTGGGACACAGCTATTGTTTTGCAATGAGGGTGAGTAAATTCTATGCTAACTATGAATAATTATATTGCATCAGAACAGACTTGTGACTAGGGATGCAAGATATATCAGCCACCATATCTGTATCGGCCGATATATGTTCATTATAATGTTATTGTTATGGCCCGATAAGAAGATTTGGCCGATCTAAAGCCGATAAATAATGGCTAATGGATTATTTCCTTAAGCTGAGACACTTCAGATGCACACGGTTCGCTATGATGGTTTTGAAATACTTGAAATATGATTAAAATCAAAAAGGAAAATTCAGTAAAGTACAACATGCAGCAAAGGTCTGTCATATCGGCTACATAAAATTATAACTAGAACATTGGGACATGCTTAAGACTTGTTTTTGTAATCAGGCTCTCAAAAATTACATAAAAAAATTGGATGTGGGTTTATCAGCCATTATATCAGTTATCGACTTTCAAATATAAAGAATTATCGGTAATCAGTATCGGCCAAATTTTTTATCAGTGCATCCGTACTTATGATCCCTTTATACGTCGCAACCACCCGTTTAAAACCAGTGGTCTTCTCTAGTTCACCTTAAAGACTGTCTGTATAAATTACACTGCAATTAGTTAACTCAAAACTTTGAAATTATGGCAATTATTTTTTGTGCCCCTAAAAAGTATTTGGACACTTAAATCAGTCCTACTGTACCTGCAGTGCACAGCATTGTGAAGTGGTGTTTCACCATAGCAATCTCTGGCATAGACTGAGGCCCCTTTACTCAGCAGATACTCCACCACTTTTAGATGCCCCTCACATGCAGCGACGTGGAGAGGAGTGCGGCCATCATAGTCTGCCGTGATCATGTCAGAGCCCTATATAGAAAGATATGAATCCGCTAATTTTCTAGACTGCATTTAATACTGCAAACCAGCACAGCTGACTGGTTCGCATGCTCCTGGACCATTTTTAATATAATAAAAAATGTTCAAATACAAAAAAGTTGCAGGCATGCACCGCAAACTGTAAAAAGTTTGGAATAGGCTGCATTTATTTGATTACACTTTTTACAGGCAGTGTTTGCCCTTCTAAATGGGTGTCCAAACAGGTATCAATATCTTACCATTTCCCTTAGGGCCTCTAAAGCTTCAATGTCTCCGGCCTTAGCAGCGACGCAGACCAGAGTGGGAGTTAGTGCATCTCGTACGGCTCCAAGCTCCTGTGGACATCAGTAATATTATAGTTGATCTGTTCATCTGAGCCTCTTCTTATTCATTATATAATTGTAGTTGTACCATCTTGTAATCATCATAGTTTACACTAAAATGCAGAGCACCAAACTAGCACAACTGTTTGTTGCATGTCGTTTTGGGAAAACGGAGATGGAATGTAGACATAAGTTATGCGATTGAAAGAGCAAAAAGGAGGACTAAGAGATGAAAATGACAACACTGCAGTGCTACATATCATCAAGGCTAAGAAAAGAACACAACGGTGCAAACACAGGTGAAAAATTGGGATTACATTTTTTTGTTGTTGTCAATAATCACAACCCTGTTCTTTCAAAGTGCAAAACAAAGTTAGAAGGAGAGAAAGTGAAGGTTACATTACCTGATCACAGCTAATGCTGAGGGACTTGGCGATGTCCTGAATAAAGCGACTGTCGCTGAGCTTTGGTTTTTCACTATCATCTGTCAACTCACCACGCAGATTGCATTGCATCATCTTATGAACAAATAACATGTTTTATTAATAAGTGATTTAAAACAAGTAATAATTATTATCTAATTATTATTATTTACAATAAAACTACTTTACTAACAAAAATAAAGAATAGACTATCAAGGTCAATACGTTTCTTAAAATATCTAAAACTATTTTTTTTATACATTATGCAAAGTTAGTTCAGATTGTAACATGCCATGTACTGTGACTTCCTAATTAATTAATTCATGTAATAATAATAAAAAAAAAACTTATTAGCTTGAAAAATATATTATTGTTTTTTTTTCATTTTTAATACTTTAATACTATTTACTTAATGGTTACATTTCTTAAAGGTCCCATGACATGAAATTTTCACTTTCTGAGGTTTTTTAACATTAATATGAGTTCCCCTAGCCTGTATATGGTCCCCAAGTTTCTAGAAATTTCAATCAGTGTAAATCGAGCTTTTGCTATCTTTCTCTGCCTTTGAGAAAATGGAAGCTCAATCGCGCTGATCTTGAATCTCCTCCTTGTGACGTTATAAGGAGGAATGTTATCTCCCCTGTCTCTGCTTTGCCCGCCCAGAGAATATTTTCCGCCCATGAGAAAATGAGCTAGGAAGGAATTAACGTAGGAACGCGCGTGCGCGATTTTAGTTTGTCCACGAGAGATATCATGGCTTTTGAGCGAGCGAAGCATAACAATTGCTCAATAATTGGATGTACAAATGAACACCGAAGGGTTAATACAGAGCTGGGCTTGCTGAACGTCTGAAACTAAAGTCTGGATCACTCTCTTTGGCTCAGCTACACACCTCGGAACAGTAAGTCAACTAATGATATATAAGTGTGTTGCTTTACTGTTTATGTTTGCCTAGACTGTTACACGTAGAATGTGGCTGTCACATTAGCTATGCAGCTATGCAGTTTATGTGTGTGAGTACACACACTGTAACGCGAGTGTTGTACACTTCTTTGTTATTTGGATAACCGTTTTCCTGTTGGTTATACGGCGCGCGCGATATCCGCATTTCAAGATCGCAGAGCTTGATGATGTAATTGTAATAAGATAAATTACAGATGTTACAGATCTCTCATGAAAAGGCAACAGTAGGTTAGCGTTAGCTACATGATAATAACTGTAAACCATCCGAATAAAGTACCCTATCCAGACATAATATTTTAAACTAACCATTCGGAAATGTCCTGCTGGAACCGCTGAGTTGTTGCTTCTCCATCCGGATCAGATTCTGGGTCAAACTGAAATGCTTGAACGACTGCGTGTCTTCGTGCCATTGCTATATCCAACGTTAACATGCACGGACCGGTACCGTTGCGCAAGATGGTCAAGGCCACACCCACCCTCCACCTTGCGCCGCCTTTCTCCTCCTCATTAACATTTAAAGCTACAGACACCGAAACGGCCTGTCTGAAGGAAGCTCATTCTGGGACTGGCTTGTAGTGGCTATAATTCTGCACCGAGGCTGGATTTTTGAGAAGAGATTTCAGATACAGTACTAGGGACCACTAAGGCCTATATTAAAGCCTACAAAAAATAGCATGTCATGGGACCTTTAAACTTTTCTTGAAAATGGTATAAAAGTAAAAAAGTAATAACTAATACCGGTACATTACCATTCAAAAGTTTGGGGTTGATAAGATTTTTTTTCAATGAAAGAAGTCTCTTACGCTCCCCACTGCTGCATTTAAACTGATCGAAAATTAAAACAGTAACATTGTGAAATATTATTATAATAAAAATTAAAAGTTAAAATAACTGTTTTCAACTGTGATATCTTTTAAAATGTAATTTATCCCTGTGATGGCAAAGCTGATTTTCAGTCATGATCCTTCAGAAATCATTCTCACATGGCGATTTGGTGTTTAAGAAACATTTATAATTGGTATCAATATTGAAACCAGTTGTGCTGCTTAATATTATGTGGAAAATGTGATTACTGACCCCAAACTTCTGAATGGTAGTGTAAATGTTATTGACCCAAATGTGGCTTAAATGTATTTTTTTAAGAGACATTTTTCCATACCTTCTTCTTCTCTGTTATACTGAGGTCTTGTTTTGCCAGCACATAGGAGAGTTTTGAAAGAGCAGCTTCTGGGGTCATATCAAACCCAGCGACCACACCGGCTTTGGCCAGAGCCTGAGAGGGAATATTAAATTACACACTCCTGGAATACACTCACATATAAGGCCTTTCTTAAAAGGGATAGTTCACCCAAAAATGAAAATTCTGCCAGTAATTACTCACCCTCATGTTGTTCCAACCCCGGAAGACTTTCGTTCATCTTCATAACACAAAAAATATATATTTTTGATGAAATCTGAGAGCTGTCTCACTCCTCCATAGGCTTCTATGTAATTGCATCTGCCAGCCCAGAAAGTTAGTAAAAACATTGTTAAAATAGTCCAAGTGACTACAGTGGCTCAACCTTTAGTTTATCAAGCGACGAGAATACTTTTTGTGCGCAAAAAAAAACAAAAATAACAACTTTATTTAACTCTTCATTTTCTTCCGTGTGGGCCTCTGAGTGAGTTCACGAGAGCAACACAACGCATGCGTGAGAACTGAGAAGAGGACGCTCACGATCATTTGATGGGAAAGTGTGAAAAGGTAAACCATTTATTTTGCGGCATTGTTAAGGCACTTTTACGTTTTCTTGTTAATTTCTCACGATTCAGACATCCATGAAATGCACACTTTAGAATCATTTTAAACACTACATCGAGACCCATTTGCGTCCTCTTCTCAGTTCTCGCGCATGCGTCGTGGCGCTCTCGTGAACTCACTCAGAGAAACACAGAAGAAAATCAATAGATAAAGTCGTTTTTTTTTTTTGGGGGGGGGGGGGGGTTGCACACAAAAAGTATTCTCGTCGCTTGATAAACTTAAGGTTGAGCCACTGTAGTCACTTAGACTATTTTAAACATTGTCTTTACTAACTTTCTGGGCTGGCAGAATGTCAAATTACATAGAAGCCTATGAAGAAGTGAGACAGCTCTCAGATTTAATCAAAGATATCTTAATTTGTGTTGAAGATGAACGAAAGTCTTACGGGGTTGGAACAACATGAGGGAGAGTAATTACTGACAGAATTTCCATTTTTGGGTGAACTATCCCTTTAATCAAACTCCCATACCTGGCCAGTGGCGTATGCGCTTGTGACCGAGCCACGGAGGCACTGGGTGCAGTTGATCATGATGACTCCTCTCTCTGACGCTTGATGGATTATAGCCATCAGGCTCTCACGGTCGGGGGCGTTACCGCTGCCGAATGTCTCCAGTATGACCCCGTCCATAGGACGCTGCAAGAAGGCCTTGACCTGATGAGAGAATGAATCTCATTTAAAGGACAAGTTCGGTATTTTACACTTAAAGCCCTTAAAGTTACAGATCGTTTCTGATGAAATAGAACGGTTAAGATTAAAATTTGGACAAATGCTGCTTTCCAACAGGTTTTATCGTAGTTTTTGTCCAACTCCATTGACTTGTATTGGATGAGCTGTGTGAGGTACGGTATTACTCCGCCGCTTCTTCTTCTGCTTCTTCTGTGTATTCAATTAAATGCCAGTGGTTTGCTTGCAATTGGCAAAGGTGCATTATCGCCACCAACTGGGCTGGAGTGTTTATTATTCAAGCTCTCAACGGAAGAATCTACGGGTGTGAGACGTTTGGAAAAATAGATCCACAGTTTTACAACGAATGGTAAAACACCTGTTGGAAAGCATCTTTTGCAGCGATTTTTTTGTGAGCATATCAGTGGACACCCCTGACCACTCGGTGAGTTTCATGTCTTTGTAAACGAAAGTTTAATGCGTTTTATGACCTAAATTCTCAGGCCAGCAGCATGTGTCCAAATTTTAATCTTAACCGTTCTATTTCATCAGAAACGATCTGTAAACAGGGCTTTAAGTGTAAAATACCGAACTTGTCCTTTAAACATCTGAAACTTCCAAAAGTTCAGCCGAAAATGAAACTTCTGTCAGAATTAACTAAACATTGTAAAAAATAATTAACATGTTCATGGACTGAATGAAGAGATTTGGGAAAAATGTGTGGCAAATAAAGGCAGACATAACCACACGGCCTTACTGTATCATCAGTGATTCCTGGGAAGAGTCGCAGGACACCCACATTGCAGTTCAATTGTGGGTTGACAGTGAATTTTTCTTTTGTACAGGGCCACCATATAATGTCCTTGTTAACTAAAGAGCAAGAAATAAAGCATAATACTCAAAATAACAAGTCTGCATAAAATAAATAACACTGCAGCATTAATAATAAGGGAGTTGACATAACATTTCAAGCAGTGTCCTGTAATGCACATAATATATTTATCTAAAAATCTAACTTTTTTTTCTAAATCATTTGTGTTTAGGTATTATTACGCCGTTTGTATGAACTACTGTTAATTTTGAGACTACACAAGACAATAAACAGTACAATATTTGTAATTTGTAATTCATTTTTCTCCCCACAGGATTATTAAAGTGAACAGCAAATGATAACAAATATTTTTTTTAAACTTACTAAAACCATTAAAAAAAAAACATTTCCATTAATTAAAATAAATTAAGCATTAACTTAAAAAAAAAAAAAAAAAAAAAATAATAATATATATATATATAAAAGGGATAATGTAGAGCAAGGTGCTTGTTATAGCGAATACAACCCCGACAGGCTGATCAGGACCCCGACCCCGACGTGAAGCAAAATATATTTTCTAGGATTAATAATTTATTATGCTTTCTGTTCATTGGATGAACTGATTAAATAATTGTACAATTAATTCTGCTTCAATTCTAAAATTCTAATTAATTCAATTCTAAAAATAACTAAAATATTTATGATTAATTATAATCCGTTAAAATTAATTATAAATATAAATATATATTTTAAACTGTAACTCATTACAATGTACTAAAATAACTAAAACTAAAATTGAAATAAAAATTATTAAACACTATAGATAGACATAAAAAAAGCAAAAATTTATAAAAATGTCAAAAACACACAACAAAAGTACTAAAAATGTAAATAAAATTTAAAAGAACTGATCATATGTAGCCAGTGGGACTTCATTACCCAGAGTCACGCAGCATAAATGATGACGTCCGTTGAGGTAGAATAGCGCATTGGACTCAGCTGTCAGGCAGGGGGAGTGGACAGGAGTGGAAACGTGATTTTCAGCGAGTATATGCGGGATTAGTGCACTGGTGTGCAGTGATTTTGGAGAGTGGCCCGAATCAGCGGCAACATACAAACACAACGTCGGCTTTATCACTGAACGTAACTGGAGACTGAACAGAAGTATTACCAGGGGCGTAATTTGTGGGGGGGTTGGGGGGGAGATAACCCCCCCCCCCCAATATTTAAATCTATGCATTACAACCCCCCCCCCCCCCCAATATTTATACCATGATCACAATATCAGGAGGAATACCCAAACTTCAACCCCCCTCAATGTTCATCTACGCCCTTGAGTATTACTAACCGTTCTCGCAGATACCGTCTCCCCACCAAGATAAGCTTTGGGAGCTGCATCGCAAATGCTGAACTGGCAGTGTGTGCTTGGGCGGATCTCCTCGTAAAACCCGTGATTTCTCTGGGTCTGGCTTTAGTGACGGAGCTGCGCACATTAGAAGCCCTTTGGCCTCGAGGCCCGTTGATTGATTGTGGATTTTGTAGGACGTCGTAGCCACTGTTTTCCCATACTGTGAATTGTTATGTGTTTTAGCTTTTATATCATGTCGTGTCTATGAATTATTAGTGTTGGGACAGAAACGCACTTCCTCTTTGTAAGAGGGCAGTGGTAAAGGGTTTCTCTTCTCTTTTGGGATTGGGTATTGTGCAATATGGAGGGGTAATCAACCACAAAAGTACCTACTTTGGGTTGTTATTCATGTGCATTATTAATTTATTTGTATGTGTAAATCTTAGCCTATGCTTTGACCCGGGATTTGAGGTGGACAGCGGGCACTTCTTGGATGTGATAAGATGACCACTTTGCTGCTGTGATTCTTACTGGGAATGCTGTGGTTTGTAGTGGGAGACACACAAGTTGCCGTGCTGTCACGTTTGCTGTGGAAGTTGTAGCATAGTAGGCCTATTGAATAAATTGATTGTTCAAAAAAGTGGTTTCTCGTTTTGCACCAGGATCTGCACGCTGCCCATCTATTCTACTAAGTGGGAGTGGCGTAGTCACGTAAGGCCACACATATATAAACTGTAAAAGTATATCAATGATACTAAAACAGCACTGCCAGTCAATCTTCCTCTATAAATGCACATACATTTAATTAATAAATTGTCAACTACCAATGGAGAGTTTAAGTTTAATGCCAAATATGCATAACATCTACTCAACTTGTTATTCCACATGTTTGTGATTGCTTCTAAAAAGAGAAAAGGTTAAAGTTTAATCTCTTCCGTGAGCACTTTATTAAAAAAAAATAAAAAAATCCTCGCCTGGCTTGTGCAACTCTAAGCAATGCCTGACCTTGCCTATCTTTTGAGCACTTCTTGTGTTGTGTTTTTTGCCTCTTCATGATGACTCGCTTGCTGTGTTCCTCATTTGTAAGTTGCTTTGGACAAAGGCGTCTGCTAAATGACTAAATGTAAATGTAATGTAAATGTAATAATTTGCTCACTTCAATGTTGTTCCAAACCATACAATTAGGCTTTCACACTTCAAAAAAGATTCTAAAGCACCATAAAGTATAATAAAAGTAGTCGATATGACTTGCTGAACACAAAAGAAGATATTTTGAAGAATATGGTTAGCCAAACCGTTGACGTTCCCATTGTTTGTTTTTTTTCCTACTATGAAAGTCAATGGGGACCGTTATCTGTTTGGTTAACTATATTCTTTAAAATCGTATTTTTGTGTTCAGCAGAAGAATAAAATTCATACAGGTTTGGAACAACTTGAGGGTGAGTAAATGATGAAAGAATTTCCATTTTTGGGTGAACTAACCTTTTTAAAGTCTCATTCCCAAATCATTTTAATTGCATAGAAAAGAGCAACCAGTACATGCTGAATTTCTATGGCAGAAATGTTTTGTGTGAATTACACTTTTTTAGAAAAACGAACCTATTAATAGATCCATATGGTACTAAGACTAAATACTAAGTATAAATGTTGGCAGAACTGGACTCACTTTTGATGTCGATTTCAACATCGGCTAATGGCGACAGGTTTGGTGAGGCAAATGCTTTAAAGCTTGCAGCGTCCACTTTGGTGACACGGTTGCCCCTGTACAGCTTTTGATAAAAATACAGGCCAACCTGTGAAGAAAGATACAAAGAGCTTATTTCTGGTCCTTCACTCAATTTAAACTGTTTTATAATTATTTTTATAACAATAATATTCTAAAATTATTACGATAATGTATAATAAAGTATCATTGTGCTTCATTGGCATGACAGAAACAAAATGTACTGCATACCATATAAGCATCTCAAAGGACACTTAAATCTACATTTCTTCAAATATTATTTTCTGTATTTTATTAAAAAATATCTTTCATATTTTAAAATCAAATTATTTAAATGCTAAAACTAATTAAAGGGATAGTTCACACACAAAAAAAAAAAGTATATTCTGTCATCATTTACTTACACTCGAGTTGTTCCAAACCTAAATTGAATTTCTGCTGAACACAAAATAAGTTATTTAGAAGAATATGGTCAACCAAACAGTTAATGGGGCATAATTGACTTCAATAGTATGGAAAAAATACTATATACTATAGACGTTAATGGGGCCCATTAACTGTTTGGTTACAAACATTCTTCAAAATATCTTCTTTTGTGTTCAGCAGAATAAAGAAATTCAATTCAGGTTTGGAACAACTCGAGTGTGAGTAAAAGATGACAGAATTTTTATTTTTGGGTGAACTATCCTTTTTAATAATGAAATTCTTAATGAAAACTATTTTATATCTGCAGTCCTAACATCACAAGTATTGGACAATCTTGCACATACTGAATTTGTAATGGCTACAAACACTCACAGAGAATATAAAACTCACCTCAGGGATGTTAAACTGTCCTGCTAACAACAGCACCACCAAGAAGTTGTCTCTCCCATCAGTCCTCAACTCGTAGATGGGCAGCTGCAACATATAAGATGGTTGTGAAGCTAATAGTGAAGTTAACATGATGCTTTTTTGATGACCACTAGTTAAATGTTAATATTGGAGGTAATTTTAAAAGGGGTCCTATTATGCTTTTTGACTTTCTTTAGCATGTAATGTTGCTTTTTGAGCATGAAAAAAATCTGCAAAGTTATAAAGCACAAAGTCTCTCTATATCCCTAAGGGGAGCATGTCTATGTTCCCACAGCCCTATGTTCCCACAGCCTTATGTTCCCACAGCCCTAACCCTAACATACCTAAACCTACCCCTCACAGGAGGGAGACTTGTCTGGGATGTTATTGGGCTATCCCTGTACCAGCACAAGCACTAAAACTTACCCTTCATAGGGGACTAGGGCTTAATTAGTTAACATACCTAAACCTACCCCTCACAGGAGGGAGACTTGTCTGGGATGTAATTGGGCTATCCCTGTACCAGCACAAGCACTAAAACCTACCCTTCATAGGGGACATAGTTAAATGAGAGAACATAGGACTGTGGGAACATAGGGCTGTGGGAACACATGGTTGTGGGAACATAGGGGCTGTGGGAACATAGGGCCTAATTTTCAAAATTTCCAGTAAAAAAAAATTCTTAGAAATGTGGGAACATAGGGCTGTGGGAACATAGGGCTGTGAGAACATAGGGCTGTGGGAACATAGGGCTGTGGGAACATAGGGCCTTGGGAACATAGGGCCGTGGGAACATAGGGCTGTGGTAACATAGGGCTGACCCCTCACTGGGAACTGACTCAGAACTGAAACGCCTCCACTGAGATTTCTTCCGAGAACAAACATGTCACAATATTCCTCATTTAAATAATTCCCTCCTGATGCACACTCAAAGCGGTTGACTGATCACAACACACTGCTCCAGTATAAGTAGTCTGAAATGCTCAATATGTGCAACACAAAGGTGAGTAAGTCAGTTTTAAACATCACGTGTTACCTGTGAGCCAGTGACGATGACAGGCTTTCCCAGATTCTCACACATGAAGGATAAGGCAGAAGAAGTGAAAGCCATGGTGTCTGTGCCGTGCAGGACGACAAAACCATTGTATTGCTCGTAGTTTGTCTGTGAACATTGGGGAACAAACTTTGAAAATCTCAGTTGTGATTTTGACATACCAACTAAAGAATTGTTGAACTGTTCACTGATCTACCTTCAAGAAATCCAAAGATTATCTACAATTACAATTTACAAAATGTTAATTTTTTTGTAAAAAATAAATAAATAAAAAACAATCAAATAAATTATCAGATCAGTTATTTTCACAAGTCATATCTACCTCAGTATATGACAGTGCGACCAGTTCATGTCAGTTTAAAAAAAAATAATATATATATATATATATATATATATATATATATATATATATAAATATATATAAAATATAAGGCCTATATAAGACCAAAGCCAAGCACCTCAATGTCTTTTGCAATTTTTTCCCAGTCAGCTGGGGTCATATTAGAGGAGTCAAGGAGGGGTTTGTACTCTAAAATTCTGTATACAACCCTCTTTTTCTCTTTGGACAGTCTGGGGAGAAAAAAAGGGAGAACATGTTTACAATACAGCAACACTTTAAAGCTTATAAAAAACCCAAACATTAAAACAAGCACTAAAAGTAGGCTAAAGCAAAACTTCTTATTTGAACCAGCAAAGACCATTAGGCACTCATTGGTTAGTTTAGCTAGATCAACTAAAACAAAACAAAAAAGATAGATTATTTATTGACAGTGAGATTCTGAGTGATTTCAGGGGCGTCTTCTCCTCTCCTGTTTTTAAAACGAATTATTTGCGGATGAGTAAATGTGATGCAGCAGACTTCAGACTTCGTTCACCGCTCTGGGGCAACTTTAATTAATAAATAAGTTAAATAAATAATAAATAAGTTAATAAATAATAAAGTTAATACATACCTTTATTCTTCGTACACTTTGATCTTTAAAACTTTTACATTACATAGACCTTTTACATTCACAAACAGCTACCGCGATTGGCTAAACAGAACATCCTCCACAAAATGATATGTATGAATCTTAACCTGTCAGGAAGGTCTCAAAAATACCGCACACAAATTCAAAGCAGTCCACGCACGTTTGACGATTTGCAAATGCAGAATCAACGATCCATAAATACATGTAACATTATTCATAATGTTGACAATTAATTTCCATCAATATGTGATGGAAATTAATTAAAAAAACTTGATACTTGTGTAAACATTTTACATTTATTTAGGTAAGATGCATTGTGTGAGCATTTGGGGAAATATGCTTTTACTTGTGCATTTATGAACTGTGTTTTGAATTTACGAATCGGATTTTGTACATGTGAATTGTGCTGGGCTGCGTTTCCAGATAACGATGGATCTTAGCACTTATACGAGCATTTCTACGACCTAACGAATGTTCGTGATCAATTTGTTTCACATTCATTTCACGGAACGAGGTCAGGAAGAAGTGGCAGGACTTTGCCAGCCTTGCTAAAAGGAAAAGGGGACTGCAGGGGACAACATTTAATAAAACAGGTGGTGGGCCCAATGAGTCCCCCCTTCTCACAGCAGAGGAAGAAAAGGCCTTGTCACTACTTGGCACAAGTGCTTCAGATGGCATTTGTGATGGTACTGGCATCCATGGAGGAGTAAGACTCAGAGTAACTCAAACTGAGCCTGATGCATTAGATTTTTTTAATGCATCCCTATTTTTCCCAGTCTTTGAAGCATATTACATCTTCTAATATTTTTTTTGTTCATTCATTTAATTTATATTACAATTATTAGATTCAATTATTTATATTTTTTTGTTCTCTATAATGTTTTATTATTTCATTTATACATTCATTTAAACAAAAAACGAGTAGCCTAATAAAAGTGTACAATAAAGTACAATCAAAACGTTATATTATAATCACATTGCACTTGAATAAAGTTATAGGTGTAATCTGCCGGTTGTCCTGCAGGTGACCTCATTAATGTCTTCTTACGATGCACTAAGGGATCTACGATAAATCCAGTGCTTAAGTGCTACTTAAGTTACGATGATTTTGGGAAACAGACCGTAATATTAAGATCAGTCATAGCCTACTATCGTTTTTACGAACTTCTTAGGCTTACAATGCTTTTGGGAAATGCAGCCCTTTTGTAAATGTATTATCTTTTAGGCTGATCTGGCTCCATAGTGAGCTTGAAAACCGCAAAAAGAATGTCTCAAAATCCAAATGAATCAAATAAGATCTACTCAGTAAAAAGGTCAATGAATGCACATCTTGTCTTGCATGCGCAAAATATGATAAACTAATACAAAAGAAAACATTTGTATTAACAAAAATAAAAAAATGTATATTGTTTGTACAAATTGCTGCACATTCATTTAATTCTGAATTTTGCACACGCAATTTAAAAAGGCATGGTTGTGGATAGTTATGGATAATTGTGCATGCATTTGTTCCTCAATTTGAGACTAATTTTATCCCGTATCCTTGTGCTACAATACAATTTCAATAATTTCTTTATTTTATTTTTTAAAAGATACATTTTTAGATTTATATTATAAAACAGTTCGTACTCTTTAAAAATATAAATAAAATATGAGGGCAAGTAAATGATGACAGAATTTTCACTTTTGGGAGAACTATTCCATGAAAACTGGAATAAAATTAGAAACCATCAATTCAGTCTTGCATTTTGTATACAAATTGATGAATGCAGCTATTGTCTGGATCTATAAATAGGACAACACCTTCAAACTTCTAACTTGATCGCATATGTGTGTGAATCTATGTGGGAACTTACGGCAGCACACACACGTTCTCCGAAGGCTTGTAGCGGTCATACAGATGTGTTTCTTTTGCGTACTGCTCATCATGCAGAGTAAGGAGTGAGCGTAGATATTTAATAAGATATCCAGGTGGTGCTGGAACCAGAGCTGCAAACAAAGAAGAAAAGCCTGTAAAAAGCTATGAACAAATGCACCAAAATTAAAACAAGCTCTTTGTCTTTTTTCTGTAATGTAAAAAAATTTCATGGGTGCATTGGTGTGCATAAATTGATATAATAGAATTATATGGACTATAATTTGTTTATTTGGTTTCCTTTTGGAGTCTCTAAGGGTCCTTGAAGCTTGCAGAAAATACAGTTTTGTGAGAATCGCCCTCAATCTGATTGTTTACTTTAATGGATATAGCAAATAATGACAGAATGAATTTGATAAACAAAATAAATGGCGTCACAACAAAAGTGTGATTAGTCCAATTGAATATTCATGTATAGAAGTATTTGAGTTCTCATCCAGTACAGTGTAATCATGTAAGCTGTGTATTATGTTTCATGTTCTGCTGTATTCAACGGCAACATTGTGTTGATGTTTTGGGGAAGCCAGTAGTTTTAATGCCATTTATGTTGTTATGAGTGTGATTGTGATAAGAAAGAAGCATTGTTTGTTAAAGCATATCTTTTATTTGTTTGTTACAGACCACACACTCATATGCTGACACTTCTAAGGACATATAGCAAAGACGATACCACTCTGCGCCAGTATTCATGCTCATCTTCGATCTGTGCACAGAGAGCACTGTTTAATACAACCCATTATGATCTGGCTCCCACTCTTCATATGCTTGTATAAATAAATCTGTTAAACTGGATTCCTTCTCCGACTTTGCTGTTCTTACCGGCACACCCGGACCATCTTCACCTTATTAGCAACAGCTAGCAGTCCTTAGCCCCTCAACTATACATAGGATGTAGTGTAATGACAATTTTTTTTTTTTTCCGAAGTGTTAACAACTTAGTGTTAACTAATAATTGTTGCAAACTACCAACAAAATATTAGTGCATCCTTATGCATCGCTTTCTGCCAGGACTTTTACGTGCTTTTCCCAAATCACTGAAGTGACGTCGACGTCCGGGTTAGCGGTAGCATGAGCCGTCAGGCAAGTGTTAATTAAATAAACTCCTGATGTACTTACAAACTTTCCAATGGCTCGTTTTATGAGTACAGAACCTATTTGTACTACTGTAGAAGTATGTTTGGCTCGAGGTCATGGTGAAAAGGACCCTAGGTTGATTTTACTCCGAACCATCCCTTTTAAGCTCTAGGGTGGGACTTACTCTTTTCTTTGAAAAACAAATAAATTGAGTCTTCTCTACAGACAAATGAAAACCCCACTCACATGCTCATTTTTCTACCTTGTTGATAGCTAGTTGCATCTTAGTTCTACTTTTATCAATAATTCATCCTTTTATCCACAAAGCTCCATCATCAGCATATAATGCTCTATTGATTCTAACGTCATCTATTGTATTGAAAACATCATTAATCATAATGTTAAACAGTACTGGACTGCATACACTACCCTGAGGTGTTCCATTCGAGAAGTTAACCCCAACTCTTACTTCTATTGTTCTATCCTTTAAAAAGTCTCTGATCCAGGTAAACATCTTGCCACCAATACCCATCCTATTCAGCTTAATTAACAGCCCCTCTTTCCATAGCATATCATACGCTTTCTCTATATCAAAGAATGTTGCTAAAACTGATTCTTTATTGACTTGCGCTTTCCTTTTTTCATTTTATAAACATACAACCATTCCATTGTAGTACGTCCACTATTAGACCCTGCTTGGTGTGTCTCAACTCACACAGTTCTGACCGACTGCCTGCTGTGTTTCACACCCATCTAAATAAGTCTACATTCGAACTTCTTAATTTCAACAAAGTTACCAAATTAATATATAGCCTAATATAACAGGTTAATGTAAATCTGAATGTGAAGTTGAAATAGTTGTTTACATCTAAATTGTACTGTTATTTTAGCTTTGACTTGAAAATAAGCAAATAAACTAACACAGACTATCCCAAAGTATATTTAAACATAAAAACACATTTGTGCATAATCAAGTGTAATTTTTTGTAAGATATATTTATATTTGAAAATAAATAAATAAATAAATAAATATATAATATATTTTAGTTATAATATTTAAAAAAAATAATCTTGGTACAGGTTAGTTAAGTCATGGCATACATGCTCAGAAAATTGGAATTAGATCTAGAGATGCAGAGCATCATTTATTTACAGATCACATATAATGACGTTAATACATTATAGGTTCATCGTAAAGATAGACTACTTTCCATAGACCCATGCATTAATATTTACACTGACCATTTAAACTGCTCCCTCTTAATCAGCAAACATAATCCCATAAACGTGTCAAACAACATAATACTGCGTAGTGCACAATATAGTTTATATATCATATGTGAACCCTCATGCATGCAGGCAGGTGTGTGTGAGCGTTGGTGATGGTGTTTACCTCCTGTACCATCCTCGATCATTCCAATGGTTCCGCCAGTGTATATGACCAGGACAGTCACCTCCGGATCAGGCTTTACCTTGGAGCACTGGCTGAGAGATTTCTGCACCTGAAACGCATCAGGCCTTCGAGAAAGAGCTCGACCCAGAGAAGACATGCTTGTTGAAGATGGAGCCGGGGTTGTGTGTTTTCACTTTGCCATATCGGACTTTATATGGTGGTGGCACCCCTCCCTCTGAAAGTCTCTAGGACCACCCACAAAAGTCTAAATTTTTCACAAAAAATTGCCAAAAGTGCAAATAAAGTACAAACAAGTGTCCGTGTGTGTGTGTGTATATATATATATATATATATATATATATATATATATATATATATATATATACGTCTGGTCACCCATATATGTGTATATATATATATATATATATATATATATATATATATATATATATAGGTAACCAGACGTCCACATTTTTTGTCATTAATAATCATCAATCAAGTTATCATTAAATATAAAAAAAGACAAAGTTATTGGGTTCAAGGTACTAACCACTCATGTTAAAGCAATACTATTTGTATGTACTATATAACAAAGGCTCAGGCCACATGTGTGATTTTTTTGGTGAAAATGTTCATACAGACTGAAACCTAAACATGCATGAATGCAATATAGGGCATACATAAAAAAAATTACACATGGTGACCTATTTTTTGTACTTCTTTTTTTTATTTATTTTTTTACTTTTTTTCTTCTTTGAACCTTGCTAAACTAATAAAAAAAAATAATTATGACCTATGATAAATTATAAAAATGTTATGCATTCTTTCTATTATGTATATCGATGGATAGATGATACATAGATAGATACTGTATCTATCTATCCATCCATCATCTATCTAAAAGACAAAAGCATATAAAATATTTTGTCAACGTTTTTTAACAACAAAAAAAAAATCCTAGATAATAAAAGGAGATTTCAATGATATTTTGACCACTGAACAACACTGACTTAGTTGTCTGATAATTCACATTTTAATGTTAATTTTAATTTATAATGTATAGGCTGCAGGCTTAAGAATGTTTGTAAATGGACAAACTTGCATAACCCCGTAGAATAGCGGTCTGTCCACAAGTAAAGTGAAGCATTCATGTTACTGAAAAGAAAGTGAGGCTTCGTTTTTAGTAGATAACGCACTTGGGGACAAAGCAACTCAGTGCCTGGAGTCGGCTAATGTATAAAAAAAGTCACAAAGCATAGGCTACACAAGCACAATAGAAGTGCTCAGTTACGTGAATCAGATTTTTAAAGCCCTATTTGGACGGGATTCGTTTTACAAGGGTAGATGGAGTAATGTAATTTTATCACAGGACGTCTGTAATATTAATGACCAATTCGCACGGGCTAAGAAATCTCTGTAAAACTAGCAGAAGTAGGAGGGGTAGCCTACCTCGAATTATGCACCGCCGTCCCCTCCCTGTCTTCATGTGCATACTACATTGCTTCCCACGGCTGGACTGGCCATTGGGCATACCGGGCAAATGCCCGGTGGGCCGACGTGCTTTTTGGGCCGATACATCTCATAAATACTTCTTTTTTTTTATTATTTTTTTTTTTTTAACGGCCCATAAAATGTGTACATCGGCGGGCCATTCGTTTTGTTTTGTTTTGCTTGCGTTTTGGGTTTGTGTCGGTGTAATGCATTGGTCAAAAAAAGTCAGTGTTAGTTTTTTTTCTGACAGACCAGCCCATGAAACACGTAGATCAGCGGCCCATTGGTTCTTTCCTTGATTGACACTGGGCTGGCCCAATCACAACTTTAAACGAGTGAGCGAGCGTGCAGCAGTGTCAGTGTGTAATATCTGCCAGCCCAGAATAGTCTGCGAGATGGAGAAGAAACGCAAGGAATGTGCAGATAAATAGCGTGAAAAAATAGAACCAGGCCCTTAAAGCAGACGCTTTATGTGTCAAAATATATGTTTTCTGACCTTCGTCAGCTCCTGTGGCAGATGATGATAGTGAGGACGGAGGATCAGGAGAGAGATGAGAGAGTGTAGAGCCTGCGGTAAGCAGAACTACTTTCAAAACACTTAAGCTATGTCATGATGGAGTGTAGGAACCCATAACCCAGTTACAGATTATTTCCACATCTGCATAGTTGACGATTACCGCAATTCACTAGAAATTTAATGACAGGCGTTTGTAAACCATGTTTTCCGCCAAAATAAAAGCTTGATGCAGTTTGCGTCAAAATAAAAGATCATGTGCTTATCTCTTTCAAGTATAGAAATTGTTACAAAACTAATTATGAAAGTGTCCTTTATTTTTTAGTGCATTTGTTTTACAAAATATGGCTATTACTGTCATTGGATTAATATTATAACTATTATATAGTAGGTGTAATGTAAATAGACACTGTAACTAAAAGAGGTTTGAATTTTTCTTTGTTTAATTTGCACACTGAATATGGGTTGGAGCTTTTAATTTTGAACTCTCAAAGTGCACCAGATTGATGAATTTAACATTAAAATGCACAAAATTTTCTCGCGGGGGAGCATGCCCCCGAACCCCCCTAGAAGAACCAAGGTCCACCCACCACAGTTTTACCAAAAAATCCTGTAAGAAACCCTTGTATTGCTATGCCAGAGCCACTTATAGCTTGTTTTAGGATTCACCACTGTGGAGTATAGTTTGACTGTATTAATAAATGTCAAATTTGTACTTATTTCATCTGTAAACTCTCACTCGTTCCTATACTCACTCATTACATGGCATTAGTGGTTTTAATGAATAGGAGTTGGTATGCATATAATTAAGGGCGTGCAAAGATGGGTGGTGTTTATGATCATATAGTGGGCCGGTCTGGGCCAAAATGCCCGGGCCGATTTTTTGTCCCAGTCCAGCCCTGTTGCTTCCTGATATCATGTGCGCAAACACAAAAGTTAGGTTCGATCGAACGATTTATTTTTTATTTTTTTATGCAGAATGTACAAAACAAGACAGGGAACAAACAACACTGTAAGACACTTCCATTTAGGTAAATACAGAGTTTGAATAAAAAAAAAAAAGAGGAAGGAGCAAGGGTGAAGACAAGCACATAGCCAGTGCATCAAAGGAATGAAAATACTAAAAAAGTAAATATTTTGATAAAGAGAGACATAAAGTTTCAGACTTTCTATTAAGTTTTTTGAAGTATTTGAAGCATTTGAGTAAAATCACATAGAAATATATTGAAGGAGGGCTTACATTTTTTCCATTTACAAGTATGGATATGATATTTACCCATCAATAAAACAAAATTTACAACATCAATGAAAGGTAAGTTTAAATCACACTTAAAAAAGAGCACATCTTGTAGGGCTATAGGAGGAATTGCCTCCATTTTTACTGACAGCCAGCTATGTATATCAAATAATCACTTACCTAAGGCTAAAAGAAATTGTGTGCCTCTAACAAGTGCTTTCGTTTCGACCTTCTTTTTGTTCTGATGCTGAAAACACTTGAGTTTTGCCACAGACTTGACGTCCCACCGCCTAGGACGTTACTGAATGTTTTTTTAAGTGCCATACTTGAAAAACCGCGAACGATAACCACTTTTAAATAGGAAATGACAGAATATTTACGTACATATTTACAGTGGGTCCATTTGCATGGGATTAGTATTACCTGAGGTAATTTTTTTCGGACCTTTTTACAGAAGGTAGAAATGGAATTGGAGGCTGCTGGTTCTGTGCGTACCCTGAGATAAAATCAGCAGGCGCCCCTGATTGGAAATATTGAGGATAATCTGTTTATTGATGGTGACATTTATGAAGTATCCTAGCCGGTTTTACAGACAGTTGCTACGGTTCACATTCAGGCTGTCTCTCACCCCACGCGTGTTCACATGATGTATTCAGGGAGGTATTCAGAAATTCACCTGAAATTGAATTCCCATTCTCATGAAATTTTGTACATCTGGGGTGTTTCGAAAAATGATGTTTTATTAAAGGAACACTCCACCCATTTGCATTAAGCTTTGCATTGTTAGAAACCCAGTCATACTATTGAATGGTCGTGCAACACTCTCTCATTTTCCCCTGAGACGGGAGAAATCCGTATTTACCTCTTACACTTCCTCCCACAATGACGCAAAAATCGTCATTTTGCATCATTGTCGGAGGAAATGTAAGAGGAGGGGGATTTCTGTTGAGACTACAAGCACTAGGTCTAGTTCCCACCCTTTCAAACCCGCCCATAGGGGGTTGGACCTAATGCGCTAACAGACCTATCACAGATCAGTGCCAGTGTGTTTGATTTCCAATGCCATCCTCTCTTTCCCGGACATGTCCAGCCGTCGAGATCGTCCAAAATGTCCGGGATTCGGCTTTTGCTTTCTGCGGTCGCCATTCATTGTTTACATGCACACCTTTTGTTTCAATCTAGCTGAATTCATTCCGATTGGTGAATCTAAATGTAGTGTTTACATGAACACTAAACAAGTGATCGGTTGATGTGCGTTTTAACATTGCTAAGAAAATTCCCGCTCCTCCGTGAGAGATGCGAGACTGGTGCGTCTCAGTAATGACGCGCTGTTCTCCCGCGCCCCTCAGCCTCGTCCTGCTCGCCACAGTAAACGTGATGAATGGCGACTGTAGAACGCAAAAGCCGAATCCCGGACATTTTGGGCGATCTCGAAATCCAGGGCAAACTCATCACGGAGACTCGCTAGTAGCTTAGCTTTGTTGTTTTCAACTGCCCTCTCTTACCGGTAGGCGTGGCTTGGGAGTGGCCTCCTAGGGCAGCGAAGCAAGTGCATTCTGGGAGTTGTTGTCTTTCATCCACATAAGCCAAAAATACATTTTCTGGCTTTTCTTAGTCTAGAAAGCTCCAAATTCAAAAATAATTTCACATTTCTTCTACATAAATGACCTATTTTAAATACACATTCATCTTTCCAGAGGTAAAGTGTCCCTTTAACAAAGTTCGGGAATCGGGAGGAGCACGTTCAGATAATTACCACAAGTGGAGAGCACTCAGCAATCAATGGTAAGAGGTATATACATTCAGCAGTCTCACCTCAATCCATTGACAGTTTAGCAGCATCCCTCCACCACCCCTTCTCCACACTTCTAGTCCTAACCACTTACATACGGGGGAGTACTCTGGGTTCGGCCGAACTCCGAGCTCGGAGCCCACCCCCCGGACAGCATGCCAAATACGCATTAAACTTTACCCCCTCTAATTGTATGTAAATGTGAACTCGTGAAGTATTGTTATGCCGCGTTCCAGGCAACCTATAACCCATGTTTTTCCAACTCGTAACTGGGAGTACATCGTTCCAGGCAACCTGTAACCCGTGTTTTTCCAACCTTATACCCGTGAAAGTGCACTGGAACGGCAGTCAAACCCGTGACTTCCCACCCGTGAACTCGTACTAGATCGATGTACTCCCAGTTACGAGTTGGAAAAACACGGGTTACAGGTTGCCTGGAACGCGGCATTAGTCAACTATTTTGAAACATTTTACACAGTACTGACAGGATGCAGGATGCTATAGCTAGCCATTTTTTTTTTTTTTTTTCGTGTGAGGCTTAATATATTTAAAGGGACACTCCACCCATTTGCATTAAGCTTTGCATTGTTAGAAACCCAGTCATACTATTGAATGGTCGTGCAACACTCTCTCATTTTCCCCTGAGACGGGAGAAATCCGTTATTTACCTTTTACACTTCCTCCTACAATGACGCAAAAATCGTCATTTTGCGTCATTGTAGGAGGAAGTGTAAGAGGGGGGGATTTCTGTTGAGACTACAAGCACTAGTTCCTCATCTTTCCCAGGGGGCGGGACCCGCTCACGCTACAGGCCTATTACAGATCAGTGGGTGGGACTTTACTCTCTGAAACTGAAAGCAATATCCTCCATCTTGTTTGAAGCTAAGCTAACAGGCGCTGTGGAGACAGATGTAAAGTTATGACAATAGCGGAGGAGAGTGCTCAATATGATATAGAAGAAGAGGATTTCGGAAGTCTGATGCTTGAATCGGGTGTTTGTGGCTACCTTTATAAGCTGCATTATAGCGAAGAGCAGCCGAGGCAGAAGACCTGCCTGCCGCGGATGAGGAGCCCGGACTGGCTCGAGTTAGGGCGGACTGGTGGCGCCGGTGATCTCACTATGCAACTACGAACACAGAGATAGAGTCCGTCTGCGGCAAAGAATTTCAACGATGACAATTTCTCCTGGACGAAATCTCTGAATCAGGCGAGGACACGGACGTTTGTGTTGAGAACTATCCTAGTTTCGCACCGCATATGTTCTGACTGAACATCCAGGTACCATGCAATAATTCACCTTTTCGAAAGAAATACAAACGAGGAGTAATGCACTAATGAGTTCGCCAACTAACTAGACATTTTGTGTGAATGTGAAATGAATTTCAAGCTCTGGGGGTAGCTAGCCTTGTAGACGGAAGAGTGATTTCTCTTATAGGCAGCTTTCTGGATTAGTGGGAGTGGCTTGCGGAGCTGTGCAATGTGGTGCATTGTGGGAGTTGTTGTCTTTCATACAAATGCGTCCTGAAGTTATTTTTTGTCTTTCCTCGGTCACGAAGGCACCAAATTCTAAATTTATTTTACATTTCGACTACATATATGACCCACTTTAAATAAAAAACAATGTTCAAATGGGTGGAATGCCCCTTTAAAAGAATGATTGTGAATTAATAATAATAGCCAAATAATAATACATTTTATTTATGATGCTAAAACCCAAAGCGCTACAGACAGTAAAAACAAAAATAAAACAGAAGTAGCCTTCAAGAGTAATACAAAAATAACCAATACAGTACAACACAGTGAAATACTAATCATGACCGTCTATGTAAACAATTTTAAAAAGAGTTTTTAACAACTTCTTGAAACTGGCTAATTTAGGACCATCTCTAACAATAAGAGGAAGTTTTTTTTCCTGCACACACTCCGAGGGAGTTTTAGAGGTGACAGTAGGATCAGATTTGGAGCTGATGTAAATTTGAGTATCATCAGCATAAAAGTGATACCCCAAACCATATTTCCTAATTATTTGCCCCAAAGGAAGCATATAAACACTAAACAATATGGGACCCAGGACAGATCCCTGAGGAACACCATGGTTTCCCAAGACAACAAACTGGAAACAACCAGTGAGGTAAGATTTGAACCAGTTAAGCATAGTACCAGTGAAACCAAGCCAGCTCTCCAGCCTATTTAGCAGGATAGAATGGCACACTGTGTCAAAAGCTGGACTGAGATCTAACAAGACCAAGATGGTAGAGGCTTCAGAGTCAGCTGAGACTAACAGGTCATTCATAACACGAACCAAGGCTGTCTCTGTACTGTGTCCCTTTCTAAACACAGACTGAAAAGGTTTGAAAAGCTTGTTGGATGACAAGTGTGAGTGGAGTTGTGCCACAACAACACATTCCAAAACCTTGGCAAGAAATGGCAGATTTGAGATAGGCCTGTAATTTGATAGGTCTGACTTATCACATCCAGGCTTTTTAAAAGGATGGTTCAGAGTAAAATCAACCTAGGGTCCTTTGCACTATGACCTCGAGCCAAACACCCCCCCCATCCCCCCCCCCCTCTCCCCGAAGCCTTTTTTCCCTTGGTTGAACATTGTTAAAGTTAGAGCTTATTTAGAGATATCAGCCGGATGGTTTAGTGCAGGCGCTAACGGATCATATGATGTATCTGGTAAATTACCCCACTAATAATGCCCAGAATGGCACCAAACTTCTACAGTAGTACAAATAGGTTCTGTACTCATAAAACAAGGCATTGGAAAGTTTGTAAGTACATCAGGAGTTTATTTAAATAACACTTGCCTGACGGCTCATGTTACCGCTAACCCAGACGTCTAGGTCACTTCAGTGATTTGGGAAAAGCACATAAAAGTCCTGTCAGAAAGTGATGCATAAGGATGTAGTGTAAGCTTTTCTTGATTACTTCATAACCACAAGGTTTCAAACCTAGACATCTGTCTAGTTTCATTTTCCATATTTGTTATTTTTAAACTCACACACTCAAAGTCACCTACAGTTGCAGTTGAGAGAGCCAATTTTAGTTTCTCAAATGCAATCTGTCATTCATTGCACAATTTAAAATTTTCAAACTTTTTGTTGTTGCTCATGAGCTATTTAAAAGAAGATTTGGAGATCTCCACACAATCTTGGATCCATGAACAAAAAGAAAAAAACATTTCCATCTCGTAGCCCTGGTGATGGCAGCATGTGATTTCAAAAGTTTAGAATTAGATTCACTGTTTTTATTGAATCTAGAAAATTACCTTGTAAATGAAATGCAGTGACCAATATTGTTGCTTTTCTAGCCATACTGTCTTTTCCAGAGAATTCTGCACAGTCAATACTACCTGAAGTAGGGCTAGACTGGTACCTATTCAGAATAATTAGACATCTGTCTGGTTTCATTTCCCATTTTTGTTATTTTTATACTCACACACTCAGTCATGAGTTTTTGACCAAAGGGTTTTGGAAACATTTAAGATTTCAAAAGCATATAAATGTTGTTCCTGCAAGAAAAATAAATGTTAGTTATGATTAATTAAAAAATTCATCACATTCTGCACTACGGATTAAAATATCTGTAGATATTCAGTTGGGCTTCACTCTCTTCACTCTTGTTTTTGTGATTTAAAAAATGAATAATCAGATGACAAGTAATGATATGACCTACTGTAGAATAGTTATATTTACCATAGGTTTGTATATACAGGATACTTAGTGAAATATGTTGTTGTGAATTTATATAAATTTACATTTAGATATTAACCATATTTAGCCCATTAGACATACAGTACCGTGTAATCATATGGATCCTCTATGAAATATCTACTGTACTATTCACTATTGGTCATCATACAGCTACAAAACAGTTACCTACATAGCATTTTATGAAGACAAACACAATTTATCCCTTTTCTAAAATTCCAAGGGCCATTTAGAAGAAAGAGACAATATTGTTGTTCACAATTTTTAACACTATTTATGAATTATGATGACTCCCGTAGATGACTCCCCTATGGCTTGTTACTCTTTTTAACTGTTTTTCTATCCTCCTGTCAAAGTGCTCCTGCTCACTGAGAAAAAAATTCTCACACAGGAACTTGTTGGTGGAACACTTTTGGAAAAAGTGTCAAGCCACTTTGATTTATTTTGGCCACTGATAATGGACTGTGCAAAGAAAATTGAAAATTACATTAAAAACATGTCCATGTATGTCTCTGTAAGTCGTTTATTTACTAGACAAGCTATTGGTTTGGAATGCAGTTAAAAAAGAGGTGGGCATTTATAGTTTATACAAGTTTAGAGAGAGAGAGAGCTTTTCATTTCCTTAAGTAGCTAAAGCAAACACACACCTTTATGAGATGCAAGTTAAAGAGAACTTGGTAAAGACAGAGTATGATAAAACGCATATTAAATGCACATAGCCTACATTTTAGTCCAGATCAGTAAGCTATTTTAAGAAAAATGTATATTAAGATATAAATTAGATAATTAGATCATCTCATTTATAAGAAACAACTCAAACCAGAATCTACATTCAATCCATATGGGAAAAGTTTTTAATGTGGGTTTTATCATGTATGACGTTGGAAATAATCAAAATATTTGAGTGAGTGTGCAGTTAAACTCTTTACTTTAGATTTACATACATATATAGGCCTACATATATGCCTATTAATGTGTCTTTTTGTGTGTTCACACTATAGACTGTAAAAAAAAACAAAAAAACAAGTTCACATATTTCCAATATCTACTGTAATGTTGCCCCAGAAAATATGTGGAGTATGTTTTAATACAAGGAGTAAACAGGGTCTTACCAGAAGAGGCCATCTCACACAAGACAGGCAACAAATTACAAAAATTAATTTTGAAAGTGAGTAGAGAAGACTAGGGGCAGCTAAACCTACACTTTGTTAGCTAAGTTTGAGCCAGACAGAACATCAACCTGACCGTCAAGAAATTTTTGTCTCTCGAAATAAATTATTGACCCTTCCATTGATATATAGAAATGAATTGATATCTACTTTCCCTAGCTAATCGTTTATAAATAATAAATGTTGCATCATTGCTAAACAACAATTACTTAAGCAGATTATTTAACATACCTCAATTCGCTGTACAGCCTCCCCCTACTGGACGCACCAGGAACAACAGGGGTGTAAAACTGCCTGGGCCATTTTCTTAAAAAAGGGTTTTAATTTTATCTTGATTTTATCTTCTGATTTGAATGTTTTGTTTGAAGGGGCGTGTCTGTGTGAGACTTCAGTGTAAAAGCCCACTGCTGTGATTGGCTAATAGCTTTGCATATGAAATAGTATTACATGTGGAACTCGAAAAAAATTCTAGCATGTTTTTACTAATATACTGTAGCTCTCAATGTTAACTACTCGTTAAAAGTGATAATTATAGTAATGCAATTATATCTATGGGATTATATTAAGATTGTGGGATGAAAGGTTGCAGTGATGAGCATATCCGATCACAGACATGCTGGGCGCATGAATGCAGCGATCTCGTCATTGCAACTCAATTTCTGCACACTAACAAATGCTTTCATCATAACTAAAAGTGCAAACACAATGTTAATAAGAGATTCGTTGATTATTACTGGAGTTTTGGTTGCATTGACTGCAACTATTGTAAACGGAGTGTTCTTTAATCGCTTTCTATATATAATTCAATCAGTTTAAATAACAGATTATTTACACCCTACTAAGAGCCTAATATGATGACCTCTTATATGTCAAAACCTTAAGGAAAATTTGATTTCTCAGTTCATGACCCCTTTAACTTTTGAACAGATTTATCTCTGAATTTGTACACGATCTCCACAGGGATTCAAGTACAGGTTTTATCTGACTTAAAGGTGCTGTATGTAACTTTTTCACTCCACTAAAGCATAAAAATACTATAATATGTTTGCAGATATTTAGGAAACATGTTAAGTTCACATACTCATTTCTCTGAAAAACACTTCTACAGCCAGTTATTTTACTTATTATTTTACACATTCCATGTTGTCTGTCGGTTTTTGTTTTGGTCTGTGTGATCTCGCCCTCTGCCAGTTCCCCCAATAGTATTTCGACACCCCGGGATGCCAGTTGGCAGGAAACACAGCGTAGTGCAGCCAGCAAATAAACTGGGTCAGAAATTGCAGATTTCACACAACCTAAAAATCTCCATGAACGAGAGCATATTAAAATGCAGATAAATCAACTCATCAACTTACTTGTAAGTGTCCTCGGCTTTCATTGTCAATTGCGCTCGTTCCTGTTGCGTAAACTGGCAACCCGCGTGAGCGTCGAGTCTGAGGAGAAGGGGGTGGGGGAAACAACGATCTCTGATATTTTGAATTTGGACTGCAGTACCTATTTCGACCACTAGCTCATTCTTACAGACTGCACCGTTAAGGGCCCATTGGTAATCCAGGGTTTCATGTCAGAGGGATCTAGAGCAGTGGTTCCCAAACCTGTCCTGGAGTACCCCCAACACTGCACGTTTTCTTTGTCTCCCTAATCAAACACACCTGATTCAACTCATCAGCTCATTATCACATTACAGTAAAAATTAACAGATGTTTAGAAGATTGATGATTTATTGAAAATAATAAAGATTGCAGTCAACTATTTTCAGGAACTGTTGCTGTAATAATGCGCACAACGAAGGAGATACAACAAAAAATATTCTTTAATCAATAAATCCAAATGGAACCGGTACTAACAGGACCACGTACAAGGCAAATGACAGAACAATGAAGTGAAGAAACTAAAGGGGGTCGTACACCGGACGAGACGAATAATGCAGACAGACGCTGAATGACGCCGCAGGTGTGTGTACACTGATAGAGAATAATGTGTTCGAATTTTAAAGACGTGGATGAAAACTGCTGATGTTATCGGATTTTCAGGAGATATTCTCAATTCATTCAGTTAACGGATTAAGTGTTCAGACTGCAGACTTAGCAATGATTGTATTTAATTGTACAGTACAATCATAACATACAGACATTATCTTAATTCCATGATGTCCTTAAACATAACAATATTGCTGGCCATAAACTGAGAAAGTGCACGTCCGGTGTGCGATACCTTGAGTTGTCCTAGACGCGATGCGATGCAGCGCTGTGCTTCTCGTCTGGTGTGTGACCCCCTTAAGGGTATAGCTATAAACACACATAGGGAGCTAATTAACTAACTGAAACAGGTGTAACTAAGAAACATATGAACTAATAACAGTGTCACGTCTTGTTTTGGTTCATGTTTCATGTCAGTCATGTTTCAAGTCTTGTCATGTGATTCCCTGAGTTAGTCATGTGATCCTGCCATGTGTTCCCCATGTGATTGTGTCATGTTGTCATTGGTTCATTGTGCACAGGTGTCCCTTGTCTTGTCATTAGTCTTGTGTGTATTTAAGCCCTCATGTTTGTCACGTGTCCTTGTCAAGTATTGTTTCCTGTAACCACTGTTGTGTCTTGTAAGGTTATGTTCATGTTTTGAGTTCCACGCCACGCCACGCCACGCCACGCCACGCCACGCCACGCCACGCCTTTGTTTTTATGTTTGATCATGTTTTGGAATTAAAGCTGCAGTTGGGTTCTCACTTCAACCTGCCTCCAGTGGATTCTGATACAGACAGTGAAAATAGGCAAAAGAACACAGGGAACAGAATGAAACCAAAACAGAATGAGACTATTACACCATTATGGTGATCAGTGTTTGCTTAAGTTGGTCTTTTAAACACTAGTTTTTCTCTGGCTGCTGTAACTGTGTGTTTATGAGACATATTAGTTATGGCAAAAAAAAAAAAAAATGATGAAGAGTAAATACTGGGGATGACCTGTTGGGTAATAATTTATTGGTGGTGACATCATGAAGTACCCTAGTTTAATTCAGTTTCACCGACAGTTTCTATGGTTCACAATTCAAGACAGAATGTTCAAGTACAGTGTCCTTCCCTTCAGGCTGTCTCTCTCTCCACGTGTTCACAGAATGTATGAATGTATTCATGCAGCCCTGGCATCATTGCAGCCCTGGCATCATTGCAGCCCTGGCATCATTGCAGCGGGATAATCTGTTGATTCTGCCACCTCTTGGCGCAGAGAGGCGATAACTACAGATGCTTCTCTGTCAGGGAGGACTGTGGCAGCATTGTGGCATTCAGGGGAGGTGGAGCCCACAACTAAGGGGATACAGTATCAATCTGTTGGATCTGTGGGTAGTATTTCTTTCAGGCAAGAACAGACAATAAAACTGTATTGTTTCTCATCAATCACCAGGGTGGAACAAGGTCTCGGTCATGTCTCCAACTAGGGCTTCAAGATTAATCGAAATTAACATGAAATTGTGCTTAATACGATTTGGCTTATTGCGATTATGAAATCACAAAAATCACAATTTTTTTATGCGCAGCTTGTCAGTGACAAACGGCTCTGTGATCAGTACTAAATGCTGCTCCATCTAAAAAGCACTGTGAGTTTGAGTCGCTTATAATGTGAATTTGAAAAAACAACACATCTTTCCAAACATCAGAAGTATTTATGAACCTCTTGTCCAACGAAATACAACATTTAAAAAAATCAATCAAAGCGTTTCAGTCTTCTGTTAATTCAGCTACAGTGATAGTATGATGCCCATAGGGATTTCCTGGAATGATGTGTGCTATCGTACTTCAGCGGCGGGCATATTTGGCGTGTCTGTGTGAGATGCCCTCTGGCGTTTAGATGGAGCAGCATTTACTACACTGAAACAAATTTGGAGTAGGATTTACTTGAAAAAAGCTAGGCAACTTTTTCCACTCAGAAAATGCTAGTAAATTTACAAAGATTTGCCAAGTAAAAACCTAAACATATTTATCAGTAGCTTTAATTAGAAATCTTTAAGTTAAATTTACTTGGAATATGGAATTAAGTAAACTTTACTTAACCTAGTTAAGTGAAAGTAAAGAAAATAAGTAATTTTAACTTGGCTAGTAAAAGGTTGATTAATATTGATTTAGTTGAAAATTCCTTTGCATTACATTTCACTCAAACAATAATATTGAATTATACCAGTCATTTATAGTATGTGCTTTACTTAGATTATCTAAGTAATTTATACGACATCATGTCAGATGTTAAGTCTCATGTGAATGCAAAGACCTCAATACTTGGTAGACAATACACAATGACGGTAACATTTGACGGATCATTTTTGTGTTTGAATGTGTCATTTTGAGCAGAAAATGTACTCGAAATGTCACAAAATGGCAAGTTACTAATCCTGACAACAAAAGCAATGATAAAACAGTGTAAATACAGCTGGAAACCAGTGAAAAATGAACCTCATTAATTATTCAAGGTCCAGTGCATGATGGGAACCCCAGTATCAGAAAAGTTGAGTAATTTTTACTTAATTTTATTGAGTTGATATTTATGCTTTCATTTCTACTCGCTTGAATTAAGTACTGATATGGAATTTACTTAGTTTTTTTTTATTCTTGCCTGAACTAACTTTTTCATGTAAATTACATTGTGTTTTTTTTCAGTAGTATTTACTTCACCAAAAAATCATTTTTTACAGTGTACTGATCACAGAGCCGTACTTCACTGACAAGCTGCACATAAAATAATTGCAGCCTTTTCCAAATCGCGTGCAGTTTCATTTCGATTAATCGTGCAGCCCTAGTCTAAAACCTCTGGACCCTCTCTCACTGCAGCCCAAGGTCAGGAGATTGTTGTCTCCACAAGGAAGTGGTTCAATTGATCTGGGAGAGATACAGGACGGCATTGGTGGACCTGTTTGCCAGCAAAACATCAACACATTTTCCCCTTTGGTTTTGGGGACAAGTGGCCAGATCTCCTACTACATGCTTATCCACTTCTTCCACTTATCTGGCCAGTCTTGAGACGTGTTCAGGAGAGACACCACAAGCTAAATCTAATAGTTCCCCACTGGCCCAAGTACACCTGGCTGCAGCCTGCAGATCGGGGTGGGGCTGCACCTGGGGCGGGGCTGCAAAAAAACGCTTGCGCAAATTTGAAATAATAAAAGGAGCTAGTAACAATTCCATATGTGGCCTCGTATTGGAAGAACTTGTTTGATCATATTGATTGGAAAAAAGTATGGACTCTACCTTAATAACTAATAAGGTTAGAGAAGTTTCATTTAAATTATTACACAAAATTTACCCTGCTAAAGCTTTTTTGAAAAGGTTTAAATCAGATATAAACACAAGTTGTTCTTTTTGTGGTGCCCCTGATGAAACTGCTTTTCATATCTTCTGGGATTGTTCTCACAAACAGTTATTTTGGGTTGAATTTTCTCATTTTATTAAGTGCAATGTGCTTCCGGATTGCTTTTTAAGGATGTACTGTTTGGGTTCTTTAATATACAAAAAGCTAAATTTAATGAGTATTTTATTATGAATCTAATATTGTTCCTTGCAAAATTTCACATTCACCGTAGTAAATTCACTTAGCAGAATCCCTTATTCATTGTTTTTACAAGAGAGATACAACAATACATCTAAAGCATTTCGTCATCTAAGAATCTTAAAGCTCTTAAGACAATAAAATTGTTTCAACTTTTTTATTTATTTCGTTAAAGCTTTCTGTTCTGTTTTTTGTTTTATTTTTATGAGTATATGTAGCCTACTATGCTGCTTTAATTTTTTTATTCCGTTGTATGTAATTTGTACATTTTTGCTATGAAAGTTATATTTTTGAAACCTTGGCATTAATAATAATAAAAAAAAATTGAAATAATAGGCTACTTTAATAAAATGATAAAGTATTAAAACAATTCTAAAGTAATAATGAAAGCAGCAAAAAGTAGTTGAGCATATATTCATAGTTTTAACTATGTCTGATCTAAGGTAAACATAAGGAATCACAGTTTTTTTTACATTCTGTTGCACCTCACTGTGTAAATTACAAAATTACTGTAAACATTAATGGCACCTTATATTTTTTATTTTAATCATTCCTCTGTAATAGTTCTTGTTTATTTTTGTGCATTAGGTTATTATAAAACATTTATGCCAATAAAGTAGTTTTAAGTTAAACTAACTACATAAAGTACACTTTTTTTTTTTTTTTTTTTTTTATTAACAAAAAATGTTCAGAACAAAAACTGTTTGCCAGGGGTACAAACATTAAAAGAAATAAGATTACAGAGAGTATGCAAAAAACACATTAGATGCATAGAAATTTTTTCAGAATAGAATTTGTTTTTAAAGCCTTTGACTGTTTAAGATCATTGATAGTGGTGCTGTAATGAGATAGCTCTTGTAGAAATAGGTTAAATAATGGCTTGCTGTCAGTCCACTTTCTTTTATGAATGTGAAATTTTCCTAAAAATAAAATAAGTTGTACAAAGAAAATCAAGTCCTTTTCCAAATTAATGCCCTCAAAGTAAAAAAGAACGTCCTTCTCCTGCAAACGTAATGACTGTCCTGTTTTCCTTTCAATAAAGTCTTGTACATTCATCCAGAACATTTTAGTAAACACACAGTGATAAAACAAATGTTCAATAGTTTCTTCATTTAAGCCACAGAAATTACATGAATACTCAATATCAATCTTAAATCTTTCTAACGTCTTCTTTGCCGGATATATTCTGTGTATAATTTTGAAAGATACTTCTTTTATTTTATTGTTAAGACAGAATTTATTACTCAACAACCACATTTTTTTCCAATCAATATCCTTATAAAGAGATGTCCAAAAAATTTTAGCAGGAGGAACCGTAACATTTACCAAAAGATTTCTAATGTAATTACTTGAACATTTGTTTTTTGTAACATCTACACTTCCCAAAAAAATATTGTTAACAGGAGCTGTCACAAAAAGCTCTGTTCTGGATCCAGTCATAAGTTGCAAAACATTCCTTGGGATAGCAGCGAAAACAATGCCATATTCTTTTGGTGTAACTGCAATTTCAAATTTAGAAGTAAATTCTTCAAACAATAACAATTGACCATCAGAATTCATAAGTTGTGAAACCAAAACAATACCATTACTAACCCAGTTTTTGTTGTACAAAGATTTGTTTTTATACTGAATACACCTGTTATTCCAAATGTAATAATTTGTAGGTGAGAAATGATGTTTGTACACCAGTTTCCATGACAGCAGAGCTTGCTTGTGGAAATTAGCTAATTTTACAGGCAATTTATCAGGGTTATAGTCACATTTCAACACAAAGTTGAGTCCTCCAATTGAATTAAAAATGAATTTAGGGAAAGTATTCCAAATATTATCTTCTTCTTGTATTAATTTAGTTAGCCATTTAATTTTAAAAGTGTTATTTACTGTTTCAAAACAAAGAACCTCCAGACCTCCGTTTTGTCTTGTGTTACATAATACCTCTTTTTTAAGATAATGACACTTATTTCTCCAGACGAAATTGAAAAGAATTTTATCTAGTTTTTTAAAAACTGTAGTAGGCATTCCCAAAGCCAGAGACACATAAACAGCTCGTGATATCCCTTCAGCTTTGGACAGTAAAACTCTGCCATTTAAAGAAAGATCCCTCATTAACCACATGTTAAATTTTTTTGTTATTTGCTCAACTATTGGGTCAAAGTTTAAGTTGTTACGGGATTTTTCATTTTTATCAATAACAATGCCCAAATATGTGAAAGTACTCTTCACAGGGATATTATTTATCGACAACATATTGCATTCCTTCAATGGTAATAACACCGACTTACTTAAGTTCATTTTAAGTCCCGATACTTTTGAAAACATCTCTATACACTGAACCACTTTTGGAACTTCATATTCATTGGCTAGAAAAATTGCTGTATCATCTGCAAGTTGTGATAACTTAAATTCTCTATCTACTGCCGTGATGCCCTTAAATGAACTTTTTTTAATGTGTACAGACATAATTTCAGTAACAAGAAGAAATAAAAAGGGACTCAGAGGGCACCCTTGTCTTATACCTCGATGGATGTTAAATCTTGGGGTTGTGCCATGGGCCAGTCCAACAGAGCTATTGCAATCTTTATAAAGTGTATTGACTGCTCTCAAAAATCTGTCTCCAAAACCAAAAACATGTATAGCCTTAAACATAAACTGATGACTAATCGTGTCAAAAGCTTTATAAAAATCGACAAATAAAACAAAACTATCATCTGAAATATAATCATTATAGTCAATCATGTCCAAAATTAAACGGATGTTATTACAAATATTTCTCCCAGGCATAAAACCAGATTGTTCCTCCCCAATAAGATCATCTAATCCTAATTTTAATCTTTTGGCAAAGATCATTGCAAATATCTTTGCATCATTATTTAATAAACTGATTGGTCTCCAATTTTCAATACTTAATTTATCTTTCTTAGGTTTAGGAATTAATTTAATAAGGCCTTGACGAAGGGTGGGTGGTAATTCTCCTTTGTCTATGGCTTCTTCAAACACTGCAACTAAAAATGGGGCTAAACTTTCACCAAATGTTTTATAAAATTCATTTATCAAACCATCACTACCAGGAGACTTATTTTCTTTAAGGGAGCCAATACACCTTTGAACCTCTGCTAAACTGATCCTCTGGTCACAAATTGATTTAAATCCCTCATCAATACCTCTAATGTCTTTTTCAATACCTTTAATAAATAAGTCAGTGTTATCTACACTTTCAGTGTTAGTAGTAGCATATAACTTTTGATAAAAGTCAACAACATGTCGCGATATAAGATTTGGGTCTTCACACATCTGGTCATTAATTTTAAGTTTAGAGAGGGAGGATAATTCATAATTCCTTTTTTCCAAATTAAAAAAATATTTTGTACACTTTTCCCCTAACTCTAGCCATCTTTTCCTTGATCTGATAAAGGCCCCTCTGGCTTTATCTTCATAGATTTTGTCTAATTCGAGTTGCAATGCTGCCAGTTCTCCAAGTTCCCTTTCAGAAAGATCTACCAATTCAGATAATTTTACAATTTTGGCAATTATTTGTGTTTCATTTTCTCTTTTGGATTTGGCCATTCTCTTTCCAGATATAATAGCTAAATTCCTAATTTCAAATTTCATCAATTCCCAACATTTACCAAAATTATTTATTGTATTAGCTTGTCTCCAGTATTTATCAATAATGTTCTGTGTTTCTTTCTTAAATTGTTTATTTTGTAGTAGTGTTTTATTTAACTTCCAATAATCTCTACTGGAGTTAATTACAAATGCAGCCATGTTGACCTTGATAATAACCGCTTGGTGGTCAGTAAAAACTGCAGGCTCTATTATAACTGAATCCACTCTATTTTCAATGTCTGAGGAAATCAACCAGAAGTCTAAACGAGATTGTTGAGATCTATCCTTGTTTGACCAGGTATATGCCTTTTGATTTGGGTTTCTGTGTCTCCATATATCAATAAGGTCCATTCTATTACAAGTATTATTCAATTCACACGCACAATTGTTCTTTGGGGGCCATCTGTCCACAGTATTATCCAAAACAGTATTAAAATCCCCACCCCAGAGAACCTTGGCATTAGGGAATGATAATAGCAGCTGATTTATTTTGTCTTCTAACATAGAGAATAGAGTTTTATTAGTTTGTTTATTGTTGGAAGCATATATATTAATGATGACAAACTGAAAGTGATCAATATCCACAAGAAGAATTATCCACCTGCCATTTTTGTCTGAGAGATACTTGATAATGTTACCTTTAAATTTTCCCTGTAAAATAACTACTCCTGCCGATCTGTTACTACCAAATGAAAACCAAACATTCTTCCCCCACTGACTCCTCCAAAATGAAACATCATCTTCTGAAGCATGGGTTTCCTGTATAAAATAAAAGTCAGCACCTTTGTTTTGACAGTACAAAAATAAACATTTCCTCTTTAACAAGTTTTTGATACCCCTGGCATTTACAGTAAGGATAGAAATTGACATTAAGAACAAAAATAACCCAGAAAAAATTAACTCTGAACAAACTTTTAGTTCCTGTGCTTGAGTAGCCTATTAACTGAAACTGCAAGAATCACTGCACTTATATACATCATGCCATAACAGAATATAGTGTACTTCGTAAAACTGAGATATTTAGAATATAAACTTGTTAATATATCAGTACACCATCTGACCACACTACACTTTACCTGTCACATCATTTGATTTCTTTACCATTCACATACGCCCTATCTCCCACAAAGTAGGCCTTGTCACCCTTCTTCCTAGCTGCTTCCACCATTGGCCATAGACGACTGCGGGTGGCTCGATCAGCCGCGGTCAGATCCTCTTTGAAGTGAAGTCGGTTGTTCTTTAGGTAGTTGTTTGCCTTGGAGCCTTTCCACAGCACATCCCTGGCCGTTCTTGATATGAACTTGATGATCACTGGGCGCGGGAGCTGGTCTTGTCCTCCTTCCTTGGGTCTCCCAATTCTGTGAGCTACATCCACCGCTGCAACAACCATCTCAGCCTCCTCGGCAGGTAGCACTGCTCGACAGATATCGCGAACTTGCGATCTGACTTGGGCGTCCCCTTTTTCAGAAACACCATGCAGACGGAGGTTATGTCGTCGACTGTAGCGGTCAGACTCATTCACCTTCTGTTCCATCTCGTTTACTTTCTTCTGGAGCAGATCACACTTGTTTTTAAGAGCGACATGTTGACTTTTTAAATCGACGACTTCTTGGTGGCAGAAATCCAGAGACTTTTTCAAGCCATCAATTTGGATGGTGTTGTAATGAACGGCTTGATCGGTTTTATCCGCCCTTTCATTTATTTTCTCGATGACGGCTGAGATTATTGTGTTTTGTAACTCGTACAGTGACGGTTGATCTTGTGAGTCAGACCAACTGCTTTTGCTTTTTTTAGCTGTGTGCTTCGCTGGTGTGTTCGGAGAGGAAATACATTCTTCCCCGGGATTGCTCGTGCAGTCATAAGAATGCATCTCTTGAATGTTACGCTTTTCTGTGATAGAAGCACACTTCATAGTTTCCATCTGACACAGTTCCATTTTATCAGTTTCCCTCGTTAGCTTGTAACTAATGCTATATTCCCGTCGCTCTGTTATACTGCAGTTGCTGATTTAAACAGAGATAAGGTATTTTGTGACAGTTCTTTTAATCTTCCAGAAGTATTCTCTCACCGTGGATGGCAATGAAAGAAGTTCAAAAGAAAATTTGTGCAGTGATTCCTATACAAATCGGCTGACTCGTTAACGTACGTGTGGACCTGTCGCCATCTTGAAGCAACCCCTATTATGAAAGTTAGTATGTGCACATAAAGTACACTTGTCAATCTGTCTGTATCCCATATTATGCATGCCAACTCAAAAAAAAAAAAACTCAAACCAGTGATAACTTTTATTTCAAAACAAAAAGAGATATGCACACATACAGATAATCACATACATCAACCGTACACACACAAGCGTACGTACGTACGTACGTACGTACGTACACACACACACACATACACTTGTACGTACGTACACACATGCACGCATGTACCTACACACACGCACGCGTGTACACTCACACACGTACGTACACTCACACACATTCACACACATACACACACACTCTACTCAGCCTGAAAAAAAAAACAGTCAACACAGAGCAATAGCCCTCAACCTCCTTCTCAGAATAAAGTCCCCGCAGGACTCCCCTTCGGCCATCACCCAGACACAGGTGGGCAGTGCTTGTATACTTCAGTGCAGTGCAAGCACAGAGTCAGCGAGTAGGGCACCTGGAACTCTTGCTTATATTGTCTGGAAAATGCACTCCACTTCACAACACCTAATTTAGATCAAATACAGAACAAACAATATGGAATCATTTTAAAGAGAGGCATTAACATAGTACAGAGTCATACAAGGAATTTATTTGTTATATATTTTAAACATATTATAGGAAAATGTTAGACAAGATATGCTTGAGTGTTATTGGCCTTGTCTGTAAAATACCTAAGAGACTTACTTGTTTTATGAACAACAAACTAGTTAAAAAAAGTTTGTCAACACAAACTTTAATTTAGCTTGAGAAAGCCTATCCTAAAAGTTATAGTTTTAAAATAGTTAAATAGTTTTAAAAGCTTGAAGGTTTTCATAACCTTATATTTAAATATATTTATATATATTAATAACAATAATATCAACATACATTTAATCAATGTATTATAGAAAAAAATATCCTACAATATATCTTTGTATATTACTTTTAACTCTTAAATCCTATATTTCTGCTGGTTTAGTTCTGCCACTGTATTTCATTTTAAGGGCCTCTGTTTTAACCTATGGTTATAACACCATATCCTAATCCCACCAAAACCACAGACACCACGCAAACGCGCACACACCACACACACACACACACACACACACACACACCACGCACACATACACACACTTAGACCTACGCTGTCCTAGTTATTTGTATGATATGATGAGTAAAGTTAGCACTACACAATCTCATTTTTACACCAATTAACATCACACTAAACGCCACTTCAGAATTAAACATTGTAAAATAAAATGTAAATAAAATTAGAACAAAAAAAGAGTAGCTTGCCTGTAATGTACTCACCATGCAGCATGCAGCGATGAACATCGGAAATGAAAACATGTTAGAATCATGTCATGATGACTTCACGCCACTAACCAATTAGAAGAGATGTTGGCAGGAAGAGACGTGCAGCCCCGCCCTAGGTGCGGCCCCGCCGCGATCGACGTCATCACTTGCCACTAACCAATGAGAAGCATTGTGGGCGGGGCTGCACGTGCAGCCCCGCCCCAGGTGCACCCCCGCCCAAATCTGCAGGCTGCAGCCAGGTGCTTCTCTCTACTGTCTCAGATGGATGGGAAGCTGTGGCAGCCATTCCCAGAGAGGTTGTTATATTTTTTTTAAAGGTGGAAGTGTTTACTCTTGAATAATAAGACAAAGTATTGTTGTATATGGTACTGTAAACCCGAAGTGTGAAATTAACCAATGAAATTAGTTTATTTCACTGAAATTTTACTGAAAGTGCATTGTACTTAACAGAAAAAAGTTAAGTGAACTCAAAAAATTATTATATTAAGCTGAACATAAATTGAATGAGTTCAGCAGAGTTACAGTTCCCAGCATGCTTTGCATCAGACTGCATAAAGAGAATAAATGTTTAAATTAAATATTATTTTGTGTGTTTTTGCACAAGATTAATATAGAGAGAGACGTGTTAGTATTTAATACCGGTATGTTATGTTGGGATTATAGGCATTTGAGTTTTGTTGTAGTTTTGAAGTTTACCATTGTGGTGAAGAGTACACTCTAAAAAATGAAACATGGCTGTTGTTGAACCAAAGAAATGTAACTATGCTCAAATTAAATAATGTTCTTGTGTTTGTGCATTAAAACTAAAACAGTTGTGTTGACAGAATTAGAAAAAGTCATTTCTCAAATTTACACAACTCACTTAAGTTAAATGAACGAAATGCAGTTGTGTTACCGCTGCAGTACCGCACTTTGGTCAACAGGTGGAGCTATATTTGCGCATGCGCAAATATTTCAAAGAACGTTAATGCGTAGCTCATCTCTTAGCACTCGTTCTCCATTTTGTGGGAATCAAATCATGCTCAAACGGAGGCTGCAATCAACATTTTGTATTTATCTGGACCAAAAGGTGAGTTATTTTACTTCCTATCCTTTAATATTGAGGCTGTCAGTAAATTAGAATAGTCAATCGCTGTTTTTGTTGGTATTTATTGAAGTTGCTTTAGCACTTGTCCTCAAGTGGTGTTGTTAGCTGCTAGCGGTTTTTAGCTCTTATGTGATCTTTTAAACTTGCTGAACTTTGATAATATTTGAATTCACCCATACAAAAAATGGCAATTTTATAAAATTGCTAGTTAAGAAGAGTTTCTCCATGTTGTGCCCCAATACAGCAGTTGTATCTAGTTTTAGTATACATTTTAATAACTTCCTTAATGTTGAGCATTTTTATTTAATGTCAAATAATAACTCTGAAACTTTTGAAACACAGAATGCATAGGCATATGGCAATAAACACGTTTGACACTGACTCGAGTAAGATGGCATCTACTGTAGCATCTGGTAAGCTTATTAGGTCATCCAAAATAATTTTACTACAGTTTATTTTAATTTTTTTGTATTATTATTATTATTATTTGACTCACATCTTCATTTTTGTTTCCTCAGAATTTTGGAGTCCTGCATGTGACGTGCATAGATTGTGGCTCTTCTCAAACATCCAGATCTAAGCTTTTAAAACACTTCAGGTTGGTACATGGACACAGACAAAGTTTTAAAACATGGAATTCGCTGTGGTCCCACATATGCTCAATACTTGTGCAGGTTATCAAGGTGCTGATGGACAGAACATTTACGCACAGGAGACATGAGATGATCGAAGATCTGCGTTTCGTCACTGAATTTAATAACAGATAGCCAGCACTCTTTAGAGGTAAGTCTTTATAATGTAATGTCATCTGTGATGAATTACTTGGATGGTTATTGTATGCAATTCCAAATTATAAATTGAAGTATTTTAGATGTAATTCAGATAAATGCTGTTAAAGAAATACTGTTAGTCTTGGTATATGATAATATTGTAAAGACTCAAATTTATCAGCAACCAACCTGATTTGTCCTTTTTGTTCATTTCTGAACCCAGCTCCTCAAAAATTTCAAAAAGACAGAAGGAACAGCGGTAAAGAAGATCATAAGCATCCTATCAGTTATGGATCTGGTATGTTCTGTTATATTCTTCATCATTTTTTATCTGACAATAATTCACTATAGATTAAAATAGTATACCCAAAGATGAACATCATTTACTCTGCTTCATGTCACCGAATCCCTTTTATTTTTCACTTTTCTAACTAAAAAGGTAAATTATGTGGTTGTACTGCTCATTTCTGTCCATGCAATTAAAGTCAACGGTGAGTTCATGTTCTGAAGCTTCTAAAGTCACATGCAATTGTTTGATGCTATTGAAGCTTCGGAAGAAGAATTCACCATTGACTGTCATTGTAATGACAGAAATGAGCAGTAAAAAATAGGAAAAAAGACTTTGGGAGTTTGAATGACATAAATGTCAGTAAAAAAAAAAAATACAGAACTTTTGGGTATCCCTTGAATTTTTGTATATAAGCTCTGGAATGTTAATATGTACATGATTTATTCTGTTTTAATTTCAGAGCTTGTTCGTCTCTTTACCCTATTTCTCAGCAGCATCAGATTTGTGATTTATGCACCTACAATTGGAACAGCTCTGACATCCAAGATTATTTAATGGCTTTTCTGTAGCAAAGCTTTTGGTTTAGAACCACTTATTACTTTTATTGTACTGGTTCTCTGAATTTTGAGGCCCTCACAGATGCAGTTGCAGATAATATTTTTTTTGGCTCTTGTAGAAATAACTTTGGCATAATTTGTGTTAATTCTTCTGAACACTGCTTATTTGTCTCATTGTTCAGAATGACACCACTGGGAAAAGGTGAATTCATCTTGAATGCACTTGCTGTTTACCTGGCCCTCTCAAACCTTGTGAAGGAGTGCATGGTAAATTATTTACATTTATAAAAAATATTGGATGTTTCTCTAAAATCAACTATCCCTTTCACCCCTGATCTGTTGTTAATTGTTACTTTATGTATTTTTTTAGGATGTTGAACATGAAGTCCTAACCTCAGTACGCAAGACCACCTTAGGAATCTATGTGGTCAAACATGAAGGAGCAGAGGCTACAGATCCTTACAAAGATGTTGGCATCATGATTTAAGGCATCTAAATACATGACAACCTGAACAATGTGCAGAAGTGTGTTCTTCGATGCCAGGTCTTATTTACGCCTGAAAAATAAACTCTTGAAATCTGAGGTTAGGAACATTTCTGGTCTTTCTATAATGTTGCACTGTTGACTGTTACAGTACTTTTGTTTCAATATCAACCATGTTACATTCCTTTGCATAATAGTCTTGTTTTAAACAACTGATAAATTGTTTGCTGCTTTTTTTGCAGAACACCTTTATAAGTAATGATTGATAAATCCTTTCACCTAAAGGCAATATGCTTTTTTAAAATTATTTATTTAATTATTTTCTTGAAAAGTGAAGGCAGTCTTTACAGAGTAAATATTGTGTACATGTTCACGTTGGAAATGTTTGTAAAAATGTAAACAAAATTGTAAAAAAAGAAAAAGTGAATGTATTCATTGAATAAACTCATAATGAAACTGGATTATTTGAGTTGGTTGAATGTAAAAATATTAATTTTCGGATAATTGAACTTAATTAACTTAATTGTTTTGGACAAAATTAAGACTGTTAACCTTATTCAACTAAACAGCATTGGATTAACCTTATGTAATTAACTTAAGTTTATTGAAATAAATAATGTTACATAAATCCAACATAACCCAGTTATGTGGGACCGGTTGACATAAAATAGTTAATTAAAGCCAACATATCATTTCTTAGAGTGTAGAGCCTGTGGTGAGGTCGAGGATTGACTGTGAAATTTCAAGACTATGTACATGGCATGTTCTATACATGCAAGTGTATAGTGATAGTCTATTTGCTAGTTATATTAGTACTTGCAAGTGTGCTTCTGCCATGTTTATCAAACAATATGAGTCTTTATAGGAAATGATTAATAAAAGCAAGAAATGATTAACTGGGAAAACATTCCACAGAAATATTTGATTGCCCATTCTCATGAAATGCTGTTTACATCTGGTTATTACTCAACCAGAAGGATTTCTTTTTTGTCTTGCCCACTCCCTCCTCCCACTGATTATTGTCTCCTGTGTTTTAATTTGTTCTTAAAGTGAAATATCTCTCTCAAGTGATTTCAGCTCAACTTTACCTCTGGGTCTTTGTTAATTCTCTCTCTATTAGACCAAGCTGTGTTCCCCAACAAGCATCACAAGCTGCATCTATCACCTTTTTCAGTTTCAGAATGAGAAAGTGTCTAAGCTTTGTCACTGCTGCCTACCGAAACCTGTGGAAGTACAGAGGTGAATGACTAACTAGCAAGCTGTTAATCAATGTGTTCCCCGGAAATTTATCGACCATGTCCATAAAAGAGGGCTTTTATAAAATTGACGGTAAGATATGATAGGGTGACATCACATGAACAAATATAACCTTTTACATTAATTTTTTTTCTTTCAAAAAGCAGATTTCACTTAGAGCACTTAAATTTACTATACAATACAGTACATGTTAAGAATGATTTAAAATCTTTTTATTATTATTATTCTGTTAATCTTATGATAGGATTCCCTAGAGTCACTGGAGCAGTAGACTGGACACATGTTGCAATCTCCCCTGCTCTAGGAGAACATGAGGCAGATTATGTGAATAGAAGGTCCTTTCACAGCCTTAATGTTCATGTAGGCCTACATGTGAAATTATTTTTATTTTCAGTGAGATAAATCTTTAAATTAATAGTAACACTAACAGATATGACAATGATCTACTGAACATTTAATCTGCAGATGACTTGTGATCATGAACGTATGATCACAAGCTTGAATGCCAAATGACCTGGCTCACTGCATGTGTCAGCGCTTTGAGGAAGGCAAGTTAAATTTGGTACAGTACAAAACACTTTCAGTTTTAATTGTGACAGCAAAACCTACACAATTTTCCCTTTTCTGTGGCAGGGCTTTTTGATGGGCTGTTGGTAGGAGACAGGGGTTATTATGCATGCCAGAGGTTTTTGCTAACCCCCTATTCTGACCCTCATACAGGGCCACAAAACTGCTTCAATGTGGCCCTCAGTAAAACCAGGGTCAAGATCGAGATGACCTTTGGCATCCCAAAGGCACGTTTCAACTGCCTTTAGCCCTTAAGAGTATCACCAGAGCGGGCATCAGAGATAGTGGCTGCATGTGCCAATCTGCACAATATAGCCTCCATCAGAAAGGAGCGAGGGCCACCACAAAACCAGCTTCTTCCCGATGAAATTGACCCGATCACACTTGACCACTCAGCTGGCGCAGCTGTCAGAGATGCAATCAATATTTCACTTAAAGGGGTGATGAACTGAGAAATCAATTTTTTTTTTATTTGAGCTTTTGACATATAAGAGGTCATCATACTACAAGAATATCCTGTAAGTTTCAGAACTGAAAACTTCCTTGTTAGTCCAATAAAAGCTTTTATTGACACTGTTTAGCCCCGCCCACCGATTCGTGCATTACATGAAACTCATTATAATATGCAAAACTGTTATCCAATCATAGCAGTGGGCGTTGACTTCCAAGTCTTCAATGCGGCACGCCCATTAAAACCAAGCGTTTCAGTAGCTAGGCTCTAAAGCAGGGCAGAAATAGCCTATTACTTATTCATTTTGATGTTTTTGAATGTAAAAACCCAGAGAACATCATAAGTTGACCTCAGACAACAATATGAAAAAAATTAAAAAGCCAGTTCATGACCCCTTTAATAAAAACACATTGAAACTGCAGATAGGTCTCAAACTGTTTTATTGGTTTCGTGGCATGGAGAAAGAGCACGAGAAGTTGCATTAATAAATATTCATAGTATTCATACTAAAGTGTTACTTGGTTAGATAAGTTCACATACTGTGATCTGTTTTTTTTCCCAGCTGTTTGATCTTCAATTTAATTTTTTTTTTTTATTTTGGAGTGTCCTCAGCTCACAGTTAAGCTCCTTTAGTGTGTAGTCTAGTTCTAGGCTCCTTTTGTAAAGGGCCCTGACTGAGTCTGTTTCCACCACAAACAAGATCCTTACAAGTTTTCTGAAGGTTAATCAAATCACAAAAAGTGCCATGACTTCCTACAAACACAGACCTGACTGTAATTTATGTTAAAGTGCACCATATATAAAGTTATTGTCTTTCAAAAGTAAGAGTCGACTCTGAAATTAATCGTTTTTCACCTGTCTAACAGGTAGGAAATATGCAGAAATTGAATAAAGTTATCAAACAGTTTGCACTGCATAAATTATAAATTATATATAGTTTAATCCTTATTAAAGCTACAAAAGTTCTTTAGTCAAGAGCAGTAAGTGATTTTCTGTTACCTTCGTTCTTTGATTAACATTAATGGCAGACAGCATTAGTGTTGTCACTTTAAGACCAGCCACTGCTGACAGACGTGCTTCATTTTTCTCACAACTCTTTACGTTCATTTTTAAATCACTTAAGACGGCTCTTATAAGGATACTCGACAAAACGGACAATATGGCATAATTGCGTGTGTTATTGTTCGTTTCATGCCGAAAGAGAACTTGACTCTGGCGTGTATCTTTCTGTTTGTCAGACAGCGCGTTCTCTTTGCCTTGTCCTGCTTGAATGGTTTAAAAGCATTTGCATGAATAAGAGCGCAATATAATGCTAGCCAACGGATGACAGAAAATAACGGATGCTGCGTTAATTGCGTTAAAGGAGTGGTATAATGCCCCCTTTTACAATATGTAAAATGAGCCTCTGTTGTCCCCAGAGTGTGTATGTGGAGTTTTAGCTCAAAATACCCCACAGATAATTTTTTACAGCATGTTAAAATTGTCCCGTTTTTGAGGGTCAGTAAAAACACGTAGTTGATTTCCCCTTTAAATGCAAATGAGCTGCTTATCCTGGCACAGAGGGCGGAGCTTCAAGAGTGTGTTAGCAGCTCAGATTAGCTCACGCAGACAAGCACTAAACTATTCTGCCTTTAATGTTTAATCTGAAGTCTGACAATAATGGAGAGACTCAAAAAGAAGTGACAACATTAAGAATGCAACAGGATGTTTCTGAATGGTTAGTTGAGGAATTTATGTTGCTGATGTGGAATTAACTATCTTCCATTAGCATTTTCTGTCATGATAATCTATGAAATCGCTTGTGTGGGAACTGTTGTAAGATGCCTACAGAGTGACATGCTATTGCATTTGTGTTATGTACTGTATTGCATGTGAAAAGACAGATGCTACAGTTTGAGCTGACTCACAAATGTGCTGTACTACAACAACTCTTCCACTTCTCAACATGGACTGCGTGTTCCCGGGGGCGGGGTTTATGTAAATTTTAGGGTTAGTGATGTCACTAATCCAGGAGGAATGTCCTGTAGTCCCTACTAGCTGTTTGTTGTAGTCCTTAAACAACAATTTCTTTAAAAGCATTATCTTCCTTTGCTTTGATCTGAGTGTTGTAACTGCAGATGTTGTTTATGCTCAAACAGCAACATTACACACTAACGAGAGTTAGAAAAGTGAAATCATAATCAACCACCCCTTTAAATATTTATCACTGAGTTTTCTCCTCCCATTTCTACCAGTGATGCTTGATTTAACTTCCCACGTCTACTACCTGCGCAGACTCCAACAGCGCAACTGGGTTGTAGTGTAGGTTGCCACGTTGAGGTCACAAATGGGTTGAAATTTGTATGATGTGTTGATTGTGAGAGATGCGTTTCATACAATATGCCCACTGAAGCTAAGCAGGGTTGAGCCTGGTTAGTACCTGGATGGGAGACCTCCTGGGAAAACCAGGTTGCTGCTGGAAGAGGTGTTAGTGAGGCCAGTAGGGGGCGCTCACCCTGTGCTCTGTGTGGGTCCTAACGCCCCAGTATAGTGACGGGGACACTATACTGTCAAAGAGCACCGTCCGTCGGATGAGACGTTAAACCGAGGTCCTGACTCTCTGTGGTCATTAAAAATCCCAGGATGTCTTTCGAAAGAGTAGGGGTGTAACCCCGGCATACTGGCCAAATTTGCCCAGTGGCCTCTGTCCATCATGGCCTCCTAATCATCCCCATATATAAATACTCATTGGATTCATCACTCTGTCTCCTCTCCACCAATAAGCTGGTGTGTGTGGTTGGCGTTCTGGTGCAATATGGCTGCCGTCGCATCATCCAGGTGGATGCTGCCCATAGGTGGTGATTGAGGAGATTCCCCCCTTCTATGTAAAGCGCTTTGAGTGCAGAGAAAAGTGCTATATAAAATGTAATGAATTATTATTATAATTAATATCTGGCAACTGGACAACATTGGAATAATATATAAATGTGATTATTCATATAACGAGGTTTGGGCCATACAAATTACGGGAGTTTCCCGGGAGAAATAAATAACAAAACGGGAGAGGGCGGGAGATGGGTGTGTGAAATATGGGAAACTCCCGGAAAAAACGGGAGTGATAACAAAACGGGAGGGGGCGGGAGATGGGTGTGTGAAATAAGGGAGACTCCTGGAAAAAACGGGAGTGTTGACAGCTTTTTGAAACCAAAGGCTGCAAGTTTTTTGGGGTTTTTTTACTAAAAAAGCACCCTCGTCAACTTTTTCTTGTCAAAAAAGACGCCAAGTGTGAACACGCCCTAATAATGTTGTTTAATCTCACATCAGCCTGTTTGGTTTTATTACATTAAAATACTCAAATTTATATATATCCTATAGTTATATATAGGCCTGCTATACACACACACACACACACACACACACACATCAATAATAAAATAATATAACAAGTCAAAGGACGGGGCATAGAAGCAAACGATGGAAGCCCGTTTCCGCCACGTTGAGTAAAAAAAAAAAGATTCTTTAAGTGTCATGATTCTGCCTTCTAGTCTTTGATTTTCCCTGGTCTTGAGGCAGGATCATGACAGACCCATGTTTTATGTTCACACACATGGCCTTTTGCTGGGCCATGTGCTTGTGTTGTCTCGTTCCTCGCCCCACCCCCTTGTTATCCTCGTTTAGTCATCATTGCTTTACCCTTGTCACCTGTTTCCCTCATTAGTTTCTTCCTATTTAATCCCCTTGTGTTTGATGTCCTGTGCCGGTTCATTGTCAAACATTGTGTGATCTACCTGTGAGTATTCCTGTCAAGTGGATTGTCTAGTGAAGTTCTGATCTTGTATTTGCTGTTTGTTTATTGTCTAGTTTATTGTCTAGTCATAGTCTAGTTTTTGTTACTCTTTATTTGCCCTGCCTATGTTTTGCCCCCTCGTGGGTTTTGTTTTCCCTGTTTTCTGTCACCAATAAACCTTGTGTGTCCTGCAAACTGTCTGCGATTGGGTTCATCCTTCACCCTCATAACATTAAGTCATAATAATGAGAAACTTTCTCATAATAATGACTTAACATCTCAAAATAATGAGAAACTTTCTCATAATAATGAGAAACTTTCTCATAATAATGAGAAACTTTCTCGTAATAATGACTTAACATCTCGTAATAATGAGAAACTTTCTCGTAATAATGACTTAACATCTCGTAATAATGAGAAACTTTCTCGTAATAATGAGAAACTTTCTCGTAATAATGAGAAACTTTCTTGTAATAATGAGAAACTTTCTCGTAATAATGACTTAACATCTCGTAATAATGAGAAACTTTCTCGTAATAATGACTTAACATCTCGTAATAATGAGAAACTTTCTCGTAATAATGACTTAACATCTCGTAATAATGAGAAACTTTCTTGTAATAATGAGAAACTTTCTCGTAATAATGACTTAACATCTCGTAATAATGAGAAACTTTCTCGTAATAATGACTTAACATCTCGTAATAATGAGAAACTTTCTCGTAATAATGAGAAACTTTCTCGTAATAATGAGAAACTTTCTTGTAATAATGAGAAACTTTCTCGTAATAATGACTTAACATCTCGTAATAATGAGAAACTTTCTCGTAATAATGACTTAACATCTCGTAATAATGAGAAACTTTCTTATAATAATGACTTAACATCTCGTAATAATGAGAAACTTTCTCGTAATAATGACTTAACATCTCGTAATAATGAGAAACTTTCTTGAAATAATGACTTAACATCTTGTAATAATGAGAAACTTTCTTGTAATAATGAGAAACTTTCTCGTAATTATGACTTAAACATCTCGTAATAATGACTTAACATCTCGTAATAATGAGAAACTTTCTCGTAATAATGACTTAACATCTCGTAATAATGAGAAACTTTCTCGTAATAATGACTTAACATCTCGTAATAATGAGAAACTTTCTCGTAATTATGACTTAAACATCTCGTAATAATGACTTAACATCTCGTAATAATGAGAAACTTTCTTGTAATAATGAGAAACTTTCTCGTAATAATGACTTAACATCTCGTAATAATGAGAAACTTTCTCGTAATAATGACTTAACATCTCGTAATAATGAGAAACTTTCTCGTAATAATGACTTAACATCTCGTAATAATGAGAAACTTTCTCGTAATAATGACTTAACATCTCGTAATAATGAGAAACTTTCTCGTAATAATGAGAAACTTTCTCGTAATAATGAGAAACTTTCTTGTAATAATGAGAAACTTTCTCGTAATAATGACTTAACATCTCGTAATAATGAGAAACTTTCTCGTAATAATGACTTAACATCTCGTAATAATGAGAAACTTTCTTGTAATAATGACTTAACATCTCGTAATAATGAGAAACTTTCTCGTAATTATGACTTAAACATCTCGTAATAATGACTTAACATCTCGTAATAATGAGAAACTTTCTTGTAATAATGAGAAACTTTCTCGTAATAATGACTTAACATCTCGTAATAATGACAAACTTTCTCGTAATAATGACTTAACATCTCGTAATAATGAGAAACTTTCTCGTAATTATGACTTAAACATCTCGTAATAATGACTTAACATCTTGTAATAATGAGAAACTTTCTTGTAATAATGAGAAACTTTCTCGTAATAATGACTTAACATCTCGTAATAATGACAAACTTTCTCGTAATAATGACTTAACATCTCGTAATAATGAGAAATTTTCTTGTATAGTTAGTAAGTTTGTTGTTACATTTGATGTTAGGGTTAGAATATGGTCATGAAGAATAAGGTAAGTAATAATAAAAAGACAACATTCTAAATATGCATGCTAATAAGCAACTAGTTAATGAACTACTTTATAGCATATTGCTATCTTATTTATTAGCTTGTAACTAATGTCTTATTACACAAGAAATTAATGCTTATTAATAGTAAGGAAGTTGTTAAGTTTAGGATTAAGGGATGTTAGGGTTAGAATATGGTCATGCAGAATAAGGCATCAATATGTGCTTTATAATAGTAATATTAATATGCAAGCTATTAAGCAATTAGAGAAAATGCAGTTAGGGATTGACCCAGATATTTGTATTTATTTTTTATTTAAAGATAGGGAGAATGTTGAGAAAAATTATGAAGTTGATGAGGCAAGTGAAGGGACAAAGGAAAGGAGGGACGAGGATTATGCTTGTGACAGGAGAGATGAGGCTGGAGACAGGAACAAAACTGCAGATGAGGATGATGATGAGACAGACATGGGAAAATGGAGGAAAACAAGACCAGGTCCAAAGAGTTTTGTAGTGGCCATAAAAACAAAAACCTGGAAAAAAATAAAGCCACATACAGGCCTAACTCAGTTACAACAGCCCTGGACAGATGTCTTGTATGAAGCATTCACAAAAGTAAATCCCTGCTGTGTACTGGCATTTAAGTATCAGCATGTAAAATGCAGGAAGAGTCGTAAAAAAAGAGCACCTTATTTCAAGGCACTTGCCATCTGTATTTTTGAAGATTGCTCAGCAAAATACAGATTTACCATTCAAACAAAGCCCAAACCATGCCAGAAGCATATTGATATCCATGTTTTACGAATTGGAGAAGTGACCCACAAAGAAAAAGATTTAAAATTCAGAAATGCCAAATTCACCAAAAGAGGAAAAATTGCTGCAGCATTAGAAAAAGGAGTAAGCCAGCACTACTATAAATCACTGAGAAACACACCACCAGATGAGCTCTTGGCTGGCAACATCTCCAGATGCCTTTCTATGGATGTCTTAAGAGTCATATCTAGTGAAGTCAGGAAAAGCACCAGACTCCACGATGATGTTATCATGGAGATGATGCTCTGTCAGAAGATAATGAAGGAGTGCAGTGGCACTGCCTCTCAAGTGGCAGGTTATATCCAACACTTACAAGTGGACCCATTTGGTGTCCACTTGTACACAGATTGTGGTCTACGAATACTGGCAGATCATTTAAAAAACTCACCCCCAGTCACACTGCATCTAGATGCTACAGGCAGTGTCATGTCACGCTCCCCAACCAAACCAAAAAGATTCTCTATTATGCTCTTGTTCTCCCTGGAAAGGGAAAAGATAAGCCACCCCTTCCTGTGTCTGAGTTCATATCAAATGAGCACTCCATACCAACTCTCACGTTTTGGCAGATGGAAACACTGAGAAAACTGGGCCAGATAACGACACGGAAGGTCCACCAGGTTGAGACCGATTTTAGCTGGGCACTCATTGGTAGTGTCCTCCTGGCCTTCAATAAAGAAAGTGTCTCATCCTACTTAAACAGAGCACATTTAATTGTCAGCCAAAAAGTGAAAAGTTCAGATGCTTTCAATTTCACAGTGCTCCATCTTTGTTCTTCTCATATAATAAAGGCTGTAACTCAAGGATTTTCTAAGAAAACTGGCGAGTATGCTGTAAAGGAATATGCCACCTATTGTTTTGGCCTTCTTCTTAACAGCACCACCCTACAAGAAGCACTTAACCACTTTCAGGATATGGCTATGTTGTTCATGTCAGCAAACAAGTCCAATGCAGTTATGGCAGCAAAGAACACACTGGACCAAAAAATCCTGAAGTCCAAACCTACTACTATGGATGAAACACTTCCACCATACGCAGAAGACATGGAGAGGAGCAGCAACATCAAGACAATATGTGGCAAATCTCCCTTCACACATTTATTCAATGGTGTTCTAGAGAAGGCCAGGTGCACACAGACAGAGAGTGGCACAAATAATGAATTCTACTGCCCAGGGATCATCAATTTCCTCATGAGCAACTACATGGGCATTTTCCCCCTTTGGAGTGGCATGTTGCTTGGGGACCTGAGCAGATTCTCCAAAGAGAGTACAAAAGAAATAAAAACGAGGAAGACAAATTGCCATGTGGAGCAGTGGTTCTCAATCGTGAAGAATCACATATTACACCAAAAGAGGTTCCTGCGTCCAGCTGATTTCATTACAAAGATGTTTAACTCTCTGCAAGGAAGGTATACACAACATCAGATGATGCATAATCTTGGTAGTCTGTCCCAAGTTGCATCTCCAAAGCATCAGACCATTGACCAACAAGAGGAGCAATGGGCCAAAAGATCCCTATCTGAAAGATCACCGAAAAATCATTCAAAGTATTTTGATCCACCAGAAGTGGTGCCACAACCAAAAAGAAGAAAAACTTCTGAGGGTCAGTCAGAGGTCACATCAGCCCAGGTATTATGAAATTCTCTATCATACCATAAAGCTTTTGTTTATATTAACTCAAAACACATTTAATATTATCTATCTATCTATCTATCTATCTATCTATCTATCTATCTATCTATCTATCTATCTATCTATCTATCTATCTATCTATCTATCTATCTATCTATCAGATTATGCATAATCTTGCATCTCCAGAGCAACAGGCCATTGACCAACTAAATGAGAAATTGGCTAAGAGGCCCCTATCTGAAAAATCAGATTTTGATCCAGCAGAAGTGCCACAAGCTAAAATAAACAAAACTAAGCAAACTTCTGAGGGTCAGTCAGAGGTCACATCAGCCCAGGTATTATGAAATTCCCAATCATGCCATAAAGATTTTGTTCATATTACAGTTTTTCTCAGTCGCTTTGGTGCATTTCTCACATCACTATTTACATTTGCACAACAGTTAATGCAGTTCTCAAAACAATTAGTACAAACTGCAACACATAGTTGATAACCTGCAAAAGCGTATCACTTGCTCAAAATGGAGAGCTCATTCCTCAAAAGCAAGTATTCATGTAAATGAAAGTGTCAGTGTCATCAAGATGAAAAGTCCTGACACCATTGTTTATGAAGATAGTCAAATGGCTTTGGCATGTTTTCATTATATGACAGTTTACTCTGTAAATGTTTTCCAATGCAAAAAAGTCAGATCTTGGTGACACTACCTGTAAATGCTCAAGACAGCACTATATATACTATTTGCACAGCCATTTAAAAAAATACAGTAAAGTTACACATTACTGTATTTAGTGAGGTAACTGAGTACAAGACACTGAATATGTATGTTTCACATTTTTACTGCATATGCTCTTTGCAATTCTAATTTGTTCACAGCATTGTGCAAAAGAAAAAATACACCCTTATTTACAACAAACATAAACTCCCTTTGGGAAGAGCTGTGAACAACTGTAAACAATATTGCAGTACATATTGGAACTGAACATACAACATACATAGTACTTTACAGTTTTTCTCAGTCCTTTTTTAAATTGCAATTAAAGATCGAAATTTAGAAAGAAATTAAGAATGAAAAATTTGTTCATACTCATTTGTAATTTATTAAAAAGACACAAGCAAGTGTGGATCTTAAATTTTTAATTTGAAAATAAAACTTGCTTACACTACAGTAACTCAGTATTTATTTTATATACAAATATCCCATTTCAGGTCAGAGCTCTGTGGTCAAAGAAAGCATGTGAGATAGTTGTTGCCATCATACAGTCAAAAGACAAAAAAAGGTCTTATATCCTCCATCATTCAGAAATGAAAACACTCCAGCCACACAAATGGCTGATGGGGGAGGTAAGAAAAAAATTATTCATATCTTTGGGAAATGCTTTGCAACTGAAAAATAATCTGTGAACATACAGGATATTTAAAGATGACAATGTTGTCAATATCAATTAATCACTGAATGAAGAAACTATCCTTTTTTTTCTCTCTTTTGATCTTAGACAATCCAATGCTATTTGCATGTGTTAGTGAACAACAGTGACCAGGGACATAGAATTTATGTATAGATCACTACACAGCAAATGTAATAATTAATGATGAAAGAGAGAAAGTACGGAGGAACATTCTCTCAAAGGTAAACATAATCTTTATCTTTTATTATCTTTAATAATAAAATATTAATAATAATATTATCTTTAATAAATTAAAAATTAAGACAGTTATAAAACAATGAAATATATCAATGAAAATTCAGGTGGACTTTTATGACTACGAGGGAATTATAAGTTTCCTGAATGTCGACGAGAATCATTGGATGTTTTTGGTGAATACATTTTATGGTCCTTTTTTAATACATTATGATTAGACATAGTTACTCTATTCTGTAGAGGATGTTCATAATTCAGATGAATTCAGATGAGCCAAGACTTCAAATACCAGCCATCAAAATTCAAATATAAACAAACAAAGGCTGTGTCTACACCACACACAAGAGTCTGGATTAGTTGAATGGATGGATGGATATAGTTTCATGTATGAAATTTAGTTAACTATTTAGTTATCTATCTGTTAATTATCTATTATTTATTTAGTTTCATCTTTTTTTTATCTTGCACAGTATCTCCACGCAGCATCCAGCCAGGTGTTTGTGCTAGACCCAAAGGGACATGATGAAGATGCAAAATCCATGCATGCAGCCAGTAAATTTCGGTTAGATTTTTGCTTGTTATATACTGTAGAATGAAAAATACAAAACTAGCATGCAGTGTGCGGACTTCACTTTTCTTTTTTTGTTTTAGTTATATACTGTACCTTGATAATGAGTCTCTTTAATATAAAAGATTCACAACAATTATTGTTTGAACTTTGTAATAACATTTGGCCAGTATGGAACAAAACTTAAAGTGTATAATCCACAATAATGTGTTTTTATTGTTTATTTGTATTTTTTGTTGTTGTTTTTTTTTTTGGGTAGGGATAATGGCGAATTGGCAAAACAATATAGGGTAGAAGAGTGGGGATTTGATCAGGAAAATACTTTATGGTCACAGTAGACAATTTGTCACTGATTTGGCATCTTTCTCTACATTTAGACCAGGGATGTCAAACTCAGTTTCTGGAGGGGCACATCCCTGAAGAGTTTAGCTTCAACCCTAATTAAACACACCTGGAGCCTGTACCATGAAGGTAGCTGAACAAACTCTGGGTTACAGGATTAGTTTTGAGTTGACAAAACCAAACCGATGCAATCAGGCTTTATTGGTACCATGATGCAGCTCATCAACTTTCTTTGTCAACTCAGGCTTTGATCCTTAAGCTATGATTACTCCACGCGTGCGTGCACATAAAAGAGTGACGTCGACACTGAACAACCAATCGCGGGTAGAGCGAGAGCGATATATTTTTCCGCGGAGGAGCAAGAGATAATTATTCATAATTACGATTAATTTAAATACCGGTATGTATTTCAAGCTCGAAACAATACGGTCTCTGCTGCCAAAGCAAGAGAAGACTGTTGGAGAAAGATTGCTGATTGTTAATGTGTAAGTTAAACAAATACGTTCTATATTTATGTAAAATTATGTATGTATATATGTATGTGTAGCCTATATGTGTAATATAGCCAATAGCCTATTTTTATAATATATAAAAAATGTGCATGTATGTACTAAGAAAGATTAATATTCATTGATTTTTAGATTTTTTAGATGCAACCCCAACTCCAAAATGTTCTTGGCAGCAGATAAAGACAAAATATAAAAATATAATTCAAAGTGGTTATTTCAAGGAGTTAATTCAAAGAGTATTTACCACAACCTTTTATAACTTTTGTGAACAATTTAATCACACATGTTTGCAGCAAACAGAAATAAAGAATTAAATTCAGAAAACCAGAATACACTGGCGGAGGAGTTGGCTCTGAGTAGGCAATAAGGGACGGCCGATTATGGCTGGGATTACAGGTGCTGTACAATCTGACCCTGGTGCTGGCTCCTCTAAGCAAGTAACACTGGGTACCTGTGCAATACATTACTACTTTTTTTTTAAGTTTTAAATATGGCTGACTGTATGTTCTGCAAGGAAATACAGTGTCCCTGTTGAAGCAAGCACATATTCACACACACACACACACACACACACACACACACACACACACACACACACACACACACACACACACACACACACACACACACACACACACACACACAGTCTCCCACACAGAGGCCAGTATGCAGCAGACAGAACACCAAACATAACCTGCTTTACAACAGTTATGCTTTACATTGGGCTACTTTTATTTATTAGGGTGAAGCAAATGATGAAGACACTCTGTCTGTGTGTTCTGAGACAGTTGCTGATGTGAATGCACTGGACTTTTTATTATGGCAAACATTTGAATGTGTGGCATAAAAAAGGGACTGGCCCTTACACATCTCTTTTGTAGGATTTTTCACAACCTGACCCAGAAACTGAGGCCTCTACCTCAATGGGCTTCAGAAGAAATGTGTAAGGATTTAAAACCCTTGACATAAATTACAGTTAGTCCTGTGTTTGTAGGAAGTCAAGGAACTTTTTGTGATTTTGATGAGGTTCCAGAAAACTTGTAATGATCATGTTTGTGGTGGAATTATGTTTCAGGTGGAAACAGACTCAGTCAGGGCCCTGTACAAAAGGAGTCTTGAACTAGATTGCACACTAAAGGAGTCTCGAACTAGACTGCACACTAAAGGAGCTGACTGTGAGCTGAGGAGGCTCCAAACAAAATCAAACAGCTGGATAAAACTGATCTCAGTATGTGTATAGTTATATAGTGTATATATATATATATATATATATATATATATATATATATATATATATATATATATATATATATATATATATATATATATTAGTATAACTTATTTAACCAAGTAACACTTTAGTATGAATATTTATTAATGCAACTTTCTCTTTCTCTCTTTCTCCCTCTCATCCCACAAAACCAATAAAACAGTTTGAGACATATCTGCAGTTTCAATGTGCTTTTATTAAAGGTGCTGTATGTAACTTTTTTTATAAAATGAATCCTTTTTTTATTGCCTGTCTGTGAAGGGGTTGTAATCACACATTACAATGATCCACTTTTCGTGTTTTGCTATTACCTCTGAAGGCCAGTATTCCTATTTTTATGTGAAGTCTCCGGGTCGGATTTTCTGCGAAATCCACCGGATGTGACGTGCATGCGCGCTCCCGAGCCTCTCTCCTTTTTATATACAGTCTATGCGATGGCACTGCAGCTGACGACATGGAGTCTGATAACACCAAAAAGCGACCTGCCTCCAGCACAACACAGACTCCAACACAAACTCCAAAAAAAAAAAAAAAAAAAAAAAATGTATCTGCTGAAGCTCGTCAGGCCAAACGTCAATCGGATCGACTCAGGAAGAAAACACGGATCAACATTGGCAGAGCGTTTGAATTATGGAGAGACCTCCGCTTTGTTTTAGGTATAAAAACAGACCCTGAGTTGGCTTTTTTTCTGATAAATTACAAGTTTTCAGATATGCTGAAATAAATAATAGTAAACTGTAATGAAATAGCAAGGTAAAATACAACATACATGAGACATGAAATGAATACAAAAGACTGTTCCATGATAACAAAAAGTAGGTGCTTTAGGATGTAACTTTTATTTTATGTACTAGATCTACTGTCTAACGTCACTCATCCCACTACGATCATATTGTTTATAATACACATTTCCAGACACGTTCAGTAGGCCTACAGTAATATTACTTCCTACTGTCTTATTGTTGCACTGAAATTGTTCAGTCTAGTTGACTAACCGTTTTCGTTATCATTCATTGACCTATGTTGACATTGCTAATTGTGAAAGATACACGAATAGTTAGTGAAATGCCTTATGCTAGATAACACCACATGTCGGCAAAATACAGTCAATGTAACGTTATCATGGTACGAGCATGGAGCATTAGTTATACGTCAAGCTGATAAAAGTAGCCTATTATGGTAATGTTGCAGTGGGAGTTTACATGAGTTTCCAGCATGTTGTGTGATGCTTTCTCCGTTGTGTTGAAAGTCTCAGTGTGGCCGGTAGTGAGTGCGGCACGCGCTCTTGAGTTTGAGCACCCGCACGAGCACGAGCGCTGTTGTTGCAATCTGAAACATCACCGCTAGAGGCCGCTGGATCCTACATACAGCACCTTTAAGTGTAATATTGTATGGTGATTGCATCTACATCTGCACCAGCTGGGTGGTCAAGACTGATCGCGTCAGTTTCATCGGGGAGAAGCTGGTTTTGTGGTGTTTCTCGCTCCTTTCTACTGGTGGCTATATTGTGCAGAATGGCACATGCAGCCACTATCTGTGATGCCCGCTCTGGTGACTCTGAAGCGCCAAACACAGTTGAAATGTGCCTTTAGGATGCTGAAGGTCATCTATCTTCACTCTGGTTTTACTGAGGGCCACAATGAAGCAGTGCTGTGGCCCTGTCTGAGGGTCATGATAGGGGGTTATTGTGTAGGTTTTTCTATCTCAGTTTAAATGAACAGTGTTTTGTACTGTACCAAATTTAACTTGCTTTCCTTAAAGCGCTGACACAACACAGAATCAAGAAAATTCATGAGTCAAGCACTGGAGCCAGGCCATTTGGCATCCAAACTTGATCATATGTTCATGACCACAAGTCGTGTTTAGTAGTTTAGAAATGTTTAGTAGATCATTGTTATATCTGTTAAAGTTACTATTAATTTAAAGATTCATCTCACAGAAAATAATCATCTCACATATTCACATCATCTCTTCCTGAACATTAAGGCTGTGATAGGACTTCCTATTAACATAATCTGCCTCATGTTCCCCTAGAGCAGTGGAGATTGGAGCAATAGACTGCATACATGTTGCAATGACTTGGGAATCCTATCATAAGATTATCAGAAGAAGAATAAAAAAGATTCAAAATAATTCTTAACATGTATTATATTGGATAGTACATTTGTGAAAAGTGTTCATGTGATGTCACCCTATCAATATATCTTACCGTCAATTTTATAAAAGCCCTCTTTTATGGACATGGTCGATAAATGTCCGGGGAACATTATTAATTAAACTTTTCATGTACTCCTGCAGAGCGAGGACCATCTTGCGAATGGTTCGACAAACATATGTTTTCCCCTAGCTTCTGTGCGTCACCCACCGTGCAAGAATGTACTACGAAGTGCTCCTCAAACAATTTGCGCTGAGATGTCACAGGATTTGGAAGAAAAGGTGAAGTCATTGCAACAGACACTTGGAATAAGTTACGTCACCTATATGTTTCTTTGCTCTCAGCTGATTGGTCAAACTTCGGTCTGAGTTCTTGAATCCAGAACATAACCTGCCCCGGAGCAGGTTAGCCGTGCAGCGTAAGATACCATGGCAACGAACACCGATTAAAGCCGAGCTTCATAGTACCTAAAACCCAGGGTTGGCGGAAACTAAGCTGAAACATAGCTGGCTAGCCACCTAATCCGGCTTCATGGTACAGGCCCCTGATCAGCTGATCAAGTCCTTCAGGCTTATTTGAAAACTGCAGGTGTGTGTGTGTGTGTGTGTGTGTGTGTGTGTGTGTGTGTGTGTGTGCGTGTGTGTGCGTGTGTGTGTTTGTGTGTGTGTGTTTGTTTGTTGAAGCAGGGTTGGAACTAAACTGTAGGGCTGTGGCCCTCCAGGAACTGAGTTTGACACCTGTGGTTTAGACTCGACAAAGTAGTAACAAACACAATTAAAGGGTCTATTTAAAGGGAATGATTGTGGCGAGGACTCGAGGAGTTTGGTCAAACTATGGCAGTGATAGCCTACAGCGAATATAACGGGTTGAAATAAAAAACGGCGTCGTCCACGGAGACATTTCTATGTGCACTATTTCATCCGTGAAAACCTTAGTCCCCTGGCTATCTAATCAGAATCTGCAATTCAAAATAAAATTTGCCTGCCACGGCAGCAAATTCAGCAGCTTGTGGATTAACGTGACATTCATACATTTAATAAGGTTACCCCTGGCCTGGACATGAGTTTATGGAGGTAGGCTAAAGACTACCACCGCTTAATAGATAAAAAAAAAATGTTTCTGTTGCTGTCAGTATTGTTTTTGGAAATTAGGCTACATTAAAATGCAATGGTCTCGTTTCAAAAGCATTGGTCAATATGCTTGCGTCGACTTCAATGTGCCCAGCTTCCTTTCCGTGAGTTCTGACCTACAGTCTATGGTTCTGACTGAAAAATGGAAAATATCAAGCGCTTCCGTTTCAGAGTCCCTGTTTCATGTTTGTTAGCCCAGGATATTTTACAAATCCAGACCAAACGATGTTCTACGGCCATGTCCGGAATAAAGAGTAGCCTATAGCCTATCCATGTCACACAGTAAGATTTAGGATTTTGACTATATACCTCGCAGTCACAGACCGTATCAACGTCAGTGAGCTATACTTATTGCATTTCGCCACAGGGTGTCACTGTGGCCTCAACCCTTCGCCTTCGCTTACTCTGAGCTGATTGCTATGTCTGAGGTAAACCACGCCCTCCTCATTACCCTACGCAGGAAGAAATGTAGGAAGAAATAAATGAATAAATAAATAAATGTAGAAATACATAAATGTATAAATAAATAAATGTAAAAATAAATAAATGTATAAATAAATAAATGTATAAATTAATAAATGTATAAATAAATAAAATAAATAAATATGGAAAAAAATAAATATATACATAAATAAGGAAATAAATGTATAAATAATTATTTATTTTCGTTTTTTTGCTTTTGTATATATATTTATTTATATATATATATATATATTTTTTTTTCTTTTCTTTTTTACATTTATTTGTATATTTATTTATGTATTTATTTATTTTTAATATTGGCAGCTTTGGAATTCCATAGTTTCGAGGGGGGAGGGAAGGGTAATGTATTTGATTAAAGATTAATTGAATTGGGAGAGCCTTCATCGCGCCGCGGTACTCAATCGGCCTTCAAATGCGACCTTCCAAGGATGCAGCTTTTGAATTGGGACGTCCTTCGTCGCACCGCTGTGACGCAATCGGCCTTCAAATATGGCCTTCGGAGGATGCAGCCTTCACATTGGGACACAGCGAGACTGGTTGTTGTGAAACAGTGTGTTGTCTGTGTACTCTGCTAACACTTTTATATGAAAATAAATATAATGAACAAGACATCCAAAGTAGCATATAGGCTTGTTATTTAATTCCATTCCAAATACATGTTTATCAATCATGTTTTCTTTAATACAGACATATGTATATATGTATATATATAGTACAGGCCAAATGTTTGGAAACATTACTATTTTTAATGTTTTTGAAAGAAGTTTCTTCTGCTCATCAAGCCTGTATTTATTTGATCAAAAATACAGAAAAAAATGTTTAATATTGTGATATATTAAAATAATTGGTTTTCAATTTATTATACTTTAAATTATCATTTATTTCTGTGATGCAAAGCTGAATTATCAGGATCATTACTCCAGTCTATCACATGATCCTTTAGAAATCATTCTAATACGATGATTCATTATCAAAGTTGGAAACAGTTCTGCTGCTTAATATTTTTTCATAACCTGTGATACTTTTTTAGGATACTTTGATGAATAAAAAGTAAAAAAAAAGAAGCAAATGTTTTAAAAATAGAAATCTTTTGTAACAACAATATACACTACTGGTCAGTAATTTGGGGTCAGTATTTTTTTTTCTTTCTTTTTAATAAATCAATACTTTTATTCAGCAAGGATGTGTTAAATTGATAAAATTATTAGATTTTTAAAAATAATTTTTTTTTTAATAAATGCAGTTCTTTTTAACCTTTTATTCATCAAATATATTAGGCAGCAGAACTGTTTCCAACACTCAGAGATTTATAAATCAGAATATTAGAATGATTTCTAAAGGATCATGTGATAGACTGGATGTCACATGTGACACTGAAGACTGGAGTAATGATGCTGAAAATTCAGCTTTGATCACAGGAATACATTTTTTTAAGTATATTCAAATAGAAAACTATTATTTTAAGTTGTAAAAATATTTCACAATATTACTGTTTTCTTTCTTTTTTTATCAAATAAATGCAGGCTTGATGACGAGCAGAAGAAACTTCTTTCAAAAACATTAAGGGGCCTATTTTAACGATCTGAAACGCAAGTATCAAGCGCGAAACGCAAGTAACTTTGTGGGCGGATCTCGGAAATCTAAAATGGGTTGGTCTGAAGTAGCTTCATTATTCATAGGTGTGGTTTGGGCGTAACGTAAAATAAATCAATCAGAGCGTCATCTCACATTCCCTTTAAGAGCAGGCGCGCTTGTTCCATGACAGATTGCTATTATAATGGTGGATTTGACAGGCGCGTGCCGGCAGTGGTTCACAGCCGAGGAGACCGATGTTCTCGTCAGAGCCGTAAAACACAGAGAAGTGACATTGGGGATGGAGAAACCCACCCACCAAATTAACTTCAGTTAAACAGGCGTATGATAATTTGGGTAAATGTGTAAGCTAGATTTATGCTTTTATAATAAACTATCTATCTATCAATCTAATGTAATAATTTTGCAAAAAAGAAAACTGCTGCTTCTGTGTAGATGAGAGATTTAAAGTATGCGCGTTGTGCACACGCTACATTGATTATGGCCAAGCATGCACTCTTAAAATAGCATTTGAATAACATGCGCAATGCGCCACTGACTTTCTAACCCTAACCCTAACCCTAGGTTTTTCCTGGTTAGTGGCGGAATTGTTTTTTAAACCTGCAAAATAGCATCCGGGAACGTTTGGGCCGGAACACGCCTGTTCTTTGTGCTGAACCGCCCCGGGGAGCGCAAGTGTATTTTCTAGTTTACCGACGTGCGTCTGTGGAGGGAAAAGTCTGCTGTGCGCGGGTGCAAAATAGGAATAATACATGTGTCAGTGTACAAAGTCAATTGTGCTGGGTGCAAGATAGGGCCCTTAAAATAGTAATGTTTCCTGTACTATATATACAGTGAGGAAAATTAGTATTTGAACACCCTGCTATTTTGCAAGTTCTCCCACTTAGAAATCATGGAGGGGTCTGAAATTGTCATCGTAGGTGCATGTCCACTGTGAGAGACATAATCTAAAAAAAAAAAATCCAGAAATCACAATGTATGATTTTTTAACTATTTATTTGTATGATACAGCTGCAAATAAGTATTTGAACACCTGAGAAAATCAATGTTAATATTTGGTACAGTAGCCTTTGTTTGCAATTACAGAGGTCAAACGTTTCCTGTAGTTTTTCACCAGGTTTGCACACACTGCAGGAGGGATTTTTGCCCACTCCTTCACACAGATCTTCTCTAGATCAGTCAGGTTTCTGGGCTGTCGCTGAGAAACACAGAGTTTGAGCTCCCTCCAAAGATTCTCTATTGGGTTTAGGTCTGGAGACTGGCTAGGCCACGCCAGAACCTTGATATGCTTCTTACAGAGCCACTCCTTGGTTATCCTGGCTGTGTGCTTCGGGTCATTGTCATGTTGGAAGACCCAGCCTCGACCCATCTTCAATGCTCTAACTGAGGGAAGGAGGTTGTCACCCAAAATCTCGCAATACATGGCCCCGGCCATCCTCTCCTTAATACAGTGCAGTCGCCCTGTCCCATGTGCAGAAAAACACCCCCAAAGCATGATGCTACCACCCCCATGCTTCACAGTAGGGATGGTGTTCTTGGGATGGTACTCATCATTCTTCTTCCTCCAAACACGTTTAGTGGAATTATGACCAAAAAGTTCTATTTTGGTCTCATCTGAACACATGACTTTCTCTCATGACTCCTCTGGATCATCCAAATGGTCATTGGCAAAATTAAGACGGGCCTTGACATTTGCTGGTTTAAGCAGGGGAACCTTCCGTGCCATGCATGATTTCAAACCATGACGTCTTAGTGTATTACCAACAGTAACCTTGGAAACGGTGGTCCCAGCTCTTTTCAGGTCATTGACCAGCTCCTCCCGTGTAGTTCTGGGCTGATTTCTCACCTTTCTTAGGATGATTGAGACCCCACGAGGTGAGATCTTGCATGGAGCCCCAGTCCGAGGGAGATTGACAGTCATGTTTAGCTTCTTCCATTTTCTAATGATTGCTCCAACAGTGGACTTTTTTTCACCAAGCTGCTTGGCAATTTCCCCGTAGCCCTTTCCAGCCTTGTGGAGGTGTACAATTTTGTCTCTAGTGTCTTTGGACAGCTCTTTGGTCTTGGCCATGTTAGTTGCATTCTTACTGATTGTATGGGGTGGACAGGTGTCTTTATGCAGCTAACGACCTCAAACAGGTGCATCTAATTTAGGATAATAAATGGAGTGGAGGTGGACATTTTAAAGGCAGACTAACAGGTCTTTGAGGGTCAGAATTCTAGCTGATAGACAGGTGTTCAAATACTTATTTGCAGCTGTATCATACAAATAAGTTAAAAAATCATATATTGTGATTTCTGGATTTTTTTTTTGTTGTGATTATGTCTCTCACAGTGGACATGCACCTACGATGACAATTTCAGACCCCTCCATGATTTCCAAGTGGGAGAACTTGCAAAATAGCAGGGTGTTCAAATACTTACTTTCCTCACTGTATATATATATATATATATATATATATATATATATATATATATATATATATATATATATATATTACATTGCATATAATCGCACTGTCAGATAGTTTGGGAATATTCACACATAACGTACACATAAAACATTATATTAGAGTTTTAGAGAACAATACATCACGGTTGTTTAAACCAATGGGCATTAAGCTGTGTCGTAAGCAAGCCGTTTCCCATCGTGCTTTTGATCAGCGCAGTCAGTGGAGAGCAACTGTGCTCGACTGCAGAATCCGACACGTCCGAATTGCGCTCGCGAGAGATTTTTGACATTCGTCAGCATGACATCAGAGCAAGGCGGACCGCACTCGGACACATTTCTGTTTTTGCTGTGTTTCCGCAGATTTTGCTCATCTCAAACAAGCCTATTCACTCCACCCACTCGCTCACTATCCCCGGATTTCTAATTGTCATCACCTGTACTCACTCATCACCATCATCTCCAGCACTCTTAAGACCCACGCTCACTTCAGTTCACTGTCCAGTCTCGTCAATACCTCACCGAGATACCCGACTCCTCATGATCTACTTACCTGCTCAGCTATCTACGATCCTCGTTCCTGTTCCCGTCTGGTCCTGGTCTCATCCTGTGTCTCGTCTCGTTAATCTGATTCCCCGTCTCGTCTGTCCGGGTCCTGGCTCACCGGTTCATCATCCACCACACAATACAGATAAGACCATCAGTGAACTTCACTAATCCTACACTACTACTTCCAGTTTATCATCTGCCTTATCCACTACGTGCTCTTACTGATCTGTAACCTGTAATCTGTAACCTGTAATCTGTAACCTATCAAATACATGGCCTAACAAATGTTTTATTCAAAGCCAAAATGTTTAAGTTTTGACAGGCTGGCAAAGGTAGGAATGAAGTCAGTTTACAAACAAATTATGATATAACATATCAATTTACAGAAAACAAAACATGTAGCCTGTTACTTTTGTACATAAAGACTGTTTTCAGATTTTTTTAAGTAAACTTTTTCGAATTTTTTTTTTAAAGGGGTCATATAATGGTACATGCACTTTTACAAGTTGATTGTACTGAAATGTGTGTTGGCAGTGCCTGTACACAACCATCATAAAATGCTAAAAATCCATCCATTGTTTTTTTTTAATCTTCTTATATGTTTCCCCCCCTCTCAAATCAAGCCGTTTGACCGTGTGACGTCACATGGTCGGACACCCCTCCCACGATTGTTGATTGACAGCAGCGTTTCAACACAGACCCGCCCCCGCTCGTGACCGAGCTGTCAATCATCATAGTCTGCGCGTCATTGTTGATACGCTGGAGCACTGTCTATGAGCAGAATGGCGTCTAAGCGATTGTGGTGTTCTGTTCTTGGGTGTAATAACGAACACAGCATCATTTTGATGTTCCTAAATCCGAACCGAGGGTAACGTTTTATTAACCTTTATATTAAAATTTATATTAATCTTTGCAAATCGTTTGCACGCTTCACGATGAATTACACTCTACATTACGGCATGTTTTCTATGTACGACGTTCTCAATATAATTCATAATCCCACGTTTATAATGAACAATGCGTTATGGTTATTGTGTTATTATTTTAAACGGTGTACGCACAGAACAGAGGGGCGGGGTGAGCAAAGCTCATTATCATTTAAAGACACATGCACTTAAACGGCGTGCTGAAAACAGAGCTGGTTTTGACCAGGTAAAATGAGTGTTTTCTTACAATACTAATGAGAATTTTTAATTAAAGTATATTACAAACTTTTAATTTAGACCCTAAAGAATCATATTAGCTTGTACAAAAATGGCATTATATGACCCCTTTAAAGAAAATTTCTCTGTTCATATGCATAATCTAAATAGATTAACATAGATATTGAACTGCAAGTCACACAAGCATTTGACCTTGAAATATCAAAACATTCAATCAATAATTATTAAAAAAGCTATTCGATTTTTATCATATTTAACAGCAAAATTTGCCAGATTTGTAAATGTTTAAAAGAAATGTTTGACACATTACTTTTTTTTATCCTACAGTGTTGACCCATACTCAACGATAAACACACACACACACACACACACACACACACACACACACACACACACACACAATTGTAAGCAAGTTGATTTTAATTGATTGAAAATTACAATAATTAATGACAGTAAATTATATAGTTTATAATCTTCTATTAAATTATTAAGTATTAGGAAGCAACATGATTAAATACATAATTTAAGGTTATAATATCAGCCAATAACAATGTTGAGCTCAAAACACAAGCTGATTATTGAATGTATTAATGCTCTACAACTATGAGATTCTCAAAATATTCCCATCGAGTCTCTACAAATACTAAATCTAACACATCATCAAATGATACACATCTTCAACTCATTTGAACAATCAGTTTGATTGTGATTGACAGACAGCTGAGAAAGTGATCAGGAAGAGACTTGAATCTTCCCCATGGAAAGTAAGAGGAGCTCCACAGCCTTTAACATTTGTAATGAAGTGTGTTTAGAATGACATCTGACTGACCCTCAGTTACCATAGAAACAGAGCAAGGTTGCAGATAACTGTTTCCTGCAGAGGGGCAGGGTTTCAAAAAAATATTGAAGCTTCCCCGGGCGCCGCCATTGATTGGCCGACCCCCACCTGCTGTTAGCACACCATTGACTCCCATTCATTTTGTCGTCACTTTGACAGCGAATAACTTTACATCTGAGGCGTTTAAAGAATCCATTTGTCCATTATTTATTTCTAAAGAAACACGAAAATGTATAAAAGGCTCCATTACCGTGTATCTTACGTTATGGCCCTGTATAAGTAGTTTTTGTAAAAATAGGCTAACGATTACGTCATAACCACGCGACTCTCTGTCGCACGGTAGAGAGATAACCGTATAGACAGGAGGAGAAGCTCGCGGGCAATCGGGGGGACATGGAGGCAAAATGACAAAATAATTAATCAGAATACTTAGCAAAAGTTTCTCCTGCTCTAGCTCATGGACAGCTCCTACTCACACTCTCCGTCTCTGCAAGTTTCGGAAGGGAATGATTCAGATTTCTCTTGGCACAGCTACTAGAAGACAGACGGGTTGCTCACGTCACATCTACGTCGTCAAGCTCAGTTTGAGTCTGCGCAGTACGCTCGACCCCCAGGAAGTGAGAGCTTCTAATTGACTTCACTTCTCTCCGTTGAATTCAATGGGGTCGCTGTGTCCAGTTTATATACTGTCTATGGTTTTCTGTGAGAGAGAAACTAAATCTTCCTCCAGGTGGCGCTCAGGGAAAGACAAAACTCCTGTTGAGCCGCATTCAAATGTCTTAACACAATAGAAGTATGTGGTGTGTCTCATTTAGACCAAAGTCAACGTGTGTGTGTTTCTATATACACACTGAAATTAGGATTAGAAGAGAGAAACAGTTTACAGCTGTGTGAGTTAAAAAGAGATATTTTGAGTGTTTCTTTCACTCAACTGTGTGTCTCAGTTGTATCTCACAGGAAGCTGTATAATCTCACACTGAGACACTGAACCATAACAAAGCTCAAATCCAGCATAGAGGGGTTCAGTGAATGTGGTGTTGAATGTGTGTAAGTGTGTGAGTGTATGTGTGTCAGAGACGCTGTAGAAGGACAGAGTGCCAGCCGGCCAGTCCAGATACACTCCTACTCTGTTAGAGGGATGTGAAGGGGCAGATATTACTGTGCTCTTATTATTATGTCTGGCAATGAACTTGTTACTAAAACAGTTCAGACTCCAAGACTTTTCATTGTATCCAAACAAACTGTCATTACTCACTCCTTTCCTGCTGATTCCTTTATATGCCACTGATATATAAACTGTTCCGCTCCATTCAGCCTCCCAGTAACAGCAACTAGACAGACTTTCTCTACACATAACCTGAGGAATACCATCAAATCTCTCTGGATGATCAGGATACGACTGCTTCTCTGTCACACGTGTCACCTTATTGTTCTTCTCAGATAGAGCAAGACGAGTGTTTGCCGTGTTTAAATCCAGGGTGAGATCACATGCATCTGAACATAAGAAGAAAGATTATAACATTTGACACAAAGAAGCAAAAATAATTTAAATCTACAAAATGTCAAAATGTTTATTGTTAAATAGGGTTAGGATATAGAAAATATTCTTCACAATAGATGACTCTTTATGTGCCCGAGCGTCTGTGTAAACTTACATTTGAGCAGTCCTAATTTTGCCATGATCTCTCCACCATGATCCACTCTATAAAAACAAAATGTCACACTCATTTTCATAATAAGGATTTTACATAAAGTAAAGTGGTCATTAAAATGAATTAGAATCTCTCGTGTTAAGTGTAAAGACTGTTTCACAGAGCAAGCATCAGCAGCAAATATGTTTCCGGCACCCATGTAAACAAATAAGAGCGTTCCCATCAGAAGCATCGTTAAAAACTCTCATTTGCTAAAATGGGCCCCAGAAAAACATGCATTGCTTATGTGCTGCTAACGCTTGTGGTGTGAAACGGGTGTAAGGCTTAAAGATGGTCTTGTTATCAAAAACAGTGGTAATCAAATAATTTTTTTTAACTTTTATCCTTTTATTTTTTGGGGAAGTGCTGCAAAATAGATTTAAACCATGGACAAAAAATATATTCCTTAAATGTTTAAATAAATTGTTTTATTGTTGTTGTTATTATTTTAAGTAGTATGTTCTATTGTAGGCCTACAATAGTCATATATTTCTGTAATAATTAAACCAAGTTAAACCGAACTTTTATTTTGACGGACTGTAGTGAAGACCTGTTTTAGAGTGTATTTGACAGTGTTTTTTCTCAAATAAAATTATGAAAATGCTCATTAGGCGTTCTCTCAGAGCAGCTCTGTAAATGTTCATGTATTCATGTCCTCATATTGTTTGTGAGATGCCAAAAACACATGAGCCTCAGGCATAAGCTACTTGAGTAGCCTAGCCTAGGCCTATGTAGTAGACGAAACGACCCAGTTCATTCATAGAGAGGCACGCAGAACAAGCAGATTATATATTTACATAGCAGTATTTTTGCGCTTTAATATTCACAGTAGAGTTGGGGTACTCTAACTCAGACTTGAGTCCAATTTTGAATGAACTCGGATTTGTCACACACTCGGATGAATTTGTACTCGGACTTGACACGAACTCTGACATTTTAGACTCCGTCAGTCGAGTCCGCACGCTTGCACGCTTGGATGAAATGCACAATACAACTGTTTTTATTAAGTTAGATAGACATTATATAACAGTTTTCAGGTTATGTTTTAGTGTTGTTAATATGTCCCACATTGTTATTTATTATGTCCCACACAAACTTATAATCGTCCCACATTTGGTTTGTTTGATGGTGGTCACACTAATGCGGAGAATTCACTCAAAATGTATGTTCAGAATCAGCACAAGCTTTATCCTTTCGCAAATCCCCTCATAAACAACAAAGTCTAGACGCGATATTAATAAAAGATTCACTGTGCAGTGCGGTCAACTTCAGTGTTTATGATGAGAGTTTTAGAGAGAGTGAAGAACGTGGTAAGTGATGGCTTAAAGGGAGCGCTATAGACAATCTAAATAATAGTTTTGTTTTTCATGCTTCTAGAGGTCTCATGGTTACGTTCACACTGTAGCCTAAAATATAAAGAGTGATAACTGCATTTAAATATGGGAGTGAATCCGCTAAATTTTAGTCCAGTGAGTCATGAAATTGCGATGACTGACATAGTAACAATAGCAACATGATAACCATAGCAACATTTTGGCGTCTAATAATGTTATGATTTTTGTTACATTTACACTTTAGTCATAAGTTTACATACACCTTGCAGAATCTATTTACATACACCTTGAGCCTCGCTTTTTCTTTACTTTCTTCCTCCTCTCTGGCCATTTGGCAGGCCGACGGATTTCCATACAGTCGACATGAAGAGTTGGTGGAGCTTCACCAATTGCTCGTAGAGAGAGCAGGTGCTCACGGGTGTAGGTGAGATAGTCTTGACGGCCTGATAAACAATCCCCAATTCCAAATGCCGATAAGCAAAGTAGTATCCATAGTAAAGCGATTTTCATGACGATAATATCCATAGCGAGATGCTATTTCAAGATTATATTTAAGATACTGTTCAAGATGCTATTCTAGCATGTAAAAACTAATCACAGACAGACAAACAAACAAACGGTGAGCACAGGGTCGACAGCAGGCCGTGCCCCCGGAAGCTAATTATATTATTAGAAGGATCATAAAACATTGTTTCTATTTAGTACAGCCCTGAAAAAGCTTTTTCACATAAGATGTTTAATAGCCTAGTCCACATGAAAAAATACAAACACAAAATCCAAGACAAATTACATAGGCTTGATTTTAATATTGTGTCATTACCTAAATCATCCACAACTGTTTTTTTTTTTTTTTTGTAATGGTTGTTCATGAGGAAGAATCCTCCAGCTATTGCACATTATTTGCTTTGCCAGCATTTTCTGCTTATTTGACTCCTTACTAGCAGTGACTATGATTGTGAGATCCATCTTTTCACACTGGTGACAACTGAGGGACTCGTACACAAATCTAACAAACCCTGCAAACATTTAGTGATGCTCAAGAAGGAAACATCCGTTAAGAGCCAGGGGCTGTAAACTTTTGAACTGGATCATTGGTGTAATTTGTTCTTATTTTGTTTAATAATTCATTAATTAATTTAGTCCTGCCCTTCAGAGGCATGTAAAACAAAATTAGAAAAATATAATCACCATAATCTTGCTCAAAAGTTTACACCTGGCTCTTAATGCATTGTGTTGCATTCTTGAGCATTACCTTGCAGATTCTGAAAGATGTACAATAGGTAAACGTATGACTGTAACTATACATTGCAATTATTTTGTAAGGATAAAAATATTAATTTAAGAGCTCAGTGTTGAGACCTTTCGCCGGAATTTCATTGACAGGCGATCTGACCAATCATAATGCAGATACCTGCCTTTTTTATCCAACAAACCAAATCAGTTAGTAGATTAAAGTCAGTGGACTTGAACTTGAAAAATGGTGTGTATTAATTTCTTTTTACGGTTCTGATGTTCGTTCATGTTTAATTCGTGCTATAACTAGAAGAGATTATCAGTTCACGTGCTGCTTGAACTGAGGCCTACACATTAAAGCACCACAAAAACAGTATTTATTGTTTGAATTTCATAAAAATTACAAAATTTGAAAGCTGAGACTTTATTTCATACCAAAAGTAGCCTGCTCTGTCTCGTCTGTTAGCGCATTGTCAGTGTCCTCTTTGCTCCGCAATATATTTTCCACTGTGAGAACGTGGAGTGAGAGCGGAATGGCTTATCGGACGTAGCAACAGTAACTAAGAGGGGTGGGTCTTTGTCAAAGGTCAATTTCAAATCATTTAAATCTTTGTGGACTCGACCGGACTCGACTCGGACTCGGATGTTAGGGACTCGGACTTGAGTCCGACTCGGCCTCTTTGGACTCGGAATCGATTGTTAAGGACTTGGACTTGACTCGGCCTCGACAAAGGTGGACTCGGACCCAAAAACTATTGGTCAGCCTAGTGACTGTTGTAAATGTGTTATATAAATAAATATGAACTTAAACGAACTAGAGGTAAGCAACAGTAATTTGCTGCTAGTTTGATAGCTACAGAACGTAAAGATCTGTCTTTTTGTTTTCTTTCTTGCTGCATTAAAGATGAAATGGTTTAACTTCAGGTTTCGGGCAGGCGCAGTGAGGGAAAAAACACTGAGTTTAGGGCTATCGGTTCGTAGCTCTGCTTAAACTGTGATATAGTCACGAGGAGCAACCAACATTTCTTATATGCCGGAAATTCATCTGACCATCCGATTGCCGGTCGGGAGAGGTTAATCACCCCTCATTTCCCCCTGTACACTGCACGAACACTGCAAGACAAACAACGCACGACACGAGTCTGAATTCGGCTAAAAATCTGACAAAAACCGTGCAGTGTATGCCCAGCCTTAGTGAAATTCATTCATATGCATTACTGAAAAAGCCTCTTACAAACACTAGTGAAACTCACTAAGGTTGATCAATGTTGTTCATTTCACTAGTGTTTATAAGACGATTATCAATAATTATGACCTATATGGCCCCTCATAGTTTTCAGTACTGCACACGTCCAAATAAACATGACAGGATGATTGTTAGTGTTGAACATACTTGAGTTTTTCCAGTCTGTAGTTTGGATCAGAGACCAGCTTGTCTAATGATTCTCCTGGGTGATTGTAACTCAGATCCAGCTCTCTCAGATGTGAGGGGTTTGACATCAGAGCTGAAGCCAGAAAACAACAGCCTTTCTCTGTCACCATACAGCCAGATAATCTACAAAAACACACACACAACGTCACATCATCAGGGACATTACAACTGGTCGAGTATGTTTAGTCACCAGAAAAGGAAAAGGAGATTTGGCAATGTAGTTTAGTTTGGTGAAAATGTGGTGAAAATTAGGACTTGTTACTTAATTTATGTTTTTACGTAATTTAACTTAAGCACTTCCACAAGCTGAAAATGACATACCTAAAATAACATGGCTGCAGCTATTGAATCTTTATACCGACATAATCCAGGTCTCGTTTGAAAGCAAAATTAGTCCAAATTATGCAAAGTGATACAGAAATAGTTTCAGCTCAAATAGTAAGTGACTAGCATTTAATTTGTTAAGGTTAATGTATACTTTATTGTGCCAGATGGAAATTTGTCTTGGGCTCAAAAATACAGCCACTGCATTAGGTTTGGGACAAAAGACGATGCCATCGTCCATCGTGATGGCTGACAGACATCACGATGTTGAGCCGGCATCGCGATCCCCGCGCTGTATGAATAGATATTTCATAAAATGTATAAATAGCGCTGTATGACAGATGTAGCGCTTTTATTTCTAAATATTAACAAATCTTCTATTCCGATTCTCAAATACGTGTTAAGTAATGTCTCTGCAGTGCCTTTTGTTTGCCTGCAGTCTGCAGTGCCTTGTGAATTTATTTTCTTTCTGATTCGATCATAAACTAGTGCATCGCGTACTGTTCGACTAAGCTGTCGAACGATCTCAGCTTCAGAGTCATCACCACAACCTTACGCCATTGGTCCTGCCTTTTGATCACACAGGGCGTGTTCCGGGACTTATCCCAGCAATGTTACAAGGTCCCCATCCATGAATCAATCCCGGGGATGAATCCCTGGACGTGTTTTGTGTTCACAAAGGCACTAGCAATTTTATGGGATCAATGCTCTGTGTGATAGGGGCTCAAGCGAATCTTTGTTTATCTTACCTCAGTATGTTGAGTTGACAGTGTGAACTCTTCAGTCCATCAGAGAGCAGCTTTAATCCTGAATCATTAAGATTATTTTTACTCAGGTCCAGCTCTTTCAGTGAGTTTGATGATTGTAGATAAGAAGAAAAATGTTCACAGCACTGATCAGTGAGATTACAGCAAACAAGTCTATAACACAGGATGAAATATGGTTCATTAAATATGAGATGGTGAGTTAATATACAGCTTTCTATGTTCTGCACACAGACTTTATTCAGCCTCTTTTCCCACCAGAGTTTTGGGTCACCCAAAGCCTCTGGGCCCTCTTCACACCGTACACCCCCCCACACCTGCCCCCCTGTTTGACGCCTCTTGGTAAAAGATGCTACTTTCAATAAAAGGTTTAACATAATATGAATATTTTTAGCTGTTTCACTGTTATGAATAAGCAATTGAGAAGATTAACTCTCTGGGCCCTATCTTGCACCCAGCGCAATTGACTTTGTACACCGACGCATGTATCATTCTTATTTTGCACCTGCGCAAAGCGCGCTTTTCCCTCCACAGAAGCACGTCGCTAAACTAGGGAATGAACTTGCGCCCCCTGGGCGGTTCAGAGCAAAAAATGAGGCGTGTTCCGGCGCAAACGTTCCTTCATGCTATTTTGCAGGTTTAGAAAACAATTGCGCCACTAACCAGGAAAAAATTGTTTAAAGTCAGTGGCGCGTTGCGCATGTTATTCATATGCTATTTTAAGGGCGCATGCTTGGCCATAATCAATGTAGCGAGTGCACAACGCGCATACACTTTGATTCTCTCATCTACACAGAAGCAGCAGTTTTCATTTTTGCAAATCATACATTATTACGATAGATAGATAGATAGATAGATAGATAGATAGATAGATAGATAGATAGATAGATAGACAATTTATTATAAAGCATACATCTAGCTTACACATTTACCCAAATTATCATACGCCTTTTTAACCGAAGTTAATTTGGGTGTGTTTCTCCATCCCCAACGTCCCTGACGAGAGCGTTGCTCTCCTTGGCTGTGAACCGCTCCTGGCGCGCGCCTGGCAAATCCGCCGTTATAATAGGAATCCGCTTTAGAACAAGCGCGCCTGGTCTTAAAGGGAATGTGAGATGACGCTCTGATTGGTTTATTTCATGTTACGCCCAAACCACACCTATGAATAATGAAGCTCTTCAGACCAACCCATTTTAGATTTGCGCCTGGCGCAAGAGTCATTTATCCAGCCGGGAAAATAGCAACAGCGCCAAGACCCGCCCACAAAGTTACTTGCGCTTTGACACTTGCGTTTCAGATCGTTAAAATAGGGCCCTTTGTCTTAAATGAAAGTCAAAATTAATGACAAGTCCATTGTAGTGTGCTTATAAGCTGTTTAATCATTTAAAGTGTAAATGCATGAATTTTGGGTTGCTTTCATGTACCACAAGCAGAATGTTATTTCCCATGTAATGCATCATTCGTGGTCCCACAGGGGCTAAAAACCCTCTGGCTCAGCCTTCTACAGTAGCCACACCCCAAACTCACTCTATTGGTTGAGCTGAAAAGAGAGTGATGGATCGGTGCAGACTAGTTTCAATGTTTAGATTGTGCCTGGAACGCTCAGTGTTTACACTTTTGGGGGAGAGAAACCCATTAAAGGCAGGGTAGGTAGGACTTTATAAAAATAAAAGATCCAAATTTGTTAAAACTTTCTATATATATCAATACATAATTAAAATGTAAGTACTCTGAAAAAAAGAGTATAAAAATCAAGTGACTCTAGACCGTTTAATCTGTATTAAACACAGCTCATTATTTCGATTCGGGACGAATCAAAGGATTGGCTTAGGCGACTGTCACTCTCTCTCGCAACCATGGCAACCACCCTTTTGCCACGGGATCTGCCCACTTGCGCGCGCACGTTTGATTTGAGGAATTCGAGAGGCACGGAACCTAGGAATAGCAAAACAATGGCAGAGAAAGAGCAATCAAAATTCACATTACCGGCATGCAGTTAGTGAAGGCAAACAAGGCAAAAAAAGAAGACAGTACAAGAAAAGGTAATGAACAAAAAGTCTTTGGATAAACAAAGAAATAAAACGCGTGTCAATATCGGCGTAGCTTTCCAGCGACCACCCCGTCCTCGGCCTCTACTTCCTCGGACCCTAGTTGCACGCCACGGCCTCTTGCACGACCTCCTCTGCTTCGCCCTAAAATTATTTTGATTTTACAAAAGGACATTTTACAAACCTACATTTTGCGCATGTGCTCCTGCATGCACTTTTCCAGTCACAACACAGCAATCAAAGGAGGACGCGCTGAAAACTGAAATGCTGTTCTCTTTCTTCATAACTCGTGAGAAGGTTTGAGTTGCAAAGGAATTTGTGACTGTATCACCTGTTCAACCACATCAAAGTTTCGTAATTAGTAAGTCCGTGCTTTTTCTCTTTTTGTTCTTATGTGCTGAAGGGCCGCTGTGCCCTGGTGAAACGGTGTTTGTACGTGAAGAGCTCTTTTCCAAAACGCCATAAACCTAAAAAGCTGCCTCAAAGAACCAGCAAAAGTAATGATTATGAATGTGTAAAATATTGCAATAAGACATTTTAATTGTTTATTAATTTCTGTGTCGGCTGCAAAGATGAAGTTGACGATATTTGACTCGCGATCTTCGCAGTAGGCTAGTGAACGCATGCACCGGAGAAATGCACATTTATTAGGCTACATAGTTTTATTTTGTTTTGGATGGTTTTGTTTAGAACCAGATTTCTGTAAATATATTCCACATTTTTTAGGCCTGTGAGGCGAGGCTACGGTTCGGTTCACGATGATATAATCTCCAGTTCAAGCACCTTATGTTGTGATTGATAGCCTATATTTACTTTATGTATTTAATCCATGAATGAAAATATTAATGAATTAATGAAAAAAAAAAATTAAAATTAAGATACAATTAATCCAAAACGAAATTCGTTTTAAAGAAAAGCTTTGTGCTTTCTGTTTTGAGATCTCTGTTAAAGTTTGAAAGTCTTAGTGCAGCTTTCAGAGCGCTCGCGTCCATAATGGAGAACTGTCAAGTAATATTGTTTTTTCCTCATAAATGCAAACACGAAAAATAAAGACAAAAACTTTTTTAAAAAGACAAACCATAAATTTAGAAAAAAAAAGAAAAAAAAGATGGATTTATAGCGTTTTGGGGGAAAAAATGAATGGATTTATACCGTTTTGAAAATGTTTTTTTTTTTTTACTTTGAATTGATCATCAACAATATTGTTGTTTGATTTAATAATCACTGTTGCAAGAAGTGCCTAGTTAAGTTTTGTAAGTGGAAAAAGTAGGGGCTGCCACAGATTCTGTTTAGTTAGCTCCTTTATTGTTTTTTTCTATAGCCTAGAATAATATAGGTCAAATGCAGCAAGTCAAAAGACCAACTGGACCTTCTTTGCCAGTTTGCTCACATTTCTTTGAAGGATGGCAAAAATATCGCCTGAATATCGATATCTAGATATTGGAAAAAAATATCGAGATATTCATTTTTGTCAATATCTCCCACCCCTACATGCAGAACACCATACTGTATATGTTATGAATCTTACACGAAATTCATCTTCATCACAATGTAACTGATGGTAATGTAAAAAAGTGTATCAATGCAACCTGTTTTTAGCTTATATAACTAGCTCGTTAGCGAATCAAAAAATATATATTTTAAATTTACCAATATCAATATGCTAGCTTGATAGTGAGTACTAAAATACATCTTATTTGTTTATATTCATAAGCAATTAGCGTTAGATTTTTTTATTACATGTGATTCTGACATGATGTCACTACATGCACTGTGCTCCTTCCTCTCTGCTTGTCTCAGGTAAATAATGCTCTTCAGCTCAGCGGTTGGAGTCGCGCGTTCATGTGTTTTGGGGGCGTGGCTTTGGAAGGAGCCCAGAAGGGAGGGGGTGGAGTGAATGGAAATAATGAACTGTCTTTAAAACAGTCGTGAGAGGTCTACAGACACTCGATTTTTATACTTTCTTTTTCAGAGTACTTACATTTTAATTCTGTATTGATATGTACATAAAGTTTAAACAAATTTGAAAAATAAGTTTTTTAGACCATTCCTACCTACCCTGCCTTTAATTAGGGCTGAACGATTAATCGAAATTGAATCGCAATTTGAAACATTGCGATTACCTAATCACGAAATGCTGTGATGTGGATGCGATATGAAAACTATTTTCCAGAGCAAAAACATGACTCTTTGTGTGGGATTCATGCTTGCGGTTGCCAGATTTCAACAATTTAAACCCCCAATCAGAGCTTTTCTGTTAAAAGAACACAAAGCAGCGCGGATGATCTGAAAACACAGACAAACAAGCAGTTTAATGATCTCCATTATCCATTTGAGATTTTCTGTTTAAATGAAAGTGTCATTCAATCGGTCTGTGTTCCTGTCACAAGCTGCTTGCGCTGTTTGCTGCATCCAAACATGGATCTCGACTATAACCTATTGATTGTGATTGCTGAATAACTTCACGTGTGCAGCTCTGTATGACAATAATTATTTTTTGCTGTTGTTTTAATAAAAAAATAAAGTAATTTGGATTTATTAGATTACTAGTAATTTCAATTTTTGAAATTGAAAAAAAAAAAATTTTTTTGTTTTACCAGTAGGACTATAAATAGCCTATAATACATTAGGAAACTAGATGTGGTCAAATAAACCATGTGTATGGTTTGACATTCTCTTGATTTGTGCTTATAGGTGAAAATGCAATAATTCTGATGAATATATCATTATGATTATAATTTTGAGCAAAATAATCGGGATTAACAATTTAACATTATGCAGCCTGACAAAAACTAGACTAAAATACTCAGACATTTAGTCGACTAAAACTTGACCAAACAAAAACATGAAGTGGTTGATGAAATATGATAACAACTTAGAGAACATTTGACTCAGGACTGAGACTAAATAAAAAAAAAAATGCTGACAAAATTAAAGGGATAGTTCGCCCAAAAATGATATTTAACCCATGATTTACTCACTCTCAAGCCGTTCGAGATGCATATGTCAATCTTTTTTCAGACGAACACATTTTCAGTTATTTTAGAAAATGTCTTAGATCTTTCAGTGGTTATAATGTGAAGCAATGGGGTCCACAACGATGAAGTCTGAAAATGTACATGCATCCTTCTCAAAAATAATCCATCCGGCTCCAGGGGGATAAACGAAGGCCTTCTGAGGGTAATCCGTGCGGTTTTGTCGTAAAAATATAAAACTTTATAAAGTAAAATAACTGGCTTCCAGGGGCGGTCGGTGCGCGTACACAGCAATGGATGCTGGCGTATGACGTATGACGTAGCGTAGGAAGCGTCGTGACGTAGAACGAACGTGACAGCGGAGCCAGAGAGCAGAGCAAAACAAAACTCAACGTTCGTTCTACGTCACGACGCTTCCTACACTACGTCCTACGCCAGCATCTATCTCTGTGAACGCGCACCGACCGCCACCGGAAGCCAGTTATGTAAGTTTATAAAGTTTTAAATATGTATATTTTTACGACAAAACCGCACGGATTACCCTCAGAAGGCCTTCGTTTATCCCCCTGGAGCCGGATGGATTATTTTTGAGAAGGATGCATGCACATTTTGGGACTTCATCGTTGTGGACCCCATTGCTTCACATTATAACCACTGACAGATCTAAGACATTTTCTAAAATAACTGAAAATGTGTTCGTCTGAAAAAAGATTGACATATGCATCTCGAATGGCTTGAGGGTGAGTAAATCATGGCTTAAATATCATTTTTGGGCGAACTATCCCTTTAACACTAATAGAAAGGCACACTGCATCTGCTAGACTACAAGATAGTGGAGGGGTCTAAAGTTAAAGGCATGTTGTACTCCATTAATTTAGAGTGTGTGCTGCACAATGTTGAGAATATTGAGCTGAAACATGACTTAAAAAAATGTATCGATTGACTTAAAAAAAATTATCGCAATTGCAATATGTCAAAATATTTTAATTCGATATTTTTCCCAAATCGCACAGCACTACCATGAATGGCATTCTAATAATAGTCAATGAACAAATAAACTGGGTTAAGAGAATGTATTCAAACAAAATAAATTGCATACTCTAACTTAACATACAACCTTCCATATCAGCACGACACATTGGTTCCTGTAGCTCGACTGACAAATTACATCAAGGTAATTGCCTCATTAGGTATTAGGACCCACAGAAACTACAAGGTGACCACCCCCTGATGGCCTCACTAACAACTCTACCAGCAGCAACTTGGCTTTAGGGCAGAGGAGTGAAATTTACCTGCACAGCTCTCACTAGCTGACCTCTGTTACACTTATACAAACCCAAAGTCTTCAGACACACTGCGGTCAGCTGATATATTACAAACACTCAGGAGATAAGGACCAGAGCAGAGGGCATTTTTCATTTTATTACCAAGTGAATCTTTATCTGTTTATCTTACCTCAGTATGTTGAGTTTACAGTGTAAACTCTTCAGTCCGTCAAAGAGGTTCACTATTGAAGTCTGCAGGTCATTGTTACTCAGGTCTACCTCTCTAAGATTACAGCTTGTTGATTGTAGACATAAAGAAAATGTTTCACAGAACTGAGCAGTAAGATTACAGTCTGTTAACCTAAACAGAGCAAAGTAAACATATTATATAAACAAAAATTGGCACTCTGGGTTAAGAAATTTAAAAAGACTTAATTCACTCAAGGATTAAATGATTAAAAAACAATTACAAATACCGCATACCAATGTGATCACAGCTATTATGATCAATTTGTGTCATGTGACATGATCACCTGATTAGGTCATATTTTACCAAAAGAGAGAAAAAAAATAAACACTGAATGTAACTCAATTGCGAACTAGATTTTCACCTTTTTTGTAATTGACTGATTGTTTCTTGAATACATTGTCTATTTTGGTTATATTGTGTTGCATTTAAATATATTGTGATGTTTAGAGATTCCTCTAAAAGTGAGGATTAATATACATGTACATTGTAAAAAAGCCCATGTTCAGTTTGTGTTCCTTTTATTTTAAGGGCTTTGCAGCTATTTTGTTGGTCATTGATTTGAATGTGAGGAGGTGTGGTTTAATCTGACATCGCGCGAGAGCAAATTTTTTTTTTCTGTTTGGATCCTGAGGGAAAGCTGAGGTCCTGCAATCTTACATGTAAAGCAGTAAAACAGGATAGATTAAAATCACTTTCTGCAGCGCATTCACTTTGTGAACTGCAGGGTAGAATTTTTGTGCTCTTAATTGGCAGCGGATGGTACTAAACTTCGCGCTGAGGTTTCCATAGTGACGATTCTTGAATAAACATTTGAGAGTCATACATCAACAAGACAAATACTCAGTAATACACATCCTAGATTTATATATAGCTGCATTTATAATCGCTGAGGATTCATCGTGCATCAGGGGGCCTGAGACTGCAGCTTCACGACCAACTTCAGATTGGATTGTTGCAATCATTGTTTTTTCACTGCCTAATCACAAGACCAGCTAACATCTATATCCTTGAAATTCAAATCTGTTGAAATAATTCATTCAGGCCTACACTCTTCATATGTACATTTTCTTTGCATTTGTGTGATCCTTTGACGATAAATATGTAAACACAGTGTATTTGATAATTGCTATTCAACATTCTTAAGAATTAGTACAATTTATTACAACTGCCTCACTACTCTCGTGAATATTGACATTAGACGGTTGGCATTGTAATTAGTAATAGTAATTGGTGCATTACAGTTCCTCTAGACATACATATTTGGTTTTTAATTTTTAATTTAATTTAATTTAAATTTTTTAATTTTTAAGTAATTGTGTTGGAATCTCTCTCTCTCGATCTAATCATTGATAATATTATAAAATAAGTTTTACAATTGCTGAATCTCAGTGTCACGATTAGACACGCACTCCCTGGGTGATTACGTACTCCATTTCCCATCATGCATCTCCATGGACTGATTACACCATACACCTGCACTGCACTGATTACACACACACACCTGCACCTCATGTTCAAACACTCATGCCACACTCACACAACACTCGGGGCGAAGTCTTGTTTTGCTGCTACGAACATTTCCAAGCGTTTTCCATGTGTTTACCTGCCTGTTGTGACCTTGTCTGTTCCTGATCTTCCGCCTGGTTCCTGTATCCTGTTTGTTTGCTGCCTGCCCTGATATCCTGCCTGTTTGTTGACCGCGATTTTGCCTGATCTTCTCTGCTGTGTTTTCTGGTGTATGACCCTTGCCTGGTGACTACTCTGTTTAATTAAGACAAGCTGCACTTGGATCTGAATGACTCCTATGCTTCGTGACACTCAGCTGCTGAATTCAGAACCGCATACTACTCTTTACCACTACTAGAAATGGGGTAGTATGTGGTTCCAAATTCAGCAAGTTTTTCACTGCCCACACCTTGATGAAGGCACAACGCGTTGGTGTGTGGTATTAAATCATTTAAGCCATGAACGAATCAAAGCTTTTTATATTTCTTAACTGTGAGTGCCTTGGCTTTAAATGTTTGTTTGTTTTTCAAAGACATTTTATGTATAATTCTACATTTATTTCACTGCATCTTTAAAAGGACATTTTTGAAAAATAAACTGTTATTCAAGTTTATAACTAACAATAATATTAAAATGTGTTGAGGTCCAGTGCTGGCATGGTCTGTATTGTCACACATTTGTCTCTCCAGTCACATAAATTAATACTCACATTGCTTTTCTGCAGTTCACCAAAGCTGGTATCAGTCTCATTCTGCCCTCATCTGATGTGTTGTATTTCTTCATATTAAACTCATCCAGCACCTCCTCTGAAATCTGAAGCATGTAGGCGATTGTTGAGCATTGACCAGGAGAGAGTCGATTTATTGAGTGATTCTCTGATTTCACAAACTCCTCAATCTCTTTGTACAGAGTCTGATCCTTCATTTCCTGCAGACAGAGGAACAGATTGATGCTTCTGTCAGCTGAGAGACCTTCCTCACCATTGATTTTGCCTTTAATGTACTTTTTGATTTCTTCAATGGAGAAGTCTTCCTCTACATATTTTGGTGTGGGTTTTCTCTGGGTTCTCTTTTTTCCTGTGTTTTCCTTGAAGATTTTTGGGCTCTTCTCTATGCGTGTATGGTTAATGTTTGAGAGTTCTTTCAAAAGACGTTCATCAACCTGGATTTTGACTTTAACGTACTGCATGGTTTCTTGAGTGGAGAAGTCTTTTAGTGTGGAGTTTTTCTCTTTTTTTCTTATTTTCTGTTTTGGTGTCCTCTTGGTTCTCCCTTTTCTTATATTTTCTTTCATCTTTACTGTGTGCATCCGTCGATTGTTTGAGAATTTTTTAAAAAAATTATCATATGCCATATCAATGTTTTCCATCACTCCCTTGATGTTCTCTGAGCTGTTCAGGAGCTGTTCAGGATGCTGTCGTGGCAGTAGATCCTGTAAGAGTCTCTGATTTGACTCCAGTGAGATGCCCAGCAGGAACCGCAGGAAAAGATCCAGGTGTCCATTTTTACTCTGTAAGGATTTCTTAACTGCTGCTTTTAATAGCTCAAACAGAGTTTTTTTCCAACTGTAGCCCATATATTCTTCATTCAGAAACAACTTCAGTGGTTCCTCATTTTTGACTACATGGCAGTAAAACAGAAAAAAAGCAGCTAGAAACTCCTGAAAGCTGAGATGAATGAAGCAGTAGACTTTCCTCTGATGAATCACAGATTCCTTCTTAAAGATCTCAGTGAAAATCCCAGAATACACTGAGGCGTCAGTGACGTCTATGCCGCTCTCAATCAGGTCCTCCTCATAGAATATCACATTGCCCTTCATCAGCTGTTTGAAAGCCAGTTCAGCAAGTTTCACAATCAGGTCAAGGTTGGATTTCAGTTTCTCTGTATCTTTCTCATCATACTTCTGATTCCTCATGTTGATCTGAGTCAGAAGCAAGTGGATGTACATTTCAGTCAGAGTTTGAGGGATTTCTGCACTGAGATCTTGTTTCAGGAGGTTTTGAAGCACAGTGGCTGAGATCCAGCAGAAGATGGGTATGTGACACATGATATGGAGGCTTCTTGATCTTCTAATATGTGAGATGATTCTGCTGGCTTGAAGCTCGTCACTGATTCTCTTCCTGAAATATTCCTCCTTCTGAGGATCATTGAATCCCTGAATTTCTGTCACACGGTTGATGTATTTTGAGGGGATCTGATTGGCTGCTGCTGGTCTGGAAGTGATCCAGATATGAGCAGAGGGAAGCAGATCTCCTCTGATGAGGTTTGACACCAACACACTCACTGATGAAGACTCATTCACATCACAAACTTTCTCATTATCTGAAAACAGTGTAATTCTGCTTTCATCCAGACCATCAAAGATAAACACAACTTTACACTCCTCATAAATGTTTGAGTCCAGATCTTGAAGTTCAGGATGAATGTCCAGCAGGAGTCTGTGAAGACTGTATTGGAGATCTTTAATCAAGTTTAGCTCTCGAAATGGAAGCACAAACATGAAATCTACATCCTGATTGGCTGTTCCCTCGGTCCAATCCAGAATGAACTTCTGCACAGAGACAGATTTTCCAATTCCAGCGATGCCTTTAGTCAGAACAGTCTTGATTGTGTCTTTCTCCTCACATCCTGTTTGCTGTAACAGTTTAAAGATGTCATTGCAGTAGATTGGTCTGTCTTGTGTTCTGGCTGTTTTCTCCATCTGTAAAACCTCATGTTCTGCATTCACCCCTTCACTCTCTCCCTCTATAATGTAGAGCTGTGTGTAGATCCTGTTCAGGAGGGTTTGATTCTCTTTTAGATTGATTCCCTCAAATAACCTCTCATACTTGTTCTTCATGCTGGTTTTGTGCTGGGCTTTGATGAGGGTCTGCCAGTCAGAGTCAGGGCAGGTCTTATGGGGCGTCACTGGTCTGATCATACTGCATCTTTTCGCTCTGCAGAAACAGAAATAATATGATCCATAGCACTGAAGGTGATGGAACCCTACATTGTTTGTATTTGTTTTCTTCTACCTTATTTTTCTTCCCTAAAAGTGTATGGGCATCAGAAACTGTAAACCGTAAAGACACCAGAATTGGTAGAATGGTCCCAATCGTGCACCAATACTCAGGCACACAGACACACCTATCTGACACCAGGGAGCACTATAATTATTTAAAGGACATTTAATTATTTAATTTCTGCCATTTTGAATTAAAATAAAATATAATAATTCTAACCCCTCCTTGTCCGATCTTCACACAGCATTTATTTAGCACACAGCAACTAGGGATGTTGCTGGCAAAAAGTTATCAAAATAATTGATTCAAAGCATTGCAAAGTTATAAATTAATTAAGTGTTCAGGCAAGGCCCATTTTTATGAGTAGAACCTATAGTTGTTAAATGCAATGTCCAAGCTTAGAGCTGCAGTCCGTAACTTTGTGTTAAAAATTATCCAAAATAATAAAATAAATAAATAAATAAATAAAAACATAACCAGCCAGTGTTCAAAACTATCTGTTTGCCCTGTTTGCCCTATCTGTAGCTCGATTCAAATCGGTTAGCTTTTAATAATGATTTTAATTCCAGTGGTACTGGTGGTTCTCTTACGAGAGTTCTCTCGTACTGCGTTCGTAGAACGCTACGGGAAAAGTCTCTTTTCACGAAATACTGAAGCAAAATTATCCTTAATTTTCATATTTGTAAAACGCATTGCGGCAGTGCACAGCCATGGCGAGACGGCTCGCTCACTCATTGGCTGTTCTGCGGCAACTGCATGAGCCTATCGAGCGAGGGCTGATGCAACATCAGACCAATGAGAGTGCTTCGCGCGCTCCTCGTCACATCCCGCCGAAACGGGTGTGGCCATCCCCTATAAAAGGAGCTCGAGTAGGCTGATTCAACTGATTTTCATCTCTTCAGCGAAGCTCACGCATCGCTGGATCACGGAGAAGCAAGCGTCGTCGAGGCAAGCTTTTCAGCGGGACGAGCCCTTGAAGCCGCTGGCCTTCGCCGCCTTCTACTGCCGTACCTGCTGCGCTTTCCGGCGCTTCATATCCTTTATCTGCTCTGTTCTGTGTGTGTGTGTGCAGTGTTCCCCGAACACTCACCCCTAAAAGAGCCGCGTCTTTTTCAAGATGCCATCCTGTGGCTCGTGCCGAGCCCCGCTCACCGAGGGAGACCGCCATGTTATTTGCGTCTCCTGTCTGGGCGAAGATCACGCAGCGCTCGCGCTCGCTGACGGCGGCTGCCCTCACTGCGAGCTTTTGCCGATGGCGACTCTGCGGACTCGCCTGGCACAGTTCTCCGAGCCTGCGCCCCCCGCCGCGGTGCCGCGCCGTAAGAAGCGCCGCTCGCAGCGGGCCCCGGAACCCACCTCTTCCCGACAAAGCTCGCCGGCTCGCCCGCCAGCTTCACCGGCTTCCCCCGAAGCACTTCCTGATGCTCAGCGCCCGCAGTCTGCCGCCGCTTCATCTGAGGAAGTTGTTTCTGAAGTCGAGTCGGTCGAAAAGGATTCCTGCTCTCTGCTAGCTTCAGGCAGTGAAGACTGGGCGAGCTCTGCGGACCTCACGCCTCCTGCCCGAAAGCCGTCGGCTAGAGCTAGCATCGAGAGGGAGCTCATGCGAGTACTCGCGTTGGCCGCGGCGAGCCTCGGCCTCGAGTGGTCTGCACCGGAACTCCCCTCGCGCACCCGGCTTGATGGTAGCTTCCTCCCTGGTGAGCGCACTTCTCCTGTGTCTAAGCCCGCTCCGTTTCTTCCTGAGCTTCATGAAGAAGTGGCGAAGGCCTGGAACGCTCCCTTTTCTGCACGAACACGTTCGTCTGTATCCCCAGCATTTTCCTCCCTGGATAATGCTCAGGACCGAGGCTACCTCACTCTGCCGCCGGTGGAACAGGCGATAGCAGCCCACCTTTGCCCGCCCTCTGCTGGACGGCGGACTAAGCCAGCGCTGCCGTCAAAAGCCTGCCGCATGACTTCGTCGATGCTCGCGCGGATCTTCTCCGCCGCTGGGCAGGCGGCATCGGCTTTGCACACCATGGCCACGCTTCAGGTTTTCCAAGGCGATCTCCTCCGCAAACTGGACGAGATAGGACCTGAAGCTATCTGCATCGCGGACCTGAGAAGCGCGTCGGATCTTTCCCTCCGCGCTACCAAGGCTGCAGCACAAGCCATGGGACGCTGTATGGCTTCCGCTACCGTAGCCGAGAGGCATTTGTGGCTGACGCTCACGGAGATGGCTGATGCAGAGCGCAACGCGTTCCTCGACGCCCCGCTATCCTCCGCTGGCCTTTTTGGATCTTCTCTCTCCGAGCTCGTGGAGAGATTTTCCGAAGCCCAAAAAGCGTCACAGGCGTTCAAGCACTTCCTGCCGAAGCGCCCCAGTTCTGCAGCGGGCCGTGAGAAACAGGCCCCTCGGAGCTCACAGCCTCAGCCCCCGCCTTCGGCCGCCCCCTCACAGCGACAGCAGCGCAGATCACGCCCTCGCTCTCGCTCTACTAGCCGCCGCCCCACTCACCGCGGGCCGCGACCAAGGGTTGTGTTGAAGCCGGAAGCCTCAAAGAAATCCTAGCACGCCTAGGAAAGCGCAGGTGTGTAAGCCCCGTTGCGACCGGGCCCTCACCAAAGCGCACCGCTGTCTCAGTCCCAGGAATTGCGACTGCTTCAGCGTTCTCAGCAGAGCACAAGCCCGCACAGCTGCCCGCTTGCCTGCACACAAAAGCCGTTTTTACGGCTACCCAGATAAATCCCGAAAAGAGTGTATTTTCTGGTGTCCCGGCCACGGCCGATGGTGCTATAAATGTAGTGTTGATGCCCACTTCTCTGTGCCCATCCCTACACACAAGCACAGCCCTGCACACAGGGCCCGTACTCATAAGACCGATGCAGTTCGGTCGCGCCCCAAACATAGTCAAAGTGCCCACTTCCCAGTGCCCACAAACGCTATGTCTGGCAAGCCACAGGCTCCCTGTAAAAACGGGACCTGTGCGCGCCCGCTCTGTTCAAGCTGACAGCGCGGCCAAAGCAGTAAACGTGCCCGGTCCCCGCCCACGTTCACTTGTAGGCTGCATGAGTCCCATGAGACCTTCTCAGACCTCCCCCGCTCAGATAAACACTGTAGCGCGGTCGAGGATGAGCGTTTTGCCCGCTGTATTACGCGCGCTCCCCGCCTCAAATGTCTCAGGCGTAACGCCTATGCTAGCGCACCCCGAAGCGCTGCCGTCGCACAGCGAACAGAGCGCGCTTCGCATCCAACCCCTAGCCGGCCATGCAGACGCATGGGCCGCGCTTCCAGGGGTTTCGGACTGGGTGCTAGACATTATAAAGAGAGGCTTCTCGCTACAGTTTTGTCGACGCCCTCCACGCTTCACAGCGCGCGTCGAAACTACAGTGAATTCAGAAGTAGCACACCTACTTCGCGCCGAAATATCAAAACTGTTGAGCAAAGGGGCGATACAACATGTATCCCAAGCTCAAAGCGAAGGGGGGCTATACAGCAGATACTTCCTAGTCCCCAAAAAGGACGGTGGTATCAGACCCATACTAGATCTAAGACGACTAAACAGAGCTTTAGTGAAACGCAGTTTCAAAATGCTCACGACCAGCAAAATCCTCGCGCACATTCGCCGAGAAGACTGGTTTATGTCGATAGATCTAAAGGACGCGTATTTTCAAATACAGATAGCGTCACGCCACAGGCGATTCTTGAGATTCGCCTTCGAGGGTCGGGCATACCAGTATACAGTCCTGCCATTCGGCTTGTCCCTGGCACCCCGTACATTTACGAAGTGCATGGACGCAGCGCTCGCTCCCCTCAGACTCAGGGGCATGCGAGTGCTGAACTATTTGGACGACTGGCTGATCATAGCTCAATCACGATCTCAGCTCGTGGAGCACAGAACCATGTTACTCGATCACCTCGAGAATCTTGGTATCACGATCAATTGGACGAAGAGCTCCCTGAACCCCAGCCAAACTATACCGTTTCTGGGCATCGTTCTGGACTCTCGTTCTATGACGGCGCAGCTGTCGCAACAGCGCGCGCTGCGCATACAGCACGCAGCGAGGTCCTTCCGCTGCGGTGCGATTATCCCGCTCAAACGGTTTCAGAGGATGCTGGGCCTCATGGCCTCAGCATCATCAGTTCTCCAGCTGGGCCTGCTTCGCATGCGCCCTCTGCAGTTCTGGTTGAAAGCGCGAGTGCCACGCGGAGCGTGGGCACTCAGCCGATTGCGCCTCAAAGTCGATCAAGACTGCGCAGCAGCCCTGAGACCATGGGCGGCGGGCGATTAGTACCGTTCAGGTGTAAGCCTGGGGACTTCCTCGAGAGTGAAAGTGGTGTCTACGGACGCATCCACCTCGGGATGGGGAGCGCTGCTCGAGGGCAGGCCGTTCTTTGGCCTTTGGTCAGAACGAGAAAAGCTCCATCATATCAACTGCCTGGAAATGCTAGCAGTTCACAACGCGCTGACGCGCTTTTGTCCCCACATCAAGGACCAACACGTCGTAGTCCGCTCGGACAACACGGCCGTGGTGTCCTACATAAATCGCCAGGGCGGTCTCGGATCCAGTTCCCTTTTCAGGCTGGCCAAGCGCCTCCTAATATGGGCTCAGCGCAACCTGCGCTCGCTGAGAGCGGTGCATGTGCCCGGGACACTCAACCTGGGTCCAGACAGGCTGTCCAGGAACAACGTTCCCACGGGCGAATGGTCTCTACACCCACAAACAGTCCGGCTGTTGTGGCAGAGATTCGGCAGGGCGGAGGTGGACCTATTCGCGTCCCCAGAAAACGCTCATTGCCCCGTGTTCTTTTCGAAGAACGACAGCGCGCTGTCCCACAAGTGGCCGCACTGCCCGCTATACGCGTTTCCCCCAGTCTCCCTCCTACCTCAGGTGCTGGAGCGAGTCAGGGAAGTGAAATGCCCAGTACTGCTTATAGCACCGTTCTGGGACAACCAAGCCTGGTTTCCAGTCCTGATGCAGTTAGCAGACTCCGCTCCATGGCCAGTGCCATTGAGGAGAGATCTCCTCTCGCAGGCCAGGGGCTCGATTTGGCACCCACACCCAGAGCTGTGGTCCCTTCATGCGTGGACGCTCAACGGTTACCCGTTAGTCTCACGGATGGAGTGCTGAACACCATCACTCAGGCTAGAGCGCCTTCCACCAGGCGGCTTTATGCCTCGAAGTGGTCGGTTTTCTCCAGCTGGTGTACAGCTCGGGGCCTGTCACCCCTCGATTGTGAGGTGACGGAGGTTCTCTCCTTCCTACAGGAGCTGTTGGACAAGGGCAGATCCCCTTCCACGCTCAAAGTCTATGTGGCGGCTATCGCGGCGTGCTCGACAGCAACGCCAGGCCAGTCACTGGGAAGGAACGATTTAGTCATCCGCTTCCTCAGGGGAGCTAGGAGGCTGAATCCCCCCAGACCTCCCTCAGTCCCGGTGTGGGACCTTTCTACGGTCTTGGCAGCCATGAAAGGTCCCCCCTTTGAGCCTATCCAATCTGTCAGCCTCAAACATCTGTCTTTCAAAACGGTGTTTTTGATGGCCCTCGCTTCGGTGAAGCGCATAGGCGATCTGCACGCGCTCTCTGTGAGTCCAACGTGCTTGGAGTTTGGGCCCAATGACTCCAAAGTCATACTCAAACCTAGGCACGGCTACGTGCCGAAATCCCTCAACACTCCGTTTAGGGCTCAGGTTATTTCCCTGTCTGCCCTGCCGGGATCAAACGAGGAAGGGGACTCGAGCTGTCTTTGCCCCGTTAGGGCTTTAAGAGCTTATGTGTCCCGCTCCGCTGCCTTCAGACAGACGGAGCAGCTCTTTGTCTCGTTCAGTGGACGTTCCAAGGGAACGGCTGTTTCGAAACAGAGCCTGTCCAGGTGGGTGGTTGACGCCATAACAATGGCTTATACCACCAAGGGCCTTCAGTGCCCCTTGGGCATTAGAGCGCATTCCACGAGAGGCGTTGCCTCATCGTGGGCCTGGTCTAGCGGGATTTCCTTACAGGAAATATGTACGGCGGCGGGCTGGGCCTCACCGTCTACATTCATAAGGTTCTACAACCTAGAAGTTCCCGCCTTGCAGGCCAGGTTGTTTTCGGTTTAGCCGAATCAGCTGTCTAACCAGGACACTGATTTCGCAGGCGCACAACGCCACCGAAGACTTCACCGCACTTGCAAGCCAAGTATTTTCGGTGTATTCGAGTCAGCTGTCTAAACACGGCACTGATATCGTAGACGCACAGCGCCGCCGAAGTTTTCTGGGCAGAATTGTGTAAGACCCATGTTTTTCCCACATTAGCCAGGCTCCCTCCTGCCTATGTGATGTTATATCGCGTCTAGAACGCACCTATTTGGGCGAAAGTGTGTAAGTCCCACATTTCCCACATCAGCCAGGCTCTCCCTGCCTATGTGACGTTGTATCGCGCTTAAGGGCGCATCCATTTGGGCGAAATTACGTAAGACCCACATTTCCCACATTAGCCAGGCCTCCCCCTGCCTATGTGATGTTATATCGCGTCTTAGGACGCAGCTATCTGAGGGTGGTTGTCCCCCCCCCCCCTCCAGACTCTCCGAAGTCTACTGGGTGATTATGCACTGTATACCTGGACTAGCTTCCAGTGGTCGGTGTTCTCTCATCCCAGCACGCACGGCGTCTTACAAGTGGTTCCCGTAGCGTTCTACGAACGCAGTACGAGAGAACTCTCGTAAGAGAACGTACTCGGTTACTAACGTAACCTCGGTTCTCTCTAGAAGAGGGAACGAGTACTGCGTTCCCTGCCGTGCGCGCGGTTCGCTCTGGTTCGCTTCGGCGATGAAAACCAGTTGAATCAGCCTACTCGAGCTCCTTTTATAGGGGATGGCCACACCCGTTTCGGCGGGATGTGACGAGGAGCGCGCGAAGCACTCTCATTGGTCTGATGTTGCATCAGCCCTCGCTCGATAGGCTCATGCAGTTGCCGCAGAACAGCCAATGAGTGAGCGAGCCGTCTCGCCATGGCTGTGCACTGCCGCAATGCGTTTTACAAATATGAAAATTAAGGATAATTTTGCTTCAGTATTTCGTGAAAAGAGACTTTTCCCGTAGCGTTCTACGAACGCAGTACTCGTTCCCTCTTCTAGAGAGAACCGAGGTTACGTTAGTAACCGAGTACGATTTCCACGGGAAATTCGAGCATGACTTTGCGTCATTACGTCACATCTGTCCACATAAAGAAGGAGTCCCGGCAAGTAGGCTATATTGCGTGTGAGGATGTTCGAGGTGGAGATTTATAGCCTTTTCTCACAGCACTTGAAATAATTAAACTTATAGCGGATCCAGAATGTTTCAAACGACAATCACCAGTTGTAAAACCCAAAAGACTTAGGACTTCGGAGTGGCTAGAGAAAAAGAGACTGCAACCGAGCCCATGCGAAAACAAGGATAAACATCGGCAGGGCTTTTGAAAGATGGAGTGAACTCCGTGTTTTAAAGGGGTTCAAAACGGACGCAGAGACGGCTTTTTTTTTGCTAGACAGGTAAGACATTTCAATAGTTTAATTACGTAACAGTAGCACACTTGTTTGCTTAATTTACATTACATTTTAATTTGCTTAATTGAGTTTCCTTTGTTGTGCCTTTCTTGTTTTGCTATTATGGTAAATATGAATTATTTAGTGCTAGCTATGAGAGGAAGCAATTCACCTCCAAGTCAAAATTTTCCTGACGTAAGATGTTTATATTATGTTATATTATAACATGTTTATGCATAACAGGGATTCCGTTCATACACCATTTATTTCATAGCATTATGATTATTTGTTTGATCGTTAGATTTAATCAGCGCGATTTACTTCAATGCTTTTTTCCCCTTAGTTGATCAGAACAAAAGTGGATGTTACTTACTACTTCAGACGTCATTTTCTGTTGAAAAATTCTAATATTGGTCATACTTCCAAAAAGTATATTATGTGATTCTGAATGCCAGTATCCACACCGGCGCGGTGATTGACAGCTGCACTCACCTCAAAACATTGAATTCATCCACGCTGTTTCATGCCGATGTACAGCCCACGTAAGTTGATAATTCTGCAAATAACTGCAATTGCAGATTTCGAACAGAGATGGCGACAAAGAGGAAAAACTACGGACTGCAGCTTTAAGTAGACAGGCCAAAATTGACCTGTTCTTGGCAGAGCTCCTGAGAAAGGAGCTGTAAAAATATATTGAGATGGTTTTTGGTACTTAATATTCATGAGCCTCTCTTCTGATTGGCCTGTTGTTTTCTGAGTGACCCACCATTGGTGGGGGTGGTGACTGAAGGTGGTGATTGAAGGCGGCGACTGAGTAGTCCTGACATCACATTTATACGGAAGTCACAACGGCTTGTGAAAAGGCACAGATACTTTATGCAGGCTGTGTACATTTACCTGTGGGTCGACTGTTTTGAAACTTATAAGGTAGTTTCATAGCCCCTAGACCTCTGTTATCATGAAAAAAAACACAGGAAATTTCAATTTTGACAATATGGGACCTTTAAACCTTGAAATGTGCGATGGGGTTTTAAACTGAAATTAAATTTTAGAGTTCTTTTAAATTCGTATTAATTTTTTTTAAAGCAATAATGTTTAGTTAGTAGCCTATTTTTTTTATAGTCATTTTAGTCAAAAAGAGTCTTTTTCTGATTTGTTCGATGTATGGATATGTTTTGAAATGTGTTGTTTTTCTTTCGTTGCTGGGTATCAGTCATCTCAATTTCGTGCTTGATTCACAAAACAATAATTTAGTGAATTAAAAACAAGCTTCATCTTCAGGGCATTGTGACTTTCTGGTGCGATCGGCTGACAATCTGCCTTCAACAGCACCTTCAGAAGGTTTTGTCGTCTGTGCAGTGCAACAGACGCTGTACTGGAATGTAGCAAATTTATTTTGGGCACTCACCATAATTAATTAAACAAAACACTTGACCTTTATAATCTGTTATACCTATTTCTAAGCATCAAGAACGGTAAAAACCTGTCGGCCAACATCGGTTAACAGCAGAGCTAGAATGGGACTCATTTTCAGCCCTGGAGTTTCATGCCTTAGACCGGCCAAAAATTATGCACAAATACATTTTATCAAACTAAGTGTTGTAGTATAACCAGCAGGAGAGCATTGATGTGTGAACTGAATTTGTCAGAGCGTGCGATTGCTCGTGAATGCCCAGAATGCCCTTTGTGATTTGCAAGTTCAAAAATAAGGGCTTTCCCCGACTAAAGTTTTTCTAGTCGACTAGTAGTTGTTCATTTAAGCCATTATTCGCACATTTATATTAATTTAATTACTTAATATACTGGAGAGAATACTAAACCATAATGAGCGTTTACGTAGGCTAATATATATAGCCTACTCAAGCGCACACATAAAGCTTGCCACAAAGTACCAGCAAAAGTAATGCTACATGAATGTGGCAAAAATAGCAAGGAGACATTTTAATTGTTTATTACTAAACTAGTGTTTTGTGTCAGCTAAAAAGATGAAGTTGACTATGTTGACACACCATCTCTGACACGCCTATAGAGAGAAATGCGCATTTCATACGGATTACATAATTAGAAAGTAGCCCATTTCTTTTCGCTTTGAATTGTTTTGTTTAAAAGTAGACATTTCAAGCTTTCTATATATATATTTCTCATGCCGTGTGGGACATAAGCTGAGTTTCGGTTCATTTATGAGACGCGCTACAGTTCACGTGTAATGCATGTTATCGCGCTGGCGCCACCATGTCATGATTATATTGTCTGCTATATTTGCTTCTTATTTATTAAATCCAGGCTTTCGGTTGATAAAACGTCTATTAGAATTAAGATACAATTTATACAAAACAAAATTCACTTTAAAGAAAGCATTTCTGCAAAACTTAAATGAAGTGGCCAAAATCATGTCTAACCTACTCCATGTATCCCGATATATTGCACATCTTATGATGTAGACCATCTTATTCATGCTGTTCACTTTTCATAATCAATATTGATAAAAAAAAAACATTATACTATTTAAACATAAATATGAAACTAAATAGTTTTCTTTAATGGCTTTAACACATACAGTAGGCTACAGAGAAAATATCTTTGGGAGAGAACGCAAAAGATTTAAATTTTTTTCCCCTCCCATCCTAAATTTTTTCCACTACCATGTCCCTTTAGAGGCTCCGTAGCCCCTCTGCTAGTGGGGCTGCGGTAAAATAATTAACAAAAAGAGTGGGGCTGCTGTGAGAGCAGGCAGCCTAGGGACAGCATCCATATTTCAACCCAGTCCCATGACAACACAACATTTTTTTTTTATTATTAAATTAGCCAATCCGGGCCTGGTTAACAACATGTAAATTTTTTTTGTCTTAATAAACACCTAAAAATGACAGACAATGAAAAACTAAGCTCCGAAAAGTGTTTCGAATCAATAAATGTACATTTAATTATTTTCATTTGTGACAAATATTAAACTAGAGGCAAAATTATAAAGTTGATTTTTAGCCATGACTCGAACATGGAACACTTGAAGTATCTTGAAGCAAATGTTGTAGCGCTGTCCACCAGGCTATACCGTCTTAACATTGTTAGTGTGCTCATGCAAAGTGTGATCACATGCAAAATGTGATTATGAATTTGTTAAACTACAATGTTTCACTTGAATTTCTCTACAACCTCAGCTCTCAATGTCATAGAGAGATTAAACTGACACTTTTCAAAGTCTGTGATTACAGTGCCACTTAGTGGTAAAAAGCAGCAAATACACATCCCAATTTTACCGCCGCAGGAACGGAGAGATACTGGAACATTTCCTGGTGCCAGTCAACAATCTGGCCGCATATTTTGTAAAATTTTACAGGGACCAGATGCCACCGATGAGTCCTGCTGACTTAAACATTCACACGAGACTCCGTACACGAACATCGTAAAATGAAAAGGCAAACTCCTTGAAAATAAAAGGTATGTTAAATGGTAACTGTTTTAGGAATGGCACAAAGGTGTGGGACTGTTCAATGCTCTCTGTTTAGATTATTGTGCTCAATAATGTGCCTTTTTGACCTTTGTTGTGTATCTTTGGATTATGTTGTGTTGTAAATAAATCAAAACAATCAAAAAGCCATTCTAAACTCTCCTCATTCTTTTTCAATTTCAATTTATTTATTTAAATGGGACAGTGCATATTCATGAACGTACAATCAAAGTTGAACGTAAATACGGCGGATTTAGCACAATGCTAATTTCCATCCATAGTCCCAAACATAAACAAATACAAACCAAAAAACAAACAGACAATATACATATCAACAAATATACATATATAGCTAAAAAAAACATTAAAAGTTCCTATACCTTATTGTACTTATTGTAATATTAATTTAAAGTGCATAAATGCCTGTACATAGACATCTTAAAGTGCTTATTATAAATATATAAATAAAACTACCTATCAAATTTTACCTGCATACTTAATGATTACATTTTTGATTATTATTCAGCCATCTTTTAAGATTTTTCTTAAATGAAACAAAAGTGGGGCTCTCTCTAATTACCGTTGGTATACGATTCCAAATTGTGCAGCCTTTAATAGAGAGGACATTTTGTGCAAACTAAGATTTTCTAAATAGTACTTCACAATCCCCCCGGGTAAATGATCTAGTCCTCATCTCGCTATTTCTCTTTTTGATAAAATCGCCCAGTGGTGGTGGGGCGATTCCATTCATAGATTTATAAATAAGACAGCTATTTTTAAAATTATTCTTTGTTCAAGTACCTTCACAGTCCCACCTGATAGGGGGTTAGTTTTACCAACAGTTACAAAAATCAATACGTATATTGGTCTCATCGAGCCGGACAACTTTCTAATTTAAAGTCATTAGCTCCTAGCAACAGGAAGTCAGATATTTTGGTTTGAATGTGGATTTCTTTGCAAAATCAGCCTCTGAATTTTTACCAACTCCTCTTAAGGCGGGCATACACGGTGCGATTTTTGCTGTTTTTACGTTGAAAGGAATGGCTACTGTTCTCTGCTTTTCAACAAATCATTTGCACACACATTTCTGTCATTTTTCTATCTGAAGCTTTGCCTGCATGCAACATTGACGGTCTCAGTGTTTAGCGCGAAAGCTCACGTGATTGCTGCCGGCTCGGGATAAAATTCGTGCAGGACAGTCGTGCCGTGTACCAGCTGCTTTGACGCGATTATCGGTTTAACTGACTCGCAACGCGTGCAATATCTCACGACCTCCCGAGTGTCCGAACTTGCACCGTGTACGCCTGCCTTTAACTGGTTTATTTTATTCCCACCAAACTTTTTCAACATGATGAAAATACAATAAAGATGCTAAATTGTGAACGGATAATAAATATCTCAAACGGTTTTGCTATGGTGAGGGATTAAAGTAATGTCAAAAAAGGAAACACTAAAAGCCTCATATCTTGTAAAAATGTAATTATACACCATTTATTTCAATATAAAATTATACAAACTTTATATATAGGCTATTTATAAAGGAGCAGCTGTGTCTAAAGTGCTGAAAAAGAGAGAGTCAAAAGTCTCTCTCTCTCTCTCTAGATGCCACTTAGATGCCTATGGAGGAGTGATCCAGCTCTCAGATTTAATCAAAAATATCTTAATTTGTGTTCCGAAGATGAACGAAGGTCTTACGGGGTTGGAACAACATGAGGGCGAGTAATTACTGACAGAATTTTCATTTTTGGGTGAACTAACCCTTTAAGGGAGCAGCCAGAAAAATGGAGTGCAACTGGAAGAAATCAAAAGAGTTTTGGAAGAGTTTTTTGGAAAATTTCTTGGAAAGAGCCTTTCTCTTTGACCTAGCATACACATAACACATTATAAACTTCTATAATAGAAGGTGAAGCATGATGAATTCCATATATCTCTGGAAGGTGAGAATGAATGAGATGTTGTTTTCATCATCCAGAGATATATGGAATTCATCATGCTTCGCCTTTGTTATTGTATTGAAAATGTGACCTCTGGCGGCAAAAACGTACATATTGTGCCTTTAAGAAGATATTTACAATGATTTTTAAGAATAATTTTTTTTCAGGAATATGAATACTTTAAATAAAATATCTTAAGAACAATCTTAAGAAAAAAAGATAAGACCAATCTTAAGTAATTTTTGGAAATACAAAATATTCGTATTGTTTTTCTTACGTTAGAAAATAAGAAGAAATAGGCAGGCTAGGCAATTTTGCATGTTTATTTGTGAATTATCATTAAAGCTGCCGTCGGCAACATTTTTTTGATCAAATTCAGTGAAATTGACACTATAATCCGACAGAACAACATAAAAAAGGTGGTTTTAGAAAAAAACCCGAGCTTCTAACTCCACCTGGAGCGTGTTATTTGTTTTGCAAAAATCCACCGCTCCCGTCTCATCGGGTCCAATCAGCGCAGGGGGGTGTGAGATCTGACTGTCAATCACAGTTCGTGCACACGCCACAGATCCCCCCTCCTTCGCGCAGACGCGCACATTACAATATCACATGCACACGACACGCCTGAAGTTCGCCTGAAGATTGTACGAAGCGTGATGGTGGAGAGAAAATCTACTAACAAGCTTCCAATTCCTCGGTTATTGCCATCTATGGATAGATTAGCCAGGGCAGCCTACCTCCGAGTCCATGGTGTTGATCGATGCTGAAGAGACGCGCAAGTTCACAGAAAATCAGGTACACACGCACTGACGATGGGCGGGTGCTCGTTGGTAGTGGGGGAGGGGCATGAGAGTTGTAAACATTCAAAATTTTGGCTAAGTCCACTCAATCTGCCAGACTTGCCGACTGCAGCTTTAATGCTTTAAGTATTTCTGTCATAACAAACCATGACACAATGGATGACAAAAATGATATTGAGACACATTAATGACAATCTGATTTGCAATCAGGATTTCAAAGGTGTTTTGGTTCAGACTTGCGTCAGTCAGATTTCATCTGTAAGATAAGCAAAATAACTGGATTCTTGCTGCATGTCTGAACAAAAACATTGGTAGTTTTCTCTCTGGAGATGCCCTTGTCTTGTCACTGTAAGATTTCAAGGCATTTTTCTCTGTAAAGGTGCTTTGAAATATATATTGCTAAAAGCACTGTGTAATTGAAATGTCTCTAGCAGTGAAATCATGTTTATACTCACTCAGGGTCAGAGGTCGGTGCTCCACTGAGATTAGGGGGAATGATCAAGGATCTGCCACTCTTCATAGACACACAGCTGGGTTCTGGAGATGGTGCTTTCCGCTTCCGAACGGAAACACACCTCTTACTCTGCTTATACTGCATAATTTCATCTGCAGTGCTATTGAAACATGGAGAACAGAAATATACTTTATTAATGCCTTAATGAAAATCTGACGCAGTTTGGTCAGTCTTGGTATTGTGGTTCTGCTCTGGTCATCTTACCATGCATTCATTCTTACAGGAAGTACAAGAGGAAGTGGAACTAATGGCCACACCTTGGCAATAGAATCAGCACTGGCTGATACAGTTTAGACACAGTTGCTTCTTTGCGCTTAATGAAGATTAAAGAAAAATAGTCCAATGCCGTGGTACAACGAGAACACTCAGGCCCTTAAGAGAGCAGCCAGAAAAATGGAGAGCAACTGGAAGAAAACAAAAGAGTTTTGGAAGAATTTTGGAAGAGTCGTTTCATCTTTTCCAGAACTGTTAAGTGTGTTAAATCCAGGGTTAGGGACTCGACTCCCAAATTTGATGACTTGGTACTTGACTCGACACAAATGCACATTTTGCAGGTAACAATAAGGCCTACTCTATTCTCTGCACTGACCAGTCACTCACTTCATGTCCTTCAGGAGAAATAAATAAATTTTAGTGTTGAAATTTAAGCCGGGTGCACATGGTGCGATTTATTATCGTCCTTTACGATTGTGGCTTGTCTGAATGTACAAACATGATCATCGCTGTAATCCATGTCACACTGTAAGATCTCAGTTGTCATAAATGTCAGACTGTACGACAGTCAAGACACGTTAAAAACAGACGCACACAAGAAAACTTATCCAGAGTTTAACATCATCAATCATTGACATGTTCGGTGACAGTGAGCTGCATTACACACGGGATAGAAATGGTAGTTACAAAGAAATCTCTAATGTTAATTTAGGTCACGGCTTGTCTTGAAAAACGAAGACAACTTGACGGTCGTTTTAGGAAAAGCCACACTGCAGGACAGTGTGTCAAATCTTCTGACACTGCCAGAAATCATAATTCGTAACTAGGGCGAAAAAAACGTTTCTTGTCGGGTTCCAGAAATTGCCACCACAGAGCACTGCTATTGTGTGGGCCAGAGGAGGCGGCAGATCTAAAAATAACACCTGTTTTCCCTTTCTCTGCATCTAAATCCAGATATTTAGACCTCACACATCAGTAATAGCAGAAAGTATAAAAGTTAAATATAGGCCTACACAAATAAAATGTTAAGGTTACAGGTGTCCTGTCCCTGAAGAAGAAAAAAATAAAATAAATAAATCAGCAACAAGCTGTCCCAGAGCTGCCCCCAAGAACACATGAAATGGTGACATGATTTCCAAATCTATAAATTAAAATAAATAATATAAAACAGTCATATAAAATAGCATGAAATTAAACTGGGAAGACATTTTAAAAAACCTTCCTAAAATAACATACATTTATTATAGTAATAATACTGTAACTAATTTTTGAAAAGAGCACTAATGACTTAAACTATTGCACAATGGATGACGAAAAGTCACATGAAATCTATTTGTATCATTCAGAATGAGACACATTAACAAAATTCAAATTGAATTCTTTTGAATCAGACTTGTATCAGTCAGATTTTTTCCTTTTCATGCTACAAAAAAAAAAAAAAAACTAAGACAAGCAAAAAAAAAAAAAAAAGGATTGTTGCTGCATATCTGATCAAAAACATAGGGGTTTTTTTTGCCACAGTTGCCTTTGGCTTGTCACTGGAAGTTGTAAAATCATTTTTTCTTCATAAAGGTGCTATATGTTGCTAAAAACACTACACAAATTAAAGTGACTTGACTTGCTTTACCAACTTGCTTTAACAATTTTTCAAACTCAGTGTACGGGACATGTTAACATCTTTTATTTATTCCACATGTTTTGAATCTTCTTGTCTTCTTATCACATTTCTTACCTACAGCATAATCCTCTTGTGCAGTGATGACTTCTCAACAACTCATTTGTAGAGATACTATACTTGTGAGGCAATTTATGCTATATTATAACAAATGGTCAAAAGCTTTGTGTTCTCCCAATGTGCATCTGCACTTATTGCATGTGCGTCAAACTCGAAAAATCATCATTCTTTGTCTCAGAGAAACATGGCACAAAGACAATGACTATCTAAATCTGAATGTGTGCCCCATCTGGATATAAATACATTGACGTGACTCGAGCTTCTGGTAAAGGTGGTGGCCTGGCTGTAATATTTTGACCTAATGTATCAGTTAATATTATTGATGATCCTAGTGTTTCATCATTTGAATGTCTGGTTTTTAAAATCAATGGCTTGAAGCTTTATTTTTCGTTAGTTTAGCCACGGTTTCAAATAAATTCTTAGGGTTTTAATTATTTTCTTCTAATAGGGTTGAAAAATAAGCAGATCTAGCAGCTTTTAAGGCCTCTCTGTATGCAATCGAGCTCTCTTTCCATGAAATGCGAAATACCTCTAGTTTTGTTTTCTTCCAATGCACTTCATTTTTCTGGCTGCTCTCTTAAAAAGTTGTATCAGTGATTTCAGGCCCAACATTTTTTTTAGCACATTCATCTAATCTTTCCTAACGATCCGCTAGCTGCCCGCCCCATAAGCATCCTGTCAAAAAAAACGCGTCTCTGTAGGCAGCATAGGCTCTGAGATCTGCACACAAAAACAATTGGTTTCACCAACCACTCAAAACCAAAACAAATAGTTTTGGCTAACGTCCAAAAACGAGTTAATAGCAAATGAGTTAATTGAGTGCAAAAAAACATCACAGCAGCCATCATAAGGAGGATGAGAGAGGTGTGGGAGTATGATGAGAGTTGGCAGGAGAAACTGCTTTCTTGTGCAACAGATGGAGCAGCAGTGATGACAGGGTCCAGAAGTGGAGTGGTCAGCAGACTACGTGGTGACAAGTCCTATATTCTGGGTGTCCATTGCAAGCCCATAGGCTGGAGCTGACATTTATGGATGCAGTGAAGAGTTGCCCCCAGTGCATAAAGTTGGATGACCTCTTGTCTTCCCTCTGTGTGTTCTATAACAAGAGTCCACTAACAGAGCAAACTTGAAAAACAGCTTCAAGGTGTTAGGAATGAAGCCACTCATTCCAACTTGAGTAGGAGGTACCAGGTGGCTTGCTCATCTCTTCAGGGTGCTGGACCACTTCCTCAGAGGCAATAGGGGCCTAATCCAGCATTTTGAGCAGGTACAGGCAGTATAAGCTAAGGCAAGACTAATGATCATTTTAGTTTAAATTCGTTGACTCAAGTTAACTCAACATAATGGTACTAATAATCAATCATTTAATAGTTGAACGTAATTAATTCAAATGTGCAATTGTGTGTGTAAGATCCAGTCATAAGATTCGGAGGGGGTGGTTCCTGTGCAGAGAAGCAAGGCACCCAATTTTTACCAAACAGCAAAGAATCCAGATATAGTGATGTTCAGCTGCTTTATGCTCGACTGCCTGACCCACCTAAGCAGCCTGTCTGCATCCATGCAACGGCCACACACAGGCTGTCTAAACACAAGAACAGGTGTGTGTGTGTGTGTGTGTGTAATATAACATTGTGCTTTGTTGTGTTCAATAATAAGACCAGGACCCAGGCTTAGGGAATGCCTAGAAAATCCAGCGGACACCTTTGAGGGTGTAACCTTGGCAGCAGCCAAAGATGGCCTCTCCCTGGCTGGTGTGAACTCCACAAAGGACAAGCTGATAGACACATTTTGCAGCAGTATGGCGACACGATTTTGTGACTTCAGCTCTGGAGAACTACATGCTTCCAAACTGTTGGATATCACAAGCTGGCCTGATGCAGATACATGTGAAGGTTATTATCAAGCACATTTAACATATGTATTTTACATCTTGAAGTTGAAACCTTTTACTGTTTGTGCAACCTTAAGTTTTCCTTGTGTGTGTGTCAGCAGATTTTAGAGATGCAGATGTGGAGTGTCTGCAGAAGCACTTTGGTCCACTATTGGCCTCATCTGGGGCCGATTTGGATCTGATTCCAGACCAGTGGACATTCCTCAAGAGCAGTTTGTACCAGCAGCTTCCGAAAATGGACCAGCTGACCTGGCCAAAGATAAATTAGAGACTGGGAGGCCAGTGCCCTGATTTCCTTCAGCTTGTCGATGTATTACTGTGTATCCCAGCCTCCACAGCAGACTGTGAACAGGGTTTCAATTTGATGAAACAAGGGAAGAATGACTGGAGGTCAAGTCTGAGGTCGGACACACTATCTGACCTGCTCACAGTGCAGCTGTCCAGCCCTGACATTGATGACTTTGATCCCGACTCAACCATACAGCTGTGGCATCAGGTCAGCGTCAGAGCGAGGAGGCCATATTTAATGGAAAGAGGAGCCAAGAAGAGAAAGACCCGTGCGCCTAACTGCATAATCATCTCTAAAACTTCACTACAAGTCAAGCCCTTTCTCATGTTGATTGCTGCTCTTCTCACCATCAAATGACCAGCAGGCTTGCATGCACGCGTTTAAATCCACTTGCTTTGTTTTTGTTTAGTCTGCATTTCTCACCATCAAAAGGCAGCAGATGCATAAATACACTTACTTTGTTTTTGTTTACTCCATGTAGTTCTGAGCTGAGGTGCATATTTTGATTTTCTCAGACGCATCAAGGTGAGTTCACACACACACACACACACACACACACACACACACACACACACACACACACACACACACACACACACACACACACACACACACACACACACACTTTACTTTGCTATTATACTCCATATAACTCCATGTAAAAGCCAGAAACTAAGCTTTTTTTTTGCACAGACCTATCTAAAGGGTTAATGGTTCCACCTGGTTATCAACAGTAAAAATTACAAATTTTACCTCTTCCCAACAGGGAAAACCACCAACAATCAAAAATGCATGATTATATGGTGTCATGGCTTTGCAATCAAAAAATGTGGTTATAATGGAAGTCAATGGGGCAAAAACAGCCACTAACAGTAAATGAGGGAGAAAAAGTTCAAATCTGATGCTGCACAAAAACTAACAATGCATCAAAACCAATGTTGTTTCTAATCTTTGACATGTCCAAGACTGTGATAAAAGGTAAAAAAAAAATCCAGTCCACAATCACATTTTATATTGAAAATTAGTCATTTTGTGTGTTTTTTTCCCCAAATCAGTGACATCATTTACGAATTTGGCAATTAAAGAGTTAAAATCCTGAATTTTTTTTAAACATTTAGTATTTTTGAGCAGGACTGAGGTTGATTAATAGATTTATGCAAAAAAAATTGAAAAAAAATATTTATCTGATACATTTTTACAGCAGTTTAACCCTCTGGGCTTCTTCGCCCGAAAACGGGCGAAAACTTGAACGTTTCGAATTGTTTAATTTTTTTTGCTTCATCGGATGGGGGTGAAACTTGGTGACTTTTGTTTTATTACCTATATGAACACACAAATATGATATGTTAAAGGGTCGTAAAAAAAAAAGTCACACTTAGCTTCCTCCCGCCCGAAAACGGGCGACATAGGAAATGAATGGGAAATACGAAAAAATAGGAAAACTCAGAGAAACTTTTGGTGGTACAAGCTACAGATCAGCCACTGTGCTGAAAAAAAGTGTACATCAATGAAGGGGTGACACTCTAGAACATCAAGAGTGCAAATAAGACACCCTCCCCCCCACACACACACATCCACACACACACACACACACACACACACACACACACACACACACACACACACACACACACACACACACACACACACACACAGAGAAATGAACTGGTAAGACTGAAACAGCCAATTTTGCCCCAAACTATATAAAAATTATATAATCATAATAACTCCAAAACTGTAGCAAGGAGAGTCAAAAGGTAGGTATCGTTTGAAAGAACTCTTTTTAAATATTTTGAAAATATAAATTACATTACATTTGGACATTGTCCTGCCAAGAAACAGTGGATAAAAGACAATATATATATATATAATTTTTATTATGATTTTGCATATCTTTCTTATTTGTCATGGAATAACTCAGGAAGGAAATAAGGTAGGAGGAAAATTTTTTTTTAGTGAAGTCCCCCTACATGTTAGCTGCATCTGGATAAAAAAATAATAATTTTTGGATAAAGGAATCAAAAGTTACAGCATTTGGAAAAGAGGCAGCCTTTTTGTACAGTCTTTGACACCCCCTCATGGGCAATATTTTCTCCATGAAGAATATCTTGTCATAAAAGCAATAGATTATGTTAATTTTGGGCTCATTTTAATTGTAATAATATGCTGTAAAAAATGAAGTGCCATTTTCAATTATCTGAGAATGTTTCATGAGCTGTATGATGTTTTTGACACATTGCAGTACATTATTTTATAGATTATGAAAAAAAGGAAATTCTATTTATCAGCAAATAACTCAGCAATACTTAAGAGTTTTTCAAAGTGGATACATTCACTGTAAAGTTCAGACTCTAAGCTTTCAAATGACATCAACTTTGTGTTAATCAAGGCAAGATTTTTAAAAAATATGGTAAAGAATATTTTTGCAGCTAGGTGGCGCCTGCTGGCGGTACACTTGGTTTTAGAGGGATTACTCAGCACTCGTTAGGAGTTAATAAATTTATTAAAAAGCTGAGATCCTAAGCTTTAAAATGATATATAATTTGTGTTGTTCCATTCAGTGGTTGCTTAGTAATATTTTTTTTTTCTTTCCGAATGGGAATAAATCAAATAAATACATAAAAAAGCTATAGGCCGCCTATAGGCGGTTATAGGACATGACACAAATGAATACATTTTGAAGCCACTAGATGGCGCTCTTCTCAGTTGAAATTTTTTTTTTTTTTAGGCCTGCACTCTATTTTGATGTGAAATGTTGCATTTATTGAAAAATAAAATAAAATAAATAAAATAAAAATATATATATTAATTCTAATGGAAAAAATAGCTCATAAAAATTATATAATTAATGCAAAGTATCATACAAAAATTCTAAAAATTCTAAATAATATTCAGAAAACATTATAGAACAAAAATATATTTGATTGGTTATCCTGGGAAAAAGTAAACTAAAATTTTAAGGCTTCGCCCGTTTTCGGGCGGGAGGAAGCTAAGTGTGACTATTATACGAAGAAGCCCAGAGGGTTAAAGTAGTGGCTGTTTTCAGCCACAAACATAACGAAAGGTAGTAAATTTAAACAATGCACAAGGGTTATAACGGGTAGTAGTATAGAAGTCAGTTTGTTTGGAAGAGGGAAGCGTGGTTTTATCCTAGCACCTCCTGCAACACTCATTGGAGTCCTGATTGAGAAACTTTGTTTCCAGTTCAATCATGTAAGTTTTGTTCCTCCTAATGTTGTGCAATTGTTATCACTTGATTTATATAATATATGATAGATATCTTTTCTTTTTGTAGATGGACTCTTTAAACATTACTTTACATTTTTAGACTGTTGAATCCATATGAGTTGCTAAGGCTCTACTGAAATGGACATCAAGTGGTTTCTAACCAATGGATTTATCTCACTGCATTCCCTTGTGGATTATAAAATATCCTAAGTACAAGAATGCGACTCTGTGGGCTATCTTGTTTTTTGTGGATTTTCTTGGATTATTGGAAGAGCACTTGAAGGTTTTTTTGGACTTGGACATCATCCTAAAAATTTACTATTTCAACTTTCTTTGTAGTGATTCCATAATTACTCAAAGAATCACTCAACTACAAGCTTGAACTGATTAGATAGTTTTATTTATTTTCATTTGTCATTCTTTTTCTATTGATTAAGTCTTTCTTTACAGATCTGTGCGGATACTGCTTTCATTTGTTGGACTGGTTTCATTTCAATTAATTTTCATATAAATGCATTGTTCTGTTTATTTCTTCTGTTTCCTAAATTGATATAAAGGTATAAAAAGTTCATTCCTGTCTGAATATATATATATATACATACATACATATATATATACATATATATATACAAGTGGACAGTGGTTATATTGTATGTTCAGGGATGACAGATTGTTAAGCCGACATGGTATTTATGACGATGTAACTTTTGATACTTTGCAGTAAAAGTGGCTCTCCTTTTGACTTTGTCCAATCAGTGTGGCTCTCATGAAAAAAAAAAATAGTGAAGACCACTGGTATAGCCCATTAACGTAATATAATTACTGTTCAGACAATTGAATTCTTCATACCTCATACAGGTTAACATTCTGTGCTTTTGTTTTTATTATAATATTTAATTTAGTCATTTTAATTTCTGCTTTAAAATAGTAAGCAATTAGTTGTTTTTAGGTTTATAATGTAATCTTTGTATTTTAATTTGTATATATATATATATAAGGGCTGTCAATCGATTAAAAATTTTAATCGATTAAAGGGTTACTTCAGGATTTAGCATTAAGCTTTGTATTAGTAGAAAACCTGTAGTATTTTCCAATTACCATGCTTTCCCCCCTCATATCCCCCTGAGAGGAGAGATTTATGTATTTTTTGTCTGGAAAAAATCCTCCGATGACGCAAAAATCGTCATTTTGCGTCATCGGAGGATTTTCTGTCCAGAGGCTAAAGACTACAGCCAGTAGATGGCGTTGTTCCGCATGTTTTCAACCCGCCCATACAGGGTGGGATCTCACTCACAGAATGTACACAGTATCAGCCGTCTTTCTTTGGAAGCTAAGCTAGCATGCTCTTGTTCTGTGGAGAAAGCTGAATAATAGGAGAAAGCTGAGTAAGTAGGGGTTACCATCTTCCTTTTCCCGGACTTGTCCGGCGGGCGAGACTGTTAAAAATGTCCGGGATTCGGCTTTTGCGTTCTGCGGTCGCCATTCATTGTTTACATGCACACCTCTCGATTCAATCTAACTGAATTAATTCCGATCGGTGAATCTGACTGTGGTGTTTACCTGAACGCTAAACAAGTGATCGGTTGATGTGTGTTTTAACATTGCTAAGAAAATTCCCGCTCCTCCGTGAGAGATGCGAGACCCGGCGCGTCTTAGTAATGAAGCCACCGGCCTCGCGCCGTTCTCCCGCGGCCGTCAGCCTCGTCCTGCTCGCCACAGTAAACATGATGAATGGCGACTGTAGAACGCAAAAGCCGAATCCCGGACATTTTGGGTCTCTAAATCCCTGGCAAACTCATCACTTACTTAGGCTAGCCTTGTTGTTTTCAACTGTGCTCTCTAACCAGTAGGCGTGGCCTCCTAAGGCAGCGAAGCAAGTGCATTCTGGGAGTTGTTGTCTTTCATCCACATAAGCCAAAAATACATTTTCTGGCTTTTCTCAGTCTAGAAAGCTCCAAATTCAAAAATTTCTCCACATTTCTTCTACTTAAATGACCTATTTTAAATACACATTCATCTTCCCAGAGGTGAAGTATCCCTTTAACCGCATGATTGTCATGAGTTAACTCGTGATTAATCGCACATTTTTTTTATTTGTTCTAAATGTACCTTAAATTAATACGTTTCAAGTTTGTAATACTCTAATCAACGTGGGCATGGATAAATATGGATGCTTTATGCAAATGTATGTTTATTATTGAAACCATAGTCAACATAGAGCATGAAGACGAGACATGTTTCAAAGGTCATAGATGTTTTTCAAAGAACTTGTTCATGTCTATTAGACACATGTAGAAAGAACAAAGAAATACCAGGTTCCCATTACTTCTCTTTCTTTGCACTGAGCAATTAACACAAACATGTTTAGATTTTTGCATGACAGGGCAGCTCTTCTGAAAATGCTAAATGTACATTTATTATTTATTATTAGGCTACATTATAGTTTGTCTCTCTCTGTGCCCATTTTGATGAAGCTAAATTCTCAATAAAAACTGTTTTCATTGGTATATTTTACTGTTTCTGTTGTCAAACAACGGAATGAATATGAAATGGTGACTGAAACGCTACCCATTAAGACATAACCAGCTCTCCCTTCCAAGATGTTAATCTGCACAAAAATCCTGATAATTGAGCCGTCGTCTGATGAAATCAAATACACATAAGATAAACACAATATCTGTTTTGCGATTTCGGCTATACTTGCATGTAAAATTAGAGAAGCAACATCATATCTGTGTTTAACTGAATTAAAGCACTGCTCCTCTCTCCAGCGCGGGACGCAGAGAGAGAGAGAGGCGCGCGCGCGTGCTGGGAGAGCAGTACCGGCGTTACCGGTAGATTCTCAGAAACTAAATAAGGTTTGGGCACTTTGTTGAAGGGAAAAAAAAAATAAAAATTCGCTAAATGGGTCTGCAATGTCGCTAAGTTGGCAACACTGTGTATCTCCATTTCTCCAACTAGGTTTTGGGCCACGGGTCAAACAGAAAATACGTGCTGCGTTAATCGAGCGTTAAAAAAAATAGTGCCGTTAATATGATTTTGCATTAACGCGCTAACTTTGACAGCCCTAATATATATATATATATATATATATTTTTTTTTTTTCATAGGCTTTTTAATTACACTGTTTGGAGGACAGCATTGGGCAGGATGTGGAATGATATTGTTTCAATTAATTGATTAAAATTAAATTTTAAATAAAAAGAATAACTATAATATATATTTTTTTAGATTTTTTGTCATCTGGTCAATTGAAAAATAATCGATCATCAAAAAATAATCGATCATCACACAATACCACGCCACTCTTCAATGTTTAAACTTAATTAGTTAGGCTAGTAGCAATAGTAGCAAAGTTACTCCCTTTTTTGCTGATCCAAAAAAATAATCCAATCCTCGACTCAAAAAGCGCAATATGATCTGAACCATGAGTTTTGTAATGAATGGACTTAATTCAAAATGCTCTAAGCATCATACAACCTTTCCCCTCTCCCCTGTTGTCATCGGCCCTCAAACCAGTTCTCTTCAAAGGCCGTTATCACCTCTGCTCTCCTGAACGATCTCAGCATGAGACTATCTGCAACCCTCAAAAGATAGCACAGCAGACCAGACGGCATGAGCCAGTTGGTCAAAGACTATAGAGACAAACTTCCAATACACAAAGGACATTTACTCCATTCTTACCCACAAACTTTCCATGTTTCCAATGTTTTATTAGTTATGACTACGATTCTTTAGTTATGTTAGAGTAACTTCAAATGTTGATATCCAAAGATGATGTATCACTGCTTTAATGTCTTCAAATCCTCTTTCTTGGTATCAAAAGAATCCTCGTTTGATTTTATAATCAATGGTGTACAATATGTTATGATAAATTCTCAGTGTCTTGTGTCCGAGTGCCGAGTTTTTAAAACGGCTTGTCAAGGAGTTGAACTTTTAAAAATGTATCTTGAGACCTTGCACATTTTTATGGAAGCTTGTTCCTGCCACTAAAAAAAAAAAAAAATGTAATTGCGACTTTTTCTGACAATTGCATGATGTTAACACAAAATTGTGAGTTATAAAGTCAGAATTGTGAGATAGGGGACCCTATTTTAATGATCTAAGCGCATGGTTTAAAGCACACGGCGCTAGTGCACTTAGGGCGTGTCCAAATCCACTTTTGCAAGTTTAACGATGGGGAAAATGGTTGGTGCGCCCAGCATATGGTCTGAAAGGATTGTCCCTATCTTAATGAGTAATGGGTGTGTTTTGGGCGTAACCTGCAATAAACCAATCAGAGTGTAATTTCGCATTCCCTTTAAAAGCCAGTTGCTGCACCATGGCAGGTTGCTATTTACATGGCAGAATTTTCAAGTGGAAAGAATGAACACGTCTCCAGAGAGGATTTGCTCGTGCGCAAGGTTAAAGCGCACATGCAGACAATCTACGGGACAAGCCGGATTCCACCATATCTTAATGTACACTACACGATATTAGTCTTTTACATTGTAATCCTTTTATTTGTAATATTTGCCATGTTTGTGTGCTGCTAGGCGTCCGTGTGTGTGTGTGTGTGTGTTTCAGTTGCTCAATGGCGCAGTCTATTTCAGTTACCTCAAAATAGCAACGCACCAACAATGCACCTGAACACACTACATTTTCAGACCAGCGAACATGGGCGAAGGACATGAAAATGAAAACTGCATCGGGCTGAAACTAGCAAAAAACACTTGCTTTGCGCCTGGCGCCACATTGCGCCAGATGTAGCCTATGATAGGGCCCATAAACTCGCAAATCTGAGAAAAAAAGAATTTCTTATTTTTTTCCCTCAAAACTAGACTTTATAACTAGCAATTCACAACTTTATATTACGCAATTGTGAGGGAAAAAAATTCAAAATTGTGAGATAAAAAGTCGCAATTATCTTTTAAATATTTTTATTCCATACCGGAAACAAGCTTCAATACATTTTCACTCATGTTTTTCAAAGAAAAAAAAAGCATTCTGTGTAGACGTCCCCTTTGTTTCATTCAGCACACCGCAGTGGACCTAAAAGCTAATGTACCACGGCCAGCGCAGCTCCCACTGCTTTTCATCATGGCCAGACAGACTAGAGTAGACAAGCTAAATCGTTACATGAGTAATGCCGAGTTCAGACCGCACGATTTTCAAAGTAGGCGGGTCACAGTTCTTTTCACACGGCATGACTATCCGAGGTAACATTCAGTTGCTGGTGTGTTCACACTGCACGATGGATCGACGACAGGGGGTTTCACACTGCATGACTTTACAAAAGAAAGAATCGCAGACAACAACTGTCTGGCCCGCAAACTATTTTTCACAACCAAACACACACGAGAAGTGATAACGAAATGCAAGACTAAAATAAATGTAAGACTTGAGAAATTAGATAAATGCCAGGCAGTCTACTTGAGGCCCTGAGAGGACAAAGGACCTCTCTGGAAATTAACATTTGAACTCATCCTTGTGCACTATCAAGATGAAAGTCTCACCTCCGAATCATCCTAATCTACATTTCATTCCCTCATCCCCCACTCCTTCTCCCCCATGCGAAGATCACCAAAAACTCACCCAAGAATCTAAATGGTTTAATGTGAATAATTACCACTGAGTATTACACATGTTTGGTATCATTTGAAATGTCTCAGTGCGACTGGTACAAATGTCTCATTTCCAAATAACTAAAACAAAAGGTAATACGTTTTTTAAGAGTTTAGAGATAACTGGCACACAAAGGAAGGTGGTCTCCTGGCAAATGGTCTCATACCCCCAAAACGTGTAACCTCTGAATGCAAATTTCCATTGTTAGCACATGTTTCCATGCGAAAGAGGTTCTGTCTATATAATGGAATGCAGCAAAGGGCTCTGGGCCTTTTTGTAATTCAAGTTGGCCCATGATGCTAAGAGTGACCAAAAACTCTTAGCATTATGTATTTTAATGTCGGGTTCGCATCTCTTCTCTTTATTCCAGAGCATTTGATGCTTTGTATCAATTATCTTCGAATCGATTATGAAATGGCATGATAATGTCAGGTAAATGTATTACATTTGATAATTCTAACTGACTCTGACATTATTTTCATTAAAGAGTTAAAAAGAATAGTCAAACATTTGCTCACTTTTAATGATGTACGGATATCATTAAAACCTTTTCATTTATGTAGTTAAGCAGATGAAATAACAAGAAAATATATTTGAGAAAATGTATTGCATTTAATTAAAAAATACTTACAAAAAGACAGTAACACGTAAAGACCTTCCGCGCTGGATGTCGCCTTGGCTACGGTTTCGTTCCAATGAACTGCAGTAGCCAAGGCGACATCTATGTATACATCTATACCCGCCCGCGCCGTCAGATCATTTGGACGTGTGCTGTTTTCAAGAGATAACAACGATATAAATACTGTTCGTTTTCTTACTCAAACCGCTCGTTTCGTGTCTTAGGCCATCAATGTGTACAATGGGGAATTGTTTCATTTGGACGATGGGGAATTGTTTTAATTTGGACAAAGCATGCTCTTTGAGACAGTGACCATCGACCTGCATTATATGACTGACAGACAAGAACGGTTTGACCTAAAAATATCAAAATTGAAACTAATGCGGAAACAAAGACACCTACATCTTGGATGCCCTTGAGGTAAGCTAAAACATATCAAAAATTAATTTCAAAGTGAACTATCCCTTTAACAGATGTAAACCGAGAACAACTTACAGTAAACACTGACCTAAACGTCTTCACATCATGCAGAAAAAAAAACAGTTCTGATTTTTTTCTGTTCAGACTGCAGTTGCTTAGGGACCGTTCGGTATTTATGGAATGGACCACCGGAGGAAAATAGGGGAGGGTCATGTCTTTATTCTTTGTTGAGGGGAGGGTCATCCAACTTTATTTTAGTCTAGGGGGAGGGTCACCCAACTTTTGTATTCATGAAAACAGCAACATTTCAAAGTGGCTTGTTTGGTGCATATTTTTTACATGTAGCTCCATGTAGCTCTCGCAGTCTCGCCCCCCTCATCGCTATCAGATGCGTCTGACCCAACAAAAATCCAGTTTGGCGCTGTTTGAGTTTGACAGTGCGCGCGCACTTCAGTACGCACTCAGAAAAAGTGCATCATGTCAGAACAGAACGCCAATGAAATGTTTACCCGGCAAAGCTTTAAAGCACGAGCAAATTATTAACTTTTGTGATTGCGAATAAGTGCAGTGTCCTGTGAGTGTAACACCACTGCTGCCATAACATGTGATGTGAATGCACGTCGAGTTTTACAGTATTGGGACTGAGGCGCCAGAACTGCAGCTGATAAAATGTGCGCTGTTGCACGATACTACCATATTTTAGTTTCCATCCTTATTTTGTTCCCACAATAATGTTAGTGAGTAAATCTACTGAAATTGCCACCATAACAGTGGAGTGTGATGTGTAAGATGTAGGGCTACCACATCTTTAAAATTGCTAAGTTAACATAATAAAATACGTAGGCCTAGACCTAGACCAAAAAACTACTTGAGGATACATTTGTTAAAATTGAGCAATTCCAGCGTTATGGACGTGACATTTGCGGTAAAAACTTGAAATATAAATTCTCAGAAAATGCATTTAATACCAATATATTGAAACATCTGTTTATATATCCATACTCCCTTAATAAAGGAGTCAAGACATTAGAAAAATATCAGTCTACACATGCGTTTTATATTTAAAATACACGTGACATGACACAAAAAACTTAACTTTTAGGTGGCAAAATATTTTTTAGTAATTCTATTAATTACACTGCGCAAACCAAAAGTAATATACCCACCGGATGAAGAAGGGTCGGCCTTTATGAGGAAAAAAAACAATGTTACAGACGTGACAGTTCTCCATTACGGACATGACCGCTCTGAAAGCGACTTTCACAGAGACCTCAAACAGAAATCACAAAGCCTTTCTTTAAAGTGAATTTCGTTTTTTATTAATTGTATCTTAATTTTAATCAATGTTTCATCAACCAATTTCCTGGATTTAATAAATAAGATATAGTAAATATAGTAAGAAAATAGATAATCATGACACGGCGGCACCGGTGAGTGAACTGGACTCTCGTCTCATAAATGAACCGAAACTCAGCGTAAGGTAGGCTTACTTGCCTCACAGACCTGAGAAATATATAGAAAGCTTGAAATGTCTACTTTTAAATAGAACAATTCAAAACGAAAGAAAACAGACTGCTCTCTGCTTATGTAATCCGTATGAAATGTGCATTTCTCTCTGGCGCATTCACTACTGTGAAGATTGCGAGTCAGCATCGTTCTTCATCTGTGCAGTCGACACAGAAAACACTTGTTTATTAATAAACAATTAAAATGTCTCCTTGCTATATTTGACATATTCATAATCATTACTTTTGCCGGTTCTTTGTGACAGCTTTTAGATGCTTTATTGGCAGCGCCACCCACATGTTGAACGCGTCACACCGCATCAGCACCGATTTTTTTGATCACCGAAATCATGATTTTTTTTAAATCTAAAATCAAAAATTGTGATACGAACCGAATCGTAGGTTTGGTCTATCGTTACAGCCCTAGTAAGATGAGAAAGCAGGAGTTTATGGTTGTAAAAAAAAACAATGGCTATCTGAACATCTTTGCCAAGCGCAAACCAGAAGTAATCAATAAATTATCGGGGAGGGTCATGCCTTTTTTCACAATCATTTTGGAGGGTCATAGAAAAATGTATTGCTGGTGAAGGGAGTGTATTTTTTGACTACAGATCTCAAAACTCCTCCGGTAGCCCTTAAATAAAAAATGAACAGTCCCTTATTTATCAAGAATGGTTGTCACTGTATAGACGTTTTCACCTTGATTATTTAACCCTTTCATGCATGAATTATGATAACCTCAGTCAGGATTTTTTTCCTATGTGTTTTTATTGCTCTTAGGGCATGAAAAACAAGAATTGATTTTTATTTTATTTTTTCAAAGAGATCTTCAGATGTCCACTTGAGTGGACAGCATGCGGTTGGTTTAAACTGAAGATATACTGTATTAAATATAAGACAATAATCAAACAGATAAAGTATGTGAATTTAACAAACTAATCAATGCAATTATATCAAATAATGTGAAAACTATAAAATATATACAAAAAATATAAATGCAAAATATTGCAATGGCTTCATACAACTTCATACAAGTTGCACTTCGCATATCTATGATATCAGAACATGAGGACGTGATTCCATCAGAATTTTCTACAGTCTGTCAAGGTACAACTGTGGAAACCACTCAGATGCTCCCTCCAGTGCACCAGAGTATGGAGATTTACCCTTATTAGCTGATAATTCTGATTATGTTCAAGATGGACATGCACATTTCTATCATAGCCCTCCTCTGAGAAAACCTAGCGATACATTTTTTCAATCTCATCTGAAATGATCAGTGTTGGAGGTAACGCATTACAAGTAACATGCATAACCCATTCAGATTACTTTTTTGATGTTACAAGTAAAGTAATGTGTTACAAGTAACATGCATTACCTAATCAAATTACTTTTTGATCTAACAAGTAATTAACTACAATAATGTGCATTACCTAATCAGATTACTTTTTGATGTAACGAGTAAAGAAACGCATTACAAGTAACATACATTACGTAATCAGATTACTTTTTGATGTTATGAGTAAAAAAACGCATTACAATAACGCACATTACATAATCAGATTACTTTTTGATGTTATGAGAAAGGAAATGCATTACAAGTAACATGCATTATGTAATCAGATTACTTTTTGATGTTATGAGTAAAGAAACGCATTAAAAGTAACATGCATTACGTAATCAGATTACTTTTTGATGTTATTAGTAAAAAAATGCATTACAAGTGTCATACATTATGTAATCACATGACTTTTTTCGGTCAATGAAAATTACATTCTAATAATACAAATACATTTATTTACAGTAGAAAAAGTCAATGCATATTAAGTTTTTAAGTTTTAAATTTCAAAAACAATATTCACATTATAATTATGAATTGTAGCTGAAATAGAGCCATTGCATGCATGACGTCCACTACAGTGGACGTCATGTGATTAATCCGAGTTTTCTCTCAATCTAAAATCAAAACTTGGAAAATTTTACTGTGATATGACTCATTAGATACTGCTTTATGCTGCAATATTTTTTTTTACCTACAAGAGTCTCCTAGGATAGAAGGAATGGGTGGATATTCTGGAGCAACTTGGCATGTCTGACTGACCCTTGGCCATCTTGGTTTGGAGGGGGAAAAAAATCGAAACACAAAGGCTTGCCACCTGGTTGCAATTTATAGGATGATGCACCAGGGTCCAATGAAGAGATTGATGTGCAACTTTGCCATAAAAACCCATGCAAATTCAAGAAAATGCTTTTTTAATAGCTGTCCACTGTAGTGACCACTATGCGTAAAAGGTGATTATGTTATTAGGATTCACGAATAAAACTGATTTGACTTGCTTTACCAATTACCAAATGAAGACGGTCTTTGAAATGTCTCGCTCTAGCAGTGAAATCACATTGTACTCACTCAGATTCATCGGTTAGTGCTCCATCACTGAATTTAGGTGGATGGTCCATAGATGCATCACTCTTCATAGACACACAGCTGAGTTCTGGAGACGCTGCTTTACGTTTCCGAACCAAAACCGGCTCAGGTTCACACATTGGAATGTCAGTACTGAAACACACAGAACAGAAAACTACAACAATTTAGACATACAGAATGAAAGAAATGAATAAGAATATGAATGTTGCGGCAGAGGCACCTGCAGGATTCTCATCTATGGTACACAGAAGAAAGAAAATGTAATCTGAAGTTTGAAAGAATTCTCAATTTTGCTTAACAGTTATTTTATTACCACATCATATCTTTGTATCAATGACGGTTTGTTGAAACCTGCATGTCCCACTGGGAAGTTCAACAGCTATATAACATCCACATAAAATGTGATTTTGTGTTCCATTGCTGCTTTTAAAGGAGCTGTATGTAAGAAATGTATTTCAATTAATCATAAAATGGCCCTGATATGTCACTAGACATTAAGAAATCATGTTCATTTCAAATACTTATATCACTGACAACAGTAGTCCGGCCAGGATATTGTCATTTAAAAAGTGAAGTTGCAGCCCTCAACTGATGTTGATGTTGTCATCTTGTGTTTTGGCCTGATACTCCACCCTCCACCTATCCACCAATCACGAAGTCAGTAGTGTTTCGGCGTCCGGGTTGCCAGCTCAGCTCTAGTTACCACAGCTACATAGCAGCCTACGTTCCTGCTGGATCCTGCAGCCTATCTGGCAACCTGGAGTCAGGGGGGAGGGGGAGGGGATACACCGCTCTACAGTAATTTGAAAGAGATTGCAGTACCAGTTTTGGCCACAATCTTACATACGGCTCCTTTAAATGAATTTGTTTCAATATAAGCATGGACGTCTTTGGCCATTGCGACATGTTTCACTGCTTTTTCAGTGTCTTGTGTCTGAGTCCCGAGTTTTTAAAAACGGCTTGTCAAGAAGTTGAACTTTTAAAAATGTATTTTGAGACCTTGCACATTTTTATGGAAGCTTATTCCTGCCACTAAATAAAAATGATTTCAGGCATTTGTCAGCGATCTCACAAAAACTGTCAGCGAGCGAAAAACGGGCCTAAAATCATTCAGTGTTAACTCGGCATAAAATATGGCAAGGGAAAGTCACCCCCAGTTTTCATAATTATTGACACATGATTACTGACATGGATTTAGAATTAAGTTATTTTTTTAAATGCACTACTAGCCTACACATAATATTAAAATAATTAATAGAAATTATTCTTTATTATGTAGTCGTGCTTTTATCAGTCCAAGTCCCAGAAACTGCTCATAGATGAAACTAAGTGTAAGAATCCATAAGTGACTGTCAGAACAAATGGATTTTCTAAAGAAACCAATGTAGCACATTTTCTTTTCACAGGATCGTTGGCTTTGTGCCCACAAATATCAGCATATTATTGGTGTTTAAGGTACCATACTATCTACAGAGAATAAAGCATCCAAACAGACGGACATGCCATTTAATTTTTAATGCATGAGAATGAATCTGGAAATATGTTTGTTCAAAGCTACCTCTGTCTCAACATTGAAGAACATCAAACACAAAATCATTTAGTTCATAAATCCATTCAGTCTCAAGATAGCAGCATTAAACTGATCTGTTCAAACTGATCCAAATTATTCACAAACAGCTTTTCTCCACAAATGTTGTTCATGTCACAAAATGGAGTCGGTTGAAATTGTTTCACTTTTGACTTAAACTGGTTGAACCAGTTTACATATTTACCAAGAGAAAAACAATGTTGTTCGTGTGTAAAACATCTACACAAGTGAAGCAGTTTTCAAAATTTCCGAATATGTCCACATCTAATCCAAATAGAAACACAAAAGTGTGTTAACAGTAATGCTCTGACTTTACATGTTAAGATGACAACAACATTGAAATACATTTCTTTTATTTGATTTACAGAAAATATCAATAAGCTCTGCAGTAACGTGATATGGATGAAATTACAAGTGAGAAAGAAATCAAAAGTGAATGTTACTCAAAAGTTGTATTATGTTCCTTCCTCTCAAGCCTATTATAATATAGACTTGAATATTTTCAGAAACTTAAATGTGTGCATCATGTCATCATAGTTAAAAAGTTTTAAACTAAAAGTTAATATTGAATAACTTACATTTTAGACACGATACCATTGTCAAACAGGCGACGTGCAGTAGAATAGGTGTGCAATAATTCTGACTAAAATACACATTTTGCTTAAAACCTTTTTTATTAGAAATATACATGTAACACCAGTAACTATATTTATGAGAGCACTAACAGTAATGCACTATTGTTGGTACAGTCCAGTGTTATTTTGGTCACGTTTCTATAATGAACTATCATGGAAAAATGTATTAAAGAGAACATCCAGCAAGATATATCCGTAACCTTTAAAGGCATAGACTACTTCACAAATGTGTGGTCTATAATAAACAGAATAGAACAAATGAAAACCGTTGTAAGTATATCAGTAGGCCTAAATTACACAACATTCAGTTAAGTAATATATAGATTAACATAGGCTAAGTGGGATAACTGCGTGCTGATTTCAAGCTCAAAGCCCGATATGAAAACGTTTCACTTTGTGACGCAGTTTAGAATGCATTCATTTTACTGGCAAATCTCGACATTCAAAATAATATAAACTAGAAAAATGCATTTCCGGAGGAACTGCGAAGTGTGCTTGCTTGGGTGCGGTTCACTAACGTTAGCAGGTAGTGGATAAGGGTGCGTTGAAGTTTGCTTGATCTGAGAATTTCAACAATAGTACTTTTTTCAAGCAAAAAGGTGAAAAGTTATGTGCATTAAGAGACATGTCTGCAATGTAGACTAGTGCCAATGGCATTGTTTATGTGGCTTGGTTGTTGGTTTTGAAATATTTGGTTATGAATATACAGCAGAGAGTGGGAGTGTTTTGGGAGATGAAATAGTATTGAAAAGGAGTTGACAGTCTTCATTTACTGTATCCAATAAGCCAATACAAAACTCACTCAGCTGTTCTGTGGTTGAGTGTTCCCTTTGATTAGGAACAAATTTACTATCTCAAATTAAGGTCTACCGTAATTAGCGTGATGCTTTGATTGCTGCTGTCAAGATGGTTGTCATCACCTACACAGAAACGCTGATTTTTATAGCCTACCGTCAGTCCTCATATTGTAATTAAATGAAAAACGCAATGCAATCGCAACCCGCTGCCATTTCAGGGCTTGAATTTTGGTGCGGGAATGTGGGGATTGCGCATAATTTAAACCATTCCCGCAAGGTTAGCTTTTATAGTGTGAGCAATTCCCGCACAAATATATTCGCTTCATCTCAGAGCAAATGATTAAAAAAAATAAATTCACAGATGCGAGAAAAAACGAACCAACTGATCAGCTTGCAGCGTAACAACATTGAATGCTCGGCCGAACAGCTGATCATAGCTGTACAGGGTGCCTTATTATTTTTCATCTCCATAAATATATCTAGTAGTAAAGCTAATGCAAAGGATAGAAATCAATTAATCTTTTGCTGATACTTCCTTGTCATCATGGAGAGCGCAGTTCATGGTTGCATAGCAACGACAGACGCCACGGGAGAGCAAGTGCTTGTAGAAAGGAGACAGCAGCGTGCTCGCGCTTTCCACTTGTTTTTACACATCTAGATCGACGTTGTTGATTGTTTGAGCATGTAACTGCGCATTTCTCCTTGTTTTCTATTGTTATGCGCAGCATATTTCCCGCGCGCACAAACACAGCCACAGACAATGAATTGTTCGGTTAGCGAAGAAGAGCATGATGTATTTTGTATAAAGTTTTTTTTTGTTTTGTTATTAACTGTTTTGAGAACTGGAAATGCACAATTCATGCATACAAATCTGTAGATATTAATAAATGAAGAGGATTAAATTAGACCGATGCATCAAAAGTTATACCCCCCTCCCTCCCTCTCAGTTTAAAAAACGACATTCAGGCCCTGCATTTATTAAGACAAACCTAGTAAAAATGAATGCAGTCTATTCACTGACTTGGCAGCTCTGTGAAATGTAATACAACAGTGCCACCTACTGTCTAAATGCATTAACATTAAAAGTGTGAGGTGAAACTCTTTTGCATAGACATAGGTAAATGGGTTTGTCAATTAGCCTGAAATTTAAAAAAGAAAACAATTTCAGATCTTGTGTATCCTCACATTGGAGTCCCGAATTCATGTACAAAGTTTGGTTTCGATACGTGACAGAGTTCCTGAGATATGGACGACTTCCTGTTTGGCGACTACACCACCGATTTTGTTTGACTGTGACGGGCAAACGCTTCCGAAAATCAAAAATCCTTCTAGTAACTTTTGTGAGGCTTGGTCCAAGGATCATGTACGTCCAGTTTCGTGAAGTTCGGACCAAATTTGTGACCTGTGAAAATTTAGTTTCGCTTTCTGTTCAATCCAATATGGCGGACGAACAACATGGACTCGTGATGTCATCTTCGCGAGCAACTTACACCAGTACTGACCGGACGTTTTAAAGTTGGAACGGTGTCTCTGTCTCAAAGGGCCTAGGCGCAGGAGCTGGCCAAATAGGGGGGGGGGGGGTGGGGGGGGTTTGCCAAATGATGCGAAATTTTGGAATTTTTTTTTTTTTTTATCTTGTACATCCTCACATTGGAGTCTCGAGTTAATATACAAAGTTTGGTTTCGATGCGTGACAGCGTTCCTGAAATATGAACTACTTTCTGTTTTGGCGACTACACCGCCGATTTCGTTTGACTGTGACGGGCAAACGCTTCAAAAAATCAAAAATCCTTCTAGTAACTTTTGTGAGGCTTGGTCCAAGGATCATGTACATCCAGTTTCGTTAAAGGCACACTATGCAGCTTTCCGTTTTTGTCAAACAGCGACCCCTAGAGTCGCTGTGGAGTACTTGTATTTAACGTTACTGTCGTAAATAGCACTCGCGCAGAGCCGTCTCTGCACTCACGGCCTGATCCCTTCCGCCCTCTATACCGGTACCTGTTCAATAGGATGGAAGCTGTAATGATTGGAAATAAGGTGTGGCCCCTTTAAGAGCTGCGCGCGCCCTGTTGAACTGTCGTCGGCAGTCTGTGTTGTATCATGTGCACCTCAAACACCCGTATGCGGGTTATTTCAGTTTGATGCTCATTCTTATCCTACTTTTGTTTATCAAGTAAAGATGTGGATGGTAGAACGGGTGACAGACAGTTACACGAGTTCGACTGGGGAATAAAGTGCAAGTTGTGAGATGCCAATCGCCTCCGTGAGTCTGTCTGGCTCTCGGTAATAACTTCATCTGTGAGCTATCCCTATTTCTCCTCCTGACAGAACGCGTTACAAAGCGTCGGACATCGAACAGGCACAGATAACCTCTGAAGATGTCTACTAGTCCATCAATAAGAACGATATTTACTCGAGTCTGACTCATTGCTCGGTCAGTCTGCCGTTTCCGTTCTTTCGTCCTCCGATAAAGCTTTCCTAGCTTTGTGTGCAGTGCCGTAAAGCAATTTGTTACATCGCGAGACCTGATATCACGCGATACTTCCTGACACGACCCGCCGCCCCAAAGTTGCAAGGGTGGTTTTTCCACTCACAGGCGCTCGGGGGATGCGCGACGACCACCATTCAACCCGAAACAAGTCATATAACTATTCCAATGACTCCGAAGCTGTTCGGTTAAGGTAAAAAAGTTACTTGGTGCACCTTTAAGTTCGGACCAAATTTGTGACCTGTGAACATTTAGTTTCCCTTTCTGTTCAATCCACTATGGCGGCGGACGAACGACATGGACTTGTGATGTCATCTTCGCGAGCAATTTACACCGGTACTGACCGGACGTTTTGAAGTTGGAACGGTGTCTCTGTCTCAAAGGGCCTAGGCACAGGAGTTGGCCAAAATGTATCTCCCGGGAATAATAATAATAAGAAGAAAACTTAAGAAGAACAATAAGTGTGCTACTTTCAGCAAGCACACTTAATTACAAAGGCGAAATATATAAGAAAACTCACCCGTAATCATTAACGCACAGAGAAAACACATATACAAAGTTGAAGAACAGTAAAGCTAGCCTGGTTTGTAACTCAGCTGCCGAGTCTGCATGTTCGCCGCCCGTACCCGAGTAGGCCTTCACCTGTGTGCACTGGGCAGCCTGCAGATCGAGGCGGGGCCCGTTTCTGAGGCTTTGCGTGTTGCTGCACGTGTCGCCCTATGGAATTACTTTTGTGCCAATAATAATGAATGTAACTTCAAGAAACGAATGAACTAAAGAACTAAAGATTCTCGCTCTGTCAGTCTCCTTAAAAGAGGCGACTGCAGACGTGTATTTCGCAGCCAACGAGCACGTTCCATAACCCGCTCGCCTGCACCCAAACGCCGTTTTCACGGCGACCCAGAGATATCCCATAAAGAGTGTAATTTCTGGTTACCCGGCTCATACCGATAGTGCTCTGAGTGTAGAAAATGTGCCCACTGCCCAGTGTTCACCCCTACACACAAGCACTTTTTCCCCTGTGTCAGAGCCCACTCTCATAAAGCTGGCATGTGCCGCTCGAGTGTTAGATGTAGAAAATGTGTCCATGATACAGTGCCCACACCTACTCACTGCCCGCTCTGCTACACAGTCATTCCAAGAGAAAAAACACAAAGCCGGCACACACCGGCTATGGTATTGTAAGTCCTGTGCCCCCTCGCAAGCGCTCACACTTACTGTTAAACACAAAACCCCCGGCGCTACACACGCGCCCCAGGCTTCTCTCCATGAAACTTTCCCCACCCAAAGCGGCCGGGATGTTACATGCAGAAAGGCCAACCGCCGCTCTCAGCGCGCCGCTGTATTCAAGCACCGAGAGCACGCTCACCGCGCCGTTAACTCTGACTCAGGTTCACGAGCCCACGCTGTGTGGAGACCGGAACTGAGAGGCCATTCTACCCCTAGCTATACATGCAAAAGCATGGGAAGCTATTACAGGAGTGTCAGAATGGGTGCTCAATACAGTAGGGCTATTCGCTGCAATTCGCCCGCCGTCCCCCGTGCTATCGTACATGGACCGAGACGAGAGTGAATCAGGAAGTAGCACACCTACTTCAGGCAGAAATAGAAAAACTGCTAGGCAAAGGGGCCATAGAGTCAGTACCACCTTCCCAGAGCGAGTCAGGCTTTTACAGCTGGTACTTCCTCATGCCGAAGAAGGATGGAACTCTCAGACCTATCTTAGATCGGAGTTATTTGAACAAAGCTCTCATGAGGCGACCGTTCAAAATGAGGCGACCGTTCAAAATGCTCACGACCAGACAGATCCTCGCACATATTCGCCCGAGTGACTAGTTTATCTCTCTCGATCTGAAAGACGCCTATTTTCAGATTCAGATAATACCCAGTCACAGGCCATTCTTGAGATTCGCCTTCGACGGTCAGGTATATCAATACACCGTCCTTCCAATACACCGCCTGTCTTTAGCACCTCGTACATTCACGAAGTGCATGAATGTTGGGCTGCAATGCTCTTCTGGCTGGACTTCCATCATGTGCAACTAAACCTCTGCAAATGATCCAGAACGCTGCAGCTCGTCTTGTCTTCAACGAGCCCAAGAGGGCCCACGTCACTCCTCTGTTCATCTCTCTGCACTGGCTACCTCTCGCTGCTCGCATCAAGTTCAAGGCATTGACGCTTGCTTACAGATCCATCACAGGCTCAGCTCCCTCCTACTTTCACTCACTCCTACGAGTCTACATCCCTACCAGAAGCCTACGATCGGTCAAAGAGCGACGTCTCGTGGTTCCAACACAGAGAGCCACAAAATCACTTTCCAGAACATTCTCATTCACAGTCCCATGCTGGTGGAATGCGCTCCCCACCCTCATCCGGAATGCAGAATCCCTGACAACATTCAAAAGACAGCTGAAAACCCATCTCTTCCGTGAGCACTTAACCTCATAAAATAAAATAAAAATAAAAATAAAAAACTTTCCCTTTAAAACCTCACTTATCGGGCTTATGCTACTCTGAATGCCTGAACTTTGTATTTTGAGCACTTCTTGCGTTGCTTTTGCCTCTTCCTGATGACTCGCTTAATTTAGTCCTAATTTGTAAGTCGCTTTGGATAAAAGCGTCTGCTAAATGACTAAATGCATGGACGTGGCTCTCGCCCCCCTCAGAAGTCAGGGTGTGCGAATACTGAACTATCTGGACAATTGGTTGATTCTGGCACAGTCAGAGATGGAACTAATATCTCACAGAACGTTGCTTCTCAACCATCTGGATAATTTGGGTCTCACGGTCAACTGGACCAAGAGCTCATTACTGCCCAGTCAGACAGCCTCCTTTCTAGGAATAGAACTGGACTCTGTCTATGACGGCCCGCCTGTCGTCACAGCGCGCGCGCTGTGTTCAATGCCTGGCCGCTTCATTCCAGAAGGGCAGCCTTGTTCCCCTGAAAACCTTTCAGAGAATGTTGGGCTGTATGGCCTCAGCCGCAGCAGTACTTCAGTTAGGCTTGCTTCATATGCAGCCCCTACAGCGCTGACTGAACGCACGAGTACCACACCGAGCTAGGGCTTCCGGCGGTCTGCGTATCAGGGTGACTCAGAGCTGTGTTTCAGCTCTGAAGCCCTGGACAGCGGCCGAGAGGTACCAGTCGGGAGTGAGAATGGAGTGCGAATACTGAACTATCTGGACAATTGGTTGATTCTGGCACAGTCAGAGATGGAACTAATATCTCACAGAACGTTGCTTCTCAACCATCTGGATAATTTGGGTCTCACGGTCAACTGGACCAAGAGCTCATTACTGCCCAGTCAGACAGCCTCCTTTCTGGGAATAGAACTGGACTCTGTCTATGACGGCCCGCCTGTCGTCACAGCGCGCGCGCTGTGTTCAATGCCTGGCCGCTTCATTCCAGAAGGGCAGCCTTGTTCCCCTGAAAACCTTTCAGAGAATGTTGGGCTGTATGGCCTCAGCCGCAGCAGTACTTCAGTTAGGCTTGCTACGTATGCAGCCCCTACAGCGCTGACTGAACGCACGAGTACCACACCGAGCTAGGGCTTCCGGCGGTCTGCGTATCAGGGTGACTCAGAGCTGTGTTTCAGCTCTGAAGCCCTGGACAGCGGCCGAGAGGTACCAGTCGGGAGTGAGAATGGGCGCTATCTCGTACCGGAAGGTTATCTCGACAGACGCCTCCAACCTAGGCTGGGGCGCCCTCTACGAGGGCAGACCGGCTTTTGGCCAATGGTCAGACCGGGAGAAATGCCTTCATATAAACTGTCTAGAGATGATAGCGGTCGAGAATGCTCTGAAACATTTCCTCCCACACCTGCGGGGCTACCATGTACTGGTTCGCACAGACAACATGTCAGTGGTGGCCTATGTGAACCGCCAGGGCGGTGTCAGATCCAGATATCTCAATGCTCTGGCAGAACGCCTCCTCGTTTGGGCTCAGCACTCCCTGCTCTCACTGAGAGCCGTGCATGTGCCTGGTCGCCTGAACGACGGTCCAGACAGACTGTCCAGAGACAACGTTCCCCCAGGGGAATGGTCTCTGCATTCTCAAACAGTCCAGCTGCTGTGGTGCCGCTACGGCAAAGCGAATGTCAACCTATTTGCGTCAAGAGACAGCGCTCACTGCCCAGTATTCTTCTCGAAGAGCGAGGACGCGCTGGCCCAGCTGCCCTTTGTACGCTTTTTCCCCGATCTCGATGTAACCACAGGTAATCAGGAGAATCAGGGAGAATGGCAGCTCGGTGCTCCTCATATCCCCGCGATGGGAGAACCAAATTTGGTTCCCGGAGCTGATGCGGCTGACGGACATACCCCCATGGCCGATTCTGGCGAGAAGGGATCTCCTCTCTCAAGCCGGCGGCTCGATCTGGCATCCTCATCCAGAGCGCTGGTCTCTGCATGCATGGATAATCAACGGATACCCGTTGCTCTGCCAGAAGGGGTTGTGAACACAATCACGCAGTACAGAGCTCCTTCTACTAGAAGGCTCGACGCGTCTAAATGGTATGTGTTCACCGGCTGGTGCGCCGACAAGAATCTAGACCCACAAACGTGTGGAGTCTCGGGGGTACTTTGTTTCCTTAAAGAGCTGCTGGATGCGGGCAGAACTCCTTCCACGCTCAAAGTTTATGTGCTGGCCATTGGGGCGTTCGCAGATTCGACATGCGACCAGTCAATAGGAAGGAACGAGCTCGTCATCCGCTTCCTTAGAGGAGCCAGGAGGATGAATCCCCCGCGGCCCCCGTCAGTTTCTATTTGGGATCTTTCTATAGTCCTGGAGGCCTTGAAAGCACATCCCTTCGAACCCTTGCAGACGGTGGACCTGAAATACCTTTCGCTCAAAACCGCGCTTCTGGTAGCCTTATCATCAGACAAGCGTGTGGGTGACTTGCATGCGTTATCTGTTAACACCGCATGTCTCGAGTTTGGACCCAATGACTCTAAAGTCATCCTCAAACCGAGACATGGCTATGTCCCCAAAGTGCTGGGCACTCCATTCAGAGCACAGGTTATTACATTATCGGCTCTACCTGCATCCGGTGGCAAGCTCGATGTTAACCTCCTCTGCCCTGTTAGAGCGTTAAGGATTTACGTCACGCGCCCCGCCGCCTTCAGGCGCTCGGAGCAGCTCTTTTCGTTTCATTCGGTGGGCGCGTCAAAGGTCTCGCCACCTCGAACAGAGTCTGTCCAGATGGATAGTGGACGCTATCGCGGCAGCGTATGCGTCTAAAGACCTGCAGTGCCCTTTGGGCATTAGGGCTCACTCCACTAGAGGCATGGCCTCTTCGTGGGCTTGGTCCAGCGGGATTTCTATTCACAACATTTGTATGGCGGCAGGCTGGGCCTCCCCCACTACATTTGTTAGGTTCTATAACCTAGAAGTCCCTGCCTTGCAGGCTAGACTTTTGTCAGTCTAACTTATGAGTATGTGCTGTTCAGAATTCGTTCATGTGCAGGCTACTCTCACGTTTATCCCAGCTCTCCTGGTTGAGCTGCACTATGAGGATTGATATGTGGCCCTGGGACTTATGTGGTGGATGCTTGGTGCGCACGGCGTTGAAAAAGGGTTCCTGTAGCGTAAGCAACTTACGCAATACGAGAGAACCTCTCATAAGAGAACGTACTCGGTTACTAACGTAACCTTGGTTCTCTCTAGAAGAGGGAACGAGTATTGCGTAACCCGCCGTGCTCACGCCCCGAGCTGATCTTGCTTCAGTCGATGAAAACCAGGTAAGCAGCCCCCGAGCCCGTCCTTTTATACACTAAGCTGCTGCAACGTGTTGACAATATATACAAAATTAAAGATAATTTTTTGGCTTCATGTCTCGAGAAAAGATGACTTTACCCGTAGCGTAAGCAACTTACGCAATACTCGTTCCCTCTTCTAGAGAGAACCGAGGTTACGTTAGTAACCGAGTACGTTTTAATTTATGCTTCTGAAGTTTTCATTCGCCGTTCTGACACATTTCTCTCGTGGGGGCGGGGCTAGTAGCAGTGTGTTCTTATTGGCTACTGAGTTTTTGATTGACAGCTTCTTCACCTGGAAGTGAAGACGTCAGTGGTGTGTTTATGTGTGGATGTGAGCGTCTGTAATCGCAGCTTTCTATTTCATTTTAGTGATATTAAGTTTATATCTGTATTTATTTGACTGATGCCATAGGACCAGAGTGCTGTCAATCACTGCCTGATTCAACTTTGGCAATGTAAAGCCTTTTTTTTTACCATGCAAAGCTATTTAAACCTGAATTTCTCAATAGCTGATTAATTTGCGATGCAGAGTTTTTGAAAGAGGAGAGACACGACGTGACCACAGAACACGTCTCTGTTCATAATATGTAAACACTCAATTATTTTGAAGTATCACCCTGGTCGCAATATTTATTCTGATAACTTTTGTGTGATAAAGATGACTGATAAAGCTATTATATGTAGCTAGTATGAGTAACAAATGCTTTTTCTGTGTCCATATTTGACTAATAATAATGCAAAAATTGCACTTCAAATTAACATTTCTGAGAAAAATGTTTAATCTTTAATAGTCTTTAATAATAAATATATGTCCAAATTAAAAACTTAATACATGCAAGTAATTATGACTGAAAACATCCAGCAACTAGGGAATACACAGCCATGGATATATTTATATATATATATATATATAGGGCTATACAGCCATCTACTGGTTACACAACAGTATTACAGATGATAAATGCTGCATGACTCCGAGGTAAATATGTAGTACTGTAAAATCCCTTAAAACATTTATATAATTTGTTTGGAATAAATATTTTAAGTCTGCAACTTGTTACTGTATGTGGAGTTCAAAGCAGTTTGTATTGTTAGATTATAATACATTTCCTCTCTCATTTTCCAGGGAGTGGAGCAACTGTTCCATAAACAAAATTCTGATGCTGACTCAGAGGATGGAGTGATAGTACCAGAGATCCACTGTCCCCATCAGACAATAATCTTACTTTGTTCAGACACATCACCTTTGAATGACTGGGATCTTGATCTTCAGACACCTGATTTATTTTATTTTAATATAAACTAACAAATATTTTAATTTCCTCTAGATTAAAACAAACAGTTCACAAGTATACAAGAAGGTTGCACTTTATTCTTATTAGTCTATGCTGATCTTAGATTAGCATACCAACAGCATATGAATGTTAAGGGGATAGTTCACCCAAAAAATTAAATTCTCACTTATTTTACTCACCCTCATGCTGTTCCAGATGCATTTTACTTTCTTTCTACAGATAAACACGAATTAAGATTGTAAGGAAAGTAATCCATCTCTGCGAGTCCTAAAGACGCTTTAAAAACCACACACAGTGACCGTGACAGTAATCCATGCGACCTCAGTGGATGAATTAATGTCTTCTGAAGTCAAACAATAGGCTAGATAAGAAAAATGCTAATAATGTAAACTGTTTTAACTATTAAAAATCACTTCCGACCAACTGTCTTACGTACATGGGTTACAATCCACTTGTATTATATGGACTCACAAATATGGATTATTTCCTTAAAAATCTGTTTATGTTTATGTGAAGAAGAAAGTCATATACATCTGAGATGGCATGAAGGTGAGTAAATGATGAGAGAATCCTCATTTTTTGGGTGGACTATCCTTGTACTGCTTGTATCCAGTCACTGCTTTGTTAATTGTACTGCAACAGTAGATGTTCAAATAATCATTGCATCATTTAAAATGTATATGAATTTTTTATATGTATTCTGTATTTGTAATTTTTCATTGTGTATAGTAATGTATATCATGAGAATACTGTGCATTACATGTATTATGCAGTTAATGTTTTGTGGATTCTGGTCTTTCCTGTCACAACATAATTGCATCCAAGACTCTGATACTTGCATATATGCTTTAGTGACAATAAAGAATGTAAATTTATTTGAATTCATATTTTCAATTACATTAATTAAACTGGTTGTATAAGTCACAATTGAAACGGTTGATGATTGTTTTAAGTGATCATTAATTTTGATGGTGTAAATGTATATCATGCTAACAATGAGTAGTGAGATGGCCATGGTTGCCAACCTTGATTACCTGGTTGAAGTGAAACTTTCTTGACAGCTGAATATATCACACACGTTTGCTAGTATTCTCTTTAAATTGTAACAGCTCAACCTAATCAGATCATAAATGTAAAAGAATCATCAGGAATAAACAAATATTCCCCGAAAACATTGGACACTACAATATTTAATAATAATAATAATAACATATTTTATTTGTAAAGCACTTTTCATAGTTAAAAACAATCCCAAAATGCTACAGAGTATAAACAAAGTTAAAAACGAACAAAGTTAAAAATAAAAAGTTAGCAAAAAGTAAAAAATGCTTGCTTAAAAAGATAGGTTTTTAGTCCTTTCTTAAAAGAGTCTATGGCTTGAGGAGCCCTTAGGTTTTCTGGAAGGGAATTCCAAAGATGCGGTGCGGCTGAACAGAAGACTCGATCCCCCATAGTGCGGAGCTTAGTTCTGGGTGGCTGAAGAAGGGCTTTGTTTCCAGAGCGGAGGTTGCGTGAAGAGTTTTGTTTTGTGAGTAGTCCCTTTAAGTAGGGGGGTGCGTTGCCATGAATGCATTGATGGGTAAGTAGGATGATTTTATAGTTAATCCTGTATGAGACAGAAAGCCAGTGGAGTGAGTGAAGAATGGGAGTGATATGGTCATATTTCCTTATCCTCATTAGGATCCTTGCAGCACTGTTCTGAATGTATTGTAGTTTTTGAAGGCTTTTTCCAGGAATCCCAAAGAGGAGAGCGTTGCTGTAGTCCAGCCTCGAGGATACAAAAGCATGGACAAGTATTTCAGCATCTGACAGACCAAGTGTGGGACGGAGTTTAGCAATGTTCCTTAGGTGATAGAAGGAGGTCTTACACAGATGTTTTATGTGGGCGTCAAATGTAAGTTGAGCATCAAATCTTACGCCCAGGTTGGTGACTGTCGATGATAGTGGAATGTTTTGACCAGAAAAAGAGATGTGGGTTATGGGTGATGACTGGACCTGGTGTGGTGTACCAACTATCTTCTGTTTTGGAGCTATTTAGCTGTAGGAAGTTTGCCTTCATCCATGCCTCAATCTCCTCAAGGCAGTAGCTCAATGATGACAGAGTGGCTGTAGATGGGATGAGTTGGTTTTTATATACAGCTGAGTGTCATTGGCATAGCAATGAAATGATATTCCATGCCTGTTGATTATGTGGCCAAGGGGAAGAGTATAGATGGTGAACAGAATCGGGCCGAGAACCGACCCTTGTGGGACACAGCATGTGACTGTATGCGTCTGAGACTTTACACCTCCCAAAGAAACATACTCTGTTCTTCCAGACAGGTAGGATTGGAACCAGCTTAAAGCAGTGTCAGAGAGTCGGATAGTATGATGGAGGCGCTGAAGGAGGATATTGTGATCAACCGTGTCAAAAGCTGCAGATAGATCCAGTAGGATGAGGAGCGATGGTGTGCCGGTGTCAGCCACCATCAACAGGTCATTTGTGTTTTTTTAATTTTTGTGTCATTTTAAGTATTATATACAGTACTTTAATGTACAATTACACCTGAATAGACTGAATAGATCTCTTGTGCTCCTAAAAGCTTCTGTCGACAAAGTAGTAGCAGCAGGTAAATACAGATAAAATTAAAAAACAAACATAACTTAATATCACTAAAATGAAATAGAAAGCTGCGCTTACAGACGCTCAAATCCACACATAAACACACCACTGACGTCTTCACTTCCAGGTCAAGAAGATGTCAGTAAAAAACTCCAATGAGAACACACTGCCACTTGCCCCGCCCCCACGAGAGAAATGTGTCAGAACGGAAACTCAGGGAGCGTAAACGAAAACTTAAGAAGCATAAATAAACTCTGGAAGCGCATTTGTAAGTTCAGATCAGCAAAAGAAATATGAGAAATAGTTAGCAAACCATGCAGTGTATTAAATACAAAGTAAAAAATTTTGCCTGCGATTTATTCTTTTTCAATTTCAAAGATATTTTATTCAGTTACAACTTATATTTTCAATAGTTTCTTGAAAAGTTACGTTCATTATTATTGGCACAAAAGTAATTCCATATATCGCCCCGCCCACATTGGTTAGTGGCAGAGTAATCCAAGAAGAGGCTTGTTTAGGCTTGTTTGAGATGAGCAAAATCTGCGCAGAACCGATTCCCGGTGATCAGCGCGAGATGCATGCCGGTTAGAAATGTGTCCGAGTGCGGTCCGCCTTGCTCTGATGTCATGCTGACGTATGTCAAAAATCTCTCGCGAGCGCAAGGCGGACGTGTCGGATTCTGCAGTCGGGCACAGTTACTCTCCACTGACTGCGCTGATCAAAAGCACGATGGGAAACGACTTGCTTGACTACACAGCTTATTGCTCAAATATGCTTTTAATATAAAAGCAACAGAACTTAAATTACATCCAGTTTATTAGCAACACTGTGCACTAGCCTACTAGCCTACTCTCGCATACATTTCAGGCGAGGCTAGGCGCATCTCGAACAAGCTTTTTGAGATGCGCACTTGCCTCGCCTGAAATGTATGCGGGAGTAGGCGGCTGCAGTGAGAGGAGGACTGAAAAAAGTACAGGCAAGACGGACAGTTCTCTCTTCTCGCAGTGGATCAGACACCTGCGAGATCAAAGATGAATATCGCGGGATTCACATTCGTCCATGTCATTGTTAATAAACTGGATGTAATTTTATTTCTGTTGCTTTAGTATAAATATAATGAACAAGACACCCAAAGTAGGCTACTATTTATTTACATTAAAAAATAAGCCTACGTGTTTATCAATCTTATTTTTCTTTAAATATATATACGTATATATATTTTTTTTTATAAAAATGACATCACATAACCAACTTTGCAACCTGTCAGAGGGTTTGGGAATATTCACACATCATTTATACACATAAAACAGAGTTTTAAAATCAAACATTTGAAAAGAGATCAATACATCATGGTTGTTTAAACCAATGAGCATTAAGCTGTGTTGTCAGCAAGTCGTTACCCATCATGCTTTTAGGCTTGTTCGACTTCATGCAGGGGTGCTTCCATGTCTATGGGTGCTTCTACCTCTAATATATTTTGATAGGAGGCTGACTCGGGACGAAGAACAACAGACGCTCGCTTTGCATGTTCAGTTACTTTACTGACAAAATAATATATAGAGCTAATTTGCTACAGTTTTGTGATCTGTTGCATCCCAATTATGACATGGTTTAAATTGTTCCATTTGAATTAGTATATACTGTATTAGCAGATCCTCAATAAAACTGAAAAATAATTAACAGATGTAAACTGAGAACAACATCGCGCAGAAAAAAAGGTCTGATTTTTTTTCTGTTCAGACTGCAGTCGCTTAGCCTATATATCCAGAATGGTTGTCACTGTATGGACATTTTCACCTTGATTATTTAATCAAGGTGATTATGTTATTAGGATTCACGAATAAAACTGATTTGACTTGCTTTACCAATTACCAAATGAAGACGGTCTTTGAAATGTCTCGCTCTAGCAGTGAAATCACATTGTACTCACTCAGATTCATCGGTTAGTGCTCTATCACTGAATTTAGGTGGATGGTCCATAGATGCATCACTCTTCATAGACACACAGCTGAGTTCTGGAGACGCTGCTTTACATTTCTGAACCAAAACCGGCTCAGGTTCACACATTGGAATGTCAATACTGAAACACACAGAACAGAAACGTACAGCAATTTAGACATACAGAATGAAAGAAATGAATAAGAATATGAATGTTGCGGCAGAGGCGCCTGCAGGACTCTCATCTATGGTACACAGAAGAAAGAAAATGTAATCTAAAGTTAGACAGAATTCTCAATTTTGATTAACAGTTATTTTATTACCACATCATATCTTTGTATCAATGACGGTTTGTTGAAACCTGCCTGTCCCACTGAGCAGTTCAACAGCTATATAACATCCACATAAAATGTGATTTTGTGTTCCATTGCTGCTTTTAAATTAATTTGTTTCAATATAAGCATGGACGTCTTTGGCCATTGCGACACGTTTCATTGCTTTTTCAGTGTCTTGTGTCTGAGTGCCGTGTTTTTAAAACGGCTTATCAAGGAGTTGAACTTTTAAAAATGTATTGAGACCTTGTACATTTTTATGGAAGCTTGTTCCTGCCACAAAAAACAAAAAACAAAATGTAATTGCGACTTTTTCTGACAATTGCATGATGTGAACTCAAAAGTGAGTTATAAAGTCAGAATTGTGAGATAGGGGTAGGGCTGGGGAAAAAATCGATTTGATTTAAAAATCGAGTTGGTAGGTCAAATCGATTCATATTTTCAAAAAATCGATTTTTTAGATTTTTTCTCCCCCTCTTCAGCGTACAATACATACATTTTGCATTCGCCAAATCTTCCTTCAGGGTTTCCGTAGCACGCTCGCTGTGGCGCAGCCCTCGATGCTTCACGACATAGACTAGCATGTTTAATTTTTTAACAGTCCTCCACGACGACGGCGCGCGAGTGAGTGAGTGAGTGAGAGTGTGTGTTCGCGAGTGAGCGAGTGTGTGTGAGCGAGAGTGAGTGATGAGTGTGTACTTGTTTTCATGACAACTGAGGACATTTTTATGAAAACACACCTGCAAATGAGGACACTCTGGAAAATACGTGACTTATGAGGACATTTTGGGGGTCCTCATTTTTCAAATGGCTTTAAAAACATACTAAGCAGTGTTTTTTTTAAAATGTAAAAATGCAGAATGTTTCCTGTGATGGGTAGGTTTAGGGATAGGGGCAGTGTAAGGGGATAGAATATACAGTTTGTACAGTATAAAAACCATTACGCCTATGGAATGTCCTCACAAATCACATAAACATGGCTGTGTGTGTGTGTATGTGTGTGTGTGTTTGTGAGAGAGAGAGAGAGAGAGAGCGAGAGAGAGAGAGCGAGAGAGTGCGTGTAACGTTATGTGAGTGAGTGTGTGTGTAGGCTATGTGAGTGAGCTTGTGTATATGTGCAAGTGAATTGTGTGAGACGGCTCACGATGACTGGTCGGAAAACAACGTGTAGTCTGACATGTTTCTTGTCCTAAAGATTTTTAGGAGTCAAAATCATGTAATCTGACACAGTGACTATCATAACAGACAAAAAAAATCGTGTAATCTGAACATAAGAGTTATCTCAGGATTTTTTGTTGTTTTATTAGCTCAATCCAAATACAGTATAAATAATTTGGATGTTTAACCATCTTTGTTGCACACTGCACATGACTTTTCAGTTAGAGAAAGGGGTTGCCTTTGCAATTTTGTTTATGTTGATGCACTTTAATTAAATACAATAAATATATATTTTTAAAATATATTTACAGTTTGCATTTATTTTGTTTTAAATGGAAAATCGAATCGAATAGTAAATCGAGTTTTTTATCAAAAAAATCACAGATTTTTTTAGGGGAAAAAAAATCGCCCAGCTCTAGATAGGGGACCCTATTTTAACGATCTAAGCGCATGGTTTAAAGCACACGGCGCTAGTGCACTTAGGTCGTGTCCAAATCCACTTTTGCTAGTTTAACGATGGGGAAAATGGTTGGTGCGCCCAGCATATGGTCTGAAAGGATTGTCCCTATCTTAATGAGTAATGGGTGCGTTTTGGGCGTAACCTGCAATAAACCAATCAGAGTGTAATTTCCCATTCCCTTTAACCCTCTGGGGTCTGAGGTGTTTTTGGGGTCCTTGAGATGTTCTGACATGCCCTGACATTTGTGCTTTTTTCAGTTGCTTATAAACATATTAATGGCGAAGGTGTAATTACACTCTATTTTGCACAAACAGGGCTACCATAATATGTGAGCAACATGTATGTACATGTTTTCATTTTTGAGAGAATAATGTTTATGCATGGTTATTGAAAAAAATAAAAATGAAAGTTTCTGAAATAAGGCCACAAAACACATACTAAATATGTGTCAATAAGACTTTTGACTAATGGATGTCATCGCCTAGAGTTTTCTTCAAAATGATGTGAAAATCATCCTGCCTAATCATTCACATAAAACGATACATTGATTTAAATTTTGTGAAACACTTTTAGTTTGGAAAGGCAATATTCGGATGGGGCGTAAACAATCCAACACCATCATGCATATTTAGTAGTTCACACCTGATGAGACAATGCCCCTGCATACTTAATGAGCCATTCATTCAGGTGTGTCACCTATAGCCACAAGAAAGAATACAAGAGCAATATATATATATATATATATATATATATATATATATGTAAGGAATAATTGACGACAGGCCGTTGAATTATTAGAAAAATAATGCACACCCGAGGTGGTAATGCGGTCACGACGCGAAGCGGAGTGGCCGTTCACCTCGGGTGTGCATTATTTTTCTAATAATTCAACGGCCTGAAGTCAATTATTCCGCTTATACTACAGTTACCACACCTCGAAACATTGTTCAGATTATGTATTTCAAGACGTTTGTTAAGCTTTTGTCATTAAAACGCTCTTGTATGTAGGACTAATTTCTTACGCATCTAATTCAATGCCTCCGTTGCTAATTCCAAAATGTCATTTTAGAGTTAGTAACGGAGGTTTGAGCCACTGATAGCAGACTAATGCTGGGGACACACGACTAGCTGACACATTCTCTGACTGTTTTCATCGCAGCATATTTTAAACACCGACTTTGAACCGCGTTGAACACAGACTGAACGCGCTGAACACGCGTTTGGGCATAATCAGTCATACGTATCAAATTACATTCATAACCGGCCTTAAAGTGTGTCCCCAGTTATTAATGCAGTTATTAGAGAGAGAGATGTTGCAATAATGAGGCAGAAAAGCATGTGCGTCAATATTATTATTTATTTATTAAATAAATTTAATTCATTTTTTTTTTCTATTATTGACAGATGACAGACTAGCCAAATAAATGAAACACAAAACCATTTTAACAAGTAGGCCTATCAATAATTATTTATTTGTTATATTATCTGCAATAATAATCCGTGCTGCAGGACTATCCATTTATTTAGCCTATATTCAGTTTAATTTTCTATTGATTATAGATAGGACTATATACTTTATTTATTCAAATTAAACTGCATGTTTCTATTGATTGTGAAGCTAGACATTGAAAATTCCAGATCAAGCGTATGCGGCTTAATGTTTTTTTCTTGTTATGAATTGTATCCTATTTTCCGTTATTACAGTTGACTACGCGAAGTGATATGGAACTGTAATGCGGTCAAGACCTGCCTGGAACTACTTTAGCTGTGCGTTTCCCTGAAAATAATGCACACCTTAGAACGTTCGTCAACCAATCAGATTCAAGCATTCAGTGGCCCTGTAGTATAAATATATATATATATATAGAAATTATTGAACTTAAATATACAAGCTTCATAAAAATGATCATTCTAGAAGAAAATTTCAGATGGCATTTAGAGGCTTTTGCATCTGAACTCTTCATATATACACACACATACATATATATATACATATATATATACATTATATATATATATATATATATATATATATATATATATACACATATATATACATATACAGTACCAGTCAAAAGTTTGGAAACACTACTATTTTTAATGTTTTTGAAAGAAGTCTCTTATGCTCATCAAGCCTGCAGTTAAAAAAACAAAAAACTAAAAAAAACAGTAATATTATGAAATATTATTACAATTTAAAATAATGGTTCTCTTTTTTAATATACGTTAAAATGTAATTTATTTTTGTGATGCAAAGCTGAATTTTCATCAGCAAGTACTCCAGTCTTTGGTGTCTTATGATCCTTCAGAAATCATTCTAATATGATGATTTGATACTCAGTTATTATCAATGATGGAAACAGTTGTGCTGTTTAATATATTTTTTTGGAATACTTTTTTCAGGATTCATTGATGAGTAAAACGTTAACAGCATTTATTCATAAAAACAGCATTTATTCAAAATAAAAACATTTCTAACAATATAAATCGTTACCATCACCTTTTAACCAATTTAACGCATCCTTGTTGAATTAAAGTACTAATTTCTTTAAAAAAAAAATAGTTATTGTTCCCAAACTTTTGAACGGTAGTGTATATTGTTACAAAAAAATTCTATTCTAAATAAATACAGTTCTTTTTAACTTTTTATTTATCAAATAATCCTGAAAAAAGTATCTCAGGTTATCAAAAAAAATATTAAGCAGCACAACTGTTTCCAACATTGATCATAAATCAGCATATTAGAATGATTTCTGAAGGATCATAAGACACCAAAGACTGGAGTACTTGCTGATGAAAATTCAGCTTTGCATCACAAAAATAAATTGCATTTTAAAGTATATTAAAAAAAGAGAACCATTATTTTAAATTGTAATAATATTTCATAATATTACTGTTTTTTTAGTTTTTTGTTTTTTTAACTGCAGGCTTGATGAGCATAAGAGACTTCTTTCAAAAACATTAAAAATAGTACTGTTTCCAAACTTTTGACTGGTACTGTATAAATTACTTCATTTAAAAGAAGAGAATTCAAGCTTCATGCCTGTGTGTCTGTATGCCTGTTTGACTGAGTATTCGCTGAGTTACAGTTCATTTTCGGACGCGTTTCAGAATGGACTGCACTGACAGAGAGGAGGCAGAACTCACATCATGTTTATTTTTCTTTATTTGGCGAAAAGCACAACACTTTGTTTTTATTATGAGTATACACAAAAAAACACACTTAACAGGATCGATTGATGTATAACACAAGCATATAAGATAAAAATTAATATTAGTATTTTGATTCTTTTTTGCACTGATAAGGAAAAATACGAGCCTATCGCGCCGACCTCAGGGGGTTAAAGCCAGTTGCTGCACCATGGCGGGTTGCTATTTACATGGCGGAATTGTCAAGTGGAAAGAATGAACACATCTCCAGAGAGGATCTACTTGTGCGCAAGGTTAAAGCGCACATGCAGACAATCTACGGGACAAGCCGGATTCCACCATATCTTAATGTACACAATATTAATCTTTTACATTGTAATCCTTTTACTTTTAATGTTTGCCATGTTTGTGTGCTGCTAGGCGTCCGTGTGTGTACGTAATAAGCAGAGTGTACGCACATGGTGGACCCACCTATAGGCGCACATTGATAACGTGCTCTTTAAATAAATATAAAAAAATATTGCACCATTGACTTGACCGCTACTTGACCAGTTTTCAGTTGCTCAATGGCACAGTCTATTTCATGTTCCATTGATAATCTGGTCTATAACTCCACCCCAAACTCCCAGCTGCCCTGTATCTTGCTCTCTCATTGGCAGTATGTCATCACCGATGTAGTTTTCAGTCAGAACACTTTCACACAGCAGGATTGTGACTCGCCAACAGTCCAGATATTTAGCATGCCAAATATCTCACAGGCGTCTATGATTCTGTCAGATCGCGTCTTTGATCATTCACACTGCGTGATTGTCAATCGTGTGAACGAGCACCGATTTGCCTATGATTTCGGGCATTTGTCGGCGATCTCACAAAACCTGTCGGCAAGCGAAAATCTATGGGATTAATATCCTGCCATGATTCAAAACTGAAAATAAAGTTCTGAAAGGTTGAAACTAAGTGTTCGAAAACTCAAAATCTTACAAAAAAAAGTTTTGCAAGATCGAAAAATAAGATTTGCAAGCTTGCAAAATGTAAAAAAAAGAAAAATATCTCTGCAAACATTGTTGTTTTTGAGATTTCCTTCTTTAGAACTGCAACTTTTTTTTTTATGATGTTGCGCAAACAATTTTTCAGAGTTTCAAATTTGTCAGTGTTCTCCCACTGTATTAGTTTGTTTTCCAGGTTTGAAACCTTGTAAATGGTGATCTGAAAACTGGTGTGCGAATGTGTGAACAAAAGTTTTGAAACTCTGAAAACAGAGTTTTGCAGGCTTGCAAAGTGGTTAAAAAAAAAAATCTCTGCAAACATAATTTTGTTTTTGAGTTTTCCTTCTTCAGAAGTGCAACACTCTTTTTTACGGTGTTGTGCAATATTTTTTTCAGAGTTTCGAATTTGTCACTGTTCTCCCAGTGTATTAGTTTGTTTTCCAGATTTGAAACCTTGTAAATGGTGATCTGAAAACTGGTGTGCGAATAGGTGAAAAAAAGTTTTGAAACTCTGAAAACTGAGGTTTGAAAGGGCGAAACTTACTACATTACATTTGCACTCCTATTGCAGACTATTTTTTCAGAGCTGAGTTTACAACACCCACTTTGCGGAGATACGCCCACACAGTTGCGAGCTTGCGACTCACGTGATTTGTGGCAGCGTTGTCACGCAGCTCTGCTCTGAAACTCTGACTGAGAGAAAATGAAGCTTCGCAACCTCGCAAAAAAAAAAAAAAAACCTGGAGGGAGGGCCTTCTGCTCTTGGCCAATGCTTTGTTGTCTGCTGACGTACAGTCCAATCACAAGTCATATTTACTGGAAAGGTGGGATTGACCGACTGCTCCGCCAATGACAAAGCGCACAGGATACGCAAACAGGATGCATGGCTTTTTTAAAGGTTAACTAAACCCCTGGTCAGAGCCTGACTCCACCCACTGGCAATATTTGAAAAATGCTAGAAAAGTGGGCAGACCACAGCGGAGATAGAGGGGACGAACCGTGAGCGGGGGGGGGACCTGAGACCCACTGTCAGACTCTCTAAAATGGACAGTGACTCGCAGGGTCGCCCAGACGATGTAAAGTACATGCATCTGATGAGTTTTGATCGAGTTGATGTCAATAACGCGCACTCTTTTTTCACCTATTCGCACACCAGTTTTCAGATCACCATTTACAAGGTTTCAAATCTGGAAAACAAACTAATACACTGGGAGAACAGTGACAAATTCGAAACTCTGAAAAAATGATTGCACAACACCGTAAAAAAGAGTGAAAAATTGTTTGCGCACCATCATAAAAAAAATGTTGCAGTTCTGAAGAAGGAAATCTCAGAAACAACAATGTTTGCAGAGATATTTTTCTTTTTTTACATTTTGCAAGCTTGCAAATCTTATTTTTCGATCTTGCAAAACTTTTTTTTGTAAGATTTTGAGTTTTCGAACACTTAGTTTCAACCTTTCAGAACTTTATTTTCAGTTTTGAATCATGGCAGGATATTAATCCCATAAAAATCGGGCCTAAAATCGTTCAGTGTGAACTCGGCATAACTGTCACGAAATGTTATTCCTTTCTCTTTGAGTCACAGAATAGGACAAATATGACAAGGGAAAGTCACCCCCAGTTTTCATAAATAATTATTGACACATGATTACTGACATGGATTTAGAATAAAGTTATTTTTTTAAATACACAAGTAGCCTACACATAATATTAAAATAGTTAAAGGGATACTTCAGAATTTAGCATTAAGCTTTGTATTAGTAGAAAACCTGTAGTATTTTCGAATTACCATGCTTTCCACCCTCATATCCCCCTGAGATGAGAGATTTATGTATTTTTTGTCTGGAAGAAAATCCTCTGATGACGCAAAAATCGTCATTTTGCGTCATCAGAGGATTTTTTTGGCCAGAGGCTAAAGACTACAGCCAGTAGTAGGAGCTCGTTCCGCATGTGTTCAACCCACCCATAGGGGGTGGGATCTCACTCACAGAATATACACACAGTGTCAGACATCTTTCTTTGGAAGCTAAGATAGCAGGCTCTTGTTCTGTGGAGAAAGCTGAGTAGTAGGGGTTACCATCCTCTTTTTTCCCGGACATGTCCGGCCGTCGAGATCGTCCAAAATGTCCGTGATTCGGCTTTTGCTTTCTGCAGTCGCCATTCATTGTGTACATGCACACCTTTTGTTTCAATCTAACTGAACTCATTCCGATTGGTGAATCTGAAAGTAGTGTTTACATGAACTCTAAACAAGTGATCGTTGATGTGCGTTTTTAAAATTGCTAAGAAAATTCCCGCTCCTCCGTGAGAGATACGAGATGGGTGCGTCTCAGTAACCACGCCACCAGCCTCGCGCCGTTCTCCCGCGCCCCTCATAGCCTCGTCCTGCTCGCCACAGTAAACATAATGAATGGCGACTGTAGAACGCAAAAGCCAAATCCCGGACATTTTGGGCGATCTCGAAATCCCGGGCAAACTCGTCAGAGACTCACTAGCCTAGCCTTGTGCTGCATTCCAGTCCAAAATTGTCATGCCCTTCACTTACTAACTTCCCTCCGTCTCGTTCACTCAGATGTACGTCATTGCGAGTGTCCACTACTGGCGGAAACTGCAATGGGCTGAATTGGAACGTCCTAAGCCCTTGATCACTTGGAATCAGCTATGTAGTTGATTTATTATTTACATTTGTTTTCCCTTTAAGAATTTGTTTAATGCAGCATCCAATTGTATATATGGTGTTTGGGTTGTTTTCAATTAAAAAAAAATTAATTAATATATCATAGAGTTGTTTGTTGTGGTGGTGATTAGACGAGATATGTGGTGACCAGAGCTCAATGTTCAACGGCTCTGGTGGTGACGTCACAAACGTACTGCATTGTGGGACATACAGGTACCTGAAGTGTACATATGAAGTAGACTCGCTCCCTCTGTCAAAATCGAGGGAACGAGGGTCTGTCCACCTACTTCCCTCGTCCACTTCACGAAGTGGAACGCACTTCAAAATGGCGGCGGGGATTCCCCCGAGGGGAAGTGCTTAGGGAAGTTCGCAAATGTGTGTCTCTAAAAGTGGACTGGAACGCAGCATTGTTGTTTTCAACTGCTCTCTTACCGGTAGGCGTGGCTTGGGAGTGGCCTCGTAGGGCAGCGAAGCAAGTGCATTCTGGAAGTTGTTGTCTTTCATACACATATAGGCCTAAGCCAAAAATACATTTTCTGGCTTTTCTCAGTCTAGAAAGCTCCAAATTCAAAAATAATTTCACATTTCTAAAACATAAATTACCTATTTTAAATACACATTCATCTTTCCAGAGGTGAAGTAACGTATTCTTTATTATGTAGTCATGCTTTTATCAGTCCAAGTCCCAGAAACTGCTCATAGATTAAACTAAGTGTACAAATTCATAAGTGACTGTCTAAATGGATTTTCTAAAGAAACCAATGTAGCACATTTTCTTTTCACAGGATCGTTGGCTTTGTGCCCACAAATATCAGCATATTATTGGTGTTTAAGGTACCATACTATCTACAGAGAATAAAGCATCCAAACAGACGGACATGCCATTTCATTTTTAATGCATGAAAATGAATCTGGAAATATGTTTGTTCAAAGCTACCTCTGTCTCAATGAAGAACATCAAACACAAAATAATTTAGTTCATAAATCCATTCAGTCTCAAGATAGCAGCATTAAACTGATCTGTTCAAACTGATCCAAATTATTCACAAACAGCTTTTCTCCACAAATGTTGTTCATGTCACAAAATGGAGTCGGTTGAAATTTTCACTTTTGACTTAAACTGGTTGAACCAGTTTACATATTTACCAAGAGAAAAACAATGTTGTTTGTGTGTAAAACATCTACACAAGTGAAGCAGTTTTCAAAATTTCCGAATATGTCCACATCTAATCCAAATAGAAACACAAAAGTGTGTTAACAGTAATGCTCTGACTTTACATGTTAAGAAGACAACAACATTGAAATACATTTCTTTTAGGCCTATTTGATTTACAGAAAATACCAATAAGCTCTGCAGTAACGTGATATGGATGAAATTACAAGTGAGAAAGAAATCAAAAGTTAATGTTACTCAAAGTTGTATTATTTTCCTCTCAAGTCTATTATAGGCTAACAGACTTGAATATTTCAGAAACCAAATATTTTCAGAAACTTAAATATGTGCATCATGTCCCCTCTCTTTCTTTCTAATGGTGGACAAAAAGCACAGCTGTGAAAATGTTTTAAACTATAATTAAAGTTTTAAACTAAAAGGTAATATTGAATAACTTACATTTTAGACACAATACCATTGTCAAACAGGCGACGTGCAGTAGAATAGGTGTGCAATAATTCTGACTAAAATATAAATTTTTACTTTTATTAGAAATATACATGTAACATGAGTAACCATCTAGCCTATGAGATCACTAACAGTAATGCACTATTGTTGGTACAGCCCAGTGTTATTTTGGTCACGTTTCTATAATGAACTATCATGAAAAAAAATTATTAAAGAGAATATCCAGCAAGATATATCCGTAACCTTTAAAGGCATAGACTACTTCACAAATGTGTGGTCTATAATAAACAGAATAGAACAAATGAAAACAGTTGCAAGTAGGCCTAAATGACGCAACATTCAGTTAATATATAGATTAACATAGGCTAAGTGGGATAACTGCGTGCTGATTATATTAATAAATAAGTATAGCCTAAACAATGACAAGTAGATTGCACGATCCAATAATTTCAAGCTCAAAACCCGATATGAAAACGTTTCACTTTGTGACGCAGTTTAGAATGCGTTCATTTTACTGGCAAATTTTGACATTCAAAACAATAATATAAATTACAAAGGCGAAATATATAAGAAAACTCACCCGTAATCATTAACGCACTGAGAAAACACATACAAAGTTGAAGAACAGTAAAGCTAGCCTGGTTTGTAACTCAGCTGCCGAATCTGCATGTTCGCCGCCCGTACCCGAGTAGGCCTTCACCTGTGTGCACTGGGCAGCCTGCAGATCGAGGCGGGGCCCGTTTCTGAGGCTTTGCGTGTTGCTGCACGTGTCACGCCCGTCCACATTGGTTAGTGCCAAAGTAATCCAAGAAGAGGCATGTTTGAGATGCGCCTTACCTCGCCTGAAATGTATGCGAGAGGAGGAGTGAAAAAAGTACAGGCAAGACGGACAGTTCTCTCTTCTCGCAGTGGATCAGACACCTGCGAGATCAAAGATGAATATCGCGGGATTCACGCTCGTCCATGTTGTTGCTAATAAACTGGATGTAATTTAATTTTTGTTGCTTTAATATAAATATAATGAACAAGAAGTAGGCTACTATTTATTTACATTAAAAATAAGCCTACGTGTTTATCAATCTTATTTTTCTTTAATATTATTATAAAAATGACATCACATAACTAACCCATATAAAGATTGTGAGGGTCAGTATAAAGCTGGTTTTGCTAAGAAGCTGCTCCAGAAAAAAGGATCAGTACCAACTATTCGTGTTCCTGCTGCACCTCTTTTTTGAGTTTTATTGACCTTTATATTAATCTTTATATCAAATCGCTTGCACGCTTCACGATGAATTACACTCTACATTATGGCATGTTTTCTATGGACGACGTTCTCAATATAATTCATAATCCCACGTTTATAATGAACAACGCGTTATGGTTTTTGTATTATTTTAATCGGTGTATGCACAGAACAGAGGGGCGGGGTGAGCAAAGCTCATTATCATTTAAAGACACATGCACTTAAACGGCGTGCTGAAAACAGAGCTGCTTTTGACCAGGTAAAATGAGTGTTTTCTTACAATACTAATGAGAATTTTTAATTAAAGTATATTACAAACTTTTAATTTAGACAAACTACAGCTGGTTCAAAACGCAGCAGCTCGAGTTCTTACCAGAACCAGGAAGTATGACCATATTAGCCCAGTTCTGTCAAAACTGCATTGGCTCCCTATTAAACATTGCATAAATTTTAAAATACTGATTACTTACAAAGCACTAAATGGTTTAGTGCTTTGTAAGTAACTCTGCAGTACTTGAGCGAGCTCTTAACGCACTATAGTCCGTCACGTCTATTGCGATCTCAAAATTCCGGCCAGTTAAAGGTGCTGTATGTAGGATCCAGCGGCCTCTATCGGTGATGTTTCAGATTGCAACAACAGCGCTCGTGCTCGTGCTCAAACTCAAGAGCGCGCACTCACTACCGGCCACACTGAGACTTTCAACACAACGGAGAAAGCATCTCACAACATGCTGGAAACTCATGTAAACTCCCACTGCTACATTACCATAATAGGCTACTTTTATCAGCTTGACGTGTAACTAATGCTCCATGCTCGTACCATGATAACGTTACATTGACTGTATTTTGCCGACATGTGGTGTTATCTAGCATAAGGCATTTCACTAACTATTCGTGTATCTTTCACAATTAGCAATGTCAACATAGGTCAATGAATGATAACGAAAACGGTTAGTCAACTAGACTGAACAATTTCAGTGTAACAATAAGACAGTAGGAAGTAATATTACTGTAGGCCTACTGAACGTGTCTGGAAATGTGTATTATAAACAATATGATCGTAGTGGGATGAGTGACGTTAGACAGTAGATCTAACGTTAGTACATAAAATAAAAGTTACATCCTAAAGCACCTACTTTTTGTTATCATGGAACAGTCTTTTGTATTCATTTCATGTCTCATGTATGTTGTATTTTACCTTGCTATTTCATTACAGTTTACTATTATTTATTTCAGCATATCTGAAAACTTGTAATTTATCAGAAAAAAAAGCCAACTCCGATTGACGTTTGGCCTGACAAGCTTCAGCAGATAATTTTTTTTTTTTATATATATATATATTTTTGGAGTTTGTGTTGGAGTCTGTGTTGTGCTGGAGGCAGGTCGTTTTTTGGTGTTATCAGACTCCATGTCGTCAGCTGCAGTGCCGTCGCATAGACTGTTTATAAAAAGGAGAGAGGCTCGGGAGCGCGCATGCACGTCACATCCTGTGGATTTCGCAGAAAATCCGACCCGGAGACTTCACATAAAAATAGGAATACTGGCCTTCAGAGGTAATAGCAAAACACGAAAAGTGGATCATTGTAATGTGTGATTACAACCCCTTCACAGACAGGCAATAAAAAAAGGATTAATTTTATAAAAAAAGTTACATACAGCACCTTTAATAATACCTAGAATAATACCTAGAATATTAATAATACCTAGAATATCCAAATCGACTGCTGGCGGTAGATCCTTTTCCTATTTAGCACCAAAACTCTAGAACAGTCTTCCTACCATTGTCCGGGAAGCAGACACACTCTGTCAGTTCAAAGCCAGATTAAAAACACATCTCTTTGACCTAGCATTCACTTAATACATTATAGACTTCTATAATTTAATGTTAGGCTGCATAGATTAGGTCAGCCGGAACCGGGAACACTTCCCATAAATCCTGTTGTACTCATTACATCATGAGAAGAATGGCATCTACGCTAATTTTAGTGTCTGTGTTTATCCCGAGGTTTTCCTGCAGCCTGCCGGATCCAGGCCGTATCCAGATATGACGAAGGACCTTCGCCTGGACCCGATGACAACGCAGTGCTGAAGTGCCAACTAGTCTCTCCCTATGGAGGATCCCTCTACCACTCTACAGATAAGGCGTTGTCGGGAAAATTCGTTTCGCGTTCCTACCCCAAAGCAACAAAATAAAATACAATTCTTTATCAAAATTTATAAGGAAAGACAAGTACTTTGTTTAGGCTTGGCTTGTAGGGAATTCCAAACCTGCGTATATTCATACGCACATAACTATAGAACCCATTCTAAATGCGCATGTGAACGCCATCAGCGTTTCTCACAGGTTCGCGTTTAAAGTCTGTGTAGAGGGAATGGTGTCGTCTTAGCGGCCCCTAATTTAATGACAAATGGTCGTTGCGACGGAAGCGAATCAATCGAGGCTAGCTTTGGATGGAAAAAACGTAACTCTGCTATAAAGCCAAAACAACCTCTGTTACCTTAAATTATACGCTAATCTCTGTAAAGCTGCTTTGAAACAATCTACATTGTTGAAAGCGCTATATAAATGAAGATGACTTGACTTGACTAGACCCTAAAGAATCATATTAGCTTGTACAAAAATGACATTATATGACCCCTTTAAGACATCACCGCACGTCACTGATGTCAACAATTTGGCCGCGGTTAGCTACTTCAGGTGTTTGCGAATAAGGCCAAACCTGGTCTGCTTTAACGCTTATTTCTGGAAACCACGATATTCTACAAAATGTTTCTCCATCTCCCATTAAATCGGAAGGTTCAGGAATAGATTTGATTTCGGAATGTGTCGCTAGAAAAACGCTGTACCATATTCAAATGCAGCGAAAACTGCAATCAGTATCCCATCTGCTTTGCCTAAATATAAAAATCATATAGGAAATGAATTATATATAGTAGGCTACATAAAATATGCTGACCATTTATATCAGACACAGTAGTCGATTGTGCCTTAAAAATGCCTTAAAATTTAGGGGAAAAACTAAAATGAAATAAAAATAAAAGTTGTTTTTACCATCATGTTAATTAGAAATCTACAATATATTTTAATTTCAAATCATATGATGTTAGTAGTCAAACATGTCTTATGTGGTAACAGTGATGCACATTAAATTATGATGTAATTTTTTAATTATCATATTCAACAGTTATGGATCTCAACTACTTAAGAGAATGGCATCGACTGAGAGGCCGAGTTTTTGGGCAGATTCTGTGATGACCAACTTCCTGGCAGCAAAGAAATATTCTGGGGGGGATAGAAATAAAACCAATGAATCATTTATTCACTGTTGAGAGTTAAGAGAATAAATAACATTTACAGTTATAAATTATAAATTATTATGTTTAAGTTATACCTAGCTATACTTGTTTAAAATATTTATTTTGTCATTCTTTATATTTTCATTATCTTAAGTTAATTTCCTATATTTTTTATTATAATCTTTGTTTTTTATTGTATTTATAATATTTAATTTTCATAATTGTAATTGTATAATTAATGATTAAATTAAATTAATTAAAGTGTCATAATTGTATATTTTTTCATTTGTTGTTAAGTTGTTAATTTTTATATTGTTCTTAAAAGTTTTATATTTATTTTTGTTTGGATGGATTCAGAGCATGTGAGCGGAGTGGAGCGGGAGCGAGCGGGGAGCGCGAGCGGGCGGATCTTGGACAGAGCGCAGAGCGGCAATTTCAAAAGGACGGAGCGTCGCATTTCCCGCTCCAATTTCGCTCCGCTCACACCACGAGTCTGAAGCATGCTCAGTCAAGCCTTACCCTGAATCCATTTGTCTTGCACAGTCATCAGCGGTAGACTATTTTCAGGCAAAACTCGGCGCAATAATGGAGTTCAAAAAGTAAAATGAGAATTCATACAGGTGTATATAAGTCGCTCCGGAGTATAAGGCGCATCAGTCAAAAAATGCGCCATGAAGAAGAAAAAACATATATAGACATAGCCTCGCACTGGACTATAAGTCGCATTTATTTAGAAATTTATACCAAAAAAAAACAATGATGGGACAGTTCTCCGTTACGGACGTGAGCGCTCTAAAAGCGGCACTAAGACTGCTTTAAAACTTTCACTGAGACCTCAAACAGAAAGCACAAAGCCTGTCTTTAAATTTAATTTCATTTTGTATTAATTGTATCTTAATTTTAATCAAGGTTTCATCAACCAATTGTCTGGATTTAATAAGAAGTAAATAGGCTATATTAGAAAATAGATAACCACGATACGAAGACGCCGGCGTGAACCTGGAGTTTGTCTCATGAATGAACCGAAACTATAGCCTACTTGCCTCACAGACCCGACACATATATATAAAGCTTGAAATGTCTACTTTTAAACAGAACAATTCAAAACGAAAGAAAACAGACTGCTCTCCCGTATGAAATGTGCATTTCTCTCAGGCGCGTAGCTACTGCGAAGATCACGAGTCAGCATCTTTCCAGCTGACAGACATAAAAAAAATTAAAATGTCTTCTTTTTTACATATTCATAATCATTAATTTTGCTGGTTCGTTGTGACAGCTTTTGTGCTTTATTGGCAGCGCCACCCTTACATGTTACATGAACGCATCAGCACTGAAAACATAAGAGATTTTTTTCTTTTGGGGACATTTTGTTTGTGTTCAGACTTTCTCATTTGCCTGCGCGATGTTAGAGGACGCTGTTGATAAAGTTGCGAGTAGGCCTACACATTGGATTCACATTTATTATTATAGGCTATTTAAAAAAATACCCCAGTTTTTATGCCAGTCGTATCATTTTATTTTTGTTGTATTTATCCGCCACACACCTTGAAGGCCGGTCCGTGAAAATATTGTCTGATATTAAACCGGTCCGTGGCGCAAAAAAGGTTGGGGATCGCTACAAGTGATATACATGTAGATTTTTTTCCTTTTTTGGAGCGAGCAGGGGGTGATTTGAGTGGAGCGCGAAGCAAACTGCGTTGAGCGCTGAGCGAAAATGAGCGGAGCGGCCTGATGTAGCTTTGAGCGGGGGAGCGGAGGGGTGAACAGTTCAGTGAGCGATGAGCGGAGATTCTCACCGCTCCACTCCGCTCATATGCTCTGGATGGATTGTCATATATGTGTGTTATATTTGAATAAACAGAATCCTTAAGTAGGCCTGTCGCGATAATTAACCGTCTGATCGCGATTGTTTCAGACAACCACGATAATTGCACTCTTATATAGGCCTATGGCACAAGGGGGAGTCATGGACCAAAATAAATAGACAAGCACTAATTACGTTTTCCAGCAACATATTCAAAGTCATCTGAAGCCATTTCATAGCTTAATGTGAGGGACAGTAGTATATTTACATTGTTAAATTAAAGTTCACAAACTCGTCTGCAGCTGTCAATCATTCCGTTCAGCATTCAAACAGCGCGCGTCGTCCGGTTATGACAGGATACACGGTAAAACTTTCTCCATTGTGACATTGACGTTATAATGCTTGATCTGTAGATAAAGGGCTGTGGATTTGCATAAAATGACTATTTTGCTGGAGTTTTTTGCTGTTTCTAAATGACTCGCTCGCTACCGTGTCTATACACAGCACAAGGACTATGAATTGGCATCAGACGCACAATAACTGGAGTTTAACTGTGAAGAAAAAAATTATCAATAAACTGTTGGACTGATATACACTAGGATTTGTGCCCTCGACATTTCTTCGCTTTGTGCCGTGAACTTTAAAATGCGCACTTGTGCAGCGCTGCGCACTGTGACTCCATGTTGCATTAAGCACATCATTCTGCACCCGCGATGCGCATACGCGCTTTGTTCCGCTCTGTTTCGAAGCGTATCATTTATATTATCATGGTTTGTGCACATTTGTTTTTATTAACATGTTTAGATTTTATTAAATTACTGTGCAGATGTTTTCAAAAATTACTTTTTGCTGCTGATTTATACACTCACTAAGTTTAATAAACAAATTGTCATAGCTATTGAATATATTTATTTAATATTTAAAGGTGTTAACTTACACTGCAAAATGATAACTTACAAAGGATTAAATTTATCACAATTATTTAATTAATGAAGCACAAAGCCCTAAAACAGACAATTAATCGGCATAATCGCCAAAGTCCTAACACAGACAATTAATCGTCAAAGCCCTAAAACTGACAATTAATCGCCATAACCGCAATTATTTTTTAGACAATTAATCGTCAGCCAAATTTCATAATCGTGACAGGCCTATCCTAAAGTTGTATTTTGTTGTCTATTATATGTAGTAATTCATGTCTATTTGATGACTAGTCTATTCTTGGGCTATGTTTAGATGTCTATTAAATTTTCACTGACAGCCCAAATTTAGCCTTGTTTTAGCCTAGACGTCAGGGGGGACTGTGTTTGGATGGCTATTAGATGTCTTTTAAACACAAAATTGCTTGCTGGGTATTACGACAGAACTTGCAAACATAGTTGGCTAACGATGCTTTTGGGAAACACTGACTCGTTGAACTGTCTGAAAATGTCTGCTGAAATGTCAATTACTCATCATTAAGTCATTTTGGTTTCATTGTGGCTTATAACTTTTGGCATAAAGTTAAAATATTTGTCATACCTGACCAGAAGATGTTCAACTCTTTTACTAACGGAAAGAATTAAAGGATGAATACTAAAAGAAATATAGCTTGCATTCACTATTAGCTAGCCTACTGTAATTTACACAAGATCGCAAACTCAGTGAATTATCAGCTAACTTTGTTCTGTCCCTTCAGTTAGACTGAAGTCAAGTCATCCTCATTTATATAGCGCTTTTAACAATGGAGATTGTTTCAAAGCAGCTTTACAGAGATAAACATATCATTTAGGGTAACAGAGATTGTTTTGGCTTTATAGCGGTTCTTTAATAAAGTTATTTTCCAGCTAAAGTTATTGTTCATTGATTCGCTTCCGTCGCAACGATCATTTGTTATTAAATTAGGGGCCGCTAAGACGACACCATTCTCTCTCCACAAACTTTAAACGCGAACCTGTGAGAAACGCTGATGGCGTTCACATGCGCATTAAGAATTGGTTCTATAGTTATGTGCGTTTGAATATATGTGCGCAGGTTTGGAATTCCCAACAAACCAACCCTTGTGAAAAAAAAGTGCACTTTAGTGTACTTTTATAAAGTGTACTTATACAAATAATACACTTTAAATGTATACACTTAAGTGTGACTTAAACGCAATGTTTTCGGTGCACTGAATGCACATTGAGTATAATTGATTTAAAATATATCACATATTAAGTTGAAATAAAATGCAATAAGTTGTCATTAAGAGTGATTTTTTGGTACCACTTAAGTGGGACTTTAATACAACTTTGTATTTATTTTCATAATTTCTTCTAGTGTCTTTAAAATTGATTTAAAGTGCACTGCTCAGTGCACTGACAAGCAATTAATGTGAACTAAAATGTACTTTAATGTCAGTTAACAAGACACTTAAGTGTGAATTAAATGTAATGTTTTCACCGCTTAAGTGCATTTTATTTGTATTTAATTTCAAATTTATCACACATTAAGTTCATATTAAATACAATTTTTTAAACAACATAAATGGGACTTTAATACATACTTTCATAATTGCAAAAAGTGTATTTAAAATATAGTTAAAGTGTAGTTTAATGAACTGACAAGCAATTAATGTGAACTAAAATATACTTTAATGTCAGTTAACAATACACTTAAATGTGATTTAAGTGTAATGTTTTCGACAAACGTATTGCATATTATATGTAATTGATTTCAAATGTATCAAAGATTAATCTCAAATTAAATGCAATTAGTTGAAATTAAGAGTGATTTTTTGGAACAAATTAAGCGGGACTTATACATTTATACATTTTTATATGAACTTTGAAATATGATAAAAGTGTACTTTCAAATATACTGACAAGCAATTAATATGAACTAAAATATACATGTACACTATTATATAATTAAATACATTTGTAATTAAAATGAATAAAGTTGCAAATTATTTCAAATTTGAATAAAAAAAATCTTAACCTAGTTACAATCAACACAAATTCAATTTAAAACCCTCTACGTACATTTACTGACAAAATCTCTAAAATAAATACATAAAAACCTTTCTGTTGATGCACAAGAAAAAACAAAGAAACACTATACATAAACTGTTACAACACTTTAAAGGGATAGTTCACTTTAAAATGAAAATTCTGTCATCATACTCACCCTCAAGTTGTTTCAATCCTGTATGAATTTATTTCTTCTGCTGAACACAAGGAAGATATTTTGAAAAATGTCAGTTACCAACCAGTTAACTGGTCCCATTGACTTTGACTATTTTTCAAAATATCTTCCTTTGTGTTCAGCAGGAGAAATAAATTCATACAGGTTTGAAACAACTTGAGGGCGAGTATGATGACAGAATTTTCATTTTAAAGTGAACTATCCCCTTTAACTCTCATTTAGAAAGAGTCTGGAGGACAATGACGCTTATTATGCACAATCATTCTCTCCCTCATACAAAGATACCTAAACCTATCCATCACAGAAAACATTTAGCATTTTTACATTTTCAGAAAACATCATTCTGTATGATTTATAAGATTGTTTCCATGTAATTTACTGGTATTACTATACTTTTGGGGTAATTTGGTCCCCATAACCTAGGGATTACCAGTACACACATCATTTTAGAAGCAAACACACAGTATCTCAAACACACAACCCATGAATTAATAAACAAAATGTGAAGAAAAGTATCATTTCATGTACAACACTAAGATTCAAACGAGTAACCCTTTACAAAAAGGTATTATTAGTTAATTACTTCAGTTAACATGAACTAAGAATGAATAATACTTTAAGCATTTATTAGACTTAGTTAATGTTGATTTCAACATTTAATAATTATTATATTCAAAAGTTGTGTATTAAAAATAGTTAATGCACTGTGAACTCACATGAACAATGACTATAAATTTATTAACTAACTTTAACAAACTATATTTTAATTAACTAACATTAACAAAGATTAATAAATACTGTAAAAAATGCTCATTGTTAGATCATGTTGGCTAATACATAAATTAATATTAACAAATGAGACCTAATTAAAGCGTTACTGAACCTTGTTAATTTTAGCTCTTAAACCTTTACATAGCACCAACATTAAACAGGACAAAATGCTTACTCCAGCATTACAGTGAATATAAGTTTGTCTAAAAACAAAAAAACTGAAGAAATCTAAACGCACAAAAACAAGAAAACCAAAATCATTTGTCACCAAATTTTTTGAAGTTGTTGGAAAGTGCTGTTTATGTCAATGTCCCAGGTGCTCTCCACAGTAAATGTGAATGGAAATGTTTCAAAGAAGCAGGAAAGTCAGGAAAAATACCTTGAGAAAAAAAAAAAAAAAAAAAAACAGAAGTAAAACATTTGTAATATGCACACGAGTCCTGTAATTCCGATGTATATGTTCATGCTGCAAATATTTTGTGTATTAATGTTCTGGGTTGTGAAGATCTATGTGCAGCCCGTCCGCCATTTTGTGAATGCTGTGACATGACGTTGTGAAGTGCATTTAATGGCCTTTTGCACAGGGGCCTGTAACAGATGCACTCTCGACATTTAACAATATAAAACGAGAAGAAAGTTGTGTCTGAAAACTGCAATCTTTTACTTGTATTGGTAAAAATGAATGAATATCTCGTGTTTTTCCGTGGGTGCTTGAGTTTGTCGGTGTCTGTTGGGGCAGTGTGAACATGACAATTATTTTTCATAACTGAATACAACGGCCAACTTTTGTTGGTGACTTTTTTTGTTGGTGTTTGCTGGCGTTTGTCTGCGGTGTGAATTGGCCTCTAGTTGTACTTTTATGGCGCAAACTGAAATCGCACTTTATAGCAAACATCAACATTACCTTTGGTTAAATGCGGTCTGTACAGACAGGTTTGAAAAGTTTATTAGCTACCCTAGGGCTGGGCGATATGGCTGAAACCCGTATCATGATGGTTTCATATCGGTCGATGTCGATAATATTGATATTTTTTATGACCTATTTAAAATAAGGACCAGGAGAAAAATATATTACATTCAACATTTTTTATTTTTAAACTTAACCTTCCTCTGATTATAATCCCCTCAGTTATAAAGGCAGAAATGTCAACACAACCATGGAAAACAACACCACGGAAGACACAAAAAACAGGTCTTCTCAGGAGGCTGTGCCTACAGGTAGGAATTCTACAAAGTGATCTCTCTCGGTTTACTCTGACATATCTACGTACAATGTTTTGCTACTAATCTGTTATGCCTGCTTTTTCTTGTGTCTTACAGCAATTGCTAAGGAGATCCTCATCCAGCTTGACTCTATCAGAGAGCAGCAGTTGCTCATCCTGATGCAGCTCCTACAAATCTCCAGCAGTTCCAGACTTCATGCCAGACCCAACACATTTTGGGCTCCCACTTTCAACTATTGAGGAGCTACAATGTTTGGAGGAGACATTAAAGAATCCAGAGGAGAAGAAGAATTTGGTGAGTTAAATTATGCATTAATCAGATCATTCCTAAAAGTCAGTCCCCACTCTCACTCATGCTATATTCCTTAAATAACTAACGAGTTACATGTCTTTGTTTCAGACTGTTCTCCTTGGAATGGTCGGAGGCTTGACTCTTTTAAGACACTGTGGGGCGGGTCCTGAAAAGAGCAATGAACACTTCGCTGGCGAGACTCATTAAAAGTGTGGTTCTGGGTGCGTGTCAGTGCTGGATAACTGCACTGTGGTGACATCCCAGGGCTCTACAGTGCGACCTATTTATTTTTTTTTTTTATTTTTTTTACTGGCTGTGACAGTGACAAAGTATTTAGGAGCACCAGTTCGACTGACCTGAGCAGGTTCTATGGGTGCACCCTCCATTGAAACTAGGGCTGTAACGATTCCTCGATTAAAGTTGAGTACTCAATTTAAAAAAATCCTCAATTGCAATTTACCCGTGTTGAGTAACCGGCAAAATACTGGAAGTGGCGCATTCCACAGACGAGAATCCATGAATAACATTATTACACCGTTTCTAAGGCTACGCAATCTATTTAAAACCATTTACAATTATAATATAGCATAGTGCTGTCATGAAATCACAAAGGCTGTGATTTAGTTAAGAATATGCGCTTTATTAGAAAAAAAAATGCCCCGGGAAGTAATTTGATCAAATATCGCCTTTTAATAGGTAGGTTAATTTGTCATTGATCAGAAGGTGCTCCTAAATTTTTGACTGTGCTCCTAAACTTTTTAAAGTAAAAAGAAATGTAAGTGTAGAGCCCTGCATCCAAATTAAGTTTTGGTGGTTCCTGAGTAACATCACGTGGTCATGCTGCCCTCTTCTATCTTGTGTTTTTCTCAGATGCAGTCCGCCGCAATGCCCTGACCAAAGATTCTACAGAAGAGGAAACAGAGCTGCTCATCACCAGGTGGCTGCAGTTAGCCTCTGATAGGGATGGTGGCTGAAGCCAGAGGCACAGGCAGACAACGTAGACAACTCAAAAACGCGGTGGGCCAGAATTAAATGTTTCAAAGTTAAAAATGTTGATATTGGAAAATGGTATTTGAACTCCTTGATTCTACATTAATGCTGTGATATTATTTCTATTCTATTCTATTCTTTTCAATTCAAATCTGTTATTAAAAAGTGTGTGTGCGTAGACAACTCAAACGCAGTGGGCCATTAAATGTTTCAAAGTTAAAAATGTTGATATTAGAAAATGGTATTTGAACTCCTTGATTCTACATTAATGCTGTGATATTTCTATTCTATTCTTTTCAATTCAAATCTGTTATTAAAAAGTGTGTGTGCGTAGACAACTCAAACGCAGTGGGCCATTAAATGTTTCAAAGTTAAAAATGTTGATATTAGAAAATGGTATTTGAACTCCTTGATTCTACATTAATGCTGTGATATTTCTATTCTATTCTTTTCAATTCAAATCTGTTATTAAAAAGTGTGTGTGCGTAGACAACTCAAAAACGCAGTGGGCCAGAATTAAATGTTTCAAAGTTAAAAATGTTGATATTGGAAAGTTGTATTTTAACTCCTTGATTCTACATTAATGCTGTGATATTATTTCTATTCTATTCAAATCTGTTATTAAAAAGTGTGTGTGTATCCTATTTTTGTAGTGTGCTCCAATAAAAAATGAAACCTGTCTTCCTTGTGCTGTTTTATTTTCTGTTTATCTTGCATAAATAACTGCTGCAAAGCAATTTTAGTATTAACCTGATATAAATGGAAATCAAAGTTCAAATAAGCCCAAATAAGGAACGGGATTGGAGGCGAGCTTACGTCCTCTCACTCGGGGTTCCGCAATCGGGCCGCGTTAAAACCGAGCGCTCGGCCGAGTGTCTTTAGCCTTAATCGGGCCGCGTTAAAAAAAACCGAGAGCTCGCAGAGCAATCGGACCTAGATTCATGCCGAGGATCGGCCGATTGTCTTAGCCTTAATCGGGCCGCTTTCGGCCCGCACAATTTTTGCTAGCTGGGAAGCCTGTATCCTATTTTTCCTATTTTCTGTCGGGTCGGATTTTTCGCGCGCTGTCTGCGGATGTGACGTCAAGCGCGTTCATGTTAAACGTTTCAGATCACTCTGCCACCACCACTAGTCAGCAAACAAACTTAGTTTCTCAAACAATATATTTATTTGACTGTTCTTACCTCTGTAAACATAATGTTGACTTCTTTGCAGCGGATGACTTGTGAAGTGTGCACGTACGAGAGCGAGCAGAAAGGAAGAGCATTTTTGTTTTTTGGCCACAGGTGTCAGTCGCGAGTTTAAATTTCAGAAAATCGCATATACATAGTTCCCACAGGCCAATTAATGTCACGTGACCTCCCCGGAGACGCCATCTTTGAGGGCAAAAGCTGCTGTGTTTACAATGTTTTACCATACTGTCTATGAGTTTTACAAGCAAATTTCGAATATTTCTTTCCATTTATAATGTTACGAAAATCATGAAGAGACAAAGTGACAGAGATTATAAAGAGACTCTATTAACACAAGACAGAGAGAGGTACAATGCGAAAATTTCAGTCATAAATGGTGTGGATCCGTATGCGCTAACAAAGGAAGCACTGAGCACTGATTATGCAGCTTTGCCTCAGATACAGTATTATCATGTGTGCCATTATCTGGTATTGGCAAGGAGTTTTAATACATGTGAGCAATTCCGAGCCTGGAAATATGTGCATGAATATGAATATACACGGTAATATACACGGTATGAAAATAAATAAAACTCGCGTGCAAATTAATTAATGTAATGCGGAACTACTTTATACGCGGGTTCTTTAGGGACATAATCTGAGATTGCCGTGCTGGAATGTGTGTGTGTGAGTGTGTGTGTGAGAGAGTCGCGGGCGCAATCGAACAGTGGAAACAATGTTGTTTTTGTATGTTTTTAATATCTCGTCATTTTGTTCATACAGGACATAATTCAAACTGCAAAGTGTTAACTTATATTTGTGTACACTCGCAATTAAAAACAACAAATTCTTGCGTGTTTTGAGGGAGTTTCTTTCCTGTTTATCCTCGCCAGCCATAACCTCCGTCGTTGTTCTGACAAAAGCTTAGTCTTCTCACATTCATGAAGTCTAATGACGGGTATACTGTAAAATCCAAATTTAACTGAACCTCCGACACGATTTAAACATCCATTGACCCAGCAGGAGATCACCATTTTCACTTTTTATCACGAAATTAACTCGCTTCAGCTTCTTCCACTATTGTTCTGCCCACAGAAATGGCGCCGGGTCGGCAAATGCTAAAAAACTAAATTTAACTGAACCTCCGGCACGATTGGAACATCCATTGACCCAGCAGGAGATGACTATTTTCACTTTTTAATCACAAAATTTCCGTTTCAGCTTCTTCTTCTCATGTTCTGCATTGCAAGAATGTTGTGTTCTGCCCTCAGAAATGGCGCCTGGTCGGCAAATGCCCGTATGTTGTGACGTCATGTGGGAACTATGTATAGGCTAGCCTCTTTAAGAGAAATATTGTCATTAAAATGTATTCCATTTAAGTACACTTTTGTGGTCTTTAATTTTAATTATATTATATTATCTGCAAGTGCACTTTTTAAAAAGGATACTTTTATTATTTTAAGCACACAAAAAGTACGCTTTCAATACAATTAAGTACATTTCTTTTTCACAAGGGAAGCCTAAACAAAGTAATGGTGCCTTATAAAATTTTGATACAGAATTTTATTTTTGTTTTATTTTTTATTTAGCCTACTTCGGGGTAGGTACGTGAAACGAATTTTCCGAAAACGCTTTATCTGTAGAGGGGTTGCATTATGCCGGAGATCTGCTTTTGGGTTCCACAGACAGAAAGTCAAACAAGTTTGGAACGTCACAAGGCTGAGGAAATCTTTGAAGGAAATTTCACAACTATCACTTTAATAACATTACTAACAGTAAATGTTGTACTTTTCAGGGATCTCGGTAAGCTGAAATACAAGTTTGAACGAATAAAAATCCTCCTATAGACTTGAAAATCACTGAAGTGCCTGGACCATCCACCAGAAAAGAGGAAAAACAAATGGAAAACGAATCTGCTGTACCTTTTCACTTTTCTAACTCTTTAAGTACCTCACACCAACTTGGTCCCACACTGTAAAAACTAAAGGAGCCTCAAGTATCCTGTTGGATACTCAAGGAACTTCAAAATGTAATTTTGGTGCCTCAAAGCTCTTTTTTCTATAGAAGGGTTACTGGAAGAGCATTGACAATCTTTGAGGTTCTTGCTGGAACTTATGGGATCCTTTAAGCACTTTGTATTTACTTCAGAGGTTCTGGAGTCACCTTTTCATTACCATGAGACCTCGAAGTGCTTTGGGGGAAAATAGAGGAACTTGAATGCGATAGAAGGGTTATTGGAAGATCTTTTAACATTTAACCCTCATACCCTATTCACATAACAGCCCTTAATTGTTTGTTCGTGGACAAATGTGGGCACAGAGGTCTCAGGTGTGATACAATTTTTCATTTATTATAAATGTTATATCACTGTCTTCGATAAAATTTATTCTATCCATTTATGGTGTTTTTTTTTATTTTGGGGGTATTTTTGAATTTATTTACCTCTAAAATACCACATTTTCTTTGTAAATTATACTTATTTTTATGTTATTTTTTAATATTTATTTAACTACATTAAAAATATCATTCCACTAAGTTCTGAGAGTTAAAACCTAAAGATGAAGTGTTTTTGCTGTCATCTGGTGTCTTATATTGGTATTAAATTAAGAAAAAAACAATAATATCAATAGCCACTAGATGGCTATAGTACTCAATGGCTGCATATAGGCTGTGAACTCTATGTGCATATAACTCTATGAACCACTATATCAAATTAATTTAACCTCTTAAGTTTTTGACTATCACAAGTTAAAATTGTAATTTAAAAAAATATATCTGTGTTAGGTGAGACAAAGATGCCAAAATATGCTTAGATAAATATGACAGTAGCACTTTGATCTGACTCTGAAGTGTGCCTGAGTGTGTGCGTGAGGGTGATGAGCCAGGTGGATGATTGGATCATACCAAAAAACATGGGCTCATTCAATTCTTTGTTTTTGTATGTGTGAGTTTTTATTTGAAAAAAAAAAAAAAAAAAAAAAAAAAAGAGCCCATCTCTGTCATAGGCTCATTGAATGCATTGTTTGTGTTTGTGTGTGTGTGTGTGAGAGAGAGGGTGATGAGCCAGGTGGATGATTGATTGGATCATACCAAAAAACATGGTCAGACATTGGCTCATTCAATTCTTTGTTTTTGTATGTGTGAGTGAGTTTTTATAAAAAAAAAAAAAAAAGCCCAGCTCTGTCATAGGCTCATTGAATGCATTGTTTGTGTTTGTTTGTGTGTGTGTGTTTGTGTGTGTGTGTATGAGTGAGAGTTTTTCCCATGTTGAGAATGTTGTACAGGATCAGCCCTTCATTTGTGTGTATGTTAGATATACATTGTATTGGATTTATTGATTTTTTTTTACAAAAAAACAACAAGAATGCTCTATATTACAGTTTTTCCCATTCATTCCTATGGGTGCCCATTTTTGTCCACGAACAGACAATTAAGGAGTTTTTTTTTTTCACCCACTTAACACTGTAGAATCGAGTCATTTTTTTTTGTGTATGTTCAGGTGGCAAACTTAGGAAAAGTAGCCAAGTCTTGTACCGCTCAGATCAAGGGAAGTATTTTTAAAAAATAAATCAAAATAATTTTGCCCACATTTGTCCCCAATAGGGTTTTAGGGTTAAGTGGTTCCTGGAAGATCTCTTAAGTTAAAGCCAGCATCTGGAGGAACCCAATGTTTCAGTGAGGCCAGAATTAGATTATTATTCTATTATTATTATTATCCTATTATTATTATTATTATAAGCTACTTAAGTTTGATTCAGTATACATACCCAGGTGAAAAAGACGTACTATTAAATGTATTAAAAATTTACTTGAGTGTGTTTTTAGTAGACCTACAATACAAATATACTTTAATGCATTTTAATACATTTAACAGTAACCTAGTCTTTTTCACTTGGGTAGATTACATATATTTAGTATAGGCCTATTTTATTAAGTCATTTAAACCTTAAACAACAACACTAAATAATAATAATATTATATGAAGAAGAAGAAGCAGGAGGAGATAAGTTTTATTCAGTCACGAAACTGCTGCTATTCCTCTGCTCTCGTCGCTTCAGTGATGCTCGCGCGCAACAAAGCTCAGCTGATCGACGTCATCGGTTTGAAAGTAACGGCTCCTCTCATCAAAGCTTCCGCCGTTTGTTCGGCTCTCCATTACAAGGTTTGTAAACTCGCCAAATAAATATAAATACAGAGTCTACTCACTATAATTTTAAACACACATATATATAAACTAAATTTATTATACATTACTACGTTTTTACAGTGTTTACCACTCGTTTATTGCACAGTATCTGGTTTTAGCCGCGATGCTAACTACGTTGATCTAATGAACAAATGGAAATGATTGACTTATTGTCTTAGATTGATTTAGTCATTCAATTCAACATATTTTGTACAACTGTGTCTTCAAATTGCCTAACTAATTTAGAAAATTCTCTGATTCTTGGCGTGTGGCCGAGAGAGCTCAACGCGCTGCAAATGAATAAAACACATGCAAACAGAAAAAAACGCATGCAAACAGAAAAAAACGCATGCAAACAGAAAAAAACACATGCAAATAGAAAAAAAAAAAAACCAGCGAATAAGAAAACATCTTCATCAGTTTTACAACTCACGTGCGTCCCAATACTCACAACACAACCAAATACGGAAACGCGCTGCAATTACAGAAACGCGCTGCAAAAGTTCACAACAAAACCAAATACAGAAACGCGCTGCAAATAGAACAGAACACAACGGAAATGTTTCCGGGGAACCCAATAAGTGACGGACGGACGGCTAGGACATGCTTACAGCTGTCTACTTTTATTTATTTATTTTTATTATTTTTTTGCAAAACATACAAAGATGACACGTTTATGACATACAACTTTGTAACGTTATACAATATACACAATGTATTTGCGATATGTTCAATGTCATAAGAATACTAAAAAGAACAATGAGCTGAAGACTAAAATAAATAAATAAATAAAAAAGATAGAGAAAAAGAACGAGGAAAAGACATTAATCTATACATCAGTTACATTGAACACATTTTGAAAATTTTCATAAGTTTCATGAGAAATGTTAGAATGTAGCTATAGGTCCAAATATGAGACGGCAAGTTTTAAAGTTGAGACACTCACACAAATATATAACACATATTTTAAAAACTTTGTTGTATAAAATGTATATTTATTTGCAACAGTTATGTTAACAGCATTAATACTATATTTCTGGTAAGAACAGCTCAGCTGATGGACACGCGCTGCGTTGTCATGGGAACATCCCAAGTGAAAATAATGAGGAAATTACGTTGTCTTTCGTTGCTCCCTTCATCAACATAATGGCACACAAGTGCCCCGCTCACTCCAAAGTGCCCAATTCAAGGGCTCTGCCCTTTTAAGAGAGTAACGTTAGGGCATAGGTAAAGCCAGAGCCCGCGTCTCTCTGGTAAAGCTTGCGAGCCGTCCGTCCGTCACTTATTGGGTTCCCCGGAAACATTTCCGTTGTGTTCTGTTCTATTTGCAGCGCGTTTCTATATTTGGTTTTGTTGTGAACTTTTGCAGCGCGTTTCTGTAATTGCAGCGCGTTGTGTTGTGAGTATTGGGACGCACGTGAGTTGTAAAACTGATGAAGATGTTTTCTTATTCGCTGGTGTTTTTTTTCTATTTGCATGTGTTTTTTTCTGTTTGCATGCGTTTTTTTCTGTTTGCATGTGTTTTATTCATTTGCAGCGCGTTGAGCTCTCTCGGCCACCGTAAAAAACAGGTTATAGTTTGCTCTGTTTTTGTTTAGCCTAACGTTAACTTTACTTACTACAGGTGCCCTCATTCTCTCTCCATTTACTGGTCAATAAATATTATGTTGTGAATAATCAGCTTTGTTCTTTTGTTTCCCCAGAACAACCATTACATTTCTAAAATAATCTGAACATTTCAGTGGCAACATTGAATTACAGTAAGTTACCTGCATCACATGCTGTACTTTATTACTATGAACTTTCTCTGTGTGAAATTGTATTGTTTGACTGTGTACTTGTGTTTTTTTAATCAGTTACTCTCTGAAAATCTTTTCTCATGATCTCAAATCTCATTCATGTTACTCAGAAAAATAATATCACAGGTTTGATTCACAAAAAATGCTATAGACATTTTAACTCTGAATTATAACTTCAAGTTTAGTCTTTTTCGACAAAAAAAAAAAAAGGAAAAAGCTATTAGGCTTCAGAAGACTTGCAACACAACCCATAACACATGAGTTGTGAACTCATTGATTATTTTTAGGATCTTTTCTGGGACATTTTTGGATCTTAACCATTTTTACATAAAGTGTTGTATTGAATTGAACTAGACAAGTGTACATAAGAATGGTTTCATGAATGATTTACACATTTGTTTTCTTCTTGTGTTTCATGCAGTGAAACTGAACGGTGACTGGGGTTGCATTATGCCTGAGATCTGCTTTTGGGTTCCACAGACAGAAAGTCAAACAGGTTTGGAACGTCACAAGGCTGAGGAAATTATTTAAATTTCACAACTATCACTTTAATAACATTACTAACAGTAAATTTTGTACTTTGCAGGGATCTCGGTAAGCTGAAATACAAGTTTGATCAAGAATAAAAATCCTCCTGTAGACCTGAAAATCATTGAAGTGTCTGGACCATCCACCAGAGAAGAGGAAAAACAAACGGAAAACGATGCTGTACCTTTTCACTTTTCTAACTCGTTAAGTACCTCACACCAACTTGGTCCCATGGTGACATTTTTGACCACAAACGAAATTGCTGATCGTGTGGATTCTTATTGAAATGACTGGAATTCACCAGTAAACATTCACAGAACAACAGATAATTTTACTGCACCTTAATACTGTTTCCGGGTCGAAGCCTCTACTTCCTCTATCTTGTTTCATGAGAATACTCAAAAACCATTTATGAACACTGTTGATTCAAGTCACACATTTAAGATTTTCAAAAGCCATAGTGTACATTATAGACTCCAGTCTAACGGCATCCCAGACTTAAACATTTTATGATTCAAAATAGCTGAATAACTAACCATCTGAGATTTCGGTATAGAGATAAAGGTTACAGCACAATGAGTGTATATTAGCACTGTTGTTTGTTTTTGGCATCTGATAGAGCTTTTGGACTTGGAAACAGTGATGTCAGACTTACCATCGGACTGAAACACAAATGTGTTAAAGTTAAGTATGATGGACATTTTTAATTAGTTCAAATGTAATTTTATTTACATTGATTTATTTCGTGGAACATGTGTTTCCATGCATTTTGTTGAGATGTCTTTTCTTGTTTATCTATTGTATATACATGGTTGATTATTCATGTTGCTTATGTATTATACTATTTTTTTGTGTATTCATTGATATTAATCTGTAGTTAGCTTTTTTCCCCATGTGCATGGAAGTGTATGTATAAAAATGAATATCAATAAACAATTCTTATTTTGTATTTGGTTCAATTTGTTTATTATAATAGATGTCAAAGGTAACCATAGTAACAACATGAAATTAAATATTTAAAAAAAATGAAATTTGGTTCCTGGAGGCACCCAAAGTGGTTCCACACAGTGCCTAATATCAGAGTTCCTCAGGAAACCTGTGTGGTTCCTCAGAGAACCGGCCCTTTTTAAAGGGTGCCTAGAGGATCTACAGACGGTTCCGCCGGTGTGGCGAAGTGAAGAACCCCAAAAGGTTCCTCCAGGCACCTTTTATTTTTACAGTGCATAGTGACATTTTTGACCACAAACAAAATTGCTGATCGTGTGGATTCTTATTGAAATGACTGGAATTCACCAGTGAACAACAGATAATTTTACCCCTGTCACCATTCAATTTAAAAATTGTGTTAATCATTCATTAAACCATTCATATGTACACTTGTCTTGTTCAATTCAATGCAACAATTTATGTAAAAATGGTTAAAATTTTACTGCACCTTAATACTGTTTCCGGGTTGAAGCCTCTACTTCTACTTCCTCTATCTTGTTTCATGAGAATATTCAACAAACATTTATGAACACTGTTGATTCAAGTCACACATTTAAGCTTTTCAAAAGCCATAGTGTACATTACAGTTTCCAGTCTAACGGCATCCCAGACTTAAACATTTTATGATTCAAAAGAGCTGAATATCTAACCATCAGAGATTTCGGTATAGAGATAAAGGTTAGGATCATAATTTTCAGGAATATTACAGCACAATGAGTGCATATTAGCACTGTTTGTTTGTTTTTGGCATCTGATAGAGCTTTTGGACTTGGAAACAGTGATGTCAGACTTACCATCGGACTGAAACACAAATGTTTTAAAGTTAAGTGAAGATGGACATTTTTAATTAGTCAAAATTATTATTTTTTTACATTGATTTATTTCGTGGAACATGTGTTTCCATGCATTTTGTTGAAATGTCTTTTCTTGGATAGCCTATTGTATATACATGGTTGATTATTCATGTTGCTTATATATTATACTATTTTTTTGTGTCTTCATTGATATTAATCTATAGTTAGCTTTTTTTCCCATGTGCATGGAAGTGTATGTATAAAAATGAATATCAAATATGTAATAAACAATTCTTATTTTGTATTTGGTTCAATTTGTTTATTATAATAGAAGTCAAAGGTAACCATAGTAACAACATGAAATTAAATATTTAAAAAAAAATGAAATTTGGTTCCTGGAGGCACCCAAAGTGGTTCCACACAGTGCCTAATATCAGAGTTCCTCAGGAAACTTGTGTTGTTCTTCAGAGAACCACCCCTTTTTAAAGGGTGCCTAGAGGATCTACAGACGGTTCCGCCGGTGTGGCAAAGTGAAGAACCCCAAAAGGTTTCTCCAGGCACCTTTTATTTTGACAAAACACTTTCAATTTTAATTGTGACAGCAAAACCTACACAATTTACCCTTTTCTGTGGCAGGGCTTTTTGATGGGCTGTTGGTAGGAGACAGGAGTTATTATGCATGCCAGAGGTTTTTGCTAACCCCCTATTCTGATCCTCATACAGGGCCACAAAACTGCTTCAATGTGGCCCTCAGTAAAACCAGGGTCAAGATCGAGATGACCTTTGGCATCCCAAAGGCACGTTTCAACTGCCTTTGGCGCTTAAGAGTATCACCAGAGCGGGCATCAGAGATAGTGGCTGCATGTGCCAATCTGCACAATATAGCCTCCATCAGAAAGGAGCGAGGGCCACCACAAAACCAGCTTCTTCCCGATGAAATTGACCCGATCACACTTGACCACTCAGCTGGCCTGTCAGAGATGCAATCAATATTTCACTTAAAGGGGTGATGAACTGAGAAATCAAATTTTCCTTGAGCTTTTGACATATAAGAGTTCATCATACTGCAAGAATATCCTGTAAGTTTCAGAACTGAAAACTTCCTTGTTATTCCAATAAAAGCTTTTATTGACACCAGGCACAGTGAACGACAGGTTTTTCAAAGTGGGGATCTATGACGTCAAAGGGTATCAAACACCGCCTCCACAGAAGAAGATCAATGCTTACTTCATCAATGGCTGTTTAGCCCCGCCCACCGATTCGTGCATTACATAAAACTCATTTTAATATGCAAAACTGTTATCCAATCATAGCAGTGGGCGTTTACTTCCAAGTCTTCAATGCGACACGCCCATTAAAACCGAGCGTTTCAGTAGCTAGGCTCAAAACCAGGGTAGAAAATAGCCTAGTACTTATTCATTTTGATGTTTTTGAATGTAAAAACCAAGCGAACATCATAAGCTGACCTCAGACAACAATATAAAAAATTTTAAAAAGCCAGTTCATGACCCCTTTAATAAAAACACATTGAAACTGCAGATAGGTCTCAAACTGTTTTATTGGTTTCGTGGCATGGAGAAAGAGCACGAGAAGTTGCATTAATAAATATTCATAGTATTCATACTAAAGTGTTACTTGGTTAGATAAGTTCACATACTGTGATCTGTTTTTTTTTTTTCAGCTGTTTGATCTCCAATTTATTTATTTTTAATTATGGAGTGTCCTCAGCTCACAGTTAAGCTCCTTTAGTGTGTAGTCTAGTTCTAGGCTCCTTTTGTAAAGGGCCCTGACTGAGTCTGTTTCCACCACAAACAAGATCCTTACAAGTTTTCTGAAGGTTAATCAAATCACAAAAAGTGCCATGACTTCCTACAAACACAGGACTGACTGTAATTTATGTTAAAGTGCACCGTATATAAAGTTATTGTCTTTCAAAAGTAAGAGTCGACTCTGAAATTAATCGTTTTTCACCTGTCTAACAGGTAGGAAATATGCAGAAATTGAATAAAGTTATCAAACAGTTTGCACTGCATAAATTATAAATTATATATAGTTTAATCCTTATTAAAGCTACAAAAGTTCTTTAGTCAAGAGCAGTAAGTAATTTTCTGTTACCTTCGTTCTTTGATTAACATTAATGGCAGACAGTGTTGTCACTTTAAGACCAGCCACTGCTGACAGACGTGCTTCATTTTTCTCACAACTCTTTACGTTCATTTTTAAATCACTTAAGACGGCTCTTATAAGGATACTCGACAAAACGGACAATATGGCATAATTGCGTGTGTTATTGTTCGTTTCATGCCGAAAGAGAACTTGACTCTGGCGTGTATCTTTCTGTTTGTCAGACAGCGCGTTCTCTTTGCCTTGTCCTGCTTGAATGGTTTAAAAGCATTTGCATGAATAAGAGCGCAATATAATGCTAGCCAACGGATGACAGAAAATAACAGATGCTGCGTTAATTGCGTTAAAGGGGTGGTATAATGCCCCCTTTTACAATATGTAAAATGAGTGTCTGTTGTCCCCAGAGTGTGTATGTGGAGTTTTAGCTCAAAATACCCCACAGAATTTTTTTTACAGCATGTTAAAATTGTCCCTTTTTTGAGGGTCAGTAAAAACATGTAGGCTAGTTGATTTCCCCTTTAAATGCAAATGAGCTACTTATCCTGGCACAGAGGGCGGAGCTTCAAGAGTGTGTTAGCAGCTCAGATTAGCTCACGCAGACAAGCACTAAACTATTCTGCCTTTAATGTTTAATCTGAAGTCTGACAATAATGGAGAGACTCAAAAAGAAGTGACAACATGTAGAATGCAACAGGATGTTTCTAAATGGTTAGTTGAGGAATTTATGTTGCTGATGTGGAATTAACTATCTTCCATTAGCATTTTCTGTCATGATGATCTAAAAAATCTCTCGTGTGGGAACTGTTGTAAGATGCCTACAGAGTGACATGCTATTGCATTTGTGTTATATACTGTATTGCATGTGAAAAGACAGATGCTACAGTTTGAGCTGACTCACAAATGTGCTGTACTACAACAACTCTTCCACTTCTCAACATGGACTGCGTGTTCCCGGGGGCGGGGTTTATGTAAATTTTAGTGTTAGTGATGTCACTAATACAGGAGGAATGTCCTGTAGTCCCTACTAGCTGTTTGTTGTAGTCCTTAAACAACAATTTCTTTAAAAGCATTATCTCCCTTTGCTTTGAACTGAGTGTTGTAACTTTGCAGATGTTGTTTATGCTCAAACAGCAACATTACACACTAACGAGAGTTAGAAAAGTGAAATCATAATCAACCACCCCTTTAAATATTTATCACTGAGTTCTCTTACGAGAGTTCTCTCGTACTGCGTTTGAAAAACGCTGCGGGAAAAGTCTCTTTTCACGAAACACTGAAGCAAAAAATTATCCTTTAATTTTCATATATGTAAAACGCGTTGCGGCAGCAGCAGTCAGCTGAAGCGAGACGGCTTGTCCGCTCATTGGCTGCTCTGCGGCAACTGCATAAGCCTATCGAGCGAGGCCTGAGGTGACGTCAGGCCAATCCTCGCCACTTCCCGCCGAGACGGGCGTGGCTTACCTCTATAAAAGGAGCTCGAGAAGGCTGATTCACTTGATTTTAATCTCTTCAGCGAAGCGCACGCATCGCTGGATCACGAGGAAGCACGCGTCGTCTGATGCAAGCACTTCAGCGGGACGAGCCCTTGAAGCCGCTGGTACATGCCTGCAAGCAAACGCCAGTGTGGATAATACTCGCGCTGACTTTGTCTATGTATCTTCACTGTGGTCCAGTGGTAGATTCTTAGACTTGCGCGCGGGGGATCGGAGGTTTGAACCCCAGGCCGGCCGGCAGAAAATATTTATGCCGCCGAATGCAAATCACTCTGTTTGTTCCCCGAGAGGCAACTGCAGACGTGTTTTTTGCTGCCCACGAGCACGTGGTACATGCCTGCAAGCAAATGCCAGTGTGGATAATACTCGCGCTGACTTTGTCTATGTATCTTCATTGTGGTCCAGTGGTAGATTCTTAGACTTGCGCGCGGGGGATCGGAGGTTCGAACCCCAGGCCGGCCGGCAGGAAATATTTATGCCGCCGAATGCAAATCACTCTGTTTGTTCCCCGAGAGGCAACTGCAGACGTGTTTTTTTTTGCAGCCCACGAGCACGTGGTACATGGCCGGACTTCTACCGAAGTCCCGGCCACGGCCGATGATGCTATATGTGTAGAGAAGATGCCCACTGCTAGTGCCCATCCCTACACACTAGCACAGCCCTTCACACAGGGCCCGCGCTCATATATTCGACTCGGGTCGATCACGCACGCAACATAGTGAACGTGCCCACTGCCTAGTGCCCACAAACACTATGTTCTGCATGCCTTGTGGTTTCTGTAAAGACGAAACCTGTGTGCATTCACTCTGCTCAGACAGACAGTGCACTCATTGCAGTAACTGTGCCCGCTCTCCCGCGCCCACACTTACTCACGGTATTTTCTGGTGTCCCGGCCACGGCCGATGGTGCTATAAGTGTAGTGTCGATGCCCACTCCTCAGTGCCCATCTCTACACACAAGCACAGCCCTACACTTAGGGCTCGCGCACATAAATTCGACTCAGGTCGATTGCGCTTCCAACATAGTAAAAGTGCCCGCTACCCAGTGCCCACGAACACTATGTCTATCAGATCACAGGCTCTCTGTTAAAACGAGACCTGTGAGCGCGCGCGCTGCTCACACAGGCAGCGCGCCCAAAGCAGTAAATGTGCCCGCTCCACGCTTCACAGCGCGCGTCGAAACTTCGGTACCGTTGAAAGTAGCACACCTACTTCGCGCCGAAATATCAAAACTGATAAGCAAAGGGGCGATAGAGCGTGTTCAAAGCGAACAGGGGATATACAGCAGATACTTTCTAGTCCCCAAAAAGGACGGCGGTATCAGACCCATTCTGGATCTAAGACGGCTGAACAGAGTGTTAGTGAAACGCGGTTTCAAAATGCTCACGACCAGCAAAATTCTCGCGCATGTTCGCCGAGAAGACTGGTTCATGTCGATAGATCTGAAGGACGCGTATTTTCAAATACAGATAGCGTCACATCACAGGCGATACTTGAGATTCGCCTTCGAGGGTCAGACATACCAGTATACAGTCCTGCCTTTCGGCTTGTCCCTGGCACCTCGTACATTTACGAAATGCATGGACGCAGCGCTCGCTCCTCTCAGACTCAGAGGCATGCGAGTGCTGAACTATTTGGACGACTGGTTGATCCTAGCCCAATCACGATCTCAGCTCGTAGAGCACAGAGCCATTTTACTCGATCACCTCGAGAATCTTGGTATCACGGTCAATTGGGCGAAGAGTTCACTGAACCCCAGTCAAACGATTTCGTTTCTGGGTATAGTTCTGGACTCACAGTCTATGACAGCGCAGCTGTCGCCACAGCGCGTGCTGAACATTCAGCGCGGGGCGAAGTCTTTCCGCCGCGGCGCTTTCACCCCGCTCAGGAAATTTCAAAGGATGCTGGGTCTCATGGCCTCAGCATCGTCAGTTCTCCGTCTGGGCTTGCTTCGCATGCGCCCGCTGCAGTTCTGGTTGAAAGCGCGGGTGTCCGGTCAATTACGCCTCAAGGTCGATCAGGACTGTGTCACAGCCCTGGTGCCTTGGATGGCGAACGACTGGTACCAATCAGGTGTAAGCCTGGGGACTTCCTCGAGGGTGAGGATGGTGTCGACGGACGCATCCACCTCGGGATGGGGAGCGCTGCTCGAGGGCAGACCGTTCTTTGGCCTATGGTCGGAACGAGAAAGGCTCCAACACATAAACTGCCTAGAAATGCTGGCAGTGCACAACGCGCTGACGCGTTTTTGTCCCCACATCAAGGACCAACACGTCATAGTCCGTTCGGACAACATGGCAGTGGTGTCCTACATAAATCGCCAGGGCGGTCTGAATTCCATATCCCTGTACAGGCTGGCGAAACGCCTCCTACTATGGGCTCAGCACAACTTACGCTCGCTGAGAGCAGTGCATGTACCCGGGCTTCAGAATGTGGGCCCGGACAGACTGTCCAGGAACAATGTTCCCACAGGCGAATGGTCTCTACACCCACAAACAGTCCGGCTGTTGTGGGAGAGATTCGGCAAAGCGGAGGTGGACCTATTCGCGTCCCACGAAAACGCTCACTGCCCCGCATTCTTTTCAAAGACCGACAGTGCGCTGTCCGAAAGGTGGCCGCGCTGCCCGCTATACGCTTTTCCCCCCGTCTCCCTCCTGCCACAGGTGTTGGAACGGGTCAGGAAAACAAAATGCCCAGTGCTGCTTGTAGCACCGTTCTGGAAGAACCAGGCATGGTTCCCAGTTCTGATGCAGTTAGCAGACATCGCTCCATGGCCAGTGCCGTTGAGGAGAGATCTCCTCTCGCAGGCCAGGGGCTCGATTTGGCACCCACACCCGGAACTGTGGTCCCTTCATGTGTGGGCGCTCAATGGATACCCGTTGCTCTCGCAGAGGGAGTCATGAATACCATCACTGAGGCTAGAGCGCCGTCGACCAGGCGGCTCTACGCTTCAAAGTGGTCGGTTTTCTCCGGCTGGTGTACAGCTCGGAGCCTTTCACCCCTCGAATGTGAGGTAGCGGAGGTTCTCTCCTTCCTACAAGAGCTGTTGGATAAGGGCAGATCCCCTTCCACGCTCAAAGTGTATGTGGCGGCTATTTCAGCGTTCTCCGGTTCAACGCTGGGTCAGTCACTGGGAAGGAATGATTTAGTCATCCGCTTCCTCAGGGGAGCTAGGAGACTGAATCCACCCAGACCTCCTTTAGTCCCTATGTGGGACCTTTCTACGGTCCTGGCGGCCATGAAAGGTGCCCCTTTCGAGCCTATCCAGTCTATCAGCCTCAAACATTTGTCTTTCAAAACAGTGTTTTTGATGGCTCTCGCTTCAGTGAAGCGCATAGGCGATCTGCACGCGCTCTCCGTGAGCCCGACATGCTTGGAGTTTGGTCCTAATGACTCTAAAGTCATACTCAAACCTAAGCACGGCTATGTGCCGAAATCCCTCAACACGCCTTTTCGGGCTCAGGTTATTTCCCTGGCTGCCCTGCCGGCGTCGAGTGAGGAGGGGGACTCGAGTTTTCTTTGCCCTGTTAGGGCTTTAAGAACTTATATGTCCCGCTCTGCTGCCTTCAGACAGACAGAGCAGCTCTTTGTCTCGTTCAGCGGACGTTCCAAAGGAATGGCTGTTTCGAAACAGTCTATCCAGATGGATAGTTGCCATAGCGCTGCGCCATAGCGCTGGCTTATACTGCCAAGGGCATTCAATGCCCGTTGGGAGTCAGAGCGCACTCTACGAGAGGCGTTGCCTCCTCGTGGGCTTGGTCCAGCGGGATTTCCTTACAGGATATATGTACGGCGGCAGGCTGGGCCTCTCCGTCTACATTTATTAGGTTTTATAACCTAGAGGTTCCCGCCTTACAGGCTAAGCTTTTGTCGGTGTAATCCATTTACAGGCGCAATGCGCTACCGACTATACTGGGCAGAACTGTGTAAGACCCACGTTTTCCCACATTAGTGCAGGCTCCCTACCCTGGCTATGTGATGTCATATTCGCGTCTGTGGACATGTCTATATAAGGACGGAGGAAACCCCTCCTCTCTTTAGACTCTCCCTGTGAGGTCATGTTAAGCCTGCGGACGCTACAGTGTAGGGAATTAAGGCTCCCCCCCTTATTCCCTGACTCTGTGTGAGTCTATCTGGTGATTATGCACTGTATGCCTGAAATAGCTTCCGGTGATCAGTGTTTTTATCCCAGCACGCACGGCGTTTTGCAAGGGGTTCCCGCAGTGTTTTTCAAACGCAGTACGAGAGAACTCTCGTAAGAGAACGTACTCGGTTACTAACGTAACCTCGGTTCTCTCTAGAAGAGGGAACGAGTACTGCGTTCCCTTGCCGTGCGTTTGGTTCACTCTGGTTCGCTTCGGCGATCAAAATCAAGTGAATCAGCCTTCTCGAGCTCCTTTTATAGAGGTAAGCCACGCCCGTCTCGGCGGGAAGTGGCGAGGAGGGCGCGAAGCGCCCTCATTGGCCTGACGTCACCTCAGGCCTCGCTCGATAGGCTTATGCAGTTGCCGCAGAGCAGCCAATGAGCGGACAAGCCGTCTCGCTTCAGCTGACTGCTGCTGCCGCAACGCGTTTTACATATATGAAAATTAAAGGATAATTTTTTGCTTCAGTGTTTCGTGAAAAGAGACTTTTCCCGCAGCGTTTTTCAAACGCAGTACTCGTTCCCTCTTCTAGAGAGAACCGAGGTTACGTTAGTAACCGAGTACGTTTTCTCCTCCCATTTCTACCAGTGATGCTTGATTTAACTTCCCACGTCTACTACCTGCGCAGACTCCAACAGCGCAACTGGGTTGTAGTGTAGGTTGCCACGTTGAGGTCACAAATGGGTTGAAATTTGTATGATGTGTTGATTGTGAGAGATGCGTTTCATACAATATGCCCACTGAAGCTAAGGAGGGTTGAGCCTTGTTAGTACCTGGATGGGAGACCTCCTGGGAAAACCAGGTTGCTGCTGGAAGAAGTGTTAGTGAGGCCAGTAGGGGGCGCTCACCCTGTGCTCTGTGTGGGTCCTAACGCCCCAGTATAGTGATGGGGACACTAAAGAGCACCGTCCTTTGGATGAGACGTTAAACCGAGGCCTATACACACACACACACACACACACACATTGATTTTATTATCAATAATAAAATAATATAACAAGTCAATGGATGGGGCATAGAAGCAATCAGATGTCTGAATGTGCAATTATGTATATTCATAGAATAAAAAACACAAAACTGTTGACAGAATGACAGAAGCACAAACCCCTAATGAGCAAGTCCATTCCAAAAAAAATGGTATTATAAGGGAATTGTTTTTGTTTCAGATTTGCTAAATAGTAATGATGAGATTCATACCATCAATTTACTAACTGATCATATGCATGAAACGTTCTTAAGAACTTCCGCAGTAATATAAGCCAGCTAGAAAACTTCCGGTTAAATGTCACTTGTTGGTGTGTTGATATCTTCATTGTCCTGAGGTAGCTTTAACAGCACCAATACGTTTATAATCAGAATATAGTCACTTAAATAGTCATGCCTAGCATTAATTTAATTATTCAAATGTTAGATGGCATAAAAAGACATATCCTCCTCAGCAAAATTCATTTTGACAATTGAAAAAAAAAGCATCAACACACTGTAAATTAAAGATTTATTGTGCACTTTAGATCGATTAATTGAACAAAATGGGACTTTTCACTAGTGTGCCAAAATCAGTGAGCTTGAGCTGCACTGACTGACAGCTTCTGTGATTATAAGCGTGGTGCTTGCTTTCGGTGTAATTCATTCCCAAGAAAAGTTATTGTTTTTCATGAGACTGTGAGTACTTCATAGTTCACCTTCACAACATTTATTTTTAAACATAGTGATTTTATAAAGCTATTTATTCTAAAGCTAAACATGTTAAAAATTTTTACAGGAAATGGCTAATATAAGCCAATAAATGCTCCACTGTCACCATCTACTGGTTATAGTGGTCTTTTTTAATTTGAAATAAAAGTGTTTTCTATCAAATGTTGGATTTCCTACATCTTGAAACCTTCGGTTTTACAAATAGGGACAATCTCAGAGTCAGAAGGATGAACAAATAATGTTTTTGGTCATCACATTAAATGACATTTGAGGTGCTGGAAAAATGTTGTGTGTGTCCAATTACAGACATTGCTTCTTATTTCAACGTACCCATTAGCTAGGGTGACCATACGTCCTCTTTTTCCAGGTCATGTCCGGCCGGGATTTCGAGATCGCCCAAAATATCCGGGATTCGGCTTTTGCTTTCTCGTCGCCATTCATTTTGTTTACATGCACACCTTTTGATTCAATAGGACTGAATTAATTCCGATTGGTGAATCTGAATGTAGTGTTTACATGAACGCTAAACAAGTGATCGGTTGCTAAGAAAATTCCTGTGTTTTCGTCTCGATCGGGATCCGTGTGAAGCAGAATGCATGACCTGCAAAGCTGGCATGTACGTGTCAGTGTCAAATAATGTAATAATGTAAACATAATGAATGGTGACTGTAGAAAGCAAAAGCCGAATCCCGGATATTTTGGGCGATCTCGAAATCCCGGCCGGACATGACCTGGAAAAAGAGGACGTATGGTCACCCTACATTAGCTTTTGCCTTTATTGCAATCAATAAAACTGCTTTATTGGCAAATTAGGTAAGTGTGATAACGGCATTAAAATAAAAACACAACATTAAAAATTCAACTGTTGATAGATAATTTTGTGACGATAGACAGCGAGTAGCCTATAGGCTACGGAAGGACAGCTAACAGTTCACCGGAAATGCCCAAGCCGGCTTATTGAAAACCAGGAAGTAACCGTGCATATCGTCAATTGACAACACGTTAGATGTGCATTAAAAGCGGTTGCTTAAGTTAAAGAAGTTAGAGATCAGTTAAAGTGGTGTTTATTATTAGGCTAGTCTTTGAGGCTAATTGCTAACTTGAACTGTCTGAAATAGCCAGCATCTGTGGTTTATTTCTCTTAGTGTGAGTGTGCACACTTTTAAAGCGTTAAAATGGTTATTGTTTTGTTAACTAAATGTGTATTACCAGCATTTGCTTAATTTTTAACCCATGGGAAAATCCATGCGCACTCTTTGTTCACATTAGTTCACTGCTAGTTTTAATGTAAGTTATAAATGTATGCTATGTTTGGAAACCAGACACAACTTCTTATCCCGTGCGAACTGGCCGTTAATTTTACAGAGAGTGTTAGCAGATTGGGTGGTTTTGAATTTGATAGTGCGGGTAAAAATTGGTTTGGGCAGGTAGACAAAATTTGGGCTGCTTTGGGGTCAGTACGGAGGATTTGTATAGTCTAATTGGTTAATAAACAAAACTCAAGTGTGCTTGTACTCAATAAAATTAGTCATCATGAAGTTACTAAACACCGGGCCTTTTTTTGGGTTAACTGTGAGGTAAAATAAAAATATGACATGTTTTAGATAAAGAATGATTCTAGACATTTGAGTTTTTTGTACTTGTACTTTGTCATCTTTATTATTTATCACATTTTAAGTCATTGAAATTCGGAGAAAAAATCTCGAAACATGACATCTTTTTATATTATCTCACAGTTCTGTTATGTGGACATAATCAGAAATGAAGAAAACTGCTTCACATGCAGCATATGCCCAATATGGTTTTCTTCTCTCACTGGTCATGTGACACTGTCGAAAGTGAAACCCGATTCAACAGACTCCATGTTGTGAAAGGAAGAACATGAACGTCCGGAGAAAAAAAAAAACTGCGAATAATGAGAATATATCAGTTTAATGCTGTTGTCCAGAGACAGATTGGATTTTTGAACTGGTTTGCATTTGATGTTCTTCATTGTTGAGACAGAGCAGAGGTAGGTTTCAGCAAACACATTTCTGGATTCATTATCATGCATTTTTTAATAATTAATGGCATGTGTAAATATCTGTTATAATGTAATATCAATCTGTTTTGATGCTTAGTTTTTCTTTTTCTTGATAGCCTACCTGCTGATAAAACACAGAACTATTTCAGAAAATGAACTGTCCTGTAAAAATTTGTTATATCGGTCTCTTAATCATAGTCATAAATGCATTAATACATGCAGGTTTCCTCTATTTTGCAGTTTCTTAAACCATGGGTTTGTTGTCTTTCCACACAGTAAAGGATACTCCAGTGAGTATTAGTGTACCTAGCGAAGAATTCACAGTCATACTAAATTGATAAAGCATACCCAAGACATTCATATGTTTATTAAATGTTTCATTCTGTATGTATAAAGATGTAATTTGTTGTACATTGTGTGTTTTTTAATAGCTCCGCCTGTAAAATGAGTCTCTACAAGCAGCGGAAAGAGGGTGTTTCTGTTCAGACACGTAAAGCTGCATCTCCAGAACCCAGCTGTGTGTCTATGAAGAGTGACGCATCCATGGACCCTCCCCCTAAACTCAGTGATGGAGCAGTGACCTCTGACCCTGAGTGAGTATCATGTAATTTCAAACTTTCAAGTACATTAAGATCCATTGCTGTAAAAAACACATTGGTGACACACATCAAGTCAGTTTTTGTTTTTATAAAGACACAATCATATGTGTCTCTGTCTGAATGTTTTCGTCATCCATTTTGCAATAGGTTGATATGCCAGGAAGACTCAATTAAAGGGGTCATGACATGAGAAATCAAATTTGCCTTGGTCTTTTGACATATAAGAGGTCTTTTTTACCATTAAAACATCCTACAAGTTTCAGAGCTTAAAACATCCTGCTTATTATAAACAAAGCATTTATTTAATTAAGCTCCAAAAACAGCTCGTTTTGATATTGCGGGATCTCATCATATATCACAACTGTTCAGTGTTTTCAACCATACAATGTTAATTTTATGTTTCTGACATTTAAATACAGATAAGTAACTAGCAAAAAACATTCATAGTTAATATAAAATATACACTGATGTCTATGGAAGCAGCAATAATTCTTTCAAATATAATTTGACGACGTGTTTTATTGATATCCGATATACACAATGTGTAGATAACTATAAAGTTTACTTTAATCTTAGAATATTGTAGGTACAAAATTAATAGTGCCCCAAAGTTGTCGAATATATTAGTTTTGAAGCTAAATGTTAATTTATTTTAATTAATCACAAAGCTATAGGTGATTCGTGCAGAACAATCATTTGCCTTGCGGTGTCAGTGCATAAATGCTTTGAATGCATTTGTTTCTATAAGCTACAAAATACGTGGAAGACTGATTCGATGCAGGACTTATAGTCCTAATATTCTGGAATAGCGACAATAAATGCTTTAATAATGTATGTTCTCACTTCGATAACTCAAAGGTATAATCGGATATGATGACACTGCACTAATTATTACAGGGAAAGCTAAAGTTCTTTTTTTCCACATAAAACACAAACAGTTCTGCTGTCAGACAGTTGGTCAGAATTAACGTTAAAAATAATCAATTTTCTGCATAATTTGTTTTGTTTTAAAAAAAACAACTTTATTAACATTATAAGTGAACCTCAAGGAACATCTTTTTTTTTTTTTTTTTAAATCCGTCATGACCCCTTTAAATCATGGATGACAATGACCAGGAACACTAATGTAAATGGAGCACTTTGTTATAAAGTAATTCTGCTGGATAAGTTTTGTTACCCCTTGTGGGGGTGGATTTCTGTTCTCAACACTCTGTCCAAGCTTTATAATGTTCTGTGTGTCCAACTGATGATCTAAACTCAACTGCTATGGAGAAGATGAACACAAATGCAAGCTAGTAAAAGACTCAAGGATTAAAACCCAACATGCTCATGAGTTATAAAGTTTAATTTGCATTAATCAACAGTGAACACACCTTAACACAACAGTGGTGTTAAATTAAGTATATTTCTGTTCTGTGTGTTTTAATAGCACTGCTTGTAAAATGACTCCCTATGAGCAGAGAAAGGATGGGGTTTTTGTTCAGACACGTAAAGCTGCATCTCCAGAACCCAGCTGTGTGTCTTTGAAGAGTGACGCATCCATGGACCCTCCCCCTAAACTCAGTGATGGAGCAGTGACCTCTGACCTTGAGTGAGTATCAGTGTGTAGCTGAGTCTGTACTTCATTCAAATGCATCATTTGTTTTTAAGGCAAGAATCAGCCTTGGAGCCCAATCATGTTCCTGGAGATCTACCTTCCTGCAAAATACAGCTGCAACCCTGATCCTTCACAACTGAAGCAGCTAAATGAGATCTTTAGGAGCACTTGATAATTATGGACAGGTGTGTTGGATCAGGGTTGGATCTGAACCCTCTAGGTAGGTTGGTCTCCAGGAACAGGATTGGGCACCCCTGTAGTAGATCATAAGCTAACATAAAGTACACATAAATTAACATGTATTTGCAAAATATGATATTTACCTCTATTGATCCAATAAGCACCATTCAAATTTGTAAACAAAAGTTCTGCTTTTCCGTATATCCTTGTATGCATAATCATGAAACAATTATTTTATGTAAATACGGAAATTATAAATTTTCAGGGCCTATATCTTAAAGTAAAAAATGTATACTAATATAGCAAACTGAAAAAAAGTTTTTTATTTATTGTGTTTGTGTTGAAACATGGCATGCACGAGTGACAGGGCAATTCACATGGGAAAGTTCACTGTTAAGTTCACTGGTGTAGTCTGATAGGTAAAAGTAGTAGTTCTATTAAAGGGATAGTTCGCCCAAAAATGATATTTAAGCCATGATTTACTCACCCTCAAGCCGTTCGAGATGCATATGTCAATCTTTTTCAGACGAACACATTTTCAGTTATTTTAGAAAATGTCTTAGATCTTTCAGTGGTTATAATGTGAAGCAATGGGGTCCACAACGTTGAAGTCCCAAAATGTGCATGCATCCTTCTCAAAAATAATCCATCCGGCTCCAGGGGGATAAACGAAGGCCTTCTGAGGGTAATCCGTGCGGTTTTGTCGTAAAAATATACATATTTAAAACTTTATAAATGAAAATAACTGGCTTCCGGTGGCGGTCGACGCGCGTTCATGGAGATGGATGCTGGCGTATGACGTAGGACGTAGCGTAGGAAGCGTCGTGACGTAAAACACAAACGTAGAGTTTTGTTTTGCTCTGCTCTCTGGCTCCGCTGTCACGTTCGTTCTACGTCACGACGCTTCCTGCGCTACGTCCTACGTCATACGCCAGCATCCATCTCCATGAACGCGCGCCGACCGCCACCGGAAGCCAATTATTTTCATTTATAAAGTTTTAAATATGTATATTTTTACGACAAAACCGCACGAATTACCCTCAGAAGGCCTTCGTTTATCCCCCTGGAGCCGGATGGATTATTTTTGAGAAGGATGCATGCACATTTTGGGGCTTCAACGTTGTGGACCCCATTGCTTCACATTATAACCACTGAAAGATCTAAGACATTTTCTAAAATAACTGAAAATGTGTTCGTCTGAAAAAAAGATTGACATATGCATCTCGAACGGCTTGAGGGTGAGTAAATCATGGCTTAAATATCATTTTTGGGCAAACTATCCCTTTAAGTAGTTCAGGAACTACTTTTCACTTAAAGATGCTGTTTCACAGCCACAGTTATATTTCTTAATTTTATAGTCTTATTTCAACGTTTTCTTTCTGCAGAGTGAAGAGAGATGATGTGATCAGATCAGTGACGCCCTGTCTAACCTGCACTGATTCTGACTGTCAGACAGACATCAAGCAGAGAGTCAAAGACCAACACAAAACCAGCATGAAGAACAAGTATGAGAACTTATCTGAGGGAATCAAACTAGAAGAGAATCGAACCCTCCTGAACATGATCTACACACAGCTCTACATCATAGAGGGAGAGAGTGAAGGGGTGAATGAAGAACATGAGGTTTTACAGATGGAGAAAACAGCCAGAACACAAGACACTCCAATCTACTGCAATGACATCTTTAAACCCTTACATCAACCAGGATGTGAGGAGAAAGACACAATCAAGACCGTTCTCACTAAAGGCATCGCTGGAATTGGAAAAACCGTCTCTGTGCAGAAGTTCATTCTCGACTGGAGCGAGGGAACAGCCAATCAGGATGTAGATTTTATGTTTGTGCTTCCATTTCAAAGGCTGAACTTGATTAAAGGTCACCAATACAGTCTTCACAGACTCCTGCTGGACTTTCATCCTGAACTTCAAGATCTGGACTCAAAGATTTATGAGGAGAGTAAAGTAGTGTTCATCTTTGATGGTCTGGATGAAAGCAGAAAGAAACGGATTTTTTCATATAGAAAGAAAGTTTGTGATGTGAATGAGTCTTCATCACTGAGTGTGTTGATGTCAAACCTCATCAGAGGAGATCTGCTTCCCTCTGCTCATATCTGGATCACTTCCAGGCCAGCAGCAGCCAATCAGATCCCCTCAAAATACATCAATCGTGTGACAGAAATTCAGGGATTCAATGATCCTCAGAAAGAGGAATATTTCAGGAAGAGAATCAGTGATGAATTTCAAGCCAGCAGAATCATCTCACATATTAGAAGATCAAGAAGCCTCCACATCATGTGTCACATACCCTTCTTCTACTGGATCTCAGCCACTGTGCTTCAAAACCTCCTTAAACAAGATGACAGTGCAGAAATCCCTCAAACTCTGACTGAAATGTACATCCACTTCCTGCTGACTCAGATCAACATGAGAAATCAGAAGAATGATGAGAGAGATCCAGAGAAAGTCCTGAAGTCCAACAGAGAAGTGATTGTGAAACTTGCTGAACTGGCTTTCAATCAGCTGATGAAGGGCAATGTGATGTTCTATGAGGAGGACCTGATTGAGAGCGGCATAGACGTCACAGACGCATCAATGTTTTCTGGGATTTGCACTGAGATCTTTAAGGAGGAATCTGTGATTCATCAGAGGAAAGTCTACTTCTTCAAACATCTTAGCTTTCAGGAGTTTCTTGCTGCTTTCTTTGTGTTTTACTGCCATGTAGTCAAAAATGAGGAATCACTGAAGTTGTTTCTGAATGAAGGATATAAGAAGTACAGTCGAAAAAACTCTCTGTATCTGTTACTAAAAGCAGCAGTTCATAAATCTTTCAGGAGTAAAAATGGACACCTGGATCTTTTCCTGCGATTCCTGCTGGGCGTCTCACTGGAGTCGAATCAGAGACTCTTACAGGATCTACTGACACACACAGTGAAGAGCTCAGAACAGCTCATCTCACAGTACATTAAAGACATGATCAAGGATGATAAACATCTCTCAGCTGACAGATGCATCAATCTGTTCCTCTGTCTGCTGGAAATGAAGGATCAGACTCTGTACAGAAAGATTCAGGAGTTTGTGAAATCAGAGAATCACTCAGTAAATCGACTCTCTCCTGGTCACTGCTCAACTATCGCCTACATGCTTCAGATATCAGAGGTGCTGGATGAGTTTGATCTGAAGAAATACAACACCTCAGATGAGGGCAGAAGGAGACTGATACCAGCTGTGGTGAACTGCAGAAAAGCTCTGTGAGTATTCATTTATGTGATTGCTGAATGTGTCTGTTTTGTTGAAACAGTAATATTGCAATTCCTCCAAATCATGGCACTTGTAGTATCAGACTAATTTAAACATATTTGAGCTGATTGTCAGTCGATATTCAGAGTTCACCTGCTGATGAGTTTTTGTCATGTGATTAATATGTGACCATTTATTGAAAGTAGTATACCATTTATAAGGGTGTCACGAAATTAATGCTCAATCTCGATCATCGAATCAAAAAATGGAATCGTCGATGCTGCCACGCTCCATATGTCACGTCAGCTCGGCTTGTCTGTAATGGAAAAAAATCCTTTTCTCGAGAATATTGAAGCCTTTATTTTAAAACGCATTGCAGCTGCACAGCGAGAGCATCATAGCTCGTCTGAGCGAGCTGGCTGTGCTGCGGCAACTGCACGAACCTATGGCGAGTTAGCAGTGGCGTGCGGTCCAATGGGAGCGCTTGGCGCCCTGACAAATTCGAGCGCGCCAATTTGGATGCGGCTGAAGTGTATACATTCAGAGAAAACTCGCCAAAGGACTTTAGGTTTAAATCGACTGAAGCGAAGCACCTGATATGAGCGAATAGCACCTGATATGAGCGAATAGCACGGCAAGGCAACGCAGTAGGCTACTCGTTCCCTTATCTCTAAGGGAACCAAGGTTACGCAAGTAACCAAGTACGCTCCCTTACGAGAACGTTCTCTCGTACTGCGTTGCTAACGCTGTGGGAACCCAATTTAAAACGCTGTGCTATTCGCCTGTGACTGCTCTGAGGAGTCCAGGGAGCCCCGGGACTATAATAGGTAATAGGTTATATTGTTTAAGTTTACAATTGACTAAAGATATAAGTTATTGTTACATTATGTTGTTAATAAACGTTTTAAATTTGACAATGTAGTGTGTGGTACATTGCGAGCAAAGGTATTATTATATTGCATAAATGTCTAAAAATGGCATAGCTTGTGCTTTCAATTTATTTATTTTTTAAATCGAGAATCGAATCGAACCGTGACTTTAGAATCGAAAATGTAATCGAATCGAGGACTTGGAGAATCGTGACACCCCTAACCATTTATATTTACCTGTTGATGCCTTCACAAGCACCCATAAAAGTTTTGGACTTGTGTTTGATTTGAGTCAGGCGCGATGCATGAAAGGGACAATATATGCTGTATTTCTGTAATTCCGCTAGGTGGCACTAATATCGTAGAAACTACATACTTCACATAGACAGTAGGATACTTCACCTTTAAACGGTACGTACGGCGCATCGGCTGAGGACAAACGTCTCTTATATCAGAGACGACAAATCAGAAGTGTTAAGCATAAAATAATTAATATTGGTAGCCTATTATAAATAAAAGTAAAATAGAATTATTTATTATTATACTACATGTAAAATCTACATCTAAGTATAATTATAAAAATATATATGAGTATTCGTTAAAAATATGTTGAAATAATGCAAATTGATGCACATAGATCGATTAACAGCCTTGGATAATTACAGTAGGTCTGCTTACAGTAGGTTTGTCTTTAACAGTTTATAGGTTTTCATAAAAATATATTTTCTTAATGAAATACTATGAAAATAGTTTCAGTTATGACTTTTTTTTTCACTTGATTTAGTCTATTTAGTGTTGTGATTTTCATTGATCTGTAGGGTTGGGTATCATTTAATTTTTAGCGATTCCGATTCTGATTCTGCTTATCGAATCCGTTTCTTATCGATTCTTGTTTCCGATTCCAGTATTTTTTGGAGGGAAAAAAAAGGGCAAATACTTGAAGAATAAATATTTCTACCTTTTATTCTTGCCAATTTTAAGCAATAACCAATAAAAGTGAAAGGAGTCTCTTCATATAAAGGTGTTGATTACGTTATTACTCCAGTAGGTTTTTTTCATTGAATTATTTATTCAAGAAGACTCGAGAGATTTGTTAAAAAACAGTGAATCATTCATTAATTAGGTATTTATGAGACACTGAATTAATTAGTGTTTGAATTAATTATTCAAATGAGTTTTTTATAAATAGACTATTAGACTAAACATGTTATTCTGAGTAGTTGTCTGATGTATGTAATCGTGATCTCCATTTTAAACAAAATAAAAATTATTGATTGATGATTTTAAGCCATATGTTCTTGAATTAGGGACCGTTCACATATCGCGTCTAAAAATGCATGGAAAAGCACGGCCATTAACCCAATCACATTAATAACCCAATCATCCAATAAACAGAAAAAAAACAACTAAAAATACAAAATAGTCACCAGTATATAAAAATAAAATAAACAGAAAAATAAAAGCCGACCATTCCAACCTATTTTAATCCACCATCTCTTTATTGAAACATATTTCATCCTCTATTATAGACTTGCTGATTGTAATCTCACTGGTCAGTTCTGTGAAAGTTTGTCTTCATTTCTAAAATCATCAAACTCACTGAGAGTGCTGGACCTGAGTAGCAATGACCTGCAGGATTCAGGAGTGAAGCTTCTGTCTGATGGACTGAAGAGTTCTCACTGTCAACTCAACATACTGAGGTAAGAAAAACTTTTAATGGTTCACGTGGTTATGCAATTAAAGATGCCTTCTGCTCTGATCCCATGGGCTTAACATTTAATAGGGACGATAGGGACAATACCCAGCATCTACTGAATCGTACTAGCAATAATTTCGCAATTAAAGTGAAATGTGAAAATTGTGCAGTGTAGTCAGCTTATTTGATCATAACGGGAGTTTTTGCGAGACAAAGTCATTGACTGCTTCAGTGATGGGAACATTCTTTACTGTCTTTCTATACATAATTTATTTCCAATTAGAATAACAGTTTTTTCCATGCTACTACTGTCATGATCCTGCCATCTAGTCTTTAATTTTCCCTGGTCTTGAGGCAGGATCATGACAGACCCATGTTATATGTGTAAGCACATGGCCATTTGTTTGGGCTGTGTGCTTGCGTTGTCTCATCACGTTACCCCGCCCCCTTGTTACCCTTGTTTAGTCATTATTTATTAACCCTCTGGGGACCAAAAACGCGCTCGCGCGTTTTGCTCGTTTTTTTTTTTTAGCAATGAAAAATAAACACTAAATGCTCTGTTAATTTTGATCTTTCATTTTCGTGTAATACATCAATCGATCCTGTTCAGTTTCTATTTTTTTTCTGTATACTCACAATAAAAATAAAGTGTTTTGCTTTTTGACAAATAAAGAAAAATTAACATGATGCGATTTCTGCCTTCTCTTTGTCAGTAAACTCCCATTTGAAACGCGTTCGAAAATGATCTATAACTCCGCGAAAATTCAGTCAAACAGGCAAACAGACCCACGGGCATAAAGCTTGAGATCGCATCTTTTAAATGAAGTAATTTATATAAAAAACAAATATTCTCAGCTTCTGTAATCTGTATAAAAAGAGAGCGACTCCAGTCGAGCTCATTACGAGATCATTCAAAAGTAATGTGACCACTCCCCGGAGAGCGCGTGCTATTCAAACACAAATTCTGAGAACCATTTCAGATCTGTGAAACGCCCACATCAGCTGTAAACAAAGCGTCGCGAGTGAGACATAATATAGCCTATCTTATGGAGAAAAGATTCCTCAGAACAGTGCTGATATGAGGAGCAATATCTCCTGATATGAGGAGCAGATCCCGCTGAGGAGTGAGGTAGGCTGTTTTCTTTTCTCAAATGTTGATGTGGAATAACGTTATGGAATAACGTTAGTGTAGGCCTATGTAAACCGCAAAAAGATGAATCGTATTTCTATAATATGACTCGCCTTTCTGTGAGATGAATGAAGGGTACATATTTGTAAAGACTGTTTAGCATAGGAATCGCGCGTCTGTGTGTGAAAGAATAAACTGCTTTGCTATAGCCTACTGAGATGAGTAAAAATCGACTGGAATATGTTGAAATAAAATGTATTTGTATAAGCAACGTATTAAACTGCAAATTAGCATTTATATGCCCTAATATTTCATAAAAACAACGTTACAGTTAGGCGAAGTATGAAAGACAACATTTTGTTGACTATTTGGGTACAGTTTTTAGGCTACTGTAGAATATACTGCCACATCAAATAAGCTTTTGTTTAGCAATTTCTGCTCATATCTAACATTATATATATATATATATATATATATATATATATATATATATATATATATATATATATATATATATATATATATATATAAATACTATTTTTGTCAAAAATAAAGTCATAGACTAAGATGTTAGATGTTCCAATGTTGGCTATATTCAAACTAATGAATACATATGATAAAATGTAGGCCTATAATCTTTTTTTTTTTTTTTTTTTTACAAAGAAAGAGTACACTTGAAATATTGTTGAAATTGTAATTATTGTTGTAATTGTAACATTTTTAATAAAATAGCAAAACATATTTACAAGAGAGATGTAAGCGAAATCTTAAATGGTCAATATAAGTCTTCTTCTATTTCATTTTCAACTTTCATTTTTATTTTTTCCAATAACCACGCATAAACATTATTCTCTTAAAAATACAAACATCTACAAACACGTTGCTCGCATATTATGGTAGCCCTGTTTGTGCTATATAGAGTGAATTTACACCTTAGCTATTAACATGTTTATAAATAACTGAAAAAAGCACAAATGTCAAGGCATGTCAGAACATCTCAAGGACCCCAAAAACAGCTTGGTCCCCAGAGGGTTAATCTGTGTCACCTGTTGTTATCATTAGTTTCTCCCTATTTAATCCCCTTGTGTTTGCTGTCCTGTGCTGGTTCATTGTCAATCAATGTGAAACCTACCGTGAGTAACCTGTTGAAAGTCTTGTGAAGAGTTTGATCCTGTCTTAGCTGTTAGTTTATTGTTCAGTTATCTGTCTGAGTCTTAGTCAAGTCTTGTTAGTCTTATATTGTCATCCTGTCTTGTTTTGCCCCCTCGTGGGTTTTGTTTTCCCTGTTTTTCTGTAATAAACGTAGTTCACTTGCATACTGTCTGCATTTGGGTTCATCTCCTTGCACCATCATAACAGAATGAACCAGCCAAAGCAGAACCCAGCAGACAGTTTGTCTTCTCCTGGCGATCAGCAATTGGATCTTCTTAAAGATTGGTGGCTCAAGACCATTTCTGACTCGAGGGGGGGCAAGCTCCCAATCCCAAACGCAGGGTTCCACTGTGTTGTCGTCACCAGCTAAGCTGGCCGTGATCCTGGAGGGTCGGGTCCTGGCTGTCGTTTCTCAAGGGGAGCAGGCCCACTCCACTTCTCCCGAGGTCTCATCCACACCCGTTGATCTTCGTGGCAAACGAGGAAGACGGACTTCGTGGGATTCTCTGTCGGAGTCATCCTCGACCGAGTCTGCGCTGCCTGTGACTGCCCTTCCTACTCAAGTCACAGATCCCGCTGAGCTTCTCCAACCGGTCACTAGTCCGGCTATCACTTCCGCACCGCGACCTAGGAGAAAGAAGAGGAGGAAAGGAGCCTCTCGTCCTTCATCTCAGCCTGTCCCAGAGCACGCTCCCACCGCAAGCGCTGTCCCAGAGCCCGCTACTGCAAGCGCTGTCCCAGAGCCCGCTACTGCAAGCGCTGTCTCAGAGCCCGCTACTGCAAGCGCTGTTCCAGAGCCCGCTACTGCAAGCGCGGTCCCAAGCGCTGTCCCAGAGCCCGCTACTGCAAGCGCTGTCCCAGAGCACGCTCCCACTGCAAGCGCTGTCCCAGAGCACGCTCCAACTGCAAGTGCTGTCCCAGAGCACGCTTCGACTCAGGGTACTGTTACTGAACCAGCTACTGAAGGCACGGTTCCCGAGCCTGCTGCAGAATGCGCTGTTTCCCAGTCGGTGTTGGGGAGATCCATTCCAGAGACTTGTACCGTGAATGTCGTCTCTGAGTCTTCAGTCATGTCTGCTGAAGAGAAAGCAGCGGCCGATTCCGCTGCAAAGGCTGTGATAGAGTCCATATCAGCTCGCCAGGAGATGCCAGTCATCATCGCTGCCAGAACCCTGTCCGAATATTTATCCCGTCTTGTCAAGATTCTAAAAGTCCCTGTCAGTCCTGTCTTGTCCCCAGACCCTGTGTCCAAGTCAGCTGCAGAGAGCGCTGATCCCAGGCCAGCTGCAGAGAGTGCTGTACCCAGGTCTGCTGTACCCAAGTCTGTTGCAGAGAAGGCTGTCTCCATGACTACTGCGGAGAACTTTGTTTCCGAGTCGGCAATGGAGAGTGCTGGTTCCGAGTCTGCTTCGGAGAGCGACGGTTCCAAGTCTGTTTTTGAAAACACGGATCCTGTCCCAGCTTCACTGTCAGCCGCAGCGCCTTTCTCCGCTCCCTTACCACCTGCCACACCCCTTGTCTTCGACCCGCTGCTGGCTGCACCGGTCTCCACTGTCACCCGACCTCTGTATGTTTCCCCGGTCACCCCTGTCAGGCTGCCTAGTGTTTCCCCTAGCACCCCTGTCATTTCCCAGCCTCGGACTGTTTCCCTCAAGTCATCTCCTCATGCGTTTCCAGCCAAGTCCCCCCGGATTCCCCGTCCTCAGCCCTCGTCCCGAAGACCCAAGACCCCCAGTCCTCCCATCCACACTGGACTGCTCCCTAAGGACTTTGTGTTTCCCCCCAGTCCTCCCATCCACCCTGGACTGCCCCCCAAGGACTTTGTGTTTCCCCCACCTCCTCTGCCTTGTTTATTGTTTTTGATTTTGCACCCCAACCCTGTAATTGTTTATTCATGTTTGCCATTGTTGTTATTCGTCATGTTTTGTTGGTTTGTGTCCTTGTCTCAGTCCGTCATGTCCCGAGTTTAGTGTCCCCTTGGGGAGCGTCTGGTAGCCGCTCCTTAAGGTGGGGGTTCTGTCATGATCCTGCCATCTAGTCTTTAATTTTCCCTGGTCTTGAGGCAGGATCATGACAGACCCATGTTTTATGTGTAAGCACATGGCCATTTGTTTGGGCTGTGTGCTTGCGTTGTCTCGTCACGTTACCCCGCCCCCTTGTTACCCTTGTTTAGTCATTATTTATTAATCTGTGTCACCTGTTGTTATCATTAGTTTCTCCATATTTAATCCCCTTGTGTTTGCTGTCCTGTGCTGGTTCATTGTCAATCAATGTGAAACCTACCGTGAGTAACCTGTTGAAAGTCTTGTGAAGAGTTTGATCCTGTCTTAGCTGTTAGTTTATTGTTCAGTTATCTGAGTCTTAGTCAAGTCTTGTTAGTCTTATATTGTCATCCTGTCTTGTTTTGCCCCCTCGTGGGTTTTGTTTTCCCTGTTTTTCTGTAATAAACGTAGTTCACTTGCATACTGTCTGCTTTTGGGTTCATCTCCTTGCACCATCATAACAGCTACGTGAATCAGTGTGAAGTCTTGATTTACACATGCTTAAAACAGCAATAAACTAATTCATAAATGGTTCTCAGCTTGTTTTGTCTGTGTATGGTGTGCTGTTCCCCACACACTAAAAATATTTGTAATGTATTATATTAATCCACATTAATAGGCATGAGTACAATATCAAGGGCAATAATGATTTTTGTCATAATCTTGTGGCCCAAAACTGTAATGTGTAATAAGTATAACATGCTTGCCCTGACCCACCTCTGTCCTATTAAAAACAGCTCTGATGCCGCTTGGGTCTGTGTAAATAAAAAGAGGCACCAGGGAAACCTTAAACTTTTTGTCATGATAGTGCTTTTTCATAATTTATTCATAATTCATATACTTTGTATTTAAAATGACATTAATTTATTATTGTGTAAATACATTTATGCCACATTTGAGCAGCATTAAACAAATATATTTTGTGTGTGTGTGTGTGTGTGTGTGTGTGTGTGTGTGTGTGTGTGTGTGTGTGTGTGTGTGTGTGTGTGTGTGTGTGTGTGTGTGTGTGTGTGTGTGTTCGTGCATGCATGTTTTTAGATTATCTGGCTGTATGGTGACAGAGGAAGGCTGTTGTTTTCTGGCTTCAGCTCTGAGGTCAAACCCGTCACACCTGAGAGAGCTGGATCTGAGCTACAATCACCCAGGACAATCATTAGTCAAGCTGGTCTCTGATCCAAACTACAGACTGGAAAAACTCAAGTATGTTCAACACTAACAATCATCCCGTCATGTGTGTTTGGACATGTGTGCGTTATAAAGTCATTGAAAGCTCTGTACATACAGTAGATCCCTGCATGCAGCACATTTATACACAAACATACTGCAAAGTAAAATAAGGATGTGTCTTGAACTCTTTGACTGAAGATGATCTTGATTCAGATCAACAGCTGATTGTGACTCATAACAGCAGTGAAGCAGTGAATCTGAGAAACACACTCATCATGTCTCTGATCCCAAAACGTCAATTCAAAGTTCGATGCTGCTCTAGAAAGTAAATTATCATTGCTGTCAGAGACATGAAGCAAAACAGATCCAATATACAGACACAGAGATCCCAGTCTAAATGAGAAGAAATTATGTTTGACCTCATGATACTGAAATAAAGCAGATCAGCTGAATTTTCTGCAGGTAGTAGATGAATATCAGTTATTGATTAAAACACTTGCACAAATGAAAGTATAAAGACAGACGATCAGTGAATGTAAAGGTGAGTCTGTTTCTCAAGGCTTGAGGGTCTTATCTAATGATAAAGGCTGTGAATCAGGAACTACATCCAATGCTGGACGACAAACAGAGGATCTTAAATGATCCTCATCAGAAGAGACATCGACTTGAGTTAGGAGATGTAGTTCACTATATTCCCGGGCTTCTTAAGATACACAATAACTTTGTGTGACGAACAGACCAAAATTTAAGTCATTATTAACTTCATTTCCTTATGAGCTCAGTTCAGACTAACATGAGCATTGAGATGAGAGAACACTTTTCAATGTAAAACACACTTTTATTTTTTATATAAAATCATTATTATGTAAATTGACTGTGACATCTTGTTTTTATAGTCTGGATCATGGTGGAAAGTTCAGGACTACAAAAGGACTAAAGAAATGTAGGTCTCACACACTTAGTCTTAATCGTTGTTTTGTTGCGTTATAAATGTTATAATCTCTCTTCTTGTGTTCAGATGCATGTGATCTCACCCTGGATTTAGACACGGCAAACACTCATCTCGCTCTGTCTGAGAGGAACATTAAAATGACAAATGTGAAAGAGGATCAGCTGTATCCTGATCATCCAGAGAGATTTGATGAATGGCCTCAGGTTCTGTGTAGAGAGAGTCTGACTGGACGCTGTTACTGGGAGGCTGAATGTAATGGGTGTGCTGATATATCAGTGACATATAAAAGAATCAGCAGGAGAGGAAAAAGTGAAGACTGTTGGTTTGGATACAATGAAAAGTCCTGGAGTCTTAACTGTTTTAATAACAGTTTCTCTGTCAGACACAATAATAAGAGCACAGTAATATCTGTCCCTTCACATCCCTCTAACAGAGTAGGAGTGTATCTGAACTGGTCGGCTGGCACTCTGTCCTTCTACAGCGTCTCTGACACACACACACTCACACACTTACACACATTCAACAGCACATTCACTGAACCCCTCTATGCTGGATTTGGGGTTTATTTTGGTGGTTCAGTGTCTCTGTGTGAGATTAAACAGCTTCCTGTGAGAAACAACTGAGACACACAGTTGAGTGAAAGAAACACACACACGTTATCTCTCTCTTTAACTCACACAGCTGTAAACTCTTTCTCTCTTCTAATCTTAATTTCAGTGTGTATATAGAAACTCACATGTTGACTTTGGTCTAAATGAGAGACAGCGCAGACTTCTATTGTGTTTTACAAAGACATTTGAATGCGGCTCAACAGGAGTTTTGTCTTTCTGAGTCTCTGAGTGCCACCTGGAAGATAATTTAGTTTCTCTCTCACAGCAAACAGTTCTTAGCTAGTGCTTGTGTAACCGTGCCTACTTGACTCGCTTCAAGTAGGATTCGAACCGGCGTTTCTTCCGTACCTCTCTGAAGTTTCTTGGCCACATTGTGACTGCTACAGGAATCAAGGCAGATCCAGAAAAAAAAACAAAAAAAACAGAGCATTTCAAGAATTTCCTGTGCCAAAAAAACAGAAAGGAAGTCAAGAGATTTTTTTAGGCATGGCTGGTTGGTATCATAGGTTTGTACCATACTTTTGCTGAATCCCTGAATCAGCACAGGTTGCTGAAGTTGCTGAACCCCTGAATGCCTTTGGATTTCGCAATGTCAAACTTCCTTTCAAGCTCTAAAACAGCTCCTTGAGTCTCCACTTGTGTTGGGGTATCCTAATCTAAATCTTCCATTTGTCGTCTACACTGATGGAAGTGAGGTCAGCTTAGGAGCTGTCCTCGTTCAGCAAACAGGATTGTGGTACTAGAAAGGAAAGTTCTTCACCATCATCACTGATCACTCTTCCTTGATGTGGGTCTTCAAAACACAGAAACCAAACACTCATCTAATTCGGTGGGGGCTTCGACTCCAAGAATTCAGTTTCACCGTGGGGTACAGGAAGGGGAAATTTCAATGTGTCCTGAGCCCCTGTGGACATTTATGAACCGGGCCTTCTGACTTGTTCCACCGCTCTATCTCTGAAGTAAAAGGTGAAATCCAAGAATCTGTATTAGAATCAGGAGAAATCACTGTCAATTCCTCTACAAATTGAATGCAATTCCATATCTGTGTTATGTTGTGTTGAATGGGTTGTTTTCTATTTAAGAGTGATTATTATTGGTATTATTGCATTGATTGCTGGTGTAAAATCCTTATTTCATTAAGTTATGCGTTTTGTGTAAGACAAATTAGACTACACGAGATCTTTGTACGTTTTATTTACTTAAAACTTAAACTAAGTGACAGAAATCCTGTCATATAAAAAACCCAAACAATGAGTGTGGGAAAACATTACACCAGTCAAGAGTGAGGCAACAGGAAAGCAGAGAAGAAACTCCCAGGGATTGAGAAACTTATCCCCGAGAGCTTTCTCCAGAGTGCTGTCTTTGTCCTGCCCAGCCTTTTGCTACAGTTTACTTTCTTGTTGTTGAATGTCATTGCTGCTTAATTTTCTACTCTTTGGTATTGTATTCTTTTTATTGATTGTTTTAAATGTCTTTTGAGTGGCAACATTTACATTAGTTTTAGTGTGGAGGTTAATGTTACCATTTACCTATCAGTCCTTTTTAATCTTTTTTTACTGTTGCTGCTGTTAACGTCAAGCTTATTAGCTGCCTTAATGTTTGCTTATTTGTTTGCTAATTTTGAAGCTGTAGGAAGGTGGGCGCCGTTTTTGTTCAACACTGTTTTCCCTGTTTTGTGTCCAGGAAAGGACTTAGGGTACACTTCTGTTTTTAATTTTTCTTTTCTTTGGTAGTTTGGTTTTACTCCCCCTGCCAGATCACTTTTTGTGTAATTTTGGCCTTGCCCCCTACTGAAGCCATTGCTTCCCTTTTAAGGTGTTCTTCTCTTTCAATACCTTGTTTTTTTTTGTTTCATGAGCTGTAAATAAAAATCTTGAAGGTAATTTGTTTATTTGTGTTGCTGTGGCAGACCTCAGACCAATGCTCTTTAAAACATAAATTTTATGTTTTACATATACCCCTTCACTCACTCGGGATGTAACAATTAAGACAATCAAAATCCACTTTTTTTGTTGTTGATTTTTTAAATAAAATTTTTACAATAATAAAAATAAATCAGATTTAAATCAATCAAACAATCAATAATAAATTTAAATAAATAGTACAGTAACCTATAGTGAGTAAATCGTAATGTAACAGAAACATTGTAGATTACATTATTAATTTGGTCTTTATAAGTGAAAATAAATAGCTGCCGTTTAAATTTTAGGATAGGGGTCCCTCATCTGAAGATGATTATATTTTGGGATCCATGGAAACTAAATGTTTGGTTGTTTTTTTTTCTAAGACAAAAACAAAAAAAAGTTATTAAACATTTCTGCCATTGCTGTCAAGGAAAAGGAGTTTTTTCATCACAGAGATACCATATGTAAATTGTTTCAATGTTTTGTCGGTTGAATGATTAACACAAAAGTAAACAGCAGCAAAAGCCATTGCACAGGATGTCTGTCCCTCACAGCCTCCTTTTCACATCAAATTAAATATACAATTTACTCCATACTCCATACTCCGATTCAGTGCATTGGGATTGGCCCGAATACCTTAAGCATGTGACGGAAATGTCACGCCCCTTACCATATTCGGAACATCAGCTCCCAAAGCAATAATGACAGGTGATAATAATGTCGATACTTCTGTACCTTATTAATTCGAGCCCGAATCTGATTCGGAAAATGCAGATGACCAAGCTGATCGATCAGCTTTGCCAGCAAGACTGGATCAGATTGGTAAGGTTTTATTTAATTGGGGACATAATTACTGATTATTATGACTTATTATGACACCCCGTTACGGGGGTGAGAACACTGTGTAAACATAAAACCATGTCTGCATTTGTGATCGTAGAAACTACATACAAGCGCTACTGCTATACTGCTCAAAACTCGTGTTTGAATAGTCAGTAGCAAATTATTAAAATATGAAAAGATACCTACAGGCTGTGTCTTTGTGTCAGAAGTGCCAGACTGTACTTGCAAAGATGGAATTGCCCCACTTTCTAGAATCAGCCTTTGTGCACAGCCAGTGTAGTGCCGAATTTCGACCCCTGCCGAATTATTACCCCCCTAGTATTGGTAGGTTTAGGATTAGTTGTGGGGGAGGGGTTAGGATTAGGGGTGGGGTTAGGATTAGGCAATCAGGTACTGACTTCAACGAGGGGGGTAATAATTTGGCAGGGGGTCGAAATTCGGCACAACACCGGCCTTGTAGCTACTCTCCAAGGTTCTGGAAACAGTCCTCCGAAAAATGCGCAGCACATACACAGTCGAATATTAACCTATGTTTTCTAATTGTGTCATCTGGAAGGCCAAACAAAGTAGTTTGGCTTTCGCAATGAAAAACACAGTGTCTCAACGACATGGCGGTGCCGGCGGCAACAATAACACAGTGAGAATAAAAGTTACGCCTTCTTTCTTTGCATATACATTTGGCCGGTGTTATGAAACTCTCCCCGCACATTGACGCAGATTTGTGAGAGTGTTTGAACGAAGCGTTTTAGGAAGGTGTGGCTGAGCCTTACCTTTGACAAAGAATATCTCTTTGCGTTTGAGACTTTGAGCTTTGTAACACCAAACCTAGCTCATCTTACATTTCATACAGTTGATTGGTGACGAACATGATGTAGGGCAACAACTCACTTTGTGATGTAACGTACATTTTTGGGGAAAGTTACTTTTAAAAGTAATGCATTACAATATTGCGTTAATCCAAAAAAAGTAACTAATTGCGTTACTTATTTACTTTTTATTTAAAGTAATCCGTTTCAAGAAAATCAAGAGCTGTCAGTCAATAAATGTGAAAAAGTAACTAACGTTACTTATTTGAAAAAGTAACAGATATTTTAAGTAATGCGTTATTTTACTAGTTACTTGAAAGGTAATCTGATTACGTAACTAAAGTTACTTGTAATGAGTTACCCCCAACACTGGTAATGTATAGTAAAAAAAAAAGTAATTGTAAATCAAATAAAACAGCAATCAATATAAAGGTATACAACATTTGCCTTCTAATGCGGATATTTTTACATGTTGGAAAGGATATACTAAGCTTGTATTTCCTATCATTCATGTATATTGACAATGTTTCTGTGAAATGACCAATACTGTAAATGTGCAGGTTCCTTTAATTAAAAGTATGTGATGCAAACGTGTCACCTGTTGGCGAAATTCAAGGTCATTCTTATGAGGACAGTCTTTGGACAGGGTCACGGTCAATGAAATCATGAGAATCACGAGTTGTCCAATTAAAAATAAAAATAAACTACCACTGGATGTACATGCAATGCTCCTGGGAAGAGTGAACATAATTTATGTATTCTGTGCTTATACATTTTGTTAATTTAACAGAAGTTGGCTGTAAATTTTGCCATTTCTAAGTACTTAATTTAGAGATTGGTCAAAGAAGTTGTGAGATTGGATCTGTAAAAATAAAGATTAAAACTGTAAATATAGGCTACATGCGTTTGTTTTTGAACGTATGTGTCAGGGATACATCCAATCACAACAATCACTGTCACCTAAGTATTAATCACCAGCACCTGCATGCCATCTGCTCATCATCACAAACATAAGCACACACCTCACTCTGGCACTTTGTCTGGTATTGTACATGAGTAAGGACTCACCTCATTGTCTTCTCCTACCTACATGCATCATTGGCAAAGTATCTTCGTCTCCCAGAGTGTGTCTTCTAGTCTCCAGTGTCTTCGTCATCTTCTTTGTCGTCCTGCAATCACTTACCTCTCTTCCTGCACCAGTGTGTGCTTCCACCATCCTCCGCTCCATCATTCACGACCTCCTCAACCATCTAAACAGAAAAGACTTGTATCTCCGTTCATCATTACTCATAGACATTTAACTTTAAAGGTTCCCGCTACTGCTATGCCTCATATTGTCAATAAACCTGTTTCTCACCTCTACCATTATTGTTTGGAGTCTCTGTTCCATAACAGTATGCATGTATTGCACTTTTATAAATCATTTTTAGTTACTGTACAGAGAAAACTATTTTAAAAGTTACTGTAGACAAACCATTATTATAGAATAACTTTATAAAACCCTAAATGTACAGTTTAACCTGAAAGTTAGTTGTTTTCTTTGTAATTTGACTTTATTTATCAGTTTTTTCCACAGTTTAAAAAGCAATTAACAACAGTAATATACTGTAATTTAATTAATTTTGACTATGAATTTCACTGAGGTCAGACTGGGATTGCAGATGACTCGTTTCTGCAGTTCAGAGTCATTTTTTTCTTTTCTTTTGGGAGACAATAACTTTTATTTGTCCTGCACTTTGAGCTTTACAACTTTGCAGACTGCTTACTTTCACAAACAGGACATTGTACACTGCATGAAAGGTAATATTCGAAAAAGGCAATTTAATACTGAAGTCCTCCGGTTTCATTTTAAAGTAAATACAGTAGATAACTGAGGTGCAGGATAATAGCAGTTGCATTTAAATGAAACTAGAGAGAGCGTATTAAATACCCAGATGAGCGCTATGTTATTCGGCGTTGCTAATGACAATGGTTGTTGTCAGGAAATAATTCACCTGGGAATATCAAGTATTCCAGATAGCCGTGTAATAATGTTGGTTTTATATTAGCTGCAGCAATAGTCTTCTACTTTTGGTGTTTATCTGTCCTACTTCCTCCTCTTTACTTCTGAAGAGGTGGCTTTACATACCCTTCTCTTTTATTATATAAGGAATAGGGAATCATAGTTTTCTTAAATCTATTGCTTGTCTCTTTTAGTATGCTACGAAGACTCTTAAGGTATAACTTAACTGAAGGTATACCATTTCTAGGCGTGTTCCCCAAACTATACCTTAGGAAGCCGCTTAAGATATACCTTCTAACGTGCGACGTTACCGGGTGCTGTCCGTGGCGATGGTGCTGAATTTGTTGATATCGACGGCTCGAGAATCATTATTCTCTCGTGCAGGGGCTGTTTATGTGAGAAAGTGGTGTTCTTTATAAAATAAAGCACTTTAGAAATAGTTGCAATTGCATTTACTATGACTCATGGGATATTATAAAACATAATCCAAACTATAATAGCCTATAACAGCATTGCCTACATATTTTAAAATTGTATCATATATTGCTGCCATAATAACCATTTCAATTTTTTATGTGCTTTCTTCTCTTTCCCATTTTTGTTCGCTGAGGTGGAGCTGCTATAAAATATTGTTCTTGTAAATACTTTCAAGCATTTCAGTAATAAAAGTGTACGTCACGTATGGTGCTCGGGAGTGATCAAAAAGGATTTAAACCGTGAATTTTGAATCTCTTCTTGAAAACGCAGAGATGTGGATTCAGACGGCAGTTAAATCACCACACGACCTGTTTGTCAAAAAACAGAAGGTACTAATTTGGCCAGGGATTTTTACGTGGGTTGGGTCAGAAAAAATACTGATATTATGGATTTGGGCGGCACTAAAATAACCGACTTACCCCTGTAAATGTTTTAAATACTGTACAAGCCCATGAGAAACAATATTAGCGTCCGAATAGGACTTAACTGACAGTAGCCTATGCTTTCACTGGCCTTTAAAAGCGCTCTTTAATTAAAATAAATTTATACAATTTTATTATATATAATAATATAATTAAAATTCTAAAAACAATCAGTGTAATGACATTTTTATTCTTTGCATGAAAACACTTGAATTAGCCTAACTGAACACTGTCTGGGTGTATTAAACTTCTGAATTATATTCGTATAGCCCTGCAACAGTGATAAGGTGAAGCTAAGAGTGGTCCAGACCAACCTTCCGAAAGTATGACTTACAGAAGGTATACTTAACTAAGAACGTTTCGGGAAACACGTATTAACGATAAGGTACAGCTTAAGGTGTAACTTAAGAACGATGTAGCGTTAAGAAGGTTTCGGGAAACCCAGCCCAGATCATTTTCTCTTGGAAGAAATGGAATGTTTTAGTTTGCAGAATTTGTAAACTTCGAGATGTTAAGATCTCTTCTAAAACTCTTGAGGAGACGTGAGATTTTAGGGATATTTTTCTTAGGAGAAACAGGAGGCTTAAGTAGAAACAGAGGATCTCAAAGAGTCACACAATTTAATATTTATCCAATGCATGGTAATCACTATTCATGAACTTTACACAGTGATGGGGACATCGATCTCTCTTTTTCTTTTCTGACAATAAACATCGCTAATTAAATCGTGAGAAATAGCGTGGATTGAGGAAGGGTATTACATGACGTTTGAGGCGTCGATGAGACTAGCGATTGGTGCCTGTGCAGTGTGTGCATCTCTAACAATGTAGCTCTGATTTGGACTGACACCATGTAAGTAAATAATGTCTTCAGTCGTTGTCCCTCCTTGCTATTCTACATGACGGCAAACTTTTGAAAAGACTGGCTTGTTCCCTTATATTATCCGGGTTAAGTTTGCACCAGGCTAGCCTAGACTAGCTCTAACGTAGCTACTCACCAGGACACCTGGCCAACCCTCCACTCATTCTCCTCACACCAAGCATTAATAACTCTTTGACTCCATGGGTCCTGGCAATTTCCTCCCCTCTCTCACGTCTGACCAGTTAAAAATTGTAGGGCTGTGGTCCATAAAGAATTTGATGGTTTCCCACATCCTCAGTCGTTCTCCAAATAGCCATAATACAGTAAGAATCTAGCAGAGTATGGGTTGCGAGTTCCTCTTGTGACGTCATCACCCAGTAACTGAAAAAACACGCTACCTTTGAAGAAACCCCAATAAATGTTATTTTAATGCATTTTAAGACAGAAATAATTAAATATATACATATAGAGCACTTTAATTTACACATTAATTGGCTGTGGTGGTTAACCTGCAACTTACACTTTAATGCATTTTATAAATATAAAGAAGAAATATTCTCTATAAGTGTTATTTATTTATTTAGTTACTGATCTATGCTGTATATTTGAATATCTGTATATTAGCTAAGACAGCTAGTATAATATCATTTTAAATGATTAAATGAAAGTGTTTTTATACAAATTCTGTATATAATTATAAAATAAGGCAAGCAGGACAAGGCCGAGAGCCGTGAGAGAACGGGGCGAGGCCATTGGCATGATTGTTTATGAGCGTCACCTGCTCACCGCATTGGCCTGGTGTCACACGGAGTAGCTACGGGACCATAAAAGGAGGAGAGACAACAGTGAAGGATGAGAGAGGACCAAGGAAGTCGGAAGAGTTGATGGTTGGAGTTGCGATGGACTTCTTCTACATTGAGCTTGTGTAGAGGCCATTTATAGTCTGAGAAAGGTCCCACCTCTCAGGGTTGGCTCGACCAATAAGAAAGGGGGAATTTCCAAGCGGGAAATACTCTGTTTGGAGGTTTTATGGCTCTGTCTCAGGTGTGGTTAGACATAGGCCTTGCTGTTTGTGTTCATTTATACTCAGATAGATATAACAAACACACACTGCATTCTATGAGAAGGTGATGTACACTAAAGTGTGAGTCATTAAATGAGGATTAATTAGATAGGAGACACGATACAGGTGGGGTTACATTGACCTTTGGCTCTATCATAAAATACATATTGTAGTATCAAAGTGTCATGGTTCATCGTTCCATGCGTTTTTTTTGTGTGTATCTGTTGGTTGTTGTGGGTGTGGGTTCTGAGTGTATAGTGCTTGTTTGTTGCTTAGTGACGAACCGACACCCAGCAATAATCACTCCTGCTAGATATAGGCCTTGTCCACACGGACACGGGTATTTTTATAACCGTGACTTTTTTTACGCGGTTCGGCCGTTCGTCCACACGGAAACACAGTATCAGGTCACTGAAACTGAACATTTTTGAAAACCCCTGCCAGGGTGAGGATTTTCAAAAACGCCGGTTGCAGTGTTGTCGTGTAGACAGTAAAACCGGGGTTTTTGCTTCTGATCCAGGCTTCTGATTGGCCAACGTGGCTTTACGGTCGCCGCCTGCTGGTGTGGCATGCTCTTGACAGCGCGTGATAGCGTGTTTTTTGCGTTTTCATGTAGATTTCTTTTAAACCGAGCATGTGTGGACGGGATTTTTTTTTAAACGCAGGAGGAAAAACTCCGGTTATAAAAATACCCGTGTCCGTGTGGACTAGGCCATAGGCAGCTAACAACAGAAGTAACCAGCTGATCACTTAATCAGTCCGCAGCTGCAGCTAGTTACTTCTGTTGTTAGCTGCCTATATCTAGCAGGAGTGATTATTGCTGGGTGTCGGTTCATCACTTTTGTTAATGCTCTCTTACCCAGTTCCGGTGCCTGAGTTTTCTTACGGAGTTATTTCCTCGATCTCGTCTGTGTTCCCAGACTTCTGGAGATCGTTTGGAGTTCTCTTCATTCCAGTTTCCGTTTGACATCCACAGGATTATTCATATCACTCATCCTCTCCGGTGTATTTGTATCCTGGTTGCCCGCCTGCTATACGTGGTGTTTTAAGTATTATCATCTGTTCAACCTGCCTTCAATAAACTGTTTGCTTGCATTTGGATCTACGACTCTCATTCTGACACAAAGACATAATAGTATCAAAAGACACTACACAAGACACAGTATCCTGGGGTGCATGTTCATTTACAGATCAGCTCGTACATAAATTAATGCAGGAAAGTCTGTTTTAAGAGCTGTGGGTCTTTTCTATGGCCTCTGCTTTTTCCACATGATCACATTTTTAACAGCAATAAAACCAACTTATCTGATTGCAGTCATGGTAACCAAGACCCTTCTTGTCCTTGTTGGGCAAGTGAGTTTTAAAGATTTTTTGAATTTTTTTAGATTTAAAGATTATTTGTGAAATATAATAAATAATTGTGTCTGATTTGTCTCATTCGTTACACGCTCATTATCAATCACGTCACCGGCCTCGTCCCGTTCTCATGTCTCTCGGCCTCGTCCTGCTTGCCACAACCACAAAAACAGGTTAAAGTACAATAGATTAAGTGTGAAAGACACTTTTCTCAGTTACTTATGCCTCATAGTTCCCTGAAACCTATTGGGTAAGTACATTAAAGCCAGTAAAAAAGAAACAAACAAATACATAAATAAATACATTTAATAGTTTTTATTTAAGACAATATATATGGCTGTGTAGACAACATGCCTTTGACTTTTAGTCTCTGATGGGAATATGAGTGTGTGAATAAAAAAGTAATAATTTGCTTGTTGTTAATAATAAGTTGATGGTTCTTTGTTTAATCCATTATTTAATCGTTAATTCTTTTGTTCTTTGATAAGTCTTGGTTGTAATGTTGGGACATTTATAATACATTGACATTACACTCCTCTCTGTATCTTGTGGTTTAATTTTAACTGGGGTGCTTGTAAAATGATAAATCTGTTCAAAGTCCATTTTGTAAAAAAAAAAAAAAAAAAAGAGGGACATCATGTGTGAATCAGTTTTCTGTTGAAGCTGCTGCTGTCCAGAGACTAACAAAATGGATGTAGTGTGAGTGTGTTTATGTTCGATTCATTGCTGATGGGACAAAGGTAGGTTTGAAAGAACACATTTCTGGATTTATATTCATGTATTGTTTAATCTGAATTTACACGTTAATATGTATTTGTATTGATTACTGGAATGTCAATGTATTGTACAGCAACAACTGTTGTGAAAATATGTCCAGATAGATAGTTTCATGTTCCAAAGATTATATATAATTAATTTATACTCTGTACTGTATGTGATCAGTGAATTTAATCCCAAATTTTTCCCAGACACAAAAATATCCAAATCATGTGTCATTAGTATCCCTTTGAAACAATCAATAATAATTTTTTTAAATTTTCATGGAAAAGTGTGTGAAAAAGTGTGTTTTATGATCGGTCACAATTGTGACCGGTGGGAAACTGTGTTGTATCAACCATTGTATTGATTTAATATAGGTCTATTTGACCTATGCACTGTGTTTGTGTGTGTTTTTGTGTGTGTGTGTATGTTTTTTATTTTTTTGTGTTTTTGTGTGTCTGTGTGTGTGTGGGTGGGTGTGTGTGTGGAGATCAGACATCAGAGGAGACGTGACCATGTGTGAGTGTGTGTGTGTGTGTGTTTGTGTATGTGTGTTTGCGTGTGTGTGTGTTTCTGTGTGTGTTTCTCTGTGTGTGTGTGGAAATCAGACATCAGAGAAGACGTGACCGTGTGTGTGTGTGTGTGTGTGTGTGTGTGTGTGTGTGTGTTTGTGTGTGTGTGTGTGTGTGTGTGTGTTTTTGTGTGTGTGTGTGTGTGTGTGTGTGTGTGTGGGTGTGTGTGTTTTTGTGTATGTGTGTGTGTGTGTGTGTGTGTGGGTGGGTGTGTGTCTGTGTGTGTGTGAAGATCAGACATCAGAGGAGACGTGACCGTGTGTGTGTGTGTGTGTGTGTGTGTGTGTGTGTGTGTCTGTGTGTGTCTGTGTGTGTGTCTGTGTCTGTGTGTGTGTGTGTGTGTGTGTGTGTGTGTGTGTGTGTGTGTGTGTGTGTGGAGATCAGACATCAGAAGAGACGTGACCGTGTGTGTGTGTGTGTGTGTGTGTGTGTCTGTGTGTGTGTGTAAAATTAGGTAGATAGTAAGGTAGAACAGTTAGCCTATGTGTATTAGTATGTAGATACAATGGGTTATCCCACCGGTCACTATTGTTGCCGTTGACATGTTTGTGAGTTCTATGAACACATTAAACAAAGTTGAGTAATTGCAAATGCATATATCAATACTAGACACCTTAAACATGATATGTACCAAAAATCTATGTCCTATCTTTATGTTAACATACTTTAGCACCCTTTTCTTTGGGAGCTTTCTTGCTGGCATCCTCTTCTCTTGGCGCAAACAGGAAATAAACAGCTCTGGTCATGTGACAATTTACAGTAAACATGCGAAACTGCACATATTTCATTGAGACCCTTTATTATTTCAATATCTGCTGGAAATGCATTGATAGATCATTTAGTAACATTTTTATAGCCTTAGAAATGAAACACTTTTTTACGGTCACTATTGTGACCGGTGGGATTAAATGGGTTAAACAGAAATTAAATGTTCACATAGTTTTTGGCTGTTTACAATCAGGGAATCAGGGAATCAGGAAGTGAATTTAAGAAGATCATAAAGTGTCTGTTAGCAATGGCCCCTAAATTGAGAGTTTTGGAATAAAAAATAAGTGCCATTTGACAGGTAATTATTTATTAAAATCATTTAAGCTTACTGATATAATGAAATTACTGAATAAATGTAACACTAACACTCAACTCATTTTTGTGTGTGTGTGTGTGTGTGTGTGTGTGTGTGTGTGTGTGTGTGTGTGTGTGTGTGTGTGTGTACGGAAAGGACAGTTTATTTTAGTGTATTTATTTGGCATCAGTGTTACCATCAAACAATTCACTTTAGAGAACACCAACAGAATATGTTTTGTAACATTCCTCCAATATTTCATAAGTAAAATGTTTATATATGTACGTTCTTTGCATTTCTAAAGTGTTGTGTCTACAATGAGTCTTTATGAGCGGAGAGAAGAAGAAGATGATGCTGTTCAGACACATAAAGCAGCATCTCCAGAATACAGCTGTGTGTCTGTGAAGAGTAACCAATCTTTGACACCCCCCCCTGAATTCAGTGATAAACCATTGACCTCTGACCTTGAGTGAGTATAATCATGATGGAACATGGAAAAACAACTTCTTTCACTGCCTGAACTGACACTTTTCAGACACTTTTTCACGTGACTTGAGTGAATATGGTGTGTCAGTCAAATCAGAAATGTAGAGTACAATATAGGCATGAACTGTAATGTAGAACAACGTAAACAACCAAAATGTGTGTTTGGTGTGTTGCAACATTTGAATGATTGTCTATGTTTTAATGCTTTTTCACAGTTTCTCATCTTACTGTTTCTGCAGAGTGAAGAGAGATGATGTGATCAGATCAGTGACGCCCCGTCTGACCTGCACTGACTCTGACTGTCAGACCCTCATCAGCCAGAGAGTCAAAGCCCAGCACAAAACCAGCATGAATAACAAGTATGAGAGCTTATTTGAGGGAATCAAACTAAAAGAGACTCAAACCTTCCTGAACCAGATCTACACACAGCTCTACATGGGAGAGAGTGAAGGGGTGAATGAAGAACATGAGGTTTTACAGATGGAGAAAACAGCCAGAACACAAGACACTCCAATCTACTGCAATGACATCTTTAAACCGTTACATCAACCAAGATGTGAGGAGAAAGACAAAATCAAGACTGTTCTCACTAAAGGCATCGCTGGAATTGGAAAAACCGTCTCTGTGCAGAAGTTCATTCTCGACTGGAGCGAGGGAACAGTCAATCAGGATGTAGATTTCATATTTGTGCTTCCATTTCGAGAGCTGAACTTGATTAAAGATCACCAGTATAGTCTTCACAGACTTCTGCTGGACTTTCATCCTGAACTTCAAGATGTGGACTCAAAGATTTATGAGGAGTGTAAAGTTGTGTTCATCTTTGATGGTGTGGATGAAAGCAGAATTAAACTGATGTTTACAGATGATGAGAAAGTTTGTGATGTGAAAGAGTCTTCATCACTGAGTGTGTTGATGTCAAACCTCATCAGAGGAGATCTGCTTCCCTCTGCTCATATCTGGATCACTTCCAGACCAGCAGCAGCCAATCAGATCCCCTCAAAATACATCAACCGTATGACAGAAATTCAGGGATTCAATGATCCTCAGAAGGAGGAATATTTCAGGAAGAGAATCAGTGATGAACTTCAAGCCAGCAAAATCATCTCATATATTCGAAGATCAAGAAGCCTCCACATCATGTGTCACATACCCGTCTTCTGCTGGATCTCAGCCACTGCCCTTCAAAACCTCCTGAAACAAGATGACAGTGCAGAAATCCCTCAAACTCTGACTGAAATGTACATCCACTTCCTGCTGACTCAGATCAACATGATGAATCAGAAGTATGATGAGAAAGATCCAGAGAAAGTCCTGAAGTCCAACAGTGACGTGATTGTGAAACTTGCTGAACTGGCTTTCAATCAGCTGATGAAGGGCAATGTGATGTTCTATGAGGAGGACCTGACTGAGTGCGGCATAGACGTCACTGACGCCTCAATGTATTCTGGGATTTGCACTGAGATTTTTAAGGAGGAATCTGTGATTCATCAGAGGAAAGTCTACTGCTTCATTCATCTCAGCTTTCAGGAGTTTCTTGCTGCTTTCTTTGTGTTTTACTGCCATGTAGTCAAAAATGAGGAATCACTGAAGTTGTTTCTGAATGAAGGATATCAGAAGTACAGTCGGAATAACTCTCTGTATCTGCTACTAAAAGCAGCAGTTAAGAAATCTTTCAGGAGTAAAAATGGACACCTGGATCTTTTCCTGCGGTTCCTGCTGGGCATCTCACTGGAGTCCAATCAGAGACTCTTACAGGATCTACTGACACGCACAGTCAACAGCTCAGAGACCATCAGAGAAACCACACAGTACATTCAAAAAACAATTAGGGATAATGTGTGTCTCTCAGCTGACAGATGCATCAATCTGTTCCTCTGTCTGCTGGAAATGAAGGATCAGACTCTGCACAGAGAGATTCAGGAGTTTGTGAAATCAGAGAAACACTCAGTGAATCAACTCTCTCCATCTCATTGCTCAACTATCGCCTACATGCTTCAGATATCAGAGGTGCTGGATGAGTTTGATCTGAAGAAATACAACACATCAGATGAGGGCAGAAGGAGACTGATACCAGCTGTGGTGAACTGCAAAAAAGCTATGTGAGTATTATTTTATGTGATTAGAGATCAAACTGAACAGTAAAATTGAATTCCTACATCAAATCATGTGATGTAGCAGTGCCTCAGAACAAGCTGTTTGTATATATATATATATATATATATATATATATATATATATATATATATATATATATATATATATATATATATACATATATATATATAGTTTCTTAAATTCATATTAACAGCATATAGAGCAGTAGGTACTGTATATTATGCTGCTTTTACTTTAATACACATCTAAAATACACATGCAATTTCTTTACTTGCTTTTACAGACATAATTGACTTACTTATGTGAACTGTGTGTTTTTAACAGAACCTTGTGTGTATTCGATAGTTTAAGATTTTAATGTCTTATTTTAAAATAGGTCATTAAATAGACCAAATTAGGTCTTACTGATAAGACCTCATTTGCATTTAAAGATATATGCATAAAAACAGCATGTTTTCCTTCCATTTAAAAATGGGCATTTACAACATGGTATAGTAGATAATCTGTGGGGTATTTTGAGCTGAAACTTCAGACACATTCTGGGAACAAATGAGCCATATTACATCTAGTAAAAAGAGGCATAATAGGTCCCCTTTAATGAATATGTTTATTCAAGTGTGATTAATTAAATATTAAAATATTAAATATTAAATATATTAAATATAATAAAAATAAATAAAATATTAAATATTAAAAATATTAGTCTTGGAAATAACGTGCAAAAACAGATTGTTTTTTCTTCATTGCACATTAATTCTTTTTTATAGACTTGCTGGCTGTAATCTCACTGGTCAGTGCTGTGAAATTTTGTCTTCATGTATACAATCATCAAACTCCTTACTGAGAGAGTTGGACCTGAGTAACAATGACCTGCAGGATTCAGGAGTGAAGCTGCTCTCTGATGGAATAAAGAGTCCACACTGTCAACTAGAGATACTGAGGTAAGAAAAACAGAGAAAGATTCACTTGGTTATAAAAATTAAAGAGGCCCTCTGCTCTAGTCCTGATCTCCGATGTGTTTGTAAGACATCAGCAGACCCTAAAAAATATATATATATATATATTATTCTCTGATTAAAATGTCGAAGTTGTAAGGAGTGGAGGTGAACAGAAACGGTAACTGAGATAAATTCTGCTCCATCAACACTGTGACATTGAGTAAAACTGTGTGTGTGTGTGTGTGTGTGTGTGTGTGTGTGTGTGTGTGTGTGTGTGTGTGTGTGTGTGTGTGTGTGTGTGTGTGTTAGATTATCTGGCTGTAAGGTGACAGAGGAAGGCTGTTGTTTTCTGGCTTCAGCTCTGAGGTCAAACCCCTCACACCTGAGAGAGCTGGATCTGAGCTACAATCACCCAGGACAATCATTAGTCAAGCTGGTCTCTGATCCAAACTACAAGCTGGAAAAACTCAAGTATGTTCAACACTAACAAACATCCTGTCATTTGTGTTTGTATGTGTGTTTGCTGTAAAGTCAATGTAAACTCATATGTCCATAGATCTCTGCATACAGAACATACTGTATATACAGTACGTATATATACTGCACAGAAAAATAAGGACGTGTCTTGATCTCTGTGACTGAAGATGATCTTGATTCAGATTAACAGCTGTTTGTGACTCATAACCCAAAACATCAATTCAAAGCTTGTTGCTGTTATTAAAGTAAATTCTCATTGCCGTCAGAGATACAGTATGAACCAAAAACAGATCCAAATTTGTGTATTGGCTGTTTTTACACTAAAATTATTGTGACATCTTTTATTTTTATAGTATGGATCATCAAGGAGAGATCAGGATTATAACACAACCGCAGAAATGTAGGACACACACACACACACACACACACCTTGATTGTTGTTTTGTTGTCATAAATGTTTTAATCTCTTTTCTTTTGTTAAGATCCATGTGATCTCACACCGGATTCAATGTGTACTCGGGTTGTGTGTAAAAAGAAGCAGGACGGATGCTGTAAATGGGAGCCTAAATAGAACGGGACGGCTGATATATCAGTGGCATTAATGGAATCAGGAAAAGTTGGAGTTATGACTGCTGGTTTGGATTCAGTAAAAAGTCCTGAAGTCTGAACTGTTTTGATGACAGAAAATATCTGCCCCTTTACATCGCTCTACAGAGTAGGAGTGTATCTGAACTGATCGGCCGGCACTCTGTCCTTCTTTGACACAGACACACACACACACACACACACACACACACACACACACACACACACACACACACTTATATGCATTTAACAGCACATTCACTGAAATCCTCTATGCTGGATTTGGGGTTTATTTTGGTGGTTCGGTGTCTCTGTGTGAGACTACCTGTGAGAAACAACTGAGACACACAGTTGAGTGAAAGAAACACACTCACATTATCTCTCTCTTTAACTCACACAGTTGTAAACTCTTTCTCTTTTCTAATCTTAATTTCAGTGTGTATATAGAAACTCACACACATTGTCTTCAGTCTAAATGAGACACACCACAGACACTTCTACTGTGTTTCTATAAAGACATTTGAGCTTGTGTCTTGACCTCAACTTTATTATAGGTTGATCATCTTTCTTCAAACTGTTGCTTCCTAAATCCTCACAGGTATTTAAAAGAAAGTTATTTTAACCATTTTAAAAATAATGATCAATAAAATGTATTTTCTCAAATGTTTAAGTGTTTTTTAAGTGTTTTTTTTTTCATATTCGTTTTCATCTCATAAACATGAAAGCACATATTGTTCAACACAGATACAAAACATATGTTTGTAAAGTCAAATGTTTATCATATGTATATAAAAATGTCACCTGGATTATGAAATTTTCTCGCATGTATCAATGTTGCAGTTTTAAACTCAAATGAAGTTGAGAGTCTTGTTTTGCATCAAGAATCAGTGATGTGATGGTTTGATATTTAAATGGTTAAATGAGTATATGAATTATATGCAGGACATTCCTCTCACCAGGTCTCTGTAATCCGTTTATTGAAATGTACTCTTTAAGGGATAGTTCACCCAAAAATGAAAATTACCCCAAGATTTACTAACCTTCAAGCCATCCTAGGTGTATATGACCTTATTCTTGGAGGACAAATTCCTGGCTCTTCCAAGCTTTATAATGGCAGTGAATGGAGGACAAGATTTTGAAGCCCAAAAAAGTGGATCCATCCATCATAAACGTACTCCACATGGCTCCGGGGGATTGATTAAGGCCTTTTAAAGCAAAGCAATGCGTTTATGTAAGAAAAATATCCATATTTAAAACTTTATAAACTAAAATAACTAGCTTCAGACAGACGGCCGTACGCATCAATTTACGCCAAAAGAGTAAACCTCCCAGCAAACATAATGTACCCAACCTTCTAACAACGTTTTAACAACATGGCCAAAAGGTTGCTATAACTACGTTGTGTGGTGAAGGTTGTTACAGCATTGTCACAATGTTGACATTGAACCACCGTTAAGGGCCATTGTGCCTAGGGTTTTAATAAAGTTGAATTAGCTAACCTTCTATGTCATTTTTACTCTTCAAAGTGTACACTTGCAGGTGTTGATTATAATGAATTTACTGTTAGGACCATAAATAATAATAAGGATAAACAATATTTAAAAAGTATATGATTATCTAACATATGACTAATTAAAAATTAACCACAAAACATAACATGCTAAATGGGGAATAGCATAAAAAAATGTCAGAACGTCGTCTCTCAGTTGCTGAATGTCACGCAGTAACGTTGCTACATCCCTGTTGCGTCTTACAATTATACGTTGTTACAATGTTGCGAGCACGTAGACAGCGACATTGCCATAGTAGAAATGCAACGTGCCACAGACGTTGCCACAACGTAAATGTGTTTGCTGGGCTTGACCTGACGTATTGACGATCGTAGAAGCGTAGAGGATAGAGCAAAACAAAACACTGGTCACAAATTAGAAGTCTAAACGAGAATATTTAAAGAGAAATGTCAGAGGATTTCAATATATAGATGAGAAGAGGAGCTTGAGTTTTTGTTGCCCAGCCGTATTTGTTTGAACCGCAAGAGGCGTCATCCATCGCGTCAGGGGTTACTCGTTTGGCGTAAGTTGACTTGCGTAGGCCATAGGCCATAGGCCATCATTAGCTTCTATGCCTCAGCAAGCGCTCTTCTGTCAGTTCTTACTGTCTGTCTTATTAATTGATGTCTGTCCTGAAATGGTTCAGCTCCAATTCAGTATTATGGCGATCAAACAATCATTCAAGTCGTGTGTTTCTTTCTGCCCTCGTTTCCGTACGGGTGGGGTTACACACAAGCTTTGTGTGATGTGGTTGTGTGAGCATCGAAACGGGGGAAGAAGATTCGCCATCTCTTTCCCCTAGATATGAGGAGCTGGTGGAGGTAGTTTCTCACGCTGTGTCAAAGTTGAACATCAGGGCACTCATCCCAAAAGAAAATTGGAAAAGTACTTTCTTACACCAAACACAATACCTCCACCACAGGGCCTTCCATTCTTTCCCGACCTCCACAGAGAGCTTTCGAGGTGTATTTAGCCCTCAAGTGCATGAATATTCAGATAATAATGGGGCTAAAGGAATATGGTTTGCCAAAATATACGATGCCAAAAGTGGAACAGACGCTCACAAGCTGGTGCATGTCTTCATACTATGTCAATACTACAGGCATATCAGGGCGACCTGCTGAGGGACCTGGACAATACTGAGGGGGTGGGGCCTGACGCGGTTCGATAACTGCATCGAGCCACAGATTTTTCTCTTCGGGCCACCAAAGAGACCACCCACGCCATTGGCCGGTCTATGGCAGCATTGGTGGCCACGGAGAGGCATTTATGGCAAAATTTGTCTGATATGAAAAAGAAAGACAGAGCCTTTCAGCTGGACGCCCCGATATCGCGTCCTGGCCTCTTCGGCGATGCTGTAAACACTGTAGTCGGGAGGTTTCAGGTTCTCGTGCCCCCCCTCAAAAGCAATGGGGTTCACTCTCAGCCGAAGACTTCCAAGCAGAAGACCGATCCGAGGAACGTTCTTCTCGCGAAGAAGTAACAAGAAGTGAAAACTAGCAAAGGAAGCTATAGAACCAGAGAGCAGCATATGTCACTGATGCCTAGTGTATTCCGGGAGTCTCTGAGCGCCACCTGGAGGAAGATTTAGTTTCTTGCTCACATGAAACAGTTCTGAGCAAGTGCTTGCTCTGTTACTATGGTAACTGAGGGTCAATTAGAGGTCATCTTCTAATCACACCTCATTACAAATCGTTAGCCTCATAGCATAATTGCCTACGTCCTATTTAAAAAAAAACGGACTTAGGCAATTATGCTATGAGGCTAATGAAATGTTAAAAGATGTGGAACTGTCTGTCTTACAATCACAGTCAAACTGATTGTCCAAATGAGTTGAAGATGTGGATCAAACTCGTGTCAGATTTAGTTTTTATAGAGACTCAATAATCAGGAGAGTTTTAAAATCTCTCATAGTTGTAGAGCTTGAAAACATTCAATGATCAGCTCGTGTCTTGAGCTCAACATTTTTATGAGCTGATATTTTATCCTAATATAAATTATATATTTTGTCCTGATGCTTCCAAATACTTACAGCCATTTAATAGAAAGTTATGATTAACATTGTCATTTTTAAATTAATGAGAAATAAAATGTATTTTGTCATAAAATGTTTATTTTTTTCTCTTCATTTATTTATCACATAAACAGACAAAATCACACATGGGTCAACACTGTTATAGTAAACAATAATGTTTGTAATGTCAAATGTTTATTATAAATATATAAAAATAATGTGTCAAATATGGATTACAACCATTTTCAAATCAAGCATTTATCAATGTGTCTGTTTTAAAATCTAATGGCAGGTGAAGTTGTGGCACTAAAGTCTGTTTGTTTTATTCTTTGTTTCTTTTGTTCAGTTTCTCGCCATTCATTTGTTCCCATGGTAACCCTCATCATTAGTTCTTTTGGTTCAGCTGTGTGTCAATTATCTTGTCAATCAGTTCCTCCCTGTCACCTGTGTCTTAATGCAACACATGAACAAAGCAACACAATTCAATATTCACATTATTTAATATTTATTCATCAAATCAAATCAAATCAAGTATATTTGTATAGCGCTTTTTACAATACAGATTGTATCAAAGCAGCTTCACAGTATTAAAATAAAATAATACAACAAAGTTTGTTTCTAGTGGAATTTATTGATTGATAGAATAAAATTAAATATCCCCAAATATCCCCAACTGAGCAAGCCAAAGGCAACAGTGGCAAGGAACCGAAAAACTCCATCAAGTGACCTAATGGTGTCCTAAAACTCCATCAGGTGACCTAATGGAGAAAAAAAAACCTTGGGAGAACCCAGGCTCAGTCGGGGGCCAGTTCTCCTCTGGCATTTATGAACTAGAGGCCGGATTGTAGTTTGAAACTGTGAGATTAACAATATTATATGAATGCCTGGCTGAAAAGATGCGTCTTTAATCTAGTTTTAAACTGGGAGAGTGAGTCCGAGTAACGAACAGTATCAGGAAGGCTATTCCAGAGTTTTGGAGCCAAATGTGAAAATGCTCTCCCTCCTTTGGTTGATCTGGATATCCTAGGTATGACCAAAAGCCTCGAATTTATTGATCTTAAAGAGCGCGATGGATTATAGGGTGATAGAAGATCCGTTAAAAAGACTGGAGCTAAGCCGTTTAGGGCTTTATAAGTCAGTAGCAATACCTTATAATTAATACGGAACTTTATAGGTAGCCAATGTAGTGATGATAAAATCGGTGTTATATGATCATATTTTCTTGATCTAGTAAGAACTCTAGCGGCTGCATTTTGGACTAACTGTAGCTTGTTTATTGAGGATGCAGGACAACCGGCTAATAAAGCATTACAGTAATCTAGTCTCGAGGTCATGAATGCATGAACTAACTTTTCTGCATCAGAAACTGATAGCATATTACGTAGCTTAGCAATGTTTCTAAGGTGGAAAAAGGCAGTTTTTGTAACATACGAAATATGATTTTCAAAAGACAGGTTACAATCGAGTATAACACCCAGGTCTTTTACTGTAGAGGATAAAGTAACAGGACATCCTACAATGTCAAAGTTGTATTGTGAGAGGTTCTGTGGGCGGTTTTTTGAACCGATAAGTATTACCTCTGTCTTGTCTGGATTTAATAAAAGAAAATTACGCGTCATCCAATCTTTTATATCTTTAACACACTCTGTCAATTTGGATAAATTAGCGTTTTCATCCGGCCGTGATGAAATATATATTTGAGTGTCATCAGCATAACAATGGAAACTAATTCCATGTTTCCTTATAATATTTCCAAGTGGCATCATATATATTGAGAATAACAGAGGGCCTAACACAGATCCCTGCGGCACTCCATAGTTTACTGGAGTTATGATCGATTTTTCTCCATTTAAATAGACAAAATGGTAGCGGTCAGATAAGTATGATCTAAACCAGCTTAATGCTTGTCCTTGAACACCAGTATAATTTTGAAGTCGATCTAAGAGTATTGTATGATCTATAGTATCGAACGCAGCACTTAGATCAAGTAAAACTAGTATTGAGATACAGCCTTGGTCAGAAGCTAAGAGTAAATCATTTGTGATTTTAACGCGCGCAGTTTCAGTGCTATGATGCGGCCTGAATCCAGACTGAAACTTTTCATAGATATCATTTTCTTGCAAGAAAGAGCCCAGTTGAGCGGACACAACTTTTTCTAGTATTTTAGACATAAAAGGTAGATTTGAAATGGGTCTATAATTTGCTAGATTATTATGATCTAATTGTGGTTTCTTAATGAGAGGTTTTATAACTGCCAGTTTAAATGTTCTTGGAACATGACCTAAAGATAAAGACGAGTTAATAATATTGAGGAGACCACCTTCCACTACAGGTAACACTTCCTTCAGTAGTTTAGTTGGTATAGGATCTAATAAACATGTTGTTGTTTTAGATGAAGTGATAAGTTTATTTAACTCTTTTTGTTCTATAGTTGTAAAGCACTGTAATTGTTCTTGCGGGGGGGAAATTGAGGCTGAATTATAAGGCGCGATTGAGGATTGAACATTTACAATTGTGGTTCTGATGTTTTCTATTTTCTCAGTGAAGAAGTTCATGAAATCATTACTACTAAACTGTAACGGGATATTTTGTTCGGGTGACGTCTGTTTATTTGTTAGTCTAGCCACGGTGTTAAATAAAAACCTAGGATTGTTTTGGTTGTTTTCTATTAGTTTGCGGAGATGCTCAGCCCTGGCCGCTTTTAGGGCCTTTTTATAACGTGACATACTGTCTTTCCACGCGATTCTAAAGACCTCTAAATTAGTTTGTTTCCATTTACGCTCTAAATTACGGGTTTCTCTCTTTAGAACATGCGTAGTATTATTGTACCATGGTGCTTTAATTTTCTCTGTAACCTTTTTTAATCTAACGGGTGCAACAACATCCAATGTTCTAGAGAGAATGGTGCTCATAGTGCTAGTTAGTTCTTCTAGTTCATCTGTTTGTTTGGGTTCAGGCAGCAGCTGAGACAGATCAGACAAGCAACTCGAGAAATTATCTATGGTGGATGGAAGGATTGTTCTGCCTGGTCGAAAACGCGGCACCGCATGACATATTACAGCAGTGCGTAATATGCAAGTTACCAAGTAATGGTCAGTGACATCATCACTTTGTGGAATGATATCTATATCGGTTGGATCGGTTCCATATGATATAATTAAATCGAGTGTGTGATTAAGACGATGAGTTGGTCCGGTGACGTTTTGCTTGACCCCAAAGGAATTTAATAAATCTATAAACGCAGCCCCTAACGCATCATTTGGATTATCTACGTGTATGTTAAAATCTCCAACAATTAATGCTTTATCTACATTGACCAATAGATCTGAGAGAAAATCTGCAAACTCTTTTAGGAAATTAGCGTAAGGCCCAGGCGGTCTATATACAGTAGCCAAGGCTAGAGATAATATGGATTTTTTTCTAACATCTAAGAGCGTAACATTTAGTACAAGTATTTCAAACGAAATAAACTTATAACCCGTTTTCTGAGTAACATTGAGAATATCTCTATAGACCGCTGCAACACCGCCGCCACGACCAATCAGACGGGGTTCGTGCTTATAGGAGTATCTTAATGGAGTAGACTCATTTAGACCGAAATAATCATTAGGTTTAAGCCAAGTTTCAGTAAGGCAAAGTACATCGAAGCTATTATCCGTGACTATTTCATTTACAATAACTGCCTTAGGTGTGAGTGATCTAATGTTTAGAAGACCTAGCTTTAGAAATTGTTTTTGGTTACTAATAGCAACATTTTCTGGTTTAATAACAATTAGATTTTTTCTAGATCCTGAAAACCTCTGTCTGTCGCAGCCTGATGTCGATTTATTATTTGATCTCACTAAACGAGGAATAGACACAGTTTCTATGCAATATTCTACACTATTTATATCAGTTAATTTGGTGCAGCAGAGACTATGATTTGAACTTTTGGTTACTAGTCAAAAGTTATTTAACATTTTAGAGATGTTATCTGACAGAAGATCCGATCCGAATCTGCTTGGGTGTAAGCCATCAGCACGGTAAAGCCTAGGACGCTCCCAAAACAGATTCCAATTATTTACAAAGAACAGTTTCTGCTCATTGCACCATGATATTAACCATTCATTTAGCGCGAATAATCTACTAAACTTTTCATGACCTAGTCGGTACGTGGGAAGCGGTCCTGACACAATGATCGTTATATCAGGCGATGTACTGCGTACCGTATCGATCAGATTCCTGAAGTCTTTCAGAAGACATCGCGTTCTGTTTCGCGAAGAGGGGAGAAGCGGTTTTGTGTGGATATCTCGAAAACCGGGAGGGTCGGAGAGAGTTTTCTTGGTCTAGACGAGTCAAGTGTATGGTGTAATTGCATATGGGTCACTTTTAAATTAAAAAAGCTGGTCCAAAAATATAAAAGAAATTCAGATATGGTCAACAAATCAGAATTGGGCATCAAGACCTGCAGTATAAATGTGGCCTTACTGAACTCAATTGAATCAACAATGAACTGTCAACTTACAGTGAAGTTGCTGAAGAACTTACTGTCTTAAGGTGGAGCAAACCCAGACAGCAAACTGACTACGAAACGCATCCGCCGCGGAGGTACAGTGAACTCCGGAACGGATCCAGAAAGCGGATCCGAAACTGCGTCCACTTGCACACCGCGCCGGATCCGCCGCGGTGGCGGCTCGCGGATCCGGTCTGACACCGCTGCGGTCCCTTTGCGTATCCGTACATAAATGGGTACATCCGCCCCGGCTTCGCTTTGGATCCGCGAATGAGCCGCATATCCGCTCCGGGTCCGTTTTGGACCCAGTCATATGCCCGGCCCCTATGCCCGGCCCGGGTCCGTTTTGGACCCGTTCATAAAATTCCGTCTACAATGCCACTTTTTCCCCACACTTGATTATCTGGCCAAAACTATAGCTACAGATATATTTAAAATCTAATGGTGGACGAACATTAGATAGACTGGACTGCTCTATAAAAGCTTGAATAGTTATTAATGTATGTGCCTTTGAATAAAACATGAATCATTAAACATTAATAATTTTTAGCCAACTAACAATAACAAAATAGGTTATTACAGACTATAAATGTATTTACTAATTTTTTAAATAGTTTTATTCATGTAAACATTGAATAGACATTACAGAAAAAAATGAAATCAACCATGAATTGTACCAAGAACATCATTTTATTTAGTGAAAAACATTACACTAAAATGATAAAGTATTTTTTTTCACTACTGTTGGGTCAAGGTTTGCTGACAGGGGCTCCGGCTCCTTGAGCTTCCCCTATCTGATGCCAGGTTGAACCACCGGATTACATGTTTTGTAATGTCGTCATCGGTGGCGGCACAGGAGACATGGCTCTTTCTCACAGCACCTGTAATACATAAGCAGATTTCCATTACATGTCATGAAATCACATTGAAGCTACCAGGTTGTTGTTTTTTAGAGGATAGACATAATTCCTTTTTTAACTTAAAATAATGTCAAGTCGTAACAGGGTGAAAGGCACTTCAGCCTCCGCTTTGCGGTCCTTTATCTGCTATAACCACGCTATGTAAGATTGCCAGATCGGGTCGCGTTTCTGTAGTTCTAATGAGACATAAGAAAACTACAGACTTTAATAGACTCCCTAAAGAATTTGGCACAAACACAAACAGAAGTTCAACTAAAATGACTAAGTGATTATAATTTTAACCATTATACAGCGTGACAAAAAAAAAAAAGTTTTCCTTGAATAAAACTTGAATGCCCATAAGTTTAGTTGACTAAAAAAAGAACTAAACAAAAACAGGATAAGGTTGACTAAATATGATAAAAGTTAAATAGTAAATTTGACACAGGACTAAGCATGCATAAAAATAAAAAAGCTGACAAAATATACTCTATTTGAGTCTTGTATCTAATGAGGTATTGCTCACCAGAGCAGGCAATACTGTCTGATCCACATCTTTCCCCCCGCCAGGTAGGTCTGTAGACCCTGCTTGCAGAAGGGGTTTGCTCTTCTGCTGGTCTCTGTGAACAGTGAGGTGGAGAAATGGGTGGAGGTGGAGCAGCTGTGCCGCTACTTAGGATAAAAGGTGGTGGTGCAAAAACAGGAGCTGATGGTTGTGTTAAAAGTTTGCCTCTTTTTATGAGCATCTTCCTCCTCGCTCTCATCAGAGTCTCCCAAGAAATGACTATAAATTAGGGTGGAAAAAAACAAGCAGTTAACATCTTATTAATTACTCTTATTAATAATAATAATAAATGTAAAGCCTTCCTGTAGTTCAAACAGTAGAGTGTTGGCGCTTGCAATGCTAAGGTCATGGGTTCAATTCCCAGGGGAAGCAAGAACTGATAAGAATGTAAATGTGTACCTTAAAATGCAATGTAAGTTGCTTTGGATAAAAACGTCTGCCAAATGCATAAATGTAAATGTAATTACATAAACATTTTCACTGGCCTAAGAACTTAAATTGTAAATCAATGTAATTGGTTGAGAATGGTTTCTCTGAGAAACCATTTATCTATATTTCAGCTGGCTTTACGTGTGGTGGTTGTCGGGTTCATCATATCCTAAACACTAAATTATGTTTTTGAGAAAATATAGAGGCCAAAAAGTTAATGTAAAATATAAAGGATAATATACGTATACTAACATCGGCTTTGGCCTTCTTTTTGGCCGAATCTCCTCCTCTTCCTCTTCAGACTGTAGATCTGATGTGTTGCAATTTAGAGCTTTCTTCAAGAGTTGTTGTGCCACAAAGTAGTCATCTATAAAATAAATAGCCTACATGTTAAACTTCAGTAGACCTTCAAATTAATAGAGTAGAACTATAGACAACAGAACAATATGAGAATGTAATTAAAAGGATTTTCTTCCCATATAACATATTGGCAAAATACTTTGATATTTGCTTACAAAAGCCATTTAGATTATTTAAAAAGAAAATAGCATACCACATGACTCTGGCATCATATTTTTTCCAGTCAGGTCCAGGTTCCTTAGAATTTTTCACTGCCCCGTTCACTCTCTCATCATTTTTGTAGTTTGGCCAATAGGTAACTCCATCACTGTACCAATTTTGTGGCACCAAACATCCTTAAACGAGAAGGAAGTAACAAACAGCACCAGATAAATTTAACTTCCTGTTTCAAGAACAGGTCAGTATGTCTACCTTGGGTTATTTCACCAAGTGTATGGTGTAATTGCATATGGGTCACTTTTAAATTAAAAAAGCTGGTCCAAAAATATAAAAGAAATTCAGATATGGTCAACAAATCAGAATTGGGCATCAAGACCTGCAGTATAAATGTGGCCTTACTGAACTCAATTGAATCAACAATGAACTGTCAACTTACAGTGAAGTTGCTGAAGAACTTACTGTCTTAAGGTGGAGCTGGAGACAGGTACAGTTTTTCTATTCATTTTATCTAAAAGAAACGTAACAGAAACACAAAATACACATTTCAACTAGTGAGTTGTGGAAAATAACCAAAATTTTGAGTGTTTTCAAAAATAATTATACAGCAGGGCTCGACAATAAGGACTGCCTGATGGCCCGGGGCCAGCGTGAAAGACACTTGGGCCAGTTGCAGGAACTTTCACCTGCCCCATTGGGCCAGTGCTGCATCTTCAAGTTGATAATTTGCAATTTTTTAAGCCTTGACAATTGAAATGCTGTAGTGTGGACCAGTGTCAGTATTTGACAACATATCTGGCTAAATCAAGTTAGAACAGTATTAAATCTTACTTTACTCTGATGTCAGGAAAAGATGAAACTCCAAAATAAGACTGGTGGCACTTGAACAAACTGTGAACTGTAAGCTGCAACAGAACACACACACACACACACACACACACACACACACACACACACACACACACACACACACACACAATCTTAATATGATATGAAATAATTATCTGAAACAACATTACATGGGGAGGTGGTGGAGAATATATTTGTCATGATGTAAACAAAAATGGACTCAAACTAACCAAACCAGTACAGTATTAAATGCTGTAGTGTGGACCAGTGTCAGTATTTGACAACAAATCCAGTTGGAACAGTATTAAATCTTACTTACTCTGATGTCAGGAAAAGATGAAACTCCAAAATAAGACTGGTGGCACTTGAACAAACTGTAAGCTGCAACAGAACACACACACACACACACACACACACACACACACACAGTATCATATAATATTAATTATTTTTTTGAAACAACATTACATGGGGAGGTGGAACTGTCAAAATGTAAACAAAAATGGACATGTTATACCAGAAATTCAGTGAAAAACGTAAGTTGGGTAACGTTAGGCCTAACATGATAATATTGCCTGACATTTTAACGTTACTGGAGGGGAGAAAATACGCGATCAGGGTGTGATAAAAATCCGGACAGCTAACGTTAATTAAATCACCTAACCTCCCAGACAGAAAGAATATACCATCCAAATAGCTTTTTACTCAAAGTTATTAATTATCAAATACATTTTTACTCAAATCTACGCTAATGACAATTTGCTAACTTCGTTTGCCACAATCATTTCAGAAATAAAATCATCGGTATGTTGAACGGTATGAACGGTAATGTTTTACAGCTAAGTAACTGTACAAATAAAGCATATTTGAACCATTCTTACCGTGTTCCGTGCTTGTCGACCTGCCGGTTAGCTTTTCCACAGAGCGGAGAATGATTCTGTGACGATGGCGACAGTTGAAATTAGGCGCGTTTGGTCAGCGGGTCCGCCCAGCGTCTGTAGCGAGTCCGCGAGGTGACAGTGCGTTAGGGGGCGGGGCACATGTTAAGGCGCGTCCGAAGTGCGGATCCGTATGTGATCCGTTCTGGGTCCGCCGATTAAAACCGCAGGCTGGGCCGATCCTGGAGGCGGGGCTGATCCTGTTAGCGCAGCGAAAACGAATCTGACAGTCAGGCGGATCTGGCGGCTTGAGGGCGGGTCCGCCACGGACTCCTTTGCTGTGTGGGTCGCGTCTTCCGCTGCGGAAATATCCAGGCTTCGTGGTGGCATGTTGGAGCCGGCGTAAACGAGACCATAGCTGATCGCGGCCTCGACGCTCGTGACCGATGCTGAGTAACGCACGGAGTAGACGAGGTCGGAGTTTGTGTTGATTTGTGTTCATCGGCTCGTGATGTTTCAAGAGCTAACCGCCGGTCTATCAGCTCGGCTTTTCTCACTAAAAGGTCGTGGATCTGTTTTTCAACAGCTTCCAGCTCAGACTGCAACGCGTGTAGCTCAAATGTATCCTCACCTGCACCAAAAGGTAGACTACTTACATCTGATATATTCGCCATTTTAACAGATGGACAGTAAGTTAAGTTAGCAACGACGCTACCAGTGATGCTATCAATATTAATACTAATTTATGGCTTAAGTCTTGGATATAATCCGTCTTTTTAGTGGTACGGGTGTGGAGTAGACGCACGATAGGCGAAAAAAAAATGTTTGTTTATAAATGAGTGCGGAGAAGACGCGTTCAGCCGTGATCCACGGACGTAACCTATAAGAGTATCCAGCGTTGGATCACTAGGCTTGAGACACGTCTGCTCAACAGTCCGCGTTGTAACTATGAGGTGAGGAAAAATAGAAAATGTTCGTTGTAAGTGAGTTTAAAGAGAAATCAAGAATTATAAATCAATCGATGGAGCTCCAAAGACAACAACTATTCATCACGTCTAGTTGTAGTATTGCTAATGTTGCAGTTTAATGTGTTAATCTATTTAGATAGCATATAAATACAGAGATACTACAAGAAGATTTATTTTATAAAAGCCTATTCCACTGTACATAAGCTATGTTTTGTAATTTCTGTTTTCCGTGATGTGATAAAACCTGTTCTACATTAGTGTTTTCTCCTTACAAACCAGTTGTTATATCTGTGCATTTCTGAATGTATAGTTCTACTTTACTTACTTACAACTTACAACATAATATCTTACAAAATGTACTAAATTTATTTAATGTAGTAGTTACGTTTATTTTTTTAACATAATAACGAAGAGGTCTTGAATTGAATATGTTGAGGATGAAAGTTAGAGGATGAAGACATGAATAAATGATAAAAAAGAACAAACCATGAGAGTTTATGACATCTGTGATGCTGCTGTTGAGAATGTATTTCATCATTATTTTGTGTCTTCATTTACATTATGTCCTCGGCTACAAGCATTGATCTGAGTTATAAAACCCTCTGTAAGTCCTTCCTTAGGGTTGTGACCTCTGACACTCTTAAGATCAGACTCTCCTGAACATTGATAAAAGCTACAACTGGACGAATATGTCAGCAGTTCACACTGAGGGTGAGTTGAACATCTGCATCTTTACAGGGTCTGAAATCTTCACAGAGAAACATTTTTTTTTTTGCTCAGGAGGTGCCGTGACGTCTCAGTGCAGGTTCATTCAAGTATCAACATTGTCTCAGATGTTTCTCCTAAAACACTTTAGGTGAAATAAATTAGACACAACCGACTCAATTTTTGACAGTTATAGTTTAGATCTATAAAATGAATGTAGATAACGGCTCAGATCATTTGGTTTTGTAATAATTTGATGAGAAATGTTTGAGATCTCTTCTGAAACTCTCCAGGAGACACAATAGATTATTGGGGGAGAGGTTATTATTCACATATTCCTATGAGATCAGTTTTCATATTTGCAATTTAAGAATGTTACTTAATTTTTTTCTCTTTATGATACAAAATTACCACGAGTGTTTAGATGAGAGATTCCTCTCCAATTTACTGCCTATTTAATTGTTAGCTTGCAGCTCGTGACATTCATAGTGACCAGCAGAGGTCGCACTAACCAAATGTACAGGAACACTAATAGATCGTTACAAATGCGGTGTATGAGATACATAAATGACAGAAAACCAAGTTTTACCATCTTTATGTGGTATATACAGTATCTCTATGAGCTCTATAACAGCAGGAGAGATCTGTCCATTAGCATTCCCATTCATCTCAAGGGGTTTCTCAGCTGGTGGATAAACACAACCTGAAGGAGACGATTTCATTGACCAACAACTTCAATTTCAACTGAAATGTCTGTCTAACCCTTTTAATGATGTAATATGGATAATAAATCCATATAATGACCTATATAATGATGGGCTCCCATAATATATGATCCGTGTTTGAACATTAAATGTGAGATCTATATAAATAAAGGTGACTTGACTGCATAAAACACAATTATTACTGCTGTAGTGCAGTTTAAATCTTTTAAAAGAGCCAATATTTCTCATTCATTTTCATGCACTGACTTGTATTGTTGGTTCACTGAAGTCTGTGCTTGACTGCTTTCCTGCAGTCTGATTGGAGCAAATATCAATCATATCAAGTGACACAAGTGCTGTCTGTCATTGCCAATGCTATTTACTGACTGATTTGTACATCTATATGTATTTATTTGGCTGACTGATTGATTTTCTTGCCAAGAAAATAGCATTCAGCTCTGACATGGCATTAAGCAATCCTTCAAGCTTACTAATAACCAAATGATCTCGCTAACAGCTCAATAGCTTTAAGATAAACTTCAACCCCAGGTCATAGATAGTAAAACAAAAACTGGATCAGTTTTGATGTTACAGATCATGTGATCTTGACTGTTCCTGTATGTGTTTGTAGATTATTATTATCTAAAGAGATTATCGTACAATAAAATGAGCAAAATGAAGCTGCAAGCTCTTTTATAGATGCTGTGGTGTCAACTAGGGCTGGTTAATTTCCCATGATGCACTGCAGTCTTCCTTCATTGTTAATTCTTCTTGATTAGTTTGTTTTTATAACAGTGCTGAGGCCTGAAATCTCAAAGTGAGCCTTGATGAAAAGGGTTTAACTCTTTTCATAAATTCATTGTAAGTATAACTGTTTAATGTTTGTATGTATTTTAGAGTTATTGATTACTTATGGACAGCACTTTGGTCCATTCTAATGGTTTTGAAAGTGCTTTATAAATAAAAGTTGAGTTGAGTTGAGTTTGCTATAGCAAATTCAATGTGCAATACTGTTTGAGCAAACATTACTGTAATTCAGTCACAAGGGTGTATGGCACTAACAACACCAAAGTCTGGGGTCGATTCCCAGGGAATGCATGAAAACATCAGTTGTATACCTTGAATGCAATGTAAGTTTATTTGGATGAAAGCATCTGCCAAATGCATTAATGTCATTTTAGTTACATATTGTGGCCACAATATTCTTCTGCATGTCATGTACGAGGCTCCGTATCTACAACCTCAACAAGTGAAAAAATAGAAATTTCAGTAAAACAGACGGGTGTCAGTTCTTTCAAGATGTAAATATTTTCTGATGATATTTTTATTATGTATAACATTATAACACACTGAGATGTGAGCCTGACCAAAACAATTATAATATAATATAATATAATATAATATAATATAATATAATATAATATAATATAATAATATTTTAAGGAAATCATTCTCTCTGTAATGATTCACTTAATTGAATTGAGTGTAAATAAACACTGAAGATTCAGGATGTGCTGATATTCTGTCAAATGCATGTGATGAACAGATAAACACAAACTAATCACACTATATTCCAGTAGAGACAACTCATGAATGCTTGATCCCTCTATTGTAACATATTGCTTACATTTATTCATTGTTTTATTATTTCTAGAGAAATGTTATTTTTAGATGCTGTAAACAGTCCTGCAATGTGATTACATTATTTTATCATATTTTCAATATTTAATAAATTGAAAATATTCCCTATTAATTTGAGGTCATACATAATTAATCTATCAGCAACATGATGTTTAAAGTTGTTTATTAATAATAATGATGAACAGTTTTTATACAGTTCTATTGATTTTTTTTTTTTGTTAATTTAAAAAGTTAAAACATTTTAAAAATAATCTGTGTTTTATATATATATTTTTTTTTACTTTTTCAATTTATTTACTTTTTCTATATAGCTTACTATACGCATACTTTATTAAAATAATGAGCTTGGATTACAAATTTGAATTTGCCTTTCAACTGTAAACACCTTTGCTGTTAAAACTTGGTGCACCTACACATTCTCTCTGTCGCGACAGGTGGCGCTGTGTGTTTAGTAATAATAGAGTTAAAGGGGCAGAGCAGAAAGAGTGTTACACACACACACACACTCTTCAAACACACACATGTCGAAGAGCCCTCCTCCTCCTCCTCCTCCTCCTCCTCCTCCTCCTCCTCCTCCTCCTCCTCCTCCTCCTCCTCCTCAGTGTGTGCACGAGCATGAAGGATTCTGTGTCCACCAGTGTTACACACACACACACACACACATACATAGACACATCGCAGGCTGCCGGTGAGCACTGACTCTTCAAACACACACATGTCGAAGAGTCCTCCTCCTCCTCAGTGTGTGCACGAGCATGAAGGATTCTGTGTTACTCATCCCAGTACTGACTCTCGCTCCTGTCCCTGGTTCTGGTTGATGGAACATCCCTTGGCCCTGATTGCTGTACTGACCTCTAGCCGTTGACCTTGCTCCTGATTTGCCCTGTTTATGTTCCTGTTCGCCTCATGGTGACCTTCTCGCCTGTCTGACTCCTCTATTGTCTTCTTCCTGGACCTGATCACTATACAGACTGTCTCTCTGGTCGGACCCTTCCCTCTCTGACACCTCTTTCAGATTTGGCTCACCTCCAGTCTTTTCTGTTTGAAGTGTCAATAAAGTCTTCGTTGAGCATCTGATTTTCAGTCCATCCTTCCAGAAAACCTGACATTTTTAGTCTTGCCATGCATGGATTCGGGAGCTTTTGTACTCGGACTTGACTCACTTCCGTTGTCTTTCTCGACTTGGACTCGATCCTACTCAGGTCTTGGCCTGGATTTAGACTTGAATGAACACTACAACACTGTTTAATGATGCTCACAGTTTATGTGAGTTTAACACCTTGACCATTTCCATCAGGGCACGCTGAGATCTGTTGCAGAGAGTTCTGTCATGTGACAACCCTGGCATTTTGCGGGTTCATTTTTCACAAGGTGCCAAGAAGCGAAAGCAAAACTGTTGTTGTTTGGTGACTTTACTGGAAGTTCTAACAAAACAACACAAGATGAGACGTGTTTTGTCTCAATTGATGAGACTGACAGACGGTTTATGACAGATGAGACTAACATTGGAGATATGCATCTCTTTAATCCTCTGTATGTTCATTTCTCTTACAGTATGATTCAACATTATGAAATGTTTTAAGTTTTGTGTTGGTGTTCTCACAAAGAGACAGAAGAGACACAAGACTAAATGAGCCGGAAATTTCATGCAAACATTGATGTTGAAGAACCTGTTTACACACACGAAAGCTCTTTGTGATGCGAGACCTTCAGTTTTCTCTTCTGCTTCACCTGTTGTGTTATGCTAACATGTTGTGAAGGCTCACGCATCATCTTGTTAGAGCTCCATACAAAGTATATAGTTGCATATATGAAGTTTTTAACACAATAGCGATTTAAAGCACTGATCCAGAAGGCATTCTAAATTATTATACATGCAGTGTAAATTATCTTTATGTCTACATTTCTTTGTCAAAACACTAATAAAATATGCATATTTGCATGTTTGCATCATGTGTTTTATCTGTGTCATAGCATTTAGAAAGTATATTACCAACAACAGCTTTTAAATTTAAGGAAGTTTTATACTTTTACATTTCTATAAATCTTGCTACAGTTTTATCTAAATAAAATTAAAAATTGTTATAAAATACAAGTGAGATTTATTAAAGTACAATACAGCTTGGGAAGTACGGAGAGTGAAGTAATTCATATTTAAAAAAAATATAAATAATCCGAAAAACTGATTCTTAAAGAAGTCAAGGAATAATATCTTGTATAACCGGTTTAAACTGCATGTCAATAAAACTCTCTGCATCACTGCATTCTAAACTCTTTGCATATAATTATAGTTGTCCATCACTACTGTAATGCATTTCATAATCCTAACATAAAGAGTTTACTTTTTTCTTTTAGTTTACCACTAAAAGAAAATAAATACAAACCAAAATTTGGAAAAAAAAAAACGAACAATGGCTATAATAGCTAGCAGACATCCATGAACTCACAAACTAATGCCCTAGTTTTTACCAATAAAGGAGGTTTGTCTGCTTACATTCTTCATAAATGTCCCTTTAAAGGGACAGAGAGAGAGAGAAATAATTTGTATATATAATGAATAAATTATGAAGTCTATCATCATGTTGATCTACCAGACCAAATTTCTCGTGATCTTGTATTTCTTATATTAAAAGTATCTTCAATTTTATTTAAAAATTGTCTCATTAAGCTGTTGAAAGCCATAACAACTTCGGGGTTTTCCTGATAACGTTTTGATATCTGCTTACGGAAACAGAGCCAAAGTAATCTGTGACGTGCGCTGTACACTTTGCCAAAGCTTTTAGGTGCATTCCATTACCTTTTATAGAAATGTTCTTTTGGAATTTTGCTGTGTTATGGACATTCTATCAGGGCCTCCCATGAAGGTGTCCTAGTCTCATGGTTATTCAGTCGGTGGAATGCAATGAAAAGCACCTGTACATAAAGCTGTCTCTTTACTTTCTTTAGATATTCGGTACAGATCTTCCTCTGCCTGAGCACAGCCCTGTCAACAAACATTTTCCTTTTCGTGTGTTTTGCATGTGATCAATCTGTGTTTTAAAGATGAAAGATATAAAACGATGATACGCCCTGAGTTATTCCCACTTCTGTGGGATTTTGGAGGGTGCTCGACTGTTTCACCCAGCATCCCAGCTGCTATTCTAACCTCAGCGAGTTCAGATTTAGCTTCGCTGGGTAGGCCGGGACATCCAGCACAGCCTCTGGCACTGGAGCCCACAGCATGCTGTTAACCACCCGAAATAAAAATAGAGAGCATTGGTTAGCAGGCCCACAGACAATGCCAACTCTCTGTCTCTCTCTCTCTCTCTCTCTCTCTCTCTCTCTCTCTCTCTCTCTCTCTCTCTCTCTCTCTCTCTCTCTCTCTCTCTCTCAGTGTTTGGGAGGAATCTGGAGGGATGGACAGAGGGCTGAAAGCAGGGGCGATAAAAAGTAATTTACTGTTTGTATACTCAGGGCCATGCAAGTGTCTGACCATAAAAAGCCTCACTATCAACTTTGACAATGCAGTGTTTCATTATTTTAAAAATACACAGTTTTTTTTTTTTCATTTCCCGAAAAGTAGCGGTTTCCGCCCGAGGCCAGCAACAAACTGTAAGCTCTAGTGCATAATAATACATTTTTAACCAGCAGAATAATACAGCATCATGAGTCTCACTATCGGGCTATGACTAAAAGCTATTAAAGTCTTTCAAAAGACACTTTAGCTATCCTCCTCCTGGGTCTCAGGAATAGACTTTTGTCCACTGAAGTGAACATTATATTTTGGTGAACTTCTTTAAGAGCAAACATGTCAGTTTTAAGTCTGGATGTCTTGTACACTGCAAAAAAAGATTTTCTTACTCAGTATTTTTGTCTTGTTTCCAGTCCAAATAACTAAAAATTCTTAAATCAAGATGGATTTACTAAAGTAGTAAAATCCTTTATTTATAAAATCCAATATTTGGACTGGTAACAAGACAAAAATACTGAGTAAGAAAATCTTTTTTTGCAGTGTAAAGAGCACATTATGCCTATCAAATGTTCATCTTAATGTTTATACTATATTTAAATCTGACTAATTTTCAAATTGTTAGTCATAAATTGTATAAATCTCAGGAAAATGTTACGGGGTTTCTAATCCAAAACAGTGCATTGATTTCATACATGTCCACTGTAGAGACACCAGGACTTAAAGCATGTTTATGAGGCATTTTGGGAGACACAACAAGTGAATATGGAAAGAAATTATATATTCCTATGAAATATTATATATTATTATTAAAATGTTGCCAAATATTACTCCCATTATTACACATATTTTTTTTATTGCATGTTGCCCCAAGAACACATTTAATATGCAAATTTGATATGTAAATATAAGTGTATACATTGTGTTGACTACCTATTTATGGCCATTTTACCCACATATTGCATAAAGTAAAATGGTATATCAATTAATTCCGTTATATCTTTCATAACATAGCTGAATATATATATATATATATATATATATATATATATATATATATATATATATATATATATATATATATATATATTTATATAAACAAATAGTTCTAAATATAATATAGTCCACACCATAATAATACAGGGGAACAATATCATTGGAATCCCTTTTTAAACAAATAATTTTTTCCAGCTTATGAATGATAAAAACATTGACAGCCAATCAGAATTCATCCTGCTTTAAAGAGCTCGAGCATTTCAAGCGCAGACAACAAATCCACAGTAAACAGACAGAACGATAATATTACTCATCGTTTTTATCAATAGGCATATCGTTCAAGGTGTGAAAGTGCCTTAGCATAAAAAATTAAATAAAAAAAAATTCAAAAATGTTTTTCTCACATGTGTTTCTTATTCTCTAAAGAATGCAATGACATGAAAAAAATACTAAATTCCAAAAACTTTTTTCTGGGACTCAGGAGGCTGTAATTACTAATTGGCTTTACATCAAGTCAGTTGTCACTTTATTTCTGCGCGAGGCCCTCGTCGGTCGCACACTTGGCACGGCCCGTAGGCACGATAGACAGGATTGCTGATGAACTGTGTCTTTAAGGGAGACCTGTAGTTAGTAGGCGTGTAGCGCTCGGACTGATGATGGTGAGACGCTCGTCGTTCACTCACTGCCACTTCTGAATGCACAGCGCTAAATTCACGGTATTAACTCAAACGGATTACAATTTGGACAACGCCTTTCTCTCAAATATGAAGATATACGGTACGTAAATAAGCGCTGCTGGTTTGTGCCAGTCGTGTAATGATTTTTAATAATGATTGCTCTGCTAACATTGCAGAGACATTGCTGACATTACATATTCACAGCATCTCGGTTATATTTGCACCTATCCGTTTCACTTATTTAGACATGAACCTTAAATAAAATCCACATTACGGCATCAGAATCTAGCTTTTTATATGATGTAGGCTAATATTAAAGGCGAACTGACATCTGTTTAACCAATTTCAGAGGATGACACTCGTTCATGCAGCCGTCATGGCAGTCAGTGTCAATGGTTGATTGTTTTTGTGAATAAGAACGATGTTCTTTAACTTACACGTCATGTCTACATTTGTGCATCAGAAATGTGATAAAACACTATGTTATTTACAGTAAGATTTCATTCAAAATCCAATTGCCGGTGTTGTATAGTGTAGTAGTCTGAGGCTGTATGTGTCTTCGCGGCGAGTAGAGGGCGCTGTTTCCCTCTTTTCACATAGGGTTAAATTACAATTAAAACACACTAAATGATCTCCACACATTGTATCTTTTATTGTATCTGAGCAAATACACTATATATAACTAATTTATGTACAATACTCATGTGATATCTTTTTGTTTGTTACCATAATGCTGACCATACGGTTGGCAACCGATGAATAAAGTGGCTGTGTAGTGTGTCAACTAAAGGGCTGCGTTTAATGGTCATGCAAAGTTTTGTGTTCACATTGGAAGTTGGTGTGTCACTTATGGCTTAGTCCATGTCAGGTATCCATAAAATGATTACAAAATACCAATGCCAAGGGCCAGCCTTGCAGCATACTTTAGTTACTCCATTTTGTGTTTATATACACCAAGACCATTCAGAGTTTTCTTTGTGTCAGTTGCCCATCAGTGGCTGTATTCTTCTGACCAAGTGAGGGTTATTTTGGGGGGAAAAAAGTCCCAGGGTGGTTAAATCAGGTCTATGCATACGAGTCGAGCACCACGCATTGCACACACATGTATGCTGACCCGGTGTGTGAGATGGAAGTCACTCAGACTCTTGTGTTGTGCTTGGCAGTAAAGTGAGAATATAGGTGTTCTGCCGGCTGCTTCTGTGGAGAGACTGCAGCTTCTGGAAACATGCAGCTGAGGCGTTTGTGTCCAGATGTGGACTGACATTAGCACCAACACGCCAAAACTAATAGAAAGTAAACATGCACTAGTTATGAAAGGGATATAGAGTATCTTTCTTCAATGGATTTTGGTACTAAGGGAACTGTTCCCTTCATTCCTTTAAAAAAGACCAGATTTTTTTATTATTTTTTTTACATCTTAAAAACAAATGAATGGTGCTTGCCTGTGCTTGCCATGATGTTGGAGTTGGCCTGACAACTTGCCCAGTTCTTGGTGGTTTGTAGGGCATTGGGTTTTGTTTTGGGTGGTTGCTAGGTGTTTCCTTACTGGCCCAAGCCAAAACAGCCCATTTTAAGTCTGATTCATGTGTCAGGTGTCAATAATGAATTCAAGTTATGAATCATATGTTTCAATTCCTTGTTTTGTTTTTTGTCATGTGATAATAATACATTTGATTTCTTAGCACGTCTCCTCAATAAGCAACACACATTTCAATGTCATCCATGTCCGGATATATGTCCATTAATTTATTCACATATCACAGTGCGGGACAGGTTACAAGTCAACATTTTAATAGGATATTAAGAGAATAATAAGTGTGAAAAACATTCTGCTGGACAGCTAACTAGTTTAGTTAAGTGTAGTGGTCCTGTGGACGCTGTTGACTCTGCTCCTCTGAGGTCTGTCAATAATTAGCAACTCAGCACAATATACAGTATCTCTACACCCCTCTCTGCCAACCGCCGGTGCCCAGCTGGTGTGTGTTAGCCAAAGAGAGTTGACTGCAGGAAAATCTGGAAGCATTTATTAATAGCATCCAAGCGTCTGTGCTAGAAACACACTGGATGCCTTTGTCTCCTCGCCACTGGTCGTCTGCTTGCTTTACAAAGGCTTGTTCTTGGGGTATTTTAGTGGTAGCCGTTCTTGGCATGTTATGGTTGCAGTGACCAAGGCGAGCAAGTGTTTGTAACTCTGACTGCCCCGTCTGGTGCCGTGTTTATATACACAGAACATGGCACTTTTTAATGTTTGCATTAGTAATAGAAATAAAGAATAAAGAAGTGCTCTCCACACCAAGACTATAAAGTCAGTCTGGTGTTTTTAACAAATTATTTGGAAAAACACTAAATGCACTTCATGAGTGTTTTATAAGAGATAATGATAAACAGTGATAGTGCATGATCTAAGAATCGAAAGTGTGTAATGTATGAATCGATTTTTACTACTAATAACAGCTTGTTGAAGCATAGTATTGCTTTTCTAAGTGATCACACCTTTGCCTATAAGATGTTAGAAAAAAATCACATAAATTTACTCTGAAGGAATGGTGCAATTCACATCCTTCCTTCCTTCCTTCCTTCCTTCCTTCCTTCCTTCCTTCCTTCCTTCCTTCCTTCCTTCCTTCCTTCCTTCCTTCCTTCCTTCCTTCCTTCCCATGCTAATATTTTGTTAAAGGTGCTCTAAGCGATGGGTTTTTTAGGCCAAAACATTTTTTTGTCACATCCATCCAGCAAACATCTCCTCACTATCCGCTAGCTGCCTGTCCCCTGAACACACTGTGAAAAAACGCGGTCTCTGTAGACACCCCAGGCTTCACAAACGGCAAACAAAAACAAACTGGCCCAGCCTGGACCACGAAACATAACAAACAGTGTTCCAGCCAATCACGGACAAGAATGATTTGGGGGTGGGGGGTTAGTGCGCGTGCATATGAAGGGGGGTGTGGAGGAGAGAGAAGCAAGAAGAGGGAAGTTAGCTAGAGGAGAGATGTCCTAGACAACGACAATGACTAACGTTAAAAATGTATATTCTTGAGCAGGGGTGCCCAATCCTGCTCCTGGCGATCGACTGTCCTGCACAGTTCACCTCCAACCCTAATCAAACACACCTGCCTTTAATTTTCAAGTGATCCTGACGTGCTCTGAAGAGCTTAATTGGTTGCTTCAGGTGTGTTTGATTAGGGTTGGAGATGAACTGTGCAGGACAGTCGATCGCCAGGAGCAGGATTGGGCACCCCTGTTCTTGAGAATTTTGATATGGCCGACACACGACTAAAGAGACGACGTTCCGATGAACAAATTACAAAGAAGAAGGAACGAGCGAAGTCCCGAATTTACATTCCCAGAATTTACAGGAAAAACGTTCAAAGGTGGCGAGAACTCCGCCGGCAGAAGGGCTTCCAATCCGACATTCAGGTAGCATCGCTTAGAGCACCTTTAAAGATGCCTGAATCTGATCAGATTCTGATCATGACCCCTAATGAGTTGGTAAAAGGTGTTGAGTCACACATGGATTGTGAGACGAGTTGGCACTAGTCATCAGGAGAGAGTGAGCGCTCCAACACACTCGATGTACTGAATGCTCAGTGGTGCGAAGTCGAACAAGCGAGGAGAATGTGGGCTGAAAACCATGAATGCTGCATTTAGCATGTTTTCATGTTTCTACATGAAATATAGATTTTTTCTGGGTTTTGGCCTGGTTGAATGGCAGAAAGTGGAGTCTAAAATGATCTAATATTTAATGTTTTTTTTTTTTTTTTATGTTTTAGATTTACTGATGTTTAGATTTGTAGCAAATGAGAAGTGATAAAATTACTGAATGTATTTTTAGACAAAGGTCTTATCATTTTCAGCTTTTTTCCCAGAGATTATCACCATATTTATAATGAAATCTGCAAATAAACCAATCTGTTGTTTTTCATACTGTATAATAAAATATCAGTTATTATTGTGGGATTTCCTTCAAAGCATTCAGAATCTTTAGATCTTTTTTAAATCTGTGGTTTCAAAATGAACACATTTTACTACAAACTTGCTTATGTGATTGTTTTGAACAAGTATTAACTTTATTCAAAACATTAAAGTGTGTGAATACTGAGTGTCTTTCCCCCATGCTGGTGAACTTGCGACCCCATGGGTAAAAGCCCCCCTCGCCACCTCATACATTTATAAGATAACAAAACAAACCACTTTTATGATTTATTTTCCCACAAAAAAAATGTGTTGCTCAATCACTGTTCAATAAAAACATATTTATGGAATCACGGGAGTTGTTCATATTGATTTTTATTTTTTTTTTGTAAAAATACAATTCAAATACAAATACAATTAATTTAATACCATGGCACATATTTGATTCAATAACTGTGTCATGGCTCCACCACCATCATTTTTTTTTTGTGTGTGTCAGGGATCAGCTGTGTTTAGGTTTTTTGTTGTTGTTGTTTTTTGTTGTTGTTTTTTGTATAGCTATGACAGTCCTCCCCCTTTGCAGAGAGGGGTTGTGGGAAAATTCCTGCTCTGTCCGTGAGAGAAACCACCCCTCTCCCAGATTTCCCAGGGGCTCAGTGTGCAAAGCCAGAGGTCCAACTTCTCCCAGTAGCTCCTTTTGGGTTGCAGGGGTTTCCAAAATTCAGCGTGTAAAAAAAAAACATACAGATATGCCAGAAGATGACTGAAAGTTTTTTCATTGCCGGACTATTCATCAATGTGGCTGAAAATGTGGATTCTTAAAGAGGTCATGAAGTGGAACAATGATTTACTGATTTAAAGATTTACTGACGCATAAACACTAATAAACCATTTTGCGACAAAGAATGTCTGACTGGATGTGAGTCCTTTTCAAATATTGCTGATCATAGATTAGGCATTAGAATTAACACAGTTCCTTACATGTTGCAGTATTACTTCATATCTTTCCGTAAAAGTCTTTGCATGCATCCATACTTGTTTGCTTGTTTGTTTCCACACATCTCTCAATTAATGCTGTAAACTATACAGGGAACCTAGACAGGTAAACAACATTAAAAACTTGATTTTCACCACAGGGGGTCTTTAAATGACCTCTTTAATTCAGTGAACATTAGAAAAGTCCTTCTCACTTGATTCTGCACACAGATTTTACATTGTACATCGTGGTAACTTCACATACAGTAGTACCACATTACCTTAAAGGGATAGTTCACCCAAAAATGAAAATTCTGTCATCATTTACTCTCCCTCAAGTTGTTACAAACCTGTATGACTTTCTTTCTTCTGCTGAACACAAAAGAAGATATTTTGAAGAAAGTCGGTAACCAAACGACTGATGGACCCCACTGACTTCCATTGTAGAAAAAAAATAAAAAATACTATGGATGCCAATGGGGACCAGCAACTGTTTAATTACCAACCTTCTTTAAAATATCGTCTTTTGTGTTTAGCAGAAGAAAGGAAATCATACAGGTTTGGAACAACTTGAGGGAGAGTAAATGATGACAGAATTCTCATTTTTGGGTGAACTATCCCTTTAAAAGCTGAGGTAGATGGCCAAACCTTTTATATTGGCTATGTTTTGTGAAGTCTTATCTTTTTTTAATCTGCTCTGTAAAGAGGTAAACTGCAGAAGAAAGAAACCAATAATCTCATTGGTTGCTCAATGGTGCATCTTCCCTTTCATTTTTGATTTGGTGTTTTCGGGATTTTCCATTTTAGCGGCAGTATTTCCTGCAAATATGAATGATTGTGACCCAGCTGGTTTTCCTTTTCAAATAGAATGGAGAAATGCAGCACTATAGATTGGATTGATCTGATAAAGCCAAGTGCACGTTATAAAATAAACTGTCAATCTGCGCAAATTTGACTTTTGTCGTCATCATGTTAATGCACATTTTACTCAACCATTGCAGACTATGTGATTGTGTGTCATTTACAAGATCATTCTACTGTAGGCTATATTGTGAGAAAGAATGGGAAAAGAACAGTGTTTTTGGGAGATGTGTGCACCTCTTGTGCTTACCTCTTTCAGTTTCATTTATCTGTTGTGATTTTGCTACAATTTTGACCTTTTTGTCTGAAGCTGAAGAAACAGCTGGTTAAACATACAAAAGAGCAGCAATGTGATGCTGTAACATCCAAAGGGACAAGTAGAGTTAACATGGTTGGATGATGCAGTTGTGTGGAAATGCCTAGTATAATGTGACTTGGTGACCAGTGATCAGATACGTTCTCGACACAGCACATCTTCTGAAGAGAAAACAGCAGTAACTGAACAATGAAAACCTTTTTCTATCTTTAGAGATGTTTTAGAATGTCTATTGGTTAGGGCTGCACAATATACCAAAATTATTGAAATATCGCAAATGTATATATCGCAATATGCATATAGCAACGGCTTGCAATAACTGTGGTCATGAACAAAAGTCAAAGAGAAAATCACTTACTGCTCTTGGCTGAATAACTTTTGTAGTTTTAATAAGAATCAGTATATATTTAATCCATAGAGTGAAAACTAAGCAGTGTTTTATTTTTACATTTGATTATTCAGTTTCTGTTGTTTAATAACCCTAATAGGATAACATGAACCCCTGAACCCCGAGGTTTACACAGATGTTAAAATAACACTTCTTATACCACAGTAAAACACTGATGTTCACTGTCAGAAGCTGTAGGGATGTTTTCTAGTCACAAAAAGAATGTGAAACACGTAGGCTATGTAGGTTATATAATTTTAAATATATTTTAAAGATAATTTAAGTTTATTTTACACACTTTAAGCATTATCGTATTGCATATCGCATATCACATTTTTCTTCAATATCGTGCAGCCCTACTATTGGTAATGAGGCTCATTACTTTCATGGTTTTTGATTTATTTTGCATTAGATTCCAAGTGGACTGTTGAATTAAAAGTACCATTTATTTGCCATGGGTTTTTCAGACAATCCTTCCTTTAAAGAGCAGTGCAATGATCCATTCCTAAAAATCGATCAAAACGTTCCAAAAACGTTCAAACGTTCAAAAACGATGGGTGTGCACATCATGTTTGCAGCATGAATCTTTATGGTTCGTTGCTTCCTCAAAAATATTCAAGTTGAATTCTGTCCAAGTACTTGTGTGACCTCTTGCATGGTACATGCCTATTGGGCCAGAGCTTCCCTGCTGCTGTTTACTTCTCTTCCAGGATGAATAAACATGGAAGGGATCTACTATCTGCATTCAGGAAGTGTAGAGCTAAACAATATTCTGGGGACAGGCATTGGACATAAATGTTCTCCTAGTTTAGGGAATGCTTCTCTCTGTTCGTTTGGGAGTGTGTGGATAAAATCAACCCTAGGCCCGTCGGAAAAATTCAAAACACCAACATTCCTTTTCATACAAATTATGATTACAGGAGCAGATAAATAAACCGATTAATACTGTGTTATATCCTCAAAACACTTTTAACATAGCGCATGATTTGTAAACATATGTATGGCTTTTCTAAGCTATACACCTGGTACAGGATTGCACTTGCGAAACACAAGTTCCCGTGAAACACGAGTCATGATATTAGAGTTAAAATGACATAGCTGCTTCAGCAAATGTGTTTAACGTTGAACGTAAACCTACATTGCAAGATTCATACTCAACTGAATGAGCTTTTAGCACCACTCACTGGAGATTTCACTAGTTTCAAAAGTGAAATCTGCAAGAAGAAACACACACACATAAATATATATATATACATAAAGGTATGTGTGTAAACACAAACTTTTATTTTGGATGCGATTAATCGCGATTAATCTTTTCACAGCCCTAATTTAATTAATTCATTAATTTCTTTTTTAAATAACTAGTTCAGAGTGTCAGTGAGTCTTTAAGACAGGCTTGCATCTCTTTTTCTCCCCAGAAACACTGTGTTCTGGTGTGAGGCCTTGATTCATCGCCAGGTTGCCAGGGTAATTTGCTGCAGTATATAAACGGTGAGATGTTTTGGGAGCTGTGGGCTTTGGAGCAGGAAGTCTTACGCATTCTTTATCTCCAAGCCTTTGGATGTCACTCAGGCACACGGAGCAAATTCAGCACGGCATTTCCTCTTTCCACTTCACCTTCAGGAGAAAGAGAGCTTTCAGGAGAAACCATTCAAATGACCTTTTACAAACCACCATATACAGTATGACTCTTTATTTGTGTTAAATCAAAGTGAGAGAGACAATTACTGGAAAAATGTTCTTTCCTAATTTTATCTGCAATAAGTATAGAGTGCCTTTATAACTGTAGATCCAAGTAACGACCATTGAATGATGAGTCCGAGCAGGATGTGATGACTGAATCTGACTCAACTTGGCTTGGTTTTTGACCGAGCCACAAAGCTAATATAATGAACTACTTGCACTGAGCTGTATGACGTACCTCCGTTTTCAAAAATTGCTGCTCGCTAGTTACCGGTTATGCATGTTATAAATGTGCTAGTAGTCACTTAGCTGAGACACCACTTAAAATAAGTGTTCTTCAGAAGATTTAAAAATCAGGACATTTTCAGAGACAGGAGAAGAGATTTTCTGATTAGGGATGCTAATACTTAATCAGTGATACATTTAATTGTCATTTAAGGGTTAGTCCACCCAAACATTTTGTCATTAATTACTCACCCTCATGTCATTCCAAACCCGTACGACTTTGCTCATCTTCGGAACACAAATGAAGATCTTTTTGAAATCTGAGAGTTTTCTGTCCCTCAATTGACAGCTACGCAACTACCACTTTCAAGCCCCAAAAAGGTAGTAAAGTCATCATAAAAGTAATCCATGTGACTCCATTGGTTTAACCTCAATTTAATGAAGTGACACAAGTTCTTTGTTTGTGCAAAAAACATAATTTACCACTTTACCGTGCATGTTGTTGTTGTTCACGCGAGAGCACACGTCGTTGTGGGAGATTAATATTTTGTAAATAAAGTGGGTAAATTGTGTATTTTTTGCACTTCTCTGTCTTCATTCTTGTCTTCATGGCTGGGATTTTATCTTGACTGATGTGGCTTGTTGTGAAGCGAGGATCTAAGAATGATGTACAGTAACATCCAGAAGATCTTGAGGGGCTGGGTCATCATATTTTTCCTTGAGGTATTGAAGGATTGTTTTATTGATTGCTCTTGTGAGATCTGTGTCATCCTGATCTTCAGCGAGAGTCTTTGTGAAGTATCGTCTTAAGATAGGAGACACTAACATATTCCTCTCCAGAAAGCACATCTGTAAACACCTGGAGTGAATGAATGTCTTGCCATGTGAGTGTTAGATGTCTTGTTTTCCAGCCTGCAGACAGTACATAATTCAAAGATTTGCATTTTGCTCCAGCACTCTTGCAATCATTTTTTCTTTGGTTCCCCGTCTTGTTGTGCACTCTGTAATCTACCATGGCCGAGAGGGTCAAAACAATTACACTTATGAAAGCAAAATAACAAAGCCAAAAACATGGCAACAAAAAAGGACCTTTAAAGCTGAAGCTGAATTATGATTGGATGAGAAAAAAAGAGTGATGTAAATTTAATGTTAGCAGGCCATCCTAAAGCCAGTGTACTGTAGAGTCACGTTGCAAGAGCCGGAGAACCCAACAGGCACAGCTGGTTTCAATCAGCACTCCCAAAAAAAGCACAAAGAGCTCCCTCATCTGCATTTGCAGTCTCTCTCACTGTTATTCACCCTCTGTGACTCTGTCTCTCTCCTCTCAACCGCTACTCGTATCCTTTACTGAAAGTTTGCTTCTGCTCAGAGATGCCAGGTCCATACACACACACACACACACACACACACGCTTCTTCATACTGAACTTTTTTCTCTACATTACAGAATCCCTCAACATTAACCTATTTGGAACTTTTAGTGCATAGCATTGGGCATAGTGGTTCCCTGTCAGTTTTTTCTAATGCCAATATCTAGAGTGTAGGGTTGCCAGTATATTTTTATAATTTAACAATTTAATAATGGAAAATAAGACACATGCAACTGTATAGGTTAACAGAACACATGCTAGTAGGATATAGGATATGGATCAAAATCTCAATTTCAACCAGCACACTCTAGGGGTTTGCAAGTGCTGTCAACAAAGACTGACTATTCGTAAACTTAGGCACTTGTCTGTTCAGCCACGTCGTCTTCTGCTTCTGTATCGCAGTATTATTGAGCTAGTCCTTACTTATGGTGCCATTTGTTTTTTTTTTCGTATGCTTACAGTTACCAACAAGAACAAATTCTTAAAGATAACTCATTTAGCAAGTAAAATTATTGGTATCCCTAGTACCCCTAATTTATCGGATAGTGTCTCGACATTCATGTTGCGAAAGGCACAAAAAATCTTAAATGATTCAGAACACCCACTTTACAAATATTTTATCCTTCTGCCTTCTGGCCGTAGGTATAGGTTACTGATGTGAAGAACGGCCAAGTTTAGTAAGAGTTTTGTTCCTGTATCTAGGCCTATATGAGCTCTAAATACATAGGAATGTTTGTATTATATGTTGTTTGTGTTAAATGTTTGTATAATACATAGTGTTTTTGTATTATGTATGCATAATGTCCTCTCGAGGAAAAATTAGATCTATCTAAAAAATATCAAACATGATGCACCTGGAGTCTTCTCAAACTGTTGCTGTTTCTGATGGTCAGCATGTCAATGGCTGTTCAAATCAAAGTGCGTTCACTGACGGTTAAGGGTTTTATTTTATACGCTGACCTTTCTACCGTGACAGTCGGACTGTCTAAAATGAGAGCAATGTGTAGCTTTGAATCGCAGAAGAGAGTTGATGGATTTCCAAGCCTCTGAGGAGCAAGAGGCATGTAAAACTGTGTGAAATATGAAACGAACTTGAGAGTTATATTTTCTAAACTACATGCATATATCACAATAGTTGAATAGTATTATAATTGTGAATGCCACAAAGCATTTTCAGTGTGGTTAACTGGTGTTATTTTAGCAGGGCTTGAAACTGAACTCTTGAATGGTTTTAATCTCTTGAGACAATGACACTGCGGAAATTTTGTTATTCTGTAAGATAAACAGGAAGTGAGGGTTTGTTTCATTTTGAAGGAAGTTGGTGCAGAGTCATGTTGGTGAATTCTGTGGAGTTTAAATGCAACGTGTTTAAAAAAAGAGTTAATGTTTGTCACGATACCAACATTTCATGAATAGGCCTACGTGATTTGGTGAGGATTTGGTCTCCTCTGGCCAAACAAACCAACATGGTGTGATTGATTTATGATTCCAGACTGCATCACGAGTCAGATTGTGGATTTATATCATTCAGAATATTTCATCCAGTTCTTTGTGCTTGAGGATTGTCCACCAGAGAGAGCCACAGGATAAGAAATCTCTTTAGGTGTCATCGATTAAAATCTGTGTAATGGTTCAACAGAGTGATTTGTAGTCATAAAATGCATAAAAATCCATTATAGTTAAATATAATCAGTTTGCAAAGATGTCAGCAATTTCCAAAAATGGTTAGAGAATGAGATCATTTAATATGTATATTTATACTTCCTAATGCTATCAAAAACTTTTGCTTAAAACTATGTTTGTATTGCCGTCTAATTAAAACAAAGAGACACAATTGTCTTTTAATAAAATACATAGACTAATACTTCTATAACGAGACACTTAAGGACTTTTATTGCATGCATTTGAAAAGAGACATGGCCATTGCATCACTGTATTGTCTACATGAGTTGTTAGTGCCGTTTGCGACTATATTTAAAATTTAGCATGGCTCTTTCCACACCCTCTTAAATGAGTGTACACATTCTTTCCTGTCAAATGTTCAGTCAGAGTGTTCTGTATGTGCCCTAAAGCGGTCAGGACACAATACACAGTGAAAATATATCTGTGCTGAACTTATTCTTAACCTCCGGGCAAATTCCAATCATAATTTAGCATCCCTATCCCCTACTCACTCCTCACTACTCACGCAGAGCCCTTGAAGTGGGGACTTTGGAGGAAGCAGGGCACTTGTGTGTCATAATGACCACGTAATTTCCTCATTAGCTTCACATGGAATGTTACCAGGACAAAACTAGGCAGCGAGTAGGAATATCTTATGATTGCTGTTAATATGATACAAATAAATGTATGTATAATGAACTTAAAACATGCTTTATGTGTGTGTGTATTCCCAATCTGCTCTTAACTTTGTAAGTTAAGCGTAAAACACATAAAGCCTTAAAATAATATGAAATGCATTACGAATATGTGTGTATATCACAATAAAACGAAACAAATGAATAGATCAGCCATGAAACTCTGTTTGCATTCAGATTGATTCATTCAATGTTGTGTTTCCAGCCAATTGATTTTACATATTCATTGTCCCAATATATCCTCGATGCATCCAAACGAATACACAATCACTGTGCGCTATGTGATTTCTCTTTCTAGCCCTCCACCTCCCCAGCACCACCTGCCTAGATCTGATTTTGGGCAGGGGGGGCTCTCCCTCCCTCTCTCTCTCTCTCTCTCTCTCTCTCTCTATGTACATTTTTTTTTTTCATTAACAAAATGTTTGCCAAGTTGTCATGACTGAACTTGAATTATTCTGTTTATATGTCAACTCCAAATCTCCTGCCATGTCTAGATTAAAATGAATTGCGAGGACTTGTCACCCTGGGTCACATGACCAGAAACGATTAAATTACTTCCTCGAAGTGACCATCGCATGTTCCCTTCGCTAAACGGACTTGTGGAAGGGCCCTTCGTGGAGGGATTCAGTTGTTCACTTTCGTTTGCAACGCCTTTTCCTGAAGGGAAACGTCGTTTGGAATTCGTCCTCTAACTCAATCACTGGCGAGTGAAATCTAACAATTTATTAGCTAATGTCTAACGATAGACATTGAGTTGCCTAGAGCGAAATTTAGTCACATAGGCTATGCAAGTGATCTACTTGCAATGTTGACATGCATAATAAGGATGAAACAGTGTGAACTTGACATGTTTAGCTGAGATTTGGTGGGTCGTGCACCCCATTTACATCAGATTTTTTTTAAATCACAGCTTTGCTATACATGAATATAGTTCCCATATCTCCAGCCTTTTTCTCTGACAGCCTGAGTTGGGAATGTGGAGATTGGAAGGTTGTAGAAAAGACTCATTCCCTCTCACTCCATCTCTTCTCATGCTGGTTTACAGATGCACTGTCATGTGCTAAACCCGGATTCCAGAGAAGGAGAAAGGGAGGGGAGTGAGTGAGCGAGAGAGTGAGTGAGAGAGGGAGAGAGAGAGAGAGGAGCGATGTGAGAGAGAGAGAGAGAGAGAGAGAGAGAGAGAGAGAGAGAGAGAGAGAGAGAGAGGAGAGCGATGTGAGAGAGGGAGGGAGCAATGTCAACAGCTTTGATTCCAGCACAGTCAGCTGAAATCCAGGCTCTGGCGGAGTAGCTCTCTGGTCGCTCTGGGTTGGAAGTATCATTTTAAAGCGCAGATTCAACAACAGTTTCAAATAAAAGAAAAGGAGAAACGTGTGTGAGAGGACTGGGATGCACAGATTTAAAGGGCACTAGGAAACATTCTGGCTTACAGTGAGTAGGGCAAGGATGGTATATCTGAAAGGGCTGGTCTCTGAAGTGGGTGAGTACTTGCATCCTTCTATTCTGGTGCATTTTATGGCTAAAGACCTTTTTACAAGATCAAATTGTCATCTTTAGTGCATTAAAGGCATTTTAAATTAAGAAGGAGGGTTATATGAGGACTGTTTAAATGGCAGATGTAAGCTGTCTGTCAAAAAAAGAAAGTGTGCGGCTGTTTCCATGCCTGTGACAGCGCCATCCATATTTGATCCGGGAAAGGTGGCATGTTTAGAAATGAAGGATGAGAATTGAAGTGTTATTCGTTTAGAATTATATAAAACTGATTCATAATTTCTCCAGCATATGATAAATCTACATGGAGCAAAATAAAACCAGACCAATGACAGACCAAGTCTTGGTGTTGGGACATGCTGCCATCCACTGGTTTCTGACTTTGGGAGAATCTCCCAAGTTCCTGGTTTCTGTTAAAGTGTCTCTGAACAGTGTCTGTTCCCTTGTGAGGGTGTTTGGTCAGTCATACATTTTTGAGATGGTAAGGACAGAGTTGTGCTCTCTCATCTGGAAAAGGCTATAACAAGCATGGTTGCACTTTATTTTACAGTACTTGCACTTTCAATGTACTTTCAGTGTACTTACCCACAAAAGTTCTGAGGGTCACATTTTTTTACGGTGTCATTGTCACAGTGTAATTATATATTTAGGTACTGAGTAATATTAATTGAGAACATGTACTTACTATAGGGTTAGGGTAGCATTAGGGTTTGGTTGAGGGTTAGTTGCATGTAATTATGCATAAGTTGCTGTTATTACTATGGTAAGTACATGTAACAAGGACACTGTAAAATAAAGTGTTACCGTACTGAGTAGTGTAAGGTAACTACATGGGTTAAGTTAAGGTTTAGGGGTAGGTTCAGGGTAGGTACCTGGGTTAGTGTCATTACTACAATAAGTACATATGTTCATGCAAAACAGGACTGTAAAATAAAGTACATCCACATGCATATATCACTACCTTGAAATCAATTAGGTGCAGTCTCCCACAAAGATGCTCCTTCCGCACTCAATCCTATCTGTTGTTCTTCAACCATGCAAATGGCTTTTCCTGGCACAGCATGTTTACAATTCACATGAGTGGAACCAAGCGACATATGGAGAGAACTGTGAATGTACATAAGGACATTAAAGGGGTCATGAACGTCATTTTCTTTTTGTCTCATGTTTCCTGAGGTTCAAAACTGTCATCATTTAGAAATTATAGGCCACTCTAACCCTGATTTAAGACTGTCTATTTTAAGACTTCAATGTATACGCACACTGGTATGTTAGTGTAATGTCTTTGTATGATATTGATAAAAGGGTCAGGACAAACATTTAAATTATTACTGCATCAAACTCCAATGGTGAAAAAAAAGCTCACTTGTTGCAAAATAAATCACACATTTGATGTCTATTTGAGAGCATGAGCAGCACCTATGGTTTAGGGGTGAGCGATTAGACTCACGATAACAACTTATATCTCAATATAGTTATTTTCTTTTGATATTAAAAATAAGAACACAAAATGCAAATTACAAATAATTGGACAAATACAATACAAGAAATATATCGGATAAAATCGACAGGGCATTCATTTATTCAGGTACAGATTTAAGAGTATTAAGAAAGACTACAGAAATTGAATAATCAAATGTGAAATATAACACTACATAGTCGTCACTGTATGAATTAAAGATACATTGATCCGTATTAAAACCATAGGTTTATTCAATCAAGAGCAGTGAGTGATTCTAGTTTTCTTTTGTTGTTTGATCAGCAGGTATATAAGGCTGCTGTCACTTTAAGCTAATGCATGTATCCAACATACTGATACACATTCAATTTTCTCTCAGCGGACTGTTTATGTGAATACTTGCCAATGCGGGCATTTAGGCCTAGAATTTATTCTGTGTGTATCTGACCGTTCAATCACTGAAGTCGCAAATCATCACATTCTGTGTTGGCTGTGTTGGCACGCATTACTTGCCTTAATGCTTTTACAGAATTGAAAGTGTGCCGTTGATGGGATTTGGACTGAATAAGAAAACAGTTTTCATGTCCACACTACAGGATGCCCAGGTGTTTGATGTGGGGCACTGTGTGATCAGGTTTCTCTCACAGCCCTAGTGACATATGGGAAATGCCCGGTACAGTCTACTGGAATGTTAAACATCTTAACAACTAACCAGTAACTCTGGGTATAAATAGTGTCCAGTTCAGATCAGCTAATGATCTATTTGTGGGAGTCTCATAAACGGCTGCTTGGGAAGAAGTGTCAGTGGGACAACATGCTTGAGAGTGTCCTGAATTCCACTTCATGCCCATATACTGTAAACATCTGCACTGTTTCTGGCAGGCTGACTTTATAAACAGCTTGTTTATTGCAAGGCGTTTAAGGACAGATACCTCCGGGAAACCTGGAGTGTGGAACGCTAAAGATCTGGAAAAGTGTTCTGGATATTATTGGAAGACTTGAGGGAATGATTAAGTCAGGTTGAATAATTTACGCCACCAGTTTTAGTTGGCAACTTTTCACTTCTAAATTTATCGAGTTAACATGCAAAACTGCTTGGAATATAATAGTCTCTTTCAACCAAGAGTATGTTTTGAATTAATTGCACAGCTCGAAATATTAAGAATTTTGTATTTTACATTTACATTTATTCATTTAGCTGACGCTTTTATCCAAAGCGACTTACAATTGCTATGTCAGAGGTTGCACGCCTCTGGAGCAACTAGGGGTTAAAGGGATAGTTCACTTTGAAATAAAATTTTGGTATGTTTTAGCTTACCTCAAGGGCATCCAAGATGTAGGTGTCTTTGTTTCCGCAGTAGTTTCAATTTTGATATTTTTAGGTCAAACCGTTCTTGTCTGTCAGTCATATAATGCAGGTCGATAGTCACTGTCTCAAAACACAAGCACAGAGTCCAAATTAAAACAATTCTCCATCATCCAAATTAAACAATTCCCCATCATAAGTACACATTGATGGCCTAAGACACGAATATATATAAATACTGTTCGTTTTCTCACATAAACCGCTCGTTTCGTGTCTTAGGCCATCAATGTGTACTTATGATGGGGAATTGTTTAATTTGGACGATGGGGAATTGTTTTAATTTGAACTCTGTGCTTGTGTTTTGAGACAGTGACTATCGACCTGCATTATATGACTGACAGACAAGAACGGTTTGACCTAAAAATATCAAAATTGAAACTACTGCGGAAACAAAGACACCTACATCTTGGATGCCCTTGAGGTAAGCTAAAACATACCAAAATTTATTTCAAAGTGAACTATCCCTTTAAGTGTCTTGCTCAGGGACACATTGGTGTCTCACAGTGGATTCGAACCCGGGTCTCTCACACCAAAGGCATGTGTCTTATCCACTGCACCACACCACCCATGGTAGACCAAAGAAGAGTATTAAAGAAGAGTGTGTACCATACTTTTTAGTCAAGTCAAGTCAAGTCCCATTTATTTATATTGCACCAGAGACAGCCTGTGTAATTCGGGGGCCTGTATCAAAGAAACCCCATCAGAAAGACATTGTGCAATGCCTAATGATTAATAGTCCATAAACACATTCTATCTACCACTATCCACACATTCTATCTCTTTTGAACTATTGCTACAATCACGACCAAACATAAAAAACAGCATTTAATCTTCGTCACTTTCTCTGCCCCCTCAGCTAAAATAAAATTATACTTTTAAATATGAAACTAAAACCACCAGTAGATGGCAGCAAATCAGTGTCTTACTGAGTAAGTCATTGAATCATTCAGTCAAAAGATTAATTCAAAATGGCTGACAAAGCAACTAGGTGTGTGTCTCATTTCTTATTTGTGCATCCTTGTTTCCTTTCTTTGCGTCTCATCTCCATACCTGTTAGTATGCGAGAAAGCGAAAGAAAATGAGGACGGAGGAATCGAAGGAAATCCTAATTCAAACTGAAATATTCTTGATCACAAAAGCGTCACTTCAAAGTGGCATCAGCTGCGCTTGAGGGATCTGCCCTTATATTGTTGAAGTTGAAGATATTCATAATAAATAATAATAAAGCAAAATTCCCTGTTGAAATATGAGATGTAAACTGCAACGGTAACATGTTGATTCAATTCAGTTCAATAACTGTGTCAATGTTGCGAGGTTCATCAGTGAGGAATTGATTTCAAAAGCAGATCATTTATCCATATCATTTCAGGTCAAGTTTTTGTTCTCATCCGATAGTGCCAGTACAGTCAGGTCAATAACATTTTCTGAATATCGTTTGTCTTTTAAGCCCCAAATGAGCAAGCCAATGCTGACAGTAGCATGGAGCCAAAACTCCATCAGTGGACAGAAGTGGGAAAAAAAGAACCTTGGGAGAAACTCTGGGGTTCAGTTCTCTTCTGGCATTAAGCAAATTCCTTCATGTGTTTTTGTGTAAACACTGCATTACTCTGCAAAAGTCTGTGTTAAAAATGGAGACCACTGTGTTTGTCATTTCACTCATTCAGACAGTGAAGCTTGGATGAATTTTCTACTCTAAATGTAAATCCATCACATCCTTGACCTCTGATTTCTATAATGCTCTCTGAAGTCTTTGTTAAAGGAGAGAAACGCGACAGCTGCATTGTAAACTGCACTGTCAAACTGACGTATTGCAATTTGTAGTCCTCTGTTTTAATCGTAAGAATTCTTGTTAAAGTGAATGAATTCACAATGACCAGAAGCAGATGTTGACATGGTTTGAAGCAAGTGGCTTTTCACATGAGTGGAACCAAGCGACATATGGAGAGAACTGTGAATGTACATAAGGACATTAAAGGGGTCATGAACGTCATTTTATTTTTGTCTCATGTTTCCTGAGGTTCAAAACTGTCATCATTTAGAAATTATAGGCCACTCTAACCCCTGATTTAAAAACTCAATGTCTATTTTAAGACTTCAATGTAAACGCACACTGGTATGTTAGTGTAACGTCTTTGTATGATATTGGTAAAAGGGACAAGACAAATATGTTAATTATTACTGCATTAAACTCCGATGGTGAAAAAAAGTCGCAAAAGTTCACTTGTCGCAAAATAAATCACACATTTGATGTCTATTTGAGAGCATGAGCAACACCTATGGTTTAGGGGTGAGCGATTAGACTCACGATAACAAAATATATCTCAATATAGTTATTTTATTTTGGTATTTAAAAATAAGAACAAAAAAATGCAAATGACAAATATTTGGACAAATATAATACAAGAAAGATATCAGATAAAATTGACAGGGTATTCATTTATTCAGGTACAGACTATTTAGGAGTAGTATGCAAGTAAGAAATACGACAGAAATTGAATAATCAAATGTGAAAAATATAACACTACATAGTCGTCACTGTATGAATTAAAGATACATTGATCCTTATTAAAACCATAGGTTTATTCAATCAAGAGCAGATTCTCGTTTTCTTTTGTTGTTTGATCAGCAGGTATATAAGGCTGCTGTCACTTTAAGCTAATGCATGTATCCAACACACTGATACACATTAAATTTTCTCTCAGCAGACTGTGTTTATGTGAATACTTGCCAATGCGGGCATTTAGGCCTAGAATTTTCCACTCTAAATGTAAAACCATCACATCCTTGACCTCTGATTTCTATAATGTTCTCTGAAGTCTTCTTTAGAGGAGAGAAACGCGACAGCTGCATTGTAAACTGCACTGTCAAACTGACGCATTGCAATTTGTAGTCCTCTGTTTTAATCGTAAGAATTCTTGTTAAAGTGAATGAATTCACAGTGACCAGAAGCAGATGTTGACATGGTTTGAATTTATGAGAGAGAATGTATGAAACAGGGTTTATCAACATTCTTTGCGGATCCTTGCTTTTCTAGTAGTTTAGCAGAATTGTTTAAACTTTCAGAAAGGCACATTCAGAAGCTCTATTAGCAAAGGGCCAGTTGTTTGTTGGGTGGTCATCATCTGCAAGAAAACAAAAGTGCAAGAGGGGTGGATGTTAATGTTGATAGTTCTGTGTGCAGTTGACAGAGTAACTGTTCACACAACTGAAAAATAGCCAAATTAATTAGTACCATATTGAGTCAAGGAACAAAATCTAGTCAGGAAATCTGTACTGATCCTCAGCCCTAAAAAGGTTATGATTCTTTAAATCTAATTAAAATGTCAATTTCCCCAATAATTGTGTTTTATGCTTTAAACAATATCAGATAACAACATGATTATTAATGTTACTCTCGGTCAGAGGAGCCGAGTCCGACGCATTTCAATTCAACAACAATGATGTCAAGTAGTTTGGATGTAAATCTGAATGTCAGAAGCTGTGAGATGTTTGCAGTGATTTAATTAGCGGCAGTGTGTTGAAGCTGCGTAAGCTAACGTACATATCACAAAAGATGCATTGATTGACACAGTGATTATAGGTGGCAAAAACATGTACACAGAATTAACTATAAAAAGAAAATGATAAAATATGAAATAAAAAAAACAATCTTTTGTCATTAACAACATTTTAAGGACCATTCACAAAGCATTCTTGCCTCTGTCTATGCTATATTCGTTAATTTATTTAAGTCATATCTAGCATGCTTGTGTATGTATTTTAGAAAGCTTCAAACAGAATTGGAAGCAGGCAACTGTTTTGGCTATGGGTAACAGCTTGGCTCAGGTTGTTACTGTGACATTTTTGATTGCTCCTTCCCCAAAGGCTGTAGTCTTTCTCTTATCTTACGAGAGGAGAGAGAGGAAGTGATTTGGAGCGAATAGAGGAGAGATAGGACGGGTTGGGTTTGCCCGGCATCATCTCTGTTGCACGTAGGCACTTAAAGGTCCTCCTTTATAGATGTGATACAACTCAGATCATGCCACTGTTCAAAGACCTTTCTGTAATCCTGTAACTCAAACAGTAAGTTAAGGTGCTGTATGCCTTCCATGCAGTATAAGTCACTTTTGTATAAAAGCGTCTGCCAAATGCATGGCATGTAAATACTCCTTCCCCTTCATAGATTTATCCTCTCCTGTCCCCTTGTTCTAAGGCTTGAAATATGGTCATCTATCAGTTTTGAATATAATCTACATAACTATGTGTAGTTTTAGTAAGACGGTTGGTGCACATGTGTTGTATTAAAATGTCTGTGTATGCATGGCAGGCATGCGATTATGTGAGTCAAAGCAGATGAGATAAATCAACCCATGTTTGCATGCAGCCAGCCAATACTTTAGCCCTGTTATTTATGCAATGCCCTCTGTCCTTCCATATTCAACTCCCCTCTGCACGCACACATACACACGTGCCAAAAGACACACAATTGACACACACCAGCAGTCAATGACCTGAATGCTATATTGACCATTTTCCCATTATAGTCCCATTGTCCCAGATGCAAACTATAAAGCAGCAAAGAAAACATGTTGGTCACATTCTTAATAAATGTTGCACCAATTAATATGTTGCTTTCTCAATATCTGGTGTTATGAATTTGACACTTTAAGATAGATTTTAACATGTTTTCACATGGTAACATTGTCATCAAACCAGGCTAATGCCATCTTGGTGGTGGTTGAGGAGATTCCGCCCTTCCATGTTAAGCGCTTTGAGTACCTAGAAAAGAGCTATATCAATGTAACAAATTATTATTATTATTATTATCTTCTGTCCCACGATCTCGCTTACAATGAAGTGATCGCTTACAGGGGTGATGTGAAACAACCTACCACTACATGTTAAAACAGTTTCCACATTAGCTGAATTTAAATCCTTGCTAAAAATGAATTTTTTCTCTGTGCTTTTAATCTACCGTAACTTTTATGTTTCTTGCTCTGTTTTGTGTTTTGTTTTTTTTTTCTCTTACTTTTCTGTACAACACTTTGGCCAACCAAGGTTGATTTTGTGCTTTTTAAATAAAATTTGATTTGATTTGATTTGATTTGATCTTAAAGCATTCACTTCAATGGAAATAAATGCATTTTATAGAACTCATTAAGACAATCATGTTTTGAAGTGAGCTGCAATGCCATTCACGTTATAAAGTAACGTAATTGCATTAATAAAATGACGTAGAAAAGATTTGCACAAAAAAAAACACAACCTCTTAAAATCTCTTTTAGTGTGTGCAAATACAGAATTGCTTTCTGTTTGAAATGTTACAGACTTAAACCAAAACGGCAGAGAAAGCCTACGTTTTTATTGCAGAAGATGTAAACATACACGTATTATCATTTCACGCATATCATTCACGTGGGTGCCGTGAAGGGACTCTATTGCTATGATATACGGATAATATGTGTGGCAGCAGAGAAAGTATCAAGGAATGAATGATAGAAAACAAGAATGGTGTACAAGATATGGAGGAGAAGACAAATACAGATTTTGTAGTTTCTCAATTAATATGAAGTTGCATGCATAATTATGCATGATTTTTTTTTAGAACAATATGTTTACATTTAAAATGCTTTACTCTCCCTTGTACAAGACAAGACTGGTTAGCATGACTTTTCCCTGTGGAAAACAAGATTTATCCTGACGTCAAAACAGCTCTTTTGCATACAATGAAAAAGCACGGTGAACACTGGCTTTCAAGTTCATTTGCCATTTTTATTGGTTTATTTAAAAATGTAAAAACATAACATCTCTTCATTGCTGCAGAAGGTTGATGCACTTACGGACACAAATTATACAAAATGCACAAGTGTAATCATCAGTTTCCACTGAAGTAATGCTGAAGTGAACTGGTTCCCTCGAGTCATGAGAGGACCAGAGATGAACTTGATTGTGAGATTCTGGGGAAGTTTGATTTATTCATTACACCATCCTCCAAATTGCCTGACATGTAAGAATGCATAATCGCGGTCGATAACACTCATGCTGAAAATGAAAGTCAATATATAAACCGACACAGTACATTAACACAGTGCATGTACAGTATGAGTGCAGTGCCCATCAAATGAAGATATGCTGTATAAATTAGCAAAGCGAACCTTCTCAGCTGAAGAAAAGTTCATTGCCGTGAACATCAGCTGTTTTTAAATGTATTGACATAAAAGTTAAGTAATGAATTTTAGTTATTATAAGTTCAGTTTAGCTGTAGTACAATTTTGTAAGACAGAGTAGGCTTTGTCCTGATGCTACTGTACTGTATTACTTTACTCAAAAATAAGCAAGAAAGCAAAGTACACACTTTTAATGTGTAGTAGGCCCTATGTGAATTGTCCCGGTTATCTTGATTGTACTTAATTAAAAACTGTTCCTATTTTTCATTCCCATAACATAATAGATGTATTCCAGTTGGGCTTTGTCTGTTGTTGCTCTGTTTTTTCCTGATATTACTTGTAAAAAACAGGGGAAGAGAAAGAGAGAAAGAGAGAGTAATAGAAAGAAAATGAAAAGATTCCATTTGGCCACTGTGACAGAGGCGGTTTGGAATGCCAAAGATTCCTCGGAGTTCCCTTGGGTTTATTGTGAGAACATTATGAAATGAATTCTGGGGGAAACGTGTGGGGTAGAGGAGTGTATTTGCATTACATAAGAGCCAGGCTCTGTCTTTATAGAGAGAACAAACAATTATGTGGAGAAGAGAGGAAATTATGTGCAGGGAGAGAGGCGTCTGCATGTGTAACTGCAGCAGAAGGAAATAGAGTTTAACATTGAGCAAAACTCATCGCCACAATGCTGTTTTTGGTACATTGCTAAGTGGTTGCTGGAGTGTATTCTGGTTGGTTGTTTAATTGCCCTAGTCAAAAGATCCTTCATCCATGTCTCTATGATATTTTTGTCTTTCAATATGGCTGAGGTCGTCTATGTATGCTTCCCTGGTTCCCTGAATAGGGAATGAGATGTTTCTTACCATAGGCTCACTCAGCGCTGCATCTTTAAAATCTTTTGCTTCGTAGCCATGAGCCACAAACAAATAATTGACTTATCCGATTTACACCACAGGCTCGTGTGGTCGTCGTAAATCTCAATCCCCTCACAGATTGAAGATTTACTCTATCTTAAGTCGCAAAAAGACACTTGCAGAGCCAGGAGCGTAATCCATACAGGATGCATTCACCAACAAGGCCTGAAAATTACAAATACAATTTAGGTATGTTAAGGCCGTCAACCAACTTTAGAGTCAGAAAGACATGTATCTAAGGGAATGACTTCAACTGCATAAACGGAGCCCGTGTGAAGCCTTCCAGGACCACAGATAGTCCCAGGAAGGAACATAAATGGGACAGAAAGTTCTCATCCATCTCATCCCACACATAAAACGGAAGACAAGTGAATGTCTCCCCAAAGAATTATCCCTTAACAAGTGTTCACTTTAAGAGTCATCAGGCCGTGCCCACTCTGACAGAGAAATGTTCTTGTAGGAACGCAAGCACTGGTCCAAATTGCAATTACACGTGATGCCGTACTTCTCCCCGAATCTGAGGTAATAGGTCGGCTCTGATCGGACTCCACAAGAGGCGCAAACACATCCCAAAACGAAAGTTCTTTGATATTTTGACAAATAAGAAGTCATTATACTATAAACAAATACTGTTAGTTTCAGACATAAAAAAATCCTCCTTACTGCAAAAAACAAAACAAAAACAAGCTGCCAGAATGACTAACATTTACGCCAAGCTAACTGCAACTTTTAAACTAGTTTTCACAACTAGTTTTCTGTAGCATAAATGGCGTAGTATAAGATATACCAAAGTTTAATACTTAGGTTGAAGGTACTAATCGAAAGAATGAACAAAAATAATAGTGATGTTACCTAAGCATATACCAATAATGGTCCCAATAATAAGTAACTGACCTGCTCTATGGAAAAAAAAAAAAAAGTTTTGATTGCACAATTGTTAAGGCACGTCAGTTTAAATCGTTATTTCACTAACTAAGTTTAGTTGAGTAGGAATATGGATGTTCAGTTTATTGGTATGTTATTGAGAGGAAAAGTTGAAAAAGGAAAAGGGAAGATTTGTGATCTGCCTGAGACCGATGCTGCTGATCAAACAAGCAAGAAAAAATAATGCAGGAGATAGAAACCAGTGGAGCAGTGTGTGTGAGAGGGATACGCTCCTCCTCCTCTCCTCCACTGACCTACTTCCAGCAGCACACAGATGATGTGGATGTAGTCATGAGCTGACTGAGAAATGCCAACCCCCCCCCCCCAACCTCATCTCCGTCTGACTCTTTCCCTATCCCTCTTTATACACCACTGCTCGAATAGTTTACCCATCATGCCCTACCTTGTGGCATAATGCATGAGACACAACGTGAACATTATTATGCGACTGCTGCTAGAGATGGTATGAGGAGAAAGACTACTCTTTGAAAAATGAATGGGGGAAAAAAAGCATTGTTTAACATGGAAGCTGTAGAAATGGAAGTCCTGTCTTTCATTTGCAAGAGCCAGTCTCCTTTTTTCTTTTGTGAGCAGCCGTTCTACTGCATATGTAGGCAGCATCTCATCTGTAGGCTAATTGAACCTCATAATGTAAATTATTTGTTTTTCCTCGCTGCACAAATATCGCTCCTCACCATCCTCATGAGCATCTGAGACTTCACATCACACTAAATTATTAAAGTTAGGTCCTAAATTTATCTCTGTGTTAAAGATAAAAGTTGTGTTTGTCTTTGCTACGTTTATATTTTCAGAATGTTGTTGCTTAAGAAAATTAAGAAAAGGGTTCATATCTTTAAAGGACATTGGCAGTACCACTCTATTAGATGTTTAACATGTTTAGAGACGGATATTCAGTCTCTGCTTCCTTTAATGTATGCAGATGAAAGCCTTTGCTGCTGTTCTATTAACTGCAGTAAAATAAGCATTTGTTTGAGAGCTGTACAAGCAAACTGCATGAAGAATTTATGTAGAAGCTAAACAAAAATAACTTTATGGTTGTGCAGTGATGTGATTTTCCATTTAAAACTGATGATACATTATTGATGGGCTTTTTTAAGGGAGCTTGATATATTTCCTAGGGATGAAATTTAATGATTTTAGATCTGATTTTACATTAAAGTTCCGGTTCCTTAATAATTACCTTAACAATTCTTTTACTACTCTTTTACTAAGGATCAGTGTGATTTGTCTTGTTGACTGATTCATTAAAAAAAAAACGTATGTTTGTTTGTTGTTGTACACTGAAAAAAAAAACTAAGTAAATTTACTTACCGGTAATTTTTCTTAGGCAAGTTTTTGCACAAATGTCACAAAATGGCAATTTACTAATCATAACAACAAAAGCAATGATAAAACAGTGTAAATACAGCTGGAAAACAGTGAAAAATCAACCTCATTAATTATTCAGGCTCAGTGCATGATGGGAACACCAGTATCAGAAAAGCTGAGTAAATTTACTTAATTTTATAACGTTGATATTTACTCTTTCATTTCTACACGCTTGAATTGAGTACTAGAATTTACTTTGTTTTTTTAATTCTTGCCTGAGCTAACTTTTTCATGTAAATTACATTTGTTTTTTTTCTGTAGTATTTACTTCACCACAAAATCATTTTTATCAGTGTGTAACCAGTGGCAGTCTAGAAGATGAGATTTTAATAATTTCATTTATTTAGCGGCTACTAGTCTTTCTTTAAGTCCTTCTCTCTCATCACATTCAAGCTACGAACTTAACTAAAACACAAACAAAAAACATACAGTATATATTTTTTTCCATGTTACCTTATTTCGCTGTGGTACTTTAGATACAAAGTAGGAAACACTATCTGAGTATATGATTAGTAGCATTCATATTAATAGTATTGCGTTCTGTCTGCATCATCCTGCTTTGGTTTACATGGTTTTTAGCCAATTTGGGCTGGTCTAGATGGTTGATCTGGTTTCAACCTGGCCGATCATCTTGGACAAGCTAGTTAGAGCTATTAGATTATGTCACACCGTTTTGGTTTTTGCAGCAGGGCCTAGACTTGCACCTGTCTTTTAGGTTTTGAGAAATAATCTGAAATAAACAAGACTGACACTTTTATTTCCTTGTCACATTTTTTTGGTAAGCTTAATGGAAACCACTACCATTCTGAATATGGTGGACGTACTTGTGAGAACAGTGAGTCTAAGAACGCTGGGCTTGTTTCCCTCTTGTGTTTTCTCCGTTCCGGTGAGTGTGATGGGTACGGCCGCCTCTTATGGCAATTACTCATGCTCTCCCTTGCTTTCCCTCTCTTTTGCCATTGGCGGTCATTGTAGCCTGGAAACAGAGAGGTCTTTGTAGCGCCCTGGGGGTTATGCCAGCACATCCAGAGAGGTGCCAGGAGGTTCCATTCTCTGTGCCCACACGGACCGAAGAAGCGTTGGAGAGGGATGAGAGTTGTTGCTTTTCAGAGTCCCAGCTCCTTTATGGCCACTCCACACAGCTGAAGGGTTTCAGCCTCTAGAACAGCTTCAGTCTTTCATTGATGTTCCCATTCTGATGTTGAGCAATTAAAGCTGCCGGACTGCTGTGAAACTGCTTTAGATTCAATATCAGTGACGTACATTAATGGAGGGAAGAACATATCGGGCAGTATGGAGGCCTGTTCTAACCTCTCAACATGCTTGAGTTGTTTTTGGGTTCCATTTCTATGGTTGAACTCTGGACACATTTATTCAGTTTCTTGATGTTTGTCTTAATATTTTTCAATGCATTTAAACAATTTGGTTTGTGGTATACAGGGCTTAACATTAACCTTTTTTGCTCACCAGCCACTGTGGCTAGTTGTTTTCCAAAGTTACTAGCCACTCAGCATTTTCACTGGCCACAAATTTGACATTGATACCATGGGGGAAAACTGCCATATAGATATTTTTAATATTATCTCATCATTTGGCAGCAGGTTTATTAGGCTGCTGTCCCTTTAAGACCTGACGCACAGATCCATTACACTGTTACACATGCATTTTCTTTCTCAACTGTTTACGTTCACTTAAAACATAACTGTGTTTACGTGAATACTCTGCAAGATCAGCATTTTGTCATTGTTTTGTGTATTTTTTACTGTTTAAGTGCAATACGCAATGAAAACAAACTCAATTTAGTACTAAGAGGTGGCACTTTGGGTGTGAGCACAAAATCTGCAGGAATGAGTAAACTTATGCGAAATACGCACAATCCCACGCTGAAATTCAAGCCCTGTAACACCAATAATATTCATGTGGAGCAAATAAAATGAGTTGAGTGAGGGGAGGCGGGTTTGTGTGTAACTCGCTGTCGGAGAGATTAGAGAGAACGCACTGTATCCTGCGGAAGAGTTTCAGATATTTCTGTATCGAAAAATCTACATTTTTACACAAACACTACATTGCACTAGTTTATTATTTCAAATGCCTTTTTAAAAGACTACAATTGTAAAATGTATATGTTAAGTATAAAATTCAAGCCGCTAAATTGGCTAGTAGGAGTGACTGCGTTACACGCCAATGCGGAAATACACCTGCATTTGGCGGGTTGGTGGGTGTTAATGTCAAGCCTTGGTGGTACTGTATATGATAACGGGTATTTCATGTAAGTTTAGATACCTTAACATGTAGTCGTTTTGCGTGGTCCTAATTAAATCCTGATTGGCTCTTTTTTTCTCTTTCAGATCATGCCCCATAGATAGCGGACTCTTGGCTCTCTGGTCGTCGGCTCCTCCTGATTGGAGAGGATGCCTCCCCGGAAGCGCACGCGGCCCGCCCTGGGCTTTCTGTGCTGCTTCAGTAGCAGCGAACCTCCTGAGATCAACCTGAAAGACAGTGTCCCGCTGCAGCTGCTGGAGTTCAGTGCACCCATGCCCCCAGAGGAAGAACTGCATGCCCGCTTCTCTGAATTAGTGGTTAGTATCTGCTGGCTAGTCTGCTGGTCGTGGTTTTTGCCATGAAATCTGTTTAATTTACTTCTAGATTCATTCAAGGAATCCATAATGCAACACATAAGTGGAAAATTTGATAGGCTAACAGGGCGCAATCTGTGTCTCAGTGACTTTGCATAGTTTCCTAAAATTTATGATCAGCTTTTTTGCAAGTGTTCCAAACTGATGTTAGAAATTGATGCTGACTTGTATTATTGAGGTTCGGGCAATCTTACAAGTTCAGTGAAGCAAATTCAATACTGATTTCCGCTGCTGCCAAACAACAGTGGTTTGGAGCATCTCGAATAATACAGTGTGATGAACAAAGTAGGGCATGTAATCTTTAAATGACTTAAACATCCAGTTATAGGGATACTTCACCCTGAAATGAAAATGAAGTCATTCTTTACTCACCCAGGTGTTGCTCTAATGCTGCATGCCCTTCTTTCTTTTATGGACCACAAAAGGAGAATTTCAAAAAAATGTCCCACTGCAAGAATAATTAATTTTCTTTTTCTGTCTGTCTGTCTTTTTCTGTCTGGTTCTTTTTCTGTCTGTCTCTCTGTCTTTCTCCACCCTGTATTTGAGCTAAAAACAGATTGTGGAAAGGGAAAAAATGAATAAATAAAGCAGCTCATCATTTGGAGTCAAAACATGCCCAACATATGGGAGCTGTTAGGAAAATGACAGCAGCCTCATGCTTGATACAGAAAGAAAAAAATATAATATAATATCATTGGTTTTACTAAAAAAAAAAAAAAAGCAGACTGCTGCCATGCACCGTTCTTTCACTATGGATTAGCCCTATCCATTTAAACAAACAAATAAACAAACAGGCCCTGCTCTGCCAGACATTTAAATGGCTGCACCACATGTGGAGCAAGACTTGTCCATGTTCTCCAAAGACCAAACAAATACCTAAGTGACAGTGTTTTCAAAATATGAGAAATATGTCACATCATGCACTTGTTGCAATAATATGATAAAAAAAAAATCTTTCACTGGAAGCTAGAAGAAACCTGACAGAACTGGGTCACCGTTGACAGGATTAACAGTTTTTTGGAATATGATATGAGTTTGAAACATGAACAGTGGCTCCGCTCTGGGATGAAGTTGTGCACTTGTGCACAGACGTGAATGTATTTTGTTTTATATTTAATATATATAAACCTGTAGGTTTGCTGATTGGTGGTAATATAAATAGGCAGTGGATATTTACACCGAGTGCAAATAGAGTTAGATGCTATTTACAATAAAGTGAAAATAACAGTATTATCTTTGCACTAAGTGTAAATAGTAGTTATATGCTGTTTACACCGCATAAATAGTGGCAGATACTGTTTGCGCATCAGTGTATTAAAGCCCTCCCCTACACCTACGCCTAACCCTACCTGTTAAACACTTTATTCCCTCTACTAAATACCCATTAGGCAATTTATTTCCACTTTTTAAAAATATTTATCAACTTAATCTCCATGCCACTGCTATCAGCAGGATTTCTTTTGTAATTTTGTCTGGCTCAGTTAGACAATGGTGGGCGGAGTTAGTGTAAAAAGTTACTTTTTGAATTTCCGATTTCAAATATGACACATCCTTATGCATCGCTTTCTGCCAGAATTTTTACGTGCTTTTCCAAAACCACTGAAGTGACCTCGACGTCCGGGTTAGCGGTAGCATGAGCCGTCAGGCAAGTATACTTATAAACTCCTGATCTACTTACAAACTTTCCAATGCCTTGTTTTATGAGTACAGAACCTATTTGTACTACTGTAGAAGTTTGGTATCATTCTGGGCATTATTAGTGGGGTAATTTACGAGATACATCATTGGATCCATTAGCGCCTGCACTTAGCCATCCGGCTGATATCTCTAAATAAGCTCTAACTTTAATAATGTTCAACCAAGGGAATAAAGGCTTCTGGGGGGTGTTTGGCTCGAGGTCATGGTGCAAAGGACCCTAGGTTGATTTTACTACGAACCATCCCTTTAAAGCAGCAACACGAACCTTTTGCCTCTCTATCGCCATCTCTGTTTGAAACATAAAATTGCAAGTTACTTGGAGAGTTATTTTTACACGGGTTGTGCTTTGACACTGCTCCGATGTGCGATGAATGTGTGATCAACACAACAGAGAGGATCTGTCATTGTACATCAACATGAGAATAAGAAGTAAAACCTACTACTTGGTAACATATCTGCTTTCTTTGTTCGAACCAAATGAAAATATAAATAATTTTTTGTTTGTTTTTTAAATCTAAGGATTTGCTCAGTCATATTAATCCCTTCAGATCTCAGAGTTGTCGCCACCTCTGAAAAGCCATGCCAATATTTACTGTATTCTCATTTTAGCATGGGCTCTGTCACTTTCCCTTTTTGACTGCATGCTCTTAGCAGTTTGAGGTTTCTTAGTTTTGTCAACAGGTGATTTCCCCAGATATCGACTTTTTAAATTAAAAGCAGCCATCTAGATGATACGTTTTAAATTCTAAGCTACTGTATCTTCAGTATATGCCATATCATTGCCGGGTCGTCTTCTTTATGTATACGGACGTGTCGTAATGAAATAAACTCAAACGAACATTTCCCGTGAAATCGGACCCGACTGCTCAAATTATAAATCAATTTTATAAGTTTACCGTGTGAATCAGGGTATAAGAAAGGGAGACAGTTTTGAACAATGATCACTGTCTTATACTTTCTCTAAACAGATTTTTTATTTTATTTGTTTAACCAAAAAAGTTACATGCTGCAGCTAAATAGCAAACATAGCTGACTTGTATATCTGTTGTCTATTTTCACAATAGCTCTCTAATCTGAGGATTTGAGAGCCATTTGCTGCAGAATCAGGTTTGAAAAGAAGAAAATCTTCCAACTGTTAACAGCTTTGGTCAATTCAAACAGTCATTGTCTCTGACTGCACGCATGCCTATAGAGTAAACGTGTAAGCAACCCTTCCATGCCGATACGAGCTATAAGCGAGACTGGAGTAATTAGCTCCTTTTGATTGATTGTTTCATGATGGTGATAGATCATACGACAGGCTTGAGTGGAAGCAATCAATCAGCAACTCGTGCAACACAAAACCTCACATCCGTTTGCAGTTGTGTGTCTTTTGTAATTTAGTTTTTTCTTGACACGTGGCTGTGTGCGGTCAGAAAAATGTGATAATGATCATGTTTTAGACTTCAGTAAATGGCTTACACATTTGGATACAACAGCCTCTTTGCAAACACCTGGAATTTATCAGAAACTTGTATGTTGTGGTTGTATCTTGTATCTGTTTGTGTGGTGGTTCTGTCACTGGCACATTGCACTGTGCTTGTGTGCATATATGTGTTTAATCACTCATGTGTATGCGTGTTTACTGTTAAAAGAAATGGGCACGTGGGCCAGCTGTAGTAATGAGTTTTGTGAGGACATGACACAGGTCGGCTGATCCCTGAGGTGGACTGACATTAAAGCTGAAGGCAGGAATGAGCAGATGAATGAACAGATGAAGTGTGTCTCTGCCATCAGAGAAAAAGAAAAACCTGAGAAGCCACAAAGTTTTGAGGGAGAAAAAAACATGAAACACAAATCAATGCACAGAGAAAGATTATATATGTGTAGTCTGAAGAGGCTGTCAATAACAAGATGCAGTAACTTGATGCATTAAAGGATTAGTTCACTTTCAAATAATAATTTCCTGATAATTTACTCACCCCCATGTCATCTAAGATGTCCATGTATTTCTTTCTTTCTTCAGTCGAAAAGAAATTAAGGTTTTTGAGGAAAACATTCCAGGATTTTTCTCCATATAATGGACTTCAATGGCAATCAATGGTTTGAAGGTTCAAATGTCAGTCTCAATGCAGCTTCAAAGTCTCTACACGATCCCAGCCGAGAAATAAGGGTCTTATCTAGCGAAACGATCGGTCATTTTCTATAAAAAATAAATACAAAAATAAAATACTTTTTAACTAAAAATGCCCTTCTTGTACTGCGCCACACATTACGTCATCACTTCGCTTGTCTGTGTTTGTCGTGTTCCAGACAGGCTGTCATTCTGTAGTTTAGTTGTAAGGATTTTTTGTGTGTGTGTGTGTGTGTGTGTGTGTGTGTGTGTGTGTGTGTGTGTTATGAGTGTCACTGAATCATCTGGGTTGTTCAAAAACACATTAATAAAACATACCTACTGTGTGCTGCTCAAAGACATGCTTCAGTTAATCCTGCTTTGGTTTTGTTTGGACAAATAGTAATGTAATATCACATTTGTGCTTTTTATGACGATGGTCCGAATATCAGCACGACCACATTACTTGTTGCCACGCGCTGCAGGGCGAATCACAGCCGTGCTGGTATTCGGAACAACAGAGCCCTAATTAATATTGTGTAACAAAGTTTGTTGATGAGGGAAGGAGATGGCGGGAACCGTGAACGATCAACGTAAAGTTTAAATAAACAACAAAACGAAAGTAAAGCGACAGCCCCTCATGGACGACTGACGCATAAAAATCAAGTGTAGCGTCAGTTCTGGCAGGTCACGTTAGTCAAGCTCGCATCAGTGACTCTCAGCTGATCCACGTCTACCTATAGACCCTTTTACAGTTGGTAAACATGGTGACGTATTTGTGTGGGCGGGGCTTAGCTGGAGGCAGAAAGATCCCTCTGGCCGCTTCACTAACGTTAGTTTGCCAGTTTTGTTAGCTTGTTTTTTAACAATTTTCTCTTAATGTGAAAGGTCACTCACTGTCCAGGGCCGCGATTGTTATTTGCAAAAGTTCATTTTAACGGACGGAACCAGATTGGCCAACCCGTACACTCAGTTAATGGATGGACGATCTGACAGGATTAACGTTAACGCTACCGCCGGTTGAGTGGCCTGATCTACACCTGCCCGATAGAAAAACTGAGCGTAAAGAGAAACTGAGGGCATATACATCTTTAGATGCCTATGTGCTGAATGGTCACGTACAAGACGTGTGGTACGATCCGCAGTTCTGCCTAGCCAGCGCCAAGGCCAGACAGAAGACGACAATGTAAAGAGTTACATTACGGTGCAATTGTAATTATGTGAATATTTTCTTGACATAAAAATTCCAGATACAGCATATTCATTTTTTAACTATGTATTTGATTACCCTTTCTTACCAGGTTCTTCAAAAAGTCTGGTCCCAATCAATCAAAACAACAATCATAGATGATTCACAAATAATCACAATCATTTAGAAAACATTATGCGATAAAATGTAAAATTGGAGCCTGTACTCCGTCGAATCTAGAACCCAACAACACAACAAGATGACATTTAATAATAATAATAGTAATTTAAGCTCCTTATTATGTAGTCGAATCTGTGCTGGTTTGTATTGGCCGCCTCCAGTTTTCACTCTATTTTGCCTCCAGCTAGCGCCGTGACGTAACTGTGACGTCGGCGCAAAAGGGGTCTATAGGAATATGATGCCTATCACTGTATACATATATAAGCTCCTTCAGTATTATCAGCAGCTATCGCGTTTCTCAGGCGCTAATTACCCTCCTCCCTCCCCAGCTCCACCTCTCTTCAGTCAGGATTTGGCATTCTGATTCCCCTTGAATCAGAATAAATTCTTGAATCATGTTGTACTTTAAAATCTTGAATTAATGATATCTGCAATACATAGTTCTGTTCTGTTTACCCTAAGGTGGGTTATGGCTGCTCCCTATCCATGCTAGGCTGCATTGATGCGTAGGGAGTTCTTGCCCAGAACAGAACCATAACGCCAATCCAAACTGTATGCTAATTGTCAAGTGTATTTGACGATAGTGGTCCTGACAGAAACATAATAAAACACAACATAAAGTCCAGGCCTTGTCCTCTTTCAGCATTGAACTGTCATCACTCCTCCTTTTATTCTTCCGGAGCTCCTCCGTGAGACTCGAGACCGGTGTGGTGTGCTCATCAGCACTCGCGTCATCGGCCTCGCTCCATTCCCACGGCTCTCGGCCCCACCCTGCATGCCACTAGTTAATTTCTTAAATAAACAGCCTTTGCTGATGCCTGATTAGTCAGACAGTTTTTTTTTTCTAATAAATAATGTGTGAAGATTACAGATCATGGCATAATAACGGCACAGCCCTTTCCCTCCTTTCGGCTGCCTAGCCTTCCTGGAGTGGTGAGGTCAGAGATGTGTTTCTTCCTCATTTCCGTGGCTGAGAGCTCTGGGTGTGGTGGTATCGGCCAATGAGCTTCCTGACTAATGCTGCCACCTCAGTGTCCTCAGTCAACCTTTCTGTCCTCGCATCGTGAATCACCTGATTAGATCTGGATGAGAAGGGAGTGGGTCAGTAGAGGAAATGTGCGACGAATTTGGTTTGTGCTGTCATTGTGAGAGATTGATTCTGCCAGTTTAGAAACGACTCATTCTTAATGGAGTATTAATTTAGAGGCAAAATTGCATATTATTGAGGGTGTTTCAGTTGGAATTACACATTTTTATTGCCCTTAATAGTGTAACCAAAAATACCAAAATCCATCATCACTAACCCTTGTGTTGTCCAAACCCTGAATCACTGATTATTTTTTTATAAAACATAGAAGATATCTTTTGAATTTCCAGAGTGCTCATTTTCATAATGTGGACTGCGGCTGTCGACGTCCTACAAGGACAAAAAGAAAAAAACCTTGACGTAGAAACCCATTCACTGTATTGCTACTCTTCAAAAGCCATATGCTATACTTCGTCATAGCCTGTCATGTAATATAATTATTGTACAGATACGATTATAGTTTTGTTGTCAAAAATGAGACACACATGAAAAAATTAGGTTTAACATCAGGCCTGCTTTTACGGTACATTTTACTCTACGTTTTCATATTCAGACGAACTATTCCTCTAAGTAGTTCTTTCTTCATTTTTTTTGTCTTGCTTTTTTATGATGCATGATGCTCTCTGCTTGGTCACTGCTGGCTGACACAGTTTCCTGTCAGTCCTCTGTGGGCCACATATGACTTCCTTCCATTTTGACCATCTCTAAATGTTTCCCTCACGAAGTCTTTCCTGCACCTCCCTCATTTTAACCCTGCCTTTTTTCCTTGTTCCTTCTCTCACTATTATTGTATGCCCATGGCTCTATAGAGAACTTCCACAATTGTGAATTGAATTGTCAGTTCCTTTTAAACTCAATTCCTGAAACAATCTAGAGTTCTATTGAAAAATGAAATGAATAGAATAATAGAATATCATGCAGTGTATAATTATTAACAATACATCTAATTTTCAGTATAAATCACCCATTATTGTGATCATATTTAACATTATATTATTGAATTTATAATATTTAAATTATATTATACATTTCACAGAGTGTTTGGCATGGTAATGGAAATGAGAATGTTGATATGTGCTTGCAGATGCTGAGCTGCAAGCTCATTGGCTACTGATACAGTACAGCAGGAACTTTCTTAGCTTGTGCTGACTTTTACTTCATTAATATGATTAGATATTTTTTTATTCTAATTTAATGACATTCACACACTTAAGGCTATGTGAGTTTCACAGTATTTAAAACTTAACCCAGGGATCACTGAATTGGAAATAGTTGGAAAATCTACGGCAAGTGACATGAGATCTAATCCTGTGGTTTGTTACAATATGTAAAGTTGAGGTCGTTACACGCTTTCTATTTATACACACTCTACACACACACCTGAATGTACCTCAAATACACATGAACTACACTGTTTTATTTTTATGCTGTAACGATTACAACACACACAGTCACAAATTAATGGGGCTGGCATTATATCAATCAACATGCTTTTTAAGATGTATGTGGTTATGTGTGGCTCAGTTGTCGTGTCTTTTCCTTTCTTCAGGATGAATTGGATCTCACAGACAAGAACAGGGAAGCCATGTTTGCTTTGCCTGACGAGAAGAAATGGCAGATCTACTGCAGCAAGAAAAAGGTAAGTCCTTCACTATGTAAATCATTTTTCAATCAATCAATGTTTTTAGTAGATGGCTAAAAAGACTAAATGTCTCTGGCTGCTATTTTCTTTCGTTAGTCACTGACTAAAGAAAGGTTTAGCATTCTTTGCAAGGAAGTGCTTTATTTTGTCATAGATTCAGAATTGTAAACATTTCATTGTGAGACAAAGCCTTTGAAATGGAAGTTGGAAAACTACAGCTTCTTTGAATCCTCCAGCCAACAAGTCTACCACACTTATCACACACACACACACAGCCTCTCCCTTCCTCCTCTAGACACCATCCTTTTGAAACTCATGTCTGTGGTCAGCCACTTTCAGGATATTACTCCCTTTCTCCCTGATTACAGAGAGAAAGAGAAGACATTGACTGCTTTCAGAAGCCTCAGTGGAATACAGATTTAAATGAATTGGCTTTAGCCATTTCCAGGTTATGTTTTTATGGAAGTGCTATTGTTTTGGAAGGGCCTGCGGAGTGAACGACAACCACTGTAGCTCCGGTCTGGCAATGTGGTCTTCATTGACTGTTACAGTTTAGTTTCCATTGTATCTACAAAGCCTTGTAGAAAGTTTGGATCCATGCTTGCACCTGGAGCTCTGGACACTTGGCCTGGGTTTGGGAGGTGGAATTACAGTATTGGTAAAGTGGGATGTGGCTATGTGAGGATTTGTAGTTATTGTAACAAAGTTTCTGGAACAAAGTTGTCAGCAATTGAGGTTCTCGCAATGCTGCTGCGCTCAAAAATTACTTCCTCTCAGAGCTGAAGGTTAGAAGAGGGGAAAGAAATGCTCAAACCAAATCCAGGAAACAGGAACCAGAACCAAGCAACAGACGTCTTGGAAAACAAGTTGTGAGATCAAACAAAAAGCTCATTCATGTCTGCAGTAATGGAGAATTGCCATAGAAGCCCACCACATGGCCTGCTTAAAATGCACAGCAATGTAAATGGAACAAGCAAGGCTATGTGTTTAGAGAAATCACTCGAAAGAGAGACTTGAATGAATCAAGATGGGAGAGAGAAGTTGAAGCTGTTCCTCTGAGGTTCCCTGCACTTAAAAACTATCAAGTAAATATCTGTGCACACTGGAAACAATTCCTTGTGTAATTACACAAAGTTGCCTAGCAAGCTGCTGTATTTTTGCTTACAGTAAATGTACTGTAATGCAATTTACAGTATACAGAACAGTAATTTATAACTATTGTATTATACTGTATTGTACTATAATATCTATATTACTGGTAAATATTACTAATTAGAATAAACACTATTAATGATAATATTATATATTATAATTATAGTTAGTGTAGTATATAATTCTATAGTATTGTAATACTATTATAATTAAGAAAAACATTACAAATTCAAAGGCAATCTAAAAAATGTTCTTGTCAAAGCTATTTTTATTCAGTCAATTCATTTAAACAATCAAAAACTCAAAAACATTTAAAAATATTTTAGTACTGTGTTTGTTACTTAGAGTACAATCAGCATCAGCAATTTACAGACATGAAAGTATTTTAAGTGTGCAAGAATATATATATGAAACAAAAACATGTAAGAGAGGAAAGATTGAGGACTGGGTTAAGAATCATTGTCCTAAGAGTGAACTTGACTTATCTTAAAAATTATACTAACTGTAGGGCATATGGGTGGTGGAAAACAGTTCATTGGCCCTTAGTTTGAAGTTTTCCATTCAAACTCCATCAAGGACTGAATGAAGCTGTTGACATGTGGGTTAACGATCATCATCTTCCTCTACACCACCCTCCTGGTCTTCCTGCTCACTCCCTGTCTGGCAGTACAACCTGTTCGGACAAGCTCGGACCCCTTACTAATGACCGAAACTGAACAGCAATGGTGAAACTGGTACCAATAGACAAGCTCTCTAACCCCAAATCACCCATTTACACTGTAAGGGAAACTTCTGTTTTTTTCAACCTGGACATTGTTTTCCCATGTTTTTATATCTAACGATTAATTGAAATTGGTCCAGTATTGACCGCATCCACTGCAGTCGTCATTTGAGCCTTTGTGCACCGTCAATGTATGTCTACGCAAAGTGCTTGTTTTTGCCACTGACAGGCTCGGATTGGACACCATTATGAAAAGGATCCCTACAGAGATAGACCTTTTTGTTAATCATAAGATAATTTTTGTTAAAACACAAACGGCATTTTATCGCTCTCCTCAAACCCACCAGACTCCAATGACAAGTACAGTAACTCTACCATCGTAAAACACAATAAAACCCGACAGAAACAAAATAAAACTCATCAAAACCATCTTGGTTTGTCTTTTCACTGTTCTGGTTTGGTTGAAATAAACCCTTAGATAATTTACTTGTTGAGTTGTATAATAAAAGTGATAAAAGTAACTGGTAATAATGATACCGAACTTCCAGAAATCCACCAGCAAGTCTACAGGAACATTAAAATATACTGTCAAATAATCTCGCTCAATCAAAATGACCCAGAATGCCATTTAAACTAAGGTATTTTACTGTAATGTGGAAATGTGGTATTGTACTGTAGGTTTTTACAGTACCGTGCTAAATCTACAGCAACATCTAACTCTAACCCTGGATTTCCACCAGCTGCGGAACGGCTGCGGATCGGCTCCGTGCTCCGCCGTCCTTCAATACTCACCAGGTCCGGATTTGTTGCGGAACGGCTGCGGCCATGACTGACAGCTGAAGTCACGAGGACCCACGAGATCTCGCGAATTCACGAATGGTCGCACGATATAACAGGATGCCCTGTGCTGAATTGCTGCGGAGCTCTCCGGCATCCGGCAAAAATAGAATCTCTGCGTATCTGCTCCGGAGGGCTACGGATTGCCGGAGTCGGAACGCAGCCGTTTCGTAGTCAATGAAAATACACACATTGACTTTAATGGAAACCTATTGACTCCGCCGCCGTTCCGGAGCGAATCCGCAGCCATTCCACAGTTGGTGGAAATTAGGGGTTAGCCTAACAGTGCAGCCTTGAGAAATCACACTGTTCTCACCACCAAGATGTCTAATTCTGCTGTTTGTCAAGAGCCCTGTACGTTCACTCATGCCATTCATGCAGATAGCTAATGCACCCTTTAGTTTCTTTATTGCAACACGGTCAGTAAGTCCACTGCTTTCAATGAGAAATATCTCAGTTGCGTATAGGTCACCTTGGTTCCCTGAGTAGGGAACGAGATACTGTGTCAGTAGCTGACGCTTTGGGAACACTATACCATACCACACCACTGTGCCATAATATGAAGTGACTGCCAGTTTATCAGCCTGTGAAAAGTATATTTGCACAGACTGACAAAAAATGAAGAACCAGGAGTTAGATAAACATCCAGATTGTAAATTCTAATAAAAGTATCCGAAAAAGCTCAGACTGCTGCCACACAAATATCTTTCAAAGATGCACACTTAAGCCCTATTCGCACTGGAATAGTATTTTCTGGGGACCACGTGTGATTTATGAAATGCATTCGCACGGGATAAGCAAAGCCTGTGATTTTACTCGTATTTACTGACTTATCTCCGAGATATGATGTCAATAGGCTATTGCTTGGAAATGTCTTGTTATTATAGGTCTAGCTGTATGATATATCATAAACAGAAGAATGTTCCTCACCGCATGCTTCTATACATGCCATCCATCTCCAGCTAATCATTCTTTTGTTTTTCCTCTTCTGATGGTTTCCATCTTTCCCTTTCTGCAAATTGTTTAGTCATATGGTGTATAGCGATATGATCCAGCACCCAAAATACTATCAAAACACTCCAACGCAGCCTCCATTCTTCGCGAAAGATGGATAAAAAAGCGCACAGGAAACAAAAACCTTGAAAAAATGATATAGACCCCACCAAATCACAGAGATGCCGATTCGCACGGGACTAATATTATCACAGGACCTCGGTGTTCGGTGAAATATGGTAGGTCATTTGCGGGGGAATTTTTACTTTACAAATTACAGACCTGGCAGATTCGCACTGGATTAAGATCACAGACGACCTCCGCAATTATTACAAATGACTAGAGGTCACCAGGTAATACTAATCCAGTGTGAATAGGGCTTTAGATAACACCTGTGAAGCAGCAACACCTCTAGTAAAGTGTGCTTGCATACCAATACCAGCAGCCATGCAGCAACCACCATAACAACTAACCAGGCAAAGCCTATACAACCTCTCATTCCCCTGTGACTCAAAGTGCGGAGGAGAAAGACTGCAACACAACAACTTTGAAGTGGAAGCAACCTTCGTTATATCCTGGTCCAATAAGATTAAAAAAAAAAAGCTCACAGATAAGGCCTGCAAATCTCCAATCTTTTTGAAAGATGTCCGGGCCAATAACAAAATGTTTTTAAGAGTCAGTATTCCTCAGAGGCTAAAACGAGGAACATGTTAAACCTTGTGTAGAAGGTAGTCTTCTATAGAAGACTGCACTGTAAAATCTAATTAGTTAACCTTACTTATATAAAAAAAACATTCAAACTGATTGCCTTAAAAAAGAAAAAAAGTGTTTCACAATATACAGTCAGTCACAACATTAGTTTTAGGTTGACTTTAAATATCCTTGACTGGAATTTAACTTAAGAGAAGCAGATCTGGATAAATCATTCTAAAATACAACAAATTATTTTTGCATTGGAAATTAAATCTCTGTATATATTGGCAGGGTAGAAAAGAGGACAACCCATCGAGATTCTGGAAAGATGTTTGTCTAGATCTAAAAAACAAGGCCAATTACTGCGCTGGCTTTGGGACAGGCAGAAGTCTGTTTGCTAATGTGATTTAGCTGGAAGATTCTGGAGAGGCAAACTGTTATTGAAGGAACAGATACTTGTTTGGCCCACAAATATAGTTCTGTTCTCAAGTCACATAACATACTGTTGAGCTTGTGCAGACTGTTTGAATTGTGTCAGAGCTCTGTGTCAGTATAGCGGATCAAATACACATCGCAAAATTACAACTTCATTAATGCACAACCTCGCTTAACTTATATGTAAGGGATAATGTGTACATCCAGCTGGTTACGTCTGTATTGCAAACGCCTTCATGTTGTGTTTGTTGTTTTTGGAGTAGGCATACCAACACAACATCATTGCCATAGAAACCAATGCAGATATTCCGGAAAACGAAAGAGCGGCATGGACACAGAAATCAGATCTGAACCGTTGCGATAAACAATGTGGACTTCAGTTATTTTAGATCAGATTCCAATAGGATACACAAATAAACGGATTTTGACTGACAGTGTGAACTAAAATGGGAACTAAAATGGAACTTAATGAGGTAGAACCTTTATAAGAAATTGTCTGCATAAGCAACTCTCTTCATGCCACACAAATAGAATTGCCATGGTAGAATTGACTTTTCAGTTGATCTCAGTGGTTTTATGTTATTTTGTTGCTAAGCATTCAATAAGGCATAGAATGCATAGCCCAAACAAATATTTGGTTAAAGATCATTTTTGTCTAGACTGAACAGTCAAAAATTTCCATCATTATAATTAAATTTAAGTATAGCCTAGTTATAATCTCCTTGCTCTGGGATCCGACTATAAAGAAATCCGATTCCGATTCAAAGTGAAATCTGTGATTGTCTTATTAATGAAGGATACAGATTTTAGTAATATACTGAAAATTGAATTGATATATTATCTACCTCCAGGGTTTACCCTGACTTACAGTGGATATAAAAAGTCTACACACAACAGGTTTTTTTTTGTGTTTTTTTTGTGATGTGAAAAATGACAAAGATAAATCATATCAGAACGTTTGTATCTTTAATCTATGCAATGCCATTAAAAACCAAAATGACACTTTTTAGAGAAAAAAAGATAAAAATAAAACTCAAAATAACCCTTTTATACTCGGGTAGGCAGCTGTGTTCAAAACCGATCATCAAGCTCATGTGAAATAGTTCCTGTCTTCACCTGAAGTGAATCTGACATCTTCTTGTTGCATGTGTAACGAAGGCCAGCTAATAAAGAGTTGTGCGAGTAAACCTCAATCCCGTCCTCAACAGGCGCGCTAGTGTCTGGCACTGGAGGCTGCAGTCTTCTTGTTAGCACGTCCGCCTCCCATGCCAGAGACGCCTGTTCAAATCAAGGGGGTAATCCAGTACCCGGAAAGCACACCTTCCCCGGGGGCCGCCATTGGTTAGCAAGCCATCACCTGCTGTTAGCATTCCAATGACTCCCATTCATTTTGGCGTCACTTTGACAGCGAATAACTTTACATCTGAGGCGTTTAAAGACTCTATCTATCCATTGTTTATTTCTAAAGAAACACAACAATGTATAAAAGGCTCCATTACCTTGTATCTTACGTTATGGCCCTGTAGAAGCAGTTTTTGTAAAAATAGGCTAACAATTGCGTCATAACCACGCAACTCTTTGTCGCACAGTAGAGATATTACTGTATGGACAGGAGGAAAAGCTTGCGGGCAATCGGGGGGACGTGGAGGCATAAAGTCCAATAAAGTCAAGGGAGAAGCCCATAGAGAGTCATAAAATTGCTCCTACTCCTAGCTCATGGACAGCTCCTACTCACGCTCTCTGTCTCTGCAAGATTCGGAAGGAAATGATTCAGATTTCTCTTGGCACAGCTACTAGAAGACAGACAGCTCACGTCGCATCTACGTAGTCAAGCTCAGTTTGAGTCTGCGCAGTACGCTCGACCCCCAGGAAGTAAGAGCTCCTAATTGACTTCACTTGTCTCCGTTGAAGTCTATGGGGTCGCTGTGTCCATTTCTTATACTGTCTATGGTTCAAATGGGTTGAGTATGGCTGGTTACACATGCTACTACAAGAGCCATGGTTCGCAAAGAGCTTACAAAGCATAAACGGGATTGTTGAACGGTATATGTAGGTGAGAGCTAAAAAAAAATAAAGATTTCCAAGGCATTAGATAAACAATGGAACACAGTGAAGACATTCATCATTGAGTTGAATACAAGAAAGTATGGCACAACTGTGACATTATCAAGAACTCCAAAATTGACAAAGAGAAAACCAGTAAGGGAGGCTGGCAAATACTGTAGGCTTCCCATTTCCAGGACACGCATATTTCATCACTGATATACCACGACACAAATCGGCACACTGCCAAATGATTTTGTCTCGTTATAACAGCGGAAACTACTTAAAATACTCTGTAATTTATGGTCATATAGATAAGAGTAAGACTGCCATTTATTGGAGGGACAGAAAGCTCTCAGATTTCATCAAAAAGATCTTTATTTGTGTTCTGAAGATGAACGAAAGTCTCACGGGTTTGAAACAACATGAGGGTGAGTAATTAATGACAGAATTTTCATTTCTGGGTGAACTATCCCTTTAACAGGTCTGGAATGTTTTTGCAAAGAAGAGTGGGAAAATATTCAGGAGTCAAGATGTGCCTAATGCAATCAATGGGTGCTTCAACTAAGTATTAGTTTACACTTATTATTTTCTTTCTCTGAAATTTGACATGTTGGTTTTCAGGGACATTCCATATGTTGTAATTATTACATTACATTAAACATGCAAAAAAAAATTGACATGACTTATCTTTGTTTAATTTTTTACATCACAAAAACCAGCTGTTTTAACAGGGATGTGAAGTTTTTTTATATCCACTGTTAATGTATTATATGTAGGCTATTATTATTATTTGGAGACCGCTAGAACGGCCAATGCTGTGCCTGCCTGAGGTTCCAAGGAAAGCATTTGCAAATGTCCATTTCATCTCTACATCTTTTTGAGCTCCTGCCCTGAGCTGTCACTCTACTGAGGTAATAAGGAACAGATCCACCCAATAATATAGCTAATATCGTTGGCATGCCAATAAAAGTTTAAAGGTTAAACATGTGTTTGCATTGTTCTCAAACTCACATAATCTTTTCTACCTTAAGGATACATTCCGATTATGCAATCTACAAAAATTCAATATCCTGTAGCCGACTTTTTTTTCCACCCGACTTGGAGGCTTCTTTTCCACACTATTAAAGGGACCTTAGTGCAAAAGCCATCCTTTTAGATCCAATGCACTAACCATAGATGTATCTATAGAAGTATCTGTCCTCTGTTTCTTTGATTCGTCATGAAGCACTTCTTATTTGCTTGAAATTACAACTAAACTTTCTGATTTGTACAGAAATGTCAGGTTTACATTCAATCTGGCAGTATAACAGACACGCAAGAACAGATTTATAAAAGAAAAAAAATTGTGATGTCTTTTACATGGCAATTTGGCACAAAGTCAACCCTTTTGAGAGTGATGATTTGTAAACGGCATACCAGTTGTTTGTGTATAAGGTTGCAGAGTGCACACCCTTCACAAACATTTATCTGTTTCCTGTTTGGATAACTGTGTCATCATATTCGCATTTTGACAGCTGGACCCTCAAAGAAGTCTTTGAGTTCAGCCAGAAATGCTCCAAATCTCCATAAACACTCATGAGCGCAATCTGAAAGATGAAACTGTGTTCAAACAAAACCACAGAAATCTGAGAGATGGAGAAACATGTCAGTGAACGCACAACCCCAGAGGTCACCCTGGTCATGGTGGGATTGAATTGTACACTGAGAGAATGAGCTTCTTGAGTAAAGGCAGCCAAACGTATCCATTATTCCAATGGAACACTGTGTGGAAACAAATTCCAGTGATGCTGATTAACAAAACAAAAGAAAATGATTCTAGACTTTGTATTTGGGTTTCTTCTCTAAACTGTGTTTGACCCATACTGGGAATCTGCTGGCAAAAATAATGTTTATTATCGTTACCTCCTCTATTGCTCCTTTTTATTGATAGTGCAAATATTGACACATAAGAGGAGCAGTTCACTACTGTGCTGACCTTAAGCCAAGAATGCCCCATCTACCGCTTTTTATTTGTACCAGAGAGGGAAATAAGGGTGTTCTGATAACCTTCGTGAGCTGGTCAGGGTAAATGTTCGGAGCAACGTGACATGATTGAGACTGTGAGTGATAAGAAATTGAGGGGTGAAGAATGTGAAAACTCATTACACTGTATAATCTATTTGTCACAATCAGTTTGGCTGCAACTGACATCTCTGTACAAATCGGAAAAACAACACATGATCGAGCTCCAGGCCAAGCTGTAGTGCTGCGTTCCAGCATTGTTTCGCTCTGATGTTGAACACTTACCGCTGAGAGGAAAGAAGCGAGTTGCTTAAATCTAATTGCAAGTTATACATCCTAGGTTGTTGTTGTTTTGTCTGGCTTGACTGTGTGTTGTGTAGTGTAGTGCACAAATCTCTGTTCTTCAAATAATTCTGATAATTGCCATCTTACACCGTGTCCTAACTACATGCGACGCGACGCCGCGACGCACGATAAACGGTAATTTTCCATGTTACAGTTTTTTTCAATCGCTAACAAGCGCTTACCCATACTTAAGATACTTTTTCTAAACTCTTAACACAGACTCACACCTACAAAACACAATTGGCCAAATGGTTAATTGTCTTCTCAAAAACACATTTTGTTAAATATATACTAACTCTTCATTTCAAAACAGAAAACATGTTTCTCTGCGCACACACTAACTTTACCAAAACACTGGAAATCTGACTCAAAATTAAATTTTTCTGTCAAAGAATAACACTTGTTTTCACTTCACAAGGTACATGCACTCAATCAAAGTACACCAGGTTTCAAAATCCTGGCTATTGTTGACATTACTAAAACTGCATAGACTTTTATGTTTCAGTTTTACAGGTATTTGCATGCAAAACGTGCAATCCACTATTTTACACTAAATTCTTGGTTGGGAACTGTCCACATGTACAGTACTGTTCACATTCATAATCATTCCAGTAAAAAGCAAATCAGTTTTTATTCCTTTACTGTTTACTACAGGAGGTACAGTAGAAACACGGGTTGATAGAACAGAAAAAGGTTTACAGTATTGCTTACAGTGAACAAAATATCCATGAAACACACAAGAGCATTCTGAACAAAAAAACAACAGCAAAAAAAAACATAAAATTACTGTATCTAATCTCTGCGATCTTCAGGGTTAGGCCACATGTTTTCATCAAGATCACATCTGATATCATCCAAGGCGATGCACCTGGGATAAAACTGCTTGGTATGTCGGATCCACCCTTGGAGCCAGCATCCATGGCTTCAAGGAGGGACATCTGGTCATGTGGCTGATGGTCATAAACCTTCCACCTCCACATTACATTTCGTCCAGGTTGATACCTTTTGGCCAGATTGAATCCTGCCTCATCTATGTATATGAATTCATGAGGGGCCTGTTGGCCTCCAATTCCATAATTCTCAAAACAAAGTTTATGTAAATCATGTCATTTACTGTATACCATACTGTACTGTAACCTATTGCTGTGTAGGTTACCTACTTGCAAAGTGCAAAGCTTATAGAACTGGACATTGAATTGAATATACACTATACCTGGACATATTGTCATTGTAGCTCCTTGACTCTCTCACTGATATATTGTTTTTGAACTGATATCATTGCAGAAGCAGAGGTTTTTATAAACTTTCATATTGTGAAATATTACAGTAGTACAATTTGAAATAACTGATTTCTGTTTAAAAATATGTATGTCATGTAATAAATTGTGTAAAATGTAATTTATTCCTGTGACGAAAAGCTGAATTTTCAGCATCATTACTCCAGGAAGAAAAGCTTGTTTCTTCATGACATTGTTCAAAAGCAACACATTTTGCTAGCAATCGAAATCACATTTTTCTAAAATCATGAAATTTACAAAAATGGGAAAAGTTTCATGTAAATGGTAAATAAATAAATGCAGTCCATACTGTATCTAAGGTTTGGAATATTGTTTTTGCTATTGTGGGATGTTGTGTGTTAACATTTGTAAATACTACAAAAACAATCCATAATTTTGTTGGGAGGTATAGCTTGTCTGTTAAGAAAATGTAAGCATTATGGAAATGTGTTCACTGACTGCATATTGTGTGAAAACGACAAGAAATGTGTGAATGGTATGGCCACAAAAGACCGATGCTGTGCTAATTGTGTTTAGAGTTTTGAAAATGTGACAACTGATTGGTCAAACGCTTGTTAGCGACTGAAAAAAACTGTAATCAGAGTTTTTGTCCTAACCAGCCGCGACGGTGACACGCACCGATTCGCACGCAAGTGTGGCAATGATAATCTCAGGTACTGTTTATGTGCTTTATTTAATGTTAAAAGCGTGTAATGTGACTTTGAATATCATTTAGTGCTCCAGCTTTGTGGCTGTAAAAGCAACAATGGATAATTCACCTCAGATCTTGAAATTAAACAAATGGAAACAAGAACGTTCAAACTGTGAACAAACAAGTGTATTCTTTGACAAAGATTGTTTTAGTAACTCAGTAGCCTATATGTATTTTAATAATGTTTAAATGGTGTAATATTTGTGAATTTGATTATGTAGCTACTCATCCATTTACTTGCGAGTGCCGTCAAGATTACTCTCTGGTGCTGTTCACACACCGCGAGACTCCGCCCATACGCTGTTTTGATTGGCTGTGAGTTTTGATTGATTTTGATGCATCTCGTAGTCGCACCGCGTCGCGAGTGTGGACAAATTATTTGTCGCTGGAATCTTGTTGCATTGCGTCTGGTTAGGACACGGTGTTAGTATCGTATCGTATCCCTCTGTTGTACAAGACATCACATTTTGTGTGAAATTTAAAAGGTTAAAAGGTAAAACTCCTGCAAGATACAAACAAGCAGCATAATGGTTGGAAACTTTAATTTAAAAATAATACTTTTGCAGCCAACCATCACAGAATACAACCCACAGTTAGGAAGGCAGCAGGGAAAGTCAGTCCATGTTCAGCATAGAAATTATATTACCTGATAAACATATACCAAGATAAGATGGGCTCAGATTAACCCTTATATTAGAACCTGAACTGTTTGATATGATCTGGGGTGATTAAAACTAAAATGTTTTAACTAAAAACAACTAGAGCATCATGCACAACAAGTCAGAAGAAAACCAAAACTAATCCCAGACCTCAGGCTCCAAAGCACCATGACTCCATTTCATTACAGTTTTTCAGTCTTCTTTGTAATCACTGATCTAGTCATTTTACTTGTTTGGGAATAAACAATTTCAGTTATCATAGGCTGGTTCATATTGACATAAGTAAGAGACATCCTCTGAGGGGGAATGCAATGCCAAGTTGTTGTTTTTTTCTCCCCCGTAGTTAGCTAATGAATACAATGTGGAATCTACTATATTATAACTCTCTCTGGTGTTCTTGCCTTAGGAACAAGAGGACCCCAACAAGCTTGCTACCAGTTGGCCTGATTACTACATAGACCGCATCAACTCCATGGCAGCTGTAAGTATTTACTCTATTACCTTTACATTTCTTACATGCACAGAAACATTTGCACCCTTTGTGATAAAAGCCGATTTTGACACCAGTTGAGGTGGGGAAAACTTATCCTCGATAAAGTTCTAATGATTTAAGGTTCATGTGGAATAACGTGGAGATTAGCTACTAAAATGTGAGCTTTTTCCTTACATTTTGTCTACACAGAAATAACAACAGTGTGCTTTGGTTGGACACGCTGCAGTCAAAGCTTCATCTGATTTCATTGAGTTTGACGAGTTTAATGATTCTAGTGATTCTGATCTACTGCTGGTAATTTGTCTGGCATTTGTCTTGTGTTGGGCATATATAGTACCTGAGTTTGCAGTCCAAATTAATTCACTAAATAAGACAATTATTCTGAGTGTTCCTCATTCAGCATAGAACACAACCAGTTATTTTAATTAAAATGACCAAAAAGATTCACAACAAGCCCACAAGTTATCCATTTGAATTAGTCTACAGAATTTGGAAACCTAAATTATGTCTGAGAATTCTGCCAAGAATGTTCCACCACTGTAAAAAACAGTGTAGAAAACACTGTGTTGACTGTTTGTGACCATCACCCAAGACTACCGTTTTTTCAGTGGATTCATGGTAGCAAAATAGACTGCCAAAATGCAATCAACCTTATGTTCTTTATAGCACTGTAATATGTTATTAAGCAGCCTTTCAGATGTAAAAGCTTCCCCTGATAGCACATGTTATTTACAGGTCTACTGATTTTGCAGAATTTCAGAAAATAATACAGTGAAGTCCCAGTCTGCTTTGGAATTTAAATATCAAAATGCATATTTCCTTAATTATTGTCTTCTTAATGCTTTAGTAATAAAGGCTTTGAGAGAGATGGAGCTGTTTTTTTTTTTTGCAAATACTTGCATATATCTCTGCGTATCTATACTTTAATCTTGATAGATTCTGTCTGACTTTGCACCATGACTTCATTTTATGTGGATGAGTGCAGCTGAATTGTGGGATGAATCTGGTAGCTCTTAGTTATTAGATGAGCTCATTTTAGTAGTGCTGAGTGAGTCGACACGTTGAAATTGCACTCGCTCCCAATAGCCATTCATAAAACACTGTTAAGACTGTCACATGCGATTGGGCAACTGAGCTTTCCCTCTGCGCTCAATTTGAAATTGTTACTGTCAGAGATCAGAACGGATATATCACTATGAACAGTCAAACTAAATAAGGCTTTACCAAGCCGATGATGCACAGATGTACAGAAGCATCAGAACTTGGAATTAAAGTTAATGAGATCTTGAACTATGAGAGCTTAAACTAAGCCTAATTAATTGATGCTTAATCTTAATATCCTAATCTAACTTAATATCTTAATATATTAATAAGAATCTTAATATCTCATACATCTATGTTCATGTATGAATACTAACAATGTATGATCACCATGCTAAAATAAAGTTGTTGTTGGACTGGACATTGTTTGAAGCTTTTTTGAGGCGTACTTGTTCTGCTATGATTTTTTATCAGTGTCGTTGTCGAAAACCAAAGTAAAAGTTTGACAAAAATCACCTGTATTTCAGATGCAGACACTTTTTGCCTTTGATGAAGAGGAAATGGAAATGAGAAACAAAGTGGTAGAGGATCTAAAGACAGCCCTCCGCACTCAGCCAATGAGGTAAGAGAACTGTGACTCTTGTCATTATGTTAATTCATAATTCTGCTCTCCAGTCCAAGGAGTCAGGAGTAAATACCTTGAATTAAGAGCGCTGCTCACAGCAGGCAGTTTTCCATGTGGCAACTAATTTAGCCTTGGATTATGTGGGATCCACGGATCAAGAAGCCTCAGGGTACCTGCCATCTGTGAGGATTGGAGTGGATGTGAACTTGACTGCATCCCTACTCGTCTGTGACTGTCTGGCGTGGGCGGATCACTATGTTTGAACACACTCAATTGCTGTGTATCATTCATTCAGCTGAAACAGTCACTAGCTATGCTTCCATCCACCTATTTTTTATGCACATTTTGGGATATCGCATCCCAAAAAAACTGCTAAGATGCGCATAAATTCTAAAAATGCACATAAAAACGTATGCGCTCATTTGAGTCAGATACATTTTTTTATCCAATAACAAAACATGTGCATAAACTATGATGGAAACACATTTACTGAATAAATTCCTTGATGTGTATAAAAAAATAATAAAATCATGTGACTTTGCAAGATTGGATGGCATAATTGGATTAACCAGCGGTTTTGGTTGTTCTGAAATGCCTGAGCAAAGTCTGTCATCAAAGTGGTCTTACACGACTGTGTTCCCAAACAGCAGCATCTGCCTCCGAAAGCAAGTTAACAGGACAGATTTATTGCTCTGCAGTTAAAGCTAAATGAGTTTAGTTTCGTCTGCGTGCTTTCAGGCGCAAATCATTTATTATATACAGTGTCAATGTCACTTTATTTCTAAAGCACTAAAACAACAACTGTTGACCAATGTGCTGTACATAGCATAAACGTAAATACAATAAAAACAAATAACAGACAATATAACCGATAACATGACACTGTATAATCAATTAAAAGCTATTTCAAACAAATAAGGCTTCAGTTTTGATTTAAAATGTCATGTCTTAAAGTACTCGCAGTCCTAATACTAACCGGCAGACTATTGCACAGTTTTGACGCAGATACTGGTCACTAGTTTTAATTTTGTCCTTGGAACCACTAATAGTCCCTGATTTGAGGATCTCAAAGACCTCCCTCTGAGTCATGTTCCGATAAAGATCGGTGAGGTAAGAAGGTGCTAAGCCATTTACAGATTTATAAACCATTAAGAGGGCAATCTATTCTATCGCTGACCGGCAACCAGAGTAATGACATTAACGTGGGTGTGATATGTTAATATTTCTTAACCCCAGTCAGTCAGGAGCTGCATTTTAAAACACTTGAAGTCTAGAGAGAGTAGCTAGATTTATCCATATATAGAGTGCGTTACAGTAATCAAGCCTTGAAGTAATGAATAGCCTTCTCAAAGTTCTTAAAAGACTTGACCACAGAACTGATCTGTATATCAAACTTCAAGGCACTTTCCAAATGGACTCAGGTTTTTTACACAAGGTTTTGTATATTGTAAAAGAGTGCCTAGCTTAAAATTTGAATACCAAATGCATCAATTTCTGTCTTATTTTCGTTTAAATTGAAAATATTTACAGCCATATGCACCTTTAAAACAGCTAGGCAAGCTAGTAGAGAATCTAGATCATTTTTATCTTGTTTTAGGGGCACATAAATTTGCGTAGCAATGATAGGAAATGTCATATTTTTTAAAAAGTGAACCTAATGGACTTATATAAATGGAGAATAACAGTGGCTTCTCCGAATTTTCTTATCAGGAAATTACAATTTTGTTTTCTTTGACTCACTGGATGGAAATTATTTGCCAATGTTTTATACGATTTCCAATTTTGGGCATAAGTTAAATTTGCAACTTTGGATGGAAACTACCACTGACTGCATCTAGTCTTCTGCACTGGTCCCTCTTGTACAGTCAGAATCCTTAAATAAAACAACATCATTTTTTGAATCCTTGAAAATGATTGATCTTTTACACAGAAGTTTCAGATTTAGACCGGGAGTCTGGAGTCTCTTTCATCATTGCAGGGAAACAGAAACAGAGCTGCTTCTCTGAGTCACAAAGCAAAAAGTCTGAGCTGCCAATCATGCAGGACTCTGTTCTCTAGACATGACTTTAATGGGACTGTTACATTTCAGGGAAGAACAAAGCGGTAAAATAAAGCATAAACAAGCGGCCTTTCTGCCGACTGCCGCCTATAACATAATAAACCAACAACGTAATGTCCCAGGCCCGGTCCTCTCTCACCCCTCACAGTCACCACTCCTCCTTATATCCCTGCAGTATTCCTCAGTGAGACTCGAGGCCGGTGTGTCACACAGGTGTCTTTCATTAGCATTCGCTCCACGGCTCTCGGTCCCGCTCTGCTTCACACCACAGGGACTGAACTGTTGAGTTCTCTCAAGAGTCACCGCTCTCACATTGCCATATATTAGGAACTGTCTGGACTATGTCTATATTTTGTGGTCAGTTTTATCAGTTTTGTTTAATGTTAGATGGTTTTTTTTTTTTTTTTGTCTTGGTTTGAAAAGTGATTTAACTAGTTTTTGTCTATAAATAGTTGTAATTCATGAATTGAGTTCTTTGAGAGCAGTGGATGTAATCTGCTAATGGTTGCTTTTTTAAGGTCTTTTTTTTACCTCCTTAATGCCAGTGCAGGGATTACTTTAAATGAGCTGAAGGAAATTAAAATATTGAATATCCAATTTAGTGTAGTAAAATGTGTCGAATACCTACAGTTCTTTTAAAGAAAAAGCAAAACTTCCAACTCAGCACATTCATTGGCTGTGGTGTTCTGATGGGCCAGAAAAGGGTTTACAAGCCCGTCTGAGTGCTTTTTAAAAACTAGCATAACTTCCTTTTCATACATTCTGTGTGATCTTTATTTCAGTAATGCTATTTTTGCAGTTGCAGATTTATAATAATCAGTTATTGCTCTAAGAGTCATTTTAGACTATTAAAAAATCCAACCAGTGCCACAATTAGATGATGTAACATCCACAGCAGTCATACAGTAACTAGCTTGTATAGAAAGCGGTGCACACACTGCCCACTGCTTTTCTATGAAGAATAATTACAGCCTTATTGAAAAACAGATTTCTTACAGCAATCTGATGTTCAGTATCTCACAGTAGTGAAGAGAGTTGAACGCTGTCTTTGCCGATCTGAGTCACAGGTAGAAAAAGATTACTTTGGTCAAACCTGGTTACTTTTGTCAAATAATTTTCTGCTTTGGATCTCCTCAAATATCTATTGAAATGTTCTCAATCTTATCAAAATTAATGCACATTGTCTCTTGGGTATTATTTGGTTTCTGGACTGAGTAATATTTGCATCATCAACATGAGTATGTGCAATAAATACTCTTAAATACTGTAGCTATACTGTAGGTAACGACTTAATAATGTCAGCTTCTCTGAATATTAATTGTTTTTAAGCCCTTATTTAATCCCTTATTTTGGCAGGTCTGCATGCGTAGAAGTTGTTGGTGGAGAAATTCGAACACAATTTTATGTACAAAGTGTTTCATTGCAGTGTTTCTCAAACTCTGATGTAAACTAAAGGCTATTTTTTAAAACAATAAAAATGTATAAAAATGTTCAGTTTAGGATCCAATTCTCACTATTAACTAGTTGCTTATTAGAATGCATATTACTAATGATTTTGGCTGTTTATTATAAAGCCTTACTCTGCTTGACCACATCCCTTAATCCTACCCAATACCTAAACTTAACAACTACTGTAACTTAATAACTATTACTAAGCAGTAATTAAGAGTATTTTGAGGCAAGAGTCATAGTTAATAGTTAAGTGATAGTGAGAAACCGATCCTAATCTAAAGTGTGACCTAAAATTCTAGCCCTGTTTCAACAGAAATACATCAACACAGGGAAGAAAAAGACATGCCAGTGTCTGTGCTAATGCATGTTTACACTATTCCGCGTGTCTCAGTTTATCATTGATTAATGATCCAGCAGTGTTCCTCTATACACTTGCTGTCTTTGACGGTTAGCCTACTGAGAACCACTCATTATTCAGTGCAAACAATCTGCCGCCCCTTGTTAACACTGGAAGCAGGAAATTAAATGTGCCATCATGATGTTTTGGCTCTGACAGCGCAGTACTGTAAAGTATGATTAAGTTTAGAATAGAGTTTAGAACGTCTATATAAGCAAAATTCTTATATAAAGAACCATCACTTCAAAAGAATTACACTTGAAAGAAATGCCTTTCAGACGAGGCTCATGTTTATAACAGTAATCTTGGGGGGTGGACTCATTTAAAGTAATGTAATGATCTGTTTTTAGGTTTCTGTCAAACACAGCACATCTAGTATATGATCTGTGATCATATCGTTTACAAAAAGTGTTTTTGTAGAAATGGATTGCAGCAAGCAAACCTTTATCATTTGTTCATCTGTATTATATATATTTTAAATTTGTTGGACATTTAATTAAATGATTAACCTCAAATGGGTTTGGGAGTTTTATGTCTTTACTACTTCTAGGAACAGACCAAAATTGGTAAAGGTTTTGGCACTTGCTATGTGAACACACACAAATTCATGGACATGATTCGAAAAGGTTAAATGGTCCTGAAAAATAGTCACATTTAGTATATATACTATATATACTGTATAGTACAGATATTATCCGAATTGGGATGTAGCCAAAATCTGCATTTAAGATATTCAATTTGATTGTTAATTTTCTGATTCTAGAACACTTTCCTCGTCTAGGGTGGCTCAATGGGTAGCAATGTCAGCAAGAAGGTCCTCCTTTTTTTGGATACTGTCTTCAAGTTTCATGTGCTCCACCCTCTCTCTTTTTTAGTCCACATTCTGGAAGGGCGTGCAGATGACAAGCCTTTCTTAATTTGGTATTTTTAATATAAACTGTGCAGCCACGACACAAGGCCTCTGTCTTCACACTGCTGGTCAACCCACACAAAATGTCACTCCGAAGCGAGAGAGGTTTCGCAACATCCTCCCAAGCAACCCGAATCTCTCACCACCACAATGATGGGCTCAGATCGGCAACAGTACTTGTGTCAAGTCGGTGAGGGAGATGGAGGCAACATGTTTATTGACCTTCTGAATTACTGAGGTAGTTTTTTCTGTGGTTTTAAGGGAATGATTAAAATCTTTCAATTTGTTTCGACATGGAAAATATGATGCGCTCTGACTCGAAGTAGACAAACACGCTGCGGTTCAGTTTAGGTCACTGGAAAGTATGTCCATCTTTTGTTTAAGGAATGTTTTCCCTGATGTTTGGACAAAGCTGCCCTATTATTCTAAGGAGGAATTGTCAATAGGGTCTCAATAACAGCGATCTCTTCTCCCCCCTATTATGCTTCAAAATACTGATGACCTCAAAGAGGTTCAAATATATTGAACTCAACCTCTGTGTTTTCACATTTGTCAAATGCCTCCAAGGAAATGATACCCCGCATGCTTTAAGCGTTTGGACGGGTTTGTGTTTTTCTCCCCGTGCTGTGTGAAGTGTAGTAGCTAGATCCAGTGAGCGTCAGTGACTGAAGGAAAATAGAGTAAATTGCAGGAGAGGTAGCTTCAGGCATTGCTTGTGTTGGCCATGGCTTAATGGGACAATGTGCTACCCCACCTGTGCCCCCCACATGCTCGGCTTCCAGTGTAATTTACACACTCCCAGCTGCTCTTTCCTGCCAGGTCAACGGTAACTGATATGCAATACTGCACACATGCACGATTTTGTTCACGTTTAGTCTGGCTGAGTGTGACTGTGAACAAGTCAGACAGCTCTTTATCAAAGCTCAGCTGGCTTCATTTTACTGCTCATGTTATGACTTTCCCAAATGATCACTAAAGTCTTTACAATCGCTTTTTAAGACCAGTTAAATCACCCTGAATAGCTTTAACCTTTTAAACAACCAGATCTAGTGTTTCATGTGACATCTTTCCATTCTAAGAGTTTAAAAAATAAGGAGAACACATGTGCTAGAACCTTCAGCAGTCAAGGGGTCTCAGGCTCAGGTGACACACCTGGACCATGTTTCGAATCGGCTTGTGTATATAAAAAAAAGCATATTTGATTTGTAGTGTCCCAGTTGTTCCCCCTGACACTTTCTACAACCTAAATATGTTTGTTTGTTTTAAAAGACCATAAAAGGCATCTATTGTGGCTTACAAGTGTTGCTGAAACCCTTGGAAGCAGTAAGTCCTGCTTCACTGGCATCTGCACCTTCACAGCAGAAGGAAAAGCCAATGATGACAAGGTCATGAGACTGTGTTTATAATGTGATTATCAGATGTGGGACTGGAACCAGCTCTTTAAGGAATCCAAAAACAGCGCCTTAGTAAACAAACATGTTTTTTGTTAGGCAAAGGATACTGTTCCACAAAAGTTGAGACCGAGTATTTAAGTATAAGCATCAGAACAGATCACACTTCTTAAGACTTAGCGCCCAAACTTTTTTATGTAAGCAGCCTTGCTTGCCACCATGGATGTATAATTCAAAACCTGTTCCGGAATGTGAGTTTCTTGGCTGAATAGGAGTTTCAGTTCAGAAGAGAATACTTTCCACATTGGAATAATATAAATAAAAGTTCATATGAAATTTAAAACTAGAATCATGAAGAGAAAGAACAATGAAACGGGCAATGGCATCATCAGGTTTTTCATTATGCGTAAATAATGAAAGCGTGCTTTTGTGCTTGAATGATCTCTGAGAGAATCACATTAACAGATTCATGCAAATCCAAACATCACGTCTGACTGTGGGGAGCCTGTACATTTCAAATGACTCTCTTAAGTTCTGTGGGGCAGTAGTTGAATCAGATCGTAATACCATGGTACTACTAAATAAATAGCATAATCATACTGTATATACCTTGCTTTTTACTTAGTACTCCAAGGTATGTATACAGTAATACAAAAAAAACATAGAAGTACATTGGTTCTGGAATAAGGTGACATATAAATGAAGTGTTTATATAAGTGTTTACATATAAGTGAATATGTTTATGACAAGCTCCTACAGTATATACTGTAAGAAAGCTGGAGTATCAAAATACAGCTAGACCATGAAACGGTCCATGAACACTTAGCATAGATTTGATGTTGAAATTAGATAAGGGGCTAATCCAGGCAGTAGAAGTGAGGAGAAGCCAAACGACCATGGGCCAGCTATGATCTCATGTGTACATCGCTCCCGGAAATTTTCAAGATTACAGGTCGCCCAGAAGATCGCTGAGCCATGGCCAGGTGAGCCACGTCTGCTAATGTTAGATCGCGGTTGCAGGAAATACAGAGCCACACTATATGGGATAATAACGGACTGATTTACTCCAGTTGGAGGACGATGCATGTTTTTCCGTTGCCAGCGGGTGCTAAGAAATCCATGCTGTGGCTTGAACTTGGCAAGCTTTGTGAAGTCAATGCATCTATTATGATTACAGGAACACTGCTGCCCCTCAACCCCCCCTCCATCTCCCACTGTTGTCAGTATCGTCTTCCATTAGGGCACAACCGTGCTGCACCCTAGTGTTTGGTTAACATGCAATGTGAGTCACCTAAGTTGAGTTGGTAGAAACTCTGTTTATAGCAAATAGTGGTGATGACATAAAGTCTCTGTAAGTATTAAAGGATTTGTTCACCCAACAGTGAGATTTCTGTCATTAATTACTCACCCTTGTGTTGTTTTCAAACCTGTAAGACTTTCGTTCATCTTCCAAACACAAATGAAGATCTTTTTGATGAAATCTGAGAGCTTTGTGTGTCCCTTCATTGACAGCTACACAACTGCCACTCTCAAGCGCCAGAAAGGTAATCCATTTGACTCGAAGATGTGATTTCATTAAAAAGATCTTCATTTGTGTTCTGAAGATGAATGAATTATGAGGGTTGAAATGACATGAGGGTTTGTAATTAATGACAGAATTTTTATTTTTGAGTGAACTATCCTTTTAACCCTTGATCGGCAGCTCTTAAGGAGGGGGTAGTGACATCATGTATGACCTTAATTAACTGATTAATGAGTCCTGGGTTTAGCTCAACATGATGAATGTGAAGATACATGCCCATTCCACACTGAAGGGTTTTCATGGCTGACTTGTTTATTTATGCAGCTGAGTATATACAGAAGCCATCTGGGATTTTTTCCAAGACTTCTGCAGATCAGAATGTTTTCACAAGCGATGCTTTAAAGATAGTGCCTCTTGGTTTTTAGCAAATATGTCCTTGGATCATTTACATCCAAATGGCACTGAATTATATTTATATAATTATGTGTGTCAATATTTGTTATTCTCCTTGGGTAAAAGCCAATGACCATGGGATTTTCATAATTTTGGCCCTGTTCTAAAGGCACTGCCCCAACAAACACCAACTTTTTGGCTGGTTTTGTTGGATCAGTCTGTTGTTATTTTTTTTTTTGGGCAGTGTGGCAATGATAGTTACGTTCCCTAACATTCTTGGCACTGGAAAAAATAACCTCACAAACCCTTGGTGTCTCTCCCTTCAGGTTTGTGACGCGATTCATAGAGTTGGATGGCTTGACGTGTCTTCTGAACTTCCTGAGGAGCATGGACTTCGAAACCTCAGAGAGCCGCATACATACCTCCATCATCGGCTGCATCAAAGCCTTGATGAACAACTCCCAGGGCCGAGCCCATGTACTGGCCCACCCCATGAGCATCAACACTATCTCCCAGAGCCTCCGCCAGGACAACATCAAGACCAAAGTGGCTGTGTTGGAGATCCTGGGCGCTGTTTGCTTGGTGCCCGACGGGCATAAGAAAGTGCTACAGGCCATGGCACACTACCAGAAGTATGCTGCAGAAAGGACTCGCTTCCAGGTAATGTTGCCTTTAATGAGTGTTTTGTAACAGAATCAAACAACTGTAATCTTGTTTGGGCAATTCCAGCTCTATAATCTGTCTGGATATGTAAAATAATTCATATGCGTACACATGTGACCACACATCAATCGAATTTGTCAATTGTTGCACCATTCATAGAGTGTTATCCTTGATTGTCATGTTGAATGAGAACTATAAGCCTGTTGTTATGCTAGTGAACTATATTTCTGTGTGGAAGGGTTTGATTATTACATTTTTAACCATTTTATATCATATTGGCTGTTGCCAACATTTTATAGGAGCACTCAAGGTCATGCATTATAGGTATTTTCCGACATTCTTACAATGTGTTTTACAGTAACTGGTAAAATCAGTAATGCTCACCTCTTTTGTGGCTTATTGTTTCATCAACTCTTTCCCCGCCATTGGAAGACATTTTCTTGAAAATTATAAATAATGCTGTCCAGTGGCTGGCAACTTTTTCAAAAAAAGCTGGCGGAGAAAGAGTTAATACATTTTCTAGGATTTTAATCTGTTAAATCGGAAAAATAATAAATATCAGAAATAGGAGTGTGTCAAATTGTGGGCAGGATTTAGTGTAGTCTTTTTAGACATTTCAGTACTTGGGGGGGGGGGGGGGTATTGTCTGCATTTCTTAACATACCCCATGGGAGACACAGTCATTTTAACCACAGAGAAGAAAAATACACTCGTGGAGACCTTATCTAATGCAGCTTAAACATATGTAGAGCGATTTGTCTTTACTGTGTGTTTAGTCTGTGTTTGAAACATTAGCCGGTTAAGCATGTCTGGTTTCTAGTGACCCAACAGCTCTCTGAACACACTTGACACAATAAGCAACATTAGCAGACATTAGAAACCCATTCCAGAGAAATAACATTCCCACCAGCCATTACCCATTAGATATAAAAGCATAAATCGACCATCCATAAACACCCCAGATGGGAAAACAATTAAACAAATTTATTGTTCATCAGTCGGCATTTTCACATCAGCTTGCTTGTCTACGGAAGCAGCATCCTAAACTCCATGGAAACTCATGTGACTTCTATTAAAACACATTACATAGGCAACTTTCAAATTACATAGTCACTCACACACATCACACAAAGAGTGCTTTTAAGGGGAAGTGCATCTAACATTCACAGTAATGTTTACTCCTAGCTTAGCTTACCAAGCTAACAATGCTATTCTAGAACAAAAAACAAATATTTCGTGAAAAAAAATCCATTTTAATTAGATTAATTTGTATTTAATTAGATATCTTTGTATTTGTTACTCAGTCTCTCTTGAACGAGCTGGACAGAAGCTCAGGACGCTACAGGGACGAAGTAAATCTGAAGACAGCCATCATGTCATTCATCAACGCTATGCTGAACGCTGGGGTTGGAGAGGTCAGCAGATAACAGAACAGTTTACATGGTGTTCAGATGTGTGCGTGTGTCTGTGTATATATATATATATAATTTTGTAATTGGGGCAGTATGGCTATTAAAGCGGGCATAAGGTGTGAGAGTCCTTTCTTCCCTATTGTGAGGTACAGTGGTTGGACAATGAAACTGAAACATCTGGTTTTAGACCACAATTATTTATTAGTATGGTGTAGGGGCCCGTTTGCAGCCATCTTAGGAATGATAGATACGAGTCCTGCACAGTGGCCAGAGGGATTTTGAGCCATTCCTCTTGCAGAACAGTGGCCAGGTCATTACGGCCCTGTTTACACCTGGAAGATGATCGGCTCACAACTGGATGACGCTAAATACAGGTGTAAATGGGGTCTAAACATTTTTGAGCTTGTCCACTTTCGACTACTTCTAGAGGTAGTTAAAAATACATTTGAACATAGATTGCTTTCATAGTGTAGATGCTCATGTAGTCGAATGCGTTCAAACAAAAGCGTCTACTCTCCGCCTTCTGACCTGATGCGTGAACGTTATGGGAAGCACGCTAGCCAGATGGGAGTTAATCTTTGTCGGCTGGAGAACCAAGTTTGGTTTGAAGACGATAAACATACCAAGCACAATGTTCTCTCACCATTCCTGATTTCTAAAACGTACTCATCGCGTTCTGCGTGGTCTTGCGGCTGTCAGAGCTTCTGCTCTCCGTGTGTTTTTCCATTGTCTCCGGGGTGCGTTCATATGTAAATTTCATGAGCTTACTTCGTCCGTTAGATTGAAAGATCAGAAAAAGTCCATACATTTACCCATCCATAGACCCTCCCCTTGAAGAAATCCGGACAGAAGTGGTTGAAAGCGGACAAAAGAGACGGATTAAAACACCAGGTGTAAGAGGGAATGTGTGTTTCCTGACTCGCTTATCCACAACATGTAGCACAAGTAGTTGGCCTTGGGAATGCCATGATATTGCAGCCTAAACCGTCACAGATCCCCATGCTTTACTCTGGGCACGCAACAGTCCAGGTGGTAAGCCTCCTTGGGGCTTCTACACACTGTAATTCTCTTGGATGTGGGAAAGAAAATTGTGGAACAATACATGCTCCACAAATCCACTTTGTCCACAGCCCAATATTTCTGCTGAAAACCAATATTTGGCACTGGCACGAGTGACCAACGGTTTGGCTATAGCAACCCGACCATCAATATTGACCCTGTGGAACTTCCAACGAACAGTTTTGGTGAAAACAGAAAAGTCGAGGTGTGCATTTAATTCTGCAGTGTGTTGGGCATCCTTTTCAGACAGCTTCTTCGAGTCGACAGTTGCAGTCGAAATTATTGAAGATGGGCCGCCAGGCCATGCATATATAGATGAGAAACCTTCATCACTATATTGGCCAGACTTTCAGTTTCATTGTCCAACCCCTGTATATCCAGTTCAATGGTTTCTTGAACAAGAAAAAAAAAAAAAGTAGGACGGGACTTGATTTTTTTCCATTTTGGAATTAATTGAATCGTTGTCATTTGCTATTGTTGCAATCTCATGTGAGTGAGGCCCTGTCCCAAATGGAAACCTAAGCCCTCGTAATCTTCCTCCGAGTCCACACTTTCTTGACATAACGCCACTTTGACTGTCATGTAGAACTCAGCCGCAAAGGGCTGAAACCTAAAATGACAATTGGGACACCGTAGTGGCCTTGTGGACTTAACGGACACGCATATGCGGCGGCCATTGTAAGTCCACAAGACCGCAACTGCACATGAAGTGTGTCACCTGACCGGTTGTCACTGACAGGTTGTCCTGACACATAATCAGAGAACAGTAGATGTTGTTGAAAGAGGGATTGGAAGTTATTATGATTAAAGATTATGAGGGCACATGAATGACAAAAAAAGTGATGTGCACGGATGAGTCTTTTAGAATGAATACTCCCAATATTCCATTCAAAAATAAGAATTGTTCATTTTGATTTCATGATGACTTTAACGATTATTCCCCCTGTTTCTCTCAAAGGACAGTCTAGAGTTTCGCCTTCATCTTAGGTATGAGTTTCTGATGTTAGGAATTCAGCCTGTCATCGAGAAGCTGAGAACACATGATAATGTCACGCTTGACAGGTAAGAACACTAGTTAAAATTGAGCTCATTTCCTTGCTAACAATCAATATATGCATTAGCCCAGGAGTGTCAAACTCAAATCCTGGAAAGTTTAGTTTCAGGCAAACATACCCGTAGATTTCAAATAAGGGTGCTTTCACACTGTGTTGGTTTGCTGCGGTCCGAGCGCGAGCGTGATTGTTCCCGGCGCCCCCCCCCCCCCCCCCGCAGCGCTGGTCTGGTTTCACACTCAACTTGATTCTGTCAAAGCCTGGTGCGTGTGCGTGCATATTACGTCATCGCAAACGTGCACGGCGCATGATAGAAAACAGAACGCGGTTCAATATATTATGTTTTTTTATTAATTTGGTGCTATTATGCGCAGCTTGCAAACTTGAGGAGGAGACAGTGGATTTCCATTAATTTGTTGCCCTGATTCCACACGCTATGTGTGAATACACTGCAGGCTCACTTTCGCTCGCATCCAAGGTAAATCATCAACACTGTCATCCCTTACATGTGTTTTATTTAACTAAATACATCATAATCAGCTAAAACTCATGCGCAAGTTACTTAACTTCCTGAAAAAAGCACAGTTTGAGTGCATCCGAACTCAGACCACCTCCTTCAGGTGGTCTCGGGTTCGGTACCCCAGTGCGCATGACAGTGTTCACATTAGCTATCTTTCATGCGAACCGTGCCCCGTTCCGAACTAAACTGCCAGTGAAGGGTTTGATTAGCTGGATCAGGTGTGATTAATTAAGCTAAATTCTGCAGGTCTGTGGCCCTCCAGAAACTGAGTTCGACACCACTGCATTAGCCCAATGTTGCTAACAGAAAGGTCATGTGTGTGTGTTTCAGACATCTGGATTTCTTCGAAATGGTGCGGAATGAGGATGAGTCAGAACTGGCCAAACGCTTTGACATTGTGAGATCTGTTATTTATATGCACAAGTCTTCTGCCATATCATGTCCTTAAAGAGTGCTTATTATGCACAGAACAGCATGCTTTTTTTAGATTTGTTTACAAGACACATTTGTGTTCTAATTGAGAAAATGAATGGACTTTTTGTGTTCAGACACACGTGGACACCAAGAGTGCTGGCCAGATGTTTGAGCTGATCAAGAAGAAACTGAGCCTCACAGATGCCTACCCTCACCTTCTATCTGTCTTACAGCACTGCCTCCAAATGCCATGTGAGGACCTGAACTCTTCCATATAAACCATTCAAAACATCCCTCTCCCTACACAAGCACACTCCACCGTTTATGTAGATTTAATAAACGTAGCTAATGATCTTCACTATTAATCTCCCTTCTCTTCCCAAACCTTGTGAGCTCGCTCAGTATCTGCTGTCTACACATGCCATATTTGGGTACTTTACTTTTTCTCCACTTTGTGTGTAATCTTGGGTGAAAACTTTAGGTTTGCCTTATTCATGAAGGATAAATTTTATGCTGCTATAGAATTTGAAAATGAGGTATATTGTGTTATTATATATATATTGTATATATATTATATATCGTCGCTGTCCGATGAAAACCGCGTATGTCCATTTTGCCGATTTTGAGATTTTTCGACGGATAGAATGTCCAGGGTCATTTCCGTATACAGTATGCTTCACATATCTAAATGACCAATGAAAAGTTGTGAAATCATGTCATCTGATTTTCACGTATATCCATTTGGTGTCAAAGCTGTCAATCACGCCGCGTATCTCCCGCCCAGTGGAGGCATCGCGCGGTCTAAGCGTCTCTGGAAGCTCAGCATTGGATAGCCGAATAACTCTGTGAGGTAAAGTATCAGCAAACGTTTGTTTTGACAACTGTTTAAGTTTATTATATATTCGCAATATATTTACAACTGTTATTTACCGGTAAATAGACGAAGTAGGCTAATTGTCACTGTTTATTGTGGAGATGTAAACGCATGGGCCTGTTAACTCAAGCAATACTTTTAAGGTAGTCTAATATTTTTCTGACTAATAAATTACTGACACAGTAAAGGGTAGATTTAAATAAACAATAACGAATTTTAAATAAAGAAAAACAAAATTTAAATGAAAAAACTAAATTTAAAAAAAGAACAAATTAAATTTAAATAAAGAAAAATGACATTTAAAGAAAGAAAAAAACGAAAATTAAATAAAGAAAAAAACTAAATTTAAATAAAGAAAAACGAAATTTAAATAAAGAAAAACGAAATTAAGTTAAATTAAAAACGAGATTAATTTAGACTGATAACGGGTAAAAAGGCTAATAGCCTACATGTTGGGTCCGTGTACTTTTTCGTTCATTCATTATTCTATTTCGGAATGAAAGATGAAATGTAAAAAAAAAGGGTGCAGCTTGTTTTTTTTTTTTTTTTAAAGAAAAATCTTTGTTATGATTTTAGTATCATAATGATTAATAAATGCAAGCACAATTATCCGTGAACTTGATTTGAAGCCTTTCAACTTGTGTGTGCAAAATTCAGAATTAAATGAATGTGCAGCAATTTGTACAAATAGAGTCTGTAGGTCTACTATATTGTTGAAAGTATGAAAAGTGAACAGCACGAGTAATAGGATTCACAATTTGAGACGGATCAGACATGATTTTGACCACTTCATTAAGTCTGGTTTTGTAGAAAGCCTTTCTTTAAAGTGAATTTCGTTTTGTATAAATTGTATCTTAATTTTAATAAATTGCCTGGAGTGGATTTAATAAATAAGAGGCAAATATATAGCAGACAATATAATCATGGAGGCGCCCGTGCGGTCACTTGCATTGCACGTTAACTGGAGCTCATCTCATCCTAACTTAACGAAACTCAGTGTATGCCTCACACAGACATGAGAAAGACATCAAATACACAAAGCTTGAAAAGTCTTTTAACTAAATAATTCAAAACGAAAAGAAAAAGGCTACTCTCTGATTATGTATGATTATATGATCATATAGCCTAGCCTATTTTGTGAATTGTTCATTCCCGGTTGGCACACATTTTGCCTTTACAAAAGTGCCGCTCTAGGCAATTGCCTAGTTCACCTATATGGACGCGCCGGCCCTGGGGTCAGCAATGAGTGTATTGATTCATTGTCCCTTCATAGTTTGCAAGAGACATTTAATAAACTGAGCGTATTTAATAAACTGAGACGTAGGCCATTTAATAAACTGAGCGTAGCCTATTCATCTGTCAATATGAAACGCGACTTGGCCATTCTAATTAATGATTGGAAGAACGCGTATCGACCACCGTTACTGTAAAATATGCACGTATGTCCATTTAAACTCGATTTTGGTCAAATGTCGATTATATCATTACACTGGCAAGAATATGGTTACATTTAAAGATGCCGTAACAAGTATGACAACGCTACGTTCAACTGATTTTGAAATTAGCTGTTTTTTTCACTTCCTGAAAAGTAACCGTTTTGGACATACGTGAGTTTCATCGGGCAGCGACGATATGTGTTTGGAGCATGCCTGTGATGCCTTACAATGCTGTCTGGGTTGGCAGCTTAGGTTGTAGGTTTGGAACAGAGCCTATTATGTTTGCGTTTTTGTATGATTTTCTCTTTATTTAGTTACTTCCTCCCTTCCCAGCATTCCACAACTAATTTTTGCGCGCGCACACACAAACACACTCACACACACACACACACACACACACACACACACACACACACACACACACACACACACACACACACACACACACACACACACACACACACACACACACACACACACACATACTGCTTGCATATAAATCACTGTCATCCTAAGCTCGTCTAAAGCCAGGGTTTTATCATTTCTCAGTTAATTGCTCTGTGTGAAGCTAATTAATTGCATGGAATTTTTATCAGAGTGTAGATTTATAATTTTTCTAATATTTAACTTCCCCACATAATTGTTAAGTGTAGCTATTAGCTCTATAAATAGAATTATGGTTCACATGAAATTATTTGGTAAGCCTATAGTCATTACAATATATTGCTTGTTCTGTTCAAGAAAAACAAACACAGAATTCAGTGCCGAAATGATATTGTTAATGACTTGCCCATAATTAAAAGTGTAATACAGATAATAATACAGTAGTACTTTGAAATATGCCATGGTACTGAAAAATTTTCATATTCATGTATCATGATATTTACATGCTTAAAGAATACCATTTAATTACCATGTTACATGTCCAAAAAAGCATGGCATTACCATGCCACCATATCCTAAAAACATGGAAATATTATAGAGCTTTTATTTTTAACGGTGTGAAAAGCAGTGGAAGCATGTTTATGACACTTGTAAAATGTTTTCAGATAAACGTGGTGCTGGCAGCATACAGCAATGGCAACTTTTAGACCGCATCCTTCAGCAAATCGTTCTACAAGATGAGAAGGGAGAAAATCCAGATGTTTCACCCCTGGACAATTTCAACGTTAGGAACATCATTAGAATGTAAGTGCTCAATTCAGAACGCTTTCAATTCAAAACACATTGTGCACATGGTTTTAACCATCCAGATAGCACATATTATGCTCTTTAATAATCCTGATCATGAAAAGTTAATCATAACTTTGAGTTCACTTGTGTGGTGTAATATTTTTGAGGCCAGGAAGCTCGATAAGGTAATTGATCCTCTCTAGATCTTTTGAATGTCAGTGTTCTCCCTGCTGTATCTCACTGCCCACTGTAGGGATACTGAAATGTTTTGTGCTCAATGAACCAAAGCTATATTTTGTCACACTGCTGCGATCTGATAGTGTTAACTTGCTGGAAGATGATTCACAATGCTATTAATGCATCATGAAACTGTAAACCAAAATGGAAGTTGGTAACAAACAACTTTAAACCATTGGGAAATTTTAAAGGAAGACTACAGTAATCAACCCTGGTAAATCTGTCATTAATGTTTGCAATATGTATGTGAATTTCCAGCCATCTGCTTACCACAAGTGTCCAACAGTTCTCTGGACAAAAAAAAAAAAGTATTTTCTCTTTGAAACATTTATTACCTAAGTTGTGCTCTCGCCATCTTTCACCCAACTTTCCACACATTTTACTATCACAGGACAAGCATTCTTTGCTCCTTTCTTTTCATCTTTGCTCCTTAATACCTGGTCCTCAAATTTGCTAGTTGTCAAGTTGACTATTTCCACCAGTGCGCCAGAAGAGGTTAAAGGTGACATTGGAAAGAGTAAGAATAAGAAAACCTTGGCTAATGTTTGCCATACTACTAGCAAACATAATTTTATCTTCTCATGCTCATCCATAATGTGGAACTCTTGGCCTATTATATTTCTTTAACCAGTTTAGGAACAAGTTGTCCAAAAGAAAAGCTAAAATAATGAAAGTTTCAATTTCCAGTGTTGGCTTGTAGCTAACAATTTATGGTTATAACCCAACAATGTCAGTCTGCCTACAAAAGAATCAAAATTGTTTTTTGAGGTCAAAACCTTTTTAAATAAGTAAAGTGCAATAAATCAGTTATATGTTGCCGGCTTGTGTGGAAACTGCAACTTTATCATCTTTTTCTAATTTCATGTTAGTCATGTATATCTTTCATTCCCTTTGTCAAGTACTGGCAGTACATGTGTATCTGTTTCACTTCTCTCCTTCTGTAGCTATGGAAAGCAGCGCATGTCAAGGTGTCACTTTAGATTTCTTTACTAAATCCTGATCCTCACATAAATCTCCAACAGTATCCACTTACAATAAGATTCACAACCAGACTAAACTAATACCTTTTGTGTGTGTGTATATATATATATATATATATATATATATATATATATATATATATATATATATATATATAATGTTTTATCCAATGTTTTGTTAAAGAAATCTTCCCCAACTGTTCGTCATTGCTTTGGTTTAACAGTGGCTCCTTTGGTTTAAAGACCCCGTGAAATGGTTTGACGAACAGTTTTCTTTGGTGTGTTGCCATCTGTGTTACAACCAAACTACAAACCACATAGCAAAACCATACTTGACAGTTTGTACCATGGATGCAACCAGTGAAGACAACTTCAAAATTAATCAATTCTAACCACTTGCTTCGTAACCAGTTGATGTTTTGGAAAGGAAACTGACGAACCATAATTTGGCACTTCCTATTACTATTGAAAGAAGGTGGTATATGTAATTAAGGGTGTGGGGACATTCTCATTCTTGAGAGTATTTTAATGGGAAAAATATTATATACACAGAAGATTAATCCGTCTGTTTGATCTGCTAAAACTTTATGACTACACTCATTAAAGCTAGAAGACATTTATTAAACACAGAAAACTCCAATTTTGCTCTCATGGGGTCTTTAATATTGGCTTCCACTTTTGCTAACACTGCTGATAAATAACAATAAGCAGTTAAAACAGATAAATGATTGAGGTAAGTGTGGGCTAAATGAATTTTATAACCCTATGCATTTGAGTGCAACATAATGACACTTGTTGTTGTTTTTTCCGTCTACAGGCTTGTCAATGAGAATGAAGTCAAACAGTGGCGAGACCAAGCAGAAAAGTTCAGAAAAGGTATCAGTGCAACACTGACTTGCATAGCTGAGCCTGAGTTAACTTATGTAACGATAATGCATGTCTGTTTTTTAGAGCATGTAGAGCTGGTGGCTCGGCTGGAGAGGAAAGAAAGGGAGTGTGAAACCAAGACACAAGAGAAGGAGGATATGATGAAGACACTCAACAAGATGAAGGACAAACTGCAGAAGGAAGGAGTGGAGTTGCGCTCTGCCAGGGAGCAAGTATTAGACCTGTCCTCCCGCATTAGCGACATTTCAGTGAGTTCACCATCTGTTACTTCCTTCTAGTGTGTCGTATGCATTTGTAAGTATAGCCGTTGCACATTAACATTAGAACTTCCATGTTGATGTTGCTTCTTACGTTGTTTAGTTAGAGATGCTTGAGAAGTTGGTTAAGCATGAGTTAGGTGTGATGGTTTATACTTTCCAGCAAATTTGTCTAACATTTTATTCAAATGATTTGATTATCTTTTAGAGTGACGTTCCTTTTCCTGCTCCTCCTCTGCTCCCTGGGAGTCCAATTGCTCCGCCTCCACCACCTATGATGATGGGTGGCTTCCCTCCTCCTCCTCCTCCACCTATTGCTTTCTCCTGCCCCCCACCACCACCTCCTCCACCTCCTCCAGGGGGTCCTCCACCCCCGCCCGGAGCCCCGCCAATCTTATCTGGGATTCTGCCTCCACCTGGACCTCCTTCCATTAGTTCCACAACCAGTCTGCAGACAAAGAGCATCCCCCAACCTTCACAACCACTCAAATCCTTTAACTGGTCCAAACTGGGAGAGGTGAGTCAGTCATGAAGCATTTGATTGTTTTGGTACTTGCACTATTACCATTCCTCATACTTAGGGTTAATGATGCATAATAGGGGTGTAAACGGTACACAGAACTCACGGTTTGGTACGTACTTCGGTTTTGGGGTCACGGATCAATATGAGTTTGGTAAACAGTAAAAATCAACAAATCCCCAATGCTAGGTTTCTTTTCATTTATTTTGAACAGACAGCAGTGCAGATTACAGTTCGTTCCACCTAAAGGCATTTAGTCCCCCCTGAGGTAGTTGGTACTGTACACCTTTAGTGTATTAATTAAATAGGTTATACTTTTTGTAGGGTTGATAAAAAACAAAAGGTATTTGGTCACAATCAGCTACAAAACTGAAAAGCATCTCTTGTGTTATAAAAGTACAAAATAAATTGAATAATGAAAAATAAAACTTGTGCAGAGAGTTCATTAACATGCGGTGACAATGGCGGATGCAGTTCAATATTACTCTTTTTCAAGAAAATCACAGAAACATGAGCAAGAAGGAGAAAAAGAGACATCTAGCAAGTGAACTGCGCCTTCCCTTTTCCAGGACACACATATTTCATCACTGGACTGTAGTGAGACTTCAACGACACAAATCCGCACAATGCCGAAAGATTGTGTCTCATTATAACATCGGAAACAACTTCAAATACTTCATCATCTATGGCATAAATTTTGGTCATGCAGATAAGAGTAAGACATCCTTCGAAACTGTAGGGTCTATTTTTATGTGTGTACACTCACAATAAAAACAAAACATTGTGCTCTGTAAAATAAAGAAAACAAACAGGATGCCGTCCTGGTTTTCTATCCGTGAAGTTTGTGGAGCTTCTAACAAGCTCTTGCGTGGGTTAGCAAACAGCATTGCATTAGTGTGTGCGCCCACTTCTGGATTGGAGTGTGGATCACCTCAGACCAACTGTATTCATCGTCTGACTGTATGCACTGAACCGTGACGGTTCGGGACGAATACATATACCCTTACACCCCTAATACAAAATATTTTAAACTTTATTTAAAATAACTTAAATTATCTGAGACTAACGCTCCTTTGCTGATTATCTTCCTATGTTTGCAGAACAAGATCACTGGTACCATCTGGTATGAGATTGATGACAGAAGGCCCTTTAAGGTTCTTGACCTGAAGGACATTGAGAAGATGTTTTCAGCTTATCAGAGGCAGCAAGTATGCAAGAGTTGCATCTCATATTTATGGAATGATCTTCCGGAATGACAGCTTTTTGGAACCTCAGGCTTTACAGCAGTTGTTCTTTGCTGGATGGCATGTAATAGATGCCTTAGTGCTTTAAGCATGAAGTAGCGTTTTAGTGCATTTAGAGCAAAAATGCTGCAGATATGCTCTCAGGCCGAATATCAACTAAATCAAAGAGTGATTTGAAACACGATAATCATGATTTCTTCAATGTTTTGATGTTTTGTGAGCGATTCTGAGGCCTGTGAGAATGTTTGCTGTAGTCAGCTCTGGCTGATTCTTCTGCTGCTTGAGTTGTTAACTTCTGCATGTGTTCCCGATGTTTTTGTTCTTTCTCTGTTGCTGTACCTCTGCCTGGCCAGGAGCTGCTCACTAACCAATCCTTCAAGCAGGTGAGTGGTTGCTCTGATTAAACCTACTTTACTGCCAGAACCTTTAGCCCAGCACACTGCGCACCTTTGCTGTTTACACCTGGTATTAAGATGCGTTTTGGTCAATCGGATCACAAGTGAATGACGCTAAATACATGTGTAAACAGGGTTTAAAATAGTTTGAGCTTGTCCATTTTCGACCACTTCCAGAGGTAGTCAAAAACGCATTCGACCGGATTGCTTTCGTAGTGTAAATGCTCATGTGGTTGAATGTGTTCGAACAGCCGCAAAAAAGTCCGTCTACTGACCTAATGCGTGAACATTATGGGAAGCGTGCTAGCCAGACGGGATATAAACTTTGTCAGCTGAAGACCAAAGTTTGGTTTTAAAAACATACCAAGCACAATGTTCTCTCACCATTCCTGATTTCTAACACACACTCACAGTGTTCAGCTGGTCTTGCGGCTGTCAGAGCAGAAACGAAAGCTGATTCTCTCTGTATGTTTTTTCGTTGTCTCCTTTCACGTTCATATGTAAATTGAGTCCTTTAGATTTAAAGATTTGAAAAAGCCCATACATTTACCCACCCATAGACCCTCCCCTTGAAGAAATCAGAACAGAAGTGGTTGAAAGTGGACAAAAAAGACGGATTAAAACACACTCTGTGTCTCCCTCGTCTACTTGTGATTCGATCGACCAAAACGTATCTTAAAGGAATACTTCACCGATTAGCATTACGCTTTGTATCAGTAGAAACCCGGTAGTATTTTCGAATGACCGTGCTTCCCTCCCTCATGTCCCCCTGAGACGAGAGATTTCTGTATTTTTTTGTCTGGAAAAAAACCCTCAGATGACGCAAAAATCGTCATTTAGCTCATCAGAGCTTTTGTCCAGAGGCGAGAGACTCCAGCCAGTAGGAGGAGCTCGTCCCGCATGTCTTCAACCCGCCCATAGGGGGATCTCACGATAAAACGGCGTCTTTTCAGTTGCGAGTCAACTAGTAGCCTAGCTGTATCATTTCTCCCGACACTGCCCTCTGTAACCGGTAGGCGTGGCTTGGGAGTGTCCTCGTAGGGCAGCGAAGCAAGTGCATTCTGGGAGTTGTTGTCTTTCATCCACATGAGCCAAAAATACATTTTCTTTTCTAGAAGGCACCAACTTCTAAAGTAATTTCTACTACATAAATGACCCAATTTAAATACACATTCATCTTATCAGCGGTGAAATATCCCTTTAATACCAGGTGTAAAAAGAGCTCATCGCATTACATGTATCTTTTACATCTATCTTGGCCACTGTCGCCAGATGAAATCTGTATTAATATGACAGTTGGTTGAAAACTCGTAATTAAATTCTTAAAGGAATAGGGACTTTGACGGCCTCTGATCACTGTATAATTTGGATGTATGGAAATAAGCATGAACATTCTTCTGAAGTTTGGAACAACATGAGGTCAGAAAATGAATTTTTGATCGAGCTTTTCCTTTAAGTCTTTCAGAGATCTTGCAATAGTAAAATCGTTCTTCTTGAACGCCTAGAGTGAATAATTGGTGCATAATTATGAGAATCAGCTAAACTACTATGATAGCACAGTGTAATTGGCTCAATGACTGTAATTAGCACAATAAGCTAATTATTGAACATTATTACACAGATGTCAAAACTGTAGATGAGGCATGTTTTGGGCAGAAATGACCTTCCACCTAGCCTGCATTCTTCATGTAACTGCTTAGAGAGAATTGTGTGTTAGAAGTGTGCTTTCTTTGGACCACTGTGGAGTTACATGACCCGTGTAACCTCATCGAACATTCACAGCACAGGAAACGGTCTGGACCTATAAATAGATGTAAATGTTCTCGCTGAAACAGCCAAGCTTCTTTCAAGCATCTGTGGTTCTTCAGCTGCATGATCATTTCTGCCACACTGTTCTGAATACTGGCCTTTTGAGAGACAAATGGAAAGTTATGCATATATATTGTATAAAGTTTTGAAAGACCAAAAATATAATTGTTTATTAAAAACAGCATTGTCTTGCTTGAAGTTTTGTTTTTAATCGTTGATATCTGTTTATTACATTTTTCAATCAAGAATTATTTGATATATTTCATTATTATAAAGAGGATCCAAACAGCCATGATGATTGTGGGTTTTCTCCTCTTCTGCAGAAAGAGACGGGATCAATGGATGACCTTTATCTAAGCTCACGCAAAGTCAAAGAGCTGTCAGTCATCGACGGCCGGAGGGCCCAGAACTGTGTCATCCTGCTTTCCAAGTACGTACTTGTCTCTGATTTAGCACGGTTAGCATTTTGTTAATGGCTAACAGATGCAATGCTTATTACACTCTGAAAAGTAATTCAGAGGATGTATTGGCTGCAAGTTGAAGAATTTCTAGGTCTAGTTTCACAGACAGGGTTTAGATTAAGCCAGGATTAGGCTTTAGTTCAATTTGGACATTTATGTAGCTTTTATAAACGTACCTTAGAAAAAAACATTAGCGCAATATTGAATCTTGATACAAAACAATGGCACTGGCATTTAAAGATATGCAAGTACAAGATGCTTTAAGTTAAAACGGCTCAAACATGCATTTTAGTCTGTGACTAGATTTAAGCCTTGTCTGAGAAACCGTGAGACTACAATACAAATTGTTTGAGCAACTTAATTTTTTAGATTAATCAACTTAAAATTTTAACTTTGAATTCAAAAATTCAACTTTGTGTTTGTTACCAATTATTAAGTTCTTTTAACTCAATAGTTTGTTAGTTGAACATAATTTAATTTGAAGTTGTCATAACTTAAAAAAAGATGCAAATAGTAAAAAAAATGGTTGAGCCAACACATTATTTGTATGTTGTTTGAATGCTGTTGAGATGTTACTTTATAGTAGGAGATGGTGTGCTGATATGTTCTGTGACCCATTGCATAAAATGTTTAGACTAGTCTTACTAGTCGTTTTTGATAAAACTGGTCATAACTTATTTTAGTTGCATAAAAAAAAATAGATTTTTCTAAGACAGATTGCCACTTGGCTAACTGATAGTTGATCAGACTAGTTCTTAAATTCATTATAAAATCAAAATTGACAATTCTTAATGGAATACTGGATTAGTGTTTATTATAAATGATTTATTCGTGAACAAAGGTTTTCTTTTTCAATGAACGTACCCTCATAATCTTACTTCAAAGAAAAGGTTAATTAATGAAGCCAAATCCAGGAGTTGATTTTAAAAAATGAAAGATTATTGACTGAACATTTAACTTTTTTCAGCAAAGACTTTCAGAGCTTTTCTTTGAGCTTAAAGAAAAAAACAAATGTGAGTTTTGAATTGTGCCAGTGCAATGGAGAAACAAGCTTGCTAATGCAATTCATAATGACGTAATGAGGCCAGGAATATATTGATCGTGTTCTGTGATGTGGACTGATTTTTATTGATTACAACTAAGGGGAGAGAAGATTGATAGTACATTGATTGTTAGGCCATACCTAACCTTTTATGTCACAGCATAGGATGATTTGACATACTGTTGGTGTTTTTACTTTCTTATGTTAAATATTAACAATTTACAGAATTAAGAAAGCCCTTTCTGTTCATACAGGTTAAAAATGAGCAATGAAGAGATAAAAAGAGCCATTCTAGAGATGGATGAGAGGGAAGAGCTGGCTAAAGACATGTTAGAACAGGTGAGTGCTTTGTTGGATTTGTCATTAAGAAAAATCGTTTTTGATTAGTACATTTAATGCTTGTGAGTAAACACTCTGTATGTGTAAATGTATTGTACATTCACAGCTGCTGAAGTTTATTCCTGAGAAAAGTGATATTGATCTTCTGGAGGAACACAAACATGAGCTTGAGCGAATGGCCCGGGCCGACCGCTTCCTGTTTGAGATGAGCAGGTACTGCTAAATGATTGAAGCTTAGATGATAAATGAGCACAATGGTTTTACAAAAAAAAGTGATTTTTAGTGATTTTAGAATAATACAAATGTAAGTTCTTTATCAGAAGATTTATTATTGAATTGCATAAATGACAAAGCAGGCAACAACCCAAGTTTATCAGTGATTTTTAGTTGATTTTGTGATTTATTTATTTTTTTTAGTGATTTTTTTTTCCAGCATATTTTACCTCCAAAAAAACAGGCCACTACAAAAATCTGTAATGTCTAGAATTCCCCAAATTCTCTGTTCAATCTCACATCACATCATACCATGGGAGATCCGTAATTTATCAGAAAATCTATGCAACATGCAAATCCAGAAAAAAATGAATAAGGCCACACACACATACTTTACGCAAGTACATGAATGCAGCCATGATTGAACAGCATGTGTACTTGTATAAACGACATTGACATTTTGCAAAGCAACAACCTGCAAAGTCGTATATGTTTCCTACATAAGTTAAGGTAACTTGGACTTACATACATACAGCAAAAACAAGTGATAGAAGCATTGCTTATGCACATGTAAAATAATGCGATCATCAAACATTAATATATGGAGCTTTCTTTAAATGGTAAGGAAAGAGTTAAGAACCTCACCCCATCCCCATATCTCCTTACTGTAATGTGGACACAAATCTAAGTCTCATTACCGTATTGCCAAAACACAAGCTATATTATACAATAATAATAATAATAATAATAGATTTTATTTATAACACAATTTTAATTCCGAAGAATCTCAAAGTGCTACACAGGAGAACGACAGTAACTACAAAATAATAAAAACGATCAGCACATAAAAGCCTTTCTGAATAAAAAAATAATAATATGATTATTTATCATTGTATTGCATTATTTTTAAACTTGATCTTTAATGTAATACAATTAAATGCCATTGATGATAATGGGAATTCAAAATTTTTTTGTTTCCATTTTGGGATGAAATGTGACCCTGTATGGGATTCACCCGAGTGGCTGAAGCTGAATGATTTTGACTATTTTCTCTCCACCAGAATCGACCACTATCAACAGAGGCTCCAGTCTCTTTTCTTCAAAAAGAAGTTTGCCGAGCGTCTAGCGGAGACAAAGCCCAAGGTTGAAGGTTGGTAGGTTTAGTTGTGATGCTACTGGAGGTGTTTCTTTGCACATTAACGCAGACTCACATTCAACGGATAGAGGCCAGAAACTGTCCTGCAAATATGGGAGAAGTGAATATGAGAGCATGAGTCAGGTCTGGTGTGTTTGTGAGTGTGTGGCTCTTCTACTTGAATTTATCTCCAGTTCAAATAAAGAGCACTGTTTCCACGGAGGCTGTTTTGGAAAGCTGGCACATGTTGAGAGGGGAGAGTCGTTCTCATAAATACTGCTTTTTTTCTTCAAAGAGTTTCAAGCTTTTCATGAAAGAGTCGTGGCGTGCATGTGCTTACAAAGTACTTTGGATGAACATAAGCCAGCCCAAATTCTGGTTCAAGACCTCTCTCTTTTAGCTATCCTTAAAGGGACATTTCACCCCAAAACAAATATATTGTCCTCATTTAACCACCATCACGTCATTCCCTGTGGAACACAGGAGATGTTTTGAAAAATGTTCACGGATTCCATATTGTGATTGACAGCCATAAAATGAACGAAATTTAAATTGAATTGATATTTACTGAAAAGATCACTTGACATATTGATTATCCTCAAATTTATCAGTACACACACTCACCTCTGATATTGACAAATAAAAACTTTGACTTATACTGATTTACACAACCTCAAAGGGAAAAGATAAAGGATGCTAAAATCCCATAGGATGACAAATGTCATGCCATGTCTACAAAACACAAGCAACAAGACTAAGTTGATAGCAGTGTCTAATTAAGCTTTATAGAGAGGAGAGTTTGGGCACCAACCACACAGACAAAACAAATCAACCACTCTGGCCCATCCTTGCACATTAAAATGTGTCAACAGGAAGGCATTTTGAATGTTTTAACATCCAGGCAAAGGAAGTCTAACTTTGGCTAAGATCCTCCGGGAAAACTTTTTTTTTTTTGTGGGAAACTGGCGGCGGGAAAATTGTGGAGAAGCATCAAAGTTGCATGCTCTTTCTTGTTCCCGCTGGAGCGACTGCTGTTATGTAGCTCTGTAATGGGAATTGTGCGGCAAAACTGGAGTTGAGACTAGTTCACACACTCACAAAAACATAGTGAGGTTAAACATCAAGTTTAGTACCAGTATTGTTCAATAATTTCACACTGGGCTGCGAATGGATTCAGTTGTGTAAACCAGAACTGAGAAAAGCAAGAGATAGAGTTCGATTTTCTTCAAAAACGTCTTTGTTGATTCATTTTGACATTACTTTGGGTTCTGATCTTATATAATGAATCGCACTGAATCTTAGATGATTCCGTCATCCAGCTCATTACTAGACCCAGACTAAACCTGCTGACTTATTCCACATTTTCTGCACTTTCTGTGGAATGGAATTACATGAGGTAAAATGAGTTGAAGGTACTACATTCTTATTGGTAGTTGAAAGCATAATCAAATTAGCCAAAATATTTCAGAAACAACATATATGTTGGGGAATGTGTACAAATTTTCTGAACGAAACGTTCCAATTATGCATGAATCTGCTGAACTTTCATGTGGGCCTGTTTATAACTTAAAGGAAAACTTAATTCACCCAAAAATGAATATTCTGTCATCATTTACTTGTCCTCATATCATTCCAAAATCGTATGGCTTATTATGTCAGTAACCAAACAGTTGATTGGCCCATTTTTTTTTTTTTTTTTTTTTTTTTTATAATATGGAAGTCAATGGGGTCCATCAACTGTAAGGTTACCCATATTCTTGTGTTCAGCAATATGTTTCAGTAATATGTAGACATCAGTTACATTTTTGATACATTTCCTCATTTCTTTTCTAGCTATTCTGTGTGCGTCACGTGAGGTGATGAGAAGCAAGCGTCTGACGCAGGTTCTGGAAGTGGTTTTGGCATTCGGGAACTTCATGAACAAAGGACAGAGGGGCAATGCATATGGTTTCAAAGTGTCCAGCCTCAACAAGATCGTGGACACAAAGTCAAGTATAGACAGGTCAGAGGTCAATGAAGAGGTTCTATTTTTAGCTTGTTCAACTTTTTCAATCAAAGCATCTTTTGGCCTTTTCACTGTTATGAATGGATTAATAACACTGGTATATTTGTTTCTTATTTCATTGCTTTAATCTTGAAATAAATCATTATTCTATTTGCATTTTCAACAGGAACATCACCATGTTGCATTACCTGATCATGATCTTTGAGAAGAATTACCCTGACGTCCTCAATATTCAACAGGACTTGTTCAGTGTACCAGAAGCTGCCAAAGTCAAGTGAGTCCCAGCTTGCATATGCACTCACTGTTATCATTATATTGTTTGTGGTGTGCTTAGGCTGTTTTGTGGATCAGTGCATGGTTCGAGTTTTTGTCTTACTGTTACTTTCCCACAGTCTGGCTGAGCTGGAGAAGGAAGTGTTCAGCATCAGGAACGGCCTGAAAGCTCTGGAGGCGGTGAGGCATCCATCATTTATTAAAAAACGTTCTCATCAGAGACACCCCTCAAACATAGCTGACATACTCTTTATTTAATATTTGACTATTAGCTACCTAATGTTTTTCTGATAGCGAAGAATCTTCTAGACATGGAAAAATATGATGCTCAAAACTAGTGGTTGACCGATATTGATTTTTTTGATTGCCGATATCTTAGAGAGCAGGGTGGCTGATATAAAGCCGAAATATTTATCATTTATATTTATTTTACTTAATATTTAATAAACTAGGAATAAATAATTTGAAAATGAAATCAATGAAAAAATATTGCCTACTGAATAAGTAGGAATTACCCAGGAGGAAAGTTTATCAGTAAAAACAAATATTCTGTTGTAAAATGTATTTAGGAGGAGCAAAAAATGAAAAAGATATATATAATAATTTTTCTGTTTACATCAGGAGTTACGATACCAGCAGAGCCAAGCGTGTGATCGGGGAGACAAGTTTGTCCCAGTGGTCAGTGACTTCATCACAGTCGCTAGCTTCAGCTTCTCTGAACTCGAGGAACTACTCAATGAAGCCAAAGATAAGGTAACATCTTCTCTTAATAATTCAGTCACAATAACCTCCAACCTTAAATGTCCAACCTAATAATGCTTTTCCTCATCTCCATTCCAAAAGAAAGGGATTCATTTTAGCCAGATACAATCGCACAAAGGAGTTCCTTGGCAGAGAGAGAGAGAGAAAACAAAAGGCCTGGATTTTCCTTCAGTGCCTAGGGCTGAAAATGTTTTCTCCAACATGAGCTCAGAGTTATTGTTGAGAGCAGAACAGGGTCTTTGAGTGGGTCACAGGAGAGGATTGTAGAGTGGAGCTTGGCGTTTTCAGGATGGGCCCAGCAGGCCTTCCCAACCCCCTTCTCCATCGTTTAGAGCCCTGCCAACCCTGTGCATGGACCGGGGCCTGATATCTTAGAAGGATGAAGGGAGTGGGAGAGAAAGAAAGAAAAAGACTGAGAGAAAAGAGAAGGCTTTGTATACTCTTCCTGGCTCGGCATGATGACTTAAACATCCCGGGGAATCCCGGCAGCCGGTCCTAAATTTCTCAGGGCTTTTTCTCCAGGGGTTTGAGGAGATTTATTTCTTTTGAAATGTGGCTTGGTCTTATCCCCACCCCCACTATGGTATGTCCCCAACTCTCAAGTACATGAAAGAGAAGCATTCTGACAGCCATTGGGAACACTTTAAAGATGTGTGCATGTGAGTGTGTTAGCAATCTATTTTGTGGTGGTGGAAAGTGTGAGTAGGGATGTGTTTTGGTCATCGGGCAGACTGACTTCCGAACTCCATTCCCCATAACTGAACCGTTGCTTTAACCCTTTCCACCATTTTTCAAGTTATTTATTTAGTAATGCCATAAAAGTTTGGAGAGACTTCATGAGAAATGGCTGACCCTGAAGCTCTATGAGCTGTGAGGACACAAAGGCCTCCCTGTGCTTTCCAGACAGATCTACCTCTTCCTGCTTCACTCCAAGGGTCAGAATTCAGTCTCCTGTAAGAAATCCTGTCCCCTGAGGTGGGTTAAAATTAACACAAACACTACGGCTGAGAACAAGGGAGGAGTATTGTCAACACTAGAATGCTGAAGATCTCTGCACTGATAACTTGTGCAGGAGTTGTTGGGACTATCACCACCTGAAGCTACCAGTTATTACTACAAGTTTCTTTCCATAGTCTGCAGATGCAGATCGACAGCTAAATGCTGTGGTGTGACTTGCCGGCTAAAGCTCAGTGGTGGGAAACCAGAATTATTGATTCAGTTTCACGATTAAGTTAAGTCGTCACATTTATTTATATATTGCTTTATACAAAACAGATTGTTTCAAAGCAGGTCTTAATGTTGTAAAATGAATAAATTATGTCACAAAGCAGTTCTAATAGAGTCATTAATTCTGCTCAGTTCTGTTGTCAATTCAGATAAAAAAAATGTCAGTTGCTAAGTTCAATGAATATGAAACAAGTTCAATTTAGCTCAAAACGGCTCTGCAGAAGGCAACAGTGTCATTATTCAGCTCTGTCCAGTTCAATTTTGATTCAATTCAGTTTAATAACAGTCAGTGTTGCAAAGTTAGTGTCATTATCCAGCTCAGTTCGGTTCAAATTTACTTATCATTCAGTGCCAGTGCAGTTAAATCAATAATACTACTATACATTAACTGTTCCCATAAAGGTTGACTCGTTTTGACTTCACATGGAGTATCACTTCTCGTAAGATAATTAGTGGCTTCATTGAGCTGAGAAGACGGAGACAAAGACCTTGGCCAGAATCACAATGAGAGAGATGACAGTTAGAACTGAGATTAATGAGTTCCCCATGGCAAATCTACTGTGGATGAAGACTTGGTATATGCTCTCTTGGCAGACAGATCTTCAAATGGCTTTTGGATCAAGGGTCTTTGACACCTTGATATGCCAAACCACACTAAAAGTGGATTGCCTTTTTGGGTATGTACATTTAGTTCTCCACAAAAGTTCAGCCACAGCATCTGTGTGCAATTCAGTTATGTAGCTCAGGCAGTAACTTATTAAGTCAAGATCGAAACAGCTTTGGAATGTTTGTTCCAAAACTTTAAGCATCCTAATGAGTGCTGTATCAGTTCTAAACAATCATTGCAAGCTTGTGGCCCAATGCAATGATTTTGTCATTTCTGGGCACTCACAGTGAACAGGATTTATCTCCCTGTCTTGGCATCCATGTATATGTTTTGATGGCAAATGTAGCTGGGATTGACAATGCATGGAATATGTAGGATGGAGGAGTATAGAGCCTATAAGATGTCTATGAGATGTCTTTGAGATGTTTAACAGATGTCTTTGAGATGTCTAAAAGATGTCCATGAGATGTCTATGAAATGTCCATGAGATGTCTTGGAGATGTCCATGATATGTCCATGATATGTCCATGAGATGTCCATGAGATGTCCATGAGATGTCCATAAGATGTCTTGGAGATGTCCATGAGATGTCCATAAGATGTCTTGGAGATGTCTTGGAGATGTCCATGAGATGTCTAGGAGATGTCTTGGAGATGTCTATGAAATGTCCATGAGATGTCCATGAGATGTCTTGGAGATGTATATGATATGTCCATGAGATGTCTAGCAGATGTTTTGGAGATGTCCGGGAGATGTCTGGGAGATGTATATGAGATGTCTAGCAGATGTCTTGGAGATGTCTGGGAGATGTATATGAGATGTCTATGAGATGTCTAGGAGATGTTTTAGAGATGTATATGAGATGTCTAGGAGATGTTTAAGAGGTGTATATAAAATGACTAAGTGATGTCTAAGAGATGTCTATGGTACAAAAGCTGTTACTGGGCAGGTACCCTTTCAAAAGTTACCAACATGTACCAGTTAGGGATTAATATGTATATGTGTACATTTTTGAAAGGGTAGCCCCAGTTTTTTTGAGAGTGTGTATTACCCAGCCGTAGCCAATAGCTACCTTCTCAAGCATGCTACACAATAAAATATCCAATTCACAGGTTGCCCCATATTTTGCATTTTTTTTCCTCTTCATTCCTTTCCACTCATTTGAGTTTCTTTGCTTTTTCTCAGCCTAAGTACACACTTATCCTCATTAGGTTTTCACTCTCCTCTCTTTCCTCTTCACTCCAGTTCTCCAAGTCTCTGAAGCATTTTGGAGAGGAGGAAGGTCGCATGCAGCCAGATGAGTTCTTTGGAATCTTTGACATCTTCCTGCAGTCGTTCAGCGAGGCCCGACACGACCTGGAGAACATGCAGCGACGCAAGGAGGAGGAAGAGAGGAGAATACGCATGGAGGCCATGGTACAATACACATTTACTGAAATAACAATACTCAAAATACACACAGAGATGTTTACAGAATCCAGAGATAAAGTTCATCTGGATAATTTAACACTAGCTAAGAGGCTCTTCTGTCTTTGCAGCCTCTAATCTTTAACAGCTGGTTTTCTTGAGCTGTAACATGCCTTTTTTATTATTTTATGTTCCTTAAGGTTTACTTATATTGTTGGTAAAGATTTTTGCACAAAAATGGGGCTTTCACCTTTAAGGCTTCTCAGTAAACGGCCACTGGATCGCTGACGTCAATGCCTAGAAAAAAGTATCAATGACTGTCCCATCCAGTACAGTTACCCTTGCTTCACCTTTCAACAGTTTCTTTGTGAACCCTACAAAACAATGTGCAGTGAAATGCTCCAATCACACACATAATCCTCTGACACAATCCAGGACGTTGTTAACTCTTTCCCCACCAATGACTGCATTTTTTGTCATTTATGAGACCATGCTTCCCAGCAATTGACGCCATGTTTTCACTGTAATATGGTAGGGGGCGCTATTACGCATCTTCTGAAAGAGTGCAGAATCTCTGGATCAAAACTAGGGGAAAAAAGCAGAAACAAATGATAAAAGCATTGCTTATGCATGTTGTAGTCTTTGAAAAAAAGCGATTGTCTCAGATTTTTGTTCAAAATGTTGCTTTTTTTAATAAAAATATCCGTATTCAAGTGTTGAGCAGAGATGCAAAAACTGTCTAAACTGGATGTGTGAAAGCCAATGTTCCAAAAAAATTGCAACCACATCCATTGACATGACCAGTGGTGCAAAGATGTAAATTGGTCTCTTGCTTCAGAGGCAGTCGTATCCAGATATACTTGCCATTGTGATGTCAAACAAGCGGCTTTTGGAACTTGGTTTAAATAAATGTTTTTTTTTTTGTTTTTTTTTTTTTTTTCATTTTAAGCTAGGATGTTTTAATGGTTCAATAATATCCTTCATGTCATGATGACACCTTAAAAAAATTGCTGCAATTAAATAACATAATATTATGCATGGCTTTTCTACAGGGTTCTTTCTCCTTTCCCCCAACTTCTCAATTTTCAGCCTCATGTGAAACAACACACAAATCCATCTAGATTATCTAATAAATCATAACTGTTAGGACATGAAAATGCACAGCTTTGTTACTTTTACCATGTACATGAAGTTTCATGCATGCACTTCAACAAACACATTTCTCACACATGCTGTATGATGGAAACCATTACATACGTGATGACAGCAGCGATGTAGTCGATAAGCCCTGGAGTGATTGGTAGCAGGACCCAGATGCAGATTTATTTGTAGTAGTCACTCATGAGACCATGAATCACCTCAGAACAGCTCTGCCATATTACAATAGCAAATTTTTCGAGATTGACCGCTATCATATGAATAGGATATCCACTGATTAGTGTTAATATGCACTATATGATGCTGATATCCTGTATGATCACAGCTATTTGACATTGTCTCTGTTCATTTATCCATCCCAGCTGAAGGACCAGCGGGAACGAGAGAGACGAGTGAAGAAAAGCACGGGCGGCAGTGTGTCAGAGGAGGTGGGAGAGTTCGATGATCTTGTGTCGGCGCTTCGCTCAGGTGAAGTCTTTGACAAGGACTCGAAACTTAAACGCAACCGCAAGCGCTCTGTCAACCAGCTGGTGGATGGAGGCGGTCGTGAAAGACCAGTCACCAAGGTGAACTATTGACCCCAGTGAATACAGTCAAAAGGAGACCAGACTTTCTATATTCACAGACTGACGGGGAACTCTCCTGAAATGTTGTACACTGCCCTATATTTTTAATTTTGCTCAGACCAGTAATAAGTGACAAGCTCAAAGATGGACAGGCTCACTGTAAAATAGTCTGGACCTATGTGAAGGATAGCCTGCGATCTCTCTCTCTCTCCTCTTGTTTCTGCTTCTCTGTCTTCCTTCCTCAAACTGACATCTTACTATTGGTTTTTGTGGCCAAATGCACAACCTGATGTCCAACAAGTTCAAGAAGAGCAGTCTGGCGCTGCGAGGTCTCACAATACAAGAAGGATCACTTGTCGAGTCCATTCTGTTCATTCTAATAACCAGCCAGGGTTATTGTCCTTTCTCAGCCGCCCGTTCCCTTGCTCTAACTTTGGGAGATTGAAAGAAAGTCCCATTTTTGGAAATCTGGTAACTCTAAACTTCGGATCCAACTGTGCTTTTTGATTTAAAGGATGCAGCTGGTGCTTATTAAACATGAAAACGGAGATAAAAAAGGAAATATTGATCAAAGCTAGATGTTGGGATTACCGCATATGAAATGTAACACTGTGGATGCAGCCTTACAGGTTGGGATACTCATTCCTCAAGTGCCTCTACACATTAACAGCATCCGAGGACCTCCTGGATGGAGATTCAGACGAGAGAACAACACTTACAGAGAGACACAGAGAATAATACAAAACCGGAAGAATTATGACATTATGAATGCAGAAATTCGAGCTCCTTTACATACATTGTGTCAAACAGTTAAAAGAGCCCATAGGATTGTCATGGCATTTATGTATTTAAATGTAGAAGCAGACCCACTCTCATATTTCATGTTTATTTGTGTTTTGCGCTTCTTTTTTTTAACGCTTCAAGGTACACCAAAGAAACACAATAATACATCTCCATCAGGTTGTTACTGGAATACTTTTGTGGCCTTGAATTGGTCATAAATGCTCTTATCTGTCCTCTACAACCGCAGCTTTTATCCAAAATGCTCTTAGGTTGCATTCTAGGAAGGAAGGGACAATGACGTTTTGTTTAAAGAAGTGGTTAGCAATGAGCAGGTACACCATGTGTCTTTTTCAGGTTAACATACTGAACCTTTGGGCCTTGATTATATTACACAGAATGATGCCTCACATATATCTAAATGTTTATTAAGAAACACTAGGTACACATACTGCTATTTTCCAGGTCAGAAAAAAAAAAGAAAAAAAAAAGTTGTCTCCTAAATCTCAGAGATTTCCAGCGAGCTCCACTGAATTTCAGACTTAGACCTTTTAACTCGAGGACAACATTATGTAACCCACTTTGGTTTTCTTGTTTATTATATATTGTGCATATTTTTTAAACATGTATATTAAGTAGCTGTAGTCAGGACAAAGGTTGCAGATGTACACAGAATGACCTTGTAGTTGGCATGATATGGCAGAGAGAAGACACCAGACGAAGGCCACTGATTTGGATACAGACACACATGTGAAGGAGTGCAAACATCTAAAGAAGGGATGTAGAGTCCACTGAGATGGTCATTATGCATTGAAAGCTTCTTTTTTTCTCAAGAGGCATCCTACTGTTTTCAGTACAGCATGCGACAGGCCTCCTGTCATCGGTCCATACGGGGTCACAGCGGGCGTTCTGTATAAGTTGATTGTGTTGATCTTTTAAGAGACGGTTAAATATGGACACAAATGGTGCTAATTTTCCATTTTTGTGGGTACAGCTCTGCGCCCCCTGACCCTGCTTAAGAAACAAGATGGGTGTCTGTATGAGAGAATGTCCATATTTCGTTGAGCCAGTGGGATAATTTATTAACAGTCCACAAAAACACAAGTTTCAACGCTAAGCTTGCAAGTGCCATTACAAAGGGCCAGTGCTGTCATTCTCTCTTTTCTCACTTGCATCAGCTCATTATGTGTACTTATTTAGATTTAATAGTTGAAAGGTGTATATTTATGTATATTTTGTCAATGGTGTACCTATATACCAAACTGCAGTCCCATCTGTTTTAGGTCACATGTTTCGTGACTAATGACTTGATCACTTATTACGAGTCCGTATGATTTGTACAACAGTTGTGTGCTTAAAATCGTTTTGGTTTGAGTTGAAAAGAGCACAGAGGGTTGTCTAGGACATTTAGAAAAAGACAATTATTGCCTATTTAAATCTGAACGTTTCAGTTAGCTTAACTGTAATTAGTTTGATTGCACTTCTTAAGGGTTCCCCATGGAGATCTTACGGCAAAGTCCTAAAGCTTGAGCCGATTCATTTGAGATCACGCACAATTAGGAATGTGGGTTTGCACAATTTACTGTTCAGGGCGCACCGAAATGAATACGAAGGCATGTACTTTGTTGGACAATTTTATAATCTTACATCTGATTAATTATCTAAAAAAAGATGATCCCCTTGCCAAATTAATATCGGGGTGTCTTGGGCTATTTTATTTCCTTTACGTCTTTATTGTTCACGAGAGGACTGGTTTTGCAGACACCTTGGTGTTCTGTCTTTCCAGATCCACGGAGTATTCGAATCTTCAGTATTATTATTATTTTGTATTATTATTATTTTTTTGTATGGATGTATGTATATTTGGTCATTGATTGTCCAAAAACAGAAAGGAAAAGATGTAGCTATAGTTGCTTGATGCACTTTTTTGTAGGACAAACTTTTCCTGCACCACAAACCTGAGGAGCCAAAGGCTGATAAAAAAAAAAATATATTAAAATTTAAGTATATTTTTGTAGTTAAGAAATCAGGCCTTCGTAAATAGGTGTAAATGTATCCAATAATCCAAGTTCCATTTTTTTTTTTTTATAACACTAAACCTTTTGTTGGATTGAATATTGATAGATATGATATGGGCCGTGATATGAAGGGTAAAGAAAATTGATTGTTTATCTTCTATACATGTTATAACAAAGTAATAATAAGACAGTCATTGTAATTAAACTGCATCTGAGTACAGCAAGAAAAACTGCCTAAATGTATCACTCACTTTTATATCTAGATATTTTTGAAAGAGAATGTTTTGCCTCACACTTCTGCTTGGTCCAATAATGCACTTGATGTTTTCCCTATTGGCTCGAGTTGTGCATAGGTGTTTCTTTGATAATACCGGTGTATTATTATTATTATTATTATTATCTGTGACATGAAACGCTCCACCCCTGATTTTGAGGTTGTATCGGTGCCAAATGCACACTTTTAAAGGCTGATTTGACACAATAGATGTATAGTTCTCAAATCTTTTGTACACCATCATAGAAAGAAGAAAAGGTCAAATTAAAGTCTGAAGAATGTGGAAATTACTTTTTTCCCTGTAAATTGAAGCTCTATTTATTTAGTTTGCTATATTTTGTATGTATACACAACATTATGACAGAAGTGGTATAAATATAACTATATAGTGATTGATATTTGTCAGATAGTTTGTATGAGAATGGCAAGCCAGGAATGGGCAACTTCAGTCCTGAACGTCCAGTCGAGTTCAGATCCAACCCAATCCAGTCTGTGGCTTTCTAGTGATCGTGCAGAGCTTGGTTGGCTTGTTCAGGAGTGTTTCGGTGAAGTCTTCAAGACATCAGAAGTTGCCCATCCCTGATTTATATATTATGGTTCGACCCTCAAACCCTCCTGACCCCCTTTCCATGTGACATTTTGTAGAGTAAAAATAAACTTGTTTCACTGACATCTGCACTTTTTTTTTTTTTTTTTTTTTGAGTTTCACTCCTGTACAGCTGGCTCTTAAATCACTCATAATATCCCAGGCAAACAGTCTTCCTTTCATTCAGTGATGGCGGTTCTCACAGATGAAGAAGTTGTTTCTCACGGTGTAACAATGCCCTCTTCTGAACAAACTGCAGTGTCCGGGCCAACATTAGCAAGTCAGTTTATATGCATGACTTTACAGTAATAAGTTAAATAATTCTATGTATCCATTACAATTGACCAAACACATCAGGTGGATCTGTCATTCAAACATTTTATTATTGCAGTAAAAATATGGAGCGAATTCTACATTGTAAATTTTAGCAATTTGATCAGAAAATTATAATTCTGACGAATGCTGGCGGCCCGTCCGGTACACCGCTTCACAGAAATTCTCTGCTTGGTTCATGAAATAAAAAATAAAAAACTGGTATGCACATCCCAAACACCCAGATTGGGCTCAGGTGCAGGACATCAAAATAACATAAACAAAAAAAGAAAAGTGAAGTCCGCACACTGCATGCTACTCAAGATAAATGTATTAAAAGCACAACGTTTCGACCATAAGGTCAGTGTGTGGACTTCACTTTTCTTTTTTTGGTTCATGAAATAAACCACAACAATCCAATCAATTCATCATGGACAAAACCAAGTCCTGCCCTACAAATTTTCTAGTTCAAGAAGTTGTTTCACTTAGATATACGTCACGATAGAAAAGAGAATACTAGTGCATCATCGGTTTCATGCCGACTTTAACCACTGACTTTATTTCAGGCATTTAACCCCGAACCCACTGACATCAGGTCAATGGAACCGGCTAAAATGATAACTCCTCCAGGTTTTTACAATTTCCAGTCATATGTATTTTGTTTTAAAGGGATAGTTACATCATTTACTCAACCCTTGTGTTGTTCCAAACCTGAATGCACTTTTTGTTCTTTATATTTTTTAAACAACACTAAACCCTATTGACTTTCATTATATGGGAAAACAAACAAAAAAATGACCACAGTCATTTTTCAAAACATCTTTTTTTTTTAAAGGTGAAACATTCCTTTAAATCAAATGAATAACCAGACCACAGTTTTGCTCAATTTTTGCTCAGGTAGGCTAAACCTTTTCAGAGCAAAATAGGTATCCTCATAGAAATACTGCTCATTATCATTATCAAAATAAATCTAGACCAAAATATAGTATTCTTTGTGTTAAGTAAATGATTCCTGCTCAAGTAAATCACATTTCATTAGCTCAATTAGTGGATCATCTAGAGGCATCTGAAGGCACATTCTGCTGGAGAAAAACTGACGTCGCTCTAGAGAGAAGAACTAAGGTAAGATGTGCGTTCTTTAGGAGTCGGCTCAGCGATGGAAATCTCCTCTCTGCCCACCCGTCTTGCTGAGTAACTTGATGTCAGTGATGATAATGTCCCGGCTGACTGACTTGCACATGTCGTAGAGAGTTAGCGAGGCGACTGTAACGGCGCTCAGAGCCTCCATCTCCACTCCTGTGCGGCCCGTGGCTTGGCAGGTCGCCTTCACGATGACGGCATGTGCTTCTTCCAGCGGCTCGATGGTAACGGAAACGTGGTCCAGAGGAAGCGGGTGACAGAGGGGAATGAGCGATGAGGTCTGCTTGGCACCCATGATGCCCGCTAGCTGTGCTACCGCTAGGGCATCGCCCTTGGCGAGCTGGTTGACGCACACCAGATGAAAAGCTTTTGGACCCAGGATGACTTTACCACAAGCTGTGGCTGTGCGACAAGTCACCGCCTTACTGCCCACATTAACCATGGAGGCTTTACCCTGGGCATCAGTGTGGGTCAACCGATCAGAGGTTCCATCAAAGCTGGACGATTGTGCGTCTGTATGTGGCGTTTTCAAATCGAACCCTGTTTTTTTGTGGCAGTGGCGTGCAAACTGCAGGGATGAATCTCTAAATCTGTCCGTCGAGAGTAGGGCACTGAGAAGGGGGACAGGAGCCGATGTTTTGGGCTGTCGCTGTGTTGGGCGAGACCTCCAGGGAAACATGTGTGTAACAGGGGGTTTTGAGGCTCCGGGATTCACCTGGCGATGAGATTCGGTCATCGCGTCACTGCAAAGTGCCAATGAGGTTGTGCGCATGTGTCTCAGAGTATTAATGCTCATCATGGGATTATCCTTTCTATGAAAATGAGTCAAGCCTTGTGCATCATCAACAAAAGTGCTTGTGTCGTCCTGATGGACATGACTAGTGTAGTGTGGTAAAGAAGAGGTTGCTGGATCAGTGCTGTGGATGAGTGGAAGAGGCCAGCTGTGATCTCCACCTGTGAACAAGGACACACACATTCATACTGAACTTCTGAATGTCAATCCTCCACTGCTGGAAATGTGGGAAATGGATACATATTTACCTGAGGGAACAGGGGTGGCTAATTAACAATAAATGTTGGTTGTTGGTAGGGGTGTGTGTCTTGTGCGATCTATAATTGTTGTTTTAATGATGTGGAAGCTGGAATCATTGAGTACTGTATGTCACTAGCTTTGTGCAGATAGTGATTCATCTTTTATGAATAGTTTAAATATTGGTGTCAGGGATAATGTGTGAGCCAGGAGACTGTGGCGTGAGCTTAGCTTAAATGTGTGAGGATTCTCAATTGAACCAAGTAGCAGTCTATTTTTGCTCCATTTTGCCAACTAAAATAGTTGCTAATAAAGCTACAGCAGTACATAGTGATGGGAGGAACTGAAACAATGGCGTCATAAAATGATTCATCATTGTTTTGAAGCGTTTGAAACGCCACACGCTGGTGACCTCTGCTGGGCAGAACTGTGCAAATGCAGCAAAACCTCAACAATCTCAGTGAATCAGCATAATTCACGGCTACACAGAAATCATTATTATTTGTCAATATGGCACACCCCTAGTTCATCAAAAAATACATATTTTTATGGAAAACAAAAATACAGACAGGTTGCTTGTGCGGAGTTGCATTCAAATGCATTCAAATCACTCTTTTGTTTATCACATACTACATGCAAAAAATAATAATAATACTGTTTTGTTAATTTGACTGGCATGTACTTTGCAAACTATTTTTTCTGCTTTGACAAACTTAACCCTTAAACTAACCCTTAACCCTGTGAGTGAAAACAGAAGCAGAGCGAGTGATGTGGGAAGTGCATTACGTACAGCTGTCACCCACCAATGAGGATCATCGGCCTGTTCTTCATCTGAGATATATTCAACATCCCTGAAGAAAAAAAAGAGAGAAAGTCATATTCAGTTTAAAAAAATACATGATGATGTACGTAGACATGACATAAGAGTGTGTGGCTGTGTACAAAATCACCCCCTATACCCTCATTCACTATTCCCTACATTAGTTCACTAATATAGTCCACTTGAAGGAGTGAATGAAAACTAGTGAGTGAATTCGGACACTGAGTGAGCCGGAAGTGCTGCTGCTTTTGCATAGTTTGAGCTTGCCGTTTAATAATTTTTTGCAAGATTGGCAGCTCCAGTAGTAATAAAAATATTTATCTTGAACTAGCATGTATAAACTTTAATTAAACAATGTAATAATCAACTTAAACATGAATGTATACCTGTATGATTACTCTGTACCTACATTGGACCAGCGGTATGGAAAATGGATGGATGATTGAGCTGCGACGCCATCTTCTGGTCAGATGCGGGAATTCATTCAACGCACGACTCTCACAGTGCATGATGGGTATTCTCTAGCCCTTGAGTATACATTGGTTGTACATTCGTTATTGCGGTGCATTGTGGGATTGAATAAGTGAGCTCGATAACGTCCACTATGGTTTTGGACACCACTACAACTGGCTGTTCCCTCAAATAGTGGGTATGGGTATGGGGGCGATTTCAGACACAGCCTGTGTGTGTGTGTGTGTGTGTGTGTATGTGTGTGTGTGTGTGTGTGTGTGTGTGTGTGTGTGTGTGTCTTTACCTGCATGCTGTTTCTTCTTCCTCCCGACTGCTGCCCCTATGATGTGCAGTAGTTCCTCTTCAGGGGCTCCCGAGCGCAGAATATCCCTCAAAGACACCTCTGAATTCCCAAACAAGCAAACCTAATAGCATGCCAACACACACACATATATATATAAAACACAGAGTAGATAACTGGGTGAGAAGCATAAAGGTGTGTAAGGAACATCAAACACAACACGTACCTTCAGGTTGCCATCGGCCGTGATGCGCAGGCGGTTACAGGAACCACAGAAATGGTCTGACATGGAAGTAATGAAGCCCATCTGGCCTCGAAATCCTGGTACTCTAAACGCCTGTGAACGCAATACACAGAAATACACACATGAGGGCTGATACTTCACGATTCAAGATTGTGTGGTGGATTTTTAATAGATAAAATAGTTAACTGTATATTAAACTAACCATGTTTCTAACATCTAACCTTATTTCTCTTTTCAGGCCTAACATGATAACACTTTGAAACACAATGTACTAAAATGTTCTGTCCTGTTTTTTAATGTTGCATGTTATGTTGCCATACCCCTTTGACTTGGTTGTGTGAGTGTAAAAATAACAAATATGGGAAATGAAACTAGACAAATGACTAGAACCTTGTGATTAACAATGAAGTAATCATTAAAACAAAGTTTGCTTTACCTAGTAACAGAAGGGTTTGCATATGAAGAACCAATCAAATTCATATCATTTTGCCATACCTCCCTATTCTATAAAAACTGTTGTATTCGTGTTAGCTGGTGGGATTCTCAATGGAATTTGTCTGAGATCCTCCGGCCTTGCTTCTTCTTGGGGGAGATTCTCTGAGAACTGCTCGAGAGATCCTCTGGCTGTGATTAAAGCATTTAGAGGACATTTGCTGAAGTCTGTTTGTCGATTATTCCTGCGCAGGAAGTAAGCTAGTTAGGGGAACAAGTATTAGCACCCAGCCGACGACGATGTGTAGACGCGCTAAAGTATAGGATTAGCACCCAGCCGACGTCGGTGTGTAGACGCACTAGAGTATAGGATTAGCAGCCAGCCGACGTCGGTGTGTAGACGCGCTAGAGTATAGGATTAGCACCCAGCCGACGTCGATGTGTAGACGCGCTAGAGTATAGGATTAGCACCCAGCCGACGTCGATGTGTAGACGCGCTAGAGTATAGGATTAGCACCCAGCCGACGTCGATGTGTAGACGCGCTAGAGTATAGGATTGGCTATAGGATTAGCACCCAGCCGACGTCGGTGTGTAGACGCGCTAGAGTATAGGGTTAGCACCCAGTCGACGTCGGTGTGTAGACGCGCTAGAGTATAGGGTTAGCACCCAGTCGATGTCAGTGTGTAGACGCGCTAGAGTATAGGATTAGCACCCAGCCGATGTCGATGTGTAGACGCGCTAGAGTATAGGATTAGCACCCAGCCGACGTCGGTGTGTAGACGCGCTAGAGTATAGGATTAGCACCCAGCCGACGTCGGTGTGTAGACGCGCTAGAGTATAGGATTAGCACCCAGCCGACGTCGATGTGTAGACGCGCTAGAGTATAGGATTAGCACCCAGCCGACGTCGATGTGTAGACGCGCTAGAGTATAGGATTAGCACCCAGCCGACGTCGATGTGTAGACGCGCTAGAGTATAGGATTGGCTATAGGATTAGCACCCAGCCGACGTCGGTGTGTAGACGCGCTAGAGTATAGGGTTAGCACCCAGTCGACGTCGGTGTGTAGACGCGCTAGAGTATAGGGTTAGCACCCAGTCGATGTCAGTGTGTAGACGCGCTAGAGTATAGGATTAGCACCCAGCCGATGTCGATGTGTAGACGCGCTAGAGTATAGGGTTAGCACCCAGTCGACGTCGGTGTGTAGACGCGCTAGAGTATAGGGTTAGCACCCAGTCGATGTCAGTGTGTAGACGCGCTAGAGTATAGGATTAGCACCCAGCCGACGTCGATATGTAGACGCGCTAGAGTATAGGATTAGCACCCAGTCGACGTCGGTGTGTAGACGCGCTAGAGTATAGGGTTAGCACCCAGTCGATGTCAGTGTGTAGACGCGCTAGAGTATAGGATTAGCACCCAGCCGACGTCGATGTGTAGACGCGCTAGAGTATAGGATTAGCACCCAGCTGACGTCGGTGTGTAGACGCGCTAGAGTATAGGATTAGCACCCAGCCGACGTCGGTGTGTAGACGCGCTAGAGTATAGGGTTAGCACCCAGTCGACGTCGGTGTGTAGACGCGCTAGAGTATAGGATTAGCACCCAGCCGACGTCGATGTGTAGACGCGCTAGAGTATAGGATTGGCTATAGGATTAGCACCCAGCCGACGTCGGTGTGTAGACGCGCTAGAGTATAGGGTTAGCACCCAGTCGACGTCGGTGTGTAGACGCGCTAGAGTATAGGGTTAGCACCCAGTCGACGTCAGTGTGTAGACGCGCTAGAGTATAGGATTAGCACCCAGCCGACGTCGATGTGTAGACGCGCTAGAGTATAGGATTAGCACCCAGCCGACGTCGGTGTGTAGACACGCTAGAGTATAGGGTTAGCACCCAGCCGACGTCGGTGTGTAGACGCGCTAGAGTATAGGATTAGCACCCAGCCGACGTCGATGTGTAGACGCGCTAGAGTATAGGATTAGCACCCAGCCGACGTCGATGTGTAGACGCGCTAGAGTATAGGATTAGCACCCAGCCGACGTCGGTGTGTAGACGCGCTAGAGTATAGGATTAGCACCCAGTCGACGTCGATGTGTAGACGCGCTAGAGTATAGGATTAGCACCCAGCCGACGTCGGTGTGTAGACGCGCTAGAGTATAGGATTAGCACCCAGCCGACGTCGATGTGTAGACGCGCTAGAGTATAGGATTAGCACCCAGCCGACGTCGATGTGTAGACGCGCTAGAGTATAGGATTAGCACCCAGCCGACGTCGATGTGTAGACGCGCTAAAGTATAGGATTAGCACCCAGCCGACGTCGGTGTGTAGACGCGCTAGAGTATAGGGTTAGCACCCAGCCGACGTCGGTGTGTAGACGCGCTAGAGTATAGGGTTAGCACCCAGTCGACGTCAGTGTGTAGACGCGCTAGAGTATAGGATTAGCACCCAGCCGACGTCGATGTGTAGACGCGCTAGAGTATAGGATTAGCACCCAGCCGACGTCGATGTGTAGACGCGCTAGAGTATAGGATTAGCACCCAGCCGACGTCGATGTGTAGACGCGCTAGAGTATAGGGTTAGCACCCAGCCGACGTCGATGTGTAGACGCGCTAGAGTATAGGATTGGCTATAGGATTAGCACCCAGCCGACGTCGGTGTGTAGACGCGCTAGAGTATAGGGTTAGCACCCAGTCGACGTCGGTGTGTAGACGCGCTAGAGTATAGGGTTAGCACCCAGTCGATGTCAGTGTGTAGACGCGCTAGAGTATAGGATTAGCACCCAGCCGATGTCGATGTGTAGACGCGCTAGAGTATAGGATTAGCACCCAGCCGACGTCGGTGTGTAGACGCGCTAGAGTATAGGATTAGCACCCAGCCGACGTCGGTGTGTAGACGCGCTAGAGTATAGGGTTAGCACCCAGCCGACGTCGGTGTGTAGACGCGCTAGAGTATAGGGTTAGCACCCAGCCGACGTCGGTGTGTAGACGAGTATAGGGTTAGCACCCAGCCGACGTCGGTGTGTAGACGCGCTAGAGTATAGGATTAGCACCCAGCCGACGTCGGTGTGTAGACGCGCTAGAGTATAGGATTAGCACCCAGCCGACGTCGGTGTGTAGACGCGCTAGAGTATAGGATTAGCACCCAGCCGACGTCGGTGTGTAGACGCGCTAGAGTATAGGGTTAGCACCCAGCCGACGTCGGTGTGTAGACGAGTATAGGGTTAGCACCCAGCCGACGTCGGTGTGTAGACGCGCTAGAGTATAGGGTTAGCACCCAGCCGACGTCGGTGTGTAGACGAGTATAGGGTTAGCACCCAGCCGACGTCGGTGTGTAGACGCGCTAGAGTATAGGGTTAGCACCCAGTCGATGTCAGTGTGTAGAAGCGCTAGAGTATAGGATTAGCACCCAGCCGATGTCGATGTGTAGACGCGCTAGAGTATAGGGTTAGACTCGGCCGACGTCGACTGTAGACGCGCTAGAGTATAAATATTATAGGACGTAGTTACGTTTAGGGAAAAATCTACAACAATTGCAGAAGGAATGTTTCGATAAAAGCTTGTCGGCCTATTAATAACATGAGAAAGTTACAAAACATTTACAGACCAATGGATAATAACTGCACAGTAACTGGAAATAACCTCAGCAATGAGCCAAAACAATGCTCCAATGAGAATTTAGCATTGAGAATGATTCATGGCCAGTGATTTATTTATCAGTCTGGAGCTGGGCTGACCTTGGCTGTGTCGGTTTCCTCTCCAGGCACAGGTTCCAGATTGGGCCATTTTTGCTTTATACAGTCCAGCATCTCCTGAAAGCTCACCATCATCTTGAAGTTCCATCTGTTACCTACAGAGACAGCCAATGTGTGTTAAGACGCTTAAACAACATTCAACTGCTTTACATTTTTCTATGGTTTCTCCAAACGGATTAAATGGCAGATCATGTTCATTAACATTTTGATTATTTCTTTTCTAGAAAGAAAGAGATTTTCACCTGGAGCCAAATTGCGTTGGGGTAAAAATGACTTTAGAAAGATGGCAGCATCATTATATTATTTCTACACAGAGATTGGTAGATCTATTAGTAAAATCTGTTTACTTTAGCAATCTTTGTTGCATTATATGCCAACGGTGAGAGTTCAAAAATGGGAAAAAGCACTTCTTGTGTTTTTCCCCCAAAGGCTCCAAATCGCAGGTGAAAATTGTAATTTGACCCCACTCTACAAAATAGTGGATTACCCCATAAATATACATCCATGACATTTAATATTTTGACTTTTGTCACTACTTTTCTTCAGAAATAAAACCAAAAACTATGAGCCGGGGTAGTGGAATGACCCTTTACTTTTAAAAGGCAAAGTGTGAAGAAAGATATTAATATTTAACTCAAACTTGGAGTGTTTCACTACAACTGCAGCTTCAAAACAAGAAAGAAAATTAATCTAAAATGTCATAGTTTGTTAATTAATTTTCTCCAGTGCTTATCTCAACCTTTCTGAACCTTGATCACAGTATCTAGTCAGTTTGCTATTGGAGTGATTGCTGTAGTATTGAACCTCCAGGGCAAGAACCAGAATCCATTTGAAACTTGTTTCTGCACATTGTTAACCCAATTTAGTGGTGAATATGACTTAAATGATTCTTGGCCTAAAACATCTCCAGAATGTGGACTGTGTTACATGTGTTATGAAAATAAATCCTGAGGAAAACAAAGTCTCACTGACCTGGAAAGATAATACTCTGCACTACTAATACGATTAGAGAACTGGGGCAGAAACTGCAACCTTTACAACCGTGCCAATTATCCTACAACCTGTAACAAGTGCACAATGAAGACTTCTCTCTTTGACTTTAGCATAATCTTACCATCAAACGGCATGTACTCAATGAATCTCACATCCAATGGTTTCCTCTCTGTCAGTGACACAAAGTCAATCAACTCGTCTTCATTCAGACCTCTCATGACCACACAGTTCACCTGAGAACAGAGTTATATAGTAGCATGTTTTCCATACTATAGAAGTTAATGAGATCCATCAACTGTTTGGTTACCCATTTTCTTCAAAATATCTTCTTTTGTGTTCAGCAGAAGAAAGAAATTCATACAGGTTTGAAACAACTTGAGGGAGAGTAAATGATGACAGAATTTTTGGGTGAACTTTAAGAAAATTAATATTAACAGCAAACTTTTTTGGGTGTTGCTAGAAAGGTAGTAATAAATGCCCTGAAGTGAGTTTACGTATCTCCAGCATTTGGTTACTTTTAACAATGACAGTATTTAACACTGTTTTCTAGAACGTTTGCACCTTTTTGAAGCTGTAACCTTAGACATTGATCATTTCATACATCACAAGGGATTCTAAAATCCCATGTTTTGAGAAAGGTACATTACCTTGACTGGATTGTAGCCCATGTCAATAGCCTCTTCAATGCCTTCCCTCACTTTATGAAACCCTGCAGGTGGCACCAATATTGAGTGTCAATTAGAAAGTATTGTAGGCGAGACCATTTACAATAATGTGTGACTTTCACAGCTTCAGCTAAATTCCATAGCCATATATATTTCAATCTATTTTCTAGTAAAAACATGCAGTCTCTGAAATGGTTGTGTCAGTTAGTTGTCACAGTACTGCTATTGTAAAGCTTAAATACTTGGCATTACAAGTTTATTAATGAATGATTAAAATACCCTTCAAAGTCTGACAAAAATGTTTCACTGGACCGCTTCTAATTAGAACATGTTAATTTAGCGAAGACAAACGTTTTGACACAATGTAACAAGACTTAAATTGGGTTAGAGTTATGAAAGAAATCCTACTGATAGAAGTTACACTGTGCACTTTCGTTTTTCTGCAATGTGTTTTGATTCTGAAATGAGAACATGGAGCTTTTATACTGACTATACATCTTCATAATCCTGTTGTTAATAATTTTCTATGCTTGAGATCAATAATTATAAGGCATAAAAAATTAATTTAATTTATCTTTTAATCATATGAAATTTAAAAATAAAAAATGTCAAACAAAGTGCTGCACAAAAAAAGGTTTTAATAATAATTTTTTATTATTATTATTATTATTATTAGTGCTAGTAATATTATTACATTGAGACATAGCTTAATTCTACAGTACAACAGCAATATATTTCTGTACCAATTTCAATTTTATTTTATTTTATTTTGACAGGTTGCCGTGAAGACATTTGAGTTTCTGTGCGTTTATGATATGACGATAGTTTTTCTCAAATGAAATGGTAAAATGCAAATGAAGAGACTCCGGAGATGAAGTTCATGCATTCATGTCCTCATATAGAGAGGCGGAAGAGGCTGAAAACACTGCAAGCGTCACGCGAGCTTCAGTGTGTGTGTGTGTGTGTGTGTGTGTGTGTGTGTGTGTGTGTGTGTGTGTGTGTGTGTGTGTGTGTGTGTGTGTCAAATGAAACCATTCATTCACACACACAGAGACACGCAGAACATGCGGGATTCATATTTAAATTGTATTTTTGCAGTTTAATATTCACAGACACTAGTCTATATCACAATTTGATGTAAGTGTACTGACCTACTTTTTATTTATTCATCCAAAATTTTACAAATTCCATGAAATTCCGCGTTATCCAGTAAATTCCGTTTTTATATCTGGATTCCATTTAGCATAGGAAAGCATAGTTCCTTCATCCAGGACACCTCATGCTGTCTATCTGCACCTATCTACATCCGTCCTGGAGGAACACAAACTCTGTTCGGATATAGGTGTTATATTTCTTATATTTCAGTGACTGGTCAACAGCACCTTTTCGTCTAGCGATGAACTCAAATTTGGCCGGGATCAGGGTGTCTAGGCTGATGTTGAGTAGATCCACTCCAGCTTTCTTCAAACCGGGCAACAGCCGGCTCAAATTCATGCCGTTTGTGGTGACTGCAATGGTCTTCAGGCCCTCCAACTTCCTCAATTCCGCTTTCAGAAAGAAAAAAAGAGAAAAGTTCAACTATTCAAAGTTTAATTAGTGTTTCTGGCTGCATCCTCGTTTTGTCATGCTTGATTTTCAGAATATTGGCTAATAAGCATGAAACATGGTCGGTGTACTTTACATTCCTTTTTCCTTTTTTAAACCAGAAATGAAATATGGAAGATGCGGTTTCTTCTTTTTTTATTTTATTTAAACACTGATTAATAGAATTAGCAGATACAAGCTAATTTTCCATATACAATATGGAATATTCCATACACAAATTTTATTAAAGATAAAATAAATTATATAAAACTTATTTTTTTTAATATGTTAAATTTAATTTCTAGGGTTTTTGCGTCAATATAGACACTAAAAGCACCATCTCTGTAGTGCCATTTCCTCTGGCATCAATACACCATCAATTTCAATCGAAATGCCAACTAAAAGATGACTAATTCATTTAAATTCTAATTTGTTAATTTTTTTCTTTTTTTTTCTATTTCAACCTTAGCCTCTTGTACCTTTAGTCTCTTAGTTCAAATATCCACTGTACATTAAAAGCATGAACTGATTGTCATTTCGATTTCCAACATGTCCGAGATGTCTATATCACTTCTGTCTTATGATTCAAAGGTAACGAGCATTTACAAAGCTAACAGAAGGTGTAAAACGTACCTATGATATGCAGGACGTCTGGGCGAATGAGAGGCTCTCCTCCAGTCAGCCGGATCTTGTTCACCCCCTGTCGCACGAAGAGTCTGGCTAACGTCAGTAACTCCTCTGTTGTTAGGAGCTGAGAGCGAGGGCTGAGTTTCACTCCTTCTTGTGGCATACAGTACTGACCTGAGAAACACAGAAACTAATCATTATTAATCCTTAAGGGACAATATGTATGTTTCACCATTAGAGGTCACATACTCACAACAATAACAAAGATTATCTTCACCTCGACCGCCGATGGAAATCAATCCGACGGGACTCAAGCAAAAATCATGTTCTTTATTAAGTTTTATTAACATTACTTGATCACTTAAATTCACATAAAAAAAATGTATGAAAACATATATTTTTTATTAACACGTATGAGAAATTTTATTTGAATATATCATTAGATATATCAAGAACTGTAATATAAGAATTACCAGTGTGAACTACATTGACTTCAGTGGATTTAATTAAATGAACTTAACTCATGACTGGTCAAAACAGTCTAAATTTATGATACCTACATATTATTTTCTAACAAAACAACACTAAAACAACATCAATGTTACTCGAAATGCTGTTAAACAAAGTAGATTCACTTGCATAAACTTTTATGAAAAAAAATGAAGATGATAAACAGCTTGACTCTCCTTTTCATGCTGCAGTGGTTCATCAATATGTGGAAAAGTGAAATGTGGACTTTTTCTTTTTCAATCCCTCTTTCCTTAATCAAATTAAGACTATGAAATGTTGCTCTACAAACAGATTAATCCATTAATCTGTTTTTGTCATTTTATTATTTTTATTTTTTTTATTTCAAAATGATTGTCTGGGTGTTTGCTTTGTGCAAGCATATTTATAAACAAAACACAACACCAATGGGAAGGAAAAAAAGTGTGTGTGAGTGAAAAAATAAAATAAAATTAAAATCAGCATGATTTCAAAGCCAAAGTTCACTTTCGGGTCAAAACAGACCACAATGCAAAAGGTGTAACAATTTATTTGAAATGGTTATATCTCTTACATTTTTTTGTTTAAAAAAATCTGTAAAAAAAAGAAAAAAATTCAATGGGAGGTCCCTTGTGGTGAAAACTCAACATTTTTTAATGTTGTTTATATGTCTATGTGGTGTTTTTAATATGCTTTAAGACAAACCTTGTGCAAATTCACCAGTCAACACCATTGCTGAGTATTTTCTACTTAAAACTGAACAATGACACTATTGTCTTTTTAGAGCTGCTTTACAGCAGAATTGAACTCTGTTTGCATCATTGAATCATTATTTTTCTGTTTATCCCAGTAAAGCTCCTTTGAAACAATCTGTATTGTATAAAGCGTTATAGAAATTGACTTGACGTCACAAACATGTAACCAATCCTGTCAATGTGCGGGCCGAGGCTTTTCCACAGAAACAACACCTTTAAGAAGGGACAGGAGCGCGTGAATGATGTAGGCTATATGATGCATATATTGAATGGAGGTGGGGCTAATTTGCATATTCATGAAGCCGATGTCTTTCTACAAAGCATGCAGTGTTTGAGAGACTTACAGCGGAGGTTACATTTCTCAGTGAGGGAAATGCGAAGGTAATTATGTCTTCGTCCAAAAGAGTCTGTAAGAAATGCTGAGAAAGGCAGGACGTCCTTCAGAACTCGCCGATGACCGCCTGCAACCACATGCTCTCGGACCTGCCGGAAACAACAACCGGAACATTAATTAATATTTATAATATCTTAAAGGTATAGCGGAGGATGTTTTACTTCCTGGTGGGTAACCTAAACTATTGGTCCTCCTAATTGTCAATCATTCTGGTGAATCAATCAAACTTTTCAAAAAGTGGAGAGGGCGGGTCTTATCTAAAATTTGGAAAGATCCTCCGCTATACCTTTAATATCTTCATCCCTTATAGTTGCATTTAACAACTATAATAGAGTTAGGCGATAATATTTGTACATTTTGCGAACATACAAGCAATCAAGCAGTTGAGACATGCTATACAGTATATATTGCCGGCCTTACGTGCCTGACTTAAATAACTAAATAATTAGTAATTAATTAAATTTAACTATTTAATTTAACAGAGTGTATCAACTTCTTGCCTGCTGTGGTTGTTTTAATTCACATCCTTTCTAAAAATATGAAGGTTTTTGGTTTAATATACTGTATTCTTAATATATAAGACTGTCAATGATCTAATTTCATGTTGTTTTATATTTTATTTGTTCATTGTTTATTTTGTTGGATTTTAATTGGACTTGGTCAGAACGGTTTATAAAATAGTTATCTGCATGATGCCTGCTGCCTTTGGGCTCAGTGATGTTGAATTTAAATGACATGTCAAATAAAGACATGTTATGTTACTTTGTGATGAAGGCTAATAGTGTTTTCTGGAAGGGACTAAAGAACAAATCATTTTTATCAGCTGAAAGGCAGAATTCAAATGTTTTTATTAAGTTAAGACATTATATAATAATAAATAAAAAAACTAACAAAAAAGTTAATCTTTAAAGATAATCAGTCTGAAGGGTGCAGAAACACAGGGGTGGTTTAGGTTTTAGTGTTGGTAGAATGTCCCACACAAACTTATAATCGTCCCACATTTGGTTTGTTTGATGGTGGTCACCCTACCACGCGCCCTTACCGTAATCATGCCTGGAATATCCATCCAGATACACAAGTACACTACAAGAAATGTTTTTTAAGCTCAGTCATTTTATTATTTTGTTGTTATTAAGTGTTGTTTATTGCAAGTATTGTATTGCTGTGCATATTGTCTATTCTCTGTGTCTTACCTCAGCAATTTTTTTTAATGACACTTTTTTTGTCATGAGCCATATTGTTAAAAACAGTACTGTAAGTCCCCGCCCGATCGGTCCAACAACAGTTTCTGATAAGTGGGTGAAAGATTACTGTGTGTTACTTTCAGTTACTGTGTTTTTTCAGTGTGGCAAATTCATTGAATTACCTCTGTTTCATCTGACTCCAAAAATAAAAAAGGTCAATAGATCGTTAAAGGTTGTTAAATTTATGTGAATGTTTGATTAATCAATTGAACTCTATTGAAATTACACCCAGGATTCCTATAACACTTGGAGTCTCGCACCGGCTGGTTATACGATCTCATAATCACAAACTCGTCAGTCTCGGTCATTAGACAGAGGCGATCGACTAATATCCTAGACGGCCGTACTCCACTTTGCTCATTCTAGAATATATTATTTAGTCCCCATAGATCTGAACACACTGGATTAGGTTATAGATTATATCTAACCAGAGGTCTCAACCATAACCATAGATGCAAAGCTGACTAACTCAACTACTTCTAATGGTAACTTTGTATAATCATGAATGCCGTAGTTTCCCACATAAACTTAGTTAGAACTAGCCTAGAAATCTAGACGCACCCTAGCGGCAGCAAAATGTATTGAAAACAAAGAATGACGGCTGCTGCTGGCGAACAGTCTTTCGAATCGGCTTTGGAAAAGAAATCCTGAAACCCCAAAATTTATTGGTGATAAAAAAAAAATCCCATTGTTTTTGCCTATACATATAATTTCATGTCATTTTATTTTTTAAACAACTTAGTCCAGGCGTCCACAACAAAGGACATAGCATAACGTATGAAGAAAATATTATTTTTCAAAAATAAAAATGATTTTTTTTACCATTTTTTTTACTGTGCTCTAAACAATGTGATGACATGGAAAAAAACTAAATTCAAAAAACTTTTTTTTTCTGGGTCTCGGGAGGTTTAAAAGAGACAACAGCCAATAAAGCTTTCTGTCAGTAAAGTTAATCAAAGAACAAAAAGAACAGAGAAAATGACTCACTGCTGTTGACTAAAGTTTTTTTTTTTTTTGCTATAATAAGGATTAGTCTATATCTAATTTAGAATTTATGCAGTGCAGTTTGATAACTTTATTCAATTTCGGTATATGTCCTAGGTCTACCTGTTAGACAGGCACAGGTAAATATGACATTTATTTATCCATGAGCTTCAGTGCCCAGGGGCCCCTGGGGGTACTAATCCAGACTTGCTTACAACTGTTTTAAAGAAAGAAGCATTTATAATTTGTCACACTTTCAAACCATTATGTTCAGCCATTCTTGAATGAAGCATAAACGAGACCTTGTGCATGTCAGATAGCCATAATATTTTTTTTTTATTTTTTTTTTTATGTATTATGGTTTTGACAATTTTTATTTTTGGGGCTACTTTATACACATTCAAATACTTTATATTACGCTAACAGAAAATAAACAACTCGTATAGTATATAGTAACAGCAATCACATATCAACAAAACCAACAATTAATAGACATTAGCAAGTCAGAATTTGGGATGTTAGCCTAAGCAAGAGTTACAAACCCAAACCCAAGTGTATCAGATAATCATTTGTGACGTTGTTAAATATCACGTTTTTAAGTTTTAAAACATGCATTTTTAAGATATGTAGCCTATTATATCTTACCTGTGCATAGAGCTGAAACAACTAATCGATTTAATCGATTAAAATCGATTATTAAAATAGTTGTCAACTAATTTAGTCATCGATTAGTTGCTAAATAACTTTTATTTGCCGTAAGCGGCTCATTTCGTGCATATTTTAAATCTGCGGTGACCAAAGTGTGGCAGTAATGATCCACCGGAGTTTTTACTCAGCCAGTACAGCAGGAGAAGTAGCGAATAGCCAATAGCTGGCCTTGTTTTATGCCACGTGCTTCCCGCACAGCGTCTCTGCAGCATTCAGCGAGATGGCAGCTCGAGAAAGAAAAAGAAAAAAGCGGAAGATGAAACTAATCGAACGAAGCAGCATTCGGCAGTTTAGGATATCGCACAAGAATTGTCAACAAAGAAAACATTTCATCACTGGAGAGGTTTTTTTTTTCCGACACCATCGTATCAATTGATTTTGATTAATATGCGCGAGGGAGAGAGAGAGAGCAAGACAGCGCTCGGCCGAGGCTCTCTGTTAAACTGACAGGACTTGTCACAAGCAAATGATACACTTTAACTCTATGATGGTTAAACTCTGCAATTCATTATTTTTACTCAGAACTAATGTTTTGGTAGGAACGAAAGTTTACCATAAATTTACCAAAAAAAGCTACTTTCTGATTGATTTCACATTCACAGCATAAGCTACTGTATAAAGCTGTTTCCCAGGTATAAGCTGTGTGTTTACAGGAAAAAATAAAATAAAATGCAATTTACTGCAACTGTATTCTTTATTCTTATTCTTCGTGAAAATATGTTCTGCAAGATTCCTTAATAAGCTTTGTTCGGGATGTTAAACTACTTTACTTTAGGAGCCCTAAGGACTGCCATGGTGAAAACATTTGAAATCTCCTTTGTGAAATTTGCTAGAGTACCTATGGGTCAGTGTTTTGATTGCAGAAGAGTTCGACAAAGGATTACTAACACATAATAAAACACAACTCCAAGTATGTTTTTGATGAGGATATGACAATGCAAAATGGTTAAAATCTCTAAAAAGTCTATGTTGAATGATAAAGACCCTTTGTTAATAATTTACTTGGGGAAAAAAATGGCTAAAACTAAAATATAAGTACATAAACCGATTAATCGATTAATCGTTAAAATAATCGTCCGATTAATCGATTATCAAAATAATCGTTAGTTGCAGCCCTACCTGTGCAGTTGTGTCAGATGTACCGGCAGAGTCTGACACACACACACCTGCAAACATGCCGTTTTTTTTGTGTGTGTGAATCTTTAAATGCAAATTAGCTTCTGCTTCCCGCCCCTTTCCAGAAGAGGGCGGAGCCTTTGCAGCTGTGTTTCAGATCCTCCAGCAACAACAAAACTGGAGAATCTCAAACTGCCAAAATGTCAGCATTTGACAGTAGTGGTGTTCAGCCTTACATGTGTGAAACGGTGTCGGACACTGATGGAGAGACTCAGGAAATTTTAGAACGCAACTGGACGTTTCTGAATGGTTAGTGGATAAATGTATGAAGTTGATTCAACTCATCGACTAGCATGCACCGTCATGTTAATCTAAAAATCTTTCAGAAACACTTTTGTGCAAATCCAGAATTAAACTCACCCTTGTTCGTAAAGCAGTCGGGCGTAAAATGATTTGCACAAATATATAACACTTTCTTCTGCACATTTCCTTCATAAATGAAATTCAGCCACGTGTCCTCAGAGGCTCAGATGATAGGAGTCTATGGAGATTCTTATGTTCGTTGGTGCATCTAATAACAGAACATTTGTAATGGCTAATTTTTATTTTTTTGGTGCAGACATTGTATATCTTGAGCTGCTACAGCAAGGAAACAGAAATACATCTCTCTCAGGGCGGGATCTATGCTAATAGGGCAAATTGTCACCAGGCGGGGCTACCGGAACTACAAATCTGGGACCACTTTGGGGAGACGGTTTATGATTTATGGGGATTATAAAAACAAGAATAGGTGGATTTGTACTATAATAGGCTGGTTGTTTACACACACTGTGGACACATCTGTGTTTAAACACCTTATAAAAGTGAATTTTGCATAATATGTCCTAACTATTCAGCTATTAAGGTTTTTTTTTTTGCAAGCTTTTGCAAAGTCCATATTAAGGGAGTATTTCTGTTGAATTTTTGAAAAACAAGTTATATTGTACAAATATGATATTTAGACTTAATTTTCTTCATTTTGTAGGCCATTGGCCAGTTTGTGTAAACTCTGATGGCAAGACCGAATGCATAACGGTTTTAAAATATTACATATCACGTGACATCCATGACTGATATGTCTGCTTTGATACTTTAGTGAGGGTCTTATGACCCAACTGTTTTAAAGAAAGAAGCATTTATAATTTGTCACACTTTCAAACCATTATGTTCAGCACCCATTCTTGAATGAAGCATAAATGAGACCTTGAGCATGTTTTTTTTTTTTTTTTTTTTACTTTTTTTTATGTATTATGGTTTTGACAATCATACATTTTTAAATGTGGCTTAAGTTTCAAAATATTTTTGGGGCTACTTTATATACACATTAAAATACTTTATATTACGCTAACAGAAAATAAACACCTCGTATAGTATATACATAGTAACAGCAATCACACATCAGCAAAACCAACAAACGGAACAAAGTACATTAACAGACATTAGCAAGTCAGACTTTGGGATGTTAGCCTAATGCAAGAGTTACGATCCCAAACCCAAGTGTATTGTGACGTTTTTAAGTTTTAAAACATGCATTTTTAAGAATTGTATGATATCTTACCTGTGCAGTTGTGTCAGATGCACCGGCAGAGTCTGACACACACACCTGCTCCAGTGTGTTCTCTTCAGGAGTGACACTGGAATACCTTCGACACACTCTGTATCTCCCACATGTCTGTTGAACGGCCCGCCGTGCGCAGGCCTCAGCCGCGGTCTGAGCTCCAGAGATAAGACGACTGAATGTGCTGCAGTTTAATGCCATCATAAACGCACAAATGACAGTCTGTGCTGAAGCTGGCACATTATCCGCTCGTCTTGAGGCTGCGTTAAACTTGACATGCAGTTCGCCTGGGACAACCATGAGGGGGCGTGTCTTTGCGCAACCAATCAACGTCGAGGAAAATATACAGGAACTCTGGGCAATGTAGTTTCTCGGTTGTGAACTACAAACAGCGAAAATGTATAAGGGATTTCGACTCGAGTAGGAAGTGGAGTGAATGTTACACACCTATTAAAAGCCACCAGAAATTGTAGTGTTGTTTGTCTTGTTCTGCACGCCATGCTCAACAACTGTGTGTCATAAGCATCTGTCATAAAGTGCTGTTAATAATTTCACAGTGCTGTGGACTTTGAGCTCACATGACGCAGTTCAACATGATGTTGATCACATGCAGTTGCATAAACACCCAAGAGAAAACCAAGCCTAGTTTGAACTGAAATGGACAAATCACTGTAATAGTTTGGAAAGGACTAAGATTTTATTTACTAAGTAAAGTGAAGCAAGTGACAACAAAAGCCAAACCAAAAGTGCATTATAGCTCCTATAGTGGATCAAAATGAGCAACAAAGCAAAAGAAAAATAACAAACTTAACTTACTTGTTGATGAACAGATTTTCTCCTGTTTAGAAACTTTCTTAAACCTATAAAGCCTGACATTTTAAATTATATATATAAGTTATAATTATTATATATAATTATATATTATCAAGCTCGTATATTTAAGTTCAATAATTTCACTTAAATGGCAATGCAAATTACCAATTAATTGTCATTTAAGTGAAATTACTTAACCTAAATATACAAGCTTGATAAAAATGATCATTCTAGAAGAGAATTTCAGATGGCACTTAGAGGCTTTTGCATCTGAAATCTTCATATATATATATATATATATATATATATATATATATATATATATATATATATATATATATATATATATATATATATATATATATTTATTTATTTATTTTTTAATTTATTAAATTTTTTAATGAAACAGTTTGCATCTGTTTTTGTTGAGTTTCAGACATTTATGTTTTATATGATATAGGACAGAGGTTTTCAACCTGTGGGCCGCCTATTATTAATAAAAATAATAATTTTGTTAATATATGTAAAAATGTCTAAATAAATATAATAATTCAATATATAATGAAATAATGAAAAATAAACATGAAACTGTTGCTATGAAGGCTATTCTCTATTTAAGCTCATTGATTGGTTGTGGAAAGAATAAACCACCAATTGAAATAGGCTATACTTTTGCTGCATACAGTTACTTTAGGCTACCATATTAAAAGCGATAGTTCACCCAAAAATGAACGAAAATTGTGTCATCATTTACTAACCCTCATGTTGTTCTAAACCTGTATGAGTTTCTTTCTTCTGTTGAACACAAAAGAAGATATTTTGAAGAATGTTGGTAACAAGACAGTGGATGGCACCCATTGACTTCCATAGTATTTTTTTCTACAATCTAATTGTTTGGATACAGACATTCTTCAAAATATCTTCTTTTGTGTTCAACAGAAGAAAGAAACTCATACAGGTTTGGAACAACTCGAGGGTCAGTAAATGTTGAAAAAAAAAAGTTTGGGTGAACTATTACTTCAAACATGGATAAGGGTTGTACTGTAAATCTTCAACAATACCAGACAAAAAAAAAAAAAAAAGCTAAATGAGGAAAATACAGTACTGACCTAGTGCTAGTCTTCACATGTCATGTGCCAGAGTCTCTTGACTCTTTTGCTGTGTTGAGCAATGTAGCCGATCGCTGCCATATCTGTTGATTTCTTGAACGCAGTGGCCAATCAGAATCCACTCACCGCTCAAAACGCCAGGGGTTTTGCTCAGTGCTGAGTTCTGCAAGCTCACGAATCCCTTTTATTTGAACAATTTCTAAGTGTAGACCCGATGTAAAGAGATTTATTGTGCGGTGTAGACAGCTTCACTGATTAACATCTACACACTGCAAAAGCAGAATACACTCTTGAAATGACTATAGCAAAAAAGTCTGCTAGGATATGTGCATTAAGGTTAGAGCAACCGGGCTTCTGGAGCCGGGCCTGGGCTCGGTAACCCATGAACTGCATTGTTTATTTCCAGTTTATTCAATAAAGACTCTGTTTGTTAACCAACGTGACACAAATAGTCGGGTCTGTAAAATTCTTGCAGTGGCAAATTTGGATAGCTTGTATGTAAAACAATGAGATCTTAATAACAATTGGCCATACTTGTCACTCTTTATCTTCCAAAAATATATCTTAGGAAGATCAAATGTAAACTCTTAGTTTTATTGATCAAAGCTCTTTATAATGCAACATATAAAGTAATTTCAATATACTGCAGTATTTAATATAATTTATAAAGATCTTTATAATGCATAAATCTCTTTATAAACATATAATGCAATCCAATACAATGATGAGAGATGAACAAATAAACATTTCTCAAAAGCCTGTTGTAGAAGTCTTTATTTTTTTATAAAAACAAAATAATTATTATATTTAGAACACTTTTATTATTGATTTGTGTTATTGAGTTTCAACCAGTACGCCTTGTGATAGATTTTTAATAGATAAGATAGTAAACTATCTTTTAAACTAACCATGATTCTAACATCTAAAGCTTACTTCCCTTTTTTCAGGCCTAACACTCTAACACTTGAACAAAATGTACCAAAAATGTTCTCTGAATATTGTGTCCATGGAAAACTCTTAAGTGCTGACCATGACAATATCAAAAATATACTTTCTAGAATCGTCTCATGGGATATTGAGTAATCAACTGATCTCTTAACCATTTTCTCTATTATTTTTTCTGATGATTCGAGATTATTTTGCTCATGCATGCCAGTACAGAGGGTGAATGGGGTGAATGGGGTGAATGGGGCGAATGGGGGGGGGGTTACCTTGATAACTCTCCCGGCCGCCGTGATTAAAGCATTTCAAGGACATTGTCTGAAGTCTGTCTGGTTATTATTGCTGCGCAGAAAGTTAGTTAGAGGAACAAGTTAGGGTTAGGAAACTCAAAGCCAGTTGTCGACTGCAGACGCAGAGCTATAAATAAGTGTCGATTGGAGACGTCCCAGGTAATTAGATTCCAGCATAGGTATCATTTACATTTTTCATCTCCCATCATTACACCACTTTTTGAAATGGCTGATTTTGTCCCCACCAATTGAAAGCATTTGGTTAAAATGTTCTGAAAAATCAAGCGAACCAAGAAATGTTAAAGGTTTATTTGCACAAAATAAAACATGCAATGCAGTTTAGATACAGAAATAAACAATGTACATTGTCCAAAAAAAGTAACTTAAACAAAATACACTATTACTGACGGGTTTGTGACATTGAAGAGCGCAGCCAGGTCTTCAGGCGTCTCAAGGCACTGAAGCTTCTCTCTGCTTCAGCAGATGAGGCAGGAACAACGAGCAACAAACGCAGAAGTGCCTCAACTTGACTGAAGAGACCAAGGACCTCGGGAACCATGTTCCTCATGATTTCTGTCACTTCTGAGCAGGTTTTGTAGGTGTAATTGGCAGTGAACATGGCCAGCTGCACCTTTAGGGACTGGAACTGCAGCTCTGGATACAGGTCAACCACGTCATCAACTTGGCCAAAGAGTAGGACTTTCTCCAGCTTGACCAGATGCTGTAGCCCTCCCTGTTCAAACCGCTTTGTCAGCTGTGTTGTTACAATGTCAAGGACTTGGAAGAACTGTACACGGTAGTACTCCTGATCTGTGGATGGAACGTAGGGCTCAGCTGGGCCAGCGTGTCTCCTCTGTGGCTTTCGTAAATGTGGCATCTTTATTGGTTCGATGTCCAAAGATGTAACCAGATCAGTTGCACTGGTGTAGGCTGTGATGAATGCTTCTTCGGTTCGTTGGCTCTGAAAGTGTTTTTTTCACACAGTCCACTGCACTTAACATGCCTCCAACTGTTTTCCCTCTCCCCTGCAGTGAAGTGTTCAGGCCCTCTAACCCCATCATCACCTCTTTTGCCAGAAACAGGCTAAGGACTGTGGTGCCCTTTTGGAACCACTCATGAAGGCCATTAGCTCTAGAAGCTGTGTCGGATGTGTTGGACGAAGCCATCTCTTCCAGTGCAGCCAAGACTGCCTCATATTGACCAAGGATGGCGTCAATGGCTGGGGTGCGCACTGTCCATCGTGTTGGGCACAAAGGTTTGAGTGTGATGTAGGAACCACTTGTGGACTTTGCAACAGACTTGAAAAGGGTCTTAAATTTGCCTGATTGTCCAAACAAGCACCCCAACTCATGGGTCCACTGCAATGCATCCCTCACAATCGGTGGGGTTGAGCAAGCTGCTTGCGTGACCAGGTTGACGCAGTGAGGCCCACAGTGAACATAAATAGCAAGTGGCTGTTCTTTTCTGATGTGAGCCTGTACTCCCGACAGATGTCCTGACATATTAGCTGCTCCATCATAGGTCTGGCCACGCAGTCCTGAAAGGGGTAGGTTCAGACGGAGTAGCACATCAGAGGAAATCTTAGAAATTTGCTCACCTGTGGTGGAAGAAGTTTGTAGAGGCCAATGAATTCCTCTCGTGGTTCCAAGTCGGAATCAACATAGCGGAGACAGATGGACTCCTGCTCTGTGCCACTTACGTCCTGTGCTCCATCAATTATTACTGAATATTGGACCACTGGTAAAGCCAGGATTTCCTCTGCAATGTTGCGAATGATGGTATTGCTCATTAAACTTAGCATTTAGTTTTGAACGACAGGGCTGGTGTAGCTGTGGTTCCGTTTTAACCATCATCCTCTGCCTTAAGAAGGAGAAGGTAGTGGAAGTTCCCCTCTTCATTTCCATGCCCTCTTAAAGGGATAGTTCACCCAAAAATGAAAATTCTGTCATTACTCACCCTCATGTTGTTCCAAACCTGAATGAGTTTCTTTCTTCTGCTGAACACAAAGGAAGATATTTGGAAGAATGTTTGTAATCAACAGATCTCGGTCCCCATTGACTTCCATAGTAGGGAAAAAATATACTATGGTAGTCAATGGGGACCGAGATCTGTTTGGTTACAAACATTCTTCCAAATATCTTCCTTTGTGTTAAGCAGAACAAAGAAACTCATACAGGTTTGGAACAACTTGAGGGTGAGTAAACAATGATAGAATTTTCATTTTTGGGTGAACTATCCCTTTAAAGCTAGGCCTTGTTGGGTCAAGTACGTAACAGAGCTTAATATTTTTAGTAAGTTTGACCTGGCCTCCTCTTGTGCAGTTGCCAAAACACTGGATAGTTGGGTATCAATTGATTTTGGCTCATAAATGTGCGTAGTCACTGCAATGTTGTGTGTTTTGCTGCTTGAGTGTCGCTCAAAACCCTCCACAGCCCGTTTCCAGTTCCTAAAGCCTGTCAAAATAAATGTTGGCTCTGTGTTTTTGGCTAGTGAAGATGTTTGCTTTGAAAAGGCCTTGGTGCAATAAAAGCACAAAACTCCTTTCAGTCTAGGACAGTAGTGTAACCAAGGGAAATCATTGAACCAGCTCTGAAATCGAAGCATCTTGTTGGCCAACTTCTGCACCTCAATAAACTTGGGATGAGGGTGATGTGGCTCAGTCAAAGGGTAATTATGCTCTGCCTCAGATTCTACTTGTTCCTCATCTGCCTTCATGCTCGGATTCCTTATACTCATTGTTCGGATTCCAGGTAGGGGAGACCGGGTACAGTTGCAACAAGTCTTATTCCTCCAATCAGAAACATGCTAGACATTGTTAGACCCTTCCCCCACCAAGAAGACAGAAGACATATTCAACATCTGCTGCTGCATTTATTGAACAAAACTTGTTTTCGGTCGAAGTCCATAGTAATCGATTGTCGAGTTCACCCGCGTGATCATAGGTAACTAAACCTATGCGGGTGAACTCGACAATCGATTACTATGGACTTCGACCGAAAACAGGAAGAAAATACAGGTATGTGCGCTGGCTGAAATAACATCATTTTTATTCATATCTTTCACATCTACTGCAGTCAGATTCACCCGTGATCACTCTGAAGGAATCACTCACATGACCTGTGCACTTGTAATGACACATCAAGGATGTTAAGAGGCTAAAAGCAGGTTTAAAACTTGCCCCATTGAAGTCAACAGGGTGCAAATTTTAAATAGAGGATAACATGGTGTAGGCAACACCGATTTTTGTCATTGTTGTCTGTACTGACAGCACTCCAAATTTACAAAAAAATTTGCTCAATGTTAAAATTGACCGGAGTTCTCCTTTAAGCAGCAAACTGTTTTCACATTTCTGAAGGATCATGTGACACTGAAGTAATGATTTTGAAAATTCAGCTTTTTTGTAATACTATTTGGATACGTGTGGATACGTCATCGGTTCGGTCTGAGTGTTGCTTTTGGAAAAAGGGGGTTCGAAACTTGCGCCACCTTGTGGGTGTTGTCAGCAGTAGTAGAAGCAGTTGTAGTAGTGTCAGAGAGTCAGAGAGTTAACTATCATTGTCATTGTCGTTATTGTGTCATATATGTTTTAGGGCTGTATATTATTACATTATCAGGTTGAGTAGTTATAGTAGGCTATATTGTTATTATTAATTATAGTAGCTATGTTATAGTCTTGTTACATTAATATTATTTGGATTGCTTTGGATTTTTGGATCTGGACTGGACTGCTTTTTGATTTGGATTGCCCTTTTGGATTTGTTTGCTTTTTGTGACCTCTTCCTTTTTCCTGGTAACGGACTAGCAAGAAAGAGGAAATCCTCCCCTGTCTGGGCTCAACAGAAGCAGTATCCTCATTTATACCAGCTGGCACTGGCATTTTTATGTTCCCCTGCATCCTCTGTTCCTTGTGAAAGGATCTTTTCCAAGGCTAGAGAGATTTTGTGCGAGAAGAGGAATCGTCTAAACCCCAACACACTTGAAATAATTCTGTTTCTCAATAAAAATCTATTGTAATCCTTCCTTCACCCACCCCAAACTGCAGTGTTGCAGGGTGCTCCTCTATATCCCCAGTCCAATAAGCACAACACTGCACTAAAACTAGTAACAGTTCACTGAACAATAACCACCAGAAACTATTTTTACCACCCCAGACTATTCTGTTGCAGTTTACTTTATTACTCTCCCTCCACCATAAGCACTGCACTCAACTCAGTGTCACTTTTGCTGTTCATACTGTCACTATCCAAACAATTTATGAATAATGAATTAACTGTCTGTGTGACAGTTGTCTCTGCACAAGTAAATTCAGACAGAGAAAGATACATATTTTATATTATACCCAGGCAATGGACAAATGTCTGCTCAGGTCTTTTTATTATTGCAAATGAAAGGTTACAGACATTAACAGTGAGAAGAAAATAAATAAATAAATAAATAAATAAATAAATAAATAAATCAGGGGGGAGGGGGTGATAATGAGTCCGGGCAGTGAGTTATGGGAAATGTAGTTTGTGAGGGAGTGATAATAGTCTGGTGTGGAGTGCCCTCTGGTGGCTCTCAAGGGCACTCCAGCTGGTGACCGTTACACCTATGTTCTACAGTGTTCCGGAAAACATTGAAGCTTCCCCGGGCGCCGCCATTGATTAGCGGACCCCCACCCGCTGTTAGCGTTCCATTGACTCCCATTCATTTTGGCGTCACTTTGACAGCAAATAACTTTACATCTGATGCGTTTAAAGACTCCATTTGTCCATTATTTATTTCTAAAGAAACATGAAAATGCATAAAAGGCTCCGTTACCTTGTGTCTTACGCTATGGCCCCGTAGAAGCAGTTTTTGTAAAAATAGGCTAACGATTGCGTCATAACCACGCGAATCTCTGTCGCACAGTAGAGAGATTACCGTATGGACAGGAGGAGAAGCTCGCGAGCAATCGGGGGGACGTGGAGGCAAAATGACAAAATAATTAATCAGAATACTTAGCAAAAGTTTCTCCTGCTCCTAGCTCACAGCTCCTACTCACGCTCTCCGTCAATCATTCAAGGGAATGATTCAGATTTGGCACAGCTACTAGAAGACAGACAGACAGTTTGCTCACGTCACATCTACGTCGTCAAGCTCAGTTTGAGTCTGCGCAGTACGCTTAGCCATCAGGAAGTGAGTGCTTTTAATTGACTTCACTTTTCTCCGTTGAATCCAATCGGGTCGCTGTGTCCATTTCTTATACTGTCTATGGTTCTACACATAAACAAACAAAACTGAATATCTGATACTTGGTAAATATGACTTAATAAATAAATAATAGGCTACAATAATATCACCGTATAAATAAATAATACTAGTAGGCCTAAAACAGTTCATATTTTCAGAATATTAATATTTAATAAATGTATTAATATCTACGTAAGAAAAATCTACCACAGCCTATAACAGAAAGTGCTTATGAAAAACATTTCCTACCCTAGCTTTATCTAAGACAGTGAAGCCGAAGAGTTAAACCTGAAACATTTCCTGACTACATCCACACACACCAGTGAGGGTTTCTCTGAAGAAATCACCTGACTGACTCTCATATCGTCATGCTATTTATGCTTTAATACAAATATTCAGTAAGCTTTCATATTTCCAAAGAACCATTCCTAATATGTTTATAATAATTCTAATTGCATTTGAATATATAGGCCTACCTTTAAAAACTTAAATGTATTGATTGTAAACAGCAATGCTGAACATAGAAAAATGTCAAATAATGTCATAAATATATGTATCACTCTTTAACCACTAAGTGGCAGTATAACTCCATTGTGTAGTGTGACATTTTGCCTGATGGCTGTTAATACATTTCGTTAGCCTCATAGCATTGCCTAAGTCCTATTTAAAAAAAAAAAAAGGACTTAGGCAATTATGCTATGAGGCTAACGATTTCAAATACCATTTTGTTGTCCTTAAGTGCAATATAGGCCAATATACAGTATATATGGCCAATAATATATAAATGTTATATGAGCACTGCATGAGGGAGTACTGGATTTTCCTTAAACCGACATTAGACTTATCAGTATTAGTAATTTAAATAAAATACATAAAATTCAGAACTTAGGTCACTGGTATAGCCATCCTTGACTTACATTAAGTAACTTAATTTCGTTGTTTTACCACATCATTTCAGTCTTACCATAGAATTAGCACTTTCTAAAGTAATTGTTGCTCAAACCAGCATTTACCGGAAACACTGCAAAATTTCAGTGTTGAAATCAACTATTGAGTACATAACACAGTTCAACATAGGGCTAATGTCTATCTATCTATCTATCTATCTATCTATCTATCTATCTATCTATCTATCTATCTATCTATCTATCTATCTATCTATCTATCTATCTATCTATCTATCTATCTATCTATCTATCTATCTATCTATCTATCTATCTATCTATCTATCTATCTATCTATCTATCTATCTTAGCATTAGTTAATAAAAATACAAGAGTTCATTTTTAGTTCATGTTAGTTCGGGACAACTTATGACTTTATTCATGTATAAGTAAATGTTGAGATTAACATTAACTAAGATTAAGATTGATAAAATGAACATTTTTAGTTCATGTTACTGTAATCTATCTATATCTATCTGATATTCTACCAGTAAACTATTTTATTTTATTTTCAAGTGTTCAAGTAATTTTAGCAGTGAGTCATGGAGCTGAGAATTAATTGAAAAAGCGTAATTCTTAAAGCGATGTATATGAAATGAGAAAATGTAATTTGATCACAATAATAGTTTATAATGTGCAATAATTCTGTACACAGAATACACATCTCCGATGTAAACCGATATATTTATTTCAAAATAAAAGATTTCCACACATACACATGAATTTGGCCTAAAGCTCAACACACAACTGCAAAACAGCCATCAATGTTTTTAAATGGACTCAACTCTTACCAAAATCTCAAACCTGGCAAATCACTTTCAACCTCGTACATAATCAATACAAAACTTGATCAGGTGAAATGAGACAATGGGTCATCCATTCATAATAATAATAATGCAAGGTAATGAATGCACCTTTAACCAAAACATCAGTCTGGACATTTGAAATGTATGTGTATAGAGTGACTTTTCAAGTGAAATTAAACCCCCAAATTAGTATCCTAACATACACGTTTATTTATTTATTTATTTATTTTACATAAAGTGCAGCTTGCTAAATCTTGATAACCAGAACTACAGCTAAAAGCATCGATGACCTATGAACAGGAAGTTCAAAACTGTACATAATGAATGTACATGCTTCATGTTTCCTTTACTTCTTCATCCCCATTTATGAAATAATGCTTTTATGTATTTATCAAAACAAATATTATCGATGTCTTATGTTGTCACTGACATAAAGCAAAACTGTCTATCAAAGCTAAGATGAATAAATCTGCATCTTTGATAATGTGCAGAAATGAGAGATGAATGAATAACTGATGCATAAAGCAGGTTCATTCAACCGTCTTGTGATTGGTTGAACACAGAAGCACCACATCGCAACAATGAGATATCCAACAAACCCAAAACACTGTGCACAAATAAATAAATGCACAAGCAAAATACGACTATCCAAAAAATACCACTTTGGAAATGTTTTTATTATCATTATAATAAATTTAAATTACCAAAGGAACAAACACTGCTTTACATATTGCTGTTTTTGTAGGTTGTTTTCTGTCTTTCAACAGTTAAAGCAATAAAAAAGAGAGAAAATACAGACCGATAAGCAGGACATGTGCAGAAAGCTGTACAGATGGCTTGCTCAAAAATACACAGGGTTCAAAGACCGACAGAGAACAGTTTACAGCACACTGTCCATAAACATCTTTCTTTTTTTTTCCTTTTTTTTTTCTTTTTTTTTTTTTGGTATTAAATTGTTTTTTGCAACTAGAATCTCTCACACTCGATTTAACAAACACTGAACTCGTCTCTTAGATCCTTGAAAGTTCCTGACATAAATAAGCAACAAAGTCCTTCAAATAGAAGCCACATTTGTTTTTGTATCCGTTCGCTGCGTACTGTACAACAAAATACTCCCATTCACCTTCAGTTATGATCTGACTGAGGCAACGGTGACCTCCAGATCGCTCCTTTTCCCAAGGAATGTTTTTCAAAAAAATATTGCGATTTGTATATATTCTTCAGCGTCTGATGCATTTGCGTCAAACTTTCAATATCACTCTGCATTCCCTGTTTACTCCATCACTGTAAGGAATGGTGTCTTACTCGATTGTAATGTTGCTGACAAAGTGCATCTGTTCTCAAGTGCGGCAATCAAAGCCAGCCAGTGTTTCAGGGAGAAGTGCTCGTGTGGCTGATATCATTGATTCGCTTTAAACCGTACCCTGAAAAAAGGGCCAGTCGAGACATAAAAGTACATTTTATAAAAGTAATACATAGTTTGCTCCTTTCTTTTTTTATTATTTGAAAACCACAGTGTGCGCCAATACAAAAGCGGTATTGCCATGTCAGGGTTAGAGGCAGAGCCTAATATGGCTGGAGTTTCCCTCATGTACACCGTTATATTCTGTGTGCAATTGCTTCTAGTAATGCTTGTATGGCTCACTCTGACACAGACAAAAAAAATCCCTGACAGTAGATTCGCTGATGCTATAAAGTTTTTTTTTTTTCTGTTTACTTTACATAACAAAAGCTATGTAAATTTGGCAAATTATCTTAGTGCTTGTGCCGCATATACAAAATATCAACAAAGGTCAGCATTTTATTATACAGGATGGTTCTTTCGACACTCAGCAGTCAGGCTCATCCAGTGAACCCTAAATATTATAAACAGCAAGAGACAAAACACAATGGGACAATATCCACACGTCACAAGTACAAGGATAATGACGTTTTGAGGGCGTAGTGTCCAATGTCTGATTCTGTACCTATCAAGAATGCAATTTTCAAGCAATCCCCGTTTCTTATTCGTCAGGAAATATCAAGGTCTTCTGAACAGGCGGTCGACTTGCACCGACGCAATCTTTCCTCTTCATTACAAAACCTCACCACGAAAACAGCAAAGTGGAATTCGCACGTACATTTAAACGACGACAACGAAAACTCTCTTCTGAAACGTTTAAATCAAACGAGCAAATTAGCCCTTGAGGGTTCTCAGCTAGTTTGAGGGAGGAGTCCCGCTCAAACCCCTAGCCGAGCGCGCTCTGGAGACCCACGGGAACGAGGAAAGTCCAGTTGTCCTTCACAGCGCCAGCAGGGTGGGAGAGTTGAGCGAATCCGAGGACTGGTCGCCGCTGCTGCTGCTCCGCCGGTGGGCTTTGGAGCAGGACTCGGACGAGGGCGATGGGCTCTCGGGCTCCAGCATGCTGGGGTACGTGAAGATGAGGCTGGAGTGGTTCGGGGTGGACACCGGGGTGGAAGCGGCCACCACAGGAGTGTTCAGACTGTCTCCGTCAGAGCAATACATGCCACCACCTAGACAGATGGGCTTGATGACTGAATGCTGGGTTTTTGCTTCATCCTCATCGTCATCATCTTCCAAAGGCTCCTGTTTGACCACCACTGGGTTGAGAGCATGCATCGGGCCCCGGGGCCCCAGGTTGGAGCGCATGGTCAGAGGAAGGGGCGCACACTGCTGGGAGTGCAGGTTTTGATGGCGCTCTTCGAGGGGAAGTTTGCACACGGGGTTGTGGGCCACCAACATAAACTCCAACTTGTCCTTTTCCTTCTGCAGGGTCTCGATTTCTTTCTGCAGGTCGGCCTTCTCCTCCTCCAACTTCTCGGTTTCCTTGAATGAAAAAAGAAATACAAAGTGGTTGAGGAGAGACCCGTGATATGATTGTAAAGCGCTTTGGGTGTACAGTAGTACATATGAAAGCGCTATATAAATGCCTCATTCTAAAGAATGATTATGCTGCATTTTATGTAGTGGTGCTCTAAGTGGTTTCTAACTGGTTCCTAACCCTAGTCAAAAGACCCCTTCCCAAAATGTCTATATGATATTCAGGTCTTTAACGTAAGCCTATACGAGGGCTGCGCCAGGGTTGCCAAGTATGTGGTTTTCCTGCATAATTGGGTTGCTATTAAAGGGTTCCCACAGGTTGATCCCCCTCGCGCTGGTTAAACGGTTAGTTCACCCAAAAATGAAAATTCTGACATTAGTTTCTCACTCTCATGTCGTTCCAAACCTATTAGACTTTCGTTCATCTTCAGAACACAAATGAAGATCTTTTTGATGAAATCTGAGACATTTCTGTCCCTTCATTGACAGCTACGCAACTACCACATTGACACTTCAAATATTAATAAAAACATTGATCAGTGAACATAAACAGAAGCTCAACCGAACCTGCTTGACGCCCAAAAGCAAACCTCATTGGTTCTTGCTGGCTAATGTTTACAGTGAGTGGATGTATCGCAATGGCTCGTAGAAACGCAATCATTCAAGCTTTCCAGTTTGACCCAGAATCTTAGTTTAAAATATTGTGTCTGGATACGGTACTTTAGTTGGTTTGTTTATGTATGCTGTTACAGTTATTATCATGTAACTATAACGCTAGCCTACATTGTTGGCTTTTCATGTTGCTCTGATTTGCTATAGTTCTAAAGCTGTATTAGCATCTATATCAGTAATCTTTGTAGTTTAGAGAAGACTGTACTCTGGTGCATTTCCAGAGAAAATAAAATTAACCCACTGGTTCTTCAGAAACTCGGAAGAAGGAACTAAAAAAATACTTTTGTGTTCATTTGTACATCCAAACACTGAGCAACTGTTTGCAAGCCGTGCTGTTTCTCAAGGAAAAACCAATATCGCGCTCGCATGGGCGTAGCTCATTTTCTCATGGGCGGGCCAAATTCTCTGGGCGGGGCAAAGCAGAGAAAGGGGAGGTAACCTTTCCCCGTATGACGACATATAGGGAAGATTCCAGATTGGCCCATCTGAGCTTTCATTTTCTCAAAGTTGGAGCAGGATACCCAGGTCTTGGTTTACACTTATCGCCATTTCTAGCCACTGGGGGACCGTAGGCAGGCTAGGAGAACTCATATTAATGTTAAAAAACCTCATTAAGTGAGATTTTCATGCCATGAGACCTTTAAATCGTGAACGTTTTTCAGATTGAATTCTCAGAACACTGTAGCACTATAAAAGGAACGCCCACCTATAAACACAAGCAAGTATTTCCCAAATAAATTTAAGCTGTTCACATGGAACGCCTGACACAAAAAACAAGTGTTTCGAAACAATCGTCCAAGCCTGCAGAAAGTTCAAAGACTGATGTGACTAGACTGTCAAAGATAAGCCTCATTAATTTGGCTATGAGGAAGAATGAAACCAAAATGAAAGCAAATGCTAAATTTACAAAGAAAGAAACTCATTAGAAGAAAGGCTCTCGTTATTGTCACAGGAGATACAGTTCCTTATTTGGTGAGGAATGAAGAGAGTGGGGGAAGGGAAGAGGGAAAAAAATGCAGTGAGTGGGGTTTGATGGTTAGCTGCGGTTTCTTCCTCCAACAATATCAGATGTTTGCTTCCCTCCAACCCCCTGTAGCACATTCTTCCCTCGTGTTTCAGGTCTGACAGCCTGAGAGATGCCATTAGAAAGCTATGTAGTTCAATTACAGCCAGCATTGTCTGGGACTCGGGGCATTCCCAAGCCCGCCAGACAACACTGGTCTTCTGTGGTCGTAAAGAGTGTCTTTTTAGGGTGTCTTCAGCTTTTAACCACTGAGAATTGCATGGAAATGAGTGCAATATTTGTGGGCATTTCATTTGGGGTGTTCGGTAAACAAGTTTCCCCATTGTGCTAGTAAAGTTAGAGAATGCTTGCGTGTTTGTAAAGGCATTAGAAAACTCACCCCTTGCAGCATATCGGTCAGTTCTCTTCTGCGGTTCCGACATTTTGCCGCAGCTAGTTTGTTTCTTTCTCGCCTGACTCTCCGTTTTTCTTCTTCCTCTGGGGTGAGCTGCAGATAGAACTAGGAGTGAGATTTCCCAGTTGTTTGTCAGAAATCTTTGTGATGTAAAAAAAATCAATCCTTGCATCTCAGATAAACAATCATTTATTTATATAGCGCTTAAAGTCAGGGTGATTGGGACACTTTTCGCCATTGAGATGACTTGGAAAAACTGTCCAAATCAACCTGAATTCACCCTAAAGATTGTTTCAAAGAAGCTTCACAGTAATAAACAAGATAACAAGACATTAATGTTGCAAAAGTATGAAACACATTTTAGCTGTAAAGCAGCTCTAAAAACACAACAGTGTCATTATTCAATGATTTAATAGATGTTAAAAAAGTGTTTGTAACACTTTACAATAAGGTTCATTGGTTAACATTAGTTACCTTAGTTAACATGAACTAAGAATAAACAATACTTCTTTTCAGCATTTATAAATCTTAGTTAAATTCATTTCAACGTTAACTAATATGTCATTAAAATCAAAGGTTGTATTTGTTAGCATTAGTTAATGCACCGTGAACTAACATGAACAAAGTAGTTTTAACTACTAACATTAACAAAGATTAATAAATACTGTAACAAATGTATTGCTCATTGTTGGTTCATGTTAGTTAATGCATGTACTAATGAACCTTATTGTAAAGTGTTACCAAAGTGTTTTTGTACTATACGTTGAAAAGTGCAAGACGAACCTGCTCATCTCGCTTGCGTCGACCTCGAGCGTCTCCGATGGAGCGGATGACCCCGGGCCGCGTGAGAGCCGTGTGTCCGAGGAGACTCGGGCCGCTGGACACAGACAGGCCGTACGGGTGAGGCCGAGAGTACGGGTTAGACATGGATGTGATCACTGTGGGCTGAACCATCCACTGCAGGTCCTGACTGGTGGTTATGGCATTAATCGTTGGAATAAAGGCACTGCTAGAGCCAGGCATGTCTACTCTGTACTTCTGTGGAGAAGAAAGAAAAGCATTAGGATTAAGCCATTCTTTTATGGTGATGTCACAACTGAAGTGCAAACATTTATGAAGAAACTGTGGATTAAGAAGACTCTGACTTTCACCGTACATTAAACACACTGTGTGATTCATTTTTGGTCTTTGTTACTGCAGTCCCCCTAGCCACCCACTTTTTAGCCATCTTACAAATTCCCATCATCACATACTAATGAATCATTGCGCGTGCCGCCTCGCTCTGCGCCCTCTTGACTGCTTGACCCCCAGAGCGACAGGGTGACACACTCACGGTGAATCATGGGAAAGCCCACAACCCTCCCTGACAGAAGCAGACCAGGCTTAAATAATAGCCGTGGTGATGCAACGGGCCACAGTATCACCGCTGTGTGGGCATTCAACAGATCTGTGTCGTTCAAGAAACAAGCCTCTTATTAGAAGTGCATGCGACATCTAAGAATACATCATTAATGAGAAAATCTAAATAAAACGCTGAACGTTTTGTTTTGTTATTGCATGTCTTTAATGCAAACTGTCTTTTAACTTTTAAGGTTGTCTGTAAACTTAGAAATGAAAAATTTGCAAATATTACATTAAGTTTAATAAAACCTCAGTATTAAACTTAAATTTGCCTTAACTTGAATTCCTACTGTTTTCTTGCTGTTGGATGAACAGATTTCTATGCAATAATCTAATCATAGGCAACCATTTAAATTCGAGTTTTTTGACTGCATTGTGTAATTATTTTGTATTTACCTACTGAACACAATTATAACTTACATATAAGAAACACTGGTAACACTTTATTTTAGTGTCATTGTTACAGATGTTACATGTAGTTACAAAAGTAATAACTATAAATTACTAACCTACTGTATATAGTAAGTCCTAACCAAAGTACATGTAGTTACTTAATATTACTCTGTACTTAATACATTAATATAATACATTAACAACTATTTGAATTGCTAATTAACATTAATTACCATTACTACAATTAATGAATGCTCCGTTTTAAATAAAGTTAGAATGTTTAATGGCAATTAATAAACGTTTAACATCATTTAACTTTGTAGGGCTAGTCATTTTTGGAAACGTTTGAACTTCTGATAGGCTATGGAAAATAGTACAGCGATAGGGAATGACTTACAAGCAAGCGTTGCCCGAATATTCGATGGAAAAATACACACGAATGATATGATTTTAACATGTGTAGTCTGACAAATGCTGAATCAGAATATGAGACTGCTCTTCAGTTCCCCTCAGCCGGGAAGCAGAACTGGGATCTCGTGCCAACACATTCCATCCTCCACATTCCATTCCATTCAACACATTTCTGGTGGGATTTTAACGGGAAACTGACTTCATGTTACAGATAGAGTTTACCGCAAATCATTTGGAGGCGAATGAATTACGGGAAATAACAGCGATCATTTCGTGAATGAAAAACAAGCATTATTTTACAGCTTAAAAGCTGCGATTCGGTGTTCTTAAAGTAGTATTTACACTGAAGGTGTAGTGTTGTTTTAACACGGTAGTAGATAATCGTTTCCCACAGCATATTGCGAAAGCCTCCACTAACTACCAGGAACTGATGCGTTTGTTTCCCATTTCATCCATGACGAAGGACCGGGAAGATCCACATAAACACGGTGAATCATCCTCTGTTGTGTTGAGAAGTAGCGCTTTATCTTCTCTTGAAATTCACCCGAATCCCTTCCACTTGATTTCCCCCGAAGGAGTCAAAACTCTACATGCTGGGATCGAAAGGGGGCAGTTTATTCCACGAGTTTAAACAGCAACCCTACAAGACAAGATGATGCTCGGGAATTTCTGACAGGAGCAAGTTAAACCTTCCAGATGTGATTAAAATACCAGCGTCTGGGGAACAAGCTGCCAAACTGACCCGGTACACAAGCTCTTATTCATTCCCTGAGAAGAACCAGATCGGGGGGGAAATGACCTAAAACACTCCATGAAGATGAGATGCACTTCACTGGAAACATTATAATCCATTTTAATGCAACACTCATCGAGGCTTCAGATAGTCTACCTAAGAGTTAATCTAACAGTAGCTGTAACCATAAACATGGAGCTAATTATTATAAAAACAACTGTGATTAACATCTACGATAACATACAAATGATTATAAAGTGAGTTGCATGACATAAGGATAGAATTTAGTATCTTACAAGCTTTAAATAAAGTGTGATAGAGTTTTTTTTACTATATTTTTTTCAACATGGACCAATTTGCGAGTTAGTGAGTTTTTTTTTTTTGTCCATGCAGAAAGTCGCATAAATTCCATAAAATACATGCATTTATTGAAGTATAATTACTAATAAAGTAATCAAACAGGAACATCCTAATGCGCAACCCTTTTAGTCTCCTGCCATATCATTTAATTCACCATATTTGGCAATTCTAGTCAGTTCATAAAAAAGTATAAGCCCAAAGTTTGTGTAAAGCGCATATATTGGTCATATATGTTTAGAGAAAGAGAGAGAGATTTTTTTTACGTTTGCCATATAGCCTACTCGAAATCTGAATTGTCGTTCTTTTCTCCAGCCTAAACTTTACAGTTCAACTACGGATAAATGAAAGGTATTTTCAGATAAACTAAATGGCAACTGCACATGTTCTGAAGGTTAGTGAAGCACAAGCGCTATGTGGAAGTCCCGGAAGTGTGGCATTCTGCGGCCACTGCGCGCGCACTGACTCTCGTCTCCGTGGGTTTATTTCACATTACGCACGCCACCCACGCCACTGCTGCCCTTATCTGCCTAATTCCACGGAAACATAATGTTATGAGTGCCAACATGTGCGCTATCTTTCCAAAACGATAGATTGCAGGAAGCAAAAAAGAAATCCCTTCTGGGAATCATTTATTAAGAGGGCGAGACGGATTCCTCTGAGAGGATTTTACGCGTTTTGCGCGAAGATGCGTATGTGTCCTCCATGCACTTTCTTTTCAAAAATAATGATCAGATATGATTTTAAAACACAGCAATAAAAATGTGACACACACACAAACAGGTATTATATACTTTTATAGGCTGCTTATAGCGCGCATAGCCCGACATGCAATAACCGAATGTCCGGTTTTTATGCAGAACACTTGTATTGCTTGTATTGTACATGCACACAAGGCCACTGCATGATGAAAACGACAACCTGCAAGTCCTCGATATATAAAAAGTTTGCTCTCATTTTACATCGCAGTTTATGCATGACTTTAATCTGTGCGAATGTGTTATTATTTTGCGGCGCTGCTTGTAATTACACACTACTATGTTTACTGCAATAACATGAAGAATGTGTAATGTAGTGTGAGCACTGTAATGTAAAGAAGATAAGCTATTAAGTGCATATTGTTACACTCTAAAAAATGCTGTGTTGTTTCAACCCAAATATACGGACAAACCCAACCGTCAGAAAATTAAACCAACGGTTGAAACAACCCAGTATTTTTTAGAGTTTGGGATTAATAGTGATAACACGGTAGGCCTGTTCATGTAAACCCGTTGATGTGAGGTGTGTGTGGAGACGGAGACTCGGGCACCTGGTAGCTGGAGGCGGGGATGGGGCTGGTGTCCGGGTGCGCCGGTGAGCTGCTGCTGCCGCGGGAGGACGTGTCGTATGTCCCGGTGTAATCCTGGTACATGATCCAGGGAAACAGGAGGAAATTTCAGAAGCTTGGTAATGAATTCCCACACGATCAGTGTCTTCAGTGGCACAAAAAAAACACTTCCAAACGAAAGCGATTCCTTTTCACCTGATCTAAAAATGATATCCAAGATAGGCTACTTTAATGATAAATCCAGGCATAATATTCTGTTAGCCTATTAGAGAAGTTAGCGATCTCAAATTCTGTAGTCTCTTTAATAGTCCAATAAATTGATGTTCCCGTGTAAAACTAATGTGTAATACTCATCGCTACTGAGATGTTCTGCTAGAACCAGATGGAAAATGAAAAATCTGTGAAGCACCTACTTTTCTTCAGTGAACTCTTGCAGGTTTAGTCCTGTCCCCACAGCAGTGACTCAACGCAGGGATGAGTGTACCGCTCTGGACTTTGTTGAACTGATTTTGGCGACTAGGTGAACTTCAGTGCTACTTCTACAGGTCCCGTCAGTCGACAGATGACTCACTTCAATGGCTCTATTCTACTCCAATGCTCCGCTTATCAACGCCAACCTGCGTCTGCGCGTCACAGCCTTGTTAAGACACAACGCAAAATGGGGGTTTCCTAATGTATGTTTTGGGTCATTATGCCAGACGTTACTATTCCCTGAAGAGCTTATGAAGCTTTAGGGCTTAAATGTTCAACGAGAAATTAAATTCAGCAAAGGAGAAATTGTTTAAGGTGTATTAATTTGTTTTAAACTTGTTTGTTTGTAGCGTCCACCCCTATTCCACAGTTGGTTTCTACCATTGACGCATGTTTCCAAAAATGGGCAGTTGCGTCAGAGCACACGCGCATGGGTTTCCTTGGTAAAGGCACGGTAAAGACGCGTCAGGGATTCCCTCCCCTCTTTCCCCACCTTTAACTTTCACTGGGTGGTCTGTGGACATGTATACGGTTCCTACGAGCTCGGAACACGGCGAGAGCTTGCAGAGGTGCTCGTGGTTTCAGAAAGTGGCCGGATGTTGCTCTCTGAACCATAGGCTGTGCGCGTTCTAAAGTGCGAGCATGTTAGTGCAATTGCTTCATCGTGGAGTTTTTTTTTCTCACACTTTTTTTGGCAGTTCGAAATACAGATTCTTTAATAAATTTAATATTTTTGTATTTTTCCTTGATAACAAATCTTTGATGCATCATAACTGTTTTTCAACCCATTTAGCCTACCACAAAAGCTCTTCATACTCAATGTTCTCTCCAGATGAAATAAAACTCATCATTATTGCCCAAAGAACAGATAGATGTCGCCAGTGGTACAATAAAGTTTAGTGGGGGAGGGGAATTATCAATTGAACACTTTTAGTTGAGTTTGATTCCGTTCAAGTGGGGTCCAGTAGGTATCGTAGATATATAAATGTATAGGCTATTACATTTTTAGAAATATAATTTTGTGGATATAACTAATTTTACAACAGTATGGTTATACCAATAATTATTACCATTTTTTTTTTTTTTAGCATAACGCATACCATGATAAACAGGAAAAAGTGGAAATAAACACTTGACTGCAGTAACAATCCGTTTCAGAATGAGTGGATTTATTCCGAGTTGAGTAAAAGAGGACTGATGAACATTGGTGCACAGGAAATACCCATCATTTTTCCTATTAGTATAGATCCTATAACCAACGCTACAACAATACACGAGTAGGCTGCCAGAATAGGCTACTTTTATTGGCGTAAATACGGAATTAATGTAGCCTAATACTTATTGTAACAACAATAATAATATTAAATCACAGACTATGATACACCCAAATAGTTATATTTGCATTACACCTAATGCTTTATGCCTCCATTATGTTATCTGTCATTGGTTGTCTTGTGAGTTTCTCTATAGGCTACTTCTCTGCCATCGGATCTGATGATGAGCATTATGGAAAAGAACAAGAACAGGAGTGACGCGCGTTCCCGGGGACCGTGAACGTCACTCGCTGTCTGGCACAGCTCTGATCTCTACTTATTAAACAGGGGAAGAGAGAATTATATGGCTAAATTAATGCTGCGAGTTCTAGTCTCATACTATCGATTACTTCAATTAAATAGCTGAATCGAAAGAAGACATTTATCATATTGGTGTGTGCACATAAGCAAACTATTAAACTAGTTTAAACTACCAACAAGTGGTAGAGATCAGATAACCATGGTATTTCGATAGGCCTACATTATATGGAAGTGAATGTTAAACTATATTACATCGCATATGTCCATAAAACATAGCAGTAGTCATGACGACAGCAATGATAAACAGATTAGCTCCTTAACCCAGATTGTATATGAGACGCATCAAGCTAATCTGATAACAGCCAGTGAATGCACGTGCCGATTGATACTGTAATAGGCCTATGAGGCAAATACAATGAAGGCACAAGGTAAGAATGCAGTATAACTTTTAGTGTTGATGGTTTATCACATCTTTAACGTGCGTGTAAAACTTTCTTTGTGAGGAAGTTTGTTGTTATCGGCCACTTTCCGTCACTTAAAGGGATGGTTCACCCAAAAATAAAGATTCTGTCATCATTTACTCACCCTCATGTTGTCTGTATTAATTTATTTCTTCTGCTGAACACAAAAGAAGATATTTTGAAGAATGTCCGTAAATAAACAGACGATGGGCCCGATTGACTTCCATATTTTTAGATTTATTTTCCCTATAGCCTACTATGGAAGTCAATGGGCCTGTCAACTGTTTCGTTACCCATTTTCTTCAAAATTATAGAAGCTTGTGTCCGCCACAGAATAAAAAATAAAAAAGGTTAACTTTTTATTTCATAATTCTGACTTTTTTTCTTAGAATTGCGTGATATAAACTCGTAATTGCGAGTTATGAAGTCAGAATTGTGAGATATAAACTCGCAATTCTGAGGAAAAAGGTCTTTTTTGACTTATTTTGTGTTCAGCAGAAGAAAGTAAGTCATACAGGTTTGGAACAACTTGAGGATGAGCAAATTTTCATTTTTGGGTTAACTATCCCATTAAAGGTTTGGTCATAATGAGCTAAAACCATTTTGTCACTGGTGTAGCCAAATAACACTCCACATATTTTAATGACATACAGTAGCATAAACAGTTTTACACACACTAATGCCGGAACATTATAGTTTTTATGCTCCACAATGCTTGTCCTTCAACACAAAGGATCCATGCTGCATTAATGGGTAGATCTAGTGGCACCGAGCGTCTAATTAACATCACGATCTGCCTGGGAGTCTCCTGGGTGGAGTGCTTTGTGGATTACAGACTGGGTAGAACACCTGATCTAGATTAGTGGTCCAATGATCTCTTGAAATTTTATTTGCAGGTTTCCCTGGCAACTACCAGTCTGAAACAGAACAGAGCCACAATGTGAACATTCCAGGCCTAGAGGGAATACGAAACTCAGAGGATAGAAAATGAATTCATGCTAGAATATTTCCACTGATTAAGCCAATCATATTACAGTGAGGTAGGAAACATTGCCTTGGTTTGCCTATTGTACATAATCCCCCAAGACTGGCCCAAACAGAATTATTCTCCAAGCAAAACCACAGCTGAGATTCAAACATCTGCAAATGCACCTCATTTATTGTTTCTTGCTTTCTTCAAAGATGAGCAACTCCTTAACCCCAGTGCGTCAATTTAAAAAAGTTACTCTGAGGTCTTTAGAGGACAACATGTTCTAGAAAATTAAAGCCATAAATCTAATTAAGTTGTGTTCCAAATTTGAGATTGATATAAAAAAATTCGCTTTCAGTAAGCTTTCATTTGGGCGCAGTGATATGGACTGTGGTGGGATTTGTGATTTTCGGTACAGTAGAATTTTTTCTCTCACAAATATTACATGCACACACATACAAACCACACTCTGACATCCACAACAACATATCCACACAAAAATAGCTGCATTATTTATTCAAATGGCTCTATAAGAAGCAGAAAACAGAAAAAGCGAGTGTTTGCTTTATAGGCCAAACCTGAGAAAATGGCCCAATCTGGTAAAAATAATAGTAAAAAAATCTATTTTTGAAGCCTTGCCAACAAAATAAGGCCTTTTAACAAAGACTGCATTATTTTAAAGTCAATTGGCCCTTGATTAAAAATGGAAGAATTAATGGGATTCAATGGGGACATTTTTATTCTTTAAGAGATAGTTCACCCAAAAATGAAAATTAGCCCATGATTTACTCACCCTCAAGCCATCCTAGGTGTAAATGATATTCTTCTTTCAGACGGATTCTTTCATCATGTCCTGGCTCTTCCAAGCTTGATAATGGCAGTGAATGGCCGGTTTCTGTTTTGAAGTCCATCAAAGCGCATCCATCCATGATAAAAGTGCCCCACACGGCTTCGGTGGTTAATAAAGGCCTTCTGAAGTGAAGCGATGAGTTTGTGTGTAAGAAAAACATCCATATTTAAAACTTTATCGACTAAAATTCGTGACTGGTGTTTTCTTTTGCTCTATCCTCTGCACTCCCGCGTTCGTCAATGCGTCAGGTACAAGGTTTACTTAAGTCAATGCGTACGACCGTATGTCGGAAGCTAGTTATTTTAGTCGATAAAGCTTTAAATATAGATATTTTTCTTACACGAACGCATTGCTTCACTTCAGAAGGCCTATATTAACCCCCCGAAGCCGTGTGGAGGACTTTATAATGGATGGATGCACTTTAATGGACTTTCACTGCCATTATAAAGCTTGGAAGAGCCAGGACATTTTTAAATATAATTGTTTTCGTCTGAAAGAAGAAAGTCATATACACCTAGGATGACTTGAGGGTGAGTAAATCATGGGCTAATTTTCATTTTTGGGTGTAATAAAAACAAAACTGAGAAGGCAAAATATGCTATTCGGTCATTTTTTTATTTAAAATTTAAAGTTTTTTTTATTTTTATTTTACTTCATCAGAATGGTACAAAACTTGGTAGTTTTTGGCACTTGCTGTGTGAAAACAAACACACACAAGTAACATGGACATGATCTGAAAAGGTTAAATGGTCCTGAAACAAATAGTCACACCTGTATTTTACGTGGTTAAAAAAGGCTGTATTGGAAATGAATGGGAGACAAATTTCATCTAGTGGATACTTTTGGTACTTTTTGAGACATCAACGTCAAATTTGGAACACAGCTTGTTTAGATATATATCTTTGATTTTCTCACAGTTTTAAAAATATATATTTTATAAAAAAAATGTAAAATGGCATTTTGTCCATTTTTCAAAACATTGAATGTACAATTGTATAACATTTTTTTAAAGTTCACTTTTTTAAACCTTTTTTCACTTCAGCAATAATCTTTCAAATGTCATCTTTAAACTGGCCAAACTTAAATCTGTGATCCAAAGCATTCAAGATTTAGGTTCATGCTCAAAAGGGGAATACATGGATTATAATTACTGCATAAATAGAATTTAGTACCTTAAAATCCCCCAAGAATACAAAATATTAAATAAAAAAATATTATTGAACAAAAATATAGTACAATCATCTCATAGTAATTAAAAAGAATATTAGGTTAGAATACAGAGGGTTAAAGACACACAAGGGCACAAAGACAACATATTATCGCAAAATTATCAAAAATATTGAAGCGTTCATTTTGAGGATTATTTATATGGCAAACACAGAGAGCAGCATATCTTCATAAATCACCAGGAGAGCTGAGAACAATGAATGCTGTGTGAAAGACTCAAATTCTAGTTAGGCAACTTCACATTCAGTTTCTTGTTTATGTGTTTGTGAATGGAGAAATCCTACGGCCTCGTCTTCAACTGACTCAGAGCTGTCACGGAATGAGGCACTCTTTATTTACTTATATTTCCACTACCTGCTGTCTATAACCAAGAGGACAGGACCTATTTCAGCAAGCAGGAATGTGATGTAGCCTATGCAAGCATTTTTTCAACATCAAGCCCTTCCCCCGTTACTGAACAATGTTCTCCGTTTATAACGCTAACAAGGACTGTTTATGGTAGCAGGTTGTCTTAAAAAAACTGGTTTTTATTTACCCATAAACAAACACAAACTGTGGCTTTGACCGTGGTTCTGAGAGAGGTATTACTATAAGAATCGGTTCCTGCTACAATGGAAGGAAATGCGTCACAAACGCGTGGCTGACTCAAAACAAAGAGCGACAAAACAAAGTGATGGCCACTTAAAAACAGAGGGAGTTGGAAAGCAGGAGCGTATAGTGGAAGAACTTAACGAATGGAGCAGAAATAAAAGAGGTGGGGGGACTTTAAAGACGGACAGAAAGATTTATATTGTGAAAGGGTCTTCCCGTAAACCTTGGGTGTTTGGCCAAGGCAAATATGACCCATCACAGCGAGCACTTGTTCCGACAGGGCAGTAGAGGAAAGATGCAGAGGTATATCTGACAGTCTGAACATCCTTTACACCTCTTGTTTGGCAAATTATTTTGTCAGGTGTCGCTTTCCGAGGGCTTTTCATCACAGGCGCTGAACGCAATCGGAACGGCAGTGGGCTTGCTCTGTTAGATTTACGAGAAGTATGAATGGGCATGGAGATGAGGAGCAAGCTCTTGGAATGCGAATGTGTTTGTTTGACCAGCGTTCGCTGTCTGAGCTGATAAGATTCCTGTAAACCTGTCTGCATCTCCTCAATGTGCTAGACACTGAATGCCACACTACTTAAATAGGACAAATACACTCAGTCTATACAACAGCAAGAATTTCTGATAAGAATTTGTGAGCTCTTACAAAATTGTAATACTGGTTTACTGGCAAACATGTGAGGAAACTTTTGGTAAACATTGCCACATAATGGAATGAACTTAATTGTTCGAGTCAAATCTGTTACATATTAACAGCGATTGTCCTTTCATGAGGAGGAGCTGAAAAACAACCGAGTCCTCGTGGTTTAAAATGTAGATATCCTTGATGTAGCCTTCTGTATTTAAGCAACTGGGTGAGAGAAGCAGTGCTGTATTGTCATTAGCCTATAGACAATAATCAACAAATGTTAATAAAGAGTTACTTCATTAAATCCCATCTTTTTGCTAGTCCCTGATATGTAAACTACGGTTTATCATATTTTTCATCAGTAAAACAATTTGAGTAAAAAACTGAATTAAAGAATTGAAATGAATTTCAGCTGTTCTTAAAGTCTCCCTGTGGAGTAAATCAAGTTTTTAATGTTGTTTATATGGTTATGTGCTGTTTTTAATATGTTTTAAGACAAACCATGTGTAAATTCATAAGTCGACATCATTGCTGAGTATTTTCTTTTTAAAACTGCAGTGAACCAAAGACAGTCTCAAAAACACAGTTTGGTGTTTCTGACGTCACAAACTACCATTTAACCAATCAGATCATTGAGCTGCTGTGAGTGAGTGGAGGCGGGGCTCATTTGCATATTCATTTGCATATTCATCGTATACTATATATAATCTATCCGTATAATATATATATATTTACGTGTATGCTAAATGAGGCAAGGGTGTCAAATTTTGGTATGTTTTAGCTTACCTCAAGGGCATCCAAGATGTAGGTGTCTTTGTTTCCGCAGTAGTTTCAATTTTGACATTTTTAGGTCAAACCGTTCTTGTCTGTCAGTCATATAATGCAGGTCTATGGTCACTGTCTCAAAGAGCATGCACAGAGTCCAAATTAAACAATTCCCCATCGTAAGTACACATTGATGGCCTAAGACACGAAACGAGCGGTTTGTGTGAGAAAACGAACAGTATTTATATTGTTTTTACCTCTTGTACACTTTCCGGCTAGGGTGACCACCCGTCCCGCGTAGCGCGTGCGCGCACAGCGTTTGAAGCCCAATTCATGCGTCCCGCAAATTGAGACCGTGTCACGCATAATCCATGCTTGCTCAAAAAAAAGTTGGTCGCTCTATCCTCGAGCCCCAGGTAGCCAAACGAACATTACTTGACAGTTCAGCACGCTATTGTTGCCACACCCACCCCTCAGTTGAACTGCTGACTGTTGTCAACTTTTTCGTTGTTGTCATGACAGCGCACGCACGCGCATACCAAACACACTGGGAAGGAACTTTTAGATGCGCGCTTTCCAATTCGAAAAATGGAGAAAGAGACTGTCTGAGAGGCACCGCCATCATCAATTAAAAAGAGAAGGTGTGGGTTCAAGAAAGACTGGGAAAATGAATATTTGTGGCTGAAAGGTGTTGAGGGGGATACCGAGAGGGCTTTTTGTGACCTTTGCAAAACGTCCTTCTCAATCAGACATGGAGGGGAATACGATGTCAATCGTAGCCTATAATTTTTTTTTGAAAATACTTTTTTTTTAACTGTTCCTGTGGTGTTGAACAACTACAATTCCTGTTAATCCTATAATTTTATATTTTAATTTATTTAAAGTGAATAAATTGTAATGAAAAATAAATTCAATTAAATAGTAGCCTAAATCATAAGTGGAAGTGCATCTGTCAATTCATTGAATGTTCAAAATATTATGAATCTTTATTTAGAAAAAAATACACATTGGTTGGCCTATTCATGAGCATACATCAGCAATTATACATGTTTAGGGGAATAGGGCATTATTAATATACCATGATGATGTAAGGTGGTATGTGCCAGAAATGGGTAAACCACTATCCACAGTGAGTCTGCCCATGGGGTGGGGGCACCACCGCGCCAGGCAGTGTCCCACATTGTCCCTCAGAAACATACCCCTTGTCCCCCCTTGGGCTTATTAGCAGGTGGTCACCCTATTTCCGGCGCTTGCGCAGACTAAGCCAGAACGCGCGCACACGTCACACACCAGGAAGCGCGCGTGCCCTCAGATCACTTGGACTTGGTTGTGTACAAGAGGTAAAAACGATATAAATACTGTTCGTTTTCTCACACAAACCGCTCGCTTTATGTCTTAGGCCATCAATGTGTACTTACGATGGGGAATTGTTTAATTTGGACTCTGTGCATGCTCTTTGAGACAGTGACCATAGACCTGCATTATATGACTGACAGACAAGAACGGTTTGACCTAAAAATATCAAAATTGAAACTACTGCGGAAACAAAGACACCTACATCTTGGATGCCCTTGAGGTAAGCTAAAACATACCAAAATTGAATTTCAGAATGAACTATCCCTTTAAGGCATGACGCATTTTTTAAAGAAAAAAACTTTTAAATATGTGATTTTTATTATATTATTGACTACAAGGGGACTTTAAGCAGGCTTTGTGTCTGCTCTAAATAAAGACTCAATGGCACATAAAACATGTACTAAATACATTATGTCATCTCTGACCCATCTCAGCCACTAGTGTGAGAAGCGACTCTGATGCAGCCTTAAACTTCTGGCCCAGTCATGACAGAGTATATACTTTACAATCTGACATTTTATAGACAGGAGTTAACAAGTTCAAAGTTATACAATTTGCCTAGAAACAGGCAGCATAAGCTTTCACTATACTGAGTGTTTTATGAGCGATGGAAGCTGTGGATCAGCATCTAGGATTGAAACTTTTCCGGGTTTCCTTACTCTTCAGATCAGATGCATGAGTCAGATGTGATCTTTGCATGGTACTTTATGAAATAACCCAAGCTGTGGTGCGGTAAAATGCATCATGAAGAGGTGATGCAATAAATAAGTGATCATATTGCCTCATTTTCCATTATGTCTTGCATCATCACTTCATGATGTAAAGGCCTGCTGTCAATCCTGAAGAGAACAACCCGTGCTGACTCTATCTCGACGCGCATGACCTGTCGGTGCACGAGTTGAACTTCACCTGTCTCCACCTGCCCTTGTATAACACCCAATAATAAACATATAAAGATCAGGAGAGGTGAGACAGACAAAGCGAGTGACATTCTTTCCACTGCACAAACAGACGATACATTGAGTGTTACCCAGTCCAGTTTCCTATAACACGGAGATTAATTCCCTCCATATATCCAGCTTTACACATGTCTTCTGGATAGGAAGGAGAGTCCTCTGGAGGCAGAGCTCCTCTGCGGGGTTTGCTCCTTTGGAGCGTCCATTCTGTCCGGTTGAATGAAAGCGTAATGTGAGTGTGGAAAAGTGGAAAATGTAATTAAGCAGCTAAAGGGGGTTTCAGGCGCTCGGCACGAGCCTCCCTCATTCCTCCTCTCCGAGTCTCAGTGTTTCTGAAGCCCTGCAGGAGCACTGAGGTCAAGGGCGCATGCAGAGGTCAACAGTTTACAGCATATTTGGTAAGCATTTAACTTTTGCAACAAAAACTAATTAAAAGGGTATTTTTTGGTCTAGTGCACTATAGACAATCGTTAATAGCATGCAAGATGCTGTGAGTTTCAGTGCTTTTATGGGCTTTACAAGATCTTGACCAAAAATGATGCAGCTCTTGATGGAAATAACATTGATTTCCATCACCTTTTGGTCAAGATCTTGTATTGCCAATGCAAGAGTCCAGCACTCTGTAAAGTCTCCTCCAGGACATCCCAAAGACTTTCAATGAGTTTAAGCTCTGGACTCTGTGAAAATGATTCATCATATTCCTCACAGTCTTTCTTTCACAATCTGAGCCTGATGAATCTTGACATTGTCATCCTGGAATATGGCCATAATGTGTCTTCATACATGGTTGTTTAAGAAATGAAAGGCTACACACTCAATAAACACTTAGGGTTAGAAGAACTGTTGCCAAACATATAACATACTAGAAACATATAATAATCACTGCAATATTGATCCAATCATAGACTCAGCAACTTTTTTATTTTTTGGTCGGGCAGTGTATAATAAAATACAATAAACACTTTTTTTTTCACAGTAGTGATATACATTATGTATAGAGCTACAACAAGCTTAAAAAACACAAGCTCACTTTTAAACATCTTATGCAAAATTCTTAAATTGTAAAAAAATAACTAAAAATAGAATTGCTGCCGTATAGCAAAAGGTTTCTAATCTAGACTATAGATATTTCCTTCCAGGAAACAAACTTACTAAACAACAAAAGGGATTATTATTTTCACACAACTTATGTGAAAGCTTTATATATTTTAAACTTACTGCATTTGGCTAGTGTGTGTTTTAAACCAGGGGTCGGCAACCTTTTTGTCATGAAGTGCCATTTTTAAGTTAATCACTGTTCCATAATCATATTTAAAAATTTCATAATGGCTAAATTGAAAGATTTACACATTATACAGTAAACCTGATGATCAAACTTGATCAATCACAAACTTAAACTAGAAATAGTGCATGAAGCAATTTTCCACATTTTTTTTTTAATGTCAAAATCCTACAAGTTTGTTTGTTTCAGGTTTAAATGAGACTTTGAATAACAGATATCCAGTGTGACACTTCTGAACTCTACATGTGAACAGAGTTTGCACATCACCGATATACTTGGCTGAATCTCATAAACGTATAGCAGAAACTCTTTTCTTTTTATCTCAAAGCTAAGCGCAACAAATCCAGCAGAACAAACTGTAAGCTGTCAGTCAAACTGACTTAACTTGTGTGATACATGTCATGATCTGTGCACTTAACTAACTTAAATATCCTAATAAAACAAGCTGTGTTCCTATGAGGAGAGATTACCTCAAAATGTAGATCTGTATGCAGATACGAGGTAGCCTACTTTATCTAAATGATATACATACAACTCTCTCGGTTTTGCTCACGTGCCAGCGATTAACCCTCGGCGTGCCAGTGTTGGTGTGCCTTAGTCTGACTTAGTTATTGAATTAATATAGGACACAGCAACAACTAAGAAAGCATCTCCAAGTCAGAACTATCTGTTTTATGAAATGTACACACAAATGACTGATCTTGATATGTGACCCTGGATCACAAAACCAGTCATAAGTCGCACGGGTATATTTGTGGCAATAGCCAACAATACATTGTATGGGTCAAAATTATAAATTTTTCTTTTATGCCAAAAATCATTAGGATATTAAGTAAAGATCATGTTCCATGAAGATATTTTGTAAATTTCTTACCGTAAATATATAAAACATTTATTTTTGAATGCAGTGAATGTTGCACAATCGTGAACATAAGTGGACAACTTTACAGGAGATTTTCTCAATGTTTCGATTTTTTTGCGCCCTCAGATTCCAGATTTTCAATAGTTGTATCTCGACCAAATATTGTCCTATCCGAACAAATACATCAATGGAGAGCGTATTTATTCAGCTTTAATGTGATGTATAAATCTCAATGTAAAAAATGTACCCATGTGACTGATTTTGTGGTCCAGGGTCACATATATGTTCTGTTCTAATTATGCAGCAGAAATAAACACACGTCTGGAGTTTCATGTAAAGATTCTCTTAGAGTCGGTAGAGGACTGTAGGGTTCACAAAACACCTACAAATTATTCCTGCCTTTTGATCTGCAGTGTGCACCTGTCCGTGCGACTCTACCTTGTGTTCATCACCCCTTCTGACAGGCCATCAGAGCGCATCTCTCAGCGTGACAGCGGTCAACACTCGATCCAGCCTGACAGCTGACCAGGTACTGCCGCCAGCCAGGAGCGCCGGGAATGTGGACGCGGAGGGAGAAGTAGTTTAGGGATGTCTGAGCAAAATGAGATAATTGATCTCAAAAAGAGTCGGTAACCAAACAGTTATTGACTTATAATTTTTTTTCCTACTGTATGGAAGTCAATGGGGTCCATCAACTGTCTGGTTACCCACATTCTTCAAAATATCTTCTTTTGTGTTCAGCAGAAGACTCACACTCTCAGGAAAAAAAAAAGGTACAAAAGCTGTTTCTGTGGCGGTACCTTTTCACCTAAAGAGTGCATATTAGTCCCTCAAAGGTACATATTGGTACCAAATGTGTACATATATTAGAACCTAAATGGAATATATTAGAACCCTTTTGAAGGGTACTGTCCCAGTGACAGCTTTTGTACCTTTTTTTCCGAGAGTGCATATAGGTTTGAAACAACTTGAGCGTGAGTAAATGATGACAGAATTTTCATTTTGAAATGAACTATTCCTTTAAAGTGCAGTACGTAATGTCAAGTACAATAATGAAAGGTCAGTTACAATTCTGTAGGCAAAAAAAGGCCCATTGTCTACTGTTAATCTAGAGTAGTGATGTACAGACGAAAACAGAGACCAGATTGAAGCAGCTTTCTGTTGGTCAGTGCTGTGAATTCACAGAACCATCTTGAAAATGAGCAAAATCTGCATAGTCCACAGAGCAATGGTTAATTTGTTCCTATTTTTAAGGGGCTTTCGCACCGGGTTGTTGTGACTCAGTTATGGGAACTAGTCACCAGGGCGGTCCCCCGAGAACTAAATGTTCCCCTAGGGTCGTTTTCTTGGTTGCATTCATACCGTCAGTATGAACTCGTCAGCCGACCAACGGTGACGACATTTAAGTGTGATATTCAACAACGTCCATTAATGATGGGCGCTGTGATTGGAGCTGTGTTTATGTTGTGTCGTGAGTTTCGTGATAACAGACGGAATGTAGACGTATATGTTATGAGATTGAAAGAGCAAAAAGGAGGGCTAAGAAACACAGGCCTGGTTTCACAGACAGGGTTTAGATTAAGCCAGGATTAGGCCTTAGTTCAATTAGGACATTTAAGTAGCTTTTATAAATGTGCCTTAGAAAAACATTACTGGTGTGAAACTTGAGACAAAACAATGGAAGCAAGTTGCTTCCAGTTAAAATATGTGACCCTGGACCACAACACCACATGGGTCACATGGGTCATTAGATTTAATAATGAATAGCTGGATAAATAAGCTTTCCATTGATGTATGGTTTGTTAGTATAGGACAATATTTGGTCGAGATACAACTATAGAAAATCTGGAATCTGAGGGCGCAAAAAAATTGAAACATTGAGAAAATCTCCTTTAAAGTTGTTCATTTATGTTCACGATTGTGCTGCATTCACTCACAAAAATAAATGTTTTATATATTTACGGTAGGAAATTTTCATAAAACATGATCTTTACTTAATATCCTAATGATTTTTGGCATAAAAGAAAAATTTATCATTTTGACCCATACAATGTGTTGTTGGCTATTGCCACAAATATACCCGTGCGACTCGAGACTGGTTTTGTGATCCTGGGTCACATATTTCAAACGTGCATTTTAACTGGCCAACAATCTCCTATGACAACTTGCAGACAAAGGCGACACTAAATACAGTCGACATTGGCTTTCTGTATATTTATGTCTTATGGCTGTTTTCCATGTTCATGGAGTTAGTTCACGTAAATTGTGTGTGTTTACACAGCTTTTTAAAAATGGCAGGTGTCTGCGTTTCATATGGCATACGTCACTCATAGTTGGGTTAGGACCTACTCTGAAGTAGGAGCTTATTTTGTCCCCCCAAAAGGTGTTCCTGTAACTAAAAAGTGGGAAATTCCACCAATAGTTACAGGAACTATTAAAACATTCCTCCGGTGCAAAAGCCCCTTTTAGTCACCGACAAATGCTCCATTCCAATTGGAATGTCAGTCCCTTTAATTCCATGTTAAATTGGGGAAAGCCAATAGCTGTGTGCCAGGGCTGAAGCACCTGAGGGGTTTGCTTCTGTAAATCCATGACAGGTCTAAATCGAACACTTACAATTTGCAGCCCGGAGGAAGACGGGAGAAAATCTGCATTCATCTTGTCATCCCCCATCATAACCCAAAGAAAATGGAAATAAAAAAATAAAAAACCGAGCCCCAAAAATGTGAGGGGGAGACGCCAGCAGAAAGCAGCGCGAGCCCGAGCCAGAAACAGAGCGTGTTTGATCCGCTTAGCATGGCTCTCTCCTGCCTTTTGATGCATGGCTAGGAGGAGAGTAATTAGCAATTAACAATCAGGGCTTAACGAGTGGAAGTTATTATCAAGCGAGGGTGAAAACATATCTAGCACGTTAACAAAGCAAAGCGAAAAGACTGTAATTCTCTCATTTCCATGACATCTCGGAGGCCATTTTTCCCCCACTGCAACAGATCAAACAGGCTCCGACAAAAGGCCTCAAATCTCCCCCACTCTTCCAAATTAGCTAAGCCTCTCAGCTCCATCATCCCAAACATGGCTCGCGTCAACAACCCTAGCCGTTCATGAGTGCCGCCACAATCCTCAATCCCTGCCGCCCCCTCCTCTCCCTCGCTGGAAGATGACGACGGCGACGAAGAGGGGAAAAACTCCCACTGATGTCACTCTGAATTTGCAGACATCAGGACACAAAGTCTCCCAGAGTTACCAGAACAGGAAACTTCGTCTCTCGTTTTCCCCCCCGTCTCAAATGTTTGTTTTCAGTGCCTTTGTTTTAATGATGTGTTTTTCAGAGGAATGCATGAAATAACGGTGATTGTGTATGAAATGGCCAGGCCTGACAGCTTGGGGAACTCCGCAGTGGTAAACAGGCGAAGGCCTGACCGCGTTTCCCTCAGCCTCGCTCTGACATATTCAGGCCTTCGTAATGTTCCTTATTTCGCTCCGATTACCTCTCATGTTCGCCGCTGCCCTGTCTTAGAGCGTCTTCGGGGAGGGAGGTGATCTAAGATGGCAAACGGGACTTTCAATCTTCACTGTCTTATTGTGGACATCAAAACACTAGCTAATGTTGGAGTTTGCATTGCAGAGGAAAGCTGTTTTGGGAGGCTCCGAATGTCTGGACATGTCCCGCCTCTCTTCTGATCGTTTCTGGAGAAAGGTAAGAACGAGGCAGAGTCAGAGAGCTGTCACATCCACTACTGGAGATTAGACCTAGAGATGTTGGCACACAGAGGACACTGGGTCTCAGTAACTATAAGCTTGTTTTCTTAAGGTTCTTATGGCTTCAAACGCCTAGTCTGTCACATGTTGAATTAATTACATTACAGTCTGGAGAAACTTCTCCAACTTGCTTCTTTTACACAGCTTTAATGGAAGCATTTTGGTTGTTTTCTTGCTTTTTATCTCCCAAATAATCACCATTAGTAGACTAGGAGAAACCTGGAGGAGAGTTGTTTTCATGTTGAAACATGACACACGATTGTGGCTGGGACTCCTCTAAAAACCCGTTTAGAAATATGTATACACTCAGATTAACAGATGGTTTGAAGTCATTTTAAAATAGCCTGTACTTAAACAAACAACTGAAACTGTCAGCAGCAATTCCTTCAAAGGTTAACTTGCCCGCTTTGGAATGACAATACCGTTGCAATTGATGAATCTGAGCATCGTTTAGATTGCCAAGCTTTTTATTTTCTGTGGCCTGCTGCCATCAAGATGGTTTAAATAAGGCAGGATTAGTGGATTTGGGGAATTAGCAGCAAAGTTGGCAGGCAAGACCCCGGCACTAAAAGTGGAGAGCAAAAAGAAAACAAGGTCTTTAAAAACAGGCTCATTCTACACCTCATTTACAGCTGTTTATTCATCTGCATCAACTCTTAGATACGAACTACTGAAATCAAAAAGTATACTTTGATATAGAAGTTGCTGACATGTGCATGGAACACACTAGAGGAAGCACTTGTTTTCCCCAACCCATAATGCACTACACTTTACTGTTAATGCAGCACTAGAGCTGATCGAGTGGGCGCTGAAAAAAGAAACACAACCATCAACCTTTCCTTCAGCTCTCTCAAAACACCCTGAAACGGGGGTCCAACACACACAGGGCCAGTTTAACAGCAGTCCAGAAAAGGTTACGGTGCCAATCTAGGACGGAAGGGAAAACAGACGGAAAGAATCTTGTTATTAATTCTTTTATTAAAAGACTTGATTCTATTAAATGGCCCAAATACATTTATCCCGTAGTTCCCAATTAGACATGACAGCTCTTGCATTACCAACAATAAATATAGCAGAGGGCAGATCCCCAGGCCAACAAAGACCCCTGACAATGACCCTTGTGTTTAATGATGAAAACAAGCGCTCTCTCGCTCGCTCAGCTGTGGGTTCTCTCCCACACACACACCCCGTTCATGTCTACACTCCCTCAACAAACACTCTCACACACTCAGGGTTTGTGTTTGAAACCATGTTTAAAGCTTAAAAGCGATCAGGGTTGACAGCGACGACACGTCAAGACATTTTTCCATCATCGTGAGGCTTGAGCGCAAGAAAACAACACATGTATGCAGATACACACATACATAAGGCCTTTAAAATGCAATGCACAGATGAACACACTCAACTGCATTCTCCTTGGAAAATTACAAAAACAAAAAGACGTTGACTACAATGAACCAGTTTAGAAATAAGAGTGCTCATGATTTAGACGCTTTTTGTTTTCCAGTTTTTGGGAATAATTGAAAATTGACTTCTTACTTCATACAGACCTAAAAAAGGGAACAAAATGAAACAATTTGTGGATGAATTTAAAACCTAAAACACTTTAAAAGTAAAAACTAAGAATAAGAGCAACAAAATCAGTAACTGAGGAAAGTAGCAATGCAACTTGATTTATTGGTGTCATAAAGAACATGAGAAAAGACAAATAGCATATAAATTATAAACAAATACACACAGTACATGTAAATGTACCAAATGCCATTGCTTGTAAGGGCAGAAACATTAAAGAAGGCCAACATTAACAGACTCCGGTCTTCTGTACATCATGTCCACAGGCCCTCCATTCAACTCCTCGATCACACTGTAAATCTACAGTTTCCCGTTGGCAAAAGCCCCCTCCTGGAACTGAGGGATAAAGCTCTTGAAGTAAGCCCTGTGGGTGAGAGAGAAAACGAGAGAGAGTAAGACGAACAGAAAAGAAAGAGAAAGAAACAGGACATCAGCAGTGTCATGTAGAAACTTACATGTGAAATCACCCTGACCTCCTGACTGTTGACGAACGACTACAGAACAATGCTTTCTTTATCAAAATACAAGATAAGCATAGATCTTTGCTGTTGTCAAGTCACATTTGTTAATGTAGCGCTTTATACAATACAGATTGTTTCATAGCAGCTTTACATTAATAAACACTTCAATTCTGCTATGAAGCAGCTGCTAAAAGACAATAGTGTCATTGCTCAAGTCAGCTTAGCATTGATTCAGTTGAGCAACTGTGTAAAACTGTGTAAAAGTTCAATTCAGCTATAAAACAGCTCTGGAGAAAACAGTGTCGTCATCATCCAGCTCACTATCCAATAGTGTCAGCACAGTCATATCAATAATAGTGCTACATTTTAAGAGGTCTCACATAATTGGTATGAAGAGTAATGAAACTGCTCTGACTACTAAAATTTTAGTATTGTGAGTTTGTGACAACACTAATAAAGCAAAAATACACACTAAAACCAATCAGGTCGACTAACAGATGCAGTAAATGTCCAGTATATGCTGATAATCACGGCGTCTACATGTTTAATCTCTGCTTGATTGAAGCCAAGCTGGAAAGCCTGAGCAAAAGAGATAAGGTACGGGCCGAACACACACAGAAGAAATGTATTATCTCTGACACTTATCGCACTCGGGACAAAGAGTGCTCTCCAGCTATGAGGTGTGGCTGGGAGAAAGGTCCAAAGGTAAATACTACACATTCCAGTGGCCACACTTCAACTGCACTCAGGTCACACCATTACACATGAAGAGGAAGCGAATGAGAGAAATGCCATTCCACAGGGAGCTCTTTTGTTGAGAGGATTCCTCATTCAGCAGTTCTTACTTGGCTCGTTTGGCCATCTCGTTGCCGTCCCAGCGTGGACTGTAGGGGTACGACTTCTGCACCTGAGAGTAGAGCTGCCCACTGCTGGTGAAGTGATAGATCGACTGAAACGTGAGGGTGGGTTGATCTCGAGGGAAGTACAAAGGCAGGTCCACTACCGGAAGACAAGAGAACAGCTCAAATACAGATCATCCAGAACAGACACGAGGTACATGACATATGATACCACCATGACCCAGAGATAAGAGTTCATATTATTATCACATTATGTAAAGGCAACCATTGGAAATACGTCACTCTAGTGACATTTCGGCACATTTCTCCTTGCGTAATACAAAATTACGACATCAAAACACCTTTACATAGTGCATGATTTGTAAACTAAAGCATTTTGACAATCTGTATGGCTTTTCTGACATAAACTTGCTCTGAAGATAAGCAGTGCACTCGTGATCCGTGTCAAGATCAACCTAATGAAATGTTGTTGCCACAATCCCATTTCAGAGAAAATTGAACACGCTATTTATTGGACGTTTCACTTTGAAAGTACACACGGCATGTTTTCTCATCACAAAGGGCTGTTTTTAATAAACCCGCGTCTACAATGAAAACAATAAAGTTGCTTGTAGTGCCTTTTGTGGATGTGTCACCTAAAAAGTGCAGTGAAATGTACCTGGAGCCACGTATTTCAGGTTCTGCAGTAATGTAGTTTCCAGTGAGTCTGGATTGCATAAAGGTGCGCATGTAAAGGGAACATATTTGTGTATCTCACCATGGACCAGGAAGCAAAAGTCTTTCCACATCAGCAGAAGCGTGAGCTTGGTAAACCCAACAGCATCATACTCTACCACCCCCCTGTGTAGTCAAAACAGAGAAATATATACTTCATAACATTGTTGGATAAAATATGTAATCTTGGCATAGCCAATATAGCATCCAATAGCCGCACAGAGGCTAGATAGTGGGATAACCCTTCCCAACATGGTCATCATTTCCATTAAAAAGAAGATCTTAGCTTGCTTTATATTTTATTTTGATAAGGCATATGCGGACATGATACAATATTGAACAGATGCAATAGTCACAACTCCCACAACTCATGCCCTTCCCTCCCTATCAAACAATCCACCAAAGGAAATGATAAAGAAAATGGAAGTGACAGTAAATAACCAAGAAGAAATAACAATGAATTAATGCTCCAAAGCCATCTTTGCCAATATCTGCAATTTAATCTAGCCTTAAAATGTATTTCAAACCTACTGCGAGTGAATTAAATATAGAGTGGACCCAAAAGTATTTAAGCCACCATTAAAAATGTAATTATTTTGTCATCTCATGCAATGACATTCATGTACAAATTCTTTTTAGGGCCATGGTATCTTCTGGGACATTATCAGAAGATGTTTAATATGGTAATTCTGAAGAGAACAGCACTGAAAAACCATGGTAATGCAAGAGATATGAATATTGAGTTGCCCTACTAAATCCCAAAAAGCAAGTTTCCCATAATAGCCTACATTAATGCCACTTTAATAAATCGACGTGTAAGGTTGTGGCTCTTGCCAGACTGCCTTGTCTGACAATGTATTAAGGTGTGTTAATAAACCGGAGACATCGTGGTGCCTTGTGTATTACAGCCCATTATAAAGAGACTGTCTGTACTTGTTTATGAGATTAGAAGCAGAATTATCCTCAGTAATTAAGAAAAAAAAAAAGGAATTAGTGTTGGTAACTAATTTCTCATGATCAGAGGGGCGTGGTGAGCAGCTATACTGGTTACCACTACAGGCCTGGACTGGCAAGGCCAGTTTTATTCATTTATTGTCTCGATTCGGTCTCAAAATGTCTCCAAATCATCACTTTTAGCTTTCTACAGGGCTAGAAGTTTAAATAAAAAAAAACCTCTGCCAGAGAATTCTGGTTTTAATACTGAAATCAGTAATAACACTTCTAATGTAATAGGCTCATTTTATGATACATTGCTTGTGTTTTTCTCATTTGTAGGTCGTTAAATGTCTGCCAAATGAATGTGCTTTTTTCCCCCAAATGTCACAGAGTTAAATCAAGCAGTTTTTAACGGTAAAAACGGACTCACATTCCAAAGTGACTGAGAAAGGCAGCAATGTATTCTCTCCTCTTGTGATATCCTTGAATGACATACTGAACCTGAGTTGAGAAAAACATCAACAAAAAAGAGAATTAAATGAAAGTGCATTGATAGAAAAAGAGCAAAATGCATGCGGATGCAAATTGACAATAAAGTATTGCATTAGGCCAGGGATTATGACAGGAATCAATGTTCAATTTCAACAACAATAAAAAACTGTATTTCATAATCACTTGATGTATGATTAATCAGATGATATATTGAGCACATGTCTAGAGCTCTACTTTATTAGTAAGAATAAAACTGATATATTTTCTATCAAGGAAAATACGTTAGAAGATGAGCAGATGTTTCCTTCTGTAGGCGTCTGCGTTTGCATGTCTTTGACTCGCTTGCATTGCTTACATTAGGTTAGACTCTTAGAGTTAGATGAAATGCTTAAGTTTCTAGTAAAGGTACGAGCCAAATGGTGACCCTCTTGGAATCTGCTGTACTCATTTTTAGGGATTTTTGACATTTTATTGACAGAATAGCACACGACATATGGAAATACTTGTGGAAAGAGAGATAAAAATGGGTTTAAAGGGATAGTTCTTTTACTATGGAAGTCAATGGCTACCGTCAACCGTTTGGTTACCAGCATTTTTTAAAATATATTATTTTGTGTTCTTCAGAAGAAAGAAACTCATACAGATTTGGGATAACCTGAGGGTGAGTAAACGATGACAGAATTTTCATTTTTGGGTCCTCTTTAAGACATAATGTCTGTTCTAATTCAAACCTTTATTTACTAGACAAGTACCAAGACTTGTAATTGTTTACTTGTTTGTATCATTATTTAAAATTAATTTATTTTCCTTTATTTATTTCTATTCCTTTTTTATTCAAGGCGTTTCGTTTTTTCTGTAAAGCTACATAATGTCACTTTCACTAATTTCACTCAATTTAACTTAATCAGTAAAAATTATTATTGTAACATTTTCATCAAAGTAGTAAACAAAAATGATATGGAGAGAGATGGTAAGTGAATACTGTACACAACTCGAGCTTGAAAATCAAATTGGCATCTTCTGTGTAAGAAACAACACCTGTGTATCTTGTCACGACTGCAACAAGGAGAATCAATGTCTTGCAAACTGAACTAGTTCTTTGTCTTTCAGCACTGATCTATTAGATCAGATTAGATATAGAGTAGTTGCTCAATGTGAAGTGAGCGGATTGTTTTCCACAGGTGAGATCAGGATTAGAGCAGCTCAGGTGTTGGTGTGTCCGATGTGTGATGTAAGAATCAATGCTCATGACTCATAGAAGACCCACATCTGAGAGAAACATTACGCTGATCAATGAAAAAAGTCACGCACACTTGCTCGTTTTGTTTCTCTAAGCCTGGATTGTTGAGAGGAGGAGTGTCAGGAACTTTGGATCAGTGAACTCTACACCCACACAGGGAGCGTGGGAGATGCTGACAGGTGAGATCACTGCTAAAACCTGCTCGATTACAACAGTTCAAAGTCCAGCTTCCGGTGTCCGTGTGCTCAATCCGAAATAGAAAATACCATTCATAATTGTTTTACTGAGCAGATGCATGTGTGTGTGCATCACTTTCACAAACATAACGTAGGTCATGAAACCTGTGCAATATCTGAACTGAGTTGAACTGGTCTGTCTTTATATAAACTATAGAGTGCTGCAATGATAACATCATTTTGTAGGCTAACCCGGAAGTCAGCATAACTGGTTCCCTGGTTCCCTCGACAAAAACCCAATTGGATTTTTCCATTGAGCATCAAACGTTTATGATTCTTTATGAATTTTGAAGGATAAATTAAATAGCCTGAAGTATACATGACGTTGCTACTGCGACTCAAATAAATATGAAAAGGGAAAACAACCACAATCAGGTATGCCAGTGGTTCCCAATCCTGGTCCTGATGTACCCAAGGCTCTGCACATTTTAGATGTCTTCCTAATCAAACACAGCTGGCTCAAATCATTGGTAAAGACTCGAAGACCTCAGATGTATGTGTCAGATGTCCAGGACCAGGGTTAGAAACCACTGCAGTATGCAAATATTATGATAGCATCATCAGTCTTGGTTGATTTCAAACTACACGGCATTCTACCGATGTGGTTGACGGGAGAATTTTAATCTTAGGCAGATGATCTAAAACTTAAAGTGCCCATACTATGCTACTTTAAAGGTTCCCAATTTTATTTTGGAGATTTTTTCTGCAAAATATTTCCTACATAGAGTTTACATGCATCTAAGGTCAAAAAACATTATTTTCATGTACATTGCGCATCACCCCATTTCTCAAAAAGTCTGAAAATGGTTCGTTCAAAGATTCAGGGCCCTATCTTGCACCCAGCACAATTGACTTTGTACACCGACGCATGTATCATTCCTATTTCGCACCCGACGCAAAGCAGACTTTTCCCTCCACAGACGCACGTCGGTAAATTAGGGAATGAACTTGCGGAACAAGCGCGTCTGCTCTTATAGGGAATGTGAGATGTCGCTCTGATTGGTTTATTTCACGTTACGCCCAAACCACACCTATGAGTAATGAAGCTACTTCAGACCAACCCATTTTAGATTTGCGTCGGGCGCAAGAGTCATTTATCCCGCTGGTATAATAGCAACAGCGCCCAAGATCCACCCACAAAGTTACTTGCGTTTCGCGTTTGATACTTGCGTTTCAGATCATTAAAATAGGGCCCTCAGTCTCTCTAAACTCCTCCTTTCCGTGAGCCTGCTCTGATTGGTCAGACGGGCAAGCCTGTTGTAATTGGTTTAACACTTACAGCGCATGTCGGAAACAAAACACCTATTACCATATCTGAATTTCGGCTCCAGAGGCTTCCTCAGCGATTGATGCAGTGATACAAACATGAACGATGGCGTCCGATTTCCATATAGATTCCAGCGCGAATGAGCCTTTTGAAGCACATGCAAAGTGGATTCACAGCGCAGAAAACAGCGTCTTCAATGATGTGAGACTGGAATTGCTGACGACGGCAGTTCAGAATCAATTCTTTCTTTTAGGGAACAATAAGGTTATTTGTCGTGGACTTTGATCTTTAAAATGTCGCTGACCTTTTACATTCACAAACATCTATATTACACACTGCATGAAAGGTAATATTCGAGAAAGCATAATAGAGGAATTTTAAAGTGATGGTTCACTCAGAAATGAAAATTCTGTCATAATTTACTCATCTTCATTTCCTATCAAACCCACAAGACTTTGGTTAAAATTGAAAACAAAAATTAAGATATTTTTTAATGAAACCTGAGAGATTACTCTCCCTCCATTAGAAGATTCAAAAAGGTAATTAAAATGTCATAAAACGAATATGAATCGAGTGATTTAATCCATCACTCGATGAACAGATTTTATTTAGGTAAACAGAAGCTTGTTGGTTCATGGGTTCTTGTGCTTCGTGCACGCAAGTTTGAGCTTGCTTTTACCATATGTGATGTGTTTCTATATGTAAATCTGCTTATCATATAAAGCGATCATACCTCTTCACAAAACTTGGATTAGACTGTTTGATTAATGTGGATCAGTTTAACGACGCCTTTATGACTTGCTTGAATCTTCTATAGTTTGATCTTTTTAATGGAGGGACATAAACCTCTCAGGTTTCATAATAAATATCTTAATTTGTGTTTTAAGACGATCCTTCGAGCTATTTACTACACAAATTTTGAGTCGATATGCTAGACTTTAAGCACTAAAATAGATAATAGGCATCCGAAAAACACATGAACCATCGGATTTGTTTAATATTAACTTAAACTGGGGGCAAGACAATTTCTCTGTTGTCACTTTTGTCATTTTTGGACTAGACTAACGCGTGACCTAAGTTCAGGTGAGTGTGTCCTGAGGAGCGGGTGGCCACTGGAGGGGCATGAAGTGTAAGATTGGAAGGGTTGATTATTCATGCTGTCTGTGTGGATATGAGGAGCGGGGCTGAACTGAAGGAGAGATGTCAGGGGAGAGCAATGTCAGTGACTCCTCAGGCCAGTGACAGTCACATTCTTATTTCCACTTGTCATATAGCCTTGTCAAAACTGACCAGAGATGTACACATGCATGCAATTCATGCAAACACACTCAGTTGCTTAGAACGTGTTCATGAACTTAGCAGCACATTATTGTGTACTATACACAAACACACACTTCACTGATAGTGTAACCTGATTGATTCTGCGATCTCAGTGATTAAATGAAGGAACTTTACCTTGTTTGTGAGTAATTGGCACACTTGAGGCACGTAGTCAATGAGGCAGCCTCCACTGGGGAATGCTGGGATATGTAAAGCCGAAGACCCTCCAAGTGCACTGAGAGAGGGAGGAAGAGATAAAAGAATATGAAACGTTTTAATTCACCTTTGTTGATAGGAAAAACCATGACTCTTATCTCATTCAGCAAAATCAGTTTCTGTGTTTCTGAAGGTCAGCATTCGGTGAAACCCTAAAGCTGCTGATCTTCCAGGATCACTCCCTAAACACTCCTCCACATTATCTGGAGCACTTCATTAGTGTACAGAACATGGAACAGCATATGCAACCCATTTCCGTAATCCGACACTGTAATATTATTGTGAAATGTAAATGTGTATAGTCATCAAAACTAAGAAATAACAAATGGAAATAGGGGAATTACTGTGACCAAAAAAATGTTAAATAAGTGAAAATGCTAATATATTTTAGCTACTTAAAAGTAGTCCTGTGAAGATGATTAGAGGTCTGCACACTGTGCATTTTCTCAAACAATTTGAAGAGGTGCCATCTGGCACGCTTTTCCAACAGTCTTGGAGTTCCCATGAATGTGGGGAATTTGCTTGCTATTTTTATTTTACTAGTTGGATTAAGTCATCTATAAAAATCAACAGAATTTTTTTTTATAGTTTTCTTGTAGTTTCGCTGTCAAAACAATCCCTGTTCACACAGATAAATGCTAAATTCAGGTATGATGGTATATGATTGAGCTGAGAACATGTTAAGAGCTTAAAATGTGTAAATGAGTTAAAACAGTGTTCTATCTATTAAAATCAAAAGATTTTTTGATTGTATTTTTTTTTTTTTTGTAGTTTCGCTGTCAAAACTATCCCTGTTCACACAGACCAATGCTAAATTCAGGTATGATGGTATATGATTTAGATGAGAACACTTAGATGTGTAAATGAGTTAAAACAGTGTCAGGAATCCCTCCGTCTCACACACACACACACACACACACACACACACACACACACACACACACACACACACGAAGATCTGCTGCGAGGAGACCCGGTTTTGACGCCTGTACTGAACTGTGATAGGCAACATCGCGGCATGAATGGGAAAAAAAACAGGAATGCGTGAGCATTCTGTCCGTTTTAGGGTCGCATCTTCCTGTTTTTGGTTGGTTTACATGTCTTTGGTCCGTGCCGTGCACCAGAGCTCATTTGGAAGTGGACCGAGATCTTTTCAGCGGGTTTGGATGGCAGCTTTCACACTTGAACCGCACTAACAGAGCATTCGCACCAGGGTTCGCTTTATTTGAATCAAACATGCCAAGTGTGAACACACCCTTAGAAATCTGAACAATACATTCTTCCCCTGCTTTCCACATGATCAGATGAGTGAATGGAGAAAAACAACCCGCACAAATAGATAGGATTGTAAAAGGACACTAGAACTCGCCAGATCAATGCAGGGTGAGATGACATGATGGGCTCATGAAAAGTATGATGTAGACGAGACAGAAAGAGAAGCTCCATTAACGGCTCTTATGTTGGAGGTTTGGTTATTAGATGCTTATTTTGGTTGGAGGGTCCTTTCCTTTTAGCAACAGCTGGAAAAAATAAGGCAACACATCTTTTAATAGAATATGAAGGAAGATTATAATATACTTATTAAAACATTTAAGATATTCTGCAGCCATTCTTTGAATATATGAAGAATAGCGACTAGAATCCTCTGTCAATTGGGTTTAGATCAACAATGCCCTTGACTGACAGTTAGATTACCTTTTTGCTGAAACAGTCTTTGGCAATATACAAGCATGTAAATGTCATTCACATCCATCAAGCTCCTGAAGTATATTCATAGACTGTTTGGAGATGTTAATGTGCAGACGTGTTATTTATTGACTGCAGAAACAGGAAATGATGAGGGACGCCACTCAAACACTATTCAGCTGTCAATTCCACATCGGGCTCAGTCATAACACAATGTTGTTGCCGTGTTACAATGACAATAGAGAAGCATCTCTATGGAGATCCGGCTCTGATGTGAGTGACGCGTGCCCATGCAAACCTCACTGCTATGGTGCTAGGGTGTTGCTATGTGGTTACTAGTGCTTTTGGGGTGGTTGCTAGGTCATTAGTATCTGCCCATCACAGTTGGTCCCTAGATATGGCAAGTTATGCATCAATGGTTTTGAGATCTGCATCTGCAGGTTGTGTGCAGGCATAACGCCAGCAGCCATAAGCAGCCCAGAGTAGATGAGAATTCGTCTGTCGGAATAGGATAGGCTTATGGAGGGGGGGATATTTGTTTAATAGCTATTTGAGGAAACCAAGAAAAATCTCAGCAGCAGGCGATATTTTTAGGGAAGATTATGGAATTACAACCTTGAACTGAAGTTGTCTAAGAATATTCTGTTCCGACTTTGCCTGAGCAGATTTCACAGGGATTCACAGAAGCCAACAGATTGAAAATATACAACAAGCTATGTAAAATAAATGGTATAAGAATGGAATAATATCTTGAATTAGTCAGCTGATTATGTGGTTTATACACTACTGGTCAAAAGTTTTGAAGAATTGAGATTTTTTTTTTATGTCTCAAGAGCAATGCTCACCAAGGCAGCATTTAGTATTTGATCAAAAATACAGTAAAACGGTAATATTGAGAAATATTATTACAATTTAAAATAACTGTTGCCTATGTGAATATATGTTAATATGTAATTTATTCCTGTGATCAAAGCTGAATTTTCAGCATCATTACTCCAGTCTTCAGGGTCACATGATCATTCAGAAATCACTCTAATATGATGATTTGATGCTGTAGTAACATTTCTGATTATGATGCTGAAAACAGCTTTTTTTTGGTGGAAATTGTGATTTTTGAAAACAGAAGTTAAAACTTTTATGCATCAAATTAATCAAAAGTGACGGATAAGACATTTATAATGTAACAAATGATTTATATTTCACATAAATGCATTTAATATATATATATATATATATATATATATATATATATATATATATATATATATATATATATATATATATATATATTCATCAAAGAACCCTAAAAACATTCATCATAATTTCCACTAAAGTATTAGGCAGAAAAAACTGTTGTCATAATTGATAATAATAATAAGAAGAACCATTATTAATAAATGAGTACCAATAATAGCTACCATTATAGAATGATTTCTAAAGAATCATGTGACACTGACAAGACTGCAATAATAGCTGCTGAAAATTCAGCATTGCATCATAGGAATAATTTTAAAACATTTTAAAATAGTTAAAACATTTATTTCAAATTGTAAGTATAGTATATTATAGTTTTACTGTATTTTTAATTAAAAAAGTGCAGCCTTGGTGAGCTTAAGAGAAAAAAAAACAGTATATTTATGTTTTATTTATTATTTAATAATTCCAAACTTTTGACCAGTAGTGTAAATATAGATATATCACTGATACGGTTTTTGTTGTGCTTTTCAGAGTGTTATTGGGCCATTGAGTGAACAGACCTGCAAGGAGAAAACAGTTTTACAAACACAAGAACAGAATAAACAACAACCGGAGACAAACATGCAAACAAGCCGCACAATTATACAAAGCATAACCCTTAAATAACCGACTTCTAAACAGAAAGAAATGCAATCAAAAACAGAAGAGAAAGAAGGGTGTAAACAGGAAAAAAAGAAGTGTTCGGTGCTCTGTCAAACTATAGAATGTGTAGGAGTGGATCTCGCACCATCGCATGTTGAAGGAGATGTGAAGTCCACTGTCAAACTCAGTGAGCACTTCACAGTCATAATAACACAGCCTGCTGTGTGGGAGTCGAGAGTGGCCATCACTGCAAGAGCGATACGCTGGGTAAACCTGCATGTGTGGATTCAGAGAGAGAGAGAGAGAGAGAGAGAGAGAGAGAAGGATTCCTGGGAGGGTTTTATTTCACTCAGCTCAGGCAGGCTGAGAGCGACCTCTCTCCTGCTCTCCTCTTTCAAGTCCCACTCACTCTCTCTCTCCGGTTCTGTGACGGGCCGCAGGGACGGCCGAATGACTGGCTGGCTGGAGGAGATGCTTTCTGTGCCAGCCTGGATGAGAGCGGAAGCAGGGGATTCCTCACGTGTGCTGGGCTTGTTTAAAGAAATACTTCACCCAACATGAAAATTGTCACTCTCGTGTTGGTCCAAACTCTGTCTGTGACTTTCCTTCTTCTGGGGAACACAAAAGTAGATCTTAAGCTAAGGCCCTGTTTACACCTGGTATTAAGATGTAAGTGTTTTGGTTGATCGGATCACAAGTAGACGAGGGAGACATTCCTGTTTACACCTGGTGTTTTTGTCCACTTTCAACCACTTCTGTCCTGATTTCTTCGAAGGGAGGGTCTATGAGCGGACCATGTATGAGCTTTTTCAGATCTTTTGATCTAATGGACGAAATAAGCTTGTGCAATTTACATGTGAACATGACCGGAGAAAACAGAAAAACACACAGAGAGCATCAGCTTTCGTATCTGTTCTGACAGCCGCCAAACGCAGTGAAAGCGTGTTAGAAATCAGGAATGGTGAGAGAACATTGTGCTTGGTACATTTTTCATCTTCAAACCAAACTTGGCTCTTCAGCTGATAGTTTAACTCCCGTCTGTCTAGCGCACTTCCCATAATGTTCACGCATTATATCAGTAGACGGAGAGTAGATGGTCTTTTGTGGCTGTTCGAACACATCAACCACAGGAGCGTTTACACTACGAAAGCAATCCAGTCGAATATGTTTTTGACTACCTCTGGAAGTGGTTGAAACGCAGCCGGCAAAACCAGCAATTCAGGTTTGAGAGGTGGCGCCCCGCCAAATCTCGCGAGAATCACGACTTGCTTTACGGCACGACGTCACATACATCAACAACATATGAAGCAGCCTCTATGGAAGACACTGAATTCAGAAGTGAATCATGGCAGAGTCGACGAAGAAAACAAAGAAAGCGCGGTCGGAAGAGTGCAGAGACTGCGTGAGTGGTATTTACGACAGTAACGTTAAATACAAATACAAAGCGACTCTAGGGGTCGCTGTTTGAGAAAAACGGAAACTGCATAGTGTGCCTTTAAAGGAACACGCTGACTTTTTGGGACTTTAGCTTATTCACCGTATCCCCCAGAGTTAGATAAGTCCATTCAAGTCTGACGCACCCACCGCTAGCCTAGCTTAGCACAAAGCACTTAGCACTTACTTTTGTTTTACTAATTTGTATCGCACAAATTCATATGAAGTAGTTTTCCTGTAAAATCGGGTTGGAAGATCTACATAACTTACCAAAACAGTTCTTCACTTTAAATTACACAAATGTGTTTTGAGGGCTTCAATGGTATAGGAAAATTAATTGAATAAATGCCCGTTCATACCAAGGAAGATAATTATAACGATAACCATTGAGTTCTAAAAAATCATTCTAAATATAAAAAAATAGCGAATCCACACCACAACTATGACGATAACAGCACAGAGAAACAATATCGTTGGAATCACTTTCAGAGCGATTTGTTCCAGCTGATAAACGATTAAAATATTGACAGCCAATCAGAATTCATCCTGCTTTAAAGAGCATTTAAAGCGACAGACAACAAAACTGCAGAGAGCGCTTAGAATAACAAGGATAATATCGTCCACTGGTGTGGACACCAATATAGTTATTGTCATAGTTATCGTTCTTGGTGTGAATAAGCCTTATCAGCTTAAATTTCAAGCTATTATATGGTTCCAAAAGACTTGAAATATAGATGCAATGCTTTTATTGCATGAAAAAGAGCGTCATGAACATTCTGCCTTTTGCATCCCTCAGAAAATGAAAGGTATAAAATCACATGAGACCATGTAAATAATGACAGAATTTAAATTTTTGGTTGGACTATCTCTTTAACACTTCTAGCAACTCTATTGATTGTGCTAAAGCTTAGCCAACATAACATGAACGCCAGCAACAAAAGGTAAAAAGACAGAAGAGAGCTGGCGGCACAGCAAACGTGTGCATACACACATAGAAGTACCATCAGCACAAACTCAACTCTACTCAGGTGCAAGTCTGATAAACATCCACACACGCATGAACAAAGTCTGTTTGCAAGTGTGTGTGTTGTACCAGCATTTGTATCTGTGCAAAAAGTTCAAATCGCAGACAGAAAAGTGGGCTTCAAAAACACTGTGCCGCTGTTCTAGCATTCATTATTTTTTGGGTATGTCCTCAGGAGCAAAGTTTCCACATTCCCAACGTTGTTTTGAACCCCTGGCTCTACCTTTGTAAAAAAATACAAATAAAATCACCCACAGTCACACACATATACGCCCACCCGCCAGTCCCTTCTAAGTCGCCCTAGTCTGAACTGTTAATGTGCATGTGTGGAGGCAAGGTCAACCCTGTGTGGTCCTGCATTATCCAAACCCCCCTAATATAATGGGGTGGAGAGAGTGTGTGCGTGACAGATACAAGCTGACATGGCTGGAGAGCAAACAAACGGGCTTGTTTGTGCTGATTTGAGTGGATGGAGGACAGCACAGAATGAAAGACAAAAAAAATCATCAGGCACCCAGAGGCTGGCATTAGCAGACCTTGCCCATTGAGATCTATCTGTTGTGAAGTCACGCTGAAGTCTCCTCCATTCCTTCTGAGAAGTGACCTTGTGTTCTACTTACTGCACGGGGCAGAGGGAAATGTCAGGATAACTAGGGTCATGGTTGACAAAGTGGACTGCAAGTTTATGTTTAGCTTCAATTATCAATCAGAATTTATCGATGAAGCCCCAGTATATACAGACCCAGCTTAAAAAAGCACAATAACAAGGTTCCAGAAGTCCAGGGAAAAATCGATTGCTAGAGAGAATGAATAAACCTTTTATTATAGACCTACTATGAGCTCTGAGGGTGAAATTGAGACAATAAATAAATGAAAAGACTTTCAAGACCAAGGCCGTTAAAAAACTGAGCACTCACTATAGAGCCCAGCGGCAAAGAACAGAAGACGTGGTTCTCGTTCTTGTATTGCAAGGATTTCAAAAGAAGTTGTTGATCATCTACGAATTCCTAAAGAGCCGTAGCAAGGTCAGGTGAAGGAGCGGATGAGGACCACTATTTATGAACCTCTTCCTCTGCTCTTTTATGGTGCACAACATCAAACTAATTCTAGGCTTCATTTTTATTTTGTGCACCAACTGAAAGAGTCAGTAATGTCATGCTCTGCAAGTCTCATCAATAACTGAGCGTGAACCCTTTAATAACGGCTCTCTTCGTCCTTGCGTAAACAGAACATCTTTTTTACTAAACCGATTCTCAATTCCTCCAGGATTTCAGGAAGTAAATAGCAGAAGAAGAAGTGCTGTCTTTAGTTTATGTACTCAAGTTGGCGGTTGGATAAGGTGTGTCATGAGTCATGTGCTTCAATCTCTTAAATAACAGCACACAGACCCGGAAAGCAATTCTCACACTTTCTTGTGTATTAATAACTAAGAATTAATAAGTATTAATAACGTTTTGAATATGATCAAAACGAAACAAGCCCTACATTTCTGTTTAAGAACGTTGTTTCACTCAGACAAACACCACAGCAGAGAAGATGACTACAACTTCTGTTTCATGGAGACAAATAATAATAATAATAATAATATTAGCAAATACATTTAAAATTGAGTCTTTCTTTTCCATTATAATGGGCTCTAATTTTTAAGGAAATAAAACGAGAATGTCCACCCCCCGAAATACCACCTGCAATTGACAAGCAACAGTTAGAAGCATTTCACGCTTCTACTGGCAATAAAATGTTTTACTAGCCCTTTAAAGGGGTCATATAATACTATTTTAAAAGTTCATTATTTTGTTTATTATGTTAATAGAGTAGGTTAACATTGCAGCTCCTCTATTCCCAGTCTGTCTGAAAAGCGCTGATTTCTACAAAGCCCATCCTTCTGAAAAGCTCAGAGTGCTCTGATTGGCCAGCTGACCTAGTGTGCTGTGATTGGCCAAACACCTCAAGCGTGTGTCGGAAATGTAACACCATAATCCCGAGCTTCAGCTTCCAAGTCTTTAATCAATAGACCTTAGGCTGTGAGGGATAGAAATACATCTCTTCAGTGGGTTATACTGTTATTTCATGTTTTTGGATTGTTCTGCAGACGAAACACTGCAAAAGTATCTTTTAGTAAACAAAAACCCAAACAATATGAGCTGTGGAAAATTATAAGTGATCAAGCAGCTTTTTAAAGTCTATCCCTCACAGCCTCGCTTTCATACCTGTCCTGACGCTGCTCTAAGTTTACTATTGTAAACACACAAAATAATGTTGTCTGTTTTACATATCAGTTTGAGCTCGAGTTGGATTCTGAGAATCTGGTTGATCAAGCCGATCGATCAGAACCAACTTTGCAAGCACATCTTTAGCAGAACATCTGAATGTGGTAAGTAGTCATTGTATATAGCCGGTGTTGTACTCGCTTTTACGTAGACGTATGAGGAAGGAATATCTGGACTTTGATCAAGCCGTTTTAGGCAGGTCTGAATCAGTGAAATCCCTGAGACTATGAGCTTTGTAACTTTGCAGATTGCATACATGCACAAACAGATACATAAAAAAAACAGATGCCTCAATTTCCTAGAATTATTTAAAGGAGTAGTTCACTTCAGAAGTAAAGTTTCCTGATAATTTACTCAACCCCATGTCATCCAAGATTATGACTTTCTTTCTTCAGTCAAATGTTTTTTGAGAAAAACATTCCAGGATTTTTCTCCATATAGTGGACTTCAACGGTTATCAATGGTTTGAAGGTCCAAATGTCAGTTTCAGTGCAGCTTCAAAGTCTCTACATTCTTCATTTTCTGAAAAAAACTAAAAATATACAAACTTTTTTAACCACAAATGCTCATCTTGCACTGGCACTGTGATGTTCCACGCATTACGTAATCACATTGAAAGGTAGAGTCCTTTGAAGCTGCATTGAAACTGCAATTTGGACCTTCAACCGGTTGGACCCCATTGAAGTCCACTATATGGAGAAAAATCCTGGAATGTTTTCCTCAAAAACCTTTATTTCTTTTCGACTGAAGAAAGAAAGACATGAGCATCTTGGATGATGTGTGGAAGTGATTAAATTATCAGGAAATTTTAATTCTGAAGTGAACTAATCCTTTAACGTCACATTTCAGTGTGACCTGGGAGAAATTATTTTCACTTGGATGGAATAGACACTCACTGCTCAATGCTGGGAGACAGGTAGAGTTTTGGAAAGACCTGTGTGGCTTCAGCATCTTCAAAGCTTACAGAAAGAAGCGCCACATCCTCTCCTGGATCCAGTGCTGTGTCCTGAGAGAGGAATAAAGGAAAATAAGCATTTAAAAATTTGCTATATTATAGACTGTATAGACAATCAAATATGCGGTTGGCAAGATATTACGAAACAAGGCTGTGCACGCTAATGCTAAACCTATTAATCGGTTCATATTTGCCTATTGAGATTATCAGCATTGAGCAACAACTGTGTCTGCTTGGCTGATAAACACATCCAAACATCAGAATGCACTTTTTTTTTGTTTCATATTTCTTTGTGTCATAAAATATACGGACCACCCTGATTAGTGGTTCTCTGGTTAACTGGTGGGTGGCGAATATTTGGCTGTGGACAACAGATCCGATCCAATATCCTTCACAGAGGGTTTTGTAAAGGTACATGTATCAAAGCTTAGAACAGACAAAAGTCCGCGAGATTTCTACGACATGTATTGATTTCCGCATTAACATCGCCCACGTAATGATATGAAATCTGAATGGTCAAGTAATCATTGGGGATCCTGGGTACAGGAACATAGCATTGAGGATAAAGAGCCGGATGAAAGTTGGGAAACGTTGAAGGCCTTTAGCTGGCAGAAAGACCAGCCCGGCTGGTGCTGAGCAACTTCTCATCTGAAGGTGGTGTGGGATTTTGGCAGGAAAAGACTACAACCAGAATTCACGCTGCATTAGCTTTAGCTTCAGCTACGGCCACATCTGCCAATCTCAAGCTCATCACATCCGAAGTTTCCGCAGGGACTCTAGATGATCCTTTCTCCGCACCGTTCCTGTGCTGTTTTCCTAGAGCTAGGCCCTGACGCACGTCATTAGCACCATGGCGGGAACGAAGGGCTTTAATCAAATGTCTTTCAGTCGGTTTGAACTCATCCATTTGTGATAATTGCTGCCTGCCGTGTAACCTCTGCTCCCATTAGAGCGAGCCGTGTGTGTTGGATTTGTGACGTTACCAGTTAGAGGGGACGTGTGCGAGATAAGCTAACGCATAACTCAGTGAGGCACATTGAGGTCTGGGCAGAAACAGCGAGCTCAGCCTTGATATATGTGAATGGGACACATATTCAGCAGAAGCGGCCTGACAGTCTACTTGAAGTTATATCAAAACGGTTCTCTCATGTCTAACTGAACTGAACTGCTCTGGCTAGTCCAATTATGAGCGCCACAAATTTATCTGCTACATTAGAATTACATAGAATGCATTAAAATCCCCAAAACAACAAATGTTAATTTATTCTGATCGCAGTTAAGTCTAACACTAAGGTTTTTAGTTTGCTCTTGTGATGCTGGTGCCCGTCGCAGCGATGTTGGGATGCAGCGTGGATTGGCATTCTGAACACAACTGACAATGATGCATGAAATCAAGTTTGTGTAGCTTGAATGGTTTCTGTTTATGTACTTGCATTGAATACTGTCTAGCCCTTTTCACACAGAGATTCCAGGAAATGCACCGTTTGGATCGTTGGATTTTGGTTCATTCACACTGCCAGTGATTTTCACACACATCCCGTAAAGATCCCGTGAAGACACGTGACATCGATGTGACGTGTAACGTCTCCACAGCGTCTAAAGTTTGTTTATGAACTGCGTTTTCTCCACGCTCTTACATTTGTTTTTCTGATTCAATCTTAAACTATGGTAATGTTCTGCCAGGATATCATCCGTTTAGTTTACATACATTTAATTTAACTTTAAAACACAACACAATGCGTGATTCAATATACAGGTAAGACACCTGTGGGCCCTATTTTTAAGGACTAACATGATTAACACTGTTCATTACTCAAGGTTAACAATTAATCCTGGGTATTCATAGGCTGAGGTTTCACACTGTACATTCTTAAACCCTGGGATAACATTCTCATTTGCATATTTGTATCATTGTCATTGATTGGATGAATGCAGCATTCGACCGGACATATGCTGTGTCCAGCGTTGCACATCCTCGTATTTTGTCGACTGTGCTATCAAGCTTTTCCTGAACTTTTCAGACTACAGTATAAAGGTAAGAATGAAATGCTCTCTTCTTCACACCAATAGATGTGTTTTCCATCACCATTTGACATTTTTCCCCTTTTTCTGTGGCTGTCCAAAGCACATGAATATGAGGCACGTGATTGGTTCTCTGTTGCTAAGCATCTAGCTGTAACATTCTAACACCACACTGTTTCATGCAAGTTTGGCACCGCAATGCGGGGTTTAACACCACTTCTGGATTAAATGCTTCTCTAACCGGGGTTTACAACGATGATAACCTGGGGTTAAGTGCATGTGAAAAGCCCTATTGCATTGTTGTGTTTTTGGGTTGAAGTAAATGCCTGAATTTTTTTCTTGTTTTTCTACTGATTTTTGTTTTGTTTTGTTACGGTGTCTTACACTAAAGCGTATGGTGATATATGTTTCATGTTGTTTCGTAAGCTCATTGCTCATCAATATGTAATATTGGAAATATTGGTCCGATAGTTTCAAAGCCTTTTGAAATGAATGTACCCTCCAGGACTGGTACTGGAAACATCCAAACAGATAAGCTTCACAGCATTTAAAACCATGTTTGAGACTCACAAATTCAGCAAGAAAGCTTGAGTTCATTGCTTAAGATTTGAAAAATGTTCAAAATGTTTTACAAGCAGGATGGACCTTCTGGGGCTAGAAACCTAGCATTCAGCAGAATAGGGCTGCTGTTAAAAAGCATCTATTTGATGAAGCTCTGAGGGCAAACGTGGGAATCTGTATGAACACAAAAAGGAACAAAATGTCAAGCGCAAAGCTGATGGCTACCCTTGTCGTCTGTCTCTTCTTGCTCTTCATCAACCACTATCATACGACATGGACCTGAGTGGGGAGTGGGGGTTTCCAAGGTGTTGCTTGATTTAATCAGCTTGCATCAGTACAGCATTATGGTATGACCCATGTTCCCAGAGATATAATTCATTCTTGCCGATGGGTATTGGTGGAATTGTTGGGTTATGGCTCCCACAAGAAGGAGATGGAGCAGAAATATTCCTGTGTGACTGGTATTTGCATAGGAACAAACATTGAATATCATTTTGAAGTCATTCTCCAATGACAAGAATGAAACAAACATTTCTAGTCAGTTTAATTAAGTAAACGCTATGAAACACTGTGTATTACACCTGCAATGAATACATTTTGAATAGTATATATATATATATATATATATTGGCAAGATAGCCATAATATTAGCTATTTTACAGCTTTGAATGTGGCTCAAACTAATTTTAAAAGCGTGATTATCCAAATTTAAGGATTCAATAACGACACAAGCAAAGGTCAATAAAATGTTGCACACTCCAGTATCTTTAATTACAATGAGAAGCAGTTCTGACCGAGCAAAAAGTTCTCTGCTGCTTGTTTTACACCGCCAGTTCAAATTAAAGTATCAAGAAAGCAGTAACGCTGAGTTGAAAAGCCAATAACCTGACGCAAAGAAGCAGTCTATTGTCTTATTATTTTGCTTATGGAACCCATTTCAGAACACAATATATGCACTTTCTTCTAACTTACTTTGATGACTTTTGGTCATCTGCCAAAACAAATTCATGTAAGTGTATAATCAATGGTGCTTTTACTACAGATAAAGGATGAGACAGCAAAAAAAGGACTGGACTGCAGGGTATCGACTAGAGGTTCCTCCAAAAAAGTCAAAGCAAACACACTCTTTTTTAAAAAAAAGTTTCCCTGCAAAAGGTCTAAATTTGAGTATACTTGTAAACATCTAAAAACGTTCAGTGGTTGAAACTCTCTTCACATCCTGATAGCAATCAATTATAGGAGTGCACTAAATATTAAAAGATGTACATATATCTTCTGTCTAAGTCTCAGGACCAAAATAATTTCATGCAATGATTCGATGTCCTGTCAATATGTATTTCTATACCTCCACACACCTGCTCGCACACACGTCACACGTCATCAGTGTTTTCCGTAAGGCTATGCAGAGTTGTAGACAGACGTCAGTCACAGAGAGACACAAAAAACAGCAGCCACTTTTACAGTTCCTCCTGAACCAAAACAACGAGATTATGCTGCGTTCATGCCTTAACATAACTGTAATTATGAGATGGAAACCCGTGACGTTCTACCCGAAGTTGTTCACGTCCTCAGACTTGGATTTATTCGTTTCTATGTCAACACTATCAATGCCGAAATAAATCTGCAGCAGTCAGGTGGCACTGCAAGTTGTTTACGTTCATTATTATTGTAAAGTTATGTGCTTTGAGACATGAGGTAATGTAACGCTGTCTCTCGTGTCTCTTTGCAGATTCTACTTCGAGTGGTCATGTGTTTTGGAGGAGGCGTGGCTTTGGAGACGCTCTGAAGGGAGGGTGGGATCTCATGCTTTCAAAGCTAGCTCGCTATTGCTAGCCTCTCCGAAATTGCCTACCCTACCTTTAAGATATGTTAAGCAGATCGAAAGATCTTGTGCATTCACATACATATCAATGTCATAAAATCTTGATTCATTTATTTTCATAATCACAAAATGGATGCTGAAAGTTAAAATGAAAGTTATTTTAAAATCCTTTAAAACAAGTTATAAAATCCATATTTTAACATAGATAAGATTTTAAATCTAAAAAATACTACATTAAACAGTTTCACATAGATATTACATAGTTTAACATAATTATTTTGACTTCTTTAACTGTAGTTGGCATAAAACGAAAAAAATAATACTTATAGAAAGGTTCTATTTCTACAATAAATCTAAAGTAGGTTACAAGAACACTTATTAAACCAAGTATAAAGAGCATCTGAACTGCGTATGCATGTGCTTTGGGCAAAATGCTGCTTAAATAGGAATATAAAGGTGCATCATTAAAACATGCTCTAAAAGGTTCTCGGTAAAGAACTAATGAAGAGGACAGTGATGACTAATGAGTGTTTCAGTGACCCTTAGTCCAGGACAGAGAGAGAGGGGGTATTGTACATTCTTTTAAACCAGTGAGTCAGTGTCAAGGAGTAGGGCGTAGGGCGCAGGGCTCAAGGGTGCCCCGGGTAAGACCCTCACGTGGACGCCCACTCCGCTTTATCTTATGACCTCCCCGCGGGTGCTTGCCATGACATCGTAGAGATGTGACAGCTGTCTCCAAGCCAAGAGCTGTCTAAAATCAAAACTTGAGGTGAAGTTGATTTGTTTGGCCCCCCTTTAGGAAGAGACTGAATTGCTCAGTGTTTTCAGTGCCATCTCATTTGGAAAGCACAGAGACACGAGTGGTCAGCTACAACCGTGACCTTGAAGAACAGGTGCTTTCCCATAAAACCTTACAGTACCAATTCATAACTATAATTTAGTTCAAAAAGTCATTTTAAGACAGGCTCATTTGTAAAATGCTTTACAAAGCACATTATTTCAAACACGTTTGACAGATTGGATCGCTATATTGCAATATGTATCAATATGTGGGCAGTTATGGATCACTGGAGAGATGCTTGAATGGGACGCCTTGTTTTTATGGCAGGAATATTTTACCTGAAGCAACGATTTGACAGAAGACCATCGGTGTAGCAGAGGCAGCTGTCATAACCTATAAACATTTCTACAAAGGTACTGAAAATGTGACAAGCAATCCTAAAAACAGCACAGCATAGCACAGGAAATGCACAGGTGTCCTTAGAGTGTTTCTTCAGTCGCTTTATTGGTCTGTGTTTGTGACGAAAATGATAATGTACCATATTTTCCAGAAAATAAGTTGCACCTGACTACAAGTCGCACTGGGTCAAAACTGCATTGCTGAGAGAAAAAACAAATATTTCATACTTCATTTGTATATTTAAATAAGCTTGGGCTCATGTACGCCTCTCATTCAGCACAAATCCAAATGTGTGCACTTGATGTTTATTGCATTATTTATATAAGTCTCTTTGGAATATAAGCCGCAGCATGTTTTAGAAAATACAAAAACTTACATTTCCGTAAAATACGGTAGTGAAAACTGAAAAGCCAATCACTGATTTACTGAACGCATTCTGACAGGTTGCGTGCTCCAGAAATAGGCGTCTCTTTGTTTTGGTGGATTTAGTGGAGGAGGATTGTGGAACATATTAACAATCTGGGCACACCCTCCAAGGTGGAGAACACAGCTAGGCCACAGTGTCTGTATCTAAGGGGTGTGGGTGTGTGTGTGTGTGTGTGTGTGCCTGAGCCAAATACCATTTAAAATAGGTGTGGTGGCTGATGCAACAGAATGACCAGAAATCTGCAATGCATCTGATCAATGGTACGATGAAGAAGATAACACTCTACTCATAGAGTTGACTCATGTGACCAATCCTGAGCTTCATGATGAAAAACTACACTGAAATCATAACTAAATAAGTCGTAAGGCCAAGGAATACTTTGTTTTCCACATTCTGCTCCATCTCATGCACACTTGAGCATGCAAGTCTTTACAAGTTTGCAAGTTTACTCCAAACACTGCGAGCGCGGATGGACAGCTTCTAGCTAGTGGGCTCTTCAATTTGAGCGTTCGATCACACAAATGTGTTGTTGTCACAAAAAAACAAAACATAATAACCATGGACAGTCTGCACATCAGTGGTGTAATGATGACAAATGTTAAGTCACTTGCTCTGTCCACCAAAAAGTTCACTTAGAGCCGAGAACAAAACAAAACAGAGTCATTTTCATGTGCATAAAGGACAACCAGAAAACTTTCAGATGAACCTAAAACTGCTTGATGAAATCTTATATGTATGTGTGTGTGTGTGTGTGTGAAAAACCCTAAAATTATATATTCTTTTGTTGAGTTTTTTTAAAATACGCTTTAAAAGAGCAGTGTGCTACTGATCTAACATGAACAGACACTGACTGGTCAATACAAACAGAGATAAATGACATGATGCAGTGACAGACATGACACACCTGAGTCCATCTGAAGTATGGCACTTAAGAAATGTATTTAAAAGAAAAAAATGGGCCTCTTTATTTTACAATATATGAATCATTTAAATGCAACAAAAGCTGGGAAGGACACATTATAAAAAGGATATAGCTTCACTGCGAATCTCTACACTGGAATATGAAAAGCATGTCTTGCTGATCGACTATAACACGGAATGACAGTTCATGTTTCATTGCTTCTTGAATACTTGAAACTGCATAATCTAAAGCAAGCTTCTTGTCAACTTGTCGGAAAAACAAAACGCATCTAGTTTCCAGTGTCACGATAATAAATAAGAACAAGGTGAGTTTACTGGCACCTTTAAGTCTTTTGAGTGTGGAACAAAGCAAAGAGCAGAAAATGGCTTCCTTGAGTTAAACTGAGAGTGAAATGATTTCAGGTAGCGACAGGCAGTCAAATGAAAACAGAAAACATATAGAGGGAAAGTGTCCACCCACTCTCTCCAAAAACACACGAGCACACACAGCAGTTTGAAAAGGGAGCAGTGCCTGGAAATGTCAGCAGTGTGTGACTCACAGAGGACAATCAACAGCTGCGTGATATTGAGCCATGAGTTGTGGTCTACGGTGAAAACATGTAGCGGCACACGCTCCCTCTCTTTTTCCTTCACACACACACACACACACCTGTCGCCCAGGTTCATCAATGACTGGAAACAGGGAAAAAGCTAATAAACCAAAATGATGAGGAATAAAGGCCCGTTCATATTGCTTGTTAAACATACTTACATACTAAGATGGATACTATATTAGCGTCCACACCAGCGTTGATTCTAAGCGTGCGCTGCAGTTTTGTCGTCTGTCGCTTTAAATGCTTGAGCTCTTTAAAGCAGGATGGATTCTGATTGGCTGTCAATTTTAGCTGGGAAAAATCGTTCTGAACGTGATTCCAACGCTATCGTTCCTCTGTGCCGTTATCGTTATCGTGCGATTTTTTGGGATCTATATCTTTATCGTTATTGTTAAAGTTATCATCCTTGGTGTGAACGGGCCTTAACAGTGTGAAAAAGAAACAGTGTGAAAGAGACAGGCCACACTCTAAAAACCTAAACTATAATGTACTTAATTTTTTTGGGGGAAACATTTTTACATTTGTGTATGAATTATGATTATTGCACAAAGTTTCACATACATTTTTAAATATGTACACTACCGTTCAGAAGTTTGGGGTCAGTAAGATTTTTTAATGTTTTTAAAAGAAGTATTTTCTGCTCACCAAGGCTGCAGATATTACTAAAAAAGTAATATCGTGAAATATTATGACAATTTAAAATGACTGTTTTCTATTTTAATATATTTTAAACTGTAATTTATTCCTGTGATCAAAGCTACAAATTGTACAAATTGTTTTCAAAATTATTTGATGAATAGAAAGTTCAAAAGAACAGCATTTATTTCAAATAGAATATTTTCTAACATTATAAATGTCTTTACTGTAACTTTTAGTTTAGATCAGTTTAACTCATCCTTGATGAATATTAAAAGTATTGATTTATTTTATTTCTTTCCCCCAAAAATAAAATTAAAATTCTTACTGACCTCAAACTTTTGAACGGTAGTGTTTAATGTTACAAAAGCTTTAGATTTCAGATAAATGCTGTTCTTTTGAACTTTCTATTCATCATAGCATCATAAAATAAAAATGTAAATAACTGTTTTCAACATTGATAATAATCATAAATGTTTCTTGAGCATCAAATCATCATATTAGAGTGATTTCTGAAGGATCATGTGACACTGAAGACTGGAGTAATGATGCTGAAAATTCAGCTTTATAAATTACACTTTACTGTATATTCACATAGAAAACAGCTGTATTAAATTGGAATAATATTTCACAATATTACTGTTTTTGTTTGTATTTTTAATCAAATAAATGCAGCCTTGGTGAGCAGAAGAGACTTCTTTTAAAAGCATTACAAAATCTTACTGACCCCAAACTTTTGAACGGTAGTGTATGTACTGTAGCCTGCGGTTATAAGCTGTAAGCGATGTACTATTCAATCCCAAACAAATCTGATGTTTCTCCTGAAGAATACAGTGGGAATATTAGGATATGAGTTAGATTTCAGCACAGTACGCCTTGGCAATTAGAAAGTAAAGCTGCTGTAATGTTTGCAGTAGAGTTTACACAATGACTCCAAAGCTAACAAGACAGGTAGCCTATGTACATTCAAACATAAAGGTATTAAATCTCATTAAAGTATTAAGATCCCACACTTCACTAGCCATCTTGCCCCTGTTGTTGCCACCCGTCTCTGTGGAGGCAAAACAGTAGACACATTTATTACAGAGTATGATGCATTCATAAGGATGACTTGTCATCAATGTGTATCATATGTTGCCAGAAACAAGTCATAAGCTTTGCACTTGGGGCGTGTAGTTGTGATAGCGGCGTGGTGATGTCCTCATTTTACTCGCTTGTTTGATCCCGTCTGAGAAGTGTCAACGCACCAGGGTGCTCACGATGCAGTGAGTCAATGTGAGTAATTCACACGCCGCTAATATAATCAGGGAAGAGATGCCAAGCGGCACGTGAAGCAAAGTTTGGTCATACTCGTTCAACACCCCCTGGAGAGCACGACCTGGCCACAACCACTACACCCAACAGTGCAGTTCAGGATAACTGGGACAACTGCGCACACACACACACACAACAGACACATCCGTGTTCTCCAGCGCTTTTTGAGTTTATTCCCAGAAGAATGGCGAGGGGACGAGGGGAACCACAAATATATCTGGTCACAATCACTAAATGAACACAAAGTGACAGGATCACATTTTTTTATATACACCAACAACAAAAAACTATTCCAGAAAAACTACTCAAAATGAGCAAAACACAACAAAGCATTGTTACTTTACAGAATATCCAACATTTTCTACAACTGTACAGTACATCAGTTTGCTTTAAAGTTCGGTTTGGAGAGTTAAAATTGTTTAAATAGTTTAAACTGATGCAAATCTCTAAAAATTAATAGGTGAAAAATGAGAATGATTCAGAATGAGTTCTTGTATTTTTATAAAGATTGTTCTCTCTATTTGCTTATATATATATATATATATATATATATATATATATATAACAAAAACTATAGTAGAGATTGCATATAATATTGCATATATATATATATATTCAAAATGAGCAAAACAAAACAAAGTTTGCACACAAGGAAGCACATTCTAGTAAATCACACACACACACACACACACACACACACACACAAAAAACAAACAACATCCTATAATAGAATGACTTATAATACAATAATCCACGGCTATACAATTTTGTCACTCTCCTGGAATGGAACAAAGTGATTCATGAAACAGGATTGTATCACAGTATAATGATTAAAATAACTGTCTATTTTTAGTAATAATAATATGGCTGCGAGGAAGACGTAATAAGGTGAAAATAGTAATTACAAAAAATGACAGACGAGACAGACAAGAATCTGTCAATTTGTCCTCTTTAACAGAAGCAAACGCAGATTACTTTAGGTGACCTTAAGTGGAAAGGGCTTTGGGAAAGGGTGATAGGTTCTCATTCCTTTTTCATTTTTTTTTTTTTTGTGAAACCCAGCACACTTGAAAATTATAGTGATGTCGTGATGATTGCACAGCCCTGCATTTAAAAAAAAAAGAAAAAAAAGATGACTTAAAAAAAAGGCCTAATGTCATTTTTATATCAGCTTTAATGCATGCATCAAAATAACAAAAGCAGTCAAATGTCAAGTTTTAATGACAAAAAGAATTAAGCATAAATGAAATTAAAAAAATTAAACATTATTTTAAATAAACTTTTTTTTTTCACAAAATCTGTACTCTGTAATCTTCTGTCTGCTTGTACGTAGTAAAACACCCACAGATGTAGCAGAAAAAAAAAATCTGGGTCATGTTTGCATTTTCTTCTGTTATAGCCCATAATTCTGACCTTGAAATCATGAATAGGCACATAATGACGTCATGCATGTAAAAATCGGCTGGGAATTGAACAAACAGTTCTACCCTGGCTCAGAGGAAGATGAGAATCATGTCTTTGTGGCAGTTTTTCTGGTGATAATCTTCTTCACCTTACAAAAGGTTATTAAAAGCAAAAATGAAATTAATCATATTTTGTGACATGCAAGCAAATATGATGCAGGGTGGCATTATTACTTTATGGAATATCCAACATTTACTACAACTGTACAGTATATCAGTTTGCTTTAAAGTTCGGTTTGGAGAGTTCAAATAGTTTAAATAGTTTAATAGTTTATATTGATGCAAATCACTCTCAGGCTCTGAAATTAATAGGTGAAAAAATGAGAATGATTCAGAATGAGTTCTTGTATTTTTATGAAGATTGTTCTCTCTATTTGCTTATATATATACTACTATAGTTTGTGTTTATATATAAACACAAACTATAGTAGAGATTGCATATCATATTGCATAAATATATATTTTGATATATATATATATATATATATATGGCATGTGATCTGACCAATGACAGAAAGCAAATGCAATTGGCAAGAAAATGTTGGACTTCCTAATAAGGTTTTTGCCAACTGAAGAGTCACAATATATTTAGTGGGGGAAAAAAACATGCAAAAAATATCCACAATAAGGAATTAAGTTGCATTAAGAGCATGGGTTCACATTTGTGGGGTTGTGTCCAATTGCCTGAGGGATTTTATGAATATAAAAATAACACAGAACAAAAAGAAAAAAGAACAGCATGATATATTCATACGAAGCAGGCTTTCATCAGGGCGGCTCACAGCCTCTTTAAGATCAATGAGGTCAACTGTAATATTTGTCAGGTGTCCACCCTTCTTTAAACCTTTCTATTCAGAATTCCTTCTATGAAAAACAATAAGCTCATTGTACGTACTGTCCTTCAAACCAGCACAACCCTCATAACCCTGCGTCTCCTGCTTATCTACATACCGTACTTACATTTACACAGAGGGTGATTTAAAGCTTTTTGGTTTTAGTGTGTGTGTGTGTGTGTGTGTGTGTTGTTCAGGTATTCCCTACGTTGTGGGGATTTTTTGGTCATTTTTGGTCCCCATAAGGATAAGGATTATGTTTTTGAAGATGTAAAAATGCAGAAAGTTTTCTGTGAAGGGTAGGTTTAGGGTTAGGGGACAGAATATACAGTTTGTACAGTATAAAAATCAATATGTCTATGGAATGTCCTTATAAACCAACGTGTGTGTGTGTGTGTGTGTGTGTGTGTGTGTGTGTGTGTGTGTGTGTGTGTGTGTGTGTGTGTGTGTGTGCTTTAAACCATTCAAATACAAACTAGACACATCGCAAAATTCTGTTTGATGAAAATCAGAACAAAAATGAAAAGTCACAATCTACTATACTCACCATTATATCATTACAAACCCATATGATATACCTTTCTGTGAAACACAAGACAAAGAGTTATAAAACAGATTGTGTACTGTATACCAAGTGTTAGAAATGGACTATAATTGTTGAAGCTGTTCTTCTCTGAGAATCATCCCCTCTGTCATAGCCCTTAAATGTCATTTGCATGTTCACATATTTTTGAATGCCATTTGACATCAGTGATGCTGAACGACAGCGGTTCTTGTGTGTCTGTTAGCACGACATTAGAGCATGCAGACTGGTGCAGATGAGATGAACTGTCCACCTGAAGAACCGTGTGCAATTACTGGTAAATTGTAACCTTTATAGATGACTATGGCATCTGTATATTATTAATATATATATATAAATAATATAAAATAAATCTTAGATTTATTAGAAAGAAAAAAAATCTTATATGATTTATTAGTCTCATTAATGGGGGAACACAACATGGATTTATTAATTATTTCAATTTGTTCCTTGAGGTTCACTTATAATGTTAATACAACTTTCTGTACACACACACACACACACACACACACACACACACACACACACACACACACACACACACACACACATGTCTGGTGCACTATCTTTGTGAGGACTCTCCATAGACGTAATGGTTTTTATTCTGTACAAACTGTATATTCTATCCCCTTACACTGCCCCTATCCCTAAACCTACCCATCACAGGAGACATTCTGCATTTTTACATTTTCAAAAAAACTAATTCTGTATGATTTATAAGCTTTTGTACCCATGGGGACCTCAATTTAGGTCCCCACGGTGACACGAGTCCCCATGAGTCTGTGTGCATTCAGGTATAAGTCCCCACCAGTGTAGAAAAACATGTCCACACACACACACACACACACACACACACACACACACACACACACACACACACACACACACACACACACACACACACACACACACACACACACACACACACACACACACACACACACTTGTACATCTATCTTTATGAGGACATTCATTGACACAATGCAATATCTAGCCACTTACTCTAACCTTACCCATCACAACTAAGTGCCTAACCCGAACCCTGGCCCTAAACCGACCCTTAACCTAAATATAACCTTATCCCTAAAACCAAGTCTTGACCCTCAAACAGGCCTTTAAAGGGCTCTTTACCAGCCAACATGTCCTCACATTACTCTCTTTGTCCTCACTCCAATGGTCTAAAACTCAAACTGGTCCTCACATAGATAGTTGTACAAGTACACACACACACGCACACTATATATATATATTTGGTGTATGCATCTGACGCCGATTTCATGATCATCTGTGGTGTTTGACGTGTATATTGTATTAAATTACACTCTATGGTTTTATAAATCAAATAACTGTAGGCCTGTATTTATATTTGAAGAGACGTCATGATAGCAACAAACTATGAATTCAGATAGGCCTACAGGTCATGTTTGAAACTCGCATCTAATTCAATTATTAACAAATGATAACAAAAAGAATGAAATAAAAAGTCATTATTTAAATAATACATTAAAAGGGTGGATGACGTACTTTTGATACACTTTTTATGGTGTTTTTTTTTTCTCTAAACATCTCCTTTCCTGTTCCATGTAAAAGGAAAGTCACACAGGTTTTGAATGACTTGAGATGCGGTTGAACTTGAACCTGGTTTTACCCTTTAAGTTACACAACCCTAATTTGCAATTTTCTTCAGAAGCCAGAAATGATACGATCAGAATCTGAGGGAGTGTTATCTATGTTTGAAAGTGTAACATGATGCAATACAGCTCATTGATTCCAGAGCAACTTCCTGTTTCATGATTTTCCCTGTTTGACATGACGACACTGGTTTAACTACATGCCTAAGAGAGTGAAGTGACCGCCCATCCTCTTTCAAATCACAGAAGAGATGATTTTAAGATCAGGCATGAGCCATATCTACATTAGACACATCTCTCCAGATGTCTTCTGTCCCAACTCTTTACAGTAAATTACAGTAGCGTTTCCATCTCCCACACGACTATGGCGTACAGGTCTCTCTTTCCAGTATCTGATCACTAACAGCTTACTCTACAGCTCTGCTGTTTCCTTGTCACAGATTTCCTGTGGTTTATTCAAAGCAGTCTCAGCTTTTGAAAAAGATCCCCTTTCCTCCTCACAGATCTGATGTTTTCGCTGTCTTCCTCTGGTGTGTGTGTGTGTGTGTGTGTGGGGTTCACACAGAGAGTGCCGCGTGAGCAACCCCTCCGCCGTTCCCTCTGCTCAGTCAGTCGTCGCTTCTCGGATTAATTAACCTTGATTAATTAATCTAATTAGTTAACACGTTGTGCAAATGAAACACAACTGTTAGCTCAAACACAAGGAGGGGAAGGCAGAGAGGAGGACAAATGGTACAAAAAATAAGCATTTGCTGTAATTGCTTGTGGCAATAACAGTTTTGAAGGTCAAGATTCCCTCTGTTCTGTCAGTAAATTGCTTTTGGGTGCAGCAGAGCGGTCAACAAACATCAAGACCTGGGCTTTATTAGACTTTATTAGAGACTAAGATGGCATTTTAAAATTGATTTAGATTGGATCTGTGCAGCTGGTAGAGACTAGCATCTGAAGAACTCTATAAAAAGCTTTCCCATTCCTTCACAATGTTCTATGGACTTGTTTAATACATATTTTTGGCTAACTTGTGTTTTCAGACACCAATAAAAGAGCAGTGCTCTCCACATTTTTGGCTATTTCTTTTTTAATGGCTGAATTTTGAATTCACAGAATTCAGCCTTTTACTTAAGAAAATAAAAAAATAAAAAAATCAGCACAGAAATCGCATCTGATGATTAGTTTCATATTTAGTGCTAAAAAAGTAAAAGAGAAAAGTAATTACTCACTTACATGGAATATGTGAGGGTAGATTAGAATAGGTATATAGAATTCCACGGAAAGTTCAAAACATCCTCTGCTTCCTGTATATTTTTTATTTTTTATTTTTTATTTTTTTCAGGTATCAATAATAGTATTGTACTCCCACCTTAGCATAAGCAATCCTGACAGAGAGCTTTATAAGACCATTATAAACTCAACACCGGCTCACTGGAGAAACGTGCATGTGGCGACATTTCTGCAAATTGATATTATGTTGCTTCTTTAAAGTTTTGTGATACTTTCAAAGTGAAATATTCAGTGACTGGTGCTAAAATTGACACAATGCTGTATTTACTACGCAAGAAATCTATAGATATAGAGATGGTTATGCCCAAAATGTATTAGTTTTCATTTCAAGCACTACGGTAAGTGATTTGAGGTGACAAGAGAGTATTGTGCAAGAAACTGTGGGAAAATAAGTCTTTATTAATTATTAATCTGTCTCTGCAATTCAATTTGTGTGAATGAATGAAATGAAAGTTTTTTGTTTTTTACTGGTAAGTTTTTGAAGATTGGCACACAAAAAAAGAAAAGAAAAAAAGGTAAAGGTACATTTTTCTAATAAGCCTGGATTGTATAAACTATATATTTCTAAGATAACCCTAATAACAAGACATTTTTATGCCTGTAAACCAGAGAATATTAACCAAAAGCCAAATCATCTATATCTTATTTGACATTTTTATCACAAGCAGGTCTAAGCAAAAGCAACAAATCTGAGACATCTGTGTCATTTCAAACCCTTTCGCCCTGGATCCCAAAGCAATCACACTGGCTAAAAGAAGTGTTTTATGAGTGTTCAGTTTAGTTTGTGGTTTAAGCAAATACAAATTTAAAAATCCACATAGCATGATACTAACCAACAGAACGAGAAAAGATTTCATTTAGTTTAAGCTTTGCAGCTAATTGACAAACAGATTTATTTTCATATAGCTTTATACAAAACAAATAGTTTCAAAGCAGCAAATAAACAAGAAAATAACCATACAAATTTCCTTAATTATGAAACACAATATCAGCTTGTAAAGCAGCTCTAAAAAGATAAGTGTAATTAAATTAAATGTTGATTCATCTTCAATAACAGTGAGAATGTTGAACGTTTATTAGTTATGAAGTGAACATGGCTCAATTAAAACAGCTCTACAAAAGATAATAGTGTCATTATTCAACTCAGTTCAGACAACAACACTGCATCAGGTGTGTGTGTGTGTTTCCAGGCTTCATCATGTGGCCCTCACACACACACACACACACACACACACAGCCACTGCAACATCTACACTACTTCAAACAGGAGGCCACCCACCACTGGAGAGTTTGGGAGCACCATTCCTCCCTAGGGGCTAAGCCAGAACGACGGGCCCTCATTAGCCGATCCAGCCCTTCGCGCAGATAATGGCGAGTTTACACGCTAAGACCAAAGATTCAGCTGTGCTGGCTTGCATTAATGCAGGTCTGAAGTCTGAGAGTTTGCTCAGAGACACATGGAGTCAGAATACTCTTTTTGATGTTCATGTAGTTGCATCACTCCCTCACAGCAGATGTGAGATACATGCGATAGTGTCTTACCATAATGGCCTCTTAACAACAATCACATGCAAACTATTGGTTTAGTGATGCTCCTATTGTTGATACCCCAAGTATTATGTTTGGCACGCATCTCATGGACAATTTTAATATGAATTTCCATAGGCTTACAGTGAAGGATGGACAATATCAAGAGACCAGAGTCTCATGAACAGAATATCATAGGCTGAGCTCTATTGACTTATCTATTATTGGGAATTATCAGGCAACCACATAGCAATGTGCTTACAAACCATTCAAAACATCTTGCAACTGCTGTGCAACCAAAATACTTGCATCATGTAGGCAAACACACACACACACACACACACACACACACACACGCACGCACGCACGCACGCACGCACGCACGCACGCACGCACGCACGCACGCACGCACGCACGCACGCACACCTGGTCAAAAGGTATAATTAAGCAATTTTTGTTGTTATTGAAATAACAAATAAGTCTCTTATTCTCACCAAGGCTTGATCAAAAATACAGTAAATATTGTGAAATATTAAAATTATTTAAATATATTTTAAATGTAATTTATTAAAGTGTTGGCAAAGCTGTCGCATGATCCTTCCGAAATCATTTTAATATGCCGATTTTGTGCTCAAGAAACATTTCTTTTTATCAACAATGTTGAAAACAGTTTTTGCTGCTTAATATTTGGTAACACTTTACAATAAGGCTTTATTAGTTAACATGAACCAAGAATGAATACTTCTACAACATTTATTAATCTTAGATCATGTTAATTTCAACATTTACTAATACATTATTAAAATCAAGTTTGTATTTGTTCACATTAGTTAATGATCTGAACTAACATGAGCAAACATTGAACAGTTGTATTTTTCTTAACTAATGTTAACAAAGATTAATAAATACAGTAACAAATGCACTGCTCATTAGTTAATTTGAATTAATACATTAACTAATGTTAACAAATTAGACCTTATTGTAAAGTGTTACCAATATTTTTGTAGAAACTGAGATACACTACCATTCAAAAGTGTATTTGATGCATTAAATTGATCAAAAAGTGACATTAAAGACTTTTATATTACAATTTATAATGACTTCGCCATCACTAGAATGAATTTACATTTTACTGTGATTAGAATCAAATAAATGTAGCCTTGGTGAGAATAAGAGACATCTTTCAAAAACATAAAAACAAAAACGTTATTCCATTACTCCAAATATTTGACCCTCACTGTACAGACCATATAATGAGCCCAACAAATGATTTTCACTGGATTAAAAACAGCACTGGTTAATCAGGTTTAATAGGTGAAATTAAGGGCACTTTGTTGCATTTTATAATGCAGATTTTAAAATTGCTTCAACAAGCAAGCACTAACTATGGGATTAAAGCGAAACACTTTAAAGGGCAAGAGTGGGTGTAATGGGTGTGCACTGGGTTCAGTGGTCTGAGCTAGGTTAAAAAAATGTTTTTGTTCACCTCTGGTAATTAAGTGTGACTACTGTCATGGAATTATGAGGCAATACACATACGCAAATAAGACGAAATCAACAAAGACGCTGGATTAATACTAAACCAAGTAATACTAAATGTATATGTATAACCTGTCTTTAATACTGTAGTAATCAATAAAGATAGAAATAGTCAATATATTAGTCAAGGTAATTGAGTGTAATTACAACAATCATGGTCTATTAAAACATTAAAAGCATATAGACAGGTGTGGATAACAAAAGCATAATGCATGTAGATCTCTGTAGTGACTCAAAGGTTTCCTTCATTTTAGAAGTATGATCACCTGGCACTTCACTTGGTCTTTTGATGGCAGGCTGCCAATGCATGCTTTCTACACATTTCTATGATTTTGCAACCACAAACACCCACTTGTGACACACACCGGATGTGTAAAAGTCAAGTCAGCAAAAATGCTGTTCCTTTCCTGTATTACGGGTAAGGTTTTTGACACACCACCCAAGGATGGACTGCCAAGATAAATCCTTTCTATAGAATGTGCTAAAACACACACAAAAAATTCTGCTTTCTCCAGAAATAGTCCTCTTAAATGTAAAATCTCTGTTATAATTTATTCGCCCTCTGTATGCCTTTCTGTCTCTTTCATCGAACACAAAAAGAGATATTTAGAAAAACGTCCTGCCTTTTGCCCCATATAACAAAAGCATTGGGCTATCAAGTTTCAAAAAGGACTAAACTCAACATAAAAGTCCATATGAGTAGGGTTGGGAATCGAAAATCGATTTAATTTTTGGAGTCCATTACTTCAGGCCAGGCATCAGATACTCGATATAAAATTAAAATTTCAATTCCTCTTATCGATTTCTTTGTGTGCATTTTAATATGTCTTTAAACCGTTCAAGCACAAGATGACCCGCTTGCTGTGCGCAAAGAAAAAAGTGATTTTAATGTGATTTTAAACCATTCAAGCACAAGAAGACTCAGCTGTTTTCATCCAAATCGTGCGCACAGAAAGTATATATACTGAATAGTATAGTACGCGATACTAAACTGAGTTCTCTTCCGCGTCTTTTTGCACTTGAACGGACAAATTCACACACAAAAAATATTAAAATATCCTCATAAACAGAGTCGGTTATGTTTTAAGTGAACGTAAACAGTCGACAGAGAAAACGCACGTGTAACCGTATACTGGATCCGTGCAGCTCTTAAAGTGACAGCAGCCTAATATTCCTTCAGCCGTCTCTATAATAACGTCAATCAAACAACAAAAGACAAAGAGAAAATCCACTCGCTGTTCTTAAATGAATAACTTTGAGTAATTATATTTCTAATGTATATTTAATTTATAAAGTGCAGTGTTATTTTACATTTGATTACAGTACCTGAATAGCTGAAAATCATAAAACACAGTTTGTTTCAATCGTATCTTTGTTCAGTTGTATTTATTTGTGCAATTTCTAAGAGTCTCTTTTTAATTATGGAGTGTTTACTTGTCTTCAATAATGCTTGAAATTCATATTAGTTAGGCTAATTGTTTTTGCAATGGTATTTTTTTAATAAATAGGCAAAAGTTCCTCGTGTAAGCGTTCTTTAGCCTGTTGATTTTTGTTCATGGTATTCAGCCACAATGAAAAGATTCATTATTATTTTGCAATAAGACTTGCAATAAATGTGAATGATATCCATGTTTTTTTTTTTATTGGAATCAAAATGAGGAATTAATAAGAATCAATTGATAGTTAATCAGAATAGTTAAAATTGAAATACCCAACCTTGAATGAGTCCAATAGTAAATGACTTAAACTTCTCTGTTTATGTTCCATGGAGCAAAAAGTATACAAGTTTGAAACAAGTAAATGACTACACTGATGAACAGCCTGGTGAAACTGAAGTACGTTTTCCAGCTCTTTTCAGAGCGATGGACTTTGTAGAGTCTTTATTGGCCAAAATCTTTACTTATTTACTTGGCTTCCATGCCAACAGACTGCTCAGATCCATTGTCTTTCCAACCAATTTGACTCTTGTTTGTGAACTTCTCCTCTGACATTTTATTTTGATCCTCAGGCCCAGCCCAACCTATAATTTGGACTCTTAAACAGCAGCCTGATTGTTTGTCGGAGTGATGGGCTTAGCTGCTCTTTTCAGTGCTTCATCGCCTGTTGCATTAAAGATCTTCAAACCAGCAATTATCTGTCTTTTTTCTTGCTCACTCATTTTTATTTTTTTTACTCATTACACTCTGAATAAAAGTGATGCTAATGTCAAGGGGATCTCAGCTGAACATGCGGCGGTGGCATTCTCAAAGGTTCAGACTTCTGCTGAGTTTTTACAGAGATTTTGCTAGCTTTATTGCTATGAAAAGGCACAGAGGGTGAACATTATGAATGTCAGGAGAAAGAAAAAGCAAGCCATTATTGATGCACACTGGGCCAAAGATTGTATACATTATGCACATATACATGAGCTGGATTTGTACATTTTTTTGAAGGAAATAAAAGTTAGCCTCTTCAATGCAAAATCATCGCTAAACCTGGATAAGTTAACAAAACTCAAAACATCTGAGGTAATCAGTAAAACCAAAAATTTTACGGTAATAATTTCTTTTTAAGTTTAAGAAAAGTTTAAGTAAGCAGAACTTATTTTTATTTTGTACCCAGACATTTGAAATGCTCTTAACATTAAATATTTGAGTAAGCTTTCATTCATTCATTTAACTTAAAATTATCATATAATTTCAACAAAAACTTGGAAACTTGGCTAGCTTTAACTAGATGATTTAACTAGCTAATCAGTTAAGTCAGTTAAGTTGGTCTAAATTAAAAGAAACAAATTCATTAAACTCAAAACAATGAAACAATTCAGATTACTTAGAATGTGTCAGTTTTGTAAACTCAAAAAAAAAAAAAAAATCTAAAAACTCTAATAAGTTTACCATACTCAAACCAATTAAATATTTTGAGCGTTAGGGTTTACTGTGGGGTGTTTTGGGGTGTTTTTTGCTCTTAATTGATATGCTGGTCCCTTCTTACTGAGATTATTTGCATGTCAGTAATGAGGGATTCATATACTGGTCAAAAGTTTGGAATCAAATATTTTTTAACTGAAAGTCGTCTAATGCTCAGCAAGGCTGTATTTATACAGGCTGTATTAATACAGAATACAGTGAAAACAGTAATATTGAAAAACAGTAATTTAAAAGAACTGTTTTGTTTGAATATATTTTAAAATGTTATTTATTCCTGTGATTGCACTGAATATTATAGCTCACAATATTAATGTTTTTACTGTATTTTTGATCAAATAAATGCAGCCTCGCTGAGCATAAGTGACTTCTTTCAAAAACATTTAAAAAAGTAATCATTCCCGACTTTTGTCAAGCACTGCATATATATATATATATATATATATATATATATATATATATATATATATATATATATATATATATATATATATATATATATATATATATATATATATATATATATACCCTATCTCTGGCTGTATAGAGTGCTGCAAAACAGTAGACACAGCTCATTAATCTGAACACAGAGATCAAAAAGCCCTATAGAGATTGGTGTTGGACAGCTTATTTCCTCTCTTACAGATGTTTGCTGTGGCACAGCTCTGGTTTCTGATGGCCAAGCGATGGTGGAGAAACAGGAGGAACCTGCAATTACTTCAAAGCTTTTAAGATTCCTTGGGCCTGAGTCAGTGTTTACTGTTGGAGCGCTCAATCCGCCTGCAAATTACGACTACTGGCATTGGCATGAAATGTTCTACAGTCACGCACAGAGCAGGGAGTGTCTCAAACGGGCACAGTGTGCCATATAGAAGAATCCGCTTTGATCACACAGGTGCACGGTGTAATGTCTAGATCTCTTGCTTGTTTTTCGTTCTCTATGATTAGTCGTAAACAATATTATTTGGCAGCTACAGTATATTGTGTTATTTGGCAACTTGAAAGAAAAACTGTGTAAAACATGGATATGATTGGGATGTTGTTTAAGTAAACATTTTGGATATGATTTCAGAGTTCCCACAGACATTTATGGTATGAAACTTTTGATTTAAATACTTACAAACAAACTCTGACTGAAACAGAGTGCAATCGTGGAATACATGATTGTGATTGGTTGAAGAAAGACATTTCAAGTTTTTGATTAGATTTCTATCAGGTTTGTTGAGAGCTTTACAGTTCCAATTCATGTTGCCATGGTCTTTTCTGAATGACAGAAACTTGATTTAGTGACTTATTCCCTACACATAATTAACTGAAACACTAACAACTATACTGTAAAAAATCAGAAATTTACGGTAAAAAACTTGGTTAATCATACATGATTAGAGAGAGAAAAACTAAGAAGAAACAGTTATTTCAATGAAAATAAATCTAATGAGAAGTGTCATGCAGATAATTCTGGGAATGTCAATTTACGGTTTTTCAGTGTAAATTATACAATGACTTCTTAATTTTTCACTGCCAAAAGCTGTAAATTTAACAGTATTTTACTGTAAAATTACATTAAGGTTAGATCTATTACAGTTATTCACCATATATAGTAAGGAAACTTACTGGGAACCAATTAAAAGGTTTTTACTGTTGCATTTTTACGGTCTTTTACCGTTAAATCACAATTACTTTTTTCAGTTGGTGTACACATAAAAAGAAAGCACACAAGGCAATGGAGAGAAGCAGCTTGTCTGTTGGGCAGTTAATTATACACTGAATGTCATCTTAAAGAAGGGTGTTGAAGTCATAGCCATTGATGTCATATCCACAGTCTCCAACATAACATTCTTGTCAGATCCATTACTCCATGTTTGCACAGTAAAAGTAAACGTGTATTTTTTTTTTTTTTTTTTTTTTTGCGAGACAATGAGTGAGTGGACATGGAGTGCCAATGAGATTATGAGTGTTCTGGAGGTATTATAGCATTTCATTCCTGTCATCACATTACTCAACACGCTTGTGTTGGGCAAACAGTTCTCCAGAAACATTGCAGCCACACAAAGAGAAAAACTTGTTCTACGCACACTATCTCAAAGCAAAGAGGAACTTTCCAAAACAGTCTCTGCTTATGTGCTTATCGCCCCAATTCTCTGATTCCAAATAGAGGATAATCCCAGGTATATTCAGTAAATGGCAATATTTTTAACAACATCATCTTGGCAGAAATGAAGTTCTTGACGTGACCTTGTCAGTCAGCTTGACATATCCCAACAGCGGTGCTAATACATGAGAGGATAGAGACTCCACATGCAGCGCAGAACAGATAAACAAACAAGCAGCCAAAAGCTCCGTGCTGCCGCTGGCATAAAGCTGAACGGTGGGTGTAGGCCACTGTTAAAGGGGCTTTATGTCACTCTGCACTCTCCTAATCTGAGCTTTGCTAGAGCGGGGAGAGCCGTTTCAGAGACGTCAGGTGCTCAGATTGATACGCCTCTGAGAGATCACTGACGGGATGTGGGCACTCAACAACCTGCTTCATGAGTCTCAGACAGAACGTGAGAGAAAGATCCAGAAATAAATGTCAAAATGTTTAACAGCTTCAGCAAGTCATTTGTCTGTGTCCACACGGGCAGTGGAAATGCTGTGTGGCATCGTACAATCACAGGTAATCTATTTGATTTTTAATATGCGGCAATGTGGAAAGAAATAGAAAGCAATTATGGCAGAGAGAAACGTAGCTTTTCCTGCTTGTCACTTTATACAGCTGGTGTAGGAGTTTGTCTTTAAATGGCACTGGCATTAATACAAAAATGAAAAAAATGTAACTCAAGTATGTGACTCATTTGCATTATTTATTTGGTATGTGTTAAATGTTATTAGTTACTGTGGTGGGAGGAGCAAATGACAGACACAGTGGGAGTGGTGCCAGGCCTCGGAGAGGCATTTATTAAAGTAAATAAACATAAAAAATCCAAAAAATGGGGGAAATAAAGTGTTAAAACAACAAGGGATCTGGTGACCTTGTCGTGCCAGGGAATCGTGAAGGATGGGTAGTGAAGAGATGGGATGGGTCCAGGTAAGGGGGCGGTGTCCGGCGTTCACATGGGCTTCTCTCTCATCGCATCGCGGTTTGTCCTCTCTAGGCCCCGGCAACTGAGGGGAATAGCGGCCTGGCGTCCTAGCCCATCAGCGCCGTCACGCATGTTTCTCCATTCCGGACAGCGGGTCCGGCGACTCACATATTGGGCAGCGCTGGAATCCCTCCACGCTCCCTTCCTGGACCCACGAGGACACCAGTGTGCATGCACATGAAAGAGACCGGTCTCTCGAGGAGAGGCGCGCTCAGCATTTAACAGCAGTGGCCGCCAATTCTCATCTTCAGCGCCTCTCCTCTCCAATCACACCCACTCCAGTCGGGAACCTGGCGAAGGGCGGCGAGTTAAGGAACGGGGCGGCGCTGATTACTAGGGAGAGGCAGTCGGTCCGTGTACATTACATACAATATATTTGACAATAATTTTACTATTTTTGGTATTATCAGCATTAGCTGATAACTTTGTTCACATGGTTAGTCAATGTGTTGTGTTTCAGTGCATCCCTAATCAAAACTACCAAAACTAACCACTCGTTACAACCTAGGTCTGCAGAAGAGCATTTCTGAACGCAAAACACCTCGAACCTTGAAGCAGACGAGCTACAGCAGCAGAAGACACACCAGTTGCCAATTCCTTCAGCTAAGAACAGGAAAATGGCGCTACATTTTGCAAGGGCTCACAAAAATCAGACAATAGTAGATTAGAAATAAATTGACAATCAGATAGTAGGGTCAGAATTTTGCACAAACAACATGAAATTATGGATCCATCCTTCTCTGTATCAATGGTTCAGGCTGCTGGTGGTGTAATGGAGTGAGGGATATTTTATTGGCATACTTTGGGCCCCTTAGTACCAATAGAGCATCATTTAGGGTGTGTTCACACTTGTCCGGACCAAAACAAAAATTAAGTCCTGGTCCGCTTAAAATTCAAATTGGCATTTTTATCACCAAACCAAAAGATACCGAACCTAAAGGCATATGGATATGTTCACAACCTGATTGGTCGGCTTTTATGACGTATATTTCACAACGGAACTTACCGAACATCCAAAACAATGCTGTGTTCTGGGCTAAATACGCTCGTTGAATGTGCGTAGCTACATATAATGGTATTTTGACCAGCTGAGAACTCGTGAAGAGCTTATAAAATGTGTAAATGAGTCAAAACAGCAGCAGGAATCCCTCCGTCACACACACAAACAAAGATCTGCTGTGAGGAGACGTGGTTCTGACACCTGTACTGAACTGTGATGGGCAAACGCGTGACTAAGACGAGAGAAAAAAAAAACAATATGCATGAGCATTCTGTCCTTTTTAGTGTTTCATCTTCTTGTTTTTGGTTCGTTTACAAGTATTTGATCCGTTTTGCGTTCATATTTCATTCGAACCACACCAGAATTAGTTTCGAAGTGAATCTCGGCCTGCTTGTTTGGTGTCACCAGGGTTCCGTTGGCACTAACAGAGCAATTGCACCAGGGTTCGTTTTAATCAAACCAAACTTGCCAAGTGTGAACACATCCTTAAACACCACAGTCTACTTGAGTATTGTTGCTGACCATGTCCATTGTGACCACAGTGTACCATCTTCTGCAGGATTACGCACCACAATACTCAAACGGCCTCCACAGTCACCAGATCTCAGTCCAATAGAGTAGCTTTGGGATGTGGTGGAACGGGAGATTCACATCATGGATAAGCAGTCGACAAATCTGGAGCAACTGCGTGATGATATCATGTCAATATGGACCAAAGTCTCAGAGGAATGTTTTCAGCACGTTGTTGAATCTATGCCATGAAGAATTAAGGCAGTTCTGAATGCAAAAGGGGGGTACAACCAGGTACTAGCAAGGTGTACCTAATAAAGTGGCCACTGAGTGTATACAGTCAAACCAACAATTATTCAGACACCAGATATAATTCTTGATATTTTTTTTACTAGTGTAAAGCTGCTTTGAAACAATCTATGTTGTTAAAAGCGCTATATAAATGAAGGTGACTTGACTTGACTAGTGGGTGCAAGACACTATTGTTTGGTAATTTGTTGACCTAAATTGGTATTATCTAATTGTGTACTTAAATGTAACAGCTGACAGCTATTCAACCTAATTCATTTGTGAGACAGTCTAACAGAAGTATGGCCAAAACCAGTGAAATATCAACTGTATTGTGAGTGTAAACCAGTGAGTATTTTATTACCATTTTCTAAACTATAGCGAATAAACAGCGATAATGTGAGAAATGTTGAAGGTGTCTGAATAAATCTTGGTTTGACTGTATATATGGTATCAGATATAGCTAATCATGTGTTTTTCATGACAAAAAACACAGTATACTTGAAACTCGAAAAATTTGAATATCGTGCAAAAGTTCATTTATTTCAGTAATTCAACTTAAAAGGTGAAACTAGTCTATTATATATACTCATTACATACAAAGTGAGATATTTCAAGCATTTATTTGTTATAATTTTGATGATTATGGCTTACAGTTTATGAAAGCACCAAATTCAAAAGCTCAGAAACTAAAATTTTCATAAGCTGTAAGCCATAATCATCAAAATTATAACAAATAAAGGCTTGAAATATCTCACTTTCTATGTAATATATTAGTTTCACCTTTTCTTCTTTTAAGTTGAATTACTGAAATAAATGAACTTTTGCAAGATATTCAAATTTTTCGAGTTTCACCTGTATGTACACAACAGAGAGGCTAACAAATTTCAACCATATGCTTGAGTTATGACTCTAACAAAAAAAAAAAAAAATAAATAAAATAAATAAATACAAAGCCTTGCCTTGATTTCCATGTCAGATGTCTTACACTCCAGTATCTCAGTGCTTGACATGCAAAAGAAAGTGAGTCAATTAATTTCAAAGCCCTTATAACACAGCACGCCGCAGATGAATCATAAAACCCCACGACACGAGTACGTCTGATGTTAGTCGGCCAGCACAGTTCTTACAATTTCACAATCTGAGTACTAAGAGAGAACAGTAACACTACTCTCTTACATATTAATTGTTGCTAAATCAATCAATTCCACTATTAAAGGCTGCCGAAATCAAATGTCTCAAGTTATATAAGGGTGTTGAGAAGAGGTTCTTAATCTTACAGGTGATTTCACACCAGAGCTTTTGCTGTGATTCGGTTTGTTGTCAGATGCCATTCATCGTGTGGGTGTGAAAACATTAAACTGCACTACACACAGTCCACTTAAAGAAGTTGTCCGGCGTACAATTCCTATAACAGTTAGCATCTTTGCATGCTCCGAGTCCGGTCACAGTTATAATGCATTTCACAAAGCAGCTTATCTCCAAAATAAAATGCCTTCGGAGAGCACACAATCTTCACATCTCTTGCAATGAATCCAAGAGTTTACCGTAAGATCTAGTCAATGAACCTTTCCTGGATCTAAAGGCCAAATGGAACAAGATTGGCAAGGATGGCATGTCATGTCATGAAACTGTAATAGACACTGCACATATCAGTGGCTCTTAACTGGTGCTGATTTAGGACTCAAGATTATCAAATCATATAATTAATTATATGTTAAAAAAAATAAGTATTTAAAATCAAATACTAAAATGTATTTCTATGACGTGCAAAGGCCTGATAATATGCAATATGATTAACATACATAGACAGGAACACTGACAACTTTATAAATGATAAAGTAAACAACAGAAATAAGTGTGATTTACAAGACATGTTTAATGCTGGGTTACGTTTTCTTTTACCTTCAATAGTTTTGTTTGTATTTTTTTTATGGAAGAGGGCACGACGTGCAAACTGTCCATGTGGGAATGTGGTTCATTTCTACCAAGTGACAGATGTACTTTGAAGTCTGTACTTTGAAGTCAACAATTTATGTCTCATAGAATAACAATTACAAGTTATATATCAGAAAAAAGCTCATTTGTATAATAATGCTTTTGTCGTGCAATATCCTACTAGTCTGTACCTCAACAAGAAAACTGCATCCACGCCAACGGAAACACTAAACTCCTTGGTGCTCCACCTTAAATTTAAGCACCACACATTTAGTTCTTAAGGTTTTGACGTCCGAGCCACACCTGAATAAATCCAATGCCGGCCTAAATGTTAATAATGTACAACGCCCATTATTCGGACAGCAACCTTTGGAACAAACACGAGTTTCCAGATCGCACTGTGGTACATAACGTGCTGTTGAGCTCTGATGCAAATACGATAGGACAGTGTAAAATAGCATAATTTTCTATTTAGACAGCAATAATCTGTCCATTGGGAAAAATAGGTCAGTGGAAGAGAAAGATGAAAGATAAGCAGTGACCATGTCTATGATCAAAACGAGTGACAGCCCATATAAATACAAAAACATCTTCACTTAAAGGTTTATTTTTTAAATTACACTCAATGCTGTCCATGAGAAGCACATATTAAAGATACAGAGAACAATCTTGGGAATTTGTACCTATGACAGAGTGTGTGACGTCAATCAGTGCCCGTGTCGAGAAAATTCATGGTCTAATTCAATGTGTGCTTAATGCAGCGGGGGGTTTCTAAGGCACTGACGTTAAAACGATTCATTAAACCTCAACCCTTCAATCATGTCTTTCTCCTTTCTTTCTGTTTTACACCCACTCTCCATTTCTCTTGGAGACGGTCAATGCATATCCCAGTTTAAAATCAAACCACGCCCGGGGCTGTCGAACAAAACTCCATGACAGTTTTTATTAACGTCTCACCTAAGGATCTTGATCGTGAATGCCGTTCATGTGACATGCACAAGAGAAAAGCAAATTAGGAGGGAACATTTCTCCTGCTATGTTTAATTTGCTTTAATTGAAATAATAATAAAGATTTAAATTGGCACAGACAGCCTTGAAATTAATTGTTGCATAAGAGTTTAATGATGATGAGGTTACATTTCTTACAAATGTTCATCTTTTCCTTTTTAAAGGGAAACCACATCTCACTTCATATGCAAAAGGTTTGACAGACATGTCTTAAGATCTCATTGAATGACTGAATGAAAGAATGGGAATAAGGGAATAAGGGAAGAGAGCATTAAAATGAGTGTGTCTCCTGCATAAATAAGGCTGGGGAACAGAAGTGAGGAGAAAGGCACAGACCTCGAGGCCTCTGGCGACTGCCGCCACTGATGTTAAGAGCGCACTTAAATCAAGACTGAAAAGTACTCACAACATAATTAGAGTAAAACTAATTGGCCAACTATTTAAGTTGAAGTGGCATGAGGAAGGGCAGGGAGGCTGATGAATGTGATGTGGCCGTCTGGACATACAGTAGAGTGCGGATGTACTAGAAAAAAGAAACCAAGAATCAGTGCACTCATAAAGTCTCTCCTTTAAAGTGAGACTGAGCATTTTCCACAAAAACGGAAAAATGTAATAATATGGACGAGGCAAAATATTTTGATGACAAAGCAAGGATTTCTTTTTTTTTCTTCATTCTTGGTCATTTTTTTTTTTCTTTCTTCACTCAATAAACAAACTCAATGTCCAATAAGATTTGTTTTTGAGTTCTCAGAACTAGATGGGAATAGTCAAAATGAAAATTGTTATGTTTAATCTTTATCTACCTTAAACTTTTCTTGTATCACTATTATTTATAATAAGCACAGCTCTTATATTGCCATTACAGTGAATTTATCTATATCACTATGTTAAAGAGAGTGAAATGTGGGTGTAGCTTGGGGGAATTGGCTCTAGTGACTGAAATATATTTTTTAAAGGGGTGGTTGATTGCTATTTCACTTTTTTCATTTTAAATACTGTGTAATGTTGCTGTTGGTGCATGAACAGTATCTGCAAAGTTGCTGCGCTTAAAGTTCAACGTAAGCGGAGATATTGTCTTTTAAAAATCAGGAAGTTTAATGCCTACAAAAACGTCTCGAATGGGACTACAACGAGATACTTCCCGGGTTTTATACGTAACTAACCCATACATTTACATCCACCCTCCCTCCGGAACATGTTCTGCTGTCGAAGAGGAGGAGTTATAGTGGAGAGCTGTAGCTGTCAGGTCTTCTGTGTTCAGGCTTCCTACAGACGCTGTAGTTCGTCAACAATGGTTAAAATTTAAGTTTGGTTATGTTCCTGACAATTACAATCGTAGTTTAGCTCTCTGTGCTGCACATTTTACGGAAGACAGCTTCCAGAATCTACACGAGTTCAATGCCGGATTCAACAAGAAACTATTACTCCAACATGAAGCAGTTACAGCTTTAAAACCAGAGGCCACAACCTGCAAGTAAGATTTAAGCATTTTAAATGTATTTGCCTGTATAATTTAAGACGTAATGTTTTAGTTTTATCAAGGATGTAAAAAAATGCCAGCGCTGGCTTTAGTATATGACAAACGCGTACAAACATTTTGGACCCGAATTTGTAATATGTACAAATTTTGTAAACGTATTTTCCATGTATACTTTATGACGTAATTTTTTTATTTGATCAAGAACGCAAACCAATGCCAAAGCTGTTTGTTTATAGTAGCTAGTTAGTTCGATGCTATTTTGTGTGTATAAGACAAACGTGTACAAACTTCAAAAAATTATCGCAACAGCAAACTTCAGCTGCTGTTATCACATGTACACCTAAAGAAAACGACAAACTGAGTAAACTAAGCTTTGTGAATAGTTAAACGGTTGTTCATTCTATCAATAAAACAATATCTTTAAAAAACGGTATTACTCAGTCATGTATTCAGTTATATTAAATGTTTAATCAGGGGGAAAGCGTATCTCAAAAGCTAACAAACAGCAGTAGCATTTTCAAGTAACAGCGTATGGAAATTCTTTGAGAGAATAATAATAAAATAAAATAAATTACCATTCAGAAACGTTTAGTAAGAGCCGTGTTTGCGGAGGTTCTGCTTGACTCTCTTCATCACCGCTCTCTGGGTCTGATTCTGGCTCAAACTGATGAGGCAATATTGACACCATTACATTTGACCGGAGCACATGCAACTGTCGCCCGTAAAGGTAATGGGCGTGAAGATTCCGGACGCAGTTTAGCCAATTACAACACACCGGCCGAACTAACCAATCTGAGCTCATTGCCTCTTTCTGAGGGAGTGGTTTCATAGAATCAGGAAGTCAACCGGTCGTTCAAATGACAGAGGAGGAAGCGGCTTACAATAAAGGTGAAATTTATGAAAAATAAGGCGTTTTTTAACAAACGAAACACGAAGACATGTTATATTGCAGCCCATAAACACAATCAAGCAAAGAAAAAAGGCAGTGAACCACCCCTTTAATATCATTTTTTATCTCAAAAGTAAATATGCACATAATGTATTTTTATACCATTTAAATTATTTTGTAAAGGAATTAATAAATCCAGTCAAACTAACGCCTTCATCTAATCTCATTTGCATAAGAAGTTAATCACGTGATAAATCTGTATCTTTATGGTATACTGCTTGCCAGTTGTGTGGCATAAATTGGATATTCTGTGGGGTTTTTTTTACAACGTCCACTTACTTTGACAACCAAATTTGCTGAAAACTGATTTGCTTAATAAAAGCCTACTTTGAGATCGTGTTGACAAACATGCACTCATTTCAAGTGCTAAGAGTTTTACAGAGCAAAATTAGAAGTAATATGCGTGCAAAATCTGATTGCCATGTCAATCTCACGCGCTTGCTGCTGATCTATCATAAAATCACTTGAATATGGTACACAAAGAGTTACGTTTTTGTAGGTTTACTATAGAGAAGCAAAAATGTGTTTAAAAATGTGACAGCCCAAATCAACTGGCTCGGTTTGGCACCCCCAAGCTCAAATGTCAAGACTCACGCAAGTGTCGTTTCAGATGGGTTGCATTTTGCACGTGAATAACTGGAATGCTTTTTTATTTCACTCTTGACATGAACAAACATGTCATCTTCGATTTGTTTTGCTTTTTCATTTAATTCCTGGTGTGAATAGGCCCGTCGTCAGTGATCCGTTTTGCTTTTCATTTCACTCGCTGGAGACATTGTTTTTGAACTGGATTTTAAATTAAATGTGTTGATGTAGGCATAACATAAAAAGTTGCAATTACAAGATTTGCTGCTTTTCAGTAAGTGCTCCTTGGGAGATGTTAAAACCATGACAGAAGCAGGCCTCCTTGCTTAACTCTTTCATATTTCATTCAAGCAATCAGTAATTTCACTATTTTGACTATTCAACAGCAACCGATTGGCCCTTTATCAGCAGCCAAAAAGCAACTTGTAGACCTGGCACGTGACTCGCCGGAGTTGTCTAAAATAATCAACGGTGGTGGTTGTGGTCTCCCTGAGGGCCAACGGCACAATCCTCCTCCTCACCCGTTGCACAGGAAGCCAGGTCTCGGCTAGCGGCCCGTACGGCTCCAGTGAAGTGAGACTGATCAGGCTTGTCACGAACACAGAGCCTCAGCTCGCTTCACCGATGGCAGCGCAAACTAGGACAGCTGACATTTAGAGCTTAACGGGTATCATGCTAAACAGAGCCAACAAAAGAGCAGTGAACGGTGCTCAGTCCAAGCCTACTGGATTGATCTGTCTGAGGTCAGAGCCGATCCTGACCTCCCTGGGGCCCTAAGGCCGTGTGTCCAACAAAGCGTTTTTTTTCACGCGGCTGGCGTATTTTTTCAATTGTTTTCAATGGGAGTGCTGCGTTTTTAAAACGCCATGAGCGTAACAAGGCACTGAGCGTTTTTTTTTTCATGCTGAATCGCTGAGTGTTCGCCGTTTACTACAGGTCGCTGAGAGTTGAAGAATGTTCAACTTTGGGTAAAACGCAGCACTCATCACTGTCACTTTTTACCCAACCGTCCAATCACAGTGGAGGAGGGGCGGGACTAATACCACACCGACCAACCGCCACATTCTGCTTGTACAACGTCAACAGATGACAACAATAAGCATAATAACTGAACAAAATCATTTAAAACAAGAACCAGAGAAAATACATTACATTGTATCGACATTTTAATATAGAATCAACACAGAAACAAAATGTGTGAAATGAGATACTAGTAACACTTTCGCAGATATTCCGTATCATAACAAGCAAAGTGTCTCAACTGAAAAAAACGCAACGCTGGCAAAACGCTCTCAAGCGCCCATAGCTAGGCGTTTTCAGCAGAGCGGACACACGGCCTAAGCAAAATTCTGCCCTCTTACCTGACCCATGAGCCTTGTAAACCATTTGCCATTGCCACACAGTCACACCTGACACCCCAGTGCTCCCACTACACTACAATCCTCCCTCCTTTAACTAGTACTAATGAAAATGTAACTCCTGATATCAGAAATAGACATTGTTACTAGAAAAAGTACATTCTTAATATCAAGAATTCACATTTTAAATAGTACAAATTTAATTATTGAAATCAAAAATGCATCCTGTGAATGAATAAAAGCTAAAATGGCTTGCCATAGCATGTCACTGTGTTGATAGTGGGTAGCACGCCGAAGGGTACGCGTGCTACACACAGCCTATGACAGAGCTACGGCGTGAGTTCGACGCAGAAGTATAAATTGGGCTTAACGCGCGACGCGGTTATCTTTTCCGAGCTGTAGTTTATGAACAAACACCATTGCCCTTTGTCGTTTATCAAACGTAATAAATAGTTGTATTTCACTCTCACTTTTTTTTGTCAGTCACAGAACAGACTGTCAGACAGACTAGAGAGAGATGCACATCAACTTAACTTTACTGTTCTTTGCTGACATCAAACTTGGAGAGGAGAGAACACATCTCTGCCTGATTTCCCGCAATTCACTCTCATGGTGTTTTTTTCTCTCTCTCTTTTCGTGACCAGAAGGATAGTTCTGCTTAATTTTCTCATCGATGTTGTAAACTTTGATTGACGCGCTTTGACATGAGGGGGAGGCGGGGCCTTGCGTACTGTGCGTATAGGCCTGATCAGCTCTGTCTGAGGTACAGTACTCGTGTTTTGTTCTAAAGCCTGAAATGAGCTTGAATTCTGATAATCATCAATCATTTTGCATCGGCTTTTAAACATGAAACATTTTTGCAAGGGTTAGGGCTCCCACTTCGACCTCCCTAAGTCAATCCAAAAGAAGACAGACAAGACAGCAGTTGCAGGTCTTTCTGTCCTCACCAGGAAAAAAAAAACTACTGATGCCTGGATTACTTCACAGTGCCAATGTCCTCTATTTCTCTCCACCATTGCAGACTGCTCTCATGACAAGTCCTCGATGCCCCGAAGTACACAAGTGGATTTGGGAAGGTAAACATGTCCAGCCTACTAAGATAAAACCAGTGAGATGGCACACTCCAGGCAAATATCATGGTACATGACACCATTCCTCCCGGTGCCTTCATGGCCTCGCTGCGCTGTAGCAGAGGGCAAAGGCAAACCTGGAGAGGAGAGGACGTCATTGGAGATTTGATGAAGATTAGAAGAGTCAAAATGCCATCTACCAGCAACTTAGAGGAGTGAAAAAAAGGCTGTGATGTTTGCTGACTTTCAAACCTCTTGTAATGGAAGGTATTGGACAGGAAGAAAGAGATAGGACCCCTAAACCAGAGATCTTTGAGCTAGTGCAAATTCAACTAGATTGTCTTTTCTCCATTGTTAACAAGCATCTCCACCTTTAGTGTGAGAGACAGTGATATCATATTATATACTATTAATATATAATATCACTTCTGATTTTGCTCTCAAGTTAGGATAGCATTGTCAAGCAAAACTCAATAACCACATTTACATGGAACATTTTCATATTATGGTCTATATACCAGTTAAGCCAGAACTGTCCAATCCTGGAAGGCCTAGAGAGTCTGGCTCCACCCTGCCCCAACACACTTGCCTGGAAGTTTCCAGTAATCCTGACGACCTTGATTAGCTGGTTCAAGTGTTTAATTATGATTGGAGCAAAACTCTACAGGATTGAACACCCCTGAGTTAAGCCTTTATTCAAAGGGTTTTCTTGTGAAATCTCCTTTTGGCTCCAGTTCCTCAGATAGTTTGACCTTCTACAACTTCCTTGGTCTCGTAGTAGGCAAAATTACTTTAATTTGGACATGTGCAGATATAAATCAATCTTCTGTTAGAGTGCCTGCACACTAAAGTACTTTCTCAACATGCAACCATAACTTTGATCAATGAGAATTTCAGACTGGTGGCTCCAGTCAAATGCAGTTTTCTCTAGTATGCAAGTCATTGCAGAGGACATTCTGAGTAAGTTGTTTATATGACTCAAAATTCAGATCAATGTAGGTACATTCATTCTGTGTTTTTGGGATTTCTAGTAACCATTATCTTAAAGACCTCAATATCTCTTCCCAATGTACTAGTTCTTCATTCTTCACTTGGGTTAAACAGAAGTTTTAAATAGCTGAGTAATGGTATAATGTTTGTGAACATTCCAGCACAGCTCAAGATGTTGGGAGCAGTGTTTAAATGAGTAATTAAATATATGCTGCGAGCTATGTTCTCAGAAATGCAACAAACACACAACAATAATGACAGCGGTGAGATAAAGGCAGTTAATCTGATCATAGAGATGTGAATATGTTTAAAGCGCTCTGCAATTGGCCAAAGTATTCATGTTTTTACTCATGTCTGACCTTGAAAAGTGAAGAGGAGAACCTGAAAAGATTCCCATGTCAAAGAGCACATCCTTAAGTAACCCTCGTGGACCAATGGCAATTTAAAGTCTAAATGAAGTCATACCAGTTAGTTTTATTTATTTCTCTTGGCCTTAATTTATATTTACATTTTTCAGACTAAGAATTATTTTGACATGCACATGACCGTGTCTTATATCAAACAAACTCCCTTATACCAAATTAATTAATTGACTAATTAAAAATAATTATTAATTAAGACAACAACACACTTCAGCAACAACATATGGATTTAATTTTCTGTAAATTTTGTGTTAATTGTCCAGTGAATCCCATTGACATTTTCTGGCTACTTTTTGATGCCATTCAGGCAAATTTAGGGGCTGATTAAAAAAAAAATGTTTCCATTGTACACTCAACTGGCCTGTCACAAGCGCCTCTAAATCTGGATGTGAATTGTTTCTGTGGAAAATGGTCAGTCCATGAAGCCAACTATGACAAATCGCGACTACAAAAGTTGTCATACTACAAAGGAAAACTCCTAAATCAAGGAGTTTATTTTTAAATAAAACCGAGGATCTTACATTATGGAGACCACAAGCTCTTCATAATGAATATATATATATATATATATATATATATATATATATATATATATATATATATATATATATATATATATATATATATATATATAAAGAGTTCAGATGCAAAAGCCTCTAAGTGCCATCTGAAATTTTCTTCTATAATGATCATTTTTATCAAGCTCGTATATTTAAGTTCAATAATTTCACTTAAATGGCAATGCAAATTACCTATTAATTGTCATTTAAGTGAAATCACTTAACTTAAATACAAGCTTTATAAAAATGATCATTCTCGAAGAAAATTTCAGATGGCACTTAGAGGCTTTTGCATCTGATCTCTTCATATATACCCTCATTTTATAAGAAATCATAATTATAGTTGGACATTGCATATGTAGGCAGGGAAACATTTTCCAGCACAAATTTACTCTGATTAATGATCGTTAAAAATAAATAAATCCCTACATAATGAGCATAACATATTTGAACCTGCTAATATCAAGACAACAGTTTCACAGAAAACTGGAAACCAAATGAAACTGAAATCTGTTTAAGATGCCTGACATATTTTTGCAGTATAATTTGGTGCAGCTAGTGGCGAGAAAATACTTGAGAATTCGGCGAGAGATATTTGAGCATTTCTGTAGCTCAAGCAGTGCAACAAGATCATGTGTTCGATTCCCGGGAAATGCATGAACTGATAAACTGTATACCTTGAATGCAATGCAAGTCACTTTGGATAAAAGCATCTGGCAAATGCATAAATGTTAAATGTAAATGAAATAATACACTGCAACAGTAAGTGTACGTACAACACTCCTTTGAACCAGATGAAAAGCTACAATAATACATTTTGATTTCATATCATATATCTGGGTCTTGATATGTCAAGCTTCATGACAGATTAGCTGGGATCAATGACCCCGGTGACCTCACAGAACGAGGCTGACCTGTAGCTCAAGTGAGTTTCAGTGTAGTATGGTCCACTGGGAGTGAACTGTACATGTCTATGCGTGAGTGTAGTGTACTACTGAGGGACTGAATGGTGAGACGGTGATGCTGATGAAGGCTGCTGTTTTCCGTATGTTTACCATCATTTCAGCTCTCTTGGGGAGGACAAACATGGCTCAGACTGGGAAAGGCCATAGAGCAAAGGCCTCCCGAGGCCGTACACGCCCTCTCACGCACACATGCCCACTAACATACACAAACATACACATGCTAGTGCGGCAGAGACGGGCAAATAGAAAAGAAAAAAACCAAGGGGAGGGAGGGCAAGACACGGGGTGACTGGAAGGGGAGGCGAGAGAGAGAGAGAGAGAGAGAGGGCCTGCAGACACAACACAGCTCAGAGTTGATTGGGAGTGACAGGCTGCTGATTAGTCAACTCGCAGCCTACACACACGCACAAACAAGAGCAGAGAAATGAGCGACCTATTCTTACATGCACTTTTTTCTAATGCAACGTTTGGTGGAGATAAACATCCTTTCTCCAAACAAATCAAAGATACAGGGGCTTATGTGCTATCAGAGAGTGAGTATTGATGGATGTGACTTACCTTGAGAAGATAGATGGGAATGTTGCTAAAATCCACAGGGAGTTTGAGGAGGAATCGAGCAGAAAACTCCCCCGTCTAGAAGAAGAAGAAAAAAAAAACACATGAAGAACATCAAATAGTGAACACACACACACACATTCTGTAACATTCCTCACACAGTAACCAACTTCATTTATCCATAATGAAAATTCTGTCATTTTTTTCTCATTGTCAATTTGTCCCAAACCCATTTTGACTATATTTCTGGCCTAAAATACTAAAGTTCAGAAATTCTGAAAAAAATCGCACTAATTGCTCTTTTCCATCATATTAAAATTAATGGGGACTGAGGCTTTCAAGCTTCATAATGATGTAAAAGCCGCACAAAAGACATCCATACAGTTGTGTTAGCCCTTCGATGGACTGGCCATTCGTCCGCTCCAGGCTGCGGCCCATGATGCTGGAATAGACGTCAACTCTACATACGACAAGCGGCTTGGAAAATTGATGGCTGGATGGATGGAAGACATAAGGTGCATCCCAATTTGTGTACTTGTGCACTATTCTATGCCATTTTGTTGTATAAATAGTGTAATGCGTTCACACAAAAAATTCCAAATAGAAAAAGTGCACTTTAAATATCCAGATGATGCACTTAATTAACTGAAAATACAAAACAAAGTGTGTAATGTTGAACACTTCATGCACTCAACTGTCCCAGATTTAATCATGTAGCAGAGGGGGAGGGGCTAACAGACTGCAACGTTGAATGGCAAAATAACCGTATAAAATTCATACAAGGTTGAATACATAGTGGGGGACGCAACTATAGACATTCCTAGTCTCATGGGCACAGTTTTTCTAAAGTCATAAGATTCAAAAGTAAAAATTTCAATCAGTATTCACTGCTAATCTGCATCTCCACCTCCAAATGTCAGTGACAAGAACCATATCAGTGCGATTTGTGAATTTTTTCAGTGAATATTGCCTTGAATTTCTATTTGTCACACAAAGCTACTGTATGACTTCAGAAAAATTCTCTTCAACGACACGTTTCATTGATTTGTATGTCCCTTTCAAGGTGGTGTGTGTGTGTTTCGGGGTGGTTGGGTGGGTGTCCTCATAGCAGCTGGTGCTCCAGGGAACCTACTGTAATCCGTCCCTACCAAGGGCTATCAGCAAAAGCTGTAAACAATAATTTTCCTGCTATGTTATCAAATACTGTGCTGATGCATTGGTCAAGCGCCACTATTGTCAAGGTACAATTTTGATTCAATTTAAAATGGAGGTGAGGTACATATTAGGCAACACATGTGAGCGAGTAATGCCCTGCTCCCTTCAGAGTGCTCACTTCAAATTCTCATCAAATGCTCTCTAAAGTAAGTAGGCCATAGTCACATTCACTTTCGAACGTAATTCGCAGCATGACTCCTTGTTTACATTCATACAATCTACCTAACTTGGGTTACATAATTTTAAAATGAGGATTACACAAATGTTTCCTAATCACAGTCTGTTATCCCACAGACCACAATTCACCACATCCCTTTAAAGATTGAAGCCCATGAAGCAACACACTCACGCCCATAGCCAACACACAGCACTCTTCCCAAAAACACGACCATATTACGGAACCCTGTCCATTTGTGAGGGAGTGTGTGTTCGTTTTTGACCCGTTGTGCAATTCGCTTTGCTCTTCACCAAGAACCCATTGCCCTGTGTGTGCATCACTGAGGCCCACACCATAGTCTGTGCTTTTAACAGCACAACACATACATAAGGTTGTCGGTTCAAACCCTAAATGGGATGAACGATTACCAGTCACCGCTGTGAAGTATATCCCTGTAATAAGAGAACTCTGAAGTAGCACTGTATAAAAGTGTCGGCTAATTAAAAAATGAGCACTGTTAATTACAGAATTGCAAAGGTGGACTTTAAAATTAGGAGGAAATGAAGCAGAGAATTATTACCACTTCAGTCAATTAGTTCATGAAATTTCATTAGGAGGAGGTCAGTTTAACTGAAGTGAAGCCAAGCGATTCAGTGCTTCAAGTATATGCTTTATATATATGCTTTGGTATATATATATACCGTAGTATATATACTGTATTTATATTTGGAATTTGATAGATGCAAAAAAAAAGATGTTCAAAACAAATAAATAAGTCTGGCATCAGTAAAACATTATGTAACATGACTCATTACATAAATAAGTCCTATTAAACAGCTATAATCAATACAATTGTCTATAGTGAAAGTGTTATATTTTGATTAATTTGGCATTATGTTTATCACTTGGACTGGCAATCTGTCCACAGTGATTTGTTCCTTGCCTTTGGCCCGAGATGCCGGGATAGGCTCCAGAATCCCCTTGACCCTACATAGGACAAGCAGTTTGAAGAATGTATGGATGTATGGATGTATGGATGTATGGATGTATGGATGGATGGATGGATGGATGGATGGACGGACGGATGTTTATAACGATCTCACTGAATGGAAACATCGGGCTAGTGTGTAAATGTGAATCTATGAGGTGATGCAGGACGGTTACCCAGCTGTTCTTGCGCCCGGCGTAGATCTCCATACTGCGTCCATAGTTAGGGTCGTCCAGCAGGCTGTCGTATTCGAAGAGCAGACGGGAACTGTCGCGCAGCCGCTGGCACTGGTACTGATGGTACTGCTGTAACAGCTCTTTCACCAGCTGCAGGAGACACTCCGGTTTACCCGCATCCCACGACACCAAGTGCTGCCAGAGGAGACAAAACCAAAGAAAGAGAGTGGGAGTCAGCATTTTATCACACAGAACAAGTGTAGACAGGGAAACAGAAACATCTAGCACTTTTCAGTCAACTTTCAAAGTTTTCTGTGTGCACAAACCCATAAAGTGAATATTAATAGCTTGTTAAAAGTTAACAAGAAAAGGCATTTGCCACTCATTTTATTTATGTAATATGGTATATTTCAGAGTGAAATTTGTTGCATTATGGCAAAAAGATTTTTTTTTTTATAAAAGTCGGGTTAAGAGTTGAAGATTGAAGGTGTTATTTAGATTATAAAAAGTCAGGGTATAATATCTGAATGGATGCAAAACATAAAACTCCGTCGACACCATTGGTTGAAACTTACAGTAAGTGGTCTTGGTGACATCAGCAGAATGGGAAAGTCGTTTCAGAGTATGTGAATTACGAATGCAAATAGGGTCAATTTTAATTCTTGATTACTTAAAAAGTTACACCGTGAGTTTTCTGTGCCTCCAAATGGAAACAAAGAGGTTTCCCAGATATTTCCCTATCTGCCATGGTTCATAAAGCTAGTCCCACCTTGTGACGTTGATTGAGGTCACTGGATTGCAACACCACTTACAGGCAATTGCTTAACCCTTAAGCGGGTCTTTATTGACCCGGAACATCATTCACTACTCTTTTTTTAAAGTTAGACATCAATCTTCTTAGTATTCCTCAATTTATTCATTACGACAAATATAACACGAAAAAAATAATATTTGTTTTCTAATTATGTTTTTGGGGTCGCTGGCGACCCGTGGTTTGTAATAGTGTAACTATATTTTTTCTGCGCAACAATAATTGAATCTCTAATGAGCAAGTACTGTACGCAATTAAATATTAGTGTCACTGTCACTTGATGGTGGATCTGGAGAAGAAGCTGTCAGCGATCAAAATATTGATTGTTAAGAAGTTAAAAAATTATAGTTTTGAGAATGTTTGAGATGGTGAATATGAGCTATACGAGTCATATGCTGGATGTACCGGGGAAATTAGCTCTGACGGTGACAGTGATGATGGTAAAAGGTATCTGCTCAAAGCTAACCCTTCAAATTTCCAAAAGGAAATAAAATATGCTTTATTTTATTCTTTTGCAATTGTATCAGGAGTGTTAGATATAGAGCCGGGTCGCTAAAGACCCGTAAATGTAATGATGATTGGTGGAACATTCATGCATTTAAGGGAAAACGTCTTTCCTATTGTAAAGTATATACAGTATGAGTGAAATAGCTTCTCAACTAGGAAAATATGAAGGGTGACACAATCATTTTTAAGATTTTAGTAAAGATTATAAGGGCACTTTTTTAAAAAATAAAGATGTGCACGGATAAATAATATATAATAAAAACTCTAACATTCCATAAAAAATAAGAATTGTTCATTTTGATTTCATGGCAACTTTAAACAAGCAGTTCAGAATATCCAATCTCCTGAGGGAAATAACCCGAACACAAGTGCAATGTTTATGGCATTATAACAGAGTTATTCTTTTAGAGTTACTAGAATCTTAAACTAGCTTTATGAACGATGAAGTTATCAAAAATCATCACTGAATGACTCATTGTGAAACAGATATAATGCAAGGATGTTTTATATGGAACAGACATTAAATACAGACTGTATGCTTAGACTGCAAAATAACTTTTAGAGATAAGGAGAAAACAAAAGAATGCGGCGACTAAATGCAGGTGGTAGTTTCTAATGTGCTGAGCCTGGGTCTTTTGGTGGTTTCCACCCTTTTGCAACCCCCCTCCCAACAATCTTGAGGCAAATCATGGCAACACACAGGATATCCTGCACCAGCGAGGGTGCTTTAATCTCCAGATTCTACGTATCCCAAGTCCGGACGCCAGAAGACGAAGGATTCCAGCACCGTTTCTTGCCGAGGCATTCTAACAATGTGCCTCAAAGCATGGGAAATTAAGGCACTAAAAAGGAGGAAACACTGTTCTCGTACAGTTTTCAGATAAGACAGCACAAGACCTTGAGTCTGTGCCATATGTTTAATGCATGCAGGTAACAATGGTTTGGTAAGAAAACTCGATTTTTGAAGGTTCAGACGGCAACCAACAGCAGGCTATTTCCAGTCTCTCTTACTGCAAACACTCTGCTATTAGGGAAAGGAGTGAGTTGAGTGGGTGTATGCACATCACAGAGTTTGCATTGCCGTGTTCTTGCGGGCTGCGTGAGCGGGAAAAGGCCCGCATGCCAACACGCTCTACTTGCCTTTCCTCCTCTCCTCCTACAGGCTGACCTCATTTGCATAGGTGATCCCAATTTGCATGAGCCTCCCTGACTGGAGCAGTGCACAGGTATGCAAATTCAGAGCGAGGGGGCACAAACCAAATTGCCACCTTTTCACAAAGTGTTCCACCATTCTTTTCACTGGCCTAATTCTACCCAACAGCCAGTTCTGTCTCCGAGGCCCAATTGCTCGCTGATGCGTGATACGTACATAAGTTGAACTTAAATTTTAGTGACTGAAAATAAAAAGCAGAATATTAATTTTTGCAAGCAAGTAAATAAACATTGCATGTACCTCGCTTAAGAACGGCTCCTTGTCAAGGGTTAAGAATAAGACAGACAAATAAGTATTGCTGTCATCGCGAGGCACAAACACAGGCTGCGTTCAAATGAGTTTGTCACACGCTGTCTTGGATTTTTAAATAACGGCAATGCAATTTGGGCTTGATTTTCATCGCTCCCGTGAATCTCTCCATCTACGAGCCTGACTGAGTCACGTACGAGCAGAAGAGAAGAGAGGGGACAGAGCACGCCGTCTGTCCATTGAGGCACACATTACACAACTCATTAACAGCACGACCCACAGCATACAGCTGAGCTTGTTACATTTCTGGGATCAAATCAAAACGTCTTCTCAGAGTTGATGGAAAAGAGGAGGAAAAAAGGGAAAGGAAAGATAAGAGATGAGCTCTTCAGCTGTGACCGGGTTTGATGATCAGGGAAAGAATGTTGCAGAGCAAGACCATTCACAGATAAATAAGAAACCCAATTATTTAAATACGATTTTCAAAACGGCTAAATAATTGAAAAGTTTTCCTGAAATTGTCATTTTTTCTTCCCTTTTCGGTAATGGTAAATTGTTAGTACACATGCTTTAACACAGTGGTAATCAAATAGGCAATATAAAATAAAATTATTCAAGCATGTGCCCCATTATAGGCAATACGGAAAGATAAAAAAGATTACATATACACACACATATATATATAACATAAAATAAAATAAAACAAAACTATTCAAACGTGCCACATTACTGAAAATATTAAATCAAAATGGTAATTTTTGTGCAAAACAAAAACAAAAAACGTCATAATCAGAAAGTAAAAACAGTGAACTTTCTTTTTCTGCATCACCTTGGAATACTATTTGATAACGTTAACCAATAATCAACTTGCATTCAGGTTCATTCTAGTATAGGATGCTTACATTTCTCAATCCAATCCAAATTTCAATGGATAAATCAAATCAGGATATTCACTCAATAATATTAGTCACTGAAACAATATTGAGTTTAAGAAAGACTTCCCAATGTTGTATTGAGTCACGGCTAAACATTTATCTTTCCCAGCGTGGTTGAGAATGACCTGAAAAACACCCTAAAAAGTGTTCCACTGTTACAGTACGTTAAATTCTTTACAGGATTAGGGGTCATGAGAAAGTCAACGTTTCCACATATAAGGAGTGGTTTTCTGGATAATGTCTTTAAGTCTTTAAAAATGAGATGACATCATTGCCCAGCATCATCACTCCCGTTGTTAGGGAGTAAGACGTGTATGAGAAACATTTCTAAGATGGCCATTATTCATCATAATAATACAGGGTGGATATCTGCTATGGTAAAGTTAAGATAAACTGTATTAAAGTCAGCTGTGCAATTCAGATACAATTAGTTTGATTCAGATTTACAAGGTCTTTATTCATTTTTAGATTAATAGGAACATTTGTTACAAAGCGATTTAAGCCTGAATATGTTATTCTTACTTATTATTACTCTTAAGTAATACTGTACACTGAACACCAGAGCTGCGTCCAAAATCACATACTGTCCGAGTAGATACTCTATTTAAATTCAGTTTGTAGTATAAATGAAATTCGGACGTAGTGTTTTTCACAGACTATATAGTATGGAAGTATTCGATTTACAATAGCGTATGACACGGTAACCGAGGAATTGTGAGAATGTCGTTTTGGCCTTTGTTAGCGTAAATCTTTAAAGGTCTCATTTGTCATTTTAAAATGTAGATGGGTGCTCACAAGCGTTCCCTTTGCAGCCACAATGACTTTTGATTTGCAAAATGTGCACTGTTGTGAATTTCACTACATTCACTACAATTTTACTACATTAGCAGACTCTACATTTAGGCCTCGTTTACACTGTCGGTGAAATGTGACCCAATTCCGAATTTTTGCTCATATGTGACATAGATCGGATGTGTTCTATGACCGTGTAAACAGGAAAAAAACGCATGCATTCAGATATTTCGAGATCGGTTTCAGGCCTCATTCATATGTGGAAATAAATCAGATATAAATCGGATATGTACGGTGGCCGAGAGGTGCAAAACAAATCACAATTACAAAAACAAAATAACAATTCAGAAAACAAAATAACAATTCAGAAAACACAACGACAATTTAGAAAACAAAATAACAATTCAGAAAACACAATAACAATTCAGAAAACACAATAACAATTCAGAAAACACAACAACATTTCAGAAAACACAACGACAATTCAGAAAACACAACAACAATTCAGAAAACACAACGACATTTCAGAAAACACAACGACAATTCAGAAAACACAACGACAATTCATACAAAACGGAAAGGGTAGGTATATTTTGAGAATGACGTATTTATCACTGATTGGACGAGACACCTGTCAATCAAGAAATTTGTTTGAAGGACATTCATGTGCCGTGATTGTGGACATGCTGGCGACATACCACATCATTTTTACTATATTAATAGTGTGTCATGAGTTTAGTATGCCTGAGCACATGGTTAGCATGAGTGTTTCGCGATTAGCGCGATAGCCCGCTATTCATTAGAACTATATGTTTTTTCTGAATTGTTATTTTATTTTCTAAATTGTCGTTGTGTTTTCTGAATTGTTATTTTGTTTTTGTAATTGTGATTTGTTTTGCACCTCTCGGCCACCGTAGTATGGTGCCAATGCGACTGTCATGTAAACAGGCAGATCGGATTTTCTGAGGCATTAGGCTATGTATCCGGAGAAACCCCGACGCGCTTCTGCAAAGGGACGGATGGCCCGACAAAACGTTGTGTCGTCGTAGGAGAGGAATGTGGACAAACGTTGACACAACATATCAAAGGTTGGCTTGCTCATCCTAAAATTTCAAACAATAACTAAAGCATATGCACAGACTGCAATGATGGCACTTTTCGTCCTCCTCCGCCTGATAATCATGGTGATGTTTGGCGAACTTCGCATATGTCGCAGAGCTAGCATCAATCATATTTTGCGTTCGTCCATCTGTGCAAGATAATTTAACCCTTTAAGCGTGCACAATGTTTCAGATAGTATGGCAAGTGTAAACACATGAATCGGATATGGGTCACAATTGAAAGAACGTGTAAACGGACGGTCAAAAAAATCGGATATAGGCAACAAATCAGAATTGGGCATCAAGACCTGCAGTGTAAACGAGGCCTTAGTCACCAAAGTACAGACTTGGAGAAGTGGAGGACATCTGCAGAACTGAGGTATGTTGCAACTACTGTTTAGGGAAAACCTTCACAAATAATAATAATAATAATAATAAACATAATAAAGTGACAGCAGCCAAATACAGTATACTATGTCCTTAATGTTAATGAAACAACACAATAAAAAGAGAGAATCACTCACTGCTCTTAAATGAATAGCTTTTGTAGCTTTAATAAGGATCCAGCGAAGACTATGCAGTTTTAATTCTAATTTTAAATAATCAAATATATAATAATAATCAATAATAATCAAATGTAAAATATATTTTTTTTACTTGAACACTACTTGCACTAGTTAGACTGACCTTTCTTTCTTCGCCAAAAATTGGTATCAATAATTGGCATCTAAAGTTAAAACCTTACCATAACAACCTTATTTCCAAAAAATAAAAATAAAAATATCATAACATGCATTTTTAACATGAAATAAAATTACTCATTTCGTGATCTAATATTTTGGTTATTGCTCACCCCTACAGAATCATTGAACGAATCACTAATTGAATCTCAATGTGAGACTAATCAAATTATTCTGAGTTTGCAAAAATCATTTCATTGCTAAATTAAAGATGTTTAACAGATATTTTTCCACTAACAGGAACAGATCAGAGTAGCACAATAAAACCAGAGAGCGTTTTGCCTTTGCCACATCATTGTGTTTTGACTGAGTATGACATCACTTCATATGAGAAGCATGACAGTTGTGTGAAATACAACCCCTCAAATGACTGTTTCTCACAAATACTGAGTATAAATGACCCCAGAAAACATCTGAGGCATTCAGCAGCTAAACCCATGCCAGAAACGGTATGAGCCAGCAGATGATGACATAACCACAGTGGCTCACACACACAAGCACCTCCATTAGCCACTTTTATCAGTCATTGCTCTATTTTAAGCTCTTTCTGTTTTGGGATCAAAAAGGGTCAAAAGTCAGAGCTTTTTTGCATGCCACGTCAACATGAAAGAAAGAACGCATAACTCTAGTGCTGGTTAGAAGACTTGACAATAACAGTCTGGTCTCTGAGTCCGACCTCTGTCTGTCTGTCTGTCTCTCCATAGATCAATCTGGGCGAGGAGAAAGATGGCATTGTGTTGGAGAGAGGGATGGGCTCATCCTTTCTGCCGGGAGAGGAAAGACGCTTACACCAGCAATGACCTCATCGTCCCGGGCCGGCTACGGTTACCAGCAACAACAGGATTCCCGTAATGAGTGGGCGACGGAAAACAAGTTGGATATTGTTTAGGTATGTTTTAGGATGAAGCAATGAACAGCCTGAGGAGAGTCGAGGAAGAAGAAAACGAAGTAGAGCGGACGTGAGGAATGTGCAGTGTCAGAGGAACTGTGTTTAAACTTACCCAGGGCCTCTAGAGAGTCTCTGTCACTTCACTCTCCCCAGACAATACGATCCAGACACAAGTCTGTCGCAAAACGGTAATACGGCCAATAAAACAAAAGGCCTACGCAGGTACAGTGATGCAATATTTACACTCTTTCTGAGTCATCCCAAGTCCTGTCTGCCTGGAAACCATTTCTTCCTCAGAGAGAGGACAAAGCAATCTTTCAACACACACTTCATTCTGTAACATCTCATTATTACACAAAAATGGCAAACTGACCACATGCTAGAGACGAAGGGTGTTTAAAATCGACTCATTTTCAATGAATGACACTCTTCCTCAAAGCAGAACCAACTGCATTATCTTGAAACATATTATCATGGCAATTTTAATGGTAAAAGACTGTAAAAATGCTAGTGAAAACACCTGCTAATTGTTAACTAACAGCTTTCCTGTAGCACAGAACAGAAGAGCGTTGGCGCTTGCAACACTAAGGTCATGGGTTCGATTCCCAGGGAAAGCAAGAACTGATCAGAATGTAGCTTTGGATAAAAGCATCTGCCAAATGCATAAATGTAAATGTAAATGTTAACTTTAACTTCCCTTACTCTATACAATAAAAATTTGTAACACATCTAATTGGAAATTATACACTAAATTAGACTAATAATACACTAATACACTGTAATAATTACACTAATAATAACTAAATGAGTTTTTTTGGAATTGAAAAATAAGCCATCTTATAATTTACAGGGAGAAAGCTCACATTTGATGGTTGTTCATTTCAATTTAAACTCCCTTTTGTATCTACATGTTCATTAGGATTTTATGTTACATCTTGTTCAATTAATGTTTAGTATCATGTATGTTATGTTTTTTCATAAATTATCATATCATAAATCATTTTAGTAGTAGTAGTAGTATTACTACAGTGTAGATATTTATATATTGTTGTGTACATATAAAATAAACAATCCAAACAGCATCAGTCTCTTACGTGACTTGAACAACGGCTTTTTTTTTCCCAGTTACGAGTAGTATAATTACAGAATCAGAGTTCTGGAGGTTCGCTGTGAGCTCATGTATAAGTGTCTTTTACAGATGTACGTAAAAATTCACTTTAATTGACTTAAAATTAGTCTCTTACAAATTCAGTTATTCTGAATAACAATGTAGCTTAACACTTTTCTACACAGAGTTCATTGCACTGGGGAACACTGACAGAAATAGAAAATCGTATAATTTAATATATATATATATATATATATATATATATATATATATATATATATATATATATATATATATATATATATATAATGAATAGTAATAAATGAATAAGCAATGAATATTTAATCTGCTCTGCAGGTCTATATAAAGTCTTTTTGTTTGACTGCTACTATGTGGCCACACTGGGAGCATTTTAAGAGGGGAGTGTGTGTTCCTGTAGCTTGATCTGTCAGTGCTGGGCCAAGGCTGATGTGCCGTGGGTGTGACGCCTCCGGGCTCAGTAACGCCTGAGAGACACACCCAGCCCTCCTCACACACACACACACACACACACACACACACACACACACACACACACACACACACTTGCAGACATGCACACGTACATGCACACACACACACACACGCACACGCACACGCACACGCACACACACACACACACACGCACACGCACACGCGCACGCGCACACGCACACGCACACGCACACGCACACGCACACACACACACACACACACACACACACACACACACACACACTCACTCACTCACTCGCACAATCGTACATGCACACACACACGCACGCACACACACACACACACGCACACACACACACACGCACGCACACGCACACGCACACGCACACACACACACACACACACACACACACACACACACACACACACACACACACACACACACACACCCCAAACAGCAAGAGTTCCTCTGACAGTGGCTTGCTGCATAATAATACATCAGTCACAACAAAATCTGTTGGTGAACTAATTAAACGCTGGGAAAAAAAACATTTGTTGATAAAAACTCAAGAGGACTTTCTGTATTGGGAAGACTGGTGCCTTCTGCCGTGAGCTTATAGCTCTTCAAATCTCGCAAATATAAACAGGGACAAAAAGGGAACATCAGTAAAAAGGAGCAAATGTAACTTAATTGAGGTTGAACTCTTTAATACTTGTTTCTGTTTCTCTTTATAAGAAGAGCTGTCATCTGAAATTCAGAGATAAATATTTAGGGTACTGCTAATATTTAAGCACCTTAATATAATTTGAAGCGCCTCTGGCAATAGGCCCCAGTAAATAGCAACAAACTTGAGCAGCAAATTAAAAACAGGAAAAAATATTTTGAGTATTAAATTAATCTGAGCTAGCGTCTAATTTGAGTGTGGGCAAGTGTTCAGTTTTCCCCATGAAAGAGTGTCTAAAGAGTGCCAAGTTTAAGATCACACTAAATTGATTTTGTCATGTGTTAAAGCGGACTTGGCTGACGAGGTCCAGAATGTTCTCTTCACATGGACATGATGCTTTATAAAAAAGAAAAAAAAAAGAAAAATGAAGACACGTCTCACAAAACGAGTACAAAATAGGCATTGAAACTCTACGGAAATATTTTTTTCCCAAACAAACTGCAAGTAATATGAATCTAACCGCACAGAAACCAAGAAACAAGAGAATTTCCCAAGTGGAAAAAAAATTGCTTGACCTTACCATTTATATCTAATTATTATACAAATAAACCCTCCTAAAACAAAGCATCACTATCAGATCACAATGATATCGTGAACCACACACACACACACACACACGATTCCATATCTGTCAATGGCTCTGCCAGTAATAGCAGCGATAACTTTGGGATTTGCTTCAGCAGAACAGGAAGGAAGAGGAAGTGTTGGTTCACAAAGTGCCCAGGTTCTCCTGCCTCTGAATACCGTCACCAGGCATCGCATTGTTGTGTAACGGGACATGAGGTGTTCCTTCAGCAGATTCTATTAAAATTATTTTTACTGCATCCACCATAGGACCTTCCATTCAGCATTTCCTTTCCCATGACAGAGAATAGTTTATATTGACACTTTATTTTACAGTACGTGTACTTACTTACAGTGTACTAACCAAAGACAATACTGGGGGTAACACTTTATTTTAAGTCAAGTCAAGTCAAGTCAAGTTTATTTATATAGCGCTTTTCACAACACAGGTTGTATCAAAGCAGCTTCACAGTAATAAATTAGAACAATACATCGATGTTTGTTTCTAGTGGAACGTCTACGTTCGGTAATGCTGATCAATAGTATCGTTGATTGATTAATTCAATTAAATATCCCCAAATATCCCCAACTGAGCAAGCCAAAGGCAACAGTGGCAAGGAACCGAAAAACTCCATCAGGTGACCTAATGGAGAAAAAAAAAACCTTGGGAGAACCCGGGCTCAGTCGGGGGCCAGTTCTCCTCTGGCGTTTATGAACTAGAGGTCGGATTTAACTGTAGGATTAAAAGTATTATATGAATGCCTGGCTGAAGAGATGCGTCTTTAATCTAGTTTTAAACTGGGAGAGTGAGTCTGAGCAACGAACAGTATCCGGAAGACTATTCCAGAGTTTTGGTGCTAAATGTGAAAATGCTCTCCCTCCTTTGGTGGTTCTGGATATCCTAGGTATGACCAGAAGCCTCGAATTTAGTGATCTTAAAGAGCGCGATGGATTATAGGGCGATAGAAGATCGGTTAAATAGACTGGAGCTAAGCCGTTTAGGGCTTTATAAGTCAGTAGCAATACCTTGTAATTAATACGGGACTTTATAGGTAACCAATGTAGGGATGATAAAATCGGTGTTATATGATCATATTTTACACTGTCTTTGTTACATATGTTACATGTACTTACAATAGTATTAACAGTTAATCATGCATAATTACATGCAACTAACCCTCAACCAAACCCTAATCCTACCCTAACTCTATAGTAAGTAAGTACATGCACTTAATTAATATTACTCAGTACTTAAATACATAATTACACTGTAACAATGGCAACATAAAACAAAGTGTAACCATACTGGGTAATATATAAGGTAACTACAGGGGTTAAGGTTAGGTTTAGGTGTGGGTTCAGGGGTAGAACCTAGTTATTGTAATTTTTGTCCAATAAAGCTGTCTAATAAAGCTGGGTTACACTTTATTTTTTTAGGTGTCATTGTTACAGTGTAATTATATATTTAGAAATGAGTGAATATTAATTAACAATATGTACTTACTATAGAGTTAGGGTAGGATTAGGGTTAAGTTAAGGGTTAGTTGCATGTAATTATGCAAAACATACTGTTATTACTATAGTAACTACATGTAACATATGTAACAAAGACACTGTAAAATAAAGCTGTTCTCATTTACATATTTCCTGTCAGACATCAGTATGATATAGTGACTAACTATATGTTAACCAGCAATCTAAAAAGTCGCTTTTTTGAAAACAAAACAAAACAAAAAACACGCTAAAATGGTAAAGAAAAGATGTTAATCTAGTGACAAAGTTGCTAAATTGGCAACACTGTTGCTATGTGGTCATCAGTGTGTTCTGAGTAGTTGCGAGGGTTTTCTGTATATTTGATTTAAGTCTCTATAATATTCTGGAGTCTCTCCCTTCAAAATCTAAGTTTTTTTTTTTAACCCATTTTATTAAGTGAAAGTTTCAAGAATGATTTTTTTTTTATTTTATTTTTTTTTTTAGAAAAGTAAGCACATTTACAAGCTACATAATTTGATAACAAGAGCTCAGGATGGGTTGAAGCAAGAACGAGGAATTAACATATCCAGTTCAACTGATTTAACAAGACAAAGTGGAGATACTTTGTATGGCTTTACTGTTTCATGCCACCTTATTGTTTTGTTTGACCTCAATGGTCACCATGAAGTGCTGATCTCAAGTGAGCTTAAACTACACTAAATCTAAAACAGTGCTTTGTTAGTGCAAGTGAACAATGGGTTTTTTATGTCTCTAACAGGTTTTTCTGTGAGAGCTGCAGAGGATTATTGCACTTAAAGTCAGCAAATGGTGCCGAGATGCCTTCGCACTCCCGCATACGTCTGGATTTATGACAGTTGAGGGTATTTCCCAGCATACGCTCATGGTTCAGGTGCGGGCTAAATGCTGATATTTACAATCATTACTTTGTTTGAACACTTCAAACTGCAGTTCAAAGCAGAATTCCTGGTGTGTCGGAGACCTGGAAGCAAACGGGGCTGGAGGATTGAAAGGGCTGAAATTACACAGGTCACTCAGGACAGAGTGTTACAAAATGTTTAGGAAATTCCAGATGGGCAAATTTAAGAGGCTGGAGAAGCTGGAGTTTAAATTATACAAATATAAATCTGTCAGTGAAAGAGTTTGCCAGGCCAGTTGATATGGCAGTGTCTTAAGACTATAGGCGGCATGACTGAGTGTAATACAAAGTACATCTTGTGTGAACTCTGTGTTTTTTTACCACTTGGAATTCATTCAGGTTTTTTTTTTCTTTAGTTTTCTTGTCTGGTAGGTATTTCAGATAATTTGCTCTTTACAACTTAATCTTGGTTGTAAATCAGATGTCTCCAGGGTTCAGGCCTTGTTCCAGCAATAGACTTATTTACTTCTCTGCATCTTGGGCAAATCAAAACAAGGCTGTACAGATAAAGCAATAAAACAATGCAATCTTCATAATTATACCAGAAGCAACTGTCACAGAAGTAAAAAGAAAAAAAAAAGAAAAATATGGGCTGTACATTAAAGGGTAACTCTCGCCAAAATGCAACCTAGAGTCTTTTTGTTAATCTACCCGAGGCAAACTTTCATTTAAAAGCATAATTAGGATGGAAACGGCAATTTTAAGTTTGACTATATTTTCGTTTTCGGTCAAATTGCCTTGTGAATGGGAGTGCTTGGGGAACAACTATGATAGCATCAAAAAGCGCTATTTTTAAAACACTAAGAAGGCTCGACACAACATGAAACTTTGCTGGAAGTCTCACCAGAGGCTCTATACATTAACTCCAGCATTGAGAACACTGTTTGTGTACACAGAGTTTACTAAAAAGAAAGGTTTTGAACAACTCACTGTGTTTCCGTCCGCCGGCATTTTGTCAGTCAAAAATTGTCGATCTCCGAATGCGAATGAACTGACTCTGAATTTTAGTATTGTTTCTTATATGAGCATCCTTTTTCAAATACAAGGTCAATATTGATTTTCACTAATGACAAAACAACAAATTATCTGTGAATGTACACTCTCAGAAAAAAAAGGTACAAAAGCTGTCACTGGGACAGTACCCTTCAAAAGGGTTCTAATATGTACCATTTAGGTACTAATATGTACACGTTTAGTACCAATATGTACCTTTGAGGGACTTAAATGCACTCTTTAGGTACAAAGGTGTACCTTTTGAAAAGGTACCGCCACAGTGACAGCTTTTGTACCTTTTTTTCTGAGAGTGTATATGGACCTAAGCTTTAGGAGCTTTCCATCTTTGCTCTCCTCTGTTACGGAGATCGACTATTTTTGACTGACAAAATGCCGGCGGACGGACACACAGTGAGTTGTTCAAAACTTTTCTTTTTAGTAAACTCTGTGATGAACACAAACAATATTCTCAATGCTGGAGTTCATGTGTAGAGCCTCTGGTGATATTTCAAGCAAAGTTTCATGTTGTGTCGAGCCTTCTTAGTGTTTTAAAAATAGCAATTTTGATGCTATCATAGTCGTGCCCCAAGCACTCCCATTCAAAAGGCAATTTGACCGAAAACGAAAATATAGTCAAACTTAAAAGTGGCGTTTCCATTCTAATTATGCTTTTAAACAAAAGTTTGCCTTAGGTAGATGAACAAAAGGACCCTAGGTTGCAAGTTGTTCCAAACCTGTAAGAATGTGCGTAACCAGACAGTTGACGGTAGTCATTGTCTTCCATAGTATGCAACAACAAAAAAATCCTATGAAAAGTCAATGACTACCGTCAACTATCTGTTCACCCAACAGTGTTCAAAATATCTTATTTTGTGCTCAGTAGAAGAAAGAAATTCATACAGGTTTGGAACAACTTGAGTAAATGGTGACAGAATTTACATTTGTGTGTGAACTATCCCTTTAACACTTCTTTACCCAGGCATTGGTATCCTCCTGCTGTTCCCAAAATCTCTCTGGCCGACACACTTCCCGGCAGTTTCCTGGTCAGCAATGCCAAAACAAACCCCCTCCTACCTCTCTATTGTCAATGCTTCATTCTTCCCATTATGCCAAGTGACTCGTAAAAACAGAACTGCCGGTGTGATTGCCAGAAGCAGGTTTAAAAGAACTTTAGGGCAATTACGGGACACCAATGAAATGCCCCTCTATGGGGATTGTTGGGAAATTATGCATCCAGAGGGACGAGGAGAGGCAAATGACGGGCACATTAATCCATAACATAAGAATTAACCATAAAGGGATGACAAAAAATGCATTTATTGTAACCCTGTGATACTAACATTTACATAGATATATTTTCCATTTAAATACATCGCAACTAGTAAGTGTACAATTTTAAAGAAGCATTTGGTTTTTACATCTAAAAAAGATCCATCATAAATGTTGAATTATATAGATATGAATAATAACAAATTAAGTTGAATTCTGAATTCTGACCTAAAAGAAAAAAATAATATGTAATTTATTTCCACAACAGCTATGTTTCCATCAACCTTTGTATGCACACTTTAGGATATCGCATTAAAAAAAACCTGGATGGAAACACCAAGGTGTGCATAAAAACAATTTATGCACTCAACTGAGGCGGATACATCTATTATCTGATAAGACATGCACATAAATACAATGGAAATACATCTGTCGAATAAATCCCTCAATCCGTAACAAAAACCTCAGGCGACTTTCCCTCAACAGTGGATGTGATTGGATAACTGGACTAACCAGTGGACCAATCGCATCACAGCATCTCAAATGTTGGTGTGATTATTCTGAAATGCCTGAGTCAAAGTCTGTCATCAGAATGATTTGGTTTAATTCCTCCCAGAAGCATCCGAACACAAGAGAACATGACAGCGTTTATTGAGTTTCGTCTGCCGCTCTGAGACGCAAGTCATTTATGATGGAGGGAAAAAAAGAGCCACAGTTTCTTCCCGATTGAAGCAACTTCCATTTTTATCACAAATAGCCTATTTTGTGGCAATTTCCCAGGAAGTGACGATTTTGTCCTTTGAACACATGGGAAGGAAACGCTGCTTTATTCGCAAATGTTTTATGCGATTTTCCAATTTTGAGCATAAGTTAAATTTACAACTTTGGATGGAAACACAGCTAATGACAGTGGAACAGAAAATCTGAGATTAGCTGTTCAGTGTCGTTCAGAAAGCGGAAAAAAATAAGGTAACTACAGGGTCTTTTTTGTCAAAAAAAAAATAATAATAATAATTTGGGGCACAGCTGTGGTGTGAACATATAGATCTAATTCTAAATGAATCAAACAAATGTTTACAGTCAAGTGTATATCCCAGAGTAAAGAAGTGACACACCACTGATGCAAATCTGCTGATTAGCCTGTATCTTGATTAGATTGTATCTACTGTCTATGGTTTCACTTGTTCATTCATTTAGTGTTAACTTTACACAATTCAAACAGTTCAATAGTTCCACTATGATATTAGGTTGCAATGCCTTTTAAACCTGACGCTTTTTAATAAAGTGTGGGTTGCACCGCGGTCGAAACAAGGTCACACACAAAAACGTGGAATATAGCAGGATTATGCGTCGCATGAATCATTAATCTAAGCCTAAACAAGACATCACCACAGGCTGAGATGTTTGCTGTCTAGACTGCAGCCTCGATTCTCCGAAGCCCGGTGAAACTTAAACTGAGCGTGCTTTGATCTCTCCAGTTTTCCCATGGCTAACGTCAGATGTTCCACCCGAGAGCTTCGACCACTGTCTCAGCCACCTCACCACAATTAGCTGCTCTTTCCTCAATGGCCAGAAAAGCCACTAATTAAAGTGAGAAGCAGTAAAGCTGTAGAGTGCTGCTGTGGCAGTGTTAGTGTTTGACGGAGGTTAATTAGAGACACTAAAATAGAGGCATGTATAGCAGACAGGCATCCCTTACTTTAAATAAAGGCAGATGTCCTTTACTTTCACTCTCATTCTGCTTTTTAGAAGACATTATATTTTTGTTTCGGTTATAGAAAAAGAGGTTTGTAAAGAGGGCGTCAATGTGATGAATTAACATTAAGGGCCCTATTTTAATAATCTAAGCGCATGATCTAAAGCGCACAACGCAAGTTCACTTAGGGCGTGTCCGAATCCACTTTTGCTAGTTTAACGACGTGGCGCATGGTCTAAAAGGGTTGTCCCTATTCTCTTAATGAGTAATGGGTGTGTTTTGGGATTTACGTGCGTTAAACTAATCAGAGTCTCATCTCCCATTCCCTTTAAATGCCAGTTGCGCTCACGCCATGGCAGATTTGCTATTTACATGACGGAATTTGATAGTGGAAAGATCGAAGACTTCTCCAGAGCACAAACGGATCTGCTCGTGCGTGAGGTTAAAGTGCGCTAGCAGACCATCTACGGGACAAACCGGATTCCACCATATCTTTATGTACACAATAATAATCTTTTACATTGTAATCCTTTTATTTTAAATATTTGGCATGTTTGTGTGCTGCTGTGCGTCCCTGTGTGTTTAATAAGCAGAGTGTATGTGTTTGTTGGACCCACCTATAGGCACACATTACTAACAAGCTCTTTAAATAACAAAAAAAAAATATTGTGCCATTGACTTTAGACCAGGTTTCAGTTGGTCAATGGCTCAGTTTATTTCCGTTGCCTCAAAATAGCAACGCGCCAACAATGCGCCAGAACACACCTCGTTTTCAGACCAGCAGCCCATGGGTGCACAAATGGGCACAAATGCATTTGCTATTTAAACAACGTGGCGCAGGACGTGAAAATGATAATTGCGTCGGACTGAAACTAGCAAAAAACACTTGCATCGCGCTTGGCGCGAATTTCCTTCTTCTACTGAACACAAAAGAAGATGTTTTGAAGAATGTGGGTAACCAAACAGTTGATGTTGGGTAGACTGAACATTTGACCCCACTGACTTCCATAGTATGGAAAAGAAATTACTATGGAAGTCAATGGGGCCCATCAATTGTTTGATTACCAACATTCTTCAAAATATCTTCTTTTGTGTTCAGAAAAAAAATGAACTGGAGAAGATTTCCTCATCAAAGAAGGCGGAGCTCCAGAGCCACACCAATCTATTACATAACCCCCACTTTTTTTTTAGTAAAGTTCACTTTGGCAAGCTGTTTCAAACTCCAAAGCAACTTCCTTTTGACCTGATTTTGTTCTAAAAAAATGTCACACCAGATCATTCTTTGACTTCGCCTGAACCATATCAGTGCTTTAATTGCTAATTGATGTCTGGCTTCGTAAACCCAAATGTAGTGGGGGAAGTACCGACATTTAATCACAAACTTTCCACCAAATTGTGCAAGTGAACGCTCTGGTTAGAGGAATTATGTAAGACTGGAATTAAGTATGGTTTTTGGCTTTCTTCACAGCATGCTGAATCACTTTGGGTCACTGCTACATTAGACTACAGGATTGGCTGTGCTCAGTCTGAAAATCAAGCATTGTTGAGGTTCCCCAACTAATGATGGTCAAACTACATCACAACTGTAAAAAAAAAAAAACTTTATTGTAATGAACAGTCTTTTTTAGTTTTCAAGGATCTAAGGATTCTCAATTGCAACCTGTGTGTTACTTTAAGACAACAACCATACATCTAGTTTTATTTTCTTTGTTTTTATATGATCTAACTTCATTTATGTAGTTGTCATTTATCATTTAATCATTTATCCACCATTTTATTATTATTATTCATTTATGTAATTTTATGCTATTATATGACTATATTTCTATCTGTTGTTGTTTAATCCGATTGTGAGATTCCAAAGGGATGTTTTTCTTCATAAGTAAGAGATAATAGAGAATGTCTCCATTTCAAGGTTTTTAACATCACATGCAGGACAAGGTTGTGACACAGTAATTTTCCATTGCTTTTCCATTGGGATAATAACACTTGTTGGATTTGTACTGGTCAGACGAAGTCCGAGCACTGAAACATATGCAATTAAGATTACTGGTAACACTTAGGGTCCAATTCTCACAATTAACTTAAGTTGCATATTAGCATGCATATTACTAGGGTATTGGCTGTTTATTAGTATTTATAAAGCACATATTAAAGCCATATTCTGCATGACCATATTCTACCTATCTCTTAATCCTACCCAATACATAAACTTAACAACTAACTTACTATTTCTAAGCAGTAATTAGGTGTTTATTGAGGCAAAAGTCATAGATAATAGTAAAATTTGCACCCTAAACTAAAGTGTGACCAGATTATTCAATGAACTGCTCTTTTGATCACATCATCTCTTGTTTCTGCTCTTCCCTGGCTTTCTCGGTCAAACTCTCAGGCTGATAGAAGGCTGTTAACAAGAGTTTTGGGCACCAGACAAGACTTGCTGCTGACAGGTTTTACCGGTTTTGGATTACAGACAAAACAAATATTTTTTGACAGGATCGAGTGTTGGATCTGACCTTTTTAGACATGGAGATCCAATCTAAAAGTTTTCACACAATTGTCAGCCTGCTCATTGTTCAGTGCTGGGGAGCTACTTCAGTCATGCATGTCCTGCTGTCTAATTGAATGGGTTAAGAACAAAATTTCTAAAACCAAGCTTACTTTTAAATAATGTATATATTAGATATATCACAGTTTAGATATAGGGTCCAATTCTCACAAGTAACTACGACTTTTGCCTCAATAAACTCCTAATTACTGCTTATTAATAGTTAGTAAGGTAGTTGTTAAGTTTAGGTATTGGCTGGGAATAAGGGATGTAGAATGGTCATGCAGAATAAGGCATTAATATGTCCTTTATAAATACTAATAAACAGCCAATACCCCAGTAATATGCATGCTAATAAGCAACTAGTTAATAGTGAGAATTGGACTGTAAACTAAAGGTTTACCTCTTGTTCTTCTTTACCTCAAATCAAGCAAAAAAATAAAACTAAACAAAAAAATCTTCATTTTCAGGTTCAAGCTAATGTGCATAAATGTTCTAAAGTAAGGACTGACCGCATGGAACTAGCAATGAAAATAAAAATCATGGGTTTGATTCCCAGGGAATGCATGAACTGAAAAGAAAAAATACAGCATTGAATTTTTCAATGAGTTGCCTGTCTCATTTTTAAGTGCTAACACAAATTATTCTGACCCTTCATGCTTTTCTAAACTGGTATTTGGTACAGATATCTGTTTGCCTGCTCTGACCTTCATCAAAGAAAGTGCCAAGGCTTGAGGCTCTCGGGTGCTCAGGTGCTGTGTGAATGAAAAGTATCTGAATGAAATTGCTACAGCCGCTGCTCTTTAGAGTTCGCTGAGTCATATTGTGTTTCAAACAGTGATATCTCAGCTAGCCAAATCAAACTTGTGATCTTTGTGGTAGCAACACAATCTCTGCATCGTCATAATGTTATTAAGTGCGTTTACTTCAGAAAATCATATTACAAAGCCAATACTAAGAGCAGAAAGGAGCCACAGGGCATCTCTATTGTTAATGGTGTATTGCATTGGAGATATTTTTTTGTCATATTTGCCTAAAATATGAAACAAGTCTTATTTGCATTCATTCATTGCACATCAAGACAGGTTTGGTGACAAATGCCACTGGTCTGTATATCTTGTAACAGATCACTGATTACATGTCTTCATAACCCATATTTTAATGTGCACAAACATGTACAAATTAAACTTTGGTCTGTGCCTCACACAAAGCTAGCGTTTGGCTTCATCAGAAGCACACGAGTCATATAAAGTACAGTTGCTGCTTTATTGTGTGTTTTCTACACTTTTAGAGCTTCATTCTACAAAATTTGATGTAAAATGTTGATTAATGATCACAGATATTTCACTTTTGGGGGAAATTTAAGAGCAATCTCTATTAATGTGTCTGTAATAAGAACAAAATTAAAACTTAAAAACTGTAAAGGAAACTACATTATTTGACTTTACAAAAAAAAAAAAAAAATAGAAATGATGAGAAGACTCTGGTAACACTACTTTTCACATCGTAATAAATCTTCTGGTGTCAGCGTTTCACGTAAACTCACCATTCGGGGCATGGAAACAAAATGGTGGTTAGCAGCTAATAATACTAAGTTGTGACAGACTGTAAACAAGCCCAAGTTTTGCTGAGACATCAGGAATTCCTCACAGGAGTGTGAAAACTGGGCGATATTACATGCAGCTGGAAAACAAGCCAGCGTTCAGCATCTGAATGCTGGTCATGTGAAAATCAGAATCTCCAAATGTATAACAGTGAGAAAAAGTGTGGATATATTTGTTGTCACCTTAGCAACATGCTAATATCAAAACGTCAATTGTGTCCTTATAACGTGGCTGTTTGGAACAAACTTGGCGAAGGGAGTAATGAAAGATAATCACGTTCTCTTGCAATGTTAGCATATTGTTTGTTGCTGTTCATGTATAAAGTGCACATCATGTGATGTTGATGAACAAGTATAATAGATATATTGCTGCACAATATATCGAAATATCACAAATGTATATATCACAATATGCATATCGGAACGGCTTGCAATAACTGGGGTCATGAACTAAAGACAAAGAGAAAATCACTCACTGCTCTTGGCTAAATAACTTTTGTAGCTTTAATAAGAATCAGTATTTAACATGTGAAACACGTATGTAGGTTATATAATTCTAAATATATTTTAAAGGTAATTTAAGTTTATTTTACATACTTTAAGCATTATCGTATCGCATATCGAATATCACATTATTTAATAAGTTATCGCATATCGCATTTTTCTTCAATATCGTGCAGCCCTACTGTATAATATATCACAACTAAAAACGTTCAGTATCTTACTTACATAGCTCAAAGTCTCTCGCCACCTAGTTTTTAAATTAATCACAAGGACTCTCAAACTTGTGGTAGCAACACAATCTCTGCCTGGTCATAATGTTAAAGTGCTCAAACTTGAGGAAATCATATTACAAAGCTAATACTAAGAGCAAAAAGAAGCATCAGGGCATCTCTTGAAAATTGTGATTTGCAGAATGAATTGCGTCTCCTGTGTGCTTCCAAGTTGCTGACTATGTACAGCGTTTCAAATAATTTTCTTATGAGGTTTTATAACACATAGGAAGCTGTCTATACAGGCAGTAGATGGCAAGGCAGCTCACTAGGTTTTGGAACAGAGCTGCATATTAAGGTGTGAAAGATCAGGACGCAAGAGCTCTTTGTTGATCTTGAGGCTCTCACACGGTAATGTGAAAATGATCAGCTTGCAGGAGAGGCACTGACAGACAGACTGAACCAGCAGAACCGTCTGGGAAGGATGAAAGCAAATAAGATGAGCAAGCCAGAGTAAGAGCATATTAAACAAATTAATGCCGTTTTTGGACATTATGTTTGCCAATGATGTGGCGTACTAATATCCCCAGGCCTTTTGGATCATTCATGTTTGGTTACACAAAAATCCAGTTTAGTGCAGAATAAACAGGATGAAGAACAAGACAGAGGGATACTGGCTGCAAACCAGTGAAGGAAAAATATCCCAGGAGAAGAAACCGAACGGCTGCACACAGCCACACACACTCGAGCCACAGCCATGAAGCTTAAAGACGCAAAGCAAACACATGGGCAGAGCGAAGCCCTGGCAGCGCAGAGGTGCTTCCCCCCTCGTGTTTTCAGCTGCGTTCAAGAGACGGTGAGCAATAGTCACCGTCTCACAGACTCTGACATAAGCAGGGGATTTTTTTTTCTTTCTTAAAAATAGCCTGGAGCACAGCTTTAAGCAATCAACACCGTCCAGACAAATCTAGACCACGTCTTGCACAAACTCTGTGTCTCACTTTTGCAAACATTATCTCTGAGGAACAAACCTCAAAGGATTCATCAGGATCCATATGATGAATCCTGATTATTATTGGTCAGTACTGCATTGAGATGCCAGCAAGTTTAGCCTATGGATAGAATAGAATAGAATAGAATAGAATAGAATAGAATAGAATAGAATAGAATAGAATAGAATAGAATAGAATAGAATAGAATAGAATGAAATGAAATGAAATGAAATGAAATGAAATGGAACGGAACAGAACGGAACAGAACGGAACAGAACAGATGGAATAGATGGAACAGAACAGAATAGAATAGAATAGAACAGAATAGAATAGAATAAAACAGAACAGAACAGATGGAATAGATGGAATAGAATAGAATAGAATAGAATAGAATAGAATAGAATAGAATAGAATAGAATAGAATAGAATGGAATGGAATGAATGGAACAGAACAGATGGAATAGAACAGAACAGAACAGAATAGAATAGAATAGAATAGAATAGAATAGAATACAATAGAACAGAATAGAATAGAACATAATAGAATACAATAGAATAGAACAGAATAGAACAGGACAGAATAGAACAGAACAGAACAAAATAGAATACAACAGAACAGAACAGAACAGAATAGAATACAATAGAACAGAACAGAATAGAATAGAACATATTAGAATAGAATAGAATAGAATAGAATAGAACAGAATAGAATAGAATAGAATAGAATAGAATAGAATAGAATAGAATAGAATAGAATAGAATGAAATGAAATGAAATGAAATGAAATGGAACGGAACGGAACGGAACAGATGGAATAGATGGAACAGAATAGAATAGAATAGAATAGAATAGAACAGAATAGAATAAAACAGAACAGAACAGATGGAATAGATGGAATAGAATAGAATAGAATAGAATAGAATAGAATAGAATAGAATAGAATAGAATAGAATAGAATAGAATAGAATGGAATGGAATGGAATGAATGGAACAGAACAGATGGAATAGAACAGAACAGAACAGAATAGAATAGAATAGAATAGAATACAATAGAACAGAATAGAATAGAACATAATAGAATACAATAGAATAGAACAGAATAGAACAGGACAGAATAGAACAGAACAGAACAAAATAGAATAGAACAGAACAGAACAGAACAGAACAGAACAGAATAGAATACAATAGAACAGAACAGAATAGAATAGAACATATTAGAATAGAATAGAATAGAATAGAATAGAATAGAATAGAATAGAACAGAATAGAATAGAATAGAATAGAATAGAATAGAATAGAATAGAATAGAATAGAATATACTGCAACATGACAATGGTCAGTGGAACTTGCCTTTGTGGTTTTCACACAATGTCACTATAGAAAAACAGCATTAATTTATAAAATGGATATAATAAAAACAATCAAGGAAATACAATTATGGCTTATTATGACTTGTTTCTTATGAGGTTTGAATCAGCAACCTATGAATTGTTTGTAATGATACATTTGCTAAGTCACCCACTATGAAGAAGAGTGTTTAACAACACATCCTGTGATTTGAGAGGAAGAACAACAGACCTGAGTGCTGTGGATCTGTGAAATGTCTCAAGTGCACATGAAACAGTCTGCTGGACTACATCTCTGACCACCAACTCTTCATACATTAATAGAGGTTTAACAAATAACTTTGGGATTAGATTTGTTGCATATTTCCAAATAAACAGAATTACAATCCACAAATAAGTGTAAAAAATGTACAGATAAAATAAAAAAGTCCACAAATATGTTAGGACAATTAATTCACAAATAAATAAAGTAAGATTTGGACATTAAATACATTTACAAATATATTTTTATCTCACAAACCATGTTATTTTAGAGTCATCGAGATTGTTTAAAATATTGAATTTATTATCATCTCCATATTTTCCGTTTTCATCTTAGTTATAGTAATTTTGTTGTATGTTTTTGTCATTTTTAATAGTTATTGTTTCTAATGTGTCTCTATATTGTTTTTTTATTAATTTTTCTAAATGAAAATGAAATGTTGCTTTGGCAAATAGCTGAATTAATATGTTTAATTAACAATTATTTACTTCAAGTAACACATTTCTTTTGTGGTTTTAGTTTTAATTAACTATAATAGCCCTGATCGCAGCAGACATTTATGAATCACAGCTTATGCATTTATGACTCACTGTACGCATTTGTGGATTTTAAAACATTTCTAGCATGCACACAAATCTCAAGTCAATCAGATAACAATATTTGTAAATCTCATTATATTTATTTGCGAATTTAATAATCTTTTTGTTTATTTATTTTATTTGCAACTTCGAAAAATTTATTTTACATTTTTTTTTTTTTTTGGAAACATTTAAAATTCGAACCCCAAAGATAACACAATCACCAAGCACGCGGCACACTGTGTGTAGAGACACACAGTGGCTCTTTATGCCAAAAATGATGTTCAGTGAACACAACAAATAAATAAATCAACAACATGCCTTAATAAAGAACAAATGACTGCTCTTTTTGAGTGTGTTGTGAGAGCAGTGAAGCCTCTGGTGCTAATTGTGCAATCCTAAAAGCGGCACCAGAAGAACGGCAGTGTTAAGTGCAGACGCAACGCTTATGTAATTCACCAACACCCTCTCTTCAGAACGCTGGAAGCCCCGCGGGTCAAATCTGGCTGCTGAGTCGACCACGCACATCGATACCAGCCATCAGATTTAACTAACTGCACTAAAGGAAGTTAAAACGATATCTTCAAAGATATCAATCATAACAGAGCCATTGTTCTGTCTTCTTGGGTGTATTTCTGTACAACCGAGGTTTAGCCTGCAGCTAGCACATTTTTGGTTCACTGGAGATTTTAGATTTTTTTTTATGTGTGTGTGTGTGTGTGTAAGAATGACCCTAATGCAAGCATAAACACTTCACTAAAACACGACTATTTATATATGTCAGGCTTTGTTAAATGTAGTCTCTCTGAACATAGAACATCTACATTGAATGCATGATATTGCTGTGATGTTGAATAAAAAAAACAATCTCTTGTACATTTCTGTCCTCTTACTACTATTTATAACCATAATATGTGTATAGTCCATCTACTTAACTACTGTTCTGTATCACAATATTGATATAAAAGCTCTACATTCAGAATACAGGATAATAATGGCATCATATAATTATAATCTTAATACGCACCGGGAGTTCAGATGGTTCTGGAAGGAAGTCGGCATCTTCTCCGAAGATAAAGTCAGGGGGCAGTTCTGGGTCACTGGCATTAAAGATGATGTCCCCTGTAAGAAGAAAAGAGTTAATCACACAGATAATTCCTTCATAAACCATATGAAACAAAACACTTCAGAAATAATCAGGGTTTATTTAAATCGAACCAAACATGCCAAGTGTTAACACACCCATAATTAAAGAGATCTGAACTTTAGATGTCTATATTTAATATTCACGCATGCTACTTACAGTTCCATGTACGCTTTTTATGTAAAAGATAAAGGTTGCATGGATGTTTACCAATGCAAGATCCTATTAGAGCGAACAATCAATGTCGGTATCAAAGACTATTTTGAGTCCATGGCCTAATGGCACTTGTGTTGAGACCCTGGAACTCGAAACTCTCAAAGAGCAATGTAGTACTAATGGACATTAGCAATGGGAATAATGTTCTTCTGATATAAATATTGTTGGACTGGTGTTTCTATTATGATGGGCTTTATCTGTGTGCAAGAGGTAAACATTATGAATGCTGGGATTGATTGGTATCTTTCAATAGCTATGTTTCAATCCACCTGTTTTTATGCGTATTTTGGGATATTGCATAAAAAATGCAGTATAAATGCGTATAAAAGAACGTGTGCGATCAATTGAGGTGGATACATCTTTTATCCGATAAAAAGACATGCACATAAACTATGATGGAAACACATTAACCGAATAAATCCCTCGATCCGCAACAAAAACCTCAGGTGACTTTCCCTCAACAGTGGATGTGATTGAATAACTGGACTAACCAGCGGACCAATCGCATCACAGCATCTCAAATGTTGGTGTGATCATTCTGAAATACCCGAGTCAAAGTCTCATCAGAATGATTTGGTTTGACTCCTACCAGAAGCATCCGAACGCAAGAGAACATGACAGCGTTTATTGAGTTTCGTCTGCCGCTCTGAGACGCAAGTCATTTATGATGGAGGAAAAAATAACCACAGTTTCTTCCCCGATTGCAGCAACTTAATACATTTCCAGGAAGAGACGATTTTGTTGTCTTGAGAACATGGGATGGAAAAGAAGGTAACAATCTACAAATTCTATACTTCCAAGAAAAATGTGTCCCTTTCCTTTAATCCCACACAAAGCACATGAACAAGCTTTCGTATGCGATACCTTTCAGGGAACAAAGATAGGTACAACAAAAAGTACCTCTCCAGAGCATGTCAAAGTACATAGGCTATTTATTTCTTTATCATTATTAAGCACCATGGTAACACTTTATTTTACAGTGTCCTTGATACACGTTACATGTATTATTATAGTAATAACAGTAATTTATGCATAATCACATTCAACTAACCCTATACCAAACCCTGATCCTAACCCAAACCCTACATATTGACACCTTAAAATAAAGTGTAACCAGCATCACTTATAAATCAAAGGTTTTCAGCATTGTAAAGGATTGAATATCTGCTAAAACCCACTCTTTTTTCCATGTGGGTTCCTTTCCTCCTCAATTTGGGCAATGTGTGGACCGCCCTAAGTCATAGTGAGTGCCAAGTTCTGCATGAGAGAACACACAATCCCTATATTGTATACCCCACAAAGTCCAAAGTTTTCTTTCTTTATCCTTAATTATTTATTTTTCCTCTCTCATCTGTTCTTATATTGTTGTTTATCTGTGTTTTGTTTTTGTTTGTTTTTTTGGTTGACGTGTGTATTTTGTAGAGTTGCTGTATGTATTTCTGTATGATAATAATAAATAAATAAAAGAATATTTGCTAAAATATGTCATTTTAATATTTTTTTCAAACATTAATTCTGTCATCATCTACTTGGTCTCATTAAGTTATATGCAAAAACTATGCTAAAGTTCTTAAAATACCTCAGGTGAAAAAGTAAAATTAATGATTAAAACTATTCAAGATACTATTAATGAAAGCTTCTAACTAATGATGTACAGTTCAGTCTGTTTCACATGGGTGTTGTATGGCAGCAGAAGATGTGGTAGCGCACAAGTCTTTTCTATTTCTGGTACTTCTTTGGCTTTTCAGAGCTTAACAATTGGTTGAAATTCCCTTCCGATGTACGGAAAAAACAAATAACTCAAATATCATCCATGTTTCATGTGACTTTGTTTCAAGCATTGTTTTTTGTAGCTTAGTTCCTCTCAATAACTGAAGATTTCACCATATTCAAATAATAGGCTGCACATTTCTATTTATACTGTAGCCATTCTGTTTCTCTTTTTCTTTCTTTCTTTCTTTCTTTCTTTTCCATGGATAAAAAAACAGAGCAAAACAAACACAAGGCAGTAATTTTCCACAGATGGAGCATAGGGGAAAAAAGCCTGGATGATGTTTGTCATACATCTGTCACATCTTGGAAAAGCTGTTGCCAAATATATGAAAAGAGATAGCAGTGGAAATGTTGGGCAAATATGCAGCACTTCCCAAATTTACACCCTGAGGGCAGATGAGATGGGTACTACTCGAGAAACATCGTACCAGCATTGGCAAACTCTTGTGAGGAGCGGAAAGCCGGAGGACTGGGCGCACTTTCTTTGCATGCAAACAACAGACAGTCAGCACTCCTGCCAGAGCAATCACAAGTAAACAATCAGCATTCTTCCTGGAAGTACGGCAACAGGAGAAAAAAAAAAAAAAAAAAAACGAAAAAAAAAAAAACTAGAGCAGGCAACAGTTATGAAATGCACAACCTGTGCAACTCTCTTCACTTTGCCATGCAATGAAGGCAAAGTGGTTTAAACAAAACACTTCTTTCCACTAGTTCTTATTTAGAAACAGTCAGGGATTTTACTTTATTATATATTGTTATGATTTATATCATCCATTAGAATACATTAAATAAGCCGGTTCACTTGATTATATGTGTACCATTCAAAATCGAACCAAGAGCAAAGAAACTATTGCAATTGGTCTTCTTGTTTGCATTGCTGTGATTGGAGTTTTCTACGCTGATCTGTTTCCCTGTAACCTTGTGTTATGTGTTGATTCTTGTGCAGAACAAATAGAAAAGAAGACACGTTAAGTTTCGGGACAACAGCAGTCCTGGAATCAATTTTACTATGGGTAAATATGTACATCGGTTAATAAGTAAAGCAAAGCAGTACAAATCTATTTCTAAAGTTGGACCACTTCTTTTCTCCATCTACATAACATCACTAGGATCTGTCATTCAGAAACAGGGCTTTTCCCATCCCTGTACATAACTGTACCTCTCGGTTCAGCCGGATGATCCGACGGTATCTGCTCGATTATCAAATGTCACCTTCACCTTCAACTCTTCCTTGCCTACAAAACTGCTTGTGGTTTCGGCCAACCTAACACTTCATCACAACTTCTCCATTCAGCTAGGCTCATCAACAATAACTTCATCCAGGACAACCAGGAACCTTGGAGTTGTGATTGATGATTTCAGGCCACATTGCTAGAACTGCCCGGTCCTACAGATTTGCCTTATACAACATTAGGCGGATCAGGCCCTTCCTATCAGAGAATGCTACACAACTCCTTGTCCAAGCTCTTGTTCTATCCAGACTGGACTATTGTAATGCTATCTTGGCAGACCTTCCAGCTTGCACTGTCAAACCTCTGCAAATGATCCAGAATACTGAAGCGAGAGTGGTCTTTATCGAGCTGAAGAGAGCGCACGTCACACCTCTCTTCGGGCCCTCACATACCTACCTTGTTTGGTCCGGATTTTCGGACTTTTAAGTTTGATCCGAATCAAAATTACAGGTGTGAAAGCTCCACCGGACCACGATCCGGACCAAACAGACGAAATTTGGTCAGACGAAAAGAGCTAGTCTCGGCACGGATCAAATTGAACAAAGGTTTGGTTTGTTTCTAGTATGAAAGCATTTTCTGTATGGTTCGGACTTTCAGACCATTTACAGGAAGTTCCGGTGGTTCCCGTGTATCCTAAAACAACGGAGAGAAAAAGACAGAAGATAGCAGGGAAAAAAATCAGGATTGCTTACAGTCTTCTCCTCCTTTCCTGCCGGCGACGATAAAATGTTCACTCATTTGGTGAATTTGAACTAGCCTCGAGTATAGTTGGTGCTGCAGGGAGTAATGCCGTGATAATAACAGTATAGCGGCAACGGTATGCGTCTGTTCATTCATTCTTGTCAAAGTTCCCCGCCGAATTGACAACACGCTGACGTCAGACGCACGTCCGTTTACAAACCAATCAATGTCAAGATGCAGCCCACATAGATGATGACGACAGGACACAAGTATGTCACGTAAAGTTATTAAATGCGCTCGCATAATTGCAATGTGAAACCAAACCAAAACTAACCACGTGTATACAATGTATCAAAACATGAACTTTGGTTCGGATCTGGCGCAGACTTTCAGGTGTGAAAACGCCCTTCATCAATCCACACTGGTTGCCAATAGCCGCTCGCATCAAATTCAAGGCACTGATGCTTGCCTACAGAACACCCACTGGCTCTGCACCCCTATACCTAAACTCACTACCTCAGACTTGTGTGTCCTGAGAAGCTTGTGTTCTGCAAGTGAACGGCGCCTTGTGGTGCCATCCTCAAAGAGGCACAAAATCAGTTTTATGAACCTTTACCTTGACTGTTCCCTGCTGGTGGAATGACCTGCTAACTCAACACAAGCTGCTGAGTCTTTAGCCTTTTTCAAGAAACGTGAACACTTGACCCACTAATAATAACACTTTCTATTCTATTTCTATTTTATCTGGACTGGAGAAAATGAATTCCTCTTATGGTGGGAAATAAAGCACAACACCACAGCAGATGTACTTCAACATTTAGAAAACAGAGATGCATCAAAATCATACGATATGGATTTGCATAGATTTGTAATTCTTAGGCAAAACAAAGGCAAGAGTTATGAAAAGATCTTGAGTCAATTGTCAGCTGTCAGCCACCGTCAGTTGCTCAATCAAACCCAAGAGACGATTCCAACACTTAACTCTGCTATCTTTCTTGATTATTTAGAGGCTGAAAAAAGTCTGATGTGTCTCTACTATCTATCCATAATAGATATTATGAATAATGGATAAGTGGACGCATCAGTTTTCCAAGAAAATCATTTAGACCTGTTTCTATCTAAACAATACCAGAAAAAAAGACTAGGCCTATTTTAATTTATTGGGGGAAAACTCTAAATGTTTAATGGACTGCTTCTTGAACATGAACGTGGAGCATGTTATTACTTAACATAAGAATGTGGATGTAATTCAAATATTGATTACTATGATTTATTGTGGTTAACTGTGACACAGTGTTAATAATGTGTGTCATTCAGTTATGCCTCCAAAATTTGATTTTCCATTTTAATTTACACTTGAGCTCAAGCCACTAATGCACTCTATAGTGCACAACTAAAAGCACTGCCAAACGCATGTCCCAAAATTGACCAAAAACCAAACTTCTTCAATAACCAACCCATAGTTTCTCTTATAATTCTTCAGATCAGACACACATTAAATCACAATATAATGAATAAGTTGATAGCCATAAAGCTCCAAAAGGAAGAAAGCTTCATGGAGTAACCTCAATTGCTCATTGCCAGACTACATGATCAACTCCAGCTCCGAGAAATATGTTCATATGTGGCCTCCGTGAAAAACTGCTTGAGTGTTTGAGTGTCTCATGACTCAGAGCTATAACAGGAACTCCCAATTAAGATCATTGCCAAGTTATAATTACTATCCAACCTCATTAAACATCACTGAGCTGTGGTACTTGAAAGCATTTCAGATAAAACCTCTAAAAGCTCTTCTCAGAAGCTTGTTTCCAAATCAAAAGGATTGTGCTTTCAGTGCACCGCCATTCCTAATCTTGAAGAATCTGTGTAAAACATTTTATTTGGCCTAACATTTGCAACATGTTCATAGTGTAACGACCCTTAAAGAAAGTGGTTCTGCCAGTTTATGGGGAAATTAAAACCCCAGTTTGTCTCTTTTATTTTGTAATTGATGGTATTGTACACTCTAAAAAAATGTTGAATTGTTTCAACCCATTTTGGATCAAATATGGACAAACCTAACTATTGGTTTACATTTTTAAATACAATTTTAAACCCAACGGTTGGGTTTGTCCATATTTGACCCAAACATGGGTTGAAACAACCCAGCATTTTTTTAGAGAGTACAATGCAATCAATTACAAAATAAAGCTAATAAACAGAAGGTAAGATTTTTAGGCCTGGGCTCGCACATGCTGTGATGCTCATGTCAAGATTTTATTGTTTAAAATAGAGATCATGATTCTGAATAGACAACTAAACAAAATAACATGTAATTTGTTAAAAACACAAAATGTTTGTCACTGCAGTCTATTTAAAAAAAACACAGATTTTTTTTTCTTTTTTTAGTCGGGTTGAATGAATGATTCAATGACTCATAAATACTTCACTTGTTTCACAGTCTCGTGAAGCCAGACCTTCAGACTAACGGCAGAAGTTCTGTCTGTCGCAGCTTTTCTTGGCCAAGGAACGTCCCAAAAGGACGTTTGATTGACATGTAATGCCACCAATCACAGTTCGTTTTGTTCCGCGTCATGTTTAGGGGGCATGACAATATAATGTCGATGTTCCTACAATAACAGACCGGCGTGCATCTAATAAATTATTCATTTAAGAACGCTGTGCAAGTTTACGGCAATAATGGAGCCGCGAATTTCACATACTTTTGAAATTCCAGCATTTAGTTGATCCTGGTAAGCGCTCATTGTCACGGTTGTAAACACAACAGCGTTCTTCTTCCACGTTTTGGCATCGCAATATTTGTTTTCAGGCGGACCGATAAAGACCGCGACACACACGTCTCCCGGACATCCTGTAGAATTCAACCAATCAGATGAAGACTTCAAAACTCCTGAAGTGTTTCCAGAAAAGTGTGCTGTATGCATCAGAAGTACTACTTGTTTTATTACTGAATGAATCAATGTTTTTGAACGAATCTCTTGAATGAATGATTCAATGAAAAATCTATTTTTTTACAGTCACCTGTCGCCACCTACTGGTGTAACGTTGGATTGATACATTATTTATTTGAAGCATCATGTTACTTTCAAAAGGAGATCTTGATTGCTTCTGTATGCATCAATGTTTGTATCCGAACTATAAACTTTTATCCCAGTACTTCTGCAATAATATGAATTAATAATGATACTGTGTGGTTGAAAAGTCTGTTTGTAAAGCTGTTTCACACCTAAACATGACCACTACTCTCTCTGGTTTAGCATCAACGCCAACACACATCTGAACTGCTGTGATCGTACTTGTCAAAGGTTTAATAGACGAGGCCGAATCACTGTCATTTTAGGAATAAAATCCTGTGGGTGCTTGAATAGAGATCGAGATATTTTAACGATTAATTATGCAACTGTATTCGGCAAGTCTCTATTATATTCTCATAGCAATATTAGTATGGCGCCCCTCTGTTCAGGATCAATAAAGTATAATTTATGACTGTACAACAAACATATTCGACAACTTACCTGGGAAACTTGGCGAGTCGAGTAGTGTTATTTTAATATAGGGCATATCGTTTTTGTTCAGGTTTTTTATTTTTATATATATTTTTTACACTTTACTTTTTATATTTAATTTGGTTGTGTTTGTCATTTTGTTACTTTTATATTTGTTTTATATATATATATATATATATATATATATATATATATATATAGTTCATTAAGCTTTTGTTTTTAGTTTACTTAGTTTTTGTACTTAAACTAAACAAATATGATAAATGTTGCTTTGGGAACTACCTGAAATAAAATAAAAAAATGTTTAGTTTACAATAATAACCCTGTGTGTATGGATTAATTTGATTTCCTTTTGGGGGCTTTTTGGACCCCACTGAACCAAAATGTTAGAAATATTCTTCAAAATATCTTCTTTTGTGTTCCACAGAAGTGTTATGAATATGTGAAACAGCGTGCGGGCGAGTTATGACAGAAATTTCAAACTATTCGTTTAAGTATAAATGATAGTGATGTTTGCCTTAGCAAGAATGAGATACTAAATTACTAACATGATTGTCATGAACTCAAATACACTCTGCTCATTAAACACAAAATATCACCTCAGCTTTAATAAGGTTTTAATCAATCACTTCATAGCACTTTGATGAAAAATTCCAGAGCTGAAGTTTATAAGAACATGTCAGATATTAAAAACAGAGCTACCACAGTGTTTTGTACTTTCCTGTTTTTCACATTTCTACAGTTTTCTGTAAGTAATGAGTATAAAACAACGACATGATTTATCACTGTGGTCTGAAAATACAATAAATCAATAATGCGTCACTACACATTACTAAGGGCCACACATTAAATTAACACTATTTCGGCATGTCAGGCAAGAACTTTGTAGGCTGCAGGAACAACTATTGCAAACCACTACTTCATATATGATCTCTGATTAGTTCATATACTCTAGAAGAGAACTACTACTTACATTTGAGAGTCTCTCCAGCATATGGAATATGAAGTTTAAATCTGTCACAGCAAGGACCAGGCATTAATGATGTGCAGCTGAAGGGAAAAAAGAAGAAAAGAACTGTCAATACTTCGATAACATGGCATGATTTTGAGGCACTTCAGAGCGTTCAATATGCCCTCCTGAAGATGTCCATCTTTATTCATTTGTACATGTGAAGTGCATTTACACTAATGGTCAAAAGTAGGATTTTTTTTTTTCTTTTTTTTAAAGTCTGCATTTATTTGATCAAAAATACAATACAAACAGTAATATTGTGAAATATTACTGCCATTTAAAATGTTTTTAAACTGTTTTCTACTTTAATATATTTTAAAATGTAATATATTCCTGCGATCAAAGCTTAATTTTCGGTATCATTACTGACATTAGTGTCACATGATCCTTCAGAAATTCATTCTAACATGCTGATTTGGTGAAACTCGGCCAATCGTGAAACAGCGTTACGTTAATGTTTACTTTAACGACACCGAGCAAAGCCGGACAAACTTTATATCCAGAATGCATTGCGTTTGTCAGGCACTGATCGGCCTGCGCCCCGTCGGGGTTCAGTCAAACTCACCTCATGACACAAGAAACTACATAACCAATTAAAACAAGTGACTGTATAGTTAATATATAGTTGTGAATATAGTTAATAATTTAATGTATTTGAATTAATGAAAAGGGTCTGCAATAATCGTAAAGGCCTTGAACTGTAAAGCTCAGCGAGGGATAGAAAATTACAGCCAATTTCTTTTTCATCAAACATATTGCACTGCAGTTCTTTTTACATAAAGTCTTGATATTATTTTTAATCTAGATATTTGAAGAAGTAGTGCCTGATTGATCAACTCTGAAAAGTCCCCTCAGCTTTCTGGAATACTGATTGAGCAATTGTGATAAGATTTTAATTCAAAAGTAGGCTATTTTAGTTGTAGCCTATTAGATATTAGTCATATTCATCAACGAATACATTGTTCCCTAAAAGTTATAACTTTTTGCATAGTTACCAGAACACTCACCCGGTCTTGAGGTCAGTGATCCGGAGACAGCCAGAGGAGTCTAACCCGACCCGTCCGTTGCGCACCACAGTGCAGAGTAAAGGCCGGAGCTCCGGAGAGATCCGGCTCAGTGCCACTTCTGGAGACAGACTGTTCATCTTACACACAAAAGATCAGACAGCATGACAATACAGACATGTTCATTCATTATGAGAGCTTTCCATGAGTTGTAAGGTAAATAACGCAATAGTCTAAACCAGGAGTGGCCCTCGAGATCCACTGTTTAACTCTGATCAAACGCACCTGGACAAGATCATCAAGGTGTTCAGGATTACTAGAGAGATACAGAGAGTCGAGTTTGATCAGGGATGGAGAGGGATCTTGAGGGCCAGAGTTCCAAACCCTGGTCTATTCTGTCCTATATACGCTAAAAATAATTTCTTCTCTTTGCATAATAACATAAAATGACACAAGCATGTGTCCATCAAACTCACATCGAAATCATATGACTATATATTACTGTCTTAAGGCCCGTTCACACCAAGGACAATAACTATAACGACAACTATAAAGATATAACTCTAAGAATCGTTGTAAATATAAAAGAATAGAAGAGTCCACTCATCCCAAAACTATAACAATAACGGCACTGAAAAACGATTTTGTTGGAATTACTTTCAGAATGATTTATTTCCAGCTGTTGAACGAATAAAAACATCAAGAGCTTGAGCATTTTAAGTGGCAGATGACAAAACTAAAGCACACACTTCAAATAAACAGAACAATACTGTGGACATTAGTATAATTTTCTTTATAGTTATCGTTCTTTGTGTGAACAGGCCTTTGGGGATATTAATATTACTATTATTTGTATTATTATATTTTTATTGATTGGCTTCTTAAAAACACCAGTGTGAATGCAATGTAGACTGAGACTCTATTACAACTAAAGGAGGTTTGAGTCCACTTTAAAGTCCAGATACAAGGCAGTTGACAGTAGCCATTGACTTCCATAGTAGGGAAAAATACTATGGAAGTCAGTGGTTACCATCCACTGTTTGGTTACCAACATTCTTCAAAATATGTATATTTTTTGTAAGTGTGTTTAGTAGAAGAAATTCATACAGGTTTGTAACAACTTGAGGGTGAGTAAATGATGACAGAATTTTCATTTTTGGGTGAACTATCTCTTTAAGTAAGAGATGTAAACACAGAATAGGCTGTATTGTCCTGGCTGACACTAATTAATAAGTGGATTCCCACAGTATAAAATAAATAAATCTTGTTTAGACAGGAAAAAGTAAATAAAAATAAGTCATCAGCGTGATATCCAGCTGTGTAAAACACATTATTATCATGGAACACATTAATAACACTGATGATATTTACTAATACTGTCGAGCAGCTGCAGTGACACACAAAACAACAACACTACCACAACACATGTGGATGAGTGAATCGAAGAATTTGAGTTTGTTGTGTAGTTTGATTTGATTTTGTTTATTCAGTTTGTTTTAGAGCTGCAAATATATGCTAACAGACCGGCTAGCATGCTAATCCTGCACTATGAACGAGTTTCTCTTTGCTAATTATGTTTCTTTCTTTATCAAAGAAGTCGTTTCGATCAAGTAACATTTTCGTACGTAACAAATGCCGTTTCAGTACCTTTTATATGTAATGTAGAACAACTTTCGAGTATGAACTCATTCCTCACTTCCGCTGTTGTTATTGAGACTTGTTTATGGATGTTTATCAATATGCCTGATAGTTTTACCACGGCTTTCCTGAATGACTTACGCGAATAATACGTGCGTGTGTTCAATAGTATACTCTATTAAACATATATACATTTTCTACATGCTAATAATGTTTAGTCTCGTTTGAAATCATAAATCCTTCATTTTAAAGACAGGCGAATACTGTGACAGCTCAAAATGGGCTTGTGTCTAGTCATGTGTTTCTGTGCTGTCAGATAGACGTGAGTACAAAGTGCTGCTTTGGCAGGTTAGATATCGCTTTATTCAGTGGACAAATAGGTAAAAATGTAAAATATTATTATGTACAAAATGATTTTAAATGCTAATTAATTATGCACTTGAAATTATTTAATGTGATATTGCATGAATTCTTGTGAATGAGATGATTAATCAAGTATCAGAATCAGAATGATCTTTATTGCCAAGTATGTTTACACACACACACACACACACACACACACACACACACACACACACACACACACACACAAGGAATTTGTCTTGGTGACAGGAGCTTCCAGTGCAGAAGTACAGAAATGAAATATAACAATAATATAAGACACAAAAATTGTAATAATGCAATATAATACAGTATTGGAAATATAGAGGAAATATATATAATTGTTTTAATAAATGTTCAGATATGTATATCATATAGTGTATAATGTAACTAGTTTAGTCTTAGCATTGTCCACACAAACATTCAAAACTTATTGCACATTAAGCAAGATTTTAAATTACACTCAAACATGCACTCAGAAGTTGCTAGTAAATTTAATAAACGATTACAAAGAAACAGCATAAAATACATTTAATTAACCGAGAGGTTTTGAAGTAGAAAACTGAAATATTTTTATTTTTATTTTATTATAATAGTTTTATTTTCAGCGTTAGACATATTGTTTTCCGGTGTAGATATTAGACGATGCAAAAGATTTAGTAGACTTTGTAGAATTAATAGAAAAATAATTAGTAGACTCAACCACTGCCCAGCTAAACCAGCCTAGATAAACAGTTCTGTAAAAATCCTCAAATATTTTCACGATTGTAAATAAAATACACTTCTTACCTCCTTTAACAAGACTGTATCAACCTAACTAGATATTGTTATTCCCAACACTGCACATTTTGTTTCTGCAGGAACTAATGACTTGATTTTATCAGATTGTCAAATAATCCTGACTGAATAATTTGTTGCATCTTACTTTCATGACAATATTTTCTCCTGAGACATCCATGAAATAATAAAGCCATACATATAATACACGATTAAATTATTTTGATCACATTTCGACTCTCTTTGTTCGTTTTATCGTGCAGAGAGGATCATATCTAAGTCTCAGGCCCGAACAGCAAAACACTCGAAGCCATTCAAACCAGTAAGATTGATTTGAATCTAAATATGCAGAAAATGCAGCCTGGACTTCAGTTATTTTGAGAAAATGTAGGCTGTTCCTTAGCCAGCGGCAGGCTTTTACAGTCCCCTGAGGCATGCTGGGAGATTTGAGCAGATTAACACTCCACTATTCACATATGTTGCCTACACGCGAGGGATTGAATTAATGAAGGATTTCCATGGTTGTTGTCAATCACATGATCCAGTCCTGAAATAATCATCCACAGTAGAGTAGGCATGATTAATGTGGATCACAACTACCGATGTTTAAACGTTTAATTGTTGTTCTCCGCAATTTAATCTCAAGATTTCATTAGAAATCTATGTAAATAATGTCAAATATTCAGTCTAAATGTTGTTGTTTTTGTCATTATGAATGTCATCAGGTCATGCCTGCAGACGTGAGTGTTGTAGTGGTGGGATCTTGTATGACTGACTTAGTAAGGTAAGCCATCAAAGGATTCAGTGTCATAGTGAACCAGACCCGGGGCAAATGTGTGCCACATGTTTTAAATACGTGGGCAAACATGCCTTTGTAATGCATTCCTCTGTTCTGATGAACAAAAGCAGTGATTGCAGCAAAATCTACACTGACAATGAACAATAGAGATCCATGTAATCATACTGTACGATTACTGACCCATGCATTCTAGAAGAGCATTCGTTGCAATATGAAATCGTGCATTATATACAAATACGTTTGAGTAGACATTATATGCAACAACCATTTTTTTCAAATAATATGATAATTTAACGTCACATAATTTTTTTTTACTGTATAGTTAGAAAAAAACATGCCTTCATAAAATAAAAAATAATTTTCATGTTCAATTTCATGCAATTTTCAACAAATCTACCCTCTGTTATGAACTTAAAGCTGAGACCGCACATATTATACCAAACAATGATTTCATGCTCATGTGACAAACTCGCACACTCATCGTCGCTATGATTGTGGAACATATTCCACTTGCAGAAGGCAGACTTTAAGATTTTAAAATAACTCGGAAAGGAATTAGTCCTTCCAGCAGGAACCAAATAAGGTCCAACAAAGGCAGATTTGGGGAACTGCCTTCTGTTCTGCCAGCTCTGTCTATTATTAATATTTCCCCAGGGAACTGATTCACCGCTCACTGGTCATATTTGCCGCTGGCAGTTTTTTTTTTTTTTTTTTTTTTTTGTCGTTCTGGCTGCAGTGTTTTCAGGTGCACCTCTTGACTGGAATACGGCGTACACTTGCAGCTGTGCAAACTAGTAAACTTTCACCTTGCTCATACACTCATACACCCTGAGTTTTTATTTTTGCAGTGCAATGTATTACTTTGATGTCAAAAGCTGAATTTTCAGCATCATTACTCCAGTCTTCTGTGTCACATGATCCTTCAGAGGTTATTTTAATATGCTGATTTGTGGTTTAGGTAACATTTATGATTATTATCAATGAATGTTTTGTGGAAACCATGATACATGTGTGAACATATTTTGATTGAAATGTTTTTGGTTACAAATGATTTGATCAATTTAATGTGTTCTTTCTGCATAAAAGTAATGATTTCTTAAAATAATAATTGCAAATCATTACTGACCCCAAGTATTTGAACAGTAAAGTGTAGTGTATCCAAGTGTCCAAGTCTCTGTGTTATTCTGATCTCTTTTTCTTGGGGCCTTCTTTTAATGTGTATGGGGTTTTTAAACAAACATCAAAATCCAATGTTTATATAAAAACATAGCCAAACCTTATTAAACGTAATTTTTTCACTTTTTATTATTTGAGGTATCATTCCACAATTGGCGCAAGACAAGGTATGCCAGATTTGAATAAGTCAGGTTAGGCGTTTGTTCAGAAGAGGAAATGTTTCTCAAAGAGATAATCCAGAAACAACATTTTCCTTTCCATACATAACTAAATCATATTCATTTCTTGCTTTGTCATACCTTAAGTAATCAAAACAAACTACCCCTTACGGGGAAAAAAAAAGTTCCAATTGCTCATATACGTTACCATTAAAGACATCCAGTCATCAATGTTGGCCTTTGAACAGAAGAGATTGCATCAATTAGGCAATAGTTCTGATGGGAAGTGTGTGTTTGTTTTTTTGGAGGGTGGCTGACACATTTCACCCATCAAAGTGCTATGCATGGCTTTGAAGTGTAAAATCCAGTTTTCGTTGTGGCTTGTGTTTTCTGATAGTCAAACGGAGTCAGTGTCTCGTGTGGAACGTGTGTGTGTTTGTGCTGAAGCCAGACAGTGCCACCTGCTGATTACTGTTCAGACCTATTGGTGTGTCTTCACTGGAGCCGTCAGTGTGTGATGTTAGTGCGGCACACACAAGTCTTGCACACTCTTAGCCTGGGGTCTCGTATATTCATGAAACAATTCACTTCAGGAACTTTATCTTTGGTTCAAACTGGGCCTTTTTTTGTAATAGAGACGTTACTGATAAAACTATGTTACTTTGATAAACATCATAGCACTAAATGATGAACATATTGATGCACCATTGTAGTTACACGGTACTAACACAAAAAAAAAAATTGTATTTTATTTTCCTCCTTCGCTTACATTTTTATCTCTCTCTCTTTTTGCATGTATAAGGTATATTTACAGGTGAAAAGGGTAAACATTTTAACCAATAGATATCACCATAGCATCACAGTACATCAATACACGTTTTCTGAAATGTTGTGTTTAAATATGCAAACGAGCCATTAACTACTTAAATATGCACTAATAATTTGCATAAACGTCCAGCACAGAAATCTAAACACTGGATAAAGCCAGGTTCAAAATTCATTTTATTTTGTTGACATTAGAGTTATAGGTTATATATATATATATATATATATATATATATATATATATATATATATATATATATATATATATATATATATAATCTGATAAAATAAACACTTAAATGTGCATTTTGGATGTCTTCTTTCCATTAGTCTGAAGTTATGAAAGCAAGTTAGCCCAGAACTACAAAATTGACCAGTGTCTGAAAAAACAATGGTTTTGCCTGTAATGTCTTGATTTAAAGTATGTTTATTATGGTACTTAATAATCTCTGTATTCATATTATATGGCATTTGCATGATATTCCAAAGTACTTGAACAATGCTATGAAATTACCATGTCTAAAGAAAAAAAAAATCTATTGCCTTACAAATAAATAAAATGCAAAAAAAAAAGAAAAGTACTTGCATAAAGAATAAAAATGCATGTGGCATGGATAAATAAAATGCAATAGACTCTGCACGGACATTAATGAAATGGTTTTAATTAAACCACATTGTAGATGAAAATAATACAAGAAAAATAAAAATGCTAGTTATTAATAATGAATCAATGAATTGTTAAAAGCAAATACTTGTTCTTTTATTGCCACAATGTACAATTGCACACATTGTTTCTCATGCAGGCTGTTTGAGGTCCTGCCTTTATAAAGTAGTGAACATCTGCGTGGACCACAGCCTACGTCACACAACACCTGTTGTTTCCTCTTGGCACTGGAAAGTCACAGTGTTTGTATCAGAAATGCGTTTGTGGGAGAATGACTATTGCTCATAAAACAATAGAGGAAGTGTAAGCGAGGAGTTAAGGTGAGGCCCGTCTGACTGTAACCTGTGACACAGACAGTGACTCAGTCTGACAACCTTAGAATGCAAGTTGTAAAATAGTGCATCCACACTAAACACTTTAGATTTAGAAAGACCCTGCACTCATATTACTATGAATGGAAGAACATGCAACGCGCAATAAGTCCTGCTTTCTAAACAAAAGCCAATCGCCAATTGATTCCCAAATTGCATTTTTGTTTGTCATGATTTGAGCATTTGGAAATGGAATTTATGAGACAGTTGTCGGATTTCATTGTTGATTTCGAATATGAAATTTAATAAAAAGCTTGGTGAACAGCTTTGAAGAATTTGATTTTTGAAATAGCTGCTCGTGAGGCATGAGTGAAATGACTTGCCTTAAATGGACTTTGATCCACAATCCTATTGGTTGTACAGTTGAATCTATGCAAATAGAAATTTCAGTGCAGTTGTGCGGTCATAATTACAATTTCCGTCTTCTTTGCTGACCCAAGAGCATTGCTTGTGGTGAAAGTGTCGCAGATGTGAAGTTATTACTGCAATAGTAGTGTTTTGCTTAACCTTCTTCATTGTCTTCAAGTTTCTGACCAGCAACAATTCTTTTATTTATTATACATCCTTTCATTATTTATCATTAATACTCAATTAAAAAGTGTTTTAAAAAAAAAAGTCAGTTCAGATTTGAAAATGTGGGGAAATATGCCTTGTGGTCACTTTTAATTTCCCTCCATTAGTTCTTTATCTTAAGTATTTTTTTCTTTATCAGCATAATTTATCACAGTTCATCAAAAACATCATAAACAAAAAGCTGAAATCTCTTTACTCACCGCTCGCTTTACTAAAATCGCGGCAGGATCTTTGTTTATCCGCATTGACTTCCTGTAATATTCCCTCTCTTAACCACACAACACACATGCGAAAAACAACTTTATCGGCTCATTCTGCCATCACATAAACATGGGCACCCGGAGACTTGGATTGGGGCCAGACCGTAACTAGATGTCTGGGATTGAGGTTTATTTTTTTTCTTCTGTTGTTCAATAGAATGAGTAATGCCTGCTAGTTCTGCTCGGGTGAAAGGCTGATGGACCCCGCTCTGAAATGTCACGCACTAAACAGCACAGCAATTAGCTTTTTAGGGAGTTCAGGACACCTGCCTTTGATTTAGAAGGACTCTGTAATGTCATGTCATATTACTTTCATTTACAGCTCACAAGAATGTTTCCAGTAAAAGTTCCTTTCATTCAAACAATATGGACTTTTTAGTCATTCCTCTGAAAACAAAGTGCATAAAGCGGTACAAAGATACACAGTGCATTAATTCAACAATTGCTTTCAAATTAAGACAACTGAACAGGTTGCTTTACAAACTGTGTTTATCAAAATCTACTTTGAATTTCTCTGAATTTTACTTGTATGTACTTCTACTTTTGGGTGGATAGGGTTGACTCTCTTTTCAACAGTTATAATTGGACCCCATTGACTTTCATTATATAGATAAGACATTATATGAGGCCCTGTTTACACCTGGTATTAAAATGCGTTTTAGTTGATCGGATCACAAGTGGACGACACTAAATATAGGTGTAAATGGGGTGTAAAACGTTTTGAGCTTGTCCACTTTTGACCACTTCCAGAGGTAGTTGTAAACGCATTCGACCGGATTGCTTTCGTAGTGTAAACACTCATGTGGTCGATGTGTTCAAACAGCCACAAAAGACCATCTACTCTCCGTCTACTGACCTAATGCGTGAACATTATGGGAAGCGCGCTAGACAGACAGGGTTTAAACTTTGTCGGCCGAAGACCCAAGTTTAGTTTGAAGGCGAAAGACATACCAATCACAATGTTCTCTCACCATTCCTGATTTATTACACACACTCACATTGTTCGGCTGGTCTTGTGACTATCAGAGCAGAAACGAAAGGTGATGCTCATGTAAATTGCACAAACTTATTTCGTCCATTAGATCGAAAGATAAAAAACAAACAAGCATACATTTACCCGCCCATAGACCCTCCCCTTGAAGAAATCAGGACAGAAGTGGTTGAAAGTGGACAAAAGAGACTGATCAAAACACCAGGTTTAAACAGGAATGTCTCCCTCGTCTACTTATGATCCGATCGACTAAAACGCATCGATACCACAGAAAACACTGACATTTTTTCAAATGGTATTCTTTTGTGTTACATGTAAATAATGAATTTCATTATAGAATGAACTACCCTTTCGGTACAATTAAATATGGACACTTTTTTGCCTTCCCTCAAGTCAATTCTTGGTTAGATTCTTTTGACTAACTGTTTGATGAATGCTTTAATATGTTTTAATGCCTAGTCCCATATGTCTTTCTGTTAGTCAGGCACCGCGACTTCCCAAGGCTGGAGAGACGATTCATGGACACAAGTTCTTCATTGGTTTCGGTGGGAAAGGGGCCAATCAGTGTGTCCAAGCTGCGCGAATGGGGGCCAAGACTGCCATGGTGTGCAAGGTACCCAATACGGTCTGCTTTTCTGAACATCCTAAATAACTGAATATAGCCTGAAGTACACAGACACAAAAAACGTTTAGGTTGATCATGTATTTCAGCATTTAACCGCACAAGAGAACCTAACCAAGTAATAAAGCTCTTGATTTTGTCAGTGCAAAGACCCCAATCAATACCGAAGCGTATGCAGTGTGTAAAAATAGACTCCCATGCTTTCAGAAACATTCAAAGAGAGATCACACTTCAAAGACAGAAGGCCAGGTAGTGAAGGGTCTCTGCTGCTGGGGCTTAGGACCCCATCCTTGGCATGTCTTTACCAGTGTGGGATAAAAGCAGACCCAGCTGGGAAAAAAGGAACCCCTTTGCCCTCTACCTCAACATCGAATGTCTCATAGAGAGGAAGAGAAGGAGAGAGAGGGGGAGATTAAAGTTGTATTTGTAGAGTGGAGGCGTTTGTTTGGGGATGCTATATCTGGAAGGCTTGGCCTGATATAGCAATGCAGAACTTTGGCCGGTCAGCCAGTTTCTAGAAAATATCATCTCAAGTTCCTCTTTTCATCTCTGGTTGCCTTTTCTCCTCAGGTCGGCAGAGACGTTTTTGGGAACGACTACATTCAAAACTTCAAAAATAATGGCATATCGACTGGTAATGGCCAAACGGTGCTTTCATATTGTTTCACATCTCTGGCAGCCAAAAATCTTTTAAAATCAAATGGTGTATGCAACCTAAATCTTTTTTAGTTGTTTCGAATCTATTTAGAAAAGTGGGGGGAAAAAGTGTGCATTTTTTACAAACCCGACACAAAACAAAACAAATTAGTAGGTGGTTTGAAATTTGATTAAAATGATGTTTCAGTTTGAAGTAATTATGAATGACATTGTATTTTTCCCCATTATTTGAGTGGAAATTTGTGTGTAACGTAATACAATACAAAGTGTGCAATAGTGCCTCTAGACATTTTTTGTGACTTTTTCATTTTTCACTGGAATAAGTGAATGAATATGACATTTGTAAATATGATTGTATAAAATATAGTAATGCCTCCATTATTTATGTTTATGTAACATGAACCTTGATGAGAGTTCAGCATTATAGTGAGATGACATGATGTTCGTAAAGAAGAAGCAAAATTTCCAGTTTTACGTACGATTTCCATGATGACAGCTACTCTTATCATGCTGACGTCTCTAAGTCATTATTACTATAGCAGCCGATGTAGATATATCAGATATTGATTATGCTGTCAGGACAAACAGATCTGATTTCAGCACTTGCGCAATGATGAACCGTGACAAACAGCAAAAAACGAATCTTGCTTTAAAGATGTTTAGACATTTTACTTGAAAGCAAGAAAAAATACAAAGTATGAACATTATTTTTTTGCAGTTTATTTGTGTTCCTGAAACACCCTGTATTTGCAATCTGATAATGACATGATTTAAAATATATGGCCCTTTTTATATTTATCTACATTTTGTTAGTAACTTGTAGTTTAGCTTGTTATGTTTCTGCTGAATCGATCAACTGTATTTTTATTTTAACTGTTGTTGAATCAGTTATTAGATTTTTTTATTTTTATTATCAGTAAACTGTAATTCCCCAACACAGTTTGTAAGTCTGCATATGTGCTGCCTCTATTGTCATAATTTATAAACACTGTAAAATATTTTAAATGGACATTCTGATTTTTTCAGTTCAGTTTTTTTTATACTGTAAGCAATTTAGGTTATCCACTTTCACCATCTCTCTCTCTCTCTCTCTCTCTCTCTCTCTCTCTCTCTCTCTCTCTCTCTCTCTCTCTCTCTCTCTCAGCCTATGTGGAACAGACTGAAAACGCTGCGACTGGTGCTGCCTCGATCATCGTAAATGACACAGGTAAAATTTAATTGGTCCAAGTACCGAGCCTTGCTGCATCCCTGCGTTTTAAAAGCCCCCAAAATAACATAAACACCGCTAAGTACTCTTCTGAATGAGACATAGATGAGTGAAAAGCTCTCTATCTGTGTCCACCTCGCCTACACAGGGTAATTTTAGACCCAGTTTAATGTAGCACTACTTGGACTTAAAGAAAGGTGCCATAAGCAGCCTACCTCTGAATGTAAGGCCTGCTACATTGTAAATGTCATGATCCAGCATAAGTGCTAAGCCTCGTGGCAGTCCACTCGCACCACAGTGAGCTCTCCAGGAAGAGCTCTGATTGGCGTCATGATCGCCATAACAACCTACTTTCAGTGTCCCAGCTTCCTGTGTGAATATCACAACGATGTGAAATTTGAACAATTATCTCGCAAGCTAACAAGGAAGCTGAAATGAGGAAAAGACTGATAATATCTCCTGACTCTGCAGTGTGGTTTTTCGAACGCTTATGCCAGCTCTTTATTTGTGTCTGTCTGTTCGTGGTGCAATAGCGAGAGAATTTCGTAGGCTACATGTCTGGGTGTGTAAAGTGTCTTCTATATCCATGGCTCCATTTGTATACTTAAACCACATTTAAAAAAAAATTTATGAATGTCATTCAATTCGATAAAAACATGTTCAGACAGAAAAAAAAGGTTCCAAGGTCATTTTAGTTCATCATGTTCCATATTTTGTCTTAACAGTATATGAAATGTATTGTACACATAGTTTTAAATAAAGACACTTATTTTGATATGCAATGACATTTATATATTTTTAAGGTGTAACTTGTATGTCTAAATAGTTTTTTAGAGTCACTGTATATTCCTATGATGTGGCCTGTAATTTTGTACATGAATGCATTCTTTGTAAAAGTGGATTTGTAATTAAATTTTAGTCTAATTAAAGGGATAGTTCACTTTGAAATAAAATTTTGGTATGTTTTAGCTTACCTCAAGGGCATCCAAGATGTAGGTGTCTTTGTTTCCGCAGTAGTTTCAATTTTGATATTTTTAGGTCAAACCGTTCTTGTCTGTCAGTCGTATAATGCAGGTCTATGGTCACTGTCTCAAAGAGCATGCACAGAGAAGTCCAAATTAAACAATTCCCCATCGTAAGTACACATTGATGGCCTAAGACACGAAACGAGTGGTTTGTGTGAGAAAACGAACAGTATTTATATTGTTTTTACCTCTTGTACACAACCACGTCCAAGTGATCTGAGGGCGCGCGCACTTCCTGGTGTGTGACGTGTGCGCGCGCTCTGGCTTAGTCTGTGCAAGCGCCGGAAAGTGTACAAGAGGTAAAAACAATATAAATACTGTTCGTTTTCTCACACAAACCGCTCGTTTGGTGTCTTAGGTCATCAATGTGTACTTACGATGGGGAATTGTTTAATTTGGACTTCTCTGTGCATGCTCTTCGAGACAGTGACCACAGACCTGCATTATATGACTGACAGACAAGAACGGTTTGACCTAAAAATATCAAAATTGAAACTATTGCGGAAACAAAGACACCTACATCTTGGATGCCCTTGAGGTAAGCTAAAACATACCAACATTTAATTTCACAGTGAACTATCCCTTTAACAGTAATGTCTCCTTAAAGGTTTTATAAGCATCTTGTCGTCATGTTTAATATTGTATTGACAGGGGAGAATGCCATAGTGATTGTGGCTGGTGCTAATATGCTTCTGGGGCAAGAGGAGCTACAGCGGGCACAGTCTGCCATAGTAAATGCCAAGGTGCTTGTTTGCCAGCTTGAGATCAACCCAGATGCATCACTGCAGGCCTTGAGAATGGCCAAAGAGAACCACGGTCAGACACACATCTTTGCTTCATATCTCAATGTACTTGATTGTCTCATCCCACTTCCTGTTAAGCCAAATTTCTTAATGCACATTGTTTCAAAGGATCTTTACAAAAAAAAAAAAAAAAGTGATGGTAATGTTTATAAGATGTTAATATTTTTATTAGGGATGCACGATATATCAGCCAACATATCGGTATCGGCCGATATATGTTCATTTTTGATGTTTTCGTTATCGGCCCGGTAGGCAAAATTGGCCTATATATTAAATAATGGATTATTTCCTTCAGCTGAGACGCGTGAAATATGATTGGAATCACTTTGAAAAGGAAAATACGGTTAAGTGCAACGTGCAGCGCAAGTCTGTCATATCGGCTACATCAAATTATAACGAGAACATTATAATTGTGTGTAAAAAAAGAATTTGTAAAAAAAATCCAGGTCCAGGCACTCAAAAGTTAAAAAGCCTTTATTATTTAAAAGGGCTAAAGCATTAAAACACCAATGCGTATCGGCCCACTGGCCTTCATCAGGGTGTTGGTGAGGCTTTTTAACTGAGTGCCTGGACCTGGAATTTTTTTCCAAATTCTTTTTTATGAACATTTAACCCTTTCATGAGCACCAGAGGATACAAGGGATACCAGCAGCGTTCCAGTTCCCTTTTGACTAGTATTATAATTGTGTGCTTGGGACATGGTGAGAATTTTGTTTTTCAGGCTCTCAAAAATTATATAAAAATTTGCATTTAGATTTATCAGGCAATATATCGGTTATCGGCTTTCAAATGGCCGGTTATTGGTATCATTCCAAATTTTCATATCAGTGCATCCCTAATTTTAAAGTTTACATTTACATAAAGTTTACATTCTGCGACATTACAAGAAGCAATGATGAAGTTTATCGTTGTTATATTGTATATATCACTTTACATGAGCATTCTGTATGTATGTGAATAAAGTATCACAATTCAGGTCTTCCCCTTCCCTTACAGTCCTTTCATAAAATCACTTGTTTTGCCACACTGTTGGGGTCCTATACTTGTATAGGTTTGCGTGAAGAATAGCACAATCATTTAACAACAGTAGTTTATTTCCTTTTCACTCCCCTTTTCTAATAACTATTTTTAGTTCCTTATACCGAATGATTGGTGAGAATAAAGCACGACTTTTCCCTCCTGTGGAAAATAACACAACCTGCTGTGTCTCAGATATCATTAGCACCTTGTATGTTCAGGTCCCTGCTGATCAGAGACACCGTGTATCCTTGTCATGGAGATGTACAATGATGCAACAAGCTTATTCCACAGATGGATGACACAGATGGATACCCCCCCCCCCAACACCACCACCACACCAACGCACCCCGATATTCACATTCACCACCTCACAACACCCCAGATACATGCTGTTTAGCCCGTTAGCGGCCCATATTAAGTGTTAAGAGACAGGCCATTAGCCCAGATTATGCGCCTATCACTTGGGATGAATTCATCAGACAATGACGTGCGCAAATAGCACTTAGCCGGAGCTCAAGGCTTGGATTACGCACATGCCACCCCCACAGGCTCAGTGGAGAAGAATCCGAGGACCGCTTTCCTAACCACATTTTTAAATAAATTAATATAAAGGCCATCTAGCTTTGATTCTCTCCTCAAGTGTGGTTAATTTCGGTTAACTTCAAAGCTGATATGTGGCTAACATGTAATTTCGTACTTTAGATCAGCTACTAAAGGGATGTTTGATCACTCTAGTGTGAATTTAGCTCACATTTAACTTGTGTTTCTGTTGTTTTTCATTCTGAGCTTTTTAAAGCATCTCTGAGCAAGTGAGGTTTGGCATGACTCATTCATTCATCTCATTTACTCGTTAGTATTGCCGTTTATTTTCCCTCATTATTTCCCTCGTCTTCCATATTACGTTATTCACTTCACAGAGGCTCAACTAGAGGCTCACCGCCGATTCCTAAAACACTCTCACTTTGATTAAAGAGACAGTTCACCCAGAAAGGAAAATTTGTTCAGTGCTTCAGAAGGCAAAGCTCCAACAAGGAAACACAATAACACTGTAATTTCAAATCTGTTTCTCTGATTGCTTCTCAAAATGTCTAAATATTGCATACAAGTCATATGAAGTACTTTTATTGTACTTTCCTTTTTGTCTTGAGCTTGACAGTCTGAAACACTATTTGTTGTGTAGAAAATACCAGCTTCTGGGCATCATGCAAAATATGGACTAAAGAAAAACATAAACTTTTAGGTGTGAAATTTATTATTTTAGATGTTGTATGGGGGAAGGAAATGTGTTAAATCACAGTGTAACATGATAAACTGATCATGTTTTTAAGTAAAATTGTATGTATTGTGTGTAATTCCCCCTGGAGTGCCAATACAAATCACTAAAATTGTCCTTTGGCACCTGTCGCTTAAAGGTAATTACAAAAAAAAAAAAAAAATTAAGTGTGGCTTGAGTGTCCAAATACTTTTTGGATCTACTAAAGCAGTGGCTCTCGAAATGTTTGACACAAAGGCCTTCCATTGTCTAATAACATTTGAAGCCCCCCATTATTGGCTAAAATGTTCCCTCTGGTATTTCTGCTGCAATTACTGGCATTAATATTGAGGCTTAGAAGTAGAAACTGCTCTAAGGATTCCAACATGTCTTAATTCATATTAGATTAGCATAAATTCATAAGCAGCAACTTACACGATTCTTTCTTCAGATACATTCTTGGGATAAATTATTCAGCAGTAATGCTTCTAATGACGCATTTAATGTTCCCACCTCTTAAATTGTGTTGTTTATTAAGCTCACTAGTGAGAAATCCCCTCAGCGACAGGAAGTAAGGAGATAGTGCCTCGGTTACAGTCACTTCCTATGTGGTCGGGTTTTAGAGAACATTTCAAGTGTTGGACTGAGAGAAAGAAAGAGAGAAAGGGAACTGTTGGCCAAGGATTGACGTTATGAAAATATGGTTGCGTTCAGAAATGAGCAAAGTTTGTTTATATCAAATCGGATGAATGCAAGTAGCTCAAAGAGCGAGTTTCACACTGACTGCTGTCTGACGTGAACTGCGGTGTGTCAGTGTCTGTGTCTGCGTGCACACCGATTATTGTAACCCATTACAATAATCTGACATCATACACAGTCTTTACCTCGGTCTTCGCATTTTTACATGTGGTTTTTGCATCTCTCTCTATATGACCCAATATGTGAATAATATTTTCTATATTTCTTACAGTGAAGACCATTTTTAATCCAGCTCCTGCTATTGCAGACCTGCACGCTGACTTCTACAAAGCATCTGATGTTTTCTGCTGCAATGAGTCTGAGGTGAAAGACAATATCAATCATTTTACATAACGAAAAATAGCACATAAACAAAGTTTTTCCAGTTTGCTCCACATTGCTTTGAGAAGATGTTCAGAATGATTTTTAGTGTGTCGCTGTAGTCAAGTCAAGTCATCTTCATTTATATAGCGCTTTTAACAAAGCGGATTTACAGTGATAATAGGAAATGAAAGTACGGTAACAGAGATTGTTTTGGCTTTACAGCAGCTCTAGAATAAAGTTATTGTCCAGCTAAAGTTAGTTTTGATTGATCATAAACAACATCTGCAAAGTTACGACGCTCAAAGTTCAAAGCAAAGGGAGATATTTTCTATTAAAAAAAATTTGCTTTTTAAGGACTACAACAAACGGCTGGTAGAGACTACATAAGCTTCCTACCGGGTTAGTGACATCACTAACCCTAAAATTTACATAAACCCCGCCCCCGGGAACACAATTTATAGATTATCATGACAGAATATGCTAATCAATGACTAGAAGATAACTACACATCAGCAACATAAATTCACCAACTAACCATTCAGAAATGTCCTGTTGCTTCTACATGTTGGCACTTCTTCTTGAGTCTCTCCATTATTGTCTGAATCCGGTTTGAACATAAAAGGCTAAAAGTTTTAGAAATTTTCAGTGCGTGTCTGTGTGAGTGCAAGCTGTTGAAGCTCCGCCCCCTGTGCCGGGAGCAGCAGCTCATTTGCATTTAAAGGAACAGACTCAAAAAGTGACAACTTTAACATGCTATATAAAAATATCTGTGGGGTATTTTTAGCTGAAACTTCACAAACACACTCTGGTGACATCAGAGACTTATTTTACATCTTATGAAAAGGGCATTATACCACCCCTTTAAGTTCTTTCTGCGCAAACTTCAAAAACGCGAACCTGCGAGAACGCCAACGGGGTTCGTATTCTGCATTTTTAGAAATGAAAAAAGTCATCATAAATGAACTTTAAAATACAAATTCCAAAAAGAAAGTCGACATGACAAAGTGCATTTTGACTGCATTAACCTGTAGAGCCTATTTTGCCTGTAGGTTGTCAGGTTTGTTGAAGCAGGTTACTAGAGTAAAACAACAGCTCACTTATCTTGCCTGGTCATGACCTGCATACTAAAAACAAGATACTAAAGCTCAAATAGTCACCTACCTGCCAAGTGCAAGAAATTACGGGGTTGGCTGCGGTGTCTTACAGTAACTGTTATGTTTGAGGCCGCCCTCTTTCACATCGTGGCAGGGCAAGATGACAGACAAGGGCTTGGATTGATGGGAAACAGTAAAGTTAAAGCATCCACGACCAGGCAGGCAGATGCACAGATGGTGTGTCAGTCCGGCCCGGGGCGAAAGCTCCAGCGTGACTGAGAGTTTGAACCAGAGTTCTCCGTCAGGGCAGCTTTGATGTGGCTGGGAGGTTGGAGGGGGAAAAATGTACAGGTGGGACTTAAAAGTGAGAGCCCTCAGTACAAATCAGCCCCTTAGATCCAGCCTTCGTCCCAGCGCACGCATCCGCGTACATGCTTGGCTCTCACCCGACGACTTCAGTTGCGGGAGTGAAGGATGAATCATCGGCAGTTTACAGAAGCAGATAACCACACATTGATGAGTAATCTGTGCGCTTTTCTGTTTTGGCAGCCAGCTTGGAAAGATTGATGGCAAAGCTTAAAGTACACTAATACAACGGGGATACTTGTTGCCCTGATCTTTCAGTCGTTTGGTGGGCCAGAGTGGGGGTTATTCTTCGCACCTGCACTAGAGAACCTAAAAGAACTGATAATGCCAACACTAAATATTTCCAGGCTGAAGAGACTTTGAAGACACAGTTTGATCTTTATGCACTTATTCATACACTCTGCTAGTCATGAATGACATAAAGGTCGCTGACACAAGATTTTGCAGGGGAAAAGGTCTTTTGTACTGTATATAGAGCAGGAATGTGTAAAGCTAAACACACACACAAGTCACTTTCAAACCAAGCAGCTGATGGACAGCGCAGCAAATTCACAAATCTGCGTCACATCACACGAATCTCCTGATCACACAGATGTCTGAATTTTACCCACTTTATCACATTGAGTTAAACAATATAGCCCGGGTTTCACAGACAGTTAAGTAGCTTTTATAAACATGGCGTTAAAAATATTACTGGTGTGCATCTTGAGACAAAACAATGGCACTGAGATATTTTAAGATCTGTCAGGGCAAGATGCTTTCAGTCAAAACATGCAAACATGCATTTCAGTCTGGGACTAGCTTAAAGGAGAACTCCGGTCAATTTTAACATTGAGCTAATTTTTTTTGTAAATTTGGAGTGCTGTCAGTACAGAGAACAACGACAAAAATCGGTGTTGCCTACACCGTGTTATCCTCTTTTTAAAATTTTCACCCTGTTGACTTCAATGGGGCAAGTTTTAAACCTGCTTTTAGCCTCTTAACATCCTTGATGTGTCATTACAAGTGCACAGGTCATGTGAGTGATTCCTTCAGAGTGATCACGGGTGAATCTGACTGCAGTAGATGTGAAAGATATGAATAAAAATGATGTTATTTCAGCCAGCGCACATACCTGTATTTTCTTCCTGTTTTGGGTCGAAGTCCATAGTAATCGATTGCTGAGTTCACGCGCGTGATCATAGGTAACTAAACCTATGCGTGTGAACTCGATAATCGATTACTATGGACTTCGACCGAAAACAGGATGTAAACACAGGTATGTGCGCTGGCTGAAATAACATCATTTTTATTCATATCTTTCACATCTACTGCAGTCAGATTCACCCGTGATCACTCTGAAGGAATCACTCACATGACCTGTGCACTTGTAATGACACATCAAGGATGTTAAGAGGCTAAAAGGAGGTTTAAAACTTGCCCCATTTAAGTCAACAGGGTGTAAATTTTAAAAATAGGATAAAACACCGGCAACACCGATTTTTGTCGTTGTTCTCTGTACTGACAGCACTCCAAATTTACAAAAAAATGAGCTCAATGTTAAAATTGACCGGAGTTCTCCTTTAAGCCCTGTCTGTGGTACCGAGGGGAAAAAGTCATAAATCAGAAACTACACAGGTATGTCCAGTAGGCACAAATGCCTGGTCAATGTATTATTTAAGCACACAGTCATGTTGTATATATTTAATACACACTCTGTGTTACTGTGGTTGTAGCAAACTTCAGCACTCAAATGGTGATGGTGGTGTCATTCCTGGTCTAATAGACTTTATCAAAAAAAGAAAAGTGAAGTCCGCACACTGCATGCTACTCAAGATAAATTTATTGAAAGCACGTTTCGACCATTTCGTTTTTTTGTTTATGTTATTTTGATGTCCTGCACCCTGAGCCCAATCTGGGTGTTTGGGATGTGCATACCAGTTTTGTATTTCTAATAGACTTTATCCCACACACACGTCACATGAACAAACAGGAACACAGTGCTCATTGATTCCACTCGTCAGAGAAAGTGTTAACGACAGTACAAACTGATGGCGATATCTATGAACTTTCAAGGTAACCTAGCGAGTTCTTTTTATTGTTGTTTTATTTGATTTATCTAACATATCTAAATGTTAGTAAGAAGAAAAAAAACATAGACATCTCACTGCAATTGCGATGGACATTGGTTATGCTCAATTTTCCTCAGTCCTTTGAAGGTATCTTGAGTAAAACGACTCTACATTTAATGAAACACGTACAAAAGACCTGAGCCAGAAGCGATGCGACCTGTTTTACTGAATACAGAAGTTTGTTACGCATAACCCACATTGTGCACAACTTGACTCAGTTCATCAAATCTAATAACTTTCATGACCTCTGAAGACACTTTCTTTTCATTTGACTTCAGCAGTCCCAGTTATGCAACACCCACATTTCATGATACAAACAGTTCCTGATGGATATTTTTCCTCGTTGAATGTCCTGTCTCAAAATAAAATATATCAGATTACTTAACCAGTAAAATGGGTTTCAGATGCTGTTTTTATGTTGACTTAAAACTTATTATCGCAAGTGATTAACGCACTTATACCATGGTCATTTGCCAACATAGACAACTTAAAGCTGTTATTGATGTTTGCAGCGCAATATTTCACCGGAAGGGTAAAAATTATGGTTATTTTCGTCAGTTACGACTCGTTAGTTCGAGCATCCGTTCCACTATAAATCAGACACAGAGATAAAGTACATTTATATCTTTATGAATGAATGAGATTTCTGAATTAATTATCGAGAGTGCCAGAGAGATGCGTGTGTGAATTACCTTGTCTGTCTGCAGCGTCTCTCACATGTTCTGTGAGTGTAATTACTTCATAATAGCGATGTAACTCCCTCGTTGCTGAGAAATATAATGTAGTGATTAATTAGCGAAGCTATTTTATTTTAAAAAATTGCAGGCAATGTTGATAACTTTATTTACTCCTGATTCCTGAATGTTTCTGTGTGTGCAGCGCGATCTCAGCTGTGTGTGAGTAACGTATGTGTGTGTGTGAGCGCTTCAGTGAAAACAGCGCATTAATATAGAACGGTGATTAAACTGACTTGGAACTACTTGTGCATTAAACGGTTATATGACCTTCTAGCGCAGACGTCAGCAACCTAAGGCACGCGTGCCAACACTGGCACGCGGAGGGTTAATCGCTGGCACGCAAGCAAATGCGAGAGAAGTGTATGTATTTCATTCAGATAAAGTAGTCTACCTGCACACAGATCTACATTTTGATGTAATAATTCCTCATAGTAAAAACAGCTTATTTTATTAAGTTAGAGATGCACCGATTGATCCGCTGGTGGCCGAAATCAGCCGATTTTCACGTGATCGGCCATAACCGGCGACCGGCCGGTCAGTCTGACATATGCCGATTTTATGCCGGACAAATGCACTCGGTCTCGGGCAACACCATCATCACATGTGCACACGGAACGCACATGTAGGAAACTTCGTGAATTACGGCCGTTTCACGCATATTTTTTTCGGCGTGCATGTTAATCAGTGAGTGCATTCACACCGGGAGCAGCGCGTAGCAGCAGTGAAGCGAGGGTTTCGCCGCCGAGTCTATTTTGTCTGCGCTGCTCACGCTCAGTTAAAGTGAAAGCACACATTTGATTGACAAAATAAATATGATTTCAAACAAAAGTGCCTAAAATGCACAGAATGTGCATGTCTAGTGTGTTTTAACAAGAACTGGATTAGGTTATGTCAGAAAAGAAAATGAAGACTCAAAAATATTTATATAAAATCTACTCATTTAAACTTGTTTTTATTATTCAGTTTGGGTAAAAGGATATGATATTTTATATATATATATATATATATATATATATATATATATATATATATATATATATATATATATAAAATATATATATATATATATATATATATATATATATATATATATATATATATATATAAAATATATATATATATATATATATATATATATATATATATATATATATATATATTTCTGTGTGTTGTAAAGTGGTTAGAAAAAAAGAAATCGGAATCGGCTAAAATCGGTATCGGCAGGTCAAACTCAATGAAAATCGGAATCGGCCTAGAAAATTGTAATCAGTGCATCTTGGAGTTATAAATACTATTAAATTGTCTATCTAAATCTAAAACAAATTTCAAGAGAAATATTTAAATTTCTGTACTATTTCTGTGTAAGCCATTATGAAAATGTAAAATGTTTGTGTATTTATATGAGTGTGTGTGTTTATGTATATGTATGTATGTGTATGTGTATGTGTATATATGTATATATATATATATATATATATATATATATATATATATATATATATATATATATATAGGCTATGTGTGTGTTGTGGCACAGTGATGAACTCGGAAACTTAAAAATGGCACTCTATGACAAAAAGGTTGCCGACCCCTGTTCTAGCGAATCAGAATCGAGTATTCAGGCAGAACATGGTATGCTAATTAACTAACGTCAATGTATACAACTTAAATAATATGCTGATAGCTAGAAGTGTTTGAGTTCACGAACAAAGAGTATGTTATTGGCAACTGTAACCGTGGTTTAGAACACAAACATATTAGCAAAGTTGCATATTAGCTGTTAGCATAACCGTTATGAGCATAAATGTGACTGTTTCCTCTGTATCTTGTGGTTTTCCTCTCAGGCCGAGCTCTTGACGGGTCTGTCCGTCACCTCAGTGGAGGATGCCAGTCGAGTGGGCCTGGAGCTGTTACACAGAAGTTGTGGTTCAGTCATTGTCACCTTGGGGCCACAGGGCTGTGTGGTGTGCGAGTCCACAAACACGGCCCCTAAACACATTCCCACCACCGCCGTCACTGCTGCCGATACCACGGTAAGACTGCGGTTGACTGTTGACATTTCTTGGTAGGCACATTTTGGGCTCGAGGTATGTTCCCCATGTCAACCATCTGAATTAGACCCAATCAGAATCTATATGAGATTCACATGGGCTAATTCAGATTGGGCCAACAGTTTGGAGCTCACATGCTTACATAGGCCTACATAGTAGCTGCGTTTCCATTACCCTTCAAATTGCGCAAATTGAAATGTAAAATTGAAAATATGGCCCAATGGAAACACTTCAATTTCGCAAAAACTCCCTTATATCGCAAAAAAGTTTTTTGCGCTCGCATGACGTGGTTTTTCAGGCAATTAAAAAAATTAATATTTCTCAAAACTGCAATGGAAACATTTACAGGTCACCTGGCGTACGTAAAAGTCACATGATCATTCTTTAAAGATGGCACGGTATGTTTGGACAGAAGACTAGTCTTTTATAAACTCATAAAAGACAAAATAATTAAAGGAGTTCCTCTGTGAAAACCTCCCAGAAACACCTCATACGTGTCCGCTCCCCAGTATAAGGGTCTTTCCTTGCCATTAATGCTTGGATAACATCGCCTACGTCTCCTTCCATTAAAAATAATGGCTAGTGCGGTGGCTGCGATGAACATACGTGAACCTGCCAACATCCGTCGCCATTATTTTTGGTGAGAAATTATGTTTTAGTTGCATAACATCGGTTAATGGAAATGCCATCATTTCACAATCAACATTTAGAAAATATCGCAAATGTTTTGCGCCAATCTGTAATGGAAACCAGGCTATAGACAGTATAGTTTTGTTCAGTCCCTAAAATTGTTGTTTTCCATCAAAAGTGTGTGTCTGGCAGGTTTATAACATGTTTTAGGTAACAGCTCGAGATAATCTGAACATTGTACACCTAATTCTCTGTTTTTTCTAACGGTGCTCCAGATGTGTGTTGAAGTAGAATAAATGTATTATGTGGCATATTGAGTTAGTTATCTGCAGCACGTATATCTGGCGCTCAAAGTCTGTGACTCACCACACACTAGCGGTTCTTCCTGGGTAGGTTCTCTAACAAACCTATGAAAACACTTTACCCCTTTTATTTTATAACAGCATTCATTGAGTTAATCACACAAAGAAGAAACCCTCTGACTATAGATATCTGGTTCACTTTGCAGGTTTCATGCATTTTCTATAAAGCTGCTTTGAAACGACGTGTATTGTGAAAAGCACTATACAAATAAATTGAAAATGTGAACTTTGCAACTGGCCAAGAACCAGTTGGGCAGTCGTGGCCTAATGGTTATAGAGTCAGACTTGTAACCCAAAGGTTGCGGATTTGATTCTCAGTGGCGGCAGATATTGCTCTCTTCCACCCACAGTACCCACGACTTAAGCAAGGTTTGTGTGTGTGTGTCACGTTTTGCAGTGTGTGTGTGTTCGCTACTCACTGCTCCTAATGTGTGTGCACTAACTTGGATGGGTTAGGACAAACTCAGAGTATAGGTTCCCATACTTGGCCTTCTCATGTTAGATCACGTCACTTACTTAAATAGGCAGAGTCCATCTAACTCACAAACCAACCACAGTTCAGCTGTACACCGGTAATAGACTGATGAGCAAAAGAATGGCATCTCACTGGAAATTCTAGAGCGAATGGTTGCATCGACATCATAGAATGTAAATTGAAAATGGATATAGACCTTGTACTGTATATAGTCTATGATTTCCACCGCTTCAATACATAAGTAGTAGTATTATTTGAGTTATAAGACATAATATAAAACAAAGAAAGAATTTAAAATTGTGCTTTATAAGCTTGTGCTTGAGTAATTTAAAGGGTAACTCTTATCAAAATTGAACCTAGGCTCTTTTTGTTAATCCACCCGAGTCAAACTTTCGTTTAAAAGCATAATTAGAATGGAAACGCCACTTTTAAGTTTGACCGTATTTTCGTTTTGGGTCAAATTGCCTTTTGAATGGGAGTGAATGGGGCACGACTATGATAGCATTAAAATCTATCATAGCTATTTTTGACTGACAAAATGCCGGCGGCCGGGAACACTAACTTTCTTTTTAGTAAACTCTGTGATGAACACAAACAATGTTCTCAATGCTGGAGTTCATGTGTAGAGCCTCTGGTGATATTTCAAGCAAAGTTTCATGTTGTGTCGAGCCTTCTTAGTGTTTTAAAAATAGCGATTTTGATGCTATCATAGTCGTTCCCCTAGCACTCCCACTCAAAAGGCAATTTGACCGAAAACGTAAATACGGTCAAACTTAAAAGTGGCGTCCGAGAGTTACCCTTTAAATGCCACAAAAACGTATTTATAACACAAATTGTATTGATAACCCGTGCACCAATCATACCGGATAGATCAATTTTCCTTTTTTTTTGTATGTAATATACATTAGATAGTCTCTGAATGGTTCGTTGGTGGTCCACGTGAAGCTTAACTGTATGACATAGTGTCTGAGAAAACCAGATGTTTTTATACCCCTACAAGTTTGCCATGCTACTAGTCATCTGTGTGAATGATATTGAGTCATCAGTCATAATATGCCCATGATCCACTAGGATGATTCATATTTGAAGTAGTATGTTGTGAATGGGTAGTAAACACAATTTTTTCATCACTTGAAATATTTGTATTCTGCTGTGGTGTGCGCTTTAATCTTGACACGAGAAGAGAAAAAAGTGAGATCGGAGTTATGATAGGGTATTTCTTGGTGTTTCACGTCATTTCTTACTAAGACAGATTGTTTTGCTGATTGTTGTCATGAGTTCAGTCTGGCGTTGTACGTACATGTTAGTTGAATATGGCTACTTGTTTGCCTCACACTTTCACACATTTGACATCAATCTCATGTTAATTGTGGATGTGGTTCTTCTGGTTTCTCTTCTGATTGCAATCTCTAAAGACACATACTCATTTTACGCCTGGATTCGGATGATCTGGCGTCACAGTTGCTCATATTTCCTGTTTATTTTTTAAACACCAATAGGGAATCTTGTGAAGAGCAACAAGTCACATATTAGAAATGCATCAAGACAGAAAGAAAAGTGGATACATCATAGTGTGATGCAATAAATATGTTTAGTATGTTTAGTCAGTGACCAGAAATCCCTCAAAACAGGTTGCACTGCTTCTCTGTTCTTTATTTGTATTATTTTGTCTTGCATTTCAGTTCTCATTTTTTAACCACATCTTACTTGGTTAACAAGCAATTTCATACTGTAACTTCATCCCACACCTACTGCAAGACCACATTAAGTTCTAAGAAAAACGATTTATTTGGAGAAATTCTGAGAACTAAATGGGTTTTTTTGCAATTTCATAATCCATTTAGTTTCCAGCAGAATGAGCACTGGATTCTTAATAGACCATATCCATTTACTCATTGTTATCTCTTTTAGTCAAGGGTTCTTCTGATAATCACGGCACAGTCGTACGAAAAGATGACTTCCGGTGAAAAGACTTGTCACTGTGACTTGTCTCTTCTTCAATCAACTGTCCTAATATCATAAAAAGCCTTAAGGCTTAATACTTAGACAAATATATATATATATATATATATATATATATATATATAAAAAAAATTAAATCAAAGTCATGTGGTGCAAAAACAAATGGAAATGATGTCAAAGAAGGAGCCCTGCAGACCCTCATGAGTATGTGTCAATAAGTTTCCTAATATTTCAGATCATTTGACTAAGAAAAGTTAAGTTCAGGTTGTAATATGTCATACAATATGCTGTGACTCCACAAAAAATAATAATACTAAAAGTCACCAGGAATTTTTTTTACAGAATTTTGCAGTGCTAATTATAAATGGTTTATCCATGCGCATCATTTTGTTCAAATTCATATGCCCTAGTAATCTTCAGTCAAAAACGTTAGCTTCGAAACATGACTCATAAAATTTTCAAACCCACATAAATTTTTTTTTTCTTTCCTAAAACATAGATTATAACGCCAGAGATGTGGCATAGCGATTAGTGTGAAACATGCAGATGCAAGTATGGCTTGCATCATATCCTGTTTCCCTTTCATCCTTTACTGCCTCCTCTATCATTTATTAGCCCTAAATAAATTAAATTAAATAATTAAATCATTATTTGTTTGTATACATTGTTTTGACTGATTTCCATTCTCAATGATGAAAACGTTTAAAGTCACCAGTAAAGCAACATTGACAATTCTTGTTTTTTCATGAAATATTGCAGTGATTTGTCCATGCCCTTGTAAAAAAATAATGCAACAACATCTCTTCTCTTCTCTGTTGATGTGTTTTCAGCGTGAGGGCGGGACAACCTGTCACTCACATGCGATCCAATCAATTCCCAATGATAAAAATCAAGTCTCGCCCTACATTTGTTTGAGAAGTCTTTTTATTCTAATATTCGTCACAATAAGGAAAGAACTTGTGTTGTCACGATACTCAAATTTCCAGCTTCGATACGATACCTTGAAAAATACCGATATTCAATACCATTTTCTGTACCACGGGGAAAACTGCCATATATATCACCATACAGATCATTTATTAACTCAATTTTTTGATCATTTGAGTAATTTTGTTGTTATAGCTTACACAGAGAACATGGAGGCTTTATTTGAATAGTTGAACTAGATTTACAAAAAAAAGTAAACAGTCAGTAATAAAATTAGAACAAATAGCACAAATAAATACAACAAAAATAAAGAGACAAATGAAATAAACATGGCTTTACGTTTTTCAGGTGCGTCCAACAGTATTATTCAGGTAAAGAAATACCACAGAAATGAAAGTAATCAAATGTAAAATATCACTGGATAGTTTTCATTGTATAACTGCTAACAACTAAAGTTACAAAAGTTATTCGGTCAAGAGCAGCGAGGGATTTTCTCTTTGTCTTTTGTTCTTTGATTAAAGCTGCAGTCCGTAACTTTTGCCGCTCTAGCGGTTAATAAACAGAACTGCATGCGTCTTGTGGAAGAACATTGTAGCCGGATCTCCTTCTCTCTGTTTCTGTCTATGACGAGTTACGCGGGAACTGGGCTTCTCCGCAGCGGTAAGACCCGAACTAGTCTAAAATAGTCCCAATATAAACACTTATTACAGGTGTACCATAGTGATTCAGGATAAGACGAAAACACGGTTTGGAAAATGGATTCATGATTTACTCACTTATTATATAAATGTTGTACATGTTAAATACAAAAATAAGTTACAGACAGCAGCAGGAATATTAGGCTGCTGTCACTTTAACCCTTTAGAACCTGAAGCTAAAATAGGTGTTTTCCACATATTTACATTTTTTGACTTGTAAAATTCTTAGGTGTCATCTTTTTCAGAATAAAATTAGCTTTCAACAAATTACAGTTATTGACCATTACTGTGTGTGGTGAGTTTGTAAATAGAATAAAAAAAAAATTAAAAAAAAGGAGAATAAATTTACTGATTTTTATTTAGAAAAAGAAAAAAGAAAAATCACGCACGAAAGAAACTAACACTTTAAAGTTAAAAAAAGAAATATAATATATATATATATACAAGTCTTTTGTGTGACATTGGGTTGCACAGTTTTCATTTAGGACACTTTTTTTCATACACGCACACATACAAATGCACGCATTCATAGGCACGCACACATACACATGCACACACCACATGCTAAGATACGTGAAAGAGTAACTGCCATCCGCCTCCCAAGTTTCATTAAAAATCATCCCAATCCCCTCTTCTGCTGTCTACCACTTCTTTCGCCATGTATTTGTTAGTTTCTTTTATTATTTTATGCAATCCAAAACACTCTAACCTGCCGCTCTTTGTATCTCTCGGTTCAAATCCTCTGCCAGAAAGCTGCTGTCATTTGCTGATGGAAAGCATGAAATTACCGTAATAAGCCGTATTTTGTCTACTGTCAGGGGCAGTTTGAATGGTTTTGATAGTGCAAACGGTTGAAGAGTTACGGTAAAATTAATACAGCTTGCTGATATGTGTCGGTGATGACACAGCCGGTTCTAAAGGGTTAAGAGCTTATGCACGGATCCAATATACTGATACACTGGAACAACATGCGTTTTCTCTTAAAGATTATGTTCCAAAACTGACTATTTACCTGAATACTCAACAAGACGGGCATTTTGACATAATTTTGTATGTATTTCACCGTTTAATCGCAATAAGCCATGTTTGAGAGGCGGCTTTATGAGATCGCCACATAAATAGATCAGTGGTGCTCGTGGGAATGAGTCAAATTATCCGCATTACAAGCACTATTCAACCGGAGTGAGTGAGTGGAGGCGGGTGTGTGTACAACTGTCAATTGATCAATACTACCGAAAAAGAGTATTGGAACCAGTTCAGATATTTCAGTATCGATACATATCGATATTTCTGACAACGCCTCTCATAAGCGCACACACTCAGATATAAAGAGCACAGTATTGTCCATGGCCGCCCTGCTCTCTCTGGGTGACTCAGTGCTGAGCAGAGATCCTCTCAGCGGGAGTCCGCCTGGCTGTGGTCTCCACGTGGCGGTCGGCCTGTTCCCGTGCACTTTGATGACCCATAAATCCTGAGTTGTTTAACTCTTTTGGATGCCCTGATCCCTCTTCCAGTAACTCTGTTTTTCCCCCACTTGTTAAAAACCAGGAGGAGGAGGGAATGGGGCCAAGTGCCAGATTTTATCTCAACGGTCGGCTAGACAGAAGCAAGGCATGTTTCCATCGGCTTATTCTCTAAGAGTGATGGAATATCACTTCCGGTTAAGACCAAAAAGAGAACTGTCGTCATTTCTTAACAGTATGTGGCGACTGTGTTTATTTGTGAGGTCTATCTTTAGTCATTAAAGAACATTCAATAGGAGGTTAAAGTGTTTACCGGGCTTCTCTCCGAGCGTAGTGGTGTGAGTCACGAAGCTCAGTGTTGCTCTGTGCTCCTTGGACTGGATCCAGGATTTTCTGCAGTGTCACCAAATCCCAGCCTTTCATACTAAACAACCCCTGTTATTCAGAGAAAAGGCATGGAATGGTCTCAGCTCTGGTATTGCATGAATTAAACGCTGTCTTTTTGTTTCTGTGGCTCAGTTTGCACTAGGGCCGCTATATATATTGCTTAACTATATATGAAGAGTTCGGATGCAAAAGCCATCTGAAATTTTCTTCTAGAATGATCATTTTTATCAAGCTTGTATATTTAAATTCAGTAATTTCACTTAAATGGCAATGCAAATTACCTATTAATTGCCATTTAAGTGAAATTACTGAATTCAAATATACAGGCTTGATAAAAATGATCATTCTAGAAGAAAATTTCAGACGGCACTTAGAGGCTTTTGCATCTGAACTCTTCATATAGAGTTTGACTATAAGCCTTTAAATAATGCGAAATTCAAAATGTGATAATGCTTTACGTGTGTAAAATAAGTGTAAATTATATTTAAATATATAGAAAATGGTATAACCAACATACATATTATACATTTTTTTGCGACAAGAAAGCATCCTTACAATTTCTGAAATTAAAAAGCAGTTTTACTCTAGCATTACATAAAAAGTAAGTCATTTTAACATCAGTTTAAACCAGGGTGTTTGTGGTTTCAGGTAGGCCTACATTAGGTTAGAAATTAAATAATCAAATGTAAAAATAAATCACTGTATGAACTAAATACTGATTCTTATTAAAGCTACAAAAGTTATTCAGTCAAGAGCAGTGAGTGATTTTCTCTGTCTATTGTTGTTTGATTAACATTAGCATTAAGCACACGGATAGAAGCAGGATTATTAGGATGCTGTCACTTTAAGAGCTGCACGGCTCCAATATATTGATACACACACACCTTTTTTCTCAACTGTGTTTACGTGAATACTCACCAAGACGGGCATTTTGACATCATTTTGTGTGTATTTGGCCAGATAAACTGTGGAAGAGAACTGGAATCGGGATTACATGCTACATGAGGCGGTTTTCTGTAAGCGTGAGTACTTTGCTTATTGCACCTAAAACATTAAGCATGTCACACGTATCTAACGGTCATGAGTCCAGTCTACTCTCTGCGTCGACCTAAAACTTTTGAACTATTAAATTCATTGAGTTATCGTAACGCGATATGCACGTTTGCGATATTTCGATATATCGCGGTGCCCTAGTTTGCACTGCAGTTAATGCAGAACTACTTAGAAACCATTGGTTATGGACAGAAATGGGAATATTTCAGTTAGATTCCTAGGACATAGACATATTTGTAACATTTTAAGCCAGCTGCCCGCTGATAAACTTGAAAAAGAATGTCACATTTATCCGTTGATCCTCAATCCTGTCGCATTGACTCAGCAATGAAAGATGTGTAATCGTTTAAGCATGTCTCACAGATTCTGTCACTTACTGCAGCCTCTCTTCAGCCAATTGTCATTCAGTTCGCAGAAATAAGAACAGAAGCACCACGTGGACGTGAACATCATGGGCAACAACTGGTGTCACGGCGATGAGCTCCTTCGCTGAGGAAAAGAGGGAATGCCACAAAACAGTTTTGATCAAATAGTTGTTAGGTTGAAGTGGAGGTGGGGAGGAGTTACGCTAGCGCATTGGACATGCCAAAGCAATGAGAGACCGCCCATCAACAGCGACTGAGAATTCACATCTTTATGTTGTTCCCAGAGGTTGCGAAGAGAGTTGGTTGGACTCTTAACTCAGCAGATGAATTGGTTTTTTGAGCGCTGAAAGAAAATCAGTGAGTGGGTCGCATCTGTCACCCTTAAGAGGACATTACGCACATCTCTAATGGACCGTGCCGTTGTGTACTCTTGATCAAGGAATCCTTTCTCTTGGACACTAAGCAGTCTCAAGTTAAAAGGATCTTTTGGCAGTTTTACAGCTTCACATCACATCAAAAGCCGTGTGGTATGGCACTACATGAAAAGCACGGTTAAACACTACTGGAAGGGCGAGTAAGCAGTTTCCCTCTGTGTGGCTACACACCAGCTCTAAGATCATTCCCTTTCTTCCATATATCCTACACAAGCCTTCATAAATCCAACACTGACCGACCCTTTCATGAGAAAGTGATCCTATCTGCAAGCCAACGTGTGTGTGTGTGTTCACAGAGACCCTACAGCATGGACTGTGGGTGGCCTGTGCTCTTAAATTTGGATGTCAACCCAATTCCAAAACCAGACAATAAAGGCTTGTAGTTGTTTCAGACAATCACAATCAGCCAAACTTCACCTCCATGAAAAGAGACATAGAGGACCCACCACAGGGATCTTTACAGCAGACGGTGGTGAGTATTTACCGGAAAGCACTGAATGCCTCCAACCGACATTGGTGTCGTCACACCAAGAGACTGTAAATGAAACCCACAAAGAAGAACCCACACTGAGCCGCTTGGACGGCAGCCATTCTTCTGAGAGGAACCATGTCCTAGCAACATGTGCTTTGGTGACACAAGATGACCACTCAGACCCACAGGTGGGTTTCGAAAAGATTCGAGATTTGACCGTCAACAAACTCTAAAGCTTGTACTGTACCATCCAACACTTTATGATACACCAACCTTTGGGAAATCCTTATGGTTTTTCAACAGCGACAGGATAACATGTTGTTGGGCTCTCTTTAAGTTTTGAATCTGTGGTCATTCTCTCAGTATGATCTTTGGCATTGAATGCCATCTTGAGTCATCCACTCCTTTCATTGCTTTTATAGCCTTTTAAATTATTATACCGCAACACTGCAGGTGTAAAGTGTTGTGATACAAATATTGTTCCAACTGTGATGACCATCATGTTTTCCCAAGCTTTTACTCCAATGGCCATAATCTTGAACTAGCACCAAATTACTGTAGATATTAGTTTAGTATCACATTGTCAGACTTCAACATGCATTCAAAATGAATCCTATTCATTTCCTTGACACATGTTCCTGTATTAATTGTCCACAATTCATCTGTGGAATGAAAAATTGCTTGTCTTTGTCATTCTCACTGAAACTACTTTACTTTTCGGGTGAAGTCACCAATTCCTCTTCTTTTTCAAACCCCTCCCCTTTAACCACATGGTTCCCTTAGGACCCTCTTTTCATCATCTACTTAATAATTCCCATTGGATAAAATCAAGACTACATTTTTTTCTCAATATCTTTTCACTTGGAAATACGTCTTCTATGCATTTCATGTTTATTTCGTGACATCCATAACGCTGTGGTACAGAAATTCTGGAGAAACTTTACTTAATTTTTGGAGAACGTAATTTGTCCTGCATCTTCAAAGTTTCCAGAGAACCGTAATGTAAAATAGACTTCGGTCTTTGACTGACCGCATCTAATAGTTTTGTCATATGATTGACAGACAGCTCTATCTGGGACTGTTTGGAAGCTACTAGTGTCACTACAGATACATCAAGCTTCAGTCAACTGTTGTCAGAAGTCATTCTCACTTTTGAAGGCTAACCATGCAGCCTGTGAAGACCAACGCTGACTTTTTAAAAGTCAAGGATGATCATTTTAATGCAGAATTGGGAGATATAATATTTGTGCCCAATTCAGCATGGTAAACACATCATGGTGTCTATGTAGTTTTTTTTTTGTTTTTTTTTAACACCACTTTTTTATTAACATATGAGGTATTCACACCGACTATATTTTGAAACGAGTGAAAGTTTTCATTTTCATTAGCAGTTGGTGACACAAATTAGAGAGAAATAAATGCACCACCAAAAAGTCATACAGTAAATATTAAGGGGGGAGAAGCTCAGGATTTTCTTTAAGACCCGATGTTTATGAGTTGAGGGGGTGTCAGTGAGAAACATGGCAGAATACCACAATACTAATAGGTATTTAGCAGTGACATTGTCAAGATTTTTTTTTTTTTTTTTTTACAACAACATAATTGCAACACAAAAAATAATAGCATTGTAATATACCAATACAATATAAAACAAAGTTTACAGTTGCTTCATAAATTACTTAACACACCTGATGCACTTCTTTATTTTCTAGAAGTAGAGTTAAAAACCTTGCTGTATTTTTGTGTAGTTGAGAAGGTACACCGCCATCTTGCTCCGATGAAAGTGAACTTGAACATTGTAAACACGACTTTCAAACTTGTAAATACAAACTTTCCAGGAGGACTTGAATGCACCATATGACTAACAATACACCACTTAGCAACCTCAAGCAATAAAATAACGATTTCTGCGTGTCACATTCCTTGCTGCACGAATCTTATTAAAGCAACAGAGGCAGACGGAAGGTGGACAACGTGGAGACATTACCGAAATTTCAGGATAATCTTTTCCAGAAATTTTCTCATGACCACACCAAATGTCTAACTGCAGATGGTCTTCCATTGACCCAAACAGACGACATGCATTAGTGCTTAAGGTGGACCGTGATCATTTTGTAATGAATTCTTGTCTGCACAGATCACTTCATCCAGTCATCAATCAGTAGGGGAGTTTAGACAGCTGTGGATACGGAGGAGACTGAAGGGACAGTCAGAGGTGTGTAATAGCGATCGATGGTTAAGAGCCGTTGAGATGAGTAATCTGGTAGACTTGTGAGAACCAGTGACAGGGAGATCTGCGGTTAAATCTGAGCACATCACTGCATTCCTCTGTGCTTTCCCATCATAAACTCAACACCCGCCATTACCCCTCCCCCCAGATCCCGGTCTACCCCCCGCAGGCACGGTGAAACATGCCAGTGTCCTTATCACATTTATATATATATAATTAAATATATATAAGTGGAGATGGAAAAGTGGGTCTTAGTGTGCAGTAACGATGACTCGGAAAAAGAATGATCTTTGGAAAATGTGTGTGTGTGATCAAAAGTTTAGGATAATAAAAAAAAATTATGTTTTTGAAAGAAGTCTCTTATGCTCATCAAGGCATATTAGTGTCAACATATAGTGATTTCTGATGGATCATTTGACACTAAAGACTGGACTAAGCCATCACAGGAATACATTACCCACATTCAAGAATGCATTAAGCAAGAATAATAAAAAAAAAAAAGATATGTTCTTTCAATACATTGCATGTTCAGATATTCATACAACAAAATATTCTGAGACATGAATATTTTGTTTAAAAGAATTGCCGCTAACTGGCAACTTCTCTTTTTAACACTGGCGGGGAAATCGTTGTTATTTTAAATTATAATATTTCACACAGTTTTCAATGTATTTTTGTTTAAACAAATGCAGCTTTGGCGAACATAAGAAACTTCATTCAACATTTATAAAAACTATATATAGATATGTATATGTGTGTATGTATATATTTATATATATATATATATATATATATATATATATATATATATATATATATATATATATATATACTGTATATATATACTGTATATATATATGTGTGTGTGTATATATACAGTGCTATGCATAAGTTTAGACACCCATGCTAAAGTTGACTAAAAAGAGGAATAAAAAAATCATCTTTTGGAAATTGAACTTAATGCCTTAATTTAAAAAATTTGGAAAAATCCAACCTTTAAGGACACCAATTTTCTTTGTGAATGAATAATGTATCGTAAATAAATAAATGTTCTTCCTTAAAATGCAGGGTGCATAAGTTTGGACACCCCTATGTTAAATTCCCATAGAGGCAGACAGAGTTTTATTTTTAAGTATTTTTTTTATTTTTTTTTATTGTAGGATACTTTGCATCCTGATAAAGTTCCCTTGGCCTTTGGAATTAAAATAGCCCCACATCATCACATAGCCTTCACCATACCTAGAGATTGGCATGGGGTACTTTCCATAAGATCATCTCTCAATGCAAATCAAACCAGCTATTAGGCTAACTGAAATAAAACCATGCCAATCTCTAGGTATGGTGAAGGCTATGTGATGATGTGGGGCTATTTTAATCCCAAAGGCCAAGGGAACTTTATCAGGATGCATAGTATCCTGGATCCATGAAGTAACTGGCCTTTAAAAATAAAAATCTGCCTGCCTATGGGAATATAACATAGGGGTGTCCAAACTTATGCACCCTGTATTTTAAGTAAGAACATTTATTTATTTACGATACATTATTCATTCACAAAGAAAATTGGTGTCCTTAAAGGTTGGATTTTTCCTAATTTTTTTAATTAAGGCATTAAGTTCAATTTCCAAAAGATGATTTGTTATTCCTCTTTTTAGTCAACTTTAGCATGGGTGTCTAAACTTATGCATAGCACTGTATATATATATACACACACACACACACACACATATATATATATATACATATACACGTCAAATCATATCTTAGCTCAAACTTCAAAAAGTACAACATTTTGAAGCAATTTAATTAAACGGAAAAAAAAAGCATACTGTTCATATAATAGTGTGTTAGATTCAGTATATATCTATCCCTCAGCTGAAAACTCAGCTACACTACCAGTCAAAAGTTTGGAATAATATAAATGTATATATATATATATATATATATATATATATATATATATATATATATATATACAAACCCTTTCCAAAAAATTAGAATATCATGGAAAAGTTTATTTATTTCCATAATTCCATTCAAAACGTCAAACTTCCATAGATTATAGATTCAGGGCCCACAACTTTTCAACAATACGATTTCAAGTATTTAGTTGTTTATTTGTACATAATTTGGGCTTCCAGCTCATAAAACCCACGAAAACAGGATTTAAAAAAATTTGAATATCACATGAAATCACACAGTAATAACACAGTGATACCATGGTCATTGAAGCAGGTTTTGGTTCTTTTGGCAGTGTGGGCAGGTGCAAATCCTGCTGGGAAATGAAGGAAGCATCTCCATAAAGCTTGTCTGCTGAAGGAAGCATGAAGTGCTCTGGAAATGTCCTGGTAGACGGCTGCGTTGAGTGGACAGCACAGTGGACCAACACCAGCCGATGACAAACCAACACAGACTGTGGAAACTTCACACTGGACTTCCAGCATCTTGGATTGTGTGCCTCTCCATTCTTCCTCCAGACTCTGGGACTTTGGTTTCCAAATGAGATGCAAAATTTGCTCTCATCAGAAAAGAGGACTTTGGTCCACTGTGCTTTATTAAATCCAGAGTCAACGCAGCCAGCCGTCTACCAGGACATTTCCAGAGCACTTCATGCTTCCTTTAGCAGACAAGCTTTATGGAGATGCTTCCTTCATTTCCCAGCAGGATTTGCACCTGCCCAAATTATGTACAAATAAACAACTAAATACTTGAAATCGTTTAAGTTGTGGGCCCTGAATCTATAATCTATGGAAGTTTAACGTTTTGAATGGAATTATGGAAATAAATAAACTTTTCCATGATATTCTAATTTTTTGGAAAGGCCTGTATATATACAGGTGAAACTCGAAAAATTTGAATATTGTGCAAAAGTTGTAATTTTGATGATTATGGTTTACAGCTTATGAAAACCCCAAATGCAAAACCGCAGAAAATTAAATTTTAAATACAGAAATGTCGGCCCTCTGAAAAGCATCGTCATGCATATGTGTATAGTTATATATACTAAATATATTAGTTTCACCTTTTAATTTGAATTACTGAAATACACAAATAGATAGATAGATAGATAGATAGATAGATAGATAGATAGATAGATAGATAGATAGATAGATAGATAGATAGATAGATAGATAGATAGATAGATAGATAGATAGATAGATAGATAGATAGATAGATAGATAGATAGATAGATAGATAGATAGATAGTGTATCTGAGTGTTCAGCTGAAGGGACAGATATATACTGAATCCAACAAATATATTATATGAACAGTATGATTTAAAATAAATAATTAGCATTAATGCCTCAAACTGTTGTACTTTTTTGAGTTTGAGGTTAGATATGATTTGACGTGTTGTTGACAGATTCCCCCAAACATACTGATTACAGTGAAATTACTAAGAGGGACAGAAACCAAAAGTTGCAGAACACAAAATGTCACGCTGCATGTCTCATAACAGAAGAGCTTCACAAGACTCTGAGGCATGACAGCGGTCAAGAAAAGCTTGAAGCATGCGTGTTGTTTCACACTGACCTCTGTGACCTGTGCCCAAGTCAGCATCTACACACTTACTCACCATGCCTTACACAACGGCAAACACAAATGACTCAACAGGGGATTAAAGTCATGTCATCATCATTAAATACTGTCAGGATCAATTGATGTTTTAATATTTATTTAGTCAAATATTGTTCCCCAGATTTGTGTGCAAAGTTACAACCTTTGGACTTACGCACTAGCATTGAAAAGTATGACGGCACCCCCTGCTGTCATGTTTTGTTTTGCAAAAATTCAGTGTTCTTCTGTTCAACTGCATTATGATTATGAGGATTAAAGCCACAAACTGAACTAAAAATACTCTCAACAGGGAGCAGGAGACAGCTTCATCGGTGCTCTGGCTTTCTACATGGCTCAATATCCCACAATGCCACTGGAAGAGATGGCCAGGAGAGCCAACCTCGTCGCAGCAGTGTCTGTGCAGACGGTCGGCACTCAAACATCTTTTCCATTTCAGAAGGATCTGCCAACTGAACTGTTCTGAAGGTGACACACCAAAAAAAATGTAATCTGTGCACAGTGTCCACAGAATTACTGTGTATAATAAACAATACCAAGTACTGGAGAGTTCTTGATTTCATTTCCTTGCCTAGATGATTATATCATTATATCTTTTTTTTTTCTTCTTAGAATTGCGAGTTTATTTCACGCAATTCTGAGAAAATAAAAGTCAGAATTGTGAGATTAAAAAGTTGCAAATTTGCAATTACCTTTTTTTTTATTTATTTTTTTTATTCAGTGGCGGAAACGAGCTTCCTTACTTCTCACAATTCACTATTAAGAGGTTTATATATTGGTCAAAGTTTTGTTCAAAGCAAGAGTAAGTTAATCTCAAAAGAGAAAGTTCTGGAATTTAAGTAACGGTCTGTTTGTTGTAATCGAGAGTAAAACGATTCCCAGAAAGCATCACTGAAGATAAGAACAGTTGTCATAGTGAAAATGTCTATATATGTAGGAAAGCACAAACAGCACAGGCGGTTTCGTATGTTTGAATTGCTGTTATTTTTGTGGTAACAATTATGTACACAGATCTCTTTTTTTCTTTCTACAAAATAAATTTTGCTGGCTAATTATTCCAGCCTAAAGCGATCTGTCATCGAGTGGGAGGTTCATTGTTCGCTGTAGGGTCAACTTTGCCTTGGTAGAAAAAAGGAAACAAAAGAAGTGAACATAATGGACTTCTTGTAATGGTCTTAACAACACATCATCCTGTGTCTCGTCTCATTACACCAGTTATCCGGCTCTTCTGGCGTAGTTGATCACCACACTGTGACCAGTAACACTTTAAAAGTCCTTTTTCTCAGTGTCTGTCTCACAAGTTTCTCCCATTTCTTTAAAGAGAGCGTATCTTCCTCTTCTCAAAGAACAGAACATGTTTGTTCACTGTGGAGAGCAATGAGGAGAAAAGAAAAAAACATTAACGGAAATATGTAATGAAATCACATTATGGGATCACAATTATTCTATAGATAACCCTAGTGGAAAAATGGCAAACAAGTGTATAGAACAATATTTAGGTAACACTTTACAATAAGGTCTCATTCTCAGTTAATACATTAGCTAAAATTGAACTAACAATGAACACACACATATTTCAGATTTGGGTCTAGATTTCCAGGCTACTCTATTTCTGCATCATCACCAGCCATAGCAGATCGAGTCCATCAAGACCAAATACATCAACAATGCCATTTTCATTAATATGCTAAAACTATTCCAATAGTTTTTACTGAAATAAGATTAATAAATCCTGTAAATAAACTTAAGTAGATGCCTAATGTTAACAAGTAATGAAACCTTAATGTAAAGTGTTACTAATACTTATTTCTATGCGTTTATCTCTTCTTCCTTGACATGTACATATGGAATAGTTTGCATATCTGTTGTATCTGTGAGTTTATCTCGTTCACTGGGGGGTTGGGGCAATATTAAAATGGCTATGGAATGATATTTATTATTTAGATATAAAAAGTGGTATATGAATACATTTGAATTTAATTCAAGAAAAAAACTGTGCAAAAGTCTTATTTCACCAAAATATTATTTAAAGCCACTTATTTATATCTTTTTCTGTAGTGTGTCAGTAGGAAATATCAGTTTACATTTCCAAACATTCATTTTGCCATTAATTGTACGGTACTGTGAAAAGTTTTAGGCACTTGTGTAAAAATGCTGTAATCATTTTTCTAAATCAATATTTGGTGTGACCACACTTCAAAACAGCTTTTGAGTAAACCAACTTTACTTTACAATAATACTATACTTTTGCACAGTACTGTATAAGTCTAACAAAGTGAAGAATTTAATACAAACTGAATATGTGTGAAATTATTTGGCTTTAGCTCAATGACCAATCATGTATTTTTGTTTATTTTTAGTTTATAAGATACAGTACATAATATTTCCTTACACAGTATGGGTGTTTTCACATGAACATATAGGCTATAGCTAACTTTATACTTTGCAACAGGGTTGTCCTACATGTCCTTTTCAAAATTATCATCATTTTTGGGGTCCTTGACAATCAGATCAGGTTCTACCATTATAATAACGTTGACTCAAAGCACAATATATCATTTTGAGCCACTTAGTTTGTGTTCCTCAAATGAAAACAGGATCTATATGAAGTCAAACTGATGGTTCACCTCACCTATAGGGTCATGCTTTCGCAAAACCAGCTTGTCCCTCAATCGGCCCCTCTTTGTGTTAAAACAGTAACCCGTGCCAGCCGCGCTCATCATCTGAACCAGCAGCGTCCTGAAACACGAGAGCATTCAAGGCCACAGGTGAACAAAGCACTGACTGCAGTGTGTCTGTCATAAAACAAGACATTAAACCAGGCAACATCTCAAAACTCAATTTAAATCAAGCATTTAACCAGACTAAAGTTCACAAATTAATTTGTTAAACGTTCAACAGAACATATAACAGTCCTTGACAGTGAAATGCATTACACAGCATCATCTCTGTTTAAAGTCTGATACATTTATGATATTTTTACCTAAGATTTAAGGAGATATGAGGACATAACATTGTCTTTTCACACATATTACAGCATGGCAGCAGTATATTCTGCATAACAGTAAAGCATAAAGTGCTCACACAGTTTCAGTATGTAATCACACTGCAATGAGGACGAGGAATACTCACTTCGATTTGCTCTTGGCAACTAGATTGAGAAATAAATAAAAAGAAACATAATTAGCATTAGCAACTAACAATATGATCAAATGTAATGGGGCATATGTGGATATATGTTTGTTTATAAACAGATAATCACTAAATAACATCTAAAAACAAATATGTATGGCATATATTTGAACTGGGACACATAATGCGCACATTATACATTTATAGGTGAAACTGCTGGCTAGTTACAGTATTAGCCGCTACACGACGCGTCTGTTCTGCAGTCTACAAACACTATTATGCAGACAATGAGGTCTTGCAGATATTATATGATTATAGATGTACTCACGGTTCACAGTAGTGAGAAACATTTTTATTCTTCTATAACAGTTAAGAAATAACCGCTCCGAAATGTCACATTGAGCTCCTGTCACTTAAAGTTTCCGGCTCAATCTCCAGTGCTTCCGGTGTCATGTGGGATCTGTTTCTTTTTTTTTTTTCTTTTTTAAACTTACAGAGTTTGATATCAAGTTCTTGACACAATTCTTTTACACATTTTCACATTTGGTAAGTATAACTTGAAACAACAATAATTTGAAAAAAGAAAAGAAACAAACAAAAGATAAAGGGCATCACAAACATATATTAAATTCATTTAGCAGCGATACAGATCTTTGGGCTTTTCGATTTTTTAAAAACTTTACAGACTCAAAATACATTTTAAAGGCTGCTTTAAAATGAGCAAAGTTGGGTTTTGAGTTACTCCATTTAGTTTGATGAACATGAAATGTTCCTAATAATAGAAACAAATCAATAACATAAATTTTCTTTTAGAAAAGTCAAATTCATTTGTATGAAGCAACGTTACCACGAATTATCAATAAAATATAATAATGTTACTTGAAATAAAATCAACGTTAACTGAAATAAAATAAAAAATATATATTTTTTAAACTTAGACGTAGCCTATTTTATTTCATTTAGTTGAAAAAGCAACATTTCTTATTTTCATTTTGTTTAATGTGCTAAATATATACAAATATATACTACATAGGCTAAATAAAAATTAAAAATACAAAAATACACAACAATACTACTAAAACTTTAAATAAGATTAAAATGGAAAATACAAGAATAAAAACAAATTAAAAATATTTAAATAAAAAAAAAACTATAATAGTGTCTCTGTGATACTACAACACAGGGATACCAAAATGCAAAGGTACAATATATGAAGAGTTCAGATGCAAAAACCTCTAAATGCCATCTGAAATTTTCTTCTAGAATGATCATTTTTATCAAGCTCGTATATTTAAGTTCAATAATTTCACTTAAATGGCAATTAATAGGTCATTTTCATTGCCATTTAAGTGAAATTACTGAACTTAAATATACGAGCTTCATAAAAATGATCATTCTAGGAGGAAATTTCAGATGGCATTTAGAGGTTTTTGCATCTGAACTCTTCATATATATATTATTATTATTTATTTATTTATTATTATTATTATTTATTTTATTTTATTGCAGAACTTACACATAACTACAAGCTGTAGTTGAATTTTAGTGACTGTTCTGCAAACACTCGGAATGATAATTTACGGGATTCTGTTTTGCATTTAAAGGAACACAGCAACTTTTTGGGACTTTAGCTTATTCACCGTATCCCCCAGAGTTAGATAAGTCCATACATACCCTTCTCATCTCCGCGCGTGCCGTAACTCTGTCTGACGCACACACCGCTAGCCTAGCTTAGCACAAAGACTGGAGGTAAATGGCTCCAGCTAGCATTCTGCTCCCAATAAGTGACAAAATAACGCCAACATTTTCCTATTTACATGTTGTGATTTGTATAGTCACAGCGTGTACAAATAACAAGGTCACATGATACACAGCCATCTTCTAACCGCATACATACTGGGAACTATATTCTCAGAAGGCGAAGCACTGCTATTCGGGCGGAGTGATTAGTCTTGGGCGGAGTGATCACAGCACCTGAGTGACTATACAAATCACAACATGTAAATAGGAAAATGCTATTTTGTCACTTATTGGGAGCAGAATGCTAGCTGGAGCCATTTACCTCCAGTCTTTGTGCTAAGCTAGGCTAGCGGTGTGTGCGTCAGACAGAGATACGGCACTCACGGAGATGAGAAGGGTATGTATGGACTTATCTAACTGTGGGGGATACAGAGAATAAGCTGAAGTCCCCAAAAGTCGGCGTGTTCCTTTAAATGTGGTTGTCATTCCAACAACAACACGTATGTACGTGGTCTTGACGGCGTGTTCGACTCGCTGACCAGCAGCACATATTCAAGATCAATGTGGGTGACAGAATCTCTAGAAATAGAGATGACTGGAAGAGGGGAAACGATACTGCCAAGAGGAAGACCATCACAGCGTTCAGGAAATGAATTGTTGGATGGGCCGCACTGTTACCAGCTGGCAGGATGTGTGTGAAACTGCCTGCGTCACGAGATGATGGTTCTGCGGAGAGGCCTGACAGAGGCAGAAGAAGCGTTTCATTCAGGCTGCTCAATTAGCTCACATCTTCCCAGATTTTATGTACGGATCCACCCTGCTTACGGACACTGACACAACAAGCATTTCATCACTACATGCTGCAATAGACACATGTGCAAGAGAGAAGGTGCCAAGTTTGATCAGCCTACATGTCAAATATTCCAAAATTACGAAATAGACAGAGATAACCAAGTTCAAATTTAGTTTCACATAGTGATAATGTTTTATAGTCCCCCTGTAGTCAATAATTGTATCCCTTAAAACTCATCTTTGATCACCAAAATGACATATTTAAATGTTTTTTTTTTCTTTGAAAAAAAATAATTCGGTAACGCTTTAGATTACAGCCCGGAAAGTACTGCGTAATTAAATCGATTTTACAGTGTAACTTTCTGTAATTATAGTGTACCTATAAAGTATTTACATGTAAGTATAAGGGAACAACATGTAAAGTTTGGGGAATAAATGGGTAACAACCAGGAGAAATAGGCTATATATTTTTTATATATACTGTAAGTATTGTAGTAGATCTACTATTATGATACAACAATAACATTTGGGACCAATTTATAAAGGTTTCCTAGTCAGTATTATAAGATTGTCTGTATGTATTTTTTATTGTAGGCTACTTACCCTGTAACTACATTGAACAAGAGTATATTTCCCAGTATATATATATAAAAAAAAAGAAATGCAATAGTTTTAGCTTTACTTGCCTTGAAGCATGTAAGCTCAAACTTAAACATCTGCACTTTTGCTATAAAAAAAAAAAAAAAAAAAAAAACTGTATAAATGCATAGATATGTACCCTGTAATTTTTAAAAAGCCTATACAGCTTGTATTGGTACACAATTATTACTAAAAGGTGCACATGTATGTTCTTGCTAAATTGCTCCCAAATGTAAGATTGTTGTATCATAATAGTAGAATAAGTACCCCTTAGTTCTATAATACTTACAGTATAAATATTTTTTTTAATTCTCTTGGTTGTTACCCCTTTATTCCCCAAACTTTGCATATTGTTCCCTAATACATGGAAGTACTTCATACGCTATAATTACCGAAAGTTACGCTGTAAATTCGTCTTAATTATGTAGTACTTTCCGGGCTGTAATCTAAAGCGTTACCAAGAATTCTTAATGCCTTAAAATAGCTTCAGTGTAACTCTACAGCCTTCCCAGCAAGCAATTTTGTGTTTAAAAGACGTCTAATAGCCGTCCAAACACAGCCCAGACGTCTATAGGCTAAAACAAGGCAACATTTGGGCTGTCAGTGAAAATTGTATCATCTAACCATCGCCCAAGAATAGACGCAAATGCTAAATATCGGACTATATCAGGTCTATAGTTAACCGAGACGGTGAAATGGCGGCTATTGCTTGCTGGGTTGCTTCATTTAGTATATGCAGAACCATTAATATGCAAATTTCCCCCGCCTCCACTCACTCACACCAGCTCAGAAATCCACTCGGTCGGTCAACTTACTGAGGTAAACGCTGCACAATGGTATCGCTCTTTACAACGTCGGACACATAACGGTAATTAATATGACTATGTCCTTTTGCTTGACTCAAACAGCTAATAATGTGTTAATGTTCAGTCTGCCTTCTAAAAATCAGTATCCTCAGAAACGCTTTGAACAACTCAGAACGTCAGTGGAGAAAGGCATATAGGTCATCATAACCTATCATACACCCGCTATATTGCTAAATCTACCTGATTTTTCATATCAAGTTTAAACCGGGATATAACCTGGCATCTCTCGAGACTCTCCCTGCAAGTTTGCGGTTAATGATATGCTAAATCCCGCCGACGCATTGATCTGATTGGTTACAAGGTAGTTTGTGACGTCAGAAACACCATCGATCCCAGACCGCGTTTTTGAGACTGTCTTTAGTTCACGGCAGTTTTAAAAAGAAAATACTCAGCAATGGTGTTGACTTATGAATTTGCACATGGTTTGTCTTAAAGCACATTAAAAACACCACATAGACACATAAACAACAATAAAAGCTTGATTTTCACCACAGGGGGACTTTAATCCTATAAAGCCTACTGTATTGTATTTAATAGGCAAATTTCTAAGGCTACAAATGAACAACATGATAAAAAACCTGCTGTACAGTCTACTACATGCCTTCTGTTGTTTGATTAACAGCTTATCATTCTTTAACAAGTAAAAGGCCTTTTAATTGTAAAAATGTCCCCCTTCAGGCTATGGAGCATGTGTCTTTTTGCTGTGAAATCTGGAATGTTTTTCAAAAAGTAAATATATGATTATTTACTTATTCACATCTGTTATACCAACCCGATCTCAAGGCAATTCGTTCAAATTTTACAAGGTGGCTAATTCGTACAAATTCATATGACCTCACTCATACGAATTTATAAGATTTTTTTAAGATGTTGACCAGGAACATGTGAAATCAGGTTCTGCAAGCTCCATATTCTCTTAACTGAGCCATAAAAGCCTGATGGATCAAATATGACACTCAGCAGACAAACACATACAAAGTTTTTGGGGGATTTAAAATATGTTGTCTCATAAAAAAAAAAAAATATATATATAGATAGATAGATAGATAGATAGATAGATAGATAGATAGATAGATAGATAGATAGATAGATAGATAGATAGATAGATAGATAGATAGATAGATAGATAGATAGATAGATAGATAGATAGATAGATAGATAGATAGATAGATAGATAGATAGATAGATAGATAGATAGATATAATGGGTCAAAGACTCTTGTAGACAGCATGTGCTCACACACACAATGTTCTCTCAAATCACATTCTGTCCCTGCTAGATTGACTGAGTGGGCTGTGATGTCATACGGATGTGCATCAGGTTGCCATGGTGACGGCAATTCAGGGAACCAGATGATGTTGTACCCTCTCATTGAGTCTTCCATATGGAACAGGTTTCTTAGAGAATTAGAACAAAAGCATTTCAGGAAATCATTTCTTAGAATACTACTGCAAAGAAAAATATCACTAGATTTTATCGCAGAGAGCACTGGCTTCAGCCCACGACTGGTTAAGCACTGATAAGAATGTGTTTTTGCCCAGGCTGCAGGTTAGAAAAAAATAAAATAAACTGAAATTAGTTCTTTAGACCCTGGACAGACCTTGGCGACTAAGATTAAAGTAGGGAATTTGTTTTATTAACACTTTTTGTTATACTGGTTGAAACACTCTTAACATCCTGATAGCAATCAATAAAAGAAGGAGCCTAAATATTAAAACATGTACATATATCTTCTTCAACATGTATTTCAACATGTATTTCTATACCTCCACACACCTGCTCGCACACACATCACACGTCATCAATGTTTTCTGTAAGGCTATGCAGAGTTGTAGACAGACGTCAGTCAGAGAGAGACACAAACAAACAGCAGCCACTTTTACAGTTTCTCCTGAACCGAAACAACGAGCTTATGCTGCATTCATGCCGTGAAATAACCGTAATTATGAGATGGAAACCTGTGACGTTCGAGCTGTTCACGTCCTCAAATTTATGTTTCTATGTCAACACTATCAAAGCCGAAATAAAACTGCAGCAGTCAGGTGGCGCAACTAGACTAAGTTGTTTACATTCATTATTATTGTAAAGTTATGTGCTTTGAGACATGAGGTAATGTAACGCTGTCTCTCGTGTCTCTTTGCAGACTCTGCTTCGAGTGGTCATGTGTTTTGGAGGAGGCGTGGCTTTGGAGACGCTGTGAAGGCAGGGTGGCATCTCATGCTTTCAAAGCTAGCTCGCTATTGTTAGCCTCTCCGAAATTGCCAACCCTACCTTTAATTGTATTAAGTAACAATTAAATTATACTCAATAAGAAATACCCACAAAATAGATAAATAAATCTTCTTGCTTTACTCATCTGCATCTTATGCACAGAACTCTCTCATTACCGCTCACTAATGCATTAGCACAAGAGTGCCAAACGCCTCACTCGCAGTCTGTGGATTTACTTCTCATTAATGGATCCCTCTCCCATCTGTCTTCCACTTTCGGAAGCCTCTCTCCTTTCCGTGACGCAAGCGAGAGTGGGATGGACTGCCTCCTGTTCCCACCGAGGCCGCTGACATCTGCCACGAGGAGAAAGAGGAGGAAGAGAGAAAAGATGAATGAATGAAAGAAACTGGGAGGGCAAAACAAGATCAGGACACTTACTGCTGGAAACGGATATTCTTCTGGAAAAGCTGCTTGGTGGAAAACTGGTAATAAAGTGCACAGCTCAAGTTGAGTCAGATTCTAATCACTGCATATCCGTTGTTCTTTTCATCATTTTCAAGCTGATGGCAAACTCATTATTGTCTATATATAGTAAGTATAAACTAAATGGTTTAAGAAGAACAAAATTGTCATCTAGGACAAATTTTTTTAATTTTTAGAAAATAGAAACCATTTGTTAAATCCTGTTCTGAGGTACAATTTGACACCTTCTGTCTCCACTCCATCCATCACCTAGCAACTGATACCAAGGTTACGCAGGAAGTAGCACCCCAAACACACGCGAGCGTTTATTAACCCATCCGTGGATTTAGTCACTGGAACACTTCTGATTGTATTGCTTCCGCTCTCCAGGTCTCATAGGGTCTGACTTTGTGAAAGCATCACTTCCCACAGAGAATGATTGGAAGATGTTCGAATCATATGCATGCAGTGCACTGAGGAGTTCAGTACTCTTCATTTCATACTTCATTAAGACTGATGGTACAAAACAATAGAGTGCAACGGTCAGGTTCCAGAAGTAAAAATCCATTCATTTTCTCCATAGGGAAGTTGATTTTTAACATTAACTTATAAACCTTTCAAGACAGCCTTACTGTGAGGTACAAGGTTTTTAATAGATGGTATTTGCTTCTGTTAAAAGACATCAGCCCAGATTATTTTAACTTAGTTTATAAATAAATCATTGTTTAACAGCTGAATTTGTGGTGAAAAACTACATTACCCATGATGCTGTACAGAGTGTCACTGTCCACCAATCAGAGAGTCGAAACTACAATTTAATAAAATAACACATATTATAAAGACTCTTTGTATTTAATGGTATTAGATTATTTTTATTGCATCTAAAAGATTACACATGCATGTTTGTTCTGAGTTTTCGTTTCATTCACACTGTTCTGACCAACGTTTGGCGTTTTGTGTGCTTTGAAACAGTGAATCGCTTTGCGAAACAATTGGTTCAATTGATTCAAAAGTTTTGAAAAGCTTTGGGAAGAACCAAACTGAGGGCTTAAAATACATAGCTAAATGAAAAACCAAACAAGACACAGGTGAACCAAATTAATTAACCAATGAGTAACCATAGAAAGAAACTCGCAACGGGAACAGGTACTAAACACAGCAAGGAACCAAAGGAAACACAAGAGTCCAAAAACACAACATAACCGTTACATCTGTTCATTTCAATCTGATTTTTGGGATCCCTACCCCTAAACTTACCCAAAGGTTATCCCAAAAATCATAGGGAAATGATAGGTGAAGAACACTGATGTAAAAGCACTTAACCCTGATTGTAAGCCTAAACTGTAAACTTGTCCCTAAATCTGATTGGTTGATTGAAATGTTGTTCCAGGAACATGTTGTACTTGATGAAATCAGATTCGCTAATCTTCTAGATAAACAATCTATTCTTGACATTGGTTAAATAACAGAGTTGCATTATCTTTAACAGATATACAAACCTGTTTTTAGTTGCTCTGAGATCATTGGAACATGTTGAAATCCACAGTTTGGATCTGAATCATTTTAGCAGAAGGTCAAATTAATGTCATATCTCCATTTATCCAACAGTTTGCAAAACAGGACTCTATTTTATGAAATGCACTTAGACATCAAACTTGCACGTCATTTTTAACCACTAAAGCTGATATTGCTTTATTTTTATCCTTCGAACAAGCAGATCTGCTGATATGCACACCCACACATTCTCCAAGAGGATATGATCCTCTCACCAGCAATGTCATAACAAAAGTCATGGAACTACTTATATCACATCTGCATGTGCAAGTCATGATTTGTGCTATAAATATCACTGACATTTGACTTTGGTGTCAAAATGGAAAAAGTGACCCAATGTTTTGCTGTCTTTGAATCACATGCCATTAGGTCCACATGACAGCGTGGCTCTTCATTCGATTTTTATTTTTTATTTTATTCGCACATCATCAAGAACATTGGCCCACAATCTCTTTTTTTTAAAGTGACTCATCTCTGTTTCATATTCACACATTCGCTTGTGTTATTTTGAAAAGAAGCACAGATTGAAGGTCATCTTTGATACCTTTGTTCTCTACAGATCTCTCCAGGACCAGCATTCCTAGCAGTGCTAGTTTTATGTAAGTCTGTTCTTTTTTAGAGTGCTTGGGGAAGAAAATAGCCATCTGGCGTTCTAAAAGCGGACTCTGGGACGCACGGCGCCCACGCTTTCCGCCAGTGGGTCAGTGGGTGAGAGTCTTCGGGGAGGAACTGGTTGAACTGGTCCAGAGAGCGGTGGGTGGTGTGGGCTGAGCGCACCTGGAAAGTCAGAGTCGTTCAGGACAAGTAGGCTGAGAGCGTTTGTGTACTGCAACACGGGTGTGAAGGTCACAACGCTCCACATGTCATCAGTTTGTTTTTAGTTCTGTTTGGCACAAAGGGAGCCCGAAGAAAAAAAAGCACTGACGTGGATGCAACAGATTTATTTGATGTTGTTGCCATTTATTGGGCATGATGACTAATAAGCAGGCTAAAAGTGAAATGTTCTCGTCACATGTTGGATTTATTTATTTTTTCTCCTTCAAGCCACATGCACATACAGTATGTGTGCGCATTTGTTAATTCATGTTCATTCATAACTCAAATGTACCTGAAATGTTAGTAATGTGAAGTACAGATTAACACTGACATGCATTCATTACCTAAAACATTAACTTACATCAACTGAACCTTTTGTTGCCATATATGAACACTTAATATTCAGCAATATTATTGATTTGACTACACTGACACTATTGGATAAGAACTGAACTAAGCTGGATGATGACATCCCTATTTTCTGCAGATCTGCTTCATAACTCAATTTAAACTTTACACACTGAACTGAACTGAATCAACACTGAACTGACGTCAGCTGTTTAATGACATAATTGTCTTTAATAATGATTACTGATCATTATTTTCCTGCTGATCACACACACACACACACACACACACACACACACACACACACACACACACACACACACACACACACACACACATTGTGTTTTCATGTTTTATGGGGACTTTCGATAGACGTAATGATTTTTATACTGTACAAACTATATATTCTCTCCCCCTATACTAAACCTACCCACCATCACAGAAAACTTTCTGCATTTTTACATTTTCAAAAAACATTAGACTAGACTACATGCATGATTTATAAGCTGACAAAATGGGCCCACAATGTCAACATTTTCACATTTTACTATATTTGTGGGGACATTTTGTTCCTCACCATGTAGGTTAAACACACACGCACTCACACGCACACACACACACACACACACACACACACACACACACACACACACACGCACACACACTTCCTGTTATTCTTGCTTGACCTCTCCATCAGTGGTCGGTCATACATCGCCTCCTATTGACCAACTGCGGAATTCAGATCATCTTAATTAAATTCTTTCTTTACTGACAATTTAATTACATTGAAAGTGTGTTTACTGTTGGAGAAATGTTAACACACCATGTTTTTGTAAATAGAAAGAATGCAGTTCGTGCCAGGTGTCCTGTTCTCACTGGACAGATCCTTGTCAAATCTTCCATCATTCTCCTACCTCTGAAAATGTTTCTAATATTAGTGGCCTATGGGACAAATTCCCAATTTCCAAATTCCAAGTCTAAACAAGTCAAATGCAAAACATGGCACGGCTATCCTAACTCAAAACATGCATTTCAATACACATCTGCTGTCAAACAGAGATAATTCATTGGCCTCAATCAGCTTCATCTGTTCTCTATTAAGCTTAGGATTCACGAACAGTCGTATTGACTTGCATGACAAAAAGCCACAGGCAACACATTCATTTTTAAAAAGACAGTGTCCTCTAGTGGTCATATTGTGTTCCTACATTCCTTATTCTCAGTGTATACTTATTAAATGGTTAGTTCACCCAAAAACTAAAATTCTGTCAGTAATTACTCTCCCTCGTGTTGTTACAACCCCGTAAGACTTTCATTCATCTTCAGAACACAAATTAAGATATTTTTAATGAAATCTGAGAGCTGTCTCACTTCTTCATAGGCTTCTATGTAATTTCATCTGCCAGTCCAGAAAAGTTAGTAAAGACAATGTTTAAAATAGTCCAAGTGACTGCAGTGGCTCAACCTTAAGTTTATCAAGCGATGAGAATACTTTTTGTGCGCAAACCCCCCCAAAAATAACGACTTTATTCAACTATTCATTTTCTTCGTACACTTCGTTACGTAGTGTAACAGCGCAGCGCTTCTGGGTTGTACGTCAGAACGTAGGCTTGGACTATTGGCCAGCATCACACACATCACACACATGACCAGCGTCAGCCAATAGTGAGCCTCCGTTCTGACGTACAACCCAGAAGTGCTGCGCTGTTACACTACGTGAACTCACTCAGAGACACACAGAAGAAAATGAAGAGTTGAATAAAGTCGTTATTTTTGGGGGGGTTTTGCGCACAAAAAGTATTCTCGTCACTTGATAAAGGTTTTTTAACAATGTCTTTACTAACTTTTCTGGGATGGCAGATATCAATTTCCTAGCAGCACTAAAAAAAATGTCTCTTTGGTTGAACATGATTCAATCATAGACAGTGGTTCCACGTAATTTAAAGGAGAAGTTCACTTTTAAAATGAAAATTCTGTCACCATATACTCACCCTCATGTTGTTTCAAAGCTGTATGAATTTCTTTCTTCTGCTGAATAGAAAGGAAGATATTTAGAAGAATTTTTTTCAGACAGTTTTTGGGTCCCATTGACTTCCATAGTAGGAAAAAAATATACTATGGAAGTCAGTGGGACCAAAAAACTGTCTGGTTACTGACATTCTTCTAAATATCTTCCTTTCTGTTCAGCAGAAGAAAGAAATTCATACAGCTTTGAAACAACATGAGGGTGAGTATATGGTGACAGAATTTTAATTTTAAAAGTGAACTTCTCCTTTAATTAAGTTATTTGGACACGACTGATTCAAGTTATTTGGATATTTGGAGTGAGCCAGCTCTCAGATTTCATCAAAAATATCTTATTTTGTGTTCTGAAGATGAATGGAAGTCTTACGGGGTTGGAACAACATGAGGGAGAGTAATTACTGACAGAATTGTCATTTTTAAGTGCAGGTAATGAGATGTTAAATCTTCTTGAAAACCACACGGCAAGAAACCGCATTCTGTTAAAATAGTGTTAAGACAATGTGTTGTTAATAATTTGTATTGCCTCTTATGTACTTTTTTCCCCATTGGTTTGGTATTTATTTATTTATTTATTTATTTAGCCATGTGATGTTATAAGGCTTCGATTCTCATTATGTGTCAGTTCCACACAGAGAAGAGGGAAATGTAGGGACAAAAGTAAAATGTAAAATGTACAAAGAAAAATGCAAGAAATAGGCTATAACAAGCAGTCTTTTACAGTTACTACTGTTTAATTACTTATTTTAATTACAAAGCTTTTTGGGGAAATAAATGCATAAAAAACAAACAAAAAATTTAAAAACAAATGTAAATATCCTTGTCCTTGTGCGGACATTTTTTGGTTTATAAATCAGACTGAGTGGTGTTTTTTTGAAAATGTAAAAATGCAGTAAGTTTTGTGTGACGGGTAGAGTTAGGGGTTAGTGTGGGAGGTACAACGTGTTTGTGTGTGTGTGTGTGTGTGTGTGTGTGTGTGTGTGTGTGTGTGTGTGTGTGTGTGTGTGTGTGTGTCTACATCATCCAATTCCTGCTAATAGATAGATAGATAGATAGATAGATAGATAGATAGATAGATAGATAGATAGATAGATAGATAGATAGATAGATAGATAGATAGATAGATAGATAGATAGATAGATAGATAGATAGATAGATAGATATCCTTTTTGCCATCTGCCATCTGAAATTTTCTTCTAGAATGATCATTTTTATAAAGCTTGTATATTTAAGTTAAGTAATTTCACTTAATTGACAATTAATAGGTAATTTGCATTGCCATTTAAGTGAAATTACTGAACCTAAATATAATTACAAACCTGATAAAAATGAGCATTCTAGAAGAAAATTTCAGAAGGCACTTAGAGGCTTTTGCATCTGAAATCTTCAAATATATATACTGTATATATATATATATATATATATATATATATATATATATATATATATATATATATATACAGAGAGAGAGAGAGAGAGAGAGAGAGAGAGAGAGAGAGAGAGAGAGAGAGAGAGAGATAGAGATAGAGATAGAGATAGAGATAGAGATAGAGATAGAGATAGATAGATAGATAGATAGATAGATAGATAGATAGATAGATAGATAGATTTGAGACTTCTTGTGAATAAAGAAACGCATCTCACTTGACCCAGACCCTGAAAGCTCTTCCTTTCCCTTTAAGATGTTGCTGTCCCGCCTCCTTTTAGAACGCAATGACATCATCGGTTTAAGCAACCAATGAGAGAGCGCGACGAGCATGAGCTAGCGCGAGTTGCATGTGTAGTGCGCATACGTGTGTGTGTGTGTATGTGTATGTGTGAGTGTGTGCGTGTATGAGTGCGATTGAGATTCTATAGAGACTTTTTTTTTTATTATTACACACACATTAGCTTCATCGTCCATCTGCCGTTTGGAGTAAGATTAACATTGTTTTTACCCATCTGGATTTTAAAAACGTTTTTGATGACGAGTGTCACTGTCGCTGATCAATTCAACACCACACAGGACTTAAATAGTTCGATTTAAAGAATTTACCTTCATCAGAGTGATGGATGTTTAGACCAAGTTATGAGACTTAATTTTAAAACCAGACCGGGTCCCTCCTGCACGGAGATCTGCTGTTGTTCTGCCTCTGGGAACTCATGATCGTTGTTTATTTGTGTTTCAGCATGAGTTTGTTTGCATGGAGCTGAACATCTCTGAATACACGCATTGACTGTTCTTAGAGCTGAGCTGATCAATCCAATTATGAATCCGATAGGAATCTGTAATTTGAAGAAGTGATCTTAAAGCTGAGAACAATCAAAGAAGGGCAGAATGCTGAAGACCCTCACTAAAAAACTCAGAAGACACTCTCTAAATGAGATCCATCCGTTTCAACTAAAGGTAAGTCAGTAAATAACTATATTAAATAAATAAAAATGTATTTAAGTTGTCTGTAACCAATAATACAAGTACCCTTTATAGACCAAGATGCACGAAGCTATGTAACTTAGCCTACATTCTTATGCCAAAATAGTGGATTTCAAATAACTGACCACACTTAACAATACAGTGTTACTGTACATAAATAAGCACTGAATAATAAACACTGTAATGCAAAGTGTTACAGTAAAGCACTTTGTCTTATTACTGCTCCTTTATTCCAATTAAATACGGAAGCTTCCTATTGATCATGTTGCTGTCCCAGTGTACTACAAAATGTTTAAGCTCAATGTGGATTTGTTACTAAGACTAGTTTTATAATTTACCCTCTCGTTCAGACTCCTGTGCATATTTACTCAAGCGATCACACACACACACACACACACACACACACACACACACACACACACACACACACACTTGAAACTCCACAAACAAAATGAAAAGATGCCCTCAGAGGCTATGGAAAAAACATTATTTGAAGAAATAAACCAAAGAACCAGATGAAGTTATGAGTTAAAAGTTTTAGCAGAAGTAATCTGGCATCTGGATTACGCCATCTTGAAGAACAGTCTTAAAGTAATGCAACACCTTTCTGGAATCCATAAATACTTGACATACTGAACCCAACGCTGGCTCTCTGCTGATGCTGCATTGTTATAAAGTTATAAATTGTTCATAAATGCACCACACCAACTTTTCTCGAAGGCATTGGCATGAATGCTTCTTGTTTGAGCGCATGGTTTGATGTTCCACAAAGATGTAGCCTGAGTCCTCTTGGCAGTTTTCACATTTTCCTTATTAGACTTTTAGGCCCGATTTAGACCTGGTATTAAGATGAGTTATGGATCGGATCACAAGTAGACGAGGGAGACACATTCGCGTTTACACCTGGTGTTTTAATCCGTGTCTTTTGTCCACTTTCAACCACTTCTGTCCTGATTTCTTCGAGGGGAGGGTCTATAGGCAGGAAAATGCATGGGCTTTTTCAGATCTTTCAATCTAATGGATGAAATAAACATACGGAGAGCATCAGCTTTCGTTTCTGTTCTTATAGTCTCAAGACTACGGCGAACGCTGTGAATGCGTGTTATAAATCAGGAATGGTGAGGAAACATTGTGCTTGGTACGTTTTTCGTCTTAAAAACTACTCTTTTTGTTTAAGTCCCGTGTGCGCTTCGCATAATGTTCACGCATTAGGTCAGTAGACGGAGAGTAGACGTCTTTTGTGGCTGTTTGAACACATCGACCACATGAGCGTTTACACTACGAAAGCAATCCGTTCGAATGCGTCTGGAAGTGGTCCAAAGTCGACAAGCTCAAAAGATTTTAGGCCCCGTTTACACCTGTTTTTAGCGTCGTCCACTTGTGATCCGATCGACCAAAACGCATCTTAATACCAGGTGGAGACAGGGCCATAGTTGATTGATCTGACCAACTGCTTGTTCCAGTTTCATTATTGGTCATGAGAGGTGTGTCCTTCAGCCACATGTTTGAGCTCCTTCCTGGTGAGTTGTTATCTCCTCAAAGGGAGGCTCTGTCTGTGGCAATAGCAGAATGGAAAGCTACTTTAAAACTGATGAGTAATGAATGAAATAGGAGAGGCCACTGTGACCAGCTTGTCTTGGTTATGAGGAAGAAAGAAGAAGATGGGGTAAATATACAGTAGTACACACAGCCTAGCATACACGGAATGCACTGTATGTCGTTCCAAACCTGTGTGACTTCATTTCTGAGTAATTGTTTTTATTGTGCGAACTATCCCTTTAATGCATGATTCTGGTCTTATTGTGCAAGATTCATTATCAAGATTCCAAAGAAAAAATAACTTGCTGTGCCTTTGAAAGGATTTTCTTTTTGGCTGATGTCTAGGCCACGTGGGTTTGGTCTATTTGTTAATGCTGCTAACCAGTTGACAAAGCTGTTTAGGCATAGTTATGGTTTACTGTAGTAGGTAATGCAGCCTTGCCAATAGTTGACATGCTCATTTAATGCTTAGTAATGTTAATGTAATAAAGCTTTAGGCAATAATAAGGACAGATTAGAAAAAGAAGAGTTACCATTAGGATAGGATGAGATGACCATGGTGAACTTGACTTCAACCTTCACATCCCAGTCAAAAACCTCTTTAAAAGTGTGTTTGTCAGTGTTTTAGAAGGGGACTAATGCTCATTAGACTACGTCAACTTTAATCTGGATATATCTGAAAGTGGCGTTTTCATTTCGAAACAACGGTCTCTGTCCACACTAGCATTTTCAAGCCTTTCCAGAAGTTGCTTGTCCACAACATTAGGGACTTTCACACCAGGTAGTTGCAGGAACTCAGTTATAGGAACTAGTCACCCGGGCGGTCCCCCGAGAACTAAATGATCCCCCGGGGCCGTTTTCCTGGTTGCACACCGTCAATAGGAACTCTGAAGTGACGTAAGCCGGCCGACAGCCGCATTCAACAATGTCAACTACTCAGTAATGTAGAAGTTGAGAAGCGCTTGGACTTCTGAGTCGGTCCATGTTTGTGGAGTTAGTTCATGTAAGCTGTGTGTTAACACAGCCGGTTAAAAATGGCGAGTGTCTGTGTACACTTACATCACTGGTAGTTCATGTTGTGTTGGGTTAGACCCTACTTTGAAGTAGGAGCTTATTTTGTCCCCTAAAAAGGTGTTCCTGTAATTAAAATCGTTCCCAGTTCCTGAGGTGTGAACACGCCAAAAAGCGGGAACTTCCGCCAATACATTTACATTTACATTACATTTACAATAGTTATAGGAACTATGAAAACATTCCTCCAGTGCGAAAGCCCTATTGAAACTGATGAAAACTCTTCAGTCACCATAATGTTCATGTTTAAAACAATAAAAGCTCACTGAGATAATATTGAGAGATCAGACATAATAAATTGCTCACACCATGCTTTGTTCTGGCACGGTAATTTTATTAGCAAAATATCCCACCACTCACTGGTGCGTCCAGGTCACACTCAAAATCGCTATTCAGGGTCTAAAATGCAATTGTCCATATTTTAGGACTGTTATATGAAGATTGTACCAAGGAAAATGTATCTTTAATAAGTCTATGAACGTGAATAGCAGACACAACAATTCCAGCACAACCACACACACACACACACACATACATATATATATATATATATATATATAGATGGGTACAATATGTAACACATGACTAAACATGCATCATTGTTTTCAAGTACCTCAAGTAGTTTTCAAATTTATCCACTTGGGAGAGCATCCATCTTCAAAAAAAAAAATTCAATGGACAATAATGGCACATCAGTGTTGACAGAAGGCCAAAACTTAAGTTTATTCAGATTACTATGGATGTAGTCTTAATTGACAGTATTCTGGTATTTAATTGCCACCTTTTATGATCCAATCCGTTCCGTTAATGGATACAACAAAGTCCCTTCCAAGTATGGTAAGGAAATTACACATTCTACGGTGGCCTAAAAGGGACATAGTGATAGAAATGAGATGTACTGTATATGAGTATTTCAAAATATATTTCAATGCTTTTGTGTTCTCTTGCAATTATATAGTTGGGTAATTATATTGTATATAATTTGCGGGCATCGGGGAGCAGCTGTTAATATGCGTGGTATTAAAATTGCTTTTGAATTCGTGAACACTGTGTTTAGGGAGCGGCGGTACTGACTGCACTTTATTGATAAGATATTTGTCAATGACAGTCAGGATCTGTTGCGCACCAAATCCTCCGCCATCGTCCTGTCAGTTATCGCTCCTTACTCTCGTCACGTGAGAAGTGAAATCGGATGCCATCGAAAACCACAGCAAGCCTAACCATGTCCCTTATTGGACACCGTAGAATACGTTATTCATTTTTCCGTACCTTTCCGAATAAGATATTCAGCTTCGGGCACATCCCTACTCCCAACATCCTTTCTCAACCGATATCTTGTTTTACTCTTGAAGTTATGAAAGTAATATGGCTTGTGACTTCCGTTTCATGTTGATTTTAAGTTTGTATGGCATTTGTATATGTGCTAAACTGGGATTCGTAGCTGGACGACGGTATTGTAAAGCTACATTTTGATCGCCTTTGAGATCTACTTCAAGACCAAGGGTTGAAATAAATGACTTAACTACTAAATTACAAATTAACACCAAGAAACTTTTTTTTTTTTTTTTTTTTACAAGATCTAGAGATGTTCAAAGTACGGTAATCACGTCGGTGACTACTCATTGCCAAAGACTGTTATTCCTGTACCAGTGGACACATGTCCTGATCTCAGCTTGACCCTATGGCTTACACTAATAAATACAATTACGGTGGTTGGAGTGCGGCCTTCTGCCAGAAACGTCTTTGAGACTGCTGGGTTGCTGACAGAAGCTGTGTGTGTGTTAGTGTCCGAGTGTGTCATGTTTGAGTAGATTTAGTAGACCAGAAGTTCCTCGTGGGAGTTTTTCTGCAGACACAAGCCAGAAGAAAAATTACACATGATGCCCTTTCACACGATGAGCATCAGGGCTTAAATGCACCTCTCCACACAAGTATCAAGCACAGCTCCGACCTCCACATGAAAGCGTTGCAGATAGAGCCAAAAAAGGACGATTTTACTATGTATTAATTTGCATACGACATGCAATGTGTATAATATAATAACTATTCACTAAATGTCACACCATGCCTTTAATATTGCATGTTGATAGTGAACTTTGAGCTTTGTATTTGGGTACATCAACAATGAACCTATGCTAACCCTGAAGATAAAGTCATCCAGAAGTCTCCTTTATGCATGAACACACACACACACACACACACACACACACACACACACACACACACACACACACACACACACACACACACACACACACACACACACACACACACACACACACACACATTCTTGTACATCTATCTTTATGAGGACATTCATTGACACGATGCAATCTCTAGCCACTTACCCATCACAACTAGGTACCTAACCCGAACCCTGACCCTTAACCTAAATATAACCTTATCCCTAAAACCAAGTCTTGACCCTCAAACAGGCCTTTAAAGGCTCTCAGAAAGTGAGGACCGGCCAAAATGTCCTCACCTTCCTCTCTTTGTCCTCACTCCAATGGTCTAAAACTCAAACTGGTCCTCACAAAGATAGTTGTACAAGTACACACACACACACACACACACACACACACACACACACACACACACACACACACACACACACACACACACACACACACACACACACACACACACACGGTATGTTTGTTTGAGTCTTGAAACCCTGTTTATTGTGTGTCTTTCCTGTGTTTGAATTTATTAGTGTGTCGTTGCCTTTTACTTGATCCCACTTTTGATGGGTTTGTTCTTGTGCACTGGTGTAGAAATTGAAAAACGCAGCTGTGAGTGTGTGGCTGTTTTTTTTTTTTTTTTTTTTGGTGTGATCTTAAATTGACCGCAGAGGACTTAGCCTAAACACTCCCATGGTTAGCAGACTGCTCCATGTTACAAACCTGCCTTTGCTAGTCTTGCACGACTCTGTTGAAAAGCACATCAGACTCATTTAGAACTTTGTTTTATGTTTACACGCTAGTGCCAGTTGTGCAGGTTTAATGTAAAAAGCCATGAAAATTATGCAAGGGCAGTTGGCTGGATTCACACACTCACCTAAATCCTACCGCCAAACCATGAACAGTTTGTGAAATGTTTGTGTTTCTATAAGCCAGGAGGGAAAATACTGGAAATTCTAGCCCAATGTCATTTACATGTTGTTGGCCAAGCACTTAATCTAGCAGGCGCAGCCAGTCTACAGAAAGTTGGATACTCGTAATGTTTTTAGTCAGCATGAGAAAAAGAAAAAAAAGTATTTGGCAATATCAAGAATAAGCCAAGAGGTTAGCTAAAGACAGAAATACAAATGTACTTTGGCTATTTGGGCTGCGTTAGATTTTATAGGCCTTTGACGTAATTGGCAGCTCACTGTAGGTCTGCTATTAAGCACGCGTGTCATTGTAATTAGAATGTATTAATTTAATTAATTATAATAAGCATTATCAGATATATTTGTCAAGTGATTAGTATAATCGTCTCATTGTTTCCTTCTGTTATTTTTCTAATTGCAACAACTTCTTTTTTAACACTGATAGGTCTGCAGTTTTGTAAATGTGAAACTCGCAGGGTTGTGGCTGGTAGTGATTAGGCACTTTCTGCTGGACATTGTTAGCAAGTTGGTCTGCATTCAGCTGTGCTTGGTCATAAATATCATCAGTGAATGCTGAGACCTGTGAAACCCTCGCTAAGTGTTAGAGCTGAAAGCACACACAGCACGTACATCTGCTTGTTTGAGAAGGGGTGTGTTTGAGAATCTTACCAGAAGATATCTGTTAAAGATGAATGAAATAAAAATTTTGTCATTTACTCTCTCTCGTGCTGTTAAAAAAGGTGTTCTTCTATTTATTTATTTTTTTGTGTGAGAAATGTCAGTGTTTTGTCCATACGTTGGAAGTCCGTGGTACCCAGAATTCTTCAAAATATCTACTAAAGTTATAGGTTTTGGAATGACATGAGGGTGGGGGAATTATTGATTTTAATTTTTAGGTGGACTATCTCTTTAATAGCTTGTGAATCAATTGAGGACGAGCAGAAACGTTTCAGATGGCATTGAACACAATGGAGGCATTTTTCTGCTCTAAAAACATTTACTCAAAAATATTCAGTAGCTGATTCTCTTTTATGTAATATTAATATTAAATAATATGCAAGATTATAAATTGTGGATTTCAAGACTTAATACATTAAAAAAGGTCAAAGGTGCATACATAGTGAGCTATATTATTTTCAGTAGATTTTTAAACATCCGCATGCTTGCTTATATTTCCCAGAACCCATAGGTGAAAGTTAGAGTTATTTTTTTTACAATTCCCTTTCATCTTTTTAAGGTCATGATGTTGGTTGTATTAATTTATGTATGAAGTTATGTAAAATTTTTAACATTTTTAATTTAAAAACAAATGTAATCTGGTCTCTGGTGTAGTATGTGAAATCATAGAAGTACATTTTTAGTGTGATTTTTAATTTTTAATTTTATTTCCATCTGAAATGTTTCGATTGATTCACAAGACTGTTGTGTTTGCATGCATATAAGTGTATGGAAGGAGCAGGGTGGCATGTTCCAGTGGCCACACTTAGTCCTTTGCTATCTGTGGAACACACATGATCTGCAGCACACACACGCAGACAGACACCGAGACTGGCCATGATTACAGGACTAACCACCATCCTAAACTGTTGAGCAGATGGCGTAGCCAGAACTCGTGGCTGTGACACACGTGTTGACGCCCAGCATGCAACTCTCACCTACCGCCCACTACACAGCATACTGACATCACAGACACCATTACACTCTGAGAAGGGACTCTCTCTGAGGGAAAGTGGTTTAGGACTTCATTAATCCATTGATTTAGCCATCAACATTAGGAGATTTTCATGGTTTTAACTCTTTTGCCGCATAATGAGAGATCTGGGCCCTGTCCCAAATGACGCACTTGACAGAACACTTTTACATCTCTGTAGGGTTTCCAGTTTGTCAATTTGTCTTACTCAGAAGGGAACCAACTTTGATGCCGCAGTGCATTCTTTTGTGACTGAAAGGGTTTACTTAAAAGTTCACCCAAAAATGAAGATTTTAAAATGATTTACTGAACACAAAAGAAGATATTTTGAAGAATATGGGTAACCAAACAGTTGATGGACCCCTTTAACTTCCATAGCATGGAAACAAATATAGACTATGGGTCAATGGAGCCCATCAAATGTTTGGTTATCGACATTCTTCAAAACATTTACTTTTGACGACTTCTTATCTTCTTATCAACTTTTTAATAACAGAATTGTTTCTACTTCAGCTTGAATGAAAATAAACTGTAATAACTTGTTTTCATGACAGATTTATTAAAACATGAAGACATCGCTAACAGGTTAAGTAAAAAATATAATGATACAGTGTAATACAGTGTATATATTTAGCGATATTTGTCACTAAAAAATATGTTTTGTTGTTTTAGTTTGTTTTGTTGTGAACTTGAATGTCATCTTCTGTGAAGAAGACTACAGTTACAAAAGAGAAACTACATGGCAGGTTATTTTGCTTAAGTTTCCAATTGACTGAAGATATGAAAGTTACATTATGTTGTCACCTTGTTCGCATTATATTGCGAACAAAGGTCAGATATTATATTGCATGAAAGTCTAGTCTAAAAATGGCATAGCAACCTGTGCTTTAAAAAAATAAATGTAACCGAATCGAGGATTTGGAGAATCGTGAAACCCCTAGTAGTAAAGGTCAACAGTAATCGATTACCACTCATTACAGGCCACTGCAAAATCAGGACCTATTGATGTTTTACAGGACACATGATGGATAGAGTTCAGAGCACTGTGACATGTTACTGCGCTGATGTGTGTGTTTGTTTCGTCTGTTTTAGAAGTTCAAAGACGTTAAGACTGTCACATGATTAAACTTTGAGCATTATCACACTAACAACTCACTTGTGTGCCAACAGCTTTCTGAGCTGATATCATATTCACACACACACCCTCTCCAAAGTCTGTAATCCATGACAGTCATCACTGACCCTAATCTACCCCACACATTCAGCCAATGCTAATCCAGCAGGCCGTGACAGCAGTGACACCTCCCCGTCTCTCTCGTTCCCACAGTGCTTTGCAGGATGGCACTGTCGACCTGAGGCTACAGGGCAGCTGATTGTGTTACATATACAAACACATTGACAACCCTGTAATTTACGAGCTCAAACAAGGCTGGAGGACACAGAGAGTGAACCATAAGCTATGCAAACAGCTCTACCTGCAAGAGCAGTGCATTGTAGTCAGCATCAAACCCGCATGCAAATGCGGATGTTAATAATGCAAATGGGTTGTGCTTTTTTATGTCGTAAGGAAATGTCTGGGATCGCTTTAATGGATACCAACAAACTTTTATATTATACTTACCATTTTAAATCCTAAACTTCCTTACATTAAGGGATTATTGAATTCAAAAGGCCTGTTCACACCAAGAACAATAACTTAAGATAACTATAATGAGAACTAGCATTAGCATCCACACCAGCGCACACTATCGCTCTGGCTACGGGTCTGTTACCTGCTGTTTTAAATGCTCGAGCTCTGAAAGCAAGATGGATTCTGATTGGCTGTCAATGATTTCATCGTTCATCAGCTGGAAAAAAATCATTCTGAAATTGATTCCAACGATATTGTTTCTCTGTGCTGTTATCGTTATAGTTGTGGTGTGGACGCTGCTATTCTTTTATATTCAGAATGATTTTTAAAACTATATCTTTGTGGTTATCATTATAGTTCTAGTGTCACGGTTTGGGGTTGAGGAGATGAGGCGAGGACTCAAACGCAGAAGAAATAAAGGCTTTTATGAAGCAAAAAATAAAACAAAATACAAACAAAACTACCCCGAGGGGGAGGGGAGGGGATGACTTGACTTGACTTGACTTGACTTGACTTGACTTGAGGAACACACATGGGTAAACATACGACATACATATGACAACGAACCAGCACAGGACTGCAAACACAGGGAGAATAAATAGGGTGAACCAACAAAGCAGGTAACGAGGGAGGACAGGTGGGGCAAATTAATCAATAATCAGGTAACAAGGTAGGTGGGGCTTGACAATCGGCAGGAGTTCACATGGCACAAGGAAACGCACGACAAGCCATGTGCTCACACCAAACATGACAAAAAACACAAGCACATGACCAGTTAAACAAATGACACGCCATGTGCTCACACAAAACGAGACATGAACAGCAGCCAATGAGAACACTCATACGCCACGTGTTCACAACATGACAACATGAAAGCACATAGCTAGTGAAAAACACAAGACAAGTACAAGACAAATCATGACATGAAAGCACGCGGCCGATGAAAACATGAACCGCAGGAACACAGAACACAACAACAGATGCTGACAAGACGAGAATGAGCGAAAGCTCAACAGAGGACAAACATGCAGAGGAGCATGAATGTCCGAATCCCGACACAGAACCGAAACCAAACTAGACAGATGTGCCGGGATCCAAACACCATTCCCCGCACATGTAACAAGGCATACAGACAAGAAAGCGCACGGCTCGAGGACGCTCGAAGACGCGCGCCCACACAGACATGACAAAACAGGACAGAGCTCTGTCACAGAACCAAGAAATACACTAGACAGAAGTGACTGAACCCTGACATCTAGTTCTTGGTGTGAACGGGCCTGAAGCCAGGGAATATTCCTTATGGGAAGTTTCCACCTTAAATTCATTAGAATAAATGATGCTAATATTTCTTCAAAGCATTTTTTACATAGCCTACTTATTATTAGAATAAAGTTGATAATCACTAACAAAAAGTAGTTTATTTTTGGTTTGTTTTTTTGGACATGGTACCGTAGTAATATTATGGTATTCTTTGAAGTATATCATTAAATACCATGGTATGACCATCTGATACCATCACTGCCATGATGCTTATTTGTAACGGTTTGTCCTTTCCCGAGAATCCCGAATTGCACTTCATATTGGTGAAAATTATGTATTCCCCAAGATGAAGGAAAGGTGTAATCCATGTGTAAGCAAATCAGTTCAGGTCCACTGCTTAAGACATGCAAATACAGAGGGAATGGGCTGGGCGATAAACCATCAAGCCTGTGATTCACACCTGCATGAGTACAGCTCCCCTGCAGAAAGTCATGCAGTCAGTGCTATCTATGTTGGTTTGATTTAACCCTATGATTATGTTTCAACTGAAAGATCTGCTACAAATGCATGCCTACTGACCTCAAGCAAAACTGCGGCCCTGCGCTGTGGCGCTCTTATGTACAGTTACAAAGAGAAACACTGAAGAACATCCACATTCCTGTCGCTCACCTGCCCGACTAAATTTGTATGTCAGTTATTCAGATGAATAATCAGTTTCTGAATGAATGTGCTGCCTGTTGAATTTAAGTTATGCAATTCAGTCATGCTGTGACAAAGTTGAATAGTAACCATGATAGAAAATGGTTGTATTCTTTCCTATTCAAATTTATACTTTCAGCTTGCTTTACATCCATACATCTGGAAAATAGCATAGTTATTGATAGAAACAGCTATAATATCTTTGAGGATATTAAAATACTGTAGTTAATATACAAACAGCTGCTCGTTTTACTCACATTTGTTAGTCACTTTCAATTAAAACATCTTTGAAATGAGGAAATATGTGACCCCACATTAGTTGAAATCTGTATTTGCAGCAAGTTATCTTAGTTAACTTGGTGAAAGAGATGTTGGTAGCACTTTATTTTACAGTGCTGTTCCGCAACATACTATGTACTACTTATAGCAACTACAATAACTGGGTTATAACTAGGTACTAACCCTGAACCTACCTCTAAACCTAACCTTAACCCATATAGTTGCCTTATATTACCAGTACTTGGGTTAAGTACTGCAAGTACAGTACATGTTTGTTGGTTTGTTGGTGCATCTTTTTTGCCTAGCACGATAAAAGTCACTAACAATATGTCGTATTACCATGTAACACTATCACTGTGCCATGGTATTGCCCATGGCGCTTTTATTTTAAGAGACAGTTTCTCTTGTTTTTATATTAAAGGTCTGTAATGCTTTAATCTGAGAGCGTTTCATTGAAACCTACTTCTTTTGTAACTGAAATTGAAAAGCATACTGTGAATAGCATTTAAAGGTTTTCAAAAACATACTGTCATAGTATGAGAAAAATGTTGATGGCTATCTTCAAAGACAGTGGTATGTGAGCACTGCTTTGAACCACTTTTTACTAAGTGAAAGGGAAGATACTGCCTAAACAATTATTTGAGGAAAAACAGGCTGTGCTTTCATTTCGGTCCAAAACCATAGTGAATAGCTTGATGGGTAATTTGACTCTGATGCTGATGATTTTGAGAATAGCTCTGTCAACATATCTTCACTTAAACACATGCCTGGAATAATCTCATGTGAAGATGTTGTCATCCCATCTGGGGATAGTTTCCTGGGTAACAGGCCTCATGCTGTGCTGCCGAATTTAGTCCAGTCACTCAGCAGTATGTGTGTTTGTGCGTAGGGTTCCAGTACTAGCCAAAATAATAAGTCAGTCGTCTTTTACCATACAATACATTATCTCTATGCCATCAATGAACATAAGAGTTGAACTGACCGGCAGTAACATATACAGCAATTGGCCCAAACTTTATGACCACCTCCCTATTGGTCCTTCGCTTGCTGCCAAAATGGCGCCGACCCGCCAAGGCACGGACTCTACAAGACTCCTGAAGGTTTCCTGTGGGATCTGGCACCAAGACGTTAGCTGTAGATCCTTCAAGTCCTGTGGGTTGTGATTTTGAGCCGCTGTGGACCGAACTTGTTGGTCCAGCACATCTCACAGATGCTCAACTAGATTGAGATCTGGGGAGTTTGGAGGCCAGAGCAACACCTTGAACTCTTCATTATTTTCCTTAAACCATTCTTGAATAATGTGTGCATTGTGATTATCCTGCTGAAAGAGGACACTACAACCTGTGAACACTATTGTCATGAAGGGCTGTACCTGGTCTACAACAGTGTTTAGGTAGTAGGTGGCACGTGTCAAATTTACGTCCACATGAATGGCCGGACCCAGGGTTTCCCAGAATATTGTCCAGAGCTTCACACTCCCTCCACAGGCTTGTTGTCGTTCCACAGTGCATCACTTTCCCAGGAAAACGGTGCACACATTCACGGCTGTCCACGTGATGTAAAAGAAAATGGGACTTGTGCGATCAGACGACCTTTGACTGCTCCAAGGTCCAGTTCTGACGCTTGTGTGCCCATTGTAGGTGGTTTTGACGGTGGACAGGGGTCATTAGGCACTCTGATTGGTCTCCATACGCAGCAGAGTGCACATTCCTTCCATAACCATCATTCAAATTTTGTGTGACTTGTGCCACAGTAGACCTTCTGTTGGCTCAGACTAGACAGCCTTTGTTGTCCTTGTGCGTCAATAAGCCTTGGGCGCTCAACACCCGTTTCAGAGATACTCTGATCCAGTCGCCTCGCCACAACAATTTGGCCCTTTTCAAAGTCACTCAGATCTTTATTCCTGCCCATTTCTCCTGCATCCAACATGTTGATTATGAGAACTGATTGACTAATCTACACAGAGATTAAAATGTGTCCTTGTTAGGAGATTTTCACTTCACTTGTGACCAGTCATAATGTTTTGGCCCATCAGTGTACACAGAGCCTGTTTTTCCTGTTGTGTACAACTCCTTTTTCAGCAGCTTTTGTGTCTGCAGAGCTTTTCAGTGCAGGCAAAGAACCACGCAGAAGTCAACTTAGTATCAGTGGTGTTTTCTCTCAACACTGAAGTGAGTTCGAACGAGGCTGGATTTATAATGACACTGAGGGTCTATTGATTGGCTGTCACCATTAAGTCAAGGTCACTTGCCAGCGTGTTGTTCAGGGCTTGAAGCGCTGGCATTGTTTCACCCCCTGCCTACTTGAGAGAGCTATAACACAAAGAGGGTCGGTGTGCACAGTAAAGGCACATGCTATAACTTTTAGTTCCTAGTCATAGGAACCATGCTTTATTGGCATGGTAAAACAGCTTTACATAACCAAGTCATTAAATAACACTTTTACTGTACCATCAGTCGATCAATATCACAAAGTAAATGCTGTCAGAGTGACTCAAGAACACAATGTCAAGGTTTATTTTTCAATATTTACAGGTTGAATGTAAGTCATACCTAATATAAATGCATACATTTGTACTTAATTACATTCAAATTAAAAAACAGGTTTGCTAATGCCATACACAATGTTTATAAGCATTTCCGGTTGGCATTTTCTTTCCAGTGATTCCTCTTTTGTTGTCACAATACAGATATATTATGATCCTTCACTTAATTGTTTCTCAATCATCATTTGGCTTTGGGATTTGGGCAGTTTCCTTCTAGCATTGTAGAGCCATATATAGCTAGTGTTGTAAAGGATATGTTCACCAAATTTTCAAACAGCTTTGTTTGTATTGTTTCAATGCCGGTAAATTAACAATATGCACTCTTTCTCTGTGTATACCTTTTTATTTGTCAGGAAAAATTTTCGGATGACACCAACTGCATCATTTTATATCACAAGATAGACTTTTGACTGCTCCTTTTAGTTAAAACTACAGATTAAACTAGAGTCGGATCGACAAGAGGGTGGTGTCAAAATCAAAAGTGCATTATGGGTGTTTTTGGCAAAATGGAACCCAACAGCCCATTTTTTTCTCTTGTTAAATCTTTTTTACATTTCTCCAAACAAACATGCCCCTCCTTTCATTGCTCCGCCCCCAACATGCTGTGCTGTTACTAGAGATAACATTACAACAGCATATCTTGGTTCCTCTGATCTTTTCTCTTTTGTAATGTCTCTCAGCCATCTCTCTTTCTACAGTCTTTCTTCAAATCTCACTCTCTCTTCCATCATGAGAGGACACGCCCCCTACTGCTGATTGGCTACAAGTGTGTTATGGTGCTCTGTCCAATCCACTTTAAACAGTGTTTCTCATAAATCGCTTACTGCACATTTAAGTATGATTATTACCCTTGAATCTTGTGTAACACCCCAGAATGAAACGTGTAATGGGCAGAAGTTTCCAAATACATTCGAATATTAACAGAAAATCGCCTGTCTTTGTACAGCCGGAGACGCTGTCTGGCAGGGGCTCTGGTGGAGAGGAATGGTAATTTGTGGTGGCTTTGAGATTGGAGACAGACTGGATTTCAGCGAGTGGAAATGGCTCTTCTGGGGGCCCTGAGCTGCCGTGAGATCCTAGAGCCTGTGAGAAAGAGTGACACATTTGAGTCATTCAGTTTCTCTCACTGTTTGCTTAGTGAAAGGCGAAAGAGATGAGAAGAGAAGTGGGCTGTGTGTGTGTGTGTGTACTTGAGAACAGATGGCAGCTGGTTAGCTGGGCTTGGACAAGGTAATTACCATGCACTGTGTTACTTAACTCCTTACTGGTGCAATCTGTTGGGTTTTATCCCTGTTCCATACTTTCGTTCTATGATAGACTTCGAAACCGGTTTGCTCTTAAAATATCTTGTCTAAATGAACCAACACACTTGGGACATAGCTAACGTTTCACAGCAATTGGTGTTGTGGTATATTGGGTGTGCCTCTTGTTTTTACTTCTCTTAACCTCACGCTCTGTTTCTTCTTTTCACACTTTCGGATCTTTACTTAAACAAGGAAACAAGGAAATGCATACACTGAAGTTAAATTGAAATAGGTTTCATTTGGCAAGTGAGCACATCTTTTCTGCTTTACCACATATTCTAATCTGATCACACCTCTTATCTCAGTTAAGGTGTAAATCTGTGAATCGTTACTGTAAATATTGCTCATACTTGGGTTAGAGATTTGAACTGGATATTAAACACATCACACATTATTTATGCCATGTGTGACATGAATCATGCAGATTATTGACTATTAATCTTTTAAACAATCAGTCTTAAGATGTTCAGCAGGCAGATGACAAAATGGGCCAAAAGTCCCATAGACTTGCACATCTAGTGAACAGATTCTCATGGAGATTTGGGCTTTTATCACTGGGGCCACTTGCGACATGCAAGCAACCGCTGCACAACTTGCTAAAAACAACTCTGAATACCTTAGGAACCACATAGCAACGTCTGGCAACCACCCATAACACCCTTGCATAATGAAGGCAACTTTTGCATGGATGATCGTCATGCACATTTTCATTAGGAGTTTCTTAGTAAATGGATAATCCCTTTGTTTAGGTTGGTTTGTTTGCAAGAATCATTCAGCACTTACAGCATAAGTTAATCTCTCCCTTTGGTATAGAAGGTTTCCTAAGAAGTTGCCCAAGTGTTAGTCACTGGTCTTGTTGTGATAGCAAATGATAAGCAATACTTGTATGCCAATACAGATGCATGAATAACCCTTTCCATTTGTTTGTGTGAGCTGTGGGACGTGACTGTCTGAGTTTACTTGTTTGTATCATGGCGATTCAGGTTTGTCTGACCTTTGCTTTGCTTTTGAAACAGATTTCCTACCATGGCAGTGAGGAAGGGGGGGAGAGTGAAGACTCAGAAGGCGAAAACCAAGAGTTGGCACAGATCGATAGAGGTGTGTATTTTTATTTTATTTTATTTTTTGACACATTCATATGCCTATTGCATGGAGGGCTTCAACAACTAATTGATGAAATCAAATATGATACATAGAAAAATACATTTACTAAAGTTACTGTTATGTTCTTATAAATCAAGCTTTTCAGTTTTGCAAAAAAGTTGAAGTGTTCATTTAACAGAACAAGTTTGTTGTTAAACATAAAATTACATTTTTAAATGAAACAAATTAAAACCCTATATTCAATGTAGGCTAACTATGCTATTTTGATATCTACAGTAATGGGATTACTGAAAAATGAAGTGTACACATGACATTAGGCATTATAGGAAAAGTTAAATGATCGCAGTAGATCATTACTATGTTCACAGTAGGGAATGTGTGTCTCCAGAACATTCTACACTTTCATACATTTGGTTCTGCTGCTTTCAAACTGTGAAAATTACTTTATTGAAATTTTCTGAAATGCATAACATTTTTCGTCTTGCACATTGAAGTAAAGTATCTGATAAATAGAATAATCAGAAAAAAATTGACAGATTAAACTTTTATCAGAGTAGTTATTATTTGAATCCTTAATAGTCTGTCACATACATGCGCTTGGTTCTAGGTTAGAAACTCCAAACCATAAACAAACCATAATTTTCAGTGAGACGCAAACAGTGAAATATCACAATAGTTATATTTCTTATTTAATTTTTTTGTATTTTTATTTAGCAATAATACTAATAATATTTTATAGCCATATTGATTACACTTACAAACAAGCACAGCAAAACTGGACTGCTTAATGGGATTGTCCCAGCTCAGGCTCATTCGAAAAACGTACCTGCGGCAACATTTTTGCAAAACGCAAAATATGTCGTGTCATGTACATTTCGCGACAATTTCAAAGTTAAATGTCCAGTGAGTGGCGCTAAAAGCGTGTTTAGTTTTTTTCCGGAACAGATGAACGTGATTATGGCAACGTTTTATTACGTTGGAGTTTCACTGCAGTTCTGAATTGAAATGTCCGCTAAAAGATCAATGCTCCATCACGTTTTAAAATAACATACACCTACACTAAACCCTAAACCTACCAGATAGTGTTAACAAAAGCAAATGCGATATAAAAATGTAATCGAAACCATGACATTTTAGCTTGTTTTTGAACTTTGAGCTCTCATATATCGTGACTCATCTTTCACGGGGTTCGTACCCGAAACATATGGAGCTGTTTAAGTGATGCAAACTCCAAAATATATTAGTTTACACATCATGCACTATGGCAAAAAGTGTGTTTTGATTATATAATTGTGCAAGGAGCCATGTGAAAATATGTCTTTATTAATCCATAATCTGCCTCTGTAATCATAATTGTGTGTGAAAATGATTAAAAGCTGTTTTACTGCCTCTAGTGTTTATTTCTTTTAGAAACTGCAGTGATATGTACGTATTGGTGCGTGTTTTGCAAACATTTTTCCACAGGAATTTTTTTTTCAATGAGCCTGTGTTGAATTGTCCCTTTATTAAAGGTGCTCTAAGCGATGTTGGGTGACGTCACTTCTTGTTGATGTTCGAAGTATTGTCAAACAAAACGGAGGCTAGCTCGACCCTCCCTCCTCCTCATCCCGTCCCCTCCCCCTCCCTTCTGTGCTTCCTGAAACAGTCTTGGAACCATTTTGAAAAACAAACTGGATTTCCCCCCCTGTCCATCAAAAACAGAGCCTCCTGAATGTGGGATTGAAGTTCTCGCCAGCCATATCAAAATTCTCAAGAATATACAACTTTAACGTTAGTCGTTGTTAGGACATCTCTCCTCTAGCAAACCCCCCCCCCCCCCCATGTACACGCGAACGAACCCCCCAACCCCCACCCCCAATTCATTCTTGTTGGTTATTGGCTGGAACACTGTTTGTTATGTTTTGTGGTCCAGGCTGGGCCAGTTTGTTTTTGTTGCCGTTTGTGGAGCCTGGGGTGTCTACAGAGACCGCGTTTTTTACAGTGTGTTTAGGGGACAGGCAGCTAGCGGATAGTGAGGAGATGTTTGCTGGATGTGTCAAAAAATGTTTTGGCCTAAAAAACGTGTGACATCGCTTAGAGCACCTTTAAGTGTGTTTTAAGCTTCTAAAAAAAAAAAAAAAAAAATTCTGCTGAATGATAACCTTCTGCTATATTTCTCCCCTCTACAGAGCGCCGGCGGAATTGTGCCTTGACTCCTCTAGCCACCAGTCAACAGCACAACCAGGGCATTCTCTCTCCGGCTCACTTACGCCGTCTCCGTTTACTCCTGGACCCGACCCTGGACCGCCACAGTTCGGAAGAGGAGCTGGAGCGCATCGCAGGAGCCCCGGGGGCCGAGGGGGGCCGGAAGTGGCACAGACATGGAGACATGAGCAGCGCCTCTAGTGACGAGGAGGTGAAGGACCTGTGTGGTCCGAACGAACCGTCGACCGGGGCCCGCTTGAGCGCCACCTCTCCCAGTCCTGTCCTTTTCAGCTCCTCTCCTCCTAGAGCGCTCAAGCCTTCACACACGCCGGCCCGCCTCCCTGTCCGGCCCATCATTCTCAGCCACTTTGAACAACCTTCCATGCCTTACTGGCGCCACCGGCCCAATTACACAGGAGAACCTGGTCGCCCCAGCCTAGACCTGGAGAAAATGCAGCAGGTAAGAGACACTCATTTTGACTCAACATCTGGCTAAGAACGAACTTGGGTGGTTTTGCAAGGGAGGACATCAGCATCTTTTGTTCTATCCAACAACTGTAGTCTTAACCCTATGTTTAACATTCCCTTAAAATCAGAGGGAAATATGATGGGTGGATAAGAATGTAGAAGAAACCCCTAACCCTTTGATCTAATTGATTGATATAGGGCTGTTGTTTCAGGACCAACTATTATAGACATCCAGGAAAGCATTATTAGCAAAATCACAGTCAACAAGAGCATGCTTTTTCTAAATAGTGTGTAGTAGTTAATAGCTAAAACCCGGATTTTTTCTCAGAAACATCGCAATTCGATTGTTCCCCCCAAATCGTACAGCTCTATTTATCAGTGTCAGCACTCCTTAAGTAATTAACCTTTTTTTGGTCTTTCTTCTTTGAATTTTCGTTTTTTATCATTGTCTTCTGCTTTTTTAAAAGCCATTGTGTCCATGATCAGATGCACCATTGTATCACTGTATCAACGCAGTCCTTTTATTACTCACAGCAATTTATACAGTGGCACAAAAAAATATTTTGAAACTTAAATAACACTTAAAAAAGTGTGAATATCACTGCACTAGAAATGAAATATTAGATCAAGTGGAATTTACTTGTGCGTGCTCACTTATCAAGCAAAACATTCACAAAAGTTTAGGTTTTAAATGACAAAACAATGGATATTGTTCAATTAGGGCAAAAGTATATGGAAACTTTCTGGTTCTCAAAACGTACGGGAAACTGTGGTTACTTTGCTAGGGCACCTGTGTAAACTTGAGGGGAACTGAACTGACTTTATATATCCAGCAAAAAACCTTAGTCTCTGAAAAGTAAAGTTACTATTTCCCCCCCCTAAAGAACCTCTTGAATACATTCTGGTGTAAAATCTCTTCGTTCCAGACCAACAGTCCTTGTCAACTCAATGGCTGAATTTGAAAACAATGCAAGACAAATGCACAAAACTACACTTACTCAGACAAGTCCATGTGCTCCGGGGCTTTGTGCCCGCCACCTCCAGAGAGAAAGAGAGGATGACAGATGTCGGCCCCCCTCCCTCGCTCTGAACAAAAGCCTGATAGAGTGAATCTGTGAGTGAATGAAACGGCAAAGTGGGAAAAAAAGTAGTTTTCAACCTAGTAGTTTTGTCTTCAGGTGTTCAAATAAACTGGCCAGATTGTGCCAGGTTAAAACAAAGGACATGTGGGGATGTAAAGAGCAAAAAGACGAGTACAGAGAGAGAAGAGGGCTGTGAGGACCATATGACTCTTGGAGTGCACTGTGTGTGCGCTCGGTCAAGTGGAATGGGAGGTGTTGATGGAAAAACAAAATGTGGGAGACTACTCAAGTTAACTGCTAAAAGCTCATTTTGCTTCATCTCTTTTAAAGTGCCCCTATATGCTATTTTAAAGGTTCCTATTTTATTTTGGAGGTCTCCTACAATAGTTTACATGCATCCAAGGTAAAAAAAATAAATAAACACTTCAATTTTCTCATAATATACATTGCACATCACCTCAGTTCTCAGAGTCTGAAACCGGTTCTTTCGAAGATTCAGTCTCTCTAGACCCCTCTTTTCCGTGAGCCTGCTCTGCTCTGATTGGTCAGACGGGCCAGTCTGTTTTGATTGGTCTACCGCTTACAGCGTGTCTCGGTAACTAAACGACCATTACCATATCTGAATTTCGGCTCCAGAGGCTTCCTCAGCGAATGACACACAATGATACAAACAGTAACGATGGCGTTGTTTTTTCTGTATCAATTCCAGAGCGAGTCCTCATGCTTTTGAAGCACATGCAAAGTAGATGAAAACAGCATTTTCTCAACTTGAATACAATACATTGTTACGTAGGTTTGTAACAATATGTGAGACTGGAATTGCTGACGACTCGTTACAGTATTCTTATAGTAGACAATAAAGTTATTTATCGTGTACTTTGATCTTTAAAACTTTGCCAGACGTTTTACATTCACATTACACACTGCATGAAAGGTAATATTCGAAAAGCACTTTAAATCAAACGTACACAAATTAATAAGTCATCATTATTGCCTTTAGTACAGCCTCACTCTACTGTGTATCACACATTTAATTATATACGGCAGCTGTTATGTTAATATGTTGAGCCACTTTTGGGCGACAGTCGTGTTAGTTTTTCATTATTAATCCTTACCAACTAATCCATTCCTGCACATATGCAGTTGCTTAAATCTCAAACGCGGGGGTCCAGCCATTGTTCAAGCGAAATGAATGGTCTGTCTGACAGATGTCTAAATGCTGCCCTCCATGGTTGAGTGAGCTTGACAAACATTATCTCCTTTTTTGGGAACTTTGAAATGAGGCCGAGCTCGTTTCAGACTTCACCCGGGCTTTAACCATGGCTGCCTTCCAGTCACGCAGATCTGGACAAATTTGACAATTCCTGGGTTGTTTTGTTTTTTTACTGGGAGTTTCCCTTGTAGAACAAAGAGGCTGCTTGAAATGTGCATTAATCTGTCATTGCCTATAGATTTTTGCCATGAATTTATTATAATATATAAACTTTGAAGCGGATTGTTTTTACTGTAATGAATAACCCTGTTTTTAATGCTCTCTAAGTTAAAGGGTTAATTCTGTCGTCATTTATGCCGTGTTCTCATAGACACATGACGTGTAGGTATGTTATTCATTTATTTTTGAGAAAACAAAGATGTTTTGCAGCATGTTTGTGCTTCTCTTTTTGATGCATAGAAAGTGAATGAAATTCAAAGTTCAAGATGTTTAGTGATTAATGACTTCAAGATATGTACCAGTCTTAATTTTTCATGGCCAATTCCAATTGCAGATTTTTAAAAGAGATTTTTTTTATTTAATTTTTACAAGTAAATGGACAGATTCCGATACCGGTTGTCGATTTTTTTTTTCTCCATTTAGCAAATGTATTTGTTGTTTATTTGATCTACTACAGGCCAAACTGGCCTTAAACAAACAAACCAAAAATATCTAGCCTATGGCCATTTGAAATTATAATATAATTATTAGATTGCATAATTTCAATATTTAAAGTCTGACTTTAGCTTTGTGAAATTGCTACATAAAACATTCCTGCACAAAACAAAAACAGCAGACAGACTGAATGAAAATGCAAACTCTGTCTGTGACAGTAGGTGGCGTTTATGAAATGGTTAGCAGCTCTGCGCTTATTAAACACTACTTTATACGGAGGTAAGAGGAAAAGAAAATGCCATCAAAACTTTAATGAAGACAGTCAGAGATACAGTACATTCATAAAAATCCACACAAATTATATTTTTGGGAAATGATTGCAATGCAATTTGTGTGCAAGTCCAGAACAGAGATCGGCCAAAATAAAACCAAAAACATGTGTTTGGAGCAAAAACCATCCGGTTCCGATCGATGGCCGGGTGACTGGTGCATCTCTAGTTAAAGACTAATATATGGAATAATATACTAATAAATTCGGTGCATGAACTGCGCGTTTGTCAGTTTTAGTGCTTCACAGTCTCGGTCCCTGTGCATTCTGCTAAACATCTTTTTTATTCCATACAGTATTTTAATTTTCAGTTTTAATTATGGTCAAATTATTCCTTTATCATTGCCTGTAGTTTTTTAAAATCATAAATGTATTGCAATCTTTAAGGAGAACTGATTGTTTTACTGTAATGAACCGCTTAGACTTTGTCCTGAAAAGAATCCGAGTTAACCTCTGCTATTGAGTCACGCTGCCTCAGTTTAGCACTAACAGTAGAGTTCTGGGTAAGGAAACCAAACAGAGTTCCTCGTTTGTCCTGAAAGGGCGGCCCACAGGATGTTTTGCTCTGTTACATAAAAGACTGATTAGTTTTGGTAGCCACAGTGGCCCAGAGCTTCCAGGGATCTTCCAGAACAGCTCAAGGGCAAAAAAGCAGTAAATGTTTACACTGACAATATGGAAACTCGTTCCTCAGTGTGTGTGTGTGTGTGTGTGTGTGTGTGTGTGTGTGTGTGTGTGTGTGTGTTGCAGCTGGTGTGTGGAGTTTGGCTGTGCTTAGACTTAAGGAAGGTCTATGTCATTCCTTTTAACCATATTTTCTCCTTTCTGCCCTTTGCTTCAGAAAATGCTTCTAAAAAAGAACTGCGGTGGGAAAACAAGGACTATCAAGATTCGGGTGAGTGTTTCAAAAGAAAACAAACAAAGTGTTGTTTTTTTTCATACAGTGGCCCAAAAAAACAAAACAAAAGAATTCAGACACTTACAGAACATGTTAACTCTTTCCCCGCCATTGACGGAACTTTCCGGCAATCCGTGTTTTCACTGTTGTATGGTAGGGGGCGCTAATACACATCTTCTGAAAGAGTACAGCATCTTCTGATCAAAACACAGGTGAAAGAGAAGCAGAAACAAGCGATAGAGGCATTGCTTATGTAAAATAACACAATCATCACACATTACAGCATATAAATACAAACTGCCAAATGTTACTGAATGAAATATCGACCCAGGACGAGCTATAGGACTGTGAAGCTTTGGGGGTGTTGATGGACACATTAACTATATTAATGCTTTCCCTGCCAGATATATATATATAATATATACAGTATATATTATAGTTTTACTATATCATAGCGTTAATATAGTTAATGTGTTGAACTCGTCTAGAAAATAAAATGGTTTGATTTTTTGTTATCTAATCCAATGACAATCAACCTTAAGTATCTAAATACTTTTTGGGGTCACTGTTTACACAATTTGTTAGCGAGCTGAAGAATTGTTTCTTTGCTGGCATTGTTCAAATAGTTAATTTTCTGCAAATAGTAAATCATTTGGACATGTTTTTGTAATTCTGGTCTTGGATCAGGTCAATACAGTAGCATGAATGCTTTGAATGCGAGTGTTTGGATTGGTTTCTAAAAGCCTGACCCGTGAGCACGGTGCGCTGGAGCTGGGCCGAAACGCACCCGCTGACCCTCATAGCCATGGCCCTGGACCCCGGCTGTGTGTTTGGCACTCCTCACACTGGTCCAGAAGGCCCGAGCTGAACGATGCCAGTGTGTGACGTCATCATGAGCTCGGCAGCTTTTGGACTGCAGAACAGTGACTCCCGCTTGCATGGCACAGGAACTGGAACACTCATGGGAAACACTGGCTGCAGACCAGCCCGCTGGAGTCAGAGAGAGGAATTACAAACACAATCTGTCTCATCTCGCAGGGGCCCCTTTCCAGAAAAACTACCATTGCATTCTTTGCTTCGGTAACATTTAACCCTGTAAAGGTCATAAAAATAATATCAAATGAGTAGTTCTTATTATGATTGATAGTCTGAATTATTATTATTTTTTTTTTTAAAGGAACACGCAGACTTTTTGGGACTTTAGCTTATTCACCATATCCCCTAGAGTTAGATAAGCCCATACATACCCTTCTCATCTCCGTGCGTGCCGTAACTCTGTCTGACGCACCCACCGCTAGCCTAGCTTAGCACAAAGACTGGAGGTAAACGGCTCCAGCTAGCATACTGCTCCCAATAAGTGACAAAATAATGCCAACATTTTCCTATTTACATGTTGTGATTTGTATTAGAGCCCGACCGATATGGATTTTTGGGCGCCGATGCCGATACCGATAAAAAAAGCCAGATACCGATATATCGGCCGATATTATTTATGTGTATATTATAATACAGTAGCAATATTATTTATGTGTATTATAGTACAGTAAGTTTGGACACACTTTACAATGCATTTTAAAAAGAAACTTGTTTCTTGTATTGTCACAACAGAACAGAGGAACATCAAAATATATTAAAGTTCTGATAAATAAAATGTATAAAAATACAAACTTAAGATTTTTTTTTAAGACTAAACGTTTAGTCCTTTGAACAAAAACAACAATTTCACATTCAAATTGACAACAAATTCAAATTGTCATAATTTACTCTCTCAAGTTGTTTTTTTCTTCTGTTGAAAATAAGTTATTTGGATGAATGTGGGTAACCAAACAGTTGATGTACCCCAGTGACTTCCATAGTATATTTTTCTCCTTTGGAAGTCAATGGGGACCAGCTACTGTTTGGTTACCCACATTCTTCAAACTATTAATATTAGAAAAATATTAGAAGGAAATTAATACAGTTGGAATAACATTAGAGTGCCTGTAAATAATGAGATCATTTTTATTATTGGGTGAACTATCCCTTTAAGGACAAGCGGCAATGTGTTTACAATTGCTACTGTCTCTTTAAGAGCTGAGCACGACACGTCTAATGTACACGCATTTGACAAGCGGACAACCGACATTGTTTATGTAAATCTTGTGTGTATTTAACAGTATTAGCACAATAATACTCGAAAGATAACTTAGTCCAGTATCCAGGCGCTGGTACTAGAAAGTTTCTAGTACCAGCGCCTGGATACTGGACTAAGTTAGAAAGGCTTTTAGTGCATGTGAGCTTCACATGTACGCGCTGAGAAACGCACACGTTAGAACAGCGCATCAGCATTTAAAATTAAATGTTTAACCGACAAAGCATTAAAGCACATGCACATTATGAACTTTTGTGAACTGCAGTGTTAACATTTTATGTGAATAAAGCCTACGTCGCGTTGTTCCGCTTCACTCTCGGCTTATTTAACCGCAGCAAAACTGGACATGAGTCACGAATTTTGTCATCCTTATTTGAGTTAAGAGAACTGATAGGGATGTTCTTTTAATTGTTATTCAAACAATGTATGTCTCGTGAGTCGTGACCAACTCACCATGAACACACTTCACCGCTGATCTCACTCGCGGTTCTCTCTGCCCGACTCTGGCTGGATCAACAGGTTGCTGAATGTGTGGCGCGTTATACACGAGTGTTGCCAACAGGGACGGTGTAGAGTGCCCTCTGGTGGACAAACTATACAATTGCAACACTCATAACATGGTTGAAGGGTGTTTCGTCCGTTTTTATTTTATTTTTGAAATATTAATTTATCGGCCGTTATAAATGCCGATACCGATAGTTTTGAAAATGCCTAATATCGGCCGATAATATCGGCCTGCCGATATATCGGTCGGGCTCTAATTTGTATAGTCACAGCGTGTACAAATAACAAGGTCACATGAGACACAGCCATCTTCTAACCGTATACATACTGGGAACTATATTCTCAGAAGGCGAAGCACTGCTACTTGGGCGGAGTGATTAGCTCACAGCACCTATACAATGGTGACTTATACAAATCACAACATGTCAATAGGAAAATATTGGCGTTATTTTGTCACTTATTGGGAGCAGTATGCTAGCTGGAGCCATTTACCTCCAGTCTTTGTGCTAAGCTAGGCTAACGGTGGGTGCGTCAGACAGAGATACGGCACTCACGGAGATGAGAAGGGTATGTATGGACTTATCTAACTCTGGGGGATACGGTGAATAAGCTAAAGTCCCCAAAAGTCGCCGTGTTCCTTTAATGGAACAGTTTAATGAACCTTTAGACAAACTATTAAAAAAAGCTAAAGAAAAAAAGTCATATTTGACTTTTGATAAAAATCATATTTGACACATCAGAATTTTATGGCTCATATATTATATAGTGAATATGGAGCTCATTCTTGAGGAGGAAAAATAGAGCCCCAAACTGAGCAAAAATATGCAATATGGTACAGTTGCTGATATTTATATGGCCAAAAAGTTACATGAAATTCTGATAGCTTGATGTAAATCAATCAAATATTTACATAAAGTGCTTGTAAATATCAGTTGTCACTCTACATCTTCCAATAATACAGTATGTCTTAGTAAGATGATATTTAAAAGCTTCGTTTTATGATAAAAGCTCTGTACTTGTAATTGTTTTAAATGCGTTACAATATGTACAAATAAACATTCCTCAAAAGCAGGATGTATCATATTTGATACTTACATTTGAACATTTCTCTAAAATTATGAATGGATAATCAAGTAAACCTAAGTTGCTTCAGTCCAGTAAGTGTTCATCATGAAATATTACTAACGATATCAAAGTTATTCTTATCTTTACTTTATAAAAATCAGTGACGATTTCACAACAAAAAATGGGGATTTTTTTAAATTATACCATGTTTTAGGCAATGTTTTGATCATATTGATTATTTAGAGGCCTTTGAATTTTGTGTATCAAATATGACACCGTATGCTTTATAGGGTTAATACCACAGTATATGAATATGATAATCAAGCAGCACAATGACCATCTGACACCAATGGACAAAAAAATCCCATTTATTTACATTAAAAGAGGGACCTAAACCATATAAGGGGCTTTCACACCGGAGGAACGTTTTCATAGTTCATATAACTACTGGTGGAAGTTCCCGCTTTTTAGCGTGTTCACACCTCAGGAACTGGGAATGATTTTAGTTACAGGAACACTTTAAAAATCAAATAAGCTCCTACTTCAGAGTAGAGTCTAACCCAACACAACAGGAACTACCAGAGATGCAATGTACGTTAATTGGCCAAACGCATGAAAATAGAAAATGTCTGTAACACTCCAATTCTCACTATCAACTAGTTGCTTATTAGCATGCATATTACTAGGATATTGGCTGTTTATTAGTACTTATAAAGCACATATTAATGCCTTATTCTGCATGACCATAACCTTCATCCCCTTAATCCTACCCAATACCTAAATTTAACTACCGTAATAACTATTTTAAGCAGTAATTAGGTGTTTATTGAGGCAAAAATCATAGTTAATAGTGAGAATTGGATCCTAAGCTGAAGTGACCAAAATGTCCAATATATGGAGTCTCCAAATTTTCAGTGCTGAAATGTTATGATAAAAAATAAAAATAAAAAAACCCTTCTCTTAGCTTCCAGAAATGCAGGTTTTCCTCTTGTAGACTGCAAAAGAATTGATGTGTATAGTCTTTTCTCTCCAATGAACATCCAGAAACCTCCATTTCATCTGCAGGAGATTGGATGACCATTTTATTAGATTAATGGAAAGAGGTGAGGAGAGGAGCAAGGGATGAAAAGGGAGAGGGAGAGGGAGAAGGAAGTGTGTGTGTGTGTTAGGATGAAGTCATTTTCCATTTATAGAGTGCCGGCTGTTGTAGGATCTACAGTCAGAGAGAAAGATGTTCTTCGTTTCACTCCTCCGCCTTGTTGTCGTTTTCAACTTCCTTTCTCTCTTCCCACTCTCTCTTTGCTTTCCCACTTTCCTTTACCTTTTGTCCTTGATCGTTGACTCATATTTTATTTTTATTTTTAACATATTTTTAGAAAATATTGTCATATTTTATTACAGCCTGCACAAATCTAGTGAATGATATTTGAGTTATTTTGACATTTAACCGCATTTAATGCTACCTTAAGCTGACTGTTAAGCTGACTGCTAGTTTATGGTATTGTTGTTTTTGCTTGTGTAATTTTAAATATATTTTCTTCAACATTCCAAGCATACATCATACAGGCCTTTAGAATTGTGCATAAAACAAATTCATAAGGAAAATAACTGTAAATAATAAATCAGCTCCATAGCAGATTTCAGTGATCAAGAGCTTAAGGTCCAATGGCAAAGACGTACATCTGAGTGAACGAGACAGAGGGAAGTTAGCATAGAGAAGGGCATAAAAATTGGATTTAGACGCAGCCCTACTCAGATGATTTGGGACGCAGCTCTGGTATCGGCAACCTTACATGTGTTACTCGCTATATCATCATCTACAGGCGGGATGCATTCTCCCAAACAGACAAATAGACCAGAAAATCTTATACAAAACCGATTGTTTCAAAGCAGCTCTTAAGAAGACAATAGTGTCATTATTCAGCTCAATGTAGATTTAATTAATTTCAATAAGTGTTGATTTTGCAAAGAATGGTTACAATATCCAGTTTTGTTCGGTGCATTTAAATCAATACTATTACTGAATATTCCTTTTCTGTTAAACCCTTAAAGGGGTGGTATAATGCCCTTTTCACAAGATGTAAAATAAGTCTCTGATGTTCACAGAGTGTGTATGTGAAGTTTTAGCTCAAAATACCCCACAGATATTTTTATATAGCATGTTAAAATTGTCAATTTTTGAGGATGAGCAAAAACGCACCGTTTTTGTTTCTGTCCCTTTAAATGCAAATGAGCTGCTGCTCCCGGCACAGGGGGCGGAGCTTCAACAGCTTGCACTCACATACACATGCACTGAAAATTTCAAAAACTTTTAGCCTTTTATGTTCAAACCGGAGTCAGACAAAGATGGAGAGACTCAAGAAGAAGTGACAACTTGTAGAAGCAACAGGACATTTCTGAATGGTTAGTTGGTGAATTTATGCCAACTAGTTATCTTCTTGTCATTAATTAGCATATTCTGTAATGATAATCTATAAATCGTGTTCAGGGGGCGGGGTTTATGTAAATTGTAGGGTTGGTGATGTCACTAACTCGGGAGGAATGTGGTGTAGTCTCTACCAGCTGTTTGTTGTAGTCCTTAAAAAGCGATTTCTTTAAAAGCAAATATCTCCCTTTGCTCTGAACTTTGAGCGTCGTAACTTTGCAGTTGTTTTTTATGCTCAAACAGCAACATTACACACTAAAACATTACTCATTAAAGTGAAATCATAATCAACCACCCCTTTAAGCCATACTTTTTAGTTTAGAGTTTCTCATGTATTTCAGAGTAAAATCGTTTTTCTTTTGGTTTTCCCTGCTTCTCCCATTCCCTCTGGACTTCTGCTCATGTATGTGGTGGTTGGGCCCCTGGTATTATCTCCGGGCCCCGTCTCTGCTGGCCACGCTCCAGGTAAAGCTAGAGATGGAGTGGGAAGCGGCTATCAGGGGGCCAGTTAGGGAAGAGAGAAAATCATCATGGGGGTTTGAGGTCTGGGACGAGACCGGAGAGAATGAGGGCTCAGAAACAAGAAAGAAATGAAACCAAAGAAGGAGGGAGGGGAAAAAAAGAAAATCATTGGTGGATGAAGGCAGAGAAGACAAACGGTCTCATCGCCTAGATGGTCCAAACTTGTTGACAAGACAGATGTTAGGGGTTGAGGGGTTAATTCATTCCCATGTATAAGCAGTATGGTGTGTAGTGTAATGTTTTAAAAGCATTATGTACTCGTAAAATGTACCAGGAAACAAAAGCCTGAGCTGTTTGTCATAATATAATTACTCTTCCTACGGTTGCAGGTATTTGTCGGTCTAAAGGCCTGTTGAACTCTTAAAAACTTACAATAAAGAATAGTACTTGATGGTTTGTCATTGGCTGTTAGGAATGCATGGATGAAACCAGTTTAAAATGATTAAACTCAGAACATTGTTTCCTGGAGGGAGATTCATGGAAAACAGCTGCTTGTAGAAAGTAAATGGGATCATGTAACATCCAATGAAACCCTGAGGCCTACTCTTTTTTATTTTGATGAAGTGTTGATCTGGCCCCTTGATGGATTTGAAAACCTCAAATAGAGTGGCTATTTGACAGGAAAAGAGCTTAACCTTGTGGTATCTGCATGTATATCTTTTTGAGTTGTGCTTTTTAAGCCAGGCTAGATTTAGCTGACCATATGTGAAACATATTAACTACTTCTTTCATTCCCCAGGACAGGAACCCCTCCTTTCTCTGGGGTTTTTGCTCACTTGGTTTTACTCAGGTTTTGTTTTAAAGATAATGTTGGTCATGTAAGCCAGCGATAACACACTAGAGGATTTTTTCGACAAAGTTCAGCATGTTTCCGTAGTGTATCTTGTGAACAACTTGCACATTTAAGCTAAAGTTGGATAGATTTTGACAGACAAAGATTGAAAGAAAATAGTCTTACGTTTACACGACACCCTTTTCAATTAAAAACTGTTCAATTATACAACAACAGCGTTTTGGGGGCCTGACAATTAAAATTTTTGAAAACGGGTTTCAAAGTGCAAGTTTTTGAAAATGATACCGTTATCGTTTCAGTGTAAACTACAAAAACGCGGATTTGTGAAAATGGTGACATCATGCGCATGCGTATCGTGTTACAAAGCGACATCGCCAACTACTGGCCTGGCATGAATAATACAGCGTTTTTAGTTGTTTTCCGCAGGTCCGTGTGAACGGGGATCGTTTTGATAACACTGTCTGTACGTGAAACGCAAAACGAAATGTGCATTTCATTTTTTTAGTACATTGTTGTTGTGTAAACGTATCCTTAGTTACTTACTGATTTGCTTAATATTAATCCGTTCTTTGGTTACTCTCTCCCAAGTGTCTGATTAGGCGAATTTAATCTTTTCATTTTAAATAGCTTTTAAATCCCAATACAGCATATTAAGATTGAAAAGAAAACAGTACAGAAGATCCAGAACTTCATCATCCTTGATTACAAAATAAATAAGGAAATAGGCATACGTTTATAAATATAAATACTAATGGTTTTTATTTATAAATCATATGCCACTGTTTAGAAAGAAATATTAATAATACAATAAATTATTAAATACCCCCAGAAGTCACTGGCATCTTTCTATTTTTTTTTTTTCTCCACTTGACTAGTAGTGTATTTCTTTAGTTTGTTTATTAAATAAGAGGCAATCTGGCACTTCAATCTATAGCTTCATTCATCCGGTGAAATCACAAAACACAATGCACACAAACGTGTCCCCGCTCTTGATATAAAATCACTGATGAACATCTTTGGACAAAAATTCTACCACCAGACCATTAGGATATAAGTAAGGAATAATTGACGACAGGCTGTTGAATTATTAGAAAAATAATGCACACCCGAGGTGGTAATGCAGTCACGACGCGAAGCGGAGTGGCCGTTCACCTCGGGTGTGCATTATTTTTCTAATAATTCAACGGCCTGAAGTCAATTATTCCACTTATACTACAGTTACCACACCTCGAAACATTGTTCAGATTATGTATTTCAAGACGTTTGTAAAGTTTTTGTCATTAAAATGCTCTTGTATGTAGGACTAATTTCTTACGCATCTAATCCAATGCCAATGCCAATGCATTGCTAATTCCAAAACGTCATTTTAAAGTTAGTAACGGAGGTTTGAGCCACTGATAGCAGACTTTAATGCTGGGGACACACGACTAGCTGACACATTCTCTCGCTGTTTTCATCGACTGCAGCAGATTTTAAACACCGACTTTGAACACAGACTGAACGCGCTGAACACGCGTTTGGGCATGATCAGTCATAAGTATCAAATTACATTCATAACCGGCCTTAAAGTGTGTCCCCGGCTTTATGCAGTTATTAATGCAGTTATTAGAGAGAGATGTTGCAAAAATGAGACAGAAAAGCATGTGCGTCAATATTATTATTTATTTATTAATTCAATTCGTTATAATTAATTTGTTCATTCTTTTTTATATTATTGACAGATGACAGTAGACTAGCTAAATAAATGAAACACAAAGCCATTTTAACAAGTAGGCCTATCAATAATTATTTATTTGTTATATATTATCTGCAATAAAAATCCTTGCTGCAGGACTATCCATTTATTTAGCCTATATTCAGTTTAATTTTCTATTGATTATAGATAGCCTAGGACTATATACTTTATTTATTAAAATTAAACTGCATGTTTCCATTGATTGTGAAGCTAGACATTGAAAATTGCAGATCAAGCGCATGGGGCTGCATGTTTTTTCTTGTTATGAATTGTATCCTATTTTCCGTTATTACCGTTAACTACGCGAAGTGATATGGAACTGTAATGCGGTCAAGACCTGCCTGGAACTACTTTAGCTGTGCGCTTCCCTGAAAATAATGCACACCTGGCTTAGAACGTTCTTCAAACAATCAGATTCAAGCATTCAACAGCCCTGTAGTATAACAAACAATAATCCAGACATATGTGTTTATTCTTTGATGTGAAGGATATTGGGATTAGCAGTATATTATAGTATAGTAGAATTAAGGATGAACTATCACATTAAAGGGCAGTATGTGATTTCTTAAAATTGTTGTTGAATATTGTTGATATTAGAACCCAAAACAAACACACCTCTCCCTTCATTGCTCCGCCCCCAAAATGCACAAACACGCAATGCAAGAGTGGATGTCTCTTTATCATAGCGAAAGCAAAGCAAGATCATGCTTAGCGAAAAATAAAGCGAAGATGAGGAACGAATGACAAGGAAGAACAAAAAATGAACATACTGTACACAAGAGTATATTAGTTTTGAGTGTCATTGTTTGTCTGGAGCTGACGTGCTGCTGTTGGCGACTGAAAACAATGTTACTCGCGTATGAAGCAGAAACAACACAACCTCAGCATCTGTTTCCAGGACTTCCCGCTTAGGTCTCTCCAGCGCTGGAAAGCTTTTCTAATATTAGCACGGGTCCTGATCATATAACCCTTCTTTTTCCCAGTGATATTCCTCTGACCTTTTCTTTTTTGTAATGTCTCTCAGCCATCTCTCTTTCTACAGTCTTTCTTCATATCTCACTCTCTCTCCTCCCCTATCATGAGGGGAGGAGAGAGAGTGAGATTTCTCTCACGCCCCCTACAGCTGATTGGCTACAAGTGTGTTGTACTTTCAACAGTGTTTCTCAGAAATAGCTTACTACACCTTTAAACATGAGTTCTGTGTCGTGTAAACTCTGAACCTCGAACGCGAACGGACAGAGGGGGACTTGAACTGACTCAAGCTGAATAATGACACTATTGCCTTCTGTAGAGCTGCTTGTAGCTGAATTGAACTTGTTTCATAATTGTTGAATTTTACAGTTATTGGAAAAAAAGTGCACCAGCACTAAACTGACCTGAGCTGAATAATGAAGCTGCTTTGAAATAATCTGTGTTGTATAAAATATATGTATAATTTTTCTCAGTGTGTTCCGCACCGTCGGCTGAAATTGGTCCTCGTCTGCTTTTTTTCGGGCCAATTCGATATGTTGAATCGGCGTCGGGCCGTCGGTGAAAGAGGGAACTCTGATTGGCTGTTCAGTTTAGTGAGCGAGTCAGTGCACGAGAATAATAGCAAAACAGCGAGCAAAGAAGTCAAAACGGTACAGATAGACGCTGTTCTAATGTTACGTCATCTTAGCTGAGTGTTCCTTGGCGAATATTTCAATATTAACTCGAGCGGAGTGGAATAAAGTATGTGTTTAGCAGGATTGATATTCAAAACGTTAAGCACACACTGCTTTGTTTACGGTGTGTGTATCTGCAACCTTGCAGCATCGGTTTCCCTTTTTAAATGACGAATAAAGACAAATATATCTTCAGAAATAGACAGTTGTCTCATTCACACGCAGGCGCAGAACACGCTTTCTATCTGACAGTCAGCAGTAGTGTGTTCAAGCGCAGCTTTTCCCCCCGACGCGAGGCGACAACACAGTCGGCTTTCATCAGCGCTAGTTCGTCGGCGTCGGCTTGGTGTGTTCCAACCAAACCCAGTTTCTTCCCACTTCATCTTTTTGTTTATGTATTTCCCTCACAGAACCTGAGTGGCGGCCGTCACGCACCCCGATACTCCTACGATCCATCCATCTTCGCTTTCCGGCCCCTGAGCAGCGCTCCTCCCTGCAGTCCCCTGATCCCCGCTGAGGAACCTCCGTGTGCGTGAGGGACACGACTGGACCTTTGCAGAGACGAAACATCACTTGTGGACCAAAAATTCCCAACATAAAGACAATGTATGTTTGCATTGCCTTTTATTTGGCAGGATATTAGTGTGAACAAAGGCCCCGTGATAAGGCCTGTGGACAAAACAGGAAATGTGATCAGGGCCAGAATGTATGAGAGGAATGAGGAGACGCAACCTTTCGCCTTTAGCCGTCTCATCCTCTCTATCTCTCAGGAAACCCACTTAGAACTTATTTTAATGACAAGGCCATGACCACTGCGCAATCTATAAAACCACAACCAAATGGTTTGGTTTCTGTGATGGGTTTAACAGGAGTGAGCAGCGGATTGTTGACAACGTCTGACGATTGTGTTGTGTTGAGACCACTGGGTTGAAGGTAACATGCAAGACAATTTATAAGGCAGTTGGTTGTTTAGACAGGGAAATGTAATGAGAGACAATCAGTTTGATGCCAGAATGGGCCTTAATTAATAAAACCGGTTTGTAATAAAATAAAGCTTTTCGCTCTATAATAACCAGGGTAAACCGGAAAACAATCAGATATAATGACAGCACAGGCTAAACATTCCAAGTCATTGTTCAGCTTCAGTGTGTCAGTAATCACAATACTGATTATCTGATGTGTATTCCAAAGTAATTACATCTTAAGTGAAGAACGGGGGGAGGGGAAACAACACAACGCTATACTAGAGTCTTTTAACATCATATATTAAACATGCGCCTTACTATGTAGCATACTCTTTACTATGTACCTAAATACAATGACTTTTACCATCAATATCTAGTTTATGAATGTTTTGACACTGTTTGAACACACACCAGGGATTGAATCATAGCCCTTATCACACAGTTGTTGTTCAGAATAAAATACTAGCGTGCTGCATACTGCAAAGTACACACTGTATACTGTTTACTATAAAAAAAAGGATAAAAGAGAAAAGAATGTGAAACAGGATACATTATATTTGCAATAAATGTTTCAAAAGGTATGTTGTTTATTTTGGAATGTTTGTTCGCATTAATTCATTTCTAAAAAAACAAAACAAAATGTCTTCTAGTTCATTAATGAAACTTGAAAGGAAAGGTCAAGTTGAACAGTGTACTGTGGGATATACAGTAGTATTCTCCAGAAATACAACATACTGTAGAAATAGTAACATGAGTATGCTAGTGTGCTATTCCGAGCATTGCCTATGTGTTATTCTTCTGATGTGTAGAAAATTGCATAAATATGGACAACATGAATCCTATCCATGCAGTATATTTCAGAAACAATCCATCTGAGGATTTTGACAGTGGATGTGACGTACTTAGCAGCAAACTTTAATACTTTTTTCCTGAATGTAAACTGCAGTTGTAACCCGTGTAAGGGTCAATAAGCTAGGCCAACCGGTGGGTGATCAACAAGGACAATTATTCATAGTTGTTGCATAAGTTTCACCTAGGTGTTATGTGTATCTATATGAAACAAATACAATATTTTTTAAATTACAGCTATATGGACATATAGTACAGTACATGCTTGCAACGTGAAAAGTTGTCCTTTTCTGTCTCTATGCCTCAAATGAGGCGAATAAATGTTTCTTCCCAGTTTGTGTCTTGTTAATTCACTTCAGATGCTTTTTCTTATTGCAAAGTATGTTTGGTGAAGCTCTTAAAGGCATGTCTAGAACAGATGTTGCCACTTTTCTGGGGTAATTAACCCAACCTATGCCCCCGGTGTTCCCCAGAGGAGTTGAGGCAGTTGTTGACATATCCTTAGGAGCTTTTTTAGGTTCTAGGATACCACACTACACAGACCTCAAGGCCGGGGTTCCCAAACCTTTTTGTCAGCCAAACGATGTAAAATATTTACTTGAAGTACCCCATGCTTTTACATTGTAAAAATAAAAAATCCATCTATTGCAGCTTTTTAAGTATAATCAAATACAAGTAATTTCAATGTAAATTATATTAAACTGACTTCGCAGCCTATGATTTGATAATCGCACTAATCTATACCACGATTTCAGTTTTATTTTGCAGCCTTTTTTTATTAATTTTTTATTACTTTTGATTTAAAGGTACACTAACTTTTTTTGTTCAAAATTAACTATTTAAATAATGATTCAATAGATCATCAATCGTGTTTTTGTTTTCCCCTGATTCACTATGGTAAGCCTATTATGATCTGTCGGGATGGTTCCCTTGTGTGTCACTCTACCTTGTGTGTCTTGTCATATCCGTAAATAGAGAACATTTTGTTAAAAGGTTAGTTGTCACAACGAGTGAAGAAAGTTTGATATGGATCAGCTAATTCACATCATGCGTTTAAAACAAGCTGCCGAACAGAGGAGAGTCAGAACAGTGACAGAGCTCGTAATAAAACAAGAATCAACATTTGATTGGCTTTTCAGAGATGGCAAGAACTGACGGATTTAACGTCATAAATTAAAAAATATCAGTGTTTTCAATTTGTCAAAACAACAGCATAACATATTGCACTTGCATGCTCAGATGACATCATTTTTCGATTTCCATGGCTGTGACCGAAATCGCCCCCTATACCCGTAAATAGGGCCGTGTGAAACCATAGTGGACGTTATCGTGTTCACTCCTTCAAGTGGACTATATTAGTGGAGTAACGTAGGACATAGTGAATGAGGTTACAGGGGGCAATTTCAAACACAGCTCACGTGTTCACAAGTGCTGCCAACCATATTCACACAGAGCCGAAGGTGTTTGTGTGTAGTTTGTGTCATTTTTTTTTGCTGTGTTTGCATGTGTGTCGGGCGATAAGCAAGTCTGTCAACATTGCAGGTTCCTTATCCACCATAAAGAAGCATTCTCATTTCAGCGTGGGCAGATTCCACAGGCCTATCCGTGCCAGATCCCAAACAGAGCAATGAGCTGTGTGTTTGTGTACAGGGAACCGGAGAGTGACGTCAGTGCTCGGCTATGATGAGGGGCTGAAGGAAGTGAGCCAGGAATCGAGACATCAAGATGGGTGTGTGCGGCCTGATCAGAAGATACTCTACAATAATATACGTCTGATGCCTATCAAATCCAGTTTCCTGTAGGATAAGCAGTATGTACACACTGAGTTTAGAATCTGGAATGCATTCAGTTGATTAGCAATTTGTGAAACCTTGTGCAAAGTGGTCTAGGAGTCAAAATTAAATAGTGTATGGCACCATCATGAGGGATAATGCAGGGATAAACATTAAAAGACTACAATCTTTTAACATCTTTAAATAAAGTGTGATAAAATTGCTTACAACATATATCGCTGAGGGGCAGACAATGATATAAGCAGCATGCCCTAAGGAAATGTATTGTTTTGTATTTTATTTTGTATTTGTGTGCACTTACATGCAATCTTTCAACTCATGTCATGACCAAGCTGGTTTAACCTGGTAAATTTGGCATGATATCTGCACAAGCTTATGTGACGTGACTCTCCACAAAACACTGTTAACATGGTGCAACTCCACCTACAGAATTACAGTGATAACTGGAAGTAAGTCTGGTTCACCATTGTCTGATTAAGCCAGATAAAGTTATGAAGAACTCCTGCGGTGTGGTGCTAATGCTTTTGATGCGACTGACCCGAGGTTGAATCTACTGTACCTTTTTCCAAACTCATTCTTTTCCCGTTTCCCATCGCATATCAGCTAGGAGAAAATATACAAAAAGTGGATTTTGCAGTGGGACTAAAGTGTAGGGTTAGGACAATAAAACACCATCCGTTTAAGATTTTAAAACATATATATTCACTGTCTGTAATAGAAGTAATAGATCATATACTGGCCTACTGAATATTTTATTACATACTGTTTTATAATAATATTACACTACACAGGAGGTGCAAACAGTATCTGTCAATATTTGTACTACATATAAATAGCATCTACTATTTAAAATACTGCCATTTTCACGTAGTGTACATAGCATCCATCGCTCACTTAGTGCAAATAGCCGCTGGCTATTTAATTTTATTGTGGTAACAATATTGTTAATATAACAATAAATAAACTTTTATTGAACCTTTAACATTACTTTAAAAGATTATCAATAATATTGTAAAAATGTGAACAGAAACAGTTCATCAAAGTATTTTCCAGTGAGTGTAACCAGAGACATGCCTGAACATGCCCTGTGAAGTCTGGCATATGAACAAATAAACAGAAACAGTTTAGTGAACCTTTCGACGATCTAAAAAAAAAAAAAAATGTTGAGTATCATATTTGATACATCAGGCTTTTATGGCTTATATATGATATAAGAATGAGAATATGGAGCTCACACTCGAGGAGAGAAAAAATATATATATTTTAATATATGGCCAAAAAGTAAAATGAAATTCTGATATCATGTGATGTAAATCAATGAGATCTTATAGACTACTTAGATAAAATGCACAAATAAACAAAAGATGTATCAACTTTGATACTCACATTTGAACATGATTTTTCTAAAAACATCTGTATGGATAATCAAGTAAACGTAAGTTGCGTCCGTCCAGTAAGTGTTCATCTTGAAATATGACTAACAATCAGGGCTTGACAATAAATGCGAATGAGATTCAGCATTTTCACTCCTATTAGCTACTTTGGCGAGTTGGAATTTAAATATATTTCTCGATTGTAGTTCTTTAAAAATGCATCTGAAATAATAAACTAAGTGCAATTTAGTGTTGTCAAAAATATTGATTTATTCGATACATATTGAAATATCTGAAACGCTTCTGATACTCATTTTCTGCAGAATAGATATACGATACCTCTCATCTCTCCGTCAATTTTACTCATTCTCGCAGATTTTGTGCTCAAACACCCAAAGTGCGGCACATAAAGCCACCTCTCAGTATTAAGCTCTTTTTTTACTGATTATTGCGCTTAAACATTCAAATACACTCAAAATAATGTCAAAATGCCCGTCTTGGCGAGTATTCATGTAAACACAGTCAGTTATGTTTTGTGAACGTAAACAGTTCAAAATGAAAACGGTGTGATGGATCAGTGTGTCAGGTTTTAAAGTGACAGCAGCCTAATATATCTGCAGCCAAATTATAAGATATTATTAAAAATACATATATGGCAGTTTTCCCCCATGGTATTGCTGTCAAAATTGTGGCCAGTGAAAATGCTGAGTGGCTAGTAACTTTGGAAAACCACTCGCCACAGAGGCTGCGGAGCAAAAAAAGTTAAAGTCAAGCCCTGTATACCATGTGTTTAGAATCATACTAAAAGGCCTTTTACTTGATAAAAATGTATAAACTATCAATCAGATTACAGAAGGCATGTAGCAGATTGTGTACAATTGGTCATTCAGAAAAGTTGATCATGATGATCATTTACTGGATGTATTTGATTACAACTTTATGACCCAAACATTCAACACACGCCCCCATGTTGGCGAGACACAGGAAAAAATTGTTTATTTTACAAAATATACATAACAAAATACACATATTGTATGCGACTAATCATGCTCTCCAAACAATGGAGAACTCAAGAGCATTAAAAGAGTTGGATAAACAGAGGGAGAGACCAGCGCGTAATAGCGAACGTGGGGGGCCTAATCCTTCCTTGGACACGCCAACACGTCACCAACACTGAGTCACTCTTCATTAATATCAAGAGAAGCGAATACACACACACACAAATAATGTACACAGAGCTCACACACATAGACTGATTCATTAACAGCTTGCTCCCAATCCTAGATTGCCAAGCAAGTGTCCAGATGGCTGGTAAAGCCGGCTCTCTCTCAACAGGACCGCATCCAACAGGAGCGCTCGCTCGCTCGCCATACGGAGCCGAAACTGAGGAGGGAGTCCGCCGTTACTCAGAGAGTGACCCAGAACAGCGGATCGAGTGTTTACAGAGCCCGCTTAAGGCTGGTGAAATGATCCCAGGACAGCAAACCGTGGAGAGAGATTTGTCAACAACAGCAGTGCTTAAACATAAGTGACTGGCATGATGCATCTGAAGCAAATGCAATGTCAAAACCAATATATTCCAACTGGTAAAGCAGAAAACCGATTAATTTTTCCACTAAAATAGTTGATTATGCTAGTGTGGAGAATAACCATTGAGTAAGTACCTATGAAAACAATCCTGCAAACAGATCCTTCCCCAAACCTTAAGCAGTCTCCACTTCAAAACTATACTTGGCAACTTGGCCCCAAACCACGTGTGGAAAACGATTGCATTTTAATGAAAACTGGGCGAAGGGAAGTGAAAATCAGTCACAAGACTAAGCTGTTTCCATTACCAAGTGCTAGAAACATCTCAGTGCTACTTGAGTCACAATGTTCCTTGTTTGCAGATGAAGTATAAAGTTGGGAAAAAGGACACAGAGAGAAAATGATCGATCTGCGCACTCCCAAAGACTAAGATGAACGGTTGGGCTGATTCCATTTCAGTGAGGAAGCCTTCACTTTCTGTATTTAGTATCCGTACTTGTCGTTAAGATGTGTCCGACCGTCACCAGACTGACCTGTTCAAAACACACACACACACACACACACACACACACACACACACACACACACACACACACACACACACACACACACACACACACACACACACACACACACACACACACACACACACACACACACACACACACACACACACACACAAAATCATATCTTAGTTTCACCCGCTTAAATGTCTAGTCAAAGAAATGCAATGCATTTAACTTACATAATTTAAAGCAAACTAATGTAGGACAGGACTTTATTTGGTTTACAATAAGGCTATTTTGTTAACATGTGTTTCCTGTATACTAGTTAACATTATCTAACAATTAAAATAGCATTCGTTAATCTTAGTTGATGTTCATTTTAACATTTACTATAAATAATATTATTTAATGGACCTGATCTAACATGAACTAACAATGAACAGCTGTATTTTTTATTAACTAAGATGATCAAAGATGAATAAATGCTGTACAAAAATGTATAGCTCATTATTAGTTAAATGTTAGTTAATTCATTAACTAATGAACCTTATATTGTAAAGTGTTACCCTTATTTCTATCCATTAGGGTCATTTATCAAGAATGTAAATAGAAACATTTCAGATTTTCTGAATCTGAAAATTTTCCCCATTTACATTCTGAAAATGTAAATAAAATCTAATATTATTCTAATATGCTGTCAACAAGAAAGGATTCACACACAAAGGATTATGGAACATAACAAAGGATATTGTACTGTCCCTTTAAAAAAAAAAAAAAAAAAAAAAAAAAAATGTGTCTTTGCTGAATAAAAGTGGATTCTGGCAGACACTGGAAATACATTTTTTTTTTTTTTTTAAGAAATAAAGAGAACCTTATCTTGTAATAACCCTGTGACTTTAAAGTAAACTCTTTGGCCAGGTATTAATGTGTTTTCCCACAATGCTAATCCTCTGAAATCTTAGAACTGTGTTTGAAATGTCCTAGGATCAAAAATCGCTGAAGATAATTTTTAGTATTCAGCGAGGGCCTGTAAACTGAGATTAAAGTGCCAAGAATGCTTGATTTTCTTGATTTCTATGTTCGGTTTCATATGAGGGCCTACAGGGATGAAGAAGGGAAGCTTTGTACCTGATGGAGGAAGCCAAACGCAGTAGTCAGGGTCGTCCTCTGGGTATTGCTTGGACATGGTCACAGGAGGCTAGAAATATATGAGGAAATATAGAAATATCAGGGCACAAGAAAACCAACTTTCAGTCCAGTTCAGTTTATTTATAAAGCACATTTAAAAACGGCCACTGGCCGACCAAAGTGCTGTACACAAAAAATAGAGCTAATAGAAATTAGTAACACAAATGTGACCCTGGACCACAAAATCAGTCTTATGGGTATTTTTTTTTAAATTGAGATTTATACATCATCTGAAAGCTGAATACATAATCTTTCCATTGATGTTAGGATATGACAATATTTGGCCGAGATACAACTATTTGTAAATCTGGAATCTGAGGGTGCAGAAATATTGAGAAAATCTGCCTTTAAAGTTGTCCATTTCTATTGGTGATTGTGCTGCATCCACTCACAAAATTAAAATTTTTATATATTTAAGGTGGGAAATTTACTAAATATCTTCATGGATCATGATCTTTACTTAATATCCTGATGGTTTTTGGCCTAAAAGAAAAATCGATAATTTTGACCCATACAATGTTTTGTTGGCTATTGCCACAAATATACCCGTGTGACTTAAGACTGGTTTTGTGATCCAAATAATAATAAACACAGTTTAAAACAGAACAATCATTATAAGCTAAAAGCAACAGAAAATAAATACGTTTTGAGACATGACTTGAAGTCGATCTAATATAAAGTGGGAGCTTGTTCCACAGTGTGGGGCCAGCCAGTTCAAAAGCTCAGTTTGCCCTTGATTTTACCCGCAGATCTAAGACTTCTAGTGGGAGAATATAAATGGAGTAGGGCGGACAGATAAGAAGGTGCTAAATCATTCAAAGATTTATACACCAGTATTAAAATTTTATATAATATTCTAAAATGTATCAGTAGCCAATGAAGGGATCTCAAATTTTCTCTTTCCATTCCGGAATCTCGCTGCAGCGTTTTGAACAATCTGTAAGAGTGCCGTTTGGGACTTTGAAACACCAAAATAAAGGGAGTTGCAATAGTCAAGGCGTGATGTACTTAGAGCATGGATCGCAGTCTCCAACGAGTGCTTGGGAAGATAAGATTTTCTCTAGAGAGCGAAGATAGAAAAAGCTAGATCCAATGACAGCACTAATTTGCCTATCGAATTTGAAGGAGCTATCTAACATCACACCGAAATTCCGTACTTGGGGAGAGATAAATAGATCTAGAGATCCAAGGTCAAGATCATGTCTTGGCCTGGTTTCTGAGGGGTCAAAAACAATAACTTCTGTTCTGAGTTCAAAAATAGGAAATTCTTGGCGAGCCAAGCTTTTTCCTCCTCAAGACATGCTGTCAAACTGTCTAGAGCACTCTTATTTTTCCTAGACAAAGGCATATAAATCTGCATGTCATCAGCATAACAGTGAAATGAGACATTGTGCTTCCTAAAAATAGAAGATTTAGGGTGCTTTCACACCTGCCTCATTTAGTTCGGTTGAATCGCACTAGAGTTCATTTTCCCCATTGGTGCGGTTCGTCTGGGCAGGCGTGAATGCAGCAATCGTACACGGGTGCGCACCAAAAGCGGGCCGAGGAGGTCTCGGTACGCTTTCAAACGAACTCTGGAGCGGTTCGTTTGTGGTGAGAACGTGATCCGACCTCGAACAGACCCAACTGCCAAAGAACTGTGCATTTTTGGACTAAACCAGCTGCCGTAGTCCACTGTGCATTATGGTATGAGGACTAATGTTTGTTGACAGTTTGCACTTTTAGCATGGCAGCTCGCGGACACACTTGGAGTTGTGAGGAGGTGCGGAGCCTCATAGAAATTTGGTCTGATGACCATATTAGGTCCCAACTTTCAAAAACTCAAAAGAACAGCGAAATCTTTTCATAGACATAGACATCTTTTCAGGGTTTCATAGACAAACTATATAATAAAATATGAACAGGGATACAATCAGCTCACGCAGTCGTCTCTCCATAGTAAAAAGCGGTGTGTTGTCTGACGGATTTTCCTCCTCTTTGTTTACTTCTGGGAGTTGTGTTGGAATTTTCCCGCATTAATTCTGACCAATCGAAGTGCAGTTATGGAAATACGTTCAAGACACATCTGGCCAATGAGTGATGTGGATGTTGTCACATGACTGCATTTTGGTTTGTTTCATCAACTCATCAACTGATTCGGATCAGAGGATCAGTGTGGTGTGAAAAATGCTACCAAGTGTCATTTTTCACCCTTGGTCTGGACCAAATGAACCGAACTACAGATGTGAAAGTGCCCATAGGGAGAATATGGGCAAGGTTCCCTAAGACAGAACCCTGAGGCTCACTGCAAGATACATTTCGGAGGGAAGAGGAGAAACGTCCCATTTTTACAGAGAAACGAAACAAAAAAGATTTGAACCAGCTTAAAGCCTCGGCCCCTAGGCCAACGCAAGACTCGAGAAACGAGAATCATATGGTCGACAGTATCAAAAGCAGAAGACAAATCTAACATTACTGAAATGACGGAAATCTCACGAATCTGTACCCATGTAAATATCATTGAGAACTCTTATAAGAGCGGTTTCTGTGCTGTGCGGAGATTTAAACCCTGACTGAAAGTTTTCAGAAATATGATTGTCATTTAAGAAGGTCTGAAGCTGTAAAAAATATATATATATTTTTCAATACCTTGGAAATAAACGGCACAATGGATATAGGACGAATGTTAAAGTTAAACTTTCAATCCAATGTTGTGAATTTAACCTAAAATTGGAGCAGCGTTTCCTTCCCATGTGTTCAAGAGAACAAAATCGTCACTTCTTGGGAAACTGGCGCAGAATATTTGTAATAAAAATTGAAGTTGCTGCAATCGGGGAAGAAACTGTGGTTCTTTTTTCCTCCATCATAAATGACGTGTGTCTCAGAGCGCCAGACGAAACTCAATAAACGCTGTCGTGTTCTCTTGGCGTTGGGACTGTTTTCTATATTAATATATATTTTAAAGTGTAATTAAGTCCAGTGACACAAAGCTGAATTTTCAGCATCATTACTCCAGTCTTCAGTGTCACATGATCCTTTAGAAATCATTCTAATATGCGGATTTGGCGGCACAGGAAACATTTCTTGTTTTTAGCAAAAGTTGTTCTCAATGTTTTTGTTGAAACCATGATAAACTTCTTTTTTCAGGATTCTTCAAAGAATATAAAGTTCAAAAGCTATTCTAGCTTGCATAGTGACCCATAACTAATCATATTAACCATGAACATCTCGTCTGACAACCAGAAAATGTCCAAATACTTTGTTCTTCTTCATTTATAACAGTATATTAGTAGTTTTATAAGTTAATATCACATTTTTTTATTTGTAAAATATTTGGCTTGATAAGTGTTCTTCTGTTTGTTTCTTTGAAATAAATGCCACTTTGTTTGATATTTTGGGGCCACTGTAGGTACAAGCCGTTCATGGTTTATTTATCACTTTAAGTAAATAATCTTTGGATGCATATCTTACGTCTTGAGGTGAGTCATTTACATAAATACTTACCCTGCTTGGGCCAATAACTTTCTTCTTTGTACTTGTCTTTGTACTCTGATCATTTGAGACATCATGGTCTACTCCTTCTGCTGGGATATGAATCATAATTTAAAACAAAGTGCATCAGATAACTGTCAACCATTATTATTCACTTAAAGGTGAAGTTAGAAGCACCAAATGCAACTGCAATCAATGGAACAATGGAAGAAACTTCACATTTATGCCACAGAATATGTGATTTTCTACCTTTTGAAGCAGAGTCACTTTTGTTTTTGTGAAGATGGGATGACTTGTATTTCTCTTTTTCATGAGATGTAACTATCTTAGCAGGCTGGTCCTCATGCTCTTCTTTCTCTAGACACACAAATAGAAATATTTTAGTAAATACATATTAGCTATGAACCTATGGATTACAGGTTAACAAATCTCAAAGGTAGACAACCAATAACAGACATTTAACTCATTTTGAGTAGCATAACACTGCCTACTTGAGGTCAGATATAGAATTACACTATACACTCTAGACTGTGAATCTAGCATTAGTAATTTTGAGTACCTAAGTACCCAGGTGTTTAGACAGAGGGTAGTTATGTCGGTCAAGGTCTAACCATTAGTGTGGTGTGCGCTGTCCGTCTCTGCTGACTGAATAACCTCCATGACACCAGCCTCAGTCTTGTTGTTTTCTTCCTCCTCCTCCTCTTCTTCTTCTTCCTCTTTCTCACCACCAGGGGGCAGTTCCTTCATATTGAAGAGCTCAGGAGGCAGATTGGCTCGCTTTGGGGGTAACGTCTGCTCATTTAGGAGAGAGAGAGAGAGAGAGAGAGAGAGAGAGAGAGAGAGAGAGAGAGAGAGAGAGAGAGAGAGAGAGAGAGAGAGAGAGAGAGAGAGAGAGAGAGAGAGAGAGAGAGAGAGAGAGAGAGAGAGAGAGAGACATTTAACTCGTTTTAATAATTTGAAGTTAATTACCTATCTATTGTTTTTATTTCAATTTGGAAAGACTCACTCCTATTGTTCCAGTCTTCAGTTTGAATTTATTCCCTCCTTTCATGGCTCCAAACATAGGTAGAGATAACTTCTTAGGTTTCTCAGAGTCCGTGGACTGACTACTGTAAAAAAACAAAAACAAATTAATAATAAAAAAATTCACACATATTAATTAAATCAATTTTATTTTTTTCTCAAATTACGTGTTTTTTGTTATGCTGTTAAAAATGTTGTTTTAATTTTTCCGTATTAATGGCGTAATTAAAGGATGTGTAATCAATTAAAATGAGCAATACTACTGCCCTTTGAAATGCGTTTTCCTTCTATTGTCTGTTTTAATTTTTCAGGATTCTTTTGTTTTGATATAATAGACATTTATTAACAAAAAACAATGGTCCACATGAATAAACTACCAATTTAATTCATCTTTTAAATCTTTTATTGTTATTATCACTTTTAAGAAGTACATTCTGCTGTAAAAAAAAAAAAAATAAATAAAAAGTAATATATCTCTTTCAGGATTTTCATCGAGTTTAAACAAACTTTTATGTTGTTGAGCTGAAGTGAAGACCTTTGAGTTTCTGTGTGTATTTGACGATAGTTTTATCAAATGAAACGTTGTGGAGTGTCCTCATATAATAAGACAGTTAAACGTGTGGTTGAGTAGTACATGCAACAGACGAAACTGTGCCGCTCATTTACTATGAGAACAGAAACTTTTCAAACACTAGTCCATATTGCGATTTGATTAAGCATAAAGCACTACTTCTGATTTCTTTATCCATATTTTGAGACATTCTGAGTTATAAAGTAAATTACGACTGGATCCTGCGATTCCATTGCCGTTTTTTCAGAAATAAAAGGGCCCTACAAAACACATAAAACTTCCACACAAATAATTAACAAAACACTGTCGCTGTGCCAGAAACAGAATGCTTCCCTACTGTATAGTACGCGAAAAACAGTACGCCATGTCTGAATACATAGTACAGGTTTCCCACACCTTGCTTAATTTCAAATCCAAGGACTTTCCAGGTCCAATACTATGGGATCAAATTCCCGCCAAATATATAGCGGTCGCGTATAAAATAATAATAAGCGTGAATCAAAAATTTAAAAACACATGTAAAAATATATTGCACAAACTGAAAAAAAGAATGCAAAATGATCAGAATAGCAAACAACGTGGTCATGGATCAAAATATAATAAGCGTGAATAAAGAAATAACAAGCATGAATAAAAACTTTAAAAACATTAAAAAAGTTTAAAAGTTATTTTGCACAAAACTTAAACTTATGGTCATGCTTTGTTAAAAAGTATGGTTTTATTACTGTGTACTTTGTGCTTTCTTGCATTTTCTGCTCATATTTTACTCTTTTGTACGCTTGTGATGTTTTTCTCTTCGCTCTTCTTTCTATGTTCTGCACTTGCTCTTCCAAATGTTGCAGTTCGAGTTTCATGTAAATTAGGGCGGGCTTAAGCGTCACCATTGGTCCACTAGTTCTAGATTGACAGATACTCCTCTAGCCAATCAATCGAAGAGGGGAGTTGACGTCACACTAATGCGACTCGTGGTACAAGCTGTTTATGTTTGTACAATTTCTTCAATTCCATTATAATATACTAAAATGTTTTTTTTTCTAATACTTTTATATACTGTTCAATTTCTTATTTGTGCTTTGATATGTGCATTTATTAAATTAATTATTTTCGCTTGGCATACCAGCGTGATTGCGTCACCGCCATAGACTGTAAAAAAATAGGTCACCGCACACATAGATATCTATGACCGCACACTTCAGTGGGTGGTGCGCGCCCGTGAAGCACTTCATTCTGAGTAAATATAACAACAAAGAAGCACTGCTGCACTCTCTTTTATTTCATTTTTCTTTAATCATTATTAGGGTTGGGTACCGAGACCCGGTGCCAATAGGGAACCGGTTCCGACGTAAACGGTAGTAACCAGACCGAATAAGAACGAAACTTTCGGTGCCTGATGTTTTTTACCGCCCCCTATAAAGGCGAGCATACACTGTGCGATGTCTGTGCGATTTCAGCAAGGAACCTACTCACACTGAACGAGTAGATCGCATGCGATGTAAAGCCAAAGCTCAGGATTTATGTGCTCACACTGTACGGTCCGAACGTCGAGCTGCGACTTGACTGCTCACACTATACGTGTGAAATATGCGCGAATCAGCGGGATAAATCCTCGTGCCGGGTTGCGCCTATGGACGATATCATGTAGCCTATCCAGAGATATTGTCAAAACAAGCATCAGCTATCAATATCAAGAAGATTTAGCATTTCCAATTTATATATTAAATTATTAGTAGGCTTGTATTATTATTATTATTATTAGGGAAGGCTACTTTTATTATTAAACTGATAGGCTATTATAATTACATAGCCACGCAACAATTTCATAGCGCATCACCGCATAACTAACGCGCTGTGAGGATAATAAAATATTAGCCTACATAGAAGCTTTACTTCTCCTCATTAAAAATTGTCTAAAACATTTAGGTCGATTACAATGAATTATACATATAATTAATTATTAACAGTCTATAATATGTCCGAACACTGCAATAATTCATCAATGAAAATTAAAAACAGCTTTATTTCCAAACATTTTTTTAATAATAAAAGAGGCAAAGTGTAGGCTACATCGCAGGTGGCTTGGAAGAAGTGGGTAATGGTTAATCCATTTTGCAACACGAACTGGAGGTAAGCAACAGTAATAGCTTTGAACTACAGAACTTAAAGATCTCCCTTTTTTCGTTAGGGTTAGGGTTAGGTTTTTTTTTTTTTTTTTTTGCTGCAGATGAAATTGTTTTCGCGCAGGCGCAGTGAGGGAAAAAACACTGAGTTTAGGGCAATCGGTTCGTAGCTCTGCTTCAACTGTGCGATATAGTCACGAGGAGCGACCAAAATTTCTAACATGCCTGAAATTCATCCGACCATCCGATTGCCGGTCGTGAGAGGTTAATCGCCTCTCTTTTCCCCCTGTACACTGCACGAACACTGCACGACAAACGACGCACGACAAAGCTGAAAATCGGCCCGACCCGAAAAAGAGTCGCACGAGTCAGAATTCGGCTCAAAATCGGACGAAAATCGCACAGTGTATAAAACATCTCGCGGCACGAATGATCCAATAATAAAACATCTCCAGTAAACCAGCAGAGCGAGCATTAATTTAGTTCGTTTGTTAAATAAGAGGCAATCTAGCGCTGAAATGCGTTTTTTAAATCAAGTGATCAAAGTGCTCGTTGCCGCTGCGATCAGTGGCGCGGATACAGTGTTTTCTCTTGTGGCTCGCGCACACTGCACTGTCACTCGGACGCGCGCTTCGTTGCGGAGATCGATCTATTTATGAGGCGCCGTCTATATGATTATGTGCGCGGAGAGTTTGTGTGTGTGTGTGTGTGTGTGTGTGTGTGTGTGTGTGTGTGTGTGCTCGCGTCTCAGATGAGTATGCGCGGAGAGTTCCGCGCGTCTCGTGTGTGTAGAGTTTGCGTGTTTGTGCGTGAGCGACTTTAGATGTGATGTTGAGCATTTCATATTAGTTTGAGCATTCAGCAGTATACATGTATGACTTAGTAGGCCTATATGTGTATGCAAGGGTTTCATATGTGCGTGAATGAAGTTTGATTTAAAGGGATACTCCACTTTAAAATGAAAATTCTGTCATCATATACTCACCCTCATGTTGTTTCAATTCTTTATGAATTTCTTTCTTCTGCTGAACAGAAAGTTTCTGGTCTCATTTACTTCCATAGTATTTTTTTTTCCTACTAGCCTATGGAAGTCAATGAGACCAGAAACTGTCTGGTTACTGACATTCTTCTAAATATCTTCCTTCCTGTTCAGCAGAAGAAAGAAATTCATACAGGTTTGAAACAACATGAGGGTGAGTATATGATGACAGAATTTTCATTTTAAAGTGGAGTATCCCTTTAAGCCCTAGACGACGCCTATCTATTCATTCTGGTGAAATCACAAAATATAATGGACACAAAGTGTCCCTGCTTGATATACAACCACTGATGAGCATAATCGTAAAAAAAAAAAAAAAAAAAAAAAAAACTACGAATGCGGATTAGAACCCAAAACCTCTGACACGCCTGACTAAAGTTCAAGTTCAGCTGCCAGTGTTCCTCTTCGGATAAGTCTAGTATTTTAATGCCAACTGCAAATCTTGCATATCAAGTATGAAGTATATCAATATCAAGTATATTTATATGAGGCTATACTGTGTGTGTTAAATATTTCTGCTCAGTGTCAGATATTTCTCTGTTTTGTAAAAGTCATAATATGAGAAGACAAAATTTTGATGTTAACTCAAGTGTTTTCGGCTACATTAGTAGCCTTTTAAACGGCACAATTTTTCATTTAATCAGAAATCAGAAAATCTTTTTCAGAAAATCAAACACACACACACACACACACACACACACACACACACACACACACACACACACACACACACACACACACACACACACACACACACAGAGGTATTATTTTTTTGATAAAGTGTGTGCGGTTTAGTTTTGTTAAGTACCGTTTCAAGAACCGTTTAAGCACCGGAACCGTTTGAAAAATACCGAGTAGGTACTGGTATCGGATAAAACCCAACCGATACCCAACCCTAATCATTATACTCCTTTTCAGGAGTGCTACACTTACAAGGGAAGACGGCAGTTCAATTTAACTTTACAAAGACTTTCAAGCAGTAAAGCTATCTGAACTCTGGACATAAATAATTAAATTCATTTTTTTGAGATACATGAGAATGTTAATGTGCACACTGGTAATTGGTGTTAAACAATATTACTTGGCTCATGATGTCAATATGTTAAGGCTGCTGTAAGCGAAACATCCTGCAATTATGAAACACTACAATTCGTTGCAAAAACTAAGTTAAAAACGGCCATTGTCTGAAGACTTCAGGACTTTGACCTGTCGCCGCTACGCATTGCCTACCTTTTTTTATTAACCTCGCCAAATTTGACAAGATTATTGAAAATGATTGTGTTACAGAGAAGATAGAGAAACCAGTTGAATTTAATACAGTGATTTATTACAAACTTACTGTGTTTACTTACATAGCTACATAATTGCATATTAGCCTACTTTAGAATTAATGTTTTAAATATAGCTTAAAATTTGAATACAGCAACATCTCCATCAGCGATAGGTAACGTTGTTTCTAGAGTGCCGCTGTCCTGCAGAGTTTAGCGTCAACTCCGATTAAAAACCTCACCTGTCTTAAATATCCTAAAGACGATGATTAGCTGGTTCAGGTGTGTTTGATTAGGGTTGGAGGAGCTAAACTCTGCACCCAGGACCAACATTACACATCCTTGTTATTGATTAAATATGAAAGTAAAACGGCCAGTAGGTGGTGGCTGCTCGGAGAAGATCGACGCTCGCGGTGCCAGGTCAAGTGCATTAGAGGTGAATGATGGATCATCAGACAGGCATTATGTAACAGGTCGTTGTTAGGATGACGAATTTAACTATACCATATTGCCAGGTATACGTATACCGGCAACAGTTTGAGTTGCAGGCACACATGCAGTTTAAAGGTGTCCTGTTGATGGTCGTCTTCCCCTGTATAACAAGTAAACATAAGTAGCCACGAGTCGCATTGGTGTGACGTCAACTCCCCTCTTCGATTGATTGGCTAGAGGAGTATCTGTCAATCTAGAACTAGTGGACCAATGGTGACGCTTAAGCCCGCCCTAATTTACATGAAACTCGAACTGCAACATTTGGAAGAGCAAGCGCAGAACATAGAAAGAAGAGCGAAGAGAAAAACATCACAAGCGTACAAAAGAGTAAAATATGAGCAGAAAATGCAAGAAAGCACAAAGTACACAGTAATAAAACCATACTTTTTAACAAAGCATGACCATAAGTTTAAGTTTTGTGCAAAATAACTTTTAATGTGTTTAAAGTTTTTATTCATGCTTGTTATTTCTTTATTCACGCTTATTTTATTTTGATCCGTGACCACGTTGTTTGCTATTCTGATCATTTTGCATTCTTTTTTTCAGTTTGTGCAATATATTTTTACATGTGTTTTTAAATTTTTGATTCACGCTTATTATTTTTTTATACGCGACCGCTATATATTTGGCGGGAATTTGATCCCATACAATACCCTCAAATTCAAGGACTTAATGTGGGGACACATTTCAAGTGAGAGCAAGGTTACATCCTTTCAGCCTATTTTTGCAATGTGTGTCTGTGAAACGTTGAGGTACATAATAGTTTCATGACTATGTGAACGTGAACGCCATGGCAACGTACAACACAAAGTATCTCACACGGGTAACACTTAACGTATCGCGTAAATGCGCGTAACTAACGTTAATCAAGCAAGCTAGTGTGCATAGGCCACAAAGTGTTGGTGAAATTACACATTAGTGGACCGGAGGGAAAAATATGGATTTTTTTCCCAGGAAACTTCTTGCACAAAATAAATTCAAGCACTTTCAAGGACCTGTATCTATGTTTGTTTATTTTCAAAAACTCAAAGGTCTTGATTTTTATTTTTTCTGTTTCACAAACTTTCAAGGATTTCAAGGACCCGTGGGAACCCTGATAGTAGATATTGAAATGCCCAGTGGATGTGGAGGGAACACCGCTCACCCGCTGGGCTGTAATGAGGGCATCTGGGTAGGTTTAGCCAGATCCGCTAGCTTGCGCAGTCTCTGACCTTCCTTCTTCAGCTCAGCAACATGTAAATGAAGCTTCTTTCTCTCCACCCCATCCAGAGCCACCTCACTCCGTACCGCGCTCATGAAAGCATCCAGAGGATCCTCTGTGGAAGAGCTGGAGCCTCCTGAACGAGGACAACAAACAGGGAGTGTCAACTCACACATGACGAAATATGGAGGAAAAGCAGACTTTCACCACCTCACCTTTCCCAGAAGAACTGAGCCTTTTCTCAGTGTCAGCCAGCTCCTTTTCAACCTTGGCCAGTTTGGCTAGCTAAGAAAGAATACATGTTACATCAATGCCAGGTGCAGCACACACAGGACATGGGTAATAATAATCACAAAATAAATATTCTTTACCAGTGATTCATACGTATCAGGACGCTCCTGAATCTTTCCGGCCTTCTTCATGCGCTCCTTCCTCTTCTTCTCCACCACACCTGTCCGGTCAAGGAACGTGTCATCATCACTGTCATAAAAATCTTCATCTTCCCAGTTCTTCTTCTTGCGTTTGCGGGACACTGTAAAGAGATACAAATAGAATGTTTGTGAGTGGGCAAGTCTATTGACCTGTCAGCATTATTACAGGGTTTTAAAGACAAATATCTAGTTCAGTCATGAAACTATATAGAGCGCAGGCTGAGAGGTCCTTTACATGCGATCTGCATGCATGGAATTTCTCATTCCGATACAATACCTTGAAAAATATTGATACTTGATCCCATTTTCAAATTATCTCATCATTTTTTTGTCCATGTCAAGTCAAGTTTATTTATATAGCGCTTTTCACAATACAGATTGTATCAAAGCAGCTTCACAGTATTAAATTAAAATAATACATCAGTGTTTGTTTCTAGTGGAAAACGTCCACGTTTGGTAATGCTGATCAATAGTATCGTTGATTGATTAATTAAATTAAATATCCCCAACTGAGCAAGCCAAAGGCAATTGAAAAGTCCATTGAAAGTCTAGGTAATCAATATTTTCAAGCTTCAAAAAGAACAAGACATATCGTAACAGTAATCCATAAGAATGGAGCGGTTTAATCCAAGTCTTATGACGAGACATGATCGCTTTATATGATGAACAGATTTTAATTTAGGCTTTTATTCACATTGATCAATTACCCTTACAATTATCTCTCCGAAATGTTTGCTCACTCAGTGTATTTGTGTTTTTACAATGGGGTAATTTTGTTTGACTTTAAGCCACTTAATGTAAAGTGGGACCATTTTTTTAAACAAATGGTTTATTGACAGCTCCATGAGTCTGAGCCCCGTCCTGAATCTGCTTTGGCGATGCCTACCAGCCTCCTGTCTCAGAAGACCTCGAGCCTCCAGGATCCGGCAGGCCTCTAAACAGCACTGGACGGCAGCGTCTTTCTTCTTCCCTGTGTGGGTCACCTCAGACATCAGCTGCCTGCCCATGGCATCATCCACCGGCAACCTAAAACACACAGAAATATATTATAAATATCCAAATAAATGTCATCAAAATTTCCAAAAAAGTGTATAGCCACTGAACACTGAGCTGGTGCTAAACTGCTATAAAACCAAAAAAGGTAGTTTGGCTAAAAATAGAGATGAAGTGATTACTTAATTCTGCAGAGCCAAGAGCCATGGCCTTTCTCTTCATATTCAAACTCTAGTTCTTCTCCTGCAATGAAAATACACAGTTAAATCCATGCATGTGACTTCACGGATGTGTGTGGTAAGGAAATGTATTACATTTAAGGGTACGTTTACACAACAACGATGCACTAAAAAACGGAAACGTTTTTCCTTTGCGTGTTTTTGAAAAGTTTAGAGTACAGACGACAACGTTATCAAAACGATCCCCGTTCACGCGGATCCACAAAAACGACTTAAAACGCTGTATTCTGCTGCCAGGCCAGGAGTTGGCGATGTCATTTCGTAAAGAAACAGATTCAGATTCAGATTATTTTATTTAATGCCATGTCAGCATTCAAAGCTATTTTCATGGCAAAAAAAATACAAATATCATATAAATACAATCAAAAACAGCAAGTCATATTAAATTAACATATGATAAAAAATCCAAAACCTTCTCAGGCATAATCTTATTAAATATGTCCTTAAGTGAAGTAACTTCATAAAAGAGCATTCTGCTTGTATTAAGTCCAGGACAATCCAATAAAATATGTTTGACAGAGAAGGGAATCTTACAAAACATACATAAAGTTGGGTCTTCACCTTTAAGCAAAAAAGCCTGGGTCAAACTTGTATGACCCATACGACATCTGGTGTAGACCACTTGATCAAGTCTAGTTTTAAGAGTGATAAGAAGTACGTTTGTTATTTCCGGATGAGTTTCATACAACTTATTATTCTTGCACATATATCCAACTCTTCTTGCCACTTATTTCATAAAGAAACACTATGTGTCTATAGACTGGCCACGTAATACGCATTGGTTTTTGTAGTTTACACAGAGACGATAACGGTATCGCTTTCAGAGTTCGCGTTTCCAGGCCCGCAAAACATGGCTGTCGTGAAAACGAATGGCTAACAGAAAAGTTTTCTGTTTTTTAGTTAAAAGTCATGTTGTGTAAACACCCCCTTAATCTAACTTAAGTTCATATTTTACCTTCTCTATCATAGAAGCCCTGTAAGGCCTTTTTAGGATCTTTTAAGTAAGCTGCTTCCTGATCCTCCTGGAATTCTGTGGCAAATGGATTCTCCTCATTCTCATCCTCTTCTGGCACTGCCTCTTCATCTAAAAAAAACAAAGACAAAGTGTAAGTTCACAACAAACACTCAGGTAGTTCTAACGGATCGAGGATCATCTGTTCTCATTGTTACCCATTCCCCACGAGCAGCCAGTGTCTTCTGAGGAGCTTCTCGTCGTAGCTCTGGATTCACTCTCCTCTTTCTCTTCCTCCTCATCTGAGCCATCTCCCAGCATCCTCTTCTCCAGCGCTTCTTTCTGTTTTCTAGCACGTTCTCTGAGCTCTGTCACCGTCAGTTCAGATTCTGCTTCTTCGTCAAACTCTGGACCCTGGGAAAACACGTAATCTGGTATAATTGATGTTCACGACACGTTCAAGCAATATGAGCATGAGATAAATCTATTATGAATATTGGTAACGTTATTTACTTAACTAAAAATAAAAAAAAATAAAACAATATAATAATTATCAGGTCAACATATCATTAGTTAGTTGGCGTACATTCAAATAAAATAAAAAAATAATGTCAGAACTTCATTAACTGCTGGACTTTTAGTTACAAAAATATAACATAATATTGGTAATTAGTTTCTGGTGGAACCGTAGTTACTACATCTATGTTGCTATTGTAAAGACACAAAACATGCCATGTATTATGAACAAGTACGATGTCAATATCTTGGTGAATTATTCTGGTAATCATTCAGTATCATGGTAAATATCAGTAGACCAATAACACTTAAAACAAATATCAGTCCCACTTTATATTAAGTGGCTTTAACTACTATGTACTTACATCTAAAAATAAGTACAATTACTTATTGTGTTCTTATTGTATTGTAAAACGCATTGCTGCTATTGAGGTGTGACACGGGTAAGGTTAGGGACAGGTGTGGTGGATTGGGTAGCTTTAGGTTACAATGTAAAAACATGTATGTCCACAATGTTAGTACATAGTAGTTAAAGCCACTTAATATAAAGTGGGACCCAAATATCTCTGATTTCTTTTAAACAGTGTAAGAAGTTTTTTAAATATTTTTTAGCTATCCCAAACAGTTGATGCCCAATTGATTTCAATAGTATTTTTTACCACCATCAACTGTCTGGTTACAGACATTCATCAAAATATCTCCTTTTGTGATCAGCAAAAGAAAGAAACTCACACAGGTTTGGATTGGAACAACTTGAGGGTGAGTAAATGATGACAGAATTTTCCTTTTTGGGTGAACTATCCCTTTAAGAAATACATACCTGCAGAATAAAGAGTCTAGTGCTTCCCCCGAACTTTATAACATGTCCCACTCGGAGCCTTATGTATGTTTTAGGGGGTATTTTGTTCTTATTCACAAAAGTCCCATGAGTGCTGCCCAGATCATAGGCATAGAAGCCCTTGTCCTCTCCCAGGCCCCCGTCCTGCCCGGCTGTGCCCCGGTACTGAACCACGGCGTGATAGCGGGAGATGGACGGATGCTCCAGAGACACGTCACACACCGGCAGCCGACCCACCACGAAGTAACTCCTCTGGGTCAGCGGGACCGCGTCTAGTATCGCCCCGTTTTTCAGCAGCTCGAACGAGTAGCTGATGTCAGGAACAGATCCCCACGGGGGCTCGGTGTACGGGACAGGAGGAAACTTGCCCGCCGGAGGTAGTTTGGCAGTGATCTTGGGTCTGGTGTCTTTTGGTTTGGGCTGGACCTGGGTCAATGACATGACATGCATCTTTTTGTGTCCAAGTGCATTATTTCCTTTTAAACTAATTTTATACACTGTTTCCAACATTGATAATAAATCAGCATATTAGAATGATTTCTGAAGGATCATGTGACACTGAAGACTGGAGTAATGGCTGATGAAAATTCAGATTTGCATCACAGAAATAAATTACATTTTAAAGTACATAAAAAAAAACATTATTTGAAATTGTAAGAATATTTCACAATATTACTGTTTTTTTTTTCTGTATTTTTGATCAAATAATGTATCGTTGATGAGCATAAAAAACATATTTCCAAAACAATAAAAATGGTAATGTTTCAAACTTTTGAATGGTACTGCATATCACTTTATTCTATAAAACCTATTTAGTTTGAATTAATTTTTAGCATATTTAGGCTAAATAATACATATAATTTCTATGTTTCGTTATCTTAATCCCCCAAGATGTCAGGTGGTGCAACTGTCCGAACAAATGAACAGATTCAGAAAACTATTTAATATGGTGTCCTAATAACACAAAATTGAAAACTAAATCAATCTATATCATCATTTAAGGTTTGAAACCTTTCATATAAACACATTTTTTAAAATATCAGTAGTATTAAAGCTGTTGAGATAATTTAACAACTTTTTTGTCCAGCAATTTGTATGTCCTCAAATGTCAGGGTGACACAACTGCAAACATGGCTCTTATTATGATTTGACAAGGTAATAACAGTAAAGATGATACATTATAATGCATCATCCAGAGGAGCCCAGATAATAATAGTGGTAGAGTGAAACGGTTAGTAGATCTCTCTCAAATCCTGGTTAAAACTGCTCATTTCAAGTATGGGAAGGTTGGTACACTTTCCATGTCAGGTGGCACAACTACAGTATGCATACATACAAATATTTGGTTGTACAGCCTGACATAAAAATAGTCATATTATGAATTTAAACACTTTGAAATGTTATTTAACAAACAAAATTGAAATAAAATGATTTTTATTTGTCAATGACCCACCTTCTGTGCCTCAGCTCTCTCGGATGATGGATGATCGGATGGGTCTGTCTGAGTGTCTGTCGGCTGGTGTTTAGTATTAAGATGTGTGTCTTTATTCTCTGATTTTAATTCTTCAGTGAGTTTCTTGGTTGAGTTTGATCCTCCTGGTTTCCTCACCGTGAGAGATGGAGCCGCGAAAATAACCGGTTTCTTAAAAGGATCATCTGTGTTTTCATTAGTGCTGCTGATGTGCTGTTTGCTATCACAGGTAGAGTCCAAACTCTTCTCTGTTTCTATTTCAGTTTTATTATTTTCTATTTGCTCGCTGCGTTCAGATTCCATCGTGTGTTCAGTAACCGACATGGTGTGTTTGGTGTAACACTTTTATGATTCCGTTCCTGTACTCTTGAATTAATGTCATTCTTATTAAACATTCTTATTTTATTCATAACAAGAAATGTATCAGAATATGTTCATGTGGATGTATAGTAATTATCTGTCATATATGTGTCCAATTTAACATCTTAAATTCGTATCTGTTATCTCCAATGTCTAGGACCTATTTACATTTTTCCACGGAAATATTTTAGTGTTGTACCTGGTAGCCGCTAATCGGTTATATGTTGTTTTAGTCGGAACTGAAAATAAATGATATATATTGCACTATTTTTCTATTTTTCATCGTTATGATGATCATCTACTCATAAAAGGTAACGTTAAAGCAAGCATTTTGTTTTCTGATGATTGGGCTTTATAATTGTTACATTAAACATTAGAGTCTGCAGGGCGGCTGTTGTGCAGTGTCAATTCAAAAAGTCTTTAAATACATGAAAGTTTGTAAAATAAATAAATAACACGTTTTATGTGCATAATATAGCATATCAGTATTGAAATTGCTGTAATATTTAGTACTGAAAGGGAATCTCATGAAGAACATGTCCAAAATAAAAAATGATAAAGGAAATGAATCATATTTTTAGGTCCATTAACTTATATATTTTGTTCTTTTACTTTTGAGTTTGTTTGTGGCTGTCTGACAATCTAACGAGAACCATTGATGGTTTCAATATACTTATTTTTTTATTTTTACAATTTGCATAAAAAAAAGGCAGTGCAACAAACACTACAATGATGTATACATATTTGTATATCAGTAACTGTTGGTTTTAATGTCATCGTTGTTGTAAAGCATTTCGGGACAACGTCTGACGTTTGAAATTGTGCTATAAAATGAAATTGCTTGCTCACTTGCGTTTCAGATTGTCCTCAAGAACTGTGCCACTGCCAAAAGCAGCACTGTGTGAAGATGATGCGTTATTGGGGCGAGCTCCCAGTGGCTTCGGCTCCCTCGGGCCGCAGTTCGTTTGACCTTCTGCAGCGCGAGTTCCGGCAGGTGGAGATGCAGGACCCTCCCCTGCACCAACCTTCTGCCCAGCGTCCACGTCCCACCACCATGCTGGACATCCCCTCAGAGCCCTGCAGCCTCACAATCCACACCGTGCAGCTGAGCCAGCATGCCCGTCGTCTCCGGGGTCTCATTGCTGCCGCCCAGCAGGGCCAGCAGCCTCTGCCCACATTACTAGATGCCCAGGGTGTCTTCAAACCTGAGGATGTGGATGCTCTTCCTCCTCGCCCTGTCACACCCACTGTACCTGATGATCTGCTTCCACTGGATAGTAAAGCTCCTCGACATCCATTCCAGCTACGCCATAGTGACCCAGAGAGCGACTTTTACAAGTACGTCAGTAGATCATCATGTATATCGGTCATTGTTTTTTCTAAAAGTATGTTAAAGATCCTCATACTTGCACCTCTTGTAGGGTGAACACGTCTGCATTAAAATTAATTTTGAATGATATTTGATGGGTGAATAAAGTGAAAATGTCAGGGTGATGCAACTGTCCTGCTATCATAATGAAGTAAAAAGCCTCATTAAAAGAATGAAATTCATTAAATGAGAACCTTATTATGCAGAATTTTATTATTTCTTAGAAAACAAATTATGTAGCAAAACTTAAAACAGGAAATGATTGATTGATATTTTAAGAGACTTCCTCCTCATTAGTTAATTGTAACTTTTTATTGTAACTGTAACAGTTAATTATAACTTTTTCTATTTTTATAAGGCAAGGTTAGTTCAGCTTGTAAAATCTCATGTGATGCAACTACCCAGAAACTAATATTAATTTATTTATTTAGCCTAGAGTTAAATATTAATTCATAATGTTTTAAAAAATCCCTTTACCTTGTATATTGGGCAAAATGTATCAAAAATATATCAATTTTTTTTTTCAGACAGGATCACGATCCACAATCTTTTTCATGTAGGCTAGGTTTTTAAGACTATGTTGCAAGTCACAGCACTCCAACTTCCCTATTTAAAAAATGTAGCTTTACAAGGTAACAAAAGACAAAAGAAAAGACAATTTAGGCCAAAGTAGGGGTGGGCGATACATGCAAAATCGTCCAAAATAAAATCTTATTAAAAATAAGAACAAAGATGCAAATAAAAAATAATAGGACACATACAATACAAGATACAAATGAAATAAACAGTGCATTAATATTTTCAGCCACAGTAGGTACATTTACTATAACAGTAGCATTCAAGTAAGAAATTGAACAAACAAATGTAAAAATAAAAGATTACATAGACTTCAGTGTATGAATTAAATATACACCGATTCTTAAAGCTACAAAAGTTATTCAGTCAAGAGCAGTGAGTGATTTGCTCTGTCTTTCATAGTTTGATTAACATTAATGACACAGACAACGGCAGGTATATTAGGCCGCTGTCACTTTAAAAGCTCATGCACGGATCTAATATACTGACACACATCCGTTTACATCCACTTAAGATAGAAATGACTGCGTTTATGTAAACCATATGTGTATTTGACAATTTAAACACAATAAAGGTCCTTGCACACGGAGTTCAAAATTTACGTATGCGTCATTTGGTGGCTCTGAAGGAGGCAGTGTGTAAACGTGATTGACACAACGTGAGGTCGTATTTATTTTTTAACGTGCGTAATTTCCGACGAGAATTTCGGACTCAATGTGCAAGGACCTTAAGACGCTAAGAAGTGTCTTACTCGCCAACGCTGATTTTTACTCTTATTTGGCACTTGGCGAGTGTTCATTTTAGGCCCTGGTTACACCACATGATATTTTTAGACTAAAAATATAGACTATAAAAAAATAGTTTACCAAACGCATATGAAACCAACATGAATACAACAAACATTTCTTAGAATTCGACATATTCTGAACTAGATTAAAAATCGTCAACACTGTTATACATTCTTGACCCTGGCCTTGTCTGTCTATGATGCCTACAACCTCAAAGCCCACATTTACATTTACCTTGATGAAACTATTCTCTAGGTATCATCAGCTATTCAAAAAAACAAAACTCTTTTGAGTTTATTTAGAAAAGGTCCAAACTTTATTGTCCTGTGATTCCTAATTAGATGTCTTGTCCTCTCTCTATCTTTCTCCACATTTCCCTCCTTTTAGAGGTAAAGGTGAGCCAGTCACTGAGTTGAGCTGGCTGTCCTGCCGTCAGCTTCTGTACCAGTCGGTCGCCACAGTTCTCGCTCACGCTGGATTCGAGTCGGCCAATGAGAGCGTGTTGGAGACTTTGACCGATATGGTTCACGAACACTACCTGCGGCTCACCAAGTTGCTGCGCGTGGCTGTTGATAGAGAGGCCTGTCGGGGCTCTACACCCTTCCCTGATGTGGTGGAACAGGTGTTTCATGAGGTGGGCATCGGCAGCGTCCTGGCGCTCCAGCGCTTCTGGCAGGTCCGCATCAAAGATTACCACAGCTACATGCTGCAGGTGAGCTAACTCCAATGTTATTTCAGCTTCAGTTCCTACACGACAGTACATGCAGCTTTTATTGACATTGCTTTGACTGTAGGTCAGTAAGGAGCTCTCAGAAGAGTACGAGAGACTCGTGAATCCAGAAAAGGCTCTGGAGGATTCCAAACCCTTAAAGGTTAAAGAGGAGCCGGTGAGTGACATTGCGTTTCCTTTGAGCGAGGAGCCGGAAGCGGATCTGGCCTCAGGTGACCAGGCCCTGCCCATCGGTGTGCTGGGAACATCCAGTGAAAGACTGGCTGGAGGACTGGAGGAAGGACATTCCCCTCACACTTCAGGTACCTGAAGGATCCTTTACCAAACAGATGTTTAAATGGTCATTTAAATCACCATGCAATTTATTCATACTTTTCTTCATAGTCCCTTAAGGGTGAAGAATGTAGTTTCTGCAACACTAGTGGCATCTAGCAGAATTACAAACATAAAGCACATTTTCAAACAACATTATGAAAGCATGTCTCACCAGGTAAAAGTAGGCTAGTATCAATAAAAGGTCTGGGTTGCTGTGAGTAGACTATGAGTAAGCAATTGAATAGGCGAACACTCTGTCTAGAGAAAATACGAGTGTCTCGCTTATAAAAAGCTCATTCAACATATCTGCAACCGGTGCATATTTTAACATGAAACTCTCAGAAAATAAAGTACATAATTGTACCTTTAGGGGTACAATGGCTTGTCACTAGGGCTGTACCCTCAAGGGTACAATATTGTACCTTAACCTTTAAAAGAAACGGTATATATATGTACCTTTTAATGTTTTTTGACCCTCGAAAAGGTACATATATGTACCTTGAGGTCCAATAATAAGCCCTATGGGGTACGTTAGTGTAGATTGTACCTTGGGGGACAGAAATGGACTCCTACTGTACCCCTATTTCTGACAGTGTACTTGAGGCTGTCTACACTGTAGTAGGTCATCTGTGTATTTTTGAGATAATACTAATTTCACACACTGCTTTTTACCTACTATATAGTATAGTATAATGCAGATATGCGTATTCAGACACGGGGTTGGTTTCTGAGGCAAATTCTTGGCTCAGAGCAAAACAAGTCAGATTTTTAAGTAAGCCATAACATTTAAAGAAAATAAATATTATTATTGACAAAAATGTATCCAAAAGGACTGTTGAGTCAAAATTCCACAGGAAATGAATACGGGTCAATTTGACCCACTTTATGCATTCTTGGGGTAGTGATACAAAAATATATTTTTTTCTAATCCTATCATCAAGAAATATTAAAACGACATTAATGCAGGTATAAAACACGTTTTGAAGAATTCATGAAAAATGGGGAATCAAATAAAATTAAAGCTGCAAGCAGCATTTATCGGGGTTCAAGTAATTAAGGCCTTTAAGCACAAAAGCATAAAAAAATAAGTTTTATTTAGCAAGCATGAAACCACTGACATAATAGATGGAAAAGACCATTTACAGCCAATATAGGCAATATACCATAGGAAATATATGGTTTTAATGCTTTTTATCAGTTATAGCGCCACCTATGGTCCGATCTCCATAAAATTTGGCATGCTTGTTATTAATGTTATGTCACATATGCTTACCAATTTGTGTGAAGTTCTGAGTTTTCCTGTAGGATTTATAGGCTTTGAGTGTATTTTGCCACACCCCTTTTGACCCTGTTAAGCAAATCTGGCCCTTGGTCTAAATTACTATAACTATTTCAAAGCCCACATATAATCATGAAATTAAAGAGTTTTAATACAATCTGGGTGTTTGGAGGATGATTCTTACTCTGCATTAATACATTCTTAATCGTTAGACTATAGAAATTGCATGCCAAACATCTAATTGAAGCCCAGCTGTGCATCCTTAATGTCTACTGCAAATATTTTATAATCTGTCTGTTCTGACAGACACTCACGAGCTAGCAGCATAAAGTATAAAGAATCAACAACAGACTTTAGAGAAATACTGTCCTTTAATCTGTCAACAACACCTCACAAATCAACATGTGGATTCTGCATAATAACAGGAACATTGCTCACTGCAGGCAATTTGATGTCTGAACGTGATTATCTTTGAAATTTATTGTTGAAGGCTTCGAATTTGTTACACAAGCGGCTGTTGAGGTGGTACTTTAAAGAGGATGAGTTGAAGCAAAAACTGCTTCGGCATTCTGCTTATTATGGATCAGGCGTTTCTGGTACCGCATTCAGCACATCAGCAGATAATTATTTTAGGACTGTCAAGCGTAAAGCCATTTATATCAAATTTTGAATTTGGTAAAATTTGCATATGAAAACTTATTTTTCTTTCCAAATGTAGTTCCTGAATAATAAATGATTTTGCCACTAGCATGCAGCAGTCACTCACTGCAGACCTTCTCATTCTTACCAGTGTGTTTCAACCATTAATGATATTCAAATCTATAGTGAGCCTCGATTCATTAAATAGATTATAGTTCGTCTTTATAGATGGCAGAAGGTCTGGACTCCATTGCAGCTTTCATTGTCCAAGAAACACACAGATGCCGTCTGATTGACATGTAAAGCAACTAATCACAGTTTGTTCATGTTTAGGGACACATTTTTTTCTGGAACAATTGAGGAAATAATACAATAAATAAATAATAAAAAGAAATAATAAAAAGTTCAAGCTACCGCAAATAATGTGGAGTTTGTTTGATTTTACATTCAATTCTGTGATGGCATGCAGAATCATGTAATCCTGGAGGGACTGATTGCCAGCTCTTTACTTGTCTTCAATAATTGATCTTTTTATTTCCATTAGTTAGGCTTGAATTAGTTTTTGCTGTTGTATTGAGAAAAAAAAAAAAAAAAAAAAAAATGTTATATGAAAATAAAGGGGCGGGGCCTGATAGAGTTAGTTAGTAGTGTGTTGGTAAGGGGTGTGACATTTCTGAAACACTCTCAAAGTGGTCAACGAATAACAACACTCTGACCAATCAGAGCACATTGTGCTTTTCAGAAGGAGGGGCTTCATAGAGACCGCAACTAAACAGAGCGTTACTGACAGACTGGAGAAAGAGATGCTGCAACAATGGGGAATATGGGGAAAATAAGCATGAAAACCTATTCTAGTAGACCCCAAAAATCACAAAATCACATCTGAAATCGAATACTATTCTACATGTAGTATGTGGAAAAATAGTAGGTCAAAAGAGTAGTATGTCCAAATTCATACACTGTAAACCTTTCAATCAATCAAAATTTTTAATTGGTTTGAGTTGAACTTTTAACTTTCTTTTACATTTAGTCAAACTTAAATTGAACTGAAACTAGGCTGGGATTTTAGCATTTACCGAAGTTTCTTCCACTAAAAATATTTAAGTTTGAGATTACATGATTATTTTAAGTTAAATGAATGAATGAATGAATTAGCCTACTCAAATATTTCATGTTAAGAGCAATTAAAATGTCCGAGTACAACATAAAAATATGCAAGTTCTGCTTACTTAATTTTTAAGTTATGATTTATAAGTTTAAGAAAAGCTCTGGATGCAACTGATTACCTAAAATTTATTGAGTTGTCAACTTATTCAGGTTTATAATGTAGTATTCATAAAACAATAGGCAAAAAGTCCCCGGATGACCCACTCCCTTTACAGAGATTCTGAAGTGCGCATTCGATCGACACTTTACTATCCCATGAGGCCATGGGAGGGGATTCATGAATGGAAGTGAAGCGACGCAACTGATACTGGAAGGTCACGTGACAAAAACAACATTGTGGATGTAGTATGTCTGAATTTCATTCATACTACCCATATTCATACTATATAGACTAGAGCATATTTTTTTAACGGTCGTAAAGTAAGTTCAAATTCAAACGTACAGTAGTACCTACTCAAACAATACGCGATTTGGGACGCATCGGAAGGCTCTGTAAAAGAGCATAATATGGCATCTTTAAGGGAAACAGCAAGGATAGTGGTCAGAATTAAAGCTGCAGTACGTAACTTTTTTGGGTTAAAAATTATCCAAAATAAATTTTAGAGCAAGTACATAACCAGCCAGTGTTCAAAACTGCCTGCTTGATTAATTGATAATTAAACTTATCAATTTGATGGCAGATCCAGAAAGGTTCAAGCGACAATCACCAGTGACAACTGGAGATTCACCTGTTGTAAAATGCTAAAGACTTCGGAGTGGCTACAGAAAAAAAGAGACTGTAACCGGCAAAAATATCAGAAGAGCATTAAATGTATTCACGCAATGATGATGTTGTTAACATTAACAATTTGAGAACAAAGTAAAATTTGCACGGTTTGACGTGATATGATGAGCGATCGTTAGATTTAATCAGTGCGATTTACTGCAATGCTTTTTTCCCCTTAGTTGGTCAGAACAAAAGTGGATGTTACTTGTTCAGACGACATTACCCGTGAAAATTCTTATGTTGGTTATACTTCCAAAAAGTATAATCTGTGATTGTGAATGCCAGTATCCACACCGGCGGCGACTTTCAGCCGCACATTCTCCTCAAAACATTGGATTCATCCGCGCTGTGCCGTGCTAAGGCACAACCCACGTAAAGATAATTACGCAAATAACTGCAATTGCAGATTTCGAACAGAGATGGCGACAAAGAGGAAAAACTAGGGACTGCAGCTTTAAAGACAAGGATCATTCGGAAAGTTTGTTAATACTCCAGATGAATACAGTGTTTGTTTGTTTTGTGTCCTCAACAGTAGCAGCAGGGAACAGCTCCCCCTTGTGGCATCTAGCCCAGGTGAAGATGGAGCCCCAGGACAGTGAGGAGGGCCAGGTGTCAGGTCACGGGGTTCTGGGCAGCGACGTCTTTGAAGAGGGTCCCATGTCCACCATGAGTGAGGCTGGCATCCCTCCATCTCCTGGAGGGTCAGAAGGAAGTTACATGTCCCACTCACCAGATTCTCTCATGGGCACGTCACCTTTCACCCAGCGGCCAAAGAAACGGATGAGAAAAGTATAGTGGTTTTATCGTCTAAATAAAGAGACTGAAAGCACCTCACAGTCATTGTGATGCATAGGATCATCGCCTTCTTTTGGGATTAAATGTTTTGGTTTTGAATGGAAGTTTTCAGTGAAATTAAACGGAAGAGACTAATAATGTGCGTGTTTGAATTCTCCCCCAGCAAATGGCAGACGGTCACTGTTTTACCCAATTATTGAGCAGGACAATTACTTGTTTGCCATGGTAAAATTAGCATCTGTTTATTGTAACGAAACAATGGAGGGAGCACAACATGGGGAGTAATTATAGCCCTGATGTCTGCTTCAAAACACACAGGGATATCAATCAAGGAGTAATGGCAAATTAATTACAGCATGCATACATCTGCATGTTAAATACGCAGGCCATTTCATTACATGCACACTCCCAGGCGACACAATGGAGGTATTGTCTTCTAGCCACCTGCGCCAAAACATTCTGTTTAGAGTAAATTTAGCTTCTCACCCTCCCCGGGTAACAATGCATTCTGAGGCTCAATCGAAAGGATCTATAACTTGATAGCAATCACACAGCTTTCAGAAATTAATTAGTGTGAGCTTCCAGTGGCCACTTCAGGGACGTTTCATTTCAGTTAGACAAAAATCTTGAGTTCACACATAAGATGCCAGTACATAGTTTTAAAGGGTCTTAGAAGCATCTTTCACAAAATCATATACCAGTCATATTTCACCCCAAAATTAAAAGAAACCACATAGTTCTATTTGTAGATACACTGTGACATTTTTTTTTTTATGACAAATAAGCATGTTTTACCCCCAAATTGTGCTTATTGTAATGCGCATGGACCTTTTTAATTTTGAGATTATTTGTACTTCTCTTTAATTCTCATTAGATTTTCATCATTGCAATGAATGTTTTTTTTTTATTATTATTGTTGTTTTTATACTAAAAACAGTATTTGTAGAACTTGCAGTATAATTTTTCAGATGATGATCATATGAGCCACCCCTAATCTGGAGTTTAAAATCATCTTGCAGACACATTTTAAGTAGAGTTTTTCAGAACTAAAGCACACTGAAAACACAAACTTCATGGCAATTATGGTAATGTGAATTGGTGAGGATGTTCTGAACAAAAGTCACAATTTAACATCTTAAAATGTATTTTGTTGGACTGTGCAGCCTTCTAAATAAACAAGAAGCTATCTTAAAAAGTTTTAAAATTGATTGTTTACACCCCTGGTTCCACAGACAAGGCTTAAACTAGTCCCAGTCTAGAATGCATGTTTGAGCTGTTTTGACTGAAAGCAACTTGCACTGGCAGATCTTAAAATATGTCAGTGCCATTGTTTTGTCACATGATGCACACTAAAAGTATAGTATCAAAGTATAAAAGCTACTTGAAGGCCTAATCATGGCTTAAAATAAGCCCTGTCTGTGAAACCAGGCCATAGTTTTGTAACGTATAAACACTTAGTGTGAAGAATGTGAATTTTGTAATGTTTCTGCATTTTCTTCTGATCTTCGTTGTAAACTCCAGACTAACTAAAAAAAGAATTGTTTCCCGTCCTTGTGCTCATTACGTTAGTCTCCAAAGACCTTTCTTTATTCCAGCTTCATCTCCAGTTTAATTGGATGTTGTTGCCACCAGGATCTGTTGTGCTGACAGAACCAGCAGAGGGCAGGGCTGCATCACACCGTCACACTGATATCAGTGCTAACATCCTCACTCCAGCTGCTCGATATTCCACTGGACTGTGTCGTGTGTGTGTGTGTGTGTGTGTGTGTGTGTGTGTGTGTGCGTGCTTTTATTGAGCGTCCTGCTTCGAGCCTGAGCGAGTTCTCCGGTTTACACACCTCCAGTGGCAGTTGTGCTTTACAGTAAGTACTTTCACTAAATGGAAACATGCTCAGAACTCCAGCAGGTAATTGTACCCACGAGGCTTGAAGATGCTTACAAATATATATGTTTGTGAGTGAGTGAAGTGTAGAGGAACGTTAAATGTGGCTTAAAACGGAGCAAAGGTAATTTCAGTGTTGTGGAAGATGTCATACGTCCTCCTGCAAACTTCAACACACCAGTCAGCAATATTCCATCTTTGTAGTTCAGATGAATTTACACCATTAACATTACATGTTCAGGGATGCAAATGATTCAGGTTTACAAATGTTTCAAGTTCTCTTAATTTTTCACAACCAGTAGGCTATTATATATATATATATATATATATATATATATATATATATATATATATATATATTGAGGAAGGTTATTCGAGAGCTGGGCTGAATAGGACAGCATAAAACTCCTTTATATGGTTAGCTGTTTCCCAAACATCAGATCTCTGTGGACTCTTATGATCTGTTGTATTATTAATTTTAGATAAAGCAACAATACTACAGATCGTGACTAGCATATGCTTTAGTCTTCATTGTGATTTCTTGAGCTGCTTTAGTTACATGGCCTTCACTGTATCAAAATGTAAGGTTTGCTTTGAGTCCATCTACAAGCTTGTGCTTGAGCAAGCTATATATATCTTTATTCATATATATATATATATATATATATATATATATATATATATATATATATATATATATATATATATATATAGTGTGCACGATTGTACACACTGTAAAGACAGTAACGATGGCGTCGATTTTACCATATCATGGGTCCGATGATGAAACACTGGAAGAACTAGTCATTCAACCCAAACCTCCATCGCAAGGACGACTTGAGCATTATGTTTCTCAGAGATACACTACTGTTTTTTAGGTACATTATGAGATGTTGCAACTGTAATTCCTCCCTATGAGCATTAACAAGTGTATGTTCATCAACAAACCCATGTGTGCATTTCTGATTTGTTGCGGTGCACATGTGGGAAGACCTTAATTTGAACCTCTTCACATCCTCATTCTTTGAAAGTGTTTGCGAAGAGATTTCACTTTTGCAGAGCAAATAGGAGCACTGTAAGACAAGCAACAGTCAGGGTTAGGTACTATTATAAATCGCACAGTGTGCACCCGTCTTAATTTGTATGAATTCTTACAATCTCATTGGTTCATTTTCATATTATCTGCTTACGGCGGGTAGGGATGGACCATCATTTCCTTTTCTTTTTTCATTCACTTTTTTCTCTAACGAAAAAATACTTACATTTTCTCGTGAGATTAGGTCGGTTTTGTAATGTAAATGAATAGAACCATACTATAACATAAATGATGAAGTTTAATCAGTCTACCTTTAAAAGAATAGCAGAGTACACACTACAACTAGCCTATAATGATGACATCGAGGAACAAGATCATTGGAATAACTTTCAGAACGATTTTTTTCCATGCTGATGACGAACAATAAAAACATTGACAGCCAATCAGAATGCAGTTTTAAAAAGCCGATCATTTAAAGTGAGAGATGACATAACTGCAGTGCGCGCTTATTATCCGCTAGAGTATAATTAGGCCTATTAGTTATTTTTATAGTTATCGTTCTTGGAGTGAATGGGCCTTAACTCTTTGATATGTTCCTCCCCATATGTTCCTGTTTCAATTGGAAATACATCAACAAGGTCATCATAGTCATCTCGTTGGTCCTTTAAAAGTTTTGTATGTGCATTTTTTTTTATGTTAAATGACTTTCTCCTATCCTAGCTAAACATATATAACCCACTTGTAAGATGATTTTCTCCAAAGAGTGTAAACAAACACTGTGGCTATCTAGTGCTAGTCAAAATTGTGTCACTTGTTTGGCTATCCCGACGTGGCAACACTGGCTCAACCAAAACCCTTTCTCCTCTTCAATTTAAGGAAAACTTTCTATTACATTCAAAAAGTGTAATTACCAAGTAATGTCAGTAAGTAAAGCCACATAATGTTGTTATTGTTTCTATCGAATTGCTTTAAGAATCAATCACATTGTTTTCTAGGTCTCTTTTAGCCAACAGTAAGTATTTCTGTATTGTTTCAATACCTGATGCCACTAGTATGTTAGTCTCAGCATCAATGCCACTGTAAATGTTTCACTCTTAGTATTTAATTGCTCCAAGGTTTTAAAACTCACTTTGTGTTATGTGTTCATTGGCTTCTTTTGTACAGCTGTATTATATTTGAAGGGCAGTATCACAAACGTTAACCTTTAAAAATAATATATGCGAAACGTTCGTTTGTGCTGAAAAAGGTCATACTGCATTGAGTATTTCTGCCTTCTCACTGAACTGTGCACTGTAACTTTGAGTGTTGTTATTTCTAGACTGATGATCAAAATTGCAGGAAAGTAGTGATAGTAAGTTGCTGGTGTGCAAGAACTTTTAGCAGCACCAAAGTTCTCATTTAAAATGGCTGATTTTATGTGGCCTTTATGACCCGTGTCCAAAGGCAGTTAGTTTTCTTTCTCCCTGAAGTTGCAGCTGATTTGATTTGCTTAGAACTAGTTTTCATCATTTTCCCAATGAACTTAAAGACCCGATACTCCATTATCTGAAGGATTACGTATTTACGCAAAGCTCTAGTACAAATTCTAACCCCCCAACCCCCAGTACCACTTTAATTTGCCAAACACTGAATAACAACCGTATGATTTGCCCTCTCACATGAAAAGATTCCCTCCAGCTCAGTTGAATAAATTACTCGGTCTCCAACTGTGAGGAAACGTGCACAGCGTTCTTTATCTGATCCTTAGATTACCTCCATTTAAAACTAAGTGTTCAGAGTCGCTCCTGAATCTGATCTTCAAAAATCCATGTCAATCCCCACCTCTACAGAATTATAATGTCTTTCAAGTGAAACTACATTTGCAGTATGGATAATTCATCCCTTTCAATGGCCGCTTGACATGAAGTGCAGACATTTTGAGCTTAGCTCAGTCATTGGGGTAAATTGAGTGACTTAAGATGTTCTTTATGTGAATGTGATTAGTAGAGCAAGACAGCGCTAGGGTTCGTTGCATTGAAATCTCTCTGGCTGTTCATATTTTGTGGCGAGAGTGAATAATTGAAACGCACGCCTTGCAATTTTACCTCGTAAATAACACTCGGGTCTGAAAATTGAAATTTTCTGTGTGTCAGATGTTTTTTGGTTCTAATGAAAGAAAAGTTAAGTTAATGCAGACGAACTAAAAAAAAGATTAAAACACTTTAACAGAAAGAGCCAAAAGAGCTCAGAGTTTACAGTTTTAATTTGAAGTATTAAATTCTAATACTCCAAACATTTTTTTATTTAAAAAAAAAATTAAAATAAGGCATGTTTTAACTAATTATCACAATATGCAAAATGGCTAAAGTAACATTTTCCCTAAAGCAAGCATTTAATTAAATTTCCATTCATAATGCACATAGAAATTATTTTAATCTATTCTCATTTATTTGAATACAAATAACTATATCATTAACTAACCCATCAATATGTGCTTTATAAGTACTATTAAACAGCCAAAATCCTAGTAATAGGCATGACATGCTAATAAGCAACTAGTCAATAGTGAGAATCGGACCCTAAACTAAAATGTTACTGATTCTTAATGGCAACCAATTTGCATTTATTCATTTATAATTGTTAAATCATTTAGTTTAAGCATTTATTCATTTTTATTTTTTAGCTTATTTCCTTTGCTTTTGTAGTGCTTTTTGTTGTTGTTTAATCCAATGATTGTGTGGTGTGAAGGGATATTCGTCTTCACGGGTTAGAGATAAGAGAATGTCTCCAGCTCAAGGCTTTTAACGTCACAGGGATGATTTTGTGAGCCAGTCTTTTCCCACTGCTTTTCCTTTTGGATTTGTATCTAGTCAGACAAAGCACAAGACAAAGTTCTCTCTTTTTATCATCATTGTGTCCTGCTTTTGGGCTTCATCTGTCAACATCTCAGGCTGATAGAGGGTTTTTAGTTAATAGGCAGAATACAGTGTTACTGATTTTGGGTATCAGACAGAACTGTGCTGAGAGTTTTGGCAAAGAGACTGGATCCAGTGTTCCTGCATGGGGTGGATATTTGATTTGTCACCATTGAGCAGGATAGACTGCAAGGGACTCTGTGTACAAGAGGTCTATCAGAAAAAGAGGTAAAGGGCAGATATCTTTGGGTCAGATGATCACAGAACATCTCTTTCCTTTCTCCATTTTCAACCTTCTTTGTCGCTGACATTATGGCGTGTCCATGACATTTTTTGAGCACAGGTTCACTGGTGATGGAATTGATAGGTCAGAAAGAGTGGGATACTGGAATACTGGCAGGGCAATAGTAAATATTTGATGTCAATGGAAGGTGTGTGAACCCAAACTTTATTTAAACAGATGTAAATATAACAGTATGGTGGGACATTGCTGCCTGCCGCATATTATTTTATTTTTATTATTTGAGTGTAATGATTGGACAGCATTATACTGTAGACAGATTGGAGATTAGTCATATTAAACATATATGATCAATAAGTTGTGACAACATGGTTTTACATTGCTTTAACTCACCAAAACAAGTTATGCAATTTTCAACTTTTTTTATAAGTTATACAAGATTCAACTAATTTTTAAAAGTCAGTTTAATGTAATTTAAATTAAATCACACTGTAAAAAATAAATACATTTTTAAGTATGACGCTACAATAAAAACAACATTAAAAATAAAATTAAACGAGTGTACTCTAGTGACGTCATTTATTACGAGAAAATATATAATTTTAACTACACGTTATCTTGTTATTACGAAAAAAAAACATAATTCTAATGACATATCACATTATTACGAACAGATTTCATTTTAATGCGAAAAATGCTGTTTAAACAACATAACATCTCCTTATTACGACATAATTGAGTGGAAAAAATAATATGTATGTGGCAGCAATGCACCACCATATGATATTTAACTGATAAATGAAATAAAGCAAGCCTGCGTTGCACCATTAACCTTAGTACCTTAGTTTCGTGCGACTGTGGACAACATATGACGACTAAAATTGCTTACAGATGAGAGATTTCAGCATTAAATATATGAATGGCAAAAACTATAGATTCCCTTTAGTTTTTAACACAATTGCCTGGTTTCCATTGGGTGTTTTAATGACATACTGTGTAATTAGGTAACAGCTAAAAAGATGAGAACTCATTATCCACTTAAGAAAGTCCTAGTGGGGGAAAAAAAGCCTCACGATTTGATGACTTGCTTATTATGAATGACAAATGAAGAGTCCTGTGGATTGTGACAGGACTAGGGACCGGGGGTTTCTCTGCGTTTTTCAGTCCATCTGCTTTTGTAGGCTGGAGAAGAAGAAGCCTCGGCTGATCAGTCGTAACCATGGTTACCACTTTTGCTGCTACATTGAAATCCCCCATTGGTCCCCAAACCATAGATTGTGTTTTGACCAATGAAAATTATGGATACCATCCAAATGAATCTCTTGGAATCTCTTTAAATGCCTGCCAATATAGGCCTACCTATTTACTATTCATGGAGATGTCACAATGTATAATACATTAAAGAACTGGAGCACTTTACCAATTACAAAAGACATTTGCATGGAATATGTTTGGGTCTCCTGCTTCTCAGATGTTTCTTCTGAGAAAAATACCTTAATAATCGTATACATCTCAACAAACTGTGCACACGTTTGTCAAGATACCAAAGTCTAGGACTCATAGTCTTAGAAGTCATAGATTTCACTCAAATATTCAACATTTCTAGTAAAATTATATACTTTCCACGTTCATTTTACAGCTCTACACTCATACTGTATGCTAATTATTGTCTTGTTTGTTTCCATTTTTAGTTCTTGAAGAATTTTAGAAGGAACTACTCAGTTGGTTCATCTGCAATCTCTGTTAAATTGCCTGAGAAATAACATTTTCATCTTGGTACATTTTTCATTTATGACACTTGATTTTCATTTTTACATTCTAATGATTGATCCATTCTTACATTGTTACATACTGCTCCGAGACTTGGGGTTGAGGATCCAAATGCAGCTTTTATTGGGGCAATCCAGTAGTGATGTTACATATGACACTGAAGCTTCAAAGCGTGTGTCGAGTACGGAGCGGAATTTCTCATGAAGCTCCGTGTTGGAGCGCGTATTGTTTTCAGAAAAACACGTGATCAACAAAAAACACAGCTTCACCTTCTTCCCAGTCACACGGATGCTTCACTTTGGTGTCAGGATGTTTGAACCCAGACCACTACTCTACAGGTTTCTGGAAGTTTAAGTCAATTTACTTTTTTTTATTTTTTATAAATAAGCCTATAGCCTATGTAACATGATCATATATTCTGCCATATAAACAGCATAGAAACCATAAAATAATTATACCTCCATTTACTTGCATCAAGCAACTCTGTTGGTATTTTTATAAAAGTATTAATATAATTGTTTTTATTGCCACACTTAAATATGTGAATTATATTATCAGAAAACTGAAAAACATTTAGCGTTCTCAGGCTTTTATATGTGCTTAATAGATTAAACAAGGGTGCTGCGCACTCGGGTTTATGGCTGCTATAAATTTGACCTGCCACAAGATGGCGCTGTTTTCGACACTCTTGATGCTTCAAATCTTTTCCCGGAACTGTTCGGGGAAAGCCTCAGTGCTTCATGAGGCTTCATTTGCCCATCCCTACAATCATTGTAGTTTGTAAGTTGTAATCCATATAACAGGAGAGGGTCAAAACCACAGGACAAACAATACAAACAATGACAGAGTCTAATGGTGTGTTCACACCGGACGCGAGTGATTTCAATGTTAAGTCAATGCAAAGACGCGTTACGCGCGTAAAAAATTCCCGCGGCGCGAATGAGGCGTAGAGCGCGGCGCGGTAGACGCGAATACGCCTCATTTGCGCGTCAAGTTCGCGCGAATGGCGCGAATTGAGCGTCTGCCGCGTTACGCACGAATGATTTTATTAGTGCTTTTTGTGCATTCACGCGTTTGACGAGAATTCGCATCTGCCGCCCGAGTTGAAAAATCTGAACTTCTGCGTCAATTCGCGCCGCGTTAACCAATCAGGAGCCTGCTTGCTGCTGACACGTGGTGAAGTGACAGTTTATAATGTTATTTTATGTTTAAATAAATTATTTTGTAATATGACTAAAATGCACAACAAAGCAAATTTTTCGATTTCAGAGAGATACTCATTTTGTATTGAATGCTATTTATTCCATATCTATTCTAGATTATATGAAACATTAATCTAATGTAAAGACAACAAACACAATTTAGTGTATAAAAACTAAAAAAAATCACAGGACAGGTTTCACTTTTGGAGGCTGGCTCCATTTATTATCACAACAAAAATAAATGACAGATTAGGTGGGTGCGGGCGAGGGTGAACCTCGCGCCGGGCTGTACAGCGCGGGCTCGTCAGGCAGCGACCACTCGAGGCCGAGGCCTTATACGGCCTACGCTGTCCTCGTCAGCGTCCTCACCGTTAGGTCCACCAAACCTAGCTCCTGGAGCAAATTGTTAAACTCCTGAAACCCTCCGGAGGGTCTGGTGGACCCGAGTACAGCGACGATGTCCCCTACGCAGCTGTTTCTGCTCTCCAGAGCATATACGAGCGGTGACTCTCTCGATTAATGCTAATGCTCAATAAACATCTAAAAAAGATTTCTTTTTCTTTCTAAAAAAAAACGTTTCGAAACTTTTGCGTGTAAATTTCGCTTCAAACTTTTGTTTTTACGCGCGTCAATTTCGCTCTTGACGCGCGAATTAACTCAAAGTGGTCAAGCGTATAACTAGACGCGGCAGACGCGAATTTGACGCGCTATTCGCGTCTGGTGTGAATGCACAGTAAGGCACAGGAAAACAGGGAAATCCAGGGAGACAAGCAGAAGATCAAAAACTAGAAATAATGCTCAGAGATGCAGTGTGACACTTACAAGACTTCGCAAAGAATGACAGAACACACAAGGCTTATATAGGCAAACACAAACGAGTTAATCACAGACAGGTGGAAGTAATGAGAAAATAATGAGTCCAGGCAGTGGGATAGCAGCATAGCAGACGTAAATTGAAATTACGAATTGAAAATACGCCCAATGGAAGCACGTCAATTTTGCAAAAACTCCCATTTATCGAAAAAAAGTTTTTACGCTCGCATGAGGTGGTTTTTCAGGCAATTCGAAAAATAAATATTTCGCAAAACTGCCATGGAAACAGTTTTTGCGCATTTACAGGTCACCTGACGTAGATGACGCGGTGTGTTTGGACAGAATACGAGACAGAGCTCTTTATTAAATTCATAATAGACAAAAGAATTAGAGGAATAATGGATTCTAAACATCAAATAAATGCCACAATCAAGACCTCGAAGCAGATCTGAGGGAGAAACACCCAGAAACACCTCATATGTGCCGCTCACAAGTATAAAAAGGGTTGTTCCTTACCATTAATGCTTGGAAAACACACATACAGATGGTACTCAACCAGAATGCCTATTACCGCCGCGCCAGCCACCGCGGCAAAAATAAACCAGTCGCATTTCAAAGTCATTTGTGAAATGACCGCCAGGTGGCGCAAAGGGATATTGTGCAAAACAGCAGCAATTGCTGCATTTTTTTTTCAATTGCCTTAAGTGGGGTTAATGTCAATTTACAGTAAGGATGAAATACTACAACTATGGTAAACAGAATATAGAACGTTTTTATAAGGCCAGAAAAATAGAATAACAAATTAAAAATAGAGACGATAACAATATAACCTGTATTTCATATTGTAGGCTTAGACGTCGGTGGGCGACAAGCCTATTCCCCGGGGAGCAAAAAACACACACACACACACACACACATACACAAAAACAACAACACAAAAACAAATTTAATACTAAAATTAACAAACAAAAGCAAATTATGTGTAATGAAGCTGATTATTTGTACTATTCTATTGAGGAATGAGACGAATGAAGAGCGCTTCTCGGCTCGCTCGTGTAAGCGAACACACACTGGAATGTTTGAGCATTTCGCAACGAGTAAATTCATGGCCGAGTGGTAGAACTTCCATTTCGATCATTTAGATGACACGGGTTCAAATCCCGAACCAACTTGGACTATTGTAATTTTTATATTAGCCTATTAATGCATTTTATTGCCTATTATTGATGCAGAGAGATTTGTCTAGTTTGTCTAGTCCTGTACATCTCCTTCAATTAATAATAATGGCCAGTGCAGTGGCTGGGATATAGTACATAAACCTACCAATGTTTGTTGCCATGGTTTTTGGAATGATTTGACTTATTGCGAGAGGAAAAAATGAATATGGAAACGTTAATGGAAACGCCGTCATTTCGCAATAGTTTTTTGTCGACATTTAGAAAAAATCTGTAATGGAAATTGACACTCAAGCTGACAGGTGTAACATAACCAAAACGATATATTCCCCCTACATTTAGATTGAAAATAACAAACCATATGAGGCTGATTTGGCAGAAATGTCATATTGCTTTGTTAGTAAAGCAAAGTCTTGTGTCGCACAGAGTTATTTTATTCTTTAAATGTAGTGGCTATGTTTTTAGATGCCGACAGCTTTTCTGATACATTCACTGAAAAGAAAGTATCACGAATAATCATGTTCTGTTTGACAGTGTATGGTCCTTGAGGGATTTTCAGCCACTTGTTTAAGTATCTCTTGTGAAAGATTCTAGATTGTGTTGCAGGATTTCAAGGAAAGTGTGTGTTGTGGGCTGTTCAGGGAAAGAGTCATACTGAGGAAAATGTCTGGAGGATTCTTTTCTTTTTGCTTTGAAATGCCCAAAACATTAATAGCCAATATAATATTTTTTTTTTTCTTGGCTTATTTGTTGGCTTCATTGGGTTTGCCAAGTGGAAAATCAACCCTAAAGTCCAAATGCATCAGAATCTAAGGGAGAATTTTGTTTTATTTATTTTTTTATTTTTTGCAATAACAAAATTGGTTTACATTATAAAATTGTGTAAAGTAGGCTCTCCACAGGAGCATCATGCTTTAATAGTTACAAAATGAAAATCACCCTGAATCCACATTAATAGGACAGTGATAGAAAAAATTACAGTGAAGCTGCTAGCTAGATAATAAGGTAACTCATACTAATAAATGTAAGTGCTCAATTCAAACCAGAGTAATGGCTAACAAGCCTTTATTCCTCCAAAGTCATGGTGTCCGACAGAATGTTTTTAGGCTGACTTCAAAGACCATGATATTCTCTCAAAGGCACACACCTAGTTGTCATGACAATCAGAGCAAGGCTGTGTACGTGAATGAACAATCATCTTTTGAGCAGTTGAATAATCCTGTAATTATGATTCCTGCGTAAATACATTTATAGCACCTCTGTGCCACAAAACATGGTATTGAATCAAAATACTTCCATTTATGCACAAAAAAGCAGATTATGTACAGTATATATATACTGTATATAAAACAATTATTTTTGTGAGTGAATGCAGCAGAATCGCGAACATAAATGGACAACTTTAAAGGAGATTTTCTCAATGTTTCGATTTTTTTGTACCCTCAGATTCCAGATTTTCAATAGTTGTATCTCGACCAAATATTGTCCTATTCGAACAAACCATACACCAATGGGAAGCTTATTTATTCAGCTCTCATATGATGTATACATCTCAGTTTAAAAAAATTGACCCATTTTGTGGTCCAGGGTCACATATGATCTCCTGATTGAGAGGTAGGGAGCAAAGCTATACTCTTATAGCCTGTGGGCAGAAATACTTAGTGATTCTGGAATGAACATGGTGGAGCTGTTTCCTAGAAAGAGGAAGGGCAGATAGGCCAAAGGTGGAGACTTTCATCAATCAATACTATGCTGTACAGTCTTAACTAGCTGTAGGTCCTTCCTATCAGAGGTGGAGCAGCTTCTAAACTGAACGGGGATGCCATCCACAATCCCTCTGAGCATGTCTGTCTTCACACAGATCTTCAGCCTCTTGAGGAAATGCAGGTTGTGGCTTCTTCATAAGGGAGATATTCAATTTGTAAGACAGGTCACAAATGATATGAAGCCACAAGAACATGTTGAATATGTATGAAGAACGTGTTGAATATTTCAACTTCTAAACAACTATATTTGCATTTCCTAAAGGACATACTAGTGCTTGCAAGGTAGCAGAATAACATAACACTCAACATGCTTCTTGGTTTCATTCGGCTGCACAAGTTAATTAACACATTCACTATGCAGTGTAAATTGTGGCTGAAATTGTTAAATACTGTACATTTGAATGAACTGAATTGACTTAGCATGTGGAGAACACCGATATAGACAGTTGGTGACCTGTATTTTGACCACCTAAGGTCTATTAGTCAGAAAGTCTTTAGATTCGATGTGGGTCAAGATCAGTAGCACAAGGCACTACATTATGACAGGTGCGAGTGCAGTGGGGTGCAGGTCTCCACTGACATTAAGCCGAAGCCCACCCTGTGACCTGATACAACAGGTACTGTCAAATTTTAAGATGGAACGAAACCCGAAATTGCCCACTCTTTTATTCCCACTCTCAGCTCTAGGTCTACTCACCTGAAGAGGGAACAAAAAGACACTGAGCTTTCTTAAACTCTGACTCAAAGCTGAAGGAGGATCTGTGTGTGTGTTTGCATATATGCACAAAATGGGTTACGTTAAAATGAAAACATAAATCCACTAAACCATTTGCACCACAGATGGTATTTCATTACAAAATCCTAGTCTTATCCACTAACCACCTGCAGTCGAGGTTACCGAGGCTCTGAATGCACTGAAATAGTGTTGTGCTTTAAATTAAGTTTCACTATCCAGCATGAACACAGCTTCTTTCTATGTAATTTAGGCTCATTATAGAATATATCTTATTCACACACTCAGCGCTGTTTAACTGGTGTGCTCTTACGAACTGCGGTAGACAGAATGGCACTTTACTTTACTGTACAGGCACTTACCTAAGAAAGTACTGGGTAATATAAGGTACATACATGGGTTAAGGTTAGGTTTAGGGGTACAGCTTCAGGGTCAGTACCTAGTTATTGCAATTACTATAATAAGTACATAGTATGTACTGTACATTGTTGAATTTTATGTGTCCTTGTTACAGTTACACTTTATTTCATTCATCTAACTATAAGTAACTTTGCTACAACTAACTCATTAGAGTATTAGTAGACTGTAAGGTTAGGGTTAGTAGAATAAGTTGACATGTTGTTGCAAAGTTAATTTTAGTCAGTAGAATGTCTAAATGGACCATTGTTAATACATTAATCAACACATTATTTCAGTTTAATTACACTCTAACAAGGTCACAATACAATGCGACCATCATTAAAAGAGATGTGCGTGTGCATTTTCTAACATCATGATCAAATGATGGAGAAGAATGTTAGAACATACTATACGTACAGTATAGAGTATCCAGCTGTGGGGAGCATTTTTTTGCCATTTCTGAAAAATAAATAAAAATAATGACAATAGTGTTGCCTAATGAGTAAATGTTGTGCCTGTTAGGGCTGTCACTTCACGTTCGAAATCGATTGCACAGTCGATCGGACCAACCAACACAAGTTTCGAAAATAGGAAATCGATTTTAACGGCCTTCTCTCGGAGCGCGTCACGATACGCCCGCAGCGCACGCGCGTTACACAGCAACTGCAGGCTCTGACAAACACACATAACAGCAAATTATACTTCTGCATAATGTGTCTCTTTTTACTACAAAAATGTGAATTCTGCCGGTATTCAGACAGTCGCATGCATACAGAGATCTACGGTCTACAATCGCCTACGTAGGTTTCACGCCAACTTCACGCCAATAAATCATATTGCTGACTTGTGTGCGTCTCAAGCGCCCTCTTTACGTTCTTCCTAATGCCTGTTAGTTGTCTGTGGATTTGCCCATATTTGGCGTTTAAAATGGAAACGTCTTTAGACATGGAAAATCGATTTTACAATCGATTCAATGAACACTTATGTCTCAAAAATCGAACAGGATTTTTTCACAAAAGTGACAGCCGTAGTGCCTGTGTTACCTAAATAAGTAGATCCTCCATGTCTAAAATAATGTTTTTTTTTCTCCAAGTCTAGTGTTGTCAGTCCGCATGCATATTTGTTACTGGCATGTCTATCAGGCCACATACACACTGCAAAGTGTTGGCAGCGAGAAATGCATTGAAATGAAGGGAATTCCCTAATTTATTATTTTGTGCTTAATGATAAATCCAAGTGTCATGTCATTTGCTTGGACTTAAGAAAGACACACATTTCAGCTTTACTTTTAATTGTCATTAAAAACTTGTTCAGTTTGGTTCTTTACACAATATATAGATTATTATTGTAAATATGGTTATCAGAACCATGTTCTGTTATCAAAGCAGACGCGGCAGGAAATCTTTTAGGTATTGTGGCACAATTTTGTAGTCTAATGAGCTTTTTAGTCAGTCAGTTTATGATGACAAGATGCATAAAGATGAGCGTGGTGTGTATACATTTTCTCATACTATAGTGAAAAGTTTTGTTGTTTTTAATAAGCTGTAATTTATACGGAGATCCAGAGAAACATCAAAGCATTACAGTAATCCAGTCTTGAGGAAAAAACAGAGCCTACATTTTTCTCAGTGTAACATTTTTCTGCAGTAACTAACAACCCAGGGGTGTCAGGCTGAGAAATACAATTTACATATAATGTCTAGATCACACTGTATTAATAAGTAAAATTATAATGCAATTACAATTAAAATTGAATGTATTATCTGGACTTGCTGACAAAGTTGAGGTGCAATGAAGTAAATATGGCTTGACTTTATGTTGTTCCTTCTTGTGCAAATGATTAGTGATGATCATTAGGATCTTTAGTAGCAGCAATTTCATCATATATTTATAGTCCAGCTCTTAATTGTTGAGGAATTAGGTGTTCAGTAATTACATAATTCTTTAATAGTTAACAGCACTGTCCAATTTATATCATTAGTCTGTTAATATTCAACCCTCATTTAATTAATTCACTTTAAATAAAGCAATATGCTTTAATTGCTAAAAGCCTTGGTTGCTAATAGACTGTTTAGGGACACTATCTTAATGACTATGGTCTGACATTTCTCTGAGCAAATCCTATTTTATATTCATGAAACCACAAGGTTAGCCGAGGCTGAAATCTCTTCTCTTCCTCTCTGGTTCATTTAAGGTTAACATTTGGTAAAGCTCATGAGATTTCTTGGGGACTGAGAACTGTGGGGTTGAGGGAGGTAACAATACGCTTCAACGTTAAGCTTTTTGCAGCTTTGCTTGCAATCATCTGAAGAAGTTATTTATAAATGATATTTTATTCCATATCCTGTATTAACACACCACAAGACTATAATCGTGCCTGGTTAGAGACTTTGATTTTTCGTGAAAATAAATAAATAATAACCTAATGCGGGTTTGCAACAGCAATGATAAGTAAATACTGACGGAATTAAAACGTTTTGATTTCTTTCTGACCTGTTCCTTTCAGCATCTTTATTATGTTCAATCTTATTTTCTCAATTCGAATAGGGGTGTGACACAGTATGAAATGCATCCCATCCGATATAGAGCCCTGAGATCCGCAGGTAAAGGCACTTCTCTGCCCGCTGCTCATTAACTGCAGGCAGGATTCTATAACACTGAGGCATGATGGCCACCTGCTCCTCTCCACTGTCACCACTCCACAGATTTAATTATCTGAGTAATTGGATGACTTTCATATCACTTGGAAGAATTTCGAGGGGCCATTAGAAATGAAGCTATAGGTTTCATCCACATTTCCACTCAGCTTTCATCAACTCGTGGGGTTTTCACAAATTGCTATCGGCAGATGTAGTGGGCCGACGAGCCATTTTATTCGAATAGGTTTGGTGGAACCAATCCTGAATCGCCATATAGCTCTAAAATTACACATCCTGAAGTTTAGCCAAGCTTACTCACTGGCTTCGGGTTAGCTGTCAAATGCAATATTGTTGAGGCTCTCCCATCCTTCAACAACAGCTTCTTTGGATCACATTGTGGCAGTATTAAAAAAACAATATGCACAAATTATTCACACAAACTGTTCAGACTGAAATGATCAGGGATCTTGCTAAAAATAAATTTCAGTCACTATTTCCTACCTCATATAAATGCTGACTTCAGTGGCCTCAATGTTTATGCCTCTTGACGTCTTTGTTATTATTATTTTTCAGGACCGTGACCAGGACCTGATATTGGCCACATTTTTAAAAATATGGTAAACAGCCAAACAAAAACTGGATCTGAGCTAAGGCTGCACGATATTGGGAATTACATTGCGATATATATTGCAATATGAAACCAATTTCACCAGATGACTTGAATAGGTCTTTTTGAAAAAATTAATCATTCTAGAATGATTGTAGAGGGGTGAATCTGCATAGATAAATACAAAAGAACAAAGATACAAATAAAATAAACAGTGCTTTATGATTTTCAGTTAATTCTAACAGTATTCATGTACAGAATTTGAATAATCAAATGTAAAATAACTGCGTAGTTTTCACTGCATAAATTAAATATAATTAATCGTTGGTAAAGCTAAAAGTGATTCTCTTTGTATTTTGTTGTTTGATTAACATTAATGACACAGGCAGCAACAGGAATATTAGGCTTCTGTCACTTTAAAACCGAATGCACAGATCCAATATAATGACACGCATCTGTTTTTTTTTTTTCTTCAATTGTTTACGTTCACGTAAGCCATAAGCGACTGTGTTTACTGGTATACTCACACACAGAAAACAGCATGCAAGTTGTAACAGACTTTGCTGTGATAAATCTAATTAGTTTTTGTATACATTTTTGATATTTCTGTGAGTTTAAATAGGTTAAAGAAATGCATTATTTGTCTTACTTAGGAGGGACTTTTATTTTGACGGGTACTGTAGTCTACGGAGCGATACAGGGAAGGAAAGGGAGACCACGCAGTTCATCAGAGTTGTTTTGCAGCTATAAAGTTTGCAACTTTGTTAAGCACCCCCCGAAAAGGCATGCATATATTTGTTTACTGTTTGTTGTAATGAGTGTTTTCTGTAATTCGCTGTATGTTAATGTTAATGATAGAGTTTTTGGGCTAGTCGTTAATGCGCTCTTCTTGTACTTAGTTTGTTCAACTCTTACAGTGATTCTGAGTGAAAACGGACTCAATCATTCGGGCGGAAATTCACGAATTGAATTCTGAATTGAAATTCACGCCTTCTTGTTATCAAATGGTTTAAAATCGCTTTAATGTTTAAACAGACAGGACGTAAAACACATGTAAATGTCAAACTTTAGCGTCATAATTGTTACAGATCAGCAAGGCTCTCACACCAGCCAATCACAGCGCACTCCCTCACACACACCTGCTCCTCATCATCACTATCATCACCAGCACTATAAAGACACACTCTTCACCTCTGTTCACTGTCCGGTCTCGTTTAATCGAAGAGGATTACTTACCTTGCTATCACAAACCTTGATTTCCCAAACGACCATTATCTCCAGCGTCTCGTCTCTCCGGCGTGTCTCCAGTATTCTTCGTTCCATCATCCGTCTCACCCATGATCAATCTCCATACCTGTAAGAACTATTCCACTCATCGCCTGCACACCGCTCTCCAAAGTATATTTGTTCATATCACTTACCTGCAACATGTCTCCGCTCTGTGTTGTAAACTCCTGTTAAATCTTCATTAGCCATCTCTTGAGTCTGCTTCAGTAACAATAATGGTTAAACGTTGGGGGATGAAATGAAATCGCGGGACCCTCCTAAGGCCTAAGGCCCCTACATCATCACCAACTTTCCCCCAGGCAGCAATTGCCCTGTTGCAAAGTTCCATTGACAGAAACCATGAAGTCACTGATTTCACCTCTTGGGACTTCAGAACCACAGTCACCAGAATAAAATACCACTGGGACACTTCAGCTCTGAGACTGAAAGAGTGTATTTTTTAGGACAAGGACCCAGGCGGTTTTCTGTGGTGCTTCCAAGCGTTCCCCAGAGACGGGCTCCAGTTGAATGTTGAGCAGGCTAAACACACTCACACCATGGCTGTTTCAGACATACATCACAAGCCGAGCTAAAAATCCACCTGGGTAAGAGACTTGTTCTGATAAAATCATTTATATGAAGAGGGAACAACCTTGGAGATACAAAGCAACTACATTATGGATACATTATGTTGACATAATTCCACATGAGGTGATGTATGTTCACAGATGTGCTGGTGCTGAGTGTGAATACTCATGTGGTTATTTAACACTCTGATCCAGCTCATTTACATATTCAAATAAGAGGAGAATCCAAACACGGTACAGCATGTGTTTTCTTTTCATTATATTTTAAATTTAAGGTTTTAAGGTGATTAGAGGCTTTGCAATGTTTTGAAACTTGACCAAATTTTTAAAGCATATTTTTAGAAGAAACATTTTCCTTGTCAAAGCAGTTATTTTTTTATCATTGTGGTACTATTATAGTTTTCCTTACTATTTTGTATTAGTTTTTGTATTTACAGTATATTTTCTGTTTTCATTTCGTCGGGTCAAAGGTCACTCTTTGGACAGAACTATACTCGCGTACAGCCGTTACCGGAAGCCAGTGATTATAGTTTATAAAGTTATAAATATGGATGTTTTTCTTACAAAAACCCATCGCGTCACTTCAGAAGGCCTTTATTAACCCCCTGGAGCAGTATGGATTACTTTTATGATGGATGGATGCACTTTTATGAGCTTCAAAATCTATGGTACCATTCACTGCCATTATAAAGCTTGGAAGAGCCAGGATATTTTTTTAATATAACCCTAACCCTTAGGTTGGCTAGGTAATTTTTGATCATCACACAACAAAATACTGCACATAACAAAGACAATCTGCTGCTCTGCAGGATAATAATCATAATAATAACATACTTTTGGGACCTTGGACCTTAATTACTTTTAATGAATTCTGTTTACATTGCATTTGTTGTGATTTGTTTAGAACTTCCGGTATGTTGTCAACCATGATCAATACATTTGCACAGATCAATACTCAACATACAAAACTCAACAAACATGATTTTAGAATAGAAAAATAAAATAAAAATACTAAGCTTAAAATGACACCAAAAACTACAACAGCAAAATAAACAAACAAATAGTGAAAAAAGTGTATAATTTATTCATGCCATATGGCAATTAAGCTCCCAGTGTGTCTATTCCCAAACAAAAATACTTGAAAAGCTGGCAACTTTTATTGTGTGCTCAAGATATTTCTATGATTTATGATAGTATGCCTTACGCCATTTCATAAATACTGTTCATTGTATTAAACTGGCAGAAATCATGCCAATCTTTTCCATTGCTGTTTGGTCCAAGATTTGCTGTCACATTTTCCAGAAATTTGCTAGCATAAGCAATTTTCTGGCATTTGAAATGTTCTTTTAAACTATGAAACTCTTTGACTGCTGTTTCGTTCATGTGAAAGCAGATCTTACTTTTGCAAACTCTGCATGTTCCATGCTTTATAAGTTTGGGAAAACAGAGCAAAATTAACACAAGAATGCATTTATCTCATCCTCAGCAGAACTATGCACTGACAGTTCTCGTTTAAAAACAGCAAACAAGTAATGTGTGATTTGTAGATTCTGGTTGGTCGAAACCAATCTATTAATTTCTCCATACATGCTAAACCAGCTCACTATGCTCCGCTGTCACGCTACGGCCTCTCCCTTTGAAATAGGGAAGTGTTATTGTCTTTAACTCTGGGATTTATCATCATGCGCAAAATGCTTTTGGATAGTTCGAGATTGTCCTGTCCAACCAGGAAATGAAAAATGTGTGCAGAGGGTCAGGTGAGATGAAGCAGTCATTATAAATGGCTCACTGTGAATTGTGTCAATGGTACTTCCTCTGGATCGCAAGACCGAGGACAAGGGGGAGGGAGAAAAATCGCTGTTATTGACTGCCGTGGCAGACATAATGAATTGTTATGTAGTTGAGACAAATGCTGGTGGACTAAAGATTTAGGTCTGGTCTCAATTGTCTTTGTGGCATCCAAATAGAGTGTATTCCCATGAGCTATTTTGTTGAGCTATAGCGCCAGAGGTAAACGCACCTTGTTTTGTGTCTAGGTTCGAGTGACTAATAGCATTTGTCCACTGGTTTCTCCAGGTATCAGATCTGCTTTGGATGTTAGACAACGCTTTTGAGCCGGTGGTGCATGTGTGCTGAGTAGTAGTGAACAGCCTCAGTCTCTTATAATTCCAGGTGGATGTGGCAGGAGGATTTTAGTCATTTCACACCTAGTCGCTTTTAATAAGATCTGTGCAGTCCCTGTCCAAAGTGCTGAAACATCAATGCCGTCGCATGTTTGGGTGAAACAGCTTCACGTTAAAAATGCAGTCAAGATGTACATGCATCAGTCATGTTTCAGCTTACACACACACACACACACACACACACACACACACACACACACACACACACACACACACACACACACACACACACACACATTGTTGTACATCTATCTTTATGAGGACATTCATTGACACAGTGCAATCTCTAGTCGCTTACCCTAACCTTACCCATCACAACTAAGTGTCTAACCCGACCCCTGACCCAAAACCGACCCTTAACCTAAATATAACCTTATCCCTAAAACCAAGTCTTGACCCTCAAACAGGCCTTTAAAGGGCTCTCAGAAAGTGAGGACCGGCCAAAATGTCCTCACTTTACTCTCTTTGGCATCACTCCAATGGTCTAAAACTCAAACTGGTCCTCACAGAGATAGTTGTACAAGTACACACACACACACACACACACACACACACACACACAGAGGAATTTTCCTGTGGGAAAAAAACAGGTATTTCAATTAAATTTGTAGGTCACTTGTGGGTCAATGGATAAAAAGCCATCCATTCCAGCATGTGTGTTTTCTTTTCGCAATAGAATTTCACAGCTTATATTTGAGCCAAAAGGAGGCAAAATCAAGTAAGTCGATCCATCATTCATCAGTGCATCATAATCAATATTTACAATTTTCTTTGGAACATGTGTTTTGACAACTCAATATCTTCAGTTCCAGCAATTCTCTGTTAATACTCTCAGTTGGGGCAAATGCATAGTGTATGTCTCGTGACTAAAATCTTTCAAAAGCACTGCAAACTCCAGTGAACATTTTAACCTCTTTGTGAAGTCCTGATTTCACTCGAGTTTAGTATCAACACTATTAAGACCAGAAAGGGTTAAACCTTCCATTTAAATTTCCCAGACCTTGCCTACCCTTTTTTCTGTCGCCGTTTATGGAGTGAATACTTCCATTAAATTGGATTTTGGGCCTCAAGGGCCTGACAGCCACTAAGGTGTCTGTTGTGAGATGTGAATTTCACCAGACAAGCAAAAAGCATTTCATTTTTAATAACTTGGCTATTTGGTCTGCTTAAGCTTCATTGCTTCTGCAGCCAATCATGACTCTTTTTTTTAGCAGCAGATAGGTTGATGACCCCATCTCAAACATTGCAGTGTTTAGACAATCTTCAACGAAACATATGGAAATGTCTGTGCTCAGTTGATTCCCCAATGCAATTAACGAGTCCCAGAGCATCGATCTTTTTTTTTTTTTTTTTGCAAATACAAACAATATAGATTGTATGAAAATTGTTTGACAGATCTGCCATCATTTAACTGAAATTGGCATTGCTGCACTGCCATGTTGCAGTTGGACAGCGCTGATAAATTAATTGTGATAAAATGTGACATTTTATTTGTATTATAATTACATAAAAGCCACAGTCTGCACGCTAAATATGATATCTATGATAATCTGCAGTCAATGCAAAAAGTTTTTATTTTTTCAATCAGTGAGTCTTCAGCGATACCTCGTACGTCAAAATACTGGTGATGACACTTACATACACTCTTCCTTCATCTCAGGTAGCTTTGGTGGTCATACTTGATGACTGTTTATGCTGGCTTTGTCTGCTTGTGAAAATTACCTTTGTTTCCTGTTCGGTGGAACGGTTTCACAGTCCCAGGTGAACAAATATTAACATATTTTCACATGCATCCATTTTCTCATTTTGAATTATAAACCTTGCAAAGCTGTGATAAGGCTAACAAAACACTAAGCCATTTATTCTGGCTTATTTAAACAAATTCCTCTCACCAATACTTGAGAGTATTCATAAACTTCATAAACTTCATAAAAAAATGAGAGGCTTCATAAACTTGATTTGATTAATTAAGTCATGAAACATTGTAGGAATTGTGAGGTGAACATAACTGGAGGACAATGCATTCGAGATAATACTAATTTGGTGCGAGCGGTACTTTTATGATGATGTATGAGGGAAATGCTCATGGTTAGGAATTAAATGATGAGAACAAAAACAGGACATGCATTCGGTTTCTTCAATGTTTCTTCCACTTCCACAAGCTGAGGGTGAAGAGTCTCCCAATAGTCCACAATTAATTTCACCAGACAGTGGGCTACATGCTTTGCTTTTCCTGTCCGAAATGATCATTCTGAGTAAAATCCAGTATAAGCATTCGACAGCATGAGAAAAGTCACAGAAGATCATTGAAACTGCAGATAAGTGCAATAAAACTCACGTGAGGTCAGCTCCATCAATTGCCACTTTTAAGTCTTATTTAAAAACTTATGTATTTTCTTTAGTTTTTGAATAAGTTATGTTTGCTTTGTTATATGATTTTAATGTTATCATTTTTGTAAAGCACTTTGGGGCAACGTCTGTTGTTTGAAAATGTGCTATATAAATAAAGTTGCTTGCTTGCTTGCAAGTGTCCTGCTCCTTCTGAGCAGCAGTGACAGTGATGCAGTTAATTTGCTGTCTTCTTCCTGAACAAATTAAGTTAATGCCAGTAATTGCAGCTAGAGGCAAATATGCATCAATAGTTACTTTTCATCCAATTTATCTGCTCACTTTGGCTTGTAGTCATTGTGTTTGTTGATGTTCTGGTCTTAATTTAATGTTCCCTGTGTGAGCATTCCGCAAAATTGTGCACAATTGCTTTTTTGATTTGAGAAAAGTTACATGGCTAAAAAGGCTTGTGGAAATTTAGAGAGGGAGAGAGTGAGTTCAATCTGAATTAAAGGTGCTCTAAGCGATGTCACGCGTTTTTTTAGGCCAAAACATTTTTTTTGTCACATACAGGAAACATCTCCTCACTATCCGCTAGCTGCCTGTCCCCTGAACACACTGTAAAAAAAATGCGGTCTCTGTAGACACCCCAGGCTCCACAAACGGCAAGAAAAACAAACTGGCCCAGCCTTGACCACGAAACATAACAAACAGTATTCCAGCCAATAACCGGCAAGAATAAATTGGGGGTGGGGGGTTAGTGCACGTGCACATGAAGGAGGGTGTGTGGGTTGTGGAGGAGAGAGAAGCATGAAGAGAGAAGTTAGCTAGAGGAGAGACGTCCTAGATAACGACTAACGTTAAAAATGTATATTCTTGAGAATTTTGATATGGCCGACACACGACCAAAGAGACGATGTTCCGATGAACAAATAACAAAGAATAGGGAAAAGGAGAAAGAACGTAGCCTGGTTAAAACCAGACCGTTCTCAGTTGAAACTGAGTGAAGGGTCTGGGGAAGCTATGTAGACGAATCATTTCCAAAGGGGTGTCACCAACCGACGTAGCTCAGCTTGATTGACAGGTGATCTGACCAATCATACTTCGCCATCCGCCATTTTGTCCGACAAAGCAGTCAGGAGAGTAGATTAACATAGGAGGATTTGAACTTGAAAAACGGAGTGTACTGACGCCTTTCCGTGGTTAAAACAACATTCCTTCATATGTTTGTTCATGTTTATTTGAGGCTATAAATTAACTAGAAGGAAGAGATGATCGGTTCACAAGAACAGCTTTAACTGATGCTCTACAGCGATCTGTCACGGCACATTAAAGAGCAACAAAACGGTATTTATTGTTTAAATTTCTTTAAAAAAATTACCAAATTTGAAAGCTGAGACTTTGTTTAATATGTTTAATATCAAACGTAACCGAAAAGTAGCCTGCTCTGTCCTGTCTGCCAGCGTGTTGTCAGTCTCCTCTCTGCTCCGCAATGTATTTTTCACTGCGTGAGAACTCCTTCTGCGTCGCTGCGCTGTCGTCATCATGTAAATCCCTCCCCCAACGTTTCTGATTGGTGCCGCGATTTCAGCGGCACAGTAATGAGTTTGAATGGGCTCTTCTCCAGACTATCCTGAAGAGAGAATTGAAATTCGCCGGAAGTAGTATGGGTTTTCCCAGGCTAGAAAGAACGCGCAAAACGTTCAAAAAAGGTGGTGAGAACTCCGCCGGCAGAAGGGCTTCCAATCCGACATGCAGGAGGCTCTGTTTTTGATGGACAGGCGGGGAAATCCATTTTTATTTTCTAAATGGTTCATGATTGTTTTAGGAAGCACGGAAGGGAGGGGACGGGATGAGGAGGGAGGGTCGAGCTAGCCTCCATTTTGTTTGACAATACTTCGAATGTCAACAAGAAGTGACGTCACCCAACATCGCTTAGAGCACCTTTAAATAATAATAGTCAGTCAAAAAATAAAACTCATTTAAACTCGTTCTCTTGTTATCACATAATCTGGTTACTTTTTTCTTCCAGTCCCCACACACTTTAATTACATGGAAAAGTAATATTTTTCAAGTAACATGGATCTGGAAAAACGTGAGGCTGTGTAAAGATCTCAGATCTAATACAGATGCACTGATATGAATAACAACAGGTCTTCTCTGTCTGTTCCTAAAATATGCACTCTCAGACACTAGCACTCCTAACATCCCGGGGCGCATTTTCCATACATCGACATAGCTTGCTGTTTAACCAAAATAGTACATTGCATCGTTGTAGAAACTAATTAGCTAGTCACGACTGTTTCCCAAAACCGGTCGCACCTCTGTCGTCTGAACCACGTTAGTTCAACAATATAGGATTGTCATTAATGACGTCACGTGCTGGTGATGATCATTTATGCTAATTAATAAATTAGAAATTGCAGTTAATGTGTTTAAAATTATTATACAAAATGAACATAAAGCCATTCATTTTGTTTTATTACGATTTGGGAAGCGCACCCCAGAATGGTTGATTTTTTTTGCAAAAAATGCCAATATCAGAGGAAAAAAGATATCAGAAATATGTGTTCATACTTCCTTTTTTCTTATTTTGACTGCATTCAATAAATGTGGTTTTGTGTCTGTAAAGGTCTTTGCAGTATTTGTATTTGCTAAGACAGGATTGAAGCATTTCTTACCTTGAAAGACAACACATGCTCCTAGACAGTGACAGCTTACATCTTACTCTTCTGACCAAAATGATGTCTAGCCTTCTGTTGCAGTAGAAGAATTGCCAGACAGAAATATACAATAGCAGCCCAGAAAAATTGATCATGAGCAAAGAAAAGAATTCCTTTAAAACAGTTTACTTTTATTTCCAAGAGTCATGACCAAGATCTGAGCATGTCTTTCAGGTAATATTAAAGGTAGGGTTGGCAATTTCGGAGAGGCTAGCAATAGCGAGCTAGCTTTGAAAGCATGAGATGCTACCCTCCCTTCAGAGCGTCTCCAAAGCCACGCCTCCTCCAAAACACATGACCACTCGAAGCAGAGTCTGCAAAGAGACATGAGAGACACCGTTAAATGACCTCATGTCTCAAATAACTTTACAATAATAATGAACGTAAACAATTTACAGTGCTGTAATTGTACCTCCTGACCGCTGCAGATTAATTTTAGCGTTGATAGTGTTGACATAGAAACACATAAATCTGAGGATGTGAACAGCTCAGAGTAGAACCTCACAGGTTGCCATCTCGTAATTACAGCATACATACAATCGACATGGTGTGAACGCAGCATAATTTCGTTGTTTTGGTTCAGGAGGAACTGTAAAAGTGGCTGCTGTTTGTTTGTGTCTCTCTGTGACTGACGTCTGTCTACAACTCTGCATAGCCTTACGGAAAACACTGATGACGTGTGATGTGTGTGCAAGCAGGTGTGTGGAGGTATGGAAATACATGTTGACAGGGAGATAGGACATTGTATCATTGCATTCGAACCAAATGCAATGTTTGGACGAATATTTTGTATCTTCCAAAGAAGATATATGTACATGTTTAATATTTTGTCTGCTTTTATTAATTGCTATCAGGATGTGAAGAGAGTTTCAACCAGTACTCCAACATTTCCTACCCTACCTTTAAGTCTTATCTCAGGAAAACAACCCTCTCAACCAGACTCTAAACTCTGAACCAAGTAAATGGATCATACAAGCTGAGATGTGAAATCATCCCTGACCTTTCTTCTGAAGAAGGCAATCAAACGTGTAGTGCATTCACTCCTTTAAAAGAGTTTACTTTTATTTCCAAGTGCATTACAGTAAACGTGATTTGAGCTTGATTTAACAAACTGAGGGATGAGTCCTTTTTTTTCTTTTGTAATCGGTAGCATGTCTCAGATGCGGTCCATAGAGCTTAACTTGATTTTAACACTGTAACATCACTGTAGGATGATCCATGATCCTGTAGGATTCTGTTAAGATGGATAGGGGAGTGAAGATGTGATCACTAACACTGTGTCCTGCGGCAATAAAAAGTAGGCCAATCATTTCCATGTTAATCATGTTAAGTTTTTGTCCTAACCAGCCAACAAGAACACGCAAACTATATGACAATGATAATCTCAGGTTCTGATTGTGGTTTTTTTTTATGTTAGAAGGGTATTTAATGTGAGTTCAAATATAATTTTGCCTGACCTGTAAACAGTAGCCATACTAAAAGCAACAATGGATATTTTACATCCGATCTTGAAAATAAATGAAGGGAAACAAGATTGCTCAAACTATGAACTCTAAATGTAAACAAACAAGTCAATTCTATGACAAAGATTGTATCAGTCACTCAGTATTTGTATTCATTTTTTAAAATAATTAAATATTTGTTAATTAGATTATATACTCATTCATTTCGAGTGAGAGTTTGGCCACGCTCTTCTGATTTGATTGATTTTGTCACATCTGGTGAGAACAGACTTGTTGTGCGAATCTTATTACATCGCACCTTATTAGGACATGACCGCTCTATAGTGTAGCTGAAATTAATACATAGAGTGTGTTGATTAAAAACATAAAGATTCTTTTGCAGTATCAATCAGCTCAGATTCACCTTTGATGAAATATGGAATTTTAGAAAACATTTAGTCAAGAAACAATGTTCCAAAATTTCTTAGAATAACAAAAATTTGGCAAAACACCACATCACACACCACAAGTCAACACCGCATCAGGTGCAGTAGAAGATATGGCTACATGTGGCCTTAAATGCTGTATTGACATTGGGGAAGATTAATGTGTCCATTCCCTACTACACAGATTGATGACCTTCACCAACATACAGTAATTGTCCTTTTTTCATTTCTATCACAACACAGGCAGGTAACAGAACAGAGTGTCCTGACCAGAGAAAACCAGGGGAACAGTAAAAATGAATCAGCAAGATAAGTGCCTCTAAACAGCAAACATAAAAGAAAGCCATTTAGTGAAATAACCATTTCTGTAAATTGCACCACTATTCCAAGGGGACATATTTGAGTGAAGCTTCCCAGAATACATGTAGCAAAGAACTCTGATACCTACAATTACACCAAGAATTGTGTTTGGATTTATTTGTTGTGGCTGAATGAAATTGAAGTACCACGTTGACACAGTGCAAAATCAGCAGAAATTATGCGCATGGTAGCATACCATTCCAAACGTATTACAAAAGGTCAGATACACAGGCATTTGGGAAGAAATCAGGAGAATGCGGCATGTTTGATATTCACCATTTGTCGAGCCGCATCTAATTACACAGCTCCAGCCTGTCACTTCCAAAATGGGCAAATCTCGAAGGAGGGAGGTGTGAAGCTCAAATTAATTCATTATTCAATAGACAATTCTCCAATGTACTGCATCTTCGACTTCTGTTTCCGCTCCCAGCAAATATGGACCATCTGCTGTAATTTCTAGAGTAATTAAAATAACACCATCCTAATGGAAAGATATGTCTTACTCCATCCCATTGATGATGCACAGCATGGGTCATTTGGAGAGGCACAAAACAGTCCTTATTGGTGACAGAGCAAAACAGAAAGTCCTGTTTGCAATTTTCAGAGGCCTTAGGTTCTTTTAAAAAGCTGTCCACAGAAGCAGTTCCAGGATCACCTCTGAAAAGTTGTACAATTTAGCGTCCCTAATTTCCAGTGAGGTATGGTGAATGTTTGCAGGGGGTCAGGATGCTCTCATCAGAACCAGATCTCTGCTGGCTGGCTTTTTTTTAGTTCTCCATCTCTCTCTCCTGCAGTGATGCATGGGGGTGTAGGCACAGTTCACAGCTAATGGTTCCCTCGCTACGCCTGCAGTAATCTGCTTTTGCAGAACCTTCTCCCAAGAAAAAGAGCATTGGAGATTTTTTATTCCCTTAAGACAGTGTTTCCCTGCCTAGCCTTAAGTGTTTATAAATATAATGTCCACTGAGTCAATTGGTTAGCTGACATATATGATTACAATGGCTTGTACAATCATAGTCAATCCATAGTCAGTCAGTCCATTTTAGATCACAGGAGAAATAGGATTGCGTAAGCTCTCATTTTATGGTGGGATTGTTACAAAATCTCACGACAGACTCTGAATAATGTTTTCTCTGTGGAATCGTTCATGGATATCAGTGTGTTTGCCTTACTTATCAATATGCTAACTGCCATATTGATTGGGTTATTTGTAAAACAGAATTGATAAATACATCAAAGTAATATACTGTATATTAGCCTGTGTTGTTTTCCCTCAGTATTCTTGTTCCGGATGCAAGCTGGGTTTTGCAACACCTTGGGATTTGTTCTCTGCAGTCACAACTTCCCAAGCCGAAAGGTTAAGGAAAACGTCTGCTTCAACAGATGTCTGCGCATTATCAAGTAGAAAAAAGACTAAATGAAATTCTGGAGATTCTTAGAATATCATTGAGCCAAAATATTGCCAAGGTAAGTATCACTATTACTATTGCTAATTCTTGGGCTAGGGATTTTAATAAACTCCAAGCGCTAAATATTAAACGCTGGAACTAGTCCTATATTGCAAACATGAATGATACCCCAAATTGTGCATCCCCACAGTTCAACTTATTGAGCTCGATGGTGTTTTAAGCCCCCAATGGCTCCTTAGAGGCAGCTAACCCTCAACCTTAAACCTACCTGGAAGGCGCCGTTGGGGGCTTAAAACAACAAACACCACTTATTGAGGAGAAGTGTTCTTATTGCTTTTCTAAGTGATTATTAAAGAAAATGGTTGAAAAAAATCCATTGACTCGTTCAAATAGTTATATATATATTTAGACACATAATCTTTTACATAGACTCAGTCAAACAAAACCCAGTCGCCGCGTTCGAAGCTACCAACATTTCATTTGGATCGAGCTCAATCAAGCTTTCAGTCTAATTGAGCCATCAATCTGATTATAAATGGATTATTCGGGTGAAAGTACATGTAGCAATTGAAGTGGAACTCAAGCCATTTCTAGGTAGCAGAATATCACAGAGACTTGGTGGTGGTCTTGTTAGCAACCACACAGAAACGACCCAGAACATCCTAGCAACTGCATAACAATGTGTTAAAACACGAGGCCTTAAGGAAAAACCTATTCAGAGCTTCTTTGACTTGAGTTCTCCATCTCTCTCCAGCAGTGATGCATGGGAGTGCAACTAATTGTGCCCTTCTATTCCTGCAATCATTTGCAGCTGCAGAACCCCCTATTCGCAATTATGCATCCCCCGTATTTCCCTGGTTAGCCTTGTGTTTTCAGTATTTCTGCATGTGAATCAGTTGGTTAGGTGACATTTACTATACATTACAAAATTAAAATGCTGGTTTTGGCGCTTCTGTATATATCAGTCTGTGACTAAGGCCCTGTTTACACATGGTATTAAGATGCATATTGTGATCGGATCACAAGTGGACGACGCTAAATACAGGTGTAAACAGGGTCTAAAACATTTTGAGCTTGTCCACTTTCAACCATTTCCAAAGGTAGTCGAAAACACTTCGACCGGATTGCTTTCTTAGTGTAAACACTCATGTGGTTGAATGTGTTCAAACAGCCTCAAAAGACCGTCTACTCTCAGTCTACTGACTTAATGCCTAAACATTATGGCTGAAGACCCAAGTTTGGTTTGAATATGAAAAACAAACAAAGCACAATGTTCTCTCACCATTCCTGATATCTAACACACACTCACAGTGTTCAGCTGGTCTTGTGACTATCAGAGCAGAAACGAAAGCTGCTGCTCTCCGTATGTTTTTCCGTCGTCTCTGGGCACGTTCTTATGTAAATTGCGTGAGCTTATTTCGTCCATAAGATTGAAAGAGCTGAAAACAAAAACAAAAAAACATACATTTACCTGCCTATAGACCCTCCCCTCGAAGAAATCAGGACAGAAGTGGATGAAGAGATGGATTAAAACACCAGGTGTAAATGGGTGTGTGTCTCCCTCGTCTACTTGTGATCCGATTGACCAAAACACACTTTAATACCAGGTGCAAACAGGGCCTAAATGGGCAGCCGGGCGTCTGCCTTCAGTTGCAGACATAGTCCATGCTTCGCTCTGATGTTCACTTTGACAATTACCTTTTTAATGCTGTAGTTTTTCCATGTCGGTCCCTACCCAGCACTTCTAATCCAAGATCCATGTTTCCGGCAGACTTACAGGGTGCAGGGCTTCTCTACTTCAATTAGCACACCCTGCTACCCTACCCCTCTCCACACTTCTTGGAGTATGTCTGAAGTGCTGGCAACACACTCCAATTTGATTGCTTGTTAAAGGGAAGAACATCATGACACAGTCGCATCTTGTTTAAAAACAAGGATTTCTCACTATCATTGAAACCACTTGCTCTTCACTCACATTGTATTCATCACTGATTTATCTCTAAGAGAGGGTACAAGTAGTTTTTTTTTTTTTTTTTTTACAAAGTTTCTAGCTAGACATCAATAGGAACTTCAATGAGATGTCAAAGTCCTTTGTTACAAGCTCTGTCATGGTTATTGCCCGTCTCCAAATTGTATCTGAAATGTCATGACAGCGGCAGAGTTTATTGAACGATTCTGGCAGCCTAGGCAATTCTAACTGGTTTTCCCAAACTTGCAGGACTGTTCCTGCCAAAATAATATTCAACAAGGAACAGCTAAATGAATTAGCCTGAAGGAGAAAAGGTGTTTTATAAGCACAATAAAACACATCCATTCACATAAACCCTGGAATGAGGATGTTCCCAGACTGACTGAAAAAGGGCTGACAGCGAGATATCAGAAAGAGCAGTGTCAGCAACACACAACTTTACAAGCCCTCGTTGTTCAGTGTAATAAACCCTGTTTTTTGTTTTTGTCACTGCTAACATATGGAGGGGATGTGGACCACTTCTCTACATTAGGAAATATTTAATTTTCTTAACAAAGTTTGGGTTACAATACTGATTTAATTGTGATACTAAAATGTGATTATGTAAGGTAACGCTTTATGGTTACACTTTATTTGGAAACAGTGTCCTTCATGTTACATGTAGAAACTGTAGTAATAACTATAAATTATGCATAATTACAGGCAACTAACACTAAACCAAGCCCTATAGTAAGTACATGTAGTTAATTATTATTACACAGTACTTAAATGCATAATTACACTGTAACAAAGACACCTTAAAATAAAGTGTAACCCTTTATTATTTTAATGTGAAGTTGTTACAGTGTACTTACACAAGTGCTGAGTAATTTTATTTAAATACATGTCCTTACTTTAGGGTTATGGTATTGGTTTGGTTAGTTGCTTGTATTTATGCATGATTTACTATTATTACCGTAGTAAGTACGTGACATGCTACAAATTCACCTTAAAATAAAGTTGGTCACACATTTCTATTATAACTATATTTACATCAATAATAATAATAATGTTTGGGTACAATGTACTTATTGCGTTCATTTCATATTGGAAAACACTTGTTGGCATTGAGATTCTTATCCCCGATTTCAAAGGTTGTGCGAGGAAAAGTTGATGTCTTAGATTCAGAAAGGAATAAAGTCACAAAGTACATTTCTGAAGTACGAATTTGCGTCACCTCCTCAGGGAAACTTAGTCCCATTCAAAAGGGGCTTAGGGCTTCTTGGAAAGACAGCATATTGTGCAGCTTTGCTTTTGGGATTTTAAACAGAGAATGAAAAATAAAACTCACAAATTGAAAGAGGCTGTTTCAAAGACTGAAATAATCTGCAGTGAATACTAGAATGATTATTCACAAAACAACAGGGTTTTTCTGCATTGTTCTTTTAATTTGACTATTTGAATCATGAGCTTCATCCTTATAAGAAGAACTGTTTTTTTTTTCTGTCAGGAGGAACATAGGGAATAAAACATAAGGCTGGAAACAAAATGAAATACTTGAGAAACATCCTTTGTGACAAATATCAGTCTGTCTGATTCTAGCTGGAGAAACATAAGCCCTAAAGGTTCACAGGTGGGGTGGAGTTGGTACTTACTTCCTTTCCTGAGGAAGGAACCAGTTTTAACCAAAGAACACTGTTCATCACCCTTCAGAGAGGGTCTGCTGAGACCTGTGTGGTGTCTCTACCTCTACCTGTATTTCTCCATCACTGTCTTTCAGAGAGATCCCCTGGCTGCAGAGAGCTGGGTGCTGCATATCAAACCTGACAGTCTCCCCTGATACCGCAATGCCTACAGCATGCTCGGATGCTATGGAGAAGTTGTGTGCCAAAAGTATGTGAGAAATAGAGTCTAACACTGAAAGACCGGCTGAAAGAGAAGCTTTGTGTTGTCTGTGTATTCAAATAGACACCGTGGAGTTAAGCCTTGGCTTTGTTTGTTTAGTGAATCCCAAAGCGTGCATTCATTTTGGTTTGTTTACCTAAGCACTAATTATGCCTGAGTTCAGTAATTCAGTGCAAGAAAAAAAAAAGAAAAAAGTGCCTTATTTGTGAAGTCAAAACTCCTTGATGTTTAATCACTCTAACACCAATGCTACTTTTGTTACCGTAGCCTTAACAAAATGTAACACTCCTCAAATGAATGTTGATGATATATTGAGAGAGGATAGATGGATTTTTGCATTGTTACACATAATCCTAAAAACATGTCAATCTATAGATAAATGATACAGTTTGAGCACCTACTCATTGGGGCACAAGTACATAAATTCAGTTCTAATTTTAATATGAATCATTTAAATATGTAAATATGTATATAAACATATCATTCAAATATGTAAATATAATATAGAATGTCTATACGTTAGGTTTATGTTCTGTTTAGTTCATCATGTTGTTTCTGTGTTGTAGTTTTTTGAGTTTTAGTCCCTGTTGGTGCAACAAAAATGGAAAAATAACTGGCAATATGTCTAAAATGTAATTGTTTATTGAACTGTTGTAATATGCAACATTATAGGCTAATTATTATTATAATGTTGAAGGCTTCTGTTATTTTGCTGAATTATATTATATTTTTCATGCTTAAAAAAAAAAAAAAAAAAAAAGAATAATTAAAGATTTAGAGAAGTGATGCATTAAAACACTTATGTTGTGTCTGGGTCACTTTGACCTGGAGAGGATATTCTTTTTCCCAAAAATGTTTCCTAATGTTATCATGTTGGAATAAAACTAACTGACTTTGCTCACACAGCTTATAACTACTTCACAATTTTTTTTTTTTATTATTATTATTTTTTTTTTTTATCTGAGCCTCGGTTTTTGAGTGAAAAAAATAATAATATGTATTTGTGAATAATTGTGTCAATATTCTATAAAATATGATTTATTTATTTTTTAATCACACTAGTGTGCTTTAAAGTTCTGTTACAGAGTGATAAAAAGTTCGGTTTGGGAAGATGCATACTTTTACTCTTAAGAAACCAAGTAAAATAGCAAATGTCAGTAGATATTAGGCATGGGGCACATTTCATTTTGTTGTTTTATTAACTTGACCGCACTAATATCATCCCTGCCCCCATTTTTGGCTTTTAGGCAGATAAAGAGACTTTCTTCTTTTCCAGACCACTTATCCTATTTCTGTGGTGCAGACAGATAGCAGCTCAAGTGAGAGGAGGCGGCAAATCACAGAATGCTACTCAGACAAAGTTATCTGCTACAAAAAAAAATCATTTTCAAAGGGAGGGGTGACTTAAATGGAGAGGGGGTGCGCACTGCCCCGAATGTGAATTATTTCCCTGAGAGAAAAGCTGTTTCTGCACACAGAAAACATGCCGCCCAGGAGAATACTTCTTCCACAGACAACTGCCAAAGTATTCTTGGCAAAACATTGCCAACATTAGTGCATGGGTTTGCTTTGATTTGGTTTGTAAGGTATCATTTTATCAATTTTAAAAAGCAATTTTAACCAGAAAAATCTAAAATGTATTCCCAAAATCATGCAGCCCAATAGTTTCTCCTGATATCAGCATGTTCACAGTGTATTTTTTTTACAGGGACCAGGTGCCCCACTGATGAGTCCTGCTGACTTCAACATTCACATGAGTCTCTGTACATGAACATGGTAAAGTGAAAAATCAAACACCTTGGAAATGACAGGTATGTACTATGTTTCAGGAATTTCTTCAGAATGATTTTTTGTCCTTTGTTGTGTATCTTTGGATTATGTTATGTTGTAAATAAATCCAAACAATTCTTTTTTAAGTCTCTCCTCATTCTTTGTGCAAGGCTCCTCATAATGATAGCACCTGATAGGGCCATTATGGGAGGGTCTTTGTCTTTCTCAGGTGTGAAACACATCAATATTCATGATGATTCACGTCCTCCCCGCATAAAGCTTTCTTACACAAAACATGTCTTAATCAATATACTGTCTTATCTGAATGAGTAGTCAGAATGATTTTCACATAGTTTTGGAGCAAATATTCTAGGCTACCTGATACAATTTTCAAAAGTCTTGAAAAGAAATGATCAGTATGGGTTTCATGACCTTATTTCAGTGACAATTTTCTTTGGTTTTTACACAAACCACACATAAATGTCATTATCTCAAAACTACAAACTTTTACATACATGGTGCTGACATATTTTTGCAGCAGAGTTTGTGCTAAACATGAAAGCCATGAAACTTTAGTCATGAAAATGTCACAAGTAACAGAAATAAGCACAAATGTCAGTGCATGTCAGAACACCTCCAGGGCCCAGAAAACACCTCAGACCCCAGAGGGTTAAAGAGATTGTTAAGGGATTTAATATTGTGCATTTCCTCAAAAGTCACTTTGGATGAAAGTGTCTGCTAAATTAATAAATGTAAATGTAACTATAAATGTCAATAACGACAAGGTCAGAATCAATGTGGAATTGTGTTGTCAATGTTGTCAGTCGTGATCAAAGACTTACAGCTGGAATGACAGTTGATGTCACACAGTCTGCCTCTGCTAAAGATAAGCAACAAAACACAAAGGACTAAACGTACCACTAGTTCAACTTTTTTCTATTTCTATGGCTACAGCATGCAGGCAGTTTGTTTGCAGCATCATTCTCCACACAGACGGGATCTATCACTACGAACACAACATCTGCTTATAAACAATGTGAACAATTTGACAACAGCTATCCTACCTTTGGTTTTACAGCAAATGTGTCCCCTGTGAGTGACTTGATTTTAGACTACATCTGTAAAGATGGCAATGTGAACTTTCAGAGGCATCATAGTTGATTTCAACACCAGGAGAAGTAAAATTGTTCATACATTAACCACCATCCTCTGAAATGTGGAAATTACACACATCATCTTCCATCATGGGAAAACACATAACAGTTAATGTCCCAAAAACAGATATCACTAGATGCAAATGTACTCTTTATGAGAAGGTGTGTGAAATTCATGTGTGTGTGTGAAGTCCTTTGCTCAAAAATGAGTTTGCACCGTAGGTCCTTCAAAATTAAAAAAATTTGCATATCTGTTGCTAAGCAACCATAGCACTAATCTACCCCATAATTGCAATTAATATATTTAGACACATAAATAACCCGCTTTGAAAGTTTGTTGACTTTCAGCACACGGTCACAAAGTTAATGCTGTTTTAAAGGATTATAGTAAAGTAAAGGAACAATATTAAAAGGAACTATATAACTTTACTGCCCAGACCTCTAATTTCAATAAACACATGCACATGTTTTTTATTTTTTTTTATTTAATGCATTACTTGACACTTAAATACACAGTCACAGCACATATCACATGGTCAATTGAATGAATAAATGATATAAGCAACTAAATATTTAACTAAATATTTGGGTGCATAGAAACAAGAGTTTCTACATATAATATTACATAAAAATTAATTATATGCATAGTAAAATGTACATATACAATTTTACTGTGGGTATTTTACATATTTTATAAACTTATCTATTTTTATATCCAAAGGATGTACAGTATGTGATAATAATATGCCCTCTAGGTAACGCATATTGCAATGTCACTCTTAATATAAAGCCATATTTGTCATAATGGGAAGTGAGGCTGTAACAGGCGAAACTAGACTTTATAATATTGGGAAAAACTTTGCAGATGCACATTGAAATCTTCATTGTTGCCTGATGGCGTTAGCTTGTTAGCTTGTTCTTACTGCTAATGGCCATCTTGCTCACTGCCATGGCAACAGTATCTCTTCACTAAATTATTGTGGATCATCACATGGCACGGTATCTTAGGGACACTGTCCATGAAACTGAGCTTTAAAAATAACTTAGCTTATAAGTAAGAAGAGTGGAAGAGTGTTCCAAACCATTTTAAACCATTTTGTTTGTGGTCTAACACTCCTATTGCATTCGGGTCTTTTTTGAGATACACTGAATAAGGCCCATTATGTGTAAAGCCAGTGTACACTATGTAGTCCTGTTGTTCTGTACTACTATCACAGACTATTCTGATCTTATGATTTATCAATCAGGAATTAAATGGATGCTGAAAAAAATGGTTCCATACAAGAATATGTCATGATCTTTTCTTGTTTAGTTTTATAGTTATGTTCTGTTTAGTTTCGTTTTCATGGTTTTCCATTAAAGACTATAGAATTACACAAGACGCGTCACTCGTATTGTTTTGAACGGGGAAATTGCAACACTCAGTATGGTGGAATAAGTCCCGCCTTCTAAATAAGAGTCAATCGCAGATTGGTAAAGCCATCACGTCACTGCAGCCGTTAGAAGCTCCGGAGACATTCAGACGCACGCTATGAAATTTAATCGTAAGCTTGGCGGACAGTTTTGGAGAATTTGATGTTTCCCCGTTCAAAGAGATGGGAGCTGCATTTGCATGTCCGAAAGGCGTTTCAAAGATGGCCGCCGAGTGAAATGACTTGTCTTAAAGGGACTTTGTTTATATGTTCCTGTTTGCCTGAGTTCTTGTTTCTAGTTTGTCACCATGGTTTCTAATTAGTTTTGCACCTGTTCCCTGTTCCGCTGAATCTGACTATCATCTTTGTGTATTTAAGCCCTCATTTTTCTCAGTTCTCTATTTTGTGTCGTTTTTCTGTTTCTCTGTGTTTATTAAAGTCTCGTTCATTCTGCGTCACACATCATTCTCTTGGATTAAGATACGCAGCGCTGTCATCTTAATCCAAGAATACACTTAAATAACTTTCATGTTGAACTTAATTATGGTAAAATCGCCTTTTTTAAATGGCGACAACAGCAGTATCACAAACCAAACAATGTCCCACCAATATTCCAAGATATCAAGGAAAAAAAGTTTAAATGTTTAAAAGGAAAAAAAGTTTTAAATATGGGTTAATGCATTAAATCTAAACTATAAGCCTTTAGGTAGTTGTCATTAAAATAACATCGTTTGCAACATGTACGTATGCAACACATAAATAAAGTTGCTGTTTTCATGAATCACCTTTTGAACGTTTTTTCCCGTTGTTATTCATAGCTAACAACTCATGAGCTTGTTAGCCAAAGAACAAGAAAGAGAGCAAGCTATTTTTTCCCCATGAGAGAGTGATATATAGTTTGATGTTGTTTTGAAGGAATGTTACAATTAAAGTTATGGTTAAAAATAATGTTTGCTGCAATGAAAAAAAACTGTATGGATGACATGTCCTTGATGCTAGCACACTTTACTAACTTTCAATTTGATATCCATCTGTGCTCTAGATTTTCATAAATAAAATATGACTGCAACACGAGAATCTGTTGCAACAGGAAGGTTCTGTTTTTTTGTTCATCCTATGGCATTTGGTTACATGTCTAACATTTGCAATGTCTTTTATCTCAGCAATAGTTGCATCTAAGTGAGAGCTGTTCCCTATAAGTGTCTTTCTTCCACACATAGCTCTGTTTTTCCACTTTTTTTTTATATGTTCTTCACCTGACATCTCATGATAACCTGTCAGCATCACAAAAATGTGCTATGTAATTTATTTTCTCTGCTGTTCATGCTGCCTAAATAGTCGTCACTTTTTAGCCGTGTATTTTTAGCTCTGGTTTACAAAGTGTCATGAATCCCTCTATCAGTTCTCACCAGTTTTAAAAGCTGCTAAGAAAAGGGAGGATTGAAATAAACAATAATTTCCACTCCAGTCAGTTTTATTTTCATTTAACTGAGATAACAGAATCCCTTCTCACAAATGCACAATGAAAAACTAATTTTTATACAAATAAAAAGATAAAATATATTAATTTTGTAAGCTCATAATACAAATCACAAATACACACTGGCCATTTTGGCATCTGTAATTTTATTAAAAAACAAATGCAGGATGTTGTTAATTGAACTCTGCGAAGGACTTAAAGGGGTCATGATATGATACATCTAATTTGCCTTGATCTTTTGATATATTAAAGATCTTGGCGCAATTAAAAAAAAATCAAGCTCCAAAAACAGCTCGTTTTGATATTGCGGGATCTGTGACGTCACACTGAAAATACATTTGCAATATGACCGCCTCCAGAGCAAGACATCGACCAATAGTTACATCATCGCACCATAGGCCCCGCCCACTGGTATCAGTGAATCAGACCACTAGCCATTGTCATCTCATCCTGTTTTCTTTCAGCTTTTTTGCCATAGCAAATCTATTTTAAAGACACAGATATCGCAGCCAAAGAAAAACGTTTGTTCAAGGGTCAAGAGCCCAACTAAAGCAATCACTGATCACCATCATGGTAACATCAAATGAAAATAAAATGACATCTAAACCTCTGTCACCTTTTAATAGGAACTTCTGTAGACAGAAATAAAGTCAATCTGGTTAATAATAAGTGAAGTTGGTAATGCTGTTTGTGGAGTTGTTTAATCCTCCTCTGCTAAGATCTTTTGCTAAGATTTAATGTCTTTTATCTTGATTTCATCTTTTTTTCTGTTCTTCTCGTTCCTCTTTCCTTCTGTTATTCTGCTTGTTAACAGCAGGTGTTCATCAGTGTCTCAATTAAATTCGAAAATTAACTGAATTAACTATGAAATTACTCACTCAGTCAAGTGGACTTTATTAGTGAACTGATGTAGAGAATAGTGTATGAGGGTATATGGTGTGATTGGGAACACAGCCTCTGACTGTCGACTTTGCGCGCTGTTAATTCACAGCATAATCCTGTAGACTACTCTCTCGAAAACAACAAATATCACCCAGAATGCATTTTTTTTTCTTTCTATGGTATATTGCTGTTTTAACGGAAAACAGCATGTTACTGTAAAATTTTGCCGTTTTTTTTACAGCAGTTTTTTACAGTGAAGCCATTATAATCTCTGACGCGACCTACACCGATACAGTATACAGAATATATATGTGTGTTCAGTTTCCGACATACTCTACACACTTGAGTCTGTCGACAACAGGACAAATGAAAGAGTGAATGAACGTTCGCTTTGACGCGTCCAGTTTTAACAGATGGTTTGTGTCTCTGTACAGACTTCAGAAGGATCTCAGCGTTGGAAACAAGTGGATGGTTTATTTTAATGACGTCCCGGATTGCGCCAGAGGATTTGTTCTGAGCATTTTGTTTTGTCAATGAGGCACAGCGTAATGGAGAGTTTGTAAAAAACTTGTTAAATGATGCAGCAAACTGTACTGGATCTGACAGCAGCTGCAACACAATGATGTATTAATGCTTTGACTGTAAATTACAGTTTGATATGGATATTGTTTTCAAAACACTTACTCGCATGTAATAGTGAGGTGCCGCTGATACTCTTTCCTGTGCAATGACGTTAGCCAATCATAACAGTGGCTGTTTACTGACAGGCTTTAAAGAATCCGCCCTTTAATAACTGATTATTTCAGACAGAGGCTCAGAATGAAGGTTGAGAATAATCGTTTTTCCACATTTATATTTTTGTTTTGTTTTTTGTGCAAAAAACTGTATTAACTGTCGGTGTGTCAGTATCACGAGGGAAACCATGCAAAATAACACCTAATTATTTTGTACTATGCAAACAAACGCTTTCATTATGTCATCAACTTACTGTTTGAAGTGTCTGTCAAAAGTGCAAGGTCACTTATTCAATTATGTTAATGATGATTTATTTAAAACCCAAAAGTAGATAATAGTTTGGAAAAAAACTCTAAATTAACAGCTTTCATCATACTATAAAAAACAGGTAGGCTATTAACATTGGGGGCCCTATTTTAACGATCTGAAACACAAGTGTCAAGCGCAAAGCGCAAGTAACTTTGTGGGCGGGTCTCGGCGCTGTTGCTATTTTCCCGGCGGGATAAATGACTCTTGCGCCCGGTGCAAATCTAAAAGGGGTTGGTCTGAAGTAGCTTCATTATTCATAGGTGTGGTTTGGGCGTAACGTGAAATAAACCAATCAGAGCGGCATCTCACAATCCCTTTAAGATCAGACGCGCTTTTTCCATAGCGGATTGCTATTGTAACGGCGGATTTGCCAGGCGCACGCCAGGAGCGGTTCACAGCCAAAGAGAGCAACGCTCTCGTCACGGCCGTAAAAGAGAGAAGTTACATTGAAATGGAGAAACCCACCCAAATTAACTTCGGTTAAACAGGCGTATGATAATTTGGGTAAATGTGCAAGCTAGATGTATGCTTTTATAATAAATTGTCTGTCTATCTATCTATCTATCTATCTATCTATCTATCTATCTATCTATCTATCTATCTATCTATCTATCTATCTATCTATCTATCTATCTATCTATCGTAATAATGTATGATTTGCAAAAATGAAAACTGCTGCTTCTGTGTAGATGAGAGAATCAAAGTGCATGTGCGTTGTGCACACGCTACATTGATTATGGCCAAGCATGCGCCCTTAAAATAGCATATGAATAGCATGTGCAATGAGCCACTTGTTTTCTAAACCTGCAAAATAGCATGAGGGAACTTTTGCGCTGGAACACGCCTCCTCTTTGCGCTGAACCGCCCTGGGGAGCGCAAGTGTATTTCCTAACTTACCGACGTGCATCTGTGGAGGGAAAAGTCCGCTTTGCGCGGGTGAAAAATAGGAATGATACATGCGTCGGTGTACAAATTCAATTGCGCTGGGTGCAAGATAGGGCCCTGGGTGTTATTCACTAATAATTGCCTTAACCCAAAAATAGCCTGGCCGTCTAATTTTATGGACTATACATTTTACATGGTTTATTTTCATTTGACACTCCTGGAATTCCTCAATTAGCGTGTCTTCGGTCATTTGATCTGACTGGTTATTCAGATATAGATTTAATCCAAACTGTATTACATTATACCTATTACAGGGTCTGTCTTCATCAATCTGGAGTTAGTTCAAGATAAGGGCACAATGGTAATAGCTAATGATCTACACCTTTGAACATGCAGTGTGTTAATAATACAGTTAAATCTCCAAATGAAGGGTTTCTGCTCAACCTGCTCCCTACACTCTGTAAAGAAGACATGAACAGACCTGACCTCACCAAAGCTAAACAAGTGACTATGGGAACCTGAGGGCTATGTATACACACGGACTCATGACTAATCAATACACACCTTGAAGCTCAAGACATTGAACCAATGGGAAGACACAACTGGGCAGTGCTGCTTCAAGTCAAACACACCTAAACCCCTTTCACACAGCGCATTGATCCCGGGAAATTGGCGTAAAATTGCTAGAGTGCCTTCTGTGTGAACGCAAACACGTCCCAGGATCGATGGCGAGTAACATTGCCGGGAATATTTTATTGTATGAATGTCTGAATATGCAATATATAAAAAGAAAGAACAGACCCTCTGCTTTAAAAAAAAAAAAATGTTTTGTTCTAGCATTCCTATTATCAACACTTGAATGTGGGTAAGTTTCAGGAAAAAAAGCAACATTTTTAGCAAAAAGCTGAGAAAAACATGTTATTGTCAAAGACTAAAGTTACATCCAGATCAGATTCAGAGTGATGATCAAAAGATAGATGGAGTAGATCAAGTCCATCAAAGCTTCTCAGTCCTATAGCTCATCCTGGGTCGACATTTCATTCGGGTAACTTTAAGCAGTTTTGATTTATATACTGTTTAATACTGATTATCGTGTTATTTTACATGTGCAAATAATTACATGCTATCGAATGTTTCTGCTTTTTCTTCGCCTGTGTGTTTTGATCAAGAGATTCTGTACTCTTTCAGAAGATGTGTAATAGCGCCCCCTACCGTATAACAGTGAAAATGGAAGTCCGGAAGTTTCTGTCAATGGAGGGGAAAGAGTTAATTTCTCTAATTACATCTATAACATCACTAGGCGCGTTTCTATTACAGATTTGTGCAAAACTTTAGCGTTTTTTTTGTAAATGTCGACAAAAAACTATTGCGAAATGACGCCGTTTCCATTAACCGATGTTACGTGACTAAAACTTTTTTTCCTCTCGTGATAAGTAAAATCATTCCAAAAACCATGGCATCGGATGTTGGTAGGTTTATGTACTATATCTCAGCCACTGCACTAGCCATTATTATTAATCGAAGGAGATGTATGTGTGTTTTCTAAGCATTAATGGTAAGGAACGACCCTTATTCTTGTGAGCGGCACATATGAGGTGTTTCTGGGTGTTTCTCCCTCAGATCTGCTTCGAGGTCTTGATTGTGCCATTTATTTCAGGTTTAGAATCCATTATTCTTGTAATTCTTTTGTCTTATATGAATGTAATAAAGAGCTCTGTCTCGTATTATGTCCAAACAAATAACGCGTCATCTATGTCAGGTGACTGTAAATGTGCAAAAACTGTTTCCATTGCAGTTTTGCAAAATATTTATTTTTTGAATTGCCTGAAAAACCAAACTTTTGTTGCGATAAATGGGAGCTTTTGCGAAATTGACGTGTTTCCATTGGGCATATTTTCAATGCACAATTTTAATTTGCGCAATTTGAAGGGTAACGGAAACGTGGCTACTGTCGACTTCCCTTACATCTTAACCCACCAATAAACTTAACCATACCACCAAACCTGTCCCTACACTTACCCGTATCCCACCTCAAAACCAGCAAAAGTGTTTTGAGATACAACATGAACATACTAAGTAGACTACCAAAAAAATATTTTTTATGCAAGTACATTAATGAAATTGCCACAAGATACTTTTGCTAGTCCGACGTCACATAAGTATTTGCTTCCAATCCATTACTTGTCAGAATTACGACTGACAAACAGTGAACCACTGAAACTGACAGGCTACGACTGTTTGGAACGGCGGTAAACGACAGCTCTTCTTCTGCAGGTTCGGCTTTCTGAGAAGAAGATTCATGTCTAGCGCTGGAGCACCTCTGAGCTGCTTCTTTGTCAGCCGCTGAATGTCAAACGTGCTCTGCATGGCAAACAGGCTGGGATACACTGGCAGGGCGAGCAGCAAAAATCCTGATTTCGTGAGAAGAGAGGGAGAAGTGTTGCCTCCAATCAACATACAATCCTGGCTTTGTTTCAGGGCACTCTTTAATTATCATGCAAGGCTGCTCCTGACAAGCAGTGTGGCACAGGAAATGAATAATTCTATTGGGTAATAGAATCGTCTCAGCAGAAGTTAATCAATATCTCACAACCACGTAACAAGTATGTTAATGAACTAGAGTTTGATTGAAAAGAGTCCAGCGGAAATGCTGCAGTTCGGGGTTTGCTCCAGGAAAGAAATACGGCTGAAATGCATTATTGAGAGCAAACCTTATTTTTCATGTATGTTTCCCCTTGCAATTGTTAATTCAATGGCCAATCCACCAACTTTCAATGTTTTTAATTAATCAGTGGTGCCTGCTTTTGCATTTTGAACACATTTCTAGCCCCAAAGCATTGGCCTGCAAACTGTTTCGTGCAATAAATACCCGTTTGTGCTGCAAACAAGCATTATGCCTCATATAGATCAGTTTAACACTGTAAAGCCCGACATATAAAAAAAATGAAAGAGTTTATTGAACTTTATGGAACATTTGCATATGTGTATGTGTACTAGAGTATGGCTCATATAGTATATAGGAGAATATGGAGCTCATTCAAACATCTCTGTTTTATTCAGAGGCCCAATATACTGTAGTAAAGCAGACTATTTACATAAAATGCATATAAATATGAGTCATCATTCTATGTCTCCCAATAATGTCTTAGTGAAATGATATCTACATTTTTAGTTTAATGATCAAAGCTCTGGGAAACACACAATGGGGAAGTTAATGTTTGATTTTAAATATTACTAACCTTTGAAACTTATTCTTATGTTTACTTTGTAAAGATTTGTAAAGATTTCACAGTTTTTCATTGTGTATAACAGATTTCTAGCAAAGTTTTGACCATCTTGATAACTTAGAGGCTAAATAATTTTGCGTATCAAATATGAGACAATAGGCTTTATAGGTGTCACATTCACCGTCTGTCATCGTCCTGTCTGCACTACACTTCCCAGAGTCCTCAGTCATCATCACCTGCACCTGGTTCTCATCACCATCATCATCATCATCATCACTGTCACCTGTTGTCTTGTCATTATCATCTGTGTATTTAAGTTCTCCCTGGTTCAGTCTTCAGTGTCGGTCAATGTTTGAGTGTTGGTGTTTGTTTGAGCACACGCTCACTGTTTCGAGTTTTCCTTTATAATAAACTAAAGTATTTTTGTATATCGTGGATCTTCGTCTTCTTCATCTTGATCTTCACCCAGAGACGTTACAATAGGGTTATAAACGGTGTCCTGTTACCTTTCTAAGTAATCAGATGTATTAAAAGAGGAACCTGAGCCATATCTCACTGCTGTGATAGCAGGGGAGCAGAGCTTTGCCTGGAGCAAGGTGTTTTATTTATTTATTAAGTCGGAGCACTGACGTTCTCGCTTGCTCCAGGACTTGACGAGAATTCACCATGTGTTTAACTCTTGAAAAATAAAATAAAAACTGTTTTATACTAGCTTCATGCATTCTCTTTTTATCAACATTAACAATTAAACTGGTTAAGTTTAATAAAAAAGCAAAATTTTTAGCTAAAAGCTGAAAAATGCATTTTTCACGTTCGAATCAGATTCAGAACGATGATTAAAACATAGATGCAGTAAAGTAGATGGAGTCCATCAACACTTCCAAAGCATCACAGTCCTATAGCTCGTCCTGGGTCGACATTTCATTCGGTAACAATGGGCAGTTTTGATTTATATGCTGTTTAATGTTGATGATTGAGTTATTTTACATATGCATCTGATTACATATGTTGTCACTTGTTTCTGCTGCTTTTTCGCCTGTGTTTTGATCCTGAGATTCTAACACAGTCTCACCCCAAAACGTCACGTACTGACGGGTCTTGACCATACGGCAACATACGACGAAAAGGGTACCCCTAAAACGTCCATATGTGACGATTCGGGTTATGGGTAGGTTTAGGTATGCGTTAGGGTACCGCTAGGAGGCGCTGCTGGTGCGCTTATGTCTTCGTCTCATATGGACGTTTTAGGGGTACCCTTTTCGTCGTATGTTGCCGTATGGTCAAGACCCGTCAGTACATGACGTTTTGGGGTGAGACCGGGCTGGAGATTCTGTACTCTTTCAGAAGAAGTGTAATAGCGCCCCCTACACGGAAAGCCGGAAAGTTCTTTAAATGGCAGGAAAAAGTTAACAGTGCAAATAATGATAGTAGTCATTTTAATGCCATTTTTGAAATATAACAAGAAGAACAACATAAAAATACAAAATGTTTATGGAAAATGAATAACATGAATGAACATGGATGCTGTAGGATTGAAAATAATCTAAGATGTTTTAAATGAACAAAGACATTTGCTTTACTGGTTTCCACCCCCTCTTTCTACCACAAGGACCATTTAGAGTTCATAAAGGCACAGAGCGGCTGATAGTGATCAAGGCCTGTTGGCCAGGATGTGTGTACTTTAGGGGTTGATGAATTGTCACACCTTTAGTACGGTGAGGAAAGTTGTAATTATCTGATTGGTCAGTTTGAATGTCTCACATTTGGGTTTTAGTCACATGGTCAGGGAAAGGATAAAAGAAGATTGTAGCTGTTGCTCTGTCTCTCTTATTCTCTGGGTTCCTTTCTTGGGTCTCTCTCTCTCTCTCTCTCTCTCTCTCTCTCTCTCTCTCTCTCTCTCTCTCTCTCTCTCTCTCTCTCTCTCTCTCTCTCTCTCTCTCTCTCTCTCTCTCTCTCTCTCTCTCTCTCTCTCTCTGTTAACATTTTACATATATGCTGGGTAAGATTAATGGTATAAGTTATCATCATCTCATACATTTATTTTGTAACTATTTTAAGTGTAACCATATTTTGTCATTAAACCTTTTCAATTACAAATAATGTGCTAACTAGTTTTCATTTGGTATTGATTTTGAAGTGCTACATATTGCAATACAGTATTGTCACTCTCTATAGCAACGCTCTCCCACATATTAAGCTTTTGTAACTGTGCTTATTTCCGTCGTTGGTATAAGTAGCAGTGGGTGGTAAAAGAATAGAAATGTACAGTTTTCTACCATCTTGCTAATAACGTTTCTTTAGTCATTCGGCAGTCTTGCAGACTGAACCCCTGCAGGAAATCCACCCTTACAAAGCCATTTCGAAGTTTCCATCCACCATGTCTGATGCTCCATAAAATGTTGGTATTTTTACCATGTATTGTATATTGGCAATCTTTCCGAAGTAATGATTCTCTTATGTTTTTACAAGAGGGGCTTATACATCTCACATTAATAGCAAATCCTTGGTTAAGCAGAACTGTAGGAGATATTTGGGATTGTGCTCAGGAGTTACCAATCTGGCCTCAGGTCCTGGTTCATCATGTGTTTAGTGTGGACGTGAAGCAGGTGGTGGCGGCTTCAAAAGGAAGTATCTCCGTATAGAGAGTGTGGGCGAGAGAGCTCTGTGAGCAGAATACAGAAGCACTTCATACTGGCTTGGATAACGAGAGAGAGAGAGAGAGAGAGAGAGAGAGAGAGAGAGAGAGAGAGAGAGAGAGAGAGAGAGAGAGAGAGAGAGAGAGAGAGAGAGAGAGAGAGAGAGAGAGAGAGAGAGAGAGAGAGAGAGAGAGAGAGAGAGAGAGAGAGAGCGAGCAAAAGAGAGAGAGAGAGAGAGAGAGAGAGAGCAAAAGAGAGAGAGAGAGAGAGAGAGAGAGCAAAAGAGAGAGAGAGCAAAAGAGAGAGAGAGAGAGCAAAAGAGAGAGAGAGAGAGAGAGAGAGAGCAAAAGAGAGAGAGAGCAAAAGAGAGAGAGAGAGAGAGAGAGAGAGAGAGAGAGAGAGCAAAAGAGAGAGAGAGAGAGAGAGCAAAAGAGAGAGAGAGCAAAAGGATGTGCAGACAGTGGATTCATGGCTTCAAATGCACAGCAGGTGTTAGCTTTTTGCTACAGGGCAGTGTTAGAAATAAATACTTCTGAGGTGGATTTTTGTTTGCCTCTAACTTTATTAAAAATGTGTAGCTATTAACTTGCAGCTGGCATTTAAGATAATCCATAAATCACATATATCTCTGGCTTAGGCACGTAAACAGGTGAAATGCTGTTACCTCTTTAGCTACTGCCTGGAGATGAACTGTAAATATTTAATCAGGTAATATTTCAAATCCCTCAGTTCTCGCCATCCCTGAAAAGCCAAGTGTTGATTCATGTTTTATTACGAGCTCTATCGCATTCTCTTTTTCCAGCAGACTCTCTCTGTTCGGTGTCTGTTTAAAACAAGTGATTCTCCGGAGGTTGGGGATTTAGCCAAACTTTCTCACTCGTTGTGACAACTAACCTCTGCCACTCACACACCAGACACGTGTCAAAGTAGGAGGAGCACGTTTTCCCTATTAACTGATATGACGAGACCCACACGGGCAACTGACGTATGTATGCAATTTCCCAACAGGTCTAAAATATAAACACTTATATATAGTAGGCTTACCATAGTGAATCAGGGTGAGACAAAAACACATTTTTGAGAGAAGGACTGATGATGTATTGACTCATGAATCGATTTTGTTGATTTTGAACAAAAAAAGTTAAATAGTGTACCTTTAATATGGCTAGATAAACCAAAGTTAAACTAACAAAATGTTGTATTGGTCAGATCCAATGGAAATGGGTTATAACTGAATATTTTCACTTTTCAACTCCCTGAAAAGATTACATCTGTAAGATGAAAAGATCATGAAAGACGAAACCCTCCAATGCAGAAAGAGTTCAGAGTTTAATTTCCCAAACAAATAATGTTGACAGGAAGGGACTATTTGGATTCCCTACCTGTGAATCGCTGCCATGTGTCAAACAGTCCATGAGACGTGTGCAATTCAGATGGCAGGCGAAGCAGGCCGAAGGAGCCGTCTGGAATCTCAAATCTGTGCATTTGTTTTGTTTTTTTGTCAATCACTTGTCATGCGCGTCATTGGAAAAAGGACTTCTTTTATGCATCTCAAATCAATTTTAGAGGATGCTGGCTAGTTAAAATGCAAGATTTATTAGAGTGGCAGTATTGAAATGCATGTCAATGGGGACAAGATTTTTGAATGTCTTCATTTCACACGAGCTATTTCAGCAGTGCCATGAATCCCCACTCTGCCCTTAGAGTAAAATTGTGCTGGCAAATGAAATGAAACAATCTATTTGGCAGGAATGAAGATTTCAAGAAATAACAGACATGAAGACTTAGTTCACCTGCTACCAGTTCAATCACCCAGAGAACAACTGGCATCTTTCTTTTTCTTCAAAGACGTGACTGACTCCTATCTGGACCAAACACAGGTTATTAATAAAGGGGTTTTTTTTCAAAGGTTTGGAAATTGGACCTATTTTTGTGCCTTTTTCTCCCATAGCAAATATCAGAAAATTACAGACTGTTTTTGAAACCTGGAAAATCTGTACAAATTTTTATAGAGTAAAGATGAATAACTTTTATATTGTTAGCAATTCAGTATTTCAAGAGTGAAGCAACTTGGGTTAACTTAATTATCCATACATATTTTTTTTGAGAAAAATCATGTTAAAATGTAAATATCAAGATTTTGAGGAATGTTTATTTCTACATTTCTCAATCATCATTGTATTGCATTGCATTATATGTTGCACCAAATTGTAGATTTTTGCTCATTTTGGGCCTCTGAATATATTTTTCACATGTTAGGTTACAGGGTTAAAGGGATAGTTTACCCAAAAAGGAAAATTACCCCATGATTTACTCACCCTCAAGTCATCCTCTGTGTATATGGCATTCTTCTTTCAGACGAATACAATCAGAGTTACATTAAATAAATGCCCTGGCTCTTCCAAGCTTAGTCCATAAAAGTGCATCTATCCATCATAAAAGTGCTCCACACAGCTCCGGTGGGTTAATAAAGGCCTTCTGAAGTGAATCGATGTGTTTGTGTAAGAAAAATATTCATATTTCTCTCATGACAATTCTCGGAGTGATTGGCATGGTAATGGATATGACAGTGTTTATATATTTGATTTTGGTGGAACAGATCTGCTACACTTCTGCTGCTATTATACTGTTATCAGTACGGGCTTGCTACTGCCAAATGCATACACGACACACTGCTGTGAGCAAGTAAGACATGCTGCTTCTGTACTATATAGCGTACATGAATTACCCGTAGCAGATCTATACAGGTGGAGCTGGGGAAGGTGGAGGGTCCTATAGGTGCTACCCAATTATTTGAGGGTTGAGCAGCGAGCTCATTGGCAACTGATACTGATTAGCTGCACCCTATATAGATAATGATGTGATTATGAACAGGTGAGTAAAAGGACTTATTAGCCTGCACCATCTGGAGTTTCATGCCAGAACTTTGTATTTAACACGTTACAAAGTAAAATTCTAGCTTCTAGCCAAACAGCCATACACAGTCTATTTGCGCCTAAAGCACAACTTTGTCTAAAACAAAACATTTCTAAATCATGTGTGTGTCAAAAAGAAATCTATTCCAAAATTATTATAAAATGGTCAGTATTGCATTTTGTCAAGGTCAAAATATCAAGTATTGTGATGTGGTTGCACTGTTGTGAAGGAACATTTTCCCAGCATGCCTCAGGGTGACTGATTTTCCAAAGACATGTTCCTGAGACAAAATTCCTATTAAACAATCACGTCCGCAGGATGAAACTCATGAGTAATGCTTTAATCAAGACCTCTATAATCAATTCTTCAATGATGTCTGGGTGAACATGCATAAGTGTCAGATGGGTTTGGTTTTTGAAATATATTTATTTCTCAAAGTCACTATCCACATTCATCAAAGATGTACTAAAAACGATAATAATAAAGGTGGAAAATGAAAAGCATGTTGAATAACAAAACCTAAGTCGTGTCATCTTAAATTCCAATGCTGCTGCTCAGCACCCCAAGTTCCGCCAGCCATTCCCCAACCATACTCAATCTGATGGGGTTAATAAGAAAGTTGAAATCCTTAGCCTCATCTATAAACGAAACCTAAAACCTCCCCTCAAAATCTCCTTGGTTGATAGGAATGTGATTCTGGATCAGCTTATCATGTGAAGTACCTTGTACAGCATTCCGGACAGATTCCATCTATTACTGCCTTCACAAATAATCTACTAATATCCCCCCCTCCACTGCAGTTCTGCAGGGTTTTGCATTGAGGAAAGTTCCATGAATTGCTGCTAGGTGGCAGTGGCTACTTGGTTAGTTCACATCCATTCATGCAGATGCAGTCTTGCACAACAGCAGCCGGAGCAGAAGACATTAAACGGATAATCCTGATCATTACTGTTGCCCATTAAATGCATCTCTCCTCTCCTATGCATAGACATATTACTATGCATGAAATCTAAACAATATTAGCATACCCTTTCATTGGCTCCAAACGTTTATATTTATCCACAAATCCATCAGTTTAGCTTCAACAAACGAAAACTGCGTTGACTTGCAGTGGGACTTGTTGTTCATCTAAACTAATTAGCTCCATCTAATTAAATCAAGTCTTCCAGGCAAAATGGATTGAAGAGTTGTTCTTTTCTTGATTGCATTGATTAATGTGTAACACAATTCAGTTTGATTATACACCCTGAAAAGTTATTTAATATTTTGAAGATGGAATAACAATTAAACAGGGTTGGTTTAAACGGTGAAGCAATATATAATGCAGGCAGGTTTTCATAGACTCCCATCCGGGATTCACGTCTGCTTTAGCCGAGCGCTTATTTATCCAAGTTCTACGCTTATTGTCATTCATGAAGTCGCATCTCCATCGAGTACAAGCACCTACAGTTCACAGTCGAGTTTATCGACAAACTCGCTCATATTTCAAAGTCGTGCGACCCAAAACACACGGGCCAGCTGCCCTATAAAGCTTCATCCATCTCCTCCTGTGTGAAGACCCTGCAGTGACCTGGAGATAAATCGCGTGTTGAGCCTTGCGAGGATCTCCAAGGACAGAATTAGATCAGAGCAAAAGCAAGCACTCATGAAATATGGAATAAGCCTTTGCTCATCAGTAGGGCTCAGGGAGGATTTACCTGGGAGCCCAGGTCTATGCATGCAGACACGCTCCTGCATTTACACAGGCAAGGTGACGGCAGGGACGAGTTGGAGCAGTAGCCGGTAGGCATGAGGTGCGTAGCCACAGGTGCTATGCTAGCTCTTATGAGGAGGCTTGTGTTTGTTTACTGTTCAGTGCTCTGTCCCGCTGAGCTTCCTCCTTCCATCCACTGTGCTTTACTGTGCTTGCGCTCGACAAACAATGAGGAGGCGCTGGATCCTTTGAAGCCCCTGTCCAAGCTTTTTTTAGGCCACCGAAACAGGGAACGGTTTCACCTGAATGTTCGGTAACAACAAGGATAGCAGAGACCTCCAAATCTCTGGTTTCCAGAGGATTTGATATGCTTTCTATTTCTGAACGGATGTCAGTCTTGTCCATGGCAGCAGCGGTGAGATGTGCGAGGGCGCATGGGAGAATGATTCATGACAAGCATTCTGGGTAAAGTTACGGAAGCGTATGCCATTTAAATGTCAGGTTGCAGGTTTGCTTAACCATAACATTGACCTTGGAACACAGGGAGACTGTAAACCCAACATCCAGAAACAGAGCATTTACATTTAGAGCATGACATGTGCTGGATAAGACACGCTTGCAGTCAGCTTTGTGGAAAACCTTTGATTTGAAGGCTGCTGCACTTCAAAAAACACCTTGTATTTTACCTACTAATTCGTATTTGCATGTGTCAAGCCCTTATAAAATGTGAACAAAATATGGACCTGACTGTTTCACGATTTTTCATGTAAATTCTTTCTTGTCTTGTTTTCCAGAAAAATAAAACATCCTTAAAACAAGCAGAATATAGATTGTTGATTGTTTCAATCCATGTTTGGGTCAAATATGGACAAACCCAACCGTCGGGTATAAAAATGTTCATTTGAAAACGGTTGGGTTTGTCCGTATTTGACCCAAACATGGAGTGTTCTTAAGATGTAAAATTAGACGTGTAAGACTATTTCAGATAATATATCTTGAAGTAGGTTTACGTTTTTTCGTGCCCCATTGGAAAGATATTTTTAATATATTTTACATTTCTGATGATGATTAAACAAGTAATCATGCTTACTAATGCACTTACAATGAGAGTGTATGGGGCAAGACATCACACTGAAATAAACGTAAAAATACATTGTTTTGAACGTATGACCAATTAAACTTAAACATGCTAGTGTAAAACCAGTTAACTTGTCTGCAGTTGAAACGAGATTTACAACTACACTAGAACAATAGTCTTATTGTTTTAATGACATGTTTTTGTATGGAATAATTATTAAAACCGCCTTAAAAAAACAGCTGTAGATTAAACACTTTACAATACCTTTCCCCTTATGCTTCCAATGTAACTGTATTACTGTATATGTATATGTAAATACCATTTTTATTTTTACAAATTGTTGGATGAGTCAGAATTATTGTAGCCTACTGGAGTAATTGACAGATGCTGTCAATAGTTTTAAGCCAAAGTTTAATAAAAAATGAAAGTGCCATCATTTACTCATCATGTTAATTTTCGGAAAACAGTCCATGCAACCAAAATTTTCAAGCCTCAAAAAGTACATAAAGGCAGGCATCGTAAAATAAATCCATATCAAATGAGTGGGTTAATCCATGTATTCTGAAGAGACACTTTATACGATGAGCAGGTTTAATTTAGACTTTTATTCACATATAAACATTGATAAACACACCCACATAGAGCACATGAAACATGCGTGAGTAAACTATTAACTACTTGTTAAACTATTTAATATAGACATCTTGTGACACTGCCAGGAACAATATGAGAATTTGATGATGCAGAGCCTGATTTTCCTAAGGAAGCTTGATTCCGCCACGGAATAAAAAATAAATAAAAGAGAATTGCGACTTTTTATCTAACAAAAAAAAAAAAAAAAAACTTTTTGAAATTGAAATAATTGATTACTTCATTGAAAACTAAAATTTTCTCAGAATTGTGAAAAATAAACTTGCAATTGCTTATTATAATGTCCGAATTACGAGATATAAATTCGCAATTCTGACTTTGTTTACATCTCGCAATTCTGACTTCTTTTCTCTTAAATCTTTAGAAATTGTAAGTTATAAAGTCAAATTCTGAGGAAGATCACTTAAATGCGACTTTATATCATACAATTCTGACTTTATAACTCACAATTGCGACTTTATATCACTTAAATGCGACTTTATGCAATTCTGACTTTATAACTCGCAAATGCGACTTTATATCACGCAATTCTGACTTTATAACTTATAACTGAGACTATATACCACGCAAATGCGACTTTATATCACTTAATTGCCACTTAATATCGTGCAATTATGACTTTATAACTTGCAAATGCGACTTTATATCACGCAATTTTGACCGTTGCAATTTTTTGTTTTTTTATTCAGTGGCGGAAACAAGCTTCCAAATGTTCCTGCAGTGCCGGCCCGAGCCTTTTGGGGGCCCTAAGCAGAATTTGATTTGGGGGCCCTCTCCCACCACGCGGAGTCACCTGTGCTTGACGATTATTGACACAATGTCACTCTATAATGTTACATTATAAATTAATACAATGAGGTTATGTATTAATACAAAATAAATAGCCTACTTAATAAAAAATAGATACTTAAATAAAAATGTTTTAACTTTTTCTTTACTCTTTTACTAACTCTTTCAAACTTCTGAAAACAAACTGTCAAAAAACATATTAAAAAAAAATTATTTGCAAAATATCCTCCAACGTTTTGCAACCCTTTGCAGTTTGAATGATGTCTTATATGAACATGACGGAGTATGTGTTTATGTTTCCACTGTTCGATCGCGCCTGCGCCTCACACACACACACACACACACACACTCACACACACACAACATATTCCAGCACTGCAATCTTGACATCGCAGCCTGTTCGTTATAGCCGTAATAAAATATAATAATAAAATAGTCAACCTAACATATAAAAATTACACTGCTCTTTTTAAATAGTCAGTAGTAGCCTACAATTCGTACCATTCAGCGCTGCGTAGCCTAAGCACCGCTCCACTGTGATGTTTCCAAGCACATTTTTGCGCATGTGAAGAGAATGATTTTTTCCCTCGATATTGGATTTCAAGCACATTTTTGCGCTTGTGAAGACTAGGATGATTTTTTTCCCTCGATATTGGAACGTGGGTGAAGTACAAAGAAGCCTATAATAGAGCATAGTTTACCATCCAAATCCATCGCGAATGTTGAAACATTTTGATTCTAATGAGAGAGATCCGCTTTCACTTTCGCTTTAAATTATTTCGTTTTGGCTTGTTTATAGTTATTTTTTTATTCTTGTTCTGTTCTGAATATCATTAAATTTAAAGGATAAATCATTGATCAAATCAAATTTGTGTGAAATGGCTTAACATTACCGTGACTTTGCGCACGAATTTTCTATGCACGCGAGGTTATGCGCATATGACTCAAACACTGGCAGACACAGCAGCAGTTGTAGGCAGGTATATTGATCATGAAATCAGATTATTCTTGTCTTGAATTATTAATCCATTCATTAATTTATGTCACTTGTTTAATTTAATTAATATGTAAAAAAAAAAAAAAAAAAAAAAAAAAAAACTCGCTTGGGGGCCCCCTGGTGGCGAGGGGGCCCCAAGCAGCCGCTTAGTTCGCTTATGCCTCGGGCCGGCCCTGTGTTCCTGTGCAATCATACGATTCTTAATCATTTTACTCCTAAAACTTTAGACCATTAGAGAGAGAACTCAAGCAGTTAAGGAGCTGAGCTGTTGAAAGCAGATGGTTAGCTCAAACAATATTGTTAAGCAACATAATTGCTTCATGACTACATTTAAAAAACTTTATTTTATTCATTTTTGTGACCTGAAGAGTTCTATTCCACTGGCACTGAAATACGTCAGTGTAGCCAATTTGTCTTTGTCACTGTCTCATATCTAGTTCTACACAGGCGGTGCTTTCAGAGGGTCAAGATCTATGTCTGCTCTCCCTGCATTTCTTTGAAATAATGGTTTGAGTATAATATTCAATAAATGGTCAAAAGAAAAAGTCTCAAAATAATATTCTTCAGGTGAAAAATCTGTGGTCATTTTGGGTGCTTTACAGATAAATACCTGGTCATTAAAGAAGCACATTGCAATTTTATTGGCTTGATCGCAATCATGCTGCTATTTCATTTTGTCAGAACTGCCTGGGTCATTTTGTCATTTTGACAGATCTGTTGAAGCAGAAATTGTGAAGATGGAATTATCTCACAGAGTTGTCATCGCAACTGAACCACAAGTGGGGCAGAAGCACTGTAACCCCAAACAGATCTCATCTAATCACATTTGCAGCGTTGGTGACATACAAACTAACTGACCCCTGAGCTGCTGATGCACTTGTTATTTTGGCACACGCTTTATATCCACAAGATCTCTCTTTAATTGCAGGGTCAGTTCCCCTGTAGGAGCCCAGACGTGTTGTTTGCTAGTATGAAGGGTTGAAATGAATTCTGAACATATTTTCGGCTGGGCTACGGGCCAAGCTTTGAAGTTAGCTTGGCAACACACAAGGGGGCCAAGCATATGCTCTTCCTTTAAAATAGTCAAATGTGATACTTTGCATAGTATTACTCTTCTCTGGACACCAAAGAGTCTGTCAGGTTCTTGTCTTTAAAAATACAAGCTAGAACCTTAGAAGTCCTTAGACAATAAATATTCAGTCACTTTAATTTTAAATCCTCCCGCAAAAGTGCAAAAACAAAGCAAATGAGTGCATTTACATTGCTAATGTGTTTACACGGCTCAACCCCCTAATCTGCATTTATGTGGGACTTGTGAGACAATATTAAATAAATAAACAAACAAATGGGTGATCCATCTTCTCCTGGGTCATGAATATGTAATTTAATCAACTGCAGAATTCAGGTCATAGCTTCCTCCTCTGTAGGTCTCCACACAATGGGTTAAAGACCAGATGGCCATGGGAGAAGATGATTAATCTTAGTTTTGTGTTCTTGATGTGTTGAAAGGCTCTCAAACAAACATGATCTGCTGAGGTCAGCAGACAACGTTATTATAGTTCAAGATTACTGACCTCTCACATTCTCAAGATGGCAGCTTGCGTTATATGATTGATTTAAATAAGCTTATTTCCTCACGCATGATTTAGCTCACCACGGTTAACTGGATATTTATACATTTTAGAATCGGTTTAAATCACAGCAAATCTAGTTTCCATTTTCTCCCCTCGACTCTCTGATTTAGTTTGTTGCTGTAAGAAACATGATGCATTATTTGACTGCAGAAATTCAGTGGAAGTACTTTGAAGTATCTCACGGACCAGACGACGATCGAGATGTGGCAACAATTAGCAGCATATTGATATGACTTTCCTTCAAAAATTAATGGGCCGTGTAATTTAGACAGTGCATTGCTGTTTATGCAACACTGGCATGTTTTTGCCCTTGCAAAATAGCAGAAAAATATTAACCCTCTTTTTCAATAATGCATATTTATTGCAGAGTCTTTCATAGACAATCAATTATTCAACACTCTTCTGTTCCTATTGCACAAGTTTCTTAGTAGTGGTGGCTGTTGTCATATCAGCACAAGTGAAAATATTGGTGCCTTGAAGCTTTGCAAATTTAAAGCTCAACCACAACTACACGAGGAGACAGAATTGGGACGTGAATCATGATTTCTCTGAGGTGATATCAAGCAGAAGACAGCAGAGATCCTCCGGCGCCATTTTCTCATTGTTTCTTTTGTTACAGTGCAGTGTGTCACCTGTTTTTTTCACTTGGCCCATCAAAACTTTTGCACTCTCAAACATTAAACATAAAAAGTTAACTAGAGAGAAATAACCGTCTTTCTAATGGTTCAGGAAAGCCTGCACTCTAGGGGCATCATATAGAAAATGCTGCGTACATTACGGTAATTTCTCAAACGTGTGATTCAGAGAGCTAAATAATGTGCGTACGCCTCTCTTCCAGATGTGGAATTTATAAATCGCAAACGATCTTAAAGTTGTGCGCAGCTGAATGGTTTCAGATCTCTTGTAAATGGCACCTTATTAACTCTTTCCAAACCAAAGTTGCTAGCCTGTGCCAGCATTTTTGATTATTTTCACAAAAATGTCATGACCCTCAGAATATTTTGTTTTATGATTATCTAAACATGCAATATATCAAAAGAAAGAACAGACACTCTGCTTTTAAACAAAAACCCTGTTTTATTCTAGCTTCATATATATTTTTTTTAGCAACACTTAAATGTGGTAAGTTTCATTAAAAAAAAGTAACATTTTGAGCAAAAAGCTGAGAAAATCGCATTTTTGTCAAAGACTACATCCGGATCAGATTCAATCAGATGATCAAAACAGATGCGATAGATCAACAGAGTAGATCAAGTCCATCAACACCCCTAATGCTTGCACAGTCCTATAGCATTTCACTCAGTAACATTAGGCAGTTTTGATTTATATGCTGTATAATGTTGATGATCGTGTTATTTTACACATGCTTACATATGATATTGCTTGTTTCTGCTTCTTTTTCGCCTGTGTTTTAATCAGGAGATTCAGTCCTCTTTCAGAAGATGCGTAATAGCGCCCCCTACCGTATAACAGTGAAAACAAGAAAAGCCGGAAAATTCTGTCGATGGTGGGGAAAGAGTTAATGTCATTAACATATACAGTAAAAGAGCACCGGTCAACGTCCAAATGCTTTACTTGAGAATGCAGAGCGACAAGCATTGCTTAAATGCTGTACGTTCAAATCTGTACGTTCGCATGTTTTATAAATGAGGCCCAGGGTCACTATTTGTTGTTGTACAGCAGGGGTGTCCAAACCTGGTCCTGGAGGGCCACTGTCCTGCAGAGCTGAGTGGCCTCAACACACTGCCTGTAAGTTTCTACTATGCCTAGTAAGACCTTGATTCGCTGGTTAACACTGTGTGATTTCGGCGATCCTATAAGATCATTACAAATCACACTGTGCGATATGGATCTTGGGTACGACATTTTATGTAGACTGTACGATAATGACACTTATTGAATCGTAGGCTACTACACAAGTTAGTAAAGGCTACTACGCAAGTTAGTGGCAAACAAATAGAGCAAGATGAATTGCACTTTAGCAACAGTGGTTTTATTTGCAGTGAAAAAAAGAGGAGGAATGGAAAGAGGAGAATATGGACGCGTTCAATGGTCATGGCTAAGGAAAAGTTGATAACTTGGCATGCCAGATTTGCAAATGGAGCTTGATGTAAGTCATTTTAAGTTTTAGCGCCCTGTAGCATTGATCAATGCGCCATTTCATGTTGCATTTTTACTGGCTAGTCAGTAGACGTAGATCGTAGCAGCAAACACACAGTGAGATGATCATGCTAAAGTTCTAACACTGACAGAAAATGATAGCAGACTATCTTTGGTCACAAGACCATGACAAGGATCACCGTTTAGGAGCCACGACCACAGAAATCGCCACGATTGGTCATCTTTCGACTGGGACAGCCCATCATACAATGTGTACTCAGAAAACAGGCTATAAGTTTATTTCGTTTGAAGTACTTGTACTAAATGTTACGCTCTTAGATGTTCGAAAAACATCCCTATTATCTCTAGCCTTGGCTACCGTATATAGACCGCCTGGGCCTTACGCTGATTTCCTAAAAGAGTTTGCAGATTTTCTCTCAGACCTATTAGTTAATTTCGATAAAGCATTAATTGTTGAAGACTTTAATATCCACGTAGATAATTCAAATGATGTGCTAGGGGCTGCGTTTACAGATTTATTAAACTCCTTTGGGGTCAAGCAAAACGTTACCGGACCAACTCATCGTTTTAATCATACTCTCGATTTAATTATATCACATGGATCCGATCCAACCGATATAGATATCATTCCACAAAGTGACGATGTCACTGACCATTACATGGTAACTTGCATATTACGTACTCCTGTAGTATATCATGGTGCGCCACGTTGTCGATTAGGCAGAACAATCCTTCCATCCACCATAGATAATTTTTCAAATAGCTTACCTGATCTGTCTCAGCTGCTCAGTGAACCCAAACAAACAGATGAACTAGAGGAATTAACTAGCATTATGAGCACCATTCTCTCTGGAAAATTGGATATTGTTGCACCCATTAGATTAAAAAAGGTCAGAGAGAAAAGTAAAGCACCATGGTACAACAATACTACGCATGTTCTAAAGAGAGAAACACGTATTTTAGAGCGTAAATGGAAAAAAACTAACTTAGAGGTCTTTAGAATCGCATGGAAAGACAGTATGTCACGTTATAAAAAGGCCCTAAAAGAGGCCAGGGCTGAGCATCTCCGCAAACTAATAGAAAATAACCAAAACAATCCTAGGTTCTTATTTAACACCGTGGCTAGACTAACATATAAACAGATGTCTCCTGAACAAAATATTCCGTTACAGTTTAGTAGTAATGATTTCATGAAGTTCTTCACTGAGAAAATAGAAAACATCAGAACCACAATTATAAACGTTCAATCCTCAATCACGCCTTATAATTCAGCCTCAATTATCACCCCGCAAGAACAATTACAGTGCTTTACAACTATAGAACAAAAAGAGTTAAATAAACTGATCACTTCATCTAAAACAACAACATGTTTACTAGATTCGATACCAACTCAACTATTGAAAGAAGTGTTACCTATAGTGGAAGAGCCTCTCCTCAATATTATTAACTCGTCTTTATCTTTAGGTTATGTTCCAAGAACATTTAAACTGGCAGTTATAAAACCTCTCATTAAGAAACCACAATTAGATCCACATAATCTAGCAAATTATAGACCCATTTCAAATCTACCTTTTATGTCTAAAATACTAGAAAAAGTTGTGTCCGCTCAACTAGGCTCTTTCTTGCAAGAAAATGACATCTATGAAAAGTTTCAGTCTGGATTTAGGCCGCACCATAGCACTGAAACTGCGCTCGTTAAAATCACAAATGATTTACTTTTAGCTTCTGACCAAGGCTGTATCTCAATATTAGATTTACTTGATTTTAGTGCTGCGTTCGATACTATAGATCATACAATACTCTTAGATCGACTACAAAATTATACTGGTGTTCAAGGACAAGCATTAAGCTGGTTTAGATCGTATTTATCTGATCGCTACCATTTTGTTTATTTAAATGGAGAAAAATCGATCATAACTCCAGTAAACTATGGAGTGCCGCAGGGATCTGTGTTAGGCCCTCTGTTATTCTCGATATATATGATGCCACTTGGAAATATTATAAGGAAACATGGAATTATTTTCTATTGTTATGCTGATGACACTCAAATCTATATTTCATCACGGCCAGATGAAAACGCTAAATTATCCAAATTGACAGAGTGTGTTAAAGATATAAAAGATTGGATGACGCGCAATTTTCTTTTATTAAATCCAGACAAGACAGAGGTACTAATCATCGGTTCAAAAAACCACCCACAAAACCTCTCACAATACAACTTTAACATAGTAGGATGCCCTGTTACTTTATCCTCTACAGTAAAAGACCTGGGTGTTATATTAGACTGCAACCTGTCTTTTGAAAATCATATTTCATATGTTACAAGAACAGCCTTTTTCCACCTTAGAAACATTGCTAAGCTACGTAACATGCTATCTGTTTCTGATGCAGAAAAGTTAGTTCATGCATCCATGACATCGAGACTAGATTACTGTAATGCTTTATTAGCTGGTTGTCCTGCATCCTCAATAAACAAGATACAGTTAGTCCAAAATGCAGCCGCTAGAGTTCTTACTAGATCAAGAAAATATGATCATATAACACCAATTTTATCATCACTACATTGGTTACCTATAAAGTTCCGTATTAATTACAAGGTATTGCTACTGACTTATAAAGCCCTAAACGGCTTAGCTCCAGTCTATTTAACCGATCTTCTATCGCCCTATAATCCATCGCGCTCTTTAAGATCACTAAATTCGAGGCTTTTGGTCATACCTAGGATATCTAGGTCCACCAAAGGAGGGAGAGCATTTTAACATTTAGCTCCAAAACTCTGGAATAGTCTTCCTGATACTGTTCGTTGTTCAGACTCGCTCTCCCAGTTTAAAACTAGATTAAAGACGCATCTCTTCAGCCAGGCATTCATATAATTCTTTTAATCTGACAGGTAAATCTGACCTCTAGTTCATAAACGCCAGAGGAGAACTGGCCCCCGACTGAGCCTGGGTTCTCCCAAGGTTTCTTTTTTCTCCATTAGGTCACCTGATGGAGTTTTTCGGTTCCTTGCCACTGTTGCCTTTGGCTTGCTCAGTTGGGGATATTTGGGGATATTTAATTTAATTAATCAATCAACGATACTATTGATCAGCATTACCAAACGTGGACGTTCCACTAGAAACAAACAATGATGTATTGTTTTAATTTATTACTGTGAAGCTGCTTTGATACAACCTATGTTGTGAAAAGCGCTATATAAATAAACTTGACTTGACTTGACTTGACTTGTACCGGGCATTAGGTGTGTTTAATTGGGTTTGGAGCTGAACTCTGCAGGACAGTGGCCCTCCAGGAGCAGGATTGGACACCACTGTTGTACAGAATTACATTAATCATATACAGATTATACAAATCAAATACAAAAACACTCTTATTTGGACATATTGTCTGTGAAGGTGCTTATTGTGTGTGTTTATTAAACATAAAGATAAGAACCGCCCACCATTGTTTTTTATACCAAAATGCTGAATATAATATGAAAAGTTGGCACTTTTAACAGGGGTTTTAACCGCTCCCGCTCCCTTCCACTAGATGGGGCGTGACGTCATAAGAGGAACTCACTAGTAGAGTTACCGGCATAGTCATAGCTATAGATGCCTAACAGAACTACAGAAAAGTTGGTTGTATGTTTTATTTGATAAAAAAATTATGGATAAAATAACTCAACTGTAAACATACTTGTGTGTGCTGACTTCAAAGGGACCGTGATCCTGCCTGAAATGAGAATAAGCTATTCGCAAAACAAACGGGTTAAGGCAAGTCAGATCAGCCGGTCGCAGGTCGAGCTGTTCCACTAGACAAAACGCTTTCACCTCACGGCAGCACTTACTCTCCACTGCTGATAGCCCACACAAACACAGTGATGGGGACATCGATCTCTCTTTTTCTTTTCTGACAATAAACATCGCTAATTAAATCGTGAGAAATAGCATGGATTGAGGAAGTGTATTACATGACGTTTGAGGCGTCAATGAGACTAGCGATTGGTGCCTGTGCAGTGTGTGCATCTCTACAGCTCTGATTTGGACTGACACCATGTAAGTAAATAATGTCTTCAGTCGTTGGCCCTCCTTGCTATTCTATATGACGGCAAACTTTTGAAAAGACTGGCTTGTTCCCTTATATTATCCGGGTTAAGTTTGCACCAGGCTAGCCTAGACTAGCTCTCACGTAGCTACTCACCAGGACACCTGACCAACCCTCCACTCATTCTCCTCACACCAAGCATTAATAACTCTTTGAGTGCCATGGGTCCTGGCAATTTCCTCCCCTCTCTCACGTCTGACCGGTTAAAAATTGTAGGGCTGTGGTCCATAAAGAATTTGATGGTTTCCCACATCCTCAGTCGTTCTCCAAATAGCCATAATACAGTAGGAATCTTGCAGAGTATGGGTTGCGAGTTCCTCTTATGACGTCATCACCAGTTACTGAAAAAACACGCTACCTTTGAAGAAACCCCAATAAATGTTATTTTAACGCATTTTAAGACAGAAATAATTAAATATATACAGAGCACTTTAATTTACACATTAATTGGCTGTGGTGGTTAACCTGCAACTTACACTTTAATAGAGTTCCAAGACCAAGCCCATACTGTTTTTCGTCTCTTCTGTCTCTAAATTGGCAAGAAAGGCCAAAAATGAAACCTTGAAAGAAACTTCTACCACCTTCTTTTGTTTTCTTTGTTCCAAATATGCATTGGATTCAATGAGGAGCTTCCTGATTAAACTTATTTCAGATTCTGACGGGTCTCGGAAAACAGATGTGGAAAGACAACTTGGAAAGCGATTATATGAACAGGTGGCTAATATTTGGAGTCTTCGCTAACACTGCTATCGCTGGCTTTCACAGCATTTCTCCAGTCTCAATTTATTTTCCACTATGCGTGTCAGCCATAACCCCCCTACAATATTAAGGCAAGGCTGCAATAGGTGAAAATAGTATTATCTTCCATCTCCACTATCATTCTTTCCGGGTCTGTGTTTGTGTGATTATTTTCATCTAAGATATACTTTCTTCTTTGTCATGAGCAGCCTTTTTTTGCCATAAAAAAAGAGGAAGTAGTAAACAAACTAGTAAAACACTTGGGGGGGAATTCATTAAGAATGAATTGTGCCCTCCGATTCGGTCAGTTATATGAGTGGTCTGCATTGTTTCAGTAACCAGTTCTGTACAGGAATCATGCTAGCCACGTAATGGCCAAACATTCTATGCTGAACACAATTTTCAAAGTACAATTCCACTGCACTGCAACTTGCAGGCTGGTTCTGAGCGCTAGAATATGGAGGCTACTGTATGTCACGGTATTTTACTGGGACAGTACATCATTTAAAAGCCTTAAAATGCTCTCGACTACACTATGCATTGGGTTGTAAATGATCCTCTCCATCATTTGATTATCATTTGATGATTTTATGAAAAAACATTTTTTTTTATATTATCTTTATCGTCTGCTTTCGGTGGGAAGAAATAGCACAGTTGTGTGAGTTGTGTCAGCCAAATAGTGCTCACTTTTGTGAATAAGTGAAATATTCTATAGTAAGCCTCATTTGCATAGAAAAGATGCAACAAGTGTCTAAAGTGGTGTAACTATTTAGTGAACACACCTCTAAAATAAATAGTTTTTTGGCTGTCATTGACAAAGAAATTAAGCATATCATTAGCCTCATAGCATAATTGCCTAAGAAATAATTAATTAAAAAATGACTTAGGCAATTACTGTATGCTATGAGGCTAACGATATGCACATGCTTTAAACTACACTGACATGACAGTGACTTTGACATTTTGAATAGAGGCCAAGTATCCCAGGGTAGAAGGTGTTTTCGCCTGACTGCTCTCATCTATCACTGCAGTCCAAAATGAGATTCTGTGGAATGGTGAACAAAGGAGCCCATATCATTGCTATTCTAAAAAGGAGGCTGACTCGCCTTCCTCTTTTTTTACTTATTTCTTTACACTTCACTGCCTGAAACAGCATTTCTCCCAGAAAAGTGGCAAGTGTGGCACTGTGAGTTTCGTTATGTGGAAGCATACTTAAAAAGAAATGGGACGTCAAAGTCACTTCTATCCTTTGTTGAATGGAGCATTTATTTAAGGAGTATGAAAGAGGCTCACCAAAAGAGAGAGAAAAGTAATAAAAACTTTTATGCAAATGACATGCAGTCCCATAACACTTGTCATGCCGAGCACAAGGATGATGTGGCATGTGATGCATTGAAGAAAAATATTTTTTTTTATTTTGGCCTGAGCTAGTACAGACTGTCACTGTTATGAAAGAGTGTTTACCTACAAGAACAAAATGCTGAGCAGCGTTTCGCTGAGAAGTTTTGAATCACTGCAAGAAGTAAGTGCAAATGCAGTCGTGTACCCCCCCCCCATCCCCCTCCCCCTCCCCCGCAAAAAAAAAACAAAAAAACAAAAAAAACAAAAAACAAGAATGTGTGCCCCCATTCCTGGTTGCTTTATTTCTTGGGTTGGTATTGGTAGTAATTTGTAATTTTCAGACTGTGACAGCCCTTAAAAAAAGTCCTTCAAGGTTACTTGCATACTCTTAATATTTCTCTGCTCAAGCATATAGATGCCTTCAGAACTTTTTCAATTCAAAAGGGCCCTCAGTGAACTGACTGAGGAACCATGCCAAGCCAAGATCTTATATGCATGGAACATCAAAAACAATCACCACACATGGTGTGGAATAAAAACCATCCATTCTCACTCACAAGGAGTGAAAAACTGAAGCATGGTCAATCTTTGTCACTATTAAGACGCTAAAGGTCCCTCGAGGCATCACTATACTGTCAAACTATATTCAGTTGCTTTCATTTACTTGCCTTATGCATCTGATCAAGACATTTAATTCTTTGCATGCATTTGTAAAAGTAGTAATGATTTTATTCATAGATATTCTGAGCACCTATATCCCCCTACCCTAAAGCTACAGTAACTATTAAAAATGATTTGTGTTGCAATCCAAGTTTTCTGAGGCCACACGATATCTTTATGTGAGGAGGAGGAGCAGAGTGAAACTTTTAATCAGTGAAAATGTTCCCATTGTGAACGCAGTCACATCTCATTCAAAAGATAAATCAGAACTTGACGCAATCAGTCACGGGACACATGAGAGTCAATGGCATTTCATATTAAAGCGGCTGTGATGGTTCTTAAAGAAGGCAATTTTTGAATGTTTGTGATTTGTGTGTTTTAAATCATCTCAATCCTTGGACGTTTGTTGAGCCCCCCTGGTTGAGATATATAACCCAACCCCTAACCCAGAGGTTCTCAATAAATGTTGTGATGTTATTTGCATCAAGATGTGCATCCCCTTTTGGTCAAGATCTGTATTTACAATGCAAGAGTCCAACACTCCGTAAAGTCTCCTCCAGCACATCCCAATGACTTTCAATGAAAGCTCTGGACTCAAAGATGCCAAATGATGTGTGAAAATGATTATTCATGCTCCTCCCATCCATTCCTTCACAGTTTGAGCCTGATGAATCTTGACATTGTCATCCTGGAATATGGCCATGATGTGTCTTCCTACATGGTTGTGTAAGAAATAAAAAAAACTACACACTCAATATACACTTAGGGTTAGAAGAACTGTTGCCAAACATATAACATGCTAAACATAATAATCTCTGCAATAATGACCCAGTCATAGACTTTTAAGCATTTGCCTATTTAAACCCAAACAGCAATTTTTTTTTTGGCCAGGCAGTGTATGTATGTATGTATGTATACTGTATATATATACTGTATATATAATTATTTGTGTGTGTGTATATATAATTTTATATGTAATAAATTATTTTGGCTGTTCAAATCATACAGCAACATAAATGGTGGAATGACAAAATTTTGCCTTTGTATATAATTTCATGACAATACATTTCCCATGCCCTTCAGATCAGTCTCTTGACGTTAAAGTAATTCCTAGTTCATCTATATAGCGTCACAGATGTACCTTTAGGGCCCTATTTTAATGATATGAAACGCAAGTATCAAACGCGAAATGCAAGTAACTTTGTGGGCGGATCTCGGGCGCTGTTGCTATTATACCGGCTGGATAAATGACTCTTCTCATCTAAAATGGGTTGGTCTGAAGTAGCTTCATTACTCATAGGTGTGGTTTGGGCATAACGTGAAATAAACCAATCTGAGAGACATCTCACATTCCTTTTAAGAGCAGGCGCACTTGTTCCATGGCGGATCGCTATTATAACGGCGGATTTGCCAGACGCACGCCAGGAGCGGTCTCGTCAGGGCCGTAAAACACAGAGAAGTGACATTGGGGATGGGAGAAACCCACCCAAATTAGCTTCGGTTAAACAGGCGTATAATAATTTGGGTAAATGTGTAAGCTAGATTTATGCCTATTTTTTCACATCTTCATGGACACCACAATGATTTCCCTCATGTGTTAATATTTTTCCTTGTAATAATGTATGATTTGCAAAAATGAGAACTGCTGCTTCTGTGTAGATGAGAGAATCAAAGTGCATGCGTTATGGCCAAGCATGCGCCCTTAAAATAGCATATGAATAACATGCGCAACGCGCCACTGACTTTAGATTAGGTTTTTCCTGGTCAGTGGCGGAATTGTTTTCTAAACCTGCAAAATAGCACCAGGGAACGTTTGCGCCAGATCACGCCTCCTCTTTTCGCTGAACCGCACCCGGGATCGCAAGTTTATTCACTAATTTACCGACGTGCGTCTGTGGAGGGAAAGGTCCGCTGTGCGCGGGTGCAAAATAGGAATGATACATGCGTCGGTGTACAAAGTCAATTGCGCTGGGTGCAAGACAGGGCCCTTAGTGTCTTAATACACCCGATAAAGGCATTGACCCCACTTCAGTTTTTGACAACATGGGAATATATACAGGTTAAACAAGCCTCATTAATAATAAAATAAAATAAAAAGTCTGAAGAACTCATATATGGCATGAATGAATACAAGATGGCTTGGAAACCTGCAGTTTATCACTGTACTTGTTAAATGGCAAGTTATGACAAACTAAAAACAAAACAAATGTTTCCTACTAGCAGAGATAAAGTTAGCGGGAGGCTAAATGCCAGATAGACGAATTGCATGATATAATTGTTTTTTTTTTTCATGTAACTGCTTTAAGTCCTCAGCTTGACTCTTATTGGGAATGTGTTAGCCTCTGGCTGTCATTTCTCTGTGCTTGTACTGTAACTTCCCAACACCCTGGCTGGCTCTGTGTTTGAGCGTCGCACATGAAGAGCTAAGGAGATTAAGACTGTGCTTTGAGGGCTTATAGCGGCATTAGGAGGTCTGAGCCATGTGAGGGAGTCACCCTTTAACACCAAAAGCATATCCCACCATTTGATCCCAAAAGAGGCAACAACTGACCCTATCTACTTCTCCTTGGTCAATCCCTTTTGTCGTGTAATCACTCAATAGAACCATGGGGGCAATTCTTGAATCCTAATCTCAAGAGACAGGCTGTTGCCAAGTCTCGACTCAATAGAGTTAAAGAGCATTCTGCCTGTAAGGTAACCTAAAATGTCTTATTTATTTGTTCATTTGACAAGGACAATGTTCCGAAACCTGAAAAGACTTTTAATCGAAAGTCAGAGAGAAAAAGTTTAGATGTAGTGCGACTGTCAGCATTCAGAAATCAGATTTTGTTGTGATTTGGAATGAACTGCAGCTCTGTCTGGTGTAATGACCTGGCTGATGATCTTTGATAGAGTCATTCAGTAGCATCACTGTCCCAAACCGAAGCCAAAACCTGTGACAGAGCCTCAGGCGTACCCTTTAGATTCAATCAAATGCTAGGCCTTCACAGATGTAAGCATTGATTTGGATACCCGTCACACCACTTACCTGCTCCTGAGCCAGGTCTCAATTTTTTTTTGACACACAACCAAACCCATGACACTCCTATAGAGTAGGATCGGTCACCTTCCCTCTTTAACACATTTTAGATGATTCTATTTACGTGAGTGTAAACTTTTAGGTTTAGTTCAGTTTTAGATTAAATTATTTTGATTGTAGGGTACAACTGGGGTAAAGGCGCACCAGAGTGAAAGACAAACCAATGGATGGCACAAATATCCACCGCTGCACTTTCCTTAAAATCCCCCTGTAGTCTATAATTGTATCCCTTATAACTCATCTTTGATCACCTAAATGGCATATTTAAATGTTTTTTCCTTGAAAATAAATTTCTTCATGCCTTAAACTCTTCACCCTGGCCTCATTTAGTATACATGGTTCTATGAATATGCAAATTAGCCCTGCCTCCAATCACTCACACCAGTTAAGAGATCCACTCGTTGACGATCACACTTTGACCTGATTGGTTACAAGGTAGTTTCTGACGTCAGAAACACCAGCGATTTCAAACTGTGTTTTTGAGACTGTCTTTGGTTCACTGCAGTTTTAAAGAGAAAATACTCAGCAATGGTGTTGACTTATGAATTTGCTAATGGTTTGTCTTAAAGCACATTAAAAACATCACATAGAAATATAAACAACATTAAAAGCTTGATTTTCACCACGTTTCACTACACATGGACATTTGGCCAATCCTTGACACATCCGCGGGCTGCAATGTAAAGTCGAAACCATCACATTAAAAATGTTATTATATATGATATTATATCCAGGGTGAGAATTACACAATGGCCTTCAGGGGGATCAGTTGGCTGGGTGCGGGGGATGTGCATATATATAGTAATGAACGTAACTTTCACTAGGCAATTTATTGACAAACTTTGTGCACTCATTACAGTTTGCCTTTTTCAGATTAACAGCATTAAAGAGGGCAAATGTTTTCATTCAAAAGAACTGTGTACAGCAGGGGTGCCCAACCCTGCTCCTGCTGATCGACTGTCCTGCAGTTTATCTCCAACCCTAATAAAACACACCTGAAGCAACTAATTAATGTCTTCAGGATCGCTTGAAAATTAAAGGCAGGTGTGTTTGATTAGGGTTGGAGATGAACTGTGCAGGACAGTCGATCGGCAGGAGCAGGGTTGGGCACCCCTTGTGTTCAGTATATGCATTTTAAACACATTCTTTTATTCGTACATGCAATACATTTTTATTCAACTGCGCAGGTAATGCTAATGGTATGACCCATTTCAGGGGTGGCCAAAATTATGATTTAAAATCAGTCATAACTAGCAATGTAGCCCCCCCCCCCCACTCCTCACTCCCATTCGGGTCATGGCACCAATGTAACCCCTTCAAATCTTTACTCGTCCCACTCTGAGCAGGATTTAAACCTCCGGCATGGGAGGCAGGCACGCTAAAAAGGAGGCTAAAGACTCTAGAATCGAGTCGCTAGTGCACCTCTTGAGGCCAGGGGAGTGAGGTTTATTCACTGAGCCACTTGCTTGACTTTAAGAGTACTATCTTTATTGAATAATTTTAAGATATTAGAAGGTACTGTGACATTCATTTTGCTCTCAAAACAAAAATAAGAAGCTTTGGGATATGGATGAACTCTCCCATGATGGCTTCTACACAATTCTTACCTAAAGGTCCCTATTATCCAATGACCAGCTTTTCAGTTCTGCAGTGCGGGGAGGAAAAACAATTTGAGAGGTTTAACGTTCATTAGTGTCCTTCTGCACTTAGGGGAATATCTCCTGCATTTTAAGTGTGTCTTTCAATAGACTTTGCCGCCCAAGGTTTTTAAAACAAAAAAAGAAGGGAAAGTAATTTTCTTATGCAGATCCATATTCAATATTCTCTGTAATAGCAGAGGATTAGTGAGACAGGGTTTGCATCTATTACCTTAGAGATTCAAGCAGCAGAATTGACCTATGGCTCAGCAGCATTAATCAGCAGTTCTCAGGTCAGTCAGAGTGTAAAATGGCATTGGCAACATATTTCACTCTCCAAGGGCTGTCTTGAGATTAATTAAGATGCTTTTGTCAGTGCTGGACTTTTCCTACACTGGGCAATCAGGTCCCTTGACATTGAACATTGGGGATTTGATGTTCCCCATAATCAGAGAACTGATGAAGCCACTAGGATGAGGGACAAAACACCTGCAATATACATAAAAAAAAAACAAGTCCAGTTGCTTTGACTACACAGAATACTATTGAATGAGAACAAAACTTGAACTGAATTGAGTTGGATGATAGCGCTATTGTCTTCTGTTAACCTGCATTATAGCTAAGTAGAATTTCATAATTGGATAATATTAGATTTATAATTGATGCAACATCAAAAGTACTGAATTGACTCAACATTGAACTGACATGAGCTGAATAATGACACCATTGTCTTTTTAGAGCTGCTTTACAGCATAATTTCAGGTAACTATTTCAATGGTCCACTTTAGACGTTCTACTAACTATAAGTAAATCAACTTACTCTCATCAGAGTATAAATAGTATTAACTTAATCTCAGCTAACTTTATTTTGATGCTCCCCCAACAGACATTTTACTGACTATAAAGTTACTAATAGTAGAATATCTAAAGTGGACGATCAAAATAGTTTAACCAAACTTCAAGTTATCTCATATTTGATGAAGTTTGCATAACTGATTGTGTTATTTTCCTGTCTATTACTGTGAAGCTGCTTTGAAACAACCTCTATTGCATATAAATAAGCACTATAAAAGGTGACTTGACTTTAAATTACTTCTGCTAGACATTTTACAATAACATGGACCAATGGAAACAGATTTGCTGATTAAATGTACTATCAGGTCAGAGCCATGGCCTGGAGGTAAGCCTCAAAACACTGAGCGGTGGAGCTCTTGTGGACAATGCAGGTTTGAGTCTGGCTCATAACTTTTCTGATCCGGTTCTCTCTTTTGTTTAGTTCTCTCTTCTCTTAACCTCAAATAAAAATATAAAAAAATGGCACGAGGACAAAATATTTGTATGTCTCTTCCACTGTCTTTTTTTAATGTGATCCAGAAAACCTTGTAAAACCGAAGCTATCTTTTTCCACTTCTTATCATTTCCTATACACAGCTCCATCCATGGCTCCATTTTCAGCAAAAAAACACATTTATATCCTCCAGATACCTGTATCCTGTCTTACTTTTTCATGCATCAAAAATATAAAAGACCCCATAGGAATGAATGACCCTCTACAAAGCAATGTCTGTTTAGATTTGGTGCAACACCTCTGATGTCCCTATCGTGATCCAAGCCATATGGGCCTTGGGGACAGCAAGGAAGAAATTAAGGGATGTTGGCAGTGGTTTTGTGCAAGTTGTGAGCATTCCTTACATCCTGATCCGAGCAATGAGCTATTCATTAGTGCAATGACTCTTTACTGAATGTCTTTGGCTTGGTTCAGACAGAATGGTGTCATGTGCTGTTACTGGATTACTGAAGCAGCAAGCCATCCAAGACGCAAAGCGAAAGTGGGCAGACTGTGCCATCTCCATGGCAACTGTGTGGTCTAATAGGGGCGGTTGGAAAGGAGTGAGAAAAAACCCAATGCTCTGAAGAAAAACAACTTTCCATGTGGCAGCAGGACTACTTCATGAATTTGACAAAACATGCTAATAAGAAAATGAGCGTTCAGTTAATAAATGCATATGCTGGGATCAGATGAGTTGGTGAATGCATCTTTTCAGAGTGAATCCATAAAATGGAGGACGGATTTTCCAACCATTAATGTGCATGAAAAATATCTTATAGCCCTAATAGTTTCTTCTTTCAATGGCATCCAATTAGTACACATTAACAAGGTAAAAGCTTTAATTATGTCTTCATCATGAATGTTTTGTTACTTACACTGTGCAGTCGTTAGGTTTTCACTGAAGCTCTTTCAAGAAGTGTTGATACAAGGCTTTAGCACTTCAGCTCATCAATGGCCTGTTCACTCTCAGTAGCATTTATCTGAAAAATCTTTAGCTGATACTATGATCAATTTAAACTCTTGCAATTCATCTGTGCTTGAAACAACATTACACAGCATTAAAATAATCCCAAACAGTTACGCAAAGTACAAACTAAAATCTTTTTTAAATCTTTTTTTTGTGTACGTGTATGAAATTTATTATGCATACCTGTGGCAGGTGAATTTCAAACCAAATGATACACAGGTTGTAATAATAATAATGATAATATATATTTATATTGTGCTATATGTGCTTTACACACATAATCATGGAATAAAATGGGGGACATAATCAGTAACCAAGGAAACCAAAACTTAACAGTGGAGGGAAACAGGACCTAAAGGACACTAACCAGAATATCCAAATAAGAGTCCATAACATTGAACACACTGTACATCTGACACATGTAACAGTACACTAAGGCTATTTTTGGAATAGAATATTTATTACTAAGTACTATTATACATTAGCAATCGGAACGGCTTTTATTTGTTTGATCAGGGTTGGAGCTAAACTGTGCAGGACAGTGGCCCTCCAGGACCGAGTTTGAGAAACCCTGCTTTAGACAGTCAGATAAAGAGATGTTAAATTACATAATTGCCTTTTTTTCCATATTATATCTATTCATTTATTGATGGCTGCACATAGAGCACCTTCAACTTTACTTTAACACTACTGTGTTGAAGCGAAATTTAACTATACAGTTCCCGCGGATCTCTTCCCTATGGAAGCTTATTTCCGCCTCAGAATAAAAAATAAAAAAGTTATACTTTTTTCTCAGAATTGCGTGTTATAAAGTCGCAATTGCGTGTTATAAAGTCAGAATTGCGAGAAATAAAGTCTGAATTGTGAGATGTAAACTCGCAATTGTGAGAAAAGAAGTCAGAAAGTCATTTTGACTTCATAACTCGCAATGTGAGTTTATATCACACAATTCTGACTTTATAACTCAGCATGACATTTAAAGATGAAAGCGCCGTTAACCCCACCTTACTGAGATGGTACAGACAGTTATCTAATGTACCAACCATTTGGAGCATGTGCACTGTAAAAAAAAAGTGTAATTTTACAGGTAATTGTCTGTATTTTTTTACAGAATTTTACCGTTTTGTCATTATACAGCAAATATCTGTAAAATAAAAGGCATTTTCTGTAATTTAAAGGTCCACTGTTAAATTTACAGGTAATTGCTTGTATTTTGGTTTTACATCAATTTTACTTTTTTTAAAAGGAACTTGTCTGTATTTTTACAGAGTTATGTGTAATTTTACAGAAGTTATAAGTAATATTTTACAGATTTTTTCTGTGAAATTAGAAAACAAAGAAAAGAAGGTATAACTGCGGAAATCTGCATCTATTCAATATGTTTGCCTTACAGATTATTAAGCATGTGGGGGTTAAAGTGAGCTTTTTAAAGGTTAAATAATAGTTTTTGTACATACAGTACCCTACATATGCTACAGTTATTTTTTATTTCACATTTTATTTTATACTCATTTTGATCATTATTTCATTGTCTTATTCTCCCATAATTTCATGTATATTTTATTAATATTTTTCCAAATCTCCGTTGCTGCACATTCAGGGCTTTGTGTGTGTGAGTGCGCGTGCGCGATGACGCAGATTCAAATTCGCCGCCATTACTTTTCCGCTGTTTACTCCCGCCCTCAACGGTTAGCGTTAGCTGATCAGTCGAGTTTGGGCAAGCGGGAGATTTGAATTCAGTTTACCGGTACTCTCGTGAAGTGGATTGTGAGATCAACAGTGGTTCAAAGCAATCGTATTCGTCAAGAGCAGTTGTGAGCAGGAGCTGTTGTCAGAGTCAGTCCGTTTGAATTCTACGGAAATAACGCCCTTTTCTGTGAGCCTTGTTCGTCACGGCGGACATCATGCCAACCGATCACCGGCTGAGGTAAGAGTCTCATTATACTAAGTAAGTTAACATGTGAACGATATTTTATATTACATTTGTGTTACGTTTACAGTTTTCAAGCTAACGTTAGCATTCTTAAATTATGTTCAGTCATAACTGGCGAGAGCTGGAGGGCAAAACACTGAAAATGTAGCATGCGTCTTTACATTTTCCATCTGTTTTAAGAAAGATCAGTTGAACCCACATCTCAAAAGACCTAAAACAAGCTTTCGTAGACTTGTTATACATATCAAATTCTGTTTAATTGTGTATAAAATCTTCCTTAATACGCGATAGTAGGCTATCTGTCAGTAACGTTAAATCGATCTCTTAAATGGCGGAATATTTTGAAATAGGCCTACCATGTTTGTTTGTTTGTTTGTTTTTTCTTTGTGGTTAAACCATAACGTTAGTTAATTTTCATAAGGGTTAACGTGGCTATCAAGACTGTTAAGAAAACGAGACTAGAATATGAACACAGCATGATGAATTGCATATTCTGGCTGCATCTGCTTGTTAACACACAGCTAGCCTATAGAATGCATAGCCTATATGTGCATATATTAGGCTTATAAAATAAAAGTTGATAGAATGTTTGTGTTCTGATGAAGAAATTAACTTATCTACATTTTGGATGACCTGGGGTCACCATAGTAGACTTTTTCATAGGATACTTTTGATCATTGGTTATGAAAATTGCATTGATCCAGATGAACAGACAGTTACACCCCTAACATTAGGTGTCTCAGCTCAAAACTTCACTGTTAGCCTTTCCTGCTCAGCTTCCAGATCATAGTCAGTTGAGGTTTTGCATTGTCTCAGTGGAACATATTCTTACATGTGTAAATGTAATACTGAGTTGTTAAAAAATATTTTTTTGTGATTTCAGGTCAAGTGGAAAGCAGAATGATCATGGCAAATCAGGTATGGGAAGAAGTAATTTAAAATATCATAATGGCCGAGTCTTCTGATTCCATATGATTGCACTAAAAGTGGCAGAAAATTGTATTTGTTTTATACTGTATTTTCCCATGTGAATATTCATTTGATCCTTGTGAGGCCACTGTAGCTGCACAAGGTTTGGTTTTACTACAGTAAGACCGCGATTGAATAGATTCCACCCATCTTTTTTTTTTTTTCTTTTTTTTTTTTTAGCGTAACTAGGCTCTGTCATTTAGAAACATGACTTTTCCTATCACTTAATGACACATATCTCTACCTTTCATTCCAGCTAAAGGATCTGACGTTTGCTGCTCGCATCTCAGCCTACCTGATGGAAAATTCTTGCTGGATGAATGACCTTCACCTTCAACTCAACCTTGCCAAGGCAGAACTGCTTATGGTTTCAGCCAAACCATCCTTGCTGTGTGATCCTGCTGATTTGCCTTATACAACACCAGAAAGATCCGGCCCTTCCTATCGGAGCCACACAACTCCTTGTCTAAGCTCTTGTTCTATCCAGACTGGACTATTGTAATGCTCTCCTGGCAGCTCTTCCAGCATCAGTCAAACCTCTGCAACTGATCCAGATGCTGCAGCAAGACCTAAACTCACTGCTTCAGATCTGTGTGTCTCCAGAAGCTTGTGTTCTGCAAGTGAACGGCGCCTTGTGGTGCCATCATCCCAAAGAGACACAAAATCACTTTCACTGACCTTTCCCTGGACTGTTCCCTGCTGGTGGGATGACCTGCCCAACTCAACACATTTTCAAGAAACTGCTAAAGATCCATCTTTTCATAAACACTTGACCCAATAATACTACATTTTTGTTTTAATAAAAAAAAAGAAAAATTGTGCACTGTGCTACACTAACTGGGACTTGTCACTGCTCCTGTTGTTTCTATTGTTCTCTTAATTAAGTCACTTTGGATAAAATGTAATTGTAAATGTTTAAAATAAGTTATATTAGAGTATAAAGGTATACAGTAATTTTTTTTTAATGTGAATATTTTTACATGTTCTAAATCAGGGGTCGGCAAGTAACTTTGGCCGCGGGCCAATATTTTTTTTAGCCAGTAGATGGCGGGCCAGCTACACAGAGTAGGCCTATGGATACAAATTAAATACTCTTATATAGGCCTATAATTGCGGAATATGATGGGTCCGTCACCGTCCGTGGATCATTCATTCAATCGTTTTGTTTTTTTTTTCAAATTAAAACCAAAAATAAAAAGATGAAAAACGACTTGTTTTTCCATTATTTATTTCCTAAACTGAAATGAAAAAAAAAAAAATAAGGACGGGTTTTCTGATTTTCTGATTGTGCTCAGATCAAAAATAGAAAAAATGAATTACTGGATTAGACAAATTTAAATTTTGATTTTTAAGTTTTAATTTAACACCTTATGCATATATCAAGGAAACCATTTTAAACAGATCAAGTAGGCTACTATTGTGGTAACATATTACAGCCATTTTAATAAAGGTGTGAATAGCAATCATGCCTCATTCCGTACAGTCCGACTTTTGAACTTTATTCCTTTTTTATTATTATTATTTATTCGGGGACACACACATACACACCTAAGGTTTAAGGAGGTCTGCGTGGGACTGTTTTTTTTCGTCCCGCTCCCACAAGGTTCTATTCAGCAACCGCTTAAAATACACTCGGTGTTCACCCGCTTTATTTCCCGACCTGACGGGTCCACAAAATTTAGATCTCGTTTCCATAATCTCACATTCAAATGTCTCTAATGGAAAGAAGGAGATTGGAGTAGCCTATAATAATTATAAATGCTATACAAAAATTGTGTTCGTGTCAGTATAAATATTAGGCTATTTTAACATTGTACTGTCAGCAGAGAAAAAAAATGTCACAGAAAAAAAATATGAAATATAAATAACATGAATTAAATAGGACAAAGCCTATCACTCAAGTTTCTAAGCAACATAAACGAAAATCATATTGCCCTACTGACGAAATGAAGTAGGCTATTTTCTGTCGAACTATTTCAAACATCCTTGCAAAAAAAGAATGTTGTTGACTGACAATGGTTTCAGTACCAAACAGCTCCTCAGAGATAGGTGTACAGGCGGTCAGAATTAAGTGCGGATACGCTGTCAAAAGATGTCGGGACTCGGGAGTTGGCTATTGTCAGTCAGACCGCACGCTCCGTCCAAAGTACACCAGAGTTCTGACCGCTACCGTCTTTTGACGCGCGAATGGACACAAAGTGGTCAAGCGTATAACTAGACGCGGCAGGCGCGAATTTGACGCGCTATTCACGTCCGTTGTGAACGCACAGTTATACTTTAAAATGTAATCCTGCACCGCATGATTCCCTATGGGCGTTTCACACAGTATGCGGCGGTGAAATCGCCGCGCGACTACGGCTTTTCTCAAGTAGTGGAAGAGTTTTGTACAGCATTTAGGACTGCCAAAATAATCCGGCGGGCCAGAAAATATTGCTGACGGGCCAGTTTTGGCCCGCGGGCCGCCAGTTGCCGTTCCCTGTTCTAAATTATATACTAAGCTTGTATTTCCTATCATTCACGTATCTTGATGTTCAGTGTTTGTTTAATGAGTAATACTGTAAATGTGCAGGTATTCCGTACTTGTACATTTAGTTAATTTAACAGAAATTGACTGTACATTTGCTATTATTAAGTACTTAATTAGAGATTGGTCAAAGTTGTGAAACTGGATCTGCAAAAAATAAAACTGTAAATATACAAACTTTGTATTTGAATTTATGTACTTATTCCATTTTTATACATAACTTCATAGTTATTTTACACAGAAAAACTATATATTAAAAGATAATTACTGTAGATAGACAAGAGCATTATTATAAAATAACTTTATAAAACCCTAAATTTACAGTTTAACCTTAAAGTTAAATGTTCTTTTTATGTAATTTGACATAATTTATCCGTTTTTCCACGGTTTAATAAGCCATTATCAACAGTAAAGTACTGTAATTTAATTAATTTTGACCGTAAAGTCAATTCTGTATTTTTACGGTTTTTGCCTGTAATTTTGTGAAATGGTTATTTGCTGTAATTTAACAGAACCCGTCTGGAAACTTTGCTGCCAGAGATTTACCGTTTTTTTACGGGATTTTTTTTTACAGTGTGGTATGTCTGTCAGTGCTTTACTGACAGATAGCCAAATGGTTGATACGTTAGATAACCGTCTGTACCATCTCAGTAAGGTGGGGTTTTTTTTTTTTTTTTTTTTTTTTTTTTTAACCTTTATTTATCCAGGTAAACTGTTTGAGAACCACTTCTCATTTACAAACATGACCTGGCCAAGAGGCTACAGGAATAAATAGGGACATACTGTACAACTGTACATAGTCAAACACATGACACACATAGAACAAGCAATTGAATTAAAAAAGGTAGACAACCAAGAAAAGAGAAAAAGAAAAAGAATAAAGTGCTTAAATATGTGTGTATAAATATGGTTCATAATTGTCAGCAGGAACAAGAGTCAACTATGTAATTTTGAACGTTTTGCTTAAAGGTGGAGATTGGGATCAGAGATGTAAGTTTCAGGGTATTTTGTAGTATGTTCCAGTCGTGTACTGCTGCAAAGCGGAAGGCATTACGTCCAAAGATAGTAGAAGTAGCGGGGGTACTAAATTTAATCAAATCACTTGATCTTGTGTGATAGGCGTTATGAGCAGCATGAAGAAGAGATGACAAATAGAGAGGTGTCTTGCCCAGGATTGTCTTGTATATGAAGAGAAACCAATGATGGAGCCGCCGGGTATGAAGGGAGGGCCAGCCCACCAGTTTATACAGGTCACAGTGATGAGTGTGAAAGGGTGCATTAGTGGCAAAGCGGATGGCTGAATGATAGAGTGTGTCAAGTTTTTTTAGGGCTGTGTTTGGTGCCATTCTGTAGATAATATCGCCATAGTCCAAAATTGGCAGTACTGTCATCTTAACGAGGGTGCATTTGGTAGCATGAGTAAAGGAAGCTTTATTGCGGAAAAGAAAGGCTAGTCTAGCTTTGACTTTTGTTTGAAGGTTATTGATGTGTGTAATGAATGACAGGGATGAATCCAACCATATACCTAGATATTTATATTTTTTGACATACTCCAGAGCCATACCGTTCATGCAGGTGATTGTAAGTGGAGTCTCGATGACTGGTTTTCGGCTAAAAATTATACATTTTGTCTTACTGGTGTTAATACGGAGGTGGAGATTGTCAAAGAACTGCTCTATAGAGGTGAAACTAAGTTTAAGACTGGAAGCTGCAGAATTGGGAGAGGAACCAACTGAGTACAAAATGGTATCATCTGCATAAAGATGAATCCTTGAGGCGCCAGCAGCTCTGGCTATATCATTGATGTAGATAGAAAAAAGGGTTGGGCCCAGGATGGAGCCTTGAGGCACACCTTTAGAGATATTAAGTGGGTCTGACATAATGTTTTCAACCTTCAATTGCTGGGCGCGGTTGGTGAGATAATTGGCAAACCAAACACAGCTAGAGGAGGACAGACCAATACTGGAAAGCTAAGAGGATCCTATGGTCGACTGAGTCAAAGGCCTTGGCGAGGTCTATAAAGGTGGCAATACAGACCTGTTTGCTGTCTAATGCTGTAATTACCTCATCAAGGACCTTTGTGGTGGCTGTTATGCACCCATGTCCTGTCCAAAAACCAGATTGCATGTCAAATAATATATGATTTTTATCCAGGAAATCATTTAACTGTTTTTGGACGAGCTTCTCCAGAACTTTGGCAAGGCATGGTAGGATGGAAATTGGGCGGTAACAATTTGGATCAGATTCAGAACCCCCTTTGAAGAGGGGAAAAATTATAGCTGATTTCCAATCAATAGGGAACTCAGAGAGCTGTAGGGACATGTTAAATAGTCTTGTGACGGGAGCGGCAATAATGCGGGATGCTGCTTTTAAGAACATGGGATCAAGACCATCAAGGCCAGCAGATTTGTTTGTGTTCAGCTTGGAGAGTTCATCCTGGACTTCAGAGGTGGAAAGAGGCAAAAAGGAGAAGCCATTGTTGCTTGATGGAGAAAGTTGGGCATCTGCTGAGGTTGTAACTGAAGTATCCATTGAGACAAGATTAGGGTTTGACATTGTAACTGTATGGGTTGCATTAATAAAGTGATGGTTTAGAAGTGAGGCCATCCGAGACTTCTCAGTAATAATGATGTCATTAAATAACATAGAAACTGGTAAATGAGGTGAAATAACTTTATTTTCCATTACCTTGACTGTTTTCCAGAATGCCCTAGCATCAGTGCCACATGTGGTGAGTTTTTCTTTAAAATGCGAGATTTTGGCATTTCTGATAGCCTGTGTTGCTTTATTTCTGCATTGACGGAAGGCCAGCCAGTCAACTGGAGTTTGGGTAGAGCGGGCTTTTCTCCAGAGAGCATTTTTATGATGAATAATCTCAGCCAGGTCATTGGAAAACCAGGGACTATATCGATTTTTTATTCTAATTTTTTTCAGAGGGGCATGCTTACTCATAATCAGACTGAAAGTGTTTTTAAAAAAAGACCATGCCTCTTCCAAGAGGTGGAAGGAATTAATTCTGTCCCAGGACACGGCCGCAACATCTTGGAGAAAAGCTTGCATGTCCAGTTTTTTCAAAGAGCGCTTGGTTACAATTACTGGGGGCCTTTTGAATGAAAGGCCAGAGCGTACACATGCAATAGCGCAATGATCACTTATTTGACTGAAAACTCCAGCTTGATAGTTAGATGGATTGTTAGTCAAAAGGAGGTCAATCAGAGTGGATGATGAGGAAGATTTAGGATTAAGTCTGGTGGGCTCAGATATCATCTGAGTAAGGTTTAGAGCATCAAACTGTTGCAAAACTGTATCTGGGGGATTGATCATATCCCAGTTCAGATCACCCATAAGGACAAACTCAGAGGATATGTATGGAGCTAGGAATTGACTAAAGGCTGTGAGTGCAGAAACTGGAGCTGAAGGTGCTCTATAGCAAACAGCAACAGAGATAGAGAAAGTGGTTGAAAGCCTAAGCTTTAGTACCAGTAGTTCAAGTTGTTTAGGAACTGACTTAGAAAGAACAACAGTACATTGCAGATGATCTTTAACATACATAGCTACACCACCACCCCTGGTAGCTCTGTCCTGACGAAACACATTATAGCCTGGTATGAAGATGTCAAGATCAGTGTTCCCTTTTTTAAGCCAGGATTCAGAGATAGCAAGAACATCAGGATTAGCTGTGTGCACCAATGTTTTTAAAGTGTCAAAATGCTTAGAATTCAACAGACTGCAGATATTTACATGTAAAAAACCCAATGATTTACGGTCACAAAATTCACCAAATGACAGCTGGGCAGTAACTGAGTTAGCTGGCCCAGGATTTGGATGAACATTACCAGAGATAAATAACATGAGAATAATTAACATGCGTCTAAGAGCAACACCAGAACAAATCGATTGTTTGTCTTTTACAAAGGGCAAAGCCAGTAACAAGTTAGAGTCAAACAGTTCCTGCAGTAGCATAATTGAAAAATATGGAAGGGTTCGAAATACCTGGGTGACAGAAAGTCCAACAGATTTAGTAATCCAATAGGATAGGACATCTCTCGATTGAAGAATGAAGTCTAATGTTCCTCGACAGTGAAATGCTGTGGCAGACCCTAGAGTGCGTTTACCAGCAGGCCCGGGATCCTGATACTGTACATGCAGCAAAAAGGTGAATGACAAAATCCAGAGAACCAGTAAGATTTTTATAAAGAAAAGCATGATTCAGAAACTTTAGTAGTGTAGCACAGGCTTCAATGTGTGCTGGAAATAAGCCTTGATGTAAATCCTGATTCGAAAACCCCTGCCACAGATCTAGGCTGAAGGCAAGCCACACTGCAGCAGGTCCATGTAGGCCTCAGACCAGGTGGAGTAGGCCGAGATCCTCTCGAAAACAAGCAGGTAGGCCTCAGACCAGGTGGAGTAGGCCGAGATCCTCTCGAAAGCAAGCAGGTAGGCCTCAGACCAGGTGGAGTAGGCCGAGATCCTCTCGAAAACAAGCAGGTAGGCCTCAGACCAGGTGGAGTAGGCCGAGATCCTCTCGAAGACAAGCAGGTAGGCCTCAGACCAGATGGAGTAGGCCGAGAACCTCTCAGAATAGCTGTAGCCAGATAGCATAGGCTTTAGTGTGTGCTAGAAGCGAACCACAATGCAGCTGGAGATAGATGTTGTTATCTTGCTGTAAATCCTGTTTCAAGAACCCGTCACAGATCTAGGCTGAAGACAAGCCACACTGCAACAGATCCCTGGGCTGTAGCATGAAGATAGGCCTCAAACCAAATAATAGGCCAAGAGCTCACAAAAATAACAGGGTAGGATATCCATGACTACAAAAACTTAGTTAAGATTAAATGAAGGCACTGTCTGGATTATTTCAGTGAAAGGTGCACTAAAAACCTTTAAAAAAGTAAAAAATGGACAGACAAAGAGCAGACAGAAAGACATGCAGCCATCTTGGAAAGTGGGAGGTGTTAACGGTGCTTTCATCTTTAAATGTCATGCTGTTCCTCTTAGTCAGTGGAAATCTTCCTGGATGCTAAGCTCAGGTATGAGACAGCTGTGCTGGTAGACTACTCCCCCGTGGGGGCGACATATTAGTTTAATGTGATGAGCATTAATTTACCACAGAGGCAATCGAATGTTCAGCATGTCTCATCATAGTGAGTGACCATCTGAAAAGAGAATTATTCATATTTAGAGCCAAGGCAGGATGCTGTATGTAATAACTGAGGCTGACTGTATATCCTATGCTGACTGTAAGGCTACGTTCACACTGCAGGGCTTAATGCTCAATTCTGAAAAAAATCGATTTTTTTGCAAGGCCGTTCACATTTCCAATTAAATGCGACCTTTTGTGATCTCCTGTGTGAACGTGAAATGACCCAGAAGTGACCCGCATGCGCAGAAGAGTACTCAATGGTCAACGACGTCACTTGTTGTTTGCGGAAGTAGCTAAACTTTAACCAGAGCCCGTCTCTGCTTTAACTAACTGTGATTCTCTCACTTTCACACACACACACACACACACACACACACACGCACACACGAGCGCACGCAGCGACCGTTACACAAGAGCCAGACAGCAGCCGCTGACCTATCTAATATCAGATTCAGCACAAATAAGTTAACATAACGGCCGTGGGCTTTTTTTTTTTTTTTTTTTTTTAATTAACGGGCTCGTCGAGGTCGACCCGTTCGGCAGATTTACCTCAGCTCGACGAATATGCAGTCCGTTTTCAAACCGACGACTACTTCAATGCAGAATTATGACGTTTTTCGCGTATCAATGACGTGCGGGTCGGATACATGCGACCTGGCCGTTCAGACTGAAGTCGCATTTCAAAAGATCGGATATGTATCGGATTTGGGACCACATACCCAAGTGGCCTGGGTCGCATTTGAAAAGATCGGATCTGTGTCGTTCAGACTGTCATGAAAAGATCAGATACAGGTCGCATAGGGGCAAAAAAATCGGAATTGGGTCGTTTCAGCCTGCAGTGTGAACGTAGCCTAATAGAATGTAATCCTATTCAGCCGACCTCCACTCTAAGGAAAGAACCGTGTCATGAAGGACTAACTTTTCCTATTACAAACCAAGTAGATCTAACCATCACAGTACAGTTAAAGGATGATTTTCCCAAAACTTGTACTTGGTAATTTTCACTCCAAATATAAAATAATGAAGTGATAAAATGAGGCCCATTTCTTTACATAGACTCAGAAAAACATGCCTCTACCTACATCTTTACAGAACTCAAAAAACATGTAAATTCAATGGAGTGTCCACTGTCCAGTTGAAATGAACACTACGGCCAGTAAATCACCAATCACCTTTCAGTCTTCTGCTGCTGTAGCCCGTCTGCTTCAAAGTGCGAGGTGCTTTGTGTTCAGAGATGCTCTTCTGCAGACTTTGGTTTGTAAGGAGTGGTTGTTTGAGTTACTGTTGCCTTTCTATCTGGTAAACCAGTCTGCTCATTCTCCTCTGACATCTGGCATTAACAAGGCATTTTCGCACAGAAATTAAAGCTCTAGGGTAAGTTCTGCCAGGAAGACTCAAATGTTACGTCACCCATTACGTTTTGGTCTAACCAATCATTATCTAATACTTGGAGTATAAAAGATCAGTACTTACACATGTTTGTACTCTTACTAAAAAAATAATTAAAAATTAAAAAATAAAAATAATAATAATACAATTATTTTATACCTACTTAATTATATTCTCAAATATAACAGATCGTCTTGACCTTACATGTCTAAATAATGCATCGCTTTCCTGCCATGTGATTGGCTGATTAGATATTTGCGTTAACATGCAGTTGAACAGGTTTACCTAATAAAGTGGCCGGTGAGTGTATATATAGACCAAAAGAATAACAAAGGGTGAATGCACTCCCTTAAACAGAGACAAAGAACAATGTTTTGCACTTGTTCATATAGTTCACAATATCAATCTGTAACATTTGAACAGGCCTCCATCCACCTTTCATTCTCTCTTTCAACCATTGTTTAGACTTTCTGCTATGATGTTTGCTCTTTTTTTCTTGACTTTCATTTTTGGATTATCTCTTGGATTTGTTTGTAGTGATGGGAAGTTCGGATCGTTTTTCTGACTCTCTTGTTCGATCTCGCTCTTCAAAATGAACTAATCTTCGTTCATTTAAGGGGCTTTAAATGTTATACTTTTAACAGGCAAATTCCCTGAACACATCCACCTACGCAATCTTGATCATATTCTGAATTAAGAAATCCTTATAATGCAGTCAAAAATAATTTACAGGGAACATAAATAATTATTTTCCCTTCCGAGTCTTCCGTTCATTTGTCAGGAGTTCATGAACGACTCATCACTGTTTGTTTGCCCTTGGTCCGATTTGTTGGTGTTTCAACCAAAGCCTGTGTCTCGACTACGATTAATGATTTTTATTTGGATTACTTTCTCAGATCCTTTAATAAACCCACGTGAATGGAATCCTCTCAACCTACTTCTTCATTACACTACAAATACACTCATACACATTGGCTGCATTTACACTGCAGGTCTTGAAGCCTGGTTCCGATTGGTTGGCTATATATATATATATATATATATATATATATATATATATATATATATATATATATATATTTTTTTTTTTTTTTCGACCAGCTTACTTCTTCTTATAAAAGTGGCCCATATCCGATATCTCCATTTACACTATACACTTGGCGTAACAACCCAAGGTATATGTACTGACCCGGGAAAGTTTAGGCCGAAAAGGAAACGAAAGGCGTGATTTTCAAAGGAGGCAGACGAGATGATAATACAAGCTTTCGCTTTCTTTACAGGTCAGCAAAACATTGAGTGGAGCCTTCGTCCTCCATTGATCCATTGAAAAGAGTCATGTGATCTCGGGTGGTGTCCATTTGAGCCCACATAATTCGCCACCGTCGCTTTTTCAATGACATACGACTCAGATTGACAGAGGAATATCAAATCTGTATGCTTACTTGGCAGACGCAAATGCACGCATCTAATTCATATCAGATTTATTTCCACATATTAATGAGGCCTGACACTTAGAATATCGGAATCCATGTGCTTTTTTCCTGCTTACACATTCCTGGGTCATATCCGATCTGTGCCACATGGGAGGAAGAATCGGAATTGGGTCCCTTGAACCATGTAATGTATGTGCGGCCTTCGTTGCTTTCAGTAGCTTGCTAACATTCTTCAGACTGAGTATCTTCAATGAAGAACAGAATTGTTCATACAGTAATGAGCTGACTCAAGTCCATTAGTGATCAATGATTGCATTGCAGTAAAACACAGCCTCTCCAGGATGACACCACAGTACTAATGAACAAATGTTATGCAACAATTCTATAAAAAAAAGTGCATATAATTGAGGATTATGATGATTACACTCAGTTGGTACTTATAATCTTTCATTTTTAAACTGCACTGTTTTTTCAAGGCAGAATGAGAAATGGGCCTCTCTTAATTACACCCACAATGCAGTGCAGTTCTCAGCTTGATAGCAGATCATTTATCCCTGTTCAACAATATTCTGCTTCATAAATAGTGAGCGGATCTTTTCATATGCCAAAACATCATTGTTTCATACTTAAACTAGAATGTAAATGGATGGGCGATTTAAATAATCATTCTCTGGCTAATCTATTCTAACCTATTGATGCCTCATTTATATATGACTGGTCATCTTTTAAAATGTGAAAATGTAGCTGAATAATTTAAGAGTGAATGGGTCTGAACAGGAAGAAAGACCTGAAAAGACTCAACATTGCATGCAAATGTGCTGCCAACACTTTAACCCCACCACATCCAGACGCAATCACACCATACACAATTCTTCGAGCTTCATAAACTGTGGGATATTGTCCGTGAGTGAATGACCTGCTAATGGCTGTCTGGATGAGGTTAGTGGGAGGTGTATTACTATGGCAGATCCTTACTTTAAGCATTAGCATCTTGGACACTTGGGTGCTTATCGCATGGGAGCACAATGCAACAATCGAATGAATGCAGAATGTGAACATAGAGGTTCTTTACTCAGCATTAACCTTGAATATATCTTCTGTGGACCTGAAATTGCCTCAGCAAAGTGTATTTCAGCATTTGCATTCCGTGGGAACTAAACACTGGATACTTTGCTTAGTTCCTTTGGGTAAAAGTGTTAGAGAGGCACTCAAGGGAATATAGTCAGCAGCTGCCGAGCCTGAGAGTTAAATTTTATAGCTGAGAGATTGCTATTTCATAGCTCGGGAGACTTAATAGAGTCAGTTATTGTTTTAAGTATGAACTTTGCCTATGAATGTTTTTCCTAAGACACACAATAGAAACAAATAAGATTGTTGGTGTACAAAATAGGTTTAATCCTATAACATTTATGTGCATAGCTCATTGAATTGGGTAACCATCTTGCAAAATCATATCAACCAGTCAGAACAACATAGCAACCACCTAACAACAAACCAGAACACTGGATCAACAATATAGCAATAGCAACAACCCAGAAAACCCTTGCAACCACCTAGCTACCATCCAAGGGTACGTTTCCCAAAAACATTGTTAGCCAATTATGGTCGCAAGTTCCGTTGTTATCAGTTTAACGAGTCTGTGTTTCCCCAAATCCATAGTTCTAACGAACATACGCAAACAGCATCGCAAAGTTGTGGTTGGAACGACAGATCTCGACCTGTGGTTAGAAGCAGAGTTTCTTGTTTTCATGACATGTAGACTCAATAAATCCATATCTTGTGCAAAATAAGCAAGCTGACATTCAGTATTATCTATATCTTTTATTTAGAAATGTCATGTACGTCCTTTAGTTTGTCAAGAGATGTAAAGCGTTGTTTTTGAAGAGTGCACATGTGTGTACGTCCTCTAGTACGTAAGAACGAGCCTATGACTGAATCTGGAAATAAAGCAAAAAAAAATTAGAAATAGTCCTCAGATGCCATGTCAGTCATTTATAGCAAAACTTCTAGCATTAATTAGATCTCAAACAGATTCATTAAACGTAATTCACTCCACCACATGCGTGACATCATTAACCAACGTGGTTGAACGACCATTTTGCAACAATACGGTTTTGGGAAACAGTCGTGGCTAGCTTGTTGATTTCTTCAACGATGCATCGTACTATGGTAGATATGCAGTGAGTTACATCGTTGTATGGGAAATGCACCCCATAACAACCTAGCAGTGCATAGGAACACCATAGCAACCACCCAGAATACCCTGGTAACTGCAAAGCAACACCCTATAGCCAGAGGTGTAAAGTCCAGGGGTCAGAAAGTAAAAGTCCTGCCATATGTTTATTCCACCCATGATCTCAGCCAGCTGATTTCACTAATTAGTTATATCTCCTGGCTTGGAACAAAATTCTGAGGAGGACTTTTACTTTCTGAACCTGGACTTTACACCTTTGCCTATAGCAACCACGCAGAACATTCTAGTAACCACATAACAACACCCTAGCAACCACCCAGAAACCTTATTAATGACATACCGAATTTACAGTAGCAACAAATCAGAACACAATAGCAACTGCACAGCAACAACCTAGAACCACACAGAATACCTTAGCAACTGCATAGCAACACCCCAGCAACCACTCTAGCATCTAACTTTAAACATCTTTTAAACTACTTTGAAAAATATATAATAATATCTAGTTTAATTTGGTTTTGGAAGACTTTGATGAGAGATAGTGGATTCATATTGGATTCAGGACTTCTGTGGTCTTTTTTATTGTAACTAAAAAAGAGAAAAGTAAGTGACCTAAGCAATGTACCAATGTGCTTTCAATGTAATCTGTTATCTACAATTGAGATATTAAAGACTTCTGATGTTTCTTTTCAATGGGTGTATGCATGTGTATGTCTGTTGAATGTGTGTCCCAGAGAAATTTATTGGAACCTGACATAAAACAGATTTTTTCCCAGCTCCTAGTGAATGTTCATCCCACACTCTGTTGAACACTAACCACTACAGTCAGTAGAGTCTCCATGCAAATCAGATAAATCCATCACTGGCTGACAGTTAGCCTTTCCTGCTGACAAATTGCAAGAGGGTTTCCGGTTCCTGGGAGTTGAAAAAAAAAGAGTAAAAAATAGCAAGCCGTAATGGCGCAGTGTGTTACAAGTAAGATAATTATGTGTTATGTAATCAGATCATTTTCAAGTAAATAAAAAAAATATACTTTTTCATTTTACTTCAAGTTACTTTAAAATAAGTAATGCACATTATTTTCGATTTCCAGAAATTGGATTTCTTTTTCTTGTGTATTGTAGTTCTAGAGTGTGAGCATGTGAGATATTTGTAGTTCTAGAGCAGGGCCCCCCCAAAAAGCATGTCTTAAATCAGACGCTAATTTGCTCTGCTCTTGGTAGATGGTGTTGGTCCTCATGGAAATGATCCGGCTGGGTCTGTGTTCTTCAATTTGACCGTCGTCAGTAGATCACGTGCAGAACTTTCCACTCCCATCTGCGCTTTTATGGGATTGCGCTCTCACGCTAATTTACCCTGTTTAGTAAATCTTGCCCCTAATCCAATACACTGATACAGGTACACATCATTCTCTACTGTACACGCTCACTTAAGCCATCATCGACTATGTTTACTAGGATACACAAAACTTCCAACACAGCGCTCGAGTAATGAATTGAGTTTCCTTTTGCATCTTCTTGATATTTAAATTACCAAGGCTTAAACTTTTGTGATGATGCAGTGCTGGCCTGCCAACTGTCCCGAGCGTCGTTCACATTTGTTTAAATTCATGTTCTCACAACATTGCATTGTTAGAATTCACAAAAAATATTACTGGCCAACTGTCGATTGAAACCGTTTCATATACTCTTCAACGTCGATTTTTACTTGCATTTGGCACTTTGTGAGTGTTTATTTTAGGCCCTGCACATAGGCTACTGCAGGGCTATTCAACTGGAGGCCCGCGGGCCAAATCCGGCCTGCCAATCATCTCCATCCAGCCCGACGGCACCAACCTCCCTCCTCCTCTTTTCCTGGCGGTGCGGCTAATTTAGTTTGATACGCGCTCCGATTCAGACAGACAGCCTCTCTGTTACAAACCACAAATCACTCGATGATTTAACTAGTATTCAATCGGATGAAACAGCCTCAACATTCCCAACAAGACTGATGAGGAAAGCAGGAGAAACATTGTTCCATGAATGAAATTAGAAGACTTTAAATCCCCTAATAACCACCCTTACAAACATTTACCATGAATATACTGTAGTAATTTACCATGGTTTGGGCAGAAATGTGGAATATTTATTCTGAATATGTTATAGTCATTTATATTGCATTAGATTTATTAGATGGGAAGAGGAATATATTAATTTTTGTTGTGAAATTATGGCAGTTTCTTTGTAAAGGTGCATATAGTTTTTGACCTGTGTTTAGGCATTTTTTATACAGTTGGAGTTATCAAAATTATTATTTCATACCAATAGCTATGAGCTTGTATAATTAATTAATTTCTTCCAAGGAAAATAGTTGTACACAGCTGCAAATAATCAAGGTTTATTTGTTATGGTCTTATATATCTGCATACTTGTCACAAGTCAAGCCTCTGTGGTTCCTCCTACCCGCCACCAGAGGGCTCCCTCTTCCGAATATTGACATTATCCATTTAAACTCCATTTCCCATGATCCTGTACCTGGACTGATTATCTCCACACCTTTGTTACGCTGCAAACAGGATCTGTACACACTGAAACGATTCAGTTATTCCTTATCCAGTCACCTAACCACCCCATAATTCTTGGACTTCCCTGGCTACAAGTACACAATCCACAAATTTCCTGGATCGATAGACAAATTACTCATTGGTCCAACAACTGTCAATGAAATTGTCTACAATCTACTACTTCCACGCCTGTTCAAACCGCTACTGTACTTCTGGAACCTAATTCTGCTCCAAATCTTCCACCAGAATATATCAATCTTAAGGAAGCCTTCAGCAAGATCAAAGCATCTCAACTTCCACCTCATCGCTCCAGTGATTGTAGTATCGAACTCGTTCCAGATTCTACGCCCCCTAAAGGCTGCATCTTCCCTCTGTCACAACCTAAATCAGAGGCCATGAGGACGTACATCGAGGAGGAATTGAAAAAGGGATTTATTTGACCGTCCACTTCTCCAGCCTCAGCTGGCTTCTTCTTTGTCAATAAAAAGGATGGAGGGCTTCGCCCATGCATCGACTACCGAGGGCTAAACGACATCACTGTCAAATATCGCTACCCTTTACCTCTAGTTCCAGCAGCCCTCGAACAACTTCGCACAGCTAAATATTTCACCAAACTTGATCTCCGAAACGCCTACAATCTCATTCGAATTCGAGAGGGGGATGAATGGAAGACCGCTTTCCCTACTGCTACAGGGCACTATGAATATTTGGTTATGCCTTTCGGGCTGGCCAGTAGTCCCTCTGTGTTCCAGGCATTCATTAACAATACCTTCCAAGACATGCTAAACAGATGGGTCATCGTATACATTGATGACATTCTCATCTACTCAGACTCCCTCGAAGATCACGTCAAACACGTTTGCATGGTCCTACAATGCTTACTCACTCATCAATTATATGCCAAGGCAGAGAAATGTGACTTTCACCAAACGTCCGTGTCATTTCTTGGTTACGAATTCAGCCCAGAAGGAGTTGCCATGAATGACAAAAAGGTGCAGGCAGTGTTGAAATGGCCACAACCCAACACGATCAAGGAACTGCAATGATTTCTGGGGTTTGCTAACTTTTACAGACGCCTTATTAGGGGCTTCAGTATGATCGCAGCTCCTTTGACATCCATGACCAAGAAAGGAGGACAAAGACTACTCTGGTCACCAGCAGCCATACAGTCTTTTCATGACCTGAAAAACTGTTTTACCAGTGCTCCTATATTGCACCATCCTGATCCCGAGCACGAGTTCATCATAGAGGTGGATGCATCCAATACTGGCATCGGTGCTATTCTCTCTCAATGTCAGGGCACACCCCCCAAAATGTTCCCTTGTGCTTATTTCTCACGCAAGCTCACCTCAACAGAACAGAACTATGATGTCGGGAACCGTGAACATTTAGCCATGAAGGCAGCCTTTGAGGAATGGTAACATTGGTTGGAGGGGGCCAAACATCCTTTCCTGGTACTAACTGACCAAAGAAATCTGGAATATCTACGATCCGCGAAAAGACTCAACCCAAGGCAAGCAAGGTGGGCTGTAATCCTTTACATGGTTCAATTTCACAGTCACCTACCGACCTGGGTCAAAGAATATAAAGGCAGATGCTCTCTCTCGGCAATATGAATCCTCTCATCAACTACCATCTGGCGAATCCATCATCTCACCCACCCTCATTATTGCTCCAGTTCAATGGGATATCATGACAGAGTTAACAGAGGCTCAAAAATCAGATCCACCTCCACCAAACTGTCCACCCGATAGAACATATGTACCGCCATCCTTCCGCAAAAGAATCACCCAATACGTCCATTCATCGCCCAGTTCCGGCCACCCTGGCATCACCGCCACTCTTCAACTACTATCAAACCAATTTTGGTGGCCTTCCGACATGCAGTATCTCCAAATCCTCCAAGCAACTACCAGCCTGTCTACTACAACCATTACCTATCCTTCAACGTCCTTGGTCTTACATTGGCATAGACTTTGTCACTGATCTCCCTAACTCCCAAAACCACACCACCATACTCACGGTAATAGATCGCTTTTCCAAAGCCTGTCGACTCATCTCATTAACCAAGCTGCCCACTGCCTTTGAGACTGCTGAACACCTGTGTAATTATGTGTTTCGGTTCTCTGTCACGAGTCAAGCCTCTGTTGTTCCTGGACTGTTTTCACCGTATTTACCCTTTGCCTATTGCCTTTGTGACTCTGCTTTGTTTGCCTGGATATTCACTACTGTGTTTGCTGCCTGCCCTGAAACTCAGCCTGCCTTTGGACTATGTCTTTGTTCAGCCTTGGATATCTCTTTTGCTGGTTTTTAACCCCTGCCTGTTTGTTCTACGTCTACTGCTTATAATAAAATACTGCACATGGATCTCAATGCCGCTGCCTCTTCTTTACAATACTGTTGGGTACCACATTTCCAAGTAAATAAAATATTTTTTTTATTTTTATTCATCCATTTATTGAAACTGTTATGTTTCAATAAATAATGTTCCAATAAATAAGCTAAACCCCCAAACCAACCCACCTCAACTTTTCGATTTGATAGAGAATGGCACTTCACTGCCATTCTCAAGTCCTCTCCCGTGACCTCAAGGTAAATTGCCCATCGAATGTGCACTTCAGAATCTCGTCAGAAGTAGTAAATCATCCAGGTAATTTCGTCTAATGTTTTTCGAATACTATACGTATTTGGACATGCTACTCTGTTGGCGTAGTACTGTATACAATACAGTATAGTAGGGAAGTATTATATTTCAGACACAGCATAGTAAACCTGAAGACCTTAATTATTTTGTTCAGGAGTGTTTGATTAGGGTTGGAGCTAAACTCTGCAGGGAAGTTGATCTTAAGGGTCACCCCTGTCCTCGAGTGTGTCATGCTCATCAGCGATATACAGAGCCCGTTTTCTTTCAGCCCACCAATATAGCAGAGACAATATAGCAGAATGCTTCCATGGAATCCAGTTGAACTCATTTGCAGTGGTTGGTTTGTTCTGTCTGGAGCTCTCATGTGCGGCTGCCATAAACTTTGCCGTTGTTATGAAAATCAGTGCAACTAGAAAAGTAAGACCACAGACAGTAAAACTTTGTTTCCTTTATATTTCATTAATGCATCTGGCAGATGCTTTTATCCAAAGTGAATTACATTGCTTTCAAGGTATAGTTTTTTTATGATGCTCATTTCCTGGGAAACGAACCCATGATCTCTTCATTGTTGCACCTTGTGCTACTGTTTGAGTTTTTACATTTACATATTATTTTGGCATTGAATTCATTTTATTAAAAGCAAACAAAGGTTGTGAAAAAATGAAAATAATAGTGATTAATTTAAAGTTTTAATTAATTAGTAAATTTTAATGTAGTTAACGTGTTATGCTGTGGTTGCAATTGACCAGAGTTTCTCAAATTAGTTTTTTTTCCCATCACATTATTTTAGAAATGTTTTATTATATACACGTATAAAAACTCTTTGATTAAATAAGCTTAAGTATAATAGAGAATAAGATTTACAAATAGTACCCCCCAATGGAGGTAACAGTCAACACCCTTAAAGCAGTTTCTTTGCAATGATAATTTTTGATTGCTTTCAATAAATGATCTTAAAATTCAAAAGGTACCAACGTTACAGCTTTACAGCAGATAGAACCTGGCGTTTCTTGTTCACATCCATATTCTGTGTTTCTCAGTTAGAAATAAAGCGAGAGGTATTCTAACAGAATATCCATCGTTCCCCCCATCATGTTATGTTACAATTTCAAACTTCAAATCATAAATTCATTTTCGATGACTTTAGAGGAGGGTTGATAAGGCTTTCATTTAAATCTCACTCATGCTTTAAACCTCATGCACGCTTTCACCTTCAGCTGTTTCCTTGAAGAGCCTCCTCATTGTTCATTTCTCTAGAGCCTGTTTAAGTAGGCCATCGTCATTTGAGCAATATCCTGATTGTTCAGTTTGAAGACCTAAATGGATTGAAATGGCTTGCAGTACGTACCCTTTTCAACTTTCATCAACATCTTAAATCACTTTTAGAGGACGTATGATCCTCTCCATTTTCTGAAGCACTGCTTAGGGGTGAGCTAAGGCAAAGTATGGTCAGGGATCCGGGTATTATGCAATAGTGGTAACACAAGTGTATCAGATTCAACATGCATTTTGTAAAAAGCCCTTGGAATTTGAGTTTTGTGTCTTATACTTTATGCATAGTAGCTGTCAGACCATATACAGTATACATGATATTGTCAACCCAGGCTCATTGGAATTACATAAGTCTAGTCTACATTTATATACATTTACATTTACATATACATACAAACACCTACAGTATACATACATTTCACTGCAGTTTCCAGCTGAAATGAACAACAGAGGCAGTAAAACAGCAACAACATTTTTCCCCTTTTCACACATATGATTACAGGGGCAGATTATCTGTTAATAAAAACTTATTTTCATGCAGTTCCTTGCACAACACTATATTATGTATGGAAGTAAAATAATGTCAAATGTTTTTGAAATAAAAAGCCTGTTGAATTGCACTACTTGAAAAAAATAGGCATTGCATTAACCATGCTTGCATTTTAATGCATTGTATTTTTAGGGCTTGCATTTTTATGGGCTGAAATTCAACATAGTTGAATATTTAAGCTGTGAATATTTCAATTAAAAACATTTCAAACACATTTTCATTATTAAAAATTCAATAACCCATATTCACCTTTCATATTTCACTTCAAAATAGTCAAACTGTTTAAAAATACAACCTATAATATTCAACAGGCAATTTTCGGTCCATTTTATTTCGCTTTGCAAAATTCGCTTCCACAAATTCAGTGGTTCAAATTCGACAGTAAATTCAACGGAACTGCAGGAAAAGCAATAGACTACCGAGATACTCTCCATCTGCTGTTAGTCAACCTCACCAGCAGGGGGTGCAAAAGCTCGTGTTGTTGACGAAGACAGAGCAACAGTTAGAGCAAGCCATTCATTCATAAAATGAAAATGAGCTGTGTCAGTATATATGCGGAAAAGATGATAAAGACACAAAAGCTGTGTTTATGTTTCATTCAATAACTTGTTACTTTCCCTGTGTAGCCTGCATGTCATCAGCTTTCTCTACATGAACAGGATTATAATCGGTTTCCCTCAATATACCTCACACTCGAGGATTCCCCTTCTGTCGGGACAAAACGCTTAACGTAGTTTATGGACTAATACAGTGATATAAAAGACCAAACTCGCACCTTATTGGGGATGTAGGCTAGGCTACTATATAGGCTAGATGGACTAAGAATATGAACGTAACGTGCAAAGTTTCATGCTGAGCGTTTCGTGATATACTGGCATAAAATCAACACTTGATCAATACTAACACTTTCTCTTCTCTTTTCTCTCTCTCTCACTCTCTCTCTACAGTCAGTGTTGGGAACGTTACTTAAAAAAAGTAATTAGTTATAGTTACTAGTTACTTCTCACAAAAAGTAACTGCGTTAGTAACTGAATTACATCATTACAAAAGTAACTAATTACTAGCGAAAGTAACTATTGCGTTACTTAAAAAAAGTTTAAATACAAGAAATTTCTTGGATACCCCCAATGTGAAATGTTAAATGAATGAAATGGACACTAAATAGAACATCTTATTATTATTAAACATTGTACACTAATCTACACTATTTTAATGTTGCTGTGGGACAATGTGAGAGACACCCATTAACTTAAATATTAAAATATTATCATTACTATAGTGGAACAACAAAATAATAGATGGTTTGGAACTTTTAATATTTATTGCACAGGCCACAACTGGCCAACAAATAAGTCTAAAAATAAATCATGCTTCTTAAGAAATGTACCAAAAATAAATAAATAGTAGCCTTATAAAAATATTCATACACATACACTAGTGCATATAATTAAAATAAAACTCACACACCTTTACAAATGGTAGACATTCTGTATAGCTTTTAGTTTTAGTTAGTTTTTTCTTCCTCACAATAGTAAGTTTAACAAAAAGTGCTCTCAATATAATACTGAACAATGTATCAACATACATAATAATAATACAATCTAATCTTTTGTGGGTTTATTTTTATAACCTACAGAGAACGTCATCATCAGAGGTTATTTATTTTAGCCAAATTCTAGTCATGTTTGCCGCACGTGTTCACAACCGCCAAACAAATATGTTTGAACGTTCCCTGCAGGTTATTTTGGAGTTTATGTTATATAAACTAATTAAAACATTGCATATGATACCAATATGCTACATATATTATTCTAATGCTGAAATGTGTAATTTATTTATAAATAAAGTATTTATACTCAGACACATTCGGTCTCTCTCGCGCACTGTCGAGCGCGTTCTCGGACACATTCGGTCTCTCTCGCGCAATGTCGAGCGCGTTCTCGGACACATTCGGTCTCTGCCGCGCACTGTCAAACGCGTTCTCGGACACACTCGGTCTCTCTCGCGCACGGTCGAGCGCTCTCGCGACATTCGCCTCGCTTATTTTGTCCAGTCCGGCGCCTCATAAACACTCACACACCAGAGAAAAAAACTTTGCAGCTCCTATGGCTGAGAGAGAGCCTACTCGGATGAAAACCGCTTCAGTGAGCTCAACTATAGTAACGCCGCATTTTTATTGACAGTAACGGTAACGGCGTTGTAATGGAGGAAGCAGTAATTAGTTTGATTACTCGTTACTGAAAAAAATAACGCCGTTAGTAACGCCGTTTATTTATAACGCCGTTATTCCCATCACTGTCTACAGTGTATATATATATATATATATATATATATATATATATATATATATATATATATATATAGTATAGGCTATGCCTACGTGTATTGCATTAGCTTAAACTGGGAAGAGTCATAGCACTTGCATATTGTTGTCCTCCTATTGTTAGTTTAACTGTAAATCGCTTTGGATAAAAGCGTCTGCTAAATAAATGACTAAATGTAGCCTAATAACTGTAAAATTGGCTTGACATTGGACATTCGCACATTTAGGGACCGTCTCAAAAGTTGCATAAAACATTGGCATACACGTTTCTAACTTCAATAGCAAACTTTAATTTATTTGAATAAATATCAAAAATCCAAAGGGTGCGCATTATGCCTGACACTACATGAACACTTTACAGTTGGTTTTATGACTGTAAGTCGTTCTATTCAAATGCTATTGAAGTTAGAAACGTGTATACCAAAGTAGTATACACTTTAGAGACGGTCCCTAAATGTGCGAATGTCCAACGTCAATGCCAGTCTATCACTGGGGAAACGCTCAGCATTAAACTTTGCGCGTTATTCTGAGTCAATCTGCTTGCCTGCGAGTTTGGTCTTTTATATCACTGTAGTCCATTAAGCTACATGTTAAACGTTTTATATGTCCAGCTGGGGAATCCTTAAGTATTGAGGGAAACCCTAATAGCCTGCATGCAGCACATCGCCACAATATAAAGTTAAGGCAACTAAACAACCAAGAGAAATATGTCAATCTCAAAAATGTAATATTGGATCTGTATATCCGCATCGGGGAATAACATTATAATCTTGTTCACGGTAGAGAAAGATGCTTGTAGGCTACACAGGGAAAGTAACCGTGAAGACATAAAACTGCCGTCATAATAATCACAAATACACTTGCATTGCTGTTAAATGAGTTTTATGAATGAATGGCTTGCTCTAACTGTTGCTCTGTCTTCGTCAACAACACGAGCTTTTGCACCCCCTGCTGGTGAGGTTGACTAACAGCAGATGGAGAGTATCTCGGTAGTCTATTGCTTTTCCTGCAGTTCCGTTGAATTTACTGTCGAATTTGAACCACTGAATTTGTGGAAGCGAATTTTGCAAAGCGAAATAAAATGGACCGAAAATTGCCTGTTGAATATTATAGGTTGTATTTTTAAACAGTTTGAATATTTTGGAAGTGAAATATGAAAGGTGAATATGGATTATTGAATTTTTAATAATGAAAATGTGTTTGAAATGTTTTTAATTGAAATATTCACAGCTTAAATATTCAACCATGCTGAATTTCAGCCCATAAAAATGCAAGCCCTAAAAATACAATGCATTAAAATGCAAGCATGATTAATGCAATGCCTATTTTTTTTCAAGTAGTGCAATTCAACAGGCTTTTTATTTCAAAAACATTTGACATTATTTTACTTCCATAAATTATGACCTCAAAACACTTTTTACATATAGTGCATGATTTGTAAACTAATTCTATATCTATGGCTTTTCTGACATAGGAAACTTGCTTGCTAGTCCACCATCGCACTCAATGCAGAGCGCTCGGGAAAAGTGCAGTGAAATTTACCAAGGCAAAACTCTTACAGGTTTATAGTCGCTTATTTCCAATGAGCCTGTTGTGACTATTGTATTTAATTTTCAAGGTTTACATCTGGAGTAAGCTCTCAGTCTGCATATTACCCTCAGCCCCACCACCAATTATCCTGAACTTTGTTATCAAAGGCACTAGTACCACACAATTAATTCTGAAACATTGAACATTTTCCCATTGTGTGTACTGATTTATTCAGAGTAACTCTGAATATGGTGTACCCCTGTTGTAACCATTGCTTTACATGCTTTAGCTTGCCTTGCTGTTGGGTGTAATGATTTACATGCTAGAATTAACACTAATTACTACCATATTTAGCCTAATTGCAAGATCACTTGATTTGCATAATTCTTTTTTTGTGAATCAGCTGTTCAGTGAATTCAAGTAATGCTCTGTTACTGACACAGAATAAATGAGGTAATCCACGGTCAGAGATCATTAAAGTGATTCTGAGCCTCTTAGGTTTTTAGTGAAAAGACCCATATTCTTTATTTACTATAGGACTAACAGGTTATAGCCACAGGGGAAACCTGAGAATTGACATCAAACCAAACTGGTTAGACCTCATTCAACTTTCATTTTATGCCTGGCAGAAGTTATATTTTCTTCTTTCTAGCAGCCTCTTTTCCTCTGAAAGGAGATTCAGCTGGTAAAACCATACGGAGCGTCACACGCTGTTCTGACACAGGATATGTTAGATATTATAACAGCAGGTTTATCACTGAAAATTGTATTGCATTTTGTCTACTCTTTGAACAGCATTATGGTAAAAATGGAACACTAGGCAAAAGCTTTCTTACCTGTATGGACAGGCAGTTTCTTTCAGTTTTTCCTTAAAGCTACACTGTGTCATTTTTTAAGTTGATTCTTAGCAAAAAACACTTTGTTCTTTCAAAATTACATGTGCTCATTCATGTGTAATTACTTCCACCAACTAATCAAGTTTCCTCGTAAGCATAGAATCTGCCATTCAGAATACATACGAGCAAGTTGCTCGAATGGCGGCAGCCATGTTGCGCCTCCATCTTGAAAATACATTAGCCAAAGAGGGACACACTTGGAAATTCAAGCTTCGCCTTTTGCGCTTTTACACTCAGTGGCACCGGGACGAATGCGAGGGGGAGATTACTCGCGATTGCTGGCAGATCTGAAAGCCTGTTGAAGATGGAGGATCACGCCTATTCTTGAGGACATGTAACAGAGTCGCCAAGGAAGCCAAAGAGAGAATTAAAACGACAACGCGACAGGCAAATCAACAAGACCAAAGTCAATATTGGAGTGGCTTTTCCAAGATGGAAAGAGCTCATGAGGAGCACGGATTTTAAAAGGGACGCCGAAGTTGCCTGTTTTTTTCTCAACAGGTAATTCAGCCTATTTGTGTAAATTCAAAGTTTTAGAGTTGCTTGGCTAACGATAGCATGGTTGTGCATAGCACTAGAATGACGTATAGGATACTTTTCCTCGCGTCAAAGGATTGTTTACCTTGTAACATAAATCTGTGTGCTGCGACGGATCACAGCATCTGATACCTAATCACCTAATCTGATAATGCTGGGGTAGCCGATAATACGGCCACCAGAATGGGAGGGGCTAGAAATAAATATTCAGTTGGTAGTCATATACAATTTCACCGCTAGATGGGAGAAAATCTTACACAGTGTAGCTTTAAACACTGTTTGTGGTCATCCAGTTTGAAATGCTGACTACAAACACTGAGGTTGATCAGATTTTCCGTCACAACGTTCTCTCCGTATTTACAACTCTTTGCAGCCTTTAGCCACTGACTACAACGCACTGGATCCTTCAATGGAAACACAAAGTAACTCTCTCCCGCTCAACATTTACTCTTTGAATTCTTACACTCGGGAACAATACATGTCGACACCATGATAACTAAAAGTTTGCTAAGAAGTATTTCCTAATTAAGCAAAGCAGTATTTGACTCTGATCAAACCTATCCAATAGGAGCAGACTGGTGGGAGTGGCCTTGGACGGCAACGTGCCCAGTGCATTATGGGTGTTGAAGTTTTCCTACCTATTTGGCAAAAGGGAAGACAACACTATTTTTCTCTAGTCAGGCATAATCTGTTATATATTTTTTTAAAAATTGTGTAATTATTATAAAATATATTTGTCTAATAACTGCATTATTCATGTTTCATCAGCATTTTTTTTTTTCACTAACAAGGCACTCTTACAGAATAATTTACTACAATGGGATCTCATGAGAATTTCTATGTATCTGACCTAAAGTGTGCTTCTACCAAACACAAATTTACTTACGTTTCATAGAAACTAAAACATACAATACAGACATGATAACATCATCTTTACAGATGTACAAATCTTCACAAATCCTTATTAAATCTATGAATATTGAATTTACTTGCTTCTATTGCATACTGAGATTGATTTCAATTGCACTGAGACCCGGTTGTTCATTCAAGGACCAAGACCCTTTTTTTCCCCATTGTAGTTTAAAAGGAATATAAATGGCATCCCTTGAATATTTAATGAACTTGGTAATGTAATGTCTTATGAGCAATTCCCGACCGTGCATGACCTCCTTGTAAGTAGGGCTTTCAAACACACAGCCCTTCAAATATTTACTTAAATACGGTTTTTACTTTCTGCATTTCAATTTGTAAGCCTATAATTCTCATACATATTGTTAAACAGTAGTCTATAGAAGTTATTGTGCCTTTAAAAAAGTTTACTTCTACCCTGAATATGTGCAGATCTCTCCCATTATAATCAACTGAGGTGTTTATATTGGGAGCGTTTATTGCTGCGAGGAGCTTTCAGTTGACGGACACCTCGTTTCTATTTTCGACTCACTGCAGCTACTCCAGCCACTTTATATTGCCCGTCCGTGCAGAACATGCAGAGCAGTGTGCAAGGTAGGATAGTAAGATGAGTCGCTAAACACTGAAAAGTTCTGCCCATTCCTCAGTAACTGTATAACTTGACCAGTAACTGTATAATTCATGGTTGTACAAACACTTGTATTTGTTGTTTTTGTTGAACTGGCCCTTTAACTAAGAACACCTGACCTGTGGTCCCCAGGTAGATTTAGTTTAATGAATATAACACCTTGCTCATAACCATGCTTGCTTTTTTTAAGTCAGGATGGCATAGAGTCTATTTTACTCTTAGACTGAATTAATGCACATTTTATAGTACATTGCTTATGTGATGTAATAGTGCAATAAAACTAAATGTAATAATTATTATATATGTACGGTATATTTAAATGTAAATGTTATTAATAATAATTATAATTATTTATTAATTTATTACAGGGTTAATTCACCCAAAAATGAAAATTCGGTCATTACTTAGTAAGACTTTCGTTCATCTTCGGTACACAAATTAAGATATTTTTGATGAAATCTGAGAGATTTCTGTCCCTCCATTGACAGCTACACAACTGACACTTTGATGGTTCAAAAAGTTAATAAAGAGATCGTAAAACTGGCATTTGAGCTTCCACAAGAACCAATGAGGTTCATTCTCGTGCTACGTATCACGTTTGAGATTCAGTAAGAACCAATGAGGTTCATTTTCGTGTTACGCATCACGTTTGAGATTCAGCAAGAACCAGTGAGGTTCATTCTCGTGTTACGCATCACGTTTGAACTTCAGCAAGAGCCAATGAGGTTCATTCTTGTGTTACACATCATGTTTGAGATTCAGCAAGAACCAATGAGGTTTGTTCTTGCGCGAAGCAGAAGTAGATTCAGTTGAGCTTCTGTTTGTTCGCTGATCAATATTTATATGTGAACAAAAGCTTAAATTCAATCTGTTCATCATATAAAGCGATTGAGTTTCTTCAGAAAATTTGGACTAAACCATTCGATTCATATGGATTAGTTTTACAATCTTTTTATGAACTTTTTGAAGCGTCACAGTAATTGCGTAGCTGGCAATGGAGAGTACAAAACTGGCTAAGATTTGAATAAAAATATTCATTTGTGTTCTGAAGATGAACGAAAGTCTTTTGGGTTTGGAACGACATGAGGATAAGGATGAGTAAATGACGACATAATTTTTGTTTAGGGGAACTAAACTTTTAATATAATTAATAATAATTCTTATTATAGTAACATACACTGTTGCAAAACATGTAAACACTCCCATATAATTAATAGGTTTGGTTATTCAAATAATTAATGTGAGGACAAATCTTTATCCCACAATGACATTCCCTGTGCACAAAGCAAGGTCCAAAGAAAAGGGTTTACTGTCTGGCGGGGAAGAATGTGACTGGCCCACACAAAGACCAGACATGAACCCCATCAAACACCTTTAGAATTTGGATACACCTACTGAGAGCCAGTCAATGTTTGACCTCAGTCTGTGCCTAAATGGGAGCAAATCCCTGCATCCATATTCTGAGATGTAGTGGAAGGCTTTGCAGAAGAGTGGAACCTGTTATAGCAAATTTAGGGATTCATGCTTTTTACCATGCTTTTAAAATTAAATGTCCAACAAGACACCAGTACATCAGTGAGGTCAGGCATGCTGGGATGGGGTCCGGCTCACTGTTCCACTTTATATCAAATGTGTCTGCAGGGGATTGTGCAGACCAGTCAAGTCCGTCCACACCAGGATCAGGAAACTATTTCTTTGTGGACCTTGCTTTGTGCCCAGGGGCTGTTGTATCATGCCGGAACAGAAATGGACACCCCTTAAAAAACTGCAACAAAGAAGCACACAATTCTTTAGAATGTCATATTATGGTGTAGCATTTAGAATAGTTTTCACTGGAATAACTGGAATAGCCAAACTCTTAATTGGAAAACATTTACCCATATATTGTGTATTTTATTTGAATATATTCTCAACTATTTGTTTTACAGTTTTTCTCGATTGCTTAAACACTATAACCAGGCTTTTGAACTAAAATTTCAAAACCATAACGCCATTTATCAAAAAGCACACCCATTTCACTAAACTATAAACACTATTCCCTGTTTTGACACATGAGTCAGATTTGTTGAACTGTCACTGCAAAACTCTACACACAAATCCCTTCATTTCTCATTGCTTAGACCATGTTGTCATTTAGAAAGCACTAGCATTCAATATTGTTCACTCAAGTCAGCACATCTTCAGCTCAGTTAGCACACAATTACCCAAGTGGAAACACTAAGAGTCAAAATTTAACACACATCAATCAGAACCTTCAATAGATAGACAAAAGGGCCCAAATCAGTTTATTGCGTTTTAGAACAATGGATCCAGAAAGACATGAAGGAAGAGGGATAAGAATGAGGAGGCAAGGACAAGAAGACAAGCAGTCTCAGATGAAATTCAAGCCACTCTAGTTGCCCATGTCTTTATCAATGGTATGACTATGAGGGAGGCTGGGCTACGAGTAAGGCCAAATTTGAGTCGCTTTCCCGTCACCTCGAGAACCTTCAGGGAGGTGTGGTGGCAAACAAAATTCTATAACTGAATAAGAGACAAACATTTCCAATAGTCTTTGATGAGGTTTATTTTCTTGCAAGAAAAGGCCAGCAGTCGTACAGTCAGACAGTGTGGCTGCAGAGTGTGACAGTGAAGGGAGGGCATCCTTTCTCCTTTATAGTCTTGACTCCCAGAATGTTATCTTTCTAGGTATTTCAACCATATGTGGAACATTCTTAGACGTGTCCATCATATTGTATCCTTGAGTGGAGGCCCTCCTGTTACGTCCCAACACTCTTTACCATTCCAATACAATTCGAATTCCATATTAGAATATGGATTGTGTGTGCTCTTTTACTGTCATATGTTGGTCACACACATCTTACTGTAAGTAAATATAAAAAAAAAAAATTAGAGGAGAGAGTAAAAAAAAAAAGAGTACAAAAAAGAGTAAAACAGAAAAAAAAAAAGTTTTTGTGTGTGTTTTCTGTGTATGAATAAAAATGTGACAATGTATCCACTGGTTGTGTCTTTTGTGTTCATCATGTGAAAAGGTTTGTGAGAGGGGGAACCACAAGCAACATAACTTAGCAGTTTTGGAAATGTTGTTTTGAATTTATTGCACCAGTGTGTTAGACTATGTTGTAGTGTGTGTGATTTTGAGGGCTTGTGTGTCCTGTCTGAGGGCAAAGTTTGGTTTTTCAGCAAGAGTGAATGGTTTTGAGTGTAGAGCTTCATTTTGACCTGAAAATAGGATGTTTGGGGAATTGGGTGAGACGTTATGGATTTGTGTTTATAGTTTTGAGAATACGAGGCATAGTTTCAAGAAATGTGTTTAAGCAATCGAGAAAAACTGTAATAGGTAAATGTTTTATACTTGAAAGTTCTGAAATTCCCACCCTTATTCTTCCCTACTTTGTTGTTGCAGTTTATACAGTATTTGGAATGAAAACACATGCAACAAAGATATTTGATTAATGGAGCTGCAGTTTGCAAGTGGTCATTAACATTATTGTACATACGTATATACAAAACAAAGACCCTTTTCTCTAATTTTCTCATAAACAAAAATCTGAAATCTTGTGCTACTTATTCTCCATTCCACATCATCTTTAGAAATTACACAAACTAAAATGAATGCGGTTAACACTGAAAAGCAGTATAACAGTTACATAGAATGGATATAAATATCAGCTGTCACTCTATTTCTCCAAATTATATGTCTTAGTAATAAGAATAATAAGAATCTTTATTGTCAATGTACATCAAGTATACAATGAAATTGCAATGCGCTACGGCCTGTGCATAATAAATATAAAAATTGTTAAAACAATATATAAGAAATATATAAAAATATAAGAAAAAGAGACTACAGCTCACTCCATATTGTACACATGTGTTATGAGTTCAGTGTCCTGATGACCCAAGGATAAAAACTGTTTTTCAGTCTGTTGGTCCTGCACTTAATGCACCTGTACCTTCTGCCAGAGGGCAGGAGGTTGAACAGGTGCTGACCTGGGTGTGAGGAGTCGGCAGTAATAGCCTTAGCTCTTCTGAGACACCGCATGCTGGCGATATCTTCCAGTGAGGGTAGGCGACTGCCGGTGATGTATTGTGCCGTCCGTATGACCTTCTGCAGGTTTTTCCTGTCCGCCACTTTACAGTTGGCATACCAGGCCGTGATACCATATGACAGAACACTCTCAATAGTGCTGCGATAAAAGGCCACTAACAATTTCTCTTCTAGGTGGTTTCTTTTAAGTATCCTTAGAAAGTGGAGTCGTTGCCGAGCCTTTTTTTACCACAGCAGAAGTGTTAGCAGACCAGGAGAGGTCGTCGGTTATGTGTGTACCTAGTAATTTATAAGAGGAAACACGCTGAATTGATGAATCCCCATTGATGTTCAGTGGATCTGGTTCCCCCTTGTTTTTCCTGAAGTCTATAACCATTTCTTTGGTTTTACTGGTGTTAAGCAGTAGGTTATGTTCAGAGCACCAGTCAACCAGCCTGTTTACCTCGTCCCTGTATGCAGACTCATCCCCTCCGCTGATGAGACCGATGAGCGTAGTATCATCTGCAAACTTAATGATGGTATTTGAGGAGTGTATAGATGTACAGTCATACGTATACAGGGAATACAGAATAGGGTTCAGCACACAGCCCTGGGGAGAGCCTGTGCTGAGAGACAGGGTAGGGGAGCAGGTGGTGCCTACCTTAACCGTTTGAGGGCGGTCAGTCAAGAAGTTCTTAATCCAGGCACAAATGGAAGGGGGGATAGCGGTGGTGGTCAGCTTATCCACTAGGATATCAGGAACAATGGTATTAACTGCCGAGCTGTAATCTCTAAACAGCATCCTGACATATCTCCCTGGCTGCTCCAGGTGGCTAAGTGCTGTATGTAGAGCTGTATTGATGGCATCCTCCGTCGATCTGTTTTCTCTGTATGCGAACTGATTTGGATCTAAGTTTGGGGGAAGCCAGGCCTTGATGTGATGCAAAATGAGCCTCTCAAAGCATTTCATAACAACTGGCTACCATCATACCTGTTCCAAAGTCCTCGGTTCCAAAGTGTCCAAATGACTATAGACCTATCACTTTAAAACCGAGGACTTTGGAACAGGTATGATGGTAGCCTGTGACAGTGAGAGGTTGAACAGCCTAGTCAAAACTCCCACTAGCTGGTCGGCACAGGCAAAAAGTACTTTACCAAGTACCCCATCCGGACCAGCTGCTTTTTTGGTATTCACAGTCTTCAACACCTGCCTCACCTGATGCTCCTGGAGCGTGAGTGTGCTGTGACTGAAGGTTTGTGGTGGTTGCGCTGCTGTGTGTGGTGCCTCACTCTCGAAGCGGGAAAAGAAAATATTCAATTCCTCAGCCAGTTATACATCGGTGATGGTAGCGACAAGTGAGGGCCCTTTGTAGTTGGTAATGCTCTGTAGCCCCTGCCACACCATCCTTGAGTTGTTATTGACGAGATGTTCTTCCACTTTCCTTTTGTAGGCCGTCTTAGCAGCTTTAATGCCTCTCCGCAGCTCTGCCCTCGCCACCCTGTATATGTTCTCTATCACCCGAATTGAAAGCATAGTTACGGTTTCTCAGTGTCCGGACGTTCAAGGTCATCCAAGGTTTTTGGTTAGGATATATCCGGATGCGCTTCTCCACTGTGACATTATCAGTACAGCTTTTTATGTAGAACAGTACAGTCTCTGTGCGCTCCTGTAGATCTACGTAGTTGCTCAAATATAGTCCACTCTGTACGCTCAAAGCAATCTTGGAGCTGAGAGAGTGCTCCATCAGGCCAGGTTTGAACGTTCTTTATGGCAGGTTTTGATTTTTTCCTAAGGGGAGTGTATGCAGGGACCAGGAACAGTGAAAGATGGTCCGACATGCCCAAATGTGGGAAGGGTACTGTCCTAAAGGCTTGCTTCAAGTTGGAATAGACTTGATCTAGTGTGTTATTCCCTCTAGTTGAGCACCGTACATACTGTACAAAGTTAGGAAGCACAGACTTGAGGCAGGCTTGATTGAAATCCCCTGCCACAATAAAAGCTCCCTCTGGATGAGCCTGCATTTGTTTATTTATAATAATGTATAGCTGAGAGAGCGCTGTGCTAACATTAGCATTAGGTGGAATGTACACGGCAGCTATAATCACTGTTGTTAGCTCTCTGGGCATGTAAAAAGGTCTACATTGTACAGTCATTACTTCTAAATCCGGTGTGCACTGTGTATGTATGACCCTGCTACTAGTACACCAATCCAAATGAACATAGATACAAAGCCCCCCTCCTTTGCTCTTACCGGAGCTTATTGTCCTGTCAGATCGGTGCATGCAGCGGCTGGTTAGCTGAACGGCCGAGTCCGGGATGAGCGGGTGAAGCCAGGTTTCCGTGACAATCATCACACTGCAGTTCCTGAAATATTGGTTGTTTGCCGTTAGTAACTCCAGTTCGTCAGTTTTATTGACGATATACCTGGCGTTTGTAAGGAAGATGCTTGGCAGTGGGGGTTTGTAGGGCTGTTTCCTTAGTCGAACTAATAGGCCGCCCCTGCAGCCTCGCTTCTGCAGACCCGACAACAATCCAGGGTGAGCCCGGCGATCTCGCTATACCCAGCGGAATGTTGTGACGCCGCTGGAACTCCATCGTGATATCAACCCGAGCTGAGAATCCCACTTTTCTCAGCATAGCTAGGGTGTAGGAATGTTTTATCTCTCTCATATTCCCTCTTACACACATTAACAACCATAGCATTACAAAAACAAAACACTGAAACCGAGAGCTAAAAGCCGCTGCGTCTGCGTGCGCCGCCATCTTGGATTTTTTTTTTTTTTTTTGTCATATGATATTTAAATGCTTAGTTAAAGCGCTGTAGTTTTTATTATGTTTTATTGTTTTCAATGAACATAAAATGCAATGAAATACAGTGATTGGGAGAAGTACAAATAAACACACCCCAAAAGCTTGAGCGATCTCAGAGCAGAAAGACACAACGCGAGTTTTTAGAATTAAATTCACCCATGAGAGGAACTTTTAAGAGAGGAACATTTTTAGTTCACTTGCTAAAAAAGTATAAACTGTCAATCAGACAACAGAAGGCAAGTTTTGATCACAGTGATAATTTAGAAGCCTTTGAAATTTGTTTATCAAATATCATAAAGTAGACTTTATGTATTTCATCTCAATATCTACAATGGTAACTTTGTCTAATATAAACATGTCAAGCAATTCCAACGGCCAATAAAGATTTAGTTTTCCAATCCTGGTGGGCAAACAAAAAGGGCATATCGGTAATATAAACATGTTTTGTAAGAACATTTGACATGACATCAAGGATTTGATGCGAATTACACACTGATTATTCTCCGCCTGCAACCGTACTGTGTGGAACCATGTGCAACTTTCCTCAGACAGTCATTCTTTTGTTTGTAGTTTGTAATTCTTTGGACATGTAGAGTTGAAAATAGAAAAATATTTGCTTTCCTTATGCAACCCAATCTTTCTTCCCAAAATGGCCATTTTGATTTCCTAAAGGCACAAGAGGTGGTGATAGTGATCAGCATATGTGTACATCAGGGGTGTGTGTACCTTTAATACGATGGGGGAAGTTGTAATCTGCTGATCGGTCAGTTTAATTGTCTCACAATTGGTTTTTAGTCACATGGTCAAGGAAAGGATTTTATGGTCAAGGCAGAAGATTTTAACTGTTGCTCTGTCTCTTTTCTTTGGCTTTTCTTTTCTCTGGCTCTTTTTCTTGGGCCCTCTTTTCTTTGTCTCTTTGCTCTTGCTCTCTACCTGCGCTCTGCCTTCCATCTCACTTTCTCTCTTGTTCACTTTCTCTTTTTCTATCTCTCAGGTAACGTTTCACATACATGCTGGGTTTAGTTAATGGTATATGTTTTTATCTCATCCATCTATTTTGTAACTGTTTCAAGTGTAACCGTGAGCCATTACTTATTAAACCTTTTTAAGGACAAACTATGCCAACTGGTTTTGATTCAGTATTAACACTGAAAATTGCCGTACAATATAGTCATACTATAGCAACGGCCTCCCACATATTTTGCTATACTAACTGTGCTTATTTCCGTCGTTGGTATAGCAGTGGGTGGTAATAAGAAATGTACAGTTTTACTAGCCTGGAAATCCACACCCAAATCTGAAAGATTAATGATCTGGCATCGACTAATGAAAATCGGCCAGCTCGAGGGGCGGCACCAAGCATGCATTTGAAAATCTCACTGCACGCAATTGGATAGCAATAAGACCAATCACAACAATAAACCCCATACGCTTAGCTACCAGCGGAGTTAACTGGTAGATTTACTGTATCCGGTCGGCAAAACAGCAAAAACGCCCTTCTTGCAAAGGAACGATTCGAGCGGCGTCTTCTGTTCCTCTTTTAGATAAAAAGCCAAGTCTAACTTGTTCATTGTAGCGGCCAAAGCCGTTTCAAACAACTGGTGTTCATCCATAGCCATCTTGCAATGTTTACTAATGACTTCGACGTCACAGCGCTGTCGTCATCTCACCTCTGGCCCGCCTATATCAGATAACCCGATGTGATTGGTGCAGCTCGGCTACAAGGGCATAGTTAATGAGCGTCATCACTGGAAGCCAGAGTAAACTTGCTGAGCAAATTCAACTTGTGCTCTCGCGAGAACTCTGGATTTCCAGGGTACAGTTGTACACCATCATGCTGATAACATTTCTCTAGTCATTCGTCAGTCCTGCACCTTTATAGAAACATCTGGAGCTCACATCTGACTTACAAAGAAGTGTCTAACAGCATTAATGGAACTGGATGTATCTATTGGTCCAATAACATCAGTGTGGCTATAAGTGCATTCTTTGCATATAAAGATGACATCAAATCATTTGGTTTTCCCTTTTGCTTCCATGTATCCTTCATAGAATAATAACAATGGACTAATCTTTTTTTCCTTTTAAGACTAATCTGACATTGCTACATCCCTACACTTAACAATTAAGTGATCCCTACACTTCTGGCGAGTCATTACTGAAAGTGGAATAACACCTTCAATAAGTTTATGCACCGCTGCCACACAGTGCATTAAGTGTGCCAAAAAAAAGTGTTTAGATGTCATCTTCCATCCTTCACTGCACTTTGCAAACCTAGAGAGCTGTAAATGGGGCTGTCAAGTTTATTGCTGATCCTTCCCACACTAGCCATAATCTATTCACAAACTTTTCCTATGGAAACCCATCCAAACAAAAGGTCATAGACGTCATATAAGTTTCCTTCAAATGAACCATCTGGATACTGATGGTTCACTGGCATGTGCTTCATTTCTCTCATCTGAATGATACATTTTTTAGGGAAAAAAATAAACTGCTAATGATATACTGATTGCACTTACAATAATGTTCTATTTGTTAACATTAGTTAGTTAACTAAATTAGTTAACAATTAAAATACTTGTAAAGCATTTATTAATCTTAGTGCATTTATTTATATTAATTTCAACATTTACATTTTATAAATGAAAAGTTGGATCACACTTTAGATTAGGGTCCAAATTTCACTATTAATTAACTCTTAGTCTTAACTATGACTTTTGCCTCCGTAAACTCCAAATACAATATGTTAATATGTTTCCGTAATTATTTATGTGGTGAACAACCAGCATACCAGCAATGTACATTATCCCTTACTTAATAAATATAGTATCAAATATATTACTAATTTTTAGTGAATGCTAGTTCATGCATAAACTAATGTAAACTAACGGGGCCTTATTATAGACTGTGCATCTACTGACAAACAAATACAATTTTAATTTTAAAATTTTTTATGTAAAAGGTTTTCAAGCAAGATTAAACGTCTTGCACTTATAATAAGAAATATTCCACTGAGTTACATCAGATGATGTTTGGGTAAAGCTGAAATCCTAGAATTGTTAAACCAGAAAAAACAAACAAAAAACAAAACAAAACAAAAAAACAAATCAAAACTATTTAATTTTAGGATAGCAGAAACAACCAAAGGATTACAATTGATTTGACTGTATTTTTCAGTGTTCTGTTCCTCCCATGGAAAAAACACCAAATGATTATAATTGTGTAAATTTCATGGAATTTACATCACCTCATAGACTTATAAACTGATAACTTAATGTTAATTTTAAAAAGCTGCAGTCAATGATTGACTAACCTCATAAATATAAAACTGCAAATGCAAGCATGCAGATTTGCTGAGTTGCAAGGCCCAGTGCTAGCCTTCTGAGAGCCAACATCTGAATTGTGATAATAGGAAACGGCCATTTCCGCAGTGTAGATTATACTGTGTCATTAATTTCACATGCATCACACACATCTTAGCCAACAGTAGGGCATGGTGCAAACAACAAGGTCAAAAGTTAAATGTTAGGTTAAAATGTTAGATTAAAACATCCTATATGTATAGGCCTGAAGTTACACTAAGATCTGAGTTACTTTTCCTTGGAACTAGTAAAATGAAACTCGTTTAGAAGATCACATTATGAAAGTCCATTGAGAAAGACAAGCAATTTAGTCATACTTTAGAGCAAAATACATTTGTTTTCAAGGCTATCGGTTTCAGAAGTTTATGTAGGTCAATGAAATAGATTTTACAGTGAGAGAGTAAGATGAATCACATTCTATAATCAATAAGAATGCAGTAACGTGAGATTTGACATTGGTCAAACTTTATATTAGATGTCTTTAAATTCTATTGCAAAACACTTTTGCTGCTATTGCGGAGGGATATGGGTAAGATTGGGGGCAGGTTTTGTGGTATGGTTATTAAAGGTGTAGATTCAACAGTGTAATTACAAAAAATAATTACAGATTTAATTGCATGCAGGTATTTTTTTTTTCAATATAAGTACAATGTAAAAAGTGTATGTAGACAATACGTTTATTGTATTAAATGATTAATTAGAATTTTACTATAGTACAACACTTAATAGAAAGCAGGACCAGTTACTGTAAATTGAGCAAATACTTTGTTTATTGGCAAGCAAACAGTAGCCTGACTACATCAGACTTCGTTCTTCCGCTCAATTTCATTTCGCTTCTGTACTCAGTCTGAGACCGCGTCATAGCTTTCCGCTTTCCTCCGGCCTGAAAACAGCCGACCAATCAACGAACAGAGGGCGGGCTGAGAGCCGTGACGTAGACGCTGATTGTACCGTGGATGCGTGGATTTACTTCACATAATCTGCAAAAGTCGTTCTCAGCCATGTTCACTCTGGTATTTCGCTCGATGGTTTTGTTTTCGCATCATACATGTGTTTACAGTGGAAGTTAGATGCGGCTGAGCATGCGCATAACACACGCCATAACCAAACGTTATGTGATTGGCTTATGGGGTAACCAATGATTTTAAACTTCAGACAAGCGCCCCCCCGCGAGAAAGAAAACGCTTTTCAATTATGCCATGCCAGACTCTAATAAACGGCTCTGGGCATTCGTAAACCACGCCTCAAATATGAGAAAATGAACACGTGGTTCCCAGACCACGTCTCAATGAGAAGAGGTCTGACGTTAGCCAGGCTAATTGAAAGGAAGAACTGCAAACATTTGAAACAATTTATTAAAAGATAAATAGACACACACACACACACACACACACACACACACACACACACACACACACACACACACAAAAAGCCTGCATTTCAACAAAACAATACTCCATATTGTTAACTATTTTGGTTTTTGGCTGTTTTGCAGCGCTGGGACTCAAATGCCTTGCAGTCATTAATTAAATATTGAATTAATGCAGTGTGATGATGATCACAATTGTATTGCTGAAGATAAGATTTTGACATTTTGGATCTGATATATGAGATCTGATTAAGTTAAAGCTGAAATAGCTTTTTGACAATGCAAGTTAATGAGGAAAAAGCCGGTGGTCAAAAATCATTTAATTGTGCACAAGAGTATTATGCATTTAAACAGGGTTAAGGCATGTGTCATCGGTTTGAATGGGCATGACACGAACAGAACATTACAACTCACTGTGTATAGCTGTCATTAGAACAGCACATAGTACATAATTGCAAAGTGGCAATTTAACAATAAAACATGATTTCCTAGATTTCTTTTCTCAGTGTATTTGTCTCGGTTATTATGCATATACATAAAGGTATGATGCGTATGAGCCCCCGGATGCAACAGTGTAAGATCACAAAGTCTTTTCTTGTGAATAACTGATCATAAAAGTGCTTATCCCTTCAAATATCTTGCCCTGATTACATCCAAAGTGCTCCTCGAAGGAAGCTTATTTGATGCAAGAAAGTGCTGACAAGGATCTGCATTGTTACGAACCTAATTTCCTTTTAAGAGAGGAATGTATCCCATTTCACAAAAGCATGCACTAATGTTCAATGCAAGATGCTTATAGCTGCCACCTGATTACTGTCCATTGCATAATTTCTGTTTAATGTATCCAGTGTGCACTACAGTCTCTGCAGAATAACAGTTTACGTTATATTTTTATGCAATGGAGGCAGAAAACTGCATTTAATTTGGTAAACATTCAGTGCCCTGTGCTCTTTGTCCAGGTGGCACAATATGCCTTAGTAATGAGTAGTACTGATATAATGTGGGTGGAAAATGGTTACGTAAACCTACACTGACTTTTCAACGGCAGAGCTGCTTCTTTTTAGACACGACAGACAGGCCCTGGTTACCACCTGTGGTTCTCCTCAGGAGACGTTTGGACCTGTGAGCAGCAAAGATGCAGTTAATGGATCCGCTGAAGAACATGGTGAACCATCATCATCTCTTTTTCTTCCATTTAGCTTTCTTCTAATGTCAGTTTCTAGGCCAACAGCCTAATGGATACAAGACCATACTGTGTGTGTGTGTATGTGTATGTGTGTGTGTGTGTGTGTGTGTGTGTATATATATATATATATATATATATATATATATATATATATATATATATATATATATATATATATATATATATATATATATATGGCTAATGAAGACACAAATGTGAATAATGTCATAGGTATTACAAATTAACATGGTGTCATGTGTCCTTGCAAACCAAATTACTTAAAGAAACACACTAAACAGCAAATTAAAAAATGTAGAAAGTTTTCTGTGTTGGATAGGTTTAGGGGTAGGGTTAGTGTAGGGGGATATAATTTACAGTTTGTACAGTTTATAAACCATTATGCCTATGGAGAGTCCCCAACAACCACATATTCAAGTGTGTATGTGTGTGTAAGAGAGAGAATGTATTGGTTGTGTATTTCATTACAATAATGACATGTTGCAACGTCTTACAACCAGAAAGTGTTCAAATACATTTTGTATTCATTTTGAGAAGAATATCTATTGTATTTAATTTAAAAACTCATCAAAACATCATAATTATTTAAATTGTACTATTTTATAATTCTGGTCAGTTTGACCCACAACACATTGTAAATGTTGGTTAACCTAAGATGATTTTCTTGAAATTGATTGACTATTTCTCCTTTTCACAGCTTGACAGGCACAGACAAGAGGATCTATTTGCAGCGTGAACACTTTAATAAACAAAACAGTTCTATGTAAAGAACTTTGAGTACCCAAAAAAGCACTATATAAGTGTAACAAATTATTATTAACAAAATAAATAAGGTAATCCAACACAGAGAGTAACCACTAAGGATCGCAACACACGCAAAGACAGCAAATGACATCTCAAAGAACGGAGGACTATATACAGTATAAACAGGGAATGACGAACATAACAAGGAACAGGTGCTCAACATGATCAGTAACTATGGTAACAAATAAAACACATGAATCAACAAATCAGGAACTAAACACAGGAACCAAAGAGTGAAATGAAAATCCTTGAAACAGAAATCTATAAATCCTGGTAGGCGCCTCATGGCTCAGTAAACAAAAACCTCACTGAAGTAGCGGGAGGGGTGGATGATCTCTAAAAGGAGGAAGAACAGAGGATTAGGATCCTCGGGTGGCACAGTCCATGGTAGAACTGGCAGAGGAAGAGTCCATGGAGGAGCCGGCAGGGAGCAGCCCACCACAGGACTGGACCATGGAGGAGTCGGAGGAGGGAGGAGCCAGGTTGGAGCCTCAGCAATGGTTCTGGGTGGAACCAGGGGGCCGACCAACCAAAGTGGAGCCGGGACAGGTGGAGACCCAGGCAGAGCACAAAGGGGCTAAGACGCAGGATGACCCAGCAAGACGCCAAGGCGGAGCCACAAGCTTGCGGGATTGAAGTTGGGATCTGAATACAGAGGACGAGCTAAGGACCAGGAAGCATGAAGCTGAGCCAGGGAGCTGGATGGAGCCAGCAGAAGAGGAGGAGACAAGGAGCTGGAGGGAACCAGTGAGGACAACGGGGCTTTGGATGACCTCCATGGTTGTGATGAAGAAACTTAATATTCTGGTTACCACTTGGTTACCACCTGATGGTTGCCACAAAACCCCTGCAGCCGATCTCTACCGGACGAACTAATGCTTCCCATCCTTTTTGCTGAGCATCCACTGCTATCTCTGCATACCGAAACCTCTTCCTCTCATTTGCTTCCTCAGCTGCGCCCTCCCAGGGTACTGTCAATTCGATGAAATACACTGTGTGCACGGTACTGGACCACAACACCAGGTCTGGTCTTTGGCTAGGACTGATAATTTCAGGCGGGACTATTAGTTGTTTGCCCACATCAGCCAACATTTTCCAGTCTTGTGCTCCCTCGAGATATACAGCCCTTGTTGATAAAGGAAGCCTGTACCTTCTGCTCTTCCCGAATGAATGGCACTGCCTGGGTTTTTACTTGTTGTTCTAAAGGGCAGGGCGTTGGTGGCTACTCTTTTGGTCTTAATCGTTTGCAGCCAAGCATTTCAACACTTGGTTGTGTCTCCATGTGTACCTCCCCTGAGACAGGCTTACCTTACAACCGGTAAGGATGTGTCTGAGAGAAGCAGGAGATAAACATAGAGGACATGATGGATCTTCCCCCAACCACTGCTTGAGGTTATTGGGTGAAGGCAGGACATCATAGGTTGCCCTGAGCAAGAAGCTGATTCTACTTGCCTCCATCCCCTATAATTCCCTGCAGCTAATTTTCCTCTTCTCTATGCTCTTCCAGTTTGTCCACTGTCCTTTCTGGGCCTGGTGACTTAGCATTTTTTGCTACCTCCTCCTGATGCCGGACTTCTAGGATTACCATTTTTCGCCGCTCTGAAGGTGTAGTCGTATTCAACTGGGGTCTGCCCTTACACAGATCCAAACCTCCTCTCCCTGTTGTACATATCTCACAATGTCTGCATGCTGGAGTGCTGATTTTGCCTGTTTTACGGCTTCATTCTGCGTCCATTTCCGTCCTGACGGTCCTGCAGCATGCATTGAACTATCCTGGGACTCTGAAAGGGTCATTTCTAGCCTTACTTTAGCATATTTGAACTCCTCTACCAAACTTGAGATGGGCAGATTGAGAATGCTGTGTCCATACAGAGCTTAAGCATTGAGGAACACCTAACCATTACCTTACATTGGAGCTTATCATTCTATCCATCTTCTCCACTTTTGTAAGGGGGATGTCAACCATGGTTAGGGGCCACATCAGTCTGGGCAGCAGTCCAAACTGTAAGCACCAAAGCTTTAGCTTTCCAGGGAGCATAGACTTATCAATGATCTCAAGGCCCCTGCCTCCATCCTGCCTCAGCTGCCGAACTTGTCCACAGTCTTTTAGGCTTGCATCATAGCATTTTCCAAGGCTTTTGATGGGCTTTTTAAGAATTGTTGGTATGGGGTTGTTGTTAATGAAGAACCTTTGGTCTGACAGCTTTCCTTTAATAATGGAAATGCTTGGATGGATAGATGGATTAAACTGCTTTTGGTGCCACTGTGTATTAAAAAGGGAATGCGTTTAAAAAATACACCATTCTTCTGGAAGCTCAGCTGAATGACAGCATGCTAATGACATGATTAAATCAAGCACATCTTCATCTTGAGTGGTGTAGCTGGTTTGATTGCTCACATAACCTCTGTCGAGCAGGAAAAGCGTTGGGCTTCGATGTCAATGAAGGACTAGAATAAAATGATGACAAATCTGTGAAAAATATGCACTACAGTCAAGTACTGCTGCACAGCTGGTTTATCCATGGCTGTGTTTGACTGAATGCAGAGACATCTCAAAAGGTGCAAATTAAAGGTGCCCCTCATAGAGCGAACTGTAAGGATGTTCTCTTGTACGGTTTTCACTGGAATAGATTGCATGTCACATAAATCGTTAACAGGTTTATAAGTTCACATGCAGTCCATTCAGAGTTTTAAACACCATTGCATGCAACCATCTCAGCAGAAATGTTATTGACTGGTGTGTTTAGGGGCATTTCAGTCCAACAGTGCTGTTGGATGTGTAAAGGTTTTGAAAGGCCCTCCACTGTATTATAAAATGCTAATGCTTACCATATCTCAGTTAGAGTACATGCAATTAAAAATGATTGAATAGAAACTAGTGATCTGTTGTGTATTGCATAGTTAAAGTGTATTTCCTATGATAAATAGAGAATTGCTGAGAAAGTCTTAAGTACAGGATAACCATTTTGAACAGACCATAAAGTGACATCTTAAAATATGCTAATGTTCCTGTTTCAAAATCATCACATATTCTGAAGGCAGAAATCAATGGGAAATATTTAAATACTTTAAAAGAAAGTACTTTAAATTACCATACGGCAGCATGCAAATTGTGTGCTGTTTGAAGGCACGCCTGTGGATTTTTTTCGAAACCCTTTGTTCTGTGTTTATGAAAAATATGATAGATGTCTTCAGAATGAGCAGGCAGAAAATAATTTGCTGCCTCTTCCTCTCATATTCTGGATAACATCTCTGAAAGTCCACCATCTCCGTCATGCAATTTTAGTTCAAAGACAGTCGCATTGTTGAGAAGTGGATGATTTGTAATTTGTATTTCTGGAGCTGTGGTCGCATTCATCATGCAGAAGAGATCCTCTTCCTGGCCCCTGTTTTTTAATGAATATTTTGATGAGAGGCTGTCTTTTACTGAGATGTCCCCTTCAATTTTCTGCCCTGTTTATACAGATTCATGGGACTCGTTCTTCCAAAAGCACTACAAAGTTCTTTGACAGGAGAGAAGGTTTAAAACAAATAAATAAATAAAAATTTCAATTCCACATCTCTATGCCTTTTGTTGGGTTTTGTGGTCCATTTTTACAGTTCTTATAATGTCTTACCATTTTAACCATTCCAGCAGGTTAGATGTGCCAATTATGTGCTGGACTGGGTTAGTTCACCCCAAAAATAAATTTCTGTCATTAATTACTCACCCTCATGTTGTCCCAAACCCGTAAGACTTTCGTTCATCTTCGGAAGACAAATTAAAATATTTTTGATGAAATCTGAGTGATTTCTGTCCCTCCATTGACTCTTTGACGCTTCAAAAAGTTCATAAAGAGATTGTACAACTAATTCATAGGAGGGGCAGAAAGCATAAGCTTGCATTTTTAAAAAAATTCTAAAAATAAGCTAATAAGCTAACAAATAAATCATTTTTAAAAAGCAGTTTCGGTTTTCTGCCCAGAATGTTCAATTACAATGTATAAATTTGTGAAAAAAATAAAATAAAATAAAATAAATAAAAGTGATACATCTGTCATACAGTGTGGCTGCATGATGCATTGGCATGGAATTAAAATGATCTAAAATAAAATAAAACATGAAAACTGTTCAGCTAGAATATAGAGCCCATAGAATAAATAAAATAGATGCATCATGCATTTGTGTAATTTACATACAACATTTTTCCTTAAAGAATGCTCATTTTTAGTGGCATTACACTGATTTGATGTCAATATGGAATGATATGTAACAACTATAAGCAGTAATGTCCTTTATAACTGTTACTAGGGCAACCAGAAGCACAGCTAATAGTGAGAAAGTGACTGGCTGAATGTTGACGGCGTGAAAGGAGTTTGAGAGTTGAATGAAGCTGTAAGGTGGACATGGTGAAGTATGTTGAAATGCAAATGATCGATCTCCATTTTTCTGTGGATTTTTCGGTCATATGTATGTATTCCTCTGTTGCTCCTGTTGCCATGGATCTACAGTAATAGATGATAAAGAACCTCATGGTGACAAACAGTGCCTGCCGTCAATGGCCATTTCTTCTTTTAGCATTCAGTTCTTATTTCGTAATACTGTTCCTGACCTGGTTTAGTCATCATGTATCATGCATTACATGTACAACCTTTATCATATGCCATATGCTCACAATATAAGTCATCAGAGCACATGTTACAGGTTGTCTCAGGACAAATGGCCCAGCAGCATCTATGTAGAAGGTAAATATCCGATTAGAGAATGAAGCTTAAGTAGAGCTAGATAAACTGAACCAACCCACTGAGACTTATATATTAGATGGTCCATAAATGGATTGCATCAGGTTTGAGGTCTACACACTGTAAAAAAAATATTGCTGCCTTATATTTTTAAGTACAATCAACTTGGATGTTTAAGTCATTCAACTTAAATTGCATTAAACTGACTTGAATAAAAAAAAAAAACGAGTTGAATCTTGCATAATCTATTAAAAAAGTTGAAAATTGCTTTACTTAATGAGTTAAAGCAATGTAAAAGCACATGTTGTTATAACTTTTTGATCATGTATGTGTATATATATATATTTAACCCTCTATTACATGAATTATTACTTGGACATGGTAAAAAATGTTTTGCATGTTTTTATTACTTAACATGAGCTAAATAACAGATATATATAAAAAAAAATCTAAAAAAAAGTTTAAAGGGGGGTCGTTGGTAAATTGTTGCCATATGGCAACAATATGCAATCGTGGAAAGTACCATAAAATAAAAAAAAAATTAAAAAAACTAATTTTATTTAAAACAAGACTCAACAAATCCATCTCATACTTAGTGAAATGTTTAAACAAACATTTATACAGTAAAAACATTATATAATTTCAACAGTTATCTGAAATGTCTGGTAATAATAACCAGGAACCTGGAACCTGTCTCACTGAAATACACTATTCATTCGTTTCATTTCATTCAGTCATTTTTTTGCTGTTTCATTTCATTTAATTCTCTTCATGACTAGTGAAAGTCAGTGAAGCAGAGGAAAACTAAACACTTGGAGCACTTGCTTCTTACAATGCCCTTGCATCCTGGCATTTTGCATCTGCCCTTCTCAGATGCATGCAAGGGCCAGTGGTCTGTGCGGTCTCTGCGGACAGGATCTGGCGGGACAAAGCTTTGGGGCCCTCTTTTATTTTTCCCCACCACAACAGCTTGTGAAGGTCTAATGTTTTTTTCCTTTAAAATATAAGCAAAAGTTGTAAACATAGTCTCAGAGTAGTTTCATGCTATGTAAGTCAATGCGACTCCATTAGGTTGAATGCACCAGGACGTTTCCATATTTGCATATAGTTGCCATATGGCAACAAATGTATTTTAGCATATTACAAAAAACTTATAAAATCAAAACTGAATTTAATGTTAAAAAATTAAAGTTTACTTACCCCAGATACTGATTTAATTTTTTTATTTGATGAATTTTTTTTCAAAATTCTGAATAAAAGGCTATCTTCAGGAGCCCCAGACAGTGATGTTTGCATGTCAATGTCCATGAACAAAAAGGACTGGCAAACAGGATATCCTGGTCATGTGACCTCATAAATTGTATTTTCTTAAAAGTTAAAGCCCCCTTTTCACAACTAACTGTAAAAACATAGATTTTATATCACAGCTGTGCAATAGAGGGATATATATATATATATATATATTTTTTTTTTTTTCATAGTGCACTATATCCAGATATTTCCAAAATTAAACCAACTTACACTTAAACATGACAGTGAAGTATTTGTATTTAACAGTTTTTAAAGCTTATTTAAAACATTTTTACAGTTAAAATATTTGATTGTATCCCAGATTAATTTGCAGAGACAACTAAATGTATAAAAAATGCATTTTAATTTAGTAAGATTATGTACACAGAAACCACACATTGCTTTTGAGACCTAATGCAGTGATTGTTTACTGGTTGTTGTTTTGGTTATAAAATCAAAATGCTGAGAAGAAACATGTGCCTTGCTGGGTGAGAACTGCACCAAGAAGCTTGTGAAAAACAAAATATAAAAAAAACGACATTTCAATTTGCAAAATTGAACATGTACAAAATATACAAAATGATTGCAAACCCTGTTGATGTTCAATACATTCTTGACAGGGCTAATGTTTTTTATGTTAATTTTGTGCACAAATAAAGCATGTTGACTTATTCTCCTTTTAAATGATCTGCTCTGTCCTGCTGTGCCTCCTGCAATACAACATCAATGCTATTAAAATAACTGATGCAGTCACTATTGATCATTCTGGAAGTGGTTTTGCTTTTACTGTACAAGTAAATAATAAAAAAAAATAAAAAAAACGTCACATTTTTTATTCAATGTTTATTATTATTATTTTTTTTTTGAAAGAAATATTGAGGGCTGCATGTTAATGTGACATCTGAGAAATTAGTAAATGCTCTCCATGAAACATTCATCCCTTTTTAAGGTTATTAAATGGAACCAATTGCATATGTAGAAGTATGAATTGACCAATTTCAAACCCAAATCTACAAGCAGGATCTGTTATTATTGTGATTGGCAGACCATGGGAGAAATAAAGCAAAAAAGGGTTACACTTTATTTTGATGGTCCACTTTAGACATTCAACTAACTAGAAGTAACTTTGCATCTACAAGTCAACTAACTCTCATTAGAACTTATAGGGCTAGGGTTAATTGTAAAAGTTGACATGTAGTTGCAAAGTTACTTATAGTCAGTAGAATGTCTTTTGGGGAGCATCAAAATAAAGTGTTTAAAAAATAAAGTGTAAGCCAGTCTACTAATACTCTAATAGTAGTTGACATGTTGCAAAGTCACTTATATTTAGAAGAATATTTAAAAGTGGACTGTCAAAATAAAGTGTAACCCCCCAAAAAAGCAATGGGCCTCATTCGCCAATATCTTCCAAAGGATTTTCATAACTTTGTACTTAATAAACTTCCTAAGAAAAGTCTACGTCGGATTCAAGACATGTTCTTAAACAACATAATTGTTCGCACCTGTGTTCTTAGGATTGATGAATCCCACGTCTTTGTAATTGAAAGCACCAGTTGTTCCTAATTAGCATAAGAAAACGCCCTGTAAAGTCCCAAATAAGGACATGATACTTCAGGGCCTTGTGCAAGAAAAGTTGGAGAATGTCCAAAAGACGCACAGACGGCGGTGGTCCACCGATCACCAAACGAAAAAAGAACTTCAGTAATTCTGAAATAGAAATTCTACTGCAACAGGTAAATGCCAAACGAGGCATAATATTTGATTTAATCAGCTTAATTGCTGATGTAAATTGCAGTGTTAGTGTTTCTTTGCAAACTATATTTTTTTTTCAACAAATGATCAGAAATACATTACAGTAAAATACTATCATTGTAAACGACTGTATAATTAAATAAAATGCAGTAACCAATTATTTGGAGAAAACTGTCATCACTCAAATATGTGTAAGAGTGCTTTTGAGTGTGCATAGATTTCGTTCTTAGCTAAGAACAAATCCAAGATAAGAGAACATTAGTGAATGTCAGAATCTTCGTAAAAAGTGCGTAAGTGGGGTTTAAGAACACATTTCTTCGTAAGAACGGTTGGTGAATGAGGCCCAATGTTCCCCATGGAGCACTGCTTAACTTTTTGTCTAGTTTGAAACATTAAATTGAGGCAACAAATCCTCATTCTCAGCTTCATAATTGTCACGACAGACAGACAGACAGACAGACAGACAGACAGACAGACAGACAGACAGACGATGAAGTTGTACTTGTTATTGGAGGATGTTTATTTTAGAATACCAGAGCAGACAAAAACAGGAACAACCAAGGTGAGAGACATCACTGTAAGTTGCAGGAAAATGGATGAATACTAACTCTGTTTTATCAAACATGTTGCTGAAGAAGGTGAGGAGACACCACACAATGTGGCAACGGTCGACGCGCGTTCACGGCAGATGGATGCCGACGTAGGACGTAGCGTAGGAAGCGTCGTGACGTAGAACGAAATATAGCTAAATCAAACGCTACGTCCTACGTCATACGCCGGCATCCATCTCCCGTGAACGCGCGTCGACCGCTGCCGGAAGCCATTTTTCATTTATAAAGTTTTAAATATGTATATTTTTACGACAAAACCGCACAGATTACCCTCAGAAGGCCTTCGTTTATCCCCCTGGAGGCGGATGGATTACTTTTGTAAAGGATGCATGCACATTTTTGGGACTTGAAGGAGCTGGACCCCATAACCCCAAGACATTTTCTAAAATAACTGAAAATTGACGTATGCATCTCGAACAGCATGAGGGTGAGTAAATCATGGGTTTAATATCATTTTTGGCCGAACTATCCCTTTAAGGTTTGTATTAGCCTGCATTTTATTCCTATCAAATGAATATTGTACAATAGGAAAATGTCTGTAGTCTCACATTTTACCTTTTTGTTTACATGTACGTCGCACATTTTATCCGTTTGTATGTTTTCTTGGAATTGAACCCATGGGAATTGAACCTTGGCATTCCTAGCTGCATGCTTAAAGGGATATTTCACCCCTGGAAAGATGAATGTGTATTTAAATTGGGTCATTTATGTAGTAGAAATGTGAAATTATTTTAGAAGTTGGTGCCTTCTAGACTGAGAAAAGCCAGAAAATGCATTTTTGGCTCATGTGGATGAAAGACAACAACTCCCAGAATGCACTTGCTTCGCTGCCCTACGAGGACACTCCCAAGCCACGCCTACCGGTTACAGAGGGCAGTGTCGGGAGAAATTATAAAACTAGGCTACTAGTTGACTCGAAACTGAAAAGACGCCGTTTTATCGTGTGATCCCCCTATGGGCGGGTTGAAGACATGCAGAACGAGCTCCTCCTACTGGCTGGAGTCTCTCGCCTCTGGACAAAAGAGCCTGAGATGACTCTAAATGACGATTTTTGCATCATCTGAGTTTTTTCCAGACACACAATACAGAAATCTCTCGTCTCAGAGGGACATGAGGGAGGGAAGCACGGCCATTCGAAAATACTACCGGGTTTCTACTGATACAAAGCTTAATGCTAATCGGTGAAGTATCCCTTTATCTACTGATTTTCAGGAACCAGACCTTACTAAACCTTAGATGACTTCACAGTGATATGATACAGCTAATCATCCAGGCTATTTCAGGATTTCTCTTGTTGTCAGATATTCAAATAACACTGCCAAAACTTTGACTGCCTTCCCACAACTAGCTACTGTTTTTTTTGTAAGGTGCCATTTTGGGTTGTGTGTTAAATAGACTCAAGTTTATCAGGAAGGAGAATCATCTAAAAATCATGCAGACCCAAAGACTAAGCTACAGTCATTAGAATTTTTATTTTATTTTATTGTTATTATTCTCATGTTGCCTAGTTGTCTGTTTATTCGAGTTCACGTCTGCATGTTTTGCAGTGTTTTTCTGAAGTCTTCCTCCTCAGAATGTGCTGAAAAGTCTTGAATCAGGCATTTAGTAATCAGAGCACTAGTAGATGTAGGAGGGCAAGCTGTCATTTAACTAGAACTGAATTATATATATTTATTTTTTCTTTAACCTCTGATTAATTATACAAAATCTGAGTCACCTAAAAAGTTTCTTGTTAAAATCCACATTCTGGCACGACTAGTTTTCCTGGAGGAGGTTTAGGTAAATGTGTTTCACAAACATTATTTATTTTTTAATTTTCCTATCACAATCAAACATAGAGCATCCTCTGAGAAATCTATATCAATCTTTCCTAGAGTCTTTGCTGAATATCATACCTCAGCGGCCAACTTTTTGTGTAAAGTAACAGTTTAAGTCCTAGATTATTTTGTTCATTTCTTATTGTCTTATTTATTTATAGCACTTTATACATCGTTTGAAAGAAACTTTAAAGAAAACCATGATGTTAATATCTTAATATCTTCATGCTTTTCACATTTAGCAGATCATGGGCAATATTTTATTATCAAGCAGATGAGATTTACTACATAGTATATATTGCTTTATGTGAGTATACATGCAAATAAAGTTGTATATATTTCTAGCTTTATATATAGAGCAGTGTGATCACACAGTTTACAGTTTTTGCGACAATACAAACAATCAAAGATTTGCAATATATGGTATATATTGCTTTATATACTATATGTACGCAGATAAAGTAGGTTATTACATTACATTACATTACATTACATTACATTACATTACATTACATTACATTACATTACATTACATTACATTACATTACATTACATTACATTATAGCTTGCACAATGGTGTAGTTAAACCATCTACCGGCAGGGTCTAACTGGCCTAAACCTTGCAACCTGATTTAATACGAAAAATACACATACATGCATACATTTTTGACAAAAATCATCTCAAACATCATTTAGAAAATTAATATCATCCAAATAATGATGATTTCTCATAAAAGGGTTCGGCAAAGTTAGGTTTCACACAAACTTGTACTGATACTATATAAGCACCAAGGTGTGGATTTAATAACCCAATAATGGCATTTCATAACTGTTTTAGATTTTTGCCGAATTGGTGGCTGAATTCAAACAATTCCATTTACACATTTTGTACAATCTGCTTAAGCTCCAGTGATGGTTATGTTTAGGTGTGGTCCTTCATGATTTTTTTCTTTTCTTCCAAAAAATCATACAGTTCACGTCGTACAAATTCATACAAAATCACCTCCTCTTAAAACAGTTACGTTTACCCATGATATTGGGTTAGATTCACCCAAAAACTCAGTGTTTTATACTGGACTAAAATTACCTCGGCTAGAGCAGAAGAAATGTGATAATTACTTGGCTAAATATGGACTGTAAATGTTTATCTTATGCCATCCCGAGTGACATGCTTCATATGTTTTACAAATAACCAATTTGCACACAAACTGCAAAAAATCTAATTGATGTTGGCTGATTAGATATGTTCAAAATATGTTAACAAGTGACTGCACATCAGAGAACATCTAGGTTTTCAGAGTTAAACTTGTCAAGGCCATTCTTGAATGAAAAGGCATGAATCATCGCAAAAATGAATGTGCAAAAGCTCATTGACAGCATGCTGCTATTCATAAGTGACAGGCTTGTTAGTTGAACCATCCAGGTGGTTTCATTAAATATTAACTGAACTTTATAGAAATAGACACAATTCAGATAACAGATTCTTCCCCTTTTTGTCGCCCGTTTTTGATGTATTGGTACATTTTGTTACAGAACCAGCTGAATGTTACAGTCTTTACAGTAGCTTTGTTTGCCCTGGCGCACTGCAGGGATTTCTGCAGGGAGAAATTTTGATCCTATTTCCCAGCAGGCCCACGGAGAGTTGTCTAAGAGAAGTGTCTGATATGGTAAATAGGCGCAGAATTACATAAATAATTTAAGGGGGGCGTTCATTAATAAAACCTACTTTACAAGTCTCTTTTAAGCAGAGAGATGCAAGCTTGTGAGAAAGTGCTGACAATTCTGACCAGAGACGGACAAGGTCAGGACAGGGTCACTTGTCTCTGTGGCACAGATGAGTATCTGTTCGCCCCCTAAACAGATTAATCATAACAGAGAGGGCTGCACCCCACCTCGCTCATGCATTTTACTTCCACGCGCAATCAAATAAGCCTCACTTGCGGCAGTGCTGTTCGGCATCTTTTTCTCACAAGGTCTTTGTAACCTCCATTCATTCATCTCCGATGAAAGCCTACATTACAAGGACTCAGTGTCAGTAATAGAGGCCATTCTTTGTCAAGCCAACAGCTATAATGGAGGATGGATATATCAGATAATAAATGTCAAAATAGGACATCAGGACCCAAATATCAGGATCAATGATCTCATATCGAGATCCGAAGTATTGCCATAAGATGACGTTAAAATCACAAGATGTAAATGTGCGTGTTAGTATGAAAGGAAGTGAGGCTCTTCATAAGTACATCAAAGCAAAGGAGACCTTTCAGCCTAATTAGTTTGTCCTTTATAAAAGGATTAAGGGCTCAGATTGTTATATATTCATCATCAGATAGCTTAGGAAAGCTAATGGATGAATCAATGCTTGCTGCAACTGGTGGATTCTGTACACAGTTACTTCTGGTAACATAAAGGTTATGCCATTCAATTTTTTTGATGATTAAACAAGTAATCTTGCTTATGAACTTACCATGAAAGCCTGTGGGACAAGAAAATGCAATGCAAGACTAATAGTAGAACCATAAAACCTATTAGTGTGATAAAACCTGGCTGTGCAAAGTCACAGCCAAATGTATAATTTTTTGTCTTAAATTATATTTATGGCTTGGTTCAAACCTTTAGATTTTGATTTAATATTAATCAAAAATATTTATTTTTCCAAAGACACAAACATTCACATAAATATTTTTCTTTTTTATTATAAACACCATATTAATCAATTTATTTTATTCAGATGTAAGCCCTATATATATATATATATATATATATATATATATATTTAAGATATAAGAGGCATATATACAAATGATAATGCACATAACAAGAAATGGGTGCTCAACATAATCAGTAACTATAACAAATCAGTGACTAAAGAAACTCAGGGAAACAGGAACTATAAACAGAAACAAATGTCAAAAGAAGAGTCCTCAAAATACAAACAAAACGTGACAGTACTTTCCCCTTCCAAAAGGTGGCTCCTGACTCCTAACTTTGACATAAACCAGGGTGGCGGAGGGGGACACCACGGCAGAACTGGCAGAGTGGGATGCCCTGATGGAGCTAAAGGGAAGTAGACTCACACCGGAGCCTTAGGTGAGGTGGACCAGTTGGAGAGACGGAAGACCGAGGCCCGGTCGGGCAAGCTGGAGACCAAGGTGGAGCCGGAGGGCTAGAGAACCAGGGTGACTCCGTTGGGCTGGAGGTGGAGCCAGGGGATCCGAGGACCAAAGCGGAGAGTTTTTAGGCAGAGCCGGTGGGAGTGTTGATAACAGTAAAACTGAGGAGATGGAGGAGCCCATTGGATTTAAAGGGGACTGGGCGTAGCCACAGGCCCAGAAGTATGCAGTTGAGCCAGGGGGACAATAAACCCAGACAGAGACGCTGGGACGAGGGACCCGGTGCAGGCGGAGTGATGACAGGCCACGGTGGAGCTGAGGGAGCAATGGAGCTTTTTCAGTGTAATCCATACAGCAGCATTGCAAATAAATAGCAGATAACACATTGCATCAGTTGTATCAGTCAGTGTAGTATATTCTTTGAAGGCTGAAAGCTGTTGTATTTGAGCCAGCTGTTGCATCTATGAGCATCTATGGGTAAATCATAAATCCTTGCATAATAAAAAACAAGGCTAGTTAATTAGTTAACATAAAAGAAAGCAACATTACAGACTGCAGAATACTCTGAGAAAACAGCTAGTCTGCCAGTCGATAGCAAGTGTTTTCCAATACAATAATGTGTCTATGACTGTAGCTTCAAGCAGAGCTGTTATGCGCCATAATTTCCTTTCATTGCTCAAGAACCTCAGAAAACAGAATGATTCATTTTTATACAAAAAAATATCCAAGCCAGAAACCTTGGATAGATGGCATTGTAGAGCGGGTTTGTATATCCTGACAGTGGGTAGACTGAGTTGGTAATATCTTTAATAATAAAAATAATAACGGATATTACTTTCCTTCCAGCAGGCATAATGACTCAATTACAGTCATCTCTGATTTTTTTTAGCATTTAACACACAGGGAAATTGATAGGTTGATTCATAATTGAAATATGATCACATGTGCATTTTTTAATTTAAAATTTTTACTTTTTAGTTTTTAAGGCTCTGACCTTCTGAGTGTCGAAGAAGTCAGAAGTCAGAAGTCGAGGGGTGTCCATGTTTTTTTTTCCATTGCTGGGCTAAAACTGTGGAATAGCCTTCAGTATCCCTCAGAGTCGTTTTAACAGATCCAACAGCTAAAACCACATCTTTTTGCATAGGCTCTGTTCCAAGAGTCTAAGAACCACTTATATCTGGTTCTTTCCACTGCTTTGCAGTCTGTGATGTTTATTTTAGTATATGGTTGAACAGCACACTGGTGAGCTACATGCCAAGATGGCGGTGCGCACAGACGCTGTGGCTTCGTGCTCCCCACATAGGTGCTGTTTTATGTCAAAAATGTTTTTAACATTGACTATCATTATATCACAAACCAGTGCGAACACTTACTACAGTCGCCAGAAGCTGCTACATATCGGCTCAAATTACACAGACTATTATAACTCAGAAACAATACCGCAGGAGATTCTCAGATCACAGGGACTATTCTTGATTCCTATTCACGAAGGGAGACGACGCAGGCGGCGCAGGGAGAGGAAGGTAAGCGAGCAGGCCTACTAGCGAGACTAAGAGCTGCCCCCCATTAAACCCCTCTCCCTAGTGTCTTTCCTACGAATACTAGATCACTTACCAACAAAATGGACGAGCTTCGACTGGGCATTGTCACACATAAAATTACAAAGGAATGCTGCCTTCTGATTTTCTCAGAGACGTGGCTGAACCTCAGCATACCGGACGCTGCAGTTGAGCTAGCAGGCCGTACGCTACATCGTGCAGACAGAACGTCCGAATCCGGTAAGAAAACAGGAGGATGACTTTGTGTTTATGTTAATGATTCCTGCTGAACTAATTCAACTACAATCAACAAGTTTTGCTCTCCGGATTTGGAATATTTAATGTTAAGATGCCGACCATTTTACTTGCCCAGGGAACATACAGTTGTGATTATTATGGCCGTATACATACCACCTCAGGCTAATGTTAAGTTAGCATTGGAGCAGTGTTGACGTTATCAGTAAACAACAGAACAAACACCCTCATGGAGTTTTTATCATCGCTGGGGATTTTAATCAAGCGCATCTTCAGACTGTACTTCCCAGATTTTACCAACATGTAAAGTGTAAAACTAGAGGGGAAAACACCCTAGATCATGTTTATTCAAACATAAAAGATGCTTATAAGGTTATACCACGACCCCACCTCGGACAGTCAGACCATATCTCCTTGTACTGTACCTCGTTCCTGCATACAAAGCCCTTGTTAACAGTGCTAAACCAACTAGCAGGATTGTTAAAGTTTGGCCTAGAGTTGCCATTAACCAACTCCAGGACTGCTTTGAACACACAGATTGGAACATATTTCCCCATCAGTCAGACTTAGAGACATTTACTTCATCTGTGTAGTCATATATTAGTTATTGTGTGGATAACGTCACTGTTAATAAAAAGATCAGAGCGTATCCAAACGAGAAACCGTGGATGGACAATGAAGTCAAACAGCTGCTCAGGGCAAGGGACATAGCCTTTAAATCAGGAGATATATCTGGTCTGCAAAATTAAAGTACAAACAGCGGATTGAAGAGAAATGTGGCAAGGCATCCGATCAATCACAGACTATAAAAAGAAAAATGACACACAGCATATACCATTCAACAATAATGCTAACCTTGCAGAGGAACTTAAAAGCTTCTTTGCTCGGTTTTATAAAGATAATAACCAATTTCCAGTTCACTTGACAGGGGACTCACAGCCCCTTGTCCTACATACACATGAGGTATGGCGGGCACTTAACAACATCACCATAAGAAAAGCAACTGTTCCTCATGGTGTGCAAGGACGTGTGCGCTGACCAACTGGCGGAGGTTTTACAAACATTTTCAACCTCTCCTTCTCCTTGTGTATACATGTAGTCCCCACATGCCTGAAATCCACAACCATCGCGCCAGTTCCAAAAAAAACCCATGATAACATGTCTCAATGACTATCGACCGATTGCTCTCACTTCTGTAATTGCAAAATGTTTTGAACTACTAGTAATCACTCACATCAAAGACTCTGTTCCAGCTGATCTAGACCAATTTCAGTTTGCCTACCGAGCAAATAGATAGACTGAGGATGCCATCTGTGTAGTTATGCATGCTGCCCTCTCACATCTGGAAAAGCCCAACACACACATCAGGATGCTCTTCGTTGACTACAGCTCGGCATTTAACACCATTGTACCAAGCCAGCTGATCAACAGACTTCATGCATTATGACTAACTCCCTCCATATGCAACTGGATACTGAACTTTCTCACCAACCGCCCCCAGTCAGTGCGGTTGGATAAGCAGACATCCTCTACCCTAACCTTAAGTACTGGTGTGCCACAAGGATCTGTTCTAAGCCCCCTCCTTTATGCACTTTTCACCCGTGACTAGGCACGTTTCCATTACAGATTTGCGCAAAACTTTTGCGATATTTTTATTTTTTATTCTAAATATCGATAAAAAACTATTGTGAAATGACGGCGTTTCCATTAACTGATGTTATGCGACTAAAACGTAATTTTTTCCTCTCGCGATAAGTCATTCCAAAAATCATATGAGGTGTTTCTGAGTGTTTCTCACTCATTTCTGCTCCGAGGTCTTGACTTTGGCATTTATTTGAGGTTTAGAATCCAGTATTTCTGTAATTCTTTTGTCTTTTATGAATTTAATGAAGAACTGTCTCGTATTCTGTCCAAACACACCGCGCCTTCTAAGTCAAGTGACTGTAAATGCACAAAAACAGTTTCCATTGCAGTTTTGTGAAATATTCCTTTTTCGAATTGCCTGAAAAACCACCTCATGCGAGCGTAAAAACTTTTTTGCGAAATTGATGTGTTTCCATTGGGCAAATTTCCAATTCGCAATTTAAATTTGTGCAATTTGAAGGGTAATGGAAACGTGGCTACTGTCAATCTACCCATGAGTCGAACATTCTGGTCAAATTTACAGATGATACGACTGTCATTGGGCTCGTATCAAACAACAATGAAGCTGCATATAGGGAGGAGGTTCAAAACCTGACAGCGTGGTGTGATATCAACAACCTGGTCTTGAACATCAAAAAGACCAAATAAATGATTGTGGATTTTAGGGCCACTAAAAAGATCACCGACAACCCAGTAGCTATCAAAGATGAGGTCGTGGAGTGAGTCCCCAGCCACAAGTTTCTAACAGTTACCATCACAGAGGATCTCACATGGGGTGACAACACTGCAGGTATAGTAGGCAAAGCACAACAACACCTCTACTTTCTGAGAAGGCTAAGGAGAGCTAACCTTCCCCAGAAGCTGTTGGTCAACTTCTATAGAAGTACTATAGAGAGCATCTTGACTAATTGTATGAGAGCCTGGTAAAGCAGCTGTACCAAAGCTGCCAAGAAAGCCATGCAGTAGGTTGTAAAAACAGCACAGGACATTGTTGGCATTGATCTGCCATCACTTGAACACTTTCATAACACTTGCTGTTTGAGAAGTGCCAATAACATTATCAAGGACATCGCTCACCCTTGTCATAACTTGTTTCAGCTCCTCGCATCCGGCAGGCGCTTTCGGTCAATCCGTTTACGCACAAACAGACAAAAAAAAAAACTTTTTTCTTTTTTTTCCCCCGACAGCAATGACCATGTTAAACTCTGATATTGCCCTGTTGAACCATGTATAATAAGGTTCTTGGCAATGTGCGACTCACTGTTCAAGTGCAATAATAATTCATGATGCTATACACTTGTGCAATAATAATAGTGTTGGTACCCTTGCATTAACAATGGATATGGCATTTTGACAATATTCTGAAATATTTTGTATTATGATTCAGTTTCTATTGCAGTTATTTATTATATTGTTATGCTAATTATTTATATTTATTAACTATTTCATCTTGAGTTGTATTAATTTGTATCTTAGTACATGTATTGTTAACTACTTGTGCTGTTTTATTTTAAATGGATATGCACCTTTGGGGTTTTCACAAGAGTAATTTCATTGTTCTACACAATGACAATAAATTACTTGAATACTGTTGTTTTTACTGTGCTTTATAAAAATAATTTGATTTCATAATTAAAAGGTCCTGTTCTTAAAGCCTTTCATTTTATTTTGTACTTGATCTATGGGAATTTTGTTGTTGTATATATCCATATATTAACCCTTGTATTACATAAAATCATGTATATTAACCCTATTATTTTTGGTAGTACGTAAGACTCTTTGGACTATTAGAAAGTAATGAGCAAAAGTGTATTCAATCATGTTTCACTGAAGAATTTTGTCACTTTTGAATTTTTTTTTTCTATGAAACATCATGAACATTTCCACCTGTTACATGTTTCTTACGTTTGCCCCTGTTGTTCATTGGTCTTCCCGGTTCATTGATTGTTCCCAGGTGTGTCTTGTTATATTGTTAACCCTTGTGTATTTATTTAAACCCCAGTATTGTCTCTGTCTGTGTGTATTTTCTTTTCTTTTTTCAGGTCTTGTTCTTGTACAGAATGGCTGTTTGTTTGGTGTTATCAATTCTTCTCCTGGTCTTTTTGTAATTATTTTAAATCTTATTTTAATTACATCTTACTCTGTATTTGGATCCAGCTCTCCCTCATTTCTGAATTTCATCAACGTTTTTTAAATGATGTGTTGTACTGAGTAGGATTCAGTGGTAACAATTTTGGGAATAAAATGACCAACTTAATTTTCTTGCTAAGGCTAATTTCAACAATACCGGACAAGGAGTGCAGGGGCCTGTACCATGAAGGTAGCTGAACAAACTCGGGGTTACAGGATAAGTTTTGAGTTGACAAAACCAAACCGATGCAATCAGGCTTTATTGGTACCATGATGCAGCTCATCAACTTTCTCTGTCAACTCAGGCTTTGATCCTCAAGCTATGATTACTCCACGCGCGCGTGCACATTAAAGAGTGACGTCGACACTGAACAACCAATCGCGGGTCGCGATTTTTCCGCGGAGGAGCAAGAGATTATCATTCATAATTACGATGAATTTAAATATGTATTTCAAGCTCGAAACAATACGGTTTCTGCGGCCAAAGCAAGAGAAGACTGTTGGAGAAAGATTGCTTATTGTTAATGTGTAAGTTAAACAAATACGTTCTATATTTATGTAAAATTATGTATGTATGTGGAGCCTATAGCCTACGTGTAATATAGCCTATAGCCTATTTTTATAATATATAAAAATGTGCATGTACCGGTACTAAGAAAAATTAATATTCATTGATTTTTAGATGCAACCCCAACTCCAAATGTTCTTGGCAGCAGATAAAGACAAAATATAAAAATATAATTCAAAGTGGTGAGTATTTACCACAACCTTTTATTACTTTTGTGAACATTTTATCACAAACACTTGTTTGTAGAAAACAGAAATAAATAATTAAATTCAGAAAACCAGAATACACTGGTGGAGGAGTTGGCTCTGAGTAGGCAATAAGGGACGGCTGATTATGGATGGGATTACAGGTGCTGTACAATCTGACCCTGGTGCTGGCTCCTCTAAGCAAGTAACACTGGGTATGTGTGCAATACATTACTACTTTTTTAAGTTGTAAATATGGCTGACTGTATGTTCTGCAGTAGAGGGAAATACAGTGTACCTGTTGAAGCCAGCACACACACACAGTCTCCCACACAGAGGTCAGTATACAGCAGACAGAACACCAAACATAACCTGCTTTACAACAGTTATGCTTTACATTGGCCTATTTTTATTTATTAGGGTGGAGGAAATGAAGACACTCTGTCTGTGTGTTCTCAGCTGTTGCTGATGTGAATGCACTGGGCTTTTTATTGTGGCAAACATTTGAATGTGTGGCATAAAAAAGGGACTGGCCCTTACACATCTCTTTTATTGTAGGATTTTTCACAACCTGCCCCAGAAACTGAGGCCTCTACCTCAATTGGCTTCAGACAAAATCAAACAGCTGGATAAAACTGATCTCAGTATGTATATAGTTGTGTATATAGTTGTGTATATATATATATATATATATATATATATATATATATATATATATATATATATATATATATATATATATATATATATATATATTAGAACTTATTTAACCAAGTAACACTTTAGTATGAATATTTATTAATGCAACTTTCTCTTGCTCTCTTTCTCCCTCCCATCCCACAAAACCAATAAAACAGTTTGAGACATATCTGCAGTTTCAATGTGCTCTTATTAAGTGTAATATTGTATGGTGATTGCATCTACATCTGCACCAGCTGGGTGGTCAAGTGTGATCGGGTCAGTTTCATCGGGGAGAAGCTGGTTTTGAGGTGTTTCTCGCTCCGTTCTACTGGTGGCTATATTGTGCAGAATGGCACATGCAGCCACTATCTGTGATGCCCGCTCTGGTGACTCTTAAGCGCCGAACAGTGTGCCTTTAGGAGGCCAAAGGTCATCTCTATCTTTACTCTGGTTTTACTGAGGGCCACACTGAAGCGGTGCTGTGGCCCTGTCTGAGGGTCATGATAGGGGGTTATTGGGTAGGTTTTTCTAGCTCCGTTCAAATTAACAGTGTTTTGTATTGTACCAAATTTAATTTGCTTTCCTCAAAGTGCTGACACAACACAGAATCATGGAACATTCGTGAGACAAGCACTGGAGCCAGGCCATTTGGCATCCAAACTTGATCATATGTTCATGACCACAAGTCGTCTGCAGATGAAATGTTTAGTAGATCATTGTTATATCTGTTAATGTTACTATTAATTTAAAGATTCATCTCACAGAAAATAATCATCTCACATATTCACATGATCTCTACCTGAACATTATGGCTGTGATAGGACTTCCTATTAACATAATCTGCCTCATGTTCCCCTAGAGCAGTGGAGATTGGAGCAATAGACTGCATACATGTTGCAATGACTTGGGAATCCTATAAGATTAACAGAAGAATAATAAAAAAAAGATTCAAAATAATTCTTAACATGTATTATATTGTATAGTACACTTGTGAAATTTGCTTAAAAAAAAGTGTTCATGTGATGTCACCCTATCAATATATCTTACTGGCAATTTTATAAAAGCCCTCTTTTATGGACATGGTCGATAAATGTCCGGGGAACACTAATGAAACTTTTCATGTACTCCTGCAGAGCGAGGACCACCTTGCGAATGGTTTGACAAACCGTGTTTTCCCCTATAGCTTCTGTGCGTCACCCACCGTGCAAGAATGTAGCACTACCACTTGCAAAAAAAAAAAAAAAAACGCAACGCAATACCATTTGCGGTACAGTAAGTGCATGAATTCGACGTGTTAAATTCTTTATGTGCGGCTCAAGAAGTTCACAAAGATAAGAAATTCCTTCCGCGGAAAACCTGTATCTTTCATACAAGTAGCCTAACTATCAGTTAAGGCAAGGGGATTTTGTCTAGCTAAAAACTCTTTCTCTACGAAGTGCTCGTCAAACAATTTGCGCTGAGATGTCCACCGGATTTGGAAGAAAAGGTGAAGTCATTGCAACAGACACTTGGAATAAATTACGTCACCTATATGTTTCTTTGCTCTCAGCTGATTGGTCAAACTTCGGTCTGAGATCTTGAATCCAGAACATAACCTGCACCGGAGCAGGTTAGCCGTGCAGCGTAAGATACCATGGCAACGAACACCGATTAAAGCCGAGCTACTTTCATAGTACCTAAAACCCAGGGTTGGCGGAAACTAAGCTGAAACATAGCTGGCTAGCCACCTAATCCAGCTTCATGGTACATGCCCCAGGTGAAGGAACAACTTAAGAAAGAACAACAAGGATAATTAATCACATACAGCTGACACATATGAACTAATGATAACGGTAACCAAGGAGACAAACGAGTGGCGGGAATCTGAACAATGAAGACACGTGACGAATGAAAACAAACTGGAAGTCCATGAAAACAAACTGGAAGTCCATGAAAACAAAATGAAACTTATCAGTACAGAATGGTGACAAATATATTAGTAAATGTAGAAATTAACTAAGATTAATAAATATTCATGTTAACAAATTTAAATTTGCACCTCAGTGAAGTGTAATATAGCGTCAAGTAAAAAAGATGCACAGGTGTATCCTATGTGGAATTATCACACACCAATAAATTCTTCTGCCCCTTCACGTCGGTCACAATAATTTGAATTAATGCTCTACCTTTGATGTTTATATAAACCACACATATTTCAACAGGGTATCTTGCTTTATTATTATTTATTATGAATTTATTAAATAACAAATCTTCAACAGCATAAGGGCAGATCCTTTGAGCGCTGCTGATGAAGTGACGCTCGAGTGATCAAATATTCCAATGTATAAAAAAACTCAGAACTCTGAGAAAACCCACGAATATAACGCAAACCCAGACGGAGTAAGGAAAATTGAGCGGAAGTAGGTAGGAGGGCGGAGCCAGGCTATTTAAATACCCCCTAGGCACTTTAATTAATTCATTTTTATTTAAAATAAACGATGGGAAAAGAGAGAATAATGAGTTTGGAAAAAGGCAGATTCAAACTCAGGTCGGTCGCATTAAACTAACAACTAACGCCACCCTCCTTACTCTCTTCTACACCGGACAGTTGACCACATCCCACATCCTACAGTGGGATACCAAACAAGTGTTTAAAAAATACCATTAGGTTAATTACTCAACCGTGTTCTCGAAAAGGAAAAAATATACTTCAATGCATTTCTCTCCACAGTCAGCACAGAAATAGGATTTTGCTGAGAATTTGGTAGTATCCGGTTTCAACAATTTATCTATCAGGCAGGCAGTGCTCCCTGTCAAGTGACGACATGTTATTAGTGCTTCCGTGATCGGTCTCCCGAGGCATCTCTCTCCTGTTATCAGAGAACCAGGGTTACGTAAATAGCCTTACATTCTGGAAAAACAATATCCAAGTGAAAAGCCTGAAATGAGCCTGCTGGTGCAGCTACCATACTCTCAATTTTGGTGTGAAAGGACCTTTACATTTGCCAGAAATTGAACTTTATTTGCAATTAAAAAACAACCAACCAACCAAGCCCAGGCCAGGCGAGAAAAAGTAACGTAACACATTCCCATAAAAAGTAACTATAATACAATAAGTTACTTTTTTCTAATGAGTAATGCAATATTGTAATGCTTTACTTTTAAAAGTAACTTTCCCCAACACTGATCCTAAGCTAGACTGTCACCCCTTATGCTTTTTAGAGATCCACTAATGTACTGATTCCCAAGACAACCAAGACAATCAAGACTACATCTGCTTCATTTCTCATCCCTCTCTGGAAAACAATGCGAGAATGTTTTTTTTTTTTTTTTTTTTTGTGTGTGTGTGTGTGTGTGTGTATTTATAATTCAGAGTTTACAGTAATTCCCATCAGACTGTAACTAAGCTTAAGTAATTAGGACTGAAACCCCCCATCTGGGTCCAGGACTAAAAAATAAGAAGTTTCAATTAAAATGCTTAAACTTAAATTACACTAGAAAAAAAAAAAAAAAAAAAAAAACAGCTTGCAATTACAATTTTGAGTTATGACAACTTCTAATGAAATTATGTTCAGCAACAACAAAAAGTACCTTGAGTTAGAGAAATGTTTATTCTACTGTATACATGTACTTACTGGTCATATACTTTTTCTCTAAATTTTTAACATCATTTCATATTCATGGGAACTGGTAGACAAACAATTTCAACGCCATTGTATAAGTGTGTATATGAGGAATAAAACACTCTAATGAACCATGGAATTAAGGAAAGACTACTTGACTCGATAAACTAGTTCATATTGTGATAGCTTATTGGAAATGCTACTCTTTACTAGTATATTAATAGCAAATGTTGATTTATTGTCCCTTCATAACTATTGCTCGTGTGGGCCTACAGGGCTGTGGAAATTTCACTTACACAGCTCAGAAAATGTAATTTTACACAACTGTGGACCTCATAAAGATTCTGCTCCAGTGTGCAAAGAAAGGCAGAGAGACGGAGAAAAAATGGTGTTGGCCCTGGTTTAGCCCTCACTATTGCACTCTTTTCCTCTCCAGTTTTTATCTCCAGCCTGTCCCTCACTCGTACATCTCTGTAATTTATTCAAAGTCCTGAAACCATCCCACAGTGCAGGGTGATTTACATCTAACACCTGTTAGACTCTGTGTGATGGACCTTCTAATAGAGTCCTACTAAACCAGCAGAACCCAGTCGGACACCTGAGCCGAAGTTTACCTGGAATCTGCTTGGGAGCCCAAACAAGGGTATTCTGTGGGGTCTACCCCCTGCATGATGAGGAGGCGTAATGAAGGCCCAGTTTACAGGCACCATCGAGCACAACTAATCGTGTTTTGCTTGGCAACGGTAGGTTACCCTGGCCTCAGACAACTGCAAAGGCCGCGCTGTGTAGTCAGGCTGAGAATTCTTCCTCCACATCCTTCATTGGGACTGACAGTGACTGCCAATTCACTAACATTTCATGCCAGATTTTCAATCCAGCGATAGGGCCGTTTAAATGCAGTGTGACAAAGCAGGGAAATCAGTGTAACTTTCACAGCCAAATATTAACAAAATACCTGGAGTTTAAAATACACTGTTTTTGACGGATTGTACTGAAGAATACATTGCGATTACTATTAAGAAAATGAACCATGATTTTACTCCAAAAAACATGATTATTGTAGTTAAACCACGGTTTCCCGAGCGGCTATATATGAAGAGTTCAGATGCAAAAGCCTCTAAGAGCCATCTGAAATTTTCTTCTAGAATTATCATTTTTATAAAGCTTGTTTAAGTTAAGTAATTTCACTTAAATGACAATTAATAGGTAATTTGCATTGCCATTTAAGTGAAATTATTGAACTTAAATATACAAGCTTGATAAAAATGATCATTCTAGAAGAAAATTTCAGATGGCTCTTAGAGGCTTTTGCATCTGAACTCTTCATATACTGTATATATAATATATGAACTAAATTAATAACTTTTTTTTTTACAACAAAAATTAACCATCACTGAATTTACTTAAGATGGACTATGAGACTATTTTCTTCTAGACACAAACTTTGTTGCATTATTTTCCTGTTATCACTTGTTGTAAAAAGCACTATATAAATAATTATGACTCGACTTGACTTGCAATAGTTTTACCATGGTATTTGTAGTAGAACTGTGGTTATATTTTTTTAATTTTCGTAAAGGTATATACAGTATATATGATGATATATTTCACCACCCTCCATCCATTATATTGGCTGAATGAAATCCAATATTTTTTTTTAATAGTGCCTGTTTTGCTCCAGCATGTCATACTTTGTCATAAAATATGATGTGCATTCCGTATCATTTACTTTTGACAACCATTTATAAGCTGTGTTATAATTATAATTACCAGACAAACTGCTGCAAAGACATGATTCCTAGCTTGCTCTAAAACTATTTGTTTGATTCTCATTCTTTTATGCCTATTTTTTCTAGATGCAGGGCTGTGTTATTTTTAATGCATCATCTATAATGATTTTATTATTTAGCAACATTTATTTGTGATTCCAATCCGAGGATCATTAAGCAGAAGTCATAAAACATAAATAATAAATAAATAACAAACAAATAATTCTTCATAAAATGAACTGAATGCTCAGGAAAATAGGAAAGTATCATTAATCTTTCTTATCACGGATAATTACAAATAGGTGTTTAATAGAACTCCAGTGAGCTACAAACTCAATAACTTTAATCAACAACCACCGTTGGAATTGTGATGCTTGGATCAATAATTACATACAAATGATCTGCATTGTGCCGCAGGTCATGCCAGAGCTGAAGGTGAAACGTGTTACATTGAAATATAGTTAATCTGACTTAGTGAGGGCTGAAGGTTGCTCATTTATAATTTACATTATCCACAAGATGAATGGAAGCCCAAAACTAATCTTGAACAAAATGGGAGAAGTCGAGCTGATCTAGTCGAGCATTCCTATCAACACCTCGCTTCTTTCCTGTGAAAGTCTGATAACATAGTCCTATCCTTTAATGAAGACGTGGCTTCTGTCAATGTGCTATAAAACAAGAAAATGTCTAACTTTGAGAACTATGTGAGAAACAGAGGCTTTTTTAGACTTTTTTTGAATGAGGTTCTTGATTTCTGCATTCATCAATGCACCGAATAAAGTGTGGCTTTACACAGTATGTTAGCTTGCATTGATTACTACTATATTGCTAATATTTACAGGTGAGGAATATGGCAAAAACGGCTTGGTGACATCTCCACTATAGCAGGCCAAATCCTGCCGTCAGTCATTTTCATCCAGCTCTCCAACTGATTTTTATGACTATGATCTCTATATTTGCAGAACACAGTCCGTCTGAATCAGTTTCCCAAGCATGAATCGTGTCTTATCCAATCAAATGTATTTATGCAAATCGCTTATCTGCAGACAGATGTTCAAATAGTCACTGCTAAATCATGCTTGCAGAGCAAGAAAAGGCTATTTTTTTCCCACTGAAAATAAAAAGACAGAGATGTGTGTTGAGTGATGCAGGTTGTCAGGTGACTTTTGTCTTTTCCCAGAACCTCTCTTATGTAATCACCTCATGCAACTCTGTGATGATGATTTAGACTGATGAGTGATGCAATGTTTGAGAAACCGCAAAACCCTTTAAAAAGACAGCGAACCTCTCCGTCATTAAAGTCTCTTGTGCTCGATGATCTTCCTTTGCTTCTTAGACATTCCATTTGATGACATTTTCTGAAATCTCTTTGATTTCAACCCAAGGACTATATGGACTGACAGGAACAGCCAATAATGAGTTCAAAGAAATGAAGAGCTTATTGAAGATTTTTTATTAGCTTTTTCCCCCTGCTCTGTCATGCCATGAAAACCAGTGCAGCCTGTAGCAAAAACCACTCATTTCAGGTGTTTGGTAAATATCATTATGGAATGAATAAGCTGCTTAAAATCTTCAATTAGAAATGACAGTAATGCACAGTGTGATAAAAATGTTTTCCATCAATGGCAGTGACATAAAAAAAAAAGAACAATAAAATATACATGTGAAAGTGATTAAGAGAAAACCAACTAAATGGGTTGTACGTCTAGCATATTTCAAGGTAATTAAGAATCTCAAGTTCACCAAGTGTTACTGTTATTAATTCATTATGCAGTGAAACGTCTCAAAGGAATGTTTTATCTAGATTTATACAAGGCAGATAATTTTCATTACTCTACCCATAATCCTAACTGAATAATACATTTATGGGGCCGGAAACACATTAATATGCATCTAAGAAATCCCAGGAGACACAGTTCTAATTTCTCGACTCCCAATTGAGTAAGGTTGATACATTATCCCCGTTTGTAAATTTGGCATAGGAAGTCCCAAAAATGATTTAATGAGTCATTATTTTAAATGGCATATGTATTTTAAATGAACAGGAGGTTACGTCTGTACTATATAGTGTGGAATCGGATAGAGAGATCTCTAGATGGAGTGTAATCATTTGTTGACTATTCAATTGTTTATTAAGTCACTGTTACGATGTGAATAATCATGCCTGAAACAATTATATTAATAAGTTTTTAAGGCTGTCAAAAGAACATGAATTTAGTAAAGCTAATGCATATCTAACCTGTGTTCAAATTCTGCACAGTATGTGTATATAATGTGATTAATAAATAAATAATTATGTAGAGGTTTAGATAGATAGATAGATAGATAGATAGATAGATAGATAGATAGATAGATAGATAGATAGATAGATAGATAGATAGATAGATAGACAGACAGACATATTGATAGATTGACAGACGGACGGATGAATGGATGGATGGATGGATGGGTGGATGGATGGATGGATAAATAAATAAATAAATAAATAAATAAATAAATAAATAAATAAATCTATCTAGAAGTTTTTTTTCCCCCGATTGTTTGATTTTTGGTTTGCTTGTTTGCTTGTTTTTAAGGAAAAAAAGTAACTAAAAAGTAAGACCCAACAGATACAATTCTGATTTAGGTTGAAATAATAATTCATTCATGTAATAGTTAACAATATCATGTTCAGCATCATAAGAACGGACGCCCAACGTTTCAACTCAGCTTCTTTTGTCACAGCTATTATAATTCTAGGTCTAATTCTCAGTGGATTACCTCTGTATCTGAGCAGGTGCACACACACCCTGAGACTTTGGACCAAGGCTGCAGACATGCTTGTTATTTCTATCACACACTCTATGGAAAGCAAAGAAAAAGGACAGACAAAAAAAAAATGCCTCTCATAGCAGTGTTCATCCATTTTAATGCAGTATAAAGCAGAATGAAAGCCCATAAAATGTCACCAATTATAAAATACCCTGCAATGTTTTTCTTCTCTGATTACTAAATAATTATCTTATGTGTAATTCCCTTCCTTAATCATTATAATAATGCCATGGAGTTATGCATATTACATTTAATACGCATGCTAATTGGTTTGAACGTTAAATAAGGCAAGGAAGAATATTTCTCAGTGTCTAGATATGAAGTCATATGAAAGAGACAAGACCTCGGCCACGCCAAGATCTTCTGAATTTGATTTCACACTGATTATTTGGCAGGTTTGCTTGATAGAAAGCATTACCAATTATGTTACACAGATAGTAATACTGCAGAATTAATGTGTTAAATGTTGATTGATGTATGATGTCTGGGGTTTGACGAATGAATAACCTCAGTATATATAATGCTTAAATAAAAGAGTAATACATTGAGCACCAAAGAGAGCGAGAGAGACCGGAAGAAAAATATGACCGTTTTTTTCCTGTAAGATACAATCTTTCACATTTTGTTCTTATCTCACAAATATTACAGAAACAACGGCAATCAGCACAACTTCAAAAGTCCCCGCCATAAATTACTATGTATTTTGTGTATTTGTGTGTGTGTGAGTCCAATGTCCACAGTGTCTGAAACAAATAAATAAATAAAATCTATAACTTATTATAATGCTGTTGTAGCCTGGAAATACAGACCTAAATCTGAAAGATTAATGATCTGGCATCGACTAATGAAAATCGGCCAGCTCGAGGGGCGGCACCAAGCATGCATTTGAAAATCTCACTGTACGCAATTGGATAACACTACGACCAATCACAACAAGCCTCATACGCTTAACCAGCGGAGCTAACTGGTAGATTAGACTCTTACCGTATCCGGTCGGCAAAACAGCAAAAACGCCCTTCTTGCAAAGGAACGATTCGAGCGGTGTCTTCTGTTCCTCTTTTAGATAAAAAGCCAAGTCTAACTCGTTCATTGTAGCGGCCAAAGCCGTTTCAAACAACTGGTGTTCATCCATAGCCATCTTGCAATGTTTACTAATGACTTTGACGTCACAGCGCTGTCGTCATCTTTAGCTCGCCTCTGGCCCGCCTATATCAGATAACCCGATGTGATTGGTGAAGCTCGGATACAAGGGCATAGTTAATGAGCATCATTACTCGAAGCCAGAGTAAACTAGCTGAGCAAATTCAACTTGTGCTCTCGCGAGAACTCTGTATTTCCAGGGTAATGCTGTTAGAGATAAAGAAAGCAATGGAGCCACACAGAGGTGGAGATGAGCATTTTAATGAAGGCACTCTGTTTGATTTGAAAGGATATTTATTTTTTTCACTGAAATCTGCCCTATGCTCATGAGAGAAGTCTTATTTGTGAATGAGTTACTCTTATGAATCAGATATTTTCAATATAGGTTAATCCAGTTTTTGGGTTCTCAAGAGAGTCTCAGCTCACTTTGACACGTCCAGTTTAAACATCTCATGTCTTTGTGCAGACTTCAGAAGGATCCCAGCGTTGGAAACAAGTGGATGGTTTATTTTAATGACTTCCCGGATCGCGTCAGAGGATTATATGTTTGTTCGGAGCATTTTGTTTTGGTGTTCACAGTGTAATGGAGAGTTTGCAAATAAACTACTGATGACAGCAGCTGCATCACAATGAGGTATTAATGCTTTGTCTGTAAATTATGGTTTTATATGGATAATGTTTCAAAACACTTACTCGCGTGTAATAGTGAGGTGCCGCTGATACTCTTTCCTGTGCAATGACATTAGCCAATCATAAGTGTCTGTTTACTGAAAGGCTTTAAAGGAGCCGTACAAACTGATCATTTCAGACAGAGGCTCAGAATGAAGGTTGAGAATAATCGTTTTCCGCATATACGTTTTTTTTTTTTTTTGTGTGCAAAAAACTTTTACCATTATAAGTGGACCTCACGTCAAGTCAAGTCACATTTATTTATATAGCGCTTTTTACTATACAGATTGTTTCAAAGCAGCTTTACAGTGATAACATGAAAATAATGCAACAAAGTTTGTTTCCAGGAGAAAATAGCGTCACAGTCCAGTTTAAGTTCAGTGATGTTTCATGCTTGTTGAAAAAAGTTATTCATTTAGTTAATTCATATATACAGTATAGCCGCTGTGATGTCATCGTCCAGGGGTGTGTTTCCCGTACAACGCTGTAACTCGCTTCTTCACTACTATAGTATGATGCAGCGTTGAAGAAATAAACTGGCTAGTCACGACTGTTTCCCGAAACCATATTGTTGCAAATTGGTCGTTTAACCACGTTGGTTAATAATGTCTTGCACGTGGTGGAGTATTTTACTTATTTTAATGAATCTGTTTGAGATCGACTTAACGCTAGATGTTTTACTGTATATTATGGACATGGCGTCTGAGGACTATTTCTAATTTTTCTCAGTTATTTTGCTTTATTTCCAAATTCAATCTCGTTCTTGCGCACTAGAGCAAGTTCGCACATGCGCACTATTCAAAAATGACGCTTTAAATCTCTTGACAAACTAATGATTGTAAATTACATATGTATCCTTAATAAAAGATATAGATTGTACTGAATGTAAGCTTGCTTATTTGACTTAAGATAAGGATTTATTGACTCCACATGTCATTAAAACAAGAATCTATGCTTCTAACCACAGGTCGAGATCTGTCCACACAACTTTGCGATGCTGTTTGTGAATGTTCGTTGGAACGATCGTTTCAAGAAACACAGACTCGTTGAACTATGCTAATAACGACGGAACTTGATGCTTTTGGGAAACGCACCCCAGCTCAGTTCAGTTCTCATATAATGATGTCAATGCATGCAGATCAATATTATTGTTGAATATTAAATTACATGTTAAATTTAAGCAAGCCAAAAGCCAATGGCAACAGGTGAAAAAAGGCGACAGGAACATATTAAAATAAAACATTCAAGGAAAATATAAAAAAAAAAAAAAAAATGTCATGTCATGACCCAAAGAGGAACGAGTCTTTCAGTCTTCAGTGACACAACAGCTATTGTCCATCTGTCACTCGGGCAAAATGACCACCAGGATATTCATACCATGCTTTGTGGTGCAGATCTGGTTTTCTATGTTCGAGGAGAGAGGGATTGCATTGCAAATAGACCAGGCTGTGCAAATGGATTCACATCTTGTTTTCAACAATTAAACTGGCCATCTGCATGACATTTCTGGCTTTGCAGAGATTTTTTGAAAATTAAAGGAACATTTTGCAGTCAATTCTGTACTATGTACATAATACAAATAAATGAGCCTGTATGGATACAATTCCTGCTAAAGCTTTTGCCACTTTCCTGTTAAAGCATTATCTCATTTATGATGTACATTAAAAATACTAACAAATAACTAATTTTATGTATTTTACAAATTGCAAATAACCTATCTAGCCAGTCTTTATATCTGTCTTTTTTTCTGTATTTCTGTCTATGGAAATCCCTGTTTTCAAAGAAGATAAAAAAAAAAAAAGGCATTACTATTACTTGGCCTTATGCAGTCATGTGGCTTATAGTACAGTAGATGACATTAGTAAATGGTAATAACCTTACCAAGAGAGGACAAAACAGTTTATTAGAGCTTCCACAAACAAGTAATCCTCTTGAAAACATGGAAGAAAAAAAATTCTATGGGAGTTTTCTATACGAGTAGAAAGCAAACATTGCCTTTTCTTCAGGTCTCAACCCTCATTTAGATTTCTCTCTCTTCCTTGCTATTTGTCTCATTACTCTCCTTGTTCTGCTTTGTTTGAGCTTGGACAACAATCTTGCACACACGTGTCCTGAAAGTATATCAGAACAAACAATTAAATTCCACTAGGCTAGGACAACTCTCAGCATGAGATTAATTCCAACACCCAATGGTCTCTTGGGTCATTTGGACAGCCATGTATGTGTCACTTGAGGTACGAATAGACCCCCATTCGAGTCATTACCCCCCTAGTTATCATCATTATATTGGCTTCACATAGCAACACCCTAGCAACCACACTGAGTACCCTAGCAAAAACATAGCAACACCCTAGTAACAACCCAGAATACCCTAGCAAGTCAAATACCTTTGTTTATATAGTGCTTTATACAATACAGATTAAAATGTCACCAATTCGTTTGTTTTGATTATTTTTTTTAATCTTATTATTACTATTAATATTATTATTATTATTATTTTTAAAATAATAATACAGTACTCTCCTCTATAGAAATAAACAGCAATGCGTCATACAAATTAAGAGGAAACAGTGTTCCTTTAATTGTGTGGATTATTTAATTAAAATGTATTTATTCAGAATTCTGGGAAGCACTTTCCATCTTTTAAATACCACAGCCCTGTTGCAACAAACCCCTTAAGTTAAGAAAACCCTTAGTTGTTATTGTAAGGAAATTATCACTAAGGAAGTCACTGTTCTTAATTTAAGGGATTTGTTGCAACCAGCTGCAGGCCCTTTAGAAATGTTGATATAATACAAAACCATACAGTTTAGAGCCACAAACAGGAAGTTTTAAAAGAGGTCAAACTATGCTATTTTTAAAAGTCCATTATTTTAATTATTGGGGTTATGATATAATATTTTAACATGATTTAATGTTCAAAAACCACATTATCTTTTCACATACTGTACATTATTGCAGCTCTTCTATTCCCAGTCTGTCTGAAACACACAGATTTCTACAAAGCCCCTCCTTCTAAAAAAGCTCAGAGTGCTCTGATTGGCCAGCTGACCCCCTGCATTGTGATTGGCCCAACACCTCAAGCGTCATCATGAACTTCAGCTTCCAAGGCTTTAAGCAAGTTAATAATGTTGTCTGTTTATATAATAATGATGTTAATAATGTTTAGATAAAAATAATGTTGTCTGTTAATAAAAGCGTCTTTGCTTTTGCATCCAAACTCACAGCATCTCTGCGACATGATGGAAACACTTCAATGCACTGAAACCTTGCCTTCTTTCTTTGCATATGCCTTTGGGTGGGCATTATGCTAATATTTCACATTGTGACATGGAAGTTTAAGGAAGTAATATCTGGACATTACACACTGAAGCAAAAGTCAAACATCACATGACCCCTTTAAAGTATACGTATACGTTTTTCAGATGTCAGGTAAGGTTGGAGGTCAAGGTAGAAAACGTGTCATTTGCAAATTTGCAATCAGTGTTTAAATAACTGCAAGGCCTGTTTACATGAAATTGTGATTAGACAACCCGACTGCAGAGCCTTGTTGACTCCCGTAATGGAACAGAGAGTGAGCACATGTGTTTTTGTCCACTCAAGGCATGTAATGATGCACCTAACAATTTACCACTGAAGTGATGTTGGCACTGTGTCAAGATCAGCGTCCTGCTCCACCAGGGCTTTGTGGATTACAATACAGGGCATAACCTGGGGCTGTTTCAGTTCACATGTTCATATAATCTATAAAAGGGATGTGGGAAAGGCTAAACACTTGGTTGCTGTCTGCAACTGAGGTTACTGAGTGTTACACTCAACTCCTTCTCAAAGATCCCATCCTGAACCTAGTTATAAAGGAGAAGAGGAAACCAGGGACACTGGAATGAAATAAACATCAAAATAAGAGTCTTAGTGCAGAAAAAAAAAAAACACCGTCAAACTGTGACATATAATGTAGATTCACCACATTTTTAGTGTTAAAGGAACATTTTTGTAGCCAAGACATTGGGCCCTGTCTTGGACCCAGCGCAATTGACTTTGTATACCGACGCATGTATCATTCCTATTTTGCACCCGACGCACAGCGGACTTTTCCCTCGACAGACGCATGTCGGTAAGTTAGGGAATGAACTTGCGCTCCCGGGGGCGGTGCAGCGAAAAGAGGAGGCGTGTTCCGGCGCAAACGTTCCCTGGTGCTATTTTGCAGGTTTAGAAAATAATTCCGCCACTGACCAGGAGAAACCTAGTCTAAAGTCAGTGGCGCGTTCAGATGCTATTTTAAGGGCGCATGCTTGGCCATAATGTAGCGTGTGCACAACGCACATGCACTTTGCTTCTCTCATCTACACAGTCGCAGCAGTTGACATTTTTGCAAACCACACATAATTACAAGGAAAAATATTCCACATGAGGGAAATCATTGTTGTGTCCGTGAAGATGTGAAAAAATAGGCATAAATCTAGCTTACACATTTACCCAAATTATCATACGCCTGTTTAACCTAAGCTAATTTGGGTGGGTTTCTCCATCCCCAATGTCACTTCTCTGTGTTTTACGACCCTGACGAGAACGTCGGTCTCCTCGGCTGTGAACCGCTCCTGGCGTGTGCCTGGCAAATCTGCCGTTATAATAGCGATCCGCCATGGAACAAGCGCTCCTGCTCTTAAAGGGAATGTGAGATGTCGCTCTGATTGGTTTATTTCACGTTACGCCCAAACCACACCTATGAGTAATGAAGCTACTTCAGACCAACCCATTTTAGATTTGCGTCGTACGCAAGAGTCATTTATCCCGCTGGTATAATAGCAACAGCGCCCAAGACCTGCCCACAAAGTTACGTGCGTTTCGCGTTTGATACTTGCGTTTCAGATCGTTAAAATATGGCCCATACTGTAGTTTCACAACATTAAAGGAACATTTTTGTAGCCAAGACTTTGTGTTTCTTCACTGGAATAAAAATTGTGACAACCACTCATTTGTCTCCAGATTTTGTCTCACTTATACTACTGCAAAAGTTTGTAACTTCATTTCACAAGTTCACATCTTCATTAAACCTATAAGAACAATGAGGAAAGGGGTAAACAGATTTGGGTCTCTGTGCAGAATGGAGTTTCAAGCATAAGATTGTTCTCTGTTTAAAGTTCCTTCCAAAAGAAGGTTTGATTGTGTTATTGAAAGACAGCAACACAATGCCGGCTCATAGCACCAGATATTATGTTCTGTAAAAAGTATGAAATACCTTACAAATAGCATTATGGGAAATAAGCATTGATCGGTTATACATTAGTTCTGTGTAAACCTGATAATAAGAATGTGACACGTTGTGTTTACAACATGTTCTAGAAATAATATACTGAAACTTAAAAATATACATTGAAACATAAATGCAAGATGACAAAATTCACACCTTAGAAAATAATAATAAGGAACAGGAAAAAATAAGGTAGAAACGTAATTCTAGATTGTTTTTGTGGATTATTTTCTGCAGTTGGACACATTTAACACAATGTGTCTTATAAACTGGGTTGGTCGAAGGTATTATTAAAAACAAAATTCAATGATTGATTGCATAAACTATGTTTGCAGAATACCGTGTATTTTTGGAAAAACCACAGAGACACAATGTTCAGTATAACTCAAAGGTCAGCATAAAAAAACCCACAAAAAAACAGCAACATCATCATGATGTTTAGTCCATTATAGAGTCTTTGGCTGGAAATAAGTAAATGAACAAAAGCACTAACATCTATTGAAGGTTATCTTTTGGTCATAAACTATTTATAGTCTTTCAAATGCATGATGAATGTGTCTCATTGAACATTTTATATTGCTTTTAGTGTATTAACAAAAGAGTGTCTGCAACTGAATCTGGTATCAAGAAAGATTTATCAAAGAGCATCAATTAATAATAGCTCTTTTCATTCGAAGTCTCATCTAATTAAAGAGGTATTGTGTGAGAAAATTGTCAATATGAGAGGGTATTATCTAGTTATATACGGCACATCAATGTGGCAACATGCATTTTGAAAAATATTAATGCATGTGTAAAGAGCTTTTTGATTTGAACTTTTTTAATGACCCTGAACCTCCAAATACACTCACCTAAAGGATTATTAGGAACACCATACTAATACTGTGTTTGACCCCCTTTCGCCTTCAGAACTGCCGTAATTCTACGTGGCATTGATTCAACAAGGTGCTGAAAGCATTCTTTAGAAATGTTGGCCCATATTGATAGGATAGCATCTTGCAGTTGATGGAGATTTGTGGGATGCACATCCAGGGCACGAAGCTCCCGTTCCACCACATCCCAAAGATGCTCTATTGGGTTGAGATCTGGTGACTGTGGGGGCCATTTTAGTACAGTGAACTCATTGTCATGTTCAAGAAACCAATTTGAAATGATTCGAGCTTTGTGACATGGTGCATTATCCTGCTGGAAGTAGCCATCAGAGGATGGGTACATGGTGGTCATAAAGGGATGGACATGGTCAGAAACAATGCTCAGGTAGGCCGTGGCATTTAAACGATGCCCAATTGGCACTAAGGGGCCTAAAGTGTGCCAAGAAAACATCCCCCACACCATTACACCACCACCACCAGCCTGCACAGTGGTAAAAAGGCATGATGGATCCATGTTCTCATTCTGTTTACGCCAAATTCTGACTCTACCATCTGAATGTCTCAACAGAAATCGAGACTCATCAGACCAGGCAACATTTTTCCAGTCTTCAACTGTCCAATTTTGGTGAGCTCGTGCAAATTGTAGTCTCTTTTTCCTATTTGTAGTGGAGATGAGTGGTACCCGGTGGGGTCTTCTGCTGTTGGAGCCCATCCGCCTCAAGGTTGTGCTTGTTGTGGCTTCACAAATGCTTTGCTGCATACCTCGGTTGTAACGAGTAGTTATTTCAGTCAAAGTTGCTCTTCTATCAGCTTGAATCAGTCGGCCCATTCTCCTCTGACCTCTAGCATCAACAAGGTATTTTCGCCCACAGGACTGCCGCATACTGGATGTTTTTCCCTTTTCACACCATTCTTTGTAAACCCTAGAAATGGTTGTGCGTGAAAATCCCAGTAACTGAGCAGATTGTGAAATACTCAGACCGGCCCGTCTGGCACCAACAACCATGCCACGCTCAAAATTGCTTAAATCACATTTCTTTCCCATTCTGACATTCAGTTTGGAGTTCAGGAGATTGTCTTGACCAGGACCACACCCCTACATGCATTGAAGCAACTGCCATGTGATTGGTTGATTAGATAATTGCATTAATGAGAAATTGAACAGGTGTTCATAATACTCATTTAGGTGAGTGTATATACACACTTAGATACACAATCAAACATCAGGTCTATTCAGATTTACAAGCTATAGCTGGTTTAGTTTCAGAAATTCAATATTACATTTCAATCAAGCTCTATATCTGAATATATAAATCTTTTTTATACTTATGGTCTGTCTGAATACTTGATTCTGATTGGCTTGAAGGTAAGCAATAAAACCTTTTAATGCACAGATAGTTCCTGTTTGTCAGGATTATGTTTAGTGTGTTTAGTTCTGTCATTCTAAATTGACCTAAACTGTGCCTGTTTCATTCAGTTCACCAGTTATTGATTAATGAACTCATTAGTTCCCTTGTTTAGTCTGGTATAGCTACTCCCTGTGCTGTTCACTTCTTTGTCCTGCTGATGTAAAGTGCTTGTGTTTGCCTTATTCTCCTGTGGATTTAATAAAGACAGTTTGTGTTTAGATATTCTCATTCGTCGAGTGTTTGTGCACAGCCACTCGTGACAGAAGACAGGACCAATAAAGTGGACATATTGTGGCTTTTTTCACCTGAAATACATCAGCATCCAAGCTAAAGCATACAATCACTGATAAGCTGAAGGAAAAAGATGCAGAGACTCTGTGCATTGAAGTGTTTTAACAAACAGCACTTGCTGTTTTTTCCCCCTCCTTGTCAGACTAGATAGACGTATACAAAAAGTGCATGTTGTTTGTCAGAGTAGCAGGTCCAGTTCATTCTGGGTGTGCCCTGACCTTTTCAGATGTGATTTCCAAGAGCCTTTCAATCCTGATGGGCCTTCTCCAGAGGAGTGTGGCCAGTGGCAGTCCTCCTCAAAAGGAAAGGTCAATTCTTCAGGAAATCTTGAGCCCCAGATACACAGGAGCTGTTTTCTAAGTGGCAGACCGGCAGAGTCAAGGAGAAGCATACAGAGACAGTGAATAATGTTGCCAATGACGTAACAGAAATGAAGACAGGTAGACAAAGCCGGTTAAAATGGAATTGTCAGGATTGGCTGGAAAAGGTGTGAGATCGTATTTGTGATCTAGGCCGAAAAACTCAGTAGGAATCATGATTCTCATTTTCATGTTTCAAGTCCCAACACCATTTTAGTTACCCTGGAAATCCAGAGTTCTCGCGAGAGCACAAGTTGAATTTGCTCAGCGAGTTTACTCTGGCGTCGAGTAATGATGCTCATTAAATATGCCCTTGTAGCCGAGCTGCACCAATCACATCGGGTTATCTGATATAGGCGGGCCAGAGGCGAGATGACGACAGCGCTGTGACGTCCAAGTCATTAGTAAACATTGCAAGATGGCTATAGATGAACACCAGTTGTTTGAAACGGCTTTGGCCGCTACATTGAACGAGTTAGACTTGGCTTTTTATCTAAAAGAGGAACAGAAGACGGCACTCGAATCGTTCCTTTGCAAGAAGGATGTTTGCTTTTTTGCCGACCGGATACGGCAAGAGTCTAATCTACCAGTTAGCTCCGCTGGTAGCTAAGCATATGAGGCTTGTTGTGATTGGTCGTAGTGTTATCCAATTGCGTGCAGTGAGATTTTCAAATGCATGCTTGGTGCCGCCCCTCGAGCTGGCCGATTTTCATTAGTCGATGCCAGATCATTAATCTTTTAGATTTAGGTCTGGATTTCCAGGCTACATTTTAGTACTAGTAATATCTGAATCATGTCACTTTGTATAATTTTAGAATCAAACTTTATATTAGGTGTTCTTAACTACCATACATTTACATGATAAAATTAAGCAATTGATACAATGTATTTACTTTCTACATATTGATCTGCAAAACTCATGCCAAATTTGCATTTGCTTCTATAGAGTTGCTGCAGAGATGATGTTTTATTGCAGGCCTAAACCTCGGAAATTAGTTAGCATTTTAGCACTTCTGTTGTCCTGAAGTTAATGTATGTTTGTTTGTTGTTTTGTTTAAGAATATTAACTAAAAACCCAAGGTTTGGAAGATACATTTACTCTATGACATAAATATATAATCAGACACAAACAAAAGGCACAGCAGCTTAAAAAATTGGCCTTTAATTGGGTCAGAGAGTGGGCGGAAATGGTCATGAAAAGTTTTGACAGTTTTTGCACAAAAGCTTTAATCATTATAAGTGGACATTAGGGAAGAAAACAAAATGTTTTTTGTTTTATTTATCATATGACCTCTTTAATTGTTATAAAAATCAAATGTGTAATATCATTTGACCATGTAAAAGTTTGTTTTGATGAGTAATGTCCTCTTTAATTAAATATGTGCTTCCAATTAAAAGAGATACAATTTGTGTTCCTGTGGCTGCATATTTTTCCATGATTACCACGGTGTCCTCACTGTTGGAGTTATAGTAAAGTTAGACCTTAATGATATGACATTTTATTATCAGATATCAGAAATGATTTGCAGATGGCATCTACCTGTATATGGCAATCAAGTTGGATTATCCAGTGGAGCTACATTCAAAAATGTGACTTAATCTTATACCTTTTCCAAATAAAGAGTGCAGTCAGATCTGCCTCCTCCTTATCTGTAAATGTGATGATCCTTTCGGGGTTGTGGGGGATAATCATGGGCTTGTGAAGTCTGTGACTCCCACACCACAGTAGGTTTAATTGATTCTGTCCCAGCTGGCCCTCACTTTCAAAATGAAAGAATTTATCACCAACTCAATTTGGTTGGGAACTATAGGGGTGCCCATGCAGTCTTCATCACATACTGCTTTGACTATTGGCACCTATGGCTTTCTCACTGCCGGTGTCCTGGCACAGTCATCAAGGTAATTGGATGGCTTCAATAACAAATGAAATTCTCTTCACATCTACTTCAGGGGCTTTGCTGACCTTTGAAGAGAAAACGGTATAAACAATTTCAACGTTATAATGGAATACAGGTACATCAACCCCAGATCAAAATTTAAATTAAAAGAATAATTTACTCAAAAAATGTAATGACTCTTTTTCCATACCCTCATATCATTCCAAACATTGGTCTATATATATGCTGAGACCAAAAACACATTAAAATGATCATAGTCTGTATGATTCCTGTTATTCACTGATGGTAATTCTCTCTGCCGAAACTCAATCACATTTGTGTTCACCTTTAAAACCGGTGTCAGGTTTGACTATTAGTGCCACCGGTCCATCAAAGACATTATCACTATTCAACTATCATTTGGAACAACATGAGAATTTTCATTTTCGTGTTTACTCTCCTTTTAATTTCATACATTGTATAGACATATTAATTAAACAGATGATTATGTGTTAAATTAGATGATTTTCCTAATAGTCTAATAGCACGTGTAAACCTAGAATCAATTACTATAAAACCTAAAAAATAATAAATGCTGCGTAAATATGCTCAGAGATGCAATAGTACAAATTTCACAGCCAATAAGGGATGTGCTCTGGCTGCCAAATAGCACATCACTGGAGCACATGTTCCTGGCAGAGAAACGTTATTGCATGCGGCGCTGCCAGTCGTTGGAGAGCTGAGAATAGATGCGTTGGCTTCTTTCCAAACCTTGCACCTGGAAATAGGCTATCATGGGGCAGGAGTAGGCTAGACAGGGGGAAAGCTTTTATTACCACAACCTTATTGGCTGCATTTTCATCAAGGTCAGTTATCCATATAGTTCATTACTTATGGCCAATTATTACTCATTATGACTACTTATTATGACTCGTTACAACTATTCCTTTACATGCAATTATTACTCTATTTGAATTAAAGGAAAAACCAACATTGCTTTTCAATGATCATTTTTCAATGGTAGTAATATACTTTTGCAATTTGCAATGATAATACAAAAAATGGATGTTTATTGTACTCTAATTATAAATCCATGATTTGTTTTATTTGTATGCAGTTTCAAAGGACAGCGATAGTTAATATGCAGCAATCTGAGTGCAAAGAAAAGCATTCACCTTAAAGAGATAGTTCGCCCAAAAATGAAAATTCTGTCATTAATTACTCACCTTCATGTGAGTAATTAGACTTTCTTTGTCATATTTTTGATGAAATCAGACAGTTTTCTGTCCCTCTATTGACAGCTAAAAAACTACCACTTTGACGCTTCAAAAAGTTTCTAAAGAGATCGTAAAACTAATCCATATGAATTGAGCGGATTAGTCAACATTTTCTGAAGACACTCTATTGCTTTATAAGACGAACCGATTTAATTTAGGCTTTTATTCACATTTAAACATTGATAAGTGAACATAAACAGAAGCTCAACCGAATCTGTGAGAATAAACCTCTTGCTGAATCTCAAACGTGCTGCGTAACACGAGAATGAACCTCATTGGTTCTTGCTGAAGCTCAAACGTGCTGCGTAACACGAGAATGAATCTCATTGGTTCTTGCTGAATCTCAAACGTGCTGCGTAACACGAGAATGAATCTCATTGGTTCTTGCTGAAGCTCAAACGTGCTGCGTAACACGAGAATGAATCTCATTGGTTCTTGCTGAATCTCAAACGTGCTGCGTAACACGAGAATGATCCTCATTGGTTCTTGCTGAATCACAAACGTGCTGCGTAATGGATTTGTTTTACTATCTCATTAACTTTTTGAAGCGTCAAAGTGGTAATTGCATACCTGTCAATGGAGGGACAGAAATCTCTCAGATTCATCAAAAATATCTTCATTTGATCCTCATGTCATCTTTCAAGTCTATCGGGTCTGGAACGACATGAGGGTGAGTAAATGATGACTGATTCTGTTTGATACAATTATTTTGTTTTACTTTTGGCTGAACTATCCCTTTAAAAAAAGTTAATAAATAATTATTTCCTTAATAAATGGAAATGAATAAATCTCAAATTGCGCTCCAGGATTTTGGTTAAAATGAGAGGTTTTACCATGTCATGCACCATCTCCTCTAAAGAAACACATGACTCTTTGAAGTCTTATCTAAACTATAGCTCATGAGATTTCCAGCACTGTTCAAAGGATCAGAAAAGAAGAGTTACTGCGTGCTGATGATTATTTGATTTATTCATGATATCAAATTATCATGTGCCCCATAATTTCACTGCGTGTCTATTGGCTATAATAACGGCTTCTCCGATAACTGCTACTCAGCTACATCTTATGATCTTTTTGATTTATTTGATATTGCTTTCTTCAAGGCTAGCCTGAGAAACTAGGTGATAGATGATTAGCATTTATTGGAGAAGCCTTGAAGAGCGCGTAAGTGCTGCTATTGTTGTTAGCTCCTTTGTTGCTAATTATTTAACAGCACCTGGATTCCTATTCATCCTTGCCAGCGATTCCCCCCGAGACGGAGCTGCAGGAAAGATCAGGCCTTGAGCACTTCTGAATTGCCCCAAAGTAAATACTCATATGCCAGGTGGTTAGCTCAGGGCAAAGAGTGGCAGACATCCAGACAGGTGCTCTGCTCCGAAAGCAAGACTCCCAGCCTGAGCAATGTATCGAGCGAAACGGCTGTCAGGCTGTTCGAAAATGCTGATATTAGAGATGTGCACTCTGGGACGACTTGAAAGCAGGCCTCATTTAAAGGTTTCTTCCACGTCGCTTAAGGCAGGGAAGAGGATGAAAACAGCAGACATCATTCATCTGGAGCTTCAGCACCAGCCTCAGCTGCAAACATGATGTGTGACTGGTCGACCACCATACATCAGAAGGCAGATGATAGGAAATATCAAACGAAACGCCTTCTCTATGAAAAAGGAAAGTATGTGAGAAACCACATCTTGAATGAAGTGCTTACAGTGTGCGATTTACCATCGTGCTTAACAACTAATTAATTGCATGGCTCATAATATGCAGACACCTGCTCATTGACAGAGTTAGAGCTTGATGGCTGTTTGCATCCATCACCAAATGCCTGCTTCAACTCTTAAAATGTTTTGGCCATCTGGGCATGTGGCAGTTTGTGGTTAGATATATAGTATGCTTTAGTATACTATAGTATACAAATTAGAACACTTTTGTTGCATACTGTACAGTATGTTTGTTCTGGAAAACATAATATATTTAAAGGTGAAGTCAGCAATATTTTCAAATTTAAAAAAAAATCTTCTACCAGCCTAGTTTAACCCTCTGAAGTCTACTGTACCATATTTGATGTGAAAATGTATTAAGCCTCTAAGAGTGTGTTCACACTTGGCATGTTTGGTTGGATTAAAGTGAACCCTGATGAGGTTGCTCTGTTAGTGCGGTTCATTTGAATAAGTGTGAACGCTGCCATCCGAACCCCAAGCGGACCGAGGCCGCTGAAAAGATCTCTGTCCACTTCCAAACAAACTCTTGTGCGGTTCGAATGAAATATGAAAGCAACACAGAACAAAGACATGTAAACGAACCAAAAACAAGAAGATGAGACCCTAAAAAGGACAGAATGCTCACGCAAATCGTTTTTTTGTTTCTGGTCATAGTCATGAGTTTGCCCATCACAGTTCAGTACAGGTGTCAGAACCACGTCTCCTAGCAACAGATCTTTGTTTGTGTGTGTGACGGAGGGATTCCTGCTGCTGTTTTGACTCATTTACACATTTTATAAGCTCTTCACGAGTTCTCAGCTGGTCAAAATACCATCACATCTACTTACTTCACATGTATTCTGCACATAGAACGAGCAAATTTAGCCAAACAAACCAGTAGCAACTTAGGGTTCAGGGGGTGGAGATGGGTAGGTTTAGGTATATGTAAGGTGGGAGGAGTTGGATCTGGATCCAACTCCTCCCCCTGGATTTCGTGTTCTGCAGTGAGGACCATCTCAAACAAACCAAGCGAACCAAACTACAAGTGTGAACACACCCTAAATGATCAAAAGTCTGCTGCAAAATCTGTTGTACACAGTCTACTACATGCCTTCTTTCGTCTGATTGATATTTTACAATTTTTTAGCAAATAAAAGTGTATTTTTAAAAACGTCCCCCTTCAGCTCGTGGTTCACGTGTCTTTTTGCTGTAAAATGTTTACAGATTTTTATACATTAAATAAAAATGACTTTATCAAACACTTAATTATAACTGCACGCTGTTAACCATTAGTTAAGCATTAGTAAACAGTTAATTCATCATTTGTAAAGCATTAATAGAAATTAATAAGCAGTTTATAAATAGAGCTGTAAATGCCTTTTATGTTTAATGTTTGTATTAATTGTATTTTCATACTTTATCAATGATCAATTTATCATTTCTAAATGAAGTATTGCATTATTTACAAACCAGTTATTTAGGAGTTGTCAGTGGTTCATAAGATCACTCAGAAAGTGCAAGTACATGATTAATGAATACTTCATTTAGAAATTATACATTTATCTAAAGTATGAAAATAAAATTATACACATTATATATATGCTTATGAATCAAGAGTAAAGCATTTATAGCTGTATTTATAAACTGTTTATTAATGTCTATCAATGCTTTATAAATGATGAGTTTACTAATGCTTAACTAATGATTAACAGCATGCAGTTATTATAAAGTGTTACCAAATGACTTCTATATTGTTAGTGATATTTAAATAAAATAAATAAAATCAAAAATATTTCATTAGAGTAGTAGATGTTTTGCCAATGAGCAATGTTTTTGGAGGGATCCAAAAATATTTAAATGGATTCAGCTCCGGATAGTCAATAGTCAAGATGTATGTGTCCTTGTGGTGCCAGCACCACCCAATCAGCATTTTAACTCCGGATGTCATTTTCTGAATATATATTTATGCAACTTAAGTAATGCAATTCACGCAAAACAAAAGCAAAGTGTATTTATATTTATACATATACATATACACATATATTTGTTTATTAAGCATACAAAGTGAGTCTGTACAAGTCTACTAAGAAAGTGTGTTTTACATTTATGTAAAATGCTCTATATATATATATATATATATATATATATATATATATATATATATATATATATATATATATATATATATATATATATATATATATATATATATAAAAAAAACAGACTTTCATAAAAGCAGGCGCTTTTATCCTAAGCAACTTACATTGAGTTCAAGTTATACATTTCATTAGTTCATGCATTTCCTGAAAACATCAAACCTATGACCTTGGAATTGCTATCTTCATGCTCTACTGATTGAGAAACAAGAATGATGTCCTATTTACAACAAATGTTTTGTTTTTGTTAAACTGAAATTGATAAGTGACTGTTGAAGCACTTTGGCATGAAAACAATAGCTTGTCAATGAGTGTACAATGACACTAAAGCAAATGAGCATTTGCGTGATTATAATTAGCCTGACACAGACTTGTCAGTAAACTGGAAATGAAATTAGTGCACAGCAAAGAAAAAACAAACATTTATTTAGGGTGTCAAAGGTGAAACTTGATGATCACCGAAACAGCAGTTAACTCTCTGCAGTGGTAACTGCCTTGGAGGACTGGGTTGTGACAATATACAGAATTTGACAAGATCTCTGTACATTAATGAGCTAGAATAAAGTGTGTCATGGTTAACACATCCCAGCTTTAGCCCGATAATGATGCATATTTTATTCAAATGCAGCACAAGTGCATTCAAGGATGCCTTTTCAAAGCATTTACAAAACAAGCACTTCATTTTCACTCTACTTCACTTCTATGGACTCTATGGCATCTCTGTCAGGCTGTTAAGCCTAGGCCTTGAGCACTTTGTTTTCTAAAGAAACATTACAGTTTTTTTTTATTCACTTTGGTACTATTTTCACAAATAAGGTGAACATTTTCAAAACTCTTTTCAAAACAAAAATCCAAACTAATCACACTTGTAACACAGCTAGTCATTCTTTCAAAACCTGATCTCATGCTTTCATTACAGTTATACACTTTTCAGTCCACATAATCATTGTTTCAAACACAAGGTTATTGTAATATGTAATGAGAACAATTGGATTAATCACAGAAACACAACAGTATGATCTTCTTTCAATTTAGTACTTTTAACAATCAGTTCATTCAACAGCAAACAATGCAAGATGCATGTTTCAAATCACCGTTGTTGCTGAAATATTTACATTAATACAGGCTACAGTTGCCACATTAGAAGTAATTGAATCCATAATGTTTGTAGTATCTATCCAGTGTGTTATCAAAAGGTGTGATGAAGCACAGCCATGAGGTTCTGTGCTAACAGAGTTTGCTGGCAATACAGTAAATGATTTCACTCTATATACCATTTGACTGAATCTATACTGTAGTGGACCTTTACAGATGAAGGTTGAGTTACAGTAATTTGGCAGTCTCTACCATGGTAATCTGTTTACAGTATTGCATACATACTGTAATGTAAAATGCTGTATTTGATGTCATCTGTCTCCCTTCTACTGATGCATCTCTGATCAATCTGATGTTTTACAGTAATTGACTGTTTCCTCTCCCTTATACTCTATTCTGCTTTACAGTGTTTGCACAAATGGCAAATTTCTCTGTATCTTTTTCTCTCTGTCTCTCTCTCACACACACACACACACACACACACACACACACACACACACACACACACACACACACACACACACACACACACACACACACACACACACACACACACACACACACACACACACACACACACACACGTGCACACACTTTGAACATCATGGTGGTTATTATCTATAAATCACTTATGTAAAAAGAATTCATTACATTTGGTTATCCATATCAGAAATTGCAAACACGTTCTATAGAAACTGTGTATTGAATCAATATATATATAGAAATCTATAGGTGTACCAAATGATTAATTGATTAACCATTAAGATCAGTTGGATTAAATAATAGACAAATGTATTAACCTGAACAAGAAGAGATGCAAATCAAAAGTTTGATAGTAAGAGGCAGTTACTGTGAATGAAACATTTATGTAGACGAAACACTTATTTTGTGTTGTGAAAAGGATACTTTGTGATTTTGAATATTGTACTAACACAATTGAAAACATGATGAAATGTTTGAAAAAAGTGCACTTTTGATTACGTTTTGAAAATGTACACCTAACTTGTGAAAATAGTACCAAAGCGAATAAAAAAAAACTGTAACTGACTTTCAGGTTAGGGGCAGATGGTGATGAAAGAACAGCAAGTTCTGAAATAACTGAAAGTTACAGTACTTTTTAGAAGAATTATGTAAAACTTTTTTTTTTTAAATGCAATGTATGCATACAAAATCACTTGTGATTGGATTATTGTAAAGTTATTTCCATGTAGGTTAAAATTAGTAGTCCACAGACAGTTTTTTTTTTTTTTTTTTTTTTTCATTTGCAACTGCAGAAATTAATGCAAAACACTTGTGGGAAATGCATAACCATTACACTCCAAAAGTGGACCTTTGACCATGTTTACACACTCTAGATCAGGGGTCAGAAACCTTTTTGACATGAATTGCCATTTTCATTTTTCTTTTTAATCACTGTGCACATCCACTCAACCACCTGGTGCTGGAAACTATACTCATTTTCCCAGCATGCACCATGGCATGAATAAATCATGCAAATTACAGCCATAGCTCAGAGGGAACATTTAGAAAGGAGTAAATATTACTTGTAGTTTGCATTTCGAGGGATTTATAAAATAAATCAAACACTTTTATGTTCAGCATGTGTGTCTCAGGTTAATAACATCTGCCCTAAAACATTTGCATGTTTAGAGTAAGTTTTTCTGTTCACTCTTGACACGTGGTCTCTCAGTGCTGTTCGGTTTTAAAATGAGGTTTGCAAGCCACAGGAATACAGCCCATCTCAGCTTAACTCAAACCCATTTTCATGCCCATTAGGGCCACATATGGAAGATTTTGCAACAGTAAAAAGTCATTATGAATCCTATTGGGATTTGCTTTGATAATGCAATGAGTAAAGGTTGGGTTTAGTCATTATTTTTAATGCAGTCATACAAAAGTAAAGACCTTATTAAAAAGTACAAAGGATTTTTTAAATAGTGAATGAATTTTTACAGTATCAGTGGAAAATGGGCAAAGGCTATTTACTCATGTGAATATATTTGGACAGGGTCTGAGGATTCTGCTGAGTCTGAACTGGTTGGCTAGACTGATTACTTTGTTGTTGTTCTTTGTTTTCATTGTAAGTGATCATTTACATGTTTTTATATATTGCCAACCAACAGCCCATTTCCTCAAACACAGTCAATTTATTCCTGAGCTAAACTTGCTGATGAAGCTGATGACTGAATGTAGAGTCATATTCAGATTAAAGACATACTTAAAATGTACATGCCGTTGCATGTGTGAAAAAAAAACAGCAAACAAAACGAAAATATAATTTTTTTTGTGGATATAAAATAAAATGTATGAATTTCTTTCTTCTGCTGAACACAAAATAAGATATTTTGAAGAATGTAGGTAACGTCTCGTTCCCTGAAGGAGGTTTATATATATATATATAATCACGTTCTTCTAATTCTCCTGAGGTAAATCCAAGATAAACAGCACAGCACAAACACAGTCTTCCAAACAGTCTTCCAGAGCAGAGGAGTACTAAAGTCTCTGATTCATTGTTTTTGAGGTAATGAGGGCGTTTACAGGTTTGCGTTCCTTCACGTGGACGATTTGCATGTGAATTGCTCTTGTGCGTGGGTGTGGTCACATTAGAGCTAATGAGCAGAGGCTTGAGAAACTGTACATCTCGTTGCTTTCATTCGGATTACTTAAACAGAGAATATTTCTTTTTTAATATGATGTACATCATTTAAAAATAGAGACTTCAAGCTTTGTAAATACATATGTCTCATGTCTGTGTGGCAAGCATTCGCTGAGTTACAGATCATTTTCTGTCGCGTTTCAGAATGAACTTCACATTGAGAGAGATGGCAGAACGCCGCACATCATGTTTATTTTCTTAAAAAAGTTTATTTTACGAAAAACATAACATTTTGTTTTTATTATGTGTACACAAGTAAAAGAAGACATTTAACAGTTTTGAATGATGTATAATATGAGTTATTTGAGTCTCTTTTGCACTGATAAGAAAAAAAGCAAGACAATCGCACCGGAGGGTTATGCATGCATTCGGATACATTCGAAAATGCGCTTCTGCATGAGCATTTTGAACGGTAGCTTCCAAACAGAAGCAAAGTTTTCTCTATCCTATTTGCAAGTCAAATGGCCAAACCATCTTTATCAGCTCAAGCTCAGCAGCAACGCAAAAAAACAACAACAAAAAAACATGTATCCGCCTCAGGACCACTGAGAGGGATTCACAGATAACAGAGCAGAAATGTGGGTCACTCGTGTCTGAGGGAAAGAAAAGAATACTGTTGGGTCAATCGTGTGTCTGAGTGAAAGAAAAGAATACTGTTGGGTCACTTGTGTCTGAGGGAAAGAAAGGAATACTGTTGGGTCAATCGTGTGTCTGAGGGAAAGAAAGGAATACTGTTGGGTCAATCGTGTGTCTGAGTGAAATAAAAGAATACTGTTGGGTCAATCGTGTGTCTGAGTGAAATAAAAGAATACTGTTGGGTCACTCGTGTGTCTGAGGGAAAGAAAGGAATACTGTTGGGTCACTCGTGTCTGAGGGAAAGAAAGGAATACTGTTGGGTCAATCGTGTGTCTGAGTGAAAGAAAAGAATACTGTTGGGTCACTTGTGTCTGAGGGAAAGAAAGGAATACTGTTGGGTCAATCGTGTGTCTGAGGGAAAGAAAGGAATACTGTTGGGTCAATCGTGTGTCTGAGTGAAATAAAAGAATACTGTTGGGTCAATCGTGTGTCTGAGTGAAATAAAAGAATACTGTTGGGTCACTCGTGTGTCTGAGGGAAAGAAAGGAATACTGTTGGGTCACTTGTGTCTGAGTGAAAGAAAAGAATACTGTTGGGTCACTCGTGTCTGAGGGAAAGAAAGGAATACTGTTGGGTCAATCGTGTGTCTGAGTGAAAGAAAAGAATACTGTTGGGTCACTTGTGTCTGAGGGAAAGAAAGGAATACTGTTGGGTCAATCGTGTGTCTGAGGGAAAGAAAGGAATACTGTTGGGTCAATCGTGTGTCTGAGTGAAATAAAAGAATACTGTTGGGTCAATCGTGTGTCTGAGTGAAATAAAAGAATACTGTTGGGTCACTCGTGTGTCTGAGGGAAAGAAAGGAATACTGTTGGGTCACTCGTGTGTCTGAGGGAAAGAAAGGAATACTGTTGGGTCACTCGTGTGTCTGAGGGAAAGAAAGGAATACTGTTGGGTCACTCGTGTGTCTGAGTGAAAGAAAGGAATACTGTTGGGTCACTCGTGTGTCTGAGTGAAAGAAAAGAATACTGTTGGGTCACTCGTGTCTGAGGGAAAGAAAGGAATACTGTTGGGTCAATCGTGTGTCTGAGTAAAATAAAAGAATACTGTTGGGTCAATCGTGTGTCTGAGTGAAATAAAAGAATACTGTTGGGTCACTCGTGTGTCTGAGGGAAAGAAAGGAATACTGTTGGGTCACTCGTGTGTCTGAGGGAAAGAAAGGAATACTGTTGGGTCACTCGTGTGTCTGAGGGAAAGAAAGGAATACTGTTGGGTCACTCGTGTCTGAGGGAAAGAAAGGAATACTGTTGGGTCACTCGTGTGTCTGAGGGAAAGAAAGGAATACTGTTGGGTCACTCGTGTCTGAGGGAAAGAAAGGAATACTGTTGGGTCAATCGTGTGTCTGAGTGAAATAAAAGAATACTGTTGGGTCACTCGTGTCTGAGGGAAAGAAAGGAATACTGTTGGGTCAATCGTGCGTCTGAGTGAAATAAAAGAATACTGTTGGGTCACTCGTGTCTGAGGGAAAGAAAGGAACACTGTTGGGTCAATCGTGCGTCTGAGGGAAAGAAAGGAATACTGTTGGGTCACTCGTGTGTCTGAGGGAAAGAAAGGAATACTGTTGGGTCACTCGTGTGTCTGAGGGAAAGAAAGGAATACTGTTGGGTCACTCGTGTGTCTTAGGGAAAGAAAGGAATACTGTTGGGTCACTCGTGTGTCTGAGGGAAAGAAAGGAATACTGTTGGGTCACTCGTGTGTCTGAGGGAAAGAAAGGAATACTGTTGGGTCAATCGTGTGTCTGAGTGAAATAAAATAATACTGTTGGGTCACTCGTGTGTCTGAGTGAAAGAAAAGAATACTGTTGGGTCACTCGTGTCTGAGGGAAAGAAAGGAATACTGTTGGGTCACTCGTGTGTCTGAGGGAAAGAAAGGAATACTGTTGGGTCAATCGTGTGTCTGAGTGAAATAAAAGAATACTGTTGGGTCACTCGTGTGTCTGAGGGAAAGAAAGGAATACTGTTGGGTCACTCGTGTGTCTGAGGGAAAGAAAGGAATACTGTTGGGTCACTCGTGTGTCTGAGGGAAAGAAAGGAATACTGTTGGGTCACTCGTGTGTCTGAGGGAAAGAAAGGAATACTGTTGGGTCACTCGTGTGTCTGAGGGAAAGAAAGGAATACTGTTGGGTCACTCGTTTGTCTTAGGGAAAGAAACAAATACTGTTGGGTCACTCGTGTGTCTGAGAGAAAGAAAGGAATACTGTTGGGTCACTGGTTTGTCTGAGGGAAAGAAAGGAATACTGTTGGGTCACTGGTTTGTCTGAGGGAAAGAAAGGAATACTGTTGGATCACTCGTGTGTCTTAGGGAAAGAAAGGAATACTGTTGGGTCACTCGTGTGTCTGAGGGAAAGAAAGGAATACTGTTGGGTCACTCGTGTGTCTGAGGGAAAGAAAGGAATACTGTTGGGTCACTCGTGTGTCTGAGGGAAAGAAAGGAATACTGTTGGGTCACTCGTGTGTCTGAGGGAAAGAAAGGAATACTGTTGGGTCACTCGTGTGTCTTAGGGAAAGAAAGGAATACTGTTGGGTCACTCGTGTGTCTGAGGGAAAGAAAGGAAAACTGTTGGGTCACTCGTGTGCCTGAGGGAAAGAAAGGAAAACTGTTGGGTCACTATGCATCATTTCCAGTCATGTTGCAGTTAGTCACCACATGAAGAGGACATTTCTATTTCCTCATCCTGTTTTTACACACACTTCGGCTCTGCAGGATGAAGGTTAAACTGGCTCACCCGCATGAATTATACTCATTTATTAATTATGCTTTTGGCACAGCATTCAGTCTGCTTATCGGCACAGTGTATTAATGAGCAATACAACAAGTGTGTTATGAGTGGAGGGAAACTGCTCTTGCTTTACATGGCAGATTGTCATCAAGTAAAAATTCAAAGGAGTCTTTTGATGCCAGAGCTCGTTTTCTGATTCTAGATCTCCTGGAGTAGAGAATGCCCTTGGCAAGATTTCTTCAAACTCAGATAAAATAAAGGAAGTCTGGGAGATATGCAGCGATGGAAACTGGTGGTTAAACACGACCAGTTTTGGTTGCATGAAAACACTGAATGACATTGACTCTACCTCTTGTATTTGTTGTGTAATAATGAGATTCAATGTGTTTTCCTTAAGTGAACAAGTTTTCCATAGATTACATTTAATTGCATAAAACATGTTGTCATAGCTCTTTTGAATATACTAAATGTCAGCAATAAGAGATCTAAATCAAATGGTTAGGCTATACCATGATTATTATCAACAAAGCAATTCATTCCAACAGAAGGCAATTTGGTTGCACCATTTTAAAGTGTCCCTGTTACAGTGTAATTTTAAATTTAAGTGTGAGTAATATTGATTAACTATGTTACTATAGGGTTAGGATAAGGGTTTGCTTTAGGGTTAGTTGCATGTAATTATTCCCAATTTATAGTTATTACTATAGTAAATACATGTAACGTGTAACAACAAATTTTATTTTCCTACGATAAGTCATTTTGCAAAAATAGAATCAAGCTGACATTTATAATATATTTGTAACAGTTTATGATCGTAAAAGCAATCAATTGGGGATTGATGCATTACTTTCATTGTTTTTGTGAAGATTAATTTAAATATATATAATGCAGCTATGGTCTATGGCCTCAAATGTCTGCATGTGCACTGTATATTCAGCTGCAGGAATATACAGGAACAGGAACCGAATGAAGTTTATTGTTCAAATATTTATGCCCCTGGGAAATGGGATTGTCATTCTAAATCGCAACAAAATCAATTAGCTCAGTCTTGTGATTAATGAATGTGTCTATTATTTCTTGGCTTGTCTAGAGTTGTACAAGCTTATTATACAGTATATCACACAGGCCTACTTTAATATTGATTTTATTTCAGACATTATAACAATCGCACACAATGCAGTCTACATACCACACATGGCATCAAAAAGAAAAAGAAGAAAAAAAGAAAAAGAGAAAAGAAAAAAAAAACATCACTTTGGTCAACACTAAAAGCAGACATGCAGAAATTTTCAGAATGAGCTCACCCTTTTTTTTACAATAATACTATAAATGAATGAATGAACTTAAATTATAAAATTATTTTATATAATATTATATATATATAATATTAATTATATATATATATATATATATATATATATAAAAAACAGGTGAAGAAAGTGCTAAACAAAAAATGTATTAATTTTAAAGGGGCTATATGCAAGATTGTTCATGTATAAATCGTTTTTCTATTGCCAGTGTGTGAACAGCTTGTAATAAAACTGAAAAACGAGACTTCCAAGGTTGTCTATTGAAGCCTGTCGACTGATTTTTTTATGTGAAGAACATGGGACGGTTTCACCGCGAAAATCAAAAGGATACTCCGAGAGCCTCTCTTCTGTTCAATGACGCATGAAATTAATGCTTGTAATATTCTGAATAATTCTGAAAGAGCTGTGCTGTAATCTATATACTTTTAAAACATATACTTTATAATAAAACTGTGTAATTTTAATTACCTCATCTGTCTACATTCCGGTGAATTGCAGATCGGGAGCAAACATATCCATAACTCGATGATCAGATGCTTTCTTAACTGCTGCTTTCTCACCGCTGTCATTTTTGTTGTGTGTTCTTTTGTTATTGAGAGGAAAGCGTGCAGCATATATTTACACATTCATCTAAATGTCGCTCTCAGTAGTAGTAGTATATCGGAGCATTGAATCATGTCCAGTCTCCTGTACCATAGGTGAGCACGAGCGCGAGCGAGCAATAAGTTGGTTGTTCCGACCCCATTAAAACAATTCCACAGCGAAACACCTAGTGACCATTGTGAAATTGCAGTCGTAACTAAAAATGTCCTTTTAGAGTTGCCGTAGCTAGTGTTGCATCAGAAAAAAATTAAACAGAACACCTTTTACAAACACATAGCAAATGTCTTAAAAGTAAAATCTATCAAATGCACTTAACTAATTATCTAATATGATTAAATATCAAGTGTCTGTATAACGTGTTCTTTTATCAATTTTCAGGGCTTGTTTTCTTTGTTCCATGGATGGCGGCGCTAAACAGGCCAATAAGAGATTATTAACTATTAGTATTCCTTTTAATTATACTAATGTGCCATTAAAACGTGTGCAAATGTATAAAACTGATCAGAGATCTGGTTAAAATCTGATAGACACCAGTGGGGGGCAAGCTCAGTGAATCCCCCTGTTTTGATGTAACAAAGCCTCTTTCACTGAAATCACCTGACTTTGGCAGTTTGATACACGCTCCGAACCACTGATTCAAAACAGATTCGCAAAGGTTTCAAAGTTTAATGAATCCGTGTTTTGAAAGCACCCATCACTATCACTAGTTACAATCTGAATTGGGATGCGGAAGACACATTATTTGTGTCTTTTATTATTGTTCTTTCAAATAAATCAGACTCAATCGAAGTCTGGCATCTTAGTCTTTGTTGGAGGAACCAGTTAGCTATCTGCCGAGTCAGGCTCAAGCACTTCTCATAGTAGGGGCAGAATATTGCTGGCTGCAGTTCACAAAAAGGCCACCGGTGTCGCTAATAACAAGGGTTTCTGAGTTTTACATATAGAGGGTATGCATTGATATTTCCCGCTGGAACACATCTCCTCAGCTGACTGGTTTTAATAGGGGAAACTGCGAGAACGCGAGTAAAACAAACAATTATCAGTTTAAACTAAAGGTTGGACTCAATAGTGTTCCTTACAACTTACCAAACATCCAGTGATCCATGGATATTGACATGCAGCCAGGAATCGTGTTTCCTGACATTTATATGTGCCTGATTTCCATGCCAGGGAAACACATAAAGCAAATTTGCATGTGAACGTTTTACGTGAATAAAATATAGGTTTGTCTAAATACTGGTGATCATTTATATCAATGTTATATATATATATATATATATATATATATATTAGAGGTGGGCATAGATTATTTTTTTTAATCTAGATTAATCCAGATTAATTTTGAAATTAATCTAGATTAATCTAGATTAAAATGGCTCATTTGAATTCTGCCGAAGGCATTCATAATATGTGTGCTACCCAAATAATGACTATAAAAGTAAGTCTTTGAGAACGGGTTTCTCAAGCCAGGTGGCGCATTAGACCAGGGGCTCATCTCCTGTTTCCAAAATGCATCACAAACTGCTTGAGAAAGCTGTTCTACTCACTGTAAAAGGTTACTACTGTACTGTTACCCTCCGTAGGCAACATTAGGTAGGCCTATGTTATAATCAACTAGGCCTACTATAGGCTATCAATTAGGGATGGGCGATATGGCCTAAAATCTATATTGTGATATACATTGCAGCCTCTTGCGACAACGAATTATGTTGTATACTTACAGTTTTGCACAATATATGTTCTCAAAACTACATACACCCTTTAAAAAAATACATTTGGCAGTTGTTTAGCAGGGTCGGTGTAACCTGTTCTGAAATGGTTTTATTATAATATACTGTATATGTAGTTTTGAGAACATATATTGTGCAAAACTGTAAGTATACAACATAATTTTGCAGATAAATAAAATTGAAGTACACTAGCTGCAGAGACGTAAGTAGCCTACGTATTTTCCGCACTATAAGGCGCACTTAAAAGCCTTTCATTTTTTCAAAAAACGACAGTGCGCCTTATAGTGCGGACCGCCTTATATATATGGACCTGGCGCCTTATGTTAATGTCTGTAAAACAACCGCTGACTTAAAACCTTGTTTATACTGTCGGCTGGCACCGGAGCGCGAGCCTCCGCTGACTGCGCGCGCAACTCTCCAAACAGACGAGGCATTTATACTTGACGCAACTGTTTTGTTTTAGACTGAACACCAGACCATACAACTGATTTTGACGCGCAAAATGGGTGCCGGTGTGATGATGAGATGTACTAATATACGTCTGCTCGGGCAGATTCGGCTCAAGTCGTGCATCTTCTGATGCGGAGGCGCGCGCGCTGTTAAGCCGAATCTGCCCGAGCAGACGGATATTAGTTTTTTAATTACCTTCGCGCTCATGCGGACGCGTCGAGTATAAACAAGGTTTTACAGCTCAGCCACTTGTTTTTTTTTATTTATTTTTTTGCAAGTGGAAGATCTTGGTTTACATTTCGACTTTGGATGTGATCTTAGGCTTGAAAAGGTTGGTGACCACTGCATAACGCAAACCCAGTCAAACGTTTGACTGCAGTATCTTCTATTCTATGCGCCTTATAATCCGGTGCGCCCTATGAAAACAGTTCTAAAATAGGCCATTCATTGAAGGTGCGCCTTATAATCCGGTGCGCCTAATAGTGCGGAAAATACGGTAGGTCTAATGTTTATTATAGCTTGGAGCTTATGAAACCCCAAATTTAAAATTAGAATATTGTCTAACTGATGTCTTTTCAGTTAAAAAGAAACACAACAACGATTCTTAAAATCGGGCGTAGACAGAGATTATGTGTTAACGTTACACCACTTAGATATATTGGAATGGGAATAATACGCGCGCGCTGGTATTCAGTGATATGATGTTTCGTTTTGAATTTGAGGTGGTAGAACAGATTAGTCGTGTGTACTTACCAAACCGTTACCCCACACACTCTGTCTATAGTTTGCTGCTGTTTGTCGGACGGCTTAAATCTGAACCAAGTCCAAATAATGGATGTTGCAAAAGATGTTGATCTTTTTCACCAGCTTATACTTTCAGCCGTGTTTACTTAAGATGATGACGAATATGCGCTGCAGCCGCGGGTTTACCTCGCGGCCGCGGGTAGATTGCGTCATCATAGCTTGTGTAGTTGAGTCATCTTCCAACCCAACTTGGAGAATAGATTAACGGCGATATTTTTTATATATCCCACCACTAATATATATATATATTATATATATATCATCATATCGTCCAGCCCTAAAACTTGTATAGTTTTTGTCAGTGTGTATTTAAAAACATCCAATTATACAGAATATGTGAGGGTAAATATTAAAGTGATGAGTTGTCAATACAATATATAACAATACAATATATAGGAAATTATTTTAACCCAAAATTCAACATATTGACAAAAAAATGTTAAAAGCAAATCCAGTTGTCCAGTTGTTACTGTGATTTGCAGCGATTCTCTTTTCTGTAGCTTTCGGCAGTCTGTAAAAAATATACCTCAGATTTCATGTCAAATCTATTTGGACAGTCAATCTCAAAGCTCTTTCCTGTTTTAGATGTGTTTTGTGTGTGTTTTTCGCAGCATTCACGCTGAAAATAAATGCTGCCGCTCAGTCTTCTTGCCACTCAGTGGGCGTAACCGCAGTCACTCAGGCCGACGGTGACGTCACGCGCATACCCTCTATAGTCCCTTTAAGATTTTAAACTCAACATCAAACTGTTTGCATCTCAATTTATGCCTGTAAATGTGACATATTTCCAAGTAAAACCATTTTTAATGAAAAATCCTTGATTAGAACTGATTATGACAGGTGTCTGGAGGGCAGGGTTTGACAAGTAAGAGGGATAGATGCTGTCACAAAGTGTATGTATCATCTGTGACTTTTAGTCACCCTCAATAACCTTTGACCAGTTACTTGTTTCTGGTTCTTATAACTTCTTCATTAACGCAGTCTCTGGGTGTGTAGAACATTGTTTGCCCTCTGCTTGCTTGCATTCAGCTTGGACTATAAATCTCAATGTCTTAGTCTTTGACATTCTTGCTGTAAGCTGCCATGGTAAAACAAAGCCATGTGCTCCAAAGCGGCTGTTCAGATCATTTCCCAATGATTCATTGTCAATGAACTGGCACAAATAAATTCTAATCAGTAATTTTCCTGAGGTTCCAGCAGAGCCATTTCTCAAAGAAAATGACACTATTTTTATGTTGTCTTATATCATGTTGTGAGAGCTGCAGAAGTTTGTTTTCCTCTAAACACACTGATTACAAGACATATAAAGTCAAGACATATAAACCAGAATGCAGCTGACTGAACATTGCAGGATATTTTAAATTTAATCGTTTTTTAATGGCCTGTTTATCTTTCATTGTCATCTACATACTTTATTTATTTATTTATTTATTTATTTATTTTGTATCAGTACTAATACCACATACAATATCTAATGAATTAAAGCTTGTTGGGTTTAGCCAACACATCATGCTTACATACTGAAGTTTAATTGTTCACAATTAAATGAAAATGACGTTTGAAAAGTTAGTGTGAAACACAGCCTGATGACAACCAGCTTAAATACTGCTGTAAATGTGAATTGCACAATGTTCATTGCAGATTCACACAACGCTTTCTGACCTGCCAGAAGCATCGGTAAGATAATAACATATATGCTGAAATGATGAAATATAATATATATCTGTGCACACATGGAGAGAGAAAGAAAGGCAAGATAGATGGAGGTTGTCAAAAGAGAGTTAACTGAAAAACTGCAGCAGGCGATATACCATTATTTTTAATCAAGAAATGCAATTGGCAGGGAAACAAAAGATGATGCTCTTTCATTTCTTTCCAGGATCCCTCCCTCAGTGTTGTGGGTTTATTTATTGGAAAACCACTCCCATCAGACTAGGAGGTGAAAAGCCTTTCTGATTTAGGTCAATGTGTCAAGGGGAGATTCACAGTATCACTGTAATAAAGTCATGAGTGTGTTAGGCAGAGTTGGGCAAAATTCTGAATTTAAAAACTATATTATTAATAACCAAATATTTCGCAGTTGTATACATTTCCTAAAAGATAATTAAATTGAATTTTAATTTTGCTTCCTTGAAATCGCAGTATAATAGTTCTGCATCTTGATTGCTACCTCAATTCCAATTCAGGCATTCAATTGGAATTTTTAAAGCCTCAAGCTTCTCAATTCAATTCTGAATGGCACAGAAAACAGAATGAGCAGAAGTGTAAATTCTAAATGTCTGTATCTGTTTGTTAATGGGGGATTTGTGGGTGCAGTAACATTTAGTTTTCTTTAAATCTGATTTCAGCGGCACACTTAAAATACAGCCAAGATGCTGCATTGAAAATCCCTTCGGATCTTTGCCTTGGATTTTCCGTTTAACCAAAAAGTCAGCCAATAAAGTTGGACAAGGCATTGGAGCAGGCAAAATTGGATCAGCGATTTTTGCTTTCACTTGAGATCGACTTCAGAATAAGAAGTCAAGCAAGCTCACAGAGGAGTAAAGACTGCAGTGGGACTGATCAAAGAGTCAGCAGCTTCTTGTGTCTGGTTAAATCACATCTTCTCTACTCTCTTTTCCCAACTTTCAGACTGCTCTGCACCAAGGAAGTCTATAACACCTGGAGAAAAACTTAGATTTCCAATTCATCTCAAAGGCAGTTGTCTGCTGATACATGCAGCCCTGGAAGTGCACAACATGTATCCTGCCATCTTTACTACTGAGCACTCATTTCCAGAAGCATTTTTTTTTTTTTTCTATAAACTATCATGAACCTGTATCTCTCAACCTGGAATACACATGCCTGGTAGAGAATCACATTTATTAGATAGTGGAAAATGGACAGAAAGCAAAGTGGGAGAGAGACTGGAAGGGTCTACAAACCAGGATTTGAACAATGTGCGACTGCACTACATGTTGGAGCGCTGCCTACATGGCTCCGACAAGAATCATTAGCCGCGTTTCCGTTACCCTTCAAATTGCGCAAATTGAAATTGCGAATTGAAAATATGCCCAATGGAAACACGTCAATTTCGCAAAAACTCCCATTTATCGCAAAAAAAGTTTTTACGCTCGCATGAGGAGGTTTTCCAGGCATTTCGCAAAACTGCCATGGAAACAGTTTTTGCGCATTTACAGTCACCTGAATTAGAAGGGCGCGGTGTGTTTGGACAGAATACGAGACAGAGTTCTTTATTAAATTCCTAAAAGACAAAAGAATTACAGGAATAATGGATTCTAAACCTCAAATAAATGCCACAATCAAGACCTCGCAGCATGAGGGAGAAACACCCAGAAACACCTCATGTGCCGCTCACAAGAATAAGGGTCGTTCCTTACCATTAATGCGTGGAAAACACACATACATCTCCTTCGATTAATAATAATGGCTAGTGCAGTGGCTGAGATATAGTACATAAACCTTCCAGCGTCCGTTGCCATGGTTTTTGGAATGATTTTACTTATCACGAGAGGAAAAAAATCAACTTTTAGTCGTATAACATAGGTTAATGGAAATGCCGTCATTTCGCAATAGTTTTTTGTCGACATTCAGAAAAAAATCGCAAAAATTTCGCGCAAATCTGTAATGGAAACACGCCTAGTGTATTATAATATTATTTTATTTTATCAGACTAGATCTTCTTGAATGGCCATCGGCAAATAAACAGGCTTTTTGTCAGCACAATGGTGTAGTTATGATATCTACCAGCAGCGGCTAACTGTCTATTTAACTTTCAGTCACCTGTACTCTTTCTGAAGATGTGTCATAGCGCCCCCTACCGTATAACAGTGAAAACACGGATTGAGGTCAATGGCGAGAAAGAGTTCAAGGTGGAATGAAACAGAAGTTGCAATAGTCTTTTCTTCCTTATTGTGATGCATATCCGAAAAGCTTCTTGAACGAGAAAAGATGTAGAACAAAGCCTTGACCACTTTGTCAGCACTGTTGTTAAATCCTGCATTAAAAAAAAGTTCTGTGTCGAATTGCATCCTTTATGCTTGTATTCAATTGTAGTCTTTTAAAAGGTATGGTAAGGCAATGCACGCACTGCTTATTAAATGCTTAGCTTATTACTAAGGAGCTAGAGCTAACCATACTGTATGTCCATAAGCATATGTCTGCATTACAGAATAAAGAGAAGATTATCTGTTCTGCAAAGCAAGCCTATTTCAATTTTTTTTTTTTCTGGTCTTATCGTCTGACAAAAAGAAGCAAGATAAGTGCTTGCGTTCAAAGGCAGCAAATTAGCTGTGCATGTCCCGCAATCCAACCCTAACTCGCACCCCTCACCCACCTCTACTCCACCAATTACTGCAGACACATACATTTAATGGATTATTCATTTTCAATTTTCCTCATGCGTAAGACTTGAGGTCTGAAGGAATTACACACAATTTGAAATTGAACAATTGTATGCAGATGCCGCTCAGGAATGTTAACTACAATTTAGTGCTTTCAATTCCAATCTTCCACACATAGAGTGGTCACAAAAGCCATTATAATATCAGTTGCTATGCTGTAATTTCATTAATAATATAATGTCTTGAGAAGATGGAGTTGCAGGAAGAAAACTGTTAATTCAGTAATTATCTGTTAAGCTCCAAAATACTTTTGAAAGTGATCCGACTCAATTTTGCAAATATTCCATGCTCTAAAATGTTTCAAAAAGAAGTTCTGGTTCTCGAATCTGAGAGCCTTTTCTTGCCCCGCGATATTCTACTAATATCACATGGAAACCGTTTCACAATTCATATCAATCCGCTTGTTTCTGCCGGATCTACAGTATACTGGCAGCATTTCTCACAGCGAGCGTCAATGATGGAGGAGCAAACCCACTGTAATTTTACAAATACTACTGTTGTAGTCATGCAATATGGCTCTATATTATGAAGGTAAAACAGTAGCAAAACTCGAGAGCATGTAAATGTGAATTTGAGAACTTGTACAATAAATATTCGTACTTGTACATGAACATTTACACTCACAGCTCCAATGTGAAAACCTGTAAAATAAAAATCTGAAGTTGAATGTTGAAATTTGCACTCGCAAACAATAGTCACAAACCTGTATTCTGAATCTGAAGCTGCAGACAAGTAGACACAAATGTGTAAAATGCCATTCACAGAAATACAACGACAGACACAAACTTGTAATATATATTTTGCGTTTAATCTTACGTTCACATTCGCGGTACTTCCTCAATTAAGCACTTGCAGCTTCTCAAATCTGTCACTGCAATTTCAAATTTCGCGCCTTGACTTTTGCTACTCTTTTCGCGATATATCAGGTGCAAAACTAACTTGTGCACTTGAAACTCAGAGGCGGTGAGAGGGAAAGGGGGGCGGGAGAAGGGGGGGTCAAAGGAGCCGTTTTATTGGTTGGCACCTAGCCAATGAAATGGGAGTTCGATGATGTCACGAAACCCGCGTGCACTGAAACACTAACATGGCTTAATGCATTAGACTGATATTAAAATAAATAAACGAAATTATCAAACTCAGTAGGCACAATGCTAATGCATACTACAGAAAAGCAGATGAGCACAGAATATGACGTAAAACATATGACGTATGCCATATATATATATGCCCTATATATGGTATATATACCATATAGACTGTAAAAGAGTTTTGTGTGTCCAACAGTTAGGCTAGGGTGAATATTTAAAACATTTACATTTTTCCAAAGCGACTTACATTGCATATTAAGGTATACATTTTACATTCTTATCAGATAATTTAGGTGCATTTTCATATTGCAATGGAATTGGCACACACACACACACACACACACACACACACACACACACACACACACACACACACACACACATATATATATATATATGTATATATATATATATATATATATATATATATATAGGCTATATATATATATATATATATATATATATATATATATATATATATATATATATATATATATATATATATATGAAGAGTTCAGATGCAAAAGCCTCTAAATGCCATTTGAAATTTTCTTATAGAATGATCATTTTTATCAAGCTTGTATATTTAAGTTCAGTAATTTCACTTAAATGATAATTAATAGGTAATCTTCACTGCCATTTAAGTGAAATTATTGAATTTAAATATATGAGCATCTGAACTCTTCATTTATATATATATATATATATATATATATATATATATATATATATATATATATATATATATATATAAGCAAATGTGTGTTCAGTGCAAATAAACTTGCTGCCTAGTGTTTTATTAATAAAGTAACAAATTATGTGTTTTTTTTATTGTTTTTAATTTTTATTTTATAACTGTTAGTCCATTAAGCCTCATTAAGCGTTTTCTTGGGTTTCGAGGAAAACGTACAATTAAACGCGTTGCGTTCATATTCTGTGCTCAATTTTTTTCTGTATAGGCTATGCTTTATGGTGTTTCCTGTTTGGTCTTTTAATACCACTGTCTCAATTAAACGCGTTGCGTTCATATTCTGTTCATTGGTGAGGCATCGACCAATAAAATGACTTCATTCCGACCCCAGCCCCGCCCCCGACTCTGCTCTCGCAAGTCTGCATTTACAAGTGCACGAGTGAGTTTTGCTACAGGCATATCGCAAAAAGAGTAGCAAAAGTCAAAGCGCTAGGATTTGAAGTTGTACTGCCAGATATGAGAGGTTGTGAGTGCCGACTTGTGGTTGTACAACGAAACTGAACTAAAGCACAAAGATAAATGTGTAGTACACAATTGTGCCTGTCATTTTGTTTATGTAAATGACACTTTACACATTTGTAACTATTAATCTGCAACTTCGAATTCAAAACACAGGTGTTCTGAGTATTGTCTGTGTGTGCAAATCGATAGATGCAGCTTTTCACATCAGAGCTGCAAGTATAAATTTCAACTTACAAATACAAATATTAATTTTACAAGTTCTCACATTCAAATTAGCAAGCTCTCGAGTTTTGCTACTGTTTTACCTTCATACTATATCATCATAGCCGTGCTGATATAGAACCATTCAGCATTCCTACTTGAGTGATATTGTTCATATATATTATTTATTTATTGTATTTATAAATGTATTATTTATAAAAAAATATATATTGTAACGGTAACAGTAAAATACTGTAAACAATGCTACAGTAAAAACCTGATGAATTGTGATGAACTTTGATTCTTCATATGGCTTTCTCTTTACTCCACGTGTTATTATGGTGATTGTCAATATATGTATTTATAGGATCAGAACTGATTTTAGCGTGATCATGCTTATTCAGCAGAAAAGGCTGTTGGATTTACTGGTTTAAACAACATGTTTGTTTGTTTTTTTGTTTTTTTACAGTGGCAGTTATTTATTTAATTTATTATTTTTTATTTTTAGGCCATGGCAGCATAGTCATTTAGAACCTAAATATTTTCAAGATTTGCATTATTTTGTGAACTGATTAAACCGATTAATTGACAACACAGACTCAAAATGATGATTCATTTATAACTCACATTTTGCTACTAGTTGAATCACCAGCAGTGCTCATGTAGGCTTCTTATCCCATGAAAGTGCAGCTGTCAGCTATTGCTAGTTGGCAGCGTATTGTAAAAAAGGTATGAAATACATTTTGAAACCCAGCATCCCACGAGTTGTTTTATTCCTCATTCTGAGCATGCTTTCTGGCTCATGATATACTTTGGGGAATAATGATAGCTTTCAGAGTTGTTATCCCACTCATTCTGTAAAGTTAGACTGATCTACTACCCAACTATTTTGAACCTCCGCAGGGCCATTCTGACTGCACTCGAATTTCGCTGCTCTCTTTGCTCTACAAGTTCTATTTCATGCTACAGTGGCTGGGTACAATGACAGCTCTCTTCAGCGGCAGAGCACACGACTTTATATTAGAAAGACTACTGCCGTGGACGTCATTGGGCGTCTGAGAAAAAAGGTCAGGATGGCATTCCGAGTGAATACCCACAGGTGAGCTAAGCATGAGAGGGGCAATTAGGAAAATAATGCTTTGACAGTATGTGGATCCACATTCAATGTATTGTAATTAATGCGAACTGCCTCATCGGAGAAGGTTAAATGAACATGACTGATGTTTAAATTGCTCAAGGGTTTGCAGTAGTTTTTATGTAAAACAATAGAAATGAAATGCGGAAGACAGAGAAACAGAAGGCTCAGGTTACATTAGCATTTTCTACCACTGAGTTTGACTACAACATTGCTTCCCCAGCTGTCAGGTTTCCTGTGCTGATAGGACCTCAGTAAGGCTGCTCTGCCTGACTGGCCACACAGCTTTATGGCATTGTGACAAAAGGCACAACACAATTATTGTCCATTACCCAGGCGACTGGGACGGAATGAAAGGGAGCACACCAATGTGGCCCCCTTGATGGATGTGATTCTGCATGCAAATACATTCAGCTTCCTCGGTTCATGTCACACCTTGTGCATTCAGTCTGTGTGATTCATTCTTCCTGCCAGGGTTAAGACACATTCCTCCACTTCTACAGAGGAGTGCAAGGGCAGTAAATGTCACAATTCTAAGCCTTACTACAGTATGTACTGCACAGAGATTACTAAAGTGTCATTAGCAGGTAAATGATCAGTGGTGCTTGCTAAAGCAAACTTGTCACATGCCATCCTACGGACATGAATAGTACCTCAAATTGTGTGGTTTGAGAAAGAGAGATGTGCTATACACTTCTCTAATGAACTGTTTACACCTGGTATTAAGATGCATTTTGGTCGATGGGATTACAAGTAGACGAGGGAGACATTCCTGTTTACACCTGGTGTTTTAATCTCTTTTGTCCACTTTCAACCACTTCTGTCCTGATTTATTTGAGGGGATGTTCTATGGGCGGGTACATGTATGGTTTTGTTCAGATCTTTCAATCTAATAGACAAAATAAGCTTGCAAAATGTACATTTACGTTTACGAAGAGGACAGAAAAACACACGGACAGCAGCAGTGTTTTTTCTGCTCTGATAGTCACAAGACCACACCGAACGCTGCGAGTGTGTGTTAGAAATCAGGAATGGTGAAAGAACATTGAGGACGACCAAGCACAAACCAAACTTGAGTCTTCAGCTGACAAAGTTTAAGTCCCGTCTGGCTGTCGCGCTTCCCATTATGTTTAAGCATTAGGTCAGCAGACGGTCTTTTGTGCCTGTTTGAACGCATTCGACCACATGAGCGTTTTTACGAAAGCAATCCGGTTGAACGCGTTTTCGACTATACTGGAAGTAGTCGGAAGTGGACAAGCTAAAAAATGTTCAGACCCCCTCTGAATACACCTGTATTTAGCGTCATCCATTTGTGATCTGATTGACCAAAACGCATCTTAATACCAGGTGTAAACAAGGCCTAAAATGCTTTGAGCTTGGCCACTTTCAACTGTTCCCAGAGGTAGTGGAAAATGCACTCGACCGGATTGCTTTCGTAGTGTTAAACGCTCATGTGGTCGAATGCTTTCAAACAGCCACAAAAGACCATCTACTCTCAGCCTACTGACCTAATGCTTAAACATAATGGAAAGCATGCAAGCCAGATGGTATTTAAACTCTGTCAGATAAAGACCCAAGTTTAGTTTGAAGACGATAAACATACCAAGCACAATGTTCTCTCACCATTCCTGATTTCTAACACACACTCACAGTTGAAACCGGGTTACAGGGGGAACAGCAATACGACCGAAACGGCACTTTCCTATAAGCTATCAAAGGGGCAGGAGTTTTTGTCTTATATTTCTATATGATTTTACTAAGCAATATCACAAAAGCAAGCGTGCTGGTTTTTTTTTTTTTTAGAAAATCAGCACAATTACAAATGTGATATTGTATATATAATTGTACATACAAAAAACAAGACATTAATATTATGAGTTACATTTTAGACAGTATTGTCAGTATTGTGTTTTTGCAAATGGAAATAGTTCCGAACAAAGCTGCAACAGAACCGTTGCTTGGCAATGTCACAGCATCGGGCAAACCTTTCTCACATTTCACAGTCCAGATTTATGTCATTTTACAGTTAGAAATCACCACATTCTAGCCTACTTTAAAGACAATGTCTGTAATGACACTAAAGACCTGTTCCTAATGTAGTGTAGGTCTATTGGAATTTACAGTGTCACAAGGCAGTTCAGATACAAACCGTGGCACTTGTCACAAGTAACATGCAGGGGTGAAAAATTGAGCTGCCATTTCATCTTGGTTATGCTGCAGTCAGAAAACATTCACTAGCTTGATGTTGCTGTCAAGTGCAGAGAGAAAGCAAACAAGTGTGCATTAGATTAATCTGACAGAAGACTCTGCATGTTACGTTGCTTCTTTGAAGAGTTTGCAATCTGTTCACAGGCAAACATTAAAGAAACAGATGTTTCCCTTCCCTTTAAACTCAACATTTGGAAATGATGGTGCAGAACATCTCAGAACATTCAAAGGCAGGCGGTGTCGAATCTCATCTTGTTATGAAGCCTGCTGGGATGTTGTATGGTTATTTTGGGAGTCTATTTCCCAGAGTAATGTTCCTTGGGTATTTTTACTTTGATGAAATAACAACAATTCATTGCAAAAACTTTGTTTATAACATAATATAGTTAAGCAATTTCACCAGAGCAAGAGTGCTCTTTTATCGAATATCAGCACAACTGCAAAATGTGATATTCATTTTATACAACATTTCAATAAACAATAAGTTGATAATAAATTGACAATTTTTAGACACAACATGGTCAGTATTGACTGTTTTTGCTCCATTTGGTCAACAAAAGTAGTTCCAAACAAAGCAGAAAAGTTGCATCTCCCAGCAACACATAACAATGTTTTGTTACTGAATTATTCACAGTTTTTGAATTATGATGGGTCAATGATTCAGTGACCCATTCATAAAGTCAGTGTACACTTGGGCTGCATCCAAAATTGCATACTTACCAACTATATAGTAGGCGAAAAACAGTATGGGCCCTATTTTAACGATCTAAGCGCATGGTCTATAGCGCACGGCGCAAGTTCACTTAGGGCGTGTCCGAATCCACTTTTGCTATAGTTTAACGACAGGAAATATGGTCGGCGCGCACAGCGCATGGTCTAAAAGGGTTTTCCCTATTCTCTTAATGGAGTGTAATTTCCCATTCCCTTTAAAAGCCAGTTGCGCTTGCGCCATGGCGGATTCGCTATTTACATGATGGAATTTGCAAACGGAAAGACTGAACTCCTGAGCGCAAACGGATCTGCTCGTGCACAAGGTTATTTTTTACTATTATTATTATTATTTTATTTGGCATGTTTGTGTGCTGCTGTGCGTCCCTGTGTGTTTAATAAGCAGAGTGTATGCGCTTGTTGGACCCGCGTATAGGCGCACATTACTGACGCACTCTTTAAATAACAAAAAAAAGATTGCATCTATTTGCATCTATAAAAACAGATCAATTTCAGTTGCCTCAACATAGCAACGCGCCAACAATGCACCTGAACACACCTCGTTTTTTCAGACCAGCAGCCCATGGTCGCAAATGCATTTGCTATTTAAACAATGGGGCGCAGGACGTGAAAATGCTAACTGCGTCAGGCTGAAACTTGCAAAAAACACTTGATAGGCCCTGTGTGACAAAAGTTGTATGACCGAATTCACAGTAGCTGGATGACCTACTACTTCCTGTGAGATTCTGAAGTGAACTATCCCATGAGGCCAAAATTTCATATTTCTATTCTAAATGTTGTATTTAGAACATTAATCTCATAACATTATTTAATTGTAATTGCCGTGTAAATGCATTTTGATAAGTAGTAAGATGGATCTAATTTGACTGGTAGAACAGCCATAGCGTATAGTGTTAAATAGTGTAATTAATTAAAAGATGATCAACAATGTGTACGTTTACCTTTTATAAATAATTATAGGAGGCAGACTTGAGCACCTCAAAATGTCTGTGCATGGCTCCAACAAATATGGACATGTCCATTCCATCTTGTTCCACTTGAGGTCATTTGCACTGTAAAAAATAAATCATGGGTCTTGTCATTTTTATTAAAAAAATTAAGGTGAAAATTCAAAATATTGTGTATATTTTATTAAGAAAATTGTGGTTCAGTGTTTTATTTGAATTTATTGAGAACATTTCACTAATAAAACCAAGGATACATTTTCCTAATTTTTTTTTTAGGGAAAAACATGTGCCATGTAATGAAAAACCAGGAAAACCTTTCACATCCAAGTCTAAATGTAGAGATCTTACCCAGGGCTACGTTTTTTATTTTATCATTATTATTGCAAAACACTACTGTATTCAGTTGCATCTAAAATACTATAATGCTATACCCACTCAATGAGCCATTTCCCTGGCTTGTTTGCAGTTGCATCTTTTTTACTGTTTGCCAGTAGAAGGTTTAAAAGACTTTGTAGCAAAGTAAAAACTGCATTAAAGATGTTTTAATGTGACTATGCTAATGATCTTGTCAAGCACTGGGTGGCCCAGGAAAAACAAAAAATTGGTAAAAAAAATTGGTTTGTTCAAAAAACTCCTGTAGGATTTGTGTTTTGTAGTCCTCCTGCTAGCAGAGTTTATTTTAAAATGCGCAGTCTTTAACATAAATACAAGAGGTTAAAAATAGTTAAAGGCAGCCATGATGCTGTTGCCAGTTCAGAATGCACAGAAAAAAACAGAGCAAGGTCCTTATTTTGGAAGCTTTGGTATTCAGATGAAGAATCACAAAAATGTTGCTACTATTACTGGCTACAGCTTGTTAGGCCACTGCATTTTAAGCATGAAGCTCACAAATCTTTTAGTGACTGACATGCCACCACAAACAAGTTGAGGTTTGATTAGAACATCTTCCACATTGTATAGTCAGAACATAGAAATAGATTGGGGAGCTCTACAGTGTATGTAAACATACAGCTAAAGAGGAAGAGTGGACGGATGAATTAACTGTTGTCACAGTACACTAGTTTGGCAGAGTCTAGGTAAACGACAGTGTTCTGTGGGGAATCTCTGATGCTCAACCGCAGGTGGCCACACAGCACATGTTCTTCCTTTCATGTGCTAATATTTTGTTAGAAAAACTGTGGGAGCTTTGTCAGTGATCCATTGGTCAACATTATGATGAGTAGCAAATGTGTGAGGTACATACACTGTAGGGTGCTTTCACTGCATAGAGCCTATGAAGTACTGAAGTGAACAAATACACTTGACAAGTAATGTGTTCATGATGTTTCAGCATTGGAAATGCACTGTACATGATTCAGTGAGGTAAACAGGCACATTTATAATCAAATTTGCGATTGTGTGTCCATATTGTTGATAGAAAATGAGCTTTTAGCTGTGCAATGTTAAATTGCATGTGCGGTCACACTGGTGAAATTTTGCAAGCAAAAAAAAAAAAAAAAGAGTCCATTGTTAATAGTTTAACAATGCACAAAGCACTGGTCGTACAAAGGTCACTTTCAATCCAAGCAACTTTTTAATTTGAGTAACCAACTTGTACCCAAAGCAAAATCTGTAAGGGGAAATATTTAGCAATATTTCCAATTGCATGGATTCCTATCGAAATGATTGGATTACAATTGGATATACAGCGGGACTAAAGGCGCACCAAGGTAAAATCCGCCTTTTTTTCTCCTCTAAACCACAAGATAGCACACAAACTTACTGCAGCACTTTCCTAAACACCTCGAAACAATAATGGGCAGCAATGCAAAGTTAATTTTGCTCTAATTTAATCTATTTTTTTTTTTTCCTTATAGGTTTATGTAGTAAATGAGAATCAGTATAATTAACTAAAGTGGTTGGCTGAATGGGCTTTTAATAAAACTTGGCTGCCTATGCAGTAAAAAGGTTGAAAAAACATCAAATCAGTGCTACCTGTCTAGAGAAGTCGTCTCAGGTAACTGGTTCCCTGAGAAGGGGACGAGACACACTATGGGAATGTGCGTCTTCCTACAGACAATTATGGAAATCTTAAGAACTATTGAATAAATAGAGATACGAAAGATATAAGGAATGAAAAAAGTAATGGTAGGAATAAAAATAAAATAAATACCCACATTGAGAATGAGAGTACTTCTGGAGTAAAATGCATCATCCTCAAGTTTTTCTTTTGTGTATAGTTATAAAAAAGAAAAGAAAAAACGATCGAATCAGGTTCCCAAACTACTGGCAGAGTAATAAATATAGAACTATATAGCTGGTTAAATTACAAACAGCTACTGTGTTGGCTGACATTGCCTTGTAACTAACTGTATTGATACTACAATTGATGTCTTTTATGACCCTTTTTTTTCTTTCTCTTATAATATTTGATATTGTAATATCTGTTTCACAAAATCTGTTTTGCTGTTTTTTTCTTTCAGCCAATATACCCAGTTGTTGAATGTCTTTACTAAGTTTTCAGGTACCATCCAAATGTAAGGAAATGTTGTAATTACTGTAATATAAACTTAAATAAAAAAAAGAAAAGAATCCGTGACGTAGGTGCCCTTTTCCGTTCTCGCTGACACGTTACATCACGTCACTTCACCTCAGAGTCAAATACCGCCTTGCTTTAGTAAATACTTCTTAGCAAGCTTTTAGTCACAATGACTTGTATCGTTCCCGTCCGAATGCAAAAATTCAAACGTTTAGCAGAAGTGAGTTCTTTTTGGTTTCCAGTGAAGAATCTAGTGTGTAGAGAATTGTAGATAACACTTTGATGGCAAAACTGATAAACCTCTGTGTTTCTAGTCAATACTTCAAATTGGATGACTATGAACACAGGCCAAACGGTGTGAAGAAGAAAAAAAAAAAAAAAAAAAACTGCTGTTCTTTCAGTTCTGCCCAACCCCCCGAAGCAAATCGCTGTCATGTACAGGTAAGAAAGCTGTTGCCATGGTGTTCCATTTTTACCATAATGCTGCCAAGGCCATTTTATGAAAGCTTATAATGTGCATGTGATCCAAGTTGCTGACTGTTACACTTCTCCAATGATAGACATGGTGATCTCCTGCCAATCAACAAACCAAATGTAGCTCCCACTCCACTGATATGCACTGTCAGAAGTATGCTGATATGCACTGTGAAAAAAAACACTGGTTTTGATGGGATATCGGGCTATGTAACAAAGACATTATTGACTTTCTGACAATTTACTTCCTTCTACATTGTCATGTTTTCCGAATGCTGAGTATTACATCAAAACCAGTTGAGCAGTCTGTCACAATCCTCATCCACATGCACATGATTGTCTCCCCTACACGAACTCCCCTTCTCCCTGGCCCAATCTCTTTCTGTATTAAGGCAAGAACCGCTGCAGCTTCCTAATTTAGAAAGTTTTGTGCCCTATTTGCAGACTGTTATTTTCCTGTGCTGACATTTGGCTTTTGAAAGCAAAAAATTGCTACAACACCATTTTCATTGTTTTTAGTTGCTTTATTTTGCCTCGTTGTGAAAAACATCCGAAATCCTGCAGCCCGAAATCATTCAAATGGAAGACCATGGCCTTTGGATATAGGAAGACAGGAGGCGGGTAGGTGGGAAAATAAATTGTCACTCACGTCTCGATCTTCAAAAGTCATCATAATAATCTCGGCCGCACATTGTTGCTTTGAGCTGCTCAGGCTCTTTGTCAAACATATTGAGGAATGTAATTCTTGGAGGATTTGTGGCAAATCGCTTCTGCCAGTTTATGCAGAATGAAAGAATACAAAGCGCAAGTTGCTCACACAAAACAGGCAGACAGTAGCAGATAGAGAAGAAAAAAAGAGAGAAAATACTGTCTTGCATTCACAACAAGTGGCGGGTGTCACAAAGGCAAGATGGCTCAGCCGAACATTTGCAGTCACAGTCGTTTCTTTTGACAGCTCTTTCCCTCTCCAAACCAGACCAGCAGCTCCGCTGTGACCATTCATCCACTTTGAGTTCCTGTTATGTAATTCTTAAAAACCCAGCTGAAGACTTATTCCTGTCTCCACTTCATTTCGTTTTTTACTGGAGTGAACGAGCAGTATCTGAAGCTATCGTTGCCGATTGCTGGGTAACACCGTAATCCCCGGCAATTAGAGACGTATGATTCAGCTTCAAAAGACTAATTTCCCCCCACCACAAATAAGATCCTTGATGACATTTAATGCACTTATAATTTGCTTTGAAATTGCCCTTTCAAGCCGACGCGCACGTAAAGGCAGCTTATCGATTACTACTTAACGGGAAGCTGATCTGCAGTTAAAATGGGCAATTAAATGGCTGGTAATTATATATTGATTGAAAGCTGCGGCATTTGTCAAAGGCCGGGTGTGTAACCCATGCCGATGTGGAGGTAGGTATGGAGGGCGAGCAGGAAGGCATCGTATGCCTCCAGCTTTGGGATTTCCTCCAAGCCATGATAGTTATGACCTTTCTGATTTTGTTTTCATCACCTTGCTCCTCTGAGAATCTCATTGGTCTGATTACCTCTTTCGTCCACCTTTTAGTTGGTGAGGCAGCAGAACTGAAGACAGCAGGATTTGTGCAGGCTCTGTAATGGCACCTCTTGGGTGGAAGCATTGATTAATCAGCATTTTGCAGCCAGATACCGGAGTGTGTGTTGGGATCAAACTTCGCTGGCCAGTTAATTAGCAGCAAAGATTTTCCTTCTATGATGGAAGACAGAAGAGAAAGGAAGGGAACATGTTTGCAATAGTAATGTAAGCCTGGAAAACAAGCATGTTTTACGATGAGGGTTTACTCGAATACTAATCACGCAAGAACACAAGTTGTGTCTCCATGTGTTATTCTGCACACCCGCTCTTGCTCGGTCACCGTGATTTTGCCAAGTAAGATATGTTCCCTGGATCAACATATTTCGTTGATCCTTGAACAACGTTCCCGTCCACAAAATGAATCCCTTCCCTTAAACCTAAACCTAACCCTACCCATAACTTATCCCTAAAATCAGAGGTGATCGGTGAAGAAGCACCTAACCCTGATTGTAAGCCTAATCTTGACATTAACTGTAAACTTGTCCCTCAAATCTGATTGGTTGATTGGAATGTTCAACAAAGATGTTGATCCAGGAACATTATGTATTTGGTGAAATCACATTCATCTGAAAATCTCACAATTCCATATACACATTACAATCCTTATAAGGCTTAATAAAATCTTTTTTCCTGTGAATGCTGTAAGGTAATGGAGTAGTCACATAGTGTTAAATGTGTTTGCCTGTATGTGGCCTTTTAAGTTCCACAGTGATACTAATAGGATTGGCTAGTGCCTCCGCTGGGACGGCTGATAAGACTGCATTACTCACCTCACACCCTGCCAACAGCGGTGGAGGACGTGCCCCTATGCTCTCATCCTTACAAAGGAAAACATGATATCATTTTGGTTTATTATTTTTTGTGTTTTGGAACATTTTAAAATGCCAAACTCTCAAAGGCATGCACATACTGTATGCCTAAATTGCTGTAAATGAATTCATTTTCTTCTTTTATTAACGGAAAATATTTCCAAACACCTGTTTTAAATGACTTTTTTTTTTTTTTTTGCCGATAAAAGTTGCAGGCATCCAATGACTTTATATCTGGAGTTAAAAAGGGTCAATTTAGTGGATACAGTATGCGCCTGTCTCGATGGCTGTTTCTGAGAGGAATAAACAGTTAAACAGCTGCTGTTATTGTCCAGAAGAGACTTCATGAACCATACAAGTCTATGTGTTAATTATAAACATACACATTCATTTCTGTAAAGCTAAAACAATGTGTATTGTGAAAAGTGCTGTACAAATTGACTTGTTAATTTGTCTCTGTGTGTCTAGACTGCAGGGTGACTGATTTTGGAGGTTCTTCTTGGAATAAAGGACATTTACTCAGTGTTGTCTAGTGCTGATTGCCTAGTCTTCAAATTCTACTGGCTTTTGTCTAATTTTGTTCTATTTTATTTCCTTTTTGCATCAAAAGAGCACAGATAATGTTTAATGCGGCCTCAAAGTAGAGCCATAAATATTGTAATTGTGAGTTAAGAGAGCATGCACAAACACGCACGCACGCGCACACACACACACACACACACACACACACACACACACACACACACACACACACACACACACACACACACACACACACACACACACACACACACACACACGCACGTTGAGTTTCCATGTTTTAATCTGACTTTCAATAGACAATGATTTGTATACTGTACAAACTCTATATTCTATCCAGTATATATATCCCTAAAAGCAACCCTCACAGAAGACTTTCTGCCTTTTTTACATAAAAATAAATAAATAAATAAATAAATAAATAAATAAATAAATAAATAAATAAATAAAGAATAAAAAAATAGGCTGTTTTTCTCACATGGACCAAAAAAGGTCCCACCAAGGACAAACATTTCAAGTTTTACTATGTTTGTGCTGTGGGGACATATACGGTTTCCCTGGAAAACACACACACACACACACACACACACACACACGTTTACTAATCCACACAATAATCCTAACCTATAACATAGAACTTTGTGTTTTTACACTGTAAAAAACATTTTTTACCAGCAGGAAACATAAAAGATTATGGAAGGCAACTCTAGAGCAGATGGTATCGATTAGTTTATTTCATTTCAGTGCTGTATTTCAATAATATTGAGATGTTCATTATGACCAGCGTCAAGCTAACGAGTCTTTACTCACCCTTCCTGGCTGGCTTTATGCAACTTCATATTGACCTGAAATCATGCATAAATAAATCACATGGTATGTTGTGGAAATATATGTTGTATAAAAGGAATGTTATGCATTGCATATGGTACAACACACAGATTTTTCCATTGATTACTGTGTATTTATATAGTGATTACGCTTCAGATGTGTGAGCTTCATGGGTGTTGAAGACAGATTGTTCTGTTTGGCCTATAGAGATATAATGATTGATTTAATGATTAGCTTACTTTGAATGCCAATGGCAGATCAGTAACTACCTTTTAGCTGTTTAGTTGCTTCACAAAGATAAAAATGATGGCATTAAACTTGCCATTTAGCTTCTAGCCGTGTTGGCACAGGTGCATATAATTTTTTTTTTTCTCTCTCTTTCTCTCTGATTAATCTGAAAAGGTTTAGCTGAGTTCTAAGCATATTTCTGCCATGCATTGAAATCTACATCTTTTCAGTCTATCTACATACAATAAAGCATTATACAAATAAAACAATACACAAATCTTTCCATTTGGCTCCAGCATGCATTTATTAAAATAATTTTAACCCATAAAATATAGAATGTTATAGGAATATGATGTTTCTTTGTAACACAATTCTGTACCTTACCTCAAAAAACATGGTGGTTTATGTGTGTATAATCCTTGTGTTTTTGCACTTGTGTGGTGGTCGGTTCGCTCATCTATGCCCGCTGTGAACTGTTTACAGATTTAAGCAAATATATACCGTCAGCCACATCAAATGTTTATTTTGTAAATGGAAAGATGAAAAAAAAGATGTAAAGAAATTCAAAATTACCTTCTTGAATTGCACTGATTGGATAAAAAAAAAAAAAACAACAACAACGACGAGGTGTAAGCACCCTAGGTTGATCTATTAATATTATAAAACAGTCACGTATGCATGTTGGGCGTTCATTTACATGACAATGGCGTTTTGGGGGCCTGGAAACGGAAACATTTGAAATCAGGTTTCAAAGTGCACGTTTTTGAAAATGACATTGTTATCGGCTCCGTATAAACTACAAAAATGTGATTTTGTGAAAACGGCGACGTCATTCATGTGTTCAGTCTAGCTGTGTAGTGTTTCTTTACAAATTGACATCCCAACTACTGGTCTGGTATGCATAATTTAGCGTGTTTAGTCGTTTTCATGGATCTAAGGGATCATTTCGACAACGTTGTCTTCTGTACTGTATTATGCCATACAACACTTACATAACCCAGAGGCTTTGGGAGGAAGCTAAAGTGTAACTGTTTGGCTGCCATCATGTCAGGCAGGATTTAGAAAAAAATGAATAAACGGAAAAGCATCTGAAGAAAAGCACAATATGTCACCAACTGTCAAGTATCGGAGTATCTCTGTTATGCCTCAGGGCTATTTGGCATCTAGTCGTACATAAGATAGTCGCAAAGAAGATTGTATTTTACCTCGTCAATAAATCCTGGGAGCTTAAGTGTAAAACCTGTAGCTGAAACATGGCTGGATGTTACATTTACTGTACACATTTCATTGAGACTCATCTAATAGGAGTAAATGCATTCAGGTTACTCTTTGCTAGTAAACTATTTTTGCTTCTTGGGAATAAAATCCATGATCTTGACATTATAGTTTTATGCTCTTCCTGTTGAACTGGAACATGTTAAGTCTGCTTTTAGAAAAGAAAACAAGGTATTTAGAATCAACACTGTCAGAAGATCAATGGCTCTTAAAGAGGTACACAAGAAAATATAGAAAACATTCCCAAAGCAAAAACAGACAGGAGAGGAAATGGAATATGACTGTCTTACACATGCAACATCTAGATTTATTTAATGCAGTTGTTGTAATAGATTTTTTGTTTTGTTTTTCTTATTCAAAAATCTACAACAACATCTAATTTGCCAGTGGACTTTAAGTGTCTGCAACAGGATTTTCTTTACGTGGCACAAAATGGCCTGTGAAAAATGAGAGAATCAGATCACATAATTCAAATCTGTATTGACCGATCTCTTCCAGTGCATGACATCAATGACTATCAGATCTGCTCATGGGCGCTCTTAAGGGACAAAAACATTATTTTTAGGAGATCAATAAATCTGCAATGTAAACTTGCTTCTGTCAACTAAATGCAACACCAAAAATAAAAAATAAAATAAAATAAATCTGCTGGTTATTGTTACTTATAATGTCTTTTATCTCAAGCTATGCATTCTTAAAAACACAAACTGCATTTGGGGATCAGTCCATAAGCTGATTTAGTAAATGCTAATTATTCCAAATCCATCTTTTTCAGAAGCACCCCTTTTAGCACCAATGATAATCATGAAATAACCTTAATATTTCAAAGAAAGTATCCAGACTTTTCCAACAAGTGTAATATAAAGCTAGCATTTATACATAAAAAGGCAATTATTAATGGATGTTTCCTGTTTATAATAATACATTAATTCATCAGTTAGTTTACTTTAATCCATGTTAGTTTGTGAGCAAAAAAAAAAAAAAAAAAAAAAAAACTAATGTTAAACTAAACTATTATGCATGATTCTGTTTAAACTAGTAAATGTGTATATCATGCTAGGAGATGTTCGAACTATTGTAGTGATCTAATAAATGATAGATTTTATTCTGAAACTCCAGTGCACATAGATGTTGCTGTAGCTAGGTTAGGGATATAAAGTAATACTGTAAATGGCAGCTATATTGCATTTTTTTTTTTTTATCTTGCAGAAAGATCCTGTTGCAAATAAAGCCGTTAATGCGGCAATTCTGTCTCTGTCTTCTTTTTTTCATAAACCGTACATTCTATAAAGCTACTCTAAGAAGGGTCATTTATTTTTTTTGTATTGAATTTCTGCTGCTGCTGCAAAAAAACAACAACAAAATGCATGCATTTACATTACAAACAAAACACAAATGTAGAGAGGCTTCAAAAGAAACTGCAGTGCAAAACACAATCTATGATCAGTACAATACTGTCTGTTGTATAAGGGCAGACCTGACACATATAAAATTATGCAGTTTCTGTAATTCCATCTGATGTCAGTATTTTTATGACATTGTGCTATGATTGACTAAATCTTCATGTTAGTGTTTTGAAAAATTATTTGATTTTGAGACATGTTTGCAGTGTTTTGGCAGACATAGTGTATTGTTGCTGGTGTATTATTGTATTTTGAAAAGTAGTGTTGGAGTTTAGTTTACAATGTGTGATTTTGAGCATGAAATTAACTTCTGCCAGTTGTGTGTTGTAGGTGTGTTGGTGCGTTAAGAGTTTAGGAAATTTGTTAAAAGTATTGAAAAAATTGCGATCGTAAAAAACTGTAAATAATACATTATGCTAAGCGCTACAAGAATACAAATACAACATAATAAAACAGAACATTAAGTAACTTAAAACGCAATTAAAAAGCATAAGCCAAGTTAATCATTGTAAGCTCTTTAAAAGCTTACAATAATTTGTTTGAGCATATACAGTATATATCTTCACATTAATAACACTCAGCGTAATTATTAGTCTTGAACAGTAAACTCTCAAGTTTCAGCTTTTGCTGGTTGTGTGTATAGTCAGAATCACTCGTGACTCACGAGCAGCGATCTTTATATTGGGTGTGTAATAAATGCAGCCCCTGCCAACATGGCCGGTGGAAGAGAATGGGATAAAACAGCCTAACACAATCCCAACAGTGAACGGAAGAGCATCATCATCTCTATCCAATAACAGTGGCAAATGTCCAAAACAGAAGAGCATCTTCGTCATCTCTCTCCAATAACAATGGCAAAAGTCCAACAAGAGGAATTTTCGGGCTGGCAGCAACAGCGAATGGTTGAAGCCACTGTCACCAGCAATGACCCGACACTCTGGTGACATTAGCCCAGCAGTAGACACTACTGATCAACTAGCCAAAAGCAGATGCCTCTTAGTGGATTAAACACATTAAAGCGCTTGCACTCAGTAGGGGGAGGTATCACATGTGGCTGCCCCCTAGTGCTTCCAGTGAATCATAGCAGTTACTACTTGGCAAGAAGCCAGGAGTCAATTGCCATTGTGGTCAGTTGTCACATTCCCAGTTCCCCCATGCAGTCACTTACCACTTGGCAAGAAGAACCGGCTCCTTAGCGGATTGCACATGCAATTGTAAATGACGTTCCTTCAGCGTTCTGCTCTGATCTCTAATCAGATACTGGTAGAGAAAAAAGACTTTTGAAAAGAGGCCGCTGCCTAATTTAATCTGTTTTCTATCACTTCACATCCATAATTTGATTCTGCAGCTGTCACACACACACACACACACACACACACACACACACACACACACACACACACACACACACACACACACACACACACACACACACACACACACACACACACACACACACACACGCACGCACGCACACGCGTACATTACAGGGACGATCCTTCTGAACCAAACTGGGGTTAAGCACCTTGTTCAACCTTGATTCTTTGCAGAGCTCAAACCTTTCCAGTTACCATTACTCACCAAACTACACCACACCTGTTCAGTACCCTAGCTGTATATTTTATGGGATAATGTGCAACTAGATGGACATTATCACATTATTATAATGAATGCACTGTGCTGGGATTTTATTACTTTTGACCTAACTCGTTAAACCCATTGATTTGAATAGGATCATCTTGTACCATATAGATATAAAAATACAAAGAGAGAGAAAATGTATTCCTTTTCTTTGTTAGCAAGTGCTTTAAATATTACATTATGTCAGGGTTTCCCTGACTGGGGTTTGTGATGGGAGTGCAGTGGGTTCATAAAATGATGAAAAGCTAATAATTAATCACATCTGCAAGAGTTCTGAACATACGCAGTAGGCTTTTTAGAAAGGAAATATTCAAGTAAAAAAGAAGAATTAGGGAGATTCAATAAATTATGAACAGTTTACTGCGATTTTGTGAATATATTATGTAATCATGTATTCAACTGCCGGATTATGAGTATTTGAATACATAATGTAATCTAATTGCAAGCATTTCATTTTTCCAGATTACACATAATCGGTTACTTGCCCTGTGTGCATTTTTAGCATGTACGTTTAATTATGTTTTCTGTACATTACTCTGCTGAATACACATCTTCTTTAAAATGAACAAATACTGTACATGGACAATACTGCACTCTAAAAACTGCTGGGTTGTGTTAACCCAATTTTGGGTCAAATATGGTCTCACCCAACTTTGGGTTAAAAAATTTAATTTAAAAATGGACAAATTGCATTTTGGACAAAATCAAAAATGGACAAAAATGCAATTTAAAAATGGACAAATTGCATTGGTTACATTAAAAATGTAAACCAACGGCTGGGTTTGTCCATTTTTAAATTGAATTTTTAACCCAATGTTGGGTGAGACCATATTTGACCCAAAATTGGGTTAACACAACCCAGCAGTTTTTAGAGTGTGATTTGAGAAAAATTACTTGTAGTAAAACATTCAGCTTAAAGAAAAAAGACAACTGTCTGCAACAATTGTAAAATAATACATTTTAAAAGTAATATGATGCAGTTTAACTTTATTTATAGTATCTCTGAACTAGTTAACAAATTAACATTTCTCTACAATGAAGCAAGTATATTTTACAACATGGCAGATTTCATTGTCATGGGAAAAAAATATATAAATTGTAGTGGTCAATATTCAAAATTACTTGACCGCTCACAGTTGCAACTAACCAATCAGAGTCAAGTATTTGAGAGAGATGTGTAATTACATGCAATTTGTTCATTTTACCCCAATGTACAAATGAGAATAATGCAAGCAGAAGTGATTAATTCAAGGAAGAAACGTGTGCTACCTTACTATCACGGGTTGTAGTAAGTAACAAACAGATACAAATAAATCAGGAAACCTTAATACAGAACTCACTTAGGAATACTCTGTAGAAATAAGCCACACAACACCTTAACATTGACGTGGACATGACAAAGACTGCAGGAACACAAGGAGGACAAATACTAGACTAAACGAGGAACTAATATGATATTAATTAGAGAGCAGGTGAACCGAACACAACGTTTAGACACTGGGTCAAATGACAGGGCACACAGGCAAACATGACAAAACCAAAAACACAATATACATGTTACACTTATCACACCATAAGTAAACTATACACCCAAGGCATTACTGGAGCACTGGTTCCTCTCAGCTTTTGGTTGAACTCTTTTCCCCTTGGTTGAACTCTTTTTCTGTCTGGCTCTAGTCCCCAATTTTAGTAATCTGCTTTGTGACAGTTTCAATTGCTAAAAGTGCTTTACAAATAAATCAGAAATGAATTGAATTAAGTCGCCTTACTCTTCGCTAATACCATGTGTAAAACACGGAAGAAGCTTTTACTGCTCTCGTTTACTGGCATAAGCAGGCCACGGTATTGAACGTGGCCTTAGGCTGCTAGCCAACACAACATGTCCCAGGAGAACGGTCAGCTTCAGGCAAAGGCACAATCACTCACCTACTCACAAACAGGGACAACATGATCTTCAACTCCCTCTGGGATACTAATTGGCTTATCGACCTCATCTCTGATGTACAACCTGCCTCTGAAGGTAAAAAAAAAAATCATCCTCTGGAAACAGATGTGTAACTGCTCACCCACATACAGTAAGTGATGTTTTCATGTTGGGAAAAAGGGGGGCAACTGTTACAAAGGAGACCCGATTTTTGTCTAAAACATAAGTTACTCAGTAGTAATTTCTTATTTTTAGAGCTGATGCATAACAACAGTACAACACTTGCAGTTTTGCTTTTGAAATTGAATTACCTGCTGCCGAATCACAGCCATACTGTTCAGAACAACTGTAAACCTGGTTCTACTTCTTTAACCTTCTGCTATCTTCAGCTCATGCGAGTCATGTAAGTTTAAGTCTGGCCTATCTAATAATTTTCTGTCTCATCTTCACTGTCAATCCAATAAATTAGCAAAAAAAAAAAAAAAAGAAATTGAGAATGCTGTCAAATCCAAATATCTCAGAAGGCACAGCCAGTTTTAAACAGTCGATGTAACTTTGTCAAACTGATTTCATCAGTGTGTTGACTGCACAATCAATAACTTCAGAGGTGTGATTATTTATGAGGAAACACTGATGAAAGAGGAATTTGAGTGAATATTGGTGAATGCATAATAGTTGGTAATTTTGTGTCAAAGTATTTTTTGCACTTGAATGCTTCTTCAACTTACACTAAAATGGCATTTTGGGGGTCTGAAAATACAAACTTTTGAAAACGGGTTTCAAAGTGCAAGTTTTTGAGGTCTCTTTGTAAACTACAAATATGCGAATGTGTGAGGTCATGTGCATGTGTTTCACGTGTTCAGTCAATAGACACATAGTGTTTATTTACAAAGTGACATCGCCAACTACTGGCCTGACAGCAGAATACAGCGTTTTCGGGGATCCGTGCGAACGGGGATCGTTTTGACAACGTTGTTGTCTGTATACGCAAAGAACACAAAGGAAAAACTTGTCAATTTTTAGTGCATCGTTGTCATGTAAACGTACCCTCAGTGTAGTAGTCATTTTGTTATTGTGTTTCTGTTTCTTGCATTCCCTTATCAGAGGGGCGTTTCCCAAAAGCATCATTAGCCAACTATGGTCACAAGTTCCATCGTTATCAGCATAGTTCAACAAGTCAGTGTTTCCTGAAACCATAGTTCTAACGAACATTGGCAAACAACAATGCAAAGTTGTGTGGACAGCTCTCGACCTGTGGTTAGAAGCATAGATGCTTGTTTTAATGACATGTGGACTCAATAAATCCTTATCTTGGGCAAAATAAGCAAGCTGACATTCAGTACAACCTATATCTTTTATTTATAATACATACAAATGTCATTTACGTCTTTTAGTTTGTCGAGATTTAAAGCGTCGTTTTTGAATGGTGCGCATGTGCAAACTTGCTCTAGTCTAGTAAGTAAGAACGAGCCTATGGTTGAATCTTGAAATAAAGCAAAATAACTGGAAAAAATTAGAAATAGTCCTCAGATGCCATGTAATTTATAGCAAAACATCTAGCATTAATTCGATCTCAAACAGATTCATTAAAAGTAGTTATTACTCCACCACCTGCGTGACATCATTAACCAGCGTGGTTGAACGACCAATTTGCGGCAATATGGGTTTGGCTTTTAATGATTTTAATGAATCTTTTTGAGATTAAACACAACTTTGTGATGCTGTTTGTGAATGTTCATTGGAACTATGATGATAATGACAGAACTTGCGACCATAGTTGGCTAACGATGCTTTTGGGAAACGCACCCCTGGTTAGTTAGGTTGCCTTACTTACTGATTAGTTTCACCTGTGCCTTGGTTAGTTTCCATTGTTTGCCTTACACATTTTAAGCCCTGTATTACAGTTCCTCCTGGTTGGTTCTCATTTGTTCATGTGTGGTTTGCACCACACCACCTAACCAGTTTAGGCCTACTGGTAGTTTAACTGATGTGGTTAAACTTATTGTAAAGTGTTACCAAGGCATTTGAAAAGTTACAAAAATAAACGATGGAAAAAAGGTTTTCAGTAATGATCTGTATTACAAAGAGGAAAAGGCTAAAATCTTCTTTTCTCGAAATCTGTGTGCATGATCTGCAGAGGATTTTATTCTTCAGCACTACAGTCATCCTCAGAATATCTTACTGAGTCTTCAGGCAGATGCAGTTATTTTTAATAAATCATTCAAAGCTATGAAGCACTTAGCCAAGGTCAAAAGTGCTGTGAGCAGTGTTGAATGGAGGCTAAATAGCTTCTCTAGTAACACTTGGCGGCATATCGAAATGGAGTCCATGAACAAGCTGTTCACTGTTAATTGTAGTGTAAAAGAGCCTCTTTAAGACAGGGTTGGAGCTCAATGACAGTGTATTCCACAGCCAAATGTAAACAATGCAATGTGTCAGGCTTTATTTATTCATTTATTTATTTATTTACAGAGAATCTGTGTCCATTTTGTCTGTAACATCTCAGGTCAAATTTTATGAGCCCTGAATGTCTTGAAAAGAATCACACTGCATTTGGGTTGATGTACGACCTTGAATGAAAGAATCTGTCATGCCCTTCATTTATGTGTCATGCACACGAATAATCAGCAAGCGTGCATCTGACACATTGTCCTCTGTGTGGACGTTTGTAATTTAGAATATGAGGGAAAAGGCAACATAACTCTTTGTGTATCGCCTACAAGCTAACAACATACTGCCTTTAAAAAAGAGATTATATTTAGACCCAGCAAAATTATTTATTATTTTAAATTGTGAGAATTAGAAAAATTAAATCTGACTTAATTAGATTTTATATGAGTTTTTACATGCATATGACACACAGAATTAGATCCTTTCCATCTAAACTGGTTATACTGTATCTCTTAAGCCTAGAAGTGAATGTTTTATGAGCAGTAGGATAATCTCTCTCTTTTTTTAGTTATGAGAAAGAACCAGATGTGACCCTGGACCACAAAACCAGTCACATGGGTACACTTTTTGAAATTGAGCTTTATACATCATATGAAAGCTGGATAAATAAGTTTTCCATTGATGTATTCTTTGTTAGGATAGGACAACATTTGGCTGAGATACAACTATTGGAATATCTGGAATCTGAGGGTGCAAAAAAATCGAAACATTGAGAAAATCTCCTTTAAAGTTGTCCATTTATGTTCACGATTGTGCTGCATTCACTCACAAAAATAAATGTTTTATATATTTACGGTAGAAAATGTACAAAATATCTTCATGGAACATGATCTTTATTTAATATCCTAATGATTTTTGGCATAAAAGAAAAATCGATAATTTTGACCCACACAATGTATTGCCACAGATATACCCGTGCGACATGTGACTGGTTTTGTGATCCAGGTCACATAATTATTCCAACGCATTCTCATCCTAGGGCGTCATATACTGACGCTTTTGACATTTCGTCTACATCAAACGCACATGGCACCCTTTAGCATCAATATGACACGCACAGAGCTTTGTTCGGTTATGGGTAGGTTTAGGTCTGGGGTAGGGTTAGGGTTAGACCACTAGGAGGCGCCTTCTGGCCCATATCTATCTGTGTCTCATATTGACGCTAAAGGGTGCCATGTGCGTTCGATGTCGACGAAATGTTAAAAGTGTCAGTATATGACGACAGTCAAGCAGAGCCGAAGCACAACCAAAACAATGTTCTTCCGCAAAGTGCATGCAGTTTTGTTTTTAACTGCTAGAGGGTCAAAAGTTACATAGTGCACCTTCAATTTAGGCTTTTGTTCAACTATAAACATTGATCAGTGAACATAGAGCACTCACACATGGTAAGCGGAACCATACTTGCTTGACGTCCAAGAACAAACCTCATTGGTTCTTGCACAAGCTTAAATGTGCTGGTGTGACACACGAGAATGAACCTCATTCCGCTTACCATATTTTGGGTGCTCTATGTAAGTTCACTGATCACGGTTAATATTTGAATAAATGGCGAAACAAAATCTGTTCATCATTTAAAGTGATTATGTCTCTTTACAGCTTGATACAAATGGATCTCTTTATGAACATTTTGGACCATCAGTGTTTTATTTGAATAGTCTTTCAATGGAGGAACAAAAAGCTCTCAGATTCATTAAAAATATCTTCATTTGTGTTAAGACGATAAATGAAAGTGTTATAAGGCTGGAATGACATGAGGGAGAGTAATTAATGACAAACTTTTCATTTTTGGGTGAACTGTCCCTTTAAGGTGCGGTTTTTCATGAGTATCTGTCTTTACGGATCAATGCTCTACCAGCAGGCTTACCTAGAACTAATGAAGACACATGAGTAATGTTGTCCTGATCCCCTGTGTCCTTCATCATTGCTGTTGTAGTTTCAAGGTAAAAGTTGAACAAGCATTTTGCTCCTGATGTCTGTTTGTGCACAAAAACTTTTAAGAGTTGTCACTGGACAGAATGCTGTAATATTAAAACTATGCCATAAGCTCTTTTTTTTTTTTACGATGGTAAGATGTATTAGTGGGTAAAATGTGTCCTCCATAATCTAGCAAACGTTGCACATTTTCATGTGACTATATTTTTAGACCATTTCCATATTCAGCTGCCTGTCCTTGAGAGATTTGCAATAAACACTTTTGTGGGGCGGAGATCGGCTAGTAGTCGCTGTGTGAGTAAGGGTGTACTCACACTAGGCACGGTTGCCATGAACCGGGCCCGAGTACGATTGTCCCCCCTCCCCACTCTCCCTCTGGCCTGCACTCACATAGGGTTTCAGCATTCGTGCCGGAGCACGCTTACGTCATTATGGTGCGACGGTTTCGGGATAAACAGGAAGAGCGGCGCTCTCTCTGAACACAATGGAGTCCATCGCTCTGTTTACTTTGTGGATAATTTTGAGTCGTTTGGTCCACGGTGGTCACCAGCCCTCTCACAGCCTGTTGTTAAACAGATCTATCGCCTTTGTGGCACGAAAATTTTCGCAAAACCATGACGTCACGCGTCCTGTTCCGTGCTCCAGCACGGTTAGCGCTCACACTGCATGCGAACCGCGCCCGAGTCCAACTGAACCGTGCTCTGGCCCACCTCTTCCAAGCGGGCCAGGGCCGGCTAATCGAGCCGCGCCCGGGCACGGTTCGGAGCACTCACACTAGTCAAACGAACCGCGCTTTGGTGGTCAAACGCACTCGGGCACGGTTCAAACTGGCTAGTGTGAGTACACCCTAAACCTCACTCCCTTGGCCTCAAGAGGTGCACTAGCGGCTGATGCCAGAGGCTACGGTTTTTAGCGTTCTTGTCAGCGCGCCCGCCTCCCATGCCTAGAAACTCCAGTTTGAATCCCGCTTTTGGAGCGGTGTGAGTAGATCCGGAGGGGTTACACATGCCTTGTTGATGAATTATTGTGTCATGACTATATATGAGGGGGTCCATCATGGTTAACTCACTGTTATTACGCGGCTCTGTGGAATGCTTGATTCTGATTGGTCAATCTTGCCATCCAGCGGTATGTTATTCCTTGATAACAACCACTAAAAGCAGATTCCACAGGCTCATCTGGGCTACTGAACTCAGCAGCGCTATACGCTTGGAACTTTTTTTCCTTGTGGAAGCTCTGCGTTTGGTGAGCTAATAAAATATTAAAACTCAGTCAAATCAATATTTTGTGTACAGTTATTTAATTATGTCATCCGGAATCGCAGACTCGCTCTCTCTTGTTTTATTCAAACGTAATGGATTAGAAGATAAAAATCTCAAATCAATATCTCTTATCCCCATAATTATTTATGTGGCGAAATGCTGTGTAATAAGTGGTATGACTCTATAGCGTATCTCTTAAATGTCTGTCTAGTTTGAACTTACCACGCTAGCAACTGCACTCTTCGCAAAGCTTTGCTTTTAAAGAGCTAATTTTTTTGGACTCAGATCAATATTTCATGTCTAATTATTATCTTAGAATAAACACTGACAGGGTGATCAGGACACTGACGGTCTTCATCAGCCTAAAGGTGTGCATTATCCCTTATATAACAACTAATTCAAATCAGGTCATGACTTATTAGAAAATAAGACTGATTAGAAAAATCAGGTTGAATGATATATGAACAAACCCCTCAGTAAAAACCTTCAGAATAAATATAAATAAGTGTTTAAGTGTTACAGAAGTGGAGAAAAAAAACCTCATCTTTAAAGATATGTATTGAATTTGAAATCTAAAGATGCACAAAGATCAAATGTAACAAAATAAACACTTAAATGTTTTTTTTTTTTTTTTTCATGTAGAGTCTCGGCTTAATTAAAGCACACAGTGATGATGTGAGAGTCAAAGGATACAGATGATGACATGTAAAACTTGCTATAAAACTCATATACTGGTAAGTTTTCCCAAGCTGACGTTCCTCTAACTGTAGTGTTTATGGTTCCTGTTTAGTTATTTCTTTTGTGAGCAAATTCTTTTCTTTTTTTAAAACTTTTTTTTTTATTTTGGTTACACTTTATTTTGATGGTACACTTTAGACATTCTACTAAGTATAAGTAACTTTGCATCAAACATGTACTAACATGTAGTTAAGGTTGCCATTATTCACGCATGAATCCATGTGACTCCAGTCGTAGTTAAGGTTGGGCACTTTGTTCTTTCTTGATTAATTCATGCCTTCGCTAATCATTAGTTCATGCTGAAGTGTAAGTATTATTTCAGGTATTAATACAAGATCATTCATGTGCCCTTATAACTTGCTACCAAGGAATCTATCCAAGTCACACACACACAAAAAAAGTGAACTGTTGGTGAATTGACTGAGTAAAAAAGTGAATCAGCTTGTCACTGGGCCAGTGCCCTTAAAGGGACAACTTTGTACCCTAAAAGTTGTATTGTATAATCTTAGAGTAGTAATATGTAAGTTCTGCTTGAAGTCAAACTTCAGTAATGAGGTCCTGAATTGCGCTCCTCCTGAAGCTGTTTTCTGAGCTCTGGTATTCTGTGTAGCTCGGACACAGCTGTCAGTGCAGCTGAGAGAGGAGAGAGACGGCGCTCCTCATTCTGTCTCCTGCGGTCTACATCGATCATTCTCCGAGGGGAGTCTGTGGAGCCCTCTCTGTGAACCCAATCAAAGGGGGGTGTTCATCGAGAGTGTCTGCCAAAAAACACATTCATGCCTGGGTTAACCTCCAGCAAGCACAAACGAACATTCTTCATCAGCAATGATATATATATATATTTTTTCTTGGCAGGTGTGCGTAATCAGAATATTACATCAAAAAAGAGCAAGTACGGCCTATAAAATGTCAGAACTATGCTTTTTGACACAGAATGTGTCAGAAGTTTGAACCAATGATATAGTAACGATATGATGTAAAATGGCAGGGATTAAAAAACAAATAAACAAAAAACTTTTTTCAGGGTACATTATATTATTTTAAAGCACTTTATTTAAATACTCAAGGAATAAGATGTTTTCCTAAAACAGCTTTTCTATTGCCATTTTGCATAAATAAAACTGATACTTATTTCAATGCTTGACACTTTTTAGTCATGTAAATAATGACATATGAATTATATAGTAGTATAGTTGTATACAATACAATACAATACAATACATATAATATATTACAATGATTGTAGCAACTATCTTCAATTTGGGGGGCATTTTTGTTCATTTTTAGTGGCATTTCTGCCCCAATCACCAGTTAATTTCTGACCCTGATGATGGTCCACTTTAGACATTCTACTAACTTTAAGTAAATTTACAACTATGTGTCAACTAAATCTCATTAGAGTATTAGTAGACTGTTAGGTTATGGTTAGGTTTCGGGTTAGTAGAAAAAGCTGACGTAGTTGCCAAGTTACTTATAGTCAGAATGTCTGTTTGGGAGCATCAAAATAAAGAGTTATATTTATATTTAATGCACCTCTATTGATAAAAAAAAAAAAAAATGCAATCCTGCAGCATCTGTGGATCCCCTGTTGAAGACCCCTATCTTAAAGAGCAATGCTCTGTCAAGACTGTTCTGCTATATTTGTTTTGGGACGTTTTTGCTTTCAGTCTCAGCTGAACGGAAGTAGAGTGATGATATTGGCCTGTGGGGATCTTTCTGCTCTATGGCCTTAAACTCCTTGGCCACTCGAGCAGTTTGTTAGAGGTCACTGTCCGAATGCATGGTCAGTTGCCAGTGAATGATTTTTAAGTCATTTGTTTGATTCTGAGCCAATATTTGTGCATACTTCAAATTCATTCTGCCTTCAGCAACAATATCTTTAACAAAAACAACTTAGCCCGTTCTTATGCCAGCTATGTTTCTATTCACAAGTAGATCCTTTTTTTCCTCTGTGCTTTCCACTTTTCATTATTGAAAACCGGCCATTCTTGAATTTTCTGTGGGGAAAACAGCCTCTTGGGAATAATGATGTTAAAAAAAAGAATAGCAAAACAGTTTTTTTTTTTTTTTTTTTTTGTTCTGCTGTCAGTGAAAGATATCTTCTCCACCTAATCGTTCACAGACATTTCAGCATATGAGTGGCAGGGATATTTCTTCCATATCAGCGGCAGAAAGGGAATAAAGTACAGTAAATCTCACGCTGCAGTTGTGTCACTCATGATGGATTTATCAAATGCATAACGTAACTCCATGGGAACAGAACCATCTCATCATCTTCCTGGAATAGAAAGAGGCCTGACAGCAACTGAAAAGTAACAAGGAGAAACCATTCCATTATAAAGCAGCAATAAGCCATGGGAAGCTGTGCGTTACACCGATTTTACCACTGTTCACGACTATATTGTATATACGGACATACTCTTTTTTTTTAAAGGTCCCATATTGTACACCTTTCTGAAGTTTTATTTTAGGTTTAGATGTCCTTAAGAATACATATTTGCGGTATAACCATCTCAATATATTTTTACAGCTCCTTTCTCAGGAGCTCTTAGCCTGGGTCTCCCCATGTTGCCTTGCGCGCAGCGCTATTTTATTCACGCTGCTAGGCAGCCTGGACACCATGGACCAGATTTTCCCCTCAAAAAGGTAACCAATCACAGAACGGGGAGGGAGCAGCAAGACGATGACGACATCTATGCGACACACTGAAGCAGTTTGTTTATATCTATGGATCCAACATGGCATCAGACGCGAAGTTACCTTTCGATGCAGTCTTAGATAGTGTTCTAAGTAGTTTAGAACGCAAGTTTATTTCATCTTCTTCCTCGTCGAATTTCTGTCGCTCTACATACGTCATCTGGTATAATTGAAACAATTGGCTATGAGCTACGTACAGGCGCATTTGATAGACATTCGTAGCGCCCAATAAACGGCTCTGGGCATTCGTAAACCACGCCTCAAAAACGAGAAAATGAACATGTGGTTCCCAGACCACGTCTCAATGAGACGAGGTCTGACGTTAGCCAGGCTAAGGAGCTCTACCAAGAAAAGGTCGATTTTGGCCTGTCTACTTAATATTCATGAGCCTCTCTTCTGATTGGCCTGTTGTTTTCTGAGTCACCCACCACTGGTGGGGGTGGGACTGAAGGCGGTGACGGAGTAGTTCTGACATCACATTTATACGGAAGTCACAACGGCTCGTGAAAAGGCACAGCTACTTTATGTAGGCTGTGAGCATCTGTCTGTGGATTGTCTGTTTTGAAACTTATATGGTAGTTTCATCGCCCCTAGACCTCTGTTATCATGAAAAAAAGCCAGGAAATTTCATATTGACAATTGACAATATGGGACCTTTAAAACACTGTTTTTCACTTACTATATAGTAGGTTAGTGCAAATATTCGGATGCAGCCAAGTGTTTTTTCCATTAATGCACTTCCAATGGAAGCCTATATAAGGCAAGGCACTGACTGGTATAACTGAACAATAACTTAAAAAATGATGTGTTACCATTAGACTAATTATTGGAAAAACCACGACCAAAAGTTCATACTACCCCGATTAAGAACGCTGCAGCTCAAGTGACAAGATTACAAACTGTAAAAACGTTAGATAAAGTCCCCGTGAACCGGAAGTTGCAAACGACTTTTCTCCAGTGTTGTGACGTATTTCCCAGTGAAAAGGAATATTGAACAGAGGGCAGGGTTTTACTCTAGCGCTCCTCCTCTCCATCTCTCGCTCATAGCAGACTAACGGTTTGAGGGGAGCGGTTAAGCGTTTCCCAACCCAAGCCGTCAAACCTACGTCATCAGAGAAGGAACACCATTCCAGACCGTTCCAACTTTTCAGACTTTGATTAAAGATTACGACGGTAAAATTTTTTTTTCTGTGTATTAACTTGCACGGATTAATTTTTCACCACAAGACTAGTGATATGCGCTAACAAAGTAAATAGGGTCAATTTTGATTTCAGTTGGACTTTAATGTGCTGTGAACATGAACAAAGATTAAAAAATTGCTCACAGTTAATGTAACTATATTAACAAATGAGACCCTATTGTAAAGCCTTACCAAATAAACTTTTGTCACACGTAGGCATTTAATATTCACTTTCACTTGCGGGAATACATCTTGCACTGAGATGCGTAATCTTGTCCAATTAAATGTGCTCTAGAATGACTATGTCCCCTCCATACCACCTGCTATGGACTAGCAACAGCAAGAAGCAAATCACGGTTCATGGCTGTAACATATGTTTCGTTCGCGCCATGTCCTAATTACTGTATGAGATGACAGCTCAGAGATTCTACTCTGACTTCATGTGTTGCTCGGTTGTTAATGAAAGGAAAGTATTTAATAACTACATGAATTCATCTCTGCATGTATGAAAATATTTAACGTATTTAATAGCAAAGCTCACCAAGTAACAGTCTAAAGTAAAATGACACCAGTCTTCTTCCACTCTGTGCACCAGTCTGGAACGCTTTGAACAGAAATGAGTCAGACATACAGTGAAATGTCCCAGCGCTGTTTTAAATGCAGTACTAATGGAACACCCTCAGACAAATCAGATTTGAGTGCTGGAACTGACTATTGTACAATTGGAATTGTAATACTGACAATTATAAAACACTTTAAGATTCTTCACAGTCAATAATGAAAGTGAAGTGCCTTGAACGTGCAGCATTATTCAATGTGTTGATGTAGTGTCCACTGAAACAGGAAGACAGGGCGGGACATCGCTCAGCTCCTCCCCTTTTTAAAATAGCCAGTAGCATTTTGTTTATATCACAGGTGGGCCAGTAAAGCTGCAGTTTCCTCCTAATCTCCTCCATATTGCTTTAAAATATAGCATTCTGTGGAGAATTGAAATGTGTCCGATATGTGGTCTGCGCCAACTCGCACATATGATCCGCTCTGTGCTATCGTGTCGCTGGACCGGTCCGGAGCAGACTGTGTGCGAGCTGGTTACAACGTGAAACCAGACTTCATTCGCCCCAGTGGAAAGCATTATTTACACTGTCTGAATCGTTCCCTATACCCCTACTGTATATTGTGCCATTCACCATGTAAAATAGTAAATGTGTGAACAAGTGACCGATTTTGCAGCTTCAGTGTCTATTTATAATGTGGTGGGCAGGACGCTTTAGATTCTAGAGAGCATTTGATAGGACAGAAAATCTGATGAGAAGCTGAAGTGCAGAGTGATGTCATCAAAATCATTGATCCATATTGGCTGAAGTGAGAGACTGTATGTTTTGAATGCTTAATTCTTCTAAATGCGGATTTTTTTCCCCCCCATTGTTTTGGAGCACACTAGCTTATAGATAACAGTAAGACTAACATATTCATACTAAAGGCCAAAAAAAAAAAAAAAAAAAAACTTCAATTTTGATTTCATGTGGACTTTAACGTATAAGCTATATATATATTTTAAATATGGCATGCGTTCTATGTATCGTCAGTAAGTTAAGTGTAACAAATCTGCGCAAACTCTCAAAGGCTAATCATCTAGGTTAAGTACTAAGTGTACAGATAATCCGTATACTCCCAGTTCAAGTTGATCCGACACAATCGGACATCCTGCGTCTAAGCGCAGTCAACCCAGATAGAGCATTCCCCGCAAAGACTAATAAAGAAGCTTCAGTGAACGCACATAATATAATGCGTAAATCCGGACGCCTTGGAATGCGCCATACGCCCGTCTGTGCATTACTGTTATCCTGATAAGCTTCTCGGAGTTGTCCCTGCAACGCACCATGTCCGTTCTAACTCGTCTGTGCCATCTACAGATTTGCACGGCTCTGGAGAGCTCATGATCGCCGTCTACACACGTTCGGTACATGCTTCAACTGACCCGCGCTTCTTGCGACCCATTCTTTCTCAAACTGGGCTCTTTCCTCGGGGTTTATCTGGATATCTATTTAGTTTGCGAACGGGAGTGGTGTTTGACGGCGCTTTACTGGATTCACTATACAAAACAATGAAGAAACAGACAGCAACTGAAACACGGGAATAAACGGGTGGCGTTCGGAGAGGAATAACAATTTAACGAGAGATCTGGGGATAATGGTCTGATCTAGAAGTGCGTGTGGCCGTTTTCAGCTCAACTTGGTGGAAACTACACATGAATGGTGTGGTAGGACTCGGATATCAGCTCAGGTCTGTGTGCACAAGAATGCACCTTCCTTCGTTTCTCTGCTTTTCTTTTACATGAAACAGGAAGAGAAGATGTGTTGAAACAGCAGAGGCTTTAAGCGCATCATTTTAGAATTTAGTGCAATCAAAACGAATGGATACGTTCCCAATGATTAAGGTAAGTGCTGGGCTTGTCACGCTGCTTATCGAGCACCTGTCATTTGTGAAAGGATTTGAAAAACACCACTAATAAGACATGTTTTTTATATATCGGTTAACGCGTTCAATTAGTTACAGTTAGAACTCTGCCTTCGACGTGCCCGCTTTAACAATAAATCACCACCAATCCTGAAGAAGAGATTCGTGCACTTTCAGAGATTTGTAGGAATAAGGAGATGTGATAAGGAAAGTTGAAGGTTCTAATAATATGCAACGTGTCCATTACTGGTCCCGTTTACGAATCAGCCGACAATTCAGGGATCCCAGTTTGCTTCCCAACATAATTCGCAGCTGGAATTACTCACAATTACATTACTTCTATATGATTTCGTGACGACCTAGTATAGGGTGCAATGTATGTTCTCCTGTAATTCAGTTGGCATGAATATTTGATCTGATTAATGTTGTTCTAGAGGTAAAATTTGATGGCTTATCAGTCATTTCTGTTTTTCCTTGTGTTATTTCAGAGCAATATCCAAATTCGTATCGTGTTGTGTATATAGCAAGCTTATGCAAGCTCTGCGTATTCAGTGCATACATGATCGTTTGTACTTACCTGTGTTCATGGGAGTGGTGGATGAGTTTCTAATGGCTACATACTTCTATTGAAATATAACCTTGCAAAACATATAATTCACATGCACAGGGTGGCCATCAAGTGGCATAATACCACCCGAGTTCACACTGGCACAGATAATTATAGTCTTTGCGAAACACCACACAAGTGCACATGGGAACAGAGAGACTGGACAGGAGCTGCGGATTTCAGCACCACGGACAGCACCCTCGTCTAGTTTTACTTCCATTTGCATTGCACTGATAGCTACCAAAAGATTGCAAAGATGCCTCTTGATTGAGCAGTTTTTTATGGGACCTTAATGAGACTCTCTGGCAGACGTCAATGATGATTGAAAGGGCACAAAGAGCATTCACCTTGAGGGCCAGCTCATGCAGCGTGTCAATGTCTGAGGAACACATTCATTAGACGAACAAGCTTCAAGCACAAAGGCAATTTGATTAGGGCTCACGTGCACTGCAGCTCTAATAAGTCCCCTCCCTTTTGTGTACCTTTTCACAGCCTTTCCAAATATAACTGAGGACAAAGGCTGCATTTGTCACGATTAGTGAAATAAAACAGCAAATCAAGCCTTATAGCCCTTAATCAGTGTGCTGTATAATTCTACAATTCATTAATACGTTATTACAATTGTTATTTGACCCCTAATATAAGTACAGTGATGCACAACACCCCAAATTAATGCCTTACTACTCCATCACATGGAAGCCATATAGGGTCAGGAAAGCGATGACAGTTCAAACCAATGGTCGACTTTTAAAGCCACTCCACCTCTCAGACAATTACTCCCAATTGGCCTATGATTAACCTTACATCCACCTTCTTAGCTTAGACTTAGCCACTTAAAAGGCTCTTTTACCATTCCAGTGGGCTGGACAGATGGTTTGCCATCTTTTCACGGGCTGCCCGAGCATAGCAGGGCTCGTGTACTTGTTGTCCCCCCTCAGCTGGTGTCAGCGTAAGAGAGTTGACACAAATTTCCCATAATGCCACCATCATTTGTATGCCAGTGCGCTCTGAACTACCCAGTCTCATTTGTCTTCTCTATATGCGAATGATAATTTTGCAGTTGTTTATAGAAAGGGATCCAAACGGCGTATTGAATGTTGGTTTGCATTTCAGCAGGTCAATAATATGTGAGGACATGTGTATGAGGTCACTGTGTCTGATTGAAAATTTCAAGTCATCTGCTCCTTGGTGTACTGCTCATCTTAAGGAGCTGACATTAACCAAACTAAGACGGTGTAATCTCTGTCTGTCGGGCAATTATACTCGAATTCTCATAAGACAGAGATTATGCAAACTCTGAAAGGGCCCTCCAGACTAAGATTCAACTAAAGTCTACTATAAAAATGCTGCAGAGACCTCTGGGTTCTTAACTGACGTCCACTCAATCAGAGGAACGGCAGACCAGAAGTGTTGCCAGGCTAATCTCTGTGACTGGCAGTAAAATACTTACAGTGCCTCAGTCCACAGGGGATTAGGGAAATTTCCCTAATGAACTTACAGTTAAAGCCTCTCACCCACTGGACCCAATTTACAGAGCCCTCTTTGAAGCACCCTGGACTCTGCATATAAATGCATCAGTCTGGATCGAGCATTACGCAAATGACATCTTTGCAGGACTCCTATTTGTTAATTGTTTGTTGTCGTTGGGTTGGCAAGTGTCTATGTGTAGGTTATCTGAAGACTTGATCTGACTTGATTATTGCTCTGACTGTGCAGACGCTGTTGTTTGAGATCTGAACTGAGCTGGATGATGACATCATCTTTTGTAGAGCAGCTTTATATACAAAATTAACTAATTCATTAAATGATGATATTTACAACGGAACTAAATCAACACTGAACTGACTTCAGCTGAACAACAGCCGAAATGCATTATTTCAACGTAAAGCTGATTTGAAACAATCTGTATTGTATAAAGCGCTACAAAAGGTGACTTGACTTAAGCTTTTGCACATTGTGTATGATAAGTGGCAATTATTTAGAAACTCAAGAAAAGGCAAGCCTAAGTTTGTCAATTTGTCTTTGTGTTTAAGTTGATTGGAAGTAATGGTAAAATCAGGGTGTTTAAAAATTGTTGGGCAAATTTATGAATTTAAAGATTAGCCACACCTGACAGAAAGTTTATTTTAAACAGGGAGATGAACTTGCTATTTTGAAATTGTAAGAAATTCAAGAATATCAGCTCTGATGGTCATGATATCTGGCCACCCAAGAGGGAATTACTGGTCATGCCATATTCATTTTATTTTTAATTTAATTGAGGTATAAGAAAGAAAAAAAAAATATATACTGTATCATATGTATATATATATATATATAGAGAGAGAGAGAGAGAGAGAGAGAGAGAGAGAGAGAGAGAGAGAGAGAGAGAGAGAGAGTGTTCTGAATAGAGAGAGAAAAAAAAACTGTTGTTTAGGGGCAATCCAAAACTGCTTTGTCAATTCTGTAAGTATCTGTCATCTTCTAGCATGTTGTTATTATAAAACTAATGTGTCACGGGTAGTATTTCCTCTTTGGTTGGCCAGAGATCATGACCATCAGAGCTGATAATATTTCCTGTGTTCTACGGTGTACAAGGTCAGATAGTGAGGGAGATGCAATCATTTTTACAGCCATTGTGACAGAAGAAAAGGCAGTGCGTTTGGGCAAGTCTAGGTATATTTATGTGTGCATGGCTATTGTGGGGAAAAAAAGTATTGTGAAAATAAATAATACCATATTTATATGGACGTGTATGTTTTGTAAGCGTGTGCAAGAGTTTGTACTTGTTTTCTTGAAAATCAGCAGCAAACAACTTAATGGACTCATTGATTGACGTTTGAAATGCTCCCAGACATTCCTTAATTACACAGAACAAAAACATCCGCTTACACTGCTTTCATTGCATAATAAATGCAAGCAGAACTCTAGCCTATTATTCTTATGCCCAACATAACTTATATTCAATCATCCACAATATTCTTGCTAAACATTTTTAAGGGTGGAAACTGAAAATAGCTTTGTTTCCATCCACCTATTTTTATTATGCACTTAAGGATATCACATTAAAAAAAATCCGCCAAGATAAATTCTATAACTCTGCATACATTTTTGTATCCAATAAAGTACAATGGAAAGACATTTACTGAATAAATCCCTTGATGCTCAACATTTTTTTTTTACTTTGCCTAAGTGGATGTGATTGGATAACTGAACTAACCAGAGGACCAATCACATCACAGCATCTCAAATGTTGTTTGATCATTCTGAAATACCTGAGGTAAAGTCTGTCATCAGAATGATTTGGTTTAATTCTCTCCCAAAAGAGTTTCACACAAGTGCATTCATAAACACGAGCATCCAAACGCTAGAGAAGCATTTATTACTTTTCTTCTGCCGCTCTGAGACACACGTCATTTATGATAGAGGAAAAAAAAAAAAGAGCCACAGTTTCCTCCCCGATTGCAGCAACTTTTATTTTTATTAAAGATATTTTGTGCCAATTTCCCGGGAATTGACGGTTTTTGTTCTCTTGAACACATGGGATGGAACCGCTGCTTTATTCGCAAATGTTTAATGCTATATATTTCAATTTTGCACACAAGTTAAATTCGTAACTTTGCATGGAAACACAGCTAATGAGAATTCTAATATCTTGAGGTCTGATATGAGTAAATATGACATATGCATACCTTTGATCTAGATCCTGATGCTATATTGGATCCAGTATGGTGGCCCTCAGCATAAGCCATTTTTTTTCTGTCTATTAAAAAGATTGTGATCACTTTCCTTTGGGGAAAATGAACTGATCTCGGGTCAGATGTGGTGATAAAAGTGATGATGAAGGAATGGCTTTTAAGAGCTGATTTCTGATAAAGGCAGAGAGTAACTGGAGCAATGGCACCTCAGGGACAGTGAATGGAAAGGAGCTAGGCCGCGGCCTGAAGCCACACTCTGAATTAGAGACCCCTCCAGGGACTTGGGGGAGCAGTTCTCATCTCACCGTGAAATATAAGAACATCATTACTCCCACCCAACATCAGAGATGAGGCCTGTGTGCTCACGTTCAGGAATGGCACGGACAGGTTTATAACTTCATTTCTATATTCCCACACCGTATAAATGGGCCCTCAGGCACATGCTATTTGCATAAATAATGCTAAGATTGTACTATATTGCATTGTTTAGTGCAAAATATTATTAATAGTTTCTCAGTGTTAAAATTGGTGTTGGGAGAATAGTGCAGGAAACAATATGCAATGCATGCACAATATGTTTACATTTTCAGAAAAAAAGTGTTTTTATTGCATTGTGATGTGGTTGCTAGGGTGTTATGTGTGGTCTGATTAATTATAGCACACAACTCTTTGAAAAACTGCACAGCTTGAAACACTGAAATGTGCACGTTTCATACATAGGTTCAGTGTTATTGTCATTGATGTAAGATTATAGTTTTTGTTAGCATTTTGAATTAGATTTGATTTATTCTGTTTTCATTTTAATTTTAGTTAATGTTTTAGCCATTTGTGTTTTTGTAATTTTTATAGTTTGAGTTTTAGGGGCGGTTTACACAGCACTGCTTTCAAATAAAAACGGGAAACTTTTAATGCGTTTTAGCCATTCATTTACATGATGACAGCGTTTTCGTGACGCAAGCTTTTAAAAACGGGGAATGAAAGTGCAAGTGTTTGAAAACAATATACTGTAAAAAGTGATCAGTTGATTTAACTTAAAAATGTTTAATAAAATTAAGTAAATAAACTTCATGCGTACTTGAAAAAAAATATATATATATGATTTTTTTTTTCAGTTAGGCATGGTTTATTTACTAAATACTTTTAAGGCAACAGGTTTTTATTTTATTTTTTTAAGCTAAGTCAACTGCACTGTAAAATCCAATTAGTTGGACTTACTTAAAAAAAAAAAAACATGCAAACCGATTGCCTTAAAAAACAAGTAAAGTGAAATAGGAATAGTATGTGGTACTGACAAATGCTTAGTTAGCATAGTTTATTTAACAAGAGTTCTAGTAACTAAAAAATAACTGTAGGGTGTACTTGATAATTTACTTTAAATAAAATATAATTGTTACCATTGTTGTGGTTTGCAGGCTGAATGTTGAAGTCTGTGTGACTCAAGTATGATTAATTGCAAGATTGTCACAAACATAGAGGGATCATATAAACCCAATTAAAAGTTTAGGACATAAGTGTTAGCAACAAAATGACAAAATATCATTAATTTTAGGAAAATCAACATCAATTTATGAAGTCAGCTTGTGCGATGTTCTCTCAAATTTTTCAGTTGTATTAAAATTTCAACATTCAAGATGACTTTTGGAAATGAGTGAATACAAACAGAGAAAAATAACTGCAGAAGTGGAGGAAATGAGTGAAAAGTCCATTAAGATTTTCCCCGCCTCAATAACCGCACTCAAACCAATCAATTAATCTTAACTTGGGTTTTCTGTGTAAACAAAACATAGTATGTGAATAGTGCAGATTACTAGATTTGTACAATTAAGTTAAGACATTAAAGGTATAGCGGAGGATTTTTTTACTTCCGGGTGGATAGTGTATACTATTGGTCCTCCTAATTGTCAATCATTCTGGTGAATCAATCAAACTTATTCAAAAAGTGGAGAGGGTGGGTCTTATCTAAAATCGGAAAGATCCTCCGCTATACCTTTAAGTAAAGTTAACTAAAAAGTGTTAGTTAGAATCACTGTTGGATTTTACACTTCATCTCCATGTAAACTACAAAAATGTAAATTTGTGACAAAATTGACATCAAGCACATGTGTATAATGTGTTCAGTCTATAGCTACGTAGTGCATCTTTACAATGTTACATCGCCAACTACTGGCCTGGGAGCAGGATACAGCGTTTAGAGTCGTTTTCGTGGATCCGTGTGAACAGGGATCATTTTGACATCGTGAAAGGAAAAACTTCTCAGTTTTAGGACATCATACATTATATATATATATATGTATATATATATAAATATATATATATATATATATATATATATATATATATATATATATATATATATATATATATATATATATATTATATATAGGGCTTGAGGTTTTGAAAAAGTGCAGCATGTGCTTTAAGGCAAGTCAGGTAACACTTTATTTTGAGGTGACCATATTAATAACAGTAAATTATGCATAATTACAAGTATCTAACCTTAAACAAAACCCTAACAGTAATATTGTACTTACTCTATAGTAAGTACATGTAATTAATTAATATTACTCAGTAATTATTTGAGAAAGTACTATGTAACTACGTCACCTTAAAATAAAGTGTAACCGGACATTTTTGCAACATCACTGGCAAGACTGAAAATTTTCACACTCTGAAAAAGTTTGTCTAGATAACGTTTCAATAACGCTTAAAATTCGCTATATCATCTGACAACATCATCTGATAATAAAATATGCGTATTTTCCTGAAATAAACTGCTGGCCCGGGTAATATGTGTGTTCTGGAGTAAATATCAAAAAGACGTGCTTTTACATACCTACTTACTTACACGATATATAGCTGCCGACCTCTGCGTGTGTTTATAGGAAGCCCTATTCCCGTGTTATATTCCCTGAAGGATCCTTGGATACTCATGCGTAAGTTCATAATGTCCAGAGAAACCAGTGTGCTGCAATAACACCAGGGGTTTACGGCATATAAACGATCACACAGAATGTTTGGACAGGAGGCCAGAGTTTCATATGTGGTTTTATTATCAAGCCTTGGGCAGTTGGATCCAGTTACATTTAACATCCATATTTAGATCTGTATCGGAGCAGAACTATGTGTTGTAAAGACATCAGATGTGTTGGGTAACTGCCTTTCTCCGGACTCACGTTCTGAAGGATTAAAGGAGGGGGAGCTGTAGTCCCTTAGGAAATTGTTAAAACAGTTTCGCTCAACGGACCGAAAATGGAGAGCTACGTGTAGAGTGGCGGGGTGATAACATTCAGGCTCAGCTGGGGACGTTGGCTCTGTGAGGTTGTAATTTAGAAAGGATCCAAGGCTTATCTGTCGGCATCCTGGTGTGGTGAGAGAGAGAGAGAGAGAGATAGATGAGACTCCAGGGCTGAGACACTCTGAGAGGGAAACATAGCTAACTACATACACACACACATAAGCTCCATTCCAAAACCTTGTGTGCTGCATTGCTGTCATTTTAAGGCAAGATCATAACTGGAATGGAACCTAATTTAGAGACTGAATTGCAACACTCAGTATAGGCTATAACTGTAAGTGCATACGAAACTGAACTTTTGATTGTTTACAGAAGTTTTACATTAGCATGTTGTTAAGCTAACAATATGTGATTATAATAAAGGGACGTTCGAACCAAGGACGATAAATATAATGCTAAAGTATTGTATAATCACTATAACTGCTTTATAATCATAATTATAAGTCCACACCACAGCAATAACGATAATGACACAGAGGAACGATATCGCTAGAATGACTTTCACAGCGTTTTTTTTTTTTCCAGTAATGAATAATAAAACCATCGATAGCCAATGAGAATGCTCCTGACTTTAAAAAGCTTGAGCATTTAAAACTGCAACTGACATACTCTGCAGTGCATACTTATAATAAACAGAACGTTTTGTGCGTAATGTGGATGATAATAGTTATTGTTATAGTTCTTGGTGTGAATGGCCTATAAGAATAAAAATACATAGCACACACAAATATAGTAAAAAAAAAAAAAAAAGTTTAATACATAACCTACATTTTAATTATTTTTACTAAAAGTATTTTAACAAGGGGGTGAGAATGAAGACTTTGAGGTGTTCTAATGGATTTATGGCCTCAGTGGCCTGACACACATTGTGTCCATGAATATGCAAAATATCAATATCCAGGGCACCAAGATAATATCTATTAAACCAATTCTAAATGTCTTTGAGCTTGTATTACTAGATCTAGCATTACTAGAGTAGAGAAAACAAGTTGTTTTATTAATATTTACTTGGATGATATATAAAATCACAGGTTTTAGTGCACAAAAAAAAGTTTAGATGCTAAAAAAAACTTTCACTTAATTATGGTAATGTTATTAATAAAAACATATAATCTGTTCACAAGAAAACGCTTACTGTACTCAACAAAGGTCAAAATAAATGGAGTGAATTGGACAACACTGCGTGCTGCCCATGAGGACAACCTATAGAACCGTTTTATTATCATTAATGTGTGTATGCAGTCTTACATCACCATATTGAAGTTCTGCTGCTGAAAAGTGACCAGGAAAAACATTTATATTTTATATACTGGGATTCCAAATGCTGAGGTGGCCAATAGTTTTTCTTAGGTTGGCGGGTGTCCCGGTAGAGCCACTTAGATTTCACAAAGGTTTCATAAATATTTAAACCATAAACATTTATCTAACTTTTGGTCCGAATTGTCGCAGTGCATTCTGGGATAGCCTTGTCCACGAAGACCTCTTCCAGTCCAGAGAACAGAGAAAAAAATCTGTTCTCTTCCCTTTTGCTTCAAAACTTCAACACCCATAATGCACTGGGCATGTTGCCGTCCAAGGCCACTCCCACCAGTCTGCTCCTATTGGATAGGTTTGATCAGAGTCAAATGCTGCTTTGCTTGATTAGGAAATAGTTCTTAGCAAACTTTTAGTTATTATGATGTCGACAAGAGTATTCAAAGAGTATTCAAAACGTTTAGCGGGAGTGAGTTACTTTCAGTTTCCAGTGAAGGATCCAGTGCGTTGTAGTCATTGGCTAAAGGCTGCAAGAAATCTGATAAACCTCTGTGTTTGTAGTTAACATTTCAAATTGGATGACCACAAACTGGAGAGGAAAAACTGACAGAAACAGCTTTTCCATAAGTCCTCCCCCAAAAGCAAAACACTGTCATGTACAGGTAAGAAAACGGTTGCCATAGTGTTCCATTTTTACCATAATGCTGTTTAAAGAGTAGACAATTTCCAGTGATAAACTTAGCCTTAAAACTGTTCAAAAGTCCGCCGTATGAGGCGTTTTGCTTGACAAATAAATGTGAATTTCTCGGTCCAGGTAACACGGATAATGAGTAGACATTGTCCATTTACATTTACCACCGTCATTGTAAGAATACAAAGCGGGTTGAAAATCGGTGAAGTTTCAGCTTTAAGAATCACGTGTACTTATTAGGACACACTTCATTTCACATTCATGTTGTTTTCATGGCTTTAAAAGTGAAGTAACCATTCATTTGTTGACTTCATGACAAGTGGTGCTTTCAAAACATTACCTGTTGTATCATCTGCCAGGTAAAATTCATTCTAATTGCTTATTAAAGTATTTTACTTTGCGGGCATTAGGAAAGAGATCCTATTGGTGTGGATGTGGTGAAGGGTCAGTGGAGTGGCGTGAGGGTTGCGTGTATGGAGCAGTAAGATGATTCTCTGCTCAAGGACACAGACAGAAACATCTCCATTTATTTTCATGTCAAGAGCCTCTGGGTGTTGTTTGCTCTGAAAAACAGAGATGCTCTGTTCCGCATACTGAGCCTCTGTAAAGCAAACCGGCTCTCTGGAGAACGGGGTCTGTCATCGTCCTCCAAGTTTGAGGTTAGCTCGGTTGAGTAAGTGGGCGCACTGATTAACTCTTCATACCGTATGATCAGGTGGGTGTAACTTTTGAGGAATCCGGAACACCGCTGTTAAAACAGCTGTCTGAAAGTCTCCAGAGTGGGCCCAGAGCTCCTTAAGAACAAGCTGATCTGAATGTATTTCGGTAGAACAATTTGGGTTATGTGCACCATTCAGGGTTACATTGCTGACAGGCGGAGGAGGGCAGAAATACTGGCGTGCACAGCTTCAGAAATCTCCAGACACCCTGCCTGGGAACACAACCAGTAACTCGACTCTTTCCAACAAAGCACCAAACCTCCCTGTGGCATATAAATATTCCAAATGCATGAACGCCATGAAATGCTTTTTTCTTTTTCAAGATTCTGCAGTACAATACTATTGAGGCTCTACAGTAATTTCATACTATTTCTATATTTCAGGACTGAAATGATCAATCTTCTCTGTCTAAAGCTGAACAGACAATCCAGAAGATCAATATGTCTAAAAAACGTTGCTGAGCTTTTCGGTTTACTGTCATAGTGACCCACATTTCAGTCACAGGGTGTGTCTTGTGGGTTGGAGAGCTGCACTGTTAACCAAGAAAGAAAAGCTGAAACGAATCCAATTACAGTCATATAAATGGATTGATCTGACAAGAGTGTAATTTGCAGTTGCTACTAGAACTAGGCTACTTGTGAAGGACTATTAAAGACAACAAATACACATTTAACTGGCATAATGTGGTGTTTTAGATTGAAACACTATTCATTGGGGAATAACGCATTTAGTTGATTTTATCCTTTTGAATTTGATTGGATCTGGAGGGGGTGAGACATGTTTGGCTATTATGGTATTGGATAGTATTTTTTCCTGTGTAATCTTGGTTTTGTCTGTAAAAGTAATTTCAGAGTTGGAGAACGTTATCACATTTAGTTGAGATTGTGAATGCATTTCCCCTCTCCTTTAGAAACACTGATGAATAAGACCGGGACTTAGTCAATTTCACTTTTCATGTTGTTTTCATTGCTTTAAAGTTATAACTAAGCCACAAGGACAGTAGGTTGACCTAAGAAAAGTGGTGCTTTCAAAATGGTGCTTGTTTTATTTGCCAAGTATTTTTCTTATTGTGATCTTAAAGTCATAACGTCATAAATGCTGCGATCTCAGCGGAAACCTCGTATCTCCATATTTTGTCTTTTTTTTCTTCATTTTTCATAAATCATTAGTGTTGGTTAGCCTTTGTGTCTGTCTGTGGGTTTAATCAATGTAAAGTATTAAAATGACCTTGTGACTAAACCTCGTAACTCCATTGGCTCCTCAAATTGTCTGTCAAACCTCATAACTCCACCCACCTCTATCGTGAATGAAGAGCCGCATGCAGTTATATCTGCTTGTTTGCAATGCAACGGTAAATAAAGAACTGGTTCTTTGAATAAGCACAGTTTTTTTCTTTGCTCAAGAAACACTTTACGTATATGGGCTAATGTTATATGTATTGAGGAGCGAAGAAATGTGTCTTAGTCTAGCATCAGTCTCGCATTTTCCAAAGGAGAGAAAAATCGGATGCATTAGTTAATGCATTAGCTAACATGAACTGACAATGAACATTATATATTTACAGCATCTATTAACCTTCGTTGATGTAATACAAATCTTATTGTTTCATTGTTTGTTCATGTTAGTTCACAATGGATTAACTAATGTTAACAGATACAACTTTTGATTTGAATAATACATTAGTATTAGTAGAAATTAACATTACCTAAGATGAATAAACCCTGTATATGTATTGTTTATCATTAGTTCATGTGTTAACAATTAAAACCTTATTGTAAAGTGTCTATCAACTTTGACAATGCAGTGTTTAAATTGTAAAAAAAAAAAAAAATAATCCATTTCATGAAATGTAGCACTTTTGGAGAAACAAACCGACAGTGACATAAATGCAAAGCCACACTAGCCAATGTCTTTCTCATTTTCAGAGAAACAAGCTTTCTAGAACTTTAACAAGCCTAATTCAACTCTTAGCAATCTTCAAAACAGTTTAAGACCGAGAACTAGTATTAGGAAGGAAGGAAGTGATTTTGTTGATTTAAACAGTCTTTATGTCAGATTTTCGTAGGTAGCTTTCTGAAAAGTGTAAATACTGTGATGCAAAAACATTTGTTTGAGATGTCCAACATTTGAACTTTTGACTAGACTTTTAGGCGAACGATGGCAGGTTGGAAGGGGTGTTAAGAATGTTTTAAAAATAGTTCGGAAACTATCAAATTACATTGTATGCCACTTGTGTTACACAATTTACAAATTTTTACCCTAACATTTTCATAGTTCTATAGACAAGCTTTACAGCTACTGTGTCAGATATTCTGTAAATACCAATTTCACTGTTTTTACTACAAAACCTTGACACGTTGGGGTCGTACCCTTCTGCCTGTAGCATTTCTCGCCAGTGTCTCCTGCTGAGCATGTTTCTGCAGCTTTTCAGCTGCACTCATGATGCTCATTTGTCTCCATCAGACGCCGTAGTCACAACTGTGCGCTTGTCAACTAAGCAATATCAGTGCCTTGGTTCCTTGACTTCCAGTGTGATAACAAAGATAAAGAATATATATCAGTTATAATGGCATTGTGTACAGAAAACCGTTCTCGCATACAATGAAAATAATGTCGTTTTTCCCCCTTTCTACAATGTTCTTAGCTAAAATTATAAATTAGCCAAAATCTAAATATTTAATTTTATGGTCTGCAGTTGTTTGGACAGATACACTCATATACCTGTGGTATGTGTGTACATAGGCATTGAACAGACATTTATAAGTTGCTTTCAGTTGCTGTCTTAAATTTTGTACGTGTAATAATCAATCATTGGCTGCGCAAGTCATATTAACTCGAATGAGAGGCTCATTATGAACTTATTTTAAAATCTTGTCTAATGTTGAATAACATGACAAATTAAGTTGAAATTCGAAAAAAAAATACAGTCTCTCTCTCTATATATATATACAGTATATATATATATATATAGAGAGAGAGATAGAAATAAATATATATATATAGAGAGAGAGAGAGAGAGAGAGAGAGAGAGAGAGAGAGAGAGAGAGAGAGAGAGAGAGAGAGAGAGAGAGAGAGAGAGAGAGAGAGAGAGAGAGAGAGAGAGAGAGACTATAAAATGTAAGACGTTGGGTCTTTGTGCATTGATGTCGTGCCACTGTCCAATCAGCGCTGTCATTTTTTCCACATATGGCAGTTTTGAAATTATGTAATTTTGGAGGTCCTGCACCAGCAATTGACATGAATGAGAATCCGAACAGATAGAGTACACAGAATTATCTTGAGAAATAAAATGTTACAGACCCACCCCTGACAGATAGTACTCTTCAAGTGTAATTGCTGTCCAAAAGAAGCTTTAGCATCATGGTTAAACGGTACACTTTAAGCAGACAGCACTGATTAATAAATGAGCGTTACTGACTTAAATAAAAGCTTAACGAGGATTACTTGTCAAAGTGTGATTTGTAGTATCTTATTCATTAGAGCTGAATGCAACAGGCAAGCAAGTACATTTCCGTCAAGCACTAAAGCACACGTGTAAGTCTCCTTGTCATGCTTGTTTTTTTTTCAGAAGCTGTGTATACATGTCCATGCTGATCATTACAAGGTCTGTTAAAAAAGCAATGATTTAGAGCAAATAACAATGACAAAGTGCTGCTGGTGTCTGTAAACATAAACTCACACACACAATCCACGTAGCTCAACACCCTCTCACAGCAATTATTGACACTGTCAGTCACAAACACGGCAGGCCTGTTACAACAAAGGCTTGAGCAGTCTCTCACATAAACAGGCACGTATGGCCGAGAAATCAACTCCTCTGTATTCTACTGCCATCTAGCATGTGTCTCATCTGAAAGTTGCAATTTTTCGCCTGCTTTGCTCCGCAGCTGGCCATCTGAATGTAGCACGTGCCCTGTTGAGATGTCAGTCATGCGACAGTGATGGCAAACTAGCTCCAGGATTTGAGTGCCACTCCAGTGATCGCTGATGTCTGACAGTCCATCACTGCTTCCACACCAGACCCCGTGCCACTGATCGATTCAGTTGGACAAAGCTGTTACACGGATTCCCCACACAAAAAAACAGAATGCCCAAGTGAGAGATTTTCAATTTTGTTATAGTATGATGGTTTGATCTTGAGTTTTGAGGTTTGTTGAGTTGCCAAAACTTCTCCAGACAAATACAACCCCAAATCAGAAAAAGCTGGGACAGTGATTTCTAAATGTACTTTGACTTGTATTTCATTGCAGACAATACAACAGCACATAATTTAATGTGTTCCTCATGATTTTTATTTTTGTTGTTTTTTTTCATAAAAACAAAATTCCTATTTTGGTTCTTGCAACACATTTCAAAAAAAGTTGGAACAGTAAAGCATTTACCACTTTGTAATGTTGCCATTCCTTTTCACAACACTTAAGACGTTTAGGGACTGAAGACACCAAGTGATGAAGTGTTTCAGGTGTAATTTTGTCCCATTCTTGCTGCAAACAAGTCTTAATGTTGGCAACAGTACGGGGTCTTCGTTGTCGCATTTTGCGCTTCAAAATGCGCCACACATTCTCTATTGGAGACAGGTCGGGACTGCAGGCAGGCCAGTCAAGTACCCGTATCCTCTTCCTCCACAGCCAGGACTTTGTAATGTGTGCAGAATGTGGTTTTGCATTATCTTGTTGAAATATGCATGGACATCCCTGGAAAAACCCTGGCTTTTGGAGTTGTTGCTGGTAACACTCTGGATGATCCTTTTCTTCTTCGGTCCGGAGCACACGGCATCCATTTCTCCCAAAAAATACTGATTCATCTGACCACAGTACACGTTTCCACTGTGTGATGGTCCATCCCAGATGCCTCAGAGCCCAGAGAAGTCGACGGTGCAGGGCTTCCTTTTGGCACAGTACAGTTTTAACTGGCATTTGTGGATGTAACTACGTATTGTGGTACTTGACAAAGGTTTGCCAAAGTAGTCCTGAGCCCATGTGGTGATATCGCATATAGATGAATGACGATTCTTGATGCAGTGCCGCCTGAGGGATCGGAGATCACGGTTGTTCAGCTTAGGCTTGCGCCCTTGTCCTTTACGCACTGAAATTCCTCCACATTCCTTGAATCTTTTAATTATGTTATGCACCGTTGAAGGTGAAATAAGCAAATGTCTTCCTATCTTTCTTTGAGGAACATTGTTTTTAAACATTTCAATAAATTTGTTGGCAAACTGGCGATCCTCGGCCAATCTTTGCTCCTAAAGGACTAGACCTTTTTTTGGATGCTGCTTTTGTACCAAATCATAATTACAATCACCTGTTGACATCACCTGTTTCAAATCACATCATTATTTAACCAATTTACCTGATTACTAGCCCTAAATTGCTCCTGTCCCAACCTTTTTTGGAATGTGTTGCAGGTCTGAATGACAGGAAAGGATGTATATTTACAAATGAAATTAAGTTGACCAGACAAAGCATGAAATATTTTGTGTTCACATTGCCTGCAATGAAATGCAAGTCAAAGTACATTTAGAAATCACTACTTTCTTTTTTATTTGTGTTTTCCATACTGTCCCAACTTTTTCTGATTTAGGGTTGTAAATTCCAGTTTGTGTCAGCCTGTTGTTGCTGTCTGCGAAACACTAAAGAACTCAAGCTGCCTACACCCAAATTTACAGCTTTTTCCTCGCAGGCTTTTATGGGAATGTTTATAAGGATTACTTGTCCCAGTAGTGTGGCTTGTTGTCTGTCTCTGTCACCTACAGCAGAGGTGTCGACTACAGCGTGAAATGAAGTCGTGCCGTTGTTCTCATCGTCTTTGACATTCAAAGGGATTTTAATTCAAGCTAATGCATCTTTTAACATCTCTCACAACTGGCATTATCAATTATGAAATAATCGTGTTATCAATTTCAAAGGGCTGAAAATACAGAGTGACGATTTTCACGCTCCCCTTTGAGCGAGATGCGTTCTCTCCTCGTGTGATGTCAAGTGATTTATTTCTCATTAGCGTCTCTTTCAAAAAGCATGCTCTGTTTTCAGAAGTGTGGATCTTCTGGCGCGGTGCCACACCCCTACGGCAAAACCAATTAGCTGCAAAAACAGCTCTCTATAACTTACTGCTACAAAGATAACTAATAATCATCTACAATGAAAACATCCAACTTTCTCATCACGTGCCTTTCTCAGGTTAGCACACCATGGCGATAACTAATTGTTGTTAATTGCTATGCAAATTAGTAGTGATGAGATTTAAAATTAAAGGTTTTTGTACAAGTAAAAGAGTTTGGTAGCACTTAGCACAGCAAATAGAGCTAACCGCTGTACACCATAAAATAAAATCTTAACAAATGGCGTAAAAAGGTTTGCAATTTGTACAGGAGAATATCTACAAATTCTATAATAAAAACTGTAAATGGTTTAACATCACATTAGATGTAATTTTACAGTAGAATATTTTCAAATAAATGGTTATTGCAAATTAAAATGATGTATAACTGTATAATTAATGGTAAAATTCGCATCACATGATTGTTTTATATGAATAATTTAGTTTCTTCTCATTTTTGCCATCAGTAATGTATTAAGGTGTTTAATGTAGCATTTTCTGTTATTAAGTTAATGTTTATTGGATTATTTTAGTGTCATGTTTGTTACCATGATGCTTTGTTTATGAATGTGTTGGGAAAAAATAGCAGGGAGACATTTTAATTATTTATTCCTAAAGTGGTGTTTTCTGTGTCAGTTGATGATGCTGACTCGCCATCTCCACAGTACAGTGAACGCGCCTTTAGAAAGAAAATACATAATCAGAGAGGATTTGTTTTCCATTCGAACTGGTTCAATTAAAAATAGACATTTTAAGCTTTCTATAGATATATTTCTCATGTCTGTGAGGCAAGTAGCATACGCTGAGTTTCAATTAATTTTGATGAAAGCACATCCTGTTGGTTTTCTTTATTTTACAAAGTCACAACATTTTGTTGTTATCGTGAGTGTACACAAATTAAAGTACAGTTTTACAGTTTCGATTGATGTATTACTCTTTTCTGTATGACCAAAAATGACGGATTATTTTAAGTTGTTTCCGCTGTTGTCAGGAAAAAAATGCAAGTGATTGTGCCGGAGCCTCCATGTCCTGCAGTAAACATTCTAATACTTCAGCTTCCACACTTGGATATACGCCTAAAAATAGCACACATTTATCTATAGACGAACCGCTGCATGACTTCAACACAAGTTTTGTTTTTTTCTGTGACTAACCAACTAATACAGTTTTGGTCGACTTATTGGGGGCAGCCCTATTTTGGGATTTTGCATAAAAACGATGGATGTAAACGTAAAGATGCGCAAGAATTCTAAAGATTGCGTATGCGATCAACAGAGGCGGATATATTTTTTTTATCTGATAAGAAGACATGTGCTTAAACTACCATAGAAACACATTTGCCAAATAAATCACAAAAAAAAAAAAAAAAAAAAAATCACATGACTTTGCCTCAACAGTGGATGTGATTGGATTACTGGACTAACCAGCGGACCAATCGCATCACAGCATCTCAAATGTTGGTTTGATCATTCTGAAATACCTGAGCCAAAGTCTGTTGTAAGAATAATTTGGTTTAATTCCTCCAAGAAGCGTTTCACACGATTGCATTCATCATAAACGACAGCATCTAAACGCTAGAGAAGCGTTTATTGCTTTTTTTCTGCCGCTCTGAGACGCAAGTCATTTATGATAGAGGAAAAAAGAGCCACAGTTTCTTCTCCGATTGCAGCAACTTTTATTTTTATTACAGATATTTTGCGCCAATTTTATTAGGAAGTGACGATTTTGTTCTCTTGAACACATGGGATGGAAACGCTGCTTTATTCACAAATGTTTAATTTTAATTGTGCACCCAAGTTAAATTCACTACTTTGGATGGAAACACAGCTATTGTAACTATCTTTTTTTATTTTTTACTGTTTTATTTTAAACAGTATAAACACAATTACCATGAAATGAATGTTAATAAATCAATCATGTGTGACAAAAAAAAAAAAACATAATCACTCCTTGTATTGTTTAAACCACAAGTATTTTTTTGGCCTAATATTCAGTGATTACTATGTATTCAGACATCTTGCTTTTTGAATACTAGCCTATATATTTGGGAAGTATTTGTGTATTTGGATGCAAGAAATATTTCACTGTTCTCTGATATTTCCTGATCTTTCTCCAACTACACCAAAAAAAAAAAGAAAAAAAGAAAGAAATGTAGCTCAAAAATATTGTCTTTTTTTTTTCTTTTTCTAACAGCCAAACCATGTGGCAGTGGTGATGTTTAGGCTGTGCCAGTTGACAGCAATTTGAAAGCAAAATAAATCCAGCTAATGATGCAGTAGCAGCTCTTTCTGCTCTGGAACATGTGCAGTTGTAAGCGATTCCTCGCGGCCACATATTGTATGTGATGTATATAAGGTGTGTGGGTGCAGTCTGCTTCTCAGGGGCACAGCGGAGGGTTATGGGGAGGGAGCAGAGAGGTTGCCAGAAGACTTCAGGAACATATGGTGCCTGCACCACAGCTCCTTGACACCTTTCAAGCTGCAGCTGTTTCGAGAGGTTCAGAGATTTTTATTTATTTACTGTTTAAGCAAGTATAACGGAACCCACTGTGGGACAAGGCAATACAGTGCCAATAGCAACATCATAAAAAAAATAATAATAATAATATTGTTATTGTGTGAACAATCTGCTTTAGGTAGTTTCTTGGTCATATTGCATGACATTTATACATATTTACTAGGGTGGTAAATCTCACTCTTACAAATGTTAACTGAATTGCATAACATTCTGATTTATTAATTCAATTAATCTGCCAATATTTGCTGCACTCAAGTGAAGATAATAATAATAATAAGCATTATTGTGGCAGATGAGTAAAGTTTTGAAAAGACAAAAAAAGTGCCTATAGAAGTCAATATATGTGACCCTGGATCACAAAACCAGTCACGAGTCGCACGGCTATACAGTATTTGTGGCAATAGCCAACAATACATTGTATGGGTCAAAATTATCGATTTTTCTTTTATGGCAAAACTCATTAGGATATTAAGTAAAGATCATGTTCTATGAAGATATTTTGTACATTTCCTACCGTAAATATATAACACATTTATTTTTGTGAGTGGCTGTAGCACAAATGCAAACATAAATGGACAACTTTAAAGGAGATTTTCTCGCACCTTCAGATTCCAGATTTTCAATAGTTGTATCTCTGCCAAATATTGTCTTATCCTAACAAACCATACATCAATGGAAAGCTTATACATTCAGCTTTTGGATGATGTTTAAATCTCAATTTCAAAAAAATGACCCATGTGACTGGTTTTGTGGTCCAGGGTCATGCAACGTTGCTAACTGGTTTTGTTTCCATATATTTGAGCTTCAGTCCACAGCAGTTCATTTTACAATCAATTTGTCAGTCAGTCTGATTGCAGACTTAATACAGGACACCTTAATGTATTCTGTCTGTGCTGTTGTAGAGTGTATTGTTGTTGTTATTATTTATTTATTTCGCCAGGCCTTACCTGTGGAGTTGTTCTCATGACCATTTGATGCTCTTAGCATCAAGTCTTGCTTCTCTCTTGATAAGGCCATTGAGCTTTGGCTAGAGGTAGAGACATTCGAAATACACTGGATGAAAAAACAGCTTCATTTCGCAGTCAGTTTGATCAGACTGACTCCTCATCTTTATTGCACATCTGTATAATTACTCTACTAACACATGACTCTATAAATCACAGCCCATCTCTAATCTCATGTATATGTGCACAGGGCTAATGCAGAATGGATGGATGTCAGATGTGGTCCTTCCCCAACAATTTTTGGAAGCTTTCAATCATGTTGTATTGCCAAATGAAGTTTAACTGACAGTATGAAGGTTTACAATTATGTTCAAGTTGGACTTTGAGATGACCTGTTGCCGCAGATTATATATATAGCCTAGATATGACATATTAATTCATTAATTACTTCTTGGCAGTAGCATAACTTATTTTTCCACTGTGTGTATGTTGCGTCTGTGTGGAAATAAGTGTGTTTTTAGGAAATAAGGCTGTTTTTGAGTCCCAGTCCATCCTTGACTCGTGTGTCTTTTGACATTAAAATAAATCATTTAAGGAGACTCTCACTGGAAGCATATGTTGGTGCATTGACAAAATATCCACACAGATTATGTGTGTTAAATGCTTAATTTCATTCTCCTATGGATAGACAGTGACATCTAACTTCCTTTTACTTTGACAAACATTATTACATTATATAATGGACATTATATTCATGAAAATTTTGCCATAATTGACTCACCCTAGTGTCATTCCAAAGCAATGATTGTGGAATCTTCTATAATATATCTTATATATATTGTGGCCACAAATTAATAATTCGTTCCTACGAACATCTCTTGTTTTAGTAAATCGTGGAACAAATGATCACAACGTGGCCACGATTTAGTAAATCAACAATTTATTATATTGTGCACACAATTTACTTAAAACGAGATTATGAATTAGTAAAACGTGCTGATGTATTAGTAAGTTGTGGGAACAAATTGGTAACTTTTTTTAAAATTTATTTTTTACTGCTTATCCATGTGCAGGTCTCCATACATTTCCTTTATTTGTTCTCTTTTTAATTGTTCTTAAAAATTACAAATCTGCTTCATGCTGAGAATATATATTAAATAAATAATGTTTCCCACATTTCATTGCATTAATGCTGTATACTTGTATTTAGCTTTTTAATTATCTGCAAGTGGGCATTACAGTCATGCACACAAAGCATTAGAAACCATTACATTAAAAACAATAATGGAAAAAATAATAAGAGAAAATACAGTTTAATTTAGATATGTTTGTTTAGTGTGGCATTGAGATTTAACAGATTTTTTTAAGCAAGTTTTTTTCCTGATCTTCATAGCCATTCAACTTATAGTGTGAGTGTGAGTTTCCGATCTGTGTTGAGGAGGAGGGCGGTTTGGAAAGAGACGCACGGGATTACTCTTGGCTGTTGGTTTAGTTTGTTTTCATTGGACTTGTCTGTCATTACATCACCTGTGTTTAGTTAATCATCATCATCTTCATCATCTGTATCAGCTGTGTTCTGTTAATCAGTGTTCATCTGTGTTTGCATTTAGTTCCATTCTGTTCAGTCAGTCTTGGTCCGATCTCCGTCTTATTAAGTGTGTGTGTGAACCTTCTGCCTGTCTGTTCCTGTATGTATTATATTGTTAGTAAAAGTTTACATTGGAGCTTTTGATTCTCCCTTGTCTTCCTCTGCCTGCAGCTGTGACACCGCGACAGCTGTGGAATCTATATAAGTTCATGCAAGCGAACAGTTCTAATTATTCATGTGACGTGTTAATTATTCATAAGCACAATTGCATGGTGCAGAACTTGGCCCCTTTATCACTTGATATCTTATGCTAATGTCAATTTGCCTGCTTGGATTTATATATGTCTGTGTGATCTCACTTTACAGAGCTTTAGACAAATCAAACACTAAAAGGAAAAATAAAATTCTACGAAATGTTCAATCAACTTTAATTGTATTGCAAATGACATTTATGAAAGAAGGATGAGTTAATTGACTGCAAATACTTTCTTGAAAGCAACATAAATACTAGTGACTAGCTCTTTAAACAAATTATCTGAGCTCATATGGGCATGTGTGACGTTAGATGTCTACACAGATTATGATTGATTGAACCGTTATTTTGCAAGTTTGGTGTGACCCATGATTCTTTGTGGAATTAGAGTTTTGTCAATGCGCCGCAGGAAATTGCAGAGACCCATCTGTATTTTGACATGTATCTCTTTCATTGGCTGGACTCACAGAGAACTGACCCACTGCTGCCTTCAGCATTGATATCACAGCTATAAATAATAAAGCAGCCGGTGGCCCTGGGAATACATGTATCTGAAACAATGAGCGTGCAGAGAATGCACTTTGCAGGATCAGATCAGTATATATTAATGAGACTGAAGCTCCGAACCTGTGATCATTTTTTAAAAGCTTGGCTTCATATGGCCCATTGCTTCAGGAGGAATGGTTTTGATGGCAGTGGGAACTATGCTATAATGTTATAGAGAGGGTAAATTGAGTCCTAGCCCTGCCACCCTTACAAATAAAGATCTGATTAGAACTAAAAATGGTTTTCCAGCTTAGGGGAACATCTTGAAGGCCTACAGAGGAATGTTTATTCCCCAGTTCTTACCTACTACAGGTAATATGTCAACTATAAAAACTTTAGATTGTGTTCCTCTCTAACCGGTTGGTGTTTAGAGTTCTATAAAGTACAGTTGGTTTACTCAAAGTCTTTATTCATAATGCATTATAAAGGTATTCATAATGTATGTAATAATGCATGATGTTTTTTCATTAATAATTGTAACCAGTTCAAATTATTATAATGTAACGATTCTTCGTTACATGTGAAATTGTTTGTTTGTCGTGTGATTTAATGCATTATACATTCTAAAGGTCTAACATAAGTATTATATAATGTATTATAACTGTGGTTACAATTATTAATGAGACCATACAATGCATTATAAGGTGCATACAAGAAATAATGGATGATTTATAATGCATTATATATAAAGACTTTAATTGTTGCCGGAGAGTTAACCTAACACCACAGGGACTGATATTAATTTGTTGCCTTACTGTTTCGGAAATAATTTTAACTTGCAATTTAATCGGTGAGAATTTAAGAGCTTCCGCATTGTAAGTAAATGTTTAATTGAGGTTCAATGAATTATTAATTAATAAAGCTTATCTAGAGGGAAGAGTCTGCATTTGCAGTTTGGATAGCAGAATTATTCTGAAATAATGTTTATATCATTGATAAAAACAAAAACATGAAAGCTGGACACCTGAATCTCAGCTGTATACTGTATAAACCCTCTTTAAATACCATTAACAAACAATTGCATGAACATGTACACTATCCTTCTATAATCATGATCCATTTCAATATTTTTAATTATTTATATTATCTTTTATAAAGGTTTTCAAAGAAGATATCTTAAGATGTTGATATGGTCCATCTCCTGTTTCATTGTGTTTTTGGTTTAGTCCTGGGACCTAGTTTTCCTGAGCTATCTTAATTAGTCATTTCCTTCACCTGTCCTCCTTCAATTATCCCATTAGTTCCTTTTATTTCATCCATGCTTATAAGCCCAGTGTTCTCCCTTCGTGCCTGTTGGTTCTCGTTAATGTCTACGTTGTTGATTCCTGAACATTTATTATAAAAGTCTACTGTATCTCCTTGTATTTTTCCTCATCTTTGTGAGCACTCCTTGCCAACGTGCCATAACAGATGTAATATGAACAGAATTATTTTATTGTTCATCATTTTTAAATCAAGCTGTATTTTTGTCAAATTACAATACAGTAAGTATGAAAATATGATTTAATTGTGTGAATTTTGAATATTTAAAATGCAAACTATGAAATTTTCCATCCGTCCGTCCGTCCATCCATGCATCCATCCATCCAATGAAGCACATCATTCTGATTTTTTTTTCATGCTGTCAGAAAAAAAAAAAGACAAAATGACAGAATTCTACTGTGTTGCACGTATATCCTCTGTCAGTAGACAAATAAACTAAAGGAAATGTGTGAAGAGTGTTTTCAGAGAGTTTATTTTCTAAAACTCTGCAGAGAAAAATAGTGGAATAACACCATTTAAAAAAAAGATATCTTTTTCTTCTTACCTCTCTGAAAAAAATGAACAGAGCAGTCATCATTATTTAAATGGTAATAAACTGTTTACTCAGCCAAGTATTTCATACTCATGTAAGATTTTGCATTTTAAAAAAAAGTCACAAAAAAACAAACATTCGTGGACACAAAAACTTCAAACATAATGGAGTTAGAATTGTTCTCTGCTTTGCCATATCAGAAGGGCCAATTCACAAGACAATCATAAACAAATACAATAGAGACCAAAAGCCTTATTTTCTCACTCAATGATTCACTCCGTGACATTTACAAAGCGTGCAAAGGCATATTTGGTTGAGATAAATGTACTACTCAAACGGCAAAGGCATCACTCTTTAAAAGAGAGCGATGCTGTTTTCTTTCTCTGGATGGTTTGATGGATGATTGTTGTGTAAATTGGAAATTTAACCGCAAAGTTTGGAGGTTTTTCTGTAATATTCATCTTTAGTGCTGGTCTAAACTGTACATAAAACTGCACTAGGAAAGACATAAGGAAAACTAAGGATGTATTAATGTTTCAAAATATGTTCTGGTGGTTAAAAAACCAACAGTATTTTGTCATTAACATTAAAGTCTATGGAAGTGAGCAGTGAGCTCATGTTTATTCCATTCTAATTTTACACACTAACGCTAAAGCTTTTCTCGAAGGCTCTTAAAAGCTTCAGTTCCTTGCAAACATATCATTATTGTGAACCCATGCAAGACCAACACAAACCGTGGGTAGAATTCACAAACTCTTCAAATAAAGTGCTCAGACAAGCCCCCGTGAACAACTTCGGGGAAACATTGGGTTTAGAAAGTCTGCTTTAGACATCCTGTATGTAACTTTGCATCTACATGTTCTTTACTGGTTCAAATTGGCTGCAACCACTTATAGTAAACCTTTGGCCACTTAAAAATAAAGATTATACATTGATATTTGGGTAAATTAGAGTATTCTAGGAAATTAAGTATTTTTTCACTTTTTTTTTCTTCTTAAAGTTCAAATTTAGAAAAAAAGAAAAAAGATTGAATTTTTTTGTAAATAAAAATAAAACCTATCTTGAAGGCTTTTAAAAATGTGTCAATTTACCGTTTTACAGGACCAACTCTGTGGTGGAAATTGCACAGGCTTGAAATCCTCATGTGGTGCTGCTTTCTGCTTTGGAAATGGTGTGAGGAGATATCAGATTGCATCAGGATTCATTGTGAATCCCACAGTCAGTGTAAGAGGCTTTACTGACTGACTTCTATTGGCAAAAGGGGATAATTCAATGAAACATTATGAGCCCACTCCATACTCCATAAAAAGATTGCCTCCTCCCCTGCAGTGACAATGCAGCTCTCAATTTGGAAAAGCTGGAAAGCCTTTACCAGAAAAAAGGAGAGAATTCCACAGAGGGAATAGAATGTTTGGGCATTGAGAGAGAAGACTTCATCGTGTGTGTGAGGAGGGGCCGTCGTCCTGTGGGGTTGAAGGACTGGATTAAAGATTTCCTGCCACACGGGCATTAGCGGCTATGTCAGCGGTAGGATGATGACTCCGTCAGCGCGGTGGCATTCCTCTACGAGACCCCCACACAGAGATGGGTTTGTTAGACTGGAGATTTTTGTGACGTGTTGTGGATGTGTTAGATGTGCTGATGTCATTTAGTAATGGTCCAGGCTGTGGTGGGAAAAGTGGGGCAAAGCTCACAATCAGATTAATTAGACTGAGACACATGACTAGTGGCTCACATGTTGGGATTGAGAGGAAGCTGTTGTAGCGTTGTAAAACCCACTTTCTCTTGCTTACAAATACAAAACTGCTGTATTCGAATTCAGTGGATAAATGTGTGTTTGTTTGCATATCTCTGATAGTTAAAGGACACATGAGCAGATAATTCACCCAAAAATTAAAATTCTGTCATCATTTACTCACCCAGATGTTTCAAACCTGTATTTACTTTCTTCTGCTGAACACAAAAGAAGATATTTTGAAGAGTTTTGCTAACCAGACAGTTGATGGACCCCATCGACTTCCATAGTAGTTATATGAAAGTCAATTGGATCCATAAACTGTATGGTTACCGACATTCTTTAAAGGTTTCTCCTTTAAATTAAGTCTCTGTGATAATTTTTTTTTTCAGTTATCATAAGAAATCTCAAGTCTAATCAGTCCTCTCCTCAATAAGCCTGACAATGTATTCATATCAGTACAACAAATGGTGCAGGACAGGTTGTGTGCCAAAGTAGGATTAGGGCTTGTTTAAATCCTTAACTTAAAGGATGAGAGGTTGTAACAAGCTTGGCAAATGAGTAAATGTTGATGACAAACTTTGATGTTGGCTTGACAGATTCTTGTCTGAAACTTTCAAATACATTTTAAAAGCTTGAAGTTTTGAACATTTTACTAATTTTAATGTTGGTACCATGTTTTTAGCAGAGTGCTAGCATGTTTTATGCATGTTTTAACAAAATAGCTAGCACAAGTTAGCATGTTTCAATGATATGTATCCATGTACTTATGCAACATTCTATGCCATTTTGTAGTATAAATAGTGTGAGAAGTGCGTTCACACTGAAAATTCCAAATAGTAAAAAATGCACTTAAAACATGATAGTTATGTCCCAAATTATGCACCATACACTATTCAGTTCTTCACTATGTACTAGGGTGACCAAACGTCCTGGACATGTCCTGTTTTCACGTCCTGTCCTGGCCGTCCTGCCTGTTTTTTATAAAGTGATGAAAATGTCCTGATTTTCATTATTTTTCATTGGGCCATTAAGCGTGTACTTTAAATTGACTGGGGCTTGCCTTTGCAGTTTGCACACAAAACATATGAAACCAGCTTCGCCCCGTCTTGTTACAATCAGCGCGTTCCTCAATCCGCAGCGGCAAGCAGACTGAGAGCACGTCAGAATACAGAGGCCTGTGTGCAGGGCCGGATTAACAATTTCCCGTGCCCTGGGCAACAAGACTCAAGGCCCCCCGTAGTTAGGGTGGTTCGGGGGCATGCTCCCCCGAGAAAATTTGGATTTCTCTGACCTACATATGTGCAATTTAGGACTTTTGAAGAAGGCCAAAAAATGATAAGAAATAGGCTAGCTTTAAAACCTTGTCATTAGATTATTTGTCTGCTCTCTCCTCATCTTCAAATTTCTTATTCTCTCAGTATTCTTATACTGGCCTATTTCTACCCCTCCTAAAGCTGAACTTTGACTGATAGTCTTTTCATTTTCGTCTGTGTCAGTGACGAAAATAAACATAGGCTCAACTGATAAATACGTTTTATGAATAATTTTCTTAGACAAGTTAATTTACTCAATACCAGGAAAGCTGTAGCCTAAATCAGTATTGCCATTAGGAACCTTCTGCAAGCTTTGGGATTTGAAAACGTCTGTTTTTAAATGTTAAAAGTAATTTTAAATAATACAAATTATAGACTACGTTTAACGCAGTTGGTGGAATTGGCAGACGTTCCCTTAAGCATCGTGCGCTGTGGAAACGCGTCAAAGCATTCTCAGGTATAATTATGCAGCATTAATGCACGAATGATTTTGAACGAATATTTCATCATGTCGATATACAATGGTCACATAATGTTAAAACTAATTTTGCTATTGATATCTTTGTTAGACTACCGACCCTATAGAACAAATGTCCGGCTAATATCGAACCTGAAACGAACTTTACCGCGCTCAACCAGCGGGAGTGCATTTGACGAATTAGTAATCGCTTGCGTTCAGCGGGGTGGGAGGAAAGTCGCGTGAACCCGCGTAGATGCACTTTATGCAGTGAAGAAGATCGTAAAGAGTTTGATAACTTTATTAAATTTCTGTGTATTTCCTACCTGTCAGGGCCCCCTAGATGTCATGGGCCCCTGGGCAAGTGCCCAGTTGCCCTAATGGTTAATCCGGCCCTGCCTGTGTGTGTGTGTGTTCATCTCAGCCTCATTGGTCTGTCAATGTCAGAATATTTGAAATGACCAATCAAATCAAAGTAGGCGGACTTTACGTTCACAGAATTTTAGCAGCGTGAGTCGTGACTCGAGTCACTCTCGACGCTTTAGTTTACGGTCAAGTGCGAGAGAAGAGGTAAGTAGCTAATAGTGTAAAAAAAAAGCCCAGATGTAAATTCACAGATGATTTACAGAGAAAATTCCTGTGTTTTCGTTTCGGTCGGGATCCGTGTAAAGCAGAATGCATGAACTGCAAAGCTGGCACGTACGTGTCAGTGTCAAATAAAGGTGCTAGCGACCTAGAAGCCCACATAAAGAAAGTATAGGCTACAAGAGAACATCAGGAGGATTGAAATTGTTTTCGTTTTTTACTGAAATAGTGAAGTAGATTTTTTATTTTAGAAGTAGATTTTTAACCTATGCTATGGCCATGAAAAGAAATATTGTCATGTAAAAGGTGTTAAAAGCTAAACTTTTTTCTTTTTTTTTTTATAGTATTCTATTGTTGCGGGCCAAACATTGAATGGAAAGGATGTATCACTTTATGTATTAAAGTACAATAACATAGAGGTTGTGAATGCATTTGTCAAATACAAAAAAAAAGTATTTTTTGATGCATTCACCCATTAACCACGCCTCCCCAAACCACACCCCCGCCCATCAACCACGCCCCCCGTCCTGTTTTCTGAAAACTAAAATATGGTCACCCTACTATGTACTTATGTACTTAGAATCAGACACTTGCACACACAAGGGTAGGGCTGGGCGATATGGCCAAAAAAAAAAATCACGATAATTTTTTTTATATCAGTCGATATCGATAATTATCACGATAAAAGTCAAATCTTTATTTCTTTAAAGTTTAAAGGCAGATTTTTACTCCTAAGTAAAAGTTGTAGAAACCAGAGCGTTAACTGTGGTTTTAAACTACTCTTTATTGTCAGAACATATCATGACAAACACTTGCCAAACAGGAGAACATTTCACAAATCTGAGGGAGAACATTCAAACATTTGTCATTTTTCCTTAACAAAATTAAATATATTTATTGGACAATTTCTTAGTTTCTGCATGTGCAAATTTTTTGGGGGGTAAAATGTAATAATCTGACTGTTTGAGTTTTATTAAACTTAACCATTGGTCATCCAGTATCATGCATTTAGATCATGACAACCACAGATGAAACCAGGCATAGCCTGTAGCACATCACTATCATGGCAAAATGTAAATTTATGGTTTCTATGGTATTTGTATGAAAAACAGTAGTCTAAATACATTATTAAATACTGTAATTATATTCCATTAGTCCTTTAATACATTGTCTACATTAATAATATAATACAATTCAATATGTATATCCTACATTTCATGGTGCAGTTAATATTACTAGGCTAACAGTAAATCCGTGGTAAATGATGGGAATTTGTAGACGGAAAAGCCATCAGACTGTATCGTTGCGCACAGTTTGTCAGCGCTGTTTCATCTGCCTTTAAGCTGGTTTAAATCACTGAGACATTTGTGTTCTTCGCTGAATTCAAGCGCTTCTCACTGGATTTCGTGACCGAGAGCGATCAGAGTAAACGCATCTGCTCTAACTTTAGTGAGCTCGCGCTCGCGCTGCCGTTTGGACTTTGAGCCGAGCGGATAAATGGTCCGTGTGGCGCGCGGTTCAAATGAGTTTCGTTACGCTTTTGGCGCATAAACATTATCGAACATTTATCGACCTCTTGATATCGTTTTATCGAGAAAAATTATATCGCGATAATTATCGTTATCGTTTTATCGCCCAGCCCTACACAAGGGATATACCATGGGATTGATGATGCACTTAACCCGGTAGTACAAGTAATATGTGTAACCATTTAGTTATTTAGAATTGTTAGTCTCAAAGCCTCTCCCTCTCTATTTCATAAATAAGCTGAGACAGTTGAGTGCATGGAGTGTCCAACATTCCACCAATTTTTTTTTTTTTTTTTGGTTAATAAACACATTGCTAGCATGTCACTAGCATGTTCTATCATGTTGCTATTATGTTTCTTTTACCATTTAGCACTTTGCTAGTATGCTTATAACATGTATTATGTTGAAAACATGATTATGAACACTGTTAACATGTTGCTTGCATGTTTGAGAAAATAGCTTGTTTTAAAACAATGCTAGCACATTTCTAGAATATTTTGGCATGATTCTTAATGTTTTTTTTTTTTTGTTTTTTTTTACAAATTCCTAGATGTTTTAGCACGGTGCTAGCATCTTTCTAACCCATTTTAACGTGTTGCTAGCTTGTATAAGCACGTTGATAGCATGTTTTAACAGGTCACTTTCATCTTTCTAACATGTTTTATCACATTACTATCATGCCCTAAGCTATACTTTGCTAGTGATGGATAGGTTAGCACATAAACTAAAATGTGTATCCTTCCTTCCCTCCCTCCCCTTTTTTCAGAGATCCATATGGTGAATCAACTCAAATCAGCTCATTACAGTATACTGTCTGGTCATAGTATGCACAATATGAAGCATTAAGATTAATGTTCAAAGCTCTCTCTATGCCAGAGCTTGTTTGCTACGATTCATCGATTCTACATGGATTCCTGTTTGTTCCTTAATGAAAGGCATTGCAAATGGATGTGCAGCGTGCAGCATGAATTTGTATGCCCTGTACTGGTGAGGAAAGCATGCTAAACTGCACATAATGAGGCCTTATTGTTAACTCTGTATAGAAGGATCCTCTACATTACCTGCATTTGTTTGGAGAGTGCAGTGAGGCATTGCTGATTGATGTGATAATCTGAGAAACACTGCACAAAACAAATGATTATCATCTGTGTCCGTAAGTAACATTTCTGAAAAATTTTGGAAGGAAAAGAAACAACACAAATTTCAAAAACGTGGTAGTAAAATGCTGTGCCATTTTTATACAGTAATCACATTTTAACAATGCATTTATTAGAGGAACCTAGGAAAAAGTGTTTTATATATTAGCATATACAGGTTTTAATTGAGGTTACTAACAGGTTTATTTGGTGTCGAAGAAAAAAGAGAGAGAAAAAATAATTAAGAGCAGTACCAGACTCTGCATTAAGCTAACATTAATTAGCATGCATTTATATAACATGAACTAACAATAAGGAATATATTATAAATCTTTGTTGGTTATTTAATAAAAAATAACATTGTTCATTCATGTTACTACACCATGCTTTCTCTATTGTTGAAGATGTGTTTATGTGCGCATATAAATTTGACTGTTCAGACTCAGCCACCTGTCAATATAATTAATATATTCAGCAATACTTTCAAATATAGTCTGAACTCCCAATAGTACAACTGGTTTCATTTTTCTTTTTAGTTTTCAAACTTGCGCCAAAGTAACAATACTTTTGATATCAATGTTTGACTGCAGTACAGTGTATGTAAAAAGCCCCCCAATACATCCTTGAAATCTGTGCCCCATACATAGCACATCAATTGGAAATAGGGATGCTCCGATTAGGATTTTTGAAGCCGATACTCGGTAGATACGGATCCTGATCATTCATGCTTTATATAAGTGATATGTGAGCTCTCTGTTGACTGTCACTGTTAACTTGTTTTTCCCGATAAAGTAATACCACAGATGTTGCCTTGGTTATGTTATTTACAGTATTACTGTAAATTGTTGTGTATCATTTTAAAAGGCCTTTAAAAACAGAGCTTATGCAAAACACTATCCATATTATGATATTTTGGCTTATTAAAGAGCCTACAAGACTTTAAAACGGAAAATAATTGCAGACTGTCTTTATGAGGGAGTCATCATTAAACATCAAAAATGCTGATTTATTCATTAGTGAAACAAGGCGTTGAAATTGATTCAACTTTACAGTGTTCAGTCGACGAGTAACACGTCACTTGGATAACGCTGTAGTTGATGTTTTGCTTCAGAGATCAATGGCATTGACACAATGCATTGAACAGCTCTGATGCCAGTCATGCGAAATCCCCTTAAACTTTGAAAGGATTCTACGACTAAGATATTGCTTTCGTCCTCTGACAACTGATGGTAAACTATTTTCTTTCATGGATATATGACTTGACCTGAAGAAGGACAGACGCAGGTAATCACACACACTTTATGTCATCAAACTGTGATTGGTTCGTGAGATCGGCCACATTTAGTGACTACCGATTGAGTCATAGAATATGATTATCGGCCAATACCGATCTTCACTCGATTGATCGGAGCATCCCTAATTGGAAACATTTGATGTGAAAAATATCACCCTTTTAAAAGTACACTGATATAACTGCAACACCCGTTGTGTAAAATATTACCCATCTTGTTTTGTTCCATTCAACTTCTGTCACACCACTGTCTTGCATCCTCTCGCCTCCAAGCGTCGCCCAGGAGACAGAGCATCCCGATATCGTATTTATTTTGACAGCATGTCACCTCTTGTAAGTGTCTTTTTGTACAAGCTCTGTCATCCCACTTTCTCGTCAGCCACTGGGTTATTTGGTTAATTTGATGAAAATGTCACATTGATGGCATGGTTGAAAAGAGCAGACAGCTTGTAAATAGAAGTTCATTGCAACGTTTTGGTAAAGCAGAGAAAGATGTGGTCAGTTAGATAAATTCATGAGATTTGAGAATCAATATAATTTGGGACAGTATGTAACTGTACAGATAATTTTTACTTTCTGTATATAATATTGTGCTATTTGAACAACACACTAGGGAACTTGAACTTTGTGCGTGATATCAGTTTTGGGTTTAGAGTTTTGTGGAGTCTTTGAGCATATTGAGCATATTTTTCACAAATAATGAAATTGTGTGGCTGAAAAGACTGTTTGTGAAGCTGTTTCATACCTAAATAACTGCTCTCTTTGGGTCAACGGCAATGCGAACACAGATTTGAATGTTCCGGTGTGGTTTTGTCAAAGGTTTAATTAACATGGGAGAATCATTGTCATCTATTGCGTGGGCGTTTGAATTGAGATCTTTTAACGATTAATTGGGCAACTCTATAACATCAAAGATGAACAACTGATGAATTTCAATGGATTCTCAGAATCGAAGTGAAAATGTTTGAGAGCTATATATTGGTGGTGTGTAGTTAAAGATAGATTGTAATTTTTTCTTGAGAGTGTGTTAATGTGAGCCTAATGTGGTGCGATGTGAGTGCACATTGGTAATGTGTTGGTGTGTTGATGTGTTCTCACCTGTGTGCAAAGTCTGCCATCTGCTCCTTCTCTTGTCCGGATGACTGGAAGCTGTCTGATTATAAGTAAAGCTCGTCTTGACTTGCTGCCAGTGAGCGATGAAGTGAACATCAAAGCTTAAGCCAGACTGTGTCCAAGCAGGGCTTAGATCTGTCTCTCCATGCTTACGAATGCTCCAGGCTTCTTTGACTAATATGAGACTGTTGGAAACGCAGAGTCAAGCCCACCACGCCGGAGGACACCCAGGGGCCCGACGTGTCTACGGACTACAAGCATTATTTCTGACATCAAGATCTTATGACAATATATATACTACTGTCGCCAATTTTTATGATCTCATCTAGTGCCCCACAATATACAATAGCAAAAAGAGAATTAATAGGTTTCAATTTTGATTGGCCATTCAAAGCCATCATAAATTAGCCAATATATGCACTTACTTGACTGTAAATCAGTATAATTCTTGTCAACTGTAACGTCCCATTCTTACTATCAAGGCATCAAAAACAGAAGCCGGGCCAAGCGGTGACTTTTTTTCTTCAGTAGAATAGTAAAGAAGATTTTCGATGAGACCGTGGTCCTTAGTAATTCATGTAATGCAAGTCAATGGCTACTGTTACATTGGGAGTAAAAAAAAAAAAAAAAAAACACATATAGGCAAAGCAAAATTAATACCTGTGGCTCCTGGTGATACATTATAATCCCACACTTGTAATACATTATAAATTATAATACGTCATAATGCGACAGGAAGCTTACACTCCAGATTGCTGTAAATCCGCCAAGGATGTTGATCACAGGTAATAATGCTGTAAATAATGTTCAGTTTCTTGCCTTCGCTTCATAAGACCTCAGTGTATCGCATATCAGTGTATACATTTTTTGACCCCACAGCGCTCAAATCACAACACGCATAAAACAAATTGGTGCCTGAAGAAGCGTTGTCAGCTTATGTGAAATGAAATTTCGTGTGTCTCATGACCAAATGCATCACGCTAAAGTTTTATCTTTTTATCAGATTTATCTTTTGAATTAGAGGTGACTAAGTTCAAGGAGCTGGACCATTTGCAGTGATTAAAACTTTAAGTTTCACTCTGCTCCTCACATAAAGTTATCTAATGGCTTGGTTTGCAATCAAGTAATTTGTAATACTGTTTTTTTTTTTTCTTTTTTTGTGTGTGTGCAACAAATACCTGTGATTATAATTTCATCTGCCTGTTACATGTTTTATATAGTTGAGTAGTGGTTTGGTTAAGCTAGGGGGTTAGGTGGACAGAAAATCTATGACAGTATAAATATATATAAAAATAATTTCTACTTTTACAAATGCTCAGAAATAATGAAGTGCATATTGATCTGATTGATCGGTTCTTAGTTCACTGATATTATCTTTAGCATCTTAGTAGTGAGAATGGGTTGACTGTAAACAATCTTTAATTATGAACTAATGAACTATAAATTACTGTGCATTTGATGTGCACTTGTTGTATTCCTCATTTGTAAGTTGCTCTTGATAAAAAGCATCTGCTAAATGAATAAATGTAAATAGTCGATTCTGATGATTATATATGATAAATTTACATATTTATTGAACATATTAAACAATCTTTTAGCATCTTGCTGTTTAGAATGTGTATTACAATAATTTTAACATGGTTAAATGGGTTTCCCAAGTTGTACTTAATAACCAAAAAATAACTTTCCACACTTCACAGTGCATTGCGACTCATGAGATGAGATCACTTCAAGTGTTTTACATAAAACTGCAGATATTGCATTCGCCGTCTTGTTTTGCTAATTCAAACATCCTGTTACGTCTTGTTAAACTCATATCAATTATAAATGTTTCTCGTAGTGCAGATTTCATTAATCAGAATGCATAGTAAGAACTAGCAACATATTCTCACGAACTATGTTGTGTTTATGTGAATTTGAGTGTACTCACCAACTCATATGTCTCTACCAACATTTCTGCAAAACTACACACAATTCATGGTAGTTTCCTCCTGAAATGAACACTAAAGGCAGTAAAATGCCAGCAACTTTTATTCCACAGAAATTATTACAGATTATCAATTAATAGTCTTTTTTTTGTGTGTGTGTGTGTAGTTCTTTGCAGAATACTATGTTATGACCTCAAAACAGTTTTACCATAGCACAGGGGCGGTTCTAAGGTCAGTGGATATTCCGGGCTTTAGCCCAAACTAAAATTGGGTATTTTTATTTAAAGGAATTAATTAATTATAAAAGCGATTTAAGGGAATAAAGAAAAAGAAAGGCTTATTGTATCAGTGAAATAATTGTAACTATTTGCAAATAATATTTTATTTGTAATTATGCATGCATTCTCTCTAAATGAATCAAGGAAATTATAGCATATTTTCAATTCAAAAAGGCAAAATTTGATAAATAAATAAAAAAAGCTGAGTAATTTGTGTTACCGGATACAGTAGGTAGTTGAACATTTTTATTGTAAAACAGTCAAATATTAAATGTTTATCTACTTACATTTTACCAGACATTTGTTCACTTCTTTAATCATTTTGACATTGATGAGCGAGACCGCTGAACTTTTAGTCTTCCTAACAACAAACAGAGCGGATCGTAATGGAGTTCATCAGAGCAGCTTCAAGAATATCAAATATATTGCAGTGAATCTCTTATTTGCATCTTAAGTTTATTGCCAATAATAATGACATGTTTGTTAAAGTGCAGAACTCGGTGAGCTCGCGCAAAACACATCTTCAGCACAGCGACTCATTTCTCTGATTGGCCGATGCGTTCAACAGACATGTCTGTGATTGGCTACAATGCTCAACGCTGCAAAAGCACGCCGTAAGTTCCTATAATGCAAAGGGAAGAATATAAAACTGTAATATGCACTTTTCAAGATTAGGTAATCGCGGCTGCTGTAATCTTATTCACTTTTTTTTTTTTTTTTGATTAATTGTTTTGCTCTATGAGGCTTTACTAAAAACATTCAGGGCTTAAGCTCCCTTAGCCCAGCCCTAGCGCCGCCCCATAGCATATGATTTGTAAATGAATCAAATAACTCCATATGTATGGCTTTTCTAACTTAGTTAACTTGCTTGGTTGCTCACCTGACCAGTCATGCTCAAAGACTTGTAGAAGTGAGCTCAAATGGATGGTTGCTTCAACAAATGTTCTTTTGTTAACAATATTGGTTAGGTTTAATGAAATGTGCAGCAGTTTGTGAGAGTCATTCACAGCAGTAATGAAGGTAAAGTCTTCAGTGAATGATTACTTAGTAATTAGTAGAATGTCTAAAGTGGACCATCAAATTAAAGTGTAACCAAAACCAGTCATAATGTTCAGCCTTAACTTATAAAACAATAAACCCTCCACACACATGTTCCAGCCTGCTCTCATGAGAAAACTGGGGTATTTTATTAGGTGGCGATTTCTTATGAATTTGCTCGATGTGTTTCTTAGGAAAATCTTTGATTCTTTGTTCAGTAGGTTTTTAGTTCATGTAAGATTGGATGATCATAGGTTATTACCTTGAGCCCTAGTTGGCGGACAGTAATGGCTGCCCCAACATCATTCTTATTGATTTTAAATGATCAGCAGGTGAAGAGGTCACACAGTAAAGTAGTGAGGTGGAGCAAGAGTGAGATGTTGTACACATCAGAGTATGTGAGCCGTGTAGGGAAAGTTGCATTATTTTGTGTGCAGAGCATCTGTGTTCTCTCTGAAAGAAATATAATTTGTAAATATTGTGCGTATTTGGAATGTGCTGTTACAATGATTCTTTAGAAATCGCACAATATGTTAAATGAATTTGAGGTTTTTAAACATTTAATTATTACCAAAACACAATAATGTCTACTGCATTCAATATTCTCTGGACCTCTTAGGATTTGTAAGCATTTGAACATATTTGAAAAGGTTTTGCATATCAGAATTGGCCTGTCAATATGTTTACATTGCACTGTACAATACCTACAAATACTAATGAGATCACTTTTGTTATACGCATTTACATATAATAGAGCATCTGTGTTTTTTCAAGCAAGAATAGCACACATCACAATACTAAAGACAAGGGAGAAACATCTCAGCTGCTGGATATAGCAAACAAAACCAGGAAAAGCTGTTTTGCCAGTCATGCTGAATGACAGATTCATTGGGAAATTGTCTAAATTCTGGATTCTCAAGGAGTTCCCCATGACTGAGACTACTGACAAATCCGGCCTTGACACTTGCTCTGCAGGGTTTCTGATTGCAGAGTCAATAATAAAATGAAAAGCAGCCAGTCTGCCTTATCCTGTGAGATTGTAATGGTGCTTATTAAACATTCCCTGAAGGGTGCATGTTGTGGCAGATGTACAAGGTGTGTTGCTGAAGCATGTAATGTAAGCAGTATTTCCCTCGGTGCGTTTCACAGTTACTACGCCATTTTTGTAAGCATTGACAAGTGATTTTTATATTAGAGTGATTAAGTTTCTGAATTAATTATTGTGATTAGTCAATTTCCAAACATCACACAAGAGCGTACTTTCTAAGTGGTACCTTTGCTTTTGTAGTTTGATCTGGCTCTGAGATAAAATGCCACAGTTGAGGTGCAATTTCAATCAGATTACAGATTATCCAGACCCGATTCGAGAAATGAAATCTGTTAGAACTAATCCAACAATATAACTAATCAGCTTACTCTTTGCCTCGCTGCGTATGCAATATGGCTTGCGATAGAGATGTTTTCAGTGAAAAGGAAAAGCAGGATGAAAGACAATCATTATGACAACCTCAAATATTATGGTATCTGAGTGCTTTTCTTCAAAATCCAATGTATCAAGCTCAAATGCGTGCCTAAATATTGCATTTTGTCGAAATGAACGAGTCAGTAGGTCACTATGGTAAAACATTTACAGCAATTGGCCTATCATGAAGGCCATCACTGTGTGTGTAGCATCATATCATAAAATTAGATCTCTGGCCAAAAACTACTCCATCATCACTCGTGAATATTTCAGACTCCCAACATAACTTGGCTGTTTGAAAATTTGATCTTACAAGTGTGTAAAGATATGCCTCAGAAATCATACATATTTATGCCGTTTCGTTTCTGCGCCTCGGTTATCTAAAATGATTCCCGGGTGTGGATGCTGTGTAGTATCACATCTCTGGGCAAAGCTTTGCCAGCAACATTACTAATTACTATAATTAATTCTCTATGTTTGGCATCTGTGTATGTCACCTAATTAGCAGATGTGGTTCTATTCACTCATATTTCAATGGTTTGCCTTGTAAAAGAAAGGGTAAATTAGCTGTGCAATAAGGCTCTTTTGACCCTCTCATCCTTGAAAGGCAATGACAACATATTTTCAAAGAACATATGCAAGATTGGTTCATTTTTTTCATCACGGTATCCAGCTTTCATCTGAAAGCTGTGAAGGTGATGACAGAATGTGTTTTGTGAACATATACTTTGAAATGACTGATGAAAGGTTCTGTCTTATATTGATAACTTATTGGCCTTTCAGTGTTGTGCTGACGGTTTCATTCCTTCATTTATCACATGATCTTGACTTCAGAGAGATGTGTAATGGAGAAACAATGAAGGGAAGAGACTTATTATGAAGAATCTCAATAACTGCTGGATCTGCACAAGTGAGCAACTTCAAATTCTGTTAAAGTTCAATGCATTATATTTAATTGCCCATTAATAATAATGTCATATTGAGTCTGTAATTTATGTAGAATTAATTTGATGAAGTCAGGCTTTTGAACGTACGCAGTACTTTACTATGTGTGTGGATGGCTTTATTCGTCTGCCACCACAGAAGATAATTTTTGACCAACATGAATTAATATACATATATATATGTAAGGAGACCGACTTGCATCATTCGCTGTGCTTTATGGGAGTGGGCGGAGCTAAAAAACTCTTTTTGCAAGTGTTGCTTGTGGTGACTCTTATTTATTGGAGTTTTCTGTACAGCATCATGGGTAATGTCATTTTTCACCATAAATTCAGCACCTAAAAACTAATATTTTAAAAATGAGTCATATAATGCAGGCTAACAGCTTCAAAAGAAGCAAATACCATGGATTCACAACCTTGTAGCTCACAGTAGGGCTTTAAAGTTTTACAAGTTATCATTAAAAATCTATTTCTCTGGACAAAATGAATGGAGTTTTTACTTCTAGACCCCGACTGCTGAAATCTATAACTATAAATTATGCATAATGACATGCAACTCAAGTTAAACCAGATCCTAACCCTGACCCTAATGCAGTTAGTTAATATTACTGTATTAAATGTATAATTACAGTATATTTCATAATGATTCCTTAAAATAAAATAAACCCAAATCTTGCTCGTTGTTAATTATATATTAACCGATGTGTACTAATGGGACCTTATAATTAAGTGTTGCCAAATTATGATTCCTGCATGGAGAATGAAGTAAACACGTACAAAACAATCATTTATACTGAATAAATTATATCTAGAGACCAGAAGGTCATAGAAATTTTAGGTGGGCTCTTGGTCAACTATTGTTCAGCAAAGCTTTAGCAGGCCTAAAACATTATGCAAAAATCCAAACTACTCCAAACGTCTTGGCAACAGCATGACAACACCCTGGCAACCACATACAACAAGTTTTACACTTGCTAGCGCCACTCACATTTTCTTCAGATAATATCAAAGTGTAGTTTTGATTAGTATACCGTTACAATTGATTAGATTATCTGAGGCGGGTCTTCACCTCACAGCAGAGCACTGTAATTGTGTTTGACTTTCACCCCATTGATAGATTGCACACCGTCATAAAGCATAAATCATGTTTGCCTGCAGGTGTGTCCTTGATACTGCATCATATTTTGATGAGACACTTCAGTGTTGCCTTGTAATGTTTCATACGATAATATCAATGTATGTTGTATACAATTGTCACATCCATATGAAATGTTCCCTATGTTTAACGTTTTATAATATATCTTTACGATATACGTTTTATATCAGTGAGCAGTGTTTAAAGAGAACAGGAATAAATCGTGTCTCATTCTCGGCTTATCAGCACAGCGGCATTTGATCGGAACATCAACATGTCATGGCTAATACCAAAATAGAATGTGTTGCGTACGACACTTTTTCATGAGATACGGTGAACATCCACATCAATGAAACGCATGACAACACAGAACAGACTATAGCTTCAGATAGGTCTAAGTGACATTGATATCAGCAGCATTATCACAAACGTGTGAATTTCTAGCTGGATAATAGTCCCTGAAAAGAAAGGCAGTGGCAGATAACTGCCTTTTTTTTTTTAAGACTTTTCTTGAACAAAATCAAAAATAAAGAATAATAAATAAATAATAGTGTGTGATAAATGGAAAGACTAAGGCTATGTTTTTTTTTTTTTTACTAAGGCTCAACTATTAATTCTACTTATATCTGTCTAGAATTTACTAAATCGTGATCTTGCTCTTAAAAAAGTAGTGTGGTGGTACCTTGGTACAGGGCAAAATGGTATATTCCAAGGAACTGAATGATTAGCATATTCATATGCATTGGCATTGAACGATTACCATATTTATGTTCATTTGCATTTACATTGGACTCCAAGGAAAACCATGTCACTTCAAAGTCAAGGCACATTTATGTAGCATGTTATACATGTTTAAAAGCAGCTACACAATAATAAACAGGACAAGTAAAATGTTAATTTAAAATGGATCAATTATGTACAGTAAACACATTCATTTTCAGCTGTAAAGCTGCTCTACAGAAAATGGTAGTGTCATTATGCAGCTCAATTTGAGTCATCTGAATTACTTCAATGGCAGTTATTGAACTGAATTGGAACAGTGTTGCAAAGTTCATTGATTATGAAACAAGTTCAATTTCAGCTATGAGCAGCCTTAACAGTCATTTCAATGTTGATTCAATTCAGTTGCAAAGTTAGTGTCATTAACCAACTCAATTCAGTTTTGTTCTTCCATGGTAAATGCAACCCCCCCCCCCCCCCCCCAAAAAAAAAGGAAGCTAATATTCAAAACCATGGACATACTATGATACTTCATGGTGCTTATTTGTTCTTCTAAATTCCATAGGTACACAATGAAGCAGATGCATATTCTGCACACCAATTAAATTAAGATAATCTTGATAATGTATGTCATGAGGCCAGTGTTACTAACAGTGTGTTTTGGTGATTTTTGGTAGAGGTGCACATGGCCAGTAAAGCATAGAAGCTGTCGACTTGGACCATTGGCATAGTGTTTTTTCATGGGCAAACTCAGCTTAAAATTTCATAAAGTTCCGATAATTTAAAAAATCTAGTTTTTAAGATCTAGTACCACAGCTTTTGAAACACATGTTCAGATAAATGTATTTTCCCTGTCTTGCAGGTGAACGAGTGACCCAATGAAGTGGAATACTACTTTATCGGAGTGCTGGAAGAGAAGTCACCTTGCCCCAGTTCTCCGAGAGCACAGGGAGAGAGACAGACATCTCTGATTGTTTGTTGCCAGTAGGGAGACGGGAAGGTCAGTAAACAAACTAGACTGCATTTCTCCTGCCGCAGTGTGTCATTTTGCCTGATGTTCAACTCATGTCAGCACAGGAAGAGATGTTTGGAACCCTGCTTGATATATCAGCGATTGACTGCTGTCAGTGTAAACACTGCCATTTGAAATGCCAGGAACGCAACCTCAATGAATACAGATTACGATTTTAATCATTTTGATCTTTGAGCAGAGCTGATGCAGGGTTAAAATCTACTTTTATACTATTCAGAACAAAACTAATAAATTATTCTGAATACTGTGTAATAGGCTGCACAAGTAAAACATATTTAAAGAGGCTATGTGTAAGACATTTCATGTATTAATCAACATTTTATTGGAAATGTTTCGTTACAAGCTGTTCACCTAAGACCTTCCCTAAATTTCTAGATTGTCTATGAAAGCATGTAGACAGATTTTTATGAAAGACTCTGGACATTTTTGCCAGGAAAATCAAAAGAATATGACACATTATATGAATGCTTATACAATGTTCGGGAAAATGCCGAAAGAGCTTCTGTGCTGTAATGCAAAGCAAAGAGATTCAAACTGTAGTCTCACATAAACAGATCTTTATACATTTTAGTCTCAAATCAACTTTATACAGTGATCTATCATAAAAGTGTAATTTTAATGACCTCATCTATCGACATGCCTGTGAATTGCACAGCTTGTTTTCTGACCACTGTCATTTTTGTTGTGTTTATTTTGTTATTGAGAGGAAAGAAAAAAATAAATGCAATACAACATGATGAGGTGCTGTAATTTAGCAAAGGGGATGAAATAAGAGGTTCAGCATTAAAATCCAGAAAATATTCTTGCTGTTGTAAATGTCAATGTCTTGCATAAATGACCTTGATTTACAATTGTAATAAATAAATATGGTAATCGTTCAATGCCATGGCATATGAATATGCTAATCGTACAGTGCCTTGGAATATATCAAACTGCCCTCTAACACCTACCATGGCACCACAGTGCTTTTTTAAGGACAAAATCATGATTTAAATTAAAATGGTAAATTCTAGACAATTATAGGTAGACATGGCATGGGCCACTCTATTATTAATTAATTTGTATTTTATTTATTACTCTTTATTTTTGTTCAAGGAAAATCAGTTTTCAACACTCCCAAAGCTTCACAGTCCTGTACCTCTTCCTGGTTCGACATTTCATTCAGTAACATTAGGCAGTTTTGATTTATTTGATGATTGCGTTATTTACACAGGCATCTGCTTTCATATGCTATCGCTTGTTTCTGCTTCTTTTTCTCCTGTGTTTTGATCGGGAGATTCAGTACTCTTTCAGAAGATGTGTAATTGTGCCCCCTACCACATAACAGTGAAAACACAGGAAGTGTTTTGCATCAATGATGGGGAAAGAGTTAAAAGTACTGCTGCAAAGGTATTACTTCTAAGCGAAGAACGAAAAATAACTGTGCAGTGAGTATATTGGGGCATTGAATCACACTCAGGCTCTTGTACATTACAAGTAATGCGTTGCTGGCTGCAGTTCACTTAACGGCCACCTGTGTCGCAAATAACAAGGGTTTCTGAATTCTACATGCAGCCCCTTTAAATTGAAATTGCAATACTAAATAGTGTGATTAATAAACCACACAAGGCAATTTAATTCAATGAATTTATCATCTATCTACATATTGTCTACTGCTTGCAAATAAAGAGGCAGCAGTCTGTTCTGCCATCTTGATATAATGCTTTTAGAGCAACTCACTATAGGTGCTTGCTTGACACAAACTCCATCTGGCATTGCTGCTAGTTTAGTTCAATTTATGTGGTGCGGTTACAACATGCATTGCCAAAGACTAACTCTATTTTCATACTCCTATTATTATATACATTTTTGGTTGTTATATACAGTTTTATTGTATTAACAAAGTATATTTAAGTTGCCTCTGTTACCAAAAAAAAAAAAAAAGTATCAAATCATATTGTCCTTGTCATAACACCAAAAGGAGGTTTTGAGTCCACTTTCTGGTTCTGTAACAATGTGAATGCAATGAGAACGTCTTGGTTACATATGTAACCCTAATTCCCTGAAGAGGGAACGAGACTCTGCGTCGAAATGCTACGAGAACGCCCCTGCGTGATTGCGTCATGAAGGATGTATGAAATCAGTCTAATGGCGAGACGGAATGTCATAGGCGGGTGACATCATCGACCAGGAAACTATAAAGCACCCCTGAATCACAACAGCGCTAGCTTCTGATAGGCTGAAGCAAGTCGATCACGGGAACACCAAGAGTATGGCAGGGCGAGGCAGCGTCTCGTTCCCTCTTCAGGAAACTAGGGTTACATACGTAACCGAGACGTTCCCTTTCAAGGGAACGAGACGCTGCGTCGAAACGCTGTGGGAACACTAATACCCACGTCGCCATAAGAGCAAATGTTCCTGGGCGGAAGAGACCGCAGAGCGTGCTTCCAAACCCTGAACCGAGGCACTGGATCTAACAGGTGAAGGCTGAGATAGGGCTGGGCCCGTCTCAAACCCCGCTGTCAGATCCATTTGCAAACCCCACGTCTGAAGTCGCCGCTCTGCCTCGGCAGAAGCGGGACCCGAGCCGCGGGGAGCGCGAACCGAACCGCCAACCTCGAAGAGCGGGAGGCGCAGCATTCTTAATGGTAAACGCTCACAATCGGCCCCCTCGAGAGCTGACTGGGCATACTGCACTCCCAAACAAACAACACATAGTTGGTGTGTATCCCCACCCGTGAGATAACGAGTGCAGGGATGTACACACATCCTATATACTGTAGCTGTTTGCTCGCCATTTATATAGTTATTTTTTTTAGATATAATGAATCTTTGTGACAAAACTCCTGCCTAGTAGCAACTATGGACAGACTAAACACTTTTCAGACAAAGATTCACACAGAGCGCTTACTGAAGGCACAGAAGCCAGCGCTGTTGTAATTCAGGGGTGCTTTATAGTTTCTTGGTCGATGACGTCACCCGCCTATGACGTTCCAAACATGATGCAATTTGGAGACAAAACACATCGCTTGCAAGTTTGTGCACACCCTTTTGAACATGAGACTTGCTGTTTCAGTGTGATTTTTATGTTCTTTTACCCTTGATATCTTAGCAGCAGGAATATGATGTTTTATGTCCAAACATTTTAAATCACAATCACAGTATTTGTCAAAATAATGATTTAAATGATGATGGAATGTCTTGCATAAATTACCTTGACCTACAACTGTAGGGGAAAACAATATTAAACTAACTAACTAAATAAATAGATAAATAAAGGATTATAATGCACAGACTGACAAATTTATTTCAGTGGACTATTATTGAATTGGTTACAGCTTTGAACACACTAGTACCAAAAATGGATTTAAAGCAGCTATTATCTGATAAGACAATTTATTTGTTCAATATGAGGAAGACGCTGTATATTAGTCCATTCTCAAAATCAAACATTGCTACTGTACCAGTACACCATTACAACATTCCTCAGATGCCTATCTTTTTGCCAACAGACTGATTTATTCTGTGGATTGGCTAACAAGACTGTGTTAAGTTCATATTGTGTAAAATCAAGGCACTTCCTATTTCATATTTAAAAATAATGTATTTTGTGACATCTATGTTCCACAATCCACATTTCAATATGGCTGGCGACAAGTTCTTTGAAACAAAAACAAAACATACTTTGCCATTCAACTCATATAGTCAGTTTGTGACATAATGGTGTATTGTTTAGATTAGTGGTTTTCAGATCAGCCCGTCTCTCTTATGCTGGTTACATTGTACGATTTTGGCCTGTCCCGGACAAAAGATGACCAGTCTGTGGTCGAGGCTTCTAAACGGTGGTCCTACGTCTGACAGTGTCAGAAATTCAGCATGATCTTCTCACTCTGTGTTTGCTGCTACAATCTACTTCTACTACCTGTGATTCAATACATGTCGTACCCAAGATTATTAGATCCATGTCATACAGTGTGAATTGTAATGATCTTATATGATTGTCTGTAGCATGCATTAGTGACACCTGATTCAGATCATCAGCTCATTAGGAGAGAACTGAACTAAAGGTGAGTCTCAATCAGCTCCTTAGCTCCCTAGCTTGATAATCAGTGTATCATGTACATGAATCCAGGCACTGGTAAGGACTCTGGCTCACTGGGATCCCAATCACATTGGGATGTTGTGATTACTCAATTTCTGGCAACATGACTTCGTACATCTTCTACTTAGTATGTTTTTGCAGTGCGTTGTGGGATTTTTCAGGCAGCGAACGTTCCAGTGCACTGGAAGGATTTTGCAATTGAAACAGCTTTTAAAATGGCCGAATCCCTGATCAGTGCCCTGACTACTGAATTAAGGAGCTGATTGAGACGCACCCTCAGGCCCTGTTTACACCTGGTATCAAGATGCGTTTTGGTCGATCTGATCACATGTGGACAACGCTAAACACAGGTGTAAAAAGGGCCTAAAATGTTTTAAACTTGTCCACTTTCGACCACTTCCAGAGGTAGTTGAAAACTCATCATGTGGTCAAATGTGTTTAAACAGCCACAAAAGACTCAAGTTTGTTTTAAAAAGACGAAAAAAGCACCAAGCGCAATGTTCTTTCACCATTCCTGATTTATAACACGCATTCACCGCGTTCGGTTGGTCTTGCGGCCGTCAGAACAGAAATGAAAGCTACTGCTCTCCGTATGTTTGTCCGTTGTCTCTGGTCGTGTTCATATGTAAATTGCGTGAGCTTATTTCATCCATTAGATCGAAAGATCCCATAAATTTACCCTTCCATAGACCCTCCCTTTGGAGAAATCAGGACAGAAGTGGTTTAAAGTGGACAAAAGAGACGGATTAAAACACCAGGTGTAAACGGTATGCGTCTCCCTCGTCTACTTGTGATCTGATCGACCAAAATGCATCTTAATACCAGGTGTAAAAAGGGCCTCAGTGTGTCATAAATGATAAACATACAAATGTGCAGATCTATTGGTCCTCAGGATTTTCACCGGTTTAGATATCATTTTTGTTGTTTAACAGTTATTTATTTCTAGTTCTAGATGTTTTATTTTGATGGTATTAGGTATTGCTTTATTGGAAACTCCAGCAAAGGTTTTATAAAACACGTTACTATTGCAGTGGTGATTGCAGCTGGTTCTTGTAGAATAAAGACGAGTCGCTACAGGAAGCAGTGGGCTTTAATTGCCTCCCAACAGATTACTGGCTCACAGAGAAAGCGGGTTAATTGTGTGGGCTGGAAAAGCCATTTCATGACCTTTATCAAGCATTACCAAACACAACATTTCTGAAGCTTTAATGTTTACAGGTTTGCCTCCTAGTGTGCATGAAATGAGTTGGCTAGCTTCCAAAATAAAAAGGCCACTCCTTCTATATAACATTAATTTGTAAACAAAGTGACACACAGGACATTATAAAAATGGTGTATCCATATATGGTCAGGTTTAATATTTATTATACAGCAGCAGCCATATAATACAGTTAGTTGGGCTTGCTTACTCAAATATTACTAATACTACTGGTCATTGCACACAAGCCATCCCACACCATTTTTTTTGCTCTGGATACATTTCTGCAGAACTACAAAAACGTATACATTTCACTGAAGTCTCCAGCTGAGTTGACCACTAACTTTGTTCTTTTTTTACTCAAATTATGATTACAGGGGAAGAACATCTATTAATAAAGACTTATTTTCACATGGTACCTTGCACAATACTATTTCATGATCTCAAAACACGTTTAACACAGTTCATGATTTGTAAACTAATGCATTTTGACATTTGCATTACATAACCAGCGCCATATGCATCACTTTTATGATGTTGTAAACCTGCTTGCCATATGTATTAAATGTGCTCAGCAGCTCACCTGGCAATTGCACTTGTGACATGCCACAAAAGAGTTAAAAGCCACATATAAGGAAGATAAAATGGCATGGTTGCTTCAGTAAATGTGTTTTATCTCTTGTTTGCTTTTGCTCAAACTATCGGTTAGGTTCAGGGTATTGGGTTTAGTATTGGGGGTTTATTTCAATGCATTTGAGCATTTAGCTTTCAGCACATTCTCCAGGAATTGTATTTCCAAACTGCCCAGATTCGTGCATTAATCAACTTGATAAAATGTTGATACAGTCGTGTTTAACTATTTTGGAGAAAATTAAAGAGAAAAACAATGAAGTTTGGCAGAAACGCAACTACAATCACGTATTTCCAGTGAGCCTGGGTTGGATTTTCACCTACCAGATGATAAAATGATAAAATAGACTTAGACTTAGAAAATAGAAGTGTCAAAACAGTGTTAAAAAGTCATTAAAACGAACATCAAATTAAGACACATTTAAAGACAAAATAACACACTATTAAATTATTAAATGGGACCTATCACACACCATCTGACAGCCAGATTTCTGTGTGCGGTGTTTCAGATGTGTGCGCTTAGAAAACCATAATATCAGAATTTAGACTGATATATTTACATTTACATATTTGGAAGACGCTTTTAACCAAAGCAACTTTCAAGGTACACATTTACAATCATATCACCTCTTGCTTTCCTTGGGAATCGAACCCATGACCTTGGCGTTGCAAGCACCAACACTCTACTGTTTGAGCTATAGGAAAGACCTTTAACTTACAATGTCAAGTGAAGGCACAAGCTGTAAAGGCTCCGCCCACTTCTGGAAAGTGGGATGGGGAGCAGCAGCTCATTTGCATTTAAAGACACATACACGGAAACAACATGTTTTTCCTTTCACTCAAAAATGGCCCTTTACAACATGGTATCATACATGATCTGTGGGGTATTGTAAGCTGAAACTTCACAGACACATTCTGGGAACACCTGAGACTTATATTACGTCTTGTAAAAAGTGGCATAATTGGTCCCCTTTAAATTATTAAATGCATGTCTTAAAAGTTTTAAGCAAAACCAGATCGTAACACTTTTTTGGTAATTTTCAGTTTCAAAAAGTAAAATGTCATTTGTGGTATGCTAGCTTTGTTCATGTTTATATGCAACTAACAAGAACACATTCGAATAACTGCTTAGTACTTGCCATTACTACTCTAAACCCAATAACAGCAACAATTAGCGATGTGGTTTTCTTCAAAAGTGTAAAATTATTAGCAATGTTGTAAAATTAATGATATACTGTAATGCCTTGCCAAGATCTATTTCAATTGCATCCGACATGTTAAAATATGACTGCTGTAAATATGACTGGTGTAGAGTACACTGAAATGATGGCTGATTGTCAGCCGTCAGCTTAGCCAAAACCCCTCAGGAGACTGTATAAATGTTTAGCACTTCAGGTAAACCATTAGCTGGTGACCTGCCAGTAAACTGCCTACGTACCACATGCTGTCTGCTGACAGTCAGCCAGTATGTCAGTGTACTCCGAGAGTGGAAGTCTGTCCACCACCTGACCACTGTCTCTCGACCATCTGGCACTGCTCTCTCTCTTGAGACGGGATTAAGTGCACTCGCCTGTCACACAAATGACAACAGCTCCACTGCAAACTCCAAGAAACGAGTGTGAAAAACTGCTTCGTTAGAGTGCTAAGAGTGATGTTGTGTGTGCTTTCCCCCACATACTGAGTCCTTGAGCTTTTCACACAAGTAGCAATCTCCCTTGAGTGTCATTGGTTTCGCCATTTCTATCCTTTGCCTCATGCGTAAGTTTTGCACATTGTGTTTGTATCAGCATGTTTTAGTAAAGTTACAGTAAGTAGTTGCATTCATAAATTTTAGTTAGACAGATGATATTACACCTTATTGCAACTGCGTTGGTACGGTATATTAATGTGCTATAATGATGCAATTCCCTGAGACTAATTGCAAATGCATTTTTATGTGTGTAGAAATAATCTTACTCTTGCTCTTTTCTTTTTCAATTTTTGGCATAAAATTTGGCATACATTTATATTTCAGTTCTTATTTCTCAAAAGACAAAATCACAGAAGAGTGTGCAAGACTGAATTATATGAAATGCTGATTACAAATAAAGCCAAAACTTCTCAAATTCAAAGAAGATTACCAACATTGAAGAGGATTAAGTTTGCTTCCTCATGTTATTTTTTATTATTATTATTATTATTATTATTATTATTATGGTTGTGTTACGTCATGTAATTGTGCTGGCTTAACTCAAAATCTTTACATTATGAACAAATCATTTAACATAATCCTTTACTGTAATAAATGTATAAATAATCCATAACATGTCCACAAATGTATGTCACCATTACCACTCTCTTGATGCATAACTGGTGAGCATGTGCAGATTAAAGATGATAAATTTCATTCTAGCTGTCCAGTTTTTCAAGATTGGATTGATCTTCTGACCCTTTAAAGATCTGCTTCATTTCTTATCTTGACCACATAAACAAAGGTATAATAATATTAATAATACATTAAACTCTCATTTGGATAACAGAAAATTGTCTTCATGTGCCATTTAAAAATATGGTGTGATAACACGGGAAAACATTCTCTAGATCTTGTTCAATTTGTCCTTCCAGCTGTGCCAAGTATGATTTTAAAAACATCAAATTAGCAAGACAAAATAAACAACTCTTTTATCTATGAATGCATGAAATGAAACAATGTGCAAATAGTATTTATATTTTTCCTGGAATGCATTCTTTGATTTTTTTTTTTTAAGCCTGAAACGATTACTTTAAACATGTGCAGCACTTCAAAAAACCTTCCCATTTTCTCTTAAGAATGCTAACAAAAAAAAAAAAAAAAAAAAAAGAAAAGATATTATAATATTATAATGGATTTTTCCTTAAAAAATAAAGCCAAAACAACAATACAGTACCTAGATTATATCATGAATTTCATCTTATAAATCATTGCCTGAGTTACAAAGAACAATATTAAAAGGATCAAGTTCATTTCTTTAAATTCAGAAAATGAGCAGCAGGTTATTCTACAATGATGAAATAATAATAACACAAGATACATGATCCAGTATTCAGTAACTGAGTCTAATGCCATCTTTACAAAGGCAGCACTGAATCTGAAGTGGAATACTATGAAAACCATGACTTTTTTATCGTGACACAAATGTGTTCACCTGAATCAGAATCACAGGATAGAACTGTACACATTGGATTATTGATGATGACATACAGCAAAAAATAAGACACACACTAAAGCTTATTAGAGTATTGTGGCATTAGCTTAGAAACATATAAACGTCAAACACTATTAAAATCAAGTGAGATTTACGTCATCCATCAGAAGCCTTGCCAGCGTATAGTGTTAAACCAGTCACTTATGAGGAAGCTTGAATGTTTTTAACAGGGTTTTAATTGTCATAGAAATGACCATGTCTGTCTCATTTACACATAACCAATGGCTCATCAATGTTCCTTAACTTTGCTGTTTAAATATGTATCTACTATGAAATAGTATATCCATAAATATGAAATTCATTAAGAAATAATAAAGAAATTCTCAGAAAAAGCAGCATCTTATTTTCTGTTGTGTTTGTTCTCTAAAAAATTAGAGTAAATTAGAATTCCCATTCTTATCTGGGAATTTGTGGAGTGAAACAATGCCTTCAATAGTTTTCAATTTTTCTTAGAGTGCTTTAGCCTGAAACGCTTTCTGAAATGTGTGCAGCTCGAAAAAAAAAAAATGTCCATGACTCACATTTTTGAATTTTAGGAATGTTCTTATTCAATCAGATGCATGAGTGTTTTTCAAATATTTAATTGATCAAATATGCAATTTACAATGAGCTTATTGTCCTATGAGTATCGCTCAGCAAGAACATTATTTGGAACCTTTGTGAAAACAAAATCTAAGTCTGTAAATTAAAAGCAGCAGTTGTGTAATTTCCATTAAAGTAAACTGTAGTCTTACTGCCTTTTATTTATAAAATAGCTTTCAACTGTATCAAGTATAATTGTTTACTAAAACGGCAAATGTTTGGACATATAGAAAAAAGGTGTTCTATTGTCAATGCAATTATTTGAGCAATATCACACAAACATGAGTGCTGTTGTGCTAAATGTGATTCAGTCACAGGTATTTATAGCTGGATTAATGTACAAAATATCAGCACTCTTGAAACAAAGCTTGTCTAATGAAAGGAGCAGAACTAACTGTGTAAACGATAGCACCTCTCTGGGCAACGATAACTAGATGTACAAACTGTCTTTGTGACTCTTGTTCAGTCAAGTGCTTTAAATCATTGATTATATTGGTTACTGTCATCAGATCTTTTAAAGATATTCAAGAATTTAGTTTGAGGTATGAACGTTTAATTCATTCCGGCCTATTAATGACCCCTAAAGTCACGTAAAACCAAGCGAGTTGTGATTTGCGTTTTAACACATCAGATGGTCCCTTCTTATCAAAAATGGATGCTTCTTAGCCAGAATGAGATGTAATATACATGATGAAAAACTAACAGTCTTGGTCTAGTGAAAGTGACAGGCCAGACTCTCTTCTTGAGGAGGGACAGAGAGAGTACAAACTGCCGAAACGAAAGAATAATTTCTGGTAGTGTGAAAAGCATAATGCAGTATTGCTGACTCTCTTTGAGTGCAAGCTTTAATGAGATCAATTATTAGGAAGGAATCTTTGGAAAATCTGAGCATGAAGTTCATGTTTTGTAGTTCCTTTCCTGATCGTCACAACCTGTCACATTTTCAAGGACTTTTAGTTTGTTTATCGTCATTTCCTGTAATTCCTATATGCTTGTTGCTATGGTTATTCATTGTTTAATTGATTATCACACACCTGTTCATCAATAGTTAACTAGTTCTCAGTGTATGTGTTACCGGCAAAGTGTGTAATCCGGCATTCTATAGAATGCCATAGGTAATGTATAAAATTAGGTAATGTATTTTTGCCAAAAGCCATCAGGCATTCAATACAATACCGGGATTTCACACTTTGCCGGTAACATATATAATGTGCTCAATTCTGTTCGTTCTTTGTCTGGTTTTGTTTGTGTGGTCTTTCGTAGCCTGACCTTCTGACTGACTTCATAGCAGCTTTCATTGGTCAAGGACCGCCTGACTGACATGTAAAGCAACCAATCACAGTTTGTTTTGTTCCATGTCATGTTTAGGGGTGTGAAAATGTAACGTAGATGTCCCTACAATAACCGACTGGTGTGTAAAACTCTTGGACGTATTTTGAGTCTATGCCACAAACTTCACATACTTCACATAACTTTTGAAAATCTAGTGTTTAGTTGATCCTGACAAGCGCTCATCGTCACAGTTTTAGACACGTGGGATTTCTTCTTCAATAGAAATTTTTCTCCAGGTGCTCTGGTTTCCCCAAAAGTCCAAAGACTTGCAGGACAGGTGAATTAGTAATAATGAATTGCCCATAGGTGTGAAGAAGTTTGTGAATGTCTGTGTGTATGTTAGCCCTATGATGGATTAGCCATCTGTCAGTGTGATTCCCCGTCTTCAGCTGGGGATATTGGAATAGGCTCTAGTATCTCTACATAGGAAAAGGCGGTTTAAGAGAATGGATGGATGGATTTCAGAACCTACATTGTCCATCTGAAATAAGAAAGAGACTTTTTGTTATTTTGATTTGAGGGATTGCAAATGTTTTTAATTTTTTTATTTTTTTTTTTACCAAGTTCACCATAGCAAATTATGTACCGTGGTATTGTACACATCTACATCAACCTGTGAGGCCATGCCCCTGTATTGGCCTGTTTCTAATATGTCCTGGAAGATAATATAAGTCCATTGGGCCACCCCATAATGATATACTATTTGTGGTGGTCCTGTTCAGTGGAGATTATTTTTGTGCTGCCCTGAGAGATAAGTTGCCATGGTAATTGGAGCAGTTCAATGGTGAACAAAGTAAAATTGCTAATAGCAACGGAAGCATTTATTTTAATTTTGTTGTCAGTGTGCACAAATTGACACTGCTTTCAGCAATTTAATTTGTTTGATTTCGGGTTCCATTTAAGGTCCTGTCTCTGGTTGGAACTAATGTTAAGCTAGTCACACATCTGGACATGCTCTTTTTTATGAATGTGATTATGATAATCTATGCTGTGATTCACCCATGAAAAAAAAAAAAAAAATTAACCAATTAACAAATCGATTGGGATTATGGAACCTCTTTGATTGGTGGATCTCACATCAGATCCCTATGGGTCAACAATCTGACACAAAATCTTATGCTTTCATTTTATTTATTTATTTATTGCACAGGATTATATGGAGTATAGACACCCACCAGATGGAAACATAAATCAGCACCTTTGCTGTGATAATCATAATGTAATTAAGTCCATAATTAAAATCCATAATCATGGTATTATATGTGGAGAACTGGGTTTTTCATTTCACTTTGCATGCATATGCACACTTCAATTTGATTGCATCCACTCTGAAAAAAAAGAATGCATGTGTTACTGCTGTAGATGAATGACATGTTATGCTCATGAAAAGGTTTAAAAGCATGACTGAACAGATGAAGCCTTCAAATAGTTCATGCTTAGATGTCAAGTACTTTATTGATGGTCGAAAACACGAGAATAAAGACATTTTTAGTAGTGTTTCTGACAAAAAGAGGGAGGCTGAGTACCCTAGAGCTGACAAACATGTCTGTGTATAAAGCAAGCGCGTGAAGGCTGCCTATTTTAACCATCCAACTGCACACTTCAACATTATAACTGTCAGAGATGCTGGAAATGATCACGATCGCTGCCATCATTGCGATTAGTTGATCATCTCTAGCTCAAATGGAGACTTACCATGATTGTCTGAGGACTGCGTTTAGCAATCGAGGCAAACAAAACCTGCTTTGAATTTAATATTTTGTTTTGGGTGAAGGGAATAGCAACAAAACTAGTGAAAACAAGAATAATTTGTGGTTAAAATCAAGGTAATGGAAGCAGCATTCAAACAAGATTATCCTACATCATGTAAACATCTCAATCCACATTCTTTACTCTTCTTACCATTGACAATAATCACACTGTTCATGTACACATACTCTAAATGTAACTAATGCCATCTGACAGTTGCTTGTAGCATTGAATCACTTAGCGGCAAATCCAATCCATTACATCCACATTAAATGCGGATGATGATTGTGTTGCAAGCGCAGATGTATTAATGATATAACTTCCATCATCCATCCAATTTTAATGGAGCGTATCCCTACATCTCATAAGGAAAAACCCTGGATGGAGGGCCAGAATGTTACAGGGCTAACACACACTTACATGTACCAAACTCCACACCGGGATTCGAAAAACAGGGACTTTCTTGCTACGAGGCGACAGCACTACAAACCAAGCCACCTTGTCTCCCTAATGATCTATCTTGTCTTACCGAAATCGATGATTCCTTGCAGTGTTAGATGGCCTCTGAGATTTGTTTTTATGCTTATTGCTATCGATCAACACTTCCCCATTGGAGAGTGTCTTATAAAATGCTTTGCGGAGGCCTTGCATCTTGTTTGTTCCGTTCTGTCAGTATAGGTTGAGGGTTATCTAACCCCAGGCTGTTAGTTTTGCCACTTTAAACATGCTTATCTTGGATGGTAGCATTCTTCCTGGAGAGCACTGCAGCCAGGATAAAAAAAAAACTGAAAGCATGCTTGTGTGAATAAGCACAGAAAGTGCAGATGAGAAAGTGAGGTAAAGAGAGAATCACAGTCAACCTGGCAGCAAATTAAGTCACGAAATTCAAGCAGAACCACTGCTCAAAAAAGATGATCGGAGCAAACAAATTAAAAATCAAATCTCCTTGTCACACAAACAAAAGCACAAAAGGTGGGTTGATGAATCATTCGCTAGAAAAAAAAAAAAAAAAAGAAGTGAGCCAAAGGTGGAGGAAGAAGACATTAGAGTGGAGGTTGCGTTAAACATTACGTGGCAGAATGTTCTCATATTTATGTCAAGGCCTTTGCCTGATAGTCTAAAAAGCTGGTATAATTAGAAACAAGGATGGCAGGCAGTTGATTCTTCTGCCTCAGAGCTCTGCTCCTTTCATTTCAATTAGGTTCCCCAGTGTCAAACTGCTGGCTCAGAGGAGCATTTGCATGTCTATCTATTGTCTAAATGTCTAAAAAGACATTTGCACACTGGTGGTCTTTCTGTCAGCCCACAGAAGTCATTGCAACTTCAAATTAAAGATGTTCTTTAGTTTCTTGCCAGCTATGGTTTAGTAGGAGGTCACAGTCATAACAAGAAATGGCTCACTGTGGGATCTTTCCCGTCTCATCACCTATCAATGCAGCACACGTTTCATTGAATAATTTTGTTAAAACAAATTATGACTCATAATTCAGTGTTTGCCAAGGATATTTTTGAAGTATATATGTGTCTTTACACTTTCCCCACCAGCATTTTTTTTTATAAAGTTGCCAGCCAGAACCAGCATTTTTGATCATTTTCATGGCCCCCAGAACATTTGTAGTATGAATATCTGAACATGCAACATATAAAAAACAAAAAAAAACAGACCCTCTCCTTTTAAACAACAACAAAAAAATGTTTTGTTCTAGCTTCATGCATTCTTTTTTACACTTGAATGTGGGTAAGTTTCATTAAAAAAGCAACATTTTGAGCAAAAAGTTGAGGAAAAACCTGTTTTTGTAGCTCGTCCTGGGTCGACATTTCATTCAGTTACATTAGGAAGTTTTGATTTAATGATCGGAATATTATACATATGCTTCTGCTTACATTATCACTTGTTTCTGCTTTTTCTTTACTTGTGTTTTGATCAGGAGATTCAGTCCTCTTTCAGAAGATGTGTAATAGCGCCCCCTACCGTATAACAGTGAAAACACAAAGCCAGAACATTCTGTCAATGGTAGGGAAGCGTTGTCTCATAAATGATAGAAATTTCTGTCTATGGAGGGGAAAGTGTTGACTGTAAGGTGAAAATAAACCTGAATGAATAGCAGAATGTTGGATGGCAGATTTTAAACGGGAAACTTTGCTGCATATATGGATATTCGTACTTGATTAACTCATGCTTAGAAGATGCCATTTAACAATTCAATCTTGAGAAATATATGAGAAATGGCAATGTAATAACTATGCACTGCATTAAAGGGGTCATATTATGCTTTTCCATTTTTTCAACTTAAGTCAGTGTGTAATATTGCTGTTTGAGCATAAAAAAGATCTGCAAGAACTACAACGAATGGCTCATTTGGACTACAACACAATTTTTCCGGATCTTATGAATACATGATGTTACTCATTTAAATTATCCCCGCCCACGAAATGCGCAAAAAAAGGGGGACAAGGCCTGGTTGAGCTGCATTAGAGAAGACATAGTCACTATGTCAAAGAGATGCTGTTTTTTCCACCACATTTCCAAAACTCATTTATTTGACCTTCCTAAGGCTGACAACTTAGAGTGGTTAAAATGTATTTTTAACACTATTCCTGAACATTGTATCACATTTATCTGTGTGCTGCACATTTCATGGAGAACAGCTTGTTTTCTCTAGCTTTTGTAAGCTTGCACTTTTTTAAGTCGGTTCACCACTCCTTAGAAAAATTAGCCATGGTTTTGTGTTCGATTACTGTTTGTAGTTTTCCAACAAATATCATGATTGATATCAAAAATGTGGATAACATTGCATATATAATGATATATAAATTATAAAAAAACATACCACTCTGAAACGTCCTGTGAAATCCGTGCTTGCAAAGTCCGTGCTTGAAATCCATTCAGCACAATCCTCTTGTTCGTTAACATTTTCAGGGTCTGAATCGGGCTCGAATTGGTTTAAATTGACGCCATCCTCAATATTTACACTAGAGAAGAACTCACAGTTATGGAGGGGCGTGACATTTCCCGAACATGCTTGGTCAATGTTTAGTGGTTGCATTTGAAACGATTGCTACACCCCTGCACTTTTGGTAGTATTCAGATATGATGTGTTACATGGTAGAAGTAAATCTGGCACAACTTTACCCACTCACACGGTTCATGGAATAAATCAACTGAACAACCATGAAGGAGGATCCAGCAGTACTTGTGCTACCCTCTTCATTGTTGCTCCAAGTTTGTTACGTCAACAACTGTAGCTGTTGTATTGAGGCTACACCCAGTTCAGCATTAGAAGAATCTCCCACTGCGGGGGATCTTCCATCTGAAACTGGAAAGAATTGCTGTAGGTGGTGGGACGTGCTTCCCTGATGGCATTACATTATGCTTGTTGTCCTTATGGCAGGTAATACAAAGACCTTTTTGTTGCCCCCCCTAGAATTGGCCCATCATTTTAGCAACCACTTGGGCATCTGCCAACTGCCTGGCACTTTTTAGTTCTAGCCAGACCAGTGAAGCCAGAAACAGGTTTTGCATTACGTGATCCCCCTCAGAAGTACTGTGGTTACAGTTGTGCCAGTTTGGTTGGAGGCCAGGTATCCCTCAAGGCTGAATCCTCTGTTAGCTAAGCATCACACGAACAAGGCAAATACCAGCACTGCTCTAATGTCTCATGCATGTTACTGAAAATCTGGAAGGATTTTGCCTTTTGGGGTTGGTGGTTTTTGAATATGAATACAAGCAGGGCCGGCTCTAGCCCTTTGGTTGCCCTAGGCAAGATTGAGTTTTTGCGCCCCCCCATCCCCCCATCCCCCCCACTCTTTATAAGAAAATAAGAAATAAGAAAATTGATAAGTGTCAAGCCTTTATTTGTTATAATTTTGATGATTATGGCTTACAGCTTATGAAAACCCCAAATTCAAAATCACAGAAAATTAGAATTGATATGAATTGATATGTCATAAGCTGTAAGCCATAACAAAGTCTTGAAATATCTCACTTTGCATGTAATGAGTCTATATAATATATTAGTTTCACCTTATAAGTTGAATAATTGAAATAAATGAACTTTTGCAATATTCTAATTTTTCGAGTTTCACCTGTAGTCACTCCAACACTTCAACAAGCAAAATATTACTTAATGATACACTCTAATAAATTGCACATACAAAAATGCTACAAAGAATGTTCATTGATGAACAAACAAAAATGCTCTAATAGTAAATCCAACACTTCAACAAGCAAATTATGACTTGAAGAATCAACTGTAAATTGTTTATACACAAATTCTACAAAGAATGTTCAAGGATATTTACCAAATTGGATTAATTTAAGCAAATTATGACCATTAAACTGGTTTAACTATACCTTCTACAAACAAATGTGCTATTATGGATCATGTATGTACCACTACAAAATTAAAATATTTAAGTTCTTTTAGTTCTATCTCAAATAATAAAATATTAACAGTTGTTTCTGCCATTTCTATTCACCTTCAAAGTAACTATAGCTAGCAAACTATAGCTTAGTGACAGCAATGAAACGTCCAATATTAGGTGATGTAGGCTACAATACTAAGTAAATTTATTTCATTGGTAACCTTAATAGCTAAGATGAGAAGACTTACTCTATACTGAGCTTTATTTTTTATCTTCTTCCTTTCTCCGTTTTCGTCCCTGTGCACCAGAGGTTTAGACCGCTTCATTTTCGATCAACGCGCCAGCAGCTGAGCACTTCCCTAACGTAACGCAACCCTCCCGCCCCCCGCCAATCCAGAAATGGTCGACAAAAATCATAAATTCAATCTAATAATCAGGTTGACAAGTAATTAAACGTGTGGTTGAGGGGGCGCCCTTTGCCCTTTGATCATGTTTAATAAAAATGTTTTATTTCGCGTTTCGTTCTAATTTTATGATTAATATGGGAAGTAGAAAGGGCGACACTAGAGTGCGTCCGCGCCCCCAACACATTTGTCGCCCTAGGCAACCGCCTAGTTCGCCTATAGCAATCGCCGGCCCTGAATACAAGGGTAATGTAGCATTGTCAAGATACTTAAAGGTTTTTTTTTTTGTTTTTTTTTTTTAAAGCTACCACACAATTACACAATTTGGCAGATAAATTACAGATAAGTCATAAATCATGTCACTTTGTTAGGCACTTGTTTATTTAATTTGGAGCAGGGAACCTTTTTCAGACACATTTGATAGATAGAAATACAGTGCCTGGCCTATTATAACATGCATATATCATATAATGTGTATAGTAAATTCAACACAGGCTTATTAAAACAATGTGCCTCTACCTACATTTTTGCAACCCTCCAAAAACCTACATAAACTTTTCCGCTCAAATCAACACTAGTGACAGTAAACAGTAACAGAATTTTCTGATTATTGATTAAATAAAAACTAGTGCTCTCAGTTAAACGCGTTATTATTAACGATGTTAACTCAAACCTATTTTAACAGCGTCAGTTTTTTTATTGCGAGATTAATGTTCTTTTTGGCCTAGCAAACTTAGTAGTTTTTTTCACATGCTGTTGCAACAACTAGTAACGTTAGAAAAACTACAACACCACACCGGATCTAGCTAGATCGCAAACAAAACAACAGGCACGCCGCACACACTTGTTTGGGCTTGCGAGCCGGCCAAAGAGTAGTAGGCTAATGTTACGTTTTGAGTGGATGGTGAGTGCGAGACGCTGAAATGGATGCCGATAAGATTCTGAATGGAAAGTTTACTTTTTAAAAAGTTGTCAAATGGTTCCATTAACAAGACTAAAGTGATCTGTGTGTTTTGTCCTTGTGAATTGAGCTATCATCGCAGCACGTCCAGTCTGAAATGCCACTTGATGGCCAAGCACACAGCTGATGCGAATTCTCTGATGCAATTATTTGTTCCAAGTGAGAATGTTAGTGTGAAATTGAACACTACAGTATATGCCCGTGTTGTTTTCAATAAAAAATAAATAAATAAATTGTTTTGCACAAAGCAAGCTGATCCACTTTTCCATGTTGATAAAATGAGAAAAAATAATGGGAAATAAATAAATAAAGGGACATTTAGAATAGATAAAAATGTGCGATTAATTGCGAGTTAACTATGACTTTAATGTGATTAATCGCGATTAAATATTTTAATCGTTTGACAGCACTAATAAAAACATATTTTTATGTTACGAAAAACACAAGTCATGACTGGAAAAAGAGCTCAGATACTTGTATAAGCAAGCTAAAATGGCATGATTGATTCAGCAAATGTGTTTTTTTTTATTACATGTTTGCTTATGTTAACACTATTATTCAGGTGTAGTGTAGGGTTTTGTGTTGGCCGTATGTTATTTTCAAACTTAATTTAGCATCACTCACCGGATATTTCTTTCCCAAACTGCTGTACAACAACCAACGTAATAAAATGTTGCCTTATTCACGTTCATCTGTTCTGAAGAACACTTTTAGTGCCACTCATTGGACAGTTCACATTGAATGTGCCATCAAACATGAAAGAACCAAATAAATATAATATTGTATAATAGTATACATATAAAGAAGTAAATGAGATGTATATATAAAAAATACATGTAAAGTTTTGCATATTAAAACATTGTTTTTGTGTAGGTCATGCAAAATAATGTTACAAATATAGATTTTTGCATTGTTGCATTTTTTTTTTCATTCAAATTTGAGTTCAATAATTGCCAGAAACATTGACTTGAATTTGCTTTGAATTTGAATGTTGTCCAAGTGTTCAATGAAACTATTTGCGTATAAAGCATTTACAAAACAAGTTATAACTTTATAGCCCTGACTTTATAATCCCTTTCCCTTGACCACTAACTCTTAGTTACACAGAGAGGTCATTAAACTTTAGTCCGTGTGGTGGTGGTTTATATTTAGTTTTTCTTTTAGAAATCAAATGGAACTCAAGGTGACAGAGGTCATGGCAAAACCGAATGAGCTGGCCTTTAAAAATGCCAACCTTTATACAGCTTGCTCTCAGACCTTCCTGACAGAAAAGATTCATCAGATTCTAAACAATGCCATATTCACATAAGTATGTAATGCAGTGAAAAAGCTTGGACAAAATAATAAATGAACAACAGTAAAAGCAGATTTATATCTGTACCAAACTCTCTCACTTCATTTCCACCTTTCTGCACTGAAAAGTGTTTTAATACCAGGAGACGGTCATTGCTGTTTACAGTAATAGTCACAATCTCAAAAACACCATTATCATTATTAGATGGAAAGTGTTAGAGGGTTTGAGACTCTGTCATTCTGGGCTACATGTTTCCATCATTTGCAAGTGAATAATGCATCAGACAGCACTCAACTAATGCAACAGTGTTGAGTGTAATTCACCACAAGTACACCTCAACCAGCCCTGTACTCATTAAATCACAGGCTGAGTTTACAGACTGAAGAAAACATTCATCTGTACACAGCAGTCTCAGCTGTATATGTATGTTGTAGATTCCTATGATGAATGTTGATTGAGACATCTTACATGGTTGACAAGCTAGGCATTTTCCAAAAGTGTTTACCACCCACCCTGACTATGGCAAGTAAAGAAATAAATATGTCCAATTGGCTATTATGTTGTTATCCAATTTTTCTATTATTCCATAAAAAAAAAATAAAAAAAAAAAATAATAATAATAATAATAATATATATATATCAAATATATAAAAACCCAGCCAGGCCTGTTTTTAAAAGACAATCAACTGCAATTAAGATAAATTATAATGCTACATACTGTATCTGTTTTTAGGAATAAATTTGGTACTGAATTGTACTTTTCTTGCCATAAAACCCTGCTCTAGTTGCAAGTGCAACGCTATACCAGGTGAGCTACTGAGCAAGTTTATTACATCAGAAAAGCCATACATATGGAGCTGATTATGTGTACATTTATCCAATTATCCACTACTACAAGTGTTTTAAGGTTATATAACAGGATTCGTGGACATTTCTCTACACATTTTTTTCTGATTGCCACACTTCTTATTAAATTACCACCTGGACAGTGCATCTGAATGCACCTCCCCCAAACCCCCACCCCCACCACACACACACACACACCCCACACCTCCCCCCCCCCCTTCAGAGTGATAATTTAATATGGAAACTAATCATATGCCTTCCATATGGAAACACCGCAACCAAGCTTTTGTCTTTGAGATCAGACGCCACACCATAAGGTGACTGCTGGAAAGCAGCTTCTTTGAAGACATCAGCTATTTCAATTCAAAGGGGTTCATTGTGCCTCATGCTGAAAGCTCACCATCAAATCTCTTCTGGACGCATGCAGGCTAGTCATGTGTTCATCGTGTCCTCTATCAGTCCTTTGCGCCCACAATATCATATGCAGTCTATTTGATTTAATAGAAAACAGTATGATGCCCTGTAAGCTCCTTTGTGAGTGTGGAGAGTGTGTTTACATTATCAGATTGAGTTTGTTATTCTGTATCTTTACTTTGGCCTTTACCAATGTTGAATGGACGCTCAAAGGCTTAGTAAGGGTACAAAAAATGCTAAATTACAATATGAATCCTGTTAAATCCTAAAATTAAGATGTATTTATTACGTAATGTAATATTTATTTATTTTTACATAATTACATAATGCTGTAGGTAATAACCTGTAATTTGACACATTTTGTTTCAATGTCTGTAATTATGTCTGTCAAACTTGAATATAGCATTCCTATTTTAATCTGGTACAGTTTATAGTAGTTTAGAAATCTACTGCTTATTTCTAAACTGTGTAAATTTAATAAAAAAAAGTCCTGTTAGTGGCGTTAAAGGAGAACTCCGGTCAATTTGAACATTGAGCTAATTTTTTTGTAAATTTGGAGTGCTGTCAGTACAGAGAACAACGACAAAAATCGGTGTTGCCTACACCGTGTTATCCTCTTTTTAAAATTTGCACCCTGTTGACTTCAATGGGGCAAGTTTTAAACCTGCTTTTAGCCTCTTAACATCCTTGATGTGTCATTACAAGTGCACAGGTCATGTGAGTGATTCCTTCAGAGTGATCACGGGTGAATCTGACTGCAGTAGATGTGAAAGATATGAATAAAAATTATGATAGAATGATATATGATATAGAATGTTGTACCATATACATGGATCCAGATCTGTGTTGCTTGGTAACACAACTTTTAATGCTTTGGCTTCTTTTAGAATGGTTTTATTGACAGAAGGTATATAGGAACTAACTGTATTACACTGTATTATAGCCAATATTACCCTGAAAATCATTGTGATCTCAATTTGGCCATAGACACAAGGTTGCCCACTGAACGCCGCAGGTGATCACAGCTGTGCTGACTTAAGCATATTAAGGTTTTTCTTAATTAAAACTTAACATACAATGTGTGAGTACTATAGCACAAGCTTTGGCGTTTGTTGAAAATGTAGGCTTATGTATTGTGAACACATCTTGTGAAATTTTCGTCTGCTCAACTTTGATATTGCTTTTTTTTTTTTTTTAGCATGTAGAGGAAAACTCTATGTAGATGTTGTGTAGATCTATTTATAAACCAGGCATTAAATATTCTGTTCTTATTACTTAGTTAGCTACATGGAACATTGTTTTGCAAGTCAAAATAACTTCATTAGACAACAAGATGTGTTCTTCCATGTACGTGATTGCAATGCGCTGTTAAATGGTTTTACGTATTAAAGTGGGCGCTATATCATTTAGCACCTGCATGGCAGAAATAAATCTATGATCGATTCCATCTCATAGTTTGAAGTGACGAGAGAGCACAACAATACAAGTGCCCTGCCATTTTCAATGTATTGGCAAATCAAAAACATTTTAAATCTAAAAGTCAAATGTAATCACAGTGATACAAAGAAGCACATCAGACTTGTTTATGCTTGGCATCTCTTGGAACCACTGCTAGCCTTATTATATTGCATGACAGCGTCACTTTGATTTGGCAAGCGGTCACTCACTCATGACTGGTGTTGGGACGTTCTACACTGCAAATGTTAGTAGCTACGGAGATAGATGGATATGCCAAGATTTGTTTAGAATAGCGAAAGTTAAAAGGCTTTGGCAGAGCAGAGATGTCTTGAATACTGGAGTTGAGCTTTAATGAATTTAAGGAACCAAAAGTATAAAATGCATGCGTTACCCAAACGCTGGGGTTATATTCAGGTCTGTTATAGTCCTGGTGTGCACATAGGATCTCAAGTCTTTTTGTGAAGGTAAAAAAAGAGAATTTTTTATATACCCTTGTCATGTTTTAGGTGAAACTTTTTGTGTTGTGCTCTGCAGTTTTTCAAGAAATATATATATATATATATATATATATATATATATATATATATATATATATATATATATATATATATATATATATATATATATATATATATCTACTTTACGATCATATCCTTAATATATAAAGATATCCTTGCCACGTTTGTGAAGCACTCGTATTATATAAAGTCATACCTGAATAATTTGTTCAGTTCCAAAACCTTGTGAACTGGCAGCTGCTTTCTAAGGTGCCTTCATAACCATATGTGTGAGATGAATCCTCATAAGTAACTAATTTGAAACAGTCTATATTATGCAGAACACAAATAGCACTCATCATAGGAAGCTCACTTACAACTGATTCCAAAATAGTTTGCTATATACTGTATAGTGTGCAATGTAGTGTTGCTAAGATAATGATCCACTTGTCATGCAAAACATGGGCAGCTTAATTATTGTGAAGCGCTAACATGCATAATACATGGCACACACAAACATACTATTTTATTAACAGTATTTAGTATTGGAAGATTGTACTGTACTGTACTTTAGTACTCAGTAGAACACCCATTTGCTGTTATGACTTGCTGCTAATGAGATGTATAACCAGATTCTGGCAGCACTTCTGAGGAATCTTAGCATTCCTCATGAGCAATGTCCTCCAGTTCAGTAATATTCTTGTGTTTGTTTGCTGCAACCGCCGCCTTCAAAGCCCACCAGAGATTTTCTATGGGGTTTAAGTCAGGTGACTGTGATTCAGTTGAGACGCTTCGTTGCTATGATACAGAATATCCGCAGCACAGTTTACTTGTACGCAGATAATTTGTTTCATACTAAAAATATATTTTTCATCCATTTTGTTCGGTTAGCTCTGCTGGTTGATGTCGTTGTACAGAAAGAATGTTGTGACAGTTGGTCGGTGTGGTATTTGTCCCGCCCCTCCTCCACTGTGATTGGACGGCTGTGTAAAAGTGACAGTGATGAGCGCTGCGTTTTACCCAAAGTTGAACATTCTTCAACGCTCGGCGACCTGTAAAAACACTAAAGCACAGCGCTGCAGCGTGAAAAAAAACGCTCAGCGCCTCATTACACTCATGGCGTTTTAAAAACGCGGCACTCCCATTGAAATCAATTGAAAAAGCATGCCAGCTGCGTGAAACAACGCTTTGATGGACACACGGCCTAACTGTAGACAGAGTTTTCTTTTCAGCATAAGCTTCATTCTTCTTCCTCCAGACATACCGCTGATCCATAGGGCAGAAAAGTTCCAAAACTTCTGTGGCTTATTTATATAATTTCGAGCACTTTTCTTGTGCTTTTGGGTCAGTAGTGGTGTATGTCTTTGAGTTATGACATGGAAACCGCATGCGTTTATTACGCTCCACCAAGTTTTGCTGCAGGTCTTTTCAGTCACTCTAGGGTTTTTCTGAACCTGCCTTTTCAGAAATCTGGTTGCAGCCGTTAAAAGCTTATTTTTCTGCCCCATCCAGATAGTGTAACCACTGTTCCTTTAACTTTAAACCTGTGAACTATGCTTCCAACTGTGTATCTAGGAACGTTTAGTGCCTTCGCTATCTTTTTGTATCCTGTTCTTTGTTTGTAAAGGGTGAGGATATGCTCTCTCTTAACTTTTTGGACCATTCTTTTGACTTATTTCTTACATGCAGTCAAACGTGACACTTAACAAACCTAGCCAGTTCAGATATTTCATGTGTTCTAGCTCAAGCACACCTGGTGCAACTAATGAATCCCTTGATTAGTTGCATCAGGTGTACTTGAGACAACACCGGTTTTGGAAATTTGTGCTGTTGTGAGGGATTCTATTCAGGGGGTTGAATAATGTTGATGTAAAAATTGCATTTTCAGTTGTATTTGGGGAAACCACTTAAAACATTTGTTGTGTTGAGCTATTTCAATTACTTTTGTTTGATTTGTTCATTGCAAACAGCTGAAAGTCTGTAAAATTTGCCAATAAACCTGATTTGCAAAGGGGGCTGAATAATGTTGATTACAACTGTGTGTGTGTGTGTGTGTGTGTATACACACTACATAGCATACATAGCATATCTCAAATGCTTGATTGCTTGTATTGTCACAAAATGTAGCCTAAACTATATAATCGCCCAGCTCTAATCTACTAAATTCGACTATAAGCCATGAAGAAATTAAGATATTATAAACCTTAAAATCATGATTTTATTTTTTTTTAAGCTGATTTGAAACCATGTATATTGTAAAAAGTGCTATATGACTCCACCATTGGGATTTTAATTTTTTTTATGTATTTATTTATTTTCACTGAGATTGTTGCAAAGCATTCTTGAATCACCTTCACCATCAAGCTGGCCAAATTAAGTTTTAAGTGATGGGTCGATCACGTTCATTTTGCGTTGACTGCGCATAGGCTTATAGGATCTGTACCGGAAACATAAATGATTAGTTCACCTCTTGAGTCTCGAGTCGTTTGTTCTTTTGTCACGTGAGGTGACATCCGTATTGGATACAGAAATTAGTTAATTCCCAACCTTCCTTACATATAAGCGTGTAGCATGAGGCAGCATAATTAAGTTGCCTATACATTTTAGAAGAGAGTTCATGTCGAAAGCTTTCCTATAATATCTTAGCATGCAGATTCTGTAGACAGTCAGTTCACTTGGAACAGAGCTGTTTTATTTCAGTATGTGTTCAGTAATTGGAGCAAATCTAAATGTATTTGTTTTGGCAGCAGGCAGATTTCTGATGTTCTGATTTGTCTTCATTCACAGCCATTCAGAAGTAGTTATCAACATTTTTTGTGAGCAATATAAAAATCATCTATATTTCACTTTATTATGTATTGCCAGTGAACAATTTTACTGGAGGACTCTTAAATCCGTGAAATAGACTTCCCTGTCTGCTGCCTAACATAACATTTCAGAATAGTCGGTAGTGAAGGGCTCTGCACATTCGTGTGGGGCCATCAACCAATCAAACTTTAGCCAATTGGATGGGACATCATTCCTGTTGTGATTGGTTCAAAGAAATGTCTCTGGAAATGAGAGCCCTTGAGCATGGATGGCACCATAGTATGAAGCTATAACATACCTCATTTTACAGATTCATTGTGATCCTTGTCTTGCCTTGAATTAAGGAAACAGATGTTCATTAGCTTATCCTTACTTAGAGCCTCGTTATATGAGACGTTTGGACACAGAGAGGACCTAAGGCACAGAGATTTGCAGCACAAATTAAGTTAAAGAGAGAAGTTTACAGCATGATACAATGCTTGTATTTATTAAGTGCACTGCAAGTAAAGACAACTTCTTTCAAAGTAGGTGTTAGTGAATAGGCTACTTTCTTCCCTTCAATGCTTGATGCCTTCTCGCCTACTTAGTGGTCACCACTTGAAACAAGACTATGGTAATAGTGTTTGGCAAAGTGTGAAAGCGGAGACCCTGGACTCAGTAGCAGGTCAGCACACCTGATCTTGCATTAACAACCCACATCTACACTTCAAAGGAATAACACACAGAACAGCAGTTCTAAGACTGTTTTGAACACACAATATTGCTAGTGCTAATAATTCCTCTGAAAATATGGAGGGTATAAAAGCCCTTTAGTAGGCTATGTCTTAACATTCATTACTATATGACCCAAAGGGGTTTTCAAAGTCTCAGATAGTGGGCTTCTTCTCTGACAAGCTATAGGTACTTGCAAAAAGAATATGTTCTGCAACATTCTAACAGCATGTCTAGTTGTAAAACCTACCAGTTTGCAGCTAAATTTGGTTGTCAATTCACTTTTTAGTGCTCACTCTGTACACACACAGTTCAGGAATTTACAACTCCTGAAGTTAATTAACTCCTGAAAAATGCAGGTGACAACTGCATTTACAAAACTTGAACCGAACTGAACAACTAGTTGTTTTTTGGCGTAGAACGAGAGATGTGAGAGACGAAAGATACATCTCTGATGCATGTTAAAATACGTATTTTAACGTGCATTCTCATCTGTATATGCAGTGCAAGAAATCACAGGGAAAGTGGTATGAGCCTCGACTCATCCGAGCTCATTCAAACAAGAACAAGAACAAGCCCATTGAAAAAAAAAAAAAAAAAAAAAAAAATCACAGTGCTGTGCTTTACCATGAAACATTCCGCGCATAGATCTATTAATTTAATAATTGCAGCATTTGCAATTTCATTAAACAGATTGCAATTTTGGTTTACTTGGTTAATTGAGCAGCCCTAGATTAACCTCACAAACAAGCACAAACCCTCCCACTTCACACAAACAACGGCTCTGCCTCACACAAATGCAAAACTGAATTGCACGTGTGCTACTGTGGTAAATTTACTTAGATTTTTTTCGTCGCACTATACAGCCCTGGTTAACCAGGATTTATTTTCACACAAAACCACATCCACAGAGGCAGAGTTCTGACCTAATAAGCTGATCGTATCAGTCTTCTTGTAATTTTAAGTTCACTTTGAATCATTTTATTAAATTTTTATTGTTTACTTTTTTTTCACTTAATTTCTTCACTGATACTCTATACACTGACACCTCACACTTTTAAATCCACCGCTTTAGCCCATTCTCTCAGGATCAACTCTTTCAGGATAATAACTGCCTCAAATGTAATTATGAATGCAATTATTGAGCAGATGATAAAGTATCAGAGATCTGCTCCATCAAAAGTCTGCCCAACATAGCACAGTCCCTGGACTCTGAAACAGCTTTGCACAGCAAAATTCTGGGGCAAAGAAAAAATTCTGCCAAAGTCATTTTTCAGTTAAACATAAGAACATGCCAGCTAAAGCAGACTCGCCATTTCTCACCCCCTTTAAAAAAAGCCTTTCACTGATTGGATTGTTGCTAGAAGTTACACCACTGGCTGTGCTGTCAATGGACAATATGAATTATTTTAAATCAGTATAAGGGTTTGTGTCAGCAGATCTGACCGGGTTCTTTCTTACTAAATTTGGTAGCTGGCCTACGCCTTGTCCCACAAGCTCCTCTAGTTTGAAAACCATGTTGAATTACCTATTTAACAACTTACCCACGAGGCACTATGTTTCCCCCGAGGCGGAGGAAACAAAACCAGCTGGCACTGAGGTAGTATATGTTAGCTTATTTATTTTGCTTGTATTACTGATAAGGTATTGCAGGTGATGGATAGAGAGGATCATAGCACCCCCAGAGGAAATTGATTATGGGATGCTGGGATTTGCTAGATGTTCTGAGCAAAGATAATGGCAAAATTTGAGGCATGGCATATCGACTAGATTGAGATGTCAGACTAAATAGTGCTGGCAGGGGAATTGATTGGCTTATTTTGCTCAGGGTTTGTTGGCATGGAGGAATGGGCCTTAAACTCTTAATGACAGAGTAGTCTCGTTGATATAAGTCAAAGTCATGTTGACTAATGTTGCTAACTGGTACGGACAGCACATTTTAAGGCAGAGCTGAATGGTTTTCACTCATGTATAGGATAAAGATGTGGACTAGGTGGAATATATACAGTACATATCAGTTTATTAGTTTATAATCAGATTGATGGCTCAATTGCTCCGAAAAAGCCTTAATTTAAACATTTTTTTTTCGATCCGATTGTGTGGGCCTGAAATACTCTAATCAACAGGAAAAAATAAGTATGTAAACGCTTGAATCTGACTATTATATATAGTCATATTCAAAAATACATTGCGCGCACATGCATTGATGTGATGCATGTTTACATACATTGTGCGTCATACAAATGCATGCATTTTTATTTGCGTCACTGGTTGAGACTGAATGCTTACTAAATATTTGCTAAAAAGCTCCTCTGACAAAACTGTCATTTTCTTTTTAGATTTGCCATCAAGGCAAAAATGACAATTATACTCGCTTCCTGTGACATTATCGCGGTGGCTTTCTCTGGTTCTGATTGCGGTGACTGGGGACTAAGCATGCACTGAAGTTTTGTTTGAAATACACGTGATGCACATGTAAATTAGTATGTGAATCATATTGCAATGTTTAGGGTTCATATAAACAAAACTTTGAGCATCTGAATTCTGGATTCATTCCAGTTGACAAACATTAGTGGATGCAAATATACCTGTTATTGTCACATGACTCATCACATTGTATATGAGTGGCATACAGGTATCATCATGGAAATAAAAATGATAAGCGACATTCTGTCCTGAATTAGCACCCATGCTTACTGACCCTGAGAGAGCAGCTGTCATATATGGGTATGAAACAAGTTCACAAACAGTATTTTCAACCACTCAGTATTGTTATTTCTGCATTACAAATATTCAAATTATCACTGGAGTACTGAGATAAAAGTTATAGTTCGGATGTAAACACTGATGTCTACGGTAGTGATCAAAATCACATATCTGACACTAACGATGTATCGAATACAGTGAATACGTTTACATGCAGCCAATAACCCGCTCAAAACCGGGATATTAGCAATAACCCGGTCGCGCACGGCCATGTAAACACCGGCAAAAACCCGAATATGCTCATATCCCGGTTTTTAAAAATGATACCTAATAGGATTTTTTTTAATATGGTTTTTTAATATGATACCTGGGGTACCTCTTTTCTAACCCGAATATTTGGTCATGTAAACGCGTATCGGCATATCCCCATCAAAAGGAACATTGATTTGTATTCTGCGCATGTTCTATTCGCAAGGAATCTTGGTCTATTGAGTAGAGACGGCGCATACAAAAACCTGCGTGCAGTATACCGGAAGTAAACAAGAAGAGGTAAACATGGCGAGACGCAGCACAGCACCACACTTTTGGAGCGAGGAGGAAAGCGCAAACAAAGGCGATCGCTATCTGCCCCGAACTATTCATTATCCGTGTGCTGCTGCTGTTGTTGTTGTCTTTGGATACAGGAAGAAGAATCGGAAATTACGCATATTGCGTCTTAAGGTTGTCCGTACGTCAAGACGCTAACTGTGCGTCGCCGTTTACATCGGGATATTGCCAATTCCAGGAGTAACTCTCTCTACTCACGCATGTAAACGGGTTATTCCGAATGTTTCAGAAACCCAAATAGTGACCTTAACCCGACCATAACCCGAATATTGACAGCTTGTAAACGTAGCTGTTGTTTTGCCACAAGGTGGCAACAAGTGACTGTTAAATAACGTATTAGTCATTGAATCATTCATTCGATAGATTCGTTAAAAAAAACGCTGATTCATCCAGTAATGAAACAAGTGAAGTATTTATGGGCGAGTCACTGAATCATTCATTCAAACCAATCTTTTTAAGTAATTTATTCAAATTAATTAAACATAATTAGCTAGAACCTCTAGTAAATTACATAATTGACCTTGCATTACCTTATTCTGTTCAGTTGTCACTTCGGAATCGTGGGAGAATCGTGATCTCTATTTGAATAAAAAATAAAATGGTGCAGCTCTAGGGCACAGCTTCAGATTTGATATCTTACAAATGAAGAGAAAATTATTCAATATTACATTATGCTAAGTGGCATAAATTTAGCAGACTGTCTTCATAACATGCTAATATTTCATTCACACCATAGTTTATTACTACAGTCATGATAGAAATCTTGAGCTTCTTTCGTCTGTTCCTCTATCAATTTTCTGAACTCCCCGATGTGGGCAGGGACATCCATCAGTTTTATGCCAGCGCCTCTTTTCATGGCCTCCAGTGAGCTATAAGATGTCTGCGGCAGGTTTTCTGACTTCCCGTCAACTTTAGGCACAAGATCTGCCTCAGGTTTACACATTTGTCTTTGTCTAATTCTGCTTCACATACTCCGCATATTGAGTTGCACTTATGAACAAATGCATATTGTCACAGTAATTTCCTGTCAGAACTCTGATGTCTTAGTCATCTTATATAAAGATGTAATGTGTAATGTGTCGGACTCATAGGATTATTGGCTATGCTGCTTGATTTCAAATATAGCCCCAGGCTTCATATAAAAAGCACAAGCTTTTAAAAGGCAGCAGTGTACTTTCAAAAGGAGGTTTTGTTAAAGCAGTGTTTGAACCGTACCGTTCCTCTCAAATATTTCAAGCTTCGTCTAAATTGCAGCTTTTATTTGGACAGCACACGAAATAGGCACCCTCCATTTACCGAGGCAAAGTCTGGTGTAAATAACAGTTGTTATAACTTGTTTGGAATAGACATTTTCTGATTTGTGGCCAGAGTTGTTTGGAGACCAGACAAGCTCTTATTCTCTCCCTCATATGAGTCCGTCTGCCTTTCTCAAACATAGAAAATAGTCTTCCTCATAAAAATTCACACTGTTAATTAAATATCCTCCATAGCACAGGGTAATAGTGTTAGTACCGTCACACAGACTGAGGCGTGAATAGGTTACTCAATGGCGGACAGCAGAATTTAATGTGGTGCATTGAATTTATTAATTAAACGGTTACATCTGGTATTCTGGTCACAGTTCCCACTGAGCAGAGCCGCTCTGTGCTACGGCCTCTTGGAACTGGTTTGCTATATTTTTGAAAGAGATGGAGAGAGTTTGGTCTCAAATCGATAGCGCATTAGGGTAAATCACGTCACCAATAATAAGTGCGCACCAAATCAGCATATTAGAATGACGAATGTGACACTGAAGACGGGAGTAAAGACTGCTGAAAATTCAGCTTTGCCATTTTAAAATATATAACAAAATAGAAAAGTTCTTTAAAATGGTTTTAATATTTGACAATATTGCTGTTTTTGCTATTTTTCTGTATTATAAATGAGCATGATAAATGCTGAGCATGAGACTTCTTTCGAAAACATTTTAAAAAAAATAAAAAAAAACATGAATTACTCTATTTTGCAGTGCACTATGTTATAATATGAGCAGAAAATAATTTTGTATAACCTTTTGTCTTCTGTTTGCACTGCGAGAATGTAATTGGAATTTGTTGATAGTCAACTTTAATTTGAAATGATTTGTTTGGATCACATATAAAACTGATACAGAGACATAAATAGTGTATGATCTGGTTGATGTGTGACCTGAGACAGCCAGTATGAAATTGAGCTGGACAAGGATGATCAAAGCCACGTGAAGGGACCGTAACTGGTAGAGCGACTATGAACTAAAGTCATCCATCTCTCTCTCAACACAGAGGACATTGCTATGCATGAAAAGGGAAACCATCTCACTAGAATCTTGGGAAAACACGCCTTTCTTAGCAGTTCATTTCTTTATCTAGCTTGAGGGCTGTGTTGATATTCCGATACGCTGAGGCTGAGATCTGTGCCTTGTCCCCGGGTGTCTGACATTTCATTCGCCGGTGTCCAAAGCATTGCAGCTGTGAGCTCACTGATGTCTCAAGGCATCACACATACTGAAAGAAGAACAAACATGCCACTGTTAAGACTGCACAGTAAGTCTCTCTCGCTCCTTCTCCGCCTCGCTCTTTGACTCATTCTCTCTCATATACGCTTAAACTTCCACACAGACATACTCAATCTGCAACATTTCATATCTTCAAGACACCCGCATTTTCAAGTGTCACTTGGAGAGCAGAATCCATTTTTGCAGGGCATAGATGATAACATCGAGCATCTGTGTAGAACAAGATGATTTTTATACAGGCATACTAGTGGAATTTGTTTTAGGCAGTAATTGGTTGAACATATACACAAATCTTGGACATTTTGGGGTTTATTTACACTTGGTTACTTTTCCACACGTTTTTACTGATCGGGCAGCTCTCAGAGCATGAAAAGACTGAGTTTAAATGCCCGTCGAGACACGATTGAGATGGACAGCAAGCAGAATGTGGTTTGAGATGTACTTATATTAGATGCAACTCTGCTAAATTAATCTGATTGCTCAGGCCACATATATACAGTAAATTCCTCCATAACCGATATATAGCAGCCTATGGATGTTTGTTTAATCATTTTGACCTGTTCTTACAGAAAAAATACTAATTCCGGGGGGTGTAGCAACCTTTATAACTACTTGCTTAATAATTATTATAAGAGCGATATTTTGCTTGGCCATATAGTGAAAAAAAATGATAAAATCTGGTTACATGAAACAACAGCTTTAAGACAAAGCAGGAATCCTTTTTCGTGCATCGAATGACCTTACAATTGGTAATTCATAATCCTAACATGGCTAGCGGCCACTTGCTATTCAGTAAAATCAAGTACAACTACCAAGTGAACGTCATGTCACCTAATATTCATGAGCCATGCTGATAAGGTTACCTGTGTTATATTAAGTGTCTTTAACTATGTACTAGCATTTAAATTAATCATTTGATACAATGCATTTGTGTACACACATTTTTATGTCATACTTGTATTTAAAAAAAAAATACCTGCATGTAATTAATTCTATTAATTAAGGTAATTACAGCTATAATTACACTGTTGATCCTACCCCTTAAACCACCTTTAAACTTACCCACACCACAAAATCTGTACTTAACTTTAACCATATCCCACCTACATAGCAGCAAATGTTTTTTGCACACAAAAAAAGAAATAAAGAAAAAACATGGGTGTCCAATCCTGTTCCTAGAGGCCCACTGTCCCGCAGAGTTAAGCTCCAGCCCTGATTAAGCAAACCCGAACCACATTCTCTTCCAGGCAGGTGTTGAGGCAGGTTAGAAGTAAACTTTGCAGGACAGTGGCCCTCCAGGAGCAGGTTTGGACACCCCTGCTGTACAACACAATAACTACCTTGTACCCAATGTGAGTCTATAATAGATAAAGAAACCATCCATTCATCCATCCATCTTCTTCCGCTTATCCGAGGACGGGTCGCAGGGGCAGTAGTCTAAGCAGGGATGCCCAGACTTCCCTCTCCCTAGTCACTTCCTCCAGCTCTTCCGGGGGGACACCGAGGCGTTCCCAGGCCAGCCGGGAGACATAGTCCCAGATAAAGAAACCGTTGATTGCAATTCTTCAAGAGAATGTCTGAAATACAGCAACGTAAGCAATATTTTCACCAGACACATCTGATAGGTCCTGCTGTCTTTAATCACAGGACTGTTATTTTAGTTCTGCATATGCATACTATGTACTTATTGTACTTATAACTGGGTAATGACTTTGTAAGGGTGGATTTCCCACTGCTACTTATACCAACGACGGAAATAAGCACAGTTACAAAAGCTCAATATGTGGGAGAGCGTTGCTATAGAGAGTGACAATATTGTATTGCAATATGTAGCACTTCAAAGTCAATACCAAATGAAAACTAGTTAGCACATTATTTGTAATTGAAAAGGTTTAATGACAAAATATGGTTATGGTTACACTTAAAATAATTACAAAATAGATTTATGAGATGATGATAACTTATACCATTAATCTAACCCAGCATATATGTAAAATGTTACGAGAGAGAGAGAGAGAGAGAGAGAGAGAGAGAGAGAGAGAGAGAGAGAGAGAGAGAGAGAGAGAGAGAGAGAGAGAGAGAGAGAGAGAGAGAGAGAGAGAGAGAGAGAGAGAGAGAGAGAGAGAGAGAGAGAGAGAGAGAGAGAGAGAGAGAGAGAGAGAGAGAGAGAGAGAGAGAGAGAGAGAGAGAGAGAGAGAGAGAGAGAGAGAGAGAGAGAGAGAGAGAGAGAGAGAGAGAGAGAGAGAGAGAGAGAGAGAGAGAGAGAGAGAGAGAGAGAGAGAGAGAGAGAGAGAGAGAGAGAGAGAGAGAGAGAGAGAGAGAGAGAGAGAGAGAGAGAGAGAGAGAGAGAGAGAGAGAGAGAGAGAGAGAGAGAGAGAGAGAGAGAGAGAGAGAGAGAGAGAGAGAGAGAGAGAGAGAGAGAGACCCAAGAAAGGGACCCAGAGAATAAGAGAGGCAGAGCAACAGTTTCAATCTTCTTTTATCCTTTCCCTGACCATGTGACTAAAACCCAAATGTGAAACATTCAAACTGACCAATCAGATAATTACAACTTTCCTCACTGTACTAAAGGTGTGACAATTCATCAACCCCTAAAGTACACACATCTTGGCCAACAGGCCTTGATCACTATCAGCCCCCCTGTGTCTTAAGGAACGCTAAATGGTCCTTGTGGTAGAAAGAGGGGGTGGAAACCAGTAAAGCAAATGTCTTTGTTCATTTCAAATATCTTGGATTGTTTTCAATCCTACAACTTGGTACTAACCCTGAGCCTAAATCTAAACCTAATGTAGTTACCTTATATTACTCAGTACTTTAGAAGGTTAACACCCTGTAAGTGCACAAGAAGTGCAACCATCACAAGCTTGGAGTGGAAGCATCTTAACAGCCTTTCTGCATATGCTTCATGAAAACCATCATTCACGTGACTTGCTCAAAGGAAACTCTAGGAACAAGAAACCAACCACAATTTTTCAGTGTGCTTAGCCTTTAGACTGTGGAGTCCTAAGAAAATCAAAGTTACATGTAATTGGTAGACGACATCAGGCAAGAAGAAGTGGCAGCTGGCTGCTCATAATCCGCCGAGACGAGCTATCAGAAAGTTAAGCGAGATTATACGATGTATTACAAATATGCTTAGAGTGATGAGATGAGCTACTTAAAAAGTCTTGGAGAGGAGCTTTTCTCAAACCTCCACAGGAAAAAGGGATGAAGTAATGGGGTTTAAAATCCATGTGTAATGCATCCCAGTCTGAAGGGTGGGTAAGTTGGGGTTCGGTAGAAGACTGAGAAAATGCATTGAAGTGCTGAATATCAGGAGCTTAGAAAAAAAAAAAAAAACACACTAAACATCTTCCCGTCAACACGCTGGATTGAGCTTATTCACACTGCATGCCATTTTTCAGGCTTTAAATAGTTTACGCAGAACTGGGGGAGGGAAAGGGGGACGGGTAGCAAGTGGAAATAAATTGAAAGGTATTGTGTGGTTATGCTGCAAAAAAATCTCCCTTCTTAAATGTCAACTTAATGTTGCATGCTGTGAAAGCCCACCTTACTGGCTTTTCTTTAACGCTTGTTTTTGTGTCGGTTGCCAGGGGGCACACATTCAATTCACAACCCAACACCAGTTGATTTATTTCAGCATACAAACATGAAATATAATTTCATTTTCTTTAACACAAGATTTCCCATTGCCAAGACCTCAAGCAAAAACCTTATAACAAACTCGTACTTCTATGAGTAAGAGTTCGCCAACATCTAAAATTCTTTTGGGATGGATCTTCATGACAGCTTCATTAATAAATGTTTCATATACCAGTCGTACAAATGATCTAAAATATATACAAAAGAGTTAAAAATACAAACTAAATAGTTCTGCTAGGAGCATGAACTGGAAGGTTTTACTCTTCCAAAACAACTCTATGTATCTTCTAGTACATGCCTGTATATAAACATAACAAACAAGAAGATTAGCGCCCCCTAATGTTGGGGTAGTATGACAACAACACAGTAAAATATTCAGCTGTTACAACCTAAAGATTTTCATGGACAAATCCAGTGCCCATTGTCCATAAAGTTTGTTTCTCTCCTCCTTGCTCTTAAAGCAAAAAAAGGCTCAACATTTAACTTTTTCAAAAATGTCATTTGATGCAGTGTGTAATATAGCTGTTCATGAATGTAAAAGGTCTGCAAAGTTTGTATAAATGAAATGCATGACAAATAAAGTTGTCTCCTAAAAGAAATAATTGATTCTGAGCTGCCGAAAAGAGTAAGCAATTCCAGTTTTGTTTCCTGTTACAAACCACGAAGAACGCCATCGTTCTTGTTTGTATCGCTGTGTATCAAGCGCTGAGGAAACCTGAAATTCAGATTAGGTAGACCAGTCACAACAGACTGGGCCGTCTGGCCAATCAGAGCGAAGTATTCTCATGGAAAGGAGGGGTTTAGAGAGACTGAATCTTCGAATAAACCGTTTTAAGACTTTTTGAGAAATGAGGTGATGTGCGTGTGTGTTTTTTTTTTTACCTTGCATGCATGTAAAACTATTCTAGGCGACCTCCAAAACAAAATTAGGATCCTTTAAAATAGCATAATTGGTGCACTTTAAACAAGTGTTTAAAACGCATAATTGCACCACTTCGAGAAGATGTGTAAAACAGGCCCAATCCTGCAACACAAGCATCATTTTGAAATCTCCCAACAGAAACGTTAAAAAGTTATTCAATGCCAGTTTTAATGCAGGAAAAAAATCAATCCGTTTATTGTCTCTTGAATAAAATGAGCCTCTGGATATTTTGGTGGTTTAAACAAAGGAAATCAAGGACATGGCGACTTTCAGGATAATTTCTTGGGTCTGGGTATGATTATGATTTACACTCTCTGTTCACCCGCAGTTTGGTTTCATTTATTACGGGTTACTGCTGACTTTATAACAGCTTGCCTTTGTGAGATGCCCCGGATTTCATCATTCTGGTCTAGATACACTGATGTTTCGCTCACGTAGTTGAATACCAGCGGGGGCTAATGCTAATGATGCTAACCAGCCACACCTTAACATTCTGGTTGTATCCATTACCTTGTCATGCATATGAAGGACGTTAGTCACATTACAATTTTTGTATTCATGTCGCTGATGCAATGATACAAGCTACATTTGCTTACACAGAACCTCAAACTTAAGCTTGCCAGAGTATTCTATTGTTGCCTTGCAAGCAGTAGTATTTACTTTAATATCCTTGCAGTGTATTGAAAAAACACACAATACACTTATAACATAAGTATTACTGCAATCCAATCGATACAAATAACCAAGAAAGATGGCATGTGTCAAGTCAAATGAGAGTTCAGTTTGGCTTCATTTTGTCACTATGAGGATTTGCTGTTATCTAGAACCGTGTGATCCTTCCTCTTAGATTTATATTCAGCATTTCAGGTAGGAGTCACCAATACTGAACTACAGTACAAATAAAAAATAAGCCTCTTTATTATATTCTGTACATATTATATTCAGACCCGATGGATGTGGTACTGTAGAACAAATCCTTATTATGCATTAAACATTGATTGAACTGACGACATTAGGCTTGCCAGTATTCATTGTTTGCGATAATACACACATGCCCATAATACAGTGAATGTTTGCAGTCCAGCATGGTAGTCTGCAAGAACTCCGGCATTAGAAAAGGGTAGTATGTGGTATTGAAATAAATAAAAAAAATGCAATGTGCGAGCCTGATTTTTATTACTTTTGTGGCCTTCCTTCAATAGGAAGCACATTATATTTCTAGGTTATTTTATTACCCAGTGAACATTACTGATCCCAAGTAACATCTCTTTCCGACATGCTGCTCATAGCAAGAAAAGAGACACTGCATTGAACCCAGCGGCCCCTCTTAAATTGCAGAACCTAGATAAGTGGACATGCCCATGGGCCTCAAGCAAGAGGCACATAATAACAACATGGAGGAATATGATAAGCTCTTATCTGAGGGGCACTTGTCCCAAACCTAGTGGAAAACGTGATTACACCTCTCTACAGGAGAACCAAGAGTGTAAGGTAGTTGTAAAAACAGCCTCCTGAACTAAGGCTATGTCTAATATTAGGCCAACTTTCAGTCAACATTAAGTCAACTTTGCAGTTTGATTTCAATCTGTAAAGAAAAAGAATATATGATCTATTTCTGAGGGCTATGATCAATGTTAGCTGTATCTACTGTATGCATCACAGCATTGATAAAAAAACAATCACTGGGGTTTAAAATAATATTATAAATGAATGTCCATGGGAGATAGCGTGTTTCTACATGTTCACTATCTATTTCCCTGAGGATGTTCCCCTATATAAGCTGCAACACTGTGGAACTAGCTTTACATCAATATTCTTGAGACCAAACACAAGGTCATAAGCCAAATGAAACTTCATGAAATGCAATAGTCACTTCATGATATTGATTCTGTTCAAAGGCATCTCTTTTGATGGCATGACAAGAGCAATTTTTATTTACTGTCTGACTTCATAGTATCAAAGCTACAGTTGTATCAAATTCACATTATCTGGGTCACAATAGTACATGTGCTTTAACCTTACCTTTACCTTCACATGTAGTGGTTGACTGATATTGATTTTATTGGTGGCCGATGCCGACATAGTGCAACAAAACCACTTTCCAGATCTTGACGAAGTTGCTTTTATTGTCTTTTATTACAAGCATATTTTATTTAAACACATTAACAGGCAGATATATTACAGTGGCCTAAATGTCAAACTAATTTAAAGATAGTAAAAATACATGCATAAAGCTGAAATTAAATTTATATTTATTTTACTTAATATCTACTTAATAATTATAATAAAGAAACATTATAAAGTAATAAATATAATATTAATATATAAATATAAAATATATAAAGAAATAAATGTCACACAAACAGACTTAAATGTTTCTGTAATCCTCTTACAGTATTTTTTCAGTATTTTTTAAAATTCCCTCAATCATGTGCATGCAAAACAACAACAACAACAACAACAACAACAACAACAACAACAACAACAACAAAAACATAGGGTAACACAGGCACTATTTATTTAAGGAGGCACATGTTCCTTCCGATTTTTAAATGCAAAAAATCTAAAGGGACTCTTGCTAACAAGTTTGAATGAGAATTACACCTCTGCAGGCATATTGTACTTTTTTCTTTAATATATTTTGCAGCTGATCAATGGTGATGTAAGGTTAATCAAAGGGCCAATGAGCTGTTGGTTTCACAATAAAGGTCATAGTCAGGTAAAAATGTTACTTCTGTTGGCCATATTGAAAGCTATAGATGTTTTCTGACCATAGATCTAATGTATACTATTGTATACTATATGTCCTTCTGAAATCAAATCAACTCCCATTGGACCAATGAGCTGGCAAAGCTTATTGTCATTTATTAAATTTTTTTGCATGCAAAAAAGTGTGAAGGATTTTCATGATAATTTTTCTATGCCACATAATAACTTAATAATACGTTCTATGCACGAACGCTGCTGACGTTTTTCCGGAAGAATCTCAGCCAGCGTCTTTACTTCCGCATAGCCCGTTCTATAGCGAAGTGTACTGGCGGCAAAACTTTCATAAAATTCATTTTCTCAGAAACGGAGACAACGATTTTAGAAACCGATTCGCTAGTCGCATTTCGCATGATTTGAGAGAATACTCAGCCTCAAAGTTGTCGATGTTGCTCGAAATATATAATTTAAAGCCCTTCTCTTTCTTACTCTTAGGTGTAACAGCTAACTGCCTCATAATATTGTTAACATCATTCACGTTAACCGCTGGAAGTTCTTGTAAACAACGAGTGTAATTTGCCATTATCTCCACCGAATGCATAAACGGCTTCCGACGCAGCACCGGATGTAACTGGGCGGCTGAGACAAAACGCAGAAGCGATCGTGCATAGAGCTAATAGCTTAATGCTATTAAACTTTTTGTTTGCCTCCAGAGTTGAGGAAAATAACATCTGTGTTTCTTAGCTCAGCCAGTGTAACTTATTGAACAGAGGCGCAAAGGTTAGCCCAGGTTACTTCTATAATAAGAGTGGGCTTGTTTTTTGTCAGGTGGCTGAGCAACTCCCATTTTGTGTTTGGATTTGTGTGCGGAGCCTGCTCTGAAACCTCTGACCCTCATAAAGCCTCTGTATTGACGCAGGCAAATTGAGGCTGTCTCACACCATGTGGAACAGACTGTTCTTTCAGATGCGCCATTCTCAGTATTCTTGCTCATTGGGTGCCTTTTTAGCCATTTCTTTGTTCTTTTTTTTTTTTTTTCAAGAAACTGCTTGTTTTGAATCTTTGAAACTTCTTATTTCGAATCTTGAATCAACATTGTTTTTAGGGATGCTCTGATCAATCGGCCGATAATCACATTCTATGAATCGATCTGTAGTCACAAAGCTTGGCTGATTTCACGAGCCGATTGCAATTTAATGATGTAAAACCTTAAAAAATCGCCACCAACGCACATGTAAGCAGTATACAGATGAGGCTTTTGCACCACGTTATGGTTTGTTCCTATGCAAAACATCAGTAAACCATTAGCCTGGCTAACGTCATGGAACCACATGTTCATTTTCTCGTTTTTGAGGCGTGGTTTACGAATGCCCAGAGCCGTTTATTGGGCGCTACGAATGTCTATCAAATGCGCCTGTACGTAGCTCATAGCCAATCGTTTCAATTATACCAGATGACGTATGTAGAGCGGCAGAAATTCGACGAGGAAGAAGATGAAATAAACTTGCGTTCTAAACTACTTAGAACACTATCTAAGGCTGCATCGAAAGGTAACTTTGCGTCTGATGCCATGTTGGATCCATAGATATAAACAAACTGCTTCAGTGTGTCGCATAGACGTCGTCATCGTCTTGCTGCTCCCTCCCCGTTCTGTGATTGGTTACCTTTTTGAGGGGAAAATCTGGTTCATGGTGTCCAGGCTGCCTAGCAGCGTGAATAAAATCGTGCTGCACGCAAGGCAACATGGGGAAACCCAGGCTAGTAAACCATAGTAAATCACACATCTTTATTTAGAACGGGTTGTCTTGATTCAAACAAGCCCACACACAACAATTCTGGGTTGGGGCAACTTACCCTAAGGGCTTAACTGTATCTTTTAAATTATACATCCGCATTTTTGTATCCCTAACCACGGACAGTCGGATAAACAGAGGGTTATTAACAAAACAGTTATTGTTAGAGTAGGTTTATCACTGAAAATTGTATCATACTTTGTCTACTTTTTAAACGGCATAATGGTAAAAATGGAACACTATGGCAACAGCTTTCTTACCCGTACGCGACAGCGTTTTGCTTCGGGTGGCCTAAAACACTATCAGTTTTTCCATTGCTACATTCTCTCTGCATTTACGATTCTTTGCAGCCTTGAGCCACTGAATACACCACGCTGGATCCTTCACTGGAAACAAAATAAACTCATTCCTGATAATCATTTACTCTTTAAATTATTGCATTCAAGAATAATACAAGTCGATACCATTATGACTAAAAGTTTGCTAAGAAGTATTTCCTACTAAGCCTATCCAATAGGAGCAGACTGGTAGGAGTGGCCTTGGAAGGCAACGTGCCCAGTGCATTATGGGTGTTGCAGTTTTCCTACCCATTTTTTCAAAAGGGAAGACAACAGACATCATCAATTCATCAGAAGGGATTTTGTGCCATCTATGGTCAAGAGACCATAAAAAAAACTTAAGGTGATGTGATAGTCACCTTACCCTGTCTTACTGTATAGTATATTATATTTGTTGTTACAACTTGGTTTGTTCTGTTTAGATGCACTTTTATGTTTTGTAAAGCACAATGAGCAGTAAGCTCTTTAAATTAAACATTGTGATTATTAGTAGTAGTAGTAACTTGGTAAATTGCATGATATGGCCATGTGATATCAACATGTTGGCAGACACACTTTTTTTTTGAGATATGGAGAACTTTTTTAAATTATGATTTCATCAATTCAAATACACTGGCCAAATCAATTAGATAAACATGATAAACTAAGTTCAGTTTACTAAGATCAAAAATATTTGTTTTCTTCTTTTTTATTGTGAATAAGGGGCGACCCACCAAATCTTTAAATGTGGATTTTTTTCATCTTCTCATATTAGCTAAAATTGGTATCATTGAAATGGAGCCAGTCATCCATCAAAAGAAGATGCATCTCATAATGTTCTCACTGTGACTGAAAAAAACACAAAGATGCATGCAAAACAGGCGGTGTGTAATGATATGGAACAGGCTGTTATGGAAAATCTGTCGTCTTAAAGTGTGAACGGCCTAGGGTGTTTTCCTTTTTTAAGTTTAATCTAATGTTAATTGATGATATTTCAACAGTTGTTCTCTTGAGGCTCAGCAACTGAGTGTTCATCTCAAGAGCCTCTTTTAGCCAAACAGGGGTGTTTGTTTATTCTGAATGCAAATGTCAGAGTTTGTCACTGAGCGCTTTACTGCATCTTTCCTCATTTATCTCTAAAGTCTCTTTTAAAAAGGTCAAATCCCTCCATTAGATGCTGATGCTTTTAGATATTACAAGCAATTTGTACTGTTTCATTTAATTGTGAGTATTCAAAATACTTTAAACAATTGTTTTCTTTTGTAGTCATTTTTATTTTTTTTTTTGTTTTGGTGTTTCATAAATGCATTTAAGTGCAGGTCAACCATTTTATGTCAGATACCACTGAGCTTGAGTTTAGGATCATAGTGAGATTTAAACATACGTTTCCTAGAATGCACGATGGCTGATTTTTATTGTGTCCCACAAAAGTAGATTGCATCATATTATGCAAACACACACACACACACACACACACACACACACACACACACACACACACACACACACCGTTCTATTTAAAGAGCTGTCAATACCCGACCCATCTGATGTCGTCTGCATGGCTGCACTGACTTGAAGCCGAATAGGGAATACGCTTCACATGTGATGCGGTAAACTGGTGTGAAGGAAATAAAAAAAAGAACACTAGCCAGACTTGAGCAAGCGTGCTGCTAATCCGACTCTGAGCATATGGAAATTGTTGATGCCTCAGAGCAAAAAGAAATGCAAATGGAGGAGTGTGGAAATTGTTTTCCAAATTGTCATGTTTTGCTCTTATCGGCATCCTCGCTGGAATTATTTGATAAAGTGGGATCACAAACAAATGTTCGGATAGAATGAAATTCATGTCATTATTTACTCACCCTCATGTTGTTTTTGCACGACTTTCTTCTTTGGAACACAATGCATGAATGCACAAAATGATGACCACTCTTTTCCAGACAGTAAATGAGGACTGACAAAAATGTTTGCAATAATATTTTCATAAATATTGTTCATGTGACACATGATATGTTCCAAGTCTTCTGAAGCTATGATTGTGTGAAATTGAATACACTATTCACTGATGATCTATAATTCACTCCAGTTGGTTGATAACAATGCAAGTGGGATATTGAGTCTCAAGAATTTTCTCAGTTCAGTTCATGGATAAAAAAAATAATAATAATTCAGACTAGTTTTATGATCTTGATCAATCAAGTGATTGAAAAGATCTGACTCAATAAAATGATCTGTTCATAAACCAGACATCACTGTTTCTCACGAACATGCCAAGAAGAAATGTGTGGATGTCCTTGGAAGATTTTCAGTGAATAATCACTTACATTTCTATTGTATGTATTCAGCCCTCAAACTGAGGTTATTATAAGGCCCTGGAGTTACATGGACTTCCAAAGGCAGAGGATTTGAAGAATCAGCGGTTAAATGCAATTTAAGCACTTCTCAGTAGTACAACCACAGCTTTTTGTTGTATTCTCGCTATTTTTTATAACGACTGCTTTCTAAACTGTGCAGTCCGATGCAGTTCAGTGTATTAACGGACATGCAGTTTTTACAGTGATGCAGAGAAATTACATTATAACCTAACATCTGAAATGTAAGAGAGGTATAAAATAGAAAAGTGACCACAGTGAAAGATGTTGAGCTTCCAAAGGTGGTTTGGGTCGATCAGCTTGTTGTTCTTGACTGCCAATATCGAACTTGGGCTTAAACTGATACAGTAACACCATAGTGTAATACAGTGTCGTTATATTTCCGACAAATGTTCAGAGTGGTAGATGAGAGTAGACTACCCTTTTAGAAGGTTTTAAAGACACTGATACTAAAACAGAGGATGAAAACAGGTGCTGCAACAATGTAAATTATAAGATTTAAATAAATAATGTAAATGTATTCCAGTAGACTCCCTAAACAAAATTATGAGCCTATAAATATTTACCCCCCCCCCCCAAAAAAAAATAAAATCATACAAAGTAAAAAGATAATTTATTAAAAAGAACATACCATACCTAATATTATATATATATATATATATATATATATATATATATATATATATATATATATATATATATATATATATATATATATATATATATATATATATATATATATATATATATATATATATATATATATATATAAACATACCCAGTATGTTTCTTTCTTTTTTCTTTGAGTAGTATCATTTGATTTTATACAAACTAAACAAAATGCATTTTCAGTGCAGAATGTGGAGGTTTTGAAGGTTGACAGCCACAGTCCTGACTCACCCTTAATTATATTGAAAGAAATAGACAGTATTTCCTCGAAAATGCATTATTGTTAAAGGGTTAATTCACCCAAAAATGAAAATTATGTCATTAATGACTCACCCTCATGTCGTTCCAAGTCCGTAAGACATCCGTTCATCTTCGGAACACAGTTTAAGATATTTTAGATTTAGTCCGAGAGCTTTCTGTCCCTCCATTGAAAATGTATGTACGGTATACTGTCCATGTCCAGAAAGGTAATAAAGACATCATCAAAGTAGTCCATGTGACATCAGTGGGTTAGTTAGAACTTTTTGAAGCATCGAAAATACATTTTGGTCCAAAAATAACACATTTTTTATTAAACTTTATTCTTAAAATTCTAACTAACCCACTGATGTCAACCCATTTTCACCCATTTTCAATGGCGGGACAGAAAGCTCTCGGACTAAATCTAAAATATCTTAAACTGTGTTCCGAAGATGAACGGAGGTCTTACGGGCTTGGAACGACATGAGGGTGAGTCATTAATGACATAATTTTCATTTTTGGGTGAACTAACCCTTTAAGTGAGGAAGTGTTAACATGAGGATACTTGCCCTAGAAATTACTTTCTATGGAAAGAAAGAAAGAAAAAAAAAAGAGAGAGAGAGAGAGAGAGGCTGGGCATTATTATTACAGGAGAGGTATAAAGATAAGAATTCATACATAGAAACAGGATATTACTGGAGCTCCTCTTATTATTGGTCTCATCATCTGAAATGACATCCTCCCTCTTTCAAATAAACATTACTTGGAAATGAGTGTGTTTTGCTTGTCCACCCATGACAAGTGAAGAGACTCTCTCCAGTGAGGTACAAAAATTATGGCACATTACACTGTGTCCACACAACTACACAAAAGAACAGAAAAATAATAATAATAAGAATAGTAATAAAAAGAGGCCGTGAGCTTTCAAACACATTCCCTCCGCTTCAGCGTGTCATGTTCCATTATAGTAGAAGCGTGTTGATCGACAGACCATCTGACATCGTGGAGAATGCTACACAATACTTTATATTGAGCTAACATAAATCTTATTGTGACCACAAAGCTGCATTTAAACCCCTGCTGTAAAAATGTAATTTAATAAATAAACTTTTATCTGGACGTCCTGGGGATTTAAATGGTATCACACTGTTGTAGAAGCAAATATGGACGTCAAAGGAAAATAAATCACAATTTTAAAGATAGCTTGTTTGTTAAATCCAAACATCCTGGTATTTGTGTAGAAAGCAAGAACATTTAGGCGATGTTTTTAACATGTACTTTATGCATTGTTGAACGACAATAATTGTGATATTTTTTCTGCCTTTTTGTTGTAGACTGAGAGCTTTTTGTTGGATAAGGTGTGAGCCTGCTGAGAGCATCTGAGAGTGTGTGAAATCAAGGCTGCGAGAAGGAACCATATGGCACAAAACACAATATAGGTAAGAATGAAGTACTTGTTGATGTGGAAGTGTGAATGTATTCACGTCCTTAGATTCAGCCAATCTACACCTGCTTTACCTGTGCTTTTTGTTTTATGAAAGTGATGAAGAAAGCTGGAGAGATGTTATCGGTTTAAGCTTATGCATCGCTCAGTGTTTGTTTTAGGAGAGAGACCTTGAAGATGTGTTGGATTATTTTAAAGATCATGTTTGTGTCATTGTCCCCTTGAGAAGGGCGCTTGGCTACTGGTTGGTCCCTAAAATGAGTTGACTGTAACTTGAATTAGTGTTTTTTTAAGGACAATGAAGCATTTAGGATTGTTACGTCTGTGATTGACTCTAGAGAGCATATTACAACCATAATTTTTTTGTATGAACCAAAAAATTAACCAAAATCAACCAAAAATTATTTTGTATGAACCAATTTGTTTTTGTTTTTTCGGGGACTGGACATTTATTCACCTTATAGACATGGTATGTGCATGGAATATGTATATATAATGAGATATTGAATGGAATATGTAATGGTCCATGTCTGGTTGCTTTCAAGGTTGAGGAATTGCTCTCCCTACTGTAAGCTGTAGTTGTAGAAATATGTTGCTAACTGTTCAAAAGCAGCAATAATATTTTGGAAATAATATTAGTCTATACCTATAGTATACATGTGCCTGGGGAAAAATAGCCTCAAACTCCATTTAAAAAGGCAGTTCAGAATATACAGTAACATTGTTTCACACATTGTTTCTCATCTGCATCTGAATACATTTCTACTACAAATAATGTCAGGGACATATATCCCTCTTCTCACATCACAGGATATCTATGATTTTACAGGAATCTTTCACTTAAAAGTATGAGTATGATGATATTTTGATCCACATCATTTTCCACATAGAAATATTTGTGACAGTAAATCTAATTTATTTCTCATATTCACCCAGAGATGCAATGCAATATACAATAAAATATCTATCCATATGGCAATTTAGCATCAGTCCCTTCGACTTACTAAAGATAAAAGAAAACGAACCGCAGATAAAAGTCACTGGGAGCAATGGCAGATGAGTTTACCATCAAGAGCAATAGACATGTTCAGAGAGACTACTATCTGTCTGTCTGCATGTAGCTTTGTCTCCCTGCATTCATTTTTCAAAAGCAGGATGCACAGATGTTAAGCCATTTTTAAACCAGTGTGATTGTTGTAATAAAAAATGTATGGGAGACTGCATCAGGGAAATTATAACAGGAGCAAATGTAGCAAACTACATGTATTCAATTTCAAATAAGTTCAAGTACAAATGAGTTTCACAGCACATGCTCAGTAAAGTCATCTCTCTGCCTGTGAAAACGAATTGTGATCGTTTCACTTTACTACGATTTCCAACATTTTCATATCTTTGTCTCAATGTTGTTGGGTAAAAGATAACATGAATGACAGATGTTTACTTACATTGTTACCAGTTACAGTTACCATGTTGGTTTTCCATGTTTTATGGGGACGTTCCATTGACATAATGATTTTTATACTGTACAAACTGTATATTCTATCACCCAACCCTAACACAACCCTTACAGGAAACGTACAGGATTTTTACATTTTCAAAAAACAAAACATCACTTATATGATTTATAAACTGTTTTCCTCGTGGGTACCAAAACATTTCCCCACAAGGACAAGGGTATTGGATACTGCCATCTTTGTGGAAAAATATTGTCCCCAGAAACACACACAAGAACGCATGCACGTACACACACACACGCAAGATAAAAAAATGGAAACAATCCCATAATGTTGTAATTAGTAATATTTAAATATATTACAGCAGCAGTTGTATTAATTGTGCTCTTATAATAGGTGGATTATTATTTTATTTTTTTTATAATTGCTCCAAACTATGTCCATATTGCAGGGGTTATTATCACAATAGGTCTTCTATTAAATTTAAAATTATAATCTTATCTGTTTATAAGCCTATTCATGTTACAGTCACTTTGGAACATATAAATGGTTCTTATACCAAAAGGAGTAGTAGATGTAGTTTTTGAGTTATACAAGAAAAAGTAAAAGTGCTACAACTGGTCTCCCTGCCATTTATTGTAGAGCAGGAACAAAAGCTAGCAGGGAAGGATACTTTTGTATTCTCCATCAGTTCGTGTGTTCTGTCATGGTAGTTTTTTGGTAATAATGTGACATGACACATTATTGAAGTGCACATAGCATGAGAAAATGTGACACAATGGCTTCTTCAATTTTCTGTGCCCGTCAACTGTCAGAAAAAGGTCTGTTGAATATTCATTGCGACTGAAATAACAGCAGTGGATGTTTCACTCTGTTCTTTCAGTTCAGGGGATTTTTATTACATAATCAGAGATGTTATTAATGTTCATATTTCAGTTCTTTCCCAATGGGAAATTCAATGTCATATATATTTTTACCTTTAGATCATTGCATCTACATTGTGAGTATACATATCAAATTAAAAAAAGTCTTATGCTATGACAGATCTAACTTCACAGATGCACCATCAGGGGAAATAAGTAGAATTTTTTCTTTTTTTTTTCTTTTTTCTTTTTTTTTGTAAGCATCAGCACACCTACAAAGAAGCCTTTAGATCTTAACATATATATATATATTTCATCAGTAGGCTTTTACAGCTAACCTTTTAATGTTTATTTTTCCAAGAATACATTATTCTGCTTCTCTGTGGCAAATTAGCTTGTGTAGGCACAAAAACTATCAGAACAGATCAGTTACATTCAGTTCATCTATGCAGAGAAGAAAATATCTTGATATTGAGTTTTGAAGAACATGGGCACAATGGCTGGGTGGGCACAGTTTTCTTTAAGGATGTCTTTATATAATATTTTGAGAAATCTATCTGTTAGAACTTTATATTCCAGCATAAGATCATATAGCTTCAAAGTTAACAAAAATGAACTAAAAGCCACAAATTGCACTTTCCTTTAAAGGTGCAGTAAGCAATTTATGAGAAACACTGTTGAAAGTGGATCGGACTGAGCAGCAAAACACACTTGTAGCCACTCAGCAGTGGGGGGCCTGTCCTCTCATGATGGGTTAGGAGAAAGAGTGAGATTTGAAGAAAGACTGTAGAAAGAGAGATGGCTGAGAGACATTACAAAAGAGAAAAGCTCAGAGGAATTTCACTGGAAAAAGAAGGGTGATGATCAGCCAAGAGCTTTAGGAACCGCGTTAATAATAGAAAAGCTTTCCAGCGGGAAGGCCTGGAACTGGACGTGAGGTTGCGTTGTTTCTGTTCCATACTTGAGTAACATTGGTTGTGCTGTTTCACAGAACCGAGATATACTGTTTCTGTAATGTTAGCTCTAGTAACAGCACAGTTTTGAGTGTCATTGTTTGTCTGGAGCTGGTGTGCTGGCGACTAATAACTAACATAGCTGTATATATTCTTGTGAACTGTATGTTCATTTTTTTTTGTCCTTCCTTGTCATTCATTCACCATCTTCACTTTGTTTTATCTGTCACATTATTTTGCTTCGCTTCAGCTATCAGCTGTCACACAAATCTGTCAGCATTGGTCTAATTAGGCTGAAGACGGTTTTGGGAGGCTGAGAAGTTGCTGTTGTGAACAATGTGTAGTCCTCCTCATATTCTGTATGGAACTTCACGTGTCACTTGCAGGCATTGTTTATTTAACTGCTCCTGCTCTTGCTAAACTATGTCCTTGACTGGTTCAACTTTCATGGACTAGGAGCACATGCATTTGGAAACCTTTGGGAATTAATGGCAGTATTTAAGCAAAGACTCAGCACATTGTAAGGCTTGAGTTTTAGTATCAGCGCGTTTGCATGTACCTACCTTCAATTCTCAGTGCTGTGAAAACAGCTGCATATAGGGACATCCCGCGTGACTTCACGCCATTTGGAGCAGCCATCTTAATGGAATAGAAAATGCTAAACCGCCGGTGATACTCATAGACAGTATATAAACTACAGTGATACTACAGCTCGTCGCGAAATATTCCTATCATGCCCGAGCGATGCTGAGCAGTTGGATGCGATCAGATACGTGATCATACAAAAGGAATATCTTTATACCGTATCCCAAAAGAAACAAAATGGAGAAACAAGTGGTTGGCGGCAATAAACAGGCAAAACGCTGATGGTGGTGTTTGGCTTCCAACTGTTTATGATATAAGGTACAAGAAGTAAAATGTAAACAAATTATAAAAGTGCATGTAAAATATACAATAAAGTTTAGTTGAAATTATACAAGGTTACTTGACTTTTTACGTCTATTCAGTTTTTGTAACATGTCCATGACAACCGATAGCCTGCTAAGCTTTTGTATGCTTTTAATGAAGCTCCGGTGTAGCGTGATGGGAAGTGAATAAGGTAGCTGTAAATGTCACCGAACTCAATGTCAGGAAGTTTTTCTACACATTAAATGCCTGTAAAAAGAACTTGTGGTGCTTCATATGGATCTATGATTCCTAATTCCTTTATCTTCCTCTTGTATATATACTTGTATATATATCTCTTTTTGTGATGCTAATAAGTGCGATGACATGACGTGAAGAGTTAGCTGACGGCCGCTGCGCTAATAATAGTGGTGGGGGGAAAATCGATTCTGTTCAGTAGCGAGATATTTTGCGCACGCAATTATATCAATACTGTAGCGCAAAGTATTGCAATATTTAGGCTAATTATAAAATAATTGTACTAATAATTATATTATAATAATATACTCCCTAATATATTACCCACCCCTAATAATAGATCCATTGCCACTGAGTAGCTGACGGATGTATTCCGTCAAAATGGCTGACACGCGGCTAGGGGTCACGTGACTGGGAGATCCCTATAGGCTACATTTACCACTGACTATGGATCCAATTTTACATTTCACAGACACTATTATCCAAAGGGACTTATGGTATACATAAGTGCAGCAAATACACTAAAATAAGCTAAGATACATACTTGTGGGAGTTGTGAAGAAACATAAGGTTATTGTCTACGGAAAGCACCTGGCTGCTTAAAAACTCAATGGCATATTTATAGCTGACACTTCCTAACCTAAGACTTCACCAGGGATTTTAAAATGTGCTAAAGAATCAGAGGCTAAAAGAATAAACACATTGTTCTCCAAAGAACGATTCAGAGTTAAGGTTGCAGTAAACCACGAGAAAACCCTCAACAGACCCAGCAACAGCTTAAACGAGAAAATACATGTACACATACAACCTTAACACACAACTCTCTATGCAGCAGATAAATGACTGGCCAGAGAGCTCTGGAGAGAAAAATACAGTCCTTACTTTAAGTGATGTTGGTTTCAGCATTGGATTCTAGTGTTCTAGTGGGCTGCTTAAATTAATACCACATTATTTGACCACCAAGTGCTGCTTCATTTTGACTACTCACACCAATTTGATCAACCAGCTTCATCAGAAAGATCATGCTGTAATGAGTATCACTACCCTGTTGTGTTCGCTTTTTGCTAGTGGACAGAATGACTGTGCTGGTCTACCAGGCAGACTAACACCAAACCAGCATAAACTAGCATGGATTACCATATTTAATGGTAAAAGAAACAAACCAAGCTAGCCAACTTTTAGGCTTCCAACCAGGTGTGTGTTTCACATACAAATAGTTCTGTCAGGAGGACCACTATCGTCAAATACGATTGACAATTAGCATATAGTTAGGATTGGCGGTATAGTTTTGTTCTGGGCGAGAACTCCCTGCGCATCCATGCAGCCTAGCATGGATAAGAGAAGGGAGAAAAGCAATAACCCTGAACAGAACAAAACCAACATGAATGTATTGCAGATATCATTAATTCAAGATTCTAAAGTACAACATAATTCGAGAATTTATTCTGATTCAAGCGATTCAGAATGCCAAATACTGACTGGACGAGGAGGAGCTGGGGATGGAGGAGGGTAATTAGCTCCTGAGAAACGCGATAGCTGCTGATAAAACTGAAGGAACTTATATATGTATACAGTGATAGGCGTCGTATTCCTATAGGTAGACGTGGATCAGCTGAGAGTCACTGATGCGAGCTTGACTAACGTGACCTGCCAGAACTGACGCTACGCTTGATTTAACTCACTGCTTAATCACTATATGACACATTGGAGAAATAATCTAGCCATGTTTCTCAAAACTGTATGGTCGCACTTACGCCACTTGAACCATGTTAGTTCCTGTTACGCACCCCAGGTGTGTTAAAACTAAAATGGAAACTCTTGTCAAACATGGTGAATAATGAATGCACATGCAAATACTGTACATCAGACAAGCTCAGAGTAGAATAAGGAAAGATCCCAGTGGCTCAAAGCACCAGCTAGACTGACACAAGACTCCAGAACCAGTCAACCTCAAAAACTTGAAAGGTGTTGTAAGCAAACACAAAGAAAAATCTATATAAATACCAATACACATCACTTAGCAGTGTTGTGCAGTGCAGTCAATGTCTCAGGAGCACCAGGAAATGCTCCAACCATTCAATCAATTCAGTTACTTTTTATTTTAATGTTTACAAAACTCTCATTATCTACTGAAATTTTTCCTTGACTTGCAATCAAATAACTGCAGGCAAATCACTTTCAGGAATCCAGCTACTGCTCCTTTTCTTAACCTGACCCCTCGCAAATCCCTGTGGAAATGAGACCGGATCCATCACAACTGTGGCCTTGAGCAAGTCACTTAACCCCAGGTTTCTCAAGAGGGGACTGTGTCTGTCAAGAGTTCATGGTTCTGTTCTGACGTTAAACACTGGCAAATTACATCGGTTGCATGTCAATAAATAAAGATTGTATTTTTTAACAGTGCAGAAACACTACATTAACGCTGTTGCGATATTGTTGTGTTGTCAATTTGGAGTTTGCTTTGCTCATGTTGTTGTGCTATGGCCCCAGTGGTGACCATTTCAAGATCGGCATTCATATTTCATATTGAAGGCTCATCCTTATGCACTTGAGGAATGGATAAGGATGTAGAGAAGTAATCCTCATATAAATAAAACAAGCAGAAAGCACAACTACATCTCAGCGTGCCTGTACTCAAGACTGGGACATAGTGTACAGTATAGTGTACCCATTTGTCTGTAAGTATCCTCTGCTTGGTACTTACTGTATGCAATTACATTAAGTGAACACAAGTGTGTTTAAATTTACACTGTAGAATTATAGTATTATAGCAACAAAGAGGATTAGAAGATTAGAAGTACAACAGACTTTATCTAAAAAAGAGACGCTGTTTTAATTAGGTGTTAATCACAGATAATTTTCATCTTGTGTAATATTATTACATATTAAAGCATTTTCATTGTTTGCTTTTTTCTGTCTTCAGCTGAATAATGTTCCATGGCAGTGTTGCAGTGTTTTGCTTTATATCATACACAATATTTTCCAAATATTATACAAACATACGCAATTCTGTTGAATTGAAACATTAATGGACTTCAATTGATTTGTCGAGATAGATTTATTAACAAACCATATACAAATACTATTAACAAAATGCAAAGAGATGAATTGTTTTGTAATAATTGTTTCTCCCTGAGTCTTTATCAGTCTTAATCATCTTTACAAAAAAAGACTCTGACTCTGCAAAATGACTAATCCAACTAAAAGTCCTTAGTCATACCTCAACAGGGTATTGTCTCTTATTACTTTGAGATTGCCCTGTTTTTTTTTTTTTGTTTTTTTTTTGTGGGATAATTATTTCCGTGGTAATTAATCAGTCTCAGAGAAAACAATTCCCTCCATTTTAATTCCTCTCCAATAGAGCGCTCATCAGTTAAACAACTCGGGAAAGAACAATCACAAAAGTAGGCCACCACTGATGTTTTTTTTTTTCTCTCACAGCAGTGCACACAATTCAGAAATTCCCCAGGAGGAGCAGCATCATTGATCTACTGAAAGCTGCATAAGTTTTCTATCCCGGGGAATCAGTGTGACAAAAGCATCAGCGTGAAACTAATGCACCCGAAATGCCACGGTTGCCGCCCAGTGTCTTTGCAAGAACCTTTGTTTGCTTAAACTGAACTCCAGTAAAACAGGGGTTACTTTTGGCTACATACGAGAGTTAGAGACTACAGTTTTCCTTTCTGCTGAAAACAGGGCACGCCGGCTTTCTGAATGTGCACTTGGTGTGTCAGCCTTTTATAGTCTTCTTCAATGCAATGCTCTCTATGAATATATTCATGTAACATCTTGCCAGAACATAGGCCTACTTAAGCCTACTATTTTTGTAACTTAACTACCAGAGTGTGAGGGCTTTGTACAAATGACTTACATGGGGTGTTCATAGAATGACCCACAGGTGCATAATGAGGTTAGCATAGTTTTAGCATGCTTGTTTTATCTCAGTTAGTCTCCCTGCAGTTTTTACTGTGAAGTGTGAAGTTTTACTGTACGTGCAATGATGTCCATGGTAATTAATCACATATTGTTTGGCACTGATTGATCGTTAGATAACCTCCTGGTTTGTTTATTATTATTATTTTTAATTAAATAATTCTAATACTATTTTAAAATTATTATTATTAGTAGTAGTATCACTTTTTACAACATAACATATTACACTTTTTACAACTCTGTTAATATGAAACTGTGGGCTGTTGATAACAGTCAGTGGTTAGAGTTTCAGTAACCTTACTAATTTGCAGTGTTCATTTTTGTTTAAAAATGTAAAAGTAAATTAGAAATGATTCTCAGTTAGAGAGATATAATAACGTGATTCAGTGAATGAGGAAATACACTGTAAAAAAAAAAAAAAAAAAAAAAGGGTAACACTTTAGTTGGTCCAATTCTCACTATTGACTAGTTATTAGCGTGCATATTACTAGGATATTGGCTGTTTATTAGTACTTATAAAGCACATATTAATGCTTTATTCTGCGTGACCATATTCTACATCTTTTAATCCTACCCAATACCTAAACTTAACAACTACCTTACTATTTCATTTTAAAAAATTGTGGAAACTGGCAATATTGGCCCAATAAATGACTTCCAAATGATTATCCCCATCCAAAAAGATGCATGTGAGGTATTCACTAAAAATTAAAAATGTATATTCAATGAACATGTTTAATTGTGCTCAGTCAATCTATCAAGTTGAAGTGAAAAATCTGTGTTGGCTGAACAAGTCCTACATCGAAAAAAAAAAAAAAACTGTAGAGGAAATTCAGGAAAACCGTTGGTATGGAAAATTCACATGTGGATGCACGGGAGAGCGAGCGTATCCTGAAAAAGCCGATGCTGAAGACTGAAACAAACATTCAGTAGAGAATACAGATATCCATTGTCACAAGTTCCAAGATGTTATGGTGAGGATTGAGCACTGAAGTTATTCTCAAACGTTTTGCTTTAGGACAGTAGGACACGTATAACGTTTAAAAGGCATTTTGTAGAATCCCAGATTCATGCATTCATGGTCATGTTTTCCCTGTTACGACATAATTATCTGATGGTGGCCAATATTTTATTTTCCTCATGTCATACATGTATAAAATACTGTTTGATCGACTTCTGAGATGTAGTTTGATATTTGTGAACAGAACGTTAGATTGCATTTGGCGTCAGCCACTTTCGGGTCTTACAGCCTTTTAATATCAAACACGTCAAGCTTGTGACTTTCTTATTCATTCATTTTTCATTGCTCATGTCAGTAACTTTAAGCAGTCCTGAAAGCTGGATATATTTACATACCAAGAAATAAACGATAAAGCAAAATCTACATCGACTGATACAAGTCTCATCCTCATTATGTAACTCCTGTTCTGTCACTTGCCAGGGGAACTTTGTCATTAATGTTTGTTTTTATTTTTATTTGCAGGTTTTTAACCTGTGTAGTGCCACTTTTGAAAGCTTTCTTCATCACCACATCAAGACATCCAGCTATGAAGAAGACTTATTATTATATGGTTTCAGAGTTTTTCCTTATTTAAAATATGGTATTTTTAACAAATATCCTGTGTTGGAATTGATTTGTTAATAAAGTAATGTGATGGGGGGGGGGGGGGGGTTGCTTCTTTTGTGACAGTTAGAAATAAATAGTTACTACAATTTACAATATTTAATTAGACCAACAACACGGTTTGGTAAACGAAATTTTTCCATTGGCTCAACATATTATTTCTGATTGAGGTCATGTGAACAGACCGTTGCCACAATTGATACAATTAAACTCACAGAAATTCAATTAGGCCAATTGAAAAATGTGGATTTGACCAGTCAATGAATCATCTCATGGATTCAGTCAAGGGATCAAGGTTTGGCAGGTTAGCATGACCTCGTTAAGATCTTTCTTCTCTTATGACCAGAGAATTATCCATAAATAAAAAAGGCATTGTTCCACCCAGTAATTATATTGAGACATTGTTCAGTGTTTGCTACTGTATTTGCATGTGAGGAATTAGAATCTAGAATGAACCACTGTTGTTCACCGCAGTGTTGACGGTCTTGCTTACGTTCTTGTTTGTTATTAAAACCACGCAGAGCATAACATGCAAATCTATGGATTGTTTGTCCCTTATTATTGGATTCTGTCTTCAAGCATCTGCAGTGTTAATTATATAACATCATTCCCATGGGTCTGCCTATCTTTGCATAAACAAACAGATTCTGTGACAGAACTACATGGGGCTCACAAATGAACAACAAGTGCAGCTGCTGTTGATGCCAAGCGTGTTTTGTTTGTGCTACACGGCCTCAATTATGGAGCAGGGCGCTGAGACCTTTGGTTGAAAGCTTCTCATTTGTGATTGTCTCAACGAGGTACTTGGAAACCTATAGAGGAGACTGCGATTGCGTTCCTCTCCACGTAGTTCCTGCCTGAAGTCTCAAAAGGCAAAGCTTTTAGCGTGCTGTTATATCTTTTACCAATAAACATCTCTGCAGTCTTATATTTTCTCCTCTCTTTCTTCTCCACTCTGGATTCTTCTTCCATCTTTATTCCTCTATATCACTTTTTTTTTCTGATTTTATTTTTTCTTTCTCACAAGTTCAGCTTCCTATGTTTGAAAGGGTGTTCTGGCAGTTGTTAATTAGCTTTTCTAGTGGAATGATAGTGGAACTTGGAGAAGTGCACAGCGGGCTGGCTGTGGAGAAAGGGATTTTGGGATGGCTTTGGCTGATTGGAATAGAAATAGTTTGGGATATTCAGTTCTGTGAGCTTCAACACTTGAAGAGCAAAGAAGAGCTCATCCAAACGCGGTTTCATTTATTATCTTAAGGCGATGAATCTTAAAATGACAAAAATGATTGACCATTTTATATATAATGTACACATATGTATATGTAAATATAACAAATAGTAATTTTATATTTGTACTTAAATAGAACATTTTGATGTGTATATACACATATTAATTTCTTATTCAAACTAAATCCTGTCATGCAGCCATCTCCTCCCTTCCTCTTTCATCCTCATCCTTTTCACATCTTTTCAGTTAACCAAATGCTTTTTAATCTTCGCTATTGCTTCAATGCAAATGCACAAGTGCGCCGTTATTTGTTGTGTAGTGACGTGCATGTTCAAGTAAGCCAGATATGCGCAGATTCGGCACAATACGCTGTATTTAATATATCATGATCTCACGAGTTGAGTATTTGCGCTAAATCTGCACAGATTTGGCTTACAAGAACTTCCACAGCAAATTCCCTTTTAATTAAGATGTTTCATAAATGCATAAACATTTGTTACTTTATGCACCCCAACGTATTTAAAAAAGTACACATGAATTTATCAATTCTATCACACTGAAAAAATGCATATACATATAAATAAATACTTGAAAAAAAGAGACTAAAAAGATAGTGTATGCTAATGCACATTATTTCAATGAAATGCTGAGAAAACAATGCCTTTGTTGGATTATGTATTGCATTCTGACATTTCAGAACAGAACAACATATCTAGAAGCATTTATGTTTAAATATAGAATATACGCAGAATATGTGTCAGCTTATGGCTTCGCCACGGCTCTTTCGCCTTCATTTGTTGGGTCAAAGCCTCTTGTGAGTTGTGTCTTGCCAGAGGTGTTATATGTTAGTGAGGTGTAGAGAATGATGGATGGAGCTTTTAGGTCTGCCCTAAATCTGCATCTTTGCTGTCGATATAGAGGACTTGTAGAGTTCGAGTGACAGCCATAAATCACAGCACTTAAGAACGTGCTGTGCCGTGCTCTCTCAAAGCGTGAGGGGGCTTTATGCCATTTCTCCACATTAGACTAGCCAAAAGGCAGGGGGTGGTCCAACCTCTCCTCCACCTACAGAACCAGATTCTCCCATTGAGTGGAAAATCAGGATTTTTTTTTTTTTTTTTGCTTTTACTCTCTCTCTCTCTCTCTCTCAGTGGTTGTGATATGGGTGCCATCCCTTCATGCCGTGTCTGGAGGCTGTGCGTGGGATGCTTGTGGTAGGTTGATGTCTGGCAGCCTCAGATAAGAGCAGGACCTGGTTCTCCCACCCGCAGGACCTGGAGGGGGGGGGGGAGTGTTGTGGACTGCATCAATGGTGCTGTGCTAAAATCTATTGAGGACGTGGGCGGTCGAGACTGGTGCTTGTGCAGCACGGCTGTGACAGGAAATCCCCCGGGATTTGGTCTTTTACAGTGTACAATGTACATGTTCTTCATACCTGGTTGGGGAGGGTCGCCCATGGCAGTTACGTACCAGAGCCCTTGCTAAGGCATTAGAAATAAAGAAAGGAACATGGAAGCTAATATTCTACCATTGCTCCCTCTTATCATCATACTGATGATGACATGTCATCATACTGTTTTTATCAGTCGAAACCCCTTGGAGATAAAAAAAAATTACTTGTACATTTAATATTTCAATAATTCAACAACACATTTGCATGTTCACGGTTCACTGTCGGTTAATGGCAACGTGTCATGCAGGTAAATAGATAAAATATTTAATCTGATATTTTAGGCCTGGTTTCACAGACACAGCTTGAATTTAGCCAGGATTAGGCCTTAGTTCAATTGGGACATGTAACTTGCTTTTATGAACGTGCCTTAGAAAAAAAACATCTCTGGTGTGCATCTTGAGACAAAACAATGGCACTGAGATATTTTTTGTCACTGGTCAAATTGGCGCCACAGAGTTCTGTGAGTTTTTTAAGTAAAGTGAAAGAGAAGTTAGTGCTTAATGTTTAGTAATGTTGGACATTTGAAAGAGATTCTGGAGTTATGTTGCAGTTTTTTTGGGTTACTACTGTGCTGAAGAGCAGCAGTCCTATGCAAAGGGGTCACCGTGATTTTTCCAAGGAAGACATGTTTCTAGATAAACATATTTTGTTGATCCTAGAAAATGTAGTCCTAAACCCTTTCCCTAAACCTAACCCTACCCATAATTTGTAATACAATCAGAGGGAAATGATAGGTAAAAAACACTGATGCAGAAGCACGTAATGCTGAATGTAAGCCTAAATGACATTAACTGTAAACTTGTCCCTCAAATCTGATTGGTTGATTGGAATTTTGTTCCAATTTCATGTTCCAGGAACATGTTGTGCTTAGTGAAATCACATTCACCATGCAAAGGAAATTGAAATCTACAGCCCAGTTTCAATGAATGCAACAGTAATGATTTATGTAGTCCCAACACACACAGAAAAAGATTAAGTTAACGTTTAATGCACACATTTAGATGGATTGAACTTGATGAAATTGAGTGCAAATTCAAATGACATTGTGTCATGTTTGCTCATTTTAATGAACTGAGCAGGCAGCTTTTTCTTCTTCTTTTTTTCAAATGTTGGCTAATTGTTTGAATTGAGCTGATGCATTAGTTAACCCTGTTACCAAACAACAATTTAAAAGGTTCAGACTCATCTAAAATGTATTGTCCCATGTTTTTTTTTTTTTTTTTTTTTTCTGTTCAGATGAGCCTGTCCATTTCTCTCTGTCTGTAGAAAGAGTCCCTCGATAAACTCTTCCCGACAGTTCTATATTTGATGAACTGATGCAAGGGAGTCACTGATATTTTGATATGTGATGCAGTTTAGCTAAAGCAAACACAGTACCATTCACTTTTATCCGCAGCAGTTCGGCAGGGTCAGATAGAAAGCTTACTTAACCATCAGTTTGCATCACAGGAATAAATTACATTTTAAATTCCTCATAAATCCTGTACATACATCTGAGAGCTGATCATCTGTGATGCATGCGAATGCTGACAGATAGCTTTCTCCACATATTAAAGACCTCCTTGAATTAAACATGCACTTAATGAGGTTGTTAAAAAAAAAAAAAGATTAGCTTATGTGAAATGTTTTGCGAAAATGTGGCATATTATTTGAAATATTTATTATTGTGTACTATTTACAACACTATTGCTACTATTGAGTATGTTGCACATTCTGCAGTGAGCACTACAGTAGTATATTGTTTTTGTGGACAGATACAGGTGAAGGACAGTGAGTTGGACGGCTCAGTGATTATATGCGACCTGTCGTTCACCTCCCGCAGTGGAACTTCTTAATTCATGTTTAGTGCCCTTATTATACTTTACATTACCAACCAAATGGAGTCATTGTCCAAAATGCAATATGGAGACGGATTATTTTTCCCTAAAGAGCCGTGTCTGTCATGGCAGATGTCTTACTTGCAGATCAGCTTACGTACTGGATGAGGAGAGGACAGGAGAAAATGAAGACAGTTGTTAGCTCCTCAAATTGAAATTTGGGATCCATTATTCAGCTGTCAACACACGAGAGCATGGATCCACTGATAATGCTGCTAACAGCCCGCTCTGCTTGAAAGGCAACAGAAAGAGCGCTATGCAGTAAAAAAAAATATATATATATATATGTATATATATATGTTTGTTTCCATTTTTCATTCTGCACCATAAATGCACAGTTAGAAAGCTGTCAAAGGTATTCACAGATTCATGCGCGTATATGTCCGCTGTGCTTAAGAGGTCTGTTGCCCTCTGATCTTCACTCTGTTATGCTTCAGGGGTTCTGAGGTTCCTGGTGGAAAACTCAATGATGTGGAGAATATGGTACTGTACAGACTGCATGGAGAATTCATACGAGTAGAAAACATGAATGTTAATAGTGCAGACTTGAGGCTAGACATCTCACAGGGAAGCTATCTATCTATCTATCTATCTATCTATCTATCTATCTATCTATCTATCTATCTATCTATCTATCTATCTATCTATCTATCTATCTATCTATCTATCTATCTATCTATCTATCTATCTATCTATCTATCTATCTATCTATCTATCTATCTATCTATCTATCTATCTATCTATCTATCTATCTATCTATCTATCTATCTATCTATCTATCTATCTATCTATCTATCTATCTATCTAATTAACTTTTTGTCTGTTTTCAAAAAAACTGTTTTCAACATTGATAATAAGAAATGTTTAATGTTAATAATGAGAAATGTTTTTTGAACACCAAATCAGCACATGATTTCTGAAGGAGCATGTGACACTGAAGACCTGCAAAATATGCAGCTTTGCATCACAGGATTAAATAGCATTTTTAAAACATATTAAATAGAATAACAGTTGTCTTAATGATATTGCCACACTATATATAGCTGAATTATGTTCTCAAGGTATTTTGCAGAAATTTTAGGGGGCTGTTCACGCAACAACATTTTCAAACTAAAAATAGAAAACTTTTTTATGTGTTTTGCGCGTTCATTTAAACGACAACAGTGTTGTGAGGGCCTAAATATGCAAACTTTTGAAGACTGGTTTCAAAGTAAAAATATTGCCAAAGCAATATGTTACATTTTGCATTTCGTTTTGCTGCTTAAATTTGGCCTCAAATTCCAGTATTTGGTATGTTCCATTGTGACAACCTGCCCCAGATATTCTAACAGCATAACTCCCCTCCCCCCTCTCCTCCATGTGCAATAACATACTTGATCAAAATCTCTTTTAGGAGCCATGCCTCTAAGGTATCTGTGTACAGAAATTGACTTTCCAAAATATACCCTGGGAAATACTCACTGGAGTACAAATGTGACAGATAGCTCTTCCCTTTTTCATGAGCTTGACAGTATCAGACAAATATCCCTATTATTGTGTTCTGCTTTTAGGGACGTAATATTTAATAAATTTGTCTCCTGTGAGCAACTCTTTTTGATAAATGACTAAAGGGAGCAGATGGATGACTGGTTGTCCTGTTATGCATACACTTTTATGAGGCTTTGCTTTAGATGTGTGTAAGAGCAACCACATCAAATAACATTAACAGTGATGCATTTAAAGGTGAAATGTTTATTTATTTATTTTTTATGTTAAAATGATTTCTGCCCTCCCCTAGGCTTCTGATGAAATATTATTTGTATATTTAATAATTAAGTTTCATGATTATTGTAGGTAAAAAAGAGTTTGTCTAAAGTTTTCCATTGGGAATACGGGTCCCAGTTGTGTACATGCCACATCCAATGGCAATTACATAATAACATTTGCCTGTCAACTGTGTAAAATGTATATTAATTTCTCTATCACACAATGGTAATGCTAATAGAAAAACACAATCTTTATCAGCTCTGAATGTCTACCCTGTTACATTATCTCATTATCAACAAGCAAATTGTAGACTGAAGGCACACTTATATGGAGTGTTTTTAATGGTGTGTGAAAGTGTCGCACACACATACGCACACTTTAGCAACAATAAACACAAAATTGTAGATTAGTGTAGCGTAGACACAACAAAAGCTGCTAAGGTTAATTAGCCTGACGTCGAGCAGAGAAGCAATCTGATTTTTTAACCCCCGCATCCTGCTGTGAAAATTAATTTGGCCACAGTATGAAATAAACCCATTGTCACCCTCCCCTTTGGCTGCGCTCCGCTTTCCTTCTCAGTGCTTTCATCACTTCCCGCTAAAATGGCGCTGTGTGTCGTCTGCACATTAATCAAAGGAAAGGGGGATTCAGGATGTTTGTGTGTAAAGGCGAAAACGATTAGCAGCCATGGATGTGACTAAACCGATTGAGGAAGAGAGGGAGGTCGAAAATATATATAGAGAGAGCTTTTAATAAATCTGACCTTTTCTGTTGTGCACTTGTTATGAAAGATGCTGGCATCGGGAATAAATGAAAGCAAGGGGCAAGGAGACCATTTGCAAGGCAACGGTGAGATAGAATGCCAGTGTGCTGAAGATGAGACGTCTGAGGGGATGAGGATTTGGCGGTTGAGAGGAAAATACGATGGGTTATGGATTTATATGAGTCGATGTGTGTGAATTATTGCTCGAATGACCTGAGAGAACCGAATGGAAGCACTGTGGAGAGAGACGATTTTTTTTCTTTAACTCTCTCACAAGCAAGCAATCTTTATTAGAATAAAAAAAAAATGTTGTGGTGTTTAAAATATACAAAAGTTTAAAAAGTTAAAACAATATGATGTGCAAAATTAAGACAAAACTTATTTCAGGTGTATGTGTGGGGACCTCAACCTGAATGCACACTGACTCATGGGGACTCGTGTAACCTTGGGGACCTAAAGAAACAAGCTTATAAATCATTCAGAATTCGTTTTTTTTTTTTGAAAATGTAAACATGCTGAAAGTTTTCTGTGGTGGTGGGTAGGTTTAGGGGTAGGGTTAGTGATTGTAGTGTGTTCAGGTTTGAAAGAAGAACATCTGTGAAGATTCTCCTTACGTGCGTGATCAGGGTTTGAAATTAACTCACCAGCCAAATTGGCTACAACATTTTTTTTAAGTTACTTGCCATTCAGAACTTCTACTAGCAAAGATTAACTATGTCACAGCTTTATATATACCTTTACATATATATATATATATACATATATATATATATATAATTTATTTATATATTGTCACAATTATGTTTAGCTTCGTTTTCATGGACTTTTAGTCTGTATTCATCTGTTGCCTGTTTCCCGCCACCATCAGTTTCCATGGAAACTCATTAATTGTCACAGCTGTTTGTCATTGTCTCATTATCTCTGTGTATTTAAGTTCCTCTGTGCACTCACTTCAGTTGTCTGGTATTGTTGGTGTACTGTGTGTTACACGCTGTCTCGTTGCTGTTTATAACCTTTGGATTATTTGAGTCTACTTTCATTTTCTTTATTTAAAAAAAATGACTTATATTTGATTTTCTCTGCCTTTTGTCTTCATGCATTTACTCATTTATGACTATCCAGAGAAATAATGTTTACATAATTGTCAGAATTACATTTTTAGAATGTGTTTTTGCTAGCTGAGTTTAACCCTCTGGGGTCTGAGCTGTTTTCTGGGCCCCTTGAGCTGTTCTGACATGCTCTGACATTTGTGCTTATTTCTGTTACTTGTGACATTTTCATGGCTAAAGTCTAATTACACTGTATTCACAGCCTGATCTCACACACGAAACGTACATATTTAGACGTAAATAAAAACGATCCAATTCGTATATATATTTACATATTATAGTGACTTTTTTACGTATCATATGGACGTTATTTCAGGTTCGATACGTATCTATATTTACATATTACAACTTAAAATACGTATAGATTCAACATATATCCATAAATGCATTTATATGACAGCCTGGTCTCATTGTTAATACGTAGTATTAATACGTAATTTTCAAAGATAGAAAACGTACGTTTGGATAGATGCTGAAACGTATGATATGGACGTATCTGCAACAATTAAACGTAACATTATTACGTTTTTTACAGCTACAAAATGTAAAATATTTACGAATCTTTCATATCATTAAGATATCTGTATAATTTACCTTTTACCGTTTTATAGATAGATGGAAGATCCCTTAACCCCACTCCCAAACCTAAACATAACGTTACCCATTTTATACAGAATATAAAAAGGACAAAACGTACAAAGATGTGTGGGAAATGGCAATTTTATTAACAATATAGCATTAAAAGATTTTTTTAGCAGCTAATCCTACTCCTACCCCTAAACCTACCCATAACATTTTCTTAAAACTACATAGGCTACAATTATGAAGAAAAATTACAACATACGTGTAATCACAATAATTTATTTATTGCGAACATGTCAAAACCGGTAACGTTACCAAAAGTCGTTCACATGACGATGTGTTGCAGTCACAGTCCTCTCTTTCAGTATAATAATGAGGTACTACAGAGCAGAATTTAAGTTATTAATCCAAGAAAATGTTAATCCGGCTTCGCTCTGTGTGAAGGCGCGCGCGCTTCTCCATTTCAAATGTAGTTTACCGACTGAAATACGGCATGTCGCAATCTGTGGCGAGAGCCAATGAGCATTTGATATCACTGCCGTAAAACATGTCGTAACGCTTCTTGAGGGCGCAATTTTTGAATTTGAATTCATCACGAGCGTGGAATTTGATGGTTACGGACTGCGCTGCTGATAGCCTGTGAAATGGAGATGAAGATCACTCACTGGATAAAGGGCTGAATTTGGATCTCTTTCTTGCAAACGTATGGATTCTAAAGATTTGGATTATCAAGCTAATAAAATTGATGTCTTTTGTGAATTTATGTTGGGTTTTGGTGTATTATTGTTCTATTGGAGAAAAGGCATTTTGTGTCTCACTGTAAATAAACTAAATATTACAAAATGGTTAAACGATTAAATAAGGTATTTTTAAGGTTTTAAAGTGTATTCTTGTGTAACTGCATGTAGGCTAATCCTCCGAAACGAGTTTGCAGCAGAAGGCATGAACAGAGCGAATGGTTATTAGCCTATTTATTGAGTAAACTGCATTTAATAATAATAAATGCGACTGAAAACGTAATTGATAAGACATTTGAATTCAATAGAGTCAAAACATTAATGCCACGATTTTAATATGCATAAATAAGAATATGTACAAATATGTACGTCGGTAGAGTTGTTCATACGTAAATAATTTACGTTTTTGTGCTGTTAATACGTAAATATTTTACGTTTTAGAGCTGTAAATACGTCAGTATTATATGTTTCTGTGTGTATAAAACGTAAGTAAATGTACGTATGGTAGAATTACACTTTACGTAAAAATACACACGTATTCTCATGAGATCACGTTGGTATTCAGCACAAACTCTGCTACAATAATATATCAGCAGCATGTGTGTAAAAGTTTGTAGTTTTGAGATAATGACATTTATGCGTGGTTTGTATAAATACAAAAAAAAATTCTCACTGAAATAAGGTCATGAAACCCATACTGATTATTTCTTCACAAGACTTTTGAAAATTGTATGACGTAGCCTAGAATATTTGCTCTAAAACTATGTGAAAATCACCCTGACTGCTCATTCAGAGAAGACAATATATTGATTTAAAAATGTTACTACGTGTTTTGTGTTAGAAAGCTTTATGCGGGAGCTCATTAATATGTAAGCTTTTCACACCTGAGAAAGACAAAGACCCTCGCCTAACAGCTATCAGGCCCTATCATTCTGAGCAACCTTGCACAAAGAATGAGGAGATTTAAAAAAGAATGGCTTTTAGATTGTTTGATTTATTTACATCACAACATAATCCAAAGATACACAACAAATGACAAAAAAGCACTCATTGAAAACAATGATCCAAAGACAGAGACCTTTGTGCCATTCCTAAAAACATTGTACATACCTTTCATTTCCAAGGTGTTTGATATTCACTTAACCAGGTTCATGTACAGAGACTCATGTGAATGTTGAAGTCAGCAGGACTCAGCATCTGGGCCCTGAAAAAAAAAAAGAAAAAGTGAACATACTGATATCAAGAGAAAGGCCTGCACGATTTTGGGAATACATTTTAGATTTTTCTGGTTAATGACAACCGCGAATATAAATGGACAATTTAAAAGGCGATTTTCTCAATGTTTCGATTTTTTTGCACCTAAGTTATGGCCTTCAGTTTTTGTGCAACTTTTTGATAAATGAGATGTAGAAATAAAAAATAAAAAAAGCTTCTTAGCAAATCCAACTGGTTCAAAGCTGTCGTCATAGAGCGCATGGATTCATGCAATTATGTAAAACTTATTTCTAACTGTGAAACTCTGCCAAAGACTTCTGAGCTGCAGAGAATGAAAAGGTATTCACTGCACTAAGACGTTCACCCCAAAAGCTACTTACAGTAGTTTGCTCATACTTCACAAAGATTAGCCATTATCTCCAGAGCTTCTGAGCATAGATTACCTCAGGTAACACCAAGATTCATCCAGCTTTCATGTCTCTGGTGGAAACAGTGCATTGAGTTGTTCTGACAATAATCTCTAGTGGAATGGATGCTAGGACATGTTGACCAGATGTAGTCCATTAAGCCCTTCTGTCAATATACAGCTTTTCTAGTCATAACACATCCAAAAACTTTAATATTTGCATGATTTGTATCTCATACGTTTTCAGAAGTCAAACTTGATGAAAATTAGTTATACTGTCAATACCTTTACATATATATTCCATATATTTACAGATAGTAAAGAATGACCACAAAAAGGTGACTTAAATATAAATCATGTTTGAGGTATAAAACATTTAAAACCGCCCACAGGGTTAGTTCACCCAAAAATGAAAATTAGCCCATGATTTACTCACCCTGAAGCCATCCTAGGTGTATATGACATTCTTCTTTCAGATTAATACAATCGGAGTTATATTAAAACATTTCCTGGCTCTTCCAAGCTTGATAATGTAAGTGAATGGCTGTTTGACTTTGGAAGTATACAAGCGCATCTATTCATGATTAAAGTGCTCGACACGGATCTGCGGGGGTTATAATGAAGTGAAGCGATGTAGAAAAATATACATATTTAAAAACTTTATCAGCTAAAATAACTAGCTTCCGGCAGACGGCCGTAAGCATCGATTTACGCCAAAAGAGAACTTGACGCACAACGTAATGACAAACGCAGTTTCCCAGCTCTGTTTGTTTGAACCGCGAGAGGCGTCAATTGCCGTCATGACATTGTGCGTCAAGTTCAAGGGTGGTTTATACAGTATTATAGCTTATTTATTTTGTTGGTGTTCTGATCTCATAAAAGTTAATGCAATGTTTACGGTGTCGCTGCGGAAAGCCTTGAGCACTAAGTCAGGGGATTAATACTAAATCATAATAATGAGCATTTAAAATTATATTTTAAATGCTCATTATTATGATTTAGTATTATTCCCCTGACTTATCAACGAATGGCTTAAATTAACTACAAACAGTGGACTAGGAAAATCTTTAGTCGTGGGCAGCCCTACTCTCAGAGTATTAGTATACTGTAAGGTTCGGGTTTGGAGAATAAGTTGACATGTAGATTCAAAGTTACTCTTAGTCAGTAGAATGTTTTTTGGAGGATCATCACAATAAAGAGTTAGCAGATATTAAGCAGACAGTCTACTAATGAGAGTTAGTTGACATGTAGTTGCAAAGTTACTTATAGTTAGTAGAAAGTGGACCATTAAAACAAAGGCTTACCAAACTTCCCTGAGTGACTCAAAAGAAAGTTTTCTTCTGGGACACCATTGTCTCATAACATTCTTTCCGACACTGTACTCTCCTCTACATTTGTTTAGAGGAGTAATGTTGAATAAGGTAGAGTAATGACTTTTAAAAGAGTGCAGAAGTGTTGATTTAAGAACAGAGTGTAGGCAGAGTGTAAAGACAGCATGACATTTACTGCAATTGTAATATTTTAATGTATAAGGAAAGGATTTCTATAAACCTGTAATGATGAAGTATAGGCTGAACTTTAGGTAATCCAAGACGATGTGTGAAATGAATGATAAGACAGTAACCTTGACAAGCTTGTAATTCACAGGAAATGTATGTGTTTCCTCACTTGGGATTTCCTTTTCAGTGTTGTTGGAGAGCAGTTTGCTAATTTGCAAGCTCAGAGTGTCAAAGAAACAAGCAAACCAGACTAATAAGAAGAAACAAACTTCACTAAAATGAATATTTGCTGTAAGCTGTAAGCCTCCATTTATTTACACCTTTGTCACACAACTCTTTGTAAGATGCCAGATGTGGCATTTTAGTGGCTATGCTTTTAAACCTACAGTGTCCTATGTAGCTACAATCCACATGTAATTGTTTTTTTTGTAAATAATAATTAACCTAAAAGAAAAATAAATTCACTTGATAACCACTGTGAAACTTGTGAAAATGTACTGATTGAAAAACACGATGCAGTACTGGACTGTAGGCCAGTGATTCAATCGAACAATGATAATAATAAGAATAATTAACATAATGTACTGTCTTAAGAAAAAAGTCCATTCAATGGTTTTGTTTTGAAGACTTTCAATCTGAAAACAGGAACTCTATCATACATATTTTATCATACTGCACGATAATAAAGTAGAAGCAGAAAACACTGCTGAGACAAAAAAAAAAAAACATTGAAATCTAAGTCCATTGCGCCAATATTATGCCAGGTGCAGAATCCATCACGCAGTCAGACGTCATGAGGACTTCAGAGCAGCGCTGTCAAACTGACTGCCTACTGTCATAATGGTTAGCCCATGTCCAATCAGGCGTCTGCACTGGGGAGTTCTCCCCTGGATCTGAAGTAAATGGCCCTCCATATCATGGCAGCTCTACCTTCATCTTGCGCTTCAGTGCTGTATGATTGCAAAGCCTAAGCTTTTACCTCGCCTTTGGATGTTTAGCAGTCTCTGTAGTTTTTCACGTCCTGCTGTTCCATGGCACCTTCTCCTTTGCTTGATAAAAGACTTTTTGATGTGCTCTTACACGCTTTCATTTATTAAAGCTATGATTCTTTGGCCTTAATGTCTGCTGAACTGACAAAAAAAAAAAAGAAAGCTCTATGATTTCTCACATCCCTTAGATCTCCTTTTGTTGATTTCCTTGAAGTTAACAGTGACCCGGCTAAGCTCATTTAAACACTTTCTCCAACAAACAAGCTGAGATGTTCGGCTCATTTGATAAGGGGAAGCAAATTCCTTTCCCCATATGGCACACAGCCATTCCGTCCTTTTCCGTCTGATTTGGATGAAATGCAGATATGTGAAATCTTCTTCGTGGTTGAGTTCCCCAGCAATTGTTATATATGTGTTCGGTGGTTGTGCCGTTAGCAGGCTGCAAAAGGAATGAATAAAGATGAGGCTTGACAAGCAGTTATGAGAGAATTGGTAATGCAGGAAACTTACCTCAGAAATACGGGCCTGCTAAAGGGCAAGCTTCTGCTGTATTCAGCCTAATCAGGTTTTAGCTGTCAGACATGACAAATATCCCCTTGTCCCAAGCATACTTCTCATAACTTTACAAAATGCTATGCAGTGAGTCCTGAATGAACATTGAAAATGAAGTTTTATTCAGCATAGGGTATATTTCAGTTGATCAAATATGGTGTGGTCATAAATTCCAAATAACCTAGCACTAATGAAATGTTGCAAATGCATATGGTTCAACTTGCTTCCTCCTCTCTTTATTAAGATGAAGTTTGTGGTGTTCTCCACGGCTTTCACATGCTAGAACAATGTGCCAATGTTTATGTTTGATTTGTGTACTTTGCATTCTTATGCATATTACTTCTGTTGTCTGTCAATTGCCCTTTTTTATTGTACACGAAAATGGAGAGGGAGAGGAAATTGGAGGGAGCAAGATAGGAAATGGGTTTGAGACATGAGCATGTTGGATTGTATGTGTTATCAACACTCTGGTCTACTGCATTGTTGCCCTTTCATAAAATTAAAAAAAAAAATTAAACAATCTGATTTCCTGAGAATGAGTGATTGATAGTTGGGAAATATTCTCACAAGAAGGGAAAAGGAAATTTATTCATGCTCAGAAAACATAACTATTTTTAATTCTCTGCAAGATGTCTGCTTTAAGTGTGAGATTATTATAGACGAAATTATAGTATTACAGATATTATTATAATTCGATGCATCACATTTCCATTTTACTTGGAAATTCCCTCATATGTTTAAATCCTTTTTTTTTTTTTTTTTGCATATCTCCAGACATTAAAAACAAGAAGTTGAGTGTTAATGTGCTAGTAGTCTTCTGAGTTTCTGTAGTAGCTTGGAGGGCAAATAGTTTTGGCAAATGAATTTGCTTTCTAGCAAAACACAGCCCTGGCATAAATATCTGGCATTATCAGACACTGATTGCATGTCAGTCAAAGTGAAAATATCCATCCTCTCGATTTACCAATTTATTTGTTTTGTTGCAGACAATTTTGATTACATGGTTAGGGTAATCACAATATTACGCTTGCTGATTTTCTCTGGTTTTTAGACTATCCTTCCAATGTCAGTCACCTTCTGTATAACTCCCTGTTTTCTAAAAAATACTCAGATCTGCATACTTTCTCTTCGTAAGTTTATTGATGTGGCATGCAATAAACTTGAGGCTCGCCAAAAAGATGTGCTTGAAAACTCATAAGCTGTTCCAACCAGAACTCTGTGTACTGGGGTTTTATAGGAATCTCAGATAGAAGATATAACTGAAGGTATTGATAAAGCAATTAAGATTTATTGTATGAATGCTGCCAGCTGGGAGAACTATTATCCTTTAATCCTTGGAAATGAAAAATCACCCCTTCTCCTTCTCACACACACCTTAAACAGCTCCACCAAACAGCTCCTACCATTAGAGAATCAGTCTGGCAGAGCGCTGATTAAAATTGATTTAAGTTTTGAGTATGTTTGGAATTGATGATACAAATGTCTAGAGGAATTATGGGCTGTCATTTGAGGCCAAGCGCAGTCATCCGTTCTGTCTGTGTCAGAGGTATGGAGCCTGCTGCAGATTTCACATACGTCAAGCACTTCTGCTTCCAGCAACTATAAAACGTGTTATACCTCAGTTTCTTCTCAATGCTCTGACAGGGAATTGAGGATTACTTCATAATTGCTTCAGTTATTATCTTAGTAAAGTTCAAATGAAGCACATGAGACTTTTGTTAGCTGACAACAGCAATAGCACAACTTTTAAATCCCATAGTTTGGAGTTAGGCACATCCAAACAATAGCTTTTCATGAAGGATTTTTATTTTTTTTTACTCAGGGTTTAAAATCTGTTAAAAACCAGAGCAATGTGTGCAGGGTTCCAAGCTCTCTGCTTTAAGAGCCTAAGATAATCCTAAGCTGGTTCAGAATGGGGACTAAAAATTGCTCATGATGAGGACTATATTCATCATATAGCCACTGCAGAAGCATTCAATTGTTTTTTTGTATGACCAGTAATGACTGACCATTGTTTTTTTATGTTGCCTGTCCAGGTCCCTGCTTGTGATTTACCATGGCCAAAGTGCTCTGCAGCCTCCTTCTCCTGGGAAGCGCAGTGATGATGACCACCGCCTGCCCTAAATATTGTGTCTGTCAGAACCTCTCAGAGTCCTTGGGCACATTGTGCCCGTCCAAAGGCCTGCTGTTCGTGCCCCTCGACATTGACAGAAGAACCGTGGAATTACGTCTGGGAGGAAACTACATCATCAAAATTACCCAGCAGGACTTCACTAACATGACGGGCCTTGTGGACCTCACACTGTCACGAAACACCATCAGCTTCATCCAGCCCTTCTCCTTTGTAGATCTTGAAACCCTGCGTTCGCTGCACCTGGACAGTAACCGGTTGACCGAGCTTGGCCCAGATGCCCTGCGAGGCTTGGTGAACTTGCAACACCTCATCCTAAACAACAACCAACTGACTCATATCTCCAAAGATGCTTTCGATGATCTGCTGCTCACCTTGGAGGACCTAGATCTCTCCTACAACAACCTGTGGGGTGTTCCCTGGGATGCCATTCGCAAAATGCTCAATATACACCAACTAAGCCTGGACCACAACCTCATCACCCACATTGCTGAGGGCACTTTTACTGATCTTGAAAAGCTTGCAAGGTTGGATCTTACGTCAAACCGTCTCCAGAAGCTTCCGCCAGATCCCATCTTTGCCCGCTCACAGACTAACACCGTTCTTAGTACACCATTTGCCCCGATCCTGTCTCTCAGCTTTGGTGGGAATCCTCTTCACTGTAACTGTGAGATTCTGTGGTTGCGGCGTCTAGAGCGAGAGGACGATATGGAAACATGCGCCTCCCCTCCAAATCTTAAGGGTCGCTACTTCTGGTATGTTCGAGAGGAAGATTTTGTCTGTGAACCACCGTTAATTACCCAGCATACCCATAAGCTTTTGGTCCTGGAGGGACAGACAGCCAGTTTACGCTGCAAGGCTGTGGGTGACCCTATGCCTCTCATACATTGGGTTGCTCCAGATGACCGACTAATCAGTAACTCATCCAGGGCTGTAGTGTATGAAAATGGTACTTTAGACATTATGGTCACCACCTCTAAGGATTACGGGACGTTTACTTGTATTGCTGCAAACGCAGCAGGAGAATCAACAGCCTCAATTGAGCTCTCCATTATCCAGCTTCCCCACCTAAGCAATGGAACAAACCGCACAGCTCAGCCAAAGTCCAGACTATCTGACATCACCAGCTCCACTAAAACCGGTAAAGGGGAGACCAAAGCCCAACCAGAACAGATAGTGTCAGTGTCAGAGGTCACCGCAGTCTCTGCTCTGATCAAGTGGACGGTTAGCAAAGTGGCACCCAAAGTCAAAATGTACCAGCTCCAATACAACTGTTCAGAGGATGATGTCCTGATTTATAGGTAAATATTCAGTTTCTTTTCCCTTTAAACCACCCAACAACACACTAATTAGGCATGCACTTTCACCTGCCCTTTAGTTTCTCACTGGATATGTGTGGAAATTATCATTAGATTTGATTTAGAGATAAATAATGTATTCTATAACTCAATTCAGTCTTGTAAATTACTTGGAATTCAGATAATGTTAATAGGTTCAATAGGTTAATGCTGAAGATAGTTAATGCAGTGACATTTAAAAGGCGGATCACTTATGGTGAGACATTGTTTTGGCATCTTTTCAACCGACCAGTCACATGCATGCTTATAGGCTCATCCTAATTGTGTTAATGGTGTTCTGTGACTGTTATAGCAAAGACAATAAGGTGCCTTACCATTGACTCACTTACCCTTTAATCAGTCAGTTACCTACAAATTCTGTCTAAAATGCACCAACAGCACTTGATTAATTTTCCTTAGGAGTAATTTTAAGGAAAGTATAGGATTGTTATGTGGATTTAAAGTTATGTAATGGACAGCGGCTGTCCAGTTCAGTTCCATGAAACACTTTAAACTTACTCCCAGCAAGGTTTATGTTAAATCATACACACTAAATTAAAAACATGTTGGTTATAGAGGTCTGAAAGGTTGTTTACACTTAAAATAATTAAGTTCTGAACGGTTTGTTAATAAATAGTTTTTATCTAGGTAATATCTTAAGGATGATTAGATTTTTGTAGATTCTGTAGGACAGGACAATAAAACAGATTTTTTGGTGCCACAGTAATTTGTAATGTAAATGAACCTCTATTAGCTGTTGAAAGATCGATTTCACCATCTTTTAATCAAATGCAACAATTTCTCTATGTGAAATAAAGAATGTGTAGAAACCCCTATCACCTCTAGGCTTTTTTTCTTAACATAATTCAACCAGCATGATCATCACTACTACAAGCCTGAGGCAACAGGAGCTATTAGAATATGCTCTATTCTTTTGATTTTCATTTCAACTCACGTTCCTCTTTATCTACATGATCTACATCAGTTTATAATCAAAGTGATGGGTTCGCTTATCAAACTGCCTACATTTTAAACCATTGGGCTGTGTAGTTTCTCTGACTTGCGAAGAACAGATTTTCATGTTTTGGAAAGATTATATAATCTGCACAATATGAGTATGACTATTACTTAATGACTGCATGATGTTAAACTGCATGTGGCATTATTCAGAGATCCTTTTTCTTCCTCCTGTCTTGGAAGAGGAGTGTTAACCTGGATGTTGGCAACAACAAAGAAAAAAAAAATCAATCACTAGGGCTGGAGTGGAAAAAGGTTGGGCTCTCTCGTAAAGCTGTCACCACAGAATGTAGCATCTTCTCCTGTGATGGGAAAGCAATTATTAATGAGTAATGGACTAGCTGGCATACAGGCTTACTGTAGACAATGTGTCAGGCTGCCCTGCTAGATGTGGTTTTAGTGCTGTAAAGGATGTCTCGAACACAAAATACGGGATCCCATGATGTGGTAGTTCTAGGAAAAGCATACGATTAAGAACCATATCAATTGCTTACCAAACCAGACATGTTTTTTTTTTTTTTTCATTCACCCCAAAATAAAAATGATTTCTTCATTTACTCACTCTTTTACTTTATCATGACTATTTATTTTGTGCAACACACAAGCTGAACGTCTGAAGACTATGCTTTCTGGTCCATGCACTTACAATGACTGGGGACTTTCAAGCTTCAACAAAGGATGCAAAAGCATAGTAACATTTTGACTTATGCACAATATTTCTTCTGAATTCATACGATAGCTTTGTGTAAATTGTAAAATAAGCCAAAACGTATGTTATGCAGTGAAAATAGTGCTGCAAATTGATCGCTGAACTTGAGAACTGGATAAACAGTTTATTGAAAAATGTATTCACTAATCTGCATGAAAAAGAAAATAGAAAAGTCATTAAAATATCTACTTTAGTGTTCCACAGTAGAAAGTAAGTCAGAGGTTTGGATTGTTATGAGGGTAAGTAAATAATCACAGCATTTTAATCTCATTCTGCATAGAACCCTAGTAAATAGGGTAACATGGGGTAAGATAGCCCCCCTACCTTATTTTTTCTCCTAATCATAGATGGCACAAAATCCCATTTCAGCACCCTTGATAAATGGCTACGCTATTTTTAATTTTGACATTTCATCTGAATATCAACATTTGTGAGATTTAGTCAGTCAACACCATTTTGAGGTTAATTGATCTAATTTTCTGTCTCTGGAAAATAGTGATCTATGACATTGCATTATGTTGAATATCAAAGTGTTTTGTATCTATTTGTTAATGAGGGATTTGCGGACACATCAATATGTTTAGATGTGGAGTAAAAGTTATAATTTTTGTTTTGTTTTTCTTAACTCAGCCAACTTACCCCTCTTTTAATATTTAATATTTTGTGCTATAACAACTAAATTAGCAAATGTTTCGATCTATGTCCTATAATAACACATTGGCTGATGTATCATCATACTGCACTTATTGTATATCTAAATATGTAACATATTAAAAATTAATCCACATTGTTATTAATGGGGTTCTTAATCTTCCCCCATGATACCCTGCACATATTATTGTTTTCTCATTATTATTATTATTTTTAGGGGCCAATCACTGCAAGTGCGTAGGCACCTATTGTATCCGTTGGCGTTCTTATTATTAGGGGCCAAGCACTGAGCAAGCAAGTGCGTAGGGCATTCTGCAACTTTCAGGGCAGGAACTCCTCCTAGGCCATTTTAATTTTTATGAAAATTTAACCAGATCATCTTCAGACCATGTCGACAAAAAGTTATGGAATTCATGTCGAACTCCTCCTAGGCCGTTTTCATTTTCATGCAAGTTTAACCAGATCGTCTTCAGACCATGTCGATTCGTTAAACTGTTCGCGAATACCGCGCAAACTAATTTTATGTAGCGCTTGCGAAAACAGACGTAAGGCTGTATCTCCGCAATGCTTTATCGTATTCAGAACAAACATGGTACATGACCGGAGATACGAAAAATTGCTATTTTTGCATATAACTTCTGAACGGTTTGTCCAAAAATCATAAAATTTGTATTGTTAGATTCAAGGCATTATGCCAAGTTGACTGATATCACATTTTTCAAATATCGACCATTTTAGGCGTCGGCCATTTTGAATTTTGTACCAAAATGTTTGTATTTTATGAACGCATGAACGTATCGTTACGAAACTCAGTATGGTTTATCAATACGATGCCCTGAAAGAGACTGATAAGTTTCAGACCAGCGCCACCTAGTGGTGAAAAAACTAGTTTACATGCTTACTAATTTGGATTTGGTTGATTTATTGTCACGGCAATCATCTTTTTATATTCCTGAATCCTTGCCGAGTCCAACAATACCAAACATGCTAGGTTTCGCCTTATGGTTAGCAAAACATTGTAAATTAGCGCTTAAAAAACTTTTGCAAATATCTTTGAAAAAGCTAGTCCGTTCAAGACGAAACCAATTCGAAAAAATAGGTTGCTGGCTAAACACAAATGCTCAAATGTCAAAATGTTGATAGTAAGTGGCAAAAGATCCAATCAAAGTCGCCCATGGGTCCTTTTTAGCGCAATTTTCCAACGGACAAAATTGCGATTGTTAACTCATGATTTCTGTTCTGTCTGTGCGCACCAATCTTGCACTTCTATCTCCTCCTCAACCAGACCACCTAGAGACTTCGGGTTTTCGGCATTATGTTAAGGAAGGTCTAATCTCGGGAACGCACAAAAAAAAAAAAAAAAAAAAAACATGAAAAGATTTACTATCTCTTAGTGTTGTGATCCCATGACGTCAGAAAATTGCGCTAAAACACTCACTGAGTTTGTATTACTTGTTTTAAGCTCTCATACAAATAAATGTCTATAACTCTAAAACAAAATGAGATATTTTCACCAAATTTGACACACGCATGTATGGGCTCACTCTGAGAACACATAAAAAAAAGCTGTGGAACTGCTCCACTTGGTGGCGCTATAATAGATAAAAAAGGACATTGCCATTAATTACAATATAATGTCATGATTTTAAATGCTACACTTTATGAATGCATTGGTGTACCGTTACGAAACTCGGTAGGCTATGTGTCTTGATAATCTATTAAATCATATTTTTAGTTATTGTTTATATGATTTTTCACATATTTTAAACTTGTGAAATAAAATTCTCCAAATGCATGAAATTGTACGATTTATTTTCCATTTGTCCAGAGTCTGAAGAAGACGAAAAAAGCGTTAGACACTTTTCTATTGAATTACTTAACCTGAGCAGGGTAGTTGGGTAAATGATTGTACTCTAATTAGTATTCTCAGTCTACATCCACTGCCAGGTATCTGCAAAGAATATTCTAGATAATGATGAGCTAATGCAGTCAGAAAAAAAGATAATTTGTGATTACTTGCCCCCTGTACTCGATGTGCTTTTTAGAGGTTGAGTGGAGAAGTACTACAGAAAATGACCTTAAAGAAATATGTTTTAATTAACATAAGCCATATCTTTCTTCTAACCAATCAAGGAACCTACAATTTTTTTTTCAATATAGTATTTTTTTTTTTTTTGCTCCAAAACACTGTGTTCCATTTAAATGATTCAGTGTTGACAAGAATTGCATGTGTGAAGTATATTTTCAAATTTACGTAATCCCCACATTGCTTCCTGTCAGTCAAAAACAACTTCTTTTCTGGATCCATTGACTGCACAATAGACCTCATTTCAAAATCATTTAATCTAAATGAACTTCCAAGGTTGATACGATCAGTGCTTTCCAAGTAATTAAGTTTTCTCCATAATAAAAGGATTAATGATTGTTTTCTGCCAACTCGCAGAGCATCGTGTGCATCCACAATAAAGCAATGAGCAATCAGTCTGAGCATTTTAATAACTACCTTCAGTATCATATACCTGTGGTTTCAAGCGACTGCATCTATTTAATGATTTTAGAGAGTCTGTATTAACATCAACGTCATCTTGTTCACAGGATGATTCCGGCTATCAGCAAATCCTTCTTGGTCAACAACCTGATGCCAGGGATGCAGTATGACCTGTGCGTGTTGGCCATCTGGGAAGACACCGCCACCACACTCACTGCGACCAACATAGTTGGGTGTGTGCAATTCGAGACAAGTGACGAGTACCCCCGCTGCCAGTCACTGAACAGTCAGTTTCTAGGAGGGACTATGATCTTGGTGATTGGCGGAGTGATCGTAGCCACTTTGTTGGTCTTTATCGTCATCCTTATGGTCCGCTATAAAGTGAACAGCGGTTTGCAGGTTTCAAAGTTAGTGACGGTGAGCAACACCTACTCCCAGACCAATGGGAGAATGCAGGCCGCACAACGAGTTAACAACGCCGCTCCTACACCACAAGCTCCAAAGACTGTAGTGGTGATGCGAGATGAGGTGGTGGAGTTTAAGTGTGGCTCCTTGCAGAGTAGCATTTCGTCCTCCTCATCCTCCTCGGCTGACTCCCTTGGAAGCCAGAAAGTTGAGTCCTACAACCGACATGGGGATTCTAACACCTTGCCCAACCGGTGGAAGCAGTCGTCAACCAAGGCACGGCCAAACCTGGATAACCTACTCGGGGCATTTGCCTCTCTGGACCTGAGGGTTCCCGCAAGAGATCCGGGAGGACCGTCTTCCTCAGGAACCATGGCAATGGCCATGAGACCCGCCACTGACAAGGAGCCTCTTCTAGGCCGAGGAGATTCCAAGCTTGGGAAGCTTGTAATGCTGCCATCAGAGAACAAGCCCAAGCGCAGCCACTCATTCGACATGGGCGACTTTGGTGCTTCGCAGTGCCTTAGCTACCCACGACGCATTAGCAACATTTGGACTAAGAGGAGTCTCTCGGTCAACGGCATGCTCCTGCAGTGTGACGAGAGCGAGGGGGAAGGTGAGAAAGCAACATTTGATAGCTCTGAGTGGGTCATGGAGAGTACAGTCTGACAGAGTCATCGGATTACCTCTGCCAAAAACGAACAAAAAAAAGAAAAGAAAACATTCTCCGAACCCGTCAGGTGAAAAGGATATGAACTTGCTGCATCATATGACGACAAGAAGGACTCAAATGGCTGAAAAGACACCTCAGCAGTGGTCATGATGAGTGTAATGCATGATTTTCCATGTCAATATTGTCCTTCTGTTCATTTGATCACAAAGAAGTTCAGAGGTTTGTGTCCGAGTTAGTTGAGCAGCCGAGGCCAGGGCTGGTCCTGTTTATTGAGACCTGGATGAAGGATATCTCCAGTTGCCTTCAAGCATTAATGCAGATATGAATTAATACCCAAGAACAAGGGATGAGGGGGTATCTCAGAGAAGCAGGGGGAATAAAAGAGAGAATTTATCCGACTGTGCTCTGCAGTTTGCCAAGAGGATTTTCTTCAGCTAAGTGGATGTGCATCACAATGGACCAAGTGTTCCCATGAGACAGGACTACATAATTTAGCAGGCGAAATGAAAAAAAGAGAAAGAAATGCAAATGTAATGAAATTTTGTAGGTTCTTATTTTTTTTGTTTTGTTGTCATTTCTACTTTTTAAGTTAATTCTAGTGTTGTTACCCCAGTGTTAGGCCATTAATTTGCTTAATTAATGACATCAGATTCAGAAACAATGTTTTTTTTTCTGAAGAACAAATACAATGTCATATGTATTTTACACAAATCTGTTATTCAGGAGGATTTCTTTGTCATAATCATATCTGCAAACTTAATCTGCTAATTTTCCGGGATCATAACATTATGTGCCTGTTTTTGTTTTTTTTGTTTTTGTTTTTTTCTCAGCGCATCTATCATTTTTGTTATCAGTTATTAAGTTTGAAAGCTGTCTGTCGTCTGATTAAATCGCTGCAATTTTTCTTTAGTACTGGTACAGAACAGTACTGGTCAGTCTGTTTGAGATACATATTATTTATACAAATGGATATTTACAAAATATCCAACCAATACATTGCATACCCAACCAAAAAGATGCTCTGTTCGATGTCCCTTTGGGGCTACCCTTATTAAAAAGGAATTAAATTAGTATAAACATGGTAAATACCAAGCTGGTATGTGAATGTGAGAATCAGTGAGTACATGCACTCTGATAAAAGCTGGGGTTCAACCCATGTTCGGGTCAAATATGTAAATGTAAACCAACGGTTGGGTTTGTCCATATTTGACCTAAACATGGGTTGAAACCCAGCATTTGTTTTTTTAAGAGTGTGGTATTATTTACCATCTTACACAATTACTGTAACATGGTATTGGCAAGACAAAGTTTTAGGATTTTTAGAAATGTAATGATGATTTTCAAACACTATAACTATACATACCCTATTAGTTTGTTAGTGTTGGTGATTTACGTTTGTACTCTTCACAACAAGCCCCTCAAGACTTTAAAGTCAAGTCTGAAATGTCTGAAATGTAGGTCAGAGTGTTACACCAGACAATATGTTGTGAAAGACTGATATTTAGGACAGGATCTGGATCACAGTTTTGTGTAGAAACCTTTATTAGTGCCAAATGGTGGTGGCAAGCTTGATTTCACACAGAGGTGAATCATGAACTGGAGTGAAACTGAGCTTGTCTATCGTCATTGTGCCCTTGAGCGAAGGCACTTAACCTCAGGTTGCTCCACGGGGACTCTACTATTAGCGTAGCGCAAGCTTCATGCTTCAGATGAAAAGTGTTGGTAACTTGATGTTTAAGACCTCCATAAATCAGTCATTATGTCAAATTTTACCAGTTCGAAATGTGGTGATACTTCCTATGGACACATCTATACTGCATTATGCATACATTTTAAAGTAGTTTTGAATGTTATTATGAGAGCGAGGTTTTATGACAAACTGGGTGCAGGAGTTTGTATAGGGTCACGTTTCTGTGATCTTACCTTTATCCTGTCCCAGAGTTCTCTTACATACTGTATGAAGCATTGTTTTGTTGTAATGGTTTATAAATTAAATTAGCAAGACTTATTATATGTAAAAAATCTTCAGTCAATTCAGTGTTCATTTGCATTGCAGACATATTTAATTTAGCTATATTGTGTAGATCCGGTGTTCCTAGGAAGTTTTACCCAAAGGATCATAACATACAATGTCTATTTTTCTTATTTTGAAAAATCTTTATTTTTCTATTTTGTGAAAAGCTAACTGTTTAATTGCCTTGCTTTTGTCTGATACAATGCCACTGTATATGGTTTAGATTGTTTTACTGTTACAGATGTATACAGAAAAGACATGGATAAGCAAACATAGCATTTTTATTTTATTCATTATTTTTGGTAGTATTATTTTTATTTCAACCAAACATTTAAACCACATTATAGATTTGCAACATCCATTGTTTATAATTTCTTACTGCTCTTAGTATATGATTATTTCTACGACTTTTTTGTAAAAAAAAAAAAAAAAAAAATATATATATATATATATATATATATATATATATATATATATATATAAGAATGTATGATGGTATTCTGTACAGTGATCCTCTTATTTTCCTGGTCAGAAAAAAATGAGAAGGTGCTTTAACGTATCGTTATGACATATGCGTAAATGTGAAGCAGCATAGTCATGTTTTTCACTTGGAGTTGTAGAAAAAAAAAAAGACTAAATCATTCTAAACCATTCCTGTGTTCAAAAGATTTTGCTACAACAAGATAAACACACAGAATTCATAATATTTAAAATTGTCTGTTTTTTTTTGTTTTTTTTGTCTGCTTGCTTTTCAGCCTCCGGGAGTTTATTTTTTTGTTATTAGTGTGTTTGCTTATTGTCTCTGCTTGTCTGCCTTAAGGTGTTCTCAAACAGAATAATTTGTTTTACTCATGTCTGAATCAATTGGGGATTTCAGTCTCACATAAGTTTAGCAAGACATACGCTTTAATGAATTTCCTCTGAGGGGATATCCTCAAAGATTGGATGAAGTCACTCATGGGGTGCACAATAAAACTTAATAGAGTATAGACTGTAGAAGTAATTTAACGTTAAAATATGACACACTGCCCACTGAGATGCACACACTTACCATGACGTGTACTCTCATACCAAACGTACTTGTCATCCAGTATGGCCTCTGCCTCAGATAACTCCCACAGAGTTTAATTTATGCTTTACACATTTCATTTAGCATGTTGTCATGGGTCACAATTTATTTAAAGTCATATAGCCATGAGCAATCAAATTCTCCTTCATCTTTTGAAATAAAGAAGCTCACTGTATATGAAAACATACTGGAACTTTCATACTGGAACATTCCGAAAATGGCCTTTTATTTTGAGAAATGTTTTGTTTCTAAATTCTTGGATTTTTAACATGAGATGAAAACATTAAAGGTAGGTTAGGCATTTTTTTTGTGTGTTTTTTATAAAAACTTTTTGTTATACTGGTTGAATCTCTCTTCACATCCTGATAGCAATCAATAATAGAAATGGACTAAATATAAAAAAATGCACATATATCTAATGTGGAAGTCTCAGGACCAAAAAATGTTTGGTTCGAATGCAATGATACGATGTCCCTTCAACATGTATTTCCATACCTCCACACACCTGCTTGCACAGACATCACACGTCATCAGTGTTTTCCATAAGGCTATGCAGAGTTGTAGACAGACGTCAGTCACAGAGAGACACAAACAAACAGCAGCCACTTTTAGTTCCTCCTGAACCGAAACAACGAGATTATGCTGCGTTCATGCCTTGTCATAACCGTAATTATGAGTTGGAAACCCGTGATGTTCTACCCGAAGCTTTTCACGTCCTCAGACTTTTTATGCGTTTCTATGTCAACACTATCAATGCCGAAATAAAACTGCAGCAGTCAGGTGGTACAAGTAACAGCACTTTAAATTGTTTACGTTCATTATTATTGTAAAGTTATTTGAGACATGAGGTAATTTAACACTGTCTCTCGTGATGATTTGCAGACTTTGCTTCGAGTGGTCATGTGTTTTGGAGGAGGCGTGGCTTTGGAGACGCTCTGAAGAGAGGTATAGCATCTCATGCTTTCAAAGCTAGCTTGCTATTGCTAGCCTCTCCGAAATTTCCTACCTTTAACAATACAGTAAGACAACCTGTATTCAGTGAACCTTAGCCTGACCCGTTGCAGTGATTGATAAAGGAAATTTGGGATTGATGCAATTATTCCTAAACACTACAACAATTAAAAATAAGAGCAAAATATAGAGGAAAATGATGCCTGCCAAACGCCAAAGAGAAGGTTAAGTTTACATTTAACAAGATCCTAGATGATTTTGGTCTGATTTTAACAGCTTCTGAGGCATATTTCAGAGCAGATTGTTTTGTGTAATACTGTGTTATAAAGGTGTAAAAAGAGGCTGTTGTTGAAGAATTGAACCTGACTGTAATTCATTATTTCACATGCAAAGAGGGTGTTAAACAGTAATATTGGCAGAGAAAGCTTTAACCCTGTAAAGCCTGACAAATGAAATAACAGTCATAAAAAAAAAAACTTAAAAAAAAAACTATAGTTGCTTCAGTCCAGCAAGAGTTCATCTTGAAATATTACGAACAATATAAAAGTTTTAATATGTTTAGTTTTAAAAGTCATTAAATATTTCACAGCAAAAAGACACGTGAACTACGACCTGAAGGGGTGCATTTTTAGAAATATACTAAAATGCCAATTAAAGTATAAATATCAATTAGATGAAAGAAGGCATATATTAGATTGTGTACAACAGATTTTACAGTAAATATTTAATCATATTGATAATTTAGAGGCCATAGAAATGTGTGTATCAAATGTGATAGAGTATAGGCTTTATTGGGTTAATTGTAGAGTAATTATAACAGAGGAAAAATTAAGGTAGAAATAAAAAGCCTTGTTTCAATACTTTTTCAGCATTTGTTTGGCAACTGGAGAGATTAGGAAAGAGGTCTTCGACAAAGGATATACATGAACACCAGAGATGCTCCCCTTATAGAACAAGGTCTCTTCTCAACGCCTAATCAGGGTCACGTCAGCACTGCCCTTCTTACCAGGAAGGAGACTCGTGCAGGCCAGGCCATAGAATAAGACTAACACATGTAATCTCTAGGATAATAAGATTAACAAAACTTCACACGGTTATAATCTTCACAAACAGCGTTCGGTTAGATTATGTGGGTTGTGCAGTAGATCGAGTCCACTTTACAGTTGCAGCAAACATGGATGTTTCTCAGTATTCCATTGCTGTACTTCCATACAATATAGTAGACGAACAACAGCTTGTGAGCCGAGTAGAGTGTCCGAATTCATAGTATTCATAAAACAGTAAGTGAAAAGTACCTGGATGAACTACTTCTTTCGGCGAGATTCTGAAGTGTGTATTTGATGGACTATCTATGGAAGTAAAGCAACGCAACTGACGCCATTATGGAAGTGAAATAATGACAAATGTTTTTGAGACAAAAAAGCTTGTTGAATTGCACTACTTGAGTGAAATCATTTTCATGGTTGTATATTTAAACTGAATATTTCAATTCAACACATTTCACACACGTTTTCATTATTAAAAATTCAATAATCCATATTCACCTGGCATATTTCACTTCCAAAACAGTCATTCTTTTAAAAAAAAAATACAACATACATTCAATTTTATTTCGCTTTACAAATTCGCTTCCACAACTTCAGACAGTGGTTCAAAATCGACAGAAAATTCAACATTTGACATCCGGGAACGGCAGGAATATCAGTAGATTGCCGATTGATAATCTCCATAGCTGTTAGTCGACCTCACCAGCGGCTGTTGACGAAGAATAGAGCAACGGGTGAGAGAGTCATTCATTCATTAAAAAAGGATTTTCGGTGTGGATTCCCTCGAGGGGAAGTGCCTAGGGAAGTTAATGAGACCTATTGAAAACAGGGCTACATGGATAAACACTAGGGACTAAACAAGAAAATGAATTAAACATTTAATGGCGTGTGGCACATGAAGGTAAATAAAGAAAACATTTGTAACCAATGAACACAGACAAAGGAAACTGATCTAGAAACAACTCAAGCCAACACAAACAGATCGGACGTGACATCAACATGGACCCTAGAAATTGCAGTTTACTTGAAGTATTCTCCAGTATTCTCCTGTTGTTTGCTCTCCAAGGGTTTGTTGTGCTGACCTTTGCAGCGCTGTGTCACATTTAGCAGAATTGTGACATTTACCCTAGACTGTTAGGTCTCCATAGATATAATGTTTTAGGAGTCCTTCGAAAGTTCGGTTGTTCCCGAGCACTGTTATCAGGTTGAGTAAGGTCAAAACAGTAAACAAGAGATTGTTGCAGCAGTAAGAATGAGGTAATTTAGGAGCAAGGCAAGAAGAAGCTTGCTCTACTGACTGGATTAAGCTCAGTGTGTCATGATAGAGGGGACAATAAACTAAATGACCTGTGAAAAATGTCTTCTTTATCTTAAGCTAATAAGTTAGTCACAACTTATTTATGAGTTAGTTATGTTCTAACTGATTGCTAATCGTCTGCGGGACACATATGCTGCTGTACCAGATTAAGCCCCGGGTCAGGTCTTAGGAGGTCAGCACTTCTTTAAGATGTGAGTGTTGGTGTCAGAAGGGGTGACGACATGTTTGTGCTGTGTGTGAAGGTACTCACGTGTGTGTATACACTGAAAAAAATGGGCCAACAAATACTTTGTTACGGCCAGATGTAATACTTTTTCTCAAATTATATGAATGGTTTGGATTTAACCCTCTATAGCATAGCGTTGCCCTATGTTCAGTTTCTTCAAATGATTGCAACCAATTAGAATGTTTGAAAAAGTATCAAAAAACAGTCCAAATAAGGTTTGTGAGTCACTATCATGCACTATTTGAAGGTGGGACGTCCTTTTTCTGACACATGGCCACAGGAGCACATGGTGTGAGAAGAAGGTACGATTATTTGCTTCAGTAATCTTATTTAAAATGACATGAACTGCACATAAAAATATGTATGTGTGTATGAAGGTGTAGAGAAGACTTTTGGCAGATTTTATGAAGTTGTTTTTATTTTGCATGTTCACAAATTCAGTTTTTCTTTTTGTTGCCTCAGGGCAACGTTGTGCAATGAGGGGTACTTTTCAAGGATGTCTTGGACAATACCTCACACTGGAAAATAATGTGTTGCAGGGTCCCTGAGTGCACAGGAACACCCAAGGTGATGTGCAAAAAGTGTAACGTACACCTCTGGGGATGATTAGGATACATGAAGTACATGATATGACATGACACACTACATGATACAAACCTATGACTGTATCAAATCAAATCGATTTGTTTCAAGTGGTTTTCCCTTTTTACTTGATGATTTCTTGACATTTTTGGAGAAAAAAATATTTAAAAAAATTATTGCTCTCTGAGCTTTGAATTATGATCATTTTCTCTATGATTCTATTCCATTGTTAGGCAACGAAAAAATATTTTGGGGTGGGGAAATTTTCAATAAATCAATAAAATGTTCCCAAATGAGCCAAGAAATGATGTGGAATAATTGTTATCATGTGCCATCAAAATGCATGCAGTAGAGGGTTAATATTATTGGAATTATTTATTTTTCACAATAGACAATAACATTCATAAAGTAAAATAAGGTTAATTATTGAGTAAAATTATGATTTATTATAAAGACCATATACCTAGTCAATATATTTTCTTTAGACATAAACCACGTTACTTTGTGACATTGATCAGCAAACATAAACAGAAACTCAAACATGCTGCGTAACATGAGAAGGAACCTCATTGGTTCTTGCACGTATATATATATATATATATATATATATATATATATATATATATATATATATATATATATATATATATATATATATATATATATGTATATGTGTTATTTAGACAAACAGGTTTAAACCAGAAACCACGACATGGTTGTCTGCTAAGTGATTAAATGTAAATTCTGTAAAACCTGTTTACCCATGTACAACTTTAGATTGCTACAAATTGCAAACCAAAAATTGCTACAAACCCAATGATGAGGTTCATACAATATTGAATTATGGAATTATACAGTGGTTGTGTACAATAGCAGATTGGTTCCAATTTGGGCACTATGATCAAAATATGAATGCACTGCAAATAGTGCATAACGTTTACAAATCAAAAATAATTTCATAAATTGCATAAACAGCATTGTGTAGGCCTAGTTTAATGCAAAGAGACAAAGTGCTCTTTGTAGAGCACATTTTGTGCTTAAGAACATGAGATGCAGTTGAATGAAAAGAAAACTCCCACAGAGTCTTGAGACATGTTTTTTAAAAGCTGAACTTCATTTTAACTTTATATGGCTTTCTAAACTCTCTTTTGAGAGACACGAGTGCAAAGATGTCCGTCTAGCGCATGTTTAGGCTTTGTTCAAAATTGCCCGCCATACCCTCATTCACTAATCCCTACTTTAGTCCACTAATATAGGAGTATTAATATAGGAGTACTAATGCACTTGAAGGAGTGAATGAAAACGAGTGAGTGAATTTGGACACTGAGTGTGCCGGAAGGCACTTCTGCCTAATTTGTGCTTGCTGTTTCTAATCTTTTGAAACTTAGCAAACGACAACTCCAGTAATAAAAAGATTTATCTCAAATTCTGTCATGGAAACTATGTATAAACTTTAATTAAACAATCTAATAATCAGTTACAAGGAATGTATACCTTTATTATATTACGCTGTTGCCACATTGGACCAGCGGTTTGGAAAATGGATGGATGGATCTTTCAGCTGTGGGCACCATCTTCTGGTCAGACGCAACAATTCATTCGGCGCACGACTCTCACAGTGCATTATGGGTATTCTATATTCTGAGTGTTGATTGGTTGTACACTCGTTATTGCAGTGCGATATGGATGAGTGCACTCAATAATGTCCACTAAGGTTTTGGACACCACTACGAATGGCTGTTCCCTCAAATAGTGCCCTATTTAGTGGTATAGGGGGCAATTTCAGACACAGCCTTAGAAAACAATGCGAAGCAGAGCAGAAAATGAGTTCTGTGTGAATGACTTGGTCACAATTTTGAGGTAGCAAGCAGCGCTGCATCTATCTAACTGGATGGACTAACAAAAACATTAAAACACACAACTACTCTTACATTATTGCATCTCGTGCGCCACTGACAAGGCTGATGACGCATACCTAAAATTCAAATGGGGATACATGTGATTTAATTTCTTTAAACTCACTGAATATTCTAATATCCAATATTCTATTGAATATTGTATTACTCTTTTGTTTTCATTGTGTCAACAACAGTCTAGTGACTGAATAATTCGGGTAACACCTTAACAAATTCTGGGTCCTTTTTTTGCAGCATGCATGCATCATGAATATTTTTCAGGTGTGTTTGTTCAGGGTTGAAGCCAGAGTTGCCCCCGGGCCCCCTTACATCTTTGTCACCTTTTTTATCCTTCATGAGTTTGGATCTTTGTGACATAATTGGTTCAGTTTTGCTTTGTGTTCTTCTAAAGACAGAACCTTTGTGAGAGCAACACACACACACACACACACACACACACACACACACACACACACACACACACACACACACACACACACACACACACACACACACACACACACACACACACACAAATCAATGTTGTTTTCACCATTTTATATTGAGCTTTGTATGTTGAACTTTAAAGATAATTAAAATTCCATCATAAAACAAAAACTTCAAAAACATCACCTTTAAAAGTCCCATCTGGGTTTCATTTCTAAATTAAATTCACATTAAAAAGGTAATATTTAGATGAAAATTCTCCACTTGCTAATAATTGCAGTTCTATATTTAGAATGGTGACCGAGGATTTAATAAGGTTCTTACGTCTCCAATGTGTAAAATGCATCATGTTTAGAAGCTGTCTATGTTTAACTACTGCAAAGTAGCAGTGTCTATGCCAACGAAAAATGTGTTTGCATACATGTTATTTTTTCATTATCAACTTCCTATGAATAATAACGAAAGAGGTGTTATGCACATATTTCTGAGGCACCAGCTGCAGTCCTGGCTCACTTGATGCCCTATAGGCAAAAGATCAAATTCAGAATCTTTGTCAGTCCAGAGTCGACCACTGTTCGCCACGCATTTATGTACAAGAGCAACTTTTTACATTGAATAACATATTTTGTGCTGAAGGTGTAAACAACCAAATTTAGTCAATTGGTCATTTTTCCATTTAGACAACATCTGACATCACAGATTTTGAATATTTTATAAGGCAAACATGTTATTTATATCAGTACATCTTACACAAATGTAACTGGAGGATTTTCTCATAAAGATGCTGCTAATATAATTTCTCACTCATACAGTACATGATTGTGCTGAGGAATCGCTTCCAGATGGATGTTTTGTATTTATAATGGTGCAATCATATCCATTTTTATTGATTTACCTCATCTCTCGGCGTAATGGTGTTCAGAGCCTCGACTTTGGCAACTGTAATTTATCCTCCCCTAATAAACCTGCCATTTCTCTTGAATTACACAGCGATATTCCCAAAAGTGATTCGCTCTCACAAAGACAAATGCTTGGTAGGAAAGTACATGTCACTGAAGCAGACAGGGAGAGTGAACCGCTGGTGATGCGCCAAACACGCATTAGTGAAAGCCTCTATTTTTTGTGTTTGGTTTAGAATAATTGTAGCTCTCTCTTGGCTCACTTGGCAGTGCATTTCCTTTCACCTTTGTTGTTTCGTCTGATGAATTGGCTCAGACACCGAGCGGATTATTCTATCAGCCTGTTGTGGCATTCCCTGGCAAACTTAGTGTGAAATCCGACGCAATAAAGACTGCTCCTGTAACTAAGGTGAGCGATGTTGCCCCACTGATAGCAATCAAGAATATTTTATGGCGCATTTTCCATGCACAAATGGGCGAGGAAATGGGTTTCATCCCATAGTTGTGTTAAGGTGAATCACATTTTCCTGGCTCTGTCTGCCAGGTGAGAGGTTTTCTTTGGGAATCATCAATTTCCAGTGCCTTCGTGAGGGAGAGAAAAACCTCGGCAGAGAAAAAGACTGCCAGCAAATGCATCAATATCAGCTGCGGATGAGCAGTCCGAGAGAGCCAAATGAATTAATGAAACACAGCTGTGTCTGTGTGTGGCTTTCATAGTGTATCTTTACGGAATAAATGACTCTTCAAGTTGCACTGATATGAAAACTGGCAAGGTACAATATACAGATGGATATACAGACAAATATATGGACTGAACACTTAAAAAACATAAAAAATAAATAAAAAAAACTCATTAATTTTATTTGCGTTCAAATCATTTGCTTTGAAATTAAAATTAATTCAGCATTACAGTTTTTCTCCATTGGTTTGGCTCATTTCTTGAAACAGAAATTATATTCTCAAAACTCTAAGATCATTTGGCAAAACAGTCTTACAGTCTTACAACACTATAGCTCACTTGCAAAAGCTCATATCTCTCCCAAAACTGTTCACTCATGCTTCAAAACTAAATTCCTTTCCCATATAAAGAGTCAGTGCCATGAAAATGGTAAAGATCCTTCTCAATTGCTTTGGGTCATTTCTTGAAAAAGACCGGACGTTCTCAACACTCTTGGTGCTTTTGCCAAAATAATGTGGATGGTTCGGCACAACACCATGGTTCACCTGCAAAAGCTCATACCTCTCCCAAAACAGTTCACTCATGTGTCAAAACTAAATTTCCTTCTCATTTAAACAGTCAGTGCCCCCAAAATGCTTCGTCCCTTTGGCATTGTGTAAGCACTGCAAGTCAAAATGTTTAGATGTTTTGTCACTATGGCAGAGGGTATACATTTTAGGGTTAGAGTAGCCTCCAAGGTTTGACATCACACATTGCACTCATACTGCCAAGGAAATTGTAACCATTATCATTCACACACATAAAGTAACTTCCATACATCAGAGTAAAAAGAAAATGTATACAGCATAATATACTCTAATATAAACACTGCTGTAAATAAAGCTGGAGTTTCACAACTAACAGTTCTTCACTAGCCGCCGTCCTCACCCTCCTGGCCATCCACACGCTGCTGTCTGTCTGGCCACAGATTCTCGTCCACATCACAGCGTATATTCTCCCTTATGATGCAACGAGGGAAGAAACGGCGTGCATGTCGCAACCATCCCCTAACACTGATCTCCTGTAATATTCTCACACGCAGCGTCCATTGCATGGAGCAGGGACCTCTGATCTTGAGCCCGATGCTCATACACTCTCCACCCCCAAGCAGAGAAATACTCCTCAATAGGATTGAGGAAAGGAGAGTAAGGTGGTAGGAACACCATGACCATCCTTGGATGAGTAGTGAACCAGGCCCTGATGAGCAGGCCACAGTGGAAGTTCACATTGTCCCATACGGTGAGGCCCTACAAGACCTCTCTCATTTTCAGGGATCAAATCAAAATGAAGGCGGTCCAAGAAGATGAGGAGCTTCTGTATGGGCCAAGACTGGGGATGTGAGTGGCCACACCATTCTCAGATATGGCAGCACACATAGTTATATTATATATATATATATATATATATATATATATATATATATATATATATATATATATATATATATATATATATATATATATATATATATATATATATATATATATATATATATATATATATATATATATATATATATATATATACTGTGTATATATATACAGTATATATGGTATTCATGGTATTATGTTCTTGACTAATTTTTACAGTTGAACAGACTATTGTGCTTGTGATGACTTATACAATGAAATGACGCTGAACAACCATTAGACTGAGAATCAACAATCGGTTTAGATCAACAAGATCTATTCACTTGGAAATTGTGCTAAATGTAGGCTACCTGTACTTAATCATTTGCAAAGATGTACTGAGACATTGAGACATGTACTTAGACATTTGCAATTTGATGAAATGAATTAGAAATTCAATTCTGTTGTGAACAATTGCCAGGTGGTTTGGAGGTTTGTCCATGTTGTTTTGAGAATGTCATTTCTGTTTCAAGAAATGAGCCAAGCCAATGGAGAAAAACTGTAAATTAGAATGTGAGGTAGCAGTTTGATATTATATTACATTACATTACATTACATTACATTACATTACATTACATTACATAATATATCATTATATTATATTATATTATATTATATTATATTATATTATATTATATTATATTATATTATATTATATTATATTATATTATATTATATTATATTATATTATAATTATTAATTGTTACGGATTTTAAAGCAAAAGTGGTACAGTCATCCCAGTATTTCCCTATAGGTTATTTCCTTAAAGTGTGTGCTTGTGGAAAAGGAAATCCAAGTACCCAATTTTTTTTTATTTTCTCCCACAATATTCAGTAATACATTTCAGTTTGCAGTTTTGATGGGCTTTGAGTGGATTGGATTTGATCAGGAGCTGGGAATTCACAGCAGTCCATCTGCAGAAGAAATTCAGGATCATTTTACCTTTGATTGAGAAAATCCATACCAAAAAAATATGTGGGTGAAGTTTATGCAAATGCACACACACTTACATATAGCAGATGGTGTGTTGAGCATGTATCATACTGGAAGTATGCAGAAAATCTAAATTTAAAGTGAGAACATTGATCATTTGAGGTTCATACCATTGTCAAATAATAACAGATCCTACAATAAAATCCTCTGCTTTTATAATCTTTCAATCTTATATTCACTGCAGGATTAATTGGATGAAAAAACAAAGTTGAGCATGAGAGAAGTTATTCAATTATTAATTACTGAGACTGATGGCATGTTGATCTATGTTCTTTCCTCTGACAGGCCCCATGTGACGTGGAAAGCTAAACCACAGCTTACTTTGTAGTAATTAGTCTTGTGCTCTGGTACATTAACAGAATTTTTGAAATATCCACAAAAAGTAATTAGCAGAATCCAGCGGATTTAGGAACATAAAGCATTAGAAGAAATTAACTTTTGTTCATAATTAAAAAATAAATACTCTTGTACACCGTATTTTGTGTGAATGGCTTCGTTTTCAGTATTGCAGATCAAAATTATACCCCTCTCTAGATTTAGCATTTTTGTGTTTAAAACATAATAAACATAATGATAAATCACAACATTTGCCATTGCTATAACAAATCCCATATTTAACATCAGAAGATTAACACTTTTAGACTCAAGAAAACTTTTTAAATGTTGCATATTCATGTTAAAAATCTCATATTTGATGAGAGGATCATGAAAAGATTTTCTAGAGTTTTTCCTAAAATGTTAAATATTGGGAAAAATAAATACATAAAATCCCGAAGAGGAGTTGGACTTTCAAATACAATTGTAGGTCTTTAACTCATTTTGAATGTCAAATTTATTCAGACCTAGGCAAACATATACTGTATCTTATCCATCCTATAACTGCACAAAATCCCATTTTGAGTGATTTGTCATGTTCTACATAAGAAAACTAATTTGGATTATGTATAAAACGGCCACAAATAACTAACAATGTTGCATTGTGTCAGTGCAGTAATATCTAGTCAGTGCAATAAATCGCTTAAAGCTACAATGTGTTTTTTTTTTTTCTTTTTTTTTCACATTTTCAAAACATTAACAAAGACGAAGCTTGATGACTATGAAAGAGAGTGGAACTATGGGAGATGCCGTTTACACCATCCACAGATGTATAGAATTCACGAATCATATATAAATTGTATCAGCTAATAAATTAGCTAATAAATGAACAGTACATTTGAACAAACCCAGTATTTGCAAGTAATGGCTAAATATATTTGTGCAACACATTCTTAATTTCACTGCCATAGACTTGGTCACCAGACTTGATAAAAAGTGTTACTGAAGTACAAACAACGTGCAATATAACTGTAGTGTACAATAAATAATATATATTTGCTTATACACATGCGAGAGCGGAGTCTCTGTGGACAGATCAATTCCATTTTTGTCGTGACGCTCTCCCCATCCTGAAAACGCCACGCTGATATTGATCCTTGTTTTATTTCTCCGTTTTTCCCAAAGCCTGCTTGCCTAAGCTGATCTATGTTTAAGTTTTTTTTTTTTGGAAAAACTACAATCGTGAATCATGATGACTGAATGACACAACAGCGGTTGTATCATAGATATGCATACATATATTCCTCATTAGCGTCTTATGTCATTGAAGCGGCTGCTAATGAGGAATCTATGTATTGTTTCTATGGTTTCTACAAGCGGAAACCGAGGATAGCGCGGATATTACGTCATTGATAGGCGACAATGACCAGGGACGACCCATTATTAAAAACTGGAATTTCTCTGGATTTCTGGGATAATGTAAGTACACAACTCCATGAAATATATCATGTGAAAGTGGTTTTTCAACATTTTATTACAAAAATCTGTACCTTTAATGAGTCTCAATTAAAACACTGAACTGAGGCCTATAGAATCCTTCGCAATGACCACTGAAAGATGTCGGTTGCATTAGAAAATATTGCTAGAGCATTGTTAGACATGAACATAAGTTGCATATTTAAACTGAGATGTTCAGAGCGGTGTTCCATTGTTTGATGGAAAATATTGAATATTAATTTAGCTTTATCTCCATATGTGAGCTGGTTTGATGAACGGGAATAGTCTGGAGCTTTGGAGGGTCTTTTGAAGAGCAATACTATTCAGCTCTCTCAACCAGAGCAATCAAACTGAAAGAGTGATTGCTTCCACACTGGATTCCTACTAAAGTGCGAGACCTGTCAAGATTGAAGTGCACTCATATTATTCCAGGATGCGTTTGTTTCTATTTCAGGGCCACAGAAAAAAGAAAATCCATGTCAAATTAACATGCTGCTGCATCTCTACATCTTGCCAACTGACTTTGTCATGCCGGTGGGGAATAAACGGGATCTTATGCTAGTAATGAGCAGGAGCTGGAAGAGGAAAAATAAGACCTGAGAACCACACTCTACTCATAAATATACTTCCAGGCCCTGTTTACACCTGGTATTAAGATGCGTTTTGATTGATCGAATCACAAGTAGACGAGGGAGACACATACCCGTTTACACCTGGTGTTTTAATCCGTCTCTTTTGTCCACTTCCAACCACAAGTTCACAGTGTCCACGGGAAGTCAACCAAGGCCTAGTTTCACAGAGTAGAAAAATTAGGACATTTTAGAAATGTGCCTTCAAAAAACAAAAACATTACCGACAAAACAATGGCACTCACATATTTTGAGATCTGAACAGCTCAAACATGTATTTTAGACTGGTAAAATGTCAACACGTTAGGTCCATACTAAATATCCTTAGTATATACAATACTGACATTCTATATTAAATAAGAAATATTACAAGTATATTAGGGGAACACATTTTGGTTTTGGCTCAATTATTGAAAAAAAAATATTAAGGTAGATTATTATTATTATTATTATTATTTTTTTTTACACAAGCAACATCTCTGCTACAAATTAACACTTAAAGGGGACATATCATGCTAAATCCACCTTTTTAGCCCTTAAATGCATTTTGTTGTATATTTGGAGTGTTTAGAAGTACAGAAAAGTTGAAATTATTCTCTTCAGGTGCTTCTTGATATCTTTATATTCTGTTTTGGTCACATTTTTCAACCTGTTCCAATTTTTCTATTCTCTATTACGTTTTTTGAACTATTACGTCACAGTATTTGCAGCGGAACTGCCCAATAAGGAAATTGACTTCCGGCCCAACACTTCGAGCAATCCGCCATTTTTATTTCTCGCTGCAATTTTGTAGTCCAAGCTAAAGGATGCAGAAGTTACGAGAGGGTAAGTTAAAATGTTCGGTTGTTGGATGTAGTAACCCACACGCTTCATTACACTGTCTAATGTAGATGAACTGCCGCGCTTGTGACAGGGCGCATGTTTAACCGAACGAACGAGCAGAGAGAGAGAGACCCGGTTACGCGCACACTCTCTCTCTTCGGAGCCAGGCGAAAGTGTAAACAAGACTTCACCGTCTCCAAACTAGGCGCTGTTTTTCTCTCTCTTCCTCGCACATATTGTAAGAACTGATTTTCCTGCTAAAACAAAACGCACCCTGCAATAACGCCATAAAATGCCCCCTGACAGCAGATAGCAAAGACAGAGCACAGAACCTTGTCCTGCCCAAACGTATCTCCTTGTCCCTTTGTTTGACTTCAACTCATCCCCCCTCTCCCTCCTCTTCTCCCTCCTCAAGGCACTGAAAGTTCATTAAGAATGTCTATTTAACACATATGGTGTTTCTTGTGAATGTGTTGTTTTTCCTTTACATGTTTGATGTCATTTTAAAGGGCACAGTGCGACTGGTAAAATGGTCTTAATTTCATTGCAGTCATTGGTTTAATGAGAAAGATTGAGAACTTAGGATAATCTTGTATCTCTCTGGCTGATATCTCTTTACGATATCTCAAGAAACCAGGTGCTACCCCCCTGGGGTACATGGATTGGCCCAACCAACTCTAAACAACATTTGTATAACCCCCTTCTGTTCTGGTCTGGTATTTAAGGCGAGGGAATAGAACACACTTTGGGAATCTTTTACCGGGATCTTTCCCCCACAGTAATGTTTCAGTATTTTCCTGTTGGAAGGTCCTGACACATTACTGTGTGTCTCTGTCAGGAAAACATTACTTACTTTTAGAGTCATCTTTGAGTAAATGATGTCATGTATTTTTGAATTGGCTTTTAATAATTTACTTCTGTAATTGGCATGATACATTTTTACCTGACAAATAAATGTTAACCTTGATTTATTCTGCATTCTTCTGAAATCATTATTTCCAGTAGATTAATGTGTAGTCTGGTGTTTCCGCAAAACCTTGTCCAGAATAGATCAAACTGAAGGCACTTTGAATGGACCATGGGGCACATCTTAGGAGACCTTCTGATTTCTGACTATTCCCTGACTTAGCATGTTGTATGCTACAAATATTATATAAATTACACCTATGGGTCTGTAGTGTGCGACCGCATAGGGTAAAATATTTGTACTACACCCTCTGACTATTTCAGGACTGGCTGGTTTGTGATCGTGAGCGCGCAGTCGCGACGTGACGTCTCAAAGCGACACTAGGTCCGTAATGAACGAATAATTGAAAGTATGGGATAATCAGAATAATCAAAGATCTAAATTAATTCATAATCAATATTTATGAGTATTTTCTAATCAGAAATACGATCTAAATTTGGTTATCATTTGAAATTGGAGTCAGATTACGCATAGAGCTAAAGTAATACTAAAACGAAGTTCCAATAAATTAAGTGAACTTCACTGGATCGCTGAAAAGACATACACGCTTTAAACCTTCGCCAGGCCGTTGGATTCCGTCGTTGGGCCAATGGATGGTCCTTACAAAGTGGTGACAGTCCCTCCGTGATTCTCCAGGTTGTGAGTGTCTTTTCAGTGAAATATTGGGACTTGCAACAAATAAGAGAAGTAAGATGTCCTTCTCTTTCTTCAGCCGTTTGGTAAGTCAATTCTATTTTGCCTTTTAGAAGTGTTGAGGGTAAATTCAGACGCACCTCATATAGACACATTTGTAGAATGGGTCGGCATACCCAGTTAGACCGGAGAACGCAAAATCCGGTGGGGCTTGAGAATTAGATAAAACCACATATCAGGGACATGATAGCGGCAGCGTAGATGAGAAAAGATATCCCTTGCTTTAACTTTAAATACCTCCTTGTTTGCCCAAGCAACAAGTGATGAAACCTAAATTGGAATAACATAATTAAATTTTTTATTCTGGTACTCAACAGAGGGTTGAAAACTAAAAACTTAAATTCTGAGGTAAATAATGTCGTTACATTTAATTATTTGTTTTGTTGCAACAACATTGCAACACTGGAAATAAGAAAATGGTCACGCTAACTTGTGAAAAACCTTGTGATTTGATGAGCTAAAAGATAACAAGTAAAACTGTCTCACTTGAATCCCTTGTGTGTGAAGTGTAAAGTTGGACAAAACAGTGCAATGCAATTAGAATATTTCAAAAGAAATTATCTGAGAAATTGATTTCAGTCCTAGAGAACAGCTGCTATGCAGAAGTCCTAGAGGCTGAAATTTGGAAAAATACGCTAAACTTTACAACTGATGTATATAATGAAAATTATTGTGTTACTAAGAGGCTTGTTACCAGCCCTGATAGTGTCAGAGGACATGCACAGCTTGTCCTTATCTTATGAGATAATTTAGACAAAGACCACTATGAATTACATCAAAGTAATCATTGTTCTTTGAAAATCTTTCAATAGTGTCAAAAAAGTTCATGACTGATGTCCCAAATATGGTTTAAACAACACCATTTAAGGCTCAGTTTTATAAAACATAGCTTTTAATTTGGTTTTATGTCAGACTTTGCAACCACTGCATTTTTGTATGTTTTTGAGGTCTCAAAAGAGACTGACAAAAGCAACAAACCATAAAACAATCTTGGCGCCCTCCATGAGACCTGTTTGTCCAACCTTTCTTTCATATTCAAATAAGATTCTTAAAAGAATGCAACTGATAACATCTCAGCCTAAAATAAGATAATTGTGTCCAATTCTAAATTGTAGTCACAAAAATCTTTAAATTGAGCAATGATTTGACCCATGTTTCTCAATTCATGCAGTCCATTGAATGTTCACAGCATCAAAGCAGCTGTAACTGGTTTCCAGTTTGTGTTGTTGCTGTGTACACAATGCTCATGCCAGCACAGCTGGAGCTGCAGGGCCAATCACCTTCTAAAAGATCAGTGAGAAGATAACAAGTCAGTTTGGACAAATTACTCAGTAAAACCCCCCGAGACCAGTAAATAAGATTGGTATGATTTATACAATTTTATAAAATATAATTTATATTATGACCAGATTGTAATATATATTATATTGTAATGGCCAAGAATGGCTTTAATCTCGTAATGATTCAGCATTGGGTTGGAAGAGGAAAGAATGTTTAATGAGAATTAAAAGAATCAGAATGTAGAAAGATGGTACGTGTATGTAGGGAACAAGAAGGAACACTAGTGTTGGGAGGAATGAGATAATAGATGGTTAGAGAAAGTATTGGAAAGGAAACTGAAAGGAAGAATGAATCAGAAAGAACTTCTTTACCTTCTATTTGTGCAAGAATCTTTAATGAGAGAAATTACAATGCTCAGTATATACCAACTAAAATGATCAACCTGATTACCATGTCTTAAATATCCATCCAAATCCACAGGATGATTTCATTTTGATCTAACAGATCTTTAACCCAGTAACAAGGGGAGGTACAAATTTTAATTTTCTCTTGCAACAAAACCACAAACGAAGTGGTGCAAGTGTTAAACTCCTCTCTGGGAGCTTCAGCTCACATGGAATCTGATCAGGGAAGGTATTTTACTGGACATGTACAGTTGTGTGAATTGTAAATATCAGGCAGAAAATCTAAAGTCTTTATGGACCACAGAGACCCAAATGGTCAAGAGTTTGAATAACACCATAAATTCCAAAGGCTAAAACAAACAAGCACAGCACCACCCCTGGTGATCTAATTGCTCTAAACACAGATCTGGCTAGTGTAAATAAACAACATCATGTAAAGAGATTCCCCTAGCAGACCTGAGGGTCCTAATGCTCACAACACAGCAGACTGTTTGAGTTTAGATGCAATAGCAGTCAGATCTGACTATTATCACTGTTTAATTGACCTTTTCTTTGCAAACACATGATCATGAGAATGATACATGTCTTTGTAAACAAAAACACATTTTCTTCTAATGGCGTAAAATCTTAACAGATCAAAGCCATCAGTAACAACTGTCTGGCTAAAGCCATCAAATAAATATTGAGATAGACCATCTATCTTAAATGCAATTTGTATAAAGGCTCAAGATTAAACTGTGTTTTCCTCTCTAGGTCTATTTCCCTACAGGCTGACAAATGACTTTCTTTAGAACCAGATTCCACAAGGGTCTGGTTCTGCCTGCCTTAAGCAGGACACACAACTTTACATTAGGAGATGGGGGTGGAGAAACTTCAAGGGGCCGCTCACACCTCACAACACTACAGAAGTAGCTCCTGTATGTGGCCTCCCCGGTGTAGCATCGGAACTAAATTATGCAACACAAATTATGGTAGGATAAAACACCACCCATCTCCTGTACACAAACATACACAATACACACCATCACTATGGCAATCTTAGAACATCTCTACCTGGCATAGATCATAAGACTAACCAGGCCAAAATTATTCACATCATGCAATACATCATTTACCTTCATACATATAGGACAAGGAAAATTATTTTAATAATTTCTTTTCAGCATTACAGTCTTCAAAACTTCCTGTATGTAAATACTGTGCTGTGCATAGGACATGCATGGCTGTGGTCACACATCGATTGATTTAAATCCACATAAAAAAAAAATCTTATTGAGACCTATTAATCAATGCAACTGGTCTTTGGACAAAATATTTATTATGTCCAGTCGTTAGCGTTGTTGCAAACCAGGAGGGCCCCCTAGTTTCCAACAAATGACTAATGACGATAAAAAATGATCTAAACAGCTAAATCTAAAATGCAGGCATTTCTATTTGTCAACTATACAATTCAGACCTGCACTATTGAGTGTGACCTAGTCTGTACATCAAATGCACAGAGGATAATTACAAAAGTTAAACCAGAGAATTTAAATCTCTGTTTCTATACATTTCATTCTCTAATTGAATCTATTAAAACATTAAGTTTCATTGATGATTTGCACTTATAACAACTAATGTAGACAATTTTATAATTATGAAATTGTGTATTTCCATGTTTAATTATGTGATATACTCTAATTACTCTAATTATGCATACAACTAGTAAATATACTAGTTATGGTGACTTTCTGCTACCCGTCCTTGATTCATCCAGACCAAGTCTAAATCCCACTACCAGATCACTGCGGTAGTGAAGAATTTGGTGATCAAATTACACATGTTCATTAAATATATGATTTTGAAAAAGAGACCATATTTACCACTCGCACCTTTGACTTTTGGGTTTCATATTTTTGAGTACATCATGTTTTGTTATCTTGTGTTCTTGTGTTTATCCAATAACTTTTCCTCATCTTACAATAACCACAAATACATCAGTGTTCAATTATTGCATGGTCATTCAGAAGTTGTTCAGGTGTCTTACACGCAGTGGAGCGTCATCAGTGAAATGATTCCTTCAACAATGGAGTTCTGATCTACCCGGCAAATGAAACCTTCTGCTTGAAGGTGACCGAGGACTTCTCAAAGGGTCAGTTAAAACATCCTAGGGAGGACAAAGATGTTTCCGCAAAGCATTATGATGACACTTTCCAATGACACTTTCTGATCATGCTGACCAAAGCAAACAGACTTGATACAACGAGATCATTCTACAGACTGAATACCAACGCAGCCAAGTGCAGGTGGAAGCAAACCCGGCCAAGAGGGTCATGTGACACCCTGTCCAGCTGCTGCAGAATCCCCGCATTCTGCCATGCTTTCATTTTAATATTCAACCTGTCTTAATGCTGTTATTTCAGGTGACGACTGGATTCCTGCACCAATCGACGAACGCTGCAAACTACAGTGGTCAGCCCTATATGAACACTCAGAGAATAACACTGAAAATGTGGAAACAGGAAAATGTCCAAAAAATGTCCCCTTAGGCCTGATCTAAATCTGTCCCAAGGGGCCAGGGGCCGTCTGTAAGAACTGATTTTCCTGCTAAAACAAAACGCACCCTGCAATAACGCCATAAAATGCCCCCTGACAGCAGATAGCAAAGACAGAGCACAGAACCTTGTCCTGCCCAAACGTATCTCCTTGTCCCTTTGTTTGACTTCAACTCATCCCCCCTCTCCCTCCTCTTCTCCCTCCTCAAGGCACTGAAAGTTCATTAAGAATGTCTATTTAACACATATGGTGTTTCTTGTGAATGTGTTGTTTTTCCTTTACATGTTTGATGTCATTTTAAAGGGCACAGTGCGACTGGTAAAATGGTCTTAATTTCATTGCAGTCATTGGTTTAATGAGAAAGATTGAGAACTTAGGATAATCTTGTATCTCTCTGGCTGATATCTCTTTACGATATCTCAAGAAACCAGGTGCTACCCCCCTGGGGTACATGGATTGGCCCAACCAACTCTAAACAACATTTGTATAACCCCCTTCTGTTCTGGTCTGGTATTTAAGGCGAGGGAATAGAACACACTTTGGGAATCTTTTACCAGGATCTTTCCCCCACAGTAATGTTTCAGTATTTTCCTGTTGGAAGGTCCTGACACATTACTGTGTGTCTCTGTCAGGAAAACATTACTTACTTTTAGAGTCATCTTTGAGTAAATGATGTCATGTATTTTTGAATTGGCTTTTAATAATTTACTTCTGTAATTGGCATGATACATTTTTACCTGACAAATAAATGTTAACCTTGATTTATTCTGCATTCTTCTGAAATCATTATTTCCAGTAGATTAATGTGTAGTCTGGTGTTTCCGCAAAACCTTGTCCAGAATAGATCAAACTGAAGGCACTTTGAATGGACCATGGGGCACATCTTAGGAGACCTTCTGATTTCTGACTATTCCCTGACTTAGCATGTTGTATGCTACAAATATTATATAAATTACACCTATGGGTCTGTAGTGTGCGACCGCATAGGGTAAAATATTTGTACTACACCCTCTGACTATTTCAGGACTGGCTGGTTTGTGATCGTGAGCGCGCAGTCGCGACGTGACGTCTCAAAGCGACACTAGGTCCGTAATGAACGAATAATTGAAAGTATGGGATAATCAGAATAATCAAAGATCTAAATTAATTCATAATCAATATTTATGAGTATTTTCTAATCAGAAATACGATCTAAATTTGGTTATCATTTGAAATTGGAGTCAGATTACGCATAGAGCTAAAGTAATACTAAAACGAAGTTCCAATAAATTAAGTGAACTTCACTGGATCGCTGAAAAGACATACACGCTTTAAACCTTCGCCAGGCCGTTGGATTCCGTCGTTGGGCTTCTCTCTCTCTCTCTTTCTCTCTATCTCTCTCTCTCTCTCTCTCTCTCTCTCTCTCTCTCTCTCTCAGGTAACATTTTTCATATATGCTGGGTACAATTAATAATATAAGTTATCATCATCTCATACATCTATTTTGTAACTATTTTAAGTGTAACCATAACCATAATTTGTCATTAAACCTTTTCAATTGCAACTAATGTACTAACTAGTTTTGTTTTGGTATTGACTTTGAAGTGCTACATATTGCAATACAATATCGTCACTATCTATAGCAACGCTCTCCCACAAATATTAAGCTATTGTAACTGCACTTATTTCCGTCGTTGGTATAAGTGGCAGTGGGTGGTTAAAGACAAGAAATGTGCAGTTTTCTACCATCTTGCCAATAACGTTTCTTTAGTCATTCGGCAGTTCTTGCAGCTTGAACCACTGCAGGAATTCCACCCTAACAGATGGTGCCGAAACCCGGGATCCCTTGCAGTGTGTTTTCTGAAATTCACTTTGATCAGAATGAGGACATTTTTTCACAGTTAATTTTGTGAATGGATTAAAGCTGACCTTCTGACCATGGGATGGGTAAGTCTGTTTTCATTGTTTAATGGTATGATAGGAAATGTCTCCATTTGCATGAATTGAATGAAACAGAATTTAAAAGGTTTTGAATAGCTTTAATAGTCCCATTACTGTATAATTTGTAAATATTGTGAATATTCAGATCTCCTCGGGGATGGAAGGGAAAAAAATCTGATAACAGTGATGTATTGTTTGCTTTATGGAGCAAAAAAGTTGAGCCTACTTTGTGTAAACTCAAGAAAGAGTACATTGGAATTAAATGTCCAGATGAGGAAATGCTCCAATGGTGGGACACAATTGGTAAACATCAAAAGAAATCAAAACATGCTGAAATAATTGAGGCTTTAAACTTCATAAGTTTTACACGGCTACGTGAGTTAACAACATATCTATCTTCAAGTATAGATGCTAAATGTAAAGAAGTGCAATCTAAAAATGCAGAGGCACTAAAGTCTGAGGCAAAGATTCAAGATCTTCAAACACAGCTAGATAAATTACTAGCTGAGCAGTTAGCCCTGACTGAAAAGTGTAAAAATCACAAGGAAATCATTGCAGAACTCAAGGCTAAGCTAAATGCTAAATTGTCTCCCAAAATGCTTAACAGCGATGGGACTAAAAAGCACGTTCGCTTCTTAGAGGAGGTGACTTGCTCTAATGAATCTGAATCATTTAGTTCAGAAAATGCATGTGCAACTGACCAAGAAAGTGTGCCTATTTCAGTTCTTAAGGTGATGCAACACCATAATAGCGCAGAGTCATGTACCAGAACGCATGGTGTACAAGCATTAGAGAGTCGCGAAAACCCTCAAACTCCAGGAGAACGTAGCAAACATCCCTATGGTAAAGAAAGCAGTGTCATGGCAGGCTGGAAAATAGTCAAGGATTCAGATGCGAGTGAATAAGTATTTATTAAAGTCAAAAAGAGAAGACAAGAGACTCAATTCGACAGGCAGCATCCACATGGATGACTCAGAGTGAAAATAGCAGATAATCTCAAGTGAACACGGAGAAGAATAAAGAAGGTCCTCAGGGAAACTCAGGGTCGGAGTGGTAGATAATCCTCTGGCAACTCGGGCAGGCTCGGCAACGCAGGGACTCAGTGGGCGGACTGCAGATCCAACGTAGAGACGAAGATCCTCAATGAAGCGTCATGGAAACAGAACAGGAACAGGAGAAACAATCGCTCAGACCCAGGAGAACCTCCACAACCATCTGACAAAGACAAGACGAGTGAGCAAACAATATATAGGACATCCTCATTCAGAACAGCTGGCGCTGATCGGCTCATCAGTGGATAACGAGCCATCTGATGAGCCGCGCCCATTCATTCAACACGCACACACATAGCGAGGGAGAGTCAATGAATCCGTGAACCGTGACAGTACCCCTCCTCCTAGGAACGCCGCCTGGCGTTCCCAGGCCCCCTTACCTGTCGATTGTAATCATCGATAAGGGAGTGATCCAGAATGTCCCTGGCAGGAACCCAACTTCTCTCCTCCGGACCGTAACCTTCCCAGTCCACCAAGTACTGGAATCCGCGTCCCCTCCGTCTCGAGTCCAGGATCCGGTTAACCGAATAAGTAGGCTCCCCATCAACGAGTCGCGGCGGGGGGGGAACCGGAGCAGGCGGATTAAGATGCGATCGAAAGACGGGTTTAATTTTGGAGACATGAAAGGCGGGATGAATTCTCTTGTACGCAAGAGGAAGGTTGAGGCGGACTGTCACCGGACTAATAATTTTGGTGATAGTGAACGGGCCAATGAATTTAGGAGCTAACTTATTAGAGACGGAACGGAGAGGAATGTTTTTAGTAGAAAGCCACACTTTTTGACCAGCGACGTATACGGGTGGCCTCGACCGGTGGCGATCGGCCTTAGCCTTGGTGCGCGCCCCCACTTGGAGTAGAGTCTCACGGGCTCTGGTCCATGTGCGGTGACACCTCTGGACGAATGCGTGAGCGGAGGGGACCGCGACTTCGGATTCCAGACTGGGAAAAATAGGTGGCTGGTAACCTAAACTACATTCAAACGGAGATAGGCCCGTGGATGACACTGGTAATGCATTGTGGGCGTACTCCACCATAGAGATATGTTGGCTCCAGGAGGAAGGATTCCTGGCAGCCAAACAACGCAACACTCTCTCCAAATCCTGGTTGGCCCTCTCGGTCTGGCCATTGCTCTGGGGGTGAAACCCTGAGGACAGACTAACGGTCGCTCCCAGTAATCTACAAAACTCTCGCCAAAATTTGGACACAAATTGGGGTCCTCGGTCGGAAACCACGTCTATCGGGAGGCCATGTATGCGAAAGACGTGATCTACAACGGTCACCGCTGTCTCCTTGGCTGAGGGTAATTTGGGCAAGGGAATAAAGTGAGCCGCCTTCGAGAATCGGTCCACCACGGTCAAAACTACCGTGTACCCTTGAGAGGGTGGGAGGGCGGTGATAAAATCTAGCGCAATGTGGGACCAGGGTCTCGAAGGGACAGGCAGCGGTTGGAGTAACCCATCTGGGGGTCGATTGGAAGTCTTACCAGTGGCACAGACAGAGAAAGCCAAAACAAAACTGTGAATGTCGCGTGCCATAAGTGGCCACCAGAATCGTTGCTTGACCATAAAACTGGTGCGATTTACCCCTGGATGGCAAGCTACGTTGGAACAATGCCCCCACTGAATAACGTCTGACCGTAATCCCTCCGGCACAAATAAACGATTCGGTGGGCAACCGGGCGGAGGCGTTACCCCTTCTAAGGCCGTCTTGACCTTCGACTCGATCTCCCATGTGAGTGTGGAGACAAATAGGGTCTCGGGTAAAATGCACTCGGGAGTAGACGGGCGTTCGGAACGGTCAAAAATACGCGACAAAGAATCGGGTTTGATGTTTTTGGAACCCGGGCGGTACGAGAGAGAAAAGTCAAAACGTCCGAAAAAAAGTGCCCACCGAGCCTGCCTGGAGTTCAATCTTTTAGCGGTTCTGATATATTCCAGGTTCTTATGATCGGTCCAGACGATAAAAGGTACCCCAGACCCTTCTAACCAATGACGCCATTCTTCCAACGCTAACTTAACTGCCAACAATTCTCTGTTACCAATGTCATAGTTACGTTCGGCCGGAGATAAACGACGAGACAAAAACGCGCAGGGATGCATCTTGTCGTCCGAGAGAGAACGCTGGGAAAGCACTGCTCCTACCCCCACCTCTGATGCGTCGACCTCCACCACAAACTGACGTGAAGAATCAGGGGCTATCAAGATGGGAGCTGAAACAAAGCAGCCTTTCAGTTTGGCAAACACAGCCTCAGCTGTGTCTGACCACCTGAACGCAGTTCTGGGGGAGGTCAAGGCGGTCAGAGGTGCGGCTAGTTGGCTGAAGTTGCGAATAAAACGCCGATAGAAGTTGGCGAACCCCAGAAACCTCTGTAGGGCCTTACGGGAATCTGGACTTGGCCACTCTACCACAGCCTTAACCTTCTCAGGATCCATGCGTACTCCCTCAGACGAAATGATGTACCCTAGGAAAGGAACAGACTGTGCATGAAAAGCGCATTTCTCCGCCTTGACAAAAAGCCCATTCTCTAGCAACCTCTGAAGCACTCGTCTGACGTGTTGAACGTGCTCCTGGAGAGACGAAGAAAAAATCAATATGTCATCCAGGTAAACATATATGAACTGGTCTACCATGTCTCTCAACACATCATTGACGAGTGCCTGGAAGACCGCTGGGGAGTTGGAAAGCCCGAACGGCATAACCAAATATTCAAAGTGCCCCCTGGGGGTATTGAACGCGGTCTTCCATTCATCCCCCTTCCTGATGCGAACCAAATGATATGCATTACGTAAATCCAATTTTGTGAAGATTGATGCTCCCTGCAACCTCTCGAAAGCTGAAGACATCAACGGCAAAGGATAAGTATTCTTTACCGTGATGTTATTCAACCCTCGGTAATCAATACAAGGTCGTAGAGAACCATCCTTCTTCCCCACAAAAAAGAATCCCGCCCCCGCTGGAGAAGAGGAAGGGCGGATGAACCCAGTAGCCAGAGAATCAGAAATATATTTCTCCATAGCCTCCCTTTCTGGAGCAGAAAGCGAATATAACTTGCCCTTAGGCGGAGACGTACCTGGCAGTAAATCTATTGCACAGTCATAGGGACGATGAGGAGGGAGAGAAGCAGCCCGAGACTTACTGAACACCTCCTTCAGGTCGCGGTACTCCGGTGGCACGTTAGACAGATTCACCGACTCCTCCTGCAACACAGAACGAGAAACAGACGGAACGGCAGACGAAAGACATGAGGCATAACAGTTATCACTCCAAGCTGAGACAGAATCTTGACCCCACTCTATCCTGGGTCCGTGCTTCACCAACCACGGGTGACCCAGGACAATAGGCGCGTGGGGTGACTGTGTGAGGTAGAGTGAAGTCCTTTCAGTGTGATTCCCCGAGGTGATCAGTGTGATAAGTCCAGTGGAGTGAGTGATGCCCGGAAGTTCTTGCCCATTGAGTGCGTTGATGGTGATAGTGTTCTCTAAAGCAGTGATGGGAAGGTGAAGTTTACGTGCCAAAGAGAAGTCCATAAGGTTTCCCTCCGCTCCCGAATCCACCAACGCTTGGCAGCAGAAGGAGTGTTCCGCCCACTGGAGTCTAACCGGAAGGAGAGTGGCGCTCGAGGGTCCGATCAAGGAGAGCCCGCCCGACAGTAGCCGCCCTCCTACCGCCGGGCTTGGCCTTTTAAAGGACAGGTGTTGATGAAATGTCCAGGCTCCCCGCAGTAGAGACATAGACCCCTCGAGCGGCGGTGTTCTCTCTCCTCCCGGGAAAGCCGAGCTCGACCTACCTGCATGGGTTCAGGATCGTTAGAGGGGCTGACCGCGTTCATACTCCGGCCACTGGAACTCATGGTGAAATCGGCCGCAGGCATCCGGTACGGTCGGCTCTCTCTCTGTTGAAGACGTGCATCGACCCGTAATGCTAGCTCGATCAGTCCATCCAGTGTCTTGGGCAGCTCCAAAGTATAAATCTCCCTCTGAACGCGGTCAGCCAACCCATGCAGGAACATGTCCCACTGCGCCTCCTCGTTCCATTTGCACTCGGCCGCCAATGTCCGGAACTCTATGGAATAGTCAGAGACTGACTGTTGGTCCTGGCGAAGGTCGGCGAGCTGGCGGGCCGCCTCGCGTCCAGCGACGGCGCGGTCGAATACCCGTGTCATCTCTAGCTCGAGTGCCTGGAACGAGGAGCAGCACGGATGTTTGTTCTGCCACACCGCCGTTCCCCACTGAGCCGCGCGACCAGAAAGTAGTGTCATCACCAGGGCTACTTTCGAATCCTCAGAAGCAAATGTCACAGGTTGAAGCGAGAAATAAATAGAGCACTTGGTTAGAAACGTTCTGCAAAGATTAGGTTCGCCCGAATACCTCTCTGGTGCTGGAATACGCGGTTCTGGTGCGAGGGTGCGCGGCTCTGGCTGATGGAAATTCCCTTGGGGAACAGGCGGGGGTGGTGCTGGCGCAGTGGGAACTCTCAGGCGTTGGAATTGAGAGGTGAGCTCGGACACCTGCGTTACCAAAGCCTGTATCGCCCGCCCCGAAGCTCCGATCTGCTCGTCCTGGCGATCCATCCGTGCGTGGTTTCCGGCGAACATCTGCTCAAAATCGGGAGCACTCGCTGAATCCATGAGAAGGGGGTCAGATGGTTCTGTCATGGCAGGCTGGAAAATAGTCAAGGATTCAGATGCGAGTGAATAAGTATTTATTAAAGTCAAAAAGAGAAGACAAGAGACTCAATTCGACAGGCAGCATCCACATGGATGACTCAGAGTGAAAATAGCAGATAATCTCAAGTGAACACGGAGAAGAATAAAGAAGGTCCTCAGGGAAACTCAGGGTCGGAGTGGTAGATAATCCTCTGGCAACTCGGGCAGGCTCGGCAACGCAGGGACTCAGTGGGCGGACTGCAGATCCAACGTAGAGACGAAGATCCTCAATGAAGCGTCATGGAAACAGAACAGGAACAGGAGAAACAATCGCTCAGACCCAGGAGAACCTCCACAACCATCTGACAAAGACAAGACGAGTGAGCAAACAATATATAGGACATCCTCATTCAGAACAGCTGGCGCTGATCGGCTCATCAGTGGATAACGAGCCATCTGATGAGCCGCGCCCATTCATTCAACACGCACACACATAGCGAGGGAGAGTCAATGAATCCGTGAACCGTGACAAGCAGGTTTTGCAGTTCCTGTCAGAAAATAGGCCATAAAGAGGGAAAATGCTGGTCACTGGGAAGGGGCAGACCTCCTCCTTATTTTCAGAAAAATAGTAAACCACTTTCTAAGAGCAAAAATCAGCGATCTGCACGTACAGGTAAAACTCTTAGTGAGTTAACTGCTTTGTTCATGCAAGGCCTTCAGCTATTAACTTCACTTGCTAGTGGGTTAGTGGCCCAATAGCAAGAAGTTTAATATCCAAATTGCAATGATCCTGTTTGTATGTTCAAATTTGTAATTGTGCGTAACACATTGTGCTCATAGAACACACATTATAGTTGTTTGTGCTACATGTGCACATAGGCTAATTAAGTTAATTCTTTAAAACACATGATTGCTTTACTGTAAGTGTTGTATGAAACACTTAGGTTAAAAGGTTGTAGATGCTAAGAATTCTAGGCCATGTATCTTGTGTAAACTGGAATAACTGTTTACTGGAATTGCATAGCAATTTCAAGTTGCATGTGTGACTATGTTGAATTTGTTTGTCTCCTTAGTGGAAACTCTGCTATTTTTCCATATAGCTGCAGTAAAACCACGCAAAGGAGCATAGAATTGCCATGTGGCCACAATGGTAATCACAATTTGCATTAACCATGAAAATGCTTTCCTCACAACAGGATTCAGTAACTCTGTACTTTGCACTTTTCTCATGCTCCTTAACTGAAACAATGGTGTGGGAACATTTTGAGCCAGATCACACCTCATACTCACATTCTCATGCTGGCTCCCTGTTACAACAACAGGACCAAATTTGCATCACAATTGTAAAACCTCCTCACCTTTGTTTTGGGGCATGATGAATTTACACATAGCCACAGCTAAATGCAGCCACCATTTGATCTTCACACAAAGACAAATCTGCATCTATCTGATTCTGCCTCACAAAATGAATGCATACAATGCTATTTAAGTCTTTACATCTAGACTGAATTATAACTGAATTGCATCCAGTAATTGTTTGTTTTGTTTTTCTTTGGTTTTACTTTATCACTTAAGTAATCATTTGTCTCGCCAAGTTAAATTTTTAAAATGTATGTCAGTATTTTTCATTTTTACCAAGTACAAATATTTGTATTCTCAATAATGCTTTTGAAACATTTCTGAAACTGATTTGATTTCTGCTTATTTGTATTGTGTCCATTTTACTTGCATCAATGTTTATGGACGTTTATTGAATTGAATCTCTGTGTTTGGTTACACTGAATATTTTGCTGATACTCTTCATGAAATGGGGTTTTAAACCAGCATTTGTTGTTTTGTTATAATGCAATTTATTTAAATGTTTCCAGAATGAGTGTAAGAGCTTGTGAGATCTTCTTTTATTCTCCCTTGACCATCTTTTTAAGTACATCAATTTAAGGGCTTTTTGCCAAAGACTAATTTTAATCTGACCATATCAATCCTCTGACCAATGACAAATGCCATGTGTCTGCTTTTGCTGTTTGTTGTTATGCTCTTTTAAGATTGCAGGATCCCTGCAACCAAAGTTCACATTCTGTGACCCGTCTCATAAAGAGAAACCAGCGTTTGCTCCCAGATTCAGTGCCTGTTCTTGTGGAGGTGTGAAGTGTTCGATGGATGATTTGCATCTATGAACGGTGCAACACCATTTGATGGAGCCTCCTCATGCAGGGCTGAAGGAGAACAAAGACTGAACATTAACCAACCGAGATTGCAACAAGCTTGGACGAAAAGTCTGAAGATACAATTACACGCAACAGAAAGCATGTCTTTATGGATTGTGTCACCTTTGGACTCCATGTGTGTGGCCAACGGTGCCAAGGGGGGAAATTGTAGGATTGAAAATAATCCAAGATATTTTAAATGAACAAAGATATTTGCTTGACTGTTTTTCTACCCCCTCTTTCTACCACAATGACCATTTGGAGTTCCTAAGGCACAGAGGGGCTGATAGTGATCTAGGCATGCAAGCCAAATGTTTGTACTTTGGGGGTCAATGAATTGTCACACCTTTAGTACAGTGGTGGGAGTGTAATTATCTGATTGGTCAGTTTGAATGTCTCACATTTGGGTTTTAGTCACATGGTCAAGGAAAGGATAAAAGAAGATTGTAACTGTTGCTCTGTCTTTTTGATGCTCTGGCTATCTTCTTCTCTGGGTCCCTTTCTTGGGGCCTCCTCTTCTCTCTCTCTCTCTTTCTCTCTATCTCTCTCTCTCTCTCTCTCTCTCTCTCTCTCTCTCTCTCTCTCAGGTAACATTTTTCATATATGCTGGGTACAATTAATAATATAAGTTATCATCATCTCATACATCTATTTTGTAACTATTTTAAGTGTAACCATAACCATAATTTGTCATTAAACCTTTTCAATTGCAACTAATGTACTAACTAGTTTTGTTTTGGTATTGACTTTGAAGTGCTACATATTGCAATACAATATCGTCACTATCTATAGCAATGCTCTCCTACAAATATTAAGCTATTGTAACTGCACTTATTTCCGTCGTTGGTATAAGTGGCAGTGGGTGGTTAAAGACAAGAAATGTGCAGTTTTCTACCATCTTGCCAATAACGTTTCTTTAGTCATTCGGCAGTTCTTGCAGCTTGAACCACTGCAGGAATTCCACCCTTACAATATTAATCAAAATAAATCGACACGGTGGTAAAAGGTCGGAAGACCAAAGTTTCATGTGTAAATACAGTAACACACCATTGCGATACATCCATATGAAGACGTGGTTCTGCAGGCTCGTCGTCTTCATTTTCATCTCGCTCCGGCTCCGACTCCGACTCGAACATGTAAGGCTGGATGGACAAGTCTTCCGTTGTTGACATTTTGTTAATAACGTGTGAATAAAAAATTTCTGTGCCGCTAGATAATCGCATCTCTGCTATCAAACTACAAAAATGGCCGAACGGGGTGGAGTTGAACCGAGTGTCACCTCTGCATCCTGGAGAGGGGGCGGGGTATGAAGTGTCTCAATTGCATTTAAAGAGACCGCACCAAAACGAGTTGCTCTCAGACGCACATCAGAAAATGGGTAGAAAAGGGTCCTGTGGAGCTATAATAATGAGGAATTCAGACCCAAGCATTGCAGTTCCGCTTTATATAGACTACAAATGTATGATTTATATGTAAAAAGGAACGATTGAAAAGCATGATATGTCTCCTTTAAAGTGTTTTTCTAGGACCTACCATTTTCGTACAGTTGCACTGAAAGTGACAGAAGTACAAATGTTACCCACTTACCCCATATGTGGGGTTAATTGTAAAAGACAAAGGGGTTAGTTGTAACACTTGTAATTTTGAACAAAACTTTTAACTTGTAATTTTACACCTGCCTGACTTTTATTATGAATGTATATAAAAATATTTTGGACTAATTTATGTATTGCACCAAATCACATTACCAATGCCTTACAACAGAGAAAATAGATAGGCTAGCATTCCCTCTTCTTGGAGCTCTATCCCATACCGCTATCCCTTATCCATAACACATCCTATATTCCTCACGAACCACATGGATTCTGCATTGTATTACTGAAATGATTCTGGGTAGACTGTAGCATTATACATTTGTGCATGCCTGAAGAGCCGAACGTGGAGTATAAATCCCCCTCTGACTAGCTGCCTGCTAGCATGAAAATGTCTGTGACCTCATGCTGCATGTGCTAATGACTATTGGCTTGAGTGCCATAAAGGACAAAGTGCTCCACCAACAGACTGCAGACTCCATAGTCACCCATATCATTCACCTCCTGAGAGGGAACAGTGACATGCACTCTTCTCCATCCCTCCAAGGACAGCGGTTCCATCTACACTCAGTATAGATGGACAGAATGAGAGTGAGTTCCAGGAACTCTGTTGGTGTGGACCCACTTTGATGTGTCGTGCAATATTTATGTGCTGTTTCTCCGTGCTGGGCAAATGGAATCTGACCTTGAGCCCTACTTACCTTGCCCAGTGCAGTGAAAATTTGTTTGTTTCCTATTATGCTGCAATGGGGATGCAGTAACTTTAAAGTGATGGAAATGGACTACTCTGAAATTCTTGTGGGAGACTGCATTCTGCTGAAAGCTCTTGGTGGGTAGGAATGTGTAAGATGCATTTCGAGGATGTATCGGCTGATAATCATATCATATAGTTTGATCGGTGGTCTCTATGAAGGCCAGTCGGATAATGCAAAACTCGCAAGACAATTTTTTGGGCTGTGCGATTCTTTCCTTAAAGGCCCCCTGTGGTGACAATCAAGATTTTAATGTTATTTATGTCTCTAGGTGGTGTTTTTAATGTGCTTTAAGACACAAATTCTTAATTTGTGCAAATTCATAAGTAAACAATTGCTGAGCATTTTCTCCTTAAAACTGCAGTGAACCAAAGACAGTCTCAAAAACACAGTTTGAAATCGCTGGTGTTTCTGACGTCTTAAACTACCTTGTAACAAATCACGTCAACGGGTAGATCTCTGAGCTGGTGTGAGTGAGTGGAGGTGGGGATATTCATAGAACTGCGTATACTAAATGGGGCAAGGGTGACTAAATGACTAAAACGCTGTATTATGCTGCCATGCCAATAATTGGTGATGTCACTTTGTAAAGAAAGGTCTGCACATATGCATTGTTTTACAGTGCACTCGCCCAAACCGTGCACGCATAGACTAAACATGTAATTTGCATGTGCATGCTCTCACCGTTTTTTTACTGATTCATGGTTTTGTAATTTACACAGAGACTGTGTAAAAAAAAAAAAACTGTGTAAATGAACAGTGCAAACATAAAAAAAACGTCTTTGTGATGCACCATAACATTGAAAAGCAATAGATTTGCAATGTTCTCTGATGCAACTCTAGTTTGATACATGACACTGTATTGTAAAACAATTAAGCTTTTTTTTTTAACAAGCCATGACTGTGACTAGTGACAGAACATGCAATGGTAGAATAAGAGTATTTAATGCAACTTAAATATGAATATTTGTTGAAACAACATATTATGGGCCGGTGAAATTTATTTCCACAACTGTCACACGATGCTGCCATAGAATGCCAGCTTGAACTTATTGTAGAATTAAAATAAAAAATACTGTAAATTAAAACTAGAGAAAAAAAAGTTGTCAAAAACAAATATTGATTGTCTTGATGAAGCTGTTTAAAAATAGTTTAAAGATGATGGATGGATGGATGGATGGATGGATGGATGGATGGATGGATGGATGGATGGATAATGTTAATTTCCACACCGACATTTCTGTAGTATATACATTGGTGAGAAATAACATGACTTGGAAGGACTAGGCAATGGTTTATATGTAATATCATAAAAATGATCCTACACAAGGACCCGAATTTGCAATATTGCAAGCGACAGTCTGAAGAACTTACACAAGGTCACCTAATTGTCACTTGTGAAGTTAAATTAGGCTGTTAACCCCAGAAGGAAAGAAAAAAAGAAAGAAAGAAAGAAAGAAAGAGTTTTAAAGTAAGTGGAAGGGGGGAATGAAAGGGGGTCATGGTGGAGTGAGTGGGATAAGTCTTCCAGAGATTGATTCATTAACTCATGGCTTTCCCGCCCTCATCACTGTCAGCCTTACTACTTTGATCTCTCTGCCAAAACTCATTTCACACCTCTAAAGTCACATCTCTGCCACTCCATATGTCTTCACGAGAGAGAAAAAGAAAGAAAGACTCTGAGTAATTGTGTCTCTTTACTCCTGACCTCTGACACCTCTACATTTGAACTTGCCCGTACCACCACCCTGTCTTTTGATCTACCCTGCTATAGTCCAGGTTAACTCTTCCGGCTGGGATGCAAGTGTCTGCCGTTGATCCTGGATTAGCTTCCAGTCTACTCCGGCTCTGTATTAGTGCTCTGAAAGAGATAATGTTTTGGATTTGAGGGTGATGTAAGATGAAGTGTTCATTAAAAACACGACTGAGTCACTGCTGAATTCAGATGCAATCTGAATGCAATTTAAGTAATCGCATGTCCATATTTAGAAGTTCTTATTTCCTTGTTCTAGGTTAGATTAGAGCTGTACATGTGCAAAAACAGGGCAAAAGTTGAAAATGAACATTCTAGCTACTTTACAGTATATTTGCTTTAGTAAAGAATGGGGCATTTTTTTGAACAGTCATTCCCAAAGACCGTATTACATTATTTAAATTATTTTTTTTATTTATTTTTTTCACTGGAAACCACACACACTTAGAGCAGTGGGCGGCCATTCAATGCAGTGCCTGGGGAGCAACTGGGGGTTATGTGTCTTGCTCAAGGGCATCTCCTGCCGGAACTGAAAATCGAGCCCACAACCTTCGGGTCAACTCTTAGGCAGCTGGCAGTTGCCAGTAAAGTACTGTAAATTTTACTGGGGTAAGTTGTGCCAAAAGACAACATTTTCAACTACCATTATATAAAAAGAAAGAACAGAAACTCTGCTTACAAATAAAACAAAAACATTTTATTCTAGCTACATGCATTCTTTTTTTATCAACACTTGAATGTGGGTAAGTGTCATGAACGTGAGAGAGAAGGCAATTGCAGGTAAAAGTATGTTTATTTAAAGATAAAGGTCAGATCCACACAAATACGACACACTGGGACGGGAGAGTGACGGAGGGACTTCGACGGGCAACCGGGCTGGTGATGGGTGGTGGATGAAGCTAGAGTCCGAATCCAGAAGAGTGATGAAGATGATCGGAGGTGAAGACGCAACGAACAATCCAACAGGAACGAAGATCACAGGAGACAGCAAAAACAGGACAGGAACAGACACCGGTAACACCACAACGCTCTGACAACAGATGACACCAGTCACAGAGAATATATAGGTAAGTTAATGATCATGGCGCTGGCGCTGACGATCAGCATTGATTGGAGGACACGCCCACACTAATAATACACACAACACAACAATCACACGAGACAAGGAAAAGGCAGTGAATTCATGAACCGTGACAGTAAGTATTTACCACAACATTTGGAATAAATAGCTGAGAAAATCACATTTTTCACAAGACTATGGATCAGATTCGATCGAGTCCATCAACTCCCCCAAAGCTTCACAGTCGTTTCCTCTTCATGGGTCGACGTCTCATTCAGTAACATTAGGCGGTTTGGATTGATATGCTATATAATGTTTGATTATCTTACGAGTGCTTCTATCGCTTGTTTCTGCTTCTTCTTCATTGTTTTTTGGATCTGGAGATTCTGTACTATTTCAGAATATGCATAATTGTGCATATAGGAAAAGAATGGGATGTTAGTTCAACGGTTTTACCAAAATAAAATATTGGTAAATATGTATGCCTTTACATTTAAGATTTAACTTGAATTTATATTCATTTGGATAACACATTTTTAACATAAACAAACTAATGAACTTAATGCGATGCATATGTGTCATTCAATAATAAAAGAAAGGGGTAAGTTTTCTTGGGAAAAAAAATCATGTCATAGTTTATATTACATTTTAAACTTAGCCCTAGATATATATTTGAGTAGAGGTATTTAACGATTAGGGATACGACTGTCTTTTTGACAGTTATATTGCCCTAGAAGCAAAAATAGATGATGAGGATCATATCTTCAAGGTAAAATTATGGTCACCTAGCATCTTCTCTGTATGTGAGTCTTCATGCAGTCTGACACTTTCATATGGTCTCCACTGGGAAGTGAAGTGGTCGCAATGATCCACACACTTGTCTTTGGAACACATAGTATAGAAATAAATTCCACAGACTGTGTAATGAAGTGTAAGCTAGAAGGATCTTCCATTGCCAGATTCAGAGACAAATCACAGTGCCAGCTGTGTCTAGGAGCAGAAGCATCATGGGTAGTAGAGCTCCCTTATGCCATTCCTGCTGGAGAATTCCTTCTATCTCCACCTCCCTCCCCGCATTCTACACCTCATGGTCTAAGACAGCTAGTCGATACTATGCCAGAAACACAGTTCATATTGACTTTGTTTTCAGGAAGACTCCATAAAGAGCCACATGGGAGTTTCTGTCACTTTGTGTTCTCTCCCAGGTATCCCAGCCCTCTCTGTTGAAATGAACCTCCACCACTGCATTTCAACTCTTATCCCAGGAGTGACACAACAGGATTGGAGAGTGTGTGTGTGCTTGTGTGTGTGCGTTTGAGATTGTATGTGTGCATGTGTGTGATCATGTGTGTTTGAGAGTATGAGTGTTTGTGAGCGTGTGTGTGATAAATTGTGGTCACCAATTTCATCTGGAGTGACAATCCTTTTATTATAAGGTTTCCCAGCCACCTTTATCCCAACATTAATGCTTCATTTTTTCTCCAAGTTAAATAGCTTCTCAATGTTCATTTGGGTTATTGTTCATATTATTTTATGTGGAATACATTTTTTATTGTGTTTGAGAAATATGACGTGCATTAAAATCTGCATGTTGTACTTCACAGAGATAATAGCAACAGTATACACCTTACAACACAATGCAGGTCATTGCAATATTCATTCTTATTAATTTCCATTTATTATGGAATGGATATAATGTTAATAATTATTATTATTATTGTGCCATATAATTTGCTACTCATCCAAAAAGTGGTTGTGTTGCCAGTATTTCAGTATATAAATGTTTTTAAACTTCCATTTGACTGTTTTAAATGCTTAGCCATAAAGTATGTTATTACATGAATTATTAACTCCAAATGACCCATTCCATTCTTCATGCACAGATGAAACCCATCTACTTCCTACCATAAAGCTTATCTCCAAGCAGGGCTTGACATGAGCAGCCACCAACCCGCATAATGCGTGTGTATTTCAGCAGTGGTGTGTGTCTCAGTCACTCCTACTAGGCACCTTGGCGGGTTGAAATTTATATATAATACAACCTATACATTTTTCTCAAAAGTGTTGACAAAAATATTGATTTTCTGATACATATCGATATTGAAATATATCTGAAACACTTCCAATACTAATTTTCTGCAGAATAGATACACGAGACCAGCTGCACTTTCTCACTCTCCGGATGAATATTGTTGGTGTTACAGGGCTTGAATTTTGGCATGGGATTGCGCATTAGATTTTGTGCTCACACTCAAAGCGCATGCACATAAAGCCACCTCATTACTAACAGTATAATGGATCCGAGCGTTAGTTCTTAAGTGACAGCAGCCTAATATACCTGCTACCAAATTATGAGATAATATTAAAAATATCTCTATGGCAGTTTTTTCCCCATGGTTTAAATGTCAAAATTGTGGCCAGTGAAAATGCTGACTAGTAACTTTGGAAAACCTCTAGCCACAGTGGCTGGGGAGCAAAAAAAAAAGTTAATATCAAGCCCTGTCTATACGTAAACTAAACGCCATTGTCTGTTGTGTTTATTTTAGTTATTTATTTTTAGTTTTTTTGAAAACAAGGAAAAATCCCTTTAACCCTTGTATGGTGTTCGGGTCTGTAGGACCCATTTTCATTTTTTATCAAAAGAAAAATGATACAATATTTATTTTTTTCAACCTCAGACTCATTGGCCTTGGCTCATTTTCTGTGAAGAACATATATCAGAAGACATTTTCAATGACCACACACTGTACACCCCCCCCCCCCACACACACACACACACATTTATATTACACAAAGGATGTTCAGGTCCACTGGACCCGGGGCTAATAAAAGTGTGGAAATTTTAGATCCTGTGTACCTTTACTCTGTCCTCCTCCTGTCAGGTGTTGCTGTTATTGTGTGTGTGTGTGTGTGTGTGTGTGTGTGTGTGTGTGTGTGTGTGTGTGTGTGTGTGTGTGCAAAAGTGAGTTTTGTTTACCCCTGCCGTTCCAGCACAAGGTTGCAATTCTTAAATGTGATCTAACAAAGGTAAAGGGAAAATATTAACCATATATGCTGTTTATATTGCATGCAACTGGGATGAAGTAAACATCTGTTGAGTATTTTAACATAAATTGTTTGATTATTTTGAATTGAAAACCCAAAAATGCAGCGGGTCCACCAGACCCACGAACACTGGCTGAATAACAGAAATATGAACACCACACAAGGGTTAATAATTATGTCCTGTGGCAACTCCTTATTTCAATGGGATTTATGTGTATTATCATCAACTGTCAGTACTGTTATTTGCTAGTAATGTTTTGAGTGGCACTGCTTTGGTAAGAGACCATCTGCAGGAACGTGAATGATAATGAAGATTTTGTAGTGACTACTCAACCACATCAAATTCACCATGTTTGCTTTACATCCCCTGAAGACAGCTTCATTTAATTAACATGAGCATCTCTGGATTTCATTACTTGATCTTAAAATCAAACACATGATGCTCCCAAAGGTGTCTGGATATGATGATTTATGTGGTTTTGTATGAATAACCAATGAGCAGTATTTCCACATGAAAACCTTCTGTTTGGGTATGATAAGAAAACAACATCCTGCAGGGAGTAATGGAATGGAAGTATGTTCTTTATGTGTTGACACCGGAGGTCTTCTATTGTATGAGTATGTGCCTCTTCCAAACACAAACACACACTGAGCGGATGGGCAACATGCTGAACACAATATTGCTGCAACTCAATATTTCAACCAGTATACTGAGACTACAAAAGCAAGTTACTGTACAACAAATCAACTCACAGCTTCCTTGTCAACATTCTGAAAAGTGTATCGTTGAAACAATTTTGCTCAAGTAAAAGTACAAAGTACTTGGTTTAAGTATTTATGTTTAAAATTACTGATCGATGAAGCATGTTTATGATTTATTCTAGCAGCACTAGTCAGTATAGGGAAGATTTGTGTTGAAATTTAATATATATTGATCTGCAAATAAGCAAATGTTTTTTTATTATATATATGTATATATATATATATAAAACGCTATTATAAATTTTAATTACTGATAAACCAAGTGTGCAAACAAGTGAAAATAACAAAATCTACCATACAATATTTATAAAATTGAGGAAAAGCAAATATGTGGTGACCAATAGTGCAAAAGGAAAACTCATGAATGGCAAAATGCATACACAGAACTCTAATTTTTATATAAATTGAAACAGCAGCGAAGATGCATGCATTAATTTGCTTAATTTTGATTTTAAGGATAACAATATGTCTTTACGAAATGCATTGGAGTAAAAAGTATGATATTATGCTTTGGAATGTAGGGAAGAAATTTTCCCCAAAACTATAATGCTTTAAGTACAGATACTTGCAAAATGTTCAGTACAATAACAAAGTAAAAATACTGTCCACCATTGTAAATAGATGTATGAATTCTGACATAATATAAATCGCATGCTGTAGGCCTATGCTACATGTGTTATCAAAATTATTTTTAGGTGGATTTCTTGATAAACTCATTCAGGACAATTAACTGTGAACGCTAAAAAAAAAAAAAAACAACTGTGGCTAGAACTGAGTAGCAAGAGTAAAGTTGGCAGATTCGAAGCTGCATTCTTCCGGAGGGTTCTGTGTCAGCCAAGCAACTGTCATTGAGATGAATGGAAATGCTAAGGGATAGCTTTCTCCTGACTCAACAGATCAGTCATTCGCCGCTGAACCAAATCTAGGTTCGTTTAAGAACGAAATGCTCCAGTTTCTTCAGTTCATTTACTCAACATGCCACATCCGTCCAGTTTGTTCACAAATTACATGTCTTGCTCAGTGCTACTCCACTTATTCATTCAGACTCAAATCGCCAATTCGTTCAGTGCAAGGGCGTATTTGTTCAATGATACGCTCTGTCACAGCACAACATATAAGGAGATTTGCTTAGTCTCTGATTTGTTCGTACTACACTCTTTACTTCACACGAGTCAGTGCAGTGAACAATTAAACACACCACTAATTGATATTCAAACTGTGATGCGATGTTGTGACACAGTGATTGATTCCCCATCAGTTAAAGGCCCTGTTCATTTAGATGTGTCTGTTCTAATCCCCCTACAGCGTCCAGATGTGTTAATTGTTTCTCATTTGTGTGTAATGGATGGCATGTTTTCGAAATGTGGGCAACACGCCTGGACTATGCTACAGGAAACTGTGTCACAAGGAATAGAAGTCCAGGCGCGGAAAATTTCCAATCACAGGCACACATGGGTGTTTGAATTGGGATTTTGCAGAATTACAGACAAATAGTCAAGCCTTGAATCACCTTTAAATCCATTTAATCACATTTAATTGCATTTTTGTTTGGTTTTCATTTATCATGGGACCGTGTGAATTAGTGTAGATATTTGTTGTGCTACTGTATGTGAAACTTGTGTTTGCTGAAACGCTTCAGCAGACACCATCTGACAACGAGTTTGAATTACACGTTTAAAAGATTGCCACCAGCGTGTTGGTTTTCAAAGTCGATATTTTCATACACTGTCTTTCTGTCACAGTTCTGTTCTGTTTGAGTGTTTTTGTCACTGGTCACATGTCTTCCTTTGTTCTGTTTTCCCGCCACTCCTTGGTTTCCATGGTTACCCTCATTAGTTCATTTGTATCACCTGGTTCCTCGTTAGTCTTGTCAGCTGTGTCTTGTTTCCCTGATCTGTTCTCCTCTGTATTTAAGCCCTGAGTGTTTCAGTCTTCACTTGTCGGTCAATGTTTAATGTTAGGTTCCTGTCCTGAGCACACGCTCCCTGTTTTTGTGTTATCTGTTATCATTGAGAATTAAAACCTTGGAATTCTTCATCTTTGAGTTTGCCTCCTACTTCATCTACCCTGCAGCCTGACAGATTGACCGACCTAAAAAGGAATATGGAGGAAGACGAATTTGAGGCTTTTTTATTTAATCAGAATGGGAGTTCATTGGAGGAGTTTGTTGAAGTGTACCTGCATCTGCATCAGGATGTTTACTGGGAGGAGGAATTTTTAAAGCAGCGTTTCTGGTGCGGGTTAGAAGATCCACTCGCCCAGATTCTGCTGACTGAGTACCTGCACCTACCCTTTATTAAATTTATGGACCAAGCTCTTTGGGTTTGTGGGTCCTCTCTCACCGTAACACCAGCCGATCCCGATCCAGCTGAACCTGCACCTCACGCCAGTCCAATCGAGCCTGCACTTCACGCCAGTCCAGCCGAGCCCGCACTTCACGCCAAATCTGCTGAGACCAAAGTAGTATGCGTCGTGCCCGCCGCCCCTGAGACTGTGAGTGTCATGCCCGCCGTGTCTGGGACAGCAAGCGTCATGTCTGCCAGGTCTGGGTCTCTTCACATCAGGCCTGACACTAGATCGGTTTTTCACAAACTGCTATCGAGCCTGGCAGATCCTCCGCTGATGTCAGTGCGATCTGCCAAGATGGCAGCTCCTCCAGAGTTTCGTCCAGCCGTCGCCTGCCCGCCAGAGCCTGTCGCCTGCCCGCCAGAGCCAGAGAGCATCGTTCTCCCAGAGCCAGAGACTTTCCGCCCAGTATCTCCTGTTCCTGTCCTCAGCCAGAGTCCGGACGAGAAGGACTTAATTGACCTGTTTTCAGAGCTTCCTTCGCCGCTGGTCCTGTCCAGCTCAGAGCCCTCTTCGCCGCTGGTTCCGCCCAGCTCAGAGCCCTCTTCGCCGCTGGTCCTGCCCAGCTCAGAGCCCTCTTCGCCGCTGGTCCCGCCCAGCTCAGAGCCCTCTTCGCCGCTGGTTCCGCCCAGCTCAGAGCCCTCTTCGCCGCTGGTTCCGCCCAGCTCAGAGCCCTCTTCGCCGCTGGTTCCGCCCAGCACAAAGCCCTCTTCGCCGCTGGTTCCGCCCAGCTCAGAGCCCTCTTCGCCGCTGGTTCCGCCCAGCTCAGAGCCTTCTTCGCCGCTGGTCCCGCCCAGCTCAGAGCCCTCTTCGCCGCTGGTCCTGCCCAGCTCAGAGCCCTCTTCGCCGCTGGTCCTGCCCAGCTCAGAGCCCTCTTCGCCGCTGGTTCCGCCCAGCTCAGAGCCCTCTTCGCCGCTGGTTCCGCCCAGCTCAGAGCCCTCTTCGCCGCTGGTTCCGCCCAGCACAAAGCCTTCACCGCTGGTCCTGCCCAGCACAAAGCCTTCACCGCTGGTCCTGCCCAGCACAAAGCCTTCACCGCTGGTCCTGCCCAGCACAAAGCCTTCACCGCTGGTCCTGCCCAGCACAAAGCCTTCACCGCTGGTCCTGCCCAGCACAAAGCCTTCACCGCTGGTCCTGCCCAGCACAAAGCCTTCACCGCTGGTCCTGCCCAGCACAAAGCCCTCACCACTGGATCTGCCCAGCACAAAGCCCTCGTCGCTGGATCTGCCCAGCACCGAGCCCTCGTCACTGGATCTGCCCAGCACCGAGCCCTCGTCGCTGGATCTGCCCAGCACCGAGCCCTCGTCGCTGGATCTGCCCAGCACCGAGCCCTCGTCGCTGCCCTGCACCGAGCCCTCTCTGGTACCCGGGACTTTTCCCAAGTATTTTTTTGGGGGGGGCCATAGGGCTCCGTCCTGGCCACTCGAGGGGCCATGGCCACCTGAGGGGTCCTCACCACCATGGCCACCTGAAGGGTCTTCACCACCATGGCCACCTGAAGGGTCTTCACCGCCGTGGCCACCCGAAGGGTCTTCTCCGCCATGGCCACCCGAGGGGTCTTCTCCGCCGTGGCCACCCGAGGGGTCTTCACCGCCGTGGCCACCCGAGGGGTCATCTCCGCCATGGCCACCTGAGGGGTCGTCTCCGCCATGGCCACCCGAAGGGTCCGCACCGCCATGGCCGCCCGAGGGGTTGTCTCCGCCATGGCTGCCCGAAGGGTCCGCACCGCCATGGCCATCCAAGGGGTCTTCTCCGCCATGGCCGCCTGAAAGGCTGTCTTCGCCCTGGTCACCTGAACTGCCAGCTCCGCCCTGGAGGCTCCCTGTCCTGTCAAGCCACGCCCTTGTCAGCCTCCAGGGCGCCCACCCTCCCACCCTATTTGTTGGTCTGTCTACGGCGCGAGGACGCGCCTACCGGGAGGGGGGAATTATGTCACAGTTCTGTTCTGTTTGAGTGTTTTTGTCACTGGTCACATGTCTTCCTTTGTTCTGTTTTCCCGCCACTCCTTGGTTTCCATGGTTACCCTCATTAGTTCATTTGTATCACCTGGTTCCTCGTTAGTCTTGTCAGCTGTGTCTTGTTTCCCTGATCTGTTCTCCTCTGTATTTAAGCCCTGAGTGTTTCAGTCTTCACTTGTCGGTCAATGTTTAATGTTAGGTTCCTGTCCTGAGCACACGCTCCCTGTTTTTGTGTTATCTGTTATCATTGAGAATTAAAACCTTGGAATTCTTCATCTTTGAGTTTGCCTCCTACTTCATCTACCCTGCAGCCTGACACTTTCAAGGTTTCTTTGTTTAGCACAACAGTAGGCCTTCCTTGCAACACAACAGGAGGCCTATAACACATCATTGTTGTTTTTATGACAGCTTTTTAAATAGACACTTTTACTCTTCTGTTTTCTTGCCCACTTGTTTTGTGTAAGGTATGTGCTTTCCTTTTATTGGATTGCTTTGCAACTTTTGAAAGCCGTGCTTTGGAATGATTTTTAGAAGTTCGGAAACCAGAAATGTGACAGTAGCTTCTCTTTCAAGAAGATTAGCCCAAAATATTCCAAGATGTGTTTGACCACAAATGTGTTCTAGATTGGCTTCAATCCAGCAATGCAAAAAAATGACAATTTAAATAACCATCCAATTAGTCAGTTTCATATTTATTGTATGATTTGCAGAGCAACATATTGATATTTCATATATAGTAGCGAGTGAAATACTTTTAGCCTATTACTAATCAGATTTACTTGCCTGAGCTTTGCATATGAAGAGTTCAGATGCAAAAGCCTCTAAGTGCCATCTGGAATGTTCTTCTAGAATCATCATTTTTATCAAGTTTGTTTATTTAAGTTCAGTAATTTCACTTAAATGGCAATTAATAGGTAATTGTCATTGCCATTTAAGTGAAATTACTGAACTTAAATATACAAGCTTAAAAAAAAAGAGAAAAATTCAGATGGCACTTAGAGGCTTTTGCATCTGAACTCTTCATATTGTTTTAGTTTATAGAAATCCTTGAGGGAATGTGATTCATATATCTTTATGACTTGTTAATTCAGTGTCTTTCTCAAACGAATCACTCCAATGATGTGGTAACCTTTCCAACAATGGACCATGAAGAACTTGGCAAGTCTTCCTGCTGCCAGGTGTGCAATACTGAGACTCATTTTTCATTTGTACCTGTTGAATGACCTCAATAGGGGACACTGCAGACAATAATTTATCAGGAAATTTGGTTGGACACCCCATCAGAAAATGCCCAGACATCCATGATTAAAGCTCTGGAGCGATTTAAAAAGGCCACTGAGGTTGACTAACTTTGGTTAAGGCTGTCATTCTAGTATCCATCATTACCATTTTAACACATCAGTGGCCACATGCTGGATTATGTGGTGTCATAATCTCTTTTGATCCAGATTTAATATTTCATTAGCTTGCTTATCAAATCTCTATCATTAATTCTACAAAAGGTTAGACATAAACAATTCCATTAATTAATTCAATACATCATATAAAACACGATGAGGTCTTTTTTTAATATACAAAATTATAAAATATTATATGTATTTGGTTTGTCCCCATTTTGCTTCATGAAAGTGCTCAAACTGCTATGGACTCCACAAGTCTGTGCAAAACATGATGATGTTCAAAAGAGTGTCTTGTGTTTCAATGAAAGCAAAGAGATATGATACCTTTTGTAAAAAAAAAAAAACATTTATACAATGAGATTAATTTTAAAAGATTGTAGGATCAATCAATCAATCAATCAATCAATCAATCAATCAATCAATCAATCAATCAATCAATCAATCAATCAATCAATCAATCAATCAATCAATCAATCAATCAATCAATCAATCCAATTCAAAAACATATTCTTTAAACTGTAGAAGCCAAATAAATTTATTTACAAAAAAAAAACAAAAAAGACAAATTCAGACAAAAAAGGCAAATTCACCCACAATATCACAAAAAAGCATAGTAAATCCTAATGAGGGAACATGTTTATTTTTATTATTTATTTATTTTTTAAATAATTTAAAGTTGTCAGAAGCTTAGTGGTGGTGACTTTAAACTCATGCGACCAGACTAATTTGACTTATTTTACCTTTTTGCTTCTGTTGATTGTATTTAGGGTTCAGTCAGTGTATTTGTGAGAATTATTTTGATGAACAAAATGTGCAAGAATTATAAACTTTTTTTTGGTCACAGCTTGATTTTTCGCAAAAATCCAAAAGCCAATTTAAAAAAATTCCTATTGGCTTTTTGTTGAGGGCACCAGGGTGATTGTAACTTCTGGGTTAGCCTACAAAAATAAGTCCTGCCAGAAGCACTCTATTACCCCCCACACATCAGGGGTCTATTATAACTCAGGGGGCTCAGGAGAGGCAAGCGAAATGTCGCTTCCAAATAAAACTTTAAAACCTGGTGTTGCTGTTGGACATTTTAGAGAGATAAATGAATAAAATACCATTTCATCTCATGCTGCAAAATACTTGTAGTACAGGGCAATGGTGTCTGTGTAAAATTAATGTAGGCCTATCCAACTCTGCTACATCAGAATCACTAATGTTTCATTATTTCAGTTTGTAAGTGAGAGATGTTCATATTCTGATTTTAGATTGTAATTTTCGCTCCTGAAATGGGTCATACACACCACTGACATTACTAGAGCACGGAGCAGTTGAAGTAAATAGAAAACATGGCTCAGAAGGATGCTTTTTTTTTTTTTTTTTTGCATGGATGGAGCAAGGACATAATATAAGAAGTCTAAAATGCATGCTCACATTTCAATTGAATGGTACATTTTGCCCTCTTTAATTGAATGCAGTTAAACAAAAATGTACAAAGCAGACTGTTGAAATGACCTAAGTATTAACAACACTGAAATAAGATAAAACGGTTCATCTGTCACTCAGAGGCGTTCATTAGTTCCAGAGTCATAGAGAGCCTAAGTCCCTCCCCTTCCGGTCGACCACCATGGGACCTTAGTTCGGAAAAATATTGTATGGTAGTCAATGGCGAGAGACAACAAATATTTTGATCTCGTTTGAATTGTGCCCTGATTTACACATATGATGTTTGTCAATTTAAAAGATACATTTTAAAGTCAAGAAAGTCGCAGCTTGATGTAAAACTGCTGAGGTATAAGACTGTGAAAATACGTAATTAGAAAGACTACAAACCCAGAAGGCGCACATGCGACGTCATACCTTTTCTCTCAATGATTGAAGCTAACTTTACTGAAGCTAACGTCTGTCATTTTTTTCTATAGTCTTACCTTATAATCGTAACGTTACGCCGTCATGCCTGAGTGTTTTGAGCCAGAATACACACATACGAGCAACGGATCTTGTGACGTACATCGTGCGAGACGAGAGATGTAGTTCACTGAGCGATTTTCACATAAAACTAAACGTTACTGTTCTGTTTTATGACAAACTGCGACTTTCTTGACTTTCATAATTACCTTTTAAATTGACAAACATCATATGTGTAATTCAGGGCACAGTTCAGACGGAATAAAAAGATAAGTTATCTCTCGCCATTGACTTCCATACATATTTTTTCCAAAGTAAGATCCCATGAGCCGGAAGCGGAGGGGCGGGACTTAGGCTCTCTATTGCTTCAAAATAACTAGGCCTGTATAACGTAAGTCGTGTTTGAAATAACTTCCTTTTGTGATCCAATGTGACTTTTTACAGAATAAGACAGAAAATATAGCTATTATTTTATAGTATTCCATACAGTCTGTCGATTAACGTTGCATTTTCAATATTGCTAATTGTATTCTTATGGCTTGACTTGATTAAGTGGTAATTGGGTTGTGTCAATTTAAAACATAAAAAAAAAAAAAGTTTGAAAACCACAGCTGAGCGATAACTGTCTCAAGCAGGCTGAACACAAATGTTGTGTTTCGCTCATGAACGAATCAGTCTCTAAATCATTTTTAAGTAAATTAAGTAAATTAAGTGTCAATGAAAGTGGAAGTAAAAATGGTGAAACATAAAACCAACAAAATGTAAGCTGTATGAGCAGTTTATACAAAAATGTATGGATGAGACGACATAAATTCATACTAATTTTGAAAACAAAAGAATCAGTCTTGAAACCAATAATTATCAATTCAATTGACGGAATCAGTATATAAACAAAACATTTGAAACCACTCATGACTCAGGACTGGAACATACTCCACGACTTTTACAATCTGTACAGATTTTAAAACACTAAGAATCATACACTTGCTGACTTTGTAAATGGTTACAGAAGAAAAAACTGAGCATCATATCATACTGTAAACAACTGAGGATCACAGACTACGACTTCACATTGTTCTGAACACAACACGTGCCTCTAACTTGTTATGTTTGCATCCGTACGTCCAGTTATGCAAAGATAAAATAGATTATTCAATAATGAATTATTAATAGCACTGTTAAAGAAGAGTTCAATCGCTAAATTCCTTATGCATGGATTTATCTCTGTCAGCACAGCAGCAATATTTACAATATTCTCATTTGTACTGTACATTAGTTGCTTATTATTATCCTAAAAAGACCTTTTGCAGAGCAGTGTTGGGGAAGCGGCACATGGTCTCGCACATCTCTCCACTGACTCACCCGCTGTAGTCTTCTATTCACTCCCCCCATCCAGGGCTTTGAAGAGAAAGCCTCCGGGATAACAGCAAACCAATTAATCTTTCCTATAATAGACCGAAAGCTTGTGGATTATTGTGCTGATTGGAAAGTTTGCTTCAGGAACTTAATTAGCTTTGCAGGTTTACCCGACGACCAAATCTCCTCTGACTCCTCTATTAATTTAATTCTTAATATAATTATCACACATTGTCCTCATTATCGATAGACTCGAGTTATATGAATGAATGGGCGGGTGTTCTCTGTAGCCTTCGTGATCCTGGTGCTATAATAACTTTTGTTATTATAAGTAAATGTGATGCATGAGACTCCATCTGTCTCCCACCTTTGTCTTGCAGCTCTAAATTACCAAAAGAAATTGTTGTGCAGGTTAGAAATGCATTTTCCATGAGGCAGAGGCTGATGGGAATTAATTGAGCCTGACACTTGGCGGATCTTTGTGACGTCTTCTAAGTGAGTGGGCTGACTTCTTGTAATTGATTCCATCACGGGTGAACACGTGTTCTCGACCCCAGCAGAGATAACAGCTGGTTCTTTATGTTCCAGCTCTTTTCTAGCAGATAACTGACGGGCCCTGAAAACACTTGGGCCAATTTTGATCAAATTGAGCTTCATTCATGATTGATTCCTGTTGGTCACGCAAAAGCATTTCTTTTGGGGGGGAATGATTATGCTGTCTTATCCTGCTGTTCTTTGTATTGGACAATTTTGTCTCTATTTGTCCAATGATAGTGGTGCAGTTTTTTCTGACTGTACGATGAGTGTGCATGCAACCCCCGAAAAAACATAAAAAACATCTTTTAAATTGACTCTATAAAGACACTTTACTAAAATGCATTCTAATTTGAATGTAAGTGTATAGAACTGATTAAAAATGTAACTAATTTGCTACAAAAAGCCTGAATTTCCTCACAGGGACATGGAAACACTAAATGATGTAACATTGTGTCACCCTAAAGTTACTGCTACTTGTTTGAGAATTTGTTGGAAAAGCTACATCTTTTGTTGGAAAACCTACATTGTTTTAAACAGCTGATATGCTTAAGGCAATTAAATCATGTTGTTCAGTTACAGTAGTCAGTTATTAAGTTAGTTTCAATAATTTGAAAGCTCTGATTACTGTCAATTGCCTCTGGAAATGCTTGAAGAGGATTTAAGTTCTTGATCATTAGAAACAACAGCTGCCCATTTTTCAACACCAAACTTTGATTTCGTCTTTAAAATACAACACAGAATCCTCTCCCACACGTCCCATTGGATTAGCATTTAGGGCAGGTCCTAAAGCATGTTATTTTGGTTACAAATTTTTCTTGAAGACTGTGGGTTACTGTCATAGGGGTTGAATATAAAGTCCTAAACATAATCAAATATAAAAGCCTTCCGGGAACTTCCTAAATTGTCCCTTTAAAATAAATGTTGAGTACTGATATGTGACAACTGTTAAAAAGTTAACTAAGATAGCATTCAATATTATTCAGCTTTCAAAAGAATATACTATAAACGTTCTGTTTTTCACAAAAATGGTATCCCATTATGAATACCATAACAACTCGCCTTTTTAAGAAATGTGTTTGTGGACATGACGGTTTTAAATAATTGCTTCTAAATTGATTGAACTGTAAGATTAAGATGCGGGAGTGTTTGAGGTCCATCCATCGATGGTGTCGCCTTGGAAACGGACACTAATAATATTAGGCTACTTCCTTCTTTTGTTTAATGGTGATTTACATAGTGCATATCTCTAACTGGTGGGTGGTTATGCAATAATTGTTTCAATCTTTCATTCAATGTTTAATCTTCAATCACTGAGAATAATAATTATATTGTTTGCTTGATGCTAATATAATAATGCATATCACATATGCACTTTATTATAGAAATACATTATAGCATAGAAAGCAACACATTTTAAAAAGATTTAAAAAAATTATAAAAATAGAATAATGCAGATCCATGATGTGTGCGATGACAATAAGATACTAAATAAATATATTAGAATTAAATAAAGTTTGAAAGTTATTGGCAATCTCGTTCTTTACTATTTGTATTCTACTGCAATCACCAGTTTTAAACTTTCAGTGCAGTTTTCCAAGTGCTGAGTCATGCATTTGCTCTTTTAATGTGGGCAGTAACTGACATACGTTTGAGCACACGTTTAGCTCTTTATGCCAAGACCTTCATTGTGAAACTGACAGAGCTAAACTATTTTTCAAAAATCATACATCAGAGATGGTTCCAAACTCTCTTCTGTTCTAAAGGGAACTGTGAATTGCCCAAAGCTGCATGAAATCAGAAGAGAGGGTAAAACAAACAAGAGTGCTGTCTCTTTATATATTGTTTTATGCGAGCCATTCATTTGTTTTGTTATGTTTGTTTGTTTGTTTTTGAGCTAAAGACGTTGTCATCGTCTAAAACGCATGCTATGTTACTTTACGTCATGAACAATTACAGACCCGAGTTCTAAGTGCTTTCACATCCATACATGTCACCTAACTCTCATTAGAGTATTAGTAGACTGTCTGCTTAATATCTGCTAACTCTTTATTATGATGCTCCTCCAACTAGAAGTAACCTTGCACCCACATGTCAACTTATTCTAACCCTAACCCTACCAGTCTAATAATACTCTACTAACACCCTAATGACAGTTAGTAGACATGTAGATGCAACATTACTTATAGTCAACAGAATGTGTTAAAGGGACCATCAAAATAAAGTGAAACCCATATATCTACTTTGATTGTTAATGGGTCTCTCGACTGAGTCATAAATGAAAAATGAAAGAAACAAAATTAATTTATCATTAAAATAAAAAATATACATATTATTTAACTAATTCAACTTGGTAAATAACCCGAAGTACATTTGACTATTAGGTATCCACTTATAGTATTATAATGGGTTTCGTAAACATCATGCTTGTTGGTTTTTTTTGTTGTTTTTGCATATACAAGCTATATTAAAGTGGTACTTCACCGCATACAAAATGGGTTTTCAATAACTTGGCTGCCTATGCAGTAGAAAGGCGAAAACAATTGAAATTGGTGCTACCTGACTAGAGAGGTAGTCCCTTTTGTCAAATCAGTAGGAAAATTCAAAACCCATGCACTGTATGTTGCCGTCCAAGGCCACTTTCACCAGTCTGATATAGATACACTTGACCAGAGTCAAATACCACCTTGCTTCAGTAGGAAATACTTCTTAGCAAACTTTTAGTCACAATGGCCGTCGACTTGTGTTGTTCATGGGTGTAGAATTCAAAGAGTAAACGTTTAGCGGGAGAGAGTTACTTCCAGTGAAGGATCCAGCGTGTTGTTGTTGTTACCAAGGCTTTTTGTATTACCGAAGATGTTCTCTCTGCGTGTAGTTGCTATAGGGTGAACTGGGTGGTTGTTTTCTGGTATAAGTGAAAGAAAATCCCACCGTCAAGTTTATTAATATGTGTTCCCTAGATATGCTTTGGATCCCTCCAAGAGGAATTTCCATTTTTAATTTGTATTTATCTGCCAAACTCTACTGCTTAAATGCCTGTAAACACCTCTACATAAAAGACCATTTAATATTAAGAGACTGGATTATCTAGTGTTGTTCATATCACTTATGAGCCAATGATTATCCCTTTTCATTGACCAATGATGACATGCTTGGCCCTGATGTAAGTCTGTTAGATTGTTTTGGACCTTTTTTTCTTTTCCACCAGGTGAACACACATCTCTCTATATCACCTTAGCCAGTTTCACTAGTTAAACACGGTGGCTTGGGTAACACTGAAGCCTTGCAGCAAGAAGGTCCTCAGTTCAAGTCCCTGCTTTACCAGTTGGTCTTTCTGTGTGGAGTTTGAATGTAGGCATGGATTTCCTCCGGTTTCCCTCACAATCCATAGACATGCATCATAGGTGTATTGATAACTGACTGTGTATGTGTGTGCTAGTCTGCCATGTGCCCAAGGTATTTCCCTGCCTATGTTCATGGTATAGGACAAGTGGTTTGGAAAAATGGATGAATGGAAAATTATAATTATAAAATGAACTTTTAGAGCTAACTGCTATGTGATCTTTCTTCTACTGATAATGTCAGAGTCACGGTTTTCTCTCTCCTCCTGGGAATAGCGGTCGATAACAACATAACATTGATCCGTTCATAAAGTGATTCTGAGAAGCTCCACGCAAAGGTATGAAAAAAAAAAGGAAACTGATTAACATTTCCAGTCACAGTAACAAGATTATCAATACATGTAATTGGAAACAGGAATTTGAAATAAGAGTTAATGATGTAAATTAACATTATCGTTTACAGCATACAGTAAATATTGGTGGGAATTTGCCTAGTGGTGACTGAATAATGAAACAGAAGAAACCCTTCTTATAATTTCAATTGACGTCTTGGATTGTTCTCCCTCTTCCTTAATGTGTATTACACTCACCTATGGCATTCTGCTGAAATGTGCAGTCTAGCATAGCTATTTGCAGTGCCTTGTTAGTTTTGCCCAAGATAAGAACAGTCAATCACAATCCCAAGCATCTGAAAAAGTGTCATGATGCGAACAAACTGACTGATCCCTTTTGCAGATAGGCCTGATATCTCAGGAGAGTTAATCGATACTGGTCAAAACAGGGCATGGGGAAAGTCTATTTGTATGCATGGACTCATTAAATCTGACTCGATTGCATCTAAGCTGTAACTGCCAGACCCACAAAAATAACTGTAATCAATAAATAAACACTACTTGACCAAGACTGGGCCCAGATAGTAGATTACTGATGGAGTTCAAAATCTTGAAGTAAACAGGACACATGGGGACAGAGGGAGGTTTAATATAGAATAGATTTAATGCACTCATTTGAATAATCTTTAGAGCTGTTTTCAGAAAGGCTGGGGATGCTCCTATCAACCCTGGGTTTTTTGAGCTAAGAGGATAACACAAGTGGTGGTAGGAGGGAAGTATAATTGGTCTCACTAACTCAAATGAGCTTTGGTATGCAGTGATGGGGTGAGTTCATAAGACTTATATATTGAATCCCTATTACAATGCCTCGGATGACTTGGGTGACTAATTGAATCCCTAGTCCTCTCGTGTATTTCTGCACTTCCTGTTACAGAGGACTTGAAGATGATGTGTGTGTCTTTTTTTCAGTGGTTACCCTGCTGAAATATCCAGGATAAACCAGCATGTATTCCAGCATAGTCTTGCTGTTCTCAATCGAGCTGGTCCACCAGCACTGCCTCTTCCCATGCTGGTGAGCAAACCATCATCCAATGCAGGACCTATATGCAAAACAATGCACTATATGCTGGTGACCAGCAATGCGGGATTTTTCAGCAGCGAAAGTACACACTTGCAAAATTAACTAAGTAAAGCATGCATATGTAGGTTGATTTCTCATAAAAAAGCAGGGCCCTAGGCAGGGTTGTATAATCACCAGGATCCCAAATTTGAGCAAGTTAGGGGGAAAGGGAGCATCCTTCCATGAGACAATTTTTATTTCTCTGATCTACATATGTGCATTTCAAGATGTTTGAAGGCCAACAATGTCAGAGGGCAGTAGATTCATTTTCAGTAGATTATTTTATTTGTAGATTAATACCAGTCTCTGTGACATATCAACTGATATTTATATGTTTTATGAATCATTTTCTTAGCCAAGTTAATTTACGGAATGCTATGGAAAGCTAGGTAACTAAGTTTGTTAAATGAATTCACAATGTGTACACGTTCATTATTAATCGTATGCCTATTATGATGAAAACGGCTTTGTTACTGTTTCTTGTCCCCTCCCATTGACAGTTACTAATTATTGCATTACATGAATCACATAACACTCTCAGAAAATAAAGTACATAATTGTACCTTTAGGGGTACAATGGCTTGTCACTAGGGCTTTACCCTCAGGGTACAATATTGCACCTTAACCTTTAAAAGAAACGGTATATATATGTACCTTTTAATGCTTTTTTACCCTCAAAAAGGTACATGTATGTACCTTGAGGTCCAATAATAAGCCCTATGGGGTACGTTGGTGTAGATTGTACCTTGGGGGACAGAAATGGACTCCTACTGTACCCCTATTTCTGACAGGAAAAATACAGAGGTCCGGTAACCTCATAGCTGGCTACGGCCAAACATTTCTCTGTTTTTGACCAGCCCAGCTGGCCCAACCAATGGTGTGATTCATTTGAATGGTGTCATATTCAAATGAAGTACCTGTACTGCTTTTGCCCAGATTCTGAATTGAACAACAAATGGACACTTTATAGGAGTCAACATATATAAATCAACGGGAACGGCGTAATGGCTGATTTTGTACTGTTGGTCTCAATATATGCTGACATGGTGAATATACTGTAGTATGTCCTGACTGTATACTTAAAAAAAAAAACATATTTAATTTATAGTTGAGAAATACATTCTTTATCAGCAATCCGCACATTCTTTTGAAAGTATGTTATTTCATGCGGCAATGGGATCAGCAATGAGGACTGTACCACGACCCATTTTTAAACAACAGGGGAAAATCAAGGATTTGTTCTCTCTCTCTCTCTCTCTGTACGTCTCTGCCTTACAGGTACAAATCTATTTTTCTCCCAGACAAGGTGATTTCATCAGGTTTTGCTATTTTTGTTTAGACATTTTCATACGATAGACCCCACAAGAACAGCAAAACATGCACACAGAGATGAAACCTCACATGTGAACTTTGCATATGCAGCAATATTCAGTTAAAACAGCGCTCGTCACGTGAAGTTTGCAAGAGACTTGATTCCAATACACTTTAGACTTTAAACCATTAGCATGTTGCTAAGCTTATGGCACTATACACTGCAATAATAAGAATAAAAATGTCTTGTACACACAAATGTTAGCTAAAATATTCTAGGAAATAATGAAATTTGTAATTGGATTGGACTATTTATCAATTAATTTGTATTCGTAGTTATTACCATTTCGAAGTAAATGTTATACAGAAAAGGTAAATGTGGGCCAGAGAAAATGCACTTTGCCAGGAATACACTCTTCATCTTAAATTAATAAATAAAATGTTAAATCTTCCTTTTGTCAAAACCTGTGCGCTAGGTGGCATTTGAGAGTTTAGGGTGTTTCCACTCATCCACTCAGCAATTACCTCTAATTTCATTTCACAGTAACCAAAAAAAAAATCTAATCACATGTCAATCTCTGGAGATTTCACCTGTACGATAAGATTACCTTTTAATATAATATCAGTCCATCTTAATCTGACATCCTATATGAATATCAAAATGCAATATTAGCTCAGTATGTTAAAAAAAGAAAGAAACATGTTCAATAAGCAGACACCATTATTTTCTAAATTACAGTCTTATTTTACAGACTCGCATAGTTTATGTAGGGTGGGTTAGATATTGAATTACAGATACTGAATTACACCAAGAGTAATATAGATTATTTCTAAAAGATTTTGAGGCAGGCTTCCTGTGCAGACTTAAAGCAATCGCCACTGCTAAATTATGGCTTTTCTCTTCTCTTACAATGCTTTCCACGTTTTCACAAATCTTCCTAATGCGTTTCCATTCTATGTTAGAGCATAACAAATTGTCATGATTTCACTTCCGTGAAATAAGTTTCGGGTAAAAAAAATGAAAATAAAAATAAACATAGATAAGCCTCTTTGATGTGTCTATGTAGGAAAGCAATTGGAGATATTTTAAAGGGTTGTGTTCAGAGGCAAATACAACCCTTTTCCCTCTTGCAGTAAACTAGTTTGCCCACTAAACTCCACGGCAATAAATTGCTTATGTGATCTAATTATACACATACAAATGGTGAACAACTGAACCAATTATAGACTACTTCTACAAATAATAATTTATATTATTTTTACTGTGTTTCTGTTCATATTTTGCACTACACTGTCCATAACAATCACTCACACCATGTGATAGTGTACTCGCACTGTGAGTTAACCCAAATAACACTTTTTTTTTTCCATTTTTGAGCGAACTTATATATTTCTTCGCTACATTGACAAAACTGTTCAGGCACACAGCCGTATTACCATGAGGTATTAGCTCTCTTTACATAGCATGTGCTAAGCCTTCGAATTGAGGGTACGTTTACACGGCAACGATGTAATAATAATTTTTATTTTTTTCCTTTTCGTTTTCCGTCCACAAATTTAACAACGTTTTCAAAATGATCCCGTTCACATGGATCGACAAAAATGACTAAAAGCTCAGTATTCTGCTGCCAGGCCCATAGTTGGCGATGTCTCTTTGTGAAGAAACACTACAGACTGAACACGTAATGCGATGATGTCACCGTTTCAACAAATTCTCACTTTTTGTAGTGTACACAGAGGCAACAACATTTTCTGTGACACTTTGAAACCCGTTTTCTAAAGTTCGCGTTTTCAGGCCCCCAAAGAAGACATTGTCGTATACTGTAAATGAACGGCCAAAATGCATTAAATGTGTTCAGTTTTTAGTTGAAAACGGTGTTGTGCAAACGGCCCCTGAGTCAGTACTTAGAAACCTACGACATGTGCTGTAGGTAATGCTGCATATTGTTATAAGCTTGATCCCAAAGTACAATCTAAGAAAAATTGGGCCCAATGTTAACATGAAGGTATTTTCTGTATTGATTTTCCATAGGTGTTGTACTTGTATTTTGAATTATGCATCGCATTGTGTTGTGTTTTAAGGCCAAAGGAAATAGATAATGTCTTAGCAGAAAATCACTACGTTTTCTGGTTTTCTGTTTTTGCTTTTCTTAAAAGGCACCAGTATTATATCATTTGAATTCAATAGCACAAACTGAAAAGGCATTCGGATGACTAATTTAATTGGAATCACTTTGTATTGCACTTTTTAGGCAATCACTACAAACCTACAAAGAATGTCTAAATCTTGTCAACAAGTTTTTTTGTTGTGTTTTCTGATTACTGCTGCAGAACATCAATATAAATAGACACATAAGCCTTTCCCTGTAGGGAATGATGTAAACACCCACAGACAATCCCTGTGGCCCTGACATATACAGCAGCTCTTGGATTCATGAGCTAATTAGTTTGAATTTCCCACAGTTCTCAGTTGATATGTGGTAAGACTGTTTGGACATGAATGTGCAGACAGTGAGGAAAACTCTTTGCCCTGGGGAAAAGTTTAACTTTCTCTTTATCCTATTACGATGAAAATAGGATTCTTGGTCCACGTTATTGATGTTGTGCCCATCCCTGTGAAAGCCCTGTCCATCCGACTGTAATACCCTGTCTCCTGCATATTGGTTAGGTGATTCATTGGTCTTTAAATGAGTGTGGATTTCATTACTAGTGAAAGAGTCATTTGTCCCCATTGTTTTTGTAGACTCAACTACCTGAAAAAAAAAAAAAGAAAGAAACCTTTACTTTTGGACAAAGAATGGCTCCTCCAGTGTTTGAATATGAACTCGCAATGAACTTGATGTAGGTCACTCGCACAGATTGGAGAGATTGCATGTATAGGACATGTGCAGTAGAATTACTGAAAAATGCATTACATTAGAAACAATAATAAATGAGACCTCTGAGAGATTAATTATACATTAAACAGATTAAACATTATTTATTTAGTCATTTGCCTTGGTTTAAATGCAGGGGGTATAAAAAATTCTACACACCCCTGTTAAAAATGTAGTTTTCTTGAGATTTAAAGTAGTCATGACAGATATTTGCCCACATTTAATGTAATATTGAAACTCTTTTTGGAATGAACATATCACAGTTTACACTGCCCTTCAGTAACAGTCACACAATAGTCACACAACATACACTGATATGTACATATTATATTTATGTTTCAACTAATGGTCAAAATGAAATTGGTCAGATTTTGTTGATAAACTGTAAAATTCTGTAAAACTGCTTCAGAACCTCAGGTGTAATCTAACAGCAGGAAACACATAATAGTTATTATTCTCTTACTGTAAGATTAAGAGTTGGTGGAAAATGTAACAGTATTGTGTGATATATGGAATAATAGTACATTCTTCTGGTTTAGGAATAATGTCCGCCTTCTTATTACTTCACCATGATTTTGTCATCTCGATCATATGATAATGTGCTTATGGCTGAAATTTCTGTTTCCCTTGAGAAGGTTTGTTAGGTTAAAAGTTAGATTTTGTTTTCAGTCTAGTCTGAATCCAGCACCAGCACATATGTCTTTTTCTCACACAACCTCAGTCTAAGCTATGACGCAAGTAATAGCATCCCGTCCAGATGGAAATGTCTGTGGCTATTGTTTTTTCACAATGCTTGTCATTTATTTTGACCTTCATCGAATACCGTGTTATAATGTGGATGCAAGGATTTCTTGTTGTGTTGTCTGGTGCGCCTTATTATATTTAAACCTTTTTGGCCAACTTTCTGGAGAACATAACCGTTGGTAGTTTATGCTTCTAATAAACAAAATAAAAAAACTACAACAACAACAAAACCAGCACACATGCATCAGTTACAGGTGGCTATAATGTCTCTATAGTGGTTAAACATGAGATATGATTCGTTTTGGGTATATCTAATTGACAATCTTTGGTGTCATTAATCTATTATTTGTTTCAGCGCAAGTAGTTTTGGATCTTTATATTTTTATATAACTTTAATTCTGTATCAGAGCGCTGCCTTTGTACTTTTGACTGAATTGCTTAGCAACTTTTATAATGGCAATTGTTGTTTATTAAATATAAATTGTTCCATAAATAATATTTTATATAAATGATAGTAGTAGGTAATATGTAGCACTTCAAAGTCAATACCAAATCAAAAATAGTTAGCACATTATTTGTAACTGAAACGGTTTAATGACAAAATATAATTATGGTTACACTTAAAATAGTTTCAAAATAGATGTATGACATGATGATAACTTATACCATTAATCTTACCCAGCATATATGTAAAATGTTACCAGAGAGAGAGAGAGGTAAAGAGAGAGAGCCCCAAGAAAGGGACCCAGAGAATAAGAGAGGCAGAGCAACAGTTTCAATCTTCTTTTATCCTTTCCCTGACCATGTGACTAAAACCCAAATGGGAGACATTCAAACTGACCAATCAGATAATTACAACTTTCCTCGCTGTACTAAAGGTGTGACAATTCATCAACCCCTAAAGTACACACATCTTGGCCAACAGGCCTTGATCACTATCAGCCCCCCTGTGCCTTTAGGAACTCTAAATGGTCCTTGTGGTAGAAAGAGGGGGTGGAAACCAGTAAAGCAAATGTCTTTTGTTGTCAAATATCTATGTAAACAAGGACATTAATTTTTCTTTCAACAACAGTAATGCTGTCTTCACGTGCTATCGGAATTAACGTAAATACTAGTGTCCTAGTTAAAAAATTGGACATGAATGCCCTCGAAATATGCTTTATTTAATGTTTTTGTAATTTTTATTAAAATATTAGGAGAGATTTGGTGTACTATTGTAGTATTTAGAGATCCATCTGTGTTAGATCAACCCGATCTCATGAAATGCATCTCTATAGCACGCACTTATCGTGCAATTTATACGCGGAAATGATTTTTACGTGCATATCATATGCACTGTAAACTCCTTGGGTATGATTAGTGGTGTGGGGTACGTGCGTATCCAACGCTATCTCACGACCAATTCGTACGAATTCGTACGAATGATAAAAAGTTGGCTAATTCGTACTAATTCGTACGACCTAGCTCGTACGAATTTGTACAATTTGTCTAAACCCACGTGATGGGTAGGTTTAGGGGCGGGGTCAGGGATAGGTCATTCGTATGAATTCACACGAATTGGCCAATTCGTAAAATATGTACGATTTTGCAAAAATCGTACTAATTCGTACGAGCCAGGTCGTATGAATTCGTACGAATAAGCCACCTCGTAGAATTTGTACGTTTTCCCGTGAGATCGGGCTCGCGTATCACAAGGCATAAAGTGCGTATCATATGCACACATAAACTGAGTATCATATGCACGTTAAAACTCATTTTCACCTATAAATTGCATGATAGATACAATGCGTGCTATATGAGATCAGGCTGGTTAGACATAGATCCGGGTCGCTAAAGACCCGACTATGTAATATTGATTGCCGATGCATTTAAGGGTTAATTAAACGTAACAATGATTAGCTAATTTGGGTTGCATAATCACTAGGTTCATTTTATAACATGCTAGTTAGTTGTTTAAAATATGCGTGACATAGGTAAAAACAAACCTACAGACATGAGAAAGCTCTAAATCATGTTCAAATCAAGTAAATCCCCTTTAGACTAAGTAAACAAACCACTTCTGCTAAGTAAATATGCTGCTGATTTCAGGGCACTGATTATTTCATGCGGAGAACACATGATTTATTTTGACAGGATGAGTAATTTAACGGCAGAGGAAACATAATGCCAGAGAATGCCTAATCCTTCTAATCAACACTCAAAAGGATTGGTAGTTCTGCTTTTTTCCATCATACTAAACCACAGGCAAACACTCTATCTTGCATTTAAGATCCTTTGAGAGGAATTCTTGTTTATTAACAATGCAGTTTTGCTTCTTGGAGGAGCACCAATGAGGTCACGCGTGCAGAGAGGAGCTAATGCACATATGCTCAGGGCACTGTGCAGAACAGAGAAGCTTTACTCTAATAAATGAGTACTCCTTTGCATCCTTGTTATTAAGATCTTTGAACACTAGACTAGAGGGATTCAAAAGAAACAGGTGTTTAGCCTATGTCTTCAGGGATTGTACTATTATTATTATTCATTATATTATTAATTGCATAAGTAGCTCAAACTTCACAGTTTATTTGTTTCCACTGTCCGTGCCGTTGTAGTGCCAGATTCGCTGAAGAAATGATATGCAAGTCAGGTAAAAGTGTCTGGTTAAACTGAAATACTGAAAATATATCAAAAGAATCTCCTGCTAAGTCATTTAGAATTTGAAGACAAGCAACATGAAACAAAAAAAAAATCTTACATTTCCTAGATGTATAGGACACAGGGGTTATATTTCATATTTTAGTTTTATTTTGTTAAGATTGATGCTACTGGATTTTGTCCTTGATTTTTTTTTTTTACACTTTAGTTTAGGGTGCAATTCTCACTGCTTATTAGCATGCATATTACTATGATATTGGCTGTTTATTAGTACTTTTAAAGCACATATTAATGCTTTATTCTGCATGACCATATTCTACTGAGATCCCTTGAACACCCAATACCTAAACCTTTCAACTACCTTACTAACTATTAATAAGCAGTAATTATGAGTTTATTGAGAAAAAAAAAAAAAAAAAAAATCACAGTTAATAGTGAGAATTGGACTCTAATCTAAAGTGTGACCTTTTTGGATGGATGGATAAATCAAAATGTCCTTAAAAATCTCCCCCAAAAATTGTTTTATACATTCATTCAATTCAGTTAACTCAAAGGCTTCAGTTTTGTCACATTATTTGTCTGCAGATATTTGAACAAATGTTATTATTTTAGTAATACACTTATTCACACATCCATTGCAAGTGCCGTTGCACATTAAATCGTCCTCTGTTCATCCGTGTTAGATATTGTCTTGGCTGGCAATGGTGATGTTTTCTGAGCATAAATTTCAATTTCAAGGTAATTTCCTCAGGTTAAGTTTGTTGCTTAGCAGTTCATTTCACTGGCAACTAGATCATTTCAATGCCTTGTAATTTATGTTGATGTGTTATAATGGTGATTTTCCCATTAGTTCACTGAAGCTTCACAATTATTCAGCAGTTTTCCAGCAGAGCACAGTGACTAAGAAACTGTTTTACACTATCTCCATGGAAACACTAACAAGTCCCCAGTGATTTAAGATGATAGTTTGACATAAGATGTCTTGGCAAATGTCTGTGTTTCTCTGATACAAAACGCCAATGAACAATACAGTGTGTGAAGGCCGTAGGGTCTGAAAGAATTCAGTTCAGTACCCCTGGATAACACCCACACTATGCAATCAGTGTGTGTGTGTGTGTGTGTGTGGTTCAAGTATTCCCTATAGTGGGGACTAATCTTTGACCTTGTGGGGAGATTTTCTTTGTCCTCAGGAGAAAAAATGCTTATAAATCATCGTAAATCTAATCTTCTGTAGCAGCATTAAAAACGAGACACTATGGAAGCTCATTTTCACCTATAGAATGAAAAAAACCTTATAAACCACAATAGTGTTCAACAGTTGGATTCTGGAAGTAAAAACTTCATTACAGTTTTTCTCGATTGCTTAAACACATTTCTTGAAACTATGCCTCGTATTCTCAAAACTATAAACACAAATCCATAACGTCTCACCCAATTCCCCAAACATCCTATTTTCAGGTCAAAATGAAGCTCTACACTCAAAACCATTCACTCTTGCTGAAAAACCAAACTTTGCCCTCAGACAGGACACACAAGCCCTCAAAATCACACACACTACAACATAGTCTAACACACTGGTGCAATAAATTCAAAACAACATTTCCAAAACTGGTAAGTTATGTTGCTTGTGGTTCCCCCCTCACAAACCTTTTCACATGATGAACACAGAAGACACAACCAGTGGATACATTGGCACATTTTTATTCATACACAGAAAACACACACACAAAAATATTTTTTTTTTACTGGTTTACTCTTTTTTTTTTTTTACTCTTTTTTTTTACTCTCTCCTCTATTTTTTTTATTTATATTTACTTACAGTAAGATGTGTGTGACCAACATATGACAGTAAAAGAGCACACACAAACCATATTCTAATATGGAATTCAAATTGTTTTGGACTGGTAAAGAGTGTTGGACGTGACAGGAGGGCCTCCACTCAAGGATCCAATATGATGAACACGTCTATGAATGTTCCACATATGGTTGAAATACCATCATTTGCCTAGAAAGATAACATTCTGGTAGTCAAGACTATAAAGGAGAAAGGATGCCCTCCCTTCACTGTCACACTCTGCAGCCACTCTGTGTGACTGTACGACTGCTGGCCTTTTTTTGCAAGAAAATACACCTCATCAAAGACTATTGGAAATGTTTGTCTCTTATTCAGTGATTTTGTTTGCCACCACTCCTCCCTGAAGGCTCTCGAGGCGACGGTAAAGCGACTCAAATTTGGCCTTACTCGTAGCCCAGTCTCCCTCATAGTCAAACCATTGATAAAGACATGGGCAACTAGAGTGGCTTGAATTTCATCTGAGACTGCTTGTCTTCTTGTCCTTGCCCTTCCTCCTCCTCATTCTTATCCCTCTTCCTTCATGTCTTTCTGGATCCATTGTTCCAAAACGCAATAAACTGATTTGGGCCCTTTTATCTATCTATTGAAGGTTTGATTGATGTGTGTTAAATTTTGACTCTTAGTGTTTCCACCTGGGTAATTGTGTGCTAACTGAGCTGAAGCTGTGCTGACTTGAGTGAACAATATTGAATGCTAGTGCTTTATACATGACAACATGGTCAAGGCAATGAGAAATTAAGGGATTTGTGTGTAGAGTTTTGCAGTGAAAGTTCGTCAAATCTGACTCATGTGTCAAAACAGGGAATAGTGTTTATAGTTTAGTGAAATGGGTGTGCTTTTTGATAAATGGCGTTATGGTTTTGAAATTTTAGTTCAAAAGCCTGGTTATAGTGTTTAAGCAATCGAGAAAAACTGTAATTGAATTTTAATTAAAATTGATTTTGATTTTGAACGGTCACTTATAAACCTATGAACCTTTAACTTATAAACCTTCACAGTTTTACTGTGAGCTATGAGATTGTTAATCGATGGTATTTGTTTCTTCTAAAGAACTCCGCCTGCATTATTTCAGGCTATTTTTTAAATAATCGTGTTTAACAGTGAAATGTCTGGTGAAAAACTATATTACTCATGCTGTACACAAAATCCCACCAATCAGAGAGTCAAGAAGCAACACGCTCCAAAAGAGCTCTTTAGCTCCGCCCACTCCCATGAAGCACTGCGAATGACATAATCAAGTCTGTCTCCCTACGCTATCAAAATACTTAAATTTGTATGTATGTATGTGTATATTTTACACTAAACAAAATATATATATTTTCTATAATCAACATTTTTAAAGTAGTTTTATATTTCTACATAATTTTTTTATTTGATTACGTTGTTTGCAGTGCTTAATGGGATTGTAGTTCTTGTTCTCACTAAAGCTGTAAGTAAGCATTCTTTTACCTTTTGTATTTGTGTCCGATTTTCAAATGTTTTTTTGCTTCAAATCAAAGTTTGTAACCTTGTTGCTGATTGGCTTGGTTCATGGCTTATAACGCTTTAACAAAAATGTATAATAAAGGGAGAAATGAATGGGAAAAAATACTTCCGGAACCAACGCCGCTGAAAAAGTGGGGAAGGAACCCTTTATATTGCCTTCATATCTCACAGTGTATCTACAAGTATAAGGTTTATTTCTTATTTTAAATCTCACGATTACAGTTTTTAATTTTTGATTTAAAATATCAAATATGTTTGTTAGAAGGCACGATAAAGAAATTCATTTTTTCCGTTTCTTTACCATGGACACTCTTCATCGTAGTCATTCTACTATCTTATTTGTCTTTATTAGAATAGGAAAAGGGACCATCCCAACCTCTTATGCTGGTACACATTGTATGATTTTGGGCTGTCCCAGATGGAAGATGACCAATCGTGGCGATTTCTGTGGTCGTGGCTCCTAAACGTCGTACAGCGAGAGAGGTTTAAAGACGGCGGTTGTCACGATCTTGCGACCAAAGATAATTTTTTGTCAGTGTGATAAATTTAGCATAATCAACTCTGTGCGTTTACGACCAACATCTACTGACTAGCCAATACAAATTAAATGGCGCATTGATCAATGCAACATGATGCTAATCTTAAAACTACTTACCTCAAGCTCCATTTGCAAAATTGGCATGCTAATTATGTCTGTAGCAGGCATTAGAAGCACACAGTTCCAATGTCATGTGTGAATATGGTGATGAGGCAGAGCAATCCACAGCCGACAACACATATTCAGTCTCAGTTGGTAGGAGACATGGAATGATATATGCAGTCATTTTTATTTCAGTCTGAATAAATGTAAACCATATTTGTTCAATCAATTTGTACAAAACCACCACAGCAAGGATATTAAACATCCAAGTACTTCAGAACATAATCATATGCATTTAAAGCACCTGACTGCCCTCTCGCCAGTCTCTACGCCCAGGTCTTTCTCTAAAAGCACATAGTCATGCATTAGTGCTGCCTCTTTCCAAACCATGTCTGCATTTGATACACAAACATACCTCTCCAATCACCCAATGGCAATTCAAATCACCAATGCCATCTGTGATATGATTTGTACTGATTTAAGACTATATTCTAGGGTGTAATGTTGCTTTTGTCATTCCCCCACAACAAAATACCCTCTCTGGCTCACTTTCCACATAAATTTGTCCCCCAGCTCATAGTGAACAGGTGCACATGACAATTGAATTTGTGGTGGGACAAGCTGTCCATTGTACAACTGACATCTGGACAAGCAAACTCTCCGCAAATGCATATTTGCCCTTGAGGAGGCGACTCTGCCATGCAGTCAGGGAGGCAGGTGCTGTAACATGACAGCGCTACTGCAAATGGATTTGTTAAATGAGGGTCATGGTGTTGCCAACATTCAGGAACATATTGGTCAGATGGTATATTTCCCTATCAGACAGATATGAGATATGAGATATGAGAGCGAGATTCTCAGTGGAGTGTTTTGTAACTGATTAAACCAGCAATATGATCAGGGCCATGACTAATTACGACCACATCTGATGCGTGGCACATTACTTAGTGGTAACAAGTTCCTCGAAAGTTTGCCAGAGCTTATGTTATGTCATCTGTCTGACAAAGAATATTTGGAATCATCTAGAGATCCAACAAAGCCACAGCAAAGCCACCTAACTGAAATGCAAGGCCTCCTACATACATCATGCTATTATACAAGACGTTTCAACTTGGTGCAGTTCCATCATGTATTTTCCCAAAGCGGTCGTGGTTTCAGAAGTGTCCTTGAAACCCTGGGGACTAAGACAGACATAAGGGAACATTGTTACACCATCAGTGGGAACTACTGTTTTGAAGCATCTCTGCAAACACAACGCTTATGGGCAATTCTTAGACTACGGGCACTTTCATGTCCTTTGATCATATTTTATAAAAAACATTTAATTTGGAAAAATTCACACTTTCATAGTTAAATTTACAATGAAAGTACTTTAGGAACTTTTGTTCAGTGCGGATCGGAAAATATGTCAAAAAACACCAGTTTGTCTTATAATGTAAGTGCGTTCTCTTATGGATCATTAAACTAGACTAGTTATATTTAACTGTTAGACTGTGACAATTTTGATTTGAACACTTTTTTTCCCCTCAAGTTCACAAGGCCAAAAGTGCCTGTAGTTGAAGAACCACCCTTATACAAACATATCAATTACGGAAACACAAATCTGAAATGTCAAGAAACATCTAACCTCATTGGTTCTTGAATGTTAAATGACCAAACATCTTGACATCTGAGGTTCATCAATGTTTTGATTGGATCTGAGAGTGAATCTGTCCTCTTTGGAGCTTGAACGTTATGGGTTATGTTTTTGTCATCCAGAAGAAAGAAGCCAGTCAAGTTTGGAATGACATGAGCGTGAGTAAATGAATTCTCATTTTTAAGTGAACTATTCCTATGACACAAACCCACTGTGACACTAACTTGCAGTACATTAGTGTCAGAGGTACAGCGAGAGGTACAAGCGCACATGCACATGTTGCATTGGACGTCTTACTTGGTACTTGATATTACCAATACTGTAGAAAGACTGCTATCTCTACTAAATGCAAAGGATTTTATTAGGTTAAAGTGGTATCAATGAAGTCTAAATGCCTGAAAGAAGGGTGGTGTTTTGCTACAACTGAGTCAACAACGAGTGAGTCAGCCCAATACTGCATGGAGCAAAGTTAACTATGAACACTCCACGCTTCCTCCTCCATTACTACTCCAGGTGGAGAGATCTGGTCTGTATCACTAACATCTCATCCAGTGGCAGTAAAAAATCTTGAACTGGCACTTGAAATTCTTAACAGTCTTTTAGCACAGTAGAATCTCTCATTCTTGTGGTAGTTGCGAATGCACCAGACATAAGAAAGAACATGCTTATCTTCTACAAACTGAACAGCTTTATCCACATCAGTCAGGCAACTTCCATGCCTTCTGACTCTGTACTTTGCGTTCCAATTCATCAACAGCAAATTGCTCCAACACTGGCCAAGGTGCCTTTCAGTGCGGTGCAGTAACAGCACTGAACAGGGTGCATAGCACACACAGAATGTTTTTACATTCAAACACTGAACGGAACAGAATGAGGGTTCTTGTGATTATATGTTTTTCTTTTGAAAAGATTTTAGACACATTTGTTTGAAGTGGCATAATTCGAATTTTGGAGTCTGCTACAACACATTTACATGATTTAATGGTCAAAACACATTTTTTTTCTCATACTGTACTGCTGCCTGTTTTAACTCGTTTCTCTTTAAAGCCATTGCCTTTGAAAATGCCTTCTCTAATTGGTCAGTTGGCCCTGTCTGGCGTGATTGGAGCGTGTTTTGGAAATGTAACTGCACCATTAGAGGCTCTATAAGCAGCTGTATACAGTATTATATTTACGGTAACCGACGTTGGTATTGCCGTACCAGTTTGAACCCAATTTCTATAATGAGAGTGTATCCTTGACATAGCAAAATCACTTTCCCAGCTGCTCTTGAAGGGGGGTCCAAGTCAGTAGGCTGAAGTTATGCAAATGTGTAACATGGTGATGTATCTATGTCACAAAAATAATGGCAGGACTGAAAATGAGATATATCAGGCATCTGCTTTCTTTTGGTGTGGACTTAGTGCTTTATAACTTTGCAGATTGTTTATGTCCACCTATATTACAAACTAAAGAAAATGTAAAATAAATAAATAAATAAAAACATAATAATTGGTGCCCTTTAAACAACAATTATTTATTTGACACTTCATAATACAAAACCGCAATACCTGCAGCGACTCCAGTTAAGCCAGGTTTGATGAAAATAAGGGTGTGTGCTTGTTAAGATAATTACAGTAATCTGCATGAAGAGCAGAGTTAATGCTCTGATTTATATGTATAATGTTTCGTTCTTTGTCCACTGGTACAAATGTTAATGTAACTTTAAGCTATGTTTAGAAATAAAGGTTACATTTTCGATTACGGTCCAATTCTCACTATTAATTAACTATTGAATATGACTTTTGCCTCAATAAACTCTTAAGGTGGTTAAGTTTAGGAAAATGCTATGGAAGTCAATGGGGTCCATTCAACTGTTTGGTTACCAACATAAATTATGACAGAATTTTAATTTGTTGTGTGATGAACTATCACTTTAATGGATAAGCAAATGTATTAAAATGAATGAGAATAGATGATGACTTAACTCCAAAGACTGCAAATTTATTCACTTATTAAATGAGGTTAAAAAAAAAGACCAAAAAAAAAAAAGGATCTCACTTCTCTGTAAAATATTTTTCTCCAAAATATGGCTAAGTAGGTACACACACACACACACACCTTAACGAAGGCAAGCAATATAAAAGGTTTCAAAAGGGCAAATGCAAAAAAATAAAAAATAAATAAATAAAACGATGCAACTATAAGAGTTTCTTTAAAGATGGAGCAAGGGTGCAATGGTACCATAGCAAAATGTATTTGAAATATATTCTATAAGTATACTACAAATACATTTACATATTTATACTTAATAAAAATACCCTACAATTGTACTTTTGGTATACTAAATTGATACACTTAAACTCTGCTAAATCGGAACAACTGATTTTGTACTTAATGCACTTTAGTTATCCGGAAGTAGTGCTGAAGTTCAACTAAAGATATACTTAATTTTGCTAAAGTGGAACTATTTTACCATTTTATACTTTAGGTACACTGACTGATATTATACAGTGATCATACTATCCTTACTAAAAATCCAATTAAAACACATTTAGGCTTAATATTGAGAAATGTGCATTGTGCAATAAAGAAGTACTCCAAATAAAGTAATATTTATATCAGTAAGCGTTGATGTGTCAGTAAATATGTTAATCGATTTGCAGTATTCTTAGTATGAAATAAATATATGTTAAATACATTATGGTAGTTTTTTTTTTTTTTTTTTTTCACTTGGGTACACATCAGTGGCGGCTGCTGGTCTTTCAAAGAGGGGAAGCTCATTTTCGGCCTACATCATAAAAACTGTCCATTTATGTATACGTAAATTCTCCTCTATGTTCCTTTTCAAGAAAATGCTCTGTGACCCTGTCAGTGACTTGACCAGTGTCCTCTCAATGGCCAGCAGAGTTAGGTATAATTGTATAAATATAATAATATAATAAAGGTATAAATAATAATATAATAAAATATATAAGTAATAATATAATAATAAAGATATAAATGTATAATTGTGTGAAATGTATTATGAAAATTGGCTAGCAATTTCGACAAACAAATACCAAGAAATAGGTAGCAGCAGTTTGTCTTTCGACTACACTTGCAAAATCCGCGATGGGACTGAGCTCGAATGGCTTCAGCATCAGCGACTTTTTATTGTATGAAATCGCTGTCAATCAAAAGGAAAAGCAGCCTTTCGACAGACCCTCCAATCATCACGCAGAAGCCGGAGTCCAGGCCAGCCCACTCCTCATTCACCCCCAGAGACGCTGAGCGTCCGTGGGCGGGACATAATCGCAGCATTTATCCAATGACCGTCTAGTTTCGAAAAAAAACCTGTTCAAAGCAGCCCCATAGAAGTCAATGAACAGGGAAATGCACTGTGACGCTTCGGGAATGTATGAGAAGGAAATCGAGTCAGCCGACCTGCTATATGTAACTGATTCTGAACGAACTCATCTTTGAGATGAACGTGTTCTAACCCATTTTTAGTCAATAAAATGTTAACACAATAGTACATATTTGACCATTAATTTTTTTACATTATAGGGGAAGCCGGGCTTCCCTTGCAGTCTTAAAGAGATCCCCACTGGTACACATATTCGGTAACGGTCTTTCGGTTCAGCAGCATGTGTACCAAACTAAAGTGTAGCGTAGTTTTGGAACAGTTGTACTTCAATAATTCTGTATAAAATATTAATTTTGCTAAAATGTGTTCCATTTACAACAGCACCATGAACTGCAGTACAAAGAGTGTGTCACAGCAGGCTGCAGCAATACTCACATACTTTTCATTAATTTGCATTATCCCGCAAAATCACATCTCCTGTCCTGCAACAGAGAAATCTTCAGGTAGTCACCCTGAAATTCAATTGAGTTTGAAGCAGCAGTCATGTGAAAGGCTAATTAGTTTAGCTTGCATGGGTCTCTCTCCCATGGGTGGGGGGTCTGTGGTTCACGTCCAATTAAGACTTACACAATCAAAGAGAAAATGTCTGCTGGTGGGCACATACCAGGCCATTAGAAAGCATGAAGGCCACCTCAGAGAAAGCAGGGGATCTGTGGCCCTAATGGAAAAGCATCTCTGCTGTAAGACTGAAACCTGCTGAGCAGTGGTTGGGATTGAGGATTTAGGATTTAGTGCAAGACATGTTGCTACTTTTAGTTTTTAAAGCATACAATATTTAGAAGCATTTGAGAGTGGAAGAACAGCCGAATGAGACTCCCTGTGAGAGTCTGGGTAAAAGGCTAACACCGTAGGTAGTAAGTCTGGATGTGTCCGTTCATTCGTGTCTGTGCAAGTCACTAATGAAATCACAGCGAACACAACACAAAGAAATTTAGGCTTAAATTGGACAGATATATTTGCATGGGGAACCATTACAAATATATCGAAACTAGTCCATATTGTTTATTGGTCGATATTGATTGATCAGTGTTGGCCAATGTTGGATATGTAATTGTTTCCGAATTTTTTAGAATTAGGTAATTATCCTTTATAAATGTGTATGATCGATTATGGCAAAAATTTCCTGTTTGCATGTTAAATTATTGGTTTATCGTGTTTTTTTTTTTTTTTTTTTTTTTTTTTTTTACAAAGCGTCAGTATATCAGTATTAGCTACAATTTCAATATCTGTACATCCCTAATTGGAACATGTGAAAACACAGTGTCCTAACCAGAGTCAACGAGTTGTCGAGACATGCGATAAAAGTCATTTTTCCATGTTAGCAGCCTTTTTGTCCAAACCTAATCTCACGGTTATGTGCTTTATTTAATGTTAGAATATCATTGGATATTATTTTGCGTGACCTTTACAGATGGCCATTTATTGGAAAAATTAATTAAACTCTAGGTGAACAAACAAGTGTATTCTAAGGCAAATCTTTTCTGATTGGCTTTGGTTTTTGATTGCTTTTGTTGCATCTCATAGTCTTGTCATGTCTGGTGTGGAGACACAAATTACTTGTCACTGGAATAATTTCGCATCACGTCTGGTTAGGATACGGTGTTGCACTAAGGCCTGTTTTCACACTGAATAAGCAGTAGTGTAAGTGGTGCTGTATGCTTTGGCTGTGCTTCAAATGTTCACTACCTAGAGTACTTTCTTTAATATTAGCTATTATAAAATGCTATCAGGAGTGTACTGTTTGCTCCCTCAATGAGGCATGAAGTCACTTTCCAAAACCTTCACCCTCTCTGGTCCTCTCTGGGGCAATGAGCTGTTAACAACACGTGAATATTGCTGGCCCTTTGACAAATTGCTTATGCTCCTCTGTTGTAAGTCACACGGGATAATCGTCTGCTATAAATGCATGAATGGAAATGTCTGCTAAATGCATAAATGGGAGTGGATGACTGAAAACCATTACAAACTTAATCTTTGGGAAAATTTTCACCAACACTTTATTTTGAGGTGATGTAGTTACACATTACTACATGTACTTACTATTGTAAATTATGCATAAGTACAAGTAGCTAACCCTAAACAAACCCTAACTGTAACTCTATATACATTAATTAATATCACTCAGTACTTATTTGAGCAAGTACAATAATCTCAAAATAAAGTTTAAGCAAATTATTCAATACACAAGGAAACTACTTAAATATTTTGGATTAAGTCATATACAAAAGTGTTGTATGTGTGCCTGTCATTCTCATGTTTTGAATTTAAAATAAAAATCCACATTTGAATGCAAAAACAGTGCAAACAACTTTGGTAATATCCTGAGAAAAACAACTAAATAAATAAATCTGTTTTAATTATTTTATATTGCTTCATAAAAGCCTATATGTGACCCTGGACCACAAAACCAGTCACATGGGTCAGGTTTTTTAAATTGAGATTAGATGAATATATAAGCTTTCCACTGATGTATGGTTTGTTAGGATATGACAATATTTGGCCGAGATACAACTATTTGAACATCTGGAATCTGAGGGTGCAAAACATTGAGAAAATCGCCTTTAAAGTTGTCCACTTATGTTCACGATTGTGCAGCATCCACTCACAAAAATAAATGTTTTATATATTTACGGTAGGAAATTTACAAAATATCTTCATGGAACATGATCTTTACTTAATATCCTCATGATTTTTGGCATAAAAGAAAACTGATAATTTTGACCGATACAATGTATTGTTGGCTACTGCCACAAATATACCCGTGCGACTTATGACAGGGTCACATATTGCAAAATACAGTGGTGATAAATACTCTATAGGTTAATAGAGCATTTCTAACATGTCTTCTACTGAGTTTAGCGTGATATGTGCAAAAATAGCCTCAGTGTTAAATAACTTCTACACAGACCCGCGCTGCTTATGAGGCCAGTGTGAATACTGTAACCTGTTAATATAGGAACCAAAATAAATATGCAGTGCTTACGTGTGGTGTGAAACAGGACTAATTAGAGTCACTTTCATGAACATCCATCTGGCCATGAATAAAAATTATTAAAGACTACTAATGTGATATACAGTATGTAGTGTAACATGGCAAGCCATCATATCCAGTATGCACTGGTAAATGCTTTTGCTTTGAGCTTTGATTTCTTAAGAATTCTATTGGCCTGTCTGTAACAAACGTTAGAGACACCATATGTTCTTGCATATTTAGATGTCACAGCATCACACATCATTGACAGTCCCTGAGAAACTGAACCTTAAGATGTAGTTGTGTGATATTTTGAGTTTTGGTATGGTTTTAGAGTTCAATGGAAGCTCAGCTTTGACCGCATTTTAAACATTTCTGTGTGTCTCACTCACACATAATCAGGATGGCTTTTCAAAAACATTGTGAAAGGCTCTTGGGTGTGCAAAAATAGGTCATTACAGACTAATAGATTCTGACGACAATAAAACAGAGGAGGGTGGATCTAATTTTTTGTCAACATCAAAACAGAAAAGAAACAATGCTATTGTTGAAAAGAGGTCCTGGCCATGTGGTGCTGCATATGAAATGCCAAGTCTATTTTAAAAACTCTGCAGCGTCTCTGACACAGCTGGGGTAGACAAAGTGTGACTGTGGAAAAAGCTGACTGACAGCAAGCCACGAAGAAAAAACTAGTATCCTAGAAACTGAACACCCTAGCTGTGTTTACTGTGAGAATGAGAGAAACATGCAGTATAGCCCATTACTCTCCTGAAGCGCTCAACTCTTGCTTTAGGTATTTCCTAATTGCAGAGGCAGTGAGGAAACATTAATTGTTTTATCTGTATCTTCTATCATCTTTATTTGCGAAATGTATTTATGAACACTCTTGAAGTGATCATGGCAGTGGGGCTTCAGCAAAGCCCTTTGGCAGTGCACTAACAAGTGATTGCTTCCAAGCACTGTGTTTCAATTAAAAGAATGGACGACCGACAGACTGAATGTTCCTTATCATTAATTATTCTCAGCAGGAGCTTCTCAAGGGCAGACATGAACACACAAATACACTTATACTAGCTCACATAGATATTTGGAAAACTGACAAAATTGTTGCTAATTGTTACTTATAGGAATCATTAGTTTGTTGAATATTAACATGCATTGGAAAATGAATAGTTCATTTTCTGAATGCAGATAGACAATACAGTGTTTCAGACATGCTAAAACACAATATAGTAACCGTTATGGTGTGAAGTAACCGTTATGTTCTGTTTGCAATCAAATTCTATAGGGCGCAGCTGATTGGTTCCTGCTGTATCAGTAGCCAATGAGCTTCAAATACTTGGTCAGCATTTTCTGTAGCTTTGCTTTCAGAAACCCTCCACCTGTATAGATCTGCTACGGGTAATTCATGTACGCTATATAGTACAGAAGCAGCATGTCTTACTTGCTCACAGCAGTGTGTCGTGTATGTATTTGGCAGTAGCAAGTCCCGTACTGCTAACAGTGTAATAGCAGCAGAAGTGTAGCAGATCTGTTCCACCAAAATCAACATTGTCATATCCATTACCATGCCAATCACTCTGAGAGTTATCATGACAGAAATACTCTCAAGCCAACAGGCAACGTTCAGTTTGTATTTGCAAACTTTGGTTACCGAGTTACAAATGACAGTAAAATGTTAATTGCAATTCTGCATCAGTTCAAATTCAATTCTAAATAAGTATTAAACTGTCATTTAAAAGGCATTCTCAATTCACTTCTGAATGTTGCACAACCCATATAGGGATGCTGAATTAATAGATTCATTTAATACATTTTATAATTTGCTTATTAATTAATCAGATTAATCACATGTATATTTGCTTGGTATTGTTAATAATAATAATAATAATAATAATAATTAATCAGACTTAAAACATTGATTTTATAACCATAATAACACTAAAATATTATAAAATGTCAATTTCTATCGTTGTTGATGAATGTATGTGTACTGTTTTTGTATGCATGCAAACATTACAGTAGATACACTATACGGTAGATATGTATTTAAGTTTTTCCAAATAAAACCAATATTTGACTTTCTCCATTAATGGGATAGTTCAAACAGTTGACATGAACCCCATTGACTTCCACTGTATTCTTTTTTTTTTTTTTTTTCAGACTATTTTCAATGAGACTAAAGGCCTGTTCACACCAAGGACGATAACTATAAATATAACGATACAGATGTAGTTCTAAAAATCATTCTCAATATTAAAGAACCCACCACAGCTATACATTAATGGCACAGATCAACGATATCGTTGGAATCACTTTCAGAGCGATTTTATGATCAGTAGAAGAAAGAAATTCATACAGGTTCGGAACAACTTGACGGTGAGTAAATGTTGACAGAATTTTCATTTTTGGGTGAACTATCCATTTAAGTAAATGAGACTTGTTCTCATTCGCATTCACTTATTTTAAAGACACTTACTGCGATCCGGTCATCTGATTGTTTAGTGTCATCAAAGAAAAATCAACTGCATGTAGGACATTTTCTGGTTGCTTGGTCAGATTGGAGCAGGGATTGCTTTTATTGATTTTAGGTTTCCACACAAACACACATATTTGCTCTTAAATAATCTTATTTGCTTGGGTTTAGTGCACAAATTTGCTTAGCTTGAATACATGCACAAAATATTCTAATCTGTGTTCCAACACAGTGTGATCAGACTGCAATTCATATTTCCCTCCATGATGTTATTCTTTTTGTGACTGTGTTTTTTTTTTTGTTTTTTTTTTTTGAAACATTCATACAGAGGTCACTCATGGGAGGAGATATAGGGTGAAATATATGTGACCTACATATGTGTATTACCTGATTCAATCCAATGAATGCTTTGGAATGAGAATTCATAAATTGCAATGAGACTTAAAGTACACTGGTGGATTTCTTAATCTCATTTGATAAATGACTTTAATATTGGATGAACATTGGCTATCAATCCTTCAGTCTGACACAGATGTATATTTAACAAAGTCACACAGTGATCACCAACATTCACTTTATGGCCTTTTGGTTCAAGTATGATGAAATACGCATGCATTTAACCATATGAGATCATTTCTCTACACATGATTCCATGATTCAATGCCAAACCACCCGCAATGAATGGCAAACACAGGGAGCAGGTTTTTTTTTCCCGTGTCTCTTTTCTTTGAGAGCATATTTTATTTTCTCCATTTCAACTAATTATCAGCACCTCTGAAGCAAAGCCACAGTGAATCTTTGAGGAATGGAGGGATTGTTTCAGCAGAGCACACAACGCTCAAAAGGCAGATCTATTGATCAACACATTAGTTTCCAATATAATTGCTCATTCAAATGCATTCATGCCCCCAAGTGTAATTACTCACGCTATTCTCATTCAGGAGCAAGCAAACAGCATGAGGAATTGTAGACAAGAAAAGCAGCAAACGATAATCCAATAACACAGCACTCAGCTGGCATCTCTTCCGCCTGAACTCAGGTGATGTGTGGTCAATAATCTGACACGGAATGAAAAAATAAAAATAAAAACGTAAAAATTAAGTAATATTAAGTTTGTTCATTTTAATTCAACAGACATATAAAATATTCTATCTCATATTTGCCAGCTTAATGGAAAGTTGGTGGTCCCTCAAGAAAAAAAAATTGGAGAGTGAGCAGTTGCAACGGATGCATTTATTTTACAATATATGTACTAAAATAAAATACTGTTTTTATTAGATACTACATGGGTTAAGGTTTAGGGGTAGGTTCAGGGTTAGTACCTAGTTATTACCCAGTTATTGCAATTGCTATAATAAGTGCATAGTATGTACATGCGGAACAGGAATGTGAAATAAAATGCATTGCGACATTCTGGCTACGTTCAGACTGTCGGTCCAAATGCATTGTTTTTGTGCATATCCGATTGAAATCCGATCAGATTTAGCAAGTGTGGATGAAAAAAAAAAAAAAATCACATGAAATGCATTTTTTTACAAATCCGTTTCGAGCTACATTCATATGTGGTTTGAAATCCAATTCAAATCGCATTTTTAGATTAGAAGATTAGATTAGATTAGAAAATGATGATATAACGGAGACATGTTTTGAAACCAGTGGAGGCAACGGCAGGGAATAAAGCCATGCATTACATTGATGGATGCATTACAAACCAGCCTTCTACGTTGATGCAGTAGTCCAATGCGGCGGCCACACATTATCATGTTGTAAATAAGATAACATCTGTATGGCAAACCCCTCTGTATTGCAGTTGTTGTTTTTGGCGTGTACCTACCAACACAACATCATTGCCATTAAAACCAATGCAGATATTGCAGAAAAAGAACGAGCGGCATTGACACACAATTCGGATCTGAACATTGGTCAATACCACAATTCCATTGTGTCGGATACACAGGTAATCAGATTTGGACTGAAAGTATGAACATAGCCTTTGTGTGCTCTGCAATATGTGTTTTGCTGTGACTAATAAATACAAACCCATTTCCACTAAAGCACACTTGACTACAGTCATGTAATTCAACCTTTCTAGATAAAAATACCACAAAATAAAGAAAAGAAAATATACAGTTTGTTTGGCAAAAACTGGGACAGCATAGAATGTGTCACTAATATGCAAGTATATGAAGTGAATTATTTACTCTAATTAGTAGGTATGTATGCAAATGTGGGTTTAATTAATGTTCTCTAAAATGAGAATGCCCCCTTCCCCAAATACCGCCTGCCACAGACTAATATTAGCAACAAATCAAGTAACAAATCATGGTTGTGACGTAAATTAAACACTAGTGGGCCACTTCAGATCTTGAGTTTAGCTTCAGCCCTAATCAAACACACATGAACAAACTGATCGCAAAGGTCTTGGTCACTAGAAAGCTACAGACAGGTGGGTTTTTATCAGGGTCTGAGCTAAACTCTGCAGGACACTGCCTTTCTAGGACCGACGTTGCCCATTCTATTGCTAAAATGATGGAGGAGACTCTCAATATATGTCCCGTCCCAACGTCCAATTGAAAATAAATTAGCATGGTACATAAAATTGAGTTTGACAGCACATTTCACAGTGTCTAACCTAGAACATTCTGAACAAAATATTATTCTGAGAGATGATGAAACAGTTGGTCCTGACCTGAAATCCTTGACATGTCTGATATTTCTTAGTGCACAATTACAGCTGGATTCATTACGGGAGTTGATGAAACAGGTTGTCTTGACCTGTACGGCCCACTAGATTGCTCTTCCCAGCCTTTTCCATTATAGATTTATCTTCAGTTTTGACATCATATACACCCACTTTTGTCTTTATTGAATGGTGGCAGCCTAATGGTTAGCGAACACAGCTGATAATACAGCAGCTTCAGCACAAGTCCCAAGTAGGAGGGACCATAGAAGAGAAAAACTGCTGAAGCCACAATACAGCTTGAGCCGCCATAGACTTTTACAAGCTTCATGACAAGTTGTTCCAGATCAGCTGACTAGCAACTATGGAGCCCCTAAAGAGACTTGGTGAAGGAAAAGAAAATGAGATGGGAAGAAAAATAATCACAAAATGCTTGCATTTCCCAAGCAACTTCTTAAAGCGATTGAAATATATTTTTTCTTCACATCTCAGTTTTTTTTTTCATCACCATGTCCCTTTATGTTTTTTTTCTTTTATATAGCACATTTAAAAACAACTTAGTTGTCCAAAGTGACTTCACAATGTACTTTATAAGAACATATATAAATTAATAAAAAATAACAAGCAACGTACCTGATAATTACGTTAAACTGCGTAACTCACAAAAAAATAAAAGCTGCATGCCACATGAGATCAGTTTTAAAGCAAACATTTCTAATACTCACGATCCCCTTACTTCAAATGCAAGGGTTAAAAGATGCATTTTCCACAGAGACCTTAAAACCTTGATTGATGGGGCCTTCTGAATACACAGGGGATGATCGTTCCACGGTTTAGGAGCTACTATAAAGGCTCGATCACCCTTTGATTCTTCATAGAACAGCCAACCACATTTGATTTGATCTCAGAGATCTTGCTGGTGTGTAAAACTCTAGGAGGTCAGTGATGTATTGAGGGGCATATGTAGTGCTATAAAAAGCAATAGTAGAATCTTAAAATCAATCCTGTACTGAACCGGCAGCGGGTGGAGAGAGAATAGCATGGGAGTAATATGTTTTTTATTAATCCAACACAAAAAATGACTTACGTTGATGTAATTTGGCAGGTTGATGTAGTCAGAAATAATCATTATTGACTTGCATGAAATCACTTAATTTAGATGTTACCTCGTAAAGCACAATAGGCTATTTAGTTTTTCTGTAAAAAAAACAAACAAACAAACAAAAAAAATTATATTTACTGCTTACATAAGGCATCAAGTGAACTAGGACTGCAACTTTTGCCTGCTCAAAATAGGTGCATGAAGTCCCAGGAGAACTGTAACTGATTTGCATGTATCAGCAAAATGGCAAGCAACTTTAACACAAACCAGTGATTCCATCACTTCAGTCGCTATAATGATATCAAGTTTCTTTGACTTTCTCTGTCTCTCTTTTATGTGTACTTTTAATACCGACTCGGTAATGAAGCAAGTCTTGAGTGGTGAATTAATGAAGGTCTGTTTGAATAGCGAATGAGACGGGAAGTGGCCCTTCTACAAATTTAGCTGGTGGATAAAGAGAAAGAAGCAGAACAATAGAGTTCGGTGTTCCCTGGCCCGACCCTGGGGAGTCGGTGACATTTCAATGGGCTTCCGTGTCACTATCACTCAAGTGTAGAGAGTGAGTGATCTTTCACCTAAACTCCTGATGAAAGTGCAGCGAATGTGAGAGTTGAGAGAGTCTTGACAGACTGTAAATGAGGAGAATAAACATTAAGAAGTCAGTCTCAGCTCTGTTCTGCTCTGTAGTCAAGCAACACGGCATGGTGTTGTTCAGAGGTAAAAACTTAATGTTTTAAAGCAAAGACAATGAGATTTAAAAACCCTATGATGGGTGTTATAGAATTTCAATAGAACACAACAAAACACAGCATAGCGCAAAAAAAAAAAAAAAAAACCTTCAAAACACACAGTTTCCAAAGGGACTATCATGATACTGATAGGATAAAGAGCTCTGTTAGATATCAAAAGGTTTACAGAATATCTCCCCATGTGATTTCCTTTACCTGTCTAGCAGAAAGACATTACACCCATACAAAAACAAGAGGAGTTCTGTTACAGGTCACACAATATCCAATAGGATTCTTAGAGGATAAAATGAAATTCTTACAAGATTAGGGAATGTTACTGCAGAATGTGCAGTTTTGGAAAGGAACATACTGTATAGTATGTGCTGTATGAATAAAATGCATGTCTTGCCCCTAACACAACAGTATTTATTAGTGTTTGTAACGTCCACCAGTAACAGGTTCTCAGAATTTTCAGTAGGGAATGGGTGTAATTCAGAAAATGATAATAATAATGGGCATGAGCTGGAGTGCAGCTTTGGCCAGCCTGCTGATAAATATCGCACAAATGCAAGTGTGATTTATACTAAAATAAAAACTAAAAAAAAACTCTTGTTTATGGAACTATAGTTTCTTCGGCAACGGATTCAAATCTGTCCGTTGACCTAGACCTCCATTACTAATGTAATTAAAAAACAAGTCACTTTAGAATTAGCAACGACAGCTTGGGCTGCTTCAGTGAAGTTATCAGTGAGTACTAGAGTATTATCTGCGTCTGTTCGAAATTTCATTATCTAGGTCAACTCATACATTTGTGAAAATAATTCAGGCTGTGTCAGCTAATGAAATCGATATCTTATTTGTCAACTTCCTTTAAATGATTAAAGTGATAGTCACTCTAAAAGGAAAATTAAGTCATAATTTACTCACCCTGGTGTTGTTCTAATGCTGTATGCCCTTTTCTCTTTTTCAGACCACAAAAGGAGAATTTGTAAAAAAAATGTCCCACTTGCACTCGTCCATATAATAGTAGTCTCACCAAAAAAACGTACACGTGTTGTGAAGACTAAGAGAATTGCGACATATACCCCCAAAATGCTTTGAATATACGACACGTGTAGCATCGGATCATTTTGTGATACTTTTGATACCTATGTCTGTCCCCATTGGGCAAACCAAACCACTCTATGTTGTAAAAACAGCTTTTATTAGTCTATCTAACCATCCCACACACACACACACACACAAAAAAGGGTGGGGGTGGGGGTAGAGAGACTATAAAGGCTGTTTAATTACTACATAGAGTTTTTACATTTTATTGAAGGGGACAATTATACATTTAAGATCCTTAGAATGCAAACTTTGACATCTCTGATATCGCAATTCTGATCTAATGAAATTGATCAATTTTCTTAATGTACATCATCACAACTTATGATTGGACATTATTAGACATTCAGTTTGAATCCTATGGCAATCATTTGTGCAGACAATTCTGTTTCAAATCTTTTCTCCAACAGTGCCATCAAGTGATTCATGTAGTCATTACAGCCAGATCTAAGCCATGAGTGGACCGGCGTTGACACCAGGCGGATTATTGAAGTTTATTTAGGGAGTCAAAAGATGATGAACATTTTAAGAGCTCCAATAGTTTATTGATGAAGTAATATAAAAATGGACTACACCATCTCTACTGCTATATCATATCTTTGCTCCTGTGAGTGCTTTCACGTTTACTTAAGGTCGAAACACAGGGCTTTGCTGAGCTCATGCAAAATGAAGATGGTTAAATAATGAACTTGTGTGCAACGTGATGTGGGTAGGATCAACACGTTTAGTTCTTTACGTTAGCATGCAGTGTGTATAATCCTACTGTAGAGAAACTTCTGTTCTCAGAGCGCCAGAGGCAAACTGCAGCATGAATGCTAAACTTGAACATGTACACCACCAACTAATACCAATGAGACGCTATTAAATCAAGGCTTACTGTAGAGCTTTTGGTGCTGCTGTCCCCAACAAGGCTTCTTAAAGGGAAAATCTGTCATTATTAACAGGCTTGCGTCAACTCGCATTACTTCTTTTTTTCTGTGAAACACAAATGTTGAATAACAAGGTGACTATAATAATGGAGATACTTGTAACAAGGGTTTAGATATAAAAACAAGTTTTAACTTCTTAGAAATTAGGTACAGGGATGAAATAATAAATGACCAACATCCTCCTGACATTAGAGGGTGTCAGTCTCTGTGTACAAATATAAAGGATGGACTGTATAAGACAATAATAATAATAATAATAATAATAATAATAATAATGGGGTAGGCTATTCACTTGAGTTATTATTTTGGGAACAGCATTGCAACTAAAGGCCTGCCAACAGCAACACAAGTGTCTTGAGAGAATGGCATCTGTTCAATGTGTAAAGAAACTGCAGATGAATTAAAGCTGCAGTTCGTATCTTTTTTTTTGTGTTCAAATATAATAAGCGAGTAAATCATGAATCCATTTTCAAAGCCATGTTTTTGTCTTATCCTGAATCACTATGGTACACCTGTAATAAGTGTTTATATTGGGACTATAGACTAGTTCGGGTCTTACCGCTGCGGAGTAGCCCACTTCCTGCGTAACTCGTCATAGACAGAAACAGAGAGAAGGAGATCCGGCTACAATGTTCTTCTGCAAGATGCATGCAGTTCTGTTTATTAACCGCTAGGTTACGGACTGCAGCTTTTAAAATCGAACTGAACTGAATTGAAAAATCCTGCTGAACAGACAAGGAGGACTGGAACTATTTTTAGGATGTTGTAGTTATGGACTTGAACTTCTACGGTTTTAATTTGTAGCAGATAAATGGAGGAATAGGTGTTTAGATAGCGCACTAACAACATTGAAATACAAATGTTACATCTTCATTAAGTCTTCTCTAATGAAAGTGAATGAGGCCTGGGGCTGTCAAGCTCCAAAATGACTAGGGCCCGGTTTCCCAAAGCGTTCTTATCTCTAAGTAGTTCTTAACCTATTCCTTAACCTCTCTCTTAACCTTATGGCACGATTCCTGAAACGTTCGTTCGCTAAGTATATCTTCTGTAAGTCACACTTTCGTAAGGTTGGTCTGGACCACTCTTAGCTTTACCTTATCACTGTTGCAGGTCTATATGAATATAATTCTGAAGTTTAAATACACCTAGACAGTATTAAATTAGGCTAATTCAAGTGTTTTCATGCAAAGAATAAAATTGTCATTACACTGATTGTTGTTAGATTTTTAATTACAGTGAGGAAAATAAGTATTTGAACACCCTGCTATTTTGCAAGTTCTTCCACTTGGAAATCATGGAGGGGTCTGAAATTGTCATCGTAGGTGCATGTCCACTGTGAGAGACACAATCTAAAAAAAAAAAAAAATCCAGAAATCACAATATATGATTTTTTAACTATTTATTTGTATGATACAGCTGCAAAGATAGTAAGATATATCTTTCGAGCTTTCTTAGCGCGCTAAGAGTGAGTGTTATCGGGAAACCGGGCCTAGGTTTTTATTAGTAAGTGCGATATGAACCTATAAAAGTCGTCTGAAGACATATAGCATTGTGTGACAAGCAAATCTGAAAGAGAAGTCGATTTGAAAATCTTCCCTAGCTTTCTACATAGTGATGTCTGATTCACACACACACACAAGATTTTTTTCTTTGAAACAGAACTTTTTGCAAGTAAAGAAAAAAGTTTTCAAAATCGACTATAGTCAGAGAGTAAAACTTCTTGGAGAAGCATTAGAGCCTAATAATGCTCCCAGCTAACACAAATATGTTCTGAGAATGTTTTGCTAATGTTCCCATTAAGTTATTTAAATGTTATTTCTAAATGTTCTCTGAACGTTATAACATTTTAAAAACATTATTTTTTTTTCTTCTTTGTTTCATTAAGGACTAATTGAATTTGATCTTTCTTTGAACACTATGGGATTGTTACGTTTGAATGGTCTCTGAACATTCTGCATTTCAGGGGGAAAAACGCGCCATGAACGATGTAGAAAGTATTAATAACGTTTTTGTTTTCTTGAGAACATTATAAAAGGACTTACTTTGAACGAATATTCTAATATAAATTGTGTTCAGAACTTTGAGAGAACCTCATCCCATTACATTCTGAGAAGATTTCCAGTTCGCAGGGCTTCTTCTGTTTGTTCTGCTTCTTCTGTTTAAAAACAGCTGGATGGACGCAACAGACAAGTGTTGAGATGCATTTTTAAAGGTTGCACTGTTTTTAACTTGATATGAATTCTTAAAAATGCAACACTTATCTACATGCATACATAGATCAACAAATAAAAAAGTGGAGTCTTAAATGTTTCGTTTTAGATGTGGATTCGCTACAAAAGTGCTTTGATGGCGATAGCATGCTGACAGTCTGATAGTCACTGTTAGTGTTAACCTGCTAAAGCACAGCATGCTGTCAGCACACAGAAAAATCAGATAAGTTCATCCCAGCCGCTCTGCCATCAAAAATATTTATAAAATCTATCAAATGTACTAGTCTACCTAACCAGACAAGCAATTAAACAAGCATTAACCAACATGGAAATTCATGCTAGTCCGATCTTTATGACAGGGTTGTCTAAGAACCAGAACTCAGATATTTTTGAGAACATCAGAATGCTCTTAAAACTCTTTCCATAAGAGACAAAGATAATGTTTAATTAATGTTTCTTACAAATGTTTCATGAGCACAGTATTCCCACATCCACAGCCACAACCAGGCGCTGGCAATATCCACTATAGCGGTGCTGCGTGTTTACTCCAATGTTATTTTAATTTAATAAAGATATTTTTTGTTTTTTTTGTTAAAGCTGTGATATTACACTGTGCAAATCCATATCTAAGTCCTCTTGCTTGTGTTTGATCAAGTCAGACCATGATGGATCTCACTGTTTGCAGATGTGCTTCTGAACAGCATGGACTTTTCTAATAACCAGCGGCTCATTGTTTTCAGCATAGCATTGGGAACAACTGTCTCCCCCTGATCTACCCAGATTTATTTGTGGGGCAGATTTCAGATTTCATTTTGAAAAGTAATTTTGAAATATTTAAGACACCTGTCAATTCTTCAGTACATTTTCGGGATTGATAGATTAGATATAAGGAGTAGAATTTCGATGTGAAGACAGAAGAGACGTGATGGAGAGAGTCTTGCATTGTCCTTTGGATTTCTTCCAAATAAGCAATAACCAATAGACTGAGAGTGACATGTTGACAAAATAATGAGAATGATAGATAGATGTTAGATGATGTGTTTACTGCAAAATATACTTTCTACAAAAAAACAACAAAAAAAAAAAATCTAATTCTTAAGCACATAAAAAAGTCAGTAAAAATAGTGCCCAATGTACTGTATTTCCATAAGTATTTTCAGGTGTTTAAACCGTTGTTTTTTTTTTGTTTTTGTTTTTTTTTTTTTAATAACGCATTACATTGAGTTGTTTTTGGGTTAAAAGAAATGTCCATAAGCTTAACATATGATGTCCTAGCCGAAAAATTGCCAGTACTCTTTTCTTCTTCTTACAGTGTAGTACATCAGACAATGAGGAGGCATGTTTGAATAGAAGTCAATGGAAATGTTTCAAGCAAAAATGTACAATTCAAAGTAATCTATGTATACAGCAATTGGGTTTAATCACTTACTGTCAAATGCCAGCTCAACTGCAACTGTAATTCATGCTAAAACATACTTTGAATGAATCACCTACTATGCAGGTACTGATGAATACTATTTGTTATCATGACAATTTTATTGTGTAAGTGTGACTGAATTAACCACAATAAAAGCAGATGTTTGTAGAGTTTCCACAAGCCTGCTATCAATGGAGGATCGGATCACAACTGTAAACTGTGGCATTTATGTACACAATGTTTACTGTAGCGTTGGAAATACTGTTAATGCAAGTATGCTAAATGATTTGGATCAGATGTAAATTCCATGGCTTTTTCGTACCATGAATTACATCGATAGTTTGTATTGTTCATGCATGTTGAGATATTTCAGATGGGGCAAACAGCAGTAAATACTGATACTGCCTTTAGGCCCATTCATGTATTTATGGAAGTGAAATGTATTGAGAATGCAGTAAGCTTTTAGTCACTCTAGGGTGGCTTTTAGTTTTCTAATGCATATCATTTATTTATATTATAATTCATATTATTATTGCTGTCTAAAGATTTTACCAATTGTAAAAAAAAAAAAAAAAAATGCACTTTCCTTTTTTTAGCCACTTTCATGATGCCTAAAACCCAGGGTAGGGTAAGCTAAACTGAAACATACCTGGCTAGCCACTTAAACCAGCTTCATGGTATTAAGAAAAATGGTTCTAAACAGTACCAAATTAGGGTTGTCCGGCTTGTAACAATAGCAGAACCCTTTTTGGTGCTAAATAGAACCCTTTTTATAAGGTTCCATAAAGAACCATACTTTGAAAGTGCTATATAGAACTTTAATGGTGTTATAGATAACATTTTCAGCAATATTTATTTTCATTACTATTAGTATATTATCTTCATATTCTTTTTTATAAATTATTTATTTATATATTTTTTGCCCTCTATCTGCCTGGTCTTATATCTTGTAGCCTCCATTTGTGGGTTCAATAAAAAAATACATAAATAAAAAAAAAGAAAAAAAAGAAGCATGTTGTTGTTCTTGTTCTTGTACTTTTATTTTTTATTGACATGGCAGATTGTAGCAAACATGACAGTGCTCTAATAGCAGTTGCTGGCTGAATACATTAATAAATACCAACTGACATCGAACACGATATAGATGTAATGAAGAAGACCAAGTTCCAGTGAAATATCTTCACAATCCCCTATGATGTCTTTAAATCTTCATTATGTGTGTATTCTGAGAGGCAGTTTCTCTCTGCAGATGATGAGGTATGATATGTGACAGCATCTGAAATACACAATTGAGTTTAGAGCAGAGGTCGGGAACCTATGGCTCGCGAGCCACATCTGGCTCTTTGGCAAAAATCATGTGGCTCGCGAGGTCTCTAACCCTTTACCAACAAACCATCGATGAAAAACAATTAAAACACATCAACAGAGATCGGCTCTCTGCAGAGAAAGCAACCAATTACAATTCCCTTGTTGTAGTACAGCCTACTGAAGTTAATGAAAAGTTTATGATAATAATAATATTAAAGTTGTACCGGCAAAAGTGCGTGTTCAGTGCTGTTCGCGAGTGTCACGAGTCACCACATCCGCTTACGTTTCTGTGGTAACCTACAGCTCCTGCACTGGGATTCAAGCTGGCGAAAACCATTCTAGAACAGCAGCAAAAATGTAAAAGTAGACTTTATAAACTTTAATATAACATTTTATTGAAACGGGTGCTTTGCTGCGCATAGAGACATTTCACCCGCTGGTAGGCTACTTTCACTTTTGCCGCAGAGACCCTTTATGTCCTATAAATGTGTCGTATTTTTGATAATCCGCGCAGATTTCAGTTGACGATTCTGTTTAAAGTTATTAAAAACAAAACATGAATGAATGAGAAAGAAAAGAACAGGATGTGCTTTATATTGAAAAGAAATATTAAAAGCGCGATAAGTCGCGAAAGAGAACTGACAGGATACTGTGCGCGCGCTCCGAGCGCAACACGGACAAGCAGCCTTTGTCTTCGGTTGCGCGCCTAAACGGCCAAATAAACACAGAAATATATCAAAATGCTAAGTCGAGTATTCACGTAAACACAGCAGATAGTACTGTGTGCATTTATTCTCTCTTACACGCACACAAAATGGTATATGCTCATCACTTGGTACTCAACCTCACAGTGAAAGCCCTGCAGAATTAATTCCATATTCCAACTTATTTATTGTTTGCTGAATATTTGTTAATAATGTTAATAATTAAATAATATTAATAATAATTACTACGGTTGAATTTGTTATTGAAAAAAGCACGTCTTTAATATTAACTTTAATAATATATATATATATATATATATATATATATATATATATATAGGCAATTTTTTTTCCTACTGTGGCTCTTTTGGAAAAATGCATTATCCAAAAATGAAAAAAATGGCTCTTTGGTCAAAAAAGGTTCCCGACCCCTGGTTTAGAGTTACATCGTGTCTCTTCCGTTTGATAATGTAAAAACTATTATGTTAATGAAGACCTTACCTATGATCCCTTCACCATGTTAAAAGGAAAAAGTGATATAAAGTCATGGTATAGCTTTAGTGTTTGTTTTGTGACTGGGTATGTTTAGGCATAAAGTTATAATAAATAAAAAAATCGAACAATATGGATCATAAATTCCATATCTCTGTTTCTTTGTGGAGAAGAGAAGATGAGTATCGTTAACTGAACATCGCTGCTCACGCTTACATGTTCTTTTAAACTAAAAAGAGAAAAAGATATGATTGTTAGGGAATGATTGTTACAATTTTTAAAGTTATAATTTACAGACATTTTAAGAAATAAATAATTTACCTGTTGAGAGTATGTTGGCAGTGTGTGTATGGCTGAGCTCCAGTAAATCAGTAATGAGGGAGCTTTGACAGTTACAGATTTGAAAAACAAAAAGGCGGGAATAACGAACCCTGAACTCTAACACAAAGAACCATTTCAGCATATAAAGGGTTCATCAGGACGCCAGTAGCGTAGCCAGGAATCACAATGTGGGTGGGCCCAGAGAAAATCAGGTGGGCACAGCCTAAAATGCATCTGTTATCAAAATAGGCCAACACAACTACACCTGCTTGAATACACCACAGTTTAATCAGAGCACAAGCATGTAAGTCATCATAAGCAGTGTTAATAAAGAACAGAACGATAAGAACAGCATTTCCACTGCGCGCGGCCAGGCCACACCACACACACACGCGCGCGCATCTGACAGATGCGAAACAACATCATCAAATCAGCAGCAGGACAGTAGTGGACAGTGTGTAAAAACCAAAAACAATGCTTGGTCATAGTCTGGCTCAGCGGCCACATAAACCACGTTATATAAACAACATTGACTAGGCAACTACATAAACGTAGATTGGCTTACTTTTGATGACTAGCTTATAACAGGAGACGACGGGGCTGGGGGTCGCACAGTTTTAAATTCGAACACATTATTCTCTGAGTGTAGTGTACACTACACACACCGGCAGTGTCTGTCCGCTGCGCCCAGCAACGGCTCAGGACCTTGTTCAAAATCCTGCCGCGCCACAGAGCGCCATTTACATAGTTTTATATTAAATTTACATTTATTTGTCTCAAATCGTAGTTAATGAATCTGACTTCACCCTGGGCTGCAATATACGTTTAGTTTTATATTCATGTACAGAAATCAGCTGCTTGAATTAAATTTGCTGACATTATCGGATTTTCAGGTGAGAGTTGTCCTAGACGCGGCGCTGCGCGTCCAGTGTGCGACCCCCTTAAGAGTTGAACACTGCAATGATTTCGTTATAGTCCAACGATTCAGTCAATTCTCCTGAACATCTGCATTATCTTCCTCCTGTGGTGGCTGGTGGCCGTGGTCTTTTTGACACAAACTTGTTGCTCTGTTTCATTTTAGTTTAACATAACGTTCCTTAGCTAAACTTCAGTGTCCCTCTGTGAAATGTGCTCGTCGTTGTGAAGGGGGGATGGGCTGTTCGCAATCATCCGAGTCTGCGCGCTACGCGGGCATTTCGTCATCACCATGACAACCAAACAAGAATCAAGAAACATTAAGATTTATTTTTATAGGTCAAAATTGTTATAATCGCAACATAATTTCCTAGGCTACCTTGTGAGGCCACTGAGTGACTAGATGGGCCTGACTGACAGGTGGGTGGGCCCAGGCCCACCCGTAGCTACGCGAGTGCGAGGACGCAGGGCCGTTTCTAGCCTTTTTGGCACCCTAGGCAAGATTCCTATTGACATTTTAAGGTTAAATTAATGCATCCATCTGGTGCACTTTGAGAGCTAAAAATGAATAGCTTCAACCCATGAACTGTGCACATTGAACAAAGAAAAACCATCGACTTGTACCTGGACACTAAGGAGGGCTCAAACATCTTAGTTATGATATAGAGTCTCAGTCTACATTACATTATCACTGGTGTTTATGGTTTATGTAAGTATTCCTATGACGTAAAATCCATATAGCCAATAATACTGTATAAATTTAAATTAATATTTCAAAAGTATATTTTACATTACACTATAGTATAGGAAAATTACAGTACTTTTGTCCTAATTTCTTCACTTGCAATAAATAAACCCTTGAGCTTTTATTTTGGAGAAAAACACTAGATCACCATGCTGATCGTGTGAGCAAAGTGCGCACTTTTCTTTAAATCACGCAGCACAAACAGAATGCCTAGCCTATAAGCTACTTAATTAAAGTCTTGTGCTGTTTTATAAAGGCACAAAGCCATATCACAATTTCGATTTTAGTTTGTTGACAAAATATAAAGCTATAGACCTTTATGTTTGGCTATAAATTTTACATATCATGTGTTGGGAAAAGGGAGAAGAGCAAGTTCGGCAAAAGGCGGATTCGATTCGAACTCGGGTCGAATGCATCAAACGCTACTTTCAAACACCTCACGCCTTACGACCTATGCCACTTTAGATATTTAATGATGGCCGTCTTTTTGCCACAAAGACAGGCACTTAGTGCAAATATACGCTCCATTACTGGAAATGTAAAAAAAAAAAAGGATTTTTCTTCCACTCGCTTGGGCGAGAAAAAAAATCACTTGGTGTGGTGGGGGCTCTCACTGGCACCCCCCAGCTGTTTGCGCCCTAGGCGACCGCCTAGTTTGCCTATGCCTAGAAACGGCCCTGTAAAAAGGACGATACGGTACTAAATAGAACTGTTACTATTGTATGTGTAAAGAACCTTTAAAGAACCATCTTTTTTTCGAGTGTAGGCCCCAGATCTAAACCAGGTTTGTTTTGTATAGTTTTGTCAACTCTAAACTTACTCTGAAACTCAGAGTTTGTTCAACTATCTCAATGCATTTAATGCCTCTGACTTGACAAAACTCACCTGGGTACATGAACAAAGCTAGACGAGACCCTGAACGGTGAACGTGATTTCACCAAGTATCACATGTTCCTGGACCAACATCTTTGTTGATCCTGGAACAACTTTCCAATCAACCAATCAGATTTGAGGGACAAGTTAGCAGTTTATGTCAAGTTTGGCTTAGAAACAGGGTGAGGTGCTTCAACATCAGTGTTATTCATCTATCATTTCCCTCTGATTTTAGGGAAAAGTTATGGGTACGATTAGGTTTAGGGGTAGGGATAGGGTATGGACTAAATTTTAGGACAGCAATGTTATTCCAGGATCAACAAAATATGTTGATCCAGGAACACGTCTTACTTGGCAAAATCACGGTGACCGACAATGAACATGAGGGCTGCACAAGGATATTAGTACTATTATACACATTTCCTTGGAGTAACATGTTACAACCTCTCACTTAGTTTTATTTGGGTATTTTAAATATGTTTAACTTGACTGGATTGCATCTTAATGGCTGTACTGCAACTTGGCCAAAACACATTTCTATGATGCAAGTTTCACTCAGAAAAACAAATAGTACTTTTTTATTCATTAAATATGACTTCATTCAAACTGATTTAAGCAATTTAGAACTTATAGTTTATAAACACAGAAGTTTGGGTTCCATTCTGTGCAGTTTAATTGCCATTTGGATTTAAATATCATCCACTCCTGGATGCCTTGCAAATCACAGGTAGATTGCACAGCGCTGAAGTTTGTAACAGCTACTCTTCTTCACATTCTCTCCTCGATCTGTGATGGCTGTTTTACTTGCATTAAATATCACAGTAATATTTGCCCAGTGTAAGATCTCCATCTTGTGGACAATTATTGTCAGTGTATATGTGCCTCATATAATTACTTTAAATATAATCAGATCTTTATGCACAATTTGGTTAGGCTCTATTATTTATTTATTTATTAATAAAATGTGATCTCTTGACATATGACAGTAATCATGTCATGCACTTTTGATTTGTACCTGTGTCTGTATACTTTTGGCTTGCCTTTAATTCTATAGTGTGACCCGAGACGAGAGAAACGATTGCGGGCTGTGAAGAAGGTGTATATTATCAGTTTGACCCACTGAATGACTAGTCTTCCTCACTGAACTAGTAAATGATTTGAGTCTGACTGAGACTTGGAATGTTGTTTGTCTGATTGACTGAATGAAAGTGGGTGTGTCAAATGCTCAGCATGTCTTTCCCTTTCACAACAAAGGCAGAATTAATTCATTTGTATATAATAGGTTTTAGACTAGGCCTATTTTTGGTCCTTTTTTATATAAAATCACAGTTCATGAAATGACAATGTTGGAAATTTTATATAGCCTACTCTGCTGTCATTCGTGATTTATAGACACACGTTTTAATAAAGTAGTATACTTTTTGGTAAAAATCAACTCAATTATTTAATCATAACATAGATATATTTGTAAATATGTATCACAGAATCAGTGAGCTTTTTGGTGAACAGTTTCAAAAGCCTTGAGTAGCATACTGTACTAATCAAAATCTCTATGTAACATTAAGCCTGAGTCTCAGTTTTGAGTTCATCCACTGTAGGGGTTGTTTACACCACACCATTTTTAACTAAAAATGGAAAACTTTTTTATGCATTTTGGCCGTTCATGTACACCACACCGGCGTTTTGCGGGCCTGAAAACGTGAACTTTTGAAAACGGGTTTCAAAGTGCACGTTTTTGAAAACTGTGTAGTAGCCTAATTGTCTTTTCGTAAATTACAAAAAAAGCTAATTTGTGAAAGCAGTGACATCATGCGCATGCGTTTTACCTCATTATACATGCGCGTCAGAATTTGCTTTGTAATATTGTATGGTAGGCTATGCTATGTTACTTGATCTGTCTTCATAAAAAAAAAAAAAAAAATTATATATACTGTATATATATATATATATATATATATATATATATATATATATATATATATATATATATATATATATATATATATATATATATATATATAGGCACGTAGTTTTTCTTTACAAAGTGACATCGCCAACTACTGGCCTGGCAGCAGAATACAGTGTTTTAAGTCATATTCGCAGATCCGGGAACAGGGGGCCATTATGATAATATTGTCGTCGAAAAACTTTTCCATTTTTAGTTGTTTTGTTACCTTTTGGATGTTGTCCTCTTTTTCTTGGATTATCTTCTTTGATTGGCCTCGTCTGCTCTTTGCCTACAACTAGTGATGGGAAAAACAAAGCTTTACAAAACATTGATCAATTGAACCAATTTCAAAATGATTCACTGATTGATTTAGGCCGTTTGATACACACTCTGAATCACTGGTTCAAAACAAATGATTCGCAAAGCTTTTGAATCTTTGTGAAATGTTTAAAAGCGTCCATCATGTCCTGCTACAATGTTGCACTCAACCACTATATTATTGTATATTAAATTAAGTTATATGTGTTGTACCAGAGCAGGTATGTTAAAATTACGTTTTAATGCTTTTTAAATTAAGTTTGTGTTACAATATGGGAAAGATGAAATCGCAAACTCAGTAGGCCTATCTTAGCTCAGCCTGTGCTCTTTTCATCTGGCTCTTTGTTCTCCACCTCTTTTGTCCTTATTAATGCTTAAATTGGAAAGAATCTGGCTATAAATGTGCATTACCTTTTTTTTCCATTAATGCAAAATGCCCCAGGTGAAGGGCCTTCTTACCCCTTTAGATTAATTGTATTATAGAAGTATTATATTATTTTACTACAGTATGTAATTTTACATTTTGTGTTGACAGTTAAATAGGAAATCGTTTCTATGTATTTCCCCTATTAACACATTGGCTGATGCATCAGCATATTGTACATGCTGAACTGAAATGCACATTAAATGCACATTGTTCTTCAGGAGGGGTATTTCCCCCTTTTCTCCTCGATGTACTTTCTAAAACTTTCAGCAGTACATTACACATTTCATTTGTGCATTGCCAGTTAAATAATGTACACTACAATGACCTTTCAGCACTAATAACAGCTTAATTCCACAGATGTATGTGTCACATTCTTTCAGAATGAAAACTTGATCTTAAATGAAGATTGCTTTAAATGATTATCAGCTGCTGAAAAGAACACACATGGGACTCTCTTTACAAAAAAGAAAAATGCTATTGGGAATAACGGGCATTTTGTGCATGCAGCACAATTATCTCAGGTAGTAATTGTTTTTTTTTTTTTTGGTATTTGGTGCATATGATGCTATAGATGTTGTTGCATTCCTGTGATGGCACCTAGATGACACTTTAGGGCCCTGCTTAAAGGGAAAGTTCACCCGAAAAATGAAAATGCTTTCATTGATTACTCAATCAATACAAACACGTAAGACTTCCGTTCATCTTCGGAACACAAATGAGGATATTTTTGATGAAATCTGAAAGTTTTCTGTCCCTCCATTGACAGCTACACAGCAACCACTTTGATGCTTCAAAAAGTTAATAAAAAGATCGTAAAACTAATCCATATGAATTGAGCATTTAGTCCAAAATTTCTGAAGAAACACGGTTGCTTTATATGATGAACAGATTGAATTTAGGTTTTTATAATGATAATGTGTATGATTAACTAAATTCCTTGGTACAGTATAATGCACAATCAACATGTTTTTTTTTTAAAGAAAAAAGAAAAGAAAAAATATCTGTGATGCATTTATTTTTAATTTATTTTTATTTTTTATTTGCATATATTTAGAAATAAAAATATAAAAGGCCAGCCAATCATATTCACAATACAAAACATTGTCAAAATAAATTTCAGAACAAATGAATTGAGGCAACTAGACCAAATACTGTATGTACTGAAGTAAACACTGAAGCTGAAAAGATGAAAATGTGATTGGAAGTGACAATGAGAAGGCCTTCTCAGAAATAGCTATTTTCATTTCCCAGCAGGAAAATAAGGTTTTAATCCCATCCAAGGTTTGCTAATCCGTAATCTCACTTGCTCCTTCCTCATTTCCCCCATTCCCTCTGTAAACCCTGACCCACGATGCACAAGTCTGGATGTGAGACAGACCGAACTGCTCCTCGGATTTCGATTTGCTCACTCCATGGCTTTTCTCCTCCGACTGGACCATCTTCCAATCTGTCATAACAAATCAGAATAAGGACATTAGTGAATTGAAGGATTAGGGAAGTGGGCCAGAGCTGGTTAGCACTGGTCAGCTGCAAGTCATTGAGAGCTTAGTTCCCAGGGATTAGCATTTATATTACAATGTGCGTGAGAGAGGAAAGTGTATCTAAATTACACCTTGATGATATACATTTCATGTTTCTTCAAGTTCAGTGAAAATTCAATTTTCATTATATACTGTTCTTGTCAACCTTCAGTACTGCATACACATCACACAGACAAACTGAACATGATCTACTATATGTCTTGTGACCATCTATTTACAAAGAGCCCATCAAATACACCTGCATGTGACTGAAAGGAACACTTTTTCTACAAGGCAGATAAATTAAGGAAAGACATGAATTAGGTAATGAAGCAATAGTGTTTAGATGCATGAGCCAATGGCTTAAAGGGTTAGTTCACCCAAAAATGAAAATTCGGTCAGTAATTACTCACCCTCATGTTGTTCCAACCCCGTAAGACTTTCGTTCATCTTCGGAACACAAATTAAGATATTTTTGATGAAATCTGAGTGCTGTCTCACTCCTCCACAGGCTTATGGACACTATAACTTGCTGGCCCAGAAAATGTATTAAAGACATCGTTAATATAGTCCAAGTGACTCCAGTGGCTCAATCTTAAGTTTATAAAGCGCGTCTGTGTTGCACGTCACCACGCATCACACACATGACCAGCGTCGGCCAATAGTGAGCCTACGTGGTGATGTGCAACACAGACGCGCTACGCAAAAACACTACGTGAAAAGACTCGAGGCCCAGAGAGAAGGAAATGAGACAGCACTCAGATTTAATCAAAAATATCTTAATTTGGGTTCCAAAGATGAACGAAAGTCTTACGGGGCTGGAACAACATGAGGGTGAGTAATTACTGACTGAATTTTCATTTTTGGTTGAACTAACCCTTTAAATAACTGCAGTACATGTTGCCTTTAATAGTAATTACAAAATGTTCAAGGTGTTAAAATTTTCTGAATATGAAATCTGTTTATACCAGTATATATTTCCCAATTTGAATTACCTCTTAACTTGGGTCATACCCACACTCCCTTTTAAGTCACTGTGTTTTGGGTTTTCCCATCATTCTTTCTTCGGAAACTGGTTCCAAAAAAATCTAAATAAACAAGTTTTCCCACGTGCTTGAAAACTATTCATCCTGACCTGAGTGTTATCTTCCTTAGTATACAGTTTCAGTTTTACATTTGCTAGCTGTTGAAAGTTTTTCTCAGAAACGAGAAGTATACATATATTATATAAAAGTGTAATTGCTAGGGCTTTAGGTTGTAAATATTGCTGGATATATATGTAGCATACTCCTTGCGATGATGACATTCTGCAAGACTTACTCACTGGACCTCACTGAAAACATTACACATTTTTAAACTTTAATTAATATTTTAAACCATTCAATAACACTTATTTAATTTAATATTTTAGAAGTGAAGAAAGAAGAAAGAAAAAAACAATAATTACAGTTTAAATTGCATCCAATCGCAGATAGATTTGTATCTTATTATTCACCCGCGAGCTGAGTGACATTTACACAATCAGCCCATAATTGAATTTCAAAAACTGCACTCTTTATTATGACAGAGACAATCATAGTGCTTGTCCTCTAACATTTTCTTATTCTCTTTAAAAATGAAATTGGGAACAGAGGATGCAATTTCAAGCATGAATGGTACTTGCTTCAGATTCCCTTATCAAAAAAAATAAATAAATAAAAAAAAAAAAATCCAGAAACTATGGATACTGTATCGCTATTGAGCATCGAAATAAAAAGGAGCTGAGTTCATAGATCAGAAATTAAAAGTTCAAGTTTTCACATCAGTGAACTCAATAGTACTGCTCACAGTACTTTACTGCATAGTTATATAACTGTTTTATCACACTTATCTTCTTCAGAACATTTGTAGAGTTGTGCTTTTGGGCCATTAAAGCACAGATATTAACTTCATTTTCTTGATGACATGGATAAGTAACCATGAAGCAATGTTGAAGTGTTAAGAAAGACATAACAGTTTTAAGTTGACTGAGGTGATGAGTCAATTCTGTGCTATGCTCATGCAAAATTCCAATGAAAATTGCATCTCATACAATGCATACTATATTAGATTACTAATAAGTAGTTATACTAGATATCAAAAGCGTGTTAGACTCACCCATGGGTGCTAATTGCTGGTTCACTCCCACATGTCTCTGCTACAGAGATGACTGGGACCCTGGGTGGCAGGCTTAGACTGGGCCTCCTGTCTGACTGGCTTCGCCGGACGAATGGCTGAGGCCCTCGTACAGACACTGGCAGCCGGCCACGCTCACCCCATGGGCGAGGCAGAACACTGCTACCGGTAGAGGTCCATGCCTGAGGGGGCTTGGGAACAGGTTGAGCCTCGAATAATGATGATGAGACTGGGCAAAACACTGAACGAGCATTACTAAATACTCTTGAAGAGTCCTCACTACTGTTTTCTCTGGACCATCGTTGCACTTTTGGGGAAGCAGGAGGTGATGGTGCCTTAAAGGGGTAGGTTAACCCTGTCATCGTGATGGGGGTGGGGTCTTGTCGCGTTGCAGGGGTGCTTGGCAGTGTTCGTTGGCCAGCGGAAGGTGGGGTGGGGAGTTTACGAACTACAGGAGGACTCGATGAAGTTGAAGATGAGGGTTGACTTTTTAATACTGGAGGACTAGGGAGTCTTCGATGTAACAGAGGTGTGGATGGTAACATGCGGTATCTGGATACAGGTGGAGTGGCAGGGGTTTGGCTCCTGCAGGCACTGTTTGGCACTTGTGATCCATTGGTACTGTTCTCCTTTTGTGAAACCCCTACATCACCTTGGCAGAAGAAAATCTGCCTGTGACCCTGCTCAGCAAATTTCTCTGTCGGTGAGTCAGAAGAATGCCTCAAGTGGATTATCTTTCTTGCTTGTTTGTAGAGGGAGGCAGCCTCCTCACTTTCCGTGTCTGTTTCATGGCTGGAATCATGGTGAACACCTTTCAGAACTCCTCTAGTGTCCTGATGCGTGGAACGAACTGGCGACATGCTAACAGAGCCCTTACACAAATTCCCCCGACTGGGTAGCACTGTAACAGACTGCAGAGAGGCTCGCAACCTCCGAGACATTGCACTCCTTTTTGGCTGGGTGGATCGACCCCTGCTTGTTAGATTTTCTCCTGTGTCCTTTGCATGTACATTTTCAAAGGAATTGTCCATAAGTACCTCAAGTGGAGGGGGTGGTAAATTGTCAATGTCAAGATCCTCTGTCCTTTCAGAACATCGTGACTCCCCTCGACCACTGAGTATACTATTTTGATTGAATGCTAATGTGCCAGAGGGACTTAAACCTGGAATGATGGGAACACCACACTTTCTTACACCAAGCATTTTTGCACTGTCTGGGATCTGTTTACTTTCCTCCAACCCCTGACTAAAGGTGTCAATCAGTTGTTTAACAGAATTCCTTTCCTTATACAATCCTGAAGATGGCCGAGGTGACGGCGGAGGGCTTGGCACAGGCATTACCTTAACAGGCTCTATAACAGGGGGAGCTTTCTTGTCTTTTTCCTTTCTCTTTTCTTTGTCCTTTTTCTTTTTTTCTTCCATCTCATCCTTTGCACTTCCTTGCTCTACTTTTGGATTGAATGACTTTCTTTGATTACTTGGAGAGAAAATGTTCCTATTCAAAGAACGCTGCCTGTCAGAGGCAACTGATGAAATGGTTTGCGGTTGCTGGATTTTCTTAGAAAAACCTTGCTTTGTATTTTCTTCACACTTAACCTTGGTCATTTTCTCCAGCCTTTGGTTGAGTTCCTTTTGAGTTCTCTCAAGTTCATTGAGTGTAGGATCTTCTGCTTTATTACGTAGAGAATCAGCTGATCTCGACCGTTTTGTAACTGTGGTCTTTTTCTTGGATGTTTTAGAGGCAGATGTTTGGGGTCTTTTAGAATTTTTCTCACCATCCTCAGTCCACTGGTGACTGCTGCTCATTGGGCTATCCGTATGTTTTGCCTTTACTCCAGGGCCTTGGGATGGCAAAAAACGAATCCTGCCACTAATGGCATCTTTCAGCTTTAATGTCATTTCAATGTTTTGTGGATTCTCTATTCGCTTTGTTGGCAAGCGATGTGGTTGTCTAAGGTCTGGAATAGAAGAATTTGATTGTTTCCTTCTTGTATCCTTGCAATTTTCCTCTTCACTACCATTCTCCGCATCATCCCCGTCACCTTCATCCAAGGAGACAGAGCCAAGTAGTGATTCTGTATCCCTCTGTTCTTTTTCTGTAATAGTGCAAGTTGTGTCTATAGAGTTAAGAGAGCTGCTTTTGCTCATTGTTTTGAGAAGTCTGCCTCGGTATGAGCCTTGGTGTACTGGTGTAAAACCAGAAGGACTACTTGATGTAGCATGAATGGTTCCAGTTGACTCACAACTTTCTCTGCGTTGGCGTTGTCTGTCTGAACCTGCCAGGGACTCACTTTCTGCCCCAAGTCCACTGTCTTCGCTAAAAAGTGCAGAGTCTTCTGGGCCAGGTTTTTTCTGTGATGCAGCCTCAATCCGAGAAAGCAACCTCATCAATCTAGACTCTGATGCACGTTTTGTCCTGAGCTTCTCATCTAGAATTTCAGTAATGGAGGAAAAGTAATCCACTGCTTCCTCAAGAGCAGTATCCCCAATTCCACACACTGACTGACCCACTTGACGCATCTTCTGTATGGTATACTGAAGGAGTTGTTGTAGCAGGTCTGGTGGGGGCTCACTGCAGGTGGAAGAGGTCACATTTTTTGCTGAGTTGGGTGAGGAGGAATTCTTTTTTTCGCAAGGCCAAGCCAGATGCTCTCCATTTCCTTTTAACATCATCTCCCCCTCATCCACGATTTCCTGCAGCCCTTTGTTTATTTCTTCATAGCGTAATACCATGAATGCCACCATGGGTTGCAAAGAAATTTGGGTTTGGGCTGCATGATCGAGTAACCCTAACAGATCTTCATATTTAGTTATGCTAGGGTTGAGATATGCATACGCTGCATGATGAGCCTTCACAAGTGCCTCTGGAAAGTCTACTTTTTCCTCATTTTTTCTTTCCTTTTCTTTCTTCTTGTTTAGTTTTACACCTTTCGGACCTTTCTTTGACTTCTTTGCAGTCTTTTTCTCACAAGCCTCTCGTTTTTCTTCTTGTCTGTCCTTCCCCTGAGGTAATATATTGATGCTGATCTCTTGTACACCCAGTTTGTCGGAAGCAGCGCCATCAGTTTCAGGCTCAGCCGTAGATTGTTTCCTCCCTAATGACGTGGAACTCGTGTTGTTTCGAATCGCTGAGTTGTTTCTATCTGTGTCCCCTCCACAAGATCCTCCACTGCTCCCATCATTAGACTGTGATTCTCCTGGGCTCTCTTGAGTCCCTGGAAGTAGAGTTCTCCCTCTTCTGAACGCACCCTGTACTCCATGGAGACTGTTCCCCCGTGATGGAGAGCAGCCCATTTCAGAGCAATTGCAGTTCACCTAGATTTTGCAAAAATACAGTCCAACAAAGACAAGGAGGCAGACCACTCCATCTGACACCAGGATGTTTGAGAGTCACCAGCTGCACTTGTCATTTTCAGATGACTCTAATTACCTGACACACAGCTGACTGTCTCTATGTATCCTCACCGTAGACGGAAATTGCTTGAAGAATAAAATGTGAAGTCCCAATGGAGTCTCTTCTCTTTCAGTTAAAATATGAAAAAAATATTCCACAATTGATCAAAAGTGTTTGCAGTTCTTTTAAAGCAAACATTGCCAAGCATTTTCTCTTTCGCCGTAGAGTCCCTCTGTACCTTCTGGAGGACGAACAGCTAAAGAGATTAGTAGGGATTTGAGAGTAGTCCTATGCATGCACATATGTCAAATAAAACACACGGTCTCAAGACCTTAAGCTCATTAAGTTAATCACGGTTGTTTTCAGGTAGCTTTTTATAGCTCAAACCAAATGGCCCACAGAAAAGTTGGTAAATAAAATTCTTCAGTGAGCTATTGTAAATGATAATTATTATATAAACCTTTTGAACAGAGATATATATTTATTCCCAAAATAGTATATTTTTTTGTGAAACATTGTTTTTAACAAGGTTTACAAACATTTCACATCTTAATAAATTCAGTGATAACAATAACTTTTGTTACTGTTGTGTTAGCACAGTAACACAAAAACCTGCATTGAGCCATGGCTGCTGATTGACGTTCTGACGTCAATGCAAGAGAGGGGAATGCCAGCAAAGAATCTTGTTTACGCAGAAGAGATCAGAACCAACTATTGGATGAAGAATTGCCTGTGTACCAGAACATTTTGTAACATTTTAATAGGACATTTTATTAGAGGGGCATTTCATTATTTATACAGTAATATTGCAAAATGTTTACATACACTTTTTCACTTTTATTTTTTTTATTTAATTACTTAATTTTATTTTCTACTCAAAATTGTTAGCATTATTTTTTAAAGGTTACTTTACTCACTCTTAAAATTACAGCAATAACTAACTGTAAACTAACCCTTCCTGTTCCTGCATGTTTGACAGGTTCTGTGCAGGCGGCTGAAGCTGTGCACTGCAACTCTAATGTAATCTCTGGATCTCAAGCAATGTGTGTATTCAAGAAAGGGAACTGTCTTTAATTGAAAAAAAAAAAAAAAAAAAAAATAAAAAAAAAAAAAAAATATATATATATATATATATATATATATATATATATATATATATATATATATATATATATATATATATATATATATATATATATATATAAATATTTTATTCATTACCACTCAAATAATATTGTAAAAATAAATAAAAATAACATTGACATTTATTACAAGTTGCTAATACTGTTTATTATTTATGATGGTGACGGTTATTTTGCATTCACTGAACACAGTCATCAATCGTACATGTTAGGAATTACATAACACTCACAAAGCACGCAGGGTCACAGCACCCTGCTTGCCTACAATATTTGTAAAGTCTTTCATGTTAAATCTTAAATATGAGATATAAGATATGCATCCAAAATGTATCTAGGGGTTTATCAAAGTAGTATCAATTTACATTTGTTTTTTACTTGCCCATTTTCTAATTAATAATTAGAAAATTTTCATTTAATGATATCAGCAGTGATCTACTAGATGACTTTGTGACATATACAACACTTTGTATTTTTCAATTAGTCTAAGGAAACTAATTTGCATAACATAAATTTCCTTATGATATGAGCCTTTTTCTGTTTCTACACTTATCAAATGGATTTTCTCCTAGGTCTTTTCCGAATTGTCTGGTGAAGAAATTCCATATTGTCTATGTTGTTCTCTTGATGTAACACTTTCCTTGTCAATTGAATTGAACCCAAACCAGTATCAACTGAGTTAATGGTATTTTGTGATCCCGTTATACAAACAAATGGTACTTCTGGTATCTCTGGGATACAATCACAGTCAAGTGAGTCGATGATGTGGTTATTGGCTTTTGCTATGTACGCCTCTCGACTAATCTCTTCTTTCTTCTTGCAGAGGGCCATGTACCATTTGGGCGCAAAGTGACAGAAAATAATTCCATAACACGACACCAAGATAGCAGCTGCTTGAATTGAATAGCGCTCGTTGATCTTAGCAATGTACACTGGGGTGAAACAGACCCACACAAAGAGGTATACTAGCATACTTAGGATGATGTGTCCAGTCTCATTGAAACGCTGAGGTACCTTTCTCCCTTTAAAGGCCAGCAAAAAGCAGATAAATGCAAGCAATGCAATATAGCAAAGCATTATGGCAAATCCAATGCCAGAACCTTCATTGCACTGTACCATAATCAACATGTTTTGGTCAGACTGAATGGTCTCCACAACTGGAGAATCAAATATCATCCAGAAGATACAGATGAGGACTTGAATGAGAGTACTACAGGTAATAATGACAGGGGGGTTGTAAAACCTTCTAGCACGCTCCAAGCGATACGGTAGAAGAAAGGATACAAAGGTGCGTAGAGCTTTCACCAAAATACATGAGACTGTGAGCGAGAACCCTAAGGCATACAAAATCTGTCGACCCCTGCAAATGTGAACATTGGGTTTGCCAATAAACAGTATGACACTAGTATAGCTGAGTGCTAACCCTGCCATGATTACAAAACACATGTTTCCCCCTGCCTGTTTCACAACAGGTTTTCCACAAAAGACCAAGAAGATAATCAGGGTGCAGAACAACAACAGATAACCTAATGCAGTAAATGTAAGCAGAACTATTGCATGGGACCCATTCCATTTCCAATAGTCCTCTTCCTTCGGCTTACACAAAGTCCATCCTTTCAAAGACCAGGTACCATTTTCACAAGGTAGGCAATTTGGTAAGTCTGAAAGAAAGATTCACAACTACTTCAGAAAATCAGACTGATGGTACATTTCCATCAAGAAATTTTTAATGGATTTTCCCTTTTTAAATTAGGTTAATGTACTCTTAGTGTGCGCTTAATTTTTCAGTGGCATTGGTTCTGGAAGCATTTTTTCTTTCGTATATCCCGTGGGGATTTCTTTTTAAAGTATTCATTAAAGCATTATAAGCAATGAACCAAGGTAACCAGCAATGAGGTGAATCACAGCAAAAAAGAATACGAAAATCGGACAAAAGAGGCAAAGGTAAATGACTGTTTAATTAACGGCAATCCCTCATGGGAATTGTGAATGACATAATTGAATTAAAAATGATGGAGAAATATAAAACCATTCATTTAAAGTTGCTGATTATCTATAGAAACAAAGTTTATTGCAAAATATGCACATAAATAAGTATTTTGACAGCATTGTGAGAGTTCCCTGCAAGCTCTTTTATTTTCTATACAGCTTCATGGGTAATATAGTTTTTCCCCACAAATATTAATGTTGAAATAATTCAATCGGATGGCATTTAATGATTAACAACCTCTGGACTCACAGTAGGTCTGTCTTTAAAGGTTTATACGTTGTTAAAATAGAATTTCCCTATAGAAAAAGAATGGTGTTTTTACTTCCAGAACCCGACTATTGCACTCTATTGACGTTTGTGGATGAAACATACAATTGCAATTGCAAGTTAATTTCAATAAATTTTTACATTAGTTGTGTATCTCCTGGCTCAAACTGTAATTTCTACTGAAAGCTTCAAACAAGAAATTACCCATAAAAACCTATACCTTATAACAGCACTATATATTTACAATTTAATACTTACTTGTTTCATTAGAGTAAGTACCCTCTAAACATTTTGTGCAGTTGTGGCAGCAGGATGTTTTGAGAAGTTTCTTAGCTGTACCAGGAGAGCAAATAGCAGAGCACATTGAAATAGGAACCTAAAATAAAATGCATAGAAGCGTGGTTAATATGTTGTCCTTACTTAATGTAATAATACCCAGCTGAACAGACAAGCAATGTTGTGTTTATGAGCACTGGATTCTGGAATGCTGACTGGCTTATCAAGCAACCTTTGGTTAACCATAAAGACCATGCTGGTTGAAACAGTTTAGTTGGAGAACAACATGACTATTCTGATCCACCTACAGTTTGGTTCAGCATAGAAATTCATGCTGGTCTAAGCTTTTTCATGATGTTACTATGCATAGGGTTCCATACACTGTACTGCATAACGGATACGTTTTTATAATCACTTATAATTAGTTATTCTCACCGTATTGTTTGGATTACTCCATGTTATGGGTGCCTTGATGTAAATTTCTTTTTTCGTCAGATTGTAATTTCCAACAACGACAAGACTTCTCTGCCCAGTTGATTCCTGTGGTTGCCAGTTAATTAAATCATAGCCATTCATCAAATTTCCAGATGCATTGAAATAGAATGTCTTACTGTCCATAGTAAAATTGACCTTTTTCAGTTCCTTGAGGAGCTTTTAAACAAACAAACAATAAAAAGATTCAACCTTTGTAAAAATGTAAAATCATGGAATTTTTTTGTTAGCTTAAAGGCATCTCCAAAATTGAATGTAAACATTTTACAACTACCTTCCATGGCGGAAAGTCCCTTTCGCCAGGACACTCGGTTTCACTGCAGTTTAGAAGACGTTTCAAAGCATGAGCAATGGACCATACAGCTAACCTTTCGCCATAGGTTATGCTGATGTCGACAGCTTCCGTCAAAAAACCTGTGTCTTTCCCTAACTGCTTATACTCCTCAAGGAAGAGGTTTACAGAACCCGGAGCAAGAGTCAGCTGCTGCAGAAACTCCTTAAAACCAGGATTAGGACCAGTGATGAATGTGAACCCAAAAATGTCACCTACTCTATTGATTCCGTCCATTCGAGATATATTTCGTGACATTGACCAAGCATCACTTGCGATCCAAGTACGTTGGATGTTCTGCCGAATCATCTCCGTGAAGAGTTTAAAGACCAGCTCTTCCTTTAAGATGAGTAACACAACTTTAGCTTCAGATGAGCGGATTGTTTCTGCCACCTCTTGGATCCTTTTGTCGATTTCATCGTTAGCTAAGTAATGAGGCAATGCTTCTTTAAAAGCCTGGCAGATATCTGCATCTTCTGCATCAGCCAAGAAGCTTTGGAGGGCATTTTTCCCATAATCATCATCCCCATAGACCACCCCAACCCAGTCCCAGTGAAAGTGTTTCATGAAATTAGCCAGAGCTTTGGTTTGGTGATCATCACTGGGAATGGTGCGCAGGAATGCTGGGTATCGTACCCTATCACTAAGCGTTTGTGCAGATGATGTTGTGCTTATCTGAAAGAGAAAATATGGGAGAAAACGAGACAGAAAACAGTTCAGGAATACTTGTTGTTTTGCCATTTTTAGAAATTGAGATTCATCAAGAGTAATTTTTGACTCCCTGAATCAAAATCGGGAAAAAAAGACTTAAAGACTCTCCGAACATTCAGTGCTTGACATACATTTTTTGCTCAATAGCCACTGTGGATAGTGATTTTCCAAGGCCGTATCCAGGTCTGATAAAGGACCTTCGTCTGGACCCGATGACAGCGCAGTGCTGAAGTGCCAACTAGTCTCTCCCTATGGAGGATCCCTTTACCACTCTACAGATAAGGCGTTGTTGGGAAAATTCGTTTCGCTTTCCTACCCCGAAGTGACAAAATAAAATAAAATTCTTTATCAAAATGTATAAGGAAAGACGAGTACTTTGTTTAGGCTTGGCTTGTAGGGAATTCCAAACCTGCGCACATATGTGACCCTGGACCACAAAACCAGTCTTATGTGTAATTTTTTTTAAATTGAGATTTATACATCATCTGAAAGCTGAATACATAATCTTTCCATTGATGTATGGTTTGTTAGGATAGGACAATATTTGGCCGAGACACAACTATTGAAAATCTGGAATCTGAGGGTACAGAAAAATCGAAATATTGAGAAAATCGCCTTTTAAGTTGTCCATTTCTATTGGCGATAGTGCTGCATCCATTCACAAAAATAAATGTTTTATATATTTAAGGTGGGAAATTTACTAAATATCTTCATGGAACATGATCTTTACTTAATATCCTAATGATTTTTGGCATAAAAGAAAAATCTATAATTTTGACCCATACAATGTATTATTGGCTATTGCCACAAATATACCCGTGCAACATAAGACTGGTTTTGTGATCCAGGGTCACATATATTCAAACGCACATAACTATAGAACCAGTTCTAAATGCGCATGTGAGCGCCATCAGCGTTTCTCACGGGGTCGCTTATGTGTAGAGAGAATGGTGTCGTCTTAGCGGCCCCTAATTTAATGACAAATGATCGTTGCGACGGAAGCAAATCAATCAAAACTAACTTTAGCTGGAAAATAACTTTATTAAGAACTGCTGTAAAGCCAAAACAATCTCTGTTACCTTAAATTATACGCTTATCTCTGTAAAGCTGCTTTGAAACAATCTACATTGTTAAAAGCGCTATATAAATGAAGATGACTTGACTTGACTTGACTCAGCATTTTCACTGGCCACCATTTTGACAGCGATACCATGGGAAAAAACTGCCATATAATTATATATTTTAATATTATCTAATAATTTGGCAGCAGGTATATTGGGCTGCTGTCACTTTAAAACCAGTACACAATTTAGTACTGAAAGGTGGCTTTATGTGTCGTACTTTGGGTGTGAGCACAAAATCTGCAGCAGTCCTGCAATACGCACAATCCCACGCCAAAATTCAAGTCCTGTAACACCAACAATATTCATTCGGAGCAAATGAAATGAGTGAGTGAGAGGAGGCGGGTTAGCGTGTAATGCCTAGTTCACACTACACAACTTTAAACGTGGGCAGATCGCTGTGCTGTTTAGACTTCATGACTTGCTCTGGAGTCTTGAAGTCATTGTGGTGTTCACACTACAGTATGTGACACTACGTAAATGATCTGCAACAGGGGGTTACACACTAAGAAGTGGAATGGGAAATGTCGCATTCCAGTGGCGCATTTTCTACTTGAAAATGGACGGCGGGACAAAATTGGCGGTAAAAAAAAAAAAAAATAATTATATATATATATATATATATATATATATATACAGTGAGGAAAATAAGTATTTGAACACCCTGCTATTTTGCAAGTTCTCCCACTTAGAAATCATGGAGGGGTCTGAAATTGTCATCGTAGGTGCATGTCCACTGTGAGAGACATAATCTAAAAAAAAAATCCAGAAATCACAATGTATGATTTTTTAACTATTTATTTGTGTGATACAGCTGCAAATAAGTATTTGAACACCTGAGAAAATCAGTGTTAATATTAGGTACAGTAGCCTTTGTTTGCAATTACAGAGGTCAAACGTTTCCTGTAGTTTTTCACCAGGTTTGCACACACTGCAGGAGGGATTTTGGCCCACTCCTCCACACAGATCTTCTCTAGATCAGTCAGGTTTCTGGGCTGTCGCTGAGAAACACAGAGTTTGAGCTCCCTCCAAAGATTCTCTTTTGGGTTTAGGTCTGGAGACTGGCTAGGCCACGCCAGAACCTTGATATGCTTCTTACAGAGCCACTCCTTGGTTATCCTGGCTGTGTGCTTCGGGTCATTATCATGTTGGAAGACCCAGCCTCGACCCATCTTCAATGCTCTAACTGAGGGAAGGAGGTTGTTCCCCAAAATCTCGCAATACATGGCCCCGGTCATCCTCTCCTTAATACAGTGCAGTCGCCCTGTCCCATGTGCAGAAAAAAACCCCCAAAGCATGATGCTACCACCCCCATGCTTCACAGTAGGGATGGTGTTCTTGGGATGGTACTCATCATTCTTCTTCCTCCAAACACGTTTAATGGAATTATGACCAAAAAGTTCTATTTTGGTCTCATCTGACCACATGACTTTCTCCCATGATCATCCAAATGGTCATTGGCAAACTTAAGACGGGCCTTGACATGTGCTGGTTTAAGCAGGGCAACCTTCCGTGCCATGCATGATTTCAAACAATGACGTCTTAGTGTATTACCAACAGTAACCTTGGAAACGGTGGTCCCAGCTCTTTTCAGGTCATTGACCAGCTCCTCCCGTGTAGTTCTGGGCTGATTTCTCACCTTTCTTAGGATCATTGAGACCCCACGAGGTGAGATCTTGCATGGAGCCCCAGTCCGAGGGAGATTGACAGCCATGTTTAGCTTCTTCCATTTTCTAATGATTGCTCCAACAGTGGACCTTTTTTCACCAAGCTGCTTGGCAATTTCCCCGTAGCCCTTCCCAGCCTTGTGGAGGTGTACAAATTTGTCTCTAGTGTCTTTGGACAGCTCTTTGGTCTTGGCCATGTTAGAAGTTGGATTCTTACTGATTGTATGGGGTGGACAGGTGTCTTTATGCAGCTAACGACCTCAAACAGATGCATCTAATTTAGGATAATAAATGGAGTGGAGGTGGACATTTTAAAGGCAGACTAACAGGTCTTTGAGGGTCAGAATTCTAGCTGATAGACAGGTGTTCAAATACTTATTTGCAGCTGTATCATACAAATAAATTGTTAAAAAATCATATATTGTGATTTCTGGATTTTTTTTTTTAGATTATGTCTCTCACATTGGACATGCACCTACAATGACAATTTCAGACCCCTCCATGATTTCCAAGTGGGAGAACTTGCAAAATAGCAGGGTGTTCAAATACTTATTTTCCTCACTGTATATATATGTGGTGTCACGTGTCGCGACGAGCAACAGCCAATGATCAGCTTGTTATGACATTACGAAAGCCTTTTGTATTTGTAACCATCGTTGCCAAACCACAACTGGCAGCTGTTTTTTCATTATAATGTTTTACTCACCTCCAACTCTCTCTGACAGACAATCCCTGCTGCACGCGTGTGCTTATCCATCCATATATATATATTGTTTGTGCAATTATCTATTTAGAACCCTGAAAAAAAAAAAAAGAAGATGGGTGAAAGGATGGATAAGCACACGCGTGCAGCAGGGATTGTCTGTCAGAGAGAGTTGGAGGTGAGTAAAACATTATAATGAAAAAACAGCTGCCAGTTGTGGTTTGGCAACGATGGTTACAAATACAAAAGGCTTTCGTAATGTCATAACAAGCTGATCATTGGCTGTTGCTCGTCGCGACACGTGACACCACAGCTATCGAGTCGGCGACAGCTCCAGATATTTGGCATGCTAGATATTTGTCTGGCGTCGGCGACGCATCGGCGAAGTGTCAGCGAGCGTTTTTGATGCGTCGTTAAGTATTTCGCACTTAAAGATTGGCGAGCGCGGATCACCCGCAGATTTGCACGCGATTACAGCGACCTGTCGGCGAGCTCGTTAACTTGCAAATTGGGCTTAAATCGGGTTTAAAATCCTGTAGTGTGAACTAGCCATAACTCGCTGTCGTGTATCTATTCTGCGGAAAATTAGCATTGGAAGCGTTTCAGATATTTCAGTATCAATATGTAGTAAAAAAAAATCTATATTTTTTGACAACACTACATTGTACTTAGTTTATTATTTCAGATGCCTTTTTAAAAGACTACAATTGAAAAATGTATAGGCTTATATTATATAAAATTCAACCCCTCCAAAGTGGCTAGTAGAAGTGTTACTCGCCACTGCTGAAATACACCCGCATTTGGTGGGTGTTAACATCAAGCCCTGTGTACATGATAATGTTACTCACCTGTGGGACCATGTATAGACTCAGAAGTCTAGCCACTGCGAGGGAGTCTTCTGAGAAGCGTGCTCCAATGATTGCTTTTACATTAGGCCTTTCAAGCACCTCACATTGGACAGGCAGTGTGCCGTTCACAGCGAGCAGGTGCTCAGTGCTCTGAATGGCTTTTGAGGCATCAGAGCAAGTGTCACAGATGTAGTAGCCCAGTCGCACACCCGGGAGGAAGCTGGAGTTATTGATCGTTTCAATTGTATGCACGACAGCGAGAGTCCTTACAAGTGAAAGGAAATTTAATCTACAAGGAAATGAGGGAAATCTTTGTTAGAAAATACAAACACAAACAATAGCATATTTTTTTCTAATCTAAGAAATCTTACTTTTTTACAGTAAATTCTAACTATGTTTCTGTACACAAACATACATTTGAGACAGTTTTGTACAGTTTCTAACAATCAGTGTACATTGATATGTGCAATTAATAGAGTATTGACACTGATTTCAAGTTTTAATTGAATCTGATTCTGACTCTAGTTCCCATTTAAACTAATATAAGTTCACTTATTGTAATTATTCTATTGAATTCAATTTTTTAAGTACAATCAACTTAGCTGTATAAGTCATTTCAACTTAAATTACATTAATTGACTTGTGTCAAAATGTGTTGACTCTTGTATAACATAAAAAAAATACAATTTGTTTATTATTATTATTAGGATATACTAGTCTACAGCATTATTAAAATAACACCCATTTAAAAAAGTACTTGTGTTACAGATATTTACTCTCAACAAATGAAATGTGCATTTAGATGCTGGAAAAATCAACTCTCAAAGTCTTCTGTTGCAAGGGAACACGCCACAAGCATAGATCACTGTACATATACGACAGGAAAACAACAACAGATACTTACTCTGTGCAGTTGTATTTTTCTGGACGTTCTCGCACCTGTAGTGTCTGCACTTTGGAATGACAGGAATTGAGCACCCCAATCCGTATATCCCCATCGGCCCAGGCCCCGCACATGTCTGGGGAGTTTTCACAGGCAGACCCAGAACCAGCGAAAAGAAGAATGCCTATTAAAGGCCTGTACAAGACTTGCAAATACATGACAGACAACCTGACTGAGTACAATATACTCTTGAGATCTGTTCAGCTTGGCAACAAGGGTAAAATACAAAAGTAATCTGACAGTCTTTCTGTTTAAATAAGATAATTGTGCAAGGGGGCTGTCTCATTCTGACCGAAAACACAAAAGGTGTGAAGTGATTGTGTTGCTGGAACACAACCAAACATCAGTCAAACATACCTTTATTCCTCATAATTTCCCCACAGACCGGTTCTGTGTCATCCTTATAACTCACATTACATTCCTTTTAAAAGTGAAATTTGAAGCAGCTGTAATCCGCTCAGCAAAAGTTTGGAAATTCCATATGCGTGTATGTATTGAACATGGAAAAAAAAAAATGATGTAAAACAATTTTCACTCAGATGTTGCTTGTAAATATCACAAACAATTAAAAAGAAACCACAAGTAACATTCATTTTAAGGTGAAATTTTGAAGTAGAAAAACTAAAATAGCATTTTAATTGAAAAATCTTTGTTTCATTTAAGATTTAAAATAATAATAACAATAATATTTTTTTGACATTATGTTTCCATCCACCTATTTTTATGTGCATTTTGGGAAATTGCATAAAAAAAGACATTTACCCAACAAATCCCTTGATGCACAATAAAAACCTCACATGACTTTGCATTAACAGTGATGTGATTGGGTCACTGGACTAAACCGCGGACCAATCGCATCACAGCATCTCAAATGTTGGTTTGATCGTTCTGAAATGCCTGAGTCAAAGTCTGTCATCAGAATGATTTGGTTTAATGAAGATTTTCACACGATTCTGTTCCCAAACACCAGCATCCGAGCACTTTTTGCTTTATGTGATATTCAAATTTTGAGCATAGGTAAAATTCGCAACTTTGGATGCTAACAGTTAGTGTGTGCATGTGTGTGTGTATGAGCTGATATTGCTTCAGGTATGAACAAAACATCAAACAAGATGAAATAACACTAACTTGTATCTTCTACCTTTGCTTAACAACGAACTTGCACACATTCAGTAATGACAACCCATTCTCACTCCCAAGGCATCAAAACCTGAAGCATGCTTAAGCGCCTTTAGCATTAGTGTTAAGACGCTATAAAGGTAGCAAACTAACTAACAAACAAGGAACTCAGTTGCTTGGTGAGATACCTTTGGCATTACACAGATCCAAAGGAATTTTATTGGGTATAATTTTGTCATTTGTCAACTGTCTTCCAAGAATAATGCTAGAAAGCATCTAGGATATTTATTAATTCAACGGGTCTGGGTGCATATTCATGTAATCTCTTCACGAAGGTTCACGAAGGCTGACAGATATTTACTTACTCTTGACAGAAGAGGGTTTAACTGGTACAACTGGTAAGTAAAACAGAGAATTTTCAGTCTAGCCTTTGACTATCATTCATGCAATCAATGTGAGGTTTTATGGTTCAGAGGTTTTGCACAAAAAGAAGTTTGTGAACCTGTCTCACCATCAGCACTCAGGTGTGTAAATGCCAGCAGGTAATTCCCAGACGTCATTACTGGAAATGGAGTTTCATAGGCAGAAATATCTGTCAGCTGCACTGCAATATTAAAATTCTATAATCATTTGCATATTGACCAATAACAGCCAGTACATTAAATAAAGTCAATATTAAAATTAAATATATATATATATATATATATATATATATATATATATATATATATATATATATATATATATATATATATATATATATATATATATATATATATATATATATATATATATATATATTTTTTTTTTTTTTTTAATATTTTGCCGTTTTATTTGGAGATTACATTTGACCGTGCATCATAGAGTTGTTTAAAGATTAACTGTATTTGAGTGGCAATATGAAAATAAGGGAAGTGAGCATGCACAATTAAATATCTATCAATGATTGATAACAATAAACTACAAAATCTTTTGACCCGGAGTTATTTTAGTATCATTACGATGCTATTATAGTTTTTATTAATATTTGATTAATTAAAGCAGACAACTGGCAGCTGAAGTAGGCCTACATTGCTTTGACCAACTGTGGTAATTAACACATTAATTTACACTTTTAGCTAATCAAATAGGTTATTAAGGAATTAATACATTATGACACATTTAATTAATAGCAATTCATATATTAATTAATCTATTAATCATTTAGAATCTTTATTAGTTACTGATGCAGTAATCATTAATTAATGGTTTAGTTCTTCATGAGTCATACATTAACACGTGATTATCTGTGCATTAGTTAAGCATGAATTAATGCAGATTTAATGCACCCGTATTGTAAAGTGTTACCTTTATGTGCTTGGAAAGGGGTTACAATTAAAGTCATATCGTGGATCCCCAATAAAAGCACCGTGCAAAAATATAAAGGTATTTCCAAAATCATTATTATTATTATTATTATTATTATTTTACCCTTTAATTGAGTCATCACAGTCCATAAACAAAGATTATACATCAAATAATGACAAGTAGCAAAATATAAATAACATGAATAAAATTAATAAAAAATAAAAAAATAAACAGACTTACAAACTTCATTAATTATAAGGATAAAAGGATATTTATTCCAGATACTGAAGGCGTATTTTTGTTTTGCCATGCGCTGAGTGACGTCGGAATTACGTCACGATGTCGGAAGTGAATCCGGACAAATCGAAGGCGCTGAAACCAGAAGATAAAATGAAAACATGAGCACGAAGCTAGCGACCCAACGAGAGAAACTGCGGTTTTCTGTCTCATTAAGGAGCAGGTATTCTATCGCCGTGTCAGAACATCTCTCTCGACCCTGTCATGTCTGTGTTTGCTGTGTATTTGAAGCAGTCTCTGTGTGAAATGATGTATGGCCCTTCAACAAGCTGTTGCAGTGTGTGCAGAACTCTAGTGATGCTCCGTGTAGAAAAAACGAACATGATAGTTAGTTTCAGGAAAATAAATGCATGCAATTACATCTTTGTGATAACAGTCTAAACTGAGCAATAATCAGGCTTTAATCTGGTTCTAATGCTCTGCTGATCCAGTGCATTCGAGCACTGTGTGTTATGTAACGAGTTATTACTTATGAATGGTGTTTTACATTTACAAAGGTCAGTCAGAAACGTAATCTGTAATTTTGACAATAAACTATCACATCTGAGTGCTGAACAAGATAAATACTTAATGGTAAAGCGATGGTTTGAGAAAGCAAAGATGCATAGTATCAATGAATTACCATGATACAAATAGTAAAACATGTTAGTACTGTATGTACCATGATATAATATGTCCAAAAACACACAAGGAACAGATTATGTAAAAAAATAAAATAAAAAAAATGGCCATATACCACTAGATATTTTCCTGCATTTATATGCATTTTGATTATATATATAGTGATGTAATGATATACCAGATGGACATAGTTTCAAATTATGCAGACATCCTTGTTAATTTTGTTTTGATTTAAATTGTCAATTGTGAGTAAATAGTATGTAAAACCAAGTGATTCATTTGAGCAGTGATCATTAATATGCATTATACTGTGTCTGCATCCTATTGACCATCCTCCATTATTGTTTTCTTTGGAAATAAACATCTGTAGATATCGGCTAATAAAACACCCATATCGGCTGTAACTAAATATAACTAATGTGTGTTAAATCAGTTGCACACGACAAGACTCAAGCTTCAGTGTTTTCAGTTTCAGTTTCATATTTGTTGATCCTGGAAACAACATTTCAATCAACCAATCAAATTTAATTAGTTAATAATTTATGTCAAGTTTAGGCTTACAACCAGGGTTAGGTGCTTCTACATCAGCATATCCACCTCTCATTTCCCTATGGTTTTAGGGATGAGTTATGGGTAGGTTTAGGTTTAGGGATAGGGTTAGGACAAGATTTTTGGACGGGAATGTTGTTCCAGGATCATTAAAATATGTTGACTCAGAAACGCATCTTAGTAGGCAAAATCACATTGACCGTTCACTGACTCGATAAGATAATGTTCTTTTTAAGTTATTTGCATGTTGCCTCAGAAAAACCTCCATTATGTTATGGTTGTAAGACTAAAGGGTTGCCCGGTTGCATAAAGCACCTTAAGTGTAATTTTCCCTTAAGTTCGCCCTTATGTTTCCCTTAAACCTAAGGGTGTTGCAGGAAAAAACCCTTAAGTGTTACTTAAGGGTTTCTTTAAGTGAAACGTCATAAACACTTAGAATTTCCCTTAAATGCTGTTTTTTCACTTAAATAATCCCTTAAAAAGTGTTAAGTGTTGCATAAAACCCCTTAACGGTCATTTCCCTAAGTATAACTTAAGGTTTGGAAATCGTAACCTTAAGAGTAACACGGACAAAAATAAGACGACATGGCTGAATTTATGGAACCAGCTGAAGATCATTATGTGCCAAGAAGAATTTTTAGGGATAGGGAGAACCCTTTGGACCATTTAAGCGATGAAAAATTATTGCAAGAATACTGATTTGATCGACGCGCAATATTTGCGCAATACATCGCTAACAAACTAGAGAGCGACCTTGACCATGTCACACATTGCAACCACTCTTTACCTGTGGTGTTACAACTGCTTATAGCACTGCGTTTTTTTGCAACTGGGAGTTTTCAGTAGTGGGATATGTTTTACATGTGCATAAATCGGCTACCATTCAATAAATGTAGGCTACAATTACTGTGTATCGGATTTTCAGGTGATATTCTCAATTCATTCAGTCAACGGACGCTCTGAGGTAAAGTGTTCAGACTGCAGACTTATAGCAACGATTATATTTAATTGTACAGTACAGTCATAACATAACATAACGTACAGACATTATCTTAATTCCATAATGTCCTTAAACATAACAATATTGCTGGCCATAAACTGAGAAAGTGCGCGTCCGGTGTGTGATACAGTTGTCCTAGACGCGACGCGGCGTGTTAGTGTTTTGCGTATCTATGGCAACAACAGACTTTTATAACGTGAATCCAGGATCGCTGTCGTGAAACACTTAAATGTTTCCCTTACCTAAGAGAACCGTTTAAGAGATTATATGCAACACCCTTAAGTTATTCTCTTAGGTAAGGGGAAATCGCCCCTTAAGTATCACACTTAAGGGAAAAACTTAAGGTGCTTTATGCAACCGGGCATAAATATATTTGACCTTTAAAATATATAAAACTATAAAAATATTGACCTTTATTATTGTGTTCCCAAAAAAGAACCAAATGGGAAATAAATACTAATGTGCCGTGTTTACTGGGGAATCATTCTGTCCTTTTTCGGATGGTTTTATTGTTGTTCAGGTTTAGTAGAGCAGCCCATCTGACCTGGCCAACACAACAACAAAGGGAAAGTTGATAGTCATAACAAGCTCTCTCAATACAACTCTGCAGTCTATGTAATAGGTAACTTAAATCCTGTCTTTGTGCAGTCATCTGTTTTTATACTTCAGTATAACCGCGTCTTGTCTTTGTTACTGAAACCTCTGATCTATTAGAAGAGTATTTACTCTCTCGAGGGCAGGGTTTTGCTGTGCTGACACACCTTGAGGTGCTCTGAGTGGTTCGCTTATAATGGACATAATGCCACATATTCTTGGTCATTATTAATCATTCGTTGCCATGCAAAGGTAATAATGGCACAGTGATTCAAAGGTGGATATGAACTGTTATATCTGTAAAGATGACAGATTATAAGTATATTTAAAAAGCCCTTGTGAAGTACACAACTTAAGTTAACAAGTTAACAACTTAAGACAGAAAAATAACTTTTGTTTTCTATGTATGCAGTGCACATTCAAGGCATGAATTTTGATTAATCTCAAAATTGGAATTTCCTAAAATTTGCCTGACATTTCTGTTAGATTCTATATAACACACAAATTAAATAAATTAATCTTCTCCTGTGTCATTATTACCTTTGTGATCTGTACATCTCACATATTTGGCATTATGCAAATCAAGTGAACCTAGACTGTTTTGCATTCTGAAGGAATTTTATCTCCCTAGATGGGAATCTCGGTTCAGTCATCAAAGGGCTTTTTACACGACACAGTTTTCAACTGAAACTGAAAATCTTCTCATGTGTTTTGGCTGCTCGTAAACTACAAAAATGTGAATTTGTGAAAATGGTGATCTCATACGCATGTCAAGGGCAAGTTCTTTACAAAGTGACATTGGCAGCTACTGGCCTGGCAGAGGAGTACAGAGTCTTAGTCGTTTTCGTGGATCCGTGTTAACAGGGATCGTTTTGACAACATTGTCGTCTGTATGCGAAGGAAAAACTTTTTTAGTACATCCTTGTCGTGCAAACACACCCTTACTCACCCTCATTTCAAATCTGGATGATTTTCTTTCTTCTGTGGAACACAAAAGAAGACATTTTGAAAATCAATGAGGTCTAAATCATTTTGGACCCCATTGACTTTCATTGTTTCAGAAATCAAAAAACAGTTTCCACTCATTCATTTACCACAACAATGTTTTCCACAAATGAAAAGTTGAATGACATGAGGGTGAATGTTTTTTATTCTTTTATTTTTGGAACTTTCAAGTTTCGCTTGTCTTTATAAGCTGAGTCAGTCAATGTTCTTTTCCGTGATAATGGAACGATTAGATCGTGTTGGACCCATAACACTCCTTTAAATAAATGCAAATTTTACTTGCAAATTGAAATAGGGTATCAATGAACCAAGCAAACACTTTTTCTTATGCGCACATTTCACACACTTACATCGTACTTTCCGTGCCACCAAATCTCATTCAAATCACTCAGTCACATGGGCCAAATGATTACGTAATCATAACTACATGTTCTGGTGTGCTGACAGTCCACTTGTGAATGTAACTTTTGAAACATTTATACCTCATTATGGACATACCTGTATTACTGACTTACTGGTGGACCTCACTAATCAGTAATAAACTTATTGAACAATTTTTCCCATCTCTAAAAAATTCTAAAAACATTCAAACAAAGAGTAACCCTGCCCTTTCACCAGGGTGTGTTTCATGAATAGCCTCACGGACAGTGAACAGAAATGCAGAAGGGTTTACTGTACCTCTGTTGAGGTTCGTTTTAACCCATCATTAGCAGGACGAAACTACCAAAATGTTAGATATCGAGCAAACGCAAAACAGACAGTCAGACGCCCGTGATGGTGAGTGTTGTGTGCTCATTGTTTCTTTTTCATTATTTTAATGAATCCTAACCGGTTTGAATTCGTCTCTAATCTGTTTTTCGGGCGCAGAATAAGTGTTCCTTTATTACACCCAAAGCTGAGCGAGTGTGATATTTTAAGCAGCTTTGTAATTCAGTGTACTGTGGCTCACAATGATGCTGTGGCTAATGATGTCGGTAAATTGAGATTGCGAGCTCTGGTGACTTTATTAATGACTAGGGCTGTCAGTTTTCATTTCACAACTGTTGACATTAATGTTATTAATTACATATACTTATTAATTGCATTCACTGGGTTAATTACTTGCATCAATATTTGAAAACAACAAAAAAATCTAAACAAAACAAAATGAAGATAATGTAGGACATTATATTATTGTGGATGGACAAGTAATGCCTTATTCACACTGACAGCAATTTTAGAGCATCACAGTAACATTAATTTTGCTTTGTCTTGGTCAGGTCGCAATTACCTGGTTAAACAAAGGTGAAATAAATCAAAATAAAATTAACGGGATAGCCCCCCCCCCCCCCCCTCCCCGCTGCTTAGATATCCAGGCAGAGAAAGACTAAGAAGACCACTTTTCTACTAAGAAGTGTGGGAAAAAAAGTTGATTAACTTAAAATATATATATATATATATATATATATATTTTTTTTTTTTAAATGTGAGAAGTTTTGTGTGCGCACACATCTGAAGCGTGCTCCCAGAAAGCCTTTTCTTAGACACCGTGCAAATGCTGAATTGAGCTCTTTCACGTCTCGTGCTTGAACGGACATATTCCCACAAAATTATGTCAAATATGCCGGTCAAGGCGAGTATCCTACACATTGTTTGTTATAACAATGTTGTTATATCTTACAGTTAGTTGAGAAATAAAACGTGTAATAGTATATTGGATACGTGCAGCTCTTAAAGGGACAGCAGCCTAATAAACCTGCTGCTGACTTTGTTTTAACAACAAAGGTCAAAGAAAAAAGTACCATTCAGTAAAATTATTATTATTATTTTGTGATTATTATTAAATAAATTATTAAGCAAAATAAGAAATTATTGTAAACTATTGTAAAACGCCATTGTATAAATTAATAATATTTAATAAAAATATATTTTACAATAAAACTCTAACATTTAAATACTTATTTAATGCCTTAATTTCTTTAATTTGAAACTTTAAACCATCAAGATTTTTTTTGGTCGCACAAATGTTTCAACTATTTTGTCTATATGATGAGCTAATGGAGTTTTTAAAAACATTGGATCCCACTAATATTCACTGTATTAAAAAAAAATATTGGATGATTGGACAGAAGGGTGTTTTTTTATAGATCAGTTTAGCATAGCTAATGTGTACAATGTCTGCAAAAATTATTTGTGCTGTTAGGAAATAAAGATTCAACAAGCAGAGGCTAATACAGTACAATTGACTTTTAGTTTTATATTTTACTCTCAACAAACTATTTTCTCCACATTTACAAAGGCAGAAGAGAGTAATACAGCAAGTTTGGACGTCCTCAAATCTAAAAATACAGAACCATACAGCCATATGCCAAATCGAATACACAATTCTGATGAAAGAATGGGAGATCACAGATAATTGGAGCAACATTCACAGATGTGTTCCACTAAGTATATGCAGTTATTTATTTCATACAGTGCACTGTATTTTTTTTACAGACTTTTCTTAGTAATGGTCATGAATCCCAGGGTGACTCTTCTCTACATGGAGATGGCACATTACACCCGCGTGCAACATCAAGCTTGAGCTTATTTAAACTTGCATAGCAAATACACACATCAAATATCATTATATTAATAAATCATAAAAGGCATAACCTGAATGAATGCACTGAATTAAGTAGACTATGATTACGTTACAAGAGGGGGATTGTAAATAAACCTCTTATGTACACTTAAGTCAGCATTAATAAATGTTTGCATAATGCTTTTTTTTGTGACATGTCTGAGTGAAACGGGGAAAAAAAACACGTAGGAAACAAATTGATTTTACCCATGGGTTGTTAATTGAGTTGTGAAAAGTGAGACTTGCATAACAGGTCTGAATTCTGCACAGCCTTGCATAATTTATAGACATCAAGTAATATCACAGGATTTTTCTCCCTTTTTAAAGAAATGAATGCTTTTTTTTTTCAGCAGTGATGCATTAAATTGCTCAAATGTGACAGAAAACCCTTTTACATTATTGCAGAAAATTTCTGTTCAAAATAAATGCTTTGAACTTTCTATTCATTAAAGAATCCAAAATATGTATCATGTTTTCCCAAAACAATATTAAGCAGCACAACTGTTGACAATAATAATGTTAGTTGACACCAAATTAGAATGATTTCTGAAGGATCATGTGACACTGAAGGCAATAGAGTAATCTGACAGAAAATTGCTTTTACATTTTAAAATATATTCAAATAGAAAAAAGTATTTGAAATCATATCAATATTTCCAAATATCACTGATATAAATAGGATTAATCTTGATTTCACGTTGACTTTAAGCTCTTACAGTTGTAATCGACACTATTCAGCCACCATTGCAAATCAGGTTTCTTGGCAAAATTTACAGACTTTCAGCTGTTCGCAATGAACAAATCAAACAAAAGTAATTGACATAGCTCAACAGAACAATTGTTTCAAGTGGTTTCCCCACTACTATACAAATAAAAATGCAATTTTTACTGACTTCCGCAGTCTCAAAATTATTCAACCCTCTGAATAGAATCAGCACAAATTTGCAAAACAGGTGTTGTCTCAAGTACACCTGATGCAACTAATCAAGGGATTCATTAGTTGCACCAGGTGTGCTTGAGCTAGAACACATGAAATATCTGAACTGGCTAGGTTTGTTAAGTGTCACGTTTGACTGCATGTAAGAAATAAGTCAAAAGAATGGTCCAAAAAGTTAAGAGAGAGCATACAAACAAGGAACAGGATACAAAAAGATAGCGAAGGCACTAAACATTCCTAGAGACACAGTTGGAAGCATAGTTCACAGGTTTAAAGTTAAAGGAACAGTGGTTACACTATCTGGACGGGGCAGAAAAATAAGCTTTTAACGGCTGCAACCAGATTTCTGAAAAGGCAGGTTCAGAAAAACCCTAGAGTGACTGCAAAGACCTGCAGCAAAACTTGGTGGAGCGTAATAAACGCATGCGGTTTCCATGTCATAACTCAAAGACATACACCACTACTGACCCAAAAGCACAAGAAAAGTGCTCAAAATCATATAAATAAGCCACAGAAGTTTTGGGATTCTGTTGTGTGGAACGATAAAGCAAAACTGGAACCTTTCTTTTTTTTACTGGAACACAATATTGCTGTTTTTTGCTGTATTTTGGATCAAATAAACACAGAAGAGACTTTTTTTTTAAACATTTTAAAAAATCGTACCGATCTAAAACTTTTGAATGGTAGTGTATATTATTACTTGGATCACTGTCAATACTGAAATTGTATATCATTGATTTATCATTGTTATCCATAGTTTATTTAGCTTATAATATCTCCCCTATATGTGACTATTAATGTGTTTTGTTCTGAATATATCTGTGTTTAGGTGGTGAGGGGGCGATGACCAAGGAGGATGTGCTGAGGGAGTCTTCAGAGGGAGACTCGGTCCTGGGGCGGTACAGCATTATTTCCCATAACTCTGAGCGACCGGTGATCCATCAGGTGTCATCAGCTCCCATGCCTTCAGACAGCGGTGAGCCTGTGGGTCTGTACACGTCTTCAAGTTTCAGATATCCTTTCACTTTCAGTTCAACATTTAGCTTCTGTGAGAATGTTCTAATGCAAGCTTTTAAGTAGGTCACACACAAAAATGCTGACACTCAAGTTATTTTTCACATCAAATTCCGCCTGCGATGGATTTTTGTCTTTTTTTCGGTCAATAAACAAACAACTTATTTAGCTGTTTTCTGAAGTGTAGCTTTATTTATGGAGTAAACGTTTTAGACCCTAAATTGCGGACACTGCTTAAGCTGCTGTAAAGCTGAGGTATTGACAAGGTCACAGAAATTCTTTTCCAATTTTCTGCCTGTCAGCACTGATACATCATTCTCTCTCTCTACTCGCTTCTCATTCACTCTCACACTTCACTTTAATTCACTTCAAACTGAGCTGTTTAAGTGAATTTGAGTGATCGGGGCTCTGGCTCAGCATGGATAAATCGAGATGAATAGAAGATGAATATTGACGCCGTTCTGACTCAAGCGTTCTGTTTTGCAGAGTTCTCGTTCTTCGACCTGAATGATCCTCTGTGTCGGGAGGTTCTGTTGGATCCTCGGACCACTGTGCCCGAGCTCTTCGCTGTTCTCAGGCAGTGGGTTCCCCAAGTCCAGCGGAATATTAGTGTCATTGCCAACGAGGTCAGAATCTCAAACTCGTGGTCTTTAAAGACAATGTGAAACATAATGTAGGCCCGTCTCGACAATTATTTTATCGACTTTTCACATGATATACTGTATCTATGGAAGCTGGTTTCCACCACAGAATGAAAAATAAAAAAGGTAATTGCGACTTTTTACCTCACAATTGCGAGTTTACATCTTAGAATTGCATGATATAAAGTCACACTTGTGTGTTATAAAGTCAGAATTGTGAGATATAAAGTCGTTTATGTTTATATCTTTATAATACAATTGGGAGATTTAAAGCCATAATTTTATGATATAAAGTCGCAATTGCGAGAAGTATCTTTAAAAAGTATCTTTATCATTTTCAGAATTGCAAGATGTAAACTTGTTATTGTAAGATAAAAAGTCGCAATTATCTTTTCAAATGTTTTATTCTGTGGTGGAAACAAGCTTCCATATATTATCCCCCTGAATACCAGAAAAAAAGGTTTTTGAATTTTTGACCATAAGAAACATATGAAGAAACTTTTTTTAAAGATATTTTATTCATATTTTATGCTTTGTCCTCTCTACACCAGGACTACTAATACACATTTTAAATAAAAAGACATGAAAACAATATGTCACACTTTAGATAAGGTCCAGTTTTCACTTTTAACTAACTATTAACTAAGATTTTTGCCCCAATAAACACCTAATTCCTGCTTATTAATAGTTAGTAAGGTAGTTGTTAAGTTTAGGGTATTGGGTGATTAATGCATGTAGAATATGGTCATGCAGAATAAGGCATCAATATGTGTGCTAAGTACTAATAAACAGCCAACATCCTAGTAATATGCATGCTAATAAGCAAGTAGTTAATAATGAGAATTGCACCCTAAACTAAGGTGTTACCATATATATATATTGTAACAAATGTATTGCTCATTGTTAGGTAATATGTTAGCAAATGAGACCGTATTGTAAAGTGTTACCAAATAAACCGTAAGCTCATTTTATTTCAGCTGGTTGACAAGGCAATATTTGTCATTTTCATGTATTTCATCTTGATATACTAGATTTCCAGGATCATAAGATGTGTTGCAGTGAGTTTTTGGGGCATCTAGTGGTTTAGAAGAAAATAAAATCAAATGCTCCTTTTACACCAGGGCATCTTTAGCCTAGTGTACCCTACTCTAATAAGCATCAAAAAAACATAAACACTACATACATAGACACAGAAATGTTTATGCCCTAAAAATGCTTATATAAGCAGGTCCTAACTAGGCTTTGGACAGAACAAAAGACTATAATTGGTGTATTTATTTTTCCTGAAAATGTTTCAGAGGCAATGAATGTAATTACATTTCAATGAAAGATTGTGAAAGCAAACTTCTTCTTCTTCTATCGAATAACAAGGGCAGGGACATTTATTCAACTAAACAGAGTCAATTTTAATTTCAGGTTTTCTTGCGGCTGTCATTAAACAGACTCACACACTCCCCGTTGTGCGTTTAGTGTCAGGCTCTGTGAACTGCAACATTATCTTTCTAGACAGTGTGTGTGTGTCTCTGTCAGCATGAAACCTTTAGCTTGATGTCCTTGCTCTGTATCCATTGACGTGAGATTGGCTTTGTTCTGTAGATTCTGAAGAGAGGCTGTGGTGTCAATGACAGAGATGGTCTTACTGACATGACTTTGCTTCACTACTGCTGTAAGGCAGGTGCTCCTGGAATAGGTAAGCGTGTATTCATATGCTCGCAATTGAAAATAAATCTCTTTGATTAGCATTTCTGTGAACTCAAGGACAGATCATTATTCGAGCGCTGGTGATATCTGGGATATGAGAATGTCATCTGATTGCAGGTGACGCTGAGAGTGCGTCCGGTTTGGCCCGTCAGCTGTTGTCACTGGGAGCTGAGCCGTCCTTGCGCAGCCGTTGGACCAACATGAACGCTCTCCACTACGCCGCGTATTTCGACGTCTCACCTCTCATCCGAGTGGTTCTGCAGGCGTCACAGCCGGGAGGTGAGGAGAGATAATGGAAAAAACAGTGGGAATCAAAATCTCCATTTGAATCTCTTGGCAAGCGCATGTGCGTGTGTGTGATGATGATGTCTGTGTGTGTGGTGTGTTGGGTTTCAGAGGTGGATGCGACCTGCAGTGATTTTGACTTCGGCACAGCGCTACACATCGCCGCCTCTAACCTGTGCACCTCTGCGGTGAAGTGTCTGCTGGAGCTGGGAGCCAACCCCGCTTTTAGGGTTTGTGATTTTCGGTTACAGCTACTAACAAAGCAAACTGCGTTCTTTGTTTGTTTTTATAGTTTGCATGCTCACTCTACAGGAGAGTCGTGTCTGCGACGGAAGTCTGTGTCCAAACTGGTATATATATATATATATATATATATATATATATATATATATATATATATATATATATATATATATATATATATATATATATATATATATATATATATATATATATATATATTAGTGGTGGGCCGTTATCGGCGTTAACGCATCGCCGTTAATCTATTCTCCAAGTTGCGTTGGGAGCTGGCTAATACTACACAAGCTATGATGACGCAATCTACCCGTGGCCGCGAGGAACACCCGGCTGCAACGGATCATATTCGTCGTCATCTTAAGTAGCCTAAACACTGTAACACAGCTGAAAGTGAAAACTGGTGAAAAAGATCGGTGCAACGAGCAGCAGCAAACTATATAGACAGAGTGTGTGGTGTAACAGTTCGGTAAGTTAAAACGTGACTTATCCGTTCTACCACCTCAAATTCAAAACGAAACATATCACTGAATACCAGCGCGCGCGTATTATTCCCAATATATCTTAGTGGTGTAGGACATAATCTCTGTATGCGCCCGATTTTAAGAATCGTTGTTGTGTTTCTTTTTAACTGAAAAGACATCAGTTAGACAATATTCTAATTTTAAATTTGGGGTTTCATAAGCTCCAAGCCATAATAAACATTAGACCTACTTAAGTCTCTGCAGCTAGTGTACTTAAATTTTATTTATCTGCAAAATTATGTTGTATACTTACAGTTTTGCACAATATATGTTCTCAAAACTACATACACCCTTTAAAAAAAAAATACATTTAGCAGTTGTTTGGGTCTGTGTAACCTGTTCTGAAATGGTTTTATTATAATAGTTATTGCAAGAGGCTGCAATGTATATCACAATATAGATTTTAGGCAACATCGCTAGTAGTTGATAATAACATAGGCCTACCTAATGTTGCCTACGGACGGTAACAGTACAGTAGTAACCTTTACAGTGAGTCGAACAGCTTTCTCAAGCAGTTTGCGATGCATTTTGGAAACAGGAGATGAGCCCCTGGTCTAATGCGCCACCTGGCTTGACAAACCGGTTCTCAAAGACTTACTTTTATAGTCATTATTTGGGTAGCACACATATTCTGAATGCCTTCGGCAGAATTCAAATGAGGAATTTTAATCTAGATTAATCTAGATTAATTTCAAAATTAATCTAGATTAATCTAGATTAAAAAAATTAATCTATGCCCACCTCTAATATATATATATATATATATATATATATATATATATATATATATATATATATATATATATATATATATATATATATATATATATATATATATATATATATATATATATACATACATACATACATACATATAAATTATAACAGTAGCATTTGTACTAGTACATGGTTTTAAAAATGTGCATCACATTTTTTAATATTTATAATACATATTATTATATATTATTATTACTAAGGCCTTTAAACACATGCTTAAAAAGGTATTATGTGTCATTTACAGCTAATATAGGCAATTTACTAAGGAAATATGTTTTTCAAAGTTTTTTAACATTTATAGCACCATCTATGGTTAATAATTTAAAATATCCATATTTAATAATAATGGTTATATTTAGTAATACATTTATTATTATTGTTGTTATTATTATTAAAAAATAATAATGTGCATCATCACAGTGTGGGGAAGTAGATACCATTTTTAGAATAATAATATATTTTATAATGACAGATTATATATTTTGAAGAAGAAATAAATAAAATAGAAACTTTTATAAAATATTTATTTTTATTCTAAAAAAATGTATGTACTTCCTTGCACTATGATGCACATTTTAAAACCATGAATAATAATGAAAATAAATATTTAAAAGTGATTGTGTGTTTTCTTTTAACATTGATTGTATTTAACAATAACAAATATAAATGTTAGTAGTAGTAGTAGTACATGATTTAAAAAAAACACATTAACACATTTTTAATAATAATAACTAGAAATGGTATCTACTTCCTTGCATTATGATGCACATTTTAAAACCATGAATAATAATAAAACATGTATTATTATATACATTTTTATTAAATGTAGTAATTTAAAAGTATTATTATTATTATTATTATTATTATTATTAGTAGTAGTAGTAGTAGTAGTATACATTGTTTTTAAATGTGTATCAGTGTGAGGAAATAGATTCCACTTTTGTAATAGTATATTTTATAAAAGATTATATTATATTTTTGTAATATATTTCTACATAATATTACTACTACTACTAATTATTGTTATTATTATAACATCTATATATAAATAAATCAATAAATATCTCTATCTTTCTCTCTCTCTCTCTTTCTCTCTCTCTCTCTCTCTCTCTCTCTCTCTCTCTCTCTCTCTCTCTCTCTCTCTCTCTATATATATATATATATATATATATATATATATATATATATATTTATTTATATTTATTTATACTTTTTTTAAATGTGTATCTTTTAAGAGTGTGTATCATAGTCTGCATTTTTCCTTTAGAGAGACAGACAGACAGACAGACAGCTCTATCATTTCCCTTTCAGTTTGTCCCATCAGTAAATTAGCCATGCTCATTTCTCTCCCTGAACTCATTTGAAACTCACAGAGCGTCACTGCCAGGGGTCATTCTCCTCACAAACAGCAGATGTCACTGAATTATTGATATTATTTAAACTTTTGTAAAATGCATGCAGTCCATTTCAGCAGGCCTTTTAGTAGTGTGTTAGAGAGGTTCAGAGAGGTTTGTTTGCATGTAAAGGGTTTATCAGCGCAGCTGCCAGCACATTAAACAGGAACCGGGCGAGATGCTCGACTTTCGCTGTGTTTTTCCTCTCTGTTGTGAGGCAGCCAGAGTTTCCCATTCTTCATTTTTTACCCCGTGTGTTATCTCTGCCAGTAGTGCGGCTTGTTTGTTTGTTGCCAGTCTGGGCATGTGTCCATTTATCGTCAGTCAGGAGATGTTTTTTTTGTAGATGGGTTTTTGTTCTTCACCCGACACCCTAATAGAGATATCATCAGTGTGTGAAACAAACATCAAATCATCTGATAACGTTGTAACAACAGGCTTGGCAGACTTTCGTGTCAGTGGAGAACGCTCTGGAGTAGCTGAGGTTTAGGCATAAAAATATGCCTTGTTGCTAAGCAACAACACTGATAATAAAGAATGTGTGGGGAAGGAGTTTGGGTAATAGCAAACTATTGTTGCTCATTGTCTTTAAGCACACGGTCACTCAATTACACCTGTTTTGCTTTGCAATCGCTGGACAAAAACCTTTTTTATATTGCACATTGTGATCATTTCGAATAGTGTTTGGATTTAGTTTTTTCGTCCCTTGTCTCTTGTCTCTTATGTTATTATTTCAGACCCCTGCTAGTGGAGTTATATTACCATCCTTCATCTGACAGTCATGAAGCTACGGAGTAGTGGATCTTTCTGCAGGTGCTTATGTGAACCACTAGGGGGCAGTCTTATGCAGTGGAAATGAGGTTCACCAATAAGGGAGCAATGGAATGAACTGAACCTTTTTTTAAGGCAATGTGTCAGCTTCAGCTTCAGGAAATATAATTTTTTTATTTGCTTTCTGATACCAGAGGAGCATAATCAAATATCACCTTTGAATAATTGTGGAAATTCCTGCATTACATAAGCAGTGATTGAGACAATGAGACGTTTCACACTAATTCTGTTGGGAAAAAAAGAAAGATTTTAAATAAAACCGGCTGTATTTTCCAGCTTGCTGTGGCCACGTCAACGCTAAGTTCATCTTCTGAGCATCATCATTAGCAAACCGCTCAGGCCTGCCCAAAAGAAGATGCTTTCATTTGGTGACTTGAAACGATGACTCAGCAGAGTGTGTGTGTTTGTACATGCGCTTATACTTTGTATGCCTTTTCTGTTTATGCATGATTCACTGTACAGACATATGGGTTAGAAAGTAACCCATGAACCTCTGATTAAATTTCCATATTTTAAGGACATACCAATCTAATTTATCCAAAGGAGTTTTCCAAACTGCACCCATGCTGAGTATCATAGTTGTGCCAACAATCTCCTGTCACGGTGATGGTGATAAACCTTTATACAGCACCGTTTTGGATGTAGTTCAACATTAGCTGAGGAGGATATAACCTGAGCGTAGGTTTGAAGGGTACCACTTGTCAGGACATTCAGACCTACAGTCAGCATTTCTCCCATCACTGTTCGCCTGCACCATCCATCTCTTGGTTATTTTTACTAACAGTCTCAACCTTTCAGTTTTCTTTGATTCAGCCAAAACAAAGACAAAAAAAAAAACAACAAAAAAAGATCAACGTTAAGGTTTGTGTGTGTGTGTGTGCTTTTGCAGCTTTGTGCAAAGAGAATCACCTGTAGAAAAGCACTCAGAACCTACTTGCTTTGTACTTCAGTTTTGACGCTAATGCACACCTTGGCAATAGAATGGCCATTGGCTAGTACATTTTTTTTTTGGTCTATTCGCCAGACTGATATGATATATATCAGTTGGAGCAAATCAGTTGGTGCGAACGAATATATATATATATATATAAATCAAAACAGGGATGGTAATAGATGAGCGCCGGCCAATGAGACTGCAGTTTGCGCATTAGTTCCGCCCACTACCAGAGAAACGGGCATATGTCATGCTTGTTCTTAAAAGCATAATAAATCCAAATGACAGGAAAATACGACAAAGAATATTGTTTACGTGTAGCGTGTCGATTCTGTGTGGTATGTAAGACTCTCGCTCTCTCTTTGCATGTGTGTGAGAAACAGCGCTCTCAGCGAAGCGGCGGCGAGTCGTGCGCCTTCACACTAGAGTTTACGGTACGTCAAATACAGGTACTCTGCATATCCATTGAGCTAACTTACACTGAAATTGTACAGAATCTACAGACTGCATGACGGAGAGCAAAACTCTCAAGTGTTCAGCGAGTGAAACTATATCTATGCTAAACTTATACTTAGCCTCTAACACACAAACACCGGCGAGTGAAATCTAAGAATTTATTAGCCAATGGCTAATGATAAACATTATTTAGTTGCCCAGAGTCAGAGCCTGTCTACAGAGAGCCTTGGCACTTCCTATTAAGTCCTATTGTACCGAATTGTGGTTGTAGTTCCACCAGAGTTCCACTGGGGGTGATCGTGGGCGAGTGCAAAATGAATGGGAGTCTATGGGGCTAGACGGCTAAATTTGTCTCTTTCACCCGATTGCCGTTGAGAAATCTCAGATTTGATTGTAGGTTTTGCAAGTTCAACATGGGTTATAGGTCGAAAGTTGAATGAACGAGTACTTATGTCCTTTCGATTTCTTACAGGTTGAGTTGTTGTTGCCCATAACACGCTAGCATTCTGCTAATGAACGCTGATTGGTCAGTGAAGGACTGATTATGGCCAGAGATGCCGCTTGATGGCATTGTGGCATCCGAAGCGGGACCAGAAACAAACAAAACAAAAACTCTTCTAGCACGTGTGTTTACCTGTGTCAGCTGTGTTGTCGATGCCTCGAGAGAAAAGAAAGTGCAGAGCACGAAAGCACCAGAGTGACTGAAGGATTGCCGTAAAGCAGTATCTCTGGTCGTACGATGTGTATGACGTCATTGACACTTTAAAAGACTTTTTAAAGCAAATAAGTGACTCGAACACCCAGCAAAGTGTCATTTCTTTGCATCTCCTTTCGAATACAACATTCAAATTACTAGAAAAAAAAAATATCCTGAGAAAAGTTGATTTTGATGGGTATAGCGTCATAGATCTCCATTTATTCTGCACTCGCCTGCGAGCGCCCCCGCATGGACAGAGACGTGTTACTGCAGCCAGTCCAGAAACCGGAAGTAACCAGAGTGCCAATTCTCTTCCTATTAGACATTCTCTCCCAGAGTGCACTCAGATATGGTAAACGCAAGCTCAACCGTACATTCTTGATGCACAAGAACAAATGTCATGGTTCTTGCGGAAGCTCAAACATACACGTTTACCAAATGTGAGTGCTCTGTGTAAATTCGCTGATCAATGTTTATATGCAGATACAAGCCTAAATTAAATCTGTTCATATACAGTGATCGTGTACTCTTCAGAAGACTTGGATCAAACCGCTTGTTTCATATGGATTGATTTTATGTTGTCTATGTTTGAATGTTTTGAAGCATCAGAGTTTTATGTGAATAGACTATCAATGGAGGGACAGAACAATCTCAGACTTCAATGAAAACATCTTCATTTGTATTCCGAAGATATTTGAAAGTCTTATGGTTTTGGACTGACATGAGGGTGAGTAATTGATGAGAGAATTTTCATTTTTGGGTGAACTACCCCTCTAATGTGCTTTCTAGGTAGGTAGCTCCTTAGTGCCATTGTCTCACACTCTGATAGTAAAAGACTCAGTTGATGTATGGAGCTGCATGAGGCACAACCTCACCCAGCGGTGTTGTTTATCTATGATCCTATTACAAATTTAGAGCCCTATACTTTCCATTTGTCTGGAGCTGTACACTTGTATGTGTCTAAAGATGGAAAACAACCCCAACTCATCCTGCCATCTAAGAAATGTGTAGTGCATCCAGACCTTTCAGCTTTTCTTGATGTGATGAGAGGCTCTTAAAATGAATGTCGCAACCATGGACCCCCCCACCACCACACACCACATATTAATGAGCAGGTTGGAAAGGACAAGCACATTAAGTCTAAAGCCAGCAGAGAGCCAATGGGCTGAGGAAAAACAAAACAGCCACAGTTACTGCTCACTAGCCAAGCCATGTCAAGGACGACGCATTTGTTTTGGCCGTCTTTCGTGTTTGGTTCCAGCTCGATGGCTGCCACAACACGTTGTTGGATAAAACAGAAGGGCAAGAGAAGTCCACTACTCAGGCAGTTGGCTGTGCAGTACATTTAAAAATGGCGTCAGGCCGTGCTTCAGCAAGCGTGGAGCTGTTTGGCCGGAGGGGGCTGATGTGACATGCTGATGAACATTTTAATCTAGTGTGTAACTTGCCCTGGTACATCCTGCATTCAGTGAATCAGTTTAACTTGCACCGGGATTACGGCAGAACTACAGGATTTTTCCAGAAAATAAGTCGGGTCAGATTGCATTTTGTTGAGAAAAAATATTCTAAATAATATAATGATGTATCTGAGCTCCACAACAAATCCTTTCAATTTAACGGAATGCAGAACAGGAATAAAAAATATAAGTAAACACCAAGCCTAAACTAATTTAATACTGGCATGTGGGAAATGCATTATATGAATAAACTTCGAGCTGACCTACCTCTCTAATTCGGATCAAATCCAAATGTATGCACTTAAATGTAATTTTTAGCTGTACTAATTAATAAAAATGCCATAATGTGTTTGCAGAGATTTAGGAAACATGCTATGTTCAAATACTTGCAATGCTACAGTCAATTATTCTACTTTGAAATGTGCGTTCCTGGTTGGAATGTCTTTTTTTTTTTTTTTTTTTTGGGTCTGTGTGATCCCGCCCACTGCCAGTTCACCCAAAAGCATTTCGACACCCTGGGTTGCCAGTTGACGGAAAACACAGCATATTGCAGTCATGGAAGCCAGCAAACTAACTGGCATCCATCCTCGACATTCATCTAAAAACCTTTATGACCAGAGGCATAAATAAATACTGTTTGTGTCACAGCTTAAATACTGACTTGGGTAATTTTCTTCTTGATAGGTAAGCATGTGGGAAATGTGTTATACAAATAAACTTGGGCTTACGTGCATCTCTCGTTTGGCATGAATCCAAATGTGTGCACTTTGCACGTTTTGTGTGCTTGAGGTTAATCGCATTATATAAGTTGCTTTGGAATATAAGTCACAACATATTTCAGATGATTAAAAAAAAAAAAAAAAAGTGACTTATTCCAGAAAGTGTGGTAACTAAAAGAAGCAATACTTCTCATTTTTAATAATCTGACAGTTCAGCTGTTTGCAAAATAGTGTAGCTTTTCCAAGAAGAAGCTTTTATCTTCAAAGGTAGAGGTATGCATTGACAAAACGCTACATTGCTGGCTTTTTATGTCATGTTGTGTATCCCGTGAGAAATCTGAGGTAAAAATCAAACACACTCTCTTCCAGGTAGCATTGTGGAGACCCATTCATTTAGCGAATTGGTTTGTTTAACTTAATTTATTCACTTAATTTGTTTAGCATCAACTGCTCCCCTAGCCCATAAATAATATAATATTTATAAATGTTAAAACACTGATGTTAATATATATTTTTTTTAGATATATATTTATTATTTTTTGTTTTATTTAGTCCTGATTATGTTTTTAAGTTTGAGGCAGCCGTCCTAATCGAGATCCTAATTAAGATCGTCGTGAAAATACAATCGGTTGTATAATTAAAAAGATGTTTCTCCTTAAATAGCTTCAATCTAGTTAGACACTTAGTAGCTGTTAGTGAATTGAAATGCTTTTTTAAAAGAGTTGCTTGACTGCAGCTTAACTACTTTGCATTATGAGAAGCTTGTTAGCTGCAGTTACAAAGTAGTTTTCCTAAAGATGGCTCTTGGTATTTGTGGTATAAATAAGACGGGTGACAAATTAAAGGATAATCCATCCTGCAGATCAATACAAAGTTGTTCCGAGAGATGACCTTCATTCTTTAAGTCTATGATGCTCCTCTGGTGGCGCAACACCTTTCTAATACGCATTGTTGTTTTTTTGTCACTATTTTTTTTTTAGGATCTTTAGCTTCTTTTTACACCTGTGTGTTTCTTGCCTTACCTCTTCAGAATGATAAGGGCCAGTGTCCGGCTGATGTTGTTCCAGAGCCTGTAGATATGCCTCTGGAAGTGGCTGATGCCGCAGTCCAGGTTAAAGAGCTGCGCACACTGCTGCGGGACGTCCTGCCTAGACCCGACAGTCCTCTTACTCTCCTTCTCCCTCTCCTGCCTGCCAGACCCCCCGGTGTCCTCTCGGACAAAGCTCGTGCCCAGCTTTCAAGTATGGGCCTTCACCTTGGAGACAAAGTTGTCATCGCTGGTCAAAAGGTACTGCATAAATTCTGCATTTCTTTGAGCATGTAATGAGCACAGCAGTGCTGTTCAGGAGCAAACATATTTTATTTTAATTTATATGGCACATACAGTGGCCTCAAAAAGAAATCTATCTGTTTATCTATCATTATTTTTTAAATGTATTTATTTATTTATTTTGAAAAATACATATATATATTATATTAACAGACTTTTATGTCAGATGCGATTAATCATAATTGATCGATTTGACAGCACACACACACACACATCATTTTTTGGTCCTTCTGAGGAAAATTAGCTTACAAATCATACTAAATTATGTTTTTTGAAAATGTAAAAATGCAGAACGTTTTCTCTGAGGGTTGTGTTAGTTAGGGGAAAGAGTATACGGTTTGTCAAGTATAAAAAGCATTACAAGTCAAGGAAATGTGTGTACTTGCTGATCCTCACATAAAATATAAGGACAGGGGTTACGGATGCTAGTGTATGAACATAACAGGTTTGCTGGGATTGATATTGATCGAAGCCGTTGAGAAATCAGATTTAATAGAAACAGGTGCACTCCCCACACACGTTCTGCAAAATGAGAGTTGTCAGAAAGAAATCACTTCATGCACCGCTCCTAGCAAAGAACTCAAATGTCAGTGAATGGTATCCTAAAGCTGCCACGCAATCAAATCTGTCCTACATGCCCATTGAGACATCAACAGTAATGAGCAGGGAATCAGCTGGGGCTCTCAAACACATTTGCAGTGGGTAAGGATAATGGCGGGAGTTAAGGGACCAGAGTCTCTTTCTCCTTGCAGACATATTTTTGACCTGCTCTCGCATTCACATACCTACACACCAAATTATCCATTAATGAAATGCTCCGCCACACTGGGACCGAAGTGAGCAGAGAGCCGGGAATCTACAGATTGGCTAATCAAAACCCCATTATCTTCAGGGATCCTTGGCGCCACTGGCTTTCTTTGATCCCCATTTTACTTTTAACATTATTTGTATCCAAGCTAATTTGCCTGTTTATGAATGTCGGCACATAAGAAAACAAGGGAGACCTGTCGAACGAGCCTAAATATGTGCTGCTCTGTGCGAATGCACTTCTTTGTTTCTGGAATAAAGCAGTATTCACTTTTCATTGCCCTCCGGAGTACAGAGCAAGATAAAGAGAGCTTGAAACGGGTTTATTGAACATGTATTATCACCTCGACAGCCCATGCGGCCAGAAAACTATTCCTCACACTGTCCCCGCAGAGCCTCCCCTCTGTTTGCCACTGTTTCTGCAGGATGCTCTCGTGGTGCCGTGATTAAATGCGTTGTGGAAATGTGTAAATCTTAGGTTAATCTACCCTCTGGTTTGTTTTGTAAGGTCGGGATTCTGCGGTTTTGCGGTAGTACCGAGTTTGCTGGTGGTCTTTGGGCTGGGGTGGAGCTTCACCAACCAGTGGGCAAGAATGATGGATCAGTAGCAGGCGTCCAGTACTTCACCTGCCCTAGTAAACATGGTAAGAGTTTAAATGTACATGGTTTTCTTATTATAGTTACTTGCAAAGAGCAATGTTAAATAATTAGCTAACTAGTAAGTGTAATGCTAACATTACATTGCATCAAGCTAACCAGGTACAACACAAGAGTCATGTCTGTTCCATGTTAATCCGAATTTTTGTCTTAACCAGCTAACCAGACTGGGGCAAATGTGATACTGTGATATTTGAACCCAGCTCGATAACTATTTAACATAATGTTTTCTAACTAGCTAACGAGGTGAAAAGATGTCAAGCAATAAATCATGTCTTTTTGAGTTTTTGTCTAAACCAGCAATTGTGACGAGTGAGGTATGACGATATTTGAGCATAAATAGGTAGGGTAGGTTTACAAACTAGTTAACCAGAGGCAACACAATAGAGTGCTTGACAGTGTTGATCTGAGTTTAAGAATATGATAGTCTTGACCTGACACTATATAAGCATAACTAGGTAGTAACTAACTAGTGAGCAAACTTTACTAAACAGGCACAACAAAGAACCAAGGAATGAGTTGTCTCTTCAAATAACCAGCTACAACTTTGACAAGTGTGTTGCAGTAATATTTCAGCATAACTAGCTAACTAGTGTTGCTAACTAGTCAACCAGTGGCAACGCAATAGAGTGCCATGGGATCATGACTCTTCTTTCTTGATCTTAGCTTTTGTATTAACCAACCAGCCACAAATATGACGTGATATGACCATGTAAAAACTTATGTAGCTAACTAGTTAGCAACATTTTCACTAACTAGCTTACCAGGCACAACAAAGTCATGCCATGTCTCTTCAATAACCAGCTACGACTTTGACAAGTGTGTTACAACAATATTTGAGCATAATGAGCTAGTAAGTCTATTTTACTAACTAGTTAACCGGAGGCAACACGATAGAGCGTCAATGAATCATGACTTTTTTGTTTTGATCTGTGGTTAACCAGCCACAACAGTTGACGATATATAAGCATAACTAGCTAACCAGTGAGTGTAATTTTACTAACCAGCTAACCAGGCACAGCAATGTCTTTGTCTCTTCCAAAACAAGTGTTTGTTTTAGCACAATATTTGAGCATAACTAGTGAAAGGTAATGTTTACTAAGGAGGTAACCAGATAAAACTTTATAAAGCATCAAACAATCTCTTTTAAATGTTAAGTTTAGTATTTGTCTTAACCAGCCATGATTGTGACACGACGAAATAACTAGTGGCTTGTGAGTGTAATTTTTACTATGGAAGTTTGTTAATTTATTAACCAGCTTGCAAACCTGGAGCAATTAAGTTGTCTTTTCCATGTAGAATATTTGTTCAACTAGGATAACCGTTGATATTGACATTTTATCGGTCACATGCTTGATACAATCATATATTGTTATATACAATGATAGGTTCTCTCAAAATGTTACAATGATACTTCAATCCTTGCATTTTGTTTTTTATTTTTTATGTGGCACACGTTCGGACAAAAGTTTGCCACATGTTTGCCGTAATTAAGATATCGACACACATTGCTTTTTCACATTGCGACACACGTTTTATGGAATCTTCACATATGTATCACAATTAGCCCAATGTGGATCATCATATCATGAGGCCATTGGTGACACCTGACATTTTTTTTTTTTTTTGCCATTTGTCATTGGCAGTTTTCATGTTTTTTCAATTCTATCTCAGCTTACAATCCGGGTCTTGCTTTCTTATCTGTCCTCAGTTGCTAACAAAATGATTTCTCTCTGACCCTCTCCAGGAATCTTTGCCCCCCTCTCTAAACTCCGCAAACTCTCGGAACGACGAAAATACAGTCCCCGCCAGCCCTCCGCTCCTGCCTCCCACCCTAGACGAATCGACTTGGCGCGGGTCACGTCCAAGGTCAACACAGGTACATTTCTCACTGACCCGGTTGCTTAATGACCCTCTTTGCAGCTCACAAACCCAATATCAGGAGGAACCCAGTGGCCACCACAGACTCGAAGCTAATTACCATCCCAGAGGACCTGCTTGATAAATAAACTTACACGAGTGTGAACAGCGATAGTGGTGATAAAGCTGTTGGTGTTACCGCTTTATTCTGTCCCCTTCGGGGTTGTAGAGACAATAAAAAGCCATGTGAGCACTGAAGAAATGGAGCAATCATTGAGGGAGCTAACGTCACTTGTGTGCCATTACTGCGTTCACCCTAGAGGCCGTTTACACAGGCGCGACACCCACCGATGTGTGAAGTGAATCACTCTAACATGCATAAACTCCCTTTTTTGTCACATATTCACATGAAAGAGGACAAATGACTCATTTAAACTCTTCCATTATCATCCATGACAGACAACCCTCAGAGGGATTTTATACAAGGGAAGTTGACATTTTGAAAATTGGACTTGTTCTGTAGTGAAATCCTACGCTTGCTCTAAAACTATTTTAGCATTAGCATTTTGCTAATTTCTTTATGGTAATTGTTTGTGCAGCTTTTTGTATTAATTCAATAACTACATGGAATATTTATACCTAAAAAAAAAAAAAAAAACTAGGGGTGTGACAATTTTTGTAGGAGAAACATGCAGATCATTGGATTATTCACTCAACCAATTTGTTCAAAAATATTTATTTATCCAGTTACCAAATACCACTACTGTATGTCGCTCAGAGACATGCAATGTTTGGAACTGTGGCCTTGGCAAAAATAGACTAATTAACAATATTGCCTAAAATTACACGATATTTAACTTCCTGTCAATTGAACTTTTTAAACAAATGTGAATTGCAGTCGTGCTTGGCTGTTGTTATCTTCAGGCGAATAAAAGTCATGCTGATTTTCAGAACAGCGTCTCTTGCTGACATGATACTACTTTAATATTCATCACGAGCATTATTATTTTCATAAAATCATAGTCTGTCCTACACTACAGGACCATATCAATTGTGAAAAATCTCATTTAATCATGACCAGTTGTCGGACCTGTATCTCTAAGTCTAAAATTGTGATGTTGATGGGGGGAACAAAGGATACATTGCATTAACTACTGACAAACATATCTCACACACACAGTGCTTAGGGCATCAGTTTTAGGTACAGTAAACATAACACACCTAAATATCCTGTAAGCTGCCGAGACTGCCGACGCGTTTCTCATAATAAACGTCTGCAGAGAGAGATGGCGTTCCCACACAGGCTTCCATTAGTGCGCTAATGCTGATGAACAGCAGGTCCTCTCATCACCTCTGTTACACTACACACACGTCTGTGTGTCCTGCTGAGTGTTGGGCGGTCTTCACTTGTTGATCTGTTCTCCTAGACAAGCATTTCCGCTGTGTCTTCCTCCAGGGCTCAGGTATTGTCCACTCAGACAGCTAAATGCAGACATATGGATCTCAATAGCTTTGTGTGGAAAAACACTTTTATGAAAAGCCCTTAAGGCATTGTGATACGAAAAATGCTTTTCTGCTTTCTCTCATACTTTTTTTTATTTGTTTGTTTCTCCTTCCCTTTTTGTTTTTATTACCTGCCTGTCTGTACTTTTAGAGGTTTTGTTAATTCTCGTAAAAATATATCAATTCAAAATCAAAGCTTAATGTCCTAATAATAATAATTAATATTATTGTTATCATTAAAATTATAATGTTTTCTTTTGTCAGTCAGTCAATCAGCAGTAGTATGATTGAGATACCATTATAGCTTTTTAAAATATTTTGAATTTTATTTTTTGTTTTATTGTAAAGTTTTAATAATTCTATAACTGTACTTTTTTGTCATGTTTATTACATTTTATTATTTTCATTATTATTTTTCTAATAAAATGACAAAACATACAGTAATCAAATTACTAAAACTTTAACTAGCAAGTGACAAAATTGTTTTATTGTTTAGTTTTAGTTTAAAGGTGCATTAAAGGGATACTTCACCTCTGGGAAGATGAATGTGTATTTAAAATAGGTCATTTAAGAAGAAGAAATGTGGAGAAATTTTTGAATTTGGAGCTTTCTAGACTGAGAAAAGCCAGAAAATGTATTTTTGGCTTATGTGGATGAAAGACAACAACTCCCAGAATGCACTTGCTTCGCTGCCTTAGGAGGCCACGCCTACCGGTAAGAGTGCGCAGTTGTAAACAACAAGGCTAGCCTAAGTAAGTGATGAGTTTGCCAGGGATTTAGAGACCCAAAATGTCCGGGATTCGGCTTTTGCGTTCTACAGTTGCCGTTCATCATGTTTACTGTGGCGAGCAGGACGAGGCTGACGGCCGCGGGAGAACGGCGCGAGGCCGGTGGCTTCATTACTGAGACGCGCCGGGTCTCGCATCTCTCACGGAGGAGCGGGAATTTTCTTAGCAATGTTAAAACGCACATCAACCTATCACTTGTTTAGCGTTCATGTAAACACTACAGTCAGATTCACCGATCGGAATTAATTCAGCTAGATTGAAACGAGAGGTGTGCATGTAAACAATGAATGGCGACCGCAGAACGCAAAAGCCGAATCCCGGACATTTTTAACAGTCTCGCCCGCCGGACAAGTCCGGGAAAAGGAAGATGGTAACCCCTACTTACTCAGATTTCTCCTATTATTCAGCTTTCTCCACAGAACAAGAGCATGCTAGCTTAGCTTCCAAAGAAAGACGGCTGATACTGTGTACATTCTGTGAGTGAGATCCCACCCTCTATGGGCGGGTTGTAAACATGCGGAACAACGCCATCTACTGGCTGTAGTCTTTAGCCAGAAAACAGAAAATCCTCCGATGACGCAAAATGACGATTTTTGCGTCATCGGAGGATTTTTTCCAGACAAAAAATACATAAATCTCTCCTCTCAGGGGGATATGAGGGTGGAAAGCATGGTAATTCGAAAATAATACAGGTTTTCTACTAATACAAAGCTTAATGCTTAATCCTGAAGTAACCCTTTAAGCAACTTTTCATGTTAAAAATACCCGTTTTTCTAACCCATACATGCTTAAACAATTGCCTGATGGGCTGAATGAGCCCTTCTATGATCTCTGCGATTGCCTCTATAATCCTGTACAGTAAAATAAATAAGAGGGATTCGGGACGGAATCGACTGGGCGTGACGTCATGCGCGTTCACGCTCACCTGGCTATGTCTGGCAGGTTTGTGTATTCGCCGCCATTATCCGCATCAGCGAAGACAACTCAAGCGACTTTGGCAAAAGTAGAAGATGGATTCAAAGAGACCGGCTTCTAGTTCATCCCAAACCCCAACGCAAACTCCACGTAACCGCGTGCACAACTCTGGTTGCAGTTTCGCGTGACGCCAGAAGGGGGCATAGTTCTGCAAAAACTCAGAGACTTGCGCAATGCACCTTTAACTATAGTAGTCAGTTAATTATTAGTTTAATTTATTGCTTGTATTATTATTATTTTTGAAGGGAGAGAACCCAGACAATTTTTTTTCACTCCAAAACAGGCACTATTTTTACATATTTGTGAACAGTTAATCACTCTTTGTAATTAATTCATGATCTTAATTTCTGGCATAGAGTTGTAAGACCTGAAAGAATTATCAAATCTTTTCAAAGAGGCACAATCATATTTTATAGGCAGCCTTGTTATGTTTTTTTTCTTTCTTTTTTTTTCTTAAACCTCTTGGTCATGTTCCTCTCTATCTCTGCACCTTTTTACATTCTTGATTTTCACTTTGGTTTGAGGACTCAGTGTTGAGTCACGCTGTCTGCATTAAGACTAATACGCACATCCAAGGAAGGAGACCGAAGCCAAAGCTTTCTAGGGCTCTTGTGAGTCACTTGTAGGCCAACTTCAACTGTGACGCACATTCAAACACAATTACCAAAAGCCTCCGCGTGCAGCCGTCCACCTCCAACGCGCTCACAATAACCATATCCAAGCAACACATTGTGTTTATAATGACACTTTAATGATGTCACTGTCCTCGCAGCCACCGCGGAAGAAGCGACGGCTCCATGTTGTCCTCTAATTAGTGCCGTTTCAAGGTGTTTTTTCCCTCTCTCTTTTTTATTCCCAAGGTGATTTGAATAGTGTAACTTGGTGTATTTCTGTGTTCCCTGTTGATTGATTGTCCAATGAAGCCAAGCTTAATGAGCAGTCCTCACATCGGTCTGAACAAACTGGCTGTAATTTGTCATGAAAGGGAACGGGGGATAGAAGCGGTGTGTTTGTCCCTGCTTTAACCCTTTATATTTTATCTGGTTGTACAACTATCTCAATTTCCTTTTGAAGTGAACTTTTAATATTTTGCGAAAAATCGTTTATAGGGGTCAGAGATGTGCTAAAAAATCATTCAGAAATGTATTACATTGTTAATATATGCACATGGAAATATTTTGGTTGAAAACACGATTTAAAAAAGAAAGAAATAAAAAATAGGTTCACCCAAAAATGAAATCAGTCCAATGTATTTTATTTTTGCAGTAAAAATAGAAACCTAGTTCACATTGAAGTCTCTAAAAGTTCAACCACATGATTTGCAAACTGAGAAAACTTTTTTTTATGTTTGATTGAAATTATGTTTTGTTGATTTCAGGATGATAAAAGGCTATTTCTTTGAGAAATGTGATCCATAAAGACAGATGATAAGTCTAGCGCGGGTTTAATGGTTTTGCTTTAGGGTGGGCTATAAATGTTTTGGGTGAGCTGCATAAGAATGACTTTCATAAGATGTGCAATGAATGTTTTACTCTCATTTTGAGCATCTTTAAAACACTCGTACTACATTTAAATGGACTGAACCAGATTTCATGGACTCTTTTGTAATTCATTTGCATTTTGCTATACTGTTTATTTTGTTCAGCACATCACAATGCACAGTGTATGCAAGATTTATGTTTTTAGAGCTGGTGCCGAAATTGCTTGTCCTCAAGATTCAGCTTGTCAAAGTTAATTAGGACTTTACAAAGGGAAAATCTATTTTATTGACATATGCAGCATATGTATTGTTGAGAATAAATATGTTCTAAATGTATTCCTGCGAGTCAGAGAACGTATGGGGAACTAAAAGTGTTTGACTGTCTGCATGAATAATGTTCCCAAACAAATCTCAGTCAAACTTTATTCTTTTCATATCCACCTGTAGTGTCTCAGTCTCATTTTTCTCAGATGAGCTGATTTTAAATCATTTTTTTAAGCAGCCAAAATATAGATTAATAAATAGAACAAACTTCTAAATTTGTAATATTGCTTAAATATTAATTGGTGGAGGAATTGTTAATTCTGATTATTATTATGTGTAACAGGTAGTTCTGGTAATTCATTAAACATTTATATGGCTTTTATCGTATTGCTTTTGCCATTAAAAATCAATGAATTAAAATTTAATTAAAAAATATATATTTTATTTTTTAGATACTCCACTTTGTGTAAGAACACTCCTTGCCCGTGGTAAACTCACTGTAAAACACAATATCTTTACTTTAATATCTTACCTGTAGATCGCCAGCAAGACCTCTAGTGTAGACAAGTACAGATTCATAATGATCTACAGTGTTTGCTCTGCTTTAGTAATAGCTGTCTGTTTATGCAATATTATTCCAGTGCTAATATTGAACTGTTTAGTCTTAATAATGTTTGTAAAGGTCAGGGATGACACCATCTTGGTTGTTTTGGTGTTCTCATTGTGCATATATTAGCATTTTAAGGGGTCCTTGGAGAGTGTGTGCCGTAACACTCCAGTGGATGTGACTTCTTTGAGCGGGCCTTGTGTACGGAGCTAATGATTCTGATGCTTTTGTTTTTGTGGTGTCGAACATGATGTACATTCCCTGTTGTACATGTTTCATACGATTCGGAACAACTGTGGCCTCATAACTCAAAAAGTATTTGTATATACTTACTCAAAATGTTATTGCACAAGCTAAGACTATATAAAGTAGCATCTGCAAAGAGACATATTTCTCAAAGCTAACATTTCCTTTTTGCCTGACTCTATCTATAAGTTCATGACATTAAAGGTGCAGTAAATGATTTCTGAGAAACACTGTTGATATTTGCAATCAACCCAAACAAACACACCCCTCCCTTCATTGCTCCACCCTTAAAATGCACAAACACAAAATGCAAGAGTGAATGTATCTTTATCATTGCTGAAACCAAGCAAAATAATGCTTTATGTAAAATAAAGTGAAGATGACAAATGAACAAGGAAGAACAAAACATGAACATACAGTTTACAAGAGTATATACAAGCAAGAGATAGTTATTAGTCAGTCGCCAGCAACACAGCAGCTCCTGACAAACAATGACACTTTAAAAACTACGCTGTTACTTGAGCTAACATTACAGCAACAGAAAATCTTGGTTCTGTGAAACAGCAAAACCAATGGATCAGAAACAACTCAACCTCACATCAGTTTCCAGCTCTTCCCGCTTAGGTCTCTCCAGTGCTGGAAAGCTTTTCTATTATTAACGCGGGTCCTAAAGCTCTTGCCTGATCATCACCCTTCTTTTCCCAGTGATATTCCTCTGAGCTTTTCTCCTTTGTAATGTCTCTCAGCCATCTCTCTTTCTACAGTCTTTCTCCAAATCTCTCTCTCTCTCCTCCCGCATCAGTCCAATCCACTTTCAACTAGGGCTGCACGATATTGGGAAAAAATGACATTGCGATATTTAATTTTTCTGAGATATATATTGCGATATGAAAATAATTTCACTAGATTAAAGTGAATCAAAGGAGTCATTAGTTTGTGAATCGGACATGTCATTAGTGGACGTGTAGGCTACGGCACACGTTGTGTGATTATCTCGGCAGTTTAGGACATCGCACAAGATTTGTGTCAACACAGAAAACATTTCATCACTGGATAGGTTTTTTCGTTTACTGAAATTGTGGTTTATAAGGCTCAAATAAGGCAATTCAAATAAGGCTTTGGCGGGACAAAAATTCGCTTTGGCAGCTGCCAAAAAAAATTTCAATGCAGGAAAACCCCTGCATAACTGACTGGGTTTATGAGGATATTCACAGAGACAGGCATTCTGACTTAATTTTGAATCCTCGTGTCCGTTCAAGCTCAGAAATAAGAGAAAGAGCACTGAACTTTGTGTCTGCCCGGCTCTGCGTGCGCGCACTTCTTGTGCTTGATGTTTAAACTGACAGGACTTAAAAACACATGAAAATTATAAACTTTCACTCTATGATGGTTAAACTTTGCAATTAATTAGCGAATCACATGCGTTAAGGGCCGGGGAGGAGCTGGCCCGTACGGATCATGAATCACGGATCAACTATGATACCTATTCTTGACATCGCACATCCTGCGATGTGACTATCGTGGATGCGCACATTGCGATATCGATGGTAAAACGATACATCGTCCAGCCCTACTTTCAACAGTGTTTCTCATAAATAATTAACTATGCACCTTTACTATGGACTGCTGGGTTTGTTAATGTTTGACAACCAGAAAAAGAGCAAAGGTTTTTTGTCAGTTTCAACACTACATTGCTTGTGTTTGCGATATCATTGTTTTTTTTTGAAGGAACATTTCTTTAAGTCTATGCTTTTCATGCTCTCTACCTCCAACAGCAGTAAAAAGATGATGTCCTTGAATTTAAATGTTTTCTACATTCCTCCAACACACACTAAATGAGTGTGGTCCAGCACTTTGGGTTTAGATAACTTTTTTGGACTTTTAACACCAGACTGTGTAAATTCCAAAAGTCTTGGCTCTCGCTTATCAATTAGCCTCTAAACTTGTTTCTTTAATGAACTCTTTAGCCCATGAAGGTCTGTGAATATGATGGCTTAATGAGAGACCTCATTCCAAACTGCTTTCCAAGAGCTGGAAGGTTAAAGCTGCTTCTCTCGTGTGGCCTATTTCTTGGTCATTTAAGTGCAGTAGATAACGTTTTTTAGGTCTTGTTAGATGTCTGCAATGCTGTGCCAAGGCGTGGGCACTTTTCCATGCTTCCGTACGATTAACATTTGGCTGGAACTCAGACAGGCTTCAAAGACTACATTTAAAAGGGCTGGAATGCTAAAATAATTAAACAAAGTGATTTTGATAAATGTCGGTTTCTGGTATGTTATTGGTAATTTGGTGTTTTATTAGAATTTACTAGAAGTGTAACAAATATGAACAAACCTCTTACCCTACAGTATGTATTCAAATTTGGCATGAATCTCGTCCTGCACAGTTTGAGCCGTGGACATGGATTATAACTCAAATCAAAAAGCTCATGATTTTCTTCTGGCAGACGATAACATTGAAGACAAAATCCCATATGCTTGCATTGGAAAAGGGATCTGAGCCATACCTAGAGATTAGGCCTATATCATATATCATTATTATATCGTATCAGCCATATCAGCAGCTAACTTTGAATTATTATTATTATTATTATTATATCTGTAGACCAACGAGGTGATGATTTTGCCAAAAATGCTGACTGAACGTAGTGTTATTATGGCAATCCTTCCTATAATGTTAGAAATAGAATATTATTTAGTTATTTTTCAAGGAACGTTTGAAGTTTTGTCATTCAGCCAAAATAAATTGTTTGAAATTCACCCAGTCAACTGGAATGCAGCATTCTCATAACATGTCACTTGACCTTTAGATGTTGGCAGGCCTCAATTTCTGTGTCAGATACTTTCCTGTTCAGTTTTTATATTCATTTTTCTGTGGAAAAAAAGGGCTTTATTCACCTGCTAATTATTTAGTAGGATAATTACTGGTTAGTTATTTAATTGGTTTGACCATTTAAAATGGCATTAATAAAGCTTAGTTGGATTAAATTTAGCGTTAATTCATGTGATGCTTCTCCTGCAAATATGAATGGCAGCTTTTAACATTTGTCTCATCAAGGGACATTCATATTGACAGCAATATGCAGTGTCAAAGGGGCCAGAAGTCAGTTAATTTCAGTGAGAGCTTACAATATTGGTGACACAAGTAACAACGTGGTTGTGTTAAAGTTTACCTTAATGTAAATTGGGGTGGAACGGATCACAGTTGATCTGTACGGATTAGGCCCCACGGTTCGGCGCGCATGTGATTCACAGATTAACTGCTTAATTTAGCCATCATAGAGTGAAAGTTTATAATTTGGACGTGTTTCGTCTTGCCAATTTACACATTCAAGCAATTTTAAACACAGAAGAAGAGGCGAAAATCGGGACTCGCGCAGAGAGAGAGAGAGAGAGAGAGAGAGAGAGAGAGAGAGATTCTGGAAGGAGACAACGACACAAAGCTGATTGTGAACCTCTATCATAATGGGACAGTCATGGTCCAGGGACCAGAAACCAGCTTTTAATGAATTCCAGAGGAACTTCAAAAACCTTAAATTGGAGGTTTAGAAGATTAAGAAAGATCCTGAAGTGAAGAGAAGCACAGAGGAGGGACTCTGCAACACATCGGACACCAACACTGACTAGCTCAAGAACTCCTCTTACAGACAGACACATCAGCACTTCTGCATCTCCCAAGATATAGGCCTTGAGAGACAACATCGCTGAGCACCTCCACTCCTGAACGCATCCCAACATCAGCTCAACATCAGCAGTGTGTCAGCACACAATCACTGAGCTCCTTCACTCCTGCAACCCCACAATCTCATCAAGCCCCTCAGAGCCTCAAGAGGAAAGTCAGCAGCAGCATCACACCATACCATCCACCAACTACAACAACACCATCCACGAGCACTGGCAGAGAACAGACGAGTAAAGACAACATCTGTGTGTGGAGACGGGCCGACACAAGCAGAGCTGGAGAGCCAAAGAGTGCAGTATGTGTCTTCCTGCCATCATATGAGGGACAAGGGGTGAACCCTCTTTTCCCTTTAAAGTACTCTCTGTGCTTATATATATATATATTTTTTTTTTTTTGAGATACATTTATGTGTATTATATAAATGTTTTCTTCCCCCCTTTTATTTGTCTATGTCTATTGCTTTGGCAGAGAGAGAGAGAGAGAGAGAGACCGTCGAACACCGAATTGATTCCTCTTTTGCGTTTCATAAACATAAACACAGAATTATGTCTAAGGCAAGCATTCTCTCGTTTAAGTCACAAGTGAACAGTAAAACAGTGAACAGTTAGAAAAATATCGGATGTTTGTCAATTTTTTTCGGCCCGTGCAGTCGGTCTTAAAGTGATGGCACACATATAATATTCCTACTGTTGTCTGTGTCATTAATATTAATAAAACAACAAAATACAGCTTTAGCAAAGATGAAACTATATATTTAATTTTCTATTGTGAACAAATAGTGTTATTTTACATTTAGGCTTTAAATAATGTGTGAACTTTATCAGTCAGTCAGTCATACCAGTAGGAGTGGAGCACACATGATCTGCCTCACATTAGATGCTGTTTTCTAGGCAAGAAGAAGGAAAAGTTAATGGTATCTGGGAGCAATTTTCTTGTTCTATATAATTCAATTATGTGTGATTCATGACAAAAAAGATTTTCATGATATCATGCAGAAATTTTCCACACATCAAACTCAAAATCAGACTCACTTTGAATGCATTTTACTGCAATTTCTGTGCACTTTCACCTCCAGAATCAGTGGCTCCTCCACAGTTCTGAGAGACTAGAGTATGCAACTCTATTTGTTTACATAGGTCACTAACAGGCGGACCGCGGTCCGGTTCCGGACCCAGAAGCCGTCCAATACGGACCCGGACCTACAGCCAAAACCATAGGCGTTTTGTCCACAAACTAAAGTCCTTTGAACAAAAACACAATAACAAAAGAAAGCACAAAGCCTTTCTTTTAAAGTGAATTTCGTTTTGTATTAATTGTATCTTAATTTTAATCAATGTTTCATCAACCAATTGCCTGGATTTAATAATTAAGAAGTAAATATAAATATAACTTCTCAGCTGCTCACTTGCAATAGTCACAAGCTCCACACAGTGGACTACAGTGCCTGTAAACCATCTTTAAATTGTAGCAATTGTGGTAATCCTCTTCATTTTTTAAATCTGCTTTGTTACAGTTCCACTCTGTCCTTTCTCACAGGTCTTCTTTCACTCAGTTGTTCCACCTCCTCTTCTTCTTTGGACTCCAGACATGCTTCCAGACGTCCACCAAGACCACCACCACGACAAAGACCACCTTTGCGCCCATGGCAGGAACGGACTCCTCCGAGCACCATATCTACTCCTCCGCCTTCCCGTTCCCTCACCGCCACCCCACACTCTGGTACATTACTTTTGACCATCTACAATAATTAGCCTTGAATATGTATTTGTAAATAGCAGTGTGCATCATCATTATCACAAAGTCATAGGTTCCAAACACAGTTTTGCATCACCCTCAAGGGCAAAGACTAATCCCACAGCACATAAATGAACATAAGTGAGTTGTTTATCAAAATAATTAAAATATAAATACTTATTTATGCATGATCCATTTGCAGGGTCTTTGCAGTGTACATTATTTGCATTTTATAAAGATATCAATGAACTAGCCATGAGAAGGTTTTTTAATGTAAGTAACGGTAACCTTTCTGTAACTTTTTCTAAGTAACCTTTCTAAGTATCTGGTCACATGACACATAAATATTATGATACACATTAACGATTGATGCAACTTACCCTACTCTCTACTAGGTTTTGAATGTAAAATGTGTGATGTTTTTAGATGGATATTAAAGGGATAGTTCACCCAAATATGAAAGTTAGCCCATGATTTACTCACCTTGAAGCCATCCTATGTGTATGTAACACTCTTCTTTTAGACGAATACAATCGGAGTTATAATAAAAAAATGTCCTGGTTCTTTCAAGCTTTATAATGGGAGTCAATGGGTATATTTTTTTGGAAGTCCATCAAAGCGCATCCATCCATGATAAAAGTGCTCCACATAGCTCTGGCGGGTTAATAAAGGCTTTCTTACATGAAGCGATGCGCTCATGTAAGAAAAATATCTATATTTAAAACCGTATCGACTAAAACAACTAGCTTCCGACAGACAGCCGTACGCAAGTCGACTTAAGCCAAAAGAGAACACACCTTTGGGTGAACTATCCCTTTATTAGTGCATTTAGAGATTATGAGATCTTTTCTTTTCTTTCATCAGGAATTGCTCGCAGCAGAACCCCTTCAGCCAGCAGCACAGCATATGAGAGCTCAGATGTGCATTTAGGGGAGCGTGTATTGGTGGTGGGACAAAGGACAGGGATTGTGCGGTTTTTCGGGAAGACCAGTTTTGCTCCAGGTATGACACTATCGCCTTTCTAACAATCTCCTGCAGTGTACGATAGCTCAGGAAAGTGTGCTAAGGTCGGGGGTTAATTGCACATTTAGAGATATTCAATGGCTACTCCTTTGTCAATGTACTTGGATCCCTCTCCTTTATGTAACCTCTGGATGAATTAAAGCCATATTTCAGTAGCAGCATAAATGTTCCAAGACGTCTAATATCACACAATGGATAAAGAAACATTTTATAAATGAGTAAAAGGCCAGCCACTCAAATTCACTTAACGTGTCGCACACTTTACCTGTCTTTCTGCTGGGACTTTATGTCTGCTACTCTGCTAGGTTTTTAAGTTGAATACAGCAGTTTTTTAAATGTATACCGTATAAAGGTTATCCGCTTAATGGAACTGGTACTCTCAGGTGAGCTCAGCAGTTCTTCAGCACTGTGAAGTTGGTCACTGTATTTACTGCAGTACATCAGATATTTTGCAGAATTTCAAAGACACTCGTTGTGTTCCAAGAACCTTCAGCTACATCCTTTTAGAGCTCAGATTACACAAATTAAAAAACTTGAGGCATGCCAAATAAAAGAAATGATTAGATTGTAGCATGTGTATTTTAAGTAGCATGTTAAAATGAAAAAAGAAAAGAAACATGTACTTACTTTAGTAATAACAGTAAATACTGCATAATTACAAGCAACTAACCCTAATCCTAACCCTAGCCATATAGTAAAAACATGATAATACATATTACAGTGTGTAATTACACTATAACAAGTGCACCCTTAAAATAAAGAGTAACCCCTTTATTACTAAAGTCAGGAGTGAACGACTGAATGGAGAACAGATTTATACAGATTGTGAACTGAGAACAACATTTATTGCATATTGTCCATGATTGTGACTGCTGACTCAGCTGATATTGAACCTAATAAAATCAAGATTCAGGTTCAGCGAGCACTATGGATTATGAAGAGTTGAGACACATGGGTTTAATACTTTAAAACAGGGAGAACAACTCAATACTGTTAATTCTTTGAAGGATCGGTTTTTATCATCAATTTGCATTTTGTTGAATAAGCCAATGTGCCATGAGCTGACGTACCGCTGTATTAAGGCGTGTGTTTATATATATATATATATATATATATATATATATATATATATTTGAAGATTTGTTCATTAAATACATTTTATTTGACATAATGTGATTGAATATTTATGCCTGAATGCTGCAGGTTCATGGTTTGGAAAACAAGAGTAGCTAAACTATTCTCATAAAAAGCCTTAAAACGCTTACTCTAGTCTGCTAATTAATGACCCCTGAGTGCTGTTGAACTCAGCTTTTTCTGGAGAGCACTTTCATGTTGCAGGAAGCACAGTAATTTCATCAAAATCAATTGGAAAAGCTAAAAACAGATTTGGAGAGAAGTCTGTGATAGCTTACTAGGACACATATTACATTGGCCAATGCTCAATTATATGCACAGCAGGGACAAAATATAATAAAATACATTATGCAGTCCTGGTCAGAATTATTAGCACCCTTGGTAAATGGGGAAAAATGAAGCCTGTGAAAATAAACCTGCATTGTTAATAATTTTGATCCTTTCATTACAAAAAAAAAAAAAAAAAAATCACAAAAATCTAACCGTTCGTTGAAGTAAACAAATTGAAAATGGGGGGAAAATCTCTCTATGAAATGTGTTTTTCTCCAAAACACATTGGCCACAATTAATGGCACTCATTTATTCAATACTATTTGCAACCTCCTTTTGCCAAGAGAACAGCTCTCAGTCTTCTCCTATAATGCCTGATGAGTTTGGATAACACGTGTCAAGAGATCAGAGACCATTCCTCCATACAGAATCTCTCCAGATCCTTCAGATTCCCAGATCCATGTTGGCGCACCTCCTCTTCAGTTCAGCCCACTCATTTTCTATAGGGTTCAGGTCAGGGGTCTGGTATGGTTTTGGCAGAAGCTTCATTTTGTGCTCAGTGACCCATTTTTGCATTGAATTTGATGTTTGTTTTGGATCATTGTCCTGATGGAAGATCCAGCTGATTCCCATTTTAACATTTCTAGCAGAAGCGGTCAGGTTTTGAGTTTGTATCTGTTTGTATTTGATTGAATCCATGCTACCATGTATCTGAACAAGAAGTCCAGGACCTTTGGTTGAAAAATAGGCCCACAACATTAAAGATCTAGCAGTATATTTAACCATGGGCATGGGGTACCTTTTTATCCATGTTTGCTTTAAACCCATATGTTGGGTTTGCTTCCAAAAAGCTCTTTTTTTAGTTTCATCTGATCATAGACGCCGGTCCCGTTTGAAGTTCCAATCCTGTCTGACAACTGAATATGCTGGAGTTTGTTTTTGGATAAGAGAAGGGATTTTTTCTCAAAACCCTCCCAAACAACATGTGGTGATGTTGGTGCTGTTTGATAAGTTTTTTTTTTTAAGCTTTCTGACTCTATACCAATTTCTGCAATTCTCCAGCTGTGATCCTTGGAGAGTCTTTGGACACTCACACTCTCCTCCTCACTGTGCATTAAGACAATATAGACATATTCTCGTCCAGGCAGATTTGTAACATCTTTAGTTGATTGGAACTTCTTAATTATTGCCCTAATGGTGGAAATGGTAATTTTCAATACTTTTAACTGTTTTCTTGCAGCCACTTTCTATTTTGTGAAGCTCAACAATCTTTTGCTGCACATCAGAACTATATATATATGGTATGTAATGAATGGATTAATGGTTCTTTGGTTTTACTCATTGTGATGGATGATTAAGGGATTTTGGCCTTGTTTCCTCATATTTATACTCCTGTGAAACAAGAAGTCATTACTGGACAATTTCATGTTCCAAGTCACCCTGGTGTGGTAAAAAAAATAATAATAATACGAATCGGAATAAACTTCAGAGATATTTTACTCTTAAGAATTTCTAGGGGTGCCAATAATTGTGGCCAACATGTATTAGAGAAAAAACAAAAAAAACATTTATTTCATAATGTGATATCCCTCCGCTTTCAGTTTGTTTACTCTAATGAAAAGTGATTTTTTTTGTTGTTGTTTTTTTCACATATTTTTAATTAAATATCAAAAGAATACACAATGCAGATTTATTTTCACAGCCTTCTCTGATCATGTTTACCAAGGGTCCCAATAATTCTGACCATGACTGTACACATGAGACAAGCATCTACCATATAGTTTAAATAAAACTAATGTCTTTATACTGTATATGGTCAGACACCTGCATGTGTCATTTTATTAGTTACAATTTACCAACTTCAAGCTGAAATTGAGTTACAAGGTTTTTGACTGGTGAATTTGAGATTTTTAGACGTCTTTGAGGCAGTAAGTCCATCACATTACGTTTTCATCAACTCACAGGTTATAAAGTTTATTGTAGCTGTGTGGGCATTAAGCTTTTTCCCATGTTCCCATGCAAAATCCCATGTTACTAAAAAATTTGTGATATTCTATTTAAGACCGTATTTCTAGAAAGACACTCTTCTCCACTCCTCGAGTACATAAAACATTAGCCTTTATATTGATAGTGTTTCTTGAGTGAAGAAGTTACGAGGTTTGACTGGCAGATTGAGGATCCAATGGAGTTACGAGGTTTAGTCACAAGCTCTTTTTAATACTTTTCATTAGTTAGATATTTGCAAAAACCACAGACAGATGTAAAGAGTGACCAATATTAATGATTTGTGAAAAGAAAAAAAATATATTATACAAGGTCTCCGCCCGACAGCTACGCTACGATTTACTTATTTTACCCAAGGGAACAAAAAATGTATGTTTTTGTGGGGACCATATTTATATATAAAAAAAAAAAAAAGTGGACAGACGAAGAGGCTATGTAAGACTTGGAAGTGCCCAGTATTGAACTGAAAACTAATATCTTATTACCAAATCATATTAACACAAATCAATTATATTTCAGACATAATGAGAGCTATTGCTCTGTAATCACTTTGGATTTGGAAATTTAAGCAGCTGACTTCAATTTTCCTGCTGGAAAAGAACCACTTCAACAAGACAGTAACGACTTTCTATTCAAGGTTTTTTTTTTATTTTTTTTTAAAGAACATGGATCTTATCCGTGCCATTTTATTGATAGGGTACCTTAAGGTGAAATCCATCTTCCTCTCAATGTGCCCTTTTCATCTGCTATTCACACATTTGTAGAATACAACTCACCCTGTGCTTTGTGCTTTGTTTACTAAAAAGCAACTGTTTGTCCTTGCATTACAAAGCATCACAAAGCTTTTGGAAGGAATAGCTGGATTTACTCAAATCGCAGGATTTGGTATTCGTTTGTTTAGACTCGAGCTGTACTGAGGGATGACAGATTGGAGATTGTTTACCAAAGCTCAGGTCGGCAAGAGAATCGCTACATTTCTCAAAACGTGTGTGTGTGTGTGTGTGTGTGTGTGTGTGTGTGTGTGTGTGTGTGTGTGTGTGTGTGTGTGTGTGTGTGTGTGTGTCCCTGACAGGATTTTGGTTGGGGATTGAGTTGGACAAGCCGAGCGGAAAGAATGACGGATCAGTTGGAGGAGTACGATACTTCAGCTGTCCTCCTAAACACGGAGTCTTCGCCCCACCCTCACGAGTTCAGAGGCAAGTGCACCGTGGAGAATTTGCAGCAATAACCGCATCTTAACTGAGTCTTATTTCTGGTATCTTGCTGACTTTTAGCGTGATTATTTCTAGCTGACTGTGTCTTTGATTGTTGAACTGAGATTTCGACCTTTCTGTACAGAAGCATTAATAAGATTGTGCATCGACATTTGTAAGTCATTTCTGCATGAGGGACGTAACGTTCCCCACCGAAAATAACCGTCCTGCCCTTGTCCTCAAAAGACATTTACCAGCCACTCTGGTATCACAGATAAACTTGATGGGTATTGTTGGCGTACTTTTTGGCAATTAGACTTCTGGCAGACAATAACATTTGTGAAAAATTCAATAGTATTTAAAAGAGGAGTCAGAAGCCTTAACAATTGCATAGAAATGCCCTGGGAGCCACCCAACAGTGACAAGTTTGGTCACATTTCTTCAGAAAGTGTAGTTTATATTTGACTTTTACTTATTTGACTTTAATTTGACAGGAAAGGAATTACTTCCTTTCTACTTTCTTTTAATTAAATATCCAGCCTTTTTTTTGTTTTCCTTGTATTCGATTTACTTTTCTCCAGTCAGTCTTCCATTATGACTTTAATCCTTCCCATCGACAGCGGTCTGCCCTCCATTTGTCCCTCTGTACCTTTTACTGCTTTTATTCCCCTGCTGGTTATTCAACAAATGATCAATGTTCGTATCTTCTCCATCTGTCATGAATCATATATTCTTAATTCAGAACCATTCACCTATGCCATATTCCGCTCTTTCTTTCCCATTGTATTTTTGTAAAGGGTCTGAGCGACTGATAAGCACATTGTTCTAAAAGCTTTCTTTCATTGTGTCTTCTTAATTAACCCTCGGGGCAGCCTCAGACACGCCGGCAGAGAGATCCCAACCGCTTCCTTTCATTTTGTCAGAGGCTCTTCAAATTGAAATAGCCACTATTTATTTCTTAATTCATTTTCCTCGTCTTAAAAGGATTCTCCACCCAAAAATGAAAATTCTCTCTTTCATTTACTCAACATAACGCCCTGCCAGATTACTTTTTTTTACTTCTGTGGAACACAAAGAAAGAATTTTTTAGAAAAACAATTCATTTCTGCGAGTCCATATAATGCAAGCGGATGGAACTCTCAAAGTTGACTTTAAAAACCACAGAAAATGAACTCGACAGTAACCCACATGACTCCCATCATTGTCTTCTGAAGCGGAACAATCGGTGTGCGTGTGAGAAAAATAAATACTAATGAAATGAACATTCTTAGAGCTTCCGAACAAATCTTACGGGTGTGGACAAATGGGAAAGTGAACCCGAGGTTACCCCGTGAGTCAGTCCTAGAGCTCCTCCTGTCCGATTTTAGGGGAAAATCGGGTCTACTGGAGACGTCCAATAGATTACTTAGGCGCACTGAAAGAACACCACAGACACAGTGAAATCACCATGGGAAAATCTCAGAGTAAAACTAAGAAAATATGATATACCGGTGTTTTGCCAGATGAGAAGTTTAATTATGTTTCATATTTTTACTCTTTTAATTCCTTTTATAACTGTTTGAATTTTCCCAAAACTTGCCTTGCCTTGCCTAATATTTGAAACTTATTATAACCTTTGAAACAAAACGTATAAACTTGAAACTTTATACTATAAACCATTACTTCCGGCCTATTTAACATGCGCACATTCATAAGTTTGCGCTTGACGAAAACGTCTCAGTCAACAAGTGACGTGTTTAATGTGGGTTTTTTGAACAGTGGAGTTGCCTGAGCCTGCTTGAATGCGGTAGAGAAAATGCCAGTGTGGAGAGATGTGTTGATGTGTGTGTGAGTGCTGGTGAAAGTGTAGGAGAGATGGCTTGTAGGTGTGAGGGCATGGGATCTAGAGGGCAGGAGGTAGGGTGACTGGAGAGGAGAAGTTTAGATAGGGAGAGAAGATTGCTGGAGTTTTGTCAGTGAAGAATTGAGCAAAATCATCAGCAGTTAAAGAGGAGGTGGAGGGGGGCAGAGGAAAGAGTTGATTGTTTTGAAAAGTGTGCATGTGAAATGAACTTCATGAAATGAAAGCATGAACTTCAACAGATGGATGAGAGCAGAGACTGATACATACTCTGGTCAGATGGGTCTTCTGATTTGCGGCATTTTCTCTCTGCTGCCCTGAGTTTGGTCCGGTGTTCACGAAGAACATCAGATAACCAGGGGTTAGAGGGAGTAGCACGTGCTGGCCTGGAGGAGAGAGGACAGATATTGTGTAGGAAAGATGTTAAAGTGGAACATAAAGTGTCCGTTGCGGTGTTCACATCCAGAGGTGAGAATCGTGTGGGTGAGGGAAGAGAGGATGACATAACAGAGGAAAGATGGGAAGGAGAAAGTGAGCCCAGGTTTCGTCTGAGAGCAACTGGGAGAGCGGTTGCTTGTGCACAAGTATAAGTTGTAGAGTGAAAGTAATGAAGAAATGATCTGAAATGTGTAGAGGTTTCACCAAAATGTTGTATGTGATGCAGACTACTGTTTCTAATGTTGGATCATTTTTAATGTTGGTTAGCAAAGATTACAGGAATAATAGCAAATGAAGGTAAATTTAAAAAGAACCAAAACTCTTCAGGTATGCTGAGATGATTTGAAGTCTTAAAGGATAACTGTCGCCAAAATGCAACCTAGAGTCTTTTTGTTAATCTACCCGAGGCAAACTTTCGTTTAAAAGCATAATTAGGATGGAAACGCCACTTTTAAGTTTGACCGTATCTTTGTTTTTGGTTAAATGCCTTGTGAATGGGAGTGCTAGGGGCACTTCTATGATAGCATCAAAAATCGCTATTTTTAAAACACTAAGAAGGCTCGACACAACATGAAACTTTGCTCGATGTATCACCAGAGGCTCTACACATGAACTCCAGCATTGAGAACATTGTTTGTGTTCACAGAGTTTACTAAAAAGAAAGATTTTGAAAAACTCACTGTAGCTGTGTCCGTCGGCATTTTGACAGTCAAAAATCTCCGAATGAACTGACTCTGAATTTTAGTATTGCTTCTTAGATGAGGATCCTTTTTCAAATACAAGGTCAATATTGATTTTCACTAACGACAAAACAACAGATTATCCATGAATGTATATGAAGCTAAGCTTTAGGAGCTTTCCATCTTTACTTTCCTCTCTGTTACATTGCATTCTGACTATTTTTGACTGTTAGACTTTTTTATAGTAATTTACTATATAGTCCATAATTATTTTTTTATATATTTTTTTGAAGTTCTTCAAACATTTGTTGGACTATTATAATGTAATTTTAAATGTTAAATATAAAAAACAAAAAATCGATTTGTCATACTCTAAATTAGGAATATGACCGAACTTGACCTTCAGCCCCCACATCCTCTTGATAACGCCTCCTCAAACGGGGTTGTTGGCAGTCAAGTCAATGTGTTGTCGTCTTCAAGCTCATATTTAAGTCTGGCTTCCATCAAATTATGGAAGTAAAATATGTTTCGAGTACCATTTCATATTCACTTCAAAGATATTCATTTCAAAGAGTTTTTACCTGTCCGTTGGAGAATCACCCCCACCCCCCAATCCTAACGTGTAAAGGTTTGTGATTTTGTTCCTGCTACATATTTACATGTCAAATTGTTTGTGACAATTTTGACAAGCATTTGTCAAAATAGACCCATGTGACTGTCACTATTTTGAAGCGATAAATTTGTTGTTTGACAGCTAACAGAGTATACGCAAGGGTAAAATAATGTGTCTTGACAGTTTTCTGCCAGAGCATCAGTTGTTCAAGTGCAGTGGAAGAAGTAATACTGAACATTCACTTTGTTTTAACTAGCAGGATTCATGGCTCAGTGGACTGTCTGTCAGAGCTGTCCTCGTCTCGGATGAACTATTCCTTCACAGGTGAGCCATTACTGCTGTCTGTTTCCCTCTCCTCTGTCAAATCTTGTATGACTGACGAGTTTTTAGACATTCCCTTTTTCATATAAAACTGTCATTTTTCAGTGGATGTTTGTGTTTTTTTTTAAGGAATTCGACGCACCCTCAGCACTTCCTCAGCCATCGCCACTCAGAGAGAACCAAGTCGGAAAGGTCAAGCAAGCAGGTGGGAATAATGTTAATACGACTGTACCTTTTTTCAAGTAAAGAATGTTTCACTAGGAGGAGTTGTGGCTCGTGGTTAGTCCATGCGTTCCGCATACTTGAACCTTGGTGCTCATGATGGACAAATGTTGGTTTGAGTTATATCATTTTCTGTCCTCATTTCCATGATCGTTTTTTTTTTTTTTTTTTTTTACCAAAATCTAAAGAAGCCCAAATCTCAAAGATTCCTTTAGTTTCAAAACAGGCACTTTTAATTAGTTTTAATTCATTTATAATCTCAGAAATGTTTGTATTACTTAGTATTAATATATAGATATATATGTGTATATATATTTTTTTTTTACTGAAACTGAAATTAAAGTTTTCATTTAGCTGAAAGCTGAAACTGAAAATAAATCTCATTTAATAGTCAATTAATTCATTGCATGTATTTATTAACCAACACTTAAATAAAAACAAATGGTTGTATATAAACATTTCAATTGTACATATCAACTTTTTAATGATGTATTTATGTCTCTACTCCAATTCGTGGATGAAATATAAACATTTAAACGGTGACTATAACTTGTTTTCATGACAAACTTGTTTTCATGACATATTTATTCAGACATAAATAATGAAGACAACAGGTTTAGTAAAAATGCAATGACTAATACGGTGAATATATTTAGCTAAATGGGTTATTTTATTTCTACCTGACATTGAATGATTTTCCTGAGTTAAATGTAACATTGCTTGACATATTGTTCATAAGCTGTTTTGTTGACTTCTTTCTGCAGTTGAAACACTGATAAACACTTTAAAATAAGAGTCAATTTCTAACATTACCTAAGGTTAATAAAAGTAATGTTCATTGCTAATTTCAATATTTACTAATGCATTTTTACATACATTTGTATCTCTTAACATTAGTTAATGCACTATAAACTAACATGAATGATCAAGGTATAATTAATATATTAATATTTTTCATGGTTCAGTATTGTTTTGTAATAAAAGTCCAGCACTTTTTCATGTGTTACCTTTGTTTTCATTCAGTTTCCATTTTAAAAACTATCAGTTGATTAATCGTTATCGGCCAGCGTGGTCCAACCTAGTTATCATTATGGCTAAAATCCACTATCGTCGCCCTCTAGAGAGTCAATGATTTTTCGGCCCACCAAAAGTGTTTCGACTGAAATCGAAAATTCTTTTTCGCCTTAAAATTGCATTGTAGCGTTAATTAGTCCCTTGTATCCCATTCTCAAATGCTGTTTGTCGTCTCTCAGGAACCGTTCCAGTAATTTGCGGCGCCGGTGGAGCACAGTCAGCGCTGGCAGGGGTACATCAAGGGCGAACAGCAGCGCTGGCCCAGGGCCTAACCGAGTGGGTGGCACCAGCTCCTCTGGCTCAGATGGCACTGTCAAACTCCACCTGGGCATGCAGGTCTTGCTAATTAGTGCCAATGAGATGGGCACCATCCGCTACATTGGCACAGCTGACTTTGCCCCCGGCCTCTGGCTCGGCCTCGAGCTGCGAAGCCCAAAAGGAAAAAACGATGGTTCTGTGGGCAACCGACGCTACTTCAGCTGCCGACCTGGCCATGGGGTTCTGGTGCGACCCAGCAGGGTCACGTACCGTGGTATCAACGGAGCCAAGCTGGTGGATGAAAGCAGCTGAGACCGCCACACGCTGAAAAATGGGCTTCCCATCTCTCCACCCATCTGGCTTTCGGTTCATTTTGTTTCTATGGATTTGTTTTGACATTTCAGCCAACCTGAGGAGGCATTTTCTTTCTAACTGCACTAAGACTCAGACGTTCACTGCTGATAAACTGTTTACTCCATTTTGCAAACATTTCGGGAGAAAACATTACATTTGAATTCTTCTGAGGTTTTAATCTTAACTGGAGGTTTGAATTCATATGCGTCGGATGAAGTAAACAGTAGCAATATCGGAGCACTTTAATAAAAGTCTGTGGGCGAAGACAATGACTTTAATAGCAGGATTTAAGAAGATTTAATAGCTTCAATAACTGTGACAATATTAGCTCCTCATATCCGCTCAGAAGTTATCTGAGAATGAAGCGTAGCTTAGTTTGTCTGTTCTTTTTTATAGCAGGTGTGAGTCCCTTCAGAACATGGCACTTGCACGTTCAGAAACTCGTAATCTTTCCCTTTTGATGCGAGAGCAGTTAAGATGAAATAATAAGCACTTTAATATTATCATAATCCAAGATTTAATCAGCTCAGAGAATCAAAACTCGATTGTTCCAGATGATGCAGCAGTTGTTGCATCTGACAGGTTTTTGCTTTGCCTGTAATAACAGAGATACCTAATAGAAACTTGTGTCAGTTAATGAAGTCAGTCAACGAAGATAAACAGACCAAACAATGAAGTCTAAATCAAGCAAATCAGAAGCGGTTTTGTGGAAGATATTGTTTTTCTTTGGGATGTTTTGAAGTGGATAGTTCATCTAAAAATGTTGTTTCAAACCCGTAAGACTTTCGTTCATCTTCGGAGCACAAATGAAGATATTATTGATGAAATCTGAGTTTTCTGTCTCTCCGTTGACAGTTACCCAACTACCACTTTGACGCTTCAAAAAGTTCAGAAAGAGATCGTGAAAATAAACCATATGAATTGAGCGGTTTAGTCCAAATGGTCGCTTTATATGATGAACAGATTTAATTTAGGTTTTTATTCACATAAATATTGATCAGCGAACAAGGTAGTTGTGTAGCTGTCAATGGAGGGACTGAAATCTCTCAGATTTCATCAAAAATATCTTCATTTGTGTTCCGAATATGAACAAAGGTTTTACAGGGTTGGAACAACATGAGGGTGAGTAATTAATGACAGAATTTTTGGGTGAACTAACCCTTTGCGGTCTGTAATAGCAAATCAAACAATTGTTGAGAAGAACCATAATAATGAAGCGAGTAGTGTTTTTCATACTTTGAAGATCATTCATATAAGTTAGTTATATTAGATAATAAAATGCTTAATGAGAAGAGACTGACAATAATTTGGATAAAATCGTTGTTTGTCATATTTTCGAAGGCAGTTGTTCCCATTTTGGTTTCAATTATTGATTCATTTATATTTTCCATCCCTTTAATTTTTAATTCCTTTCCAAATTCTTAAACAATGTCTAGGATGAGTTTACAGTCAGTATAAATGCGAGACATACAGATGAATGATTCCTCAAGAATCATATCATTTTGCACTAAGGAGTTGTTTATGATATCAGAAAATTCAACAACAACAACAAAAATCGGTAAATGATAAGGGTTCTAAAATTTCCAATGGAAGTTGAAGTCTAATTGCACATTTCAGCCTGTATCCACAGGGATGTTTTGTACATTATCTGCTTAGCTGTGTGTTGGGTGTATATTTTGTGTGAATTTAAATTTAGTGTTTTAGCAGTAAAACTGATTTATTAAATGTAATGCACAAAGAATGTTTGTCAAATTTGTCAGCTGATAACAATAAAAAGTTCTAATATTTTAAAGTCTGTTTTGTTTTCTGCCTCACCCAGATTGTATTCATACTATACACATTCATACTATTTAGAATGTACATTTTTACAGTTGCAAAGTTCATTCCTCATTAAATACTGTATAAAACCTACTCAGTATGCAATTTTGGACGCAATAAATGTGAGTTTTAGTAGATGTAGAGTAGACAGTCCCCATCAAGTTCATCACATTAACTACTCTGATCCAAATTGAAAATGTTCTAAAACATACAAAGAATATAACAAATGGAAATAATCAATCAAAGAAAAAAAATAACAACAGGTGCAACATTATTTTTCTTTTTGATGGTAATCAGAAGTTTATTCTCAGCATCTGATAACTGAGCACTGGTTTATTTACATAAATGTATTTAGTAATAGGATTAATAATGTATTCAGTAAACCAAACCCAAAAGCTTGAAGCATGGGATTTGGATTTGAGCTGTGAAAAATTAACCCACCAGTACAAGCACTTTGTTGGCTACATCTGAAGATCCTCTTTGTGCACTTATATAACCCAAGTTATAACTTTTGGAAATGAATTTTGCAGCAACTCGTTTAAATTCCTATAGCAACTTAATGTCCACTTTATCAAGTAAAAGGTCACCTCTGCCCCTTTTTCTCCTTGGTCCACTTTACATCTTATTTGTGTCAAGAATCATCCACTAACTCAGCGTGTACCTTTAAACATCACAACATGCTGTTTACACGGAAAGTGAAACAGCGTGACATAATCGCAGCACATCATAAAATCTGAGCAGAGTGATTTTGACCAATGAGATTTCATGATTGGCAAGGCTTCACGCCATTACGCTGTCTAAATAAAACAGCTTTCAACATAATGTCTAATTGCTTGTCATGGTTGATTTGAACGATATTAGGAATTGGTCAGGAAATACCACATTGTGACCGTGGGCAGCCATCTGCTCTATGTTTACTCGATACCGTAAATTCAGGAGAACGCTCAGTGCATTGGACTGCCATTGGACTCATATTTATGGAAACAGCTTGAAATGATTTGTGACATGGTGAATTAGTATCCATTTGGAAATGGGTGGACCGTGGCCATGAAAGGACTCGCGTGGTCAGCATGGAAGCTTTGCTATGCCATGGCATTCACACTGGCTCAAATGTTTTTAATGGGCCTAATTTATGAGAGGAACACATTCCCGAGACATTAGACAGGATAGATCAATAGATTCATGCTGTTAATGCCAGATTCTGATCCTGCCATCTGCATGTCAAGGCAAAAATTAAGATTCATCCGACCGTTTGTCAATGTTCAATTATTCAGTGTGTTGGTTCTGCCCTCTGTGACCTTGACTGATAGGAGAGAACTCTATCACAATGTCCTGCTGCTCAAGCCCATCAGCGGCGATGGTTTGACATACTGCACAGTCAGAGACGACCTTCACCTCAGTGTTGCAATTTTGTTTATTTGTGCTCTTTTTTTTACTGTATCAGATTGAACAGATCGGGTCATTCTCATCACAGGCAAATGTTATAGTCCAACAAAAATGCCACTCACTGGATTTTTGGTACAATTCTTTGCAAGCTCTAGTGTATGTACAGAGTACGTGAGAAAAGCTACCAGGATTTTGAATACGTTTTCTACTAAAAATTGGGGTGTGATGGTAAATCTCTCACTACTTTTTTTTCCACTTTTGAAAAGTCATGGAAACGCTATTTAAATTTAACTATTGAAAATAACGTATGTGTACTTACCTAAGAAAGTACTGGGTAATATAAGGTAACTAAGGTTAGGTTTAAAGGTAGGTTCAGGGTTAGTACCTAGTTATTACCCATTGATTGTAATACTATAATGTATGTACATGGGGACGAAGACTGTAAAATTAAGTGCTACCAAAATAATTTGTTAGCATTAACAAAAGACTTGTCCGCTGCCATGTTTCACATCTACACATCCCTTCAACTTAGCAACTCGGCACTCCTCTAGTCTAGAATCCTGAATTTTCCTACTTGTAATTACGACTTTCATGTGCTTGGATCTAGTAGGCTATATACCAAATTTCCGACTATTTAACTAAGTTGCAATCTTTGCTCAAAAATCTGTGTAATGAGCATGCTTAGAAAGTACCAACTGCAAAACTAAAAAGCATTCAGATTTAGATTTTACATAATATTTTCCTTCAAGAAAATGCAGCTACATTTATTCCATCTTTAATGGACAGCAGGCTTTCAAAACCCTATTTTGTCCTTTGCGTTCAGATAAGATGACGATCAGATAAGATCCCTTCTAAGGGAGAACGGGGGGGTAACACAGAGTGACACCCAATCACAACAACTGTATTTCTTTCAGGACCACTATCGTCAAATACGATTGACAATTAGCATATAGTTTGGATTGGCGGTATAGTTCAGTTCTGGGCAACTAGCATGGATAAGATCAGGGAGAGCAGCAATAACCCTGCTTAGGGTAAACAGAGCAGAACCAACATGGTAAATATATTTAGCAATATAAACAACAAGGAGTAATAGTAAATAAAGATTCAAAACAGAAAGCTATACGGAGCATACAGACGCAAACCACTCAGCAGCAAGGCAGACAGGAGCAATCGATTAGTAGACAAGAGCAATTCCAAGCACTGAGGATCGATTGCTTTACATATCAAGTCAACTTGATATGTGAAGTTGTACTAAGTGACAGCTAAACTAAAATGTTGAGGCAGCATGAACACTTAACTTACTTTAAGTTGAAACATCCATTTGTGTTGCAGTGATTTAAGAATCACAGAGGCTACTTTGCTTTTAGGATCCTTTAATGTAGCATTTTGGTAGCCTTTCCAAGATTATATATCTTCCCTAAAACTATACAGGTTGTTCCTTTGACCTCATGGATTGGTTTTCACTTTGATATCCATTTTCTGCTGTTGCACCTCATATAGACAGGGATGTACCTTTCTTTGAAAGCCTGCCTGATTAATTATTACTTGCACTCAGAGATCACAATTCAGTCAGAACCCTTTAAGCTGATCAACATTATGATCTGTGATTATATGTGATATGGTTATTCTGATCATTCTATACACATTTTGTGCTTGGGGGCAAGGCCAAACTTATTAAATAGTAATTTATTAATTTCTCAGATCTCATCATTGAATGTCAAATTACAGAGATTAACAGATACATGATACAATAAGGTTTTACAACATTTTTACAAGAGTGATCACTTTGTCATCAGCAAAATAAAAATAAAATAAATCAAATAAAAAGCAATAAAAATCCTTAATTTTCATCTTCATGCAATACCACTCTGATTTATCAACCTTCCCTAAACATATCAGACAACTTCCAAACCTCAGCTGTTAAACGACCAAGTGAAGCCAAAAATATTTCTCTCTCGAAAATGTAAAACAGCATCAGTGTCAATGACATGGCCAATTATGATATCATAAAGTCAAGAGGGCTATAAATGAATCAAATGTTTTAAATATATTTCAAACATATTTTGTAATGGTATTAATATAGAACTTTCTATGAAGGTTAAAAATAAAGATACAATTATTATTGAAAATTAATAAAAAATAAAGACAAAACATTTTTTTTTCACAAGACCACTATTTAACAAAAACGTAGTGTAAAAATTGCCACAAGATATTCCTTTGTAAAACCCTCACTATCAAAGACTACAGCAGTTCTTTCTGATAGTAGAAAAAGAATGTCCAACATTTGCTTTTGAAATAGCAGCTTGATAGAACTGAACAGTAAGCAATATGACTGTAACAATGACTGTTTAGACATTAAAGTGACAGATTATGTGAAAACAAGTTTTCCTCACCAATACACTTGAAATTCAAAAGTCATTTACTTAAATAAACGGGAATCAATGGAGCATGAAATATAGATGATGTTCTGCGCGTACAGTTGTAAGGCTCTTATGTACACAACAATTTTATTTTGTTCAATGCCAATGCCAAACAGTAAACTACTGGTATGATGAATAATATTTCTAAAAGTAAACTGCTGATTTTTTTATTTTTTTTTTATTTTCTTACACAGCCAATGCTAAAGTGTCATACAGCATAAACTCAAAGCCCTTTCACATGACTCTTGTCAGCATTCACTAATTCATTGAACTCTGTAAGTGAAACATCAAGTATGCAGCATCATAATGGTCTTGTGTTGTGCAAAAGTCATATTTTTTTTAATATGCTCAATGTTCAAAACTTTTAAAGCCGTTTTCTCCTGACATTTCAAAATGTTTATGGTTACTGAACAATTTGTGGGTGGGTGGTTTAGGTGTACTATACATAGAGTACAACACAATGCCAAAGGCTGTTCCTTGCTGGAAAACAAACATTTAATGTTATTTTGAACTTGAAGCAGGTATGCCGATGCCTTTAACCAAAGCTTTACCAGAAAGACTATGCCGGTTGATAACCTTCACCAGCTAAGACTTTCTGGTGAACCTTTTGGCAATGTTGGCTTTTATGATCCAGACTAGCACCAAACCTGAAAATGAATGATAGTTTAAGCTCGTCTTCTCAAGTAACTGACAGGTCTTTCCTATTCTAAGCTTAAATAAATTAACATCTTTGCTTCCACTACTGTATGTTGAGTCCCTGACATGAGTCCTGTGAAAGAGCCTTCATTTACTGATCCCTGACCGATTTCTGCATGTTTCTCTTCCAACACCATAGCAACAGGTTTTCTCATTGCAAAAAGCCAACAACGCTCATCAGTTTCACACGCACTAGCCATTAGAGATTTCTGTAATTCATTGTGTTTGATGATAGATGAAAACTCCTGCATTTAAAAGCCAACCAAGTCCAAGAGTGAACAAAATGATACATAATGAATGGGGGCAGTTTGCTTTCTGAAGCACACCCATTAATAATTTACATGACCACCAAAGAATAAATTAACAAATGAATAAATAAACAAGCAGGCAAGCAAACATCAACAAACCCGTTTAATTTTTTTTCTCCCCCATTATGGAAAAATATCACTGATATAATATAGTCTTTTTCACAGAATTAGTCCTTGTGAGGGCTTAATCAGTTTCGGGTTTTTTTTTGTTTTGTTTTTTTTGTCTCTCAAATGCGGCTTTCAGAAACTCAACAGTCTTGTTTCTTTTTCCAATCAACATTCTGTTTCAATGACTGATGCTTAGGGAACGTTTTTCTGATTTTCCAGTGCAGAACCTTTCCCAGTTACATACTCATGGCTGAAAAGCACAAAGGAAAAGCACAAAGGGGCTTGGCAGAGGTGGACGTAGATTGACAGCACAGTGTTTTGCAAAGTGGGCACTGAAAGAGAGCGTGCACGGTTACAGCACAGTGGCGTTGTGTCCTTCCATTTTCGGGAGTCTGGAGTCCTGCACTGTACCCATGGTGACCAAAAGCGGGCGGCTGTCCTCGGGGCCACCGGCCCGAGCCAAAGAGATGGGCCTCTGCTGGCCAGGATGAGGCGGGGGAGGCTGGGGCCCCGGCATAGGCTCCATGGGCAGGCCCTGTTCCTGGTAGCCATAACCGATGTTCCCACATGGGAACCGTCGTAGTCTGTAGAGCGGAACTGGTGCTAGGGTGGCCGAATCCAGGAGTAAAGGAGCCGGGGCAGGTGGAGGAGGAGGGGGCAAAAGCGGTCGACACAGGCCTTGCTGTTGCTGTTGTTGTTGTTGCAGCTGCTGTTGTTGTTGGCGCTGGAGCTGCTGTTGGTACTGCTGCTGTTTGTGCTGTTGCTGCAGGCCCAAAGCTTCGGCTACTGTCACAGTCCGGCCTGCTTGTTCCTGCCCTTCACCTGGGATCCGTGGGCCACTCACCTGCCTTTGTGCCTGGGCCTGCTGCCTCTTCTGCTGCTGCTGGAGAAACCACGAGCCATAGGTAGGGTTCCACAGGTTGGTGGGCTTCCCGTTACGGCTCTCCTTCTCCAATGGGTGGGCCTGCATGAAGCCCAAATTCACATGTCCTCCATCCTGGGTGGTCAGGGGGGTTGTAGAGGAGGGTTTGGCGGCTGGTATGGGGGCAGTGACCACAGGGGGTTGGAGGTGGTGGTGGGGATGAGGCTGAGATGGGGGAGCGGGCGGTAGTTTGGTGTCAGAAGATTGGCTGGCCATGAGAATGACCTCCCCATCTCTCTTAGCCTGATCGGAGTGGGCGACGCATGGACCATCCTCGGTGCCTTGAGGGGTTACAAGCAAGGAGGGTGCAGAAGGGTCTTCGGGACGCATGGGTACCCTCTCCTCTTCCTCAGGGATGGGGCCGTACTCGACAGGCAAAGGCACATTCACCACATCTGGATCCTAGGGGAATTGAAAAGTCTGTTATCTACCCAAGGATTCAATCTTGCCCGTTCAACAGGTGATACAAATGGTTGGCAAGATCAAGGTTTTAATGATTTAGTTAAACAAAACAAAATGATAAATTAAATAAAAAATGTGTCACTTAAAAGATAATTAATATTGTAACTTAAAATATTACATTTTGACAAAGACTGTTCCATACAATGTGCTCTGCTTTATACTGTATACTTTGGCAAATTCCATGCATAATGTGCGCAGTATTACAATATTGGAAATGGTACTAGTATGGCGAACTTCTAACAAACCTACTGTTGCACAGCATGAACAGACACAGTTATCAGATGTAGTACCTGCAGACAATAGTCAATCCTCTCCAGAATAGTTGAGAAGTTTGGTCTGTCTTCTGGTTGATGCTGCCAACTCTGTGTCATTATCCGGTACCTATTTTACAAACAAAACAATATTTGTATTCTCTTCCTTTCTGTTCTATCTTCACTAGATATCACTTCATCTATGTTTAGATTGGATGAGTAGGTTTTATTATTTTCAGATATAAAATAAGCCTTTTTTAGATTTGTTTCAAAGATCAGCTCTGCAAGATCAAGGTAGATTAGAAACTGAATTAAATCAAAACTCCAGCTAGGAAGGTTTGATTATTATTCAATTAGTATATTTTCAGAGACAGAAAAGATAAAGCAGTGGGAAAGCTAACGAGGACTGACAAATTGAGAATTAGAATGCATACGCCTCAGACAATGACAGATTTGTGAGATTTAAGAAAACTGTGGCCAACATTTAATGCAATCTATTTCTGTTATATGGAGCGCTGCGTAAATATCCTGCATTTTTGAGTCCACTCACACTGGCCCAGGGCAGTTCTTGGGCGGGTCCATTCGGCCTCCATTAGTAACAAACTCCAACACCTCTTGGTTACTGCGGCTCGGGTACGGCATATATCCCAGCGAGAAGATCTCCCACAGCAGAACACCAAATGACCTGAAAAAAAGGAGGGAAAGTGAACGGCAAGGTGAGACGAAATCATAGTAATTACGGAAAAATAGTGTGAAAAACAGTGGGGTTGCATATGAAAGAACTTCAGTCAAGTATGTAATTATATTACAGCGCTCACCATGTATCTGTTTTCGAGGTAAAGATTCCCTCCATAAAGGCCTCAGGAGGCATCCATTTGACTGGCAGCATAGCGCGGCCTCCTTTCCTGTAATAGCTGGCTCTGTGGAAAAACACATGCCCAGACAAAAAAGAGAGAGACATTGTTATGAATGCCCACAGCAGACAGAAGCAAAGTGGAGTGACTTATTAACTCCAGTCGCAGATCAGAGAGTGAAAAATCACGGGGAAATGAAAAGAGCAGAAATTGCATGGAAAGACATAAAGGAGAAACTCCAATGTGCGACTTATGCAAGGATGGAATTCATCAGCCATGTTCTCTGAAGTCTTGATCTGATCATTAGTCACTAAATGCTTCACTAAATGATTAATTGTGTGCATATGGCTTGGTTTTGTGTTAAAAGAAAAAAGCAGTATTCTAAAATAATTACTAAGTGGGAGTGTATTGCTTGAATAACCTAACTGTTCTCCTCTTCCAGGCCAGAATTAAACAGAAAACTTTAATTAAACAGTTTATGGGAAGTGACTGACCTAGTTCATTTGAGATGCCTTGCCTAATTTGCATGTTTTTCTCATGACATAAAATATGCAGATGTTCCAGACAAGCAAAGTAAATTAGCTAAATGTTGAATCTACACCCAGCCACTAGATCTGTCTGTCTTGGGTCCTTACCGTCAACCCTTCTGACTTTAGAGTGGTAAGTTAAGGTTAGGGTTTATGGAAAGTGACTGACCAAGTTCATTTGAGATGCCTTGCACTCTAAAAATCAGAAAGACCTCGGGCTCAATAACATCTGATTTTCCATCGGATTCTGACTCTGATTTTTTTTAGGTCAAGCATTCAGAAAATCAAAATCCAATTCACTCACGACGCCGAGAAGGGGGAAAAAATGAGATCTATATTATTAGAGAAGCCAGATGAGGACTTGGTCTTCAATTTGACAAAATTTTGACGAAAGAAGAATATATCTTGAATAAGGGTCTCTCTTTTGTTCCTACTGTTTTTCTTTCATCAAATTAAATTGAAATATTTTTGTCACAAAGAAAGGACTTCACTATCACTTGTGAAGAATCTAATGAGTTGCCAAGATATAAGAGTGATGTATTTATAAGGACTTTTTGTCCTTCTGTGATGAACATTTGGCAGTGGATTTATAGCTCATAGCTTGCTGTGCACAGGATTGGAAAAGGAGAATAAATATTTAAATGAAGTGGTGTTTCATGCGGTTTTTGTTTTGTTTTTAGGAAAGGGAAAGGCATGTAAGTGTTCAATGCTGTTACTTTTGACATTTAGGTTGAGGTTGAGTACATTAAGGTATTATTACACTGACCAGCAATGACTGAGTTAAATGCCAGTGAGAAATATTATCTTACTCGTTCGTTAAATTTACATGTTAAACAAGAGACATTTAGCATGTGCTCTGCTAGCTGTTTATTTAAACTCACATAGTTAAGATTAATGGTTTCCACTAAATTATGCTGAAATTAAATTAGTTGGAACAACTCCATTTTTTGAGAAATGAGTTTAAACTTTTGTGTTTATGCTACAAATTATAACATTCCTCTAATGCAGTAGTTTGCTGAAATTTCAAAAGTAGTTGCATAACTCAAAAAGATGCAAATATTTGTTGTTGTTATTGAACCAAAACATTTGTTTTTAGAAAGTGATTAATTTGCTTGTCCAGGACTGTATTTTATTTTATGATTAAAATCTGCAAAGTACATTAACTAAATGTTGAATTAACTTCCAGACAGTTTATTTCTGTCGGTCCTGACCATCAAACGTTCAGATTTCAGTAGGGTAAGTTAGGGTTTATGGAAAGTGACTGACCTAGTTCATTTGAGATGCCTCACTTAATTCGCATCATAAAATATGCAGAAGTTCTGGACAAACGACGTCGAAGAAATAAATGTTGAATCAATATCAAAACATTAGATCTGTCTGTCTTGAATCCTAACCGTTACACTCTCTGATCTTAAGTGGGGTAAATTAGGGTTAGGTAGTTAGAGTTAGACCTAGTTCATCCGAGATGTCTAGCTTAATTTGTTTGTTTTATTCTACGGTACAATGGTTTAATTGTACATGCAAATGTTATGGACTAGTTAAGTACATTTCCTGAGATGATTCAAATGAGTAAAGACAATTGTTTTCCTATTCCTACTAAAGAGAATCCAGTAGTCATAAAGCAGTTAAAGACTGAATCTAGCCACTAAATAAAAGTAGGACAAATTCCTAGGACAACATCCTAGTAGGTCCTAGAACAACATTCTTATAATTCAGATTTTAGGGTTAAGCTTGGGGCATTACAGGACAGCGATATCAGGTTATAGGTAAGATCAGTGTTAGCGTTTGGCCTGTGATATTGATACAATTGTTGGTCCGGAACCAAAATAGAATGTTGATCCAGTAACATGTTCTATTAGAGTAAATCATGTCACGCCCACTAATATGAAGACTACGGCTTGACAGGACTCACACATGCAAGACATATTAAAATTCGGATGCAATGTGCCAAATTTAGTTTAACGGCACGATGCAGCAAATATGACCCAAAAAATAATCTGCACTGTGCTTTAGACACTATATGTGAGATACTTCATTTGCCTTCATTTACTAGGTAAAGTAGTAGCATGAACATCATTGCATTTTCGTACATTTATGCATTTGGTAGACGCATTTATCCAAAGCAACATACACATGATTTAAGGTGATGTTCTAAATTTTGTGACATTTTTTTAAATTCACAAAGCAGAAACAGATTTTAGCTTGTAAAGTATTCAACATCCTGTCTGCAATTTTTTCATGAGATCAATCTTTCCCAAAGCAGATCAGAACTGTGCCATGCATGAAAATAACGTTTTAAATCTCCATAACACTGTTATAACAGTGTTATATTAAATTATGTCATCCATTATTCTTGTTATTCCAAACTTGTATGACTTTGGGGGAAAAAAAGAGATATTTTGAAAGATGTCTCATTGTTATTGTTGTTTCCCACACAATAAAAGGCAGAGGGGTTCAGTTTTGTTTGGACCCCAAGTGTTTCTCCAAAAACTTTTACGAGTGGGTAAATGATGGCATAATCTTTTTTTTTTTTTTTGGGTGAACTATCCCTTTAAGGTTTTAAGTGTTACTGAATGCCATATCTGAATGTCTTATCTGGGAGACTTTCTTCACATTTCTCATGGTGCAATCATTTTGAGTCTGAAACCATTTTCCTCACCCAGAGCTGATGTTATCAAGATCTACTGTAGTTCCAATATCTGACCCTCTGCTGACAACAGTAAAAAATAAATAAAGTGAGAGAGAAAGAAAAAAGAGAGACAAATATGTCTTTTTTTTTTTTTTTTTTTTGCCAACAGCTATCCTGAGGTTGCTAAAGCAATAATCTTGGGAGAGTATGCTGAGCATTTATCACAAAAAAAAAAAAAAAAAAAAAAAAAAGAGAGACTGAGGCTGAAAAGATAAATTGCAGTCTCCTAAACAAAAGCATTGGCACTTTTGACAAAATCTTGATGATGCTGGTCTTATCGGGCTCTGGTTCTATAGAAACTAGTGTGTGGCCTTCTGGGATTGTGGCAGCGAGGCCTGTTCCACCTCCCGCAAGATAACTCACTTGACACACTAACATTACACTCATGTTTCCAGCAATTTCACTCATGCGAATGGACCTCGCATGCCAGGACTCAAGGGAAACCAACAATGAAACCCTTTGAAGAAGGAAATCAAAGAAGATCACAGAGAACCTTTGTGCTGCTACTGACTCTCTGGTCCCTCGTGGGATGGTTTGCTGCCACAGTCGAGGAGATGGAGGGAAAATATCAGGCAGTTTGGGATGTTAAAGACACTAAGTTATAAACTCCATTTATGAGATAAACCAAAATATACATGTATTCCTCACCATATTTGTATTTCGAATGTCAGTAAAAAAAAAAAAATAAAAAAAAATAAAGTGTGTACGAACATAGATACTTCCCTCCTAAAAGTAGGTGAAAAGGGGAGTATGTCCAAATTTACAGTATTCATAAAACCGTTGGCTAGAGTCTGAAGTGTGGATCCAATGCACAATTTATTATCCCATGAGGCCAGAGGAGAAGTCACATAATAATGATCTTTATCGGACTTGGTGTCGAGACCTTTTTTTTTTTTTTAAGTCTTGGTCATGTCTCTGTCTCGACAGCATTTGTACTCGGTCTAGTCCTGGTCTCAGACTAAGAGGACTCTGGATTTTGACCACAACTGGAAGGATATCACTAAATTGCTGGTGCATTGTCAGATTTATTCATTATTGTGATTTGATGTAAAACTTACTGCTTAAAATGCAATCAAAAACTTAAGATTTCTTTTGTTACTGTTACTTACAATCTACAGGATTGTCTCAAAAAAGTAAATTGCCCAAAATTCATACAAATGGTCACAAATTTAAAATTTGATTGCAAAAAAGTTTTTTTTTATTTTATAACAAAGGATATAATTAAGCAATGTAACAAGAGCAAGAGAGCTGTTTTCACGAATACGTGCATGATTGCAAACGTGATATTGATTTAATTTTAGACACGATTTTAGACGTTTTTTGCTATTTCGGCAACAACAAATTCATAGCAAAACTGTTGTGCGTTTCTGAGCAACACGCTGAGGTGTTTCTTTACTAAATGAATCAGCTGCTTTGAACAAATCGGTTGAATAAATGTTCTGCGACTCACTCATTAATTGTTTTGTTGCCACCTACTGGCGGTTTCCGTTTCGTATTTAAAGCTTCAATATGTAGGAATTTTGTAATAAAATTTCCAAAAATAACTTGCACAGTGTGATATATTTCCTCCAGTTGTGTACTTACAATATCTCAAAAGTCTCCAAAGATTTTTTATTTCAGAGAAATTCCGATTTTAGATAACTGGCCGTCCCGGAAAAGAAATGTCGCGCCTCAGTGACGCAATGTCCGCTCTATCCTTTTTCCGGTGTGGACCATGTGATAGGATATTCCACCACACCGGATTTTTTTTTTTTTTTTTTTTTTTTTTTTTTACAACAACTTTATTGAGGTTTTTTTCTTATCACAATAAACAATAAAGACGTCTGACAAAGAATTAAAAAAAGAATAAAATAAAAAATATGACCCACCACACCGGAATATCGCATGGTCAAATGCGGAAGTGGTGGTTAAAGCGTTATAGCCATAGACTTTATGGTTATAGCTGTTATGGATCACGAACTCTTTGGCGAGTATTGAAGTGCCAACAAAACGAAAGCGTCCATATTCTGATACACGCGGAGTCGCGGACTGTGTGACAAACGGAGGAATAAAACCCGGATAAATATCGGCAGGCGTTTTCGAGATGGAGAGAGCTGCGCGACTATCTTGGACTTGACAGAGACTCTCTCGCGAGTGTATTGAGACAGGTAAGACATGCAACTGTCAATAATAGCACTTATAAACAAAGTTATATTGCTCTTTGTACTTTGGTAAGGCTTTTTATCACGTGTGGTGACCGAGATTATGGCAGTACAATTAAATACAATCGGATATGATGTTAAAAAAATATATTTAGTCATTACTTGCAAATGTTCGTTCAAATTTACTTTTAGATATTGGTTTGAACACGTTAAACAACACGGCATTAACCATAAAAACGTAAAACTGCACAACATTAACCAAACAAATCATTTGACAAATATCTGTATGTTGTAACGGGATAATATAGCATAACATTTCACGTTCCTTGCAGTTCATTAATTATGATGACATAAAATAATACGATCAGACATACAGGTAATACAAAAACGAATAAATTACCTCATCCGTGATCATGATTCATTAATTCCATGTAGATATATCGCTAGATGGTGAAAACGCATTAAAAACGACATCTCCCATCGTCACCTCCTTCATAGCGTCATCAAGCTTCGCCTTTGTTATTGTTGGAAACTGCGCCCTCTTGTGGTCAAATACCAAAGTCGCATACTGGAGCTTTAAAAGTAGGCTTATTTTATTTTTCCATCATATTTCTATATTCAAAATTTTATTTTAAAAACAATCTCAACATTATTTATGCAGGTGTAATTGAACCAATTCAGCTGCAACTTACGTGCCACCTCAGCAACACAAAGATGAATTTTATTGTTAGTGATTTGATTGGTACTGTAACAGCTCTACATAGTGTCTTATTATTCTAATTGTATTTATTGATTACATATCCAGTAGATATGTATTTATAAGATGATTTTGAGGAGTGCTGGTCTGTTCTTGGTCTTGTCTCGGTCTTGGTCTCGGTTTAGTTGGTCTTGACTACAACACTATTTCATACTACACACATTAATACTATATTGAACATCATTTTTTAATGGTTGCCGAGTAGTTACTTGTCCAAAAGAAGGGCCTACTCAGAGAGCAAGAAGCCTATTCATTTGTGAAACTGAGGAAGGAAGTGACAACAGAAAGTTGGATGAGCAAAACATACATATTTAACAATTGACTAAGTGCATTTAGACCTAAAAAAAAAATCTTTAAACAAGCAGTTTTTTTTTTTTTTTTTTTTTTTTTTTTTTTGGTGTTGACGTACTTCATATTGAAACAGGAAGTTTGGAATGAGACATATCAAAGAGCTCAGCCCTTCATATAAAATAAGCCCATTTTTTTTTTTTTTTTTTTTTTTTTTTTTTACAGCATTCAGTTTCCCTGATTTGCCACTGGGTAAAAATCTGTGTAGAGCAATATTTTTAGTCATCAAAATTTTAAATCTTCCTGAAAAAATAAATAAATAAATATATATATATATATATATATATATTTAATATATATATTTAATATATATAATGTGAATACCCTACATACTGCATTTCAACATTTACATGTACACCAGCATATAGATGACTTCAAAATAGCAAGGACTAATTGTAAAAAAAATCTCATCTCAATTCATGGCCTCTTATAGCTTATTAATAAAGTTTTTCAATTCAATTAAATTAAAGGAAGGCTTGTATGATAAGGATGATTTAGGATCGAGGTTTTTCAGGGGATTTACAGGATCCTCTTTTATTTAAAAACAGCAAGATAGAACAGAACACAACACAAAGGGATTTCGACAAGAATTCAATAATTCAACAAATAAATGCACTTCATATCAATATCCTTTAGTCCTCACAAATTAATGGATTGTGCATAAAAAGAGGAAGAGGTTTGGACTCCAGCAATGACTGCCTTATTGTTGAATTTAGTGAAACACGAGCTGTGTTTTGATGGATTTAGTGGCGTTTGATTTTTGAGCTTTTATATTTTTAAGCATGGTGCTTTAAAGAGGATCAATTTAGAGATGCAGCTTGTCAGAAAGAGTTTTACCACGCCAACAGTCTTACTGTTTGCTGTCAACACGCTAAATCCCCCTCAAAGACTTTGCATCTCTAAATTCATCCTATTTAAAGCACTATGCTAAAAAAAAAAAAAAAAAAAAACTGAGCAGAAAATACTAGATAAACTAGTGAACTTCCCCAAATGGCTTTTGGACGACCATAGCGACAATGAAAGGTTGTGGAAAATTTGAGTAACCTCTAAGGGTTAACTATGTGAATTAAATTGATCACATCTCAGCATTCTCCACTCTCAGAAGATGAGATGAAATATTCACGCAAACCTCCACTGTAATTCTCCCCATCCCCAATCACATTTTCCTCACAGCTCTGAACTCCTGTCCTGTCTGCAGAACTCAGCGGGAAAATGCAAGAAAAATCTACATCAGCAATTAGAGCACGCTTTAATGGCAACGCTCCGGAGGGAGTAAAACAAGGATCCGTCTTTTCCCTTCAGCTTTTCTCTGGCTAATAATACCCTTCTTTCACCAGCTAAGTGAGCCATTTTCAGACACACGTTCCAGTAGCGCATAAGAGGCAGTCAAGCTCACAACTCCTTTCATTTCATCACAGCGGTGCTGCCATCTCATCTGACGGATAATGTCAAAGGACGACTCACACTAGTGCCAAAGTGTGTATCTCTCTAAAGACAGTATCTGAAAATATAGCTTATGAAGACATGGAGATTGTTCGTTAGATTCTTACCTCTCTAAACACCACATGGCTTCACTGTCTTCTGATTTGTAAAACTCTAAAATAAAACTGTATGTATGCATGTAAGTATATATGTATTGATTGGTTGAAAGATTGAAGGGACATCAGTGGTGTAGATACTTGCTGTTGACCTGAACTGAACATAGCAGTCATTGTGCATTTTTGCATTAAGGAAAAGAGTGGCCGGATCATTTCCATAATGACCAACGCAATCTACCAAGAGAAGCGCACGCTAAGACATCTTTAAGACATGCTTTATTTTGGGTGGTAAATAATGACACAAATACCAGTGAATTGATGAGTGCAAATATCAGTAAATCACCTTGCATTATTTATTTAAATATTCTCCTCCAATATATTTTGCGTCTGAAAGGGAAACTCCTACAAATGCATATGCAATAAGGTCAGCCGGGAAAAAAAAAACTGTCTTTTCAGCGCTAATTTTTCACTGCATGTCTCCTGACAGTCATTTTTAACGCCAAAAGAGGCTTTGCACTGGGGTAAGCTTTTAACAAATATGGCCCTGAGAATAGACACATAAACAACATACAGTATATTTAGAAAGCCAACACTTGAGAGTTTACAACTGAAGACTCAGAATCACTCACACTGTTATTATTATGGATATATGGATATATCTCAAACATTAAAAACAAAAAATTAAAATATTAAGAATATATTTTTTAAATGTATCAAATATGATGTGACTGTAGTGTAGAAACTTACAAAGATAACGAAGCTGAAGCCACAAGTCTGTTCATGCTTCATTTCAAATCTGAGGATGTTATCTCTAAAACTATGATTTTTATGAAACATTTTATAAGACCATGTTATGTGAGTTTTTAGATAAGGCTGATAAAATGCTAATAACATTTTTTTTATTGCCCTGAATAATATCATATTCAAAAGTTACCGATCGATTAAATTAAAAAATGATCATGTATCCGACTTTTATCATAAACAGTGGTCAAATTTCGAAGCTGGAGTCTTAAACCGTTCTCATGTTTGTCCAGATCAAGTAAGAGTGTGATGTTTTAACGTGAGGTAAATGTTGACCAACAATAATCTGGGGTCGCCGGCAATGCGCCATTTTAAATGAGATGATCAGTTCTCCATCACTTCTGAATGAAATGACACATACATATGGGGTGAAAAGTGATTAAGTTCACTTCACGTCTGTATATGTTCCAAAAAAGTTGTAATATTCTCTATAAAATATTACAACCCCATTTATTTTCCTTCTGATGTTTCATCTTTATGAATATTTTAATAATGACTAGCTTCCTGAATTCATATATACAATATAAACAATGTAAACAATGCACATTATGCATCAATTAGCAAGTAATGTCCAATTAAAATCAGATATTTACTACAGTATCCATACGAGTGGTATGGCAGTATGTTACATCAAGCATATCCATGAGAACATGTATCCAGTGTTGCTCCATGCTGGCAAACCTCGGTGTAAATAATAAGGAAATGGAAATCTACACTTTGAATAAGCTGAGCACTTCTTAATTTAGTTTGCTTGGCTCTTGCCTTAAAATGAGATATATGTTGATAATAAAAGTTCGCAATTGGATTTTCAGAATGAGGTACGCTTTCATCTTTTCTCAGCTGAAATACTGTGGAGGAAAAAGCCAAATTACAGTCCTTCAATTTTTTAGAGCCAATTGAATATAAACACAGATGCAAAATTGAACTGTCGTGTTTTTTGAGTCTGCCATCTCTATGTTCTGTGGACTGTTGCTTGAATATTTAATTAATTAATTATTCCAACCCCAATGTGAATATCAGGGGGATTTTAAAATATGTGCCATACCTGTAGATGTCTCTGGCCATGCCAAAGTCACCAATCTTAGCCACCCTCCCCGAACCTTTGCAAGTCAGAAGACAGTTCCTGGCAGCAATATCCCTGTTAGGAATAAAAGATTGTCAAATGTACCAGACGCACACACATTTACATACAATATTTGCTCTATTTAAAACAGAATAATGATTAAAAAAAATTGTACCACCATATTTTAATCACAGAAATATTTTCACCAATAGCATTGCCAGCTCAATATGTTTAGCATTGTTCAGCAACAATATTGTGGACTTTAATTGTTTCCAGTCTTATTACTGGAAATAACATTCTTGCAAATGTAGTATAGTTTTCTTAAACTATGGTACTTTTACCAAAAGAAAAATAATAATTATAAAACAATATTTAATCTAATAATTCTAGTTATAAATGCCCAATTATGTCTTGTGTCAGTAACACTTTATTGTATAAACCTTAATGTAAAGTGTTACCATCACTGAAGTCCAGATTGTATTTTAAGAGTTAACTGCACAAATGTGAGACACTGTCATACATATTTAGAGCATGTCAAATGAATGACACCTCATCTTCACTGCTAGCAAAGACAGACCACTCCAATTATAAACAACGAAGCTGTCAACACTGCAAGTGTTTGAAACCACAGTTAAGCACAAACTCTGTCCGCATTAATGGGGAAATCTAGTATCACTGGCAGTGGCCTATAGATAGACTTATGTGAAACTCACAGCAACAACACATTCATTAACAGCGCTTTTGCTTTTGCAATCTTCTTCTTTTTTCATAAATATATTACTTATTTTAGAAGCTTTTTTTTTTTTTTTTTGACGTTACCTAGATACAGATTGAATTCATGTCAGGATTATTAAACTCCTGATGGTTGCATTATGGTTATACGTCACTTAAGGTGTCAGATGAATCTTTCCTTCTTTAACTGTGGAGAACCAGCCAAGAAGTCTCACATTGTCAGTCAAGAACAACCAAAGATTGTTGAAAGAATAAAAATTCCTGTTTCTTTTTGAAGGTCGAGTCATGAAAGTCATGTTTCCAATTACTTGTAGTACCATTTGAAGGCATTTTGTGTCAAAAACCCTATATCGAACAGCCTTTTATGCTAAAAAATCCTCTGAAAGGGCAAAACGATCAATCCCTCTAGGTTTGGATCAAAAAGTTGAATTTGAGGGCCCAGATATATTTTACCTTGGCTGTTTAGTAGGAAACTGCAGATGGGTAAGTGTCTCAGTGTCTCAGTTTTATAGCTGGATTGATGACTGGACTGCTCATGTAGTATAAATGAGCTCTAAGTGGGCTCATTTTTCATGCCATTCTGGATGCGAGTGTCAAAAAGAAGCAGGACTCCCATTGCAGGTACAAGAGGGAAGCAGAACTCCTGAACGGAGTCGTGGAGCGCTGAATTTGTGCTGACTTCAGACAAAAGCAGATCCTCCATCTGTTGTTAAATTGCTCTGTAATGTGTGTAGGTGTGTTGGAAATGATACCTGTGGATGAACTGGTTCTCTTCTAAGTACTGGCAGCCGCGGGCGATGTCTCTGGCTATGTTGAGAAGATCCACCATGGTTAGACTTGAAGGGTGCTCCTGGGAAACAGGAATTCAGAATAATGGGTATTGTAATGTGTAGTTGTATGTCTGTTTACTTTCATTGCGTTTTGGTTCTGTTTTCCCTGTTCTGGTTTGCCTGAGTTCCCTGTGTTTATTAGTTTCCATAGTTCCTATATTAACTCACACACCTGTTCGGTTTTACCTTGATTTGCTCTCCCCATGTATTTCAGTCCTGCATTTCCTCAGTTCTGTGTCATGTTTGCGTTTATGTGTAGTGGTTTTGCTATTATATTTCAATAATTATGATTTCATTGAGGCTAAAGTCATAGTAAATAGTTAATAGTGAGAATAGGACACTAATCTAAAGTGTAACTGTAATTTCATTATTACTTCAACTGTCTTTGAAATAAATGTAATTTCTATTGAAATTAATATGTCATGTATTTGCAATTACACATTTGTAATAATGAAGTTTCAATTTAGTACATTTTAAATTATATTAACTTTAAGTGAAATTTCAAATGACACTACAGTTAAAAATATATTCAAGTACTTTAGATGACTTTTTGGTGCACTAAGGATGTGTTCACGGTTGGCATGTTTGGTTCGATTAAAGCAAACTGTGATTGTGCGATTGCTCTGTTAGTGCGGTCTATTTGAATTGAGAAGTGTGAATGCTGCGCACCAAACAAGCGGACCGAGATTGCTAAAAAGAAGGGTCTCGGCTCTGGTGCGCTTCCAATGAAATATGAATGCAACACAGACCAAAGACATGTAAACGAACCAAAAACAAGACACAACTAATAAAATAATCAATAGGCAAAAAAAAAAAATATTTCGTTAGCCTCATAGCATAATAGTCCTTTTTTTTTTAAATAGGACGTAGGCAATTGCTATAAGGCTAACGATTTACAAAATAATGAAAAGTAATTTTTAATTTTAAAACGCTGCGAACATTCTGTGCCTGTGTATCTCTCTCTCTCTCTCTCTCTCTCTCTCTCTCTCTCTCTCTCTCTCTCTCTCTCTGGCAAAAATGGCAAGGAAGGGTTCCAGTTATATTTCCACTTGGTCCACTTTTGCATGATTACAAACCATTCTCGGCCTGGAATTCCTATCACAGTTGGCTGTTGCCTGGCTGCCAGTTTCTCTGTAGCTTGCCAAGTGTGCTATTTGAGCGAAGTAAACACAATTTAATAATAAAACTTAAAGAAATATCTGATAATCCTGGCACAATTTGTATTGCCTTCCAGAAAGCTCTGTTATCAGACCCACAGTGGAAAATGAAACCATATCCGTACCGGCTGGGCTGGATCGGCACGGAACGAACGGTTAAGCAATAAGAACCATTTGGCCAGACAGTGGAAAAGTGGCTTCTGTGTGTGTGTGTGTGTGTGTGTGTGTGTGTGTGTGTGTGTTCTTACTAGTCTGGGTCTAGTTTCCCTCAGGAAGCTCTTGAGATCCCCTCCGGCCATCAGTTCCAGCAGAATGAAGCGAGGCAGAGCCTGGAGACTCACCCCGATACACCGCACGATGTTTTGGTGACTAAACTTGCTGTCAGAGGAAGAGAAAAAGAAATGTGGTCCTTTTGCTATATGTCCTGATAAATTAGCATATGAAATGATGGATCTTGTGTGCTTATTATTACCTGATTATTAGAGCTTCCATTAAAAAGTCCAGTTCGTCCTGCTCAGAGCACACCTCAGGGAGAGTCTAATCAAAGAATCATTTGATCATCAAATCTACACACCATGAATCAATCCATCCATCCATCCATCCATCCATGAATGATTTCTGAAGGACCATGTGTCGCTTAAAATATATTACAATTGAAAACAGCTATTTTAAATTGCAATAACAGTTTAGAGTATTACAGTTTTTACTGCTTTTTTGATCAAATAAGTGCCACCTGGGTAAAATACTTCTTAAAAAAACATTAAAATGTCAAAAACATTAAAAGCTCTTAAAAAACCCTAAACTTTTGAACAGTAATGTGAAAATTCAGTATGCAGATCTGACCTTTACAGCCACCTGCATCGGGCTGGGTTCCCCTGGGATCCCAACGGCTAGTCCTTCATAGACCTCTCCGAATGCCCCATGACCCAGTCCTCTACAAACAAAACAGACATTATTGTTACTCATTTTGTCAAATAATATTACTCCATATATTTACTTATTAGAACATTCATTTTTATCTACTGTGTCACGAGGTGACCACCTGGTTATTGTTCTGTTGAAATTTTAATTCCCCAATAAGTTTGGCTAATTGTGACCAGCTGTGAGACTGGCAATCATAAGGCCAAGTAGGGTAACCCATACTTGGAATGTGTCTTCTGCATTTAACCCATCCAACTTAGTGCACACACATTATGTATGTATACACACCATGTAGTGCATGCTGCGATAGGCTATCTACAGTATATTGGTTCAATAGAAGGGTGAAATTCTGACCAAACCCAGCTAGGAAAAAATGATAAAAGCACTGATGTTCATTTACTTAAAAGCAGTGGTGTCCAGGAAGTGTTCATCTGTAATTACTTTTTGGCAATATTATGCTGTCTTCTGTTATTTATTTTCTGGATAGAGTGGGCAAAACCATTTGTTATTCCAACCAGTGAGTGGGTTTATTACTTGTAAATACATTTTTGTACAAATTACTGCAATATATATACTGTATATAGAACCGGGACATAGTGATGCTCCTAACCTGGTGAGAGATATGTTCCGCCGTGGGACCTCCTTAAGGTCATTGACGGAGGCGGTCTTCCCACCAAAGCAGTAGTTGGGATTGTAGTCGGTCATGATGGTGGAAGCTCTCAGTTTGCTCAGCTTACAGTCAGGACTCTGCAGCTCCAACTGGATGGACTGGAGCTCGGTGTGTTTACGTCTGTACACTGGACAATAATCAGCACAGCACAACATTTTTTCTGTTGGCATTCATTTCAAATTCCATGTGGAAATGAACTATCAAACTGCTGTACAACAACCAGTGTTGTTATTGTAGTTTTCTTTTACAGTTTAATTTAATGGTGCAAAAATATAATTTTTATTGATTTATTTTGAAATGAGACTCTAATTTGATGTGCGTTGTCATCATGTTTATTACAAAATCAGATTATTAGTTAAAAGTAATTTCCTCTGTAATTTTAATAGTTCATTGCAAACTTGTGGAAATCTATATGGACACGAACACGAACAGGCGTGTTTGCCCAAGTTTGGTGGACTTGACCCCGGCAGTAAACACATTAGTGTGGCTTCTGGAAGTGATTTATTCATAAAGTGTAAACCGACAAGGCTTGTCAGAGCCCAGTTAACAGCCCATTTATCATGCGTCTATTCTATTTATCACTCAGAGACTGCTACTACAGTGTAGATGGACAGATGATGTGTTAGGTGTGATGGGTGTGTGTGTGTGTGTGTGTGTGTGTGCGTGCGTGCGTGCGTGTGTGTGTATGTCTGAGAGAGAGAGAGAGAGAGAGAGAGAGAACCTGTGGTTAATGCATTGGGCAAACAAGATGCCAAACATATTCACAGCTTGTGTGGCATGTGCATAAGCAATTTACCATTATTACCATACAGAAAATAAAGCACTTTTTAAAAAATATGTTACAAATGATTTACGCACAGAATATAATTTTAGCAAACATGTTTTTATGTTTTACAAATTGTAATAATCAATATAATCATGTAGTTTTCTGTTTGCTTTTTAAATTAAGAAAAGAAAAGAAAAGAAAAGAAAAGAAAAGAAAATAAAAGAAAAGAAAAGAAAAGAAAAGAAAAGAAAAGAAAAGAAAAGAAAAGAAAAAAAATTCTGCAATGGCATCGATAACAGAAAGTGTTCGCTAGCTACATCCAGTCCCATAGGTGTCAGTATAATGTCTAAGACCACATTCAGATCAGTCAGTGAAACATAAACACAAAGTGCACAATACAGTTATACATCATTTTCTGTGATCTGTCTGCAAGTGCAGTTTTATCCTCTCTGTTTCTAACACCGAAAAAGGTCAATGCGACGATGAAACCATGCTCATAAACAGGATTTGACATGGTCTACTTACTGATCATAACGCCTGAAACAGCCAACAGCAAAGCAGCGATGAGTGCGGAGGTCCCCACAGACAAACCTAGTGCCAGATGAGACAAAGACGGCTGTGCGGGCAGCAGAGACACCTCTGCATACACACACAGCAATAAACATACCGTTCACATGAGTCAGGTTTATCTCAGTTCAACTTTTCATATTTGAAACTGTTAACTCAGAACCACTATATGCACATGTCAGGTCAGCATCATGCGCGATCAAACTGAAGGGACACATCTGGATTTGAACACAGGTTCCCTTCCGCGCTAAACAAAAACTATAGATTCTAAAGTGAAAAACTCTCTAGTACTGACTGAAGTCATTGTAATCTTTTGAGGTTTTTGGAAGGTTTTGGATAGTAATGACTCAAGTGTTACTACACCCTTCTAATGGAATTACTATTTATTTGGATCATTATTGTATGTAAAGTGAAGATCATGGTAAGCCACTAGTAATGGAATTTGAATTACAATCCAAAAACTTCACAAGCTTACAATGCAATGGGAGTCCAAATAATTATTTGATCCAAATAATTAGTAATACCTTCTGAGAGTCATTACGAACAGGTTAGCATTATCTCCACATCAGAATTAATGATAGATTATGCATTTTTCACATTCATTAGGAACCTGTTTATGGTAGTTCTTAGTAGTCCTCTGGGAGGCATGTCATGATTAGGTAATATTGAACTACCACATTCATCCAGCACTATTACTTATTTAATTAATTAATTAATCAATCAGGGTTTCTTGTTTGTTAATAGTGGTTACTAGAATGTCAATAATGCGTTACTCATTTAAAAAATAAATAATAGAAAACAAACAGCGATGGACATATTAATATGCTCTGCCCCAACTTCCTGTATGTCAACACATACAGGGTGGTAAACCATGCTTCAAGTTATTTCAGCTGGTATTTAGCCTGCAGATTAACAGAGAATGAAAAGCTTTGTGAAATATAATTTTTCTTCTTTTTTTGTCTAATAAAATTAGCATGCAATTAGAATCAACCCATACGCTTTAACTCACTTACTGACTGAAACATTTATGTAATTGAGAAAAGCATCTACGAATAGATGTTTAAAATATTCTAAATGAATGAAACAAGAGGTGTGCAACAGTGGAGAGTGTTTTTATCTTTTCTTTCTTTTTGAGTACAAGCTGGCAAACGGAGCTAAAGTTCCCAGCGGTGACCTCTGTCAAAGGCACTGTAAATGGCAGAGAATCGAGCTGGGTTTTACAGAGGTAAGTGCCGCTCTCGAGAAAGAACTTTATTATTGAGAGTACACTCTTCCCAGACATTCATTTTAGCATTTTATGAGACAGTCGTTCATCTGATGGTGGTGAAGTGTGTTATAAATGAACTAACCGGTGGAGTTGATGCAGGACACTCCGTCCGGTGCCAGTGTGAGCTCTTCATCGCAGTAACACACCATGCCCTCAGAGGTCTCATGGCAATCTCCTGACTCACAGTGACTGCAGTTCTGCACTGGGTTGATAATAACTTCACCGTCACCTTCCATGCCTGGAAACAACATTACCGTATTATGGGATGGTGAGGCGTAGAAATAAAGCTTGTGGCTTATAATCGAAAGGTTGTTGCTTTGATCCCCACAGGGGTGAACTATTACCATTGTGCCCTTAAGCAAGGCACTTTAATCCAGGTGTCTCCAGGGATACTAAGGGTCCTGTACTGTACAGTATGTTCTTTAAATAGGAGCATCTGCTAAATGACTGCTTACTTAAAGGCACACTATGTAACTTTTGGCCCTCTAGCTAAAAAACTAAACTGTGTGCATTTTGTGGAAGAACATTGTTTTGGTTGTGCTTTGGCTCTGTGTGTGCTGACGAATGTGGTTATACTGCTCATAAAACATTCACCATTAGTCTTAAGAAATATAACCAGTTTAGATGGAAAGGATCTCAAGCTGACTAGCTGAAGACGTTACTGTAGCTTTACGCATTAATAAACACTTGATATTAAATTCTAGCACATCGCTACAACAACCATCATGAAATGACCCATCACAATAGATAATGCTTTACAATGAACTCTGTTAGAGAGCTACATACTATGGCAATTTATCTGTTCAATAAAATACCTTACTCAACTGCTGAGTTATAAAAACGTCATCTCTGAAAAGCCAAGCCAATGTTGATTCATGTTTTATTACGAGCTCTGTCGCATTCTCTTTTTCCAGCAGACTCTCGTCTGTTCGGTGTCTGTTTAAAACAAGTGATTCTCCGGAGGTTGGGGATTTAGCGGCTCCAAATCAAACTTTCTCACCCGTTGTGACAACTAACCTCTGCCACTCACAAACCGAAGCAACTTTTTCTCTTTTTACTGATATGATGAGACACACACGGGCAACTGACATATGTACGCAATTTCCCACGAAAACCATTCCATCATTCATCTAAAATTTAAACACTCATAATAGGCTGACCATAGTGAATCAGGGGAAAACAAAAACACGGTTTGGAAAAAGGATTGATGATGTAAATTTGGTCAATTTTGAACAAAAAGTTACATTGTGTATCTTTAAAGGTGTGGGTACTAGCATCCCTCAAAGTTTCAAGTCTCTACGACTTACGGTTTGGTCTGCCCGATCACTTTTAGTGGAGAATGCTGACCTTTCAGGCTATAGCCTAATGCTAATAAGCCTTGTGCCAAAATTATTATTACAACTAAATTGTCGGTCATTAAATAAGAATACTAAATAATTGTGTAGATGATTTGCTTTGTGTAACCCGACATCAGACATTAGGCCGAATTATTTTTTTGCACTCAGTGCCGCGACCAATCAATCACTCCTTTACAACTGGCTGCCTTGCACATTCACTGTCCTCACGGCTTCTGCAACTTGCGCTCACTTATCAATGCATATAAATTTGCGCGGTTCGCGCCTACGGTCTCTTTGTAGAACTTCAAAAAAGAAAAAATAGATGCAGCAGCCAATGAGCAGCCAGCCGGGGCTGCAGGATGATTCAACCTCCACGGACAGTTTTTAATGTTTTATCAGATAATACCTACTCAAGATTTTGCTTTAGTATGGTTTTCGGGACAATTAAGGACGGATTCGGGACAACAGCTTTGATTTCAGGACTGTCCCGAATTTTTCGGGACGTCTGGTCACCCTACCTCCGATGCTGTGTGACAGACTAACCTTACAAAGCACTATTTGCATAGTACAAAGTATAAGTGCATTGTATGTCATTTGGAACACAACTAAAGGCTCTTTATTGTTTTACCTTTGAGTGGTTCCAGGTACATCTCGCCGTCAGGACTTATAAACGATGTTCCATCATCGCCATCCATTCTCGGATCATTATCATGCCAGGCGCTGCCCCCTTTAGCCATGGAAGAGAGAAGTCATAAAATGTGGCAAAAATCATAAATGAAGATACTGTATAATATGAAAATCAAGGCTGACATTTAGTCTAACCTCTGTATCCTCCACCTCCTCCACCAGCCGTGCAGGATCCTCCACCACCCCCAAAACCTCCTCGAGTTTTCCAGCCTATGACTTGACAGGGTTCCCCACCCTGACCTCCTAAAATGAGTGGTCTACCACCTTGTGGAACAGGAGAACTGTCATTCCAGCCTCCACCACCCCCTGAAATACACAGAGACACACACATCATAACAAACAGAAAAAGACATTTCACTTAGATCTAAGAATGCTGAGGGGCACAGCGAATTCTCCAGAGAAGTCTCCTATGAACATCCCTGTACTTCTAAAGCAGCACAGTGCTGTTGCTTAGCATGTAAATGCTCAAATAAAAATGTGGCAAATTATTTCAGACGTCAAAACTGTACCATTTTGCTAACTCTCTAATGTTTTCTTATCAACACATGCTTTGCTGAATAAAATAATAATAATAATAATAATAATAATAATAAATATCCTCCTAAATATTCCTCCCTCCTAAATAAGGAGGGAGGAAGGAAGGAAGGAAGGAAGGATGGAAGGGAGGATGGAAGGGAGGAAGGAAGGGAGGAAGGAAGGGAGGAAGGGAGGAAGGAAGGGAGGAAGGGAGGAAGGAAGGGAGGATGGAAGGGAGGAAGGAAGGGAGGAAGGAAGGAAGGAAGGAAGGAAGGAAGGAAGGAAGGAAGGAAGGAAGGAAGGAAGGAAGGAAGGAAGGAAGAAAGGAAGGAAGGAAGGAAGGAAGGAAGGAAGGAAGGAAGGAAGAAAGGAAGAAAGGAAGAAAGGAAGGAAGGAAGGAAGGAAGAAAGGAAGAAAGGAAGAAAGGAAGAAAGGAAGAAAGGAAGAAAGGAAGAAAGGAAGAAAGGAAGAAAGGAAGAAAGGAAGGAAGGAAGGAAGGAAGGAAGGAAGGATGGATGGATGGATCATTGCTAGGTGAACATTTATACAAGATAGCACACACCCTCACAAATCTAACGTTTGCAGACATAAATATAACCCATACACAAAAGAAATATATTTTAAATATATTTTCAGAATATATTTTGGAATATATGCAAATATTCGAAATTGGCCCAATAAATATATTTTAATTAAATATAAATATAAGTGAACAACAATGCAAATATATTTCAATGTTTTTGGAATATATGCCACATATATTTTTGACACTTTAAAATATATTTCAATATATTTCTTTTGTGTATGGGAATGCACAATCCATCCTCATATATCAGTGCTCTTTGTGTAGCACTATATGCAGAGATGGACTGTGGAACAGATTAATAGAATATTCCCCATGTTTTATATCTGCAGGGAAGAAAAAGATATGTGATGTGGTCTAGCAATAATAAAAAAAATAATCATCTGATCTGAAGTGTTGATGTAGGTAGAAATATACAGTATAATACCCAAGAGTAAAGGGATAGAGGAAGATGGATACAGCAACTGACTCATATCAGTGTTTTGGAGTATAGATGACAAAATGAAAACTCTATATCTCAAGTGTGGATCAAACATTGTACATGTGAATCAAGCTGGGCTCTAATGTCATGATGAAAACATATTGAATAGATTTAGGAGTGAATGTTTTGTGCTGTTCTCTCTGACCCAGAGGCAGTAAATAGAGCACAGTGGGTGATCTAGCCTTTGAAAAGAGCACCACCGATTGAACCCATGCTGAGCGCTCCGCAGGAGACAACCAGAGCACCCACAACACATGCAGAAACTTCAACAGATGCACAGACACGCATGTGCCTTCAATTGCTTAGACTTGAAAGCAGGGCACACGTGTTATTACTGTAGTGTTGCTATCACCTTCCAATCAGTTAGCAAAAAAGCTGGTGAAGAAATCTCAAGAATATCCAAGACCCAGTATTTTAAAACTAATTTGCAAGATAAGTATCTTTCAGCCACTGCTGAAATAGAGAACGAAATAGGAAATCTGAAGAAACCACCACAAAAATCATATTCAATCTCAGACTGGATTAAGGACTATAATGAAGCCAAGGCAGAAAAAAACAATAGTATGTTCATGTCCAGGAAAGATCAGCATTTTCATAAGCAAACCCTATTTCCAGGTAAAGAAAATCATCCCAACTATCCACATGAAGCTAAAAAAAAAAAAAAAACAAAAAAAAAACATTGCTCTATGTGCAATATTTTCTGTTTCACTGCCACTGCTTCCACTATTTACCAGAAGGAACATGCCTAACATCTGAGACTTCATCAGACTTTAAGAACAGCATGCTAACATTAATATAAATAATTTACTGCAAAATACAGACAATCCCTAATTTATTACAAAACTGTTGCGAGGCACACCTGCAGTGCCTGATTTTCCATTGCGGCCGTGGATGCTGGGATTCCTGTCCAACTTTTCCTCTGGGGTTTCTGATTGGCTGCTGTAGCCACGGCCTCCGCCTCCAGCAGCAATGAGTAGAGGAACATGGACACCATTCTCCATCTGTAACCAATGGAAACATGAAGTGTGACATTAGTTTTTAACTGTGTAACACTTCTAATTGTCATTACAAAAATAACTTTGAGGTTTATGCTTTCAGGACTTTCTCACCAATTATATTTTCCTAATTAAATTGAAACTGGTTTGGAATGCGGGAAGAAAATAAATATAACCACCACTGCTAACACCCAATACTCTTTTAATCATAAATAGACACACATATACTGTGTGAAACAGTAAATTATAAATTGATCATTTGAATTTTATTGATATTATCTGTACTGAATTAACTATATTTATATTTCTCACAAATCTGTCCACCATAATGTTTGATTTTAGGTCATTCATCACAGTGTAATGACAACAGAACTTTACCATAAATATATGCGGTAGCAACATTTTTACAGTTGGAACTTAAATTTACAGTATAAAAAAAACAAAAACAAAAAAACAAACTGTTATAATGTTAATATAGCAACATACTGAACCTAAATCTGTATTGTACTTTGATAATACACTGACAACCACAAAAAAAGGTAGTTTGACATTAAAATAACGCAATAAACATTAAACAACATACTTGAAGTATCCCATTAGATTTATTATAGTTTTTCACTGTAACAGTAAGTAAGCTTATCATTAACCAATTAACAAGTTTTGGTAACACTTTATTTTAACATTGTCCTTGTTACACGTCACATGCAGTTACAATACTACTATCCATAAATTATGCATAGTTACATGCAACTAACCCTAAACCAAACCCTGCAGTAAGTACATGTAGTTAATTAATAGTACTCAGTACTTAAATAAATAATTACACTGTAACAAGGGCACCTTAAAAATAAAGTGCAACCCAGTTTTTTTTTTACAGTCCTTTACTGTTAAAATTACATTAATTGATTACATTAATGATTTACTGCATTGATTATAGTGTGTTTTAGAAAGGAGCAATACATGTATACATACTGTATTTTGTTGTACAAATAATCCAATTTAAAATGTTTTTATAAATGGTCACCTTGAAGACGTAGGTGCCCCCTCCTCCTCCGCCGCCCCCTCCTTTGAGCTGGGTCTTGTTGATAGAGGGTCCCTGCTGTTCTGTGCAGATCCGGTTCAAAGTCGGCGCCATCTAACAAAACAAAACAAAACAAAAAACAAAACAAAACAAAACAAAACAAAACAAAACAAAACAAAACAAAACAAAACAAAACAAAACAAAACAAAACAAAACAAAACAAAACAAAACAAAACAAAACAAAACAAAACAAAACAAAACAAAACCATTTTATGCTCATCACACTGTTTTCTTTCTGAATAGCACAAAGACAGATTGATATAAAGGATTACTCACATTAGGGCAAGCGTCCTCTCCTTCCTGTCCCACTAGAATATACACCAGTTCATCCTTCTGTAGAAGGAAGTCTCCGGTCATGTACACCCCATGTGACTTGTGAACAGCCAGGACGCTGCGTCCACCAGCTGCTCCATACGCCGTGATCCTAAACACAAGACAAATTCAGAGCACGTATCACAGGGACAATTCTCCTGGAGTGACCTGGGGTTAAGTGCTTTGCTCAAGGCAAGGGCACGATGCGGTGGCTCTTGACTCACTTCTTACAGGGATCAAACCGGCAACCTTCTAATTACAAGCTCTAACTTTTAGTAACTAGTAACTACACCAGCGATGCCATGGAAGCTCTGTGCCTAATATAGTGAGTGAGCTGCCTTATAAGCAACATTAAGGGACTGGAACACTCTACATAAGCAGCATCTCATGTAGTGCAATTCCAATAGATTTTGATGTTAGCATGTTCCTAAACTAACAACATCTTACTCTTTTACACATTAAAATGACATAACACATCAATATTGGGTGAAATAGTCTATTTTAATTACTATATTTTCCAGAAAATAAGTTGCACCAGTGTTTATAGTTTGAATATAAATATATTCCGGATATATATTCCGGGAAAATAATGGTAGCTCAAACTAATTGTATTGGTATTTTTAAGTATTTAATGAAATATATTTGTAGTCATTGTTTCTCACAGCTCTGTCAGCCATCTTGGATGGCTTGTTTGAGCTGAATTGTTTTGATGTTGTTTTTCCCACAGAGGCCACTAACAATGTTGTCTCAGTATTGAGATAATGAGATACCCTACTTTATCAGACAGCATAATGTTAGCTTTTGAAACGACCTTTGCGTCAGGAGCATAGCGCTGGGACTGAGGTGGGTCTTGTGCATGTTGCCTACTTAGGTCCCACCAGGTACCAAGTGCAATCCTACATGAAATTCATCTGGGCAATTAACATGGGGCCATAATGTGACCCGCGGACAATCCTACATGGGACCTATTTTTCAATCCATTTCATACCCATATGGGCCCCACATACTAATGTTGGCTGGGGTGAGGCTTTAAAATGTTGTCTAGGCAGGCAGTTCACTTAAAAAAAAAAAAAGAGCTGATTTTTTTCTTTTTTTTCTTTACAGACTTTGCTAAGTGAATGTCATTATCAGTCTGGGTTCAACCTCAGCAATGCAGCTGATGACTTTGGAAATGTGTTTTCTCATTCCTCCTGGTCCTCGGACAGTAATTACCTGAATGACCTGATAGGCTTGATAACAGGCAGCAGTTGTGCCGAAGAAGAATGTCTTCCATTTCATGGTCGAAAAAGTATCTGCTAAACGCCTGGAAGAGGATATGTTTGCTTGTGTATGTGTGTGTGTGCACCTGTATTTCCTAGTCTCTGGGACCCGCCACATCTGGATGCCCTTGAACGGCCCCTTAGTGCCCACACTGACATTGACATTGGTGCTGCGGTAATAGTTACTGCACTGAGTCGGCGTTGGACCGTCTTGTCCTGTCGCTCCACAGGTGTGGAATATCCACTTGACAGCTGTAAAAACACACAAATGCCCACAGATATAGCAAAGGTACCTTTAGATTCATAAAATAAGAATTTATTTTTTTCAGAGAAATAATCTACACTACTGTATTGGTGTAAAACCTGGACCAAATAAGTAGAAGGTGAAAATAGAAAGATATTCTATGTGATGTGTTTGGCTGGCTGGGCAGTCAAAAAGCCACAGACATTTACGATGTTTTTTTGTTTTTTTTTTCTTAGCTGGAAACTGTGGAATGTCTTTCACAGACCTGGAAATAATGCTACATAAAAGAGTTCAATCATTGCTAAATGTCAAATGCACTTACTCGTAAGAGGAATGAGGTTCTGACTGAGTTCACTTCACTAATACTGTCAGCATTCTGATAAGACATACTCACTTTAAGCTTAAAAAAAAAAAAAACTCAACAAATTCTAAAGGTTAAGGTGTATTATAGATATGTCGCAACACATTTTGTGTTTCTGACATTTTTTTATCAGCTCTACGTCAGGAGCTACAGCAGAGACTGAAGGCTGATTCACGTCGTCTTCATTATTGTCTTTGTTTAAGGAACAGTTTTATTTCAATATTTTGTTTCAGTATTATTTTTATGTTTATTTATTATTATTTTAATTGGTGTCCTACAACAACGGGCACATGGCTCATAGCCTAGTGAAAAAGAAGTGCACCTTCTTATCCTTTAAAATAATATAAATACACACAAACATGATGTACTTTTCCATAAACTTAACTACATGTTAATTGCAATTAAATGCATTTTTTTTTTTCAAAAGTATAAATTTCAAAAGTTTAAAAAGTTTTTAAACAAAAGTTTAAATGTCTATTAAAAGCAAGTAGCTGAGAGTGCTTTTTTTTTACCCACTTATATATGATTTAAGTACATTTTTATTTGTAATTTCATAATAACTTCTATTGTCTTTGAAATATGCTGAATGTACTGACAACCATTTATGGGAAATGGAAATATTATATTTCTATAGAAACGTATATAGCATGGGTTTAAATATATTTGTAAATATACATCTGAATTACAAAGTAATTTGTAAATGAATAGTTTTAAAATTAGCCATTAATCAAATAAACTACAGTTAAAATGATAAACAAATGCTTCACATGTGCTTTGATATGTTAATCAGCACATCAAAATAAGAGCAATTATTTGAAGCATGACAAAAGATTATTAAAACAATGATTTCAAATGTACTAGTAAAGTAAAACTTTAAATTTGTTGGAAAATCCACTTTTCAGAATTGCAGTGTCTTTAGAAGCAGGAAAGTATACTCTCTTTAAGTAGCATTTTATTTTATTAATATTATATTATAGTAATATGCAAGTACAACTAGAGTTTAGTTTAGGGTCAGTTGCATATAGAATTAGGCATAATTTATAGTTATTACTACAATAACTACATGCAACATGTGAAACAAGGACACTAACATAAAGTGTTCCCAATTTTTAAGATTTGAAGTAGACAATTAAGTGCACTTCTTTTTCATTAGAGTAGGTTGGGGTCTATTTGCAAAGCTGGAAGCAATCAAATGGCCTAAAACCTATAAGGAACGCCAATCCAGTTTTGACATGAATGACCAGAGCAGAGTGGTATCAAGGTGAGAAACAAAGTCTGCAAAGTACTTGCCAACAATTGGTCATTGCATAAAAAAATAGGTACCATTCTGGATATATTACACTGACATCTGACATATTGGGCCAATAAAATTCCAAAACAGGAGTGTGCGTTTCCGAATGCACCTCTTTCTCTGCAGTGATGTTGTCTGACCCATGTCTGCAAATAAAACATCTGAATATGTCAGAATAAAAGTTTAGTTCCTTGCCAGGAACCTATCAAAATTAATTAATTAGACCTAACACGAAAGAAAGCTTTGAGTTGTATAAAGGTAATGTGCCAGACAAATATCACCAGTTGGTCTTCCTTTTATTATAGAGACCTTGCAGGTTTGATTGGTGGGAATGGCTGAGTCATCGGAAGCTGAGCGGCGGTACTCAGCGCATCATGAGGTTAGCGGCCCGTCTCTTATTCTCATCAGGGGAAGAGGAAGTAATCAAGGAGACAAAGGCCGAGGGAGCTGATCTGACAGAAGAACACACTCCTTCTCTCCACAGTGCTGAAGATTTGAGTCAGCGTAAGGCAAACTTCCCCATTCGACTGGGCTTTATTTGCCAAAATGAGATGCCATGGTGGCAAAGGGAGAAATCGATAGTGGAGGATGGAGTGGGAGAGGGCAGGAACAGAAAAGAGAAGGAAAAATTGGAGATGACAAAAGGGAAAGCGGCGGCATGACAGAAAATTCCAGTCGTTGCACAATTTATCAAAAAAGCTGTATCAATTATCCATGACTGAATCAAGGGAAGATTGATGTACAACTTGATTTTCCTTCCAGTTTAAAGAAAACAACAGCTGGGAATAGAACTCCAGAAAGCTTTAGTGTGTTTCTGGTAGAAAGTGTTGGTGTTTTATTATTAACTGTCGTGAGCAATTGTGGTTTCAAATCAGTTCAAAGCTAGAGGTGCTCAAAATACCATACACTTGATATATATATATATATATATATATATATATATATATATATATATATATATATATATATATATATATATATATATATATATATATATATATATATATATATATATATATATATATATATATATATATATATATATATATATATATATATATATATGCTGCATTTATTTGATGCAAAGCTTAATTTTCATCAGCTATTACTGGATTCTTTGATGAATAAAAAGTGAAAAAAAAAAATATATATATATATATATATATTAGGGTGCATCAAAAAACACAATTCTTGAATTTTGATATGGCTGGGTGCTAAAAGTGTTCCAATATATGTAGAAACAACACATGCAAAATATTTTTTCAGTACATGATGATTTAGGGGTGCCACCGCACATCTGTTTTTGTTGGATAAAGTGGTCAACAGTGCTCAATGGTCACAATGGAGATCTGAGGTAAACAATACTACAGCTCAAGAAAACTGAGGTGATCTTTCTGTTTGAGGTGATCATTCTGTGTTGGGTATGTATTATTACACATTACTATCATATCTGTAGTTGTGTCTTTGTATACTTATTTATCATAAGCCATTTAAGTCATATTTATAGGTATTTGGTGCTCATTACATCTAGCTAACATTAGCTAGCAACAGTTTGCTAACCACAGTTAGCTATCTATGTTAGCTTAGCTATTAAGCTTAACATCAACAGTATTCTAGAGTGGAAAATGTCATATTCAGAGTATACAGTGGGGAGAACAAGTATTTGATACACTGCCGATTTTGCAGGTTTTCCTACTTACAAAGCATGTAGTGGTCTGTAATTTTTATCATAGGTACATTTTAACTATGAGAGACGGTATCTAAAACAAAAATCACAAAAATCACATTGTATGATTTTTAAATAACTAATTTGCATTTTATTGCATGACATAAGTATTTGATCAACTACCAACCAGTAAGAATTCTGGCTCTCACAGACCTCTTAGTTTTTCTTTAAGAACCCCTCCTGTTCTCCACTCATTACCTGTATTAACTTCACCTGTTTGAACTTGTTACCTGTATAAAAGACACCTGTCCACACACTCAATCAAACAGACTCCAACCTCTCCACAATGGCCAAGACCAGAGAGCTGTGTAAGAACATCAGGGATAAAATTGTAGACCTGCACAAGGCTGGGATGAGCTACAGGACAATAGGCAAGCAGCTTGGTGAGGAGGCAACAACTGTTGGCGCAATTATTAGAAAATGGAAGAAGTTCAAGATGACGGTCAATCTCTCTCGGTCTGGGGCACCATGCAAGATCTCACCTCGTGGGGCATCAATGATCATGAGGAAGGTGAGGGATCAGCCCAGAACTACACGGCAGGACCTGGTCAATGACCTGAAGAGAGCTGGGACCCAAAGTCTCAAAGAACACCATTAGTAACACACTATGCCGTCATGGATTAAAATCCTGCAGCGCACGCAAGGTCCCCCTGCTCAAGCCAGCACATGTCCAGGGCCATCTGAAGTTTGCCAATGCCCATCTGAAAATAGAGCTTTTTGGTCTAAACTCCACTCGCCGTGTTTGGAGGAAGAAGAAGGATGAGTACAACCCCAAGAACACCATCCCAACCGTGTAGCATGAGATGGAAACATCATTCTTTGGGGATGCTTTTCTGCAAAGGGGACAGGACGACTGCACCGTATTGAGGGGAGGATGGATGGGGCCATGTATCGCGAGATCTTGACCAACAACCTCCTTCCCTCAGTAAGTGCATTGAAGATAGGTCGTGGCTAGGTCTTCCAGCATGACAACAACCCGAAACACACAGCCAGGGCAACTAAGGAGTGTCTCCGTAAGAAGCATCTCAAGGTCCTGGAGTGGCCTAGCTAGTCTCCAGACTTAAACCCAATAGAAAATCTTTGGAGGGAGCTTAATGTCCGTATTGCCCAGCGACAGCCCCGAAACCTGAAGGATCTGGAGAAGGTCTGTATGGAGGAGTGGGCCAGAATCCCTGCAGTGTGTGCAAACCTGGTCAAGAACTACAGGAAACGTATGATCTCTGTAATTGCAAACAAAGGTTTCTGTACCAAAAATTAAGTTCTGCTTTTCTGATGTATCAAATAATTATGTCATGCAATAAAATGCAAATTAATTACTTAAAAATCATACAATGTGATTTTCTGGATTTTTGTTTTAGATTCTGTCACTCAGAGTTGAAGAGTACCTAAATTACAGACATCTAGATGCTTTGTAAGTGGGAAAACCTGAAAAATCTGCAGTGTATCAAATACTTGTTCTCCCCACTGTAGATGTCTTGTGTGTATTGAGAGTAGCATTGTAGTTGTTACAGTAAATTAACAGGGTAAGGCCACGTGAAAATGTCCCATTGACCTCCATTCATTTTGTCTATAGGACAAATGAATGGAGAATCTTGAAAGTTGAATTCTTTCTGAGAAATGCCCAAGTTGCCCAAAGGGCAAACAAACAACTTTTACTTTGATAACCCTATAGAACATGTTACTGTATAAAAGTTTACTGTACTCAACATTTCCAGGTCAACCTTTTAGCAATTAGACTAAAAATTGCACATTTTTCGAAATTTCGCCAAAGTTCATGTGTTAGGTGGCACCCCTAAATCTCAATGGAATTCCTCAAAACTTTGCAAAAGTCATTTTTATGTTAATTGGAACAAAATGCAATGCCAGCCAAATTGATATTTTGAAATTAAAATTTCCCATTCAAATGATGCACCCTAATATATATATATATACTTTTTATTATTTACTTTTTACTTTCCACTTATTTACTGTTTTTTTTTTATTCATCAATGAATCCTGAAAAAAAGAATCACAGGTTCCAAAAAAAAAAAGGAGCGGTTACACTTTATTTCGATAGTCCAGTTTAGACATTCTACTAACTACAAGTAACTTTTCAACTACATGTCAACTAACCCTCATTAGAGTATTACTAGACTGTAGTTGACTGTCAGTAGACTGGTAGGTTATAGTTAGGTGTTAGGCTTCGGGTTAGTAAGTTACTTTAGTCAGTAGAATGTCTGTTGGAGGACCGTCATAATAAAGTGTTAGCAAATATTAAGCAGTCTACTAATGCTCTAATGACAGTTAGTTGACATGCAGTTGCAAAGTTACTTATAGTTAGTAGAATGTCTAAAGTGGACTATTGAAATAAAGTGTTTCCAACATTGATAATGAATCAGCATATTAGAATGATTTCTGAAGGATCATGTGACACTGAAGACTGGAGTAATGGCTGATGAAAAGTCAGCTTTGAAATAAATTGCATTTTGAAGTATAATTAAATAGAAAACCATTATTAATAATATTTCACAATATTAAATATATTATCATTAATGGAGATCTATCCTAAATTGCAGAATTACCTATTTACTCTCCCACCACCACGTGAATTGTTTGCAGTGCTATCAATTCAAGAAGAGTGTATAGATTGAAACCAAACAGTTTCATAACACTGGGCACTGAATGTTCCTCCTTCTGCTAATGCTGAACCACACGTGAGTGAGGCTCTGCTAATGAGTCCTGATGAATAGCAGATTAGCTGCTCGTTCAGATTTATTAAGGCTGAAATGGCGTGGGAGTCATTTCACAAACACTCAAGCACACCATACTGATAAATGACTACGCTCCAATGAGAGGAACACCTGTGTGTGCAGTGGGCAAACAGATCAGTCTTCCCAGGGATGATGGCATAGGTCATGTAGAAGACGTCTTTTACACACTGATTTGCACACATTCAATAGATAGGCTAATCATGGTAATGTGAAGCAGTGTTTTACCACAGCCCTCATGAGCAATCGTGATCATATGAGAGCATGAATGCAGGGAGATGTCAACTCTGGATAGTATCTAAGTTACAGATGGAGAGATTCATATGGATAGTATCTAAGTTACAGATGGAGAGATTCAAGGAACACATATTGCTTTTCAAGGAAATGTAACTACTTAAGAATAATTAAATAAGTCTTCACTTTGAAATAAAAAGTTACATATTTATATATATTTCCAAATTAGCAATTTTGAGTATTAGTAACTCCTTGACATAACATACCATTTATTGTGATACATTTAATGTGTAAAACCATGACATTATTTTGTGTCTTAAATGTCACTGCACCCTGTTACATTGTTGCTACTTGACCTTTCAAATCTTAAGCATATGCTCTATATCACATGACTTGCTAGAAGTGACATCATTTCCTTGGAGGGAAAGCAACTCCAAGAACAAAGTATCAGTTATCATTTTTTCTTTCTTTTCCTTATTTTTAGAAGACTTATCTACTAGCATAAAACATAACGTGTCTGCCTCATCGTGTCCGTATGGATATGGTTTTATTTAATAGATTTTATATATCTATTAAAATTCTACAAAATCTTAATCTTCTGCCAGCATGTTGTTCTTTCCTAGCTTGTAATGGGCTTTATTAGATTAAACCTTTTAAGGTCCACCCTGTTACACCCTGTTAATTGTAAAGGTCGTGCAACAGTGGTGTATACATTTCCTAGACCAAGTATATTGTTATATATTGGCCAGTGTGTATTTCTGACAGATTTTTTTATTTATTCAAAATAATTAAATTTTAACAAACTTGTTCAGTTCAAAATCCACCAAACTGTAGGAATGACCTCAATAGCATGTCCATGATTTAGATTATGACATTACTCTTGCCTTAGTTTTAAGCACACTCAGCACGGTTCCCTGGTGTACACCTCAGTTTTGAAATCTATATTTTCACCGGTTAAATGAACCAAATTCTGATGTCACATGCACTCAGATTTGCACCAAAAGCTGTAGTGTAAAAGCAGCCTGGGATGTTGTGACTGGCCTTTCAACACTGTTTGATCTGAAGAGAAATAATGGTGCATAAATAGTCCAGTAGATGGCACACTTTATTTTCTCTGCAGTGCACTTCCGTTTCAGAGAGAGAGAGAGAGAGAGAGAGAGAGAGAGAGAGAGAGAGAGAGAGAGAGAGAGAGAGAGAGAGAGAGAGAGAGAGAGAGAGAGAGAGACGGTATATCGGTATATGAGTCTCTGTTCATAAGCATTCATCTTCTATATCCATTAGAAATCCAACATATTTGGTGTACTCAAGCATTTCAACAATTTCAGTGTGCTCAGAAGGAATTACATGGTCTGGACTTTGAATTAGGTGTGTTAATGTTTGCAGTGAATAACTCATTACTTGCTGTGAAAACAAAGACTCCAGAGTTTTTATAATACACAACGCTACTTTTGTTGGGAGCCGGGAGTGTTGTTCGGATCTGACATCCATGTCTTCAAAATATTAGCAATATTTGGGAAGCTATTTTGTGTGGAAGCTACATTTTTTTTATTATTATTATTATTATATATATACATATATTGATTTTCTATTGCAATGTAGTTTTAGTTAGTTTTAATGGAAACCAATAAATAAATAAACTACGTCACTAGTTTTGTTTCCCATCATTTGCTTTGTTTTATGTTTGAGTCATTGTGGGTTCCCTTATGAATTTATGCACGTATGCACTCTTCAAAAACTTTGCTGATTGTAGACAGACACGCTGACGTCGAGAATAAAATGTATATCATTTTCAAATAGACTGAAAGATCTTGAATGTACTGCACATCATGTTACTTATTGTGCCCAAAAACATGATCTATTTAATGCCGGGTTCAGACTACATAATATTGTTGTCTGTTACGATAGTCACTGTGTCAGATTATGCAATTTTGACTCCTAAATTCTTGTGTCGTAGACAAGAAACAAGTCAGACTACACATTGCTTACCGACCAATCATCGTTTGTCGTATTTAACGATGTGTGTAATATCATCGAGAAGACTTCCGGACACAAGAGCATAAAAAAACAATGTCTGTACTAACTTAATGCTATTCCAGAACTCACCAGGTTGCTGAAGCGCCTCCGCTATCATTGGCCAACAGTAATCTTTTTTCACTCAGTTGTGGTAGTCCTTCGATGAAACATTATAAGGGCAGGAATATTGTTGCTTACTTATAGCTCCACAAACTCCTCTATTGCATAATACCATCGCCTCTCTTCGTTTCACCATGTTTGAAAGCGGTATGGAAGAGCTTCTCTGCTCCTATTGGTCAATCACAGAACCCGTCGTGATTTAAACATGCTAGTCTTTCGGTTGGGACGTCAAGAAGCTTAGTCGGTTGTCATCCGCTACGACACACTATAAAACGATCAGTTAATGCGTCCTGATGCCCATTGTTGTTTACGAATCACCACAACACCCTGTCAAATGAATCACGCCAAAATATCGGGCTGATATTGTGTAGTCTGAACCCGACATAAGTCCACATGTCATACTGACAAAAAATATGCTTCTAACCACAGGTCAATAAGTTTGCAATGCTGTTTGCGAATGTTCAGTTGGAGTGGTTTCAGGAAAACCCAAATTTCTTTAACTATGTTGATAAAAAATAAACTTGTGCTTGTATTTGGCTTACAGTACTTTTGGGGAACACACCCCTGGATGGCTGTTTTTCTGTATATGTCAACCAGACGGGTGTTTCTTGACTAATTGGGTTAGGTAAAACCAGTTAAAAGAGACTATTTGAACAATGACTGAAAGTATGTTTGTATAGTTTCAATACAATAGCAAGAATAAACGTGGACTACACCAAACTTTAGACTTTTAAATCACACTGGGGCAAATTTCAGTCTGAACAAGCTAGATAAAAGTGAGAAACCATTCAAAAATATATATATATATAAACAGCTCAAGCACATGAAAGTAGCTAAAACTCACATTCTGTAGACGGTGGTGTAGTGGTCTTGATGTTCTCCTTTGTTGGTGTGATCAGTGCTTGCGTGGGGCTTATGGGAGCCACCGGAGGAAATTCTCCATTGGCTGAAGATGAGAGAAAAGACACAATACATTGTTGTAGTCCAACAAAACTACAGCAGCCAGAGAAAATCTTGCAGGCATTGAAAAAGCACAAGCCTATGGAAAATGGCTCTATTTTGCCTTAAAACATTCTTTTAGATAATATATTCCACGACAATACACATTCTATAAAGCTAGTAATGATATTAGCATATTTGTCTTGAGAATTGCTTGAATATGCGAGAAACATGTGCTGGAAAAATGGCTCAACTGTTTGCATATTTTTCACATTTCGAGAAATGTTAATGATATGCTAATAAGGATGCCTGCTGATGATGTAGAAGTATCAAAAGGGTGAGCACTAGACCTTAAAATCTTGATATTAATTACTCAACAGGAACAATTCCATGTCACCAGGCCACTACTTATAAATGCACATGTAAACAATGGATAATAAAAAGTATATGCAAATGACCCATAACCTTTCTAGTGCTAACTGCTAATATAGGCTATATTTTAAAGCCACCAAGAATTTATGGCTATCTAACATTTTTTACAGAAAGCTTAATAAGACCTGTTTCTTGGTGCATGCAACATTTAGCCAGATGCATTTGCATTTCATGAGGATTTTTTTTTTTTTTTTTTTTTTTTTTTTTTGCTTCCTGTCTCTCTTTAACTGGATTTGACATTTCCATCACCTCCTCATGCGATTTTCATGGGGTAATATTTTATGGACAGGCCCGCTTGATGCTCAAACATGCAGGATAGTGTCAGCAGTCAGGGTAAAACATGTATTATCTATATCATTTTATACCAATTGCGTTCTTCAGTTCTTGATTCTGATTGGTTGATGTGTTGATTGCTCAGCTATGAAGTAGTTCCAGGATTGCTGACCACGTCACAATTGCAAACCACTTTGACTCGGCCGGTTTTTATGGAAGATATTTTATTTGTGGCACATGGAGGTAGCTTTAGTGATGAAAACTCGAAAAAAAAAATGTCTTGAAATAAACATGTGTCAACTGTAATTAATTGACTCCAATAATTGAATCATTGGTCACACTTTATTTTACAGTGTCCTTGTTAAACGTGGTACGTGTGCTTGCTAAAGTAAAAACAGTGAATTAATTACATGCGACTAACCCTATAGTAAGATGCTGTTTATTAATATTACGCAGTACTTAAATGTATAATTACACTGTAATAAGGACACAAAACTGAAAATGAATGAAGGTTTACATCACGGGTTGGGGTCATTTTCAATGAATTCTTCAAAACCTCAGTGGGGAAAAAAAGTAGCTGGCAGAAACAAATATTCAAGCGTTTGTCTTCAGACTGTATTAGTCATGAAGCATGTTATACTTGTACTTATTATTGGATGTTAAACACAGACTAAGCTCCACAAAAGTAGACAGCTGCCACCAATGGTGTCAAGAGTTTAGTTCATGTTTCTTAAAGGGTAACTAAACCCTAAAACAACTTTTTCTAGTTAATGATCTCTAAGACTGGGGCTTTATTAGTGCTCTTCATTGATCTGAGTAAATGTTTTGACATTTTGGTATAAACTAAGTGTTTTAATTCTACAATAAATGGTGAACGGTGGCTACTGCAGTTGAATTTTCCTATTGTAAGTTGATTCCCCGGTTGACGTAAGCAGGCTCTGTCATCAGCTCAGTACCCACGCCCCTGGCACGAGCTCACCACGCCCTTCGCTAGCATCGCTACCCACGCCCCTGGCACGAGCTCATGCACCACGCCCTTCGCTAGCATCATCGGCATCGTTAAGACCGCAGTTTTTGCCAAGCATGTCAGAAGTTCTGGGTTCTAATCCGCACTAAGAAGTAGTGTAACTAACTTACACTACTTCCCCCCCCAAACCCCCCCACCCCCTCCCCACCCCATTTTAATTTGAGTTTAACACTTTAATTACTATGACAAGCCACATGAGCATTTGCATTGTTTCTATTATCAACTCCCTGTGAAGACAAATCACCCCTTTACCCCAAACATACAGTAGCTTCTCAGACAATCCTGGGACTCTGTGATAAATGCTACCTCTCATCTCATCTCTTAATCTTTGCTTTAAAAATACTCATCTACTCCCACGAAACCCCCACACCGCTCTGACTGGAGCTGGCATCATTCATCACAATATGGAGTCCTCGTTAAAGGCTCCTTCCCATGATGCACCCTGTCGCAGGGCTATTATCTCTCCTCCCATTTCAGGAATCAAGAGGGAAGTTGATCCGTTAAAATCATAGCTCTGAGACACCCTGTCTTGTGTCTCATGCAAAAAGGAAAGAAAAGTTTTGTCTTTTACAACAAACAAAGTCTAAATCAAACAATTCTGTAGTAGTTACTCTAGAGCAGTGCCGGGTAGATTACTTACAAATTGTGGTTGGTTACTGATTCCAAATTAAGTGACAAAAAATGTAGTTACAGTTAGTCGTGTAATCCATTACATTACACATTGAAGGTAATATAATCAAACTACTTTTTGATTACTTTTAGATTACTTTTGACCTAACTTGTTTATCACATTGATTTGAATAGAATAATCTTGTACCATATTGATATAAAAACATAGCCTGGCAAGCCAGACCTACATCAAGATGTTAGGTCTGGCAACTCACCATAGACACGGCTAAAACCGAGGGGCGAGATAAACGGCTGTCTTTCAAAATCCCTCTGCACGCAATAGGACAGCGCTTCAACCAACCAGAGCGTTTTCCCAACAGTGGAGCTAACGTTAGTTGGTAGATTTAACTTTTGAATCTGGCCGGCAAAACTACGAACACATCTTCCTTTTTTAAGAATGACTTAAGTGCCGTTCTTTGCTCTTTTCTCAAAGAAAAACTTAACTCCAAGTCCTCCAGAGTCGCGGCCAAAGCCGATTCGAAAGACTGTTCGCCAGCAGCCGCCATTCTTTGTTTTCAAGTAGCAGGGAACCGTCGCAACTCTGTCGTCATTATGTTAAGCCCGCCCCGCCTACTCCATACACGATGTGATTGGCCTGACCCAATTTAGGTTTTTGCAGCTCGAAAGTCAATGGAGAGTTGCTAGACTACCCTGGCTGCAAAATACATTTTGCTGCCACTAGGGTGCGTCTAGATTTCTAGGCTAATAAAAACACAAAAAGAAAGAAAATATGTGGCTTTCTTGACTTTGTTATCAACAACATGAAGTGCATTAAACAATAAATTATGTCAGGTTTTCCCAGACTGGAATTTGTGATGGAACTACAGGGATTTGTGAGTTTAATGAAATGCTATTTAGTAATTAAATCCTAAAAATGTAAAATTAAAATAAATAATTTAAAATAAAAACAATCAAAATAAAGCACCTATTAAAAAAATATCAAATTTTATTTGTTCACCTGCATGTCACGTGACCATTAGCTGACATCAGAGAACTGTGAACTTAATTTTATTTACTATTATTATTGACCTATTATTGACCAAATAATAACTTAAAAACTCAAAGGGTACTTCAAGTAAATACATTAGATCAAAGAGGTTCAGCCGACAAAATGTGGGGAATCTCTGCATTACATGTAGCCTGGCTAACGTCAGACCAAGTCTCATTTGAGACTTGGTCTGGGAACCACGTGTTCATTTTCTTGTATTTGAGGCGTGGTTTACGAATGCCCAGAGCCGTTTATTGGGCGCTACGAATGTCTATCAAATGCGCCTGTATGTAGCTCATAGCCAATCGCTTCAATTATACCAGATGACGTATGTAGAGTGACAGAAATTCGATGAGGAAAAAGACGATGGGTCAAAGATTTATTTGTACACGATGGCGTTTAGCGAATATTACCGTTTGTGCAAGATAAACATGAGGGTAGAAGGTAACGTCGAGTCTGATGCCATGTTGGATCCATAGATATAAACAAACTGCTTCGGTGTCGTCATTGTCTTGCTGCTCCCTCCCCGTTCTGTGATTGGTTCCCTTTTTCAGGGGAAAATTTGGTCCATGGTGTCCAGACTGCCTAGCAGTGTGAATAAAATCGCGCTGCGCGCAAGGCAGTATGGGGAAACCCAGGCTACATTACATGTAGAGTAGGTATAAACATGCATTTGTAAATTTGAATGTGTTTGAAAGACAAGTTATTCAAAGACAGCTATGGTTAAGTCACTGAGTGATAATTATGTATATTATATCAAGAAAAAAAAATCTTACATTACTTACATCAACTTTCAGAGTATTAACAATTTAAAGTTGCATATTTAAATAGCTCTTCCAGGTTTGGACCTGAGAGCACACAGCATTTGATCACTGTATCATTTCACTTTTAAAAGGTTGCATATCTATTTAGCTCCTGACAAACACATTCATACACATTCATTCACAAGATCATAAAACACTGCCCAATATACAACTTATAATGCACTCGTCGATATGGCAGTGCTACTTGACAGGTCCTTTAGACATTGCACCATGGTAGTGTAGTTCATTGATTTTTTTTTTTGTTGATTATGATGGCATTATGTTGTTATGTGGTGCTCATTTGCAGTCTAGCATGCAATGTGAGGTTTTCCAATTGGATTTGTCAATGAATAAACAAGATAAATAGAAAACTAATGCATGTTACTTATTTGATTTGAACTGAAGCATATAGCATCAATTTAAAAAGTGACATTCTATATTTTGCTTCCAAAAAAATACATAATATGCTACTTGTAATGCATTACCCATAACATGCATGAGTTGTAACCGCAAGGCCATGGCTCTGATTATTCATATATTTTTTACTTCCACTGTGGATAAGTTACAGGTAGTTTGACTGCAGCATTACACACTGCGGTAGACAATTTTTGGCGGGTGGTCAAAGATGAGATTTCTTGAACCTTGGAAGAATGTAATCCTTTGCTCCAGGGAGAAATGTCACTCAGCAGTTTTCCAAATCTGCCAGGACAATCAGAAAACAGTTTAGTCATCGCTCTTCAAATACTTCAATATGTCTCCAATATCCAATTGGACAGTTGAGATGCTTGAATGGTGTCTATGATAATCCAAATCCTAAAGCCTAGAATGAACATTTAACAGCATAGTTCACCCAAACAATTTAAATTCTGTAATCCGTTAAACACCATAATGCCATTCAAAACCCATGAGACTATAGGCTATTCTTCAAAAAACAAATTAAGATATTTTTCATGAAACCTGAGAGGTTTCTGTCCCTCCATTGAAAGTCTAGGGAACCAAAACTTGAATCCAAGTCTTGTGAAGAGATATGATCACTGTATATGATGAACAGATTTGGGCTTTTATAGATAACATCACATATGGTCAATATAAAAGCTGTGTGTGATCGTTTTTGGATATTCTAAATGTTGGTTATCTGGACATTCAAAGGTAGAACAGGAACCTCGCAGGTTCCATTAAAAAGTCATCTTAATTTGTGTTTATTTGGGTGAACTACCTCTTTAAGACCTAACACTGCCGTCTCTTCCAACACTATCTCACGACCAATTCGTACGAATTCGTACGAATGATAAAAAGTTGGCTAATTCGTACAAATTCGTACAACCTCACTCGTATGAATTTGTACGATTAGTCTAAACCCACGTGATGGGTAGGTTTAGGGGTGGGGTCAGGGGTAGGTCATTCGTATGAATTCATAAGAATTGGGCAATTTGTAAAATATGTACGATTTTGCAAATACAAGTGAGGTCGTATGAATTCGTACGAATTAGCCACCCCGTAGAATTTGTACGTTTTCCCGTGAGATCAGGTTGGTCTCTTCATTTTAATGATCAGAAGCATTTCTTTTTGCCCATCTGAGATAGTGTGTTATTGATGTCACTTTTATTTTTAGTGACAGTAGAGAAAGAACAGGAAATAATGGGTGCAATGGAGGGTAATGAGATTGTGAAAGTCACACTTAAACTTGTGTTCCTCACATCAGTACCAAGGCTCAATTTTTTAAGGATGTGTTAGGGCACGGCATGTGTTAGTATTCCAATATCATATATTCCCAGGGCCCTAAATGAATCCAGATTAAGCTAGATGTCAGAGGGGTTTTCTGCCCACTGTCAGTTTCGCTTGAGGGGGATGTCAGACGAGAACTTTTAAATGTGTGCTTTGTAGTTTAGATAGCAGCACTTATTGCAGTGCTGCAGGAAGAACGATAAATCAGACGTGCAAACTTGCAAAATTCTCTTGACACAATTGTATGCAAGAATACATAGAAATTGCACCTGCATACGTGTAAGCTGCTCTGGCTCTAAAAGTATTTAAAACCTTAAGCCACGCTTTAAAATTGATTTCATTGTATTGTATGACAAAACATCAAATAAAAAGTGGCATGGAAATGTCAATGAATTCTTACATTCTTACGGTCTTACATAACAAATAAGGTACATAAATAATAATAATACAATATTATAATATTAACAATAATATTAATTTAATATATGATATTTGCTATATAATACAATGTATTAAAATGCAATTTGGCTTGATGTCTAATGCAGTTTTTTGAATTGAGGTTCAAGTACTTTTTAGCACCGCTAAACATGGGATGGAAATAAATGAAATGAACTAGAACACACAAGCAGCATGCAGCACTCCAAACACATTTACATTTGCTTGAACTAGGTTTTCAGTCGGAATTCAGAGCAATTCTCACTAGACCACATAATATCTGACTCCAGCTGCCAGATACATTCATAATATTTCAGCTTGAGGCTTGATTTTTTTTTTTTTCAGTAATGGTTGATTGAGTTCAAAATATAAGCTTGGACTCTTGACAGAAAGTAAGTTGCCCTAAAGCCAAGTGAGGTTTATTAAATAAAAAGTCAATCTGATGTTTAAGACTGGGACAAATCTATGATGAATTTAAAAGCTACCTAAACCATTCTTTCTCTCCCTTTGTCTACATTTCAGAATTCCAATATCTCCACTTAAATAGCATATCTGGCACCCATAGTCCCTGTGAGAAACACTCATGTTGTCGAGAAAGCACTCATTAGGGAAACGCCGAACCATCGCCGAGCAGCTGGCGTTGTCATAAAAGCAGCGCTGGGTGATTTTTACGAGTTTTGGGCACCACAGGTAGTGCCGTAGAATGAATCCTTAAAAACCTAGTATGACTTTCCTGACAGACTTTGTTTTATTTTTTATTTTACTGTTCCATCACAGTTCATGCCACTCCGGGTAGGCATGCAAATTTTCTTATTGATATGACTCCCTGTTCCGAAGAGAAAACTAATAAAAACGGGATAAGTGAGTCTGCCACCATGCCAAAGCTGGGAAATAGAGGTAAACACCCACAAAGTGAATCCGGTGCCATCTGTTTCATTTGGAGACCAGTGAGACGAAGTTACTGCTCAGACAGGAAACACACGCTCAAAAAAATGACTCTTTTAACTAACTTAATTCAATTATGGACAGTGGTTCCACACAAGCAAATTATTTTTTATTAACATTAATGGAATTTTTTGTAATCTATGTAAACTCCTTGTGTTGTGCTGGAAACTAACAAGCACTGCCCAGTTTCAGTTAATGCAACACAAATCATTGTAATCCAACAAAGTAAACTTAAATTTTACATATTTAAGCAGATTGAACACAAATTAAGTTTGGACAAAATGTATAGCAATTGTTTAAGCTCATTTTAATGAAGCAATTTGAACAAGCAGCCAAAATATTTTATTTTTTTCAGGGCAATAAAATGTGCAATATAATAAAAGCATTCCAGAACAGACTTTCCAAAATACTAACAGAAATGAAAGACTTTGCCTTTAGATTAACTTTATATTTTCTCTGACGCCATGCATCTTGCCAACTTCTTGCACGCCGTCTTCACCCAATACATTGGAAATCGTCACATCCGTTTTTTGTTGTTGTTGTTGTTGTTGTTTTTTGAATCGCGAAATTAAACCCTTTACATTAGTTTAACGATTGATAATTAAGTATAGTGGAAAATTATACAGGTTAAGTTAATTAAACGCAATACAATAGTGTTTTGGTGGTAAAAGAAATATATGTGTGTTACTTTAGACAAATTGTCGAAACTTTATTTATCGCCACATGACATTGCATACATTTGTTCATGCACTTTATAGAATGACATCACAAGCTCATTAGTGGCAGTCCAATTGGACCACCCAAGGGTTGAGAGCCTTGCACCATGAAACAATGTTGATGGATCATAGCTTGTGATTTGTGGGGATAAAAGCAGCTTTCTGGTTACCAGCTCTGAGCTTTAAACACTAAACCAGTGCTTTTTAGCTCCAGTCCTCTAGGCCTCCAGGCCACTGCCCTACAGATTTTAGTTTCAAAGCTCAGGCTTTGAGAATATGTGCAGCTGTTACTGAACTTGAATGAATTAACATGTTAATGATTTGTTTAATGTATTTGATTTAAGCATTACCATTTTTTCTCCTTAGAAAAATCTTTTGATGTTTAGCTGTAATTTTAAACTCCATATATTATATTTGGTTTTTGTTAGTTTACATTTAGATGTCTAGTTTCAGTTTATTCAGTCTGAACTTAGTTTTAGCAATTTATGGCTACTAAAGGAGTAACTGGAATTCACATTTAAAAACAAATCTTCCATCAAAGACTTTTCATCATTAATCATTAAAATCATTGAAAATGATTCTGTTTTATTTTTTCCCAGTTTGTTTGTTTGTTTGTTTAGTTATTTTAATATTTTTCATTAACAGTATTATGTGTTGACATATAGTAAGAGTTAAAGCTATAAAATTAATGTGGATATCATAGCCCAAATAATTTGGAAGAATTTGATGAGAAATGTAGGTGTTTATATTCAAATCTTGATAAGAGATAACATTAAGAGAAGTAATGTTAACATTACTTAATGCATTAGGAATCAGGGATAAAAAAAAAAAGGTAGCTAATTCGTACAAATTCATACGACCACAGTTTGCTAAATCGTACATATTTTACGAGTTGCCCAATTCATATGAATTCGTACGAAAGACCTACCCCTGACCTCGCCCCTAAACCTGCCCATCACTGGGATTTAGACAAATCACACAAATTCGTACGAATGAGGTCGTACAAATTCGTATGAATTAGCCACCTATAACTCACTCGTACGAATTGGTTGTGAGATTGCGTTGGTTAATTTCATGTTCATGTATAATACATTGATGCGAATATATACAACTTGAAATGTTAAAAGCTTTTGAAACTATTGTTATTTGCAATGTTGGGGAAAGTTACTTTTAAAAGTAGCTAACTAAAGTAACTAATTGCATTACTTAGTTACTTTTTATGGAAAGTAATGGATTACATTACTTTTAGGTTACTTTCTCTAACCTGGGCTGACCTTTTTTTTTTTTTTTTTTTTTTTTTACAAAAAAGTTATATTTCTTTGGGCAAATTTAAAGGTCCTTCTTAACCAAAAGTGAAATGAATAAACCTCAGGCTGAAGAAAATGCAAATTCACGCCTGAACAGTGGAGGGCGCCGCTTAAACAAACCTTTCAGCTGTGCTGCCATTCTGAATCGCAGAAGAATAAGGAGAAGAAAGTTCAAAACTCTTACTTCAGCAATAAAAAAAATAAAAATAAAAAAGATGTTTATCTGAAGTCATTTTTGCTTATTATATGGTTGAATTGGATCATTGAAAGTCAGCAGCAAATATTTAGGTAAATAAAGTGAGATTAAATACATAAAGTATATTGCATTGCACTGTATTTATTTATTCCTTTTGAGGCATACTGAATATTGTTTTGTGCAAGTGAGATGAGTAAATGCTAACATTAAGTCTAGAACTACAATAAGCATCATGTTATTTGTAATGTGTTACACTTATTCAATGTTAACTACTGCAATAACTAATGTTAACACACGACCTTACAGTAAAGTGTTACCAAAATCTCGTTTATTGCTAATATTTGGTATCTTTGCCAACCTGAGCGCAATTTATGGCACTGAGATTAGATTTATTCTGAAATTCTGGAGGAGACAGATGTCAGATTAATACAAGGTTTTTCTCTGAAGAAAAATCTCAAATTCATCCATTCTATCTCATTGCTGTCTAGGAAAAAAACAACTGATCTTTTGTGATTTATCTTTCCTACGGGAACTGACAAGCATGTTATGTGGATCATACAAAATTTAAACAATTACATTTTAAACAAATCAGTCGTGCCAGTGATGCACACTGCTTACCCTTGGAAACACTGCTGGATGGGTACCGCAAACCACAGTGTGATGATGTATAGCTATAATATTTAATTTAGCCTGGAAACGATGGCATAATATATAACTCCACACATTCCCAAGTGTCATCGGAAAGGGAAATGGCAGAAAGGATGGAATAAATGGCAGCCGCAGTGCAGCCGTGTCGAATCGATGTGTAGCAGAAAATGGCATCAGATACAAATTGCTGGGCAAATATTTCATGGACCAAATGAGCTATTCAACATCAGTGGCCCTCTCTCACGCCAACGGAGAGGGATTAAGACTCAGATCTTACAAAGATATCCATCTCATCGTGTCTAATGATGCTTTCAAATCATCTCACTGTGAGGATCAAAGTGCCAGGCATCAAGAGCGAATTTGTCTTGCACATATTATTTATGTATGTTCAGGTTAAGCTGTCTGCTTTGTTGTGTATTACTGCTCCTTAATGCAAGTAAACATTACTGAAAGCTACAACAAACTGGAATTATAAATGAATATGTTTTAAACAGCACAACAAACAACTGTAAAGCCTTAGCCACTCCTTCTGGGAAGTAACACACTTGTTCTAGCACTGTTGCCAGGGTCTAGAAGGGCAAATGTATGATAAAGTCAGTGCCAAGTTGATTCCAAATGCCAAAAGCTGAAGTAAATACATTGGCTCGTTTGGAGAAAAAAGCGAGACACCATAAGGCCAACAAATAAAAGATCTTATCCTGTTTAATCCAAGAGGTTTGCATTAATGATTCCCATTCCTGTTCTTTTCCCAGCTGTGCAATATCCTGCGCTGATCTCCTTCAAATCCGTCTTAAGAGCCCCCTCAGACGGCTCACAATTTCCAGCACAATCAAAATGTGGAACTCGAGTGGAAGCTTTTCTTGTCTTCTTAGTACTGGCTAAAAGGCCTTGTCATTCTTGAGTCATCAGTGACCGGCATCTTGGTTAACGTGTGTCAGAGTCGCTGTGTGAAGAGTTGATTCCAGCTTCAGCAGATTTGTATGAAATGTCAGGCCTGATCTACAGTACATCCATGGCTTTGTGTTGTCAATCTTTGTTACATCACACAATGAATTCATCTTCATTTGAAGATCCAAAGTTTCGCAACAGTGCGAGAAGAAGTTGCTAAAGAAGAAGGGTTCGTATCGATACCGATACCAGCGGGGCACGTTCTCGCTCTCTCTTCTTATTCACTGCAGTTGAATAGTGTTGGATGTTAGGTCCTGAATTTAGGAGCGGGGTTGCTGGTATTGCACATTATTTTACTCATTCCTGCAGGTTTCGCGCTCACACCAAAAGCGATCTATATAAGTGACGCTCTCATAAAGCTGCCTCTCAAACAGCTCACGAGTATCAAATTGAGCTCTTTTCCGAGGGTCATTGCGCTTTAACGGTCAATACACACAAAAAATGCCCGCCTTGGCAAGTATTTAGGTGAACACAGTAAGTTTTGGAACAGACGAAGGAAATCACATGTAAATGTATATTGGATCCGTTCATAAGCTCTTAAAGACACACTATGCAGTTTCAGTTTTTCTCAAACAGCGACCCCTAGAGTCACTGTGGAGTAATTGTATTTAACGTTACTGTCGTAAATACCACTCACGCAGAGCCGTCTCTGCACTCTTCCGACCGCGCTTCCTTCGTTTTCTTCGTCGACTCTGCCATGATTCACGTCTGAAATGCGTGCTAGTGTCTTCCATAGAGGCTGCTTCATATGTTGTTGATGTATGTGACGTCGTGCCGTAAAGCAAGTCGGGATTCTCGCGAGATTTGGCAGGGCGCCACCTCTCAAACTTGCACTGCTGGTTTTGCCATTTCATTTCTGTTGTATGTCTTACCTAAATACTACTGTTAGACCCACCTGAAAAACTTTAAGCCATGCTTATTTAATTTGTCTCTTTATTTTATTGTATTTATGTGTGCTACCATTTGCAATTGGTTTGTTTGTTCTTATTTTATTACTGGCGATTGACTTTAGTTCAAACTGTCAAATACAGCCTCCTTGTGTCGTGTAAGCAAGTGTAAGTGTAAGCTCAATTTCTACAAATTTGCAACAAAATTATCAAAACATTATGAAATAATAAAAACTCTATAAGGCAGTTGTCCCTATGGTATCGAATATCGACATTTTTTAAGGTATCGTATAAAAATGAGAAATTCCAGCATCATGACAATACTAGTGGAAAGGGCTTTTCAATTGTTTGTTTTGCTAAAACTTTTACATCTATAATTCCAGTTTTTTGTAGCTTTCAGTAATGTTTACTTGCATCAAGAATCAGTAATAAACAGATAAGTAGACAGCTTAACCTGAACATACAGAAATACTATGTGCATGAAAAATTCCCTCTTGATGCCTGGCACTTTGATCCTCACAATTCAAGTAAATTCAAGAGGCCATTTTGGTCATGACGTTTATTTTTACAAAGGAGCACCATGTTTTTTGGACATTACAGATAATCTCTAGGTAGCTGGTATAAACATCTACAAATATTTTCAGGTTGTAATGGCAAGCATGAAAGCATCATTTTAGATTTACATTTATAAAAGCTAACAGCTCACACCGAATCAGTTCTGTCAATTCACCAGCTGAAGTACCCTTGATGTCAACCAGAAAAAGTCAACCAGTCAATAAATACTCATGATACACCCACAGTGGATCAATTTCAGGCACCCTAAGCACTGTAATAAAATAAAAAAATAACTAATGCTGATCAAGAGCCGTTTCAGAGCATTCTCTTTAGGCGAAGTCAGTTCCCTGAAAACTGCATTTGAGCTTGAATGGAGGGGGTGGAACTGGACACTAAAAAACCTATTATTGGATGGTTTATGGTTATATTAATTAATTATTTTTAAAATGGCTACTTCTATCATCTCAGGATGGAAAATGGCTGATAGTGAAAATAGTGAAGATGCAACACTCACTTTCAAGGAAGCACTCCATGCTCAGAGTGAAGTTGTCCACAGCAAATGCAATTCCTGTACTAGAGGAAATATCAGCACTGAACTGCAGGTAGAACCTAAAGTGTGACAGAGAAAAAGGGGGATAAATTAAAGAGAGTGAAAACATCTTTTAAGCCGAGACACACAGCAGAAATTGGATAGCTATTAACTAGAGTCCCTTTGGAACAATAAACACTAGAAATTAAATGTCTGTCAACATGCTCATAATGTCATTCCAAACCAGATTATTTGGTCAGTCCAACAAAAAATAAGATGTTTAGCAGAACGTCCAGGCTGCTCTTTTCCATACTTCTAATAATGAATGGGTACTGAGGCTTTCAAGCTCCAAAAAGAGCACAAATAAATTCTGTTAAATTTGTCACTATGGGCCAGATTTACTAACAGCTTCCACCAGCGCAAAGCCTCTTTTGGCATAAAAAAAAACTACTGTCAGGGTTTACTCAAGATACACAGTGAACATTTAACGCTGAAAAGGGTTATTTTTGCGGCTGAGCTTATTGCATATGCATTTGTAGAAGTTTCCCTTTCAGATGCAAAATTTATGGGAGGAGAGTATTTAAATGAATCATGCAAGGTGATTAACTAAGGTTTGCGCTAGTCAATTTACTGGTTTTGTGCCATTATTTAATGCCCCCAAAAAGCACGTCCTTAAACCAGACGCTAATTTGCGTTGGTCATTCGGTTAATGATTCGGCTGCATCTGTGTTCTTTAATGTGGCTCTTTAAGTAGATCACGCAATAGAAGTTTCCACTCCCATCTGCGTTTTTTTGGGGGGGATTGCGCTCTCTCGCTAATTTACCCTGTTTAGTAAATCTGGCCCTCTGACTTATCCCTAGTCTTCTGAAGCCATACAATAGCTTTATGTGAAGACTGGAATATGCACTGACAATTTTATTTATGCTGGTTTACCACACTGCAGGTTTAACGTCACATGTTATTGGTTCTCATATTTGGAAAACAGCACAATGGGCATTTTGTTAAACCTCTACTTGTGTGTTCCAAAGAGGACAAATGTAGGTGTCATTCTTTAGCTAAGGTATATCTCCAAACCACCACAAATGTATATTTATGGCTACAGTAGAACCCATCAGATTTTGAATAAATCCCTGAGAGGAGTGCTATCCCCTGCCCTAATATCTCCCATGATAATAAATGTGTAAGAATTGGCTCTTTGGGTCATAGGGCATTAAGCTTTGCAGCTATGCTGTGAAGTGGTAGATAAATCTAAAAAAATTTAACTACAACAAGAAAAGGGGAAGGAGGCCAGGAATGAAATTTTAATCACCCCCTGTGGACTGGAATTAGCGAGACCCTGGATAACAAGAGTGGAGGTTGGGGCGTGGGGAATTGTGGTGGTTTTGAGAGTGTTAGATAAGATTCCAATCAAACATGTAGAGATGTAACATCCTCCTATTTTCCTCGGCCCTCCTTACTCTTACAAGTCAAGAGCAGTTGCTAATTGGAGTGCAAGTGTGGATGAATGGTGAACCTCTTCATTGATTTTTTTTTTCCCTCTGTCAGTTTTTTTCTTCTGGAGAGAGTGATAAGGTGAGCACGGGATGTGCGGTGCTGTGCCGGGCCCATAGGCAGGGATGCGGCACCAGTGGGATTCATTAGGATATACAAGTGCGAAACCAAAGGTAAAATGTCTACAGCTTGCTCAAAGGTAAGTGAAAACTGAAATGCATCCGAAACTTCATTTTGCATGAATTCTCCTTAAGCAGAAGCATTCCAGTCATTGTTTACCTGATTATGCCATTGTTAAGTTACAAATAATGTGCACACTCAGACCATGGAGGATATTCAGCATAGATTTGATGGTTGTAAATATAGACTTACAGATCCACCAAACCGAAGAGTGGTAGGGTAATGAGTTTCCACCTTTTCCCCATATTAGCTTCGCTTGTTGAGTTCCAGAGACTCCGTTGGCCCTCGGGTCCTGTGCTGTTCTCTATAATCCAGAGAGATAGCACTCCATTTGAAGATCCACACACCCAGAACTTGACCTGTAGAAAAGATCAGAAAACACTTTATTTTGATCCAGTTAAGACATTTGCAACTACATGTCACCTAATTCTCATAGACATAGAGTATTAGTAGACTGTTTGCTTTATATCTGCTAACACTTTATTTTGATGCTGACTATAAGAAACTTTGCATCTACATGTCAAGTTTTTCTACTTACCCAAACCCTAATACCTAACCCAAACCTAGCAGTCTACTAACAGTCTACAAATAGCCTAATATGAGTTAGTTGACATGTAGTTGCAAAGTTACTTGCAGCTGCTTACCGTTCCCGCGACGGTAAAATTGGGGATGTGTATTTGCTGCCTTTTACCACTAAGAGGCGCTACAATAACAGACTTTGAAAAGTGTCAGTTTATTCTTTCTATTGTGTAATCTTCCGTGGCTCATTGAGAGCTGTTGCAGATACATTCAAGTGAAACATTGTAGTTACACAAATTCATAATCTTAATACTGTAGGTAAAGTACACATTTGGAACTGAAACAAATGTAGGCTTCTATTATTACGTGAAATTTAAGCAAAGTAGGCTAAATGTTAACATTGTGAGCTATGCATGTCAAGGTTATGTATCTTATACTTTGTGTTATTTTAATTTGTCAGTAGGCGTAGATTTATGAACTGAAACATAACAGTGAAATAAATTAAACTAAATGATCGTAAAATTAAAACATTGTGAGGACTTGTTAACCGATGTTAGGCGGCAGGATTTGTGTTTTAGCATCAATTAAAAAATAGTCTTACAATAGGTTATTATGATTAGCATAATTGATAAATTGATAAAAAATGAAAACATTTCAACATAAAACATTGCAATAGAAAAATGTCACATCAATGAGGCTTTGCGTAAGCATAAGACGGTAATTTCGCGAACAACTTTGAAATGCGACTGGTTTATTTTTGCCGCACCGGTAATAGGCATTCTGGTTGACTACCAACTGTATAGTTAGTAGAATGTCTAAAGTGGACCATCGAAATAAAGTGTAACCTAAGATTTAAGCATAATGATGCATGTGACGTCTTTTTTTTATATATATATTTTATATATATTACGTATAATGTATTCTCAGCCTCAAACAGACAACTCACAGTCATTGTTCGATGCATATGGCACATAAAGTGCAAAAAACTGGCTGAAAACCAGCAGTTTCAATATGTAAATTTGGTATATTACAGTAAGAGCCTTATTCACAAAGGATTTAATCAGAAGTTTTGGCAGGCACTTTTTGAGTGGTACAATTAACGTTGCATTGATGTTTGTATATATTTGCTACTAAGAATTTTTTGCAGTAATTCATAAATTGATTAAGAAGGACCTTTGAAATGGGCACATGTCCAGACGTGCAGTGCCTTGTATGCAGTGGTGAAGAAGAAAGTACAACAGATATTGGAAGTCTGCTGCATCCTTCACAACCTAGCACTCAGATTTGCATGATTCATTTAATGTACCAGGTGCAAAAACAATGCAGACAGCACATGCAAATTAATAAATGTATCAGGAGGTGCAACATATTCTTAGTCAAATTTTGACAATTGGGCACTAAATACCCTTGACCAGAACTGTATAGTATTTTGGTTTCAAAGCCATATTTGTTAAAGTAATATTCTGTATTCGAGCCCAGCACAGTGGCATAATATTGATTCCCACAAAAATATATTTTGACTCGGTTACTTTAAGGCACTAACAATGTAAATGAATGAGGCCAGGACACCAAATGCCCCTACAAGTATAATAATACCAGTAAATGTTGACCTTGTGGGGAAACTTTTTTGGTCTCCATGAGAAAACAAGCTTAGAAATCATCCAGAATTATCTTTTTCTTTCTTTTTTTTTTTTTAGCTAAAATAGCAGAAAGTTTTCTGTGAACTGTGTAAAATATACAGTTTGTAAAGTATAAAAACCATTACGTCTATGGAAAGTCCACATTAAACAGGGAAACCCACAACACTTTTCCATGTCAATCAGACGTGCTGAGTGGGCGGTTCTTGGCCAGATTAAGCTGCAAAATGGACCAGACTTTATGCTGATGTCAAAAGTCTGGTCCCGTGAGACTGCATGTGACCTAGTGCAGATTGTGATGTTTATATCACATCTGCTCAGAGGTTCATCCATTATGAAGGACCTTTATGTCAGAAGACTTACAGTGGCCTGTGAAAACGCCAGCTGTTGAAAGGAGCAAGGCTTCTCCTATTAAAGAAGTCACACTGACACACTGAGAAGAACAGTGGCTAGGGGGGAGAGATCACAGTTGTAATCTGTAGTCCTGGTTCGTGTCTGGATTTAGTCCAATATGCTGTCATGGCCCGCTGTGCCTCCACACCGCTCTGGGCTCTGTTCATACAAGAGTAAGCAAGCACTCACCTCACATCTATCTAAAGCTGTCAGTCAGACTTCTCATAAAGCCCAAACCAACGCCTACCTCTCCACCTGTATTCCTATTTATCTACACCCCATATTCTTCCTGACATTTTCTCTCTTTTTCTTACTTTCAAATTTGCATCCCACTGTTTCTCTCTCTTCTCCATCTCTGTCAGTCTGCACCCCTCCGTTCTCTCTGAAACTCACTGTTTGAGTGTTTTTTTCTTCAGGAAGTCTTTTGCAGTTGTGTAATTCACCTTTCCCAGCATGCTCGTCTGTGTGCCACAGACTGATGGGGTCAAGGTCTATGAATTCTGAATTGAATACGGAGACAGTCTTTCAAAAGCTTTGCACCTAGGCGAGAGCCAGACATTTTTTTCCATTTTTCAAAACGGACATTAACATTTCACATTTGGTTGCCAAATTTCCATGTAATTACATTCAAATGACATTGAAATGCGGGTACAACAATAACCTCCTGACACTGGGCTACATTCTGTCTATAGCGATTACAAAAGCAACGCATTAAAGGTATTGTGCAACCTAAAAATGTCATCTATAGCCTTGAACATTGAAAACTTACCAGCTCAAACCAAATCAACGCTGTGAATAATTGTATTATGGCTCATCATGCAACCCGAAGCCAAAAATACTACAATGTAGGACATCTATGTGAAACTGAATTATTTGTGAAAATAATAATGATAATGAATTTAACTATTATTAGTGTTGTAGTCAAGACCACCTAAACCGAGACCAAGTCAAGACTTAGACCAGTGTGTGTTGAGGCCAAGACAAGACCAGGAGTTTTTTTTTTTTTTAAATAATACATTACATCTTGGTTAGTTTTTCACCAAATTTTATTGTATACTGCCAGATCACTTTGAATATACCACACGAGTCGCATGGGATCATTCTGTTATACTTTTGTGTCCTTTTATGAAGAAGGGAATCCGCCATTACAACAACACCAGGGTGGGTAAATGATGACTTAATTTTTATTTAAGGGTGAACTATACATTTAATATTCTTCTCACATAGTATACATGCCAATTTACTGCATAGCTGCATTTATATTTTAGGAACAGGATATCAGGACACAAGGATATCAGCGTACTGTATTTGAGGGTACTTGGAGGGCTTGGAACACCTGTTTTAACGCAAAAGCACTGAAATAGAATATTTTCTCCCACTTCACCTATAGTACACCGCTGCATATGAAGAAACAGCATGAGTAGTATTTTATTTTCATTACATACTATACTCTCTCTTTTTATTTAAGCCCAAATTATATTTTGGCCATCTGCGTTCCGCAACAGTCCGCCTGGCGTCACTTTCAAACAGGAGGGACCATGTAAGACTGTCTGCGTGCAGACCAATTTTTGTGTCCTTGCACACGCTGTGAGTACAAACAAGCTTAAAAACACGAATCTTTTTGACCTCAAGGCCAAAGTAGTGTACTTTGAAAGGCTTGAGTATTCAACTGTGTGAGGTGGAGCAGAACGTGGAAAATGAAGTGTACCCGGGCCTTTATCTGTAGCCATTACCTCCTGATGGGTTATCCGAACTTCTATACAACCCGAATCAGTATTCAGAGCACTTCCGTAGGTGTAGCACTGATCGATGCATGCATAGACTAGAATGCATTTGCAAATAAGACTCGATGGAAACCGTTCAGAACTTCATTTCCTCAGAGATCCAGAGACCCATTGCACAGAGATACCGCTGCATGATGGTTACTTGTGGAATGCAGAAACAATTCTTACCATGCACGGGGCGTTCCGCAGGGGGTAGAAGAAAAGCGGGCTTCGCACCTGCGCTGATCCTCGCTGACCTTTGGGCTGACTGTCGATGGCCAGCAAGGCCCCTGCCATACAGAGTGATGAAAGACATGAAATAAACCACGCAGAGGAATAATGAAAGATGAAAGACCGACTATAACCAGTCAAAAGCTTATTGTCAATCTTTAATAAAGATGATTTATTAACCATGTCTGCTTAAATTATTTCGCTTTGTTTTAAATGTTTCACTGTTTGTAGTCAACCCTGTGCTTGCAAGTCTTCTTGTTGATTAGACTTCAACTTAAGCTGTTTAGACAGAGCACCTGGTGATGGACAGCTGCTTCTGAGGCCTTGGGGAATGGACGGATGGGCCCTCCATTGCGGACCCCTTCCTGGAACCAGCTGCCAGCTGCAATCCTCTCTCCCGAACGAGCAATAGCTGCCGTTGAGGAACTGACCTGGTTGAGTGAGAGAAGACAACGAGACATTTTGAGAATACTAAGAGACCTAAGAAAATGAAAAGAAAAAGATAAAGGTTACACTTTATTTCGATAGTCCACTTTAGACATTCTACTAAGTAACTTTGCAACTACATGTCAACTAACTGTCATTAGAATATTAATAGACTGTCTGCTTAATATCTGCTAACTCTTTATTTTGATGCTCCCCAACAGATATTCTACTAAGTAACTTGGCAGCTACTTATTCTACTTACCCGAACCCTAACAGTCTACTAATAATCTAATGAGGGTTAGTTGATATGTAGTTGCAAAGTTACTATTTAAATAAAGTGGAACCAATATAAATACTGTATGTGCTAACAATCTTATCCCTCAGCGTAAGAGCTTAGATGCTTTGATGAGAAATAGTCTTTGACCATTTTTAAATGTCTGAAGAGGCATAAGAGGACAGCGGAGAGTGTTTCTGAGTGCAGATGAGGATATTGTTTTGAGGTAAAGAGTGGTGAAGAAAGAGTGTAGGCTGGGCAAAAAATATAGATTTCTCGATTTTAATCAATTCTCATTTTTACGAACCGATATCGATTTTTAAATCCAGGGCCGGCGATTGCTATAGGCGAACTAGGTTGCCTAGGGCGACAAATGTGTTGGGGGCGCGGACGCACTCTAGTGTTGCCTTTGGCTTGCTCAGTTGGGGATATTTGGGGATATTTAATTTAATTAATCAGTCAACGATACTATTGATCAGCATTACCAAACGTAGACGTTCCACTAGAAACAAACATCGATGTATTGTTCTAATTTATTACTGTGAAGCTGCTTTGATACAACCTGTGTTGTGAAAAGCGCTATATAAATAAACTTGACTTGACTTGACTTGACTTGACTTGACTAGTGTCGCCCTTTAGATCTACTTCCCATAAAAATCATAAAATTAGAACGAAACGCGAAATAAAACATGTTTATTAAACATGATCATCAAAGGGCGCCCCCTCAACCACACGTTTAATTACTTGTCAACCTGATTATTAGATTGAATTTATGATTTTTTGTCGACCATTTCTGGATGGGCAGGGGCAGGAGGGTTGCGTTACGTTCTTTTACAGTCTATGGTTACGTTACGTTAGGGAAGTGCTCAGCTGCTGGCGCGTTGATCGAAAATGAAGCGGTCTAAACCTCTGGTGCACATGGACCAAAACGGAGAAAGGAAGAAGATAAAAAATAAAGCTCAGCATAGAGTAAGTCTTCTCATCTCAGCCATTAGGTTACCAATGAAATAAATTTACTTAGTATTGTAGCCTACATCATATTGGACGTTTCATTGCTGTCACTAAGCTATAGTTTGCTAGCTATAGTTACTTTGAAGGTGAATAGAAATGGCAGAAACAACTGTTCATCTTTTATTATTTGAGATAGAACTAAAATAACTTAAATCTTTTAATTTTGTAGTGGTACGTACATGATCCATAATAGCACATTTGTTTGTAGAGGGTATAACGTTAGTTAAACCAGTTTAATGGTCATAATTTGCTTAAATTAATCCAATTTGGTAAATATCCTTGAACATTTTTTGTAGAATTTGTGTATGAACAATTTATTACAGTTGATTCTTCAAGTCATAATTTGCTTGTTGAAGTGTTGGAGTGACTATTAGAGCATTTTTGTTTGTTCATCAATGAACATTCTTTGTAGCATTTTTGTATGTGCAATTTATTAGAGTGTATCATTTAAGTCATATTTTGCTTGTTGAAGTGTTGGAGTGACTACAGGTGAAACTCGAAAAATTATCGTGCAAAAGTTCATTTATTTCAGTAATTCAACTTATAAGGTGAAACTAATTATATATACTCATTACATGCAAAGTGAGATATTTCAAGACTTTGTTTGCTATTATTATGGCTTACAGCTTATGACATATCAATTCATATCAATTCAAATTTTCTGTGATTTTGAATTTGGGGTTTTGATAAGCTGTAAGCTATAATCATCAAAATTATAACAAATAAAGGCTTGACAATTATCAATTTTCTTATTTTCTTAAAAGGGGGGGGGGGTTGAAAAAAGATTGAAAAAAGATTGAAAAAACTCAATCTTGCCTAGGGCAACCAAAGGGCTAGAGCCGGCCCTGCTTAAATCCCAAGAATTGATTAGGCTAGTCATCCTGTTTTCAGTTGATGAATGAATGGAATATTGTCATGCGCATCCCATCCAATAAATTGTAATAATTTTTGTGCTTTGTTAGGCTACTATTGATATGAAACAAAGTCTCAGACTTCAAATTACGTCCATTTTCTTACAAATTTCAAAAACATAAATACCGTTTTGGCGCTGTGGCGTGAGATCGCTCTGGCGCAGCTCAAGAGAAGAAGCAGCGAAGATCTTCTCTTCCGCCTTAATAATACCAGTTACAGTGCGAAATCAGAAAGTGTTACATCAGAAAGTGTGTTAAAAGATAGAGTACAACTTATCGAAATCCGTATCATGTCATATATGGAATCGCTCAATCAGTGTCAACTGTAGAAAGACGTCAGTAAAACAGCTTGTAAACAATGTCATGTGACGTCACATTTACCTCAGAAAAACCATATGCAGCGACCATAAACTCGTTAGTCAGCCAGAAAAAGAGGAGAGAGGAGCATTTAGCTAAATTTATGCACCACATTGCAGTCATTATAATTTTTTAATGTTCTTCAATATTTAATGCATATTTGAATAAATCTGGCAAGTTATTTATGACAGACACCATTTAAATGTTTACATTTCATATAACTTTATTATTACAAAAATAAATAAAAGTGTAATTTAAGTGTTTGTATACAGATCAGTTAATTTTTACCTTCAATATTATAGTAGGCAAATGAAGCTATAGTAGGCTACAACTGACTCCCAAAGTTTACAACATTGGTTAAGAGATTTGTTTTCCTTGAGAAAATTTGCCATGTATTGTTCCTGATATCAATACTGAATCGAATCGGAATCAAAATCGAATCGAATTGCAAGCTTGTAAATCGAAATTTAATCAAAATTGTGAAATTTGTGTCAGTACCCAGCCCTAGAAGGAAGGCCATATTAGAAGCCATTCCATCAACAGACGATTCATTCAAGCCTGTGAAGGGCTGCAGGGATGTGTCTGACCTTCATTAAGAAACAGGGGGGAAGAAACACGGTTGCCTTCCAGCGATCGACTGCATTGCAGAGGATGAATTGCCTGATGGCATGTAACTTACAAGCTTTGCTCCAGGTGTTCTTACAATCCAGAGTTAGGCGTTTAAAAGGATGGATGCATTCATGGGCACGGGGTGATTATCGGAAATGTCTCGTTAATAAATAAAGAAGTTAATTAAATAAAGAAAACAGAATGATCTTTTTTCCTTGTTTTAAGAGAAAAATAAATAATGTACAAACTGACAGACTCATGCTTTTCCCTGAAACAACTTTGTCCGAACCTCTTTTTTTTAAGACCTTGTGCGTCTATATTAATATTTTATATTAAAAATAATCGAAAGATGAGATTTTTAAGATGAAATTTTAAATTGCGTGCCAATTCGCCTACATATACTATGTTCTAAAAGTATGTACTGTTTTTGTGAAGAAAAAGTACATATTTTTGAGCGTGTATTAGAAGAGTAGGCAAGTTTTGGGACATACTACTTCATCATAATTGCGTCTTTAACAGAAAGCTTTGTTACGTGCATCCCGTCACCGTTTAACTGCCCTGTCAATCATCTTGTCACAGTTAAAATCATCCACATTCAACTTGATTTAATTTCCTACTATTCCTTACTACTATCCTCGTCCAATGCGCAGTGGGTTTTGGGCAATATTAGCCGTTATAGTGTGCACGGATCTGCACTTCGGATTCAACCCGGGAAAAGTAGACCATCTTTGGAATACTCACTTAAACACACTAAGTATTGGGACACTAATTCTAATTTTGAAAACAATTCAGGACGTATGTATGACGTCAGTAGGTGAATTGTGACACAGCACTGATCTTAAATCTTTTGGTCTTCCAATTTGTTTGATTGATTGAGGAATAAATAAACAAGGAGTTGTATTTAAATACATAAATAAATGATCGACAAACAAACAAATAAATATCAAGTGCATTACAGTAATGCACATTTAGTGGTTAATGCATTTTTCCCCAGCATGTTATGCGTGGTGCTCTGTAATAATAATAATTAAAAAAAAAGCAAAATATTAAACCTTAAAACAAGAACAAGGATGTTAAGATGTTAAATCTTACTGAAATGACAACAAAACAAAACAAAACAAAACAAAACACTTATTAAGAAAAATGATATATGCAGCTATTGTTATTATTTTGATTTTAGGTTGAGATATGACCCTGATCTTATTGATATACTTTGTGAGATCACTTTAAAAGTTGAGGACAACTGCAGTGTCCTGTGCAGATCTCTTCATCTGGTCTTCAGAAGTCGCTTTCATCTTAGCAACAAAGCTTATTAAAGACACAATAAATTCTTGTTGTGGAAATTAAATGTGCTGAACAGGTTTTGAAAAAGACTGATTAGCAGGTTGCTAATCAATATTAATATCTGTGGTGGCACATCGGACATAATCAGTGACATTTAGCTTTGTTCTAACAATAAACAACACTCAGAATCTTGTTCAATCTCAAAATGTTGGCTTTCTTTTTCGTCCAGAAGCACTGCAGGTGGACCCACGGAAATATGATTACAGCTTCTGCACGGTATTGATCTGAGAGGTGTGAGGTAGGATCAGCTAATCATCCGCTGAGGGGAGATGATACAGCCCTGAACTCACTGCCATTAACCAGGAGAGAGTAAACACATCGACCAGCGTGACCACACTCGTGAGGATTAGCATGGAGAGCAATAACAGGGAAAGATGACAATGGAAATGTACGATTTGAATGACACAGGATGAGATTGCAGCTCTCCGTTTTCTGTCGAAAAGCTTCTGGCAATATCTGTGCTGCGCTTGCGAGCCATTAATGACTGCATCATGCTAGACAGGATCAGGACAGCGTGAGCAGCTGATCTTGGAGGAAAGAGGAGTTCACTGACTGCAGAAATGAAGCAGCAGGGAATGATAGGTAAAGGTGGGGCCATCAGACAGAGCAATTCAGAAAATTACAGAGGAAAATGGGCTAAATGTGGGAGATGTTTCATATGAACTGAAATTGCTCAGTGGTAAAGTGTTTAAAAGTACAATGTTGCTCTGATGTTGTGACTGAAATATGCTGTCAAAACTCCCAATTCAGAGAAAACAATGGACATGTCCACCAAAGCAGCAAGCACAAGTACGTATGTTCACCTCATCCCACTAATTTGCATGTATTTTCAGTACCAGTTTCACTCTGCTACTGTTATTAGGCCTGACAGCAGAGTAAATCACGTTATACAATTTGCATTTATAATATTTACAATTCCCTTACAAAAAGTACCGTGGCAGTAACATGGTGCACGAATCAGGTCGTAATACCATAGTATTGAATGACTGCCATATTTATATACTGCCATATACTGTATATATTTATACTACGGGGCTGCTGAATGCTTGAATCGAATTGGTTGACGGACATTCTAAGATGTGCAATTAAACACACGGCTTAAGTAGTTCCAGGCAGGTCTTGACAGCATTACAGTTCCATATCACTTCGTCAAATGATTTCAGTTATGTCATAGGTCCTTACATATGGAAGCCTGTTTCTGCCACTGAACAAACAAACAAAAAAAAACAAAAAAACACTGAATATTTTTTTTTTCTGACTTGTTTTCTCGCAATTGCATGACATGAACTTGGAATTGCAAGCTATAAAGTCATAATTGTGAGATATAAACTTGCAATTTTTATGTCAGAATTGAACTTTAACTAACAATAACTAACAATTGAGAGTACATAGAAAAAAAAAAGTCAGAATTGTGAGATAAAAAGTCTCATGTATCTTGTTTTATTCCATGGTGGAAACAAGCTTCCATACTTTCAGCCATTATTTCAAACTATGCATACATTTATTAGCGTTAGACAAAGAAATCCTTTATATGTATATGGGGTTACAGTATATGGGGTTAGAGTTATCCCATTTTTTTTCTTTTTTGAGAAAGAGTGGGATGACACTGGTCACTGAAGCAGAACAACTCCTGCAACGTCCAATAAACACAACTTCTGTTATATAATGGGCTCTCATTAAAGAGTGACTGCTGACCTCCTGAGCCCCCGTCTGCTGTCTCGTCCTCCAAATGGACGGCACTAATACTCACGGCAATGTTCTCCCTCATCGTCCCCTTGTGGACAGTCAGGGATGAAGTCACACAGCTGGCTCACGTTGATCTGGGGACCTCCTCTGCAGTCATAGCGGCCCCGGAGAGTGACGTTTTGAGAGGTTCCTGAGAGGAGAAAGACAAGAGACGCCAATTACAGACACGGCTGTCACGAAGGAACCAAGGATTAAATCCCTCAAGGGCACAATGGTGATAAAGCAGAAATTCAATCCCAGTAACTCTCTGATACCAGGGTCACCCCTGCTTAAGATGTAACATTTGCACAAGCAGCGCCGATCATTACCATTAGCCCACTTTCACCCCATTTTTCTCCTATATCTTCTTTTACAACCAGACATTAGGTGTAACAGGTTACTCAGGAGAGGTTTACTTTATGTCTTTCCGATCGACTTTCCCACCAAGAAAGTAAATCAGAGAGTTACATTAAAAGCTTCTGTGCAAACAAACACAAAGACATCAAGTAAATTCAGCACTTTGTGAAACTAAATGAGGCAGAAAGAAGACATAAAAGAGGCAACGGCTCTCAGCAGTCTCTTGTTTTATGGCTTCAACGACAGGAAAGGATACTGACAAAGGCTATCAACAAATGAAAACACAAAGAGCTCTTTCCTGCCCACTAAAGATACAATAGACACTCTAAAAAACGTGTTAATGTAATGAGACCTCAAGCACAGCTCTGAAGAGATGTCTCAGATAATATTTTAATATGAACATATACAACTCCTGCCCTGTTTTGTGGGACGAGAATGGATCATTTTACTATTATTTTTTTATTTTTGCATATGGAGCGCTAGCTTAACACGCTTTAGAATATGTAGGACGGAACAATGGCCCAGATAAGTAGCATGTGGCGAATGGATTTATGTGAGTTGAGTCTGATAGCATCACAGCGAACACAACGAGATGTAACTGGGGTTTGCATATCTATGCAAATGGAAGGCAGTCGCAGAGCTGTACAAACGGACCGCGCTCACCAGGGGTTCATCAGACTGCTGACAATGATAAAGAGAGTGATTGTACAGAAAAGAAAGAAAGAAAAAAAAAACGCTCACTGATGTGATTCGCTTACTTCCTTCTTTAAAAAAAACATGGGGGGAGATGTGATTTTATCACTGGCGGCCACAGAGGCATAACACACCCTTGATCTGAGTGGTGACAGATTGTGTTGGGAAGACACATGACAAAAGATGTTTATCTGAGATGATAATGCTTCAGCGACTTGAAATCAAGATGAGCATGTAACTAAATATCCAACATTTGGTGTAGGTCTTTCAAATATTTTAGCAGTCGACACCAATAGAATTTGTTGTTCCAAACCTGAAGAAGATATTTTGAAGAATGCTGGTAACCAGACAGATGACGGTAGGAAAACTAGGGGAAAAAATACCATGGAAGTCAATGGCTAACGTCAACTGTCTGGTTACCAACATTTTTTTTTTTTTTTTTTAAATACATTAGTTTTAGTTCAACAGAAGAAAGAAACTCATACAGGTTTGGAACAACATACGGGTGAATTGATGATGACATAATTTTCATTTTTGGGTGAACTGTCCCTTTTAATATAAAGTGAGACAGATTAATTTGTTGCAGTGACTTCTTTTTTTTAAGAAACCAGTGACTCAAACCAAGAATTAGCATTCTAAGGAGCAATCACTTCAGAGGGTAACTCAAATATGAGTTAAAATGATGATGAAATTTGATGAAGTCTTGCTGTTGCATCAATGCTTGGTGCAGATGTTGGGAGGTACATGAATCCTGCTTTTATTTGTTGTTGGACAAAAGCTATATCGAGTGTGATGATGACCACAGTCGTTTACTCTTAATCATGACCCAGTCCTCATTAAATATTTCTGAACTTGAGGAGTTGATTCCATCGATTGATACTACTGAAGTAGACAGCTAACACAATCCTGGTCCCTGGGTCTGTAAAGGTTAAAAAATATTGCTCTGTGTGAATTTTGACACCACAACAAAAACAAAACAACAGCAAAGTATTTAAAATACGGCTAAATTACTGCCGAATGTAGGCTACTTAAAAGCATTTCTGGTAAACTAAATTAGCCTATACTTTAATGTCATTTCTACTGAAACTTGCATGTCAAATTAAAAACTATTTGTAATTACACATTTGTAATCATAAAGTTGCAATTTAGAACATTTACAATATAATATGATAATATGATTTAGAACACACTATAGTTATACAATTCAAGTATTTTAAAATAAACTAAAAATAATTTTTGATTTAAAATGTACAATTTAAAAAGTAACATTATAATGCATTTTTTAAAAGAGTACTTAAAGGTATAGCGGAGGATTTTTTACTTCCGGGTGGATTCCCTATACTATTGGTCCTCCTAATTGTCAATCATTCTGGTGAATCAATCAAACTTTTCAAAAAGTGGAGAGGGCGGGTCTTATCTAAAATTCGGAAAGATCCTCCGCTATACCTTTAAGTGTGTTTAGAAACAGTAATTATTAGTGTGTATTCTCTTAAGTGGCCTTTTATTTCATTTATACTATCTACTGTTATTTTTTAAACATGCATTTAGTTTGGAATATTTTTATTGCAATGCATATAATACAGACAAATTATTTTTCACAAAGAAATAAAATGCATATTAAATTCAAGGAACCAAAGGTAAGATTTTAATAACCGTTCTCTAAATCTATCAAACACTTATTGAGGGATGCACATGCATCAACTTGTCTATGGTAGTTGTAACCTGAGCTGCAACAATCATAGTTCCTGGTAAAAGAGATGCTGAGTGAACAGTGCTTTTATGAGAATTAGTTTGTTTGTTCATTTACTCTCTTTCACTCTCGGCCAGGAATGGATTCTTTTTTTTATAACCCATCTGACTTGTTTTCATTTATCTCCTGGTATTGTGTCAAATTGTGACTTGCAACTGCAGCCACATTTACATGCGTTGAGCGAGAACCATCGGTTCATGTAATTGGCATAGTAATTAATAGCCCTGCTTCACATCTCAGCATGGGACCCTTGCTAAAAAAAAAAAAAAAAAATGAATAGTCTTTTTAATCAAACGCTGTACATGAGTGTATGGCGAGAACAGAAAAAAGAGGAGAAGCAAAAGTCGAGGAGGTGTTAATACACCAATCTGCTCTGATGCAGCTCGGCTTTGTGATGAAAGAACAAAGATGTGATGGATATGCCGGACTAGCTTCGGTGTGCGAGTGCTAAAATGATTTAATGATTGTACTGCAGACATTTGACAGCCAGCCGTAACAGTGAGTCATACCACTGGCGGGACAACATTCATATCAGTGAGCTGAAAGCTAAGCTAAGATAAAAGATGCTCAATCTGTCACTGCACATGGGGAAAAAGTGACCATCATGGAGGTTCACAGGCTCTGCGGCACGAATACTAACCCTAGTAAACACTGCATGGAGGATGTGCTGTCACCAAAAATCAGGCTCTGAAATATTGTTTCCAGCACAAAGAATATTCAAGGTCAAGTCACACATTTCAAGCATGCATTACGATTGATAAAATGGTTGTTTTCGTAATCATTCATAAAAATTGCTGCACGTCCTGCGTCGAATGAAAGCTGAAGATTGACATTTTTCATTAAAAATATGTTCATGTTTGTGAAAAACTATTTAAAAAATATGATTGATATATTTTTTAATTAATTTAATGTGATTTGATGATTATTTTTAAAAGTATTTGTTCACAGCAAATAGAGTCAAATGAGCCAAGAGCTCCAGTTGTATTCAAAGAGGAACTTTTTGAAGTCATTTTTATATTCTCTCTCAAACAACAAGAATGATTACCAACAGAATGAGAATGTAATGACCCCTTCAGAAACACATTGCCTATGAAGGTCACAGCAAGACGGTTGGAAACTCGGTTTCAGACTCCATTTCCTCCATCTTTGTTGTGTAGCAAGAAGTAGGCCACACAGCATGCTAAGTTCATGCATTTTTAAAAGTGCCTTACATTTCTCAACATAAAAAGTGAAAAAAAGTTAAATAAGCAACAAGAGGCCTATTTCACATCTGTATCACAACCTATACATTTCTGAAGGGTTTGATAAAATAGTTTGTTTTGTGCTTCAAAGCAGGTAATTAAGCACTAGCCACTGACATGTGTTAGTAATTAAAGGTTTTCTTTGGAGCCACTTTGGCCTTGATTAAATATGAAAGTTTATCATCATTCAACAAAGACAGCAAAAGTGATGTGAAGGTGAATGGTAAACATATCGGATGTGAAGGGTACAGGTCTGTGTATGTTCGTTATAGCATAAGATCACAGCCTGTGTTGCACACAGATACGACTAAGCTAGTTTGAAATGCGTTCTCTCAAAACAGGATTACAGTGAGTACTCTGACTCATATATGATGCTCTGTGCTTTTCTCAATAGCATTAAGCGCAATATAAAAATAAAAAAAGAGCAGAGACTTAATGGGACCAGACAAAAGAAGCAAATTAAGAGTATCTTCAAGATCATTGCACATTGCTGATGTCCTTACATTGCTGAAAGATTTTCCATAATACAAAACTGCAAAGTGGTATGCTTGCTGGTTGGAGCCTGCTCTTATAAAATAAGTAGATAATAAAACTGACAGATAGACTAGACAGATAATGGTAATACACAGACCCGGCTTAAAAGGTGAAGTGATGTGAACCCATGTATAACCCATACTCAGAATTTGTATGAAAAGGACATTGACCTGTTTGTTATACTGATAATCTCATTATCTAATTTTGTATTCATACCTGCATTGTACTATCCTTTCCATCACATTTCTGTTCTTTCCTTCCTTCCTCTGACCTTTTAATTCTGTCCGTATCTTTCAACAGCTATTTCCCTTCCTTGCTTTGAGCCAAATTGGATTATTCCTGTTTTGCAAGACATTTTTACCATGTCCCCATGAGCTATACACTGATTTTGTACAATTCAGATATGACAATTAATTGTATTAATATACTGTATATATTTCATGTGTTTCCTTTTTGTTTTTCCTAATGTTGTTTTAATTAGTAATCAATATGTGCATATGTGTGTATAAACTGAAACATTTTACGCTGTGTGTGTTCGCGTGTAAATGTATGTATGTATGCATTTATTTTTTTATTTTTTTATTTTTAATGACATCGTCCTCCAGAATATGACCATTTATATTCCATTTCACTGCATTTCACATAAATAGACTTTTCAGTCAGATGTTCATGGTTTAGTGTAAAAGTCAAAGTTTATACTGTATATATGTATTTTTTTTTTGTTTATATGTTCAATCATACATAACCATTAATGGTTCTTGAATATGTAAATAGTTCTTCCGATAGATGGAACACCATGTTAAAATACAGTAACAGTGTTTGTGTGCCACTGAAAATATATTTTAGTCGAGTTGAGGGCATTCTACTTGCATTCTACATTGAATGTGATGAGAGAATAACAGGCCTTCATAGAATTAAAAAAAGAAGAGGAAGAAAAACATAAAAAGTACAACTTTCCTATGGTTCCCTTTCAGTTCGGTCACGTTCGATATAGTCAGACATACCGTACTGATTGAGATCACGCTTAGGGAGCCTGTCATCTTCAAGTATTGATAAAACGAGCCAAAGCACATTGTATCTCGCGCTCCGCCCCGTAACGTGGGTATAAATACGGAAGTGGATGCACGCAACATTTGTCTTTCGCTTCGGAGCCGATCGGTCTTCATGTCGATGTCTCTGAAGAGTGTTTATTCTTTCAATGAGTGAGTGTGTCGCTGCTTCTTCTGGAAGGCTCTCCTGGTGCTGGTGTTTCTACAGCACGAGTGCAGCGGTGATCACGAGCTTCTGAGCTCTCAACTGCTGTTTCAACAGAATTCTCTTTGTGTTTGCTTGTTTGACGGCTGGTTAGAGGGCGAAGAAGAGAGTGCTTCACTGGTATAGGCTGCACCATCCCCTGTCAGTGTTGCCGCGGTCATTCCCCTGTGTGCTCTGGCACTGGTGAGAGTCCCATTTCCTGAAAGAGCAACACGGGTGTGTCTGCGTCTTCTTCAAGATGTCATTCCGCCCGTGTGTTTCTGGATGCGGTCGTTCCCTGTCCCCAGCAGACGGTCACAAGAGATGCATCACGTGCTTGGGCATTCAGCACATTGAAGCAGCTTTTGTGGATGGTTCATGTTCTCATTGCGGGAACATGACTATCTCGGGGTTGAGATCAAGACTCGCCTTCATCCGTGAAGGTGGAGTCCCCATTCCCATGCCCCGCTCTAGCGCCCCTTCTGGCCCACCACAGAAGAGAACGACTGTGTGGGATGGGTGATCTGAGGATCACAGTGAGGGCTTCCCCACCCAGTAACCAGTCCCCGTGGTCCTCTCACTCCACTGTCACACCGCAGCCAGTGGAGCTCCCTACTGGACGTGCTGGTCCCTCTGTAGTGGACCGAACAGCCGTTTCATTCAGGGCTCCTCTTGAGGACAGGATGTCGATTGTTGCATTGGAAGGGAAGCTGGACTCTGGAGGTGATGACTCGGCTGTGCTACCTCCTTCTGGGAGTATATCTAATGAATTCGTCTGTATTACATCTAATTTAGCAAACTGGAAGTCATCACTTCTGGTCATATCAAAAGTACCAAAAGTTTGGGAAAAGCATGCTCTTCTTATCCTGCAAATCGATTTATTAACACCACCTTTAATTCACTTCAAGTATTAAAAATCATATTACCTTCATTAATTAAAGTAGCCCAAGGGGAATTTAGAGCTCAAGTCGTATGCCTGAGCCCTTCATCATAGACAGCAAGCCAATCTGTTTACCTTTATCCCACTGAATTATATGAAATGATTATATGAAAATGTGAAGCTCGCTTTCAGTTTCAAGAATGCTTGGTCCCTATCAAATAGTAAATGATCAGCCCTGACCATGAGATTTCCACACAGGCCTCTAGGAATGGATTGAGAATTTTAGAAGCACACCCTGTGTTAGTTAGGGCCGTCCAAGCCAATGTGTCTGATCTGCAGGGAGAGCCGGTAAAGTTAATGCCCTTGAATTACACCCTACTCTCCCTTAGGATAACAGACAAATTGGGGGGGCATCTATTTAGGAGCTCAACAAACTGTTCAGCCCCATGCTTGATTGGCCGAGGAAGGGCCTTGCCATCATTTGTCTTTGTCAGATTATTCCAGAGAGCCCGAGGGGCAAAAGCATGCAATGAAATAACTGGTTCAATTTCTTTGTCTGTTTTTGGGACGTTTTGGGGCTGCTGTATTAGAGCAGGAGACACATCAAATGGGACAAGCCAGTGAGGAAAACAAAGTGAGCTGATACACCAAAGCTCTTATTGGTAAAAGGTGTTATGTGTTCCTGTAAGACAATATAACAGCCAGAGCATGTATGTTAGAACGGTGACCCCTTGCTCACTGTGTAACTACCTGTGTTCTGACTTCTACGTGTTTGCAACTGTGTAGTTCCTAAGGCTAGAAACTATACTATATTCCAGTGTTTCCCAACCCTGTTCTATACCCATTTTCTAACTCTTCCTAATCAAACACACCTGAAACAAATCATCTGCTCATTAGCGGAGATTCTAAGACCTGAAATGGATGGGTCAGATAAAGGAGACGTCCAGGAACAAGGTTACTCTATGGAAGCATGTGAATGCAGATTATTGGCCAATGCATTACAAGCTTGATATCACGTTATACATCCCTAATGTGCATTCTTTATTCCCAGTTGCAATTAAAACATCAACTGTTCATTGAACCAAATTATTTACCAATTACTGTATTATTTGCAGTTATTGTAGCTTTAACAAACTTGCTCTGCAAAAGTCTCATCAGACTGTTGCTCTGCAGTGAGAGTAGTTACCTAAAAGGGAATGGAGCATTTTGAATTCTGAGAATGCAAATCATTTTTAGACAAATTATGAAAACTCAACAAACCAGGGCTGCGTTTGGTCACTATGATCAACTTAGCTCTCAATGCTTTTGAGAAACGCAGCACAGGTCAGTCTGATTAATGGACAAATAATTTAAGTTTTTGACACTGCTATCTCTTAGATATTCATTAAGTAACAATCTTAATCTCGGTCTGATCCTCACAGAATTTCCCAGTGGAACTTGCTGAATTTGGCTGACAGAATGCTACGGTGACTACTAACCCAGATATTGAAAGAAAAATGAGCTAAGTTACTTTGGTGAGTTGGTCAGTAACTTTATTAGAAATTGCAAAGTAAAAAAAAAAAAACACAGTCCTGGTCCTGGAGGGACAATGTCTTGCAGAGATTAGTTCCAACCTGACCCAACACACTTGCCTGGAAGTCTTTAGTAATCCCGAAGACCTTGATTTGTTGTTTTAAGTGCGGTTAATTGGAGTAAAACTCAGAATAGTGGCCCTCCCGGAGCACGACTAAGCATACAATTTATTTAACTTATTTACTAATTTAGAGACATTCAAATGTCTACTCAAGAAAACATCATTGACTATGCAACTTGTGAGTCTTCAAACAACTTTTACCTCAGAGGAAAATTTCAGTTCTAGTGTCAAAACTCTAAAGTTTATCAGAGATGTGGTCTGGCAGGTATTGAATGTTGCATGATCACATCTTTGTATGTTAAGTTTGACAGCTTGTTTCTTTCTGTTACCATCTCTTTTCAAAAATAACTCCCTTTTGCAGACATCTCTTCTTTACTATAATATATGAATAATGACTCTGGGCATCTGCAAAACTGCCATACATACTGTAGGTGTTTTTTTGTGGATGCATGACTGAAAGTAACAAACAATGTCAAACCCTAAGGCTATACATTCACAGGATATATAACGTCTCACATGACAGTCATGTTTTCAGACCTTGCAAGTATCCAAAAGGCCAGTGTCGTTATATCAAAGGATGTCCGAGAAAGATGGGAGGCAAGTCTGTCTGCTTCATGATGTCTTGGAGGTATAAAGGCCCTTTGATTCTATGGTGGCCCTGTTCCTTGATGTTTCCCTAGTGTTTGGCAAAGATGGAAAGTCACATTACAGCTGCCTTTCAAAGATGATTGAGAAAGAGGCTCCAGAGATTACAAAAAAAGGGCTTGAAGAATCCAGAAATGTCTGGGAGAGTAGATCCATGATGCTCTCTTACAGTGTGGTGTTACTACAGTATATATGCTACTGATTAGAAAACCTCATAGAAGGACAGTCAGATTCAACTTTAAATTAACTAGTTCACCAAATAGGACAATACTGTCATAATTTACTCACCTTCATTCCAGGCAATTCCAGTGACTTTCTTTTTGACAGAAAAAGAGAAATTTTTAAAAATGCACTTCCATGTAATTACAATGAAAGTGGACTGGAACTTTCAAGCTTCAAAAAGACTGCACAAGTACCATAAAAAAAAGTTCATATGCCAGGTCTTCTGAATTCATAAAATAACTTTGAGAACCGGATTAGTCTAGGAAAAGGTATAGCATGGATTTTAATTGAGTAATGACTTAAGGTTTGGTCTATCTCTCAATACAAATATATAGAATGGACCACTTTTATTTTTTATTTTTATCTGGAGAGTGACACATTTGTTTGCTTGTAAAGTGGTTAGGATATTCTTTAAAAAAGTCATAAGGCGAACTGACGTGAGGGTGAGATTTTTCATTGTACACTGTAAAAACTAAAGGAGCCTCAAGTATCCTGTCGGATACTCAAGGAACTTCAAAATGTAATTTTGGTGCCTCAAAGCTCTTTTTCCTATAGTAGGGTTACTGGAGGACCATTGACAATCTTTGAGGTTCTTGCTGGAACTTATGGGATCCTTTAAGCACTTTGTATTTACTTCAGAGGTTCTGGAGTCACCTTTTCATTACCATGAGACCTCGAAGTGCTTTAGGGGAAAATAGAGGAACCTGAATGCGATAAAAGGGTTATTGGAAGATCTTTTAACATTCAAGTGGTTCCTGGAAGATCTCTTAAGTTAAAGCCAGCATCTGGAGGAACCCAATGGTTCAGTGAGGCCCGAATTAGATTATTATTCTATTATTATTATTATTATCCTATTATTATTATTATTATAGGCTACTTAAGTTTGATTCAGAATACATACCCAGGTGAAAAAGACGTACTATTAAATGTATTAAAAATGTACTTGAGTGTGTTTTTAGTAGACCTACAATACAAATATAGCCTACTTTAATGCATTTTTTTTATTATTATTATTATAGGCAAGTTTGATTCAGTATACATACCCAGGTGAAAAAGATGTACTATTAAATGTATTAAAAATGTACTTGAGTGTGTTTTTAGTAGACCTACAATACAAATATACTTTAATGCATTTTTAATACATTTAACAGTAACTATAGTCTTTTTCACTTGGGTAGCTTACATATATTTAGTATAGGCCTATTTTATTAAGTCATTTAAACCTTAAACAACAACACTAAATAATAATAATATTATATGAAGAATAAGAAGCAGGAGGAGAAAAGTATTATTCTGTCACGAAACTGCTGCTATTCCTCTGCTGTCGTCGCTTCAGTGATGCTCGCGCTGCTCGCGCGCAACAAAGCTCAGCTGATCGTCATCAGAAAGTAACGGCTCCTCTCATCAAAGCTTCCGCCGTTTGTTCGGCTCTCCGTTACAAGGTTTGTAAACTCGCCAAATAAATATAAATACAGAGTCTACTCACTATTCAAACACACACATATATCTAAACTAAATTTATTATACATTACTACGTTTTTACAGTGTTTACCACTCGTTTATTGCACAGTATCTGGTATGAAGGTTTTAGCCGCGATGCTAACTACGTTGATCTAATGAACAAATGGAAATGATTGACTTATTGTCTTACATTGATTTAGTCATTCAATTCAACATATTTTGTACAACTGTGTCTTCAAATTGCTGATATAGCCTAACTAATTTAGAAAATTCTCTGATTCTTGGCGTTTGTTATGAATAACAAATACAGGTTATAGTTTGGTCTGTTTTTGTTTAGCCTAACTTTACTACAGGTGCCCTCATTCTCTCAAATACCATTTTAAAGCCATTTACTGGTCAATAAATATTATGTTGTGAATAATCAGCTTTGTTCTTTTGTTTCCCCAGAACAACCATTACATTTCTAAAATAATCTGAACATTTCAGTGGCAACATTGAATTACAGTAAGTTACCTGCACCACATGCAAGTACTTTATTACTATGAACTTTCTCTGTGTGAAATTGTATTGTTTGACTGTGTACTTGTGTTTTTTAATCAGTTACTCTCTGAAAATCTTTTCTCATGATCTCAAATCTCATTCATGTTACTCAGAAAAATAATATCACAGGTTTGATTCACAAAAAATGCTATAGACATTTTAACTCTGAATTATAACTTCAAGTTTAGTCTTTTTCAACAAACAAAAAAATTAATAAATAGGAAAAAGCTATTGAGAGTGAGGAGTTGTCGTCACGGTATAGAGCCCCTCCCCCGATCCGCCATGTTGGCAGGATTCCAGCGGCAAAACATCATTGTTTACGTGTGTTGTTAACTCGGTAGTAGAGGAGGTTTTCGCAATTCCGCACTGTTTTACCATGCCTGGAAGTAAAAACTGCTCCAGTGTTTGTCACAAGAAGCCAAGCGCCGACATTAGGCATTTCTCAATAGCAAGTACGCAAAGTTTGGACTTAAATGCCAAGTCCAGCTCAGGAGAATGACTCCCGAGGACGCGCGTCACTCAGCTCGCTCTGCTACTCCGGTTATCTCTGTATGTACATTTTAGGCAACAATAAAACGAAATATGTTATAAAACACTACACTGCCTCTTTTCGTTTTCATTTAAAGAAATCTTAAACATTACACAAATGTGGTTCAGGCAACGCATATTTATTATATTCACTACACGTAACGTTAGCATATTTATAACAAAACTTTTTTTAAAAAATTGTTATATTTAAATTGTTCTTTTCGTTTAAATTTTAAAAATATTAAACTTATTAATATGGTTCAGGCAATATATTATGTGCATTTGTACTCTGATCATGACTGTAATAAAATAAAATAAAAATACAAAACTAAACCCTGTCTCTTTTTGTTGAATTTCAGTTTTATCAATAATAGTCATTATAAAAGTAGCCTATAAGTAAAAAGTACAAGAAGCTATACAATAAGAAATAAAGCAAACGATTCAGTCAAACATACAAAGTCAGCGCTCTAGTCTAACATTACAACAACGGTAAAGTTAAATAGCCTAAATATAAAGTTATGAAATTTCACTTAGCCCTCAGTTTGGCCAGGGAACAAGATTCAAGACCAAAGATCGCCCGTTAGGTCAACACAAGACAAATTATATCTCATGTTATCTTCTCTAAATACCGCTGTTTTGCGCTTGGTGTGAGCTTGTTCCTGTAAGGTCCCTTTTCTTTCGCCTTATCTTTTTGCATTGCTTTACTTTCTTCCTTTTCTTTTTCGTATTCGTAGATCAGTCTGTGTCCCGCTGAAATAATAAATAGCCTAATAATAATAGCCTAATAAATGCGCAAAAATGAAAGAGCTCTGGAATGTTTAGTCGCGCTTCTGTGTAGTTCTGAAGGCGTTGCCCCTGGCAACCGATAGCGTCTCCTTCCATCATGGCCGACAGGCTCAGACCCCGCCCAAATCAACCCAAGTCGGCACGTGACTCCTCACTCTCAATTAGGCTTCAGAAGACTTGCAACACAACCCATAACACATGAGTTGTGAACTCATTGATTATTTTTAGGATCTTTTCTGGGACATTTTTGGAGCTTAACCATTTTTACATAAATTGTTGCATTGAATTGAACTAGACAAGTGTGCATAAGAATGGTTTCATGAATGATTTACACAATTGTTTTCTGCTTGTGTTTCATGCAGTGTCAGCGAGGGGTTGCATTATGCCTGAGATCTGCTTTTGGGTTCCACAGACAGAAAGTCAAACAGGTTTGGAACGTCACAAGGCTGAGGAAATTATTTAAATTTCACAACTATCACTTTAATAACATTACTAACAGTAAATTTTGTACTTTGCAGGGATCTCGGAAAGCTGAAATACAAGTTTGATCAAGAATAAAAATCCTCCTGTAGACCTGAAAATCACTGAAGTGCCTGGACCATCCACCAGAAAAGAGGAAAAACAAACGGAAAACGATGCTGTACCTTTTCACTTTTCTAACTCGTTAAGTACCTCACACCAACTTGGTCCCATAGTGACATTTTTGACCACAAACGAAATTGCTGATCGTGTGAATTCATATTGAAATGACTGAATTCACCAGTGAACATTCACAGAACAACAGATCATTTTACTGCACCTTAACTCTGTTTCGGGTCGAAGCCTCTACTTCCTCTATCTTTCATGAGAATACTCAACAACCATTTATGAACACTGTTGATTCAAGTCACACATTTAAGCTTTTCAAAAGCCATAGTGTACATTACAGTCTCCAGTCTAACGGCATCCCAGACTTAAACATTTTATGATTCAAAATAGCTGAATAACTAACCATCTGAGATTTCAGTATAGAGATAAAGGTTACAGCACAATTAGTGTATATTAGCACTGTTGTTTGTTTTTGGCATCTGATAGAGCTTTTGGACTTGGAAACAGTGATGTCAGACTCACCATCGGACTGAAACACAAATGTTTTAAAGTTAAGTATGATGGACATTTTTAATTAGTTCAAATGTAATTTTTTTACATTGATTTATTTAGTGGAACATATGTGTTTCCATGCATTTTGTTGAGATGTCTTTTCTTGTTTATCTATTGTATATACATGGTTGATTATTCATGTTGCTTATGTATTATACTATTTTTTTGTGTAGTCATTGATATTAATCTGTAGTTAGCTTTTTTCCCCATGTGCATGGAAGTGTATGTATAAAAATGAATATCAAATATGTAATAAACAATTCTTATTTTGTATTTGGTTCAATTTGTTTATTATAATAGAAGTCAAAGGTAACCATAGTAATAACATGAAATTAAATATTTAAAAAAAAAAATGAAATTTGGTTCCTGGAGGCACCCACAGTGGTTCCACACAGTGCCTAATATAAGAGTTCCTCAGGAAACCTGTGTGGTTCCTCAGAGAACCGGCCCTTTTTAAAGGGTGCCTAGAGGATCTACAGACGGTTCCGCCGGTGTGGCAAAGTGAAGAACCCCAAAAGGTTCCTCCAGGCACCTTTTATTTTTACAGTGTAGGGTGAACCATCCCTACAGTTTGTAAAAAACATTGTCCTTCTGGTATGACCAAACATTTCTTTTCAAGTTATTTCACAAGATGAAATGAAAGTCAGTGGAACATGTCAAGTGTGGTAACTTTAATAATTTTATGATGCTTTTGTCTTTCTATCACAGGAAATAAATGTAAGTGCCACCTACACAGCCTGACCTCACTCCTGAAAAAACATCAAAAACGGGTTCTCTGGAAGAGATCTCTAATGTATGTTAGATCAGTGACGATCTGCTCTGTCAATGGTAGACTTTCTAAAAATTGCTGTGGAGAACCTGGGGCAAAATAGGTTAAAAAATATAATTTAAGATAATTTGTACTCTTTGAAATGAGAACAAAACATTTGAGAATTTCAGACATGAATGCCTACAGGGCAGGAATGGTGGGAGAGGATGAGGCCTGGTGTAGATGGGACAAGAACAGATAGGAGTGGACTGAAATACATTACCTAGATGTCTGAAATGACTGTAGATTGGAGTTGATTATTTATTTATTTATTACATTTATATTATTAGTATTATTATTTTTTTGTATCTTACTAAACAACATTATTTCGTTAACATACTAACAAATGGTACAAGAACGAAAGAAACAAATACACAAAAGGAATTCACTCTCTGCACACCCATTGGTAGTTGCCACATCGCATCACTTCTCATTTACATAAAGATGAACTCTGCTCAACTCTTTCACATTACCAACTCGCTGATGGGCCTCACATTGCCAACTCACATTGAAAATAAATGATTTCCAGTCACTTTGTCACAGCAAATTGCTGTCAGTGTGAATGGCCCTACGAGTCATGACTTGAATTACCAATTTAGCGACAATCTGTAGACCCCCATGGCCTGTCGTTTGTTTGTAAAATTGCACTTTTTTTTTTTTTAATCTTTCACTATTTATGTTCTGTACCTAAAGCAAAGCTCAGTCCAAGATCATCTGCTACTGTTGATTTATACAAACAATTGGGCCAAGCCAGTGGGCTAAACATTTATTACGGTGACATTTTAATGGCTGGTAAATGAAAGGAAAATATCACAAATACTTTCCTGGCTTTTAAAATTTGATTTGTGTACAACAATTGATCTTGTATTGGTCTAAGAGCCGAAACAGCAGCCATCCTGAAAATAAAATCATGTCCGCATGATACTGGGCTGCTGCAATGATATCTGACAGCAAGATCATTGTGAGGTTATGTGGCTGGTGACGTTCTCAAGCTGAATTGTTTGTTCCACTTTGTTGAGTTATGGTGAATATATCGTTTCTTATTCATTTTGGATGGACAGAAAAAAAAGTGCACAAATACCTCCATCATTATTAGATGATATCACTTTAATGGAGCTCTTGGATGTCTTTGATTTAAGCCACTCATATCACTTACGACCGGCTAACAGCAAGGGTCAGATTATTGTCCTTGTCGTGTATTATATGATGCAGTTCCTAATAAAGTTAACTGTCAATTGGCCGTTTCTATTGATCTGATTTGTTAAAATGGTTGCACTTACACTTGGCCACATAAATGTGTCTCTGCAAAATAACATAAATCTTTAATTCCCGTGCTAAATGCAAAATCAATGTAGTTCATGTCAACGAAAGCAACAGATATGAGCTGCATTTTATTTATCATCAGCTAATTTCAAGATCAAAGATCACAATTGGAGAGAAAGGGGCATCAGCACTGGTAGGATAATTTATTCTCACTACTTTTAATGAAGATGATTGTGTTTTGAGCGTCATTTGCGACAGTTTCGGCTTTCTGAAGAGATACTCTGCTACTCATCTGCGGCGATGCATATGCATTGCAGTAGCGATATCATATCTGGCTATAACATGTCATATAGCCTATAACAAGCTCTATCACGTTCATGTTTTAACATTTTGGGAGAAGTGAAATTTACATATGTGGTTTTATAAACCAGATGCATTCACACTTGTCCAATTTCATTTGGAATGTGCATGTATTTATGCCTAGTTTATTTTTTATAAATACCAAAATTGCATACGCACTACACACATTTGAATGCATTTTGAAACACACACAATACACTTTAGCACTCTGTAATACAAATTGTACTTAATTGTGTTAAGAAACATAGTCATGAAAGTGTGCTCTCTTTAAGTACACTGAAGTGGTCTATTATTATCATAATATCATAATGTCAGTGAAAAAAAAATACTTTTAAGATTTGCAAAACACTACAAATGCACATTCAACACAATTAAGCACACTTATTTTTCACAAGGAATATTCTGGTGAAGTCTGCTCTGGCTTCTGACCTTCTTCATCATCAATAATTATTATAATTTTCATGACATCATCTGCACGAAACTTTACTATGCGTTTAATGGATCTTCTTAAAGGGGTGGTTGATTATGATTTCACTTTTTTTTTTTTTACTTTAGTTAGTGTGTAATGTTGCTGTTTGAGCATTAACAACATCTGCAAAGTTACGACACTCAAAGTTCAAAGCAAAGGGAGATATTTTCTTTGACAGAAATCACTTTTTAAGGACTACAACAAACGGCTGGTAGGGACAACAATGAGCTTCTTCATGGGTTATTGACATCACTAACCCTAAAATTTACATAAACCAGCCCCCGGGAACACAATTTATAGATTACATGATTTATCAATGACTAGAAGATCCACACCAGCAACTATTCAGAAAGTTTCCTGTTGCATTCTACATGTTGTCACTTCTTGAGTCTCCATCTTTGTCCGACTCCTGTTTGAACATAAAAGGCTAAAGGTTTTTTAAAATGTCAGTGTGTGTCTGTGTGAGATAATCTGAGCTGCTAACACACAAGCTCTTGAAGCTCCGACCTCTGTGCCGGGACCATCAGCTCATTTATATTTAAAGGGACACACAAAAACGACACGTTTTTGCTCACACTCAAAAAGTGACAATTTTAACACGCTATAAAAAATATCTATGGGGTATTTTGAGCTAAAACTTTAGAAGCACACTCTGGGGACATCAGAGACTTTTTTTACATCTTGTGATTTGATTTTCTTAATCAAATCAACATTGTCAAAGGATTCTCTTGACTACCCGTCCCCTGAGAAAGTCCGAAGAAGCCTCCTTTGAGCCCTTGAGCACACGTCCCTCAGCAAACGATAGTCTTACTAGAGAACCACTAAGCGTCATCCCCACTGGACTTTTCCTGGGATTCGCATTCTCACTGCTCACGGCACAGCTCATTTCACTCACTCAGTCTCGCGGGCCTGAATGATTGATGGTTGGGGGAAAGACTTGGCGCACCTTCACGGTCCATCCCAGGCTGTAAAGCAGCAAGCATCACCATGTTAGACCCTGACAGCTGCACAGCTTAATGGGGAAGGATATAGACTGGGGAACAGGAGGCTGCTGGTCCAAGCCCCTATAGGCTCCAGTTGCTATAATAAATGAATGAGTAGATGCAGCCTGTTTTCTTGAATGGCTGATGACAAAATAAAAATGCCGCGAGGGAAATTGAGTTGTTTGGGCACATGTTCTCCCAATACACTCAGAAATCAATATTCATGCAGTCATCTTTTAGAATTTCATTTTGCGTGGTTAATAGAGGGACCACATGTTGGCGAGATGATTGATAATCTAATAATAATAATAATTGAATAACATAATAATTGATAATCTGAGACGTTTGGCCACTATTTAAAGGATTAATTCAATAAAATGAAATCAACTACTAGTTATAATAATACTTGATATTTTAAGCTGTATCAAAAAACAGTATCAAACAAACACCCACAACCCATTTAACTTCCGCAATCTGATGTCTGATCGAAGATATTGAATTACTAAAAAACGTGGGACAGAATCAGAAATTGGAAAATGTTTCATTTTCAAAATTGTTTCAATTGAATGACTCTAAAAATGTTGCATGGTGTTCGTGACCATCAAGTAAAATGTATCCTTACATCTAAATATATATGTGTGACAGTACACATAATAATAATATTAAATAAAGGTTTTAAAGTCCCCCTGGTGAAAATCAAGTTTTTATTGTTGTTTATATGTCTATGTGGTGTTTTTAATATGCTTTAAGCCAACACAATAGCTGAGTATTTTCTCCTTAAAACTGCAGTGAACCAAAAACAGTCTCAAAAACACGGATTTGAATTCGCTGGTGTTTCTGACGTCACAAACTACCTTGTAACCAATCAGATCCACGTGTGACCGTCGACGAGTGGATCTCTGAGCTGCTGTGAGTGAGTGGAGGTGGGGCTAATTTGCATATTCATAGAATCGAGTATACCAAATGAGGCAAGGGTGTACAGTTACGTTCAAGCTATTTTAAGGCATGAGGAATTCTTCTCAAAAGAGGTCAAATTTATCTGATATTATACTTTGATTTGTTTGGTTATGTAACATGTGAACAAGGATGAGGTAGAGAATCCAAATGCAAGCACAAACAGAGAACATAAACTCAGATAATCCAAGAACAAGCGTAATCCACAGAGAGCAGGCAAGAACAATGACAGGAACACCACATACAGGAGCAACGACTGAAAAAAACAACAACTGAAGCACAGAGGTTTACATAGACAGGTTAACAAGAGACTGATGAGGGACAGGTGTTGGTGATTTGATGTCATGGGAACTAATGAGGGTAACTATGGCGACAAACAAGGAACAAGGCAAAACAGGAACCAAACACAGGAAGTGAACACAGAAACAATTGGAACTAAGAAAACAATTCAACATAAAACTCTTTACAAAACACAAGATACAGAACAGGGATCGTGACAGGTTACTACTTCAGTGCTTATTAATATTTTTAAAACTTTTGTTTGCCAGAGTCATGTGATGTGACAAACAAACTTTTTTTAAGTTATGTTAAAACATTTATTTGGTTGGGTTTTGTTTAGGGTTGGTTACTTGTAATTATGCATAATTTACTGTTATTACTATAGTAAGTACATGTATTAACTACACTGTAATATATATATATATATATATATATATATATATATATATATATATATATATATATATATATATATATATATATGATCCATCAGTTATGATAACATGTTTTTACATTGCTTTAACTCATCCAAATACAGTAAGCAATTTTCTACTTTTTTATAAGTTATATAAGATTCACAAATTTTTTAAAAGTCAGTTTAATGTAATTTAAACTTCCAAGTTGATTGTACTTAAAAATGTGAGGCAGCAACTTTTTTTCACAGTGTCACTTTAAAATAAACTCTTACCATTTATTGAACTTAGAATATGCTAAACTACTTAAGGTTTTTATTTTAAGAATTTGCATTATTTTAATTAGGCTTTTTTCCTATTCTTTATGAAATTACGCTCATCAGAAGAGGTGTAATCATGTCATAATACACTGTAAAAAGTGAACAGTTGGATCAACTTAAAAAAATTACTTCAATTGGTAACACCTAAAGAAATTACGTTTTCTCAACTTAAATTATCACGTTTTATTGTGAAAAATGTGATAATTTAAGTTGAGAAAACTTAATTACTTTAGGTGTTACCAATTGAAGTAATTTTTTAAGTTGATCCAACTGTTCACTTTTTACAGTGTATACGAATAGCTTAAAAGGAGGCCATTTTGATTTCATGTTTACTTAAAAATGGTATCGCTGTCTTACTCTCAAGAATGTTAGCTTAATCAAATTTTTATCAAAAAGGGGTATGTGACCCATAATCTTTGCAACCTTTAAACTAAATTAGTTATAATTCCGACCACTTCTCAGTGCATTTGAACTAGTTAATTATAAGCGTCTTATATAAGTGATGGTAAAAAGAATCGACCCAGGGACACTTTCTCTGAAGTCATATGACTCACAGCGAGAGACGATGGGAAATTGAACACCTTCACTTTACACTCACAGTAAGGCACTGCAGTGGCCGTTCACTACTGTTCCGCAAGAAAGGGGGAAAAAGGGAGAGGATAACTCAAATGGATATATAATATAAATGGACCTCATGAACCTCTGCAAAACTGGGCTCAGCCTGCTAGACACATTTTTATGATAGTGGTGTAATCAAAATCAGGTTTCGCTGGAGGGAGCAAAAAGCAGCTGACTTAGACAGCAACAAACAGGGAGTGAGTTAACGTTTTATGATTGGATGATTTACACCTCCGCATTGTCTCGAGTCTGAGGCGATGGCAGCGCTCATTGTAGCTCTGCTGAGATAAGGTGACAGAGCTTTTGAAAGCAAATATGTGCACCGTGAGCAGTGTGCATGCAACATAACCAAAAATATCTATTTTCACTGACATATCAAGCACCGCTATTACTATTACTTGCTCATGCCTTGAACAAACCAATAACTGCATTACATTTAGCCACACCCATTCAGGAGAGATGCGCTAGTACTTTCTTTTTTTTCTTTGGTCTGTTTATGTAATAGGAATAATGCACATTAATGAAAATTCGTATAAAAATCCGTATAAGCCTGCAATCATGACAGGTGATATGCCCCCCTTTTTTATTTTTTTTTATTTTTTTTTACATTTGAGCCCCTGAGAAACTCTCTGCCTGTCCCTGTATACATTACACTGATTTTACACAACTATCGGATTGGAACTCGGTATCGGCAGATGCTCAATATTAAATGACTCGGACTGGAGGCAAAAAACTTGATCGGGACATCCCTAATTTTTAAGTGTTAAGCGTTTATATTCCTTTTAATATTTGATGGGATAATTTCAGCTACTAAAGACAATATTTACAAGTTCTATTAAGCTGATTGTACATCGATGTTGATTGTCATGATCAAAGGCAAATCATGCAGATAATTAATGTTTAATTCTATATTTCTTTCTTTTTTTGATAATCAATCTGTAGGCTTATCTGTGAATGCATATATCGCTAAATAATTAAACTGATTCTCTGACAGCAACCCTGAAGCAGTCCTTTTTAATTTATTAAAAATACTAGTTTAACAGGGCAACGCTCAACACCACAACCACGCACAACACTTCAGCAACTAATTTGAATTCTTCATGCAAACAACCACCCACAACTTAGAGTTTTTTCAACCGCTCACACTTTCTTCAAAAAACATAAAAATGTTTTTGTCTTATTTTGTCTTCTGTTAATTCTAGATCATTTAGCAAAACTTATATGCCAAAATAGAGCAAAAAGGGTCACAGTTACAGCTCTTTTGATTACAGCAATTACTTCATTTCATTAAGGGAAATTTCAAGCCTTATCAACCACATCTCTCTTGCGCACACGCACACACACACACACACACTCTGGGGTGGCAGGTAATTCGAGCTCTAGTGGCAGGTGCTTCAGGAAGGCAAGCTACGCTGTAAAGCATGTCAATCTGCTAATATCTATTATGGCAAGCGAGGGTGGATTAGAGCTGGAGAGAGAGGGCATTTAGCAGCAAGAACAGAGGAACACAGCGTGCCTCAGGACGAGAACAGCCTGTCTAACGTAGTGACCCCCGGAGGGATTTGTTTGGGGGGAAAAAAATCTGGGCTACCGAGCTACACAACCCTGAAACAATTAGAGATCTGTCTGCCTCTGAATTTGCATGACAAGCAGCGTTCTGTTCCCTGCGGTCAGACATGGGCAATTTCCCCGCCAGTTATTGAATCAGGAAGCACAGAGCAGAAAAAAAAGAGAAAATTAAAACAGGGAGAAAGAGGAAAAATTCAAGTTGCTGCCGTTGATCTAAAAAGCATGAATGCTCTATAGTAAATGTTGTAGTTCAAATGAGGAAGTAGCACGAGGTAGTTGCTCTCCTTATATAGGCTGAGTGTTAAAAAAAAAAAATAATACATGTAATACGCTTGTACAAAGATTTGCAGTGAGGCAATCGCATTGCTTCTGGGCACCAAACTTGCATTGCAATTTTCTACCTTTGATTGAAAGGTTTGCAAAATGATTTGGGTTAAAAAATGATGTGACTTTTTTTTTGTACTTTTTTGTAATTCGAAACTCAGACACATTTGCATTGCAATTTTCTGCCCTGCAATCACTTGCAATATTTTATATTGAAAGTTTATGACTTGATGAGGTTTTACAGAAACTAAACAGAGCACAGTCTAATTTTGAGTCACGCCTTCTGAAAATCAAAAGGCAATAAACCATTTTCACTTTTGATCATGTTAATATTAAAGCAGAAGATAAAATATATATATAAAAAAAATAAAATAAAAATAATCACAGAACCTGTCATTCTTTGATATTAAGTACTTTTTGGGCCAAGAACTAAGTTCATGGATTAACATATGTAGTTGATCCTTTAGTCCTAACCCTATCCCTATCCCTACTCCTAAACCTAACCCTACCCATAACCTAACCCTTAAAATCAGAGGTGGGTTAGGTGAATAACACTGATGTAGAAGCACCTAAACCTGATTGTAAGACTAAACAACATAAACAATAAACTTTTCGATCAAATCTGATGGGTTGATTATGTTGTTCCAGGATCAACAAATCTGTTGATGCAGGAACATATTGTACTTGGTTAAATCATGTTCACCACCAAATAGGGGTTGGGTGAAGCCCTTTTGATGGGTAGTGTATATGACAGTGAAAAAACAAAACTTGGATCAAAGAGTAGGCTTGCTTTTATAATAGATTTTGGACTGTGGAGTTTTCAAAGACATCAAATCACAGAAAAACTTTCCAAAGTCTACTAGCATAAAAAACAAAAAAACAAAAAAAAAAAAAAACACACACACACACGATGTACTTTCAGTATCTGAAACATTTCTAAGAGATAAAACACTCACTTATGGTGCAGTTGGTGGTGAAGCGGGGGTCATAGGTCGCTGTCTCCATGTCTCCGGGCTGGCTGTAGCTGGAAGAAATCCTGAAGGGTTTGCTCCGAGCTCCCAAGCTGAGGTGTACCACTGCCCAGCTGAAAAGAAGAGAGAGAACCAGCAAGATCAGCAGCAGAACCCAGCAGCAGGGCTGATGCAGTGCCCGCACTGGGCTGTAGGAGGTCATGGTGGCCCCTGGGAGACCGTCCCCAGTTTGGGCCAGTTCAAAAGTCTCTGGAGATCTTACAGAGGGAGACGTCTGGCCGTCTGACACCAAACCAGACCCCTCTGCCACTTTAGGGTCATCCTCTGCTGCCGTATCGCACATTCCCTAAATCTTCCAGATATCCACGCTGCTTATGGAAGCTCTGCCAGTTGAAATCAATGGGCAGGTACGTGTTTATGTGTGTATTGTACAGATGCTGTCTCCACTAGATGATACCTGTGGAAGAATGCACGGATGCGCAGTTGCTCTGTGGGTTTGTGCGTTTTTAACCAAACTACCTCTCATAAGGAAGTCAATGACCTAGCTAATTTTATTAAGCAAATTGCTTAGATTTCAATTTGCCAGTGGCCTGTGACCAATGATTTGAGTCTCCTCCCTCTCTCTTCTCCCTCTCCTGTGTTTTCCTTTTCCCAGACCTGTAACCTGTCTGTTGTGTTGTTGTTTCGCATCTCACTGTGGGATTTGCATTGATGTCTGATTTGCTCCAACAGCAGGAGTCGAGACCCATGACTAAGTGGGTGGTGATCCTCTAAACAAACACGCAGACAGCTAGCAATCATAGGGAAATGAAGACAGACAGATCTCTGACAGAAATAACGCACTCGGATACACTTGAGTTAAGATTATTGTTCCACATTTGAGTTTCCAACAATCCAGTGTTTGTATGACTGATTTCACATCATTAAAGTCAATTGCCGTTTTAAAACCACATTTACTTTCACAATATGTCATTTTGATGTGAAACAGGATATTTAATAAAAAAAAAATATATATATATATACGTATTCATTGTATGCAAATTGTATTTGTTGTAGTTTCCATTCACCACTAGAGAGGTTTCCCCATAACGATTTCCACTTCTGAGAACCCTGGATATGCGAAAAGAGTCCACTAGTATTATCCAGTAGCCAAAGTTTCAGTCTATTCAAGGTTTCAAAGTCTGTTTTTCTCTGTAGAAAAACTATTAGCTCACAATATGACCACAATAAGATACAAAATTTTCTTTTCCAGGACTTCAAGTGCTGCTTTGTCCTCTGAGGCACAGCATTAGAAGCAGGCCCGGCTCCAGCCTTCAGATGCAAGGTGGGCCAATTGACATTCCTGGTGCAGAAATTTTTAAACATCATTTTATTTTTTCCCCTTCACATTTTTTTTTTTGTAGCTTTATTTTTAAGCAAAAGGAGCTAAAGAAAATATATATAAACAAACAGAGCTCAACGCTAAGGAGTTGATACTTATGATACTTACTGGTTATACTTATACTTTCACTGGCCCCACCACAAACAAACAAACAAACAATACAAATAAATAAATAAATACTTGAATAAATGGTATTTTAAGAAATAATGTTAAATAAAGACAAGTAAACAGTCAGTAATAAAATAAGAACAAATTAACAAATTACAAGCAATAGCACAAATAAATGCGATATAATAAATATAAAAACTGATCTCAGGTATGTCTAACAGTATTCCTGTATGGAATACTAATAATCAAATGCATAATAATCCTTATTAATGCTAAAGAAGTTATTCAGTCAAGAGCAGATTTGGGTTTTTCTTTTTCTTTTGTCCTTGAACAGTAATGACACAAGACAGCTGCAGGTATATTAAGCTCCTATCACTTTAAGACCAATTGCATAGATCTGACACACATCAGATTTTTTTCACAACTGTTTTCATTCATTAAGACATTTCCTTCTGATTTTAGGGTCAATTTAATGGTAGGCATAGGTTAGGAGTAGCAGTGTTGTGCCTGAACGCGTTCATTGAACGATAGTTCATATTTTGGGTGAACGTGAACTGAACGTACCGCATTACTGCCTGATGAACGTTACTGTGAACTCGTTCATTCTGGTGTCTGTGAACGGCACGCTCTCTCAGTTTAACTTCGTTCAACAGAGGGCCAGATTTCTATAGAGCCTTCCAGGTGAAAACCCGGCTAAAATACACTGTAAACCGGCCTTAATATGGAGCGGAAAAACACCCAATCTGGCAACACCAGCCACCAGTGTCTACTGACTCTCTTGTTCGATCTCGTTCATCAAAATGAACAAATCTTTTTGAGTCATTTCGTTCATTTAAGGGGCTTTAAATGTTATACTATTAACTGGAAAATTCCCAGAACACATCCACCTACACAATCTTTATCATATTCTGAATTAAGAAATCATTATAATGCAGTCAAAAATCGTTTACAGGGAACATAAATAATTACTTTACCTTCCGAGTCTTTCGTTCATTTGTCACGTGACAGACACAATGAATGGATCGTTCATGAACGACTCATCACTTACGTTACAAATCAAAACAAAAAGCAGCAAGGAGGCATTGTATGATCATTTAAACGAGTTTTATGACAAGGTCGGTGAGGATGGGAAAAATCTGACGCATAGCTTCAGTGTTAAAACTGATAAAATAATTGTCTATGGTTCTATATGGACTGTGGAAATCATTTAAAAAAATAATATCTCGCAGCAACATGGAAAAAAAGAACTATGAACTAGTCCATTTTTGGAACTGTGAACTTAGTTCAAAATTTTGAGTATGAACTATGAACTGAACTAGTTCATTTTAAAATTTGTGAACTGAACTTTGAACTAGTTCATGTAGAAAGTGAACTTTCCCAACACTGAGGAGTAGGGATAAGGTTAGGAATGCATTTTAGGATCGTAATGTTGTTTCGAGGTCAACAAAATATGTTGTTCCAGTAACATCTTTTACTTGGAAAAATCACGGTGACCTGGCCTGATTAGAGGGTTCATGATCATAAGGGGGTTTTGCACCAGCTATAAGAACTCAGTTATAGGAACTAGTCACCAGGGCGGTCCTCCGAGAACTAAATGATCCCCTAGGTGCCATTTTCCTGGTTGCATCAGCACTGCCAGTAGGAACTCTGAAGTGACGTAAGCCGCCCGACAGCGGCATCATTAGAGCGACACAACAACAACAACTGGTGGATGAAGGAAGCCGTGATCAGAGCTGTGTCAATGGTTTCGCGATAACTGAGAGGGAATGTAGATGCATAAGTTATGTGATCTTTTTGAAAATGGCAGGTACTGGTGTTTCACATGGCATGCTTTCGGCCAATCAACGTACACTATCACTGGTAGTCCCTGTTGTGCTGGCTTAGACCCATACTCTGAGCTAATGTAGTCCCCCCAAAAGGTGTTCCTATAACTAAAAGCGGGGACTTCCACCAATAGTTATACAATGAAAATGTTCTTCCAGTGCAAAAGCCTGTATACTGATCCAGTTCTTGTGTTGAAGTCATTGACTTTAAGTTAACAACTCACTGGAAGGAAGATCACCAGTTTATAATCACTTTTGTTGTTGTTGTTTTTCAATATGTTCCTCACCTCAGATATCATGAGAAGAAAAGGGCAGCGGTCCAATTAAATATTTGTATGGTATGATGATACTAATGTTATTTTCCTTATTTTAACGGCCTAATTGTATTTTCTAAACACTAACATTTCGAATGATCATAAATAAATAAATGATAAAGGTCCTGTGATTCACTGCTTTAATAGGTGGTTTGTTTAAAAAAATATACATTCCCAGGTTGTCTTCCTGCCTCTTTGCAATTAAAATCAAACCTACGCCCATGTTTAAATGTGAAAAAGTGAGCGGAGAACTGAACTTGTCATCAAAAGTTCTGCTTTTCATCATTGCTAATGTTGTTTTGTAGATCTAGAATAATGCATGTGCACAAATGCGTAATATATTATCATAAGGGTTGCATTTGGAAAATGATTTCAATGCTTTCAGCAGTCAACTGAGAAACACACGCTCACACAAACACAGCTGACTTACTGTAACATACATGTTCTACTTGCTTTTCATAATAATAAGTCTTGAACTGCATGGAATAATGAGATGCCATTTGTATAATTTCAAATTTAGCTCTATTTTAAGGTTAAATTGCCTCCTCTGGGCAGGAAGCCTACAATCATACATACATATTAATTGCATTTGACAGCGTTGTCATTAGATGCACTGTATGATAATAAAAGCATACAGTACATGCTCATGGCATTGTTAATATACTGTATAATTTTGGTGCCGTCATCACCGCTTTACAGAAACTCTTCACCGATAGTCTGTCTCCATGGTGTATTATTATAGTCAATGTTGCAGAAAATGACATTTTCCAGCTGACTGAATGCTCAAGAAGAGTAAAACACACTAAAATCATGTTAAAATCAAACTTGATGAGTTCCCAGGTAGTCAAATGCTGATACAGCAAAATACATTAAAATACAAGCTAATCCATTCCATAAAAAAAGAATAATACTGATTAAGAAAATGTTTTAGCAGTGTTCTTTACTACTAGTTGAATATTGAGTCTTTTTGTTTCATCCATTTATTTTGTTTTAGTTTATATGCACAACAATAGACTCAGTAGAGTAATGCAAAAATGAAGTAGAGAGACAGGGGCTGTGTTTAAATTTGCATACTACCTGTCCTAAATAGTATATAAGTAAAAAATGTGTTAATTGCAAATCATAACACTGAAAAAAGTAACCTAAATGCACCTGGTTGATATACTTTTCCATAGAATTTTTTAAATGTGTGTTAGTGCATATACTGTACTTTTAAGATAATGTTTCCCATAACCTAACCCCCCCATGTAACTCAAGCATGTTTACATTTACTTCCATTATACATGGATGGATAGATTGACTATGCTGTCAAAAAGCACCGTCCTTCGGATGAGACGTTAAACAGAGGTCCTGACTCTCTGTGGTCATTAAAAAAATCCAAGGATGTCCTTCGAAAGAGTAGGGGCTTAACCCCGGCATCATGGCCATATTTGCCCATTTGCCTCTGTCCATCATCATGGCCTCCTAATCATCTCCATATACTGATTGGCTTCATCACATTGTTTCTTCTCCACCAGTAAGCTGGTGTGTGGTGAGTGTTCTGGCGCAATATGGCTGCCGTCGCATCATCCCCCATTCTATGTAAAGTGCTAAGAGTACCCAGAAAAGCGCTATATAAATGTAACAAATTATTATCATGTATTATTATTATATGAGAGCCCATCCCCATTACCAAAAAGAAATAATTATGAGATTAAAAGTCAAAATTATGACTTAAAATGCCATAATTATGATATAAAAAGTAAATTATGAGATAAAAAATCTAAATTATGACCCCCCCCCCCCCCCGCAAAAAAAAAAAAAAATCATAATTATAAGATTAAAAATGAGTTTTTTTGTATTATCCATGTAATAATCAGAATAATGTAAAGTCAATCATTAATAAACCGCTTCTCTGTATGCCGGGGTCAGGAAGTATATTGGGTTATCACCACCTGCAAAATTAGCAAGCAGTCCAATTATTGTATTAATTTCCTGTGCTAATGAATTCTGAAGATTATCATTATGGAAAACAGGGTGAGATAAAGCAGTAAAACACCTTCTTGATCTGCTCTCCTCCAATGCTGTGATAAGCATCTGTGCTTCTCTGTAGCACCTCAATTAAACATTTTGATCTAATTAATCAAGTGTCCTGTGGGACATCCCTCGACTCCAAATAAAACTCTCTCAAGCAAGAGTTATTAACATGACTAATAAGCACTGCCACTGATAACATTTTTTCATTATTATTAGCACTATAGCTCATAAAACATCATCATACGGACCGACAAGCTCTGGAACGCCAGCTCTGACCTTTGAGTGTCTTTTCATGTGGACACGCGGGCGGCCATTACGAAATCAACTTTAATATATGGGCGGCGACCAACTCTTGCAGGTCAATTCATCATGTGTGTCTCATTAACGATCTTTAATTAGATTTTGCTGTTTCGTCTCATGCTTTGTTACGTTTAAACCTCAGCGACTTTTGAGGTCACCAAGGCCACCTACAAAATGTGTTTTGCTTGCTGTGGGTGTTTGTTTGCATCAGTGCAGCTGTTGTTATTGGCTATATATATTTATATATATGTGTGTGTATATATATATGCAAGCTAAAAATATGCACCAGCCATTCTAGTGGAGCAATATGGAGGGTTGAAGTGGAATGAATGTGAGACGTGAGAGAATATTAAATTATATGAATTTAAGAAAACAAACACATTTGAGGCAGTGGCGTAGCCACGAGGGGGCCTGGGTGGGCCTAGGCCCCCTCATTTACATGTCCGGCCCCCTCATATTTCTGATTGCTTAAAATAAAATAATAAAAATAAGAAATTGTTGATGTGTTAGTCTAATTGATAGATTGACCAATCAAAATACTGCGCGGTAAAATGCGGCTGTTTTCAAACTTGATTTGACGTGTTGTGCGTAACCTATGCCGTCATCTTCGCGTGAAGATTATCGAGAGTTCATGCGGTGAATGGCAGCGTTGTGCAAAGTGCAATATTACGCACGAAAAGATGAGCGAGAAGGAGAAAATAAGCCATCTACATCTGAGTTTGCTTCAGCTTACTACAAGACGACAGCGAGTGAAGCGGCTAGGAGACAGAAACGTATATTTCATCACAGGAATAGCGGTGAGACTTCGACTCAGATCGGCACAATGGGCAATGACTTGTTTGCAATTGATGAACCGCCTTCACAACCAGTGATGACCACACATTTAAATCCATTATGATTAATTTGAGTAATAATGTGTTTTCTTTACCAAGAGAGTGGAAAGATGAAAACCACTATTTTTTGTTTCAAACTTTCACATAGCATATTTAGGTTATAAAAATAATAAAAAAAACCATTTAAATCCATATTTGATTTTCAAATATTCTAAAATATAATAAAGGATTAGTTTCCCCTCAAAATGCAATAAATTCATGACACTTTTTTTTTCCAAAATGCAATTAATCCATTGAATCAATACACAAATTATTTTTCATATTTTAACTGTTGAAATACACAACAAAGTAAGTTGATCCACATATGACAGCCTCGGAACTTGGTCAATACTAATCTTATACAGGCACTGGACTAAAAATAGCCGACATTAAATCACCATCCCTAAGAAATACCTCCTGAACTTTTTTTTACAGCGATCAGCTGTAAAATGGCTTGGTCCTGCTTGGTTTTTCGTTGACTTTGAGTAAAACAATTGAAAGTTTTTCAAAAGATCCCCTGGGGTCAAAATTTCAGCGTGACAGAAGTTTGATGCTGTCGTGTGAGAACCATTTTTTTTACAGTCTATGGTGAGAACAAGCAACAGTCGAGATTTTGTCCTCCTCCCGCGTGCCTCATCTTCTTAATCTCCTCAAGTAGCCTAAATTATTAGATTTCGATCATGGCTACGTTTCTCCCCCACCGCAGAAACCACCATAGGGTCACCAGTGCCGTCAAAATTATTATTATTAGGCTATTATTATTATTATTATTATTATTATTATTATTATTATTATTATTATTATTATTATTATTATTATTATTATTATTATTATTATTATTTCGTGGATTACAAAGTAGAAGGGAAACTAGGATGCCGGGTTTTTTCAAAGCGCCGCCGTTACGGGTTACAAAGCGTGGAATGGTGCGCTGACTGCACGGATATCGCATTTTACGAAAAATTAAAAATGGACTTTAACACCGACCAGATAGCCTACAATACAGATTTTTGCGGGAACTAAATATATATATATATATATATATATATATATATATATATATATATATATATATATATATATATATATATATATATATATATATATATATAGCCTATATATAGCATATATATATAGGCCTATAAATATATATAGGCTATATATTTAATTTTGGAACCAAACTCTTTATATATTTGCTGAGTAAGATGACATGATTGACACTTTATAATCGCCCTCGTAGGCTACTTCACGTTAAAGATAATAATCGCCGAGCTATGTCGCTAGCCTAGGCTATATTTATATATAGCCTATATATATATATATATATATATATATATATATATATATATATATATATATATATATATATATATATATATAGGCCTATATATTTAAATATATTAGTTGCCCCCTCATTTTAAGATTGGCCCCCCCAAAAATAAAATTCTGGCTACGCCCCTGATTTGAGGTATTTATAAAAAGGCAGCAGAAAAACATACTGCATTTGATAAAGATGATTACTTATAATAAGAAGGCAGCAAAAGACTGAAAACATCAAAGCATTCCATATTTAACAGAATATGAATGTCTCTGCTATACAAAAAAAAAAAACGTAATCTGTATATTATTCAATATTATGCTTTGAAATGGGCATTTTGCTTATCCTAGCAAACATGATTGACAACATGCAATTATTTAGTTTGGCATCCGGATAAGGCTGAGTAGTTTAGAGTCTTGAAAGATGATTGCTAAATAATAGAGTAACTTGTCATGTGTGACTGCAAGGCAGGGAATAACACACCTTGGAATGTCGCTACTGACCAATCAGAATCAAATATTTCAGAGAGCTGTGTAATAAACTGATTTACTACTATGTAATAACAAATACACTAATAATTTGATACAATGTGTGCATACATGTTGTTGTTGTTTTTTACATTGTACTCATATTGAAAAAGTGCCTGCATGTAATTAAATCTATAATTACACTGTTGACCCTTCTCTTACATCCTAACTGTACGTTCACACCGCCGCCGGCGAGAGCAATATTAACCAACTGCAGAACCGCAGAACCATATGTCATAGCAGTGTGAGGATGACAGCGCCAGCCTAACAGTCTGATGCCGGAAGTGGGCGGGGTAAAAGCATCTAAGGGGTGGAGATGGGTAGGTTTAGGGGTGGGTTTAGGGATCAGGGGGTGGAGATGGGTAGGTTTAGGGGTGGGTTTAGGGATCAGGGGGTGGAGATGGGTAGGTTTAGGGGTGGGTTTAGGGATCAGGGGGTGGAGATGGGTAGGTTTAGGGGTGGGTTTAGGGATCAGGGGGTGGAGATGGGTAGGTTTAGGGGTGGGTTTAGGGGTCAGGGGGTGGAGATGGGTAGGTTTAGGGGTGGGTTTAGGGATCAGGGGGTGGAGATGGGTAGGTTTAGGGGTGGGTTTAGGGATCAGGGGGTGGAGATGGGTAGGTTTAGGGGTGGGTTTAGGGATCAGGGGGTGGAGATGGGTAGGTTTAGGGGTGGGTTTAGGGATCAGGGGGTGGAGATGGGTAGGTTTAGGGGTGGGTTTAGGGGTCAGGGGGTGGAGATAGGTAGGTTTAGGGGTGGGTTTAGGGATCAGGGGGTGGAGATGGGTAGGTTTAGGGGTGGGTTTAGGGATCAGGGGGTGGAGATGGGTAGGTTTAGGGGTGGGTTTAGGGGTCAGGGGGTGGAGATAGGTAGGTTTAGGGGTGGGTTTAGGGATCAGGGGGTGGAGATGGGTAGGTTTAGGGGTGGGTTTAGGGGTCAGGGGGTGGAGATGGGTAGGTTTAGGGGTGGGTTTAGGGATCAGGGGGTGGAGATGGGTAGGTTTAGGTATGGTATATGTAAGGTGGATATGTATGGTATCCACTTCGGGCACCAGACTGTTAGGCTGGCACTGTCGTCCTCACACTGCTATGACGTATGGTTCTGCGGTTCTGCAGTCAGACCTATCTCGGCGAGAGTGGCAAAATTCGCTATCGCTGCCCTGCCAACGAAGCCGGAGAAAGATTCGGCGACGCTCTGATGCTCTGACGTAGATCGAAGGCGTGATCTTTTTAAACCAATGTTTACAGGATTGCGTTCTCTGGAATCCTCTCAGGTGGAGGACTTCTACATTCTGATTGGTTGCCGCCGAAATGCGTCAAAGCTATTTCCATAAAGTTGACCTGACTTCAACTCTCCTCGCCGCTCTCACCGTCCAAAACGGGCCGCCCTCGCCCTCGCCATTGAAAACTAATGACTTCCGGCCACTTTGACGCTCTCGCCGGCGGCGGTATGAATGCACAGTAACCCACTCTTACCACCAAACCTGACCTCAATATAACAACAGTTTTGTGTAAAACTACATAAACACAATTATACCTTACAATTATTATTATTATTGTAAATACAAAGTAATTAAAAGCAACTAAAATAAAGTGGGACCCTACTACTACTACTACTACTACTACTACTACTACTAAATACAATTTAAATGTGTGTGTATATATATATGTGTGTGTGTGTGTGTGTGTGTGTGTGTGTGTGTGTGTGTGTGTGTCTGTGAAAATGTCATATAGAAAATATATAGAAAAATGTGTTATTTATATAGAAAACATTTATATTATATAATATAAATTATGTAGTATATACATGCAAATATTTCTTAAATATATAATTGTTATTAGCACTATTATTATTAAATATCATTTTAACATTATTATTGTTTTAACATTATAATCATAATAAATGTGTCCTTAATCACAATTAACAATTAATAACTAATAGAAACATAAATGAGTAGCATATTTTCCAATAAACAAGAATGCATCCTTCTATCATGACACCTCAAACTGCTGGCCGACTGCATTAGGCAGAGCATTATTCAGAAGAACAAAACATCATTTGCATGCTAATGTTGAGCATGAAGCCCAGGGCAACGGATCCTCAGAATCACAGTAGATAGATGAGATCAATATATGAGGAGGCAAACCAGAGGCTCGGGCCTTCAGAAAAACCGTACCGCCCATTTAAGTGGCATTGATTTTGACTGTCAAATCACATGCCGCATAACAAGCTGGCAGAGATAGACTGCACAAACTGATGATTAGATGCAGCACTTTGACAAGGTGGGCCAAATAAATGCTACAGTACTTCCTCAAATGGAATGGAATGTATTTGAATACAATCAGAGAGCAAGAACTATTTTTTATTTATTTTTTTCTTGGTCGTTGCAAATAGGGCAGTTATGGTGAGATACTTTAGATAGGACGCAGTCATATAGATCAAATGTGCATCCCGTTAACATTTTAATATATGTGCTGCAGGAATCTCTGGAATCAAACTGAAAATGTCTCAGGCCAACGGTTAGCAGTTCTCAAGAGAAGAGCAGTGACGTTTCCTTTGCTTTTCTCAAGATGACATCAACTGAAAAAAGAAAGAAACAAAGTGAATTCACGAGGGCGAGCTGGCGTCACGTCGTGGCAGGGGTCAGCGGGGCTAATTGGTTGGTATAATCACTTGCAATTCATCTGGAAAAGCAACAATTACATTCCCTGATATTTGTTTATGTCCAGGCACTATTTTGCAGAACACTGTGCCCTTGGGAAGACGCTTGCGAATACATAGTGCGCTGGTTATAATTCCCTGAAGAATAAAATTAACAACCGTATACTTCCGTCTCTGGCTCATGTCTCCTGATCTGAGGCAAATTACCGCAAAATATGAAAAAACCTTCCTAGCATTCAGCTTTACCACTGCACATTTCTAGTGAGTGATGAAAAAGAACAAAGAAAACAAACAAGAGCAAAGTGACAGAGAATAAAAGAAAGTGAAAAAGCACAAATAAAAGAGCATGTTTACCACCAGTTGGCATATCCTTTGAGGGCTGATGTTTGCCTCGTAAGTTAATAGCGCTGGAGGAGGAGTCGGCACGGGTGATTCCTTTGCAATTGTTTTAATAGGACACAATTTGTCAAACAGACTTATATATAAAGACTGATTAGTCAAATTTGTTGAATATTGAAGGCAGCATCGCATTACATTTGACCATATGTTATTGTGTGTGTGTGTGCATACTGTACTTTTTAGCTAATATTTCCCATTTTTCCCATAAAAAAACTGATAAAACAGAAAATCACTTTTAACTTTTTCAAGCTGCCAAAGCATATTTGTATGAGAGCCCATTTCTGCAACATAAAGGGGGAAAAAGTCAAAATTATCATAAAAAGTTACAATTATGACAAAAAGTTTTATTAAAAGAAGAAATTGTGACAAAAAAGTCATAAGTATAAGATTAAAAATGTGAAATTATGAGATAAAAAGTCTAAATTGACAAAGTCTAAATTAGGCGATTAAAAAGTTAAATGTCATAATTATGGCAAAAAGTCAAAAGTATGAGATTAAAAGAAGTCGAAATTATAAAATAAAAACTCAAAATTGAAAAAAAAAGTTGACTTAAAAAGTCAGAATTATTTTACCAAAAAGTACAATTATGGCAATCAGGATTATGACAAAAATTCATAATTATAACATTGAATCACACTCCGTGTGTTTGCATCTCTTGGTCTCTCTTGGACAAATTATTGAAGCATTGATGACAACTTACCCTAACATGTATATCATCCCCAAACAAACCTTGATGGATAAAACCATCCAACCAAAGTCCAGTCCCTTATTATTTCCAGCCACATATTATGTTCCCCTTCAGAAATGCATCAAACTGTGTAAGTTATGTACACTGCACATGCAATTTATCTCCAGCGCATGGAGAAACAACAACACACATATGAGCAGAGCAGGAAAAGCTGCAGTGATCTATCAAGACCGTGAGATACTGATCTGGGTCTTGACCGCAGTGTTATCCAACAAACCCCTCAATGGCCAGAACCTGACTCCAGACTCGGAGGTACACACACACACACACACACACACACGTAATCCGCAGCACATAAATGCTAACCTGTGTTATCTCTCAATCCTGCCCCGAGTCTTCATATAACCCACGCAAGCTGCTCAAGGGTATCAGGGCAGGGTGAAACGCTCGGCCATGTGTGTAAATATCGTACGGTTAAAAAGAGCCGGACACAGTGGGTGTGTGATGGGAAGTGGAACGTAACCAAGCAGACATCATTAAACTGTCACTGGACATGGATGAGCTCCCGCCTCATTCTGTCTCTCTCCATCCAACCGGACGGGTGGAGCGAAGGTTGAAGCAAGGGAAGGATGCCAGTTGTGAAGGAACGAGAGCCAGAACAAATCAGGCTTTGGGTTGCTAGCTGCCAAACGTAATGTGGCAGTCCTGGGCTCTGAGTGTGTTTGCGAGGGTGCCTGTGAGTTTAAATCCACTGGACTGAATTACTCTGGCAGAGCTAATAACATTATACCTGTAATTGGTTTTGCAACGTGTCTGACACACTTAGAGCTCGGCACACAAGATAGCGGTAGAAAGAAGCTCAGGTTGTTTATGAGCTCAAGCAGACTTGTGTGTCGCTGTGCAGACATGTTCATACTCACTCCTGTAATCTCTGCAATATCTCACATCATTTGACATTTAGGCACTTTTTTTTTGCTAAGCAACAAGAAACTCTTTTCTGACTGAAAAGATTTAGTACTATCTGCACACACACACACACACACACACACAAAAGTGTTTTTGAGCTGTGGCTTAGTGGGTAGTGGGTGGCACACTAGTCTTGCATAACCAGACCTTTGACTAAACAACAGAAAGTCTGTCCCACTTATCCTGGCCAAGAACTGCCCACTCGGGGGAAGAGATTGTCTGATGGACGTGAAGTAGTCTGTGAACATTTGATATGCAGTTTAGTAATGGATTGACATGGATGGATGGAAATATCTTTGGAGTTTGGAAGGATTCCACTTCTAAGGATTCATCATGGTCTCAGCAGGATCTAGATGGGTGACACAGCACGTCTCCTTGGTAAGCTAGGAAGAGCTGGTAGACCATTTTAGAGAACAATACAAATGCCAGGATCCTAAATTGATATTACCAGATTGATAGAATCAGATTTGTTTGTTTGTTTGTTTGTTTGTTTGTTTGTTTAATTGATTGATTGATTGATTGATTGATTGATTGATTGATTGATTGATCGATCGATCGATCGATCGACCGACCGACCGACCGATCGATCGACCGATCGATCGACCGATCGATGTCAACACTTTATTTTGATGGTCCTTCAACAGACATTCAGCTAACTAAGTAATTTTGCATCTACATGTCAACTAACTCTCAGAGTATTAGTAGACTGTTAGGTTAGGGTTATATAAGTTGACATGTACATGCAGAGTTACTTATAGTCAGTAGAATGTCTGTTGGGAGCATCAAAATAAAGTGTTAACAATAATGCTGACAAAAATGTAAATGTAAATAATAATAATAAAATGATCACAAAAAATTAAATAATAACTGAATATCTTATACATAGACTATGTACATACAAATTATTGATTTTATATTAATAGTTTATATGAATATATTAACTTTATTTAAAACTTTTATTTGAACATTTAAACATTCTATGTAAATACTTCAGTTTATTTCATCATAATATTCTTTTCTTGCTTACGTTCTAGAATAAAATACACTACACTACATAATGTGAGGCGTAAAGTTAAGATCTCTTTCAGGTTGGCAAGCGGTGTCAGATCTAAGAAGACACACTTCTTCACAGAGTGTCAGTTGCTTTTGAATTGATGGTCTCATTCCTCCCCTGTCCCCTCTCATTCACGGATCTTCAATGGAGCTGTCACTGTTAGCTTCACTTTATTCTGGGTTAAACCCCAAACACTATTTTCTTGACTTTTTATCTTCTGTTCAATTGGTTCATGCTATTGTTGTGCCAATGTAATTGATTTAAGTTTTTTTTTTTTTTTTTTTACTTTTCAATGATAAAATACTTGCTCCTTGATATGCAGAGACAACTGCAAATAAACCGATTGCTTGGTTAGTTTGATTCCTCTGATAATTCTGAAAGACAGATCAAATTGTTTTGATGGAAAACTCCTGCTCGTTGCTTTTCTCTCTCGTGAAAGACAATAACATTAGTTTTCATGTGCAGCATTCACACCATGTTAAAGACATTTAAAACCATTAAAAATGTTGATTTACCTTACAAGACACATGATGTAAAACACGCTGACGTTAACTCCCATGTATAATTCTTGTAATGAATATGTTGTCGCTGTGCCCTTAAGTCATGAAATTTCTGAGATGAAAGAATATGGGGAAACACAAAAGTCACATCACATGACAAGCGGCTTGCATTTTTACATTGAATTATGGTTGAAATTCAATTACCCAGGATCCTCAGACTTCAAAAAAATGGAAATAGTTGCAGCTATGAATGAAGGTCTGGGTGGTTTAGTGAACCTGTTAACGCTACAAAGATTCAAGGTGATTTGTTGTGTTAATGCAATGCCTTCAATCACACTTTCATTACGATGGTCTGTTTTTCATTTGTCGCATGGAAAATATCAATTTTAACTTCATGACATGTGACCTCATGTTCAACTAATAATGTAAGAGTGCTGATAAGAGTTTAATGATAAGAGTACTGATAAGAGTGTAAATGTGTACCTTAAAATGCAATGTAAGTCGCTTTGGATAAAAGCGTCAGCCAAATGCATAAATGTAAACTGTAAATGTAGTAGCACATTAAGGTTACACTTTACTGTGTGTTCACATGCACACAGAAAAAAAACCCTGCAAAGTTGATAAACAAAATCAAACCGTTTCTAACTACACTTTAACACTACACTTTCAACATTTCACTTTATTTTTTCACTTTGTTCCACCTCTCCGCACATGCGGCAGATTTCCGCTAATAATGCATTCAGTGTACCATGCTCCCTCTCTTTCCCAGCATCCCTCTTGTTTTTTTGCACTCTTTGAACTCATTGATGGCTCTGTTTTGAAGCAGAAGTATTCCTGTAATTCTCTTCTAGTTCTCTGCAGTTTAATGTCTAATGACAGTGTCTGTGAAACTACCGTACTTTAAGGTTGCATTGTGCAATATTTAGGAGGATCTGTTGATAGAAATGCAATATCATATACATAACTGTGTATTCAGTGGTGTATAAAGACCTTAATCAACCGTTAAGTATTTATTACCTTAGAATGAGCCGTTTCTATCTACACACACCGCGGGCCCCGTTGCATTGAAATGCGCCGACATGTTTCTACAGTGGCCCTAAACGGACAAATGCGCTTCGTCACTATGTTGTTCTTCGTGCAAGGAAGCAAGCAAAAGTCAGCGAATAAAACACTGACACAATGATGAACAAGTAACAATAATATTCGCAATAACATATCGTTTTACTGAATAATAAAGTGAACATCATTTCTTAATTTATCTTTGTAAAGAAACCTCATTGCTGAACTGACTACTCTCTGCTGTCTCAGACGACGACATCATTTCCTGTCGGCCACCATCACTTCTGTTGGTTGAAATTCGTAACCTCACCACTAGATGCCGCTAAAAATCACACACTGCACATTTAAGTCAAGATTAAATCACAATTTACTGTATTGTGAATGTCTTCACCCTGTATATGTCAATCAATGTCATTATCAACTTGGACAACAATATTAATTTTCTATTGATGCCACGTAGGCTGTGCAAGCTATTGGAAAATGTTAACCAACAGCCAAACAGAGAATGTGTATCCAGGTCAGGACCTATTCTGATATGTAAGGGCAACTAATCCAATCATTTTCCACACCACAGTTTTGTTGCAGTCACTCATTATGGAAGTAAAATGGGCTCCAAAAGGCTATTCATGCAAGACTCCCTATCTTCTTAACATTATTAAGAATAATACTTTTTTTTTTGAGAGAGAGAGAGAGATTGCATGGACAATGGTAACAAACAACAGCTTGTTCAAACAAATCTTTGTGAAAATGAAAGCTCCAGTATTCTTTGCAAGTTTCAGACTGTGGAGCAATGTTCAGCCATATTTTCTGATAGTGTGGACAGCTTTTAAATGCACTAAATACAGCACTTCACAGCGATATCATTATTATTATTTTTTCTCCATTGCAGATGCAGGATTTATTAGACAGTCCAGTATCATACAAAAGTTACTGTGGGTACAAAATAGTTGTGTTATATTGCGTCGCTTGAAGCACATTTATGTTGAAATGTATCTCGTGACTGGTGCAAAATAGTGTATTCAGTTTTCTGCAAAATAGTTAAACGACTGTGGCAATGTTTCAATATGTTATTAGCTGTGAGTATCACCACAGTTCAGAAATGAAACGGTGAGTGGGGCGTTTGAAATGAACGTACCACTAACACTAAATCCTACCCAAAACTTAACCGATAGTGTGAGATACAGCAAACGTGAAATAAAAATGCATTTGTTGGAGCAACCATGCCATTTTAACTTCCTTCTATAGGCTTTGAGCTCTTTTGTGGACTGATGTGACTCATGTTTCACAGGACTTGTACTCGAGTGCTCCACATCGCAAGTGTAATGCTGTACCAGGTGAGCAACATGTCAGAAGAGCCACACATATTAAGTGGATTATGAGATGCAAACGTTCAGATGCATTCATTTACAAACTATGTGCTTTGGTAAAAGTGTTTTAAGGTCATAACATAACATTATAATATATAACAGTATCAATTTATGTGAAAAGGAACAAAAGTTATCTGTGTTTTACTGCCTGTAGTGTTCATTTCAGATGAAAACTGCAGTGAAACGTACATTAAAGTGTTTTACATATTGACATTATTTTGTTCTATATCTGCTGTACAGCCGACAACAAACTTTGTTGCATTATTTTCCTGTTATCACTGTAAAGCTGCTTCAAAACAATCTGTATTGTAAAAAGCGCTATTTAAATAAAGGTGACTTGACTCTGCCTACATTTTTACAACTGCAAGTCATGTATTTACAATGATTCTGGGTTGCAAAAATCTATCTGTGTAAACAGAACTACTATAATGTTTCCTTATTCACTGTTCTTCTGTGCTTCTACTTAATACAGATGTCTGATATAGTCATGAAGAAGGTTTGTTTAATCTGTTTGACCAATGTAGATGGACATCTACCTATTGTTGACCTTGTAAATACACAGGTTGTCACAACCCACTGACCACAAGATAAGCAGCAAGTTTGGCTCTAGTGTTAAATGAAGCCTACTTCAGTTGTTACATTGTAATAACTGGCAGGCTTTGGTAATGCAACTGATGTCCTTGATCAAAACACTTCATACAGTAACGGTGTGTCTCTGCCTGTACGGCTCTAAATGCAAAGCTTTGTTTTCTGTCATTATATGGAGCAAAACTCAGAGGCAGCTGAAATTTAAAGGTGTGCAATGATGAAACAAAAAACCTGAGAGGAGGCCTTGAGCAATCATTGCAACCTCAAGACGCAAATGCGTTTGGTCCTCTTGTATAGCATCCCTTTTTATTACACAGCTTTGTGCTTGCAAATTAGCCGAGGGCTAATCCATTTCAGCTTTACTTTGGTATCGTGCTACCTCGTAGTTGGTGTATTAGCTTATATTTCCATTGCTTCCAGTCCTACGCTGATACAGTATGTAAATACCTGTCAAAGCCTGTATGCAATGACAACAGTTCAATGTTCAAAACGTCGAAACTAGTACTGTGGTGATACAATCATATAATAATAAAAACTGATCATATAACTCTTTTCCAGTTGCATATTAAGCTTCCTGTTTGTTATCGTATCCATTAAAAAATGTTGCTGCTCACCAGTAAAGCTCTTCATAAATGGGCTCCTCTTTATCTCTCAGATCTTCTTCAGTTGTGTATTCCTTCACGTTCTTGAGATCATCTTCTGCAGATTTATTGACAGCTCCAAATTTCAAGCTGAGGTCATTCTGCGGTCGGGCTTTTAGCTGTGCAGCGGCAAAATTAGGGAATTCTTTACCATTTCACATTCGCCAGCTGGATTCCATTTCCCTCTTTAAAGCTCGGATTAAAACTGATCTGGCTAGAATCACGTTTGATGACTTGATTGTTTGATTTGTTAGATTGTATGTTTGATCTGTATGTCTGTGTTTTTGCAAAGATTTGCATTTTACTGACTTGCTTTTTTTGCTGTACAGTGTCCTTGAGTGCCTTGAAAGGCACTTATAGGTCTATAAATAAAAGGTATTATTATTATTATTACAAAGGTATCAGAAAGTAGTATAATATACTATGTACTACTATGTACTAGTGATAGGGTAAAATTAAACATATTAAAAGTTTGTATGCATGCTTTACAGTAATTTTTGAAGTGTAAAGTTAGACCAGGGAGTTATACTGCTGGTGCTATTTTTACTATATTATTTTATTAGAATAATTGTGTAATATGTTAATGATATTAAATGCAATAGTGTTATAATATAATTATACATTCTATAATATGTTAATACTTTAATATAAATTATTTCATAATTATTTCAAATTTTATGAACTTTTCTGATATCTTTATTAGTCGTTATGCTAATGGGATGAAATCATTCAATCTGAAATCATACTCCACAATATAGTATAATTTGATATATCTCTTTGACTGGGATTGTGTTATTAGATTGGCTTGTCATCTGTCAAAATGCATAGGCCTACATTTACGCTGAATATTCTTATTTTTGAATATTTAAAATGTATTATTAGAATATGTAATATTATGGAACATTTTGCATTTACATTATGGCAGAAGAAGAAAACAAGTAATTGAAAATGATGTAATTCATATATTCTGCATTACACCAGGATGAGGCAAGATGGGCCACCTAAATGATTTTCAAACTAAATTAGTAGAAAAGAAAAGAACAAAAATTCTTAATATATTGGATGACACATCATTATCATGTACATATCATCTTATATAAAAAATCTGAAGTAAATGCACACTGCTCTTATGGGTTGCATATTCCTCTATCCTTTGCCATTGCAGTGAATGATTAATATGTTCAAGTATCATCATGTTTACATGGTACTATACAAATAACCACTTCACAAATATATGGCATTGCCATGCATGGTTCTTTTGTACTAGTAGCTGCAGGTGGTCATTATTTCTGAGCGTTGGATTACTGCATTCTTAGGCTGAAAATAGAACCTCTTAATGATGCTGTTTACTTCACAATGACCCCTTCACAGGGGGCTTGATCACATAGCAATGCATACAGAGGACTGTTCAATACTTGCAAAAACAAGATCAGTACAGGCGCTAAAATAGATCTCACCTAAGCACAGTTCAAAGTACCTGCTTTACCGAGACCTATATATATATATATATATATATATATATATATATATATATATATATATATATATATATATATATATATATATATATTCTCCATATTTCTGCTTTGTTTTTGTTTTTTTTATAAATCATTACTATTGGTCACCCTTTGTGTCTGTCCTTTGTGTTGGCAAAACTGCAAGTCATGTATTTACAATGATTCTGGGTTGCAAAAATCTATCTGTGTAAACATAACTACTATAATGTTTCCTTATTCACTGTTCCTTCTACTTAATACAGATGTCTGATATACAGTAGTTATGAAGAAGGTTTGTTTAATCTGTTTGACCAATGTAGATGGACATCTACCTATTGTTGACCTTGTATACACAGGTTGTCACAACCCACTGACCACAAGATAAGCAGCCAGTTTCGCTCTAGTGTTACTTCAGTTGTTACATTGTAATAACTGGCAGGCCTTTGGAAATGCAACCGATGTCCTTGATCAACACGCTTCATACAGTAACGGTGTGTCTCTGCCTGTACGGCTCTGAATGCAAAGCTTTGCTTTCTGCCATTATATGGAGCAAAACTCAGAGGCAGCTGAAATTTAAAGGTGTGCAATGATGAAACAAGATCTTGCAAAAACAAGATCGGTACAGGCACTAAAATAGATCTCGTCTAAGCACAGTTCAAAGTACCTGCTTCTACCGAGACCTTATTATTTTCGATATTTTCTTTTCTCCGAAACTGTCTCTGATGATGCCATAAACTGAAACAGCAGATTTCTGAATCTGACTGCCCTGATTTAGTATTCGCTTAAACAAATTGTACTATTTTCTGAGACCTGTTCAAGGGGACCCATTTTACACACTGGCTGTTTGCAGAGTGGCCCTCCTAACAGCACTGACATTTGCTTTCTTTGCCTTGCGGTTTATGGTGATTGACAAGGGCCATAGCGAGACCGGCTCTAAAGCAGCTGTCAGCCATCAAAATCTCTATTTGACTAATATATTCATAAAGCTTTCTCTGCTCTTGCATCCAGAGCAAGTGCAAGTATTTTTATTTTTTTTGAAAATAATACTGTTATCATCTCCATGTAAACTTCAAAAACACAAATTTGTGAAAACAGTGCGCATGTGTATAATGATATAGGCGTGAACAGGGCTGGATTTATGCATGTGCATTTTAGGCACATGCCAGTGCTCACACGTCCAGGGGGGGCCAATTACAATAAAAATAAAATAATAATAATAATAATAATAAAAAAAAAAATATATATATATATATATATATGTATGTATGTATGTATGTATATTGGATTTTGCAAATATTTAACCAATGAAAAGTATTTAAATGAGCTTGCGACTAAACCCCGTAAATTGGCTCCTCAAACTGTCGGTCAAACCTCATAACTCCACCCACTTCTTGAATCTTGAATGAAGTGTCACATGCAGTTTGAAGCATCTCTGTTTTACTCACAAAACACTAAAGGCTAACTTTGTTATGTATTTGAGGAGCGGATACTGTCTTACATAGCATGTGCATAGCACTTCATCTTTTTATGATATGAGATTTTGCACAAATGACAGAAAAATGTCTTTTGCCTATGTCAAAATATGAGGTAAATCCGACTCTGGGCACGTAGTGTTTCTTTACAAAGTGACATCGCCAACTACTGGCCTGGCAGCAGAATACAGATTTTTGGGTAATTTTCGCGGATCCGTGTGAACAGGGATCATTTTGACAACATTGCAATCTGTAGGCGAAAAGCGCAAAGGAAAAACGTTTCTGTTTTTAGTACATCGTTGTTGAGTAAATAGCTCATACTTAAGTCTGAAATTAACCAGAGCTTGGAGAAAATGGCACACAAATGCCCCAAATAGTCAAATATGTGGGTAAAACAAGGGCCTAAACAAGGGCATAAAAAATGAAGTCGTTTCATCTGTTTTCAAGTCTATAATATATATCACGTTTAAATGGTTGACATGTTGAAAATAGGAAAAAAAAAAAAAAAAAGTCCCTTAATGAATTCATAATTTAATTGAGGCCCAAATGCTTTTGGGAAATCAAAGAGAAACACTTAAAATGTTTCATATAGGAGGAGATAAATGTCTGGATTCCTCATCGCCCGCAGTTCTGCCGCTCTAAATTTTCTGACATTTAGCTTCATCCAACAAAATACTAAATCTCTGAGCATTGGCTGAATTCCTGAATTATCAGTGCATCATGGGACCTTCTCTATGAGGTCAGCGAATAATAAGTGAGGTTGATGGCTGAGAGCATTTCTCCTTCTTATAACAAGGCTTTGATGAATTCACTCAATTTGCCACTGTTGTTTGTGTGGCCTGGTCTTCCAAGTTTGAGTGAACATACAACAACATCATTAAAAAAGGAATACGGACTGGTTATCTGATCCAAAAAAAAAGAAGCCATGCCATCACTCAAGTTTTGATTAATGTAAAAGTAGAACTCAAAAAAGAGCATGACTACAATTTAGCTGTGGTGAAGTGCAGTTCCCTAGCTACCATGGCTCTCTGGTTCCTCTTCTTCATAAAAGCCAAGCTTAAACTACACATGAGAGTCTAGGTGAGGGAGATGTAATGAAAGAAGTCAACCATATGCCGAAACCTCATTAGCAACACCAACACATTTCCTCCCTGCCATCTCTTTCCCCAACAGATTATTATTTTCCTATTATTTATCAAGTGCATACAATCATGCTGCACTGGACTCTTTTTTTTTTTTTTTATTCATTAATTTATTTTCACACTTATGTCCTTCTCCAACTTGTTCCTTTTTTGTGTGTGTGTGTGTGAATGAAGAAGGTCTCCAAAGGACGCTGAATAAAATGCGCGGTCTGTAAACAAACTGAGTTAAAAAGGATCTACTGATCAACAATGTTTGAATGTTGTCTGAGTCTGTCCAAGGGGTCAGGGTTTGGCATTAAAGAATCTTTCTAGTTGTGTATTCTGTTCTTTAAATAAGAAAATACGGATAAAACGTGAAAAATAAATACGGAAAATTCTTTCATACCAACACAGTAGCTACATTGTGCCCTATTTCTATGGACTTTTTTAGTGTGAGAACTTTCTTTTACTACTTCTTCTTCTCTGGAGTCAAAATCTTCAGTTGGGTAAATTATTTAATGACAACACACTCCCGTACAATTTGTATAATAATTTACGATTTGACTAACTGGTGACAATTTCATATGAATTAGTACAATTTCAAACGTGCGTACTTGACTGGGGAAAAAATAAATAAATGTAACCCTAGGGATTTCTCCTCACAGTTAAACAAAAGTATTTAGGACCCTTAATAATAATAATGTTTCTTGGGTACTGAATTCATAGTTCTTTACAATGTGTATATGGGTATCTACCCCTTTAAGAGCATCGTTAGTGTTATAGTTTGGTTGTAATTTACATGTGCAAAACGCAGTGGGTAAGCGTTTCATATTACTTTGAAGGTACCCCCGGGAGCCGCCATTGGCTAACAAGCCTTCACCTGCTGTTAGCATCCCATTGACTCCCATTCATTTTGGCGTCACTTTGACAGCGAATAACTTTACATCTGAGGCGTTTAAAGACTCCATTTGTCCATGGTTTATTTCTAAAGAAACACGACAATGTATAAAAGGCTCCATTACCTTGTATCTTACGTTATGCCCCCGTAGAAGCAGTTTTTGTAAAAGTAGGCTAACGATTGCGTCATAACCACGCGACTCTCTGGAAATTACCGTAGAGACAGGAAGAGAAGCTCGCATGCAATCGGGGGGACGTGGAGGCATAAAGTCCGATAAAGTCAAGGGAGAAGGCCATAGAGAGTCATGACGTTGCTCCTGCTCCTAGCTCATGGACAGATTCTACTCACGCTTTCCATCTCTGCAAGATTCGAAAGGGAATGGTTCAGATTTCGTTTGGCACAGCTACTAGAAAACTTACAACTGTCAGGCAGGCTGCTCACGTCACATCCACGTCGTCAAGCTCAGTTTGAGTCTGCGCAGTACGCTTGGCAATCAGGAAATGAGGGCTTCTAATGTGCTTCACTTCTCTCCGTTGAAACCTATGGGGTCACTGTGTCCAGTTTATATACTGTCTATGGCAAAACGTGGGTTTTACCAGCAAGTTAGTGTTTGTCCGTTATTCATTGGTGAATAATTGAATAAGCCCGCCTGATATCTACGTACAGTAATGTGAAGTTTGATTGGTTCTTGAGAGTGGAGAAGGGAAAAAGACAGAGAAAGAGGGGAGGCGAATGGGGCAGGTGTGTGTCGAAGTGCGCCGTTCTATGTGTGAGAGAATCGCGATTAATCCGAATAGGATTGGTTGATTTTATTTCTTTGAGCAACGGAAAGTATTGAAACAGTTTATTTAGCAGTATTTGTTTTGTTTCCGGGAAAGGTTCGCTGGCTGTAGGCTGAAAGCTGAGTTAACTTTCTGTTTGTCAGTACACTTGTGTGAGTTCCAGACGAGTTAGTGCTTGCTACAAACGAAATAGTGACTGAGTAGCTAAATACTAAAGTGGACTTTAAATATTAGCGTGAATAACGGTGATAAGGAGAAGCTGCACGATCAAACATCCAGGTAAGCGCCCTGAATCGCCGAGAGGTTCAGGGTTCCCCTGGCAACAGGGGATCGCTAGGATCGCCAGGACGCGCATATCAGTGAGAACTGAGTGATTAAAGGGCACCTATTATGCAAAATTCACTTTTACATGGTGTTTGAACATAAATGTGTGTTGGCAGTGTGTGAAAAAAAAAAACCCTAGAATGATAAAAATCCTCCCAGTGGTTTTTGTACACTCTCAATAAATCATACCCTTACGAAACAAAAATATATTGCAATATACTAGAATTTATATTGCAATACATTAGAAAATATATTTCAATGTATCAGAAACTTCCTCATATATTTGAAAATATATAGCAATATATGGATGGACAACCTATTGCTATATATTGATTCATATATTAAAATACATTGATATACAAACAAAACTGTATTACATTTATTGCATGTATGTTTATTGAAACAAAGTATTTTTTATGAGTTAAGCAAGCTCATGCATAGGTTTACAGAGAGATTGATTAACAATAGTCCAAATCAAATTTTTGCATGACATTCATTATATTTTACATTATATAGCCATATGGATGGGCTATGTATTGGCTATGGCTATGTATTGATTCATATATTGTAAAATGTAGATGAGAGTATTATAAATTAAATGATCATTAACAGCAGCAATACAACATTTTTTTTTTTTGAGTCCACTTTGAATTCCCCCACATGACATTTCATCCTCAACATGACCAAAGTCCAACTTTCCAAGCGCACTCAGGCTACGTTTACACGGAAACGATCTGAAGAGAAAACGCAAAAGTGATCACTTTTTATTCTGCGTTTAGACGAGCGTTATCGGGGGGGAAATCTGCGTGCATGTGGTAACGCAAAAGTGTGTGAAATTCAATGTAGTATGCACTCCAGGCGGCTAGGTGGCAATGTGAAGCACTGATCGGTGCCTTCCCTGTCTAGCAAACTTTTGCGTTTTTACCATTTAGACGGAAACGCGACGGTGGAGCGTTTTTAAGATTTCCACTCTGGAGGGTGGTTTCACTTTTTTGCGTTTTTAAGCCCCGAAAACGCCGTCGCCGTCTAAACGAAAGGCACATCTGATAAAATATTTTTACGTTTTCACCCGCGAGCGTTCTCGTGTAAACAGGGCCTCAATCACAGTTTTTGTTAAGAGAAAAAAAGCTTTGGAGAAATGCTCTGTGCTGCTGCCTGCTGTTTCATCAGATCTGCTCTCATCTGACTCTCCCCTGCTCACACTGGCAGCGGCGCCAGCGCGATCTGAATGCGCCACTCCTAATGGCTCTTAGCACCATAACATAACACTGCACTAAAGGATTGTTGTCCTGTTTTTTCCACTGATGGATTGTTCTGTTTTTGTTGCACTAAAAACTGTTTTATTTTTTTACAATGAAGAACAGTTGTCCTTCAGCTGCTGCTTTTGAAATAAACCTCATTCAGTTAATGTGAACTATCGATGTCTTATTCAATCTATTATATTTTAAAATATATGACAGACATTGTACATTAGATTATTTCATATTTACCATGTATACAATATATAATATGATAATTATATAATATATTATGTAATATAAATCAATATATTTTTCAACATATTTAATATATGTTCCCATATAAATCTGATTATATTATCTTGTACATTGAGGTATATTATTGCATACAATTTTACATATATATTTACATATATATACAATGCCTCTTCCAATATATAATTTAATATAATGTGGGATATATTTCAATATACATAACAATATATTAAATAGTATAATAATATGTATTTATTCAATATATGAAAACGGCAATAATTGCAGTATTGTCCCATATATTGCAATATATAACTTACATATATAATATATTATTATATAATATATCATATGATATATTACTATGTCAATTTCACAATATATGGAGACACATGAAATATATTGTCACGTAATATATTGAGAAATATATTTTTGTTGCGTAAGGGTAAGCACTGTCTCAGAATGAGCTGTTCTCAGATTCGGCGCAATGTGACGTAGAATTGAGCAGGCCCCTCCCACGACTGTTGAGTGACACTTCAGTTTGAGCCTAGACCCGCCCTGAGTGAGGTGGACACAGAGTCCGCGATTGAGGTGTGTTGTTGATGGATGTAAGAATGAACAGAGCAGTCTTCATTTACTCTCGTTGTTACTCGAGGATAGATCAGTACTGTTTGTGATCAAGCTTACGGTCTCTGGAGCGACATGACTAACGTGACTGGACACGGAAGAAATGAAAGTGCGAGTGCGCTCTTTATGACAGCTCTTCGAGTCATTTTACGGATATAAGGTTTACCAGTTTATTTAGCACCCACTGAAAATGTGTGTATATTTGTTTACTGTTAGTTGTAAGGAGTGTTTTGTGTACTTCGCTGTGTATGTTGTTGATAATGAGAGAGAGAGAGAGAGAGAGAGAGAGAGAGAGAGAGAGAGAGAGAGAGAGAGAGAGAGAGAGAGAGAGAGAGAGAGAGAGAGAGAGAGAGAGAGAGTTTATGGATAAGACTTTAATGCGCACTTCTTATACTATGTTTATTCAGCTCTTACAGAGATTCTCTGGAGTAAAACTAACGCTCATCTTTTGTGTGATGTACAATAAACTTCACTGAACTCGCAGTATATTTTGGTCATCATTCGGATGGGTTTTGCTACAGCAGGCTTGTATTAGTGGATAAAAGCAGATGACAAATAAGTTATAACCATAATTAAACTAAACTATACCTGTTCTATGTCCATACAGCATATATTCTCTGGCTCTGTGGGCATTATTGTCCAACTCCGAGTCAAAATGAACACCGCAATTGAGAGTTTCTGTTCTGATATTATCAGATGAGATTGTCCTGACTGAAGCGCGAGCTTGTGAGGCTCCGCCCCCTGGGCCGTGCAGCAGCAGTTAATTTGCATTTAAAGGGCACACACTAAAACATGCTGTAAAAAATGATCTGTTGGGTATTTTGAGCTAAAACTTCACATACTCTGGGGACATCAGAGACTTATTTTACATCTTGTGAAAAGAGTCATAATAGGTTCCCTTTAAAGTTTCCTAACGAGGGAGGACTCTTCACAAGGTATCCAATTTAATATTTATTTGGCTCTTCGGAGTGAAGCGGCCAATTATCTTTTGTTTTTCGGCCACAACGCACGTGAGCAACGGTTACAGGCCTGCAACGAGGAGTGAGCGTGATTGTGTGTGTGTGTGTGGGCCCACGTGAGTTAATGTGTTTATACGTCAAATTATAACTGCCATTGTATTTCCTAAGAGGAGTTTGATTTATTATTATTCCTTTTCTGTTAAAGGGAAGTTCCATATAGCCTACATGTGAATGGGCATTTAAAAAAAGTGTAAAAACCACATTGAGAGACATTTGATTTATTATTGGGTAAAACAGTCATACTCAACTCAACTGCCAAATTCATATTTATCTGTAGATTGACATACAATTCTAAAAGTACATTAATCCGAGATTGTGTATCATATTAATATCCTAACTGCCCAGTTGTGATCATTTTAAAATAGGCAGTTAATTGTAGTTTACTGTTTATTTATTCTCCTTTTTGTTTCGTATTTTCTATTTTTCATTTAAATTCATATTTGTTTTAATAAACATTGTAATCGTTTACTTGAAGTGATTTCAAGTCTTACTGATTGGTTTGTTTTTTGAAAGTTAAATTGAATATTTCTATTGGGTTAATTAATTCTCATAAAATGCATGGTTATAGCTAAACAGAGGAAATAGGGTGTTGTGCTAAAGGGTGTTGAGAGAGTTCCCTTATAATTAGTCAAGAGACTGCAAAGTTTGAACCCGAGTACCCGCCCTAAGAGCTCAAGTACATCATTACTGAGAGGGAAGAGGGTGCTACATAAATAAGGGGACGTTCATATTGAAAGTTAACCTACAAATCGTTTTCGTTTACAATTTTTAGCCTAATGCAATTTAAGTTCCAATTCCATTGGGTTAAAAGCATTTGCCTCAAATAATTAAGGTATTAAGGAAACAAAAAATATTTGTTTTTGTTTACATTATTATTTATATTGATTATTTATATACTGTACTGCATATAATAACATGTCTAAAAAGTAGCTTTTTGAGATTATGTATTATTTATTTTGATTATTTTTGTAAATATTATTTTTCAAAAAATAACTACAAAGCAAAAAGTAAGAATACTCATTCATTTAGTTTATAACCACAAACTGTTGTTTGAGTAGGATGAATGAAACTAGTCCTCCGGTAAGCCACAGAAACATATTCATGGAACATAACCATGTGATGCTACTAAAAACTGTGATTTAGTCCTGTCAATCATAAATTCTCAAAGCTTTCCAACGTGACTATGAATTCTAATGTTGTGACACCAAAGTAGGGTGACTTGAAGTTGAATGAATTATTGTTGAAGCCAATGTTCTTTCATCAGTGTGAGAGCGTGCTTTATTGCTTAACGACAACTGATGCAAGTAACCAGAGCAGCGTGACAGAGTATTATTATGGCTGCCAAAATCATGTGCCAAATGTTAAAGCAACTATTGATTTTTGTGGATTTTGGAAATGCCTCAGGTCTCAAGTTATCTAAATACAGATGATCAAAAGGGACAAGGCTTTTTGAGCCAGAAACAATCTGAATCTTTTATGCAGAGAAAATGCAGTTTTGTTCATAAAATGGATGCGAAATAGATGGTGCGATGGCATACAGTGTGAGCACAGTACAAATAGGCAGAGCAAAGCTCTCAATGGATTTCATTCAAATGTTCTGCCCTCCCCAAAACCAGGTCAACTTCTTGCTCAACACAGGGACAAAAATAAAGAACAAAAAGTTCAAAAAGAGACCACATTAATAAATCACAGCAGCTCATGATGTTTTGTTTTGAATCCCCATTTTTGCTCACAGAGTTTCTATAAAAGATACCTACAAATTTATTAAAGAATGATGCAAATCTAACAGCACACAAGAAAGCTGAAAATCCATCATAGTTGTGTTGTATGTTTGCTGGATATAGATTAGCTGTCTGAAAGGTTTTATGGGTACATAGTTAATATGCATGCATACAGTTTTGGCAGAGAAAGTTAGATGCATATGAAACAGTTTGCATTTAACATTATTACTTATCTATTACCAGATGTTTAAAGTTGATTTGTATATTTATTTTATATTTGGTCAAATAATTTATTGTTAATTTGTAAGTTAATTATGCTATAAGTACTCCATCTCTAGGTATATCACCAATCACCAATAGTTATGTAAGTCTGTGGCATTATTAAGATATTTGGTAACTTTTTATTTCGATAGTCTGCTTTAGACATTCTGCTTACAATATGGCCGCATTTACACTGCAGGTCTTAATGACCAGTTTGGAATTATTGTCTATATCCGATTTTTTTGACAACCAGCTTACATCTTATTATAAAAGTGTAAAAATCTCCATTTACACTATATACTTGCTGAAACAACCTAAGGTAGACGTACTGACCCGGAAAAGGAAGTAAAAAGGCACGGTTTGCAATGGACGCAGATCAAGTGATAATACAGGTTTTTGCTTTCCGCACCATCTATAAAGGTCAGCAAAGGTCATCCTCCATTGCGCCATTGAAAAGAGTCATGTGATCGCGGTTGGTGTCCAACTGAAGTTGATGTCATCCACCACTGTCACTTTTTCAATGATGTACGCAACTACATGTACTACAACGTATTACAACTACATGTCATCTAACTCTCTGCTTAATATCTGATAACACTTTATTTTGATGGTCCCTCAACAGACATTATACTGACTATAAGTAATGTTGCTTGCAACTACATGTCAACTTATTACTAACCCTAATTAACTCTAATCTACAGTAACAGTCTCCCAATACTCTAATTGGAGTTAGTTGACATGTAGTTGCAAGTTAATTAGAGTCAGTTGACATGTAGTTGCAAACTTACTAATACTTAGAATGTATGAAGTGAACAAATCAAAATAAAGTGTAACCACACATTTGTAATGTTTATTTGAACATCCCAACTGGGTTGAGAGTACTTAACCAATGGCGTTAGTTTGGGGCAGGGCTACCTATTTATCAGACCAATGGAGGACGTGTTCAGAAAAGCAGTAAGAAAATAATCCTTGATTTTTAGATTCTGTTGACACTACTGGGGCAGAAATTAGACAATTCAGCCTTTAAGATCACACTGTTCAATTCAATTCACAGTCTTAGAACTAAAAGGATTTGCATTTCTCTTCCAAGTTGCTAATTAAAATAAATAATGAAATAATCGCTTGTGAAAAAGTGTACTGCTGAATGCATTGACAATCATTTATATTTCACTATTATATTTCAATGTCATTTCTATATGTCATATTTAAACATATTTGCAATTACACATTTGTATTAATAAAGTTGCAATTTAGCACATTTAAAATGTTTAAAATATTAAATGTAATGAAAAACACACCACAGTATAGTAGTTTACAAGTGTTGTAGTCTGTTAGTTGACAAATCAAAATAAGTGTTCTTCTTAGTAAGATTATTAAAACATAATAATTTAAATTGACCTTAAAGTAACTTTTGGAAACACTTGATTTTGCAGTGCCATTGTTACACATTACATGTAGTTACTGTAGTGATAACGTCTCGGTTACGGATGTAACCCTCGTTCCCTGAGTAGGGAACAGAGACGTTACGTCGGATGACGACGATTGGGGTTTCGCTTAGAAAGCCTATCACCTTCGAGTATATAAAACGAGCCAATAGCAATGAAATGCCATGGGTCTGCGGAATTTGCATAGCGTATCTCCGCCCACCGCAGGGGGTATAAAGGAAGTACGCTGGCAACATGCAGATATGTCTTCGCTGAGGAGTCGAGACTGGACCCAGGCGTTTTTCAGCGATACAGCGGAAGTAGCAGGAAGACGTAACGTCTCCGTTCCCTACTCAGGGAACGAGGGTTACATCTGTTACCGAGACGTTCCCTTTCCCTTGCGAGGCATCTTTAAAAAGACGTGCCACGTGCAATACTCTTTTTGTGAGAGGAAAAACTCTGCGGATGTTGAAGCGAACAGGGAGAAATCATACTATCTGTCAGATCACTGACCAGATCAGCAGGGTAGTGTGCACTCGCTGAAATTGCCGTCACACCAACACCGGAGAGTTCGCTCGTCTCGAAGGGATTGAGAAGAATAACTCAGGATTTTTGGCTTGCGTGGAGTGGAGAAGTTCTCGGCTCCTCAGCGAAAACATATCTGCATGTTGCCAGCGTACTTCCTTTATACCCCCTGCGGTGGGCGGAGATACGCTAGGTGACCACTCGGAGTGACCACGTAAGGGAACTATAAATTATTCATATTTACATGCAATTAACCCTAAACTAAACCCTCATCCTAACCCTAATGCGATAGTAAGTACATGTAGTTAATTATTATTACTCAGTACTTAAATGTATAATTACACTGTAATACTGACACCTTAAAAACCAAAACTTTTAATCTGGCAATACAAAGTGCACTTTTTACCAGTGTACTTACAGTAAGTGTGTTAAGAAACATAGTCATAAAAGTCTACTCTCTACATTTAAGTAGCCTTTTATTTCATTAATATTATATTATCTGCAAGTAAAAAAAAAAAAGTTTTTAAAACACTTTGAAGGTTTGAAGTACACCGCAAGTGCTCATTGAACACAATTAAGCACACTTCTTATCTATAGGGTTAGCACAGTGGCAGAATGATCCGCTTTTATCTCCAGGCAGCATTTTCCAGTGCATGATACATGAATAATTGTCAAGGTGCCTCGTGGTTTTAAAAAGCTCTCATCATCTTAGCCCATTACTATTTAGCCTCAACAAGCCGAGGCTAACCTGACTCTCAACAGTGAAGAATGTTAAGAAGAGGAGTTGAGGAACAAGAGGAATTCATTTCTGTTTCTAAGAGCAACCATCCTCACTGACTTTCACTGTCAATCACTGTTCAAACAGCTAAACCTCTTGGCACACATAATATTGGCAATACAATACAACAAATATTACTATTCAACATGTGCCTTTTCACCTGGAAGATGTCATTTTCTTTGTCCACCTGCGATACACTGTTACAATATTCATTAGATGTTTTTGTAACGTTGGTTATTCAGAATGTATGCAAATAGGGTAGGCAGATCTCTTCAGCCTTGGTAGGCCTTCTGCCTAGGAGAGGGAAACTCTGATCTAAAACCTACGGCCCGAGGATCTCGCTGTCACTGTCCGAGCATGCTAGGCCTTGGCAGATGAACCCCGGGTTTAAAGGGTGGGGTCAGTTCTGCGCACACTGCACTCCACTTGAAAGCTCCACTGCGCAGGCAAGAAGGAAATACCAAACAGCCCTACTTTCCCCCTCCCCCCTTCCACCCACCCACCCATCACCAAGTCCTGTAGCGATGGGAAAGGGGCAAACCGGCAGGTGTAAGATGACACTGGAAGCCGCAGTCTCGATCCTGCATGCAGGCGGCTCAGGGACCAGTGGTCGTCTGATGATGACCCGGAGACGACATCATCACCCGGCAGCACCCTGAGCGACCAAGCAGCCTTTTCTAGGGACAGCACTGCTTGCTCCACAAGGAGAGGGGCCTAGAAAAGGTGGCCTAAACAAAGCTTGTCTCCTCAAGCCCCAGTTGGCTAACCGCGGTCAACGGGCATCTTTTTATGCGGTCAAACTAAATCAAGGAAACAGTGGCGTATCCCACCCGCCCTAACAGGTGGGAAAGGACTCAAAGGACTCAAACTCGCATGCTGGAACATCAGAACCATGCTAGACTTAGCTGATAGCACTCGACCTGAGCGACGATCTGCCTTAATTGCACATGAGCTCGCTAGGCTGGATGTTGACATTGCCGCACTCAGTGAAATCCGCTTTTTAGAGGAAGGAAGTCTAAGGGAGCATGGCGCAGGTTACACCCTCTACTGGTCAGGCAAACCAGCGACAGAGAGACGCCTTTCAGGCGTCGGCTTCATGATCAGGGACTCCATCGCTACCAAGCTTGTAAGCTTGCCAGCTGGCCATTCTGACCGTATCATCTCAATGCGTCTACCACTTTGTGACCAGCAACACGCCACACTGTTCAGTGTGTATGCCCCAACTCTCCAGGCAGATCCTGCAGACAAAGACAGGTTCTACTCTGATCTACGCAGCCTTCTTCAAGATGTCCCAGCTAACGACAAGATTGTTATTCTCGGCGACTTCAACGCCAGAGTGGGCAGAGACTCAGAAACCTGGAAAGGCGTACTTGGAAGGCATGGTGTGGGCAGCTGCAACGACAATGGACGCTTGTTACTCGAACTCTGCGCTGAACAGCAGCTTTCCATTACCAACACCATCTTCCAGCAGAAGGACAGTCTGAAGACAACCTGGATGCACCCTCGGTCAAAACACTGGCACCTTATTGATTACATCATAGTGCGCCAGCGTGACCTAAAAGATGTCCTTCACACCAGGGTAATGCCCAGCGCAGAATGTCACACAGATCACCGCCTTGTCCGCTGCAAAATTAGATTTCACTTTAAGCCCAAACCAAGGATAGGTGGCGCCCCGAGGAAGAAGCTCAATGTCTGCAGCCTTCAGTCCGCCGCAGTCAGAGCAGTTTTTCAGGAGAGCCTACGGTCTGGGCTAGAGGAACCCATCTGCCTAGCCGACTCGCCTACTTCCCCAGAAGTGCTGTGGCACCGCATCAAAACTGTTGTTCTGCAAACATCTAAAGATACCCTCGGATTCTCCATGAAGCAAAACAGGGACTGGTTTGATGAGAACAACTTAGAAGTCCAGGAGCTGCTGTCAAAGAAAAGATCAGCACACAAGGCCCACCTGGCCCAACCGTCCTGCCCACATAAAAAATCAGCCTTCCGTCTGGAATGCAGTACCCTCCAGCGTAAGCTGCGAGAGATTCAGAGCGAGTGGTGGACCAACCTCGCAGTAAAAACTCAGCTTTGCGCTGATAATAGTCACTATAGGGGTTTCTACGAAGCTCTAAAAGCAGCATATGGTCCCTCGTACCAAATCCTGAGCCCCCTGCGGAGTGCAGATGGGAAAAAACTGCTCTCCGAAAAGGACTCTATTCTGAAGCGCTGGTCTGAACACTTTTACACCCTTTTCAATGCTAGCCGCTCAGTCCAAGAACCAGCGATTGACCGCATCCCACAACAACCAGTGAAAACTGAATTGGATGTGGCACCAACACTAAAAGAGACTGAGGAAGCCATTAAACAGCTAAAGAGTGGAAAGCTGCAGGAGTTGATGCCATCCCTCCTGATGTATGGAAGAGCGGAGGCCCAACATTACACACCAAACTCCATGAATTTTTCGTCTGCTGCTGGGAGCAGGGAAAACTCCCTCAAGACCTCCGTGATGCAGTCATCATTACTCTGTACAAGAACAAAGGGGAGAAGTCAGACTGTTCTAATTATCGAGGCATAACACTTCTGTCCGTCGCTGGCAAAATCCTCGCAAGAGTTCTGCTGAATCGACTGGTACCCGTGATAGTAGAGGATCACCTTCCAGAGACACAGTGTGGCTTCAGAGCCAACCGGGGAACCACAGACATGGTGTTTGTCTTGAGACAGATTCAGGAGAAGTGCCGGGAACAAAACAAAGCGCTGTACGTCACCTTTGTGGATCTGACAAAAGCATTTGATACCGTGAGCAGGCAGGGACTTTGGAAAATTCTGGAAAAGCTAGGCTGCCCACCGAAGTTCCTCACCATGATCATCCAGCTTCATGAAGACCAGCTTGGACAAGTCAGACACGGCAACGACCTTTCGCAGCCCTTCCCTATTGCAAACGGTGTAAAACAGGGTTGTGTTCTTGCTCCTACTCTGTTCACCATTTTGTTCAGCATGATGCTCCAGCAGATCACAGAGGACCTTGACGACGTTGATGGCGTATACATCCGTTTTCGTCTCGATGGGAACGTGTTCAACCTGAGGCGTCTGCAGGCCCGCACAAAGACCATGGAGCTACTGATCCGGGAGCTGCTGTTTGCTGATGATGCCGCCCTCCTTGCTCACACAGAGACAGCTATGCAGCGAATCACGTCCTGTTTCGCAAAAACTGCTCAGATCTTCGGCCTTGAAGTCAGCTTGAAGAAGACGGAAGTTCTGCATCAGCCCGCACCACAAAAAGAGTACCATCCACCAAGTATCTCGATCGAACAAACAGAACTGAAGGCTGTCCACCATTTCAGCTACTTGGGGTGCGTGATCTCGTCTGACGCCAAGATCGACAAAGAAATCGACAACAGGCTGGCCAAGGCAAATAGAGCATTCAGCAGATTATACGGACGCGTCTGGAACAACAACAACCTCAAAAAAGACACGAAGGTCAGTGTATACAAAGCTGTCGTGCTGACCACTCTCCTGTATGGCGCTGAGTCATGGGTCACGTACCGCCATCACCTGAGACTCCTCGAGCGCTTTCATCAGCGCTGCCTCCGCACTATCCTCAACATTTGTTGGAATGACTTTGTTGCCAACACTGAAGTCCTCGAGTCAGCGGAGGTCACTAGCATTGAGGCTATGGTACTCAAGGTACAACTTCGCTGGGCAGGGCATGTCTCCAGGATGGAGAACCATCGCTTACCTAAGATCGTGCTGTATGGGGAATTGTCCTCTGGCTACCGTAACATCGGGGCACCAAGAAAGCGGTACAAAGACTTGCTGAAGAAGTCCCTCACTGCTTGCTGCATCGATCACCGTCAGTGGGCAACACAAGCAGCTGATCGCGACTCCTGGCGGCGCACAGTCCATCAGGCCACCTCCCTCTTTGAAGATGCTCGCAGGGCCAGTATGGAGGACAAAAGGAGAAGAAGAAAAAAACGTGTCCCCTCAGCACCCATCCTGGACCAGACCTTTACCTGCAGCAGTTGTGGCAGGACCTGCCTGTCCCGCATAGGCCTCGTCAGCCACCAGCGTGCCTGTAGAAAACTTGGATTTCCTTCCCAAATCTTCGTTCACGAAGCCAAGCCATGATGATGCAAATAGCTTTTCTTTAAAAGTTATTTTTTGATTTTGATAAATATTTTCTCCAATTAAAGTTTATCATGCAGAGATAACTCTAATTAAGATATTTGCATGTTGACTTGTTGGATACATGTTTGATTTGTGGCATTTTCTCTTTTTGTTAGAGCAGCTCGACATATCAACTTCTTGTTCAATCAATGGCGTGAGTTAGGGGCGGGACTATACATTTGTGTAAACAATAGCATATTTGGCCCTGGATGACAAAACCAGTCATAAGTCGCACGGGTATATTTGTGGCAATAGCCAACAATACATTGTATGGGTCAAAATTATCGACTTTTGTTTTATACCAAAAATCATTGAGTGAGTGAATGGAGCATAATCGTGAACATAAATGGACAACTTTAAAGGCGATTTTCTCAATGTTTCGATTTTTTTTTTGCTCCATCAAATTCCAGATTTTAAAATAGTTGTATATCAACCAAATATTGTCTTATCCTAACAAACTATACATCATCAATGGAAATTTATTCAGCTTTTAGATGATGTATACATCTCAATTTTTTCTTTTTTTTTAAATGACCCATGTGACTGGTTTTGAGGTCCAGGGTCACATATGGAGGTCAGGTCAGAGGGGAGGCAGAAGTGTCTGAAAAACCAAATTACACACTTACATTTTTTCTTTAATTTGCATTTGCAAGTCTGGGATACTGCCTGATTATTAATTGATAAAGTGTTTCTTGTTCTTGAATATATTGCACATATCCACTTGTCTGCCACATGAAGACAGTGAGAGACTAACCAACCCTTTCTTTTTTTTCTTTCTTTTTTTTTTTTTGTCCTTGTGTTCCCATCCCATCATGATAGTGTGTCATAAAGCATTCGACTGCTTTTTTGTCGGAAATCATAGGAATCATGGAGGAAACCATTATGTCTTGGGGAAATCTTTTTAAAGCTAAATTGTATTGAATATGTTTAGTCAATATCCATTGGATTTTGAATAATATGCAGCATCATATTAGCCTGGCAAGTCAGACCCACATCAAGAAGTTAGGTCTGGCAACTCACCATAGACACGGCTCAATCCGAGGGGCGAGATAAACGGCTGTCTTTCAAATTCCCTCTGCACGCAATAGGACAGCGCTTCAACCAACCAGAGCGTTTTCCCAACAGCGGAGCTAACGTTAGTTGGTAGATTCAACTTTTGAATCTGGCCGGCAAAACTACGAACACATCTTCCTTTTTTAAGAATGACTTAAGTGCCGTTCTTTGTTTTTTTCCTCAGAGAAAAACTTTACTCCAAGTCCTCCAGAGTCGCGGCCAAAGCCGATTCGAAAGACTGTTCGCCAGCAGCCGCCATTCTTTGTTTTCAAGTAACAGGGAATCGTCGCAACTCTGTCGTCATTATGTTAAGCCCGCCCCGCCTACTCCATACACGATGTGATTGGCCTGACCCAATTTAGGTTTTTCCAGCTTGAAAGTCAACGGAGAGTTGCTAGACTACACTGGCTGCAAAATAAATTTTGCTGCCGCTAGAGTGCGTCTAGGGCCCCATTTACACTGCATGGTTCAAGTGACCCAATTCCGATTTTTTCCTCTCAAGTGGCACAGATCGGATATGACCGGTGAACGTGTAAGCAGGAAAAAAACGCATGGATTGCGATTTTCTCAGATCGGATTCAGGCCTCACTCATATGTTGTAATAAATCGGATATGAATCAGATACGTGCATTTGCGTCTGCCATGTAAGCAGACAAATCGGATATTCCTCAGTAAATGCGAGTCATACGTCATTAAAAAAGTGATGTCAACTCAGGTGGACACCAACTGCGATCACATGACTTATTAATGGTGCGATGGAGGACGAAGGCTACACACAGTGGAGTAATTTTTTTCTCCGCCTTACGAGAGCAATCTTTTGCTGATTTTTGAAAATAGTGCGGAAAGCAAAACTTCACCCGAATCCGCAGCCAAAAACAAATCATCCACCCGCACCAAAATTTTTGTCTTATTTAAGTATCCGTACCCGATGTTCAAATTACAATTATTCTGTGTTACACGTGATTATAAATGGATGATCATCACCTTCAACAGCGGACTCGAGGCAACGGTTATGCGCGCATCTCTAATGGTAACATAATACACTGATGAATGAGCGCTGCTTTTAAATGAACATTTCTTTAAAACAAAATTTATTTGATTTTCTTAACCCTTGTATGGTGTTTGGGTCTGTTGGACCCGTTTTCATTTTTTATCAAAAGAAAAATTATACGATTCATTATTTTTTCAACCTCAGACTCATTGGCCTTGGCTCATTTTCTGTGAAGAACATATATCAGAACACATTTTCAATGACCACACACTGTACACCCCCCCCCCCCACACACACACACACACACACATTTATATTACACACAGGATGTTCAGGTCCACTAGACCCGGGGCTAATAAAAGTGTGGAAATTTTTAGGTCCTGTGTACCTTTACTCTGTCCTCCTCCTGTCAGGGCTTGCTGTTATTGTGTGTGTATGTGTGTGTGTGTGTGTGTGTGTGTGTGTGTGTGTGTGTGTGTGTGTGTGTGTGAGTGTGTGTTGCGTGTGTGTGTGAGAGAGAGATTGTAAGTGTGAGAGAGTGTGAGTGCAAAAGTGAGTTTTGTTTCTACCCCTGCCGTTCCCGCACAAGGCTGCAATTCTTAAATGTGATCTCACAAAGCTAAAGAGGAAATATTAACCATAAAGGCTGTTTATATTGCTTGTAATTGGGATGAAGTAAACATCTGTTGAGTATTTTAACATTAGTTGTTTGATTATGTTGAATTAAAAACCCAAAAATGCAGCGGGTCCACCAGACCCACGAACACTGGCTGAATAACAAATATATGAACACCACACAAGGGTTAATGGCATAAACAGGCTTTACTCCCTTGAAACTTAAAATGGAATGGAACATACTCATATTTTAGAGAATGTAGTTAATATTTTCGTTAATAATGATTTATCATATCCACCCGCGACCCACCCGAAATTAATCAGAATGTTATTTTTATTAGCCTACTTGACCCGCCCGATCCGCGGATTATCCACAGAGCCCCTGCGGATATGACCGCGATCCGTGCATCACTATAATACTTTTGTCTGCTTCTGCATCCATTGCATATTGAGCTGTTTTACTTCATTTTCCGGGTCAGAACATCTACATTTGGTTGTTTTGGCAGTGTATAGTGTAAATGCAAATATCAGATACGGGTCACTTTTAAAAGATGATGTAAGCGGGTCGTCAAAAAAATCGGATATAGTCAGCAAATCGGAATTGGGCATCAAGACCTGCAGTGTAAATGCAGCCTAGATTTCTAGGCTAGCATCATATTAATTGAAAACCAAACATTACCCGCAATAATGTATGCATTACTTTCACTGTGTAGAGTTAGTGTAAATAGCATTTGCCAGCAATAAAGACTATTTTCACTTCTGTGCATATAATAAAAAGTAAAACAAGTAAAAAAAAAAAAAAAAAAAAAAAAAAAGGCACACCAATTAAAATACAATTAAAACATATTAATAAAAAATATTATTAAAATTTATATGTTATTTAAACACAGACACAACATTTAATACAAATTTGCTTTTTTAGTTTGGACCAAAATATTTTATTTTGGTAGATTACAAAACTCATAATATGCATGTACTACCTATATCTCTTCTTCTATGTGGTTACTAACATGTTTTTTTTTTTTTTTTTCACCTGTGGCCCCTCCTCACTTGGTGCTTATAAAGCTAAACAGAGAAAATTACATGCTCATCTGTGTTTCCTGGGAATCAAACCCACGACCTTGACATTGCAAGAGTTATGCACTACCAGTTGAGCTGATTCCACGTCAAACATGGAAGGAATCTTTCTGAAACTTTGATGCTAATAGTTACAGTACCTACAATCGATTACACTTTAAGATGTCATTGTTACAGTGTAATTATATATTTAAGTACTGAGTAATATTAAGCAACTATGTACTTACTATAGGGTTAAGTTAGCAGGGTTACTGAGGTCGAGTAGTAAGTTAGTTAACTTACTACTCGACCTCAGTGCTGCATTTGACACTGTCGATCATAACATACTTCTGGACAGGCTGGAAAACTGAGTGGGGCTTTCTGGGATAGTCCTAAAATGGTTCAGGTCATACTTAGATGGGAGAGGTTATTATGTGAGTATAGGAGATCATAAGTCTGAGTGGACATCCATGACATGCGGAGTCCCTCAAGGCTCAATTCTTGCGCCACTCCTGTTCAACCTGTATATGCTCCCAATGAGCCAAATAATGAGAAAGAACCAAATCTCTTACCACAGCTATGCAGACGACACACAGCTCTACTTAGCCCTATAGCCCAACGATTACAGCCCCATTGACTCCCTGTGCCAATGCATTGATGAAGTAAACAGTTGGATGTGTCAAAACTTTCTTCAGTTAAACAAAGACAAAACTGAAGTCATTGCATTTGGAAACAAAGATGAAGTTCTCAAGGTGAATGCATACCTTCACTCTAGGGGTCAAACAACTAAAAATCAAGTCATAAGCAATAACTAAATCAGCATATATCATCTGAAAAATATTGCAAGAATTAGATGCTTTGTTTCCAGACAAGACTTAGAGAAACTTGTGCATGCTTTCATCACCAGCAGGGTGGATTATTGTAATGGACTCCTCACTGGCCTTCCCAAAAAGACCATAAGACAGTTGCAGCTCATACAGAACGCTGCCGCCAGGATTCTGAGCAGAACCAGAAAATATGAACATATCACACCAGTCCTCAGGTCTTTACACTGGCTCCCAGTTAGATTTAGGATTGATTTTAAAGTATTATTGCTGGTATATAAATCATTCAATGGCCTAGGACCGCAATACATTGCAGATATGCTCACTGAATATAAACCCAACAGATCACTCAGATCACTAGGATCACATCAGCTAGAAATACCAAGGGTTCACTCTAAGCATGGCGAGTCTGCTTTTAGCTATTATGCCAGCCGCAGCTGGAACCAGCTTCCAGAGGAGATCAGACGTGCTCCTACAATAGTCACTTTCAAATCCAGACTCAAAACACTTCTGTTTAGCTATGCATTTACTGAATGAGCACTGTGCCATTGTTCGTCCGACTGTTTGTACTGTACTGTATTTTATTTTTTGTATTTTTCTAAACTGTTTTAATTATTCTTATTTCTTTTTATTATTTTAATTTCTTCTATGTAAAGCACTTTGAATTGCCATTGTGTATGAAATGTGCTATATAAATAAACTTGCCTTGCCTATAGGGTTAGGATTAGGTTGAGGGTTAGTTGCATGTAATTATGCATAATTTACTGTTATACGGTAAGTACATGTAACATATGTAACAAGGACACCATAAAATAAAGTGTTACCCTACAATCACACATGCTAACAGTCCCACATAATTCCCTCAGGGTTTCCAGTAGTCCTGTATAATATGTAATAATTACAAATTAAATTCATACAGAGATTGTGCCCTGTATTTTACATAATAACTTCATTGCATTTATTGTGAATACAAAAGTAAAAAAAAAAAAAAAAAAAAAAAAAAAATCACACATATGGATGTGAAACAGAGACCTTTGGAAATAGTTCTGAGGATAGAGGAAGGAAGATCAAAGGATGCATCTAGCTAACTTTTATCTGTTGATTTGCAGCACTTTTGTTTGCACTGTTCATCAGAATGCCTTTTTCTGTAAACAGTGAAACAAAGCCATACATTTTCCGTCACATTCACATGTTTTTCTTTGGTGCACATTTTTCACTGGATTTGCTGCATTATGTTAATTAAATTGTCTATAGTTGAACTGCAAGTCTGTTCATCTTGAAATATTTATGCAGTCACAATTCTCTAGTTTTATAATTTGCTTAGGTAGAAACTCAGCTGATATGCGTGTAATGGTGTGTGACACTTTATTATGATATTAAAATTAATGTTTTTTTGTTTTGTTTTGTTTTTACAACAGATGATACAACAGCGGTGATATATCAGTAAGCCAAACAAGTAAATTCTAGCACTCATCCAGATAACAGGGAACATTCTCAGAACGTTCTGGCAAGTTTATCTCAATGTCATTGCCATGATTACGGTCTTGTGTTTCCCTGACTGCGTCTGAAATCGCATACTCTCCTGAATAGGTACTTATTTTGAACAAGTAATTACTTCACAACTTCACAAACAAAAAAAGTATGTTATAGTATGTGTGTGCGTAGTATGAATGTAATCTAGACTTACTACATTCCTCAATGCTGTTATTATCACGCGACCTACCAGTGACAGTTATGTAGCCTCTCTGCCATTCATAGCTTTCCTGTAGCTCAAACAGTAGAGCGTTGGTGCTTGCAACACCAAGGTTATGGGTTTGATTCCCAAGGAAATCAAGAACTGAAAAGAATGTAAAATGTGTACTGTGAAATGCAATGCAAGTCGCTTTGGATAAAAGTGTCTGCCAAATGCATAAATGTAAATAAATCCTCTCCTGTGGCCTCATGGGAGAGGTAAAGTGTCCATCGTATGCACACTTGCCAGAAGAAGTAGGTCATCTGGGTACTTTTTGCATATTTTAATTTTATGAGGACTGTGAAATCTGACATACTTATTTTGTGACATTCTTTTTTTTTTCACCTACTTTATGCGAATTCGGATGCAGCCCCTGTCTTGTGTTTTGGACTCTTATTTTGGAGTATAGATTTTTTTTCCCATTGTTCCTGTATTCTGACTTCCTGTGTTTAGTTCATGTTTCCGTTGTCTCTATTGTCTTCCTTGTTAGTCTCCTTAGTTACTAATCACTCACACCTGTCCCTTGTCACTTTGTGTATTTAATATCTGCCAACTCTTTTTTTGTAATGGTCCTCCAACAGACATTCTACTGACTATAAGTAATGTTGCACCTACATGTCAACTTATTCTAACCCTACCAAAAGTTACAAATAGTTAGTTTAATGTCTAAAGTGGACCATCAAAATAATGTTTTACCTGAAGTTTTTATTGACATAATTATCTGCAAGCATGTACTTTGTGGTCCATCGTCAATTTTGGTATTCATTTTTCAGTGTTCCACCACAAACTGTCATTTGAGTCATTGTACACCTAACTCCTATTCAGGAAATCCAGACCTAAATCTGAAAGATTAATGGTCTGGCATCGACTAATGAAAATCGGCCAGCTCGAGGGGCGGCACCAAGCATGCATTTGAAAATCTCACTGTACGCAATTGGATAACACTACGACCAATCACAACAAGCCCTGTACGCTTAGCTACCAGCGGAGCTAACTGGTAGATTAGACTCTTGCCGTATCCGGTCGGCAAAAACGGCAAAAACAGCAAAAAAATCCAAATAATCCAAAAAGCCAAGTCTAACTCATTCATTGTAGCTGCCTAGCGTCTAACTTCAACGTCACAGAAGGGCATATTTAATGAGCATAATTACTCGACGCCAGAGTAAACTCGCTGAGCAAATTCAACTTGTGCTCTTACGAGAACTCTGGATTTCCAGGTTACCTAACTCCCACTCTCCAAAAAAGCATTCAGTGTCTTCTGAGTCCTTCACAGTTGACTGACCCTTCCATTACCGTCACTGACCATTCTCCTCCTCTATCAGCTCCACACATACCTGTTCATTTACTCACTACCTCTCACTACCTCTCACTCTCTCAACCCAAAATTCTCCTCAGCCTGGCCAAAATCTGTCATGCAGACCCAGATACATCAGCATGTTATCAATCACGGCTACCCTTTCTATATCCAACCACAGCCTCTTGTTCTTTCTTCTCCTTGCACCATCCTACCATCACCCCACAGTAAGTGACTGCCTTGCCGAATTCTGAATGATTGACAGACTTTCATTTTACCTTGTCAACTTCTATCTAATATTGAACACTGATGGAAAAAAAATACTTTCCAAATTATTATTTTTTTTTTAATATGCATGCATACAGTTTTGGCAAAGGAAATTAGTTGTAGTTAGTAGAATGCCTATAAAGCAGACCATCAAAATATAGTGTTACCAAGCAGTTTAATTATTCATTACGCTATAAGTAGGCCATCTAGGTTAATTTTCCCATAGTGATGTGAGGCACTATTAAATTCAGTGTCCCCAAAAAGTTCTTGGACAATTAAGTGACACTTAAAGTGTCTGAATGCCATTGTATTTGATAGACAAAATATCAAGCCGAGTGGTATTTACTAGACCTTTTCTCGCATATTATCCCTCATTTGCATAAATCGGAGGGTTTTTTCTTTGCTATTGTCGCCTTTAACTTGCTCACTGGTGGTTTGTAAGGTGCTATTGTCATGAATGTGCCTTAGAATATGTATTGTAAAAAGAACAAACACAATGTATGTTTTAATCACTGAATCTTTGTATTGAACTTTTCTGAGCAACTCTTGCAACTACTTTTAACCATAGTAATTTCATAAAGTTTATATACACGGGTTTCATGTATACAAACAATACCGGATGCGCGCGCATCCAAGAGGCAGAAAACCGCTAGCTGTTATGCCGAGTTCTGTAAAAGAACATTGTAATTAACGTAGATTTCGCATTGTTTGTAATTTCTTGCTGACTCAGTAATAAACTGCAATTTCAGAGTTGGATCTGTTTGTTTGTGTTTATATTATATTAATATAACATTATGTAAAACGTCCAACTGTTTACGAATTAAAATCCGGACATACTGTGATGCATGAATTATCATGTTAACGTTAGACTATAGCAATGTAGTAATGCAATAGCCAATGTTAGGAGTGCAGCATCTATAGAGCTTTGCTTTTATATAAGTTAGCCTTGTTTACGTTATGACCTGCAACATTTCATGACACATACTGTAAATCAAAGATTTGACGATGGATTATGTGGGAACCCTTAGTACCTCCGAACGTGGCGATTAGCCTAATTTATATTAAAAAAACTTACTCTCAGCAATGGTGAGATCTTGCCGGATCTATGCAATACATGACGATCTTTGGATTGTGGATGACAAGAAGTGGCCAGCAATTGTATGGCCTGATATAATTATCTTATTCAGACACCAAGTATAGGCTACAAGAGAAATGATTAGAGCATACAAATCCCTTGATGCATACTACGTGCTAATATGGTCATGTGCAGCTTGTCAAATACTTTGATGCTGCTGCACCGGATTTTTTGCGTGTTGAGGATGTGCTCGTCAAAGGCAAGGCATTAAAGCCAAGCCTTATGATTTTAAGGCATTTTTTTGGCAAAACCATGCTTCCCCATAGTAATGTTGAACATCAGGCACCCAGCACTGGCTACAACTCCTTGGCATTTTGACTTAGCAACAACACATACTAGCCGAACCCTTTACTCCGGTACGAAGAGCGCGGGTCTTTTGCCTCTTGGTTGCGTGCGCAAGCAGTGATGACGTCTCCGAGAAATCCATGTATAGTACACATTTATCATATTATCTGGACACTTACATTTAACTACTTGCTTTTTTTTTTTTTTTTACCAGTAAGTCTACATTCAATTTTGCAACTCAAAAATTATGGCAATCTGTCCACTAATTTCTATGAAATTAAAATGTACTTTGTGAGATGCATTGCACTTTTGTGTGTTTATGCTTAATTATGTAATTAAATTTGTTTGAACAAACTATGAAAGGACTTGGCCACCATTGTGATACTGACTGTCAGATGCTATTCAGTAAAAGCCAAAGTAAATGCTGCACAGGTGTCAGCCCAAACAAACAGCAATTACATCCTAAAATACAAAAAGTGCATCTCATTATGATAAAAAAGAAAACAGGAAACTTTCTACACTAACAGACTGATTTCACAATGAAGGTTTTCTGAAAGTAAAGTTCTAATAAATGTCAACGCAAGTTAAACTTTTGACAGCTTCTGTGGCCTGTGGTTTATTATCAGACAAAATAACCAGTCCCTTCATTTGTAAAACAGAAAATGCATTTAGACTAATGCCCTTATAATGGAAGCCGATCAGGCAAGATAACAGGAGATATTAACAGCAGAAATGTGAAGCATGTTTTTGTTGAAGTACTTTCATAAATGTTTCATATATATCCTTGCTTCGGGTGCGAGAGGTCCCAGGTTCATTTCCCGGACAAGCTCCCGATTCTGTTACGGCCCGTCTAGGGGCCAAACAGAAAAGATTCTTAGACATACTGTAGGCTTACTTTGCGGGAATTTAATACCATGAAGAGAAGAGAAAGACATTCAGTTGGGACAACTTCAGGTTACGAAAAGGACATAACAATAAACAAAACCTCAACCCTCAACCTACTTAACCTCATCAAAAGAAAAGAAAAAGAAAATACACAGTTATCTTTCCTACCTTCCTAGTGCTTCAAACAAAGACAATAACATCAAAAATAAATGCCATTGGAAACCTACAGCCCAATAAACCAAGCTTTCAATGAACGGAACGGAATAGCCTCAGGATATCTAGTAGATGAGCACATCAGTGTTAACAAATATGAACTACCAGACTTGGTATTAGGCAGAGGACTAATCTATCTATCTATCTATCTATCTATCTATCTATCTATCTATCTATCTATCTATCTATCTATCTATCTATCTATCTGTCTGTCTGTCTGTCTGTCTGTCTGTCTGTCTGTCTGTCTCTCTGTCTCTCTGTCTATCTATCTATCTATCTATCTATCTATCTATCTATCTATCTATCTATCTATCTATCTATCTATCTATCTATCTATCTAAAAAAAAAACAAAAAAAAATTCAAACTACATAGCCTAAAATGCAAATGTAACTGAAATTAGGCCAACATTAAAGCATAACAAATAAATATGCCTCAAACATTGCAGAATTCCATTAAAAGTTATTAAACAATTCACAATTCAAGTATAATGGTTCCAATGCCATCAAATGGCATTCTTCAAACTGGCATCCTCTTTATGAAACATGAACACATCCTTAACAACAAGTTAGATCTTTCCTTTTTAACAAAAGAATAACAAGAAAAAAAACAGAAATAATTGAATTGACACAGAACTTACACCTGTCAATCAGGTTTCCACCTTCACTCACTACTCTTACGTCGTTCGTTAGTGCTCTCTGCTTGCCTTCTGCGTCACGTGATTGTTGCGGTGCGTTCAAATACAGATATTTATTTTAAAAAAGACAAGTTATTTCGAGTCATTTACCTCAAGTCCGAGTCAAGTCTCAAGTCATGAATATCAAGTCAAAGTCAAGTCAAGTCTTTTGTTAATATTTGTCAAGCAAGTCTCAAGTCCTAAAATTTGCGACTTAAGTCTGACTCAAGTCAAGTCATATGACTCGAGTCCCCCATCTCTGCAGTTTGGATTTGTCAGATGGCTGCTTTAAATTAAATATAACAGTAGATGCAAAAAAAAACACAAAAAAAAACAAAAATAAATGAAATTAATTTTGTCTATAGCATATACGTAGACACACTCTGAATAATGGCATTGGAGGTTGCAGGTGTTGTTTTTCTCTGGAGAAAGCTATGAAGCCATTAGAGTAAATGCAGTGTGACTCTGACCCTGGCACCAGAAAGCACGCTGGTGTCAGAAACATTCAGGAAGAGCTACACATTCAGCCACCTAATTCTGTTAATTGCTGCCTGCCTCAATATATAACTACTTTCATTAGCACAGAAGTTGACAATGTGTTAAAGCGGAGGTGGACTTTTGCAATTTGCAAAGAACAGGGCATAAAAAAAAAAAAAAACTTATACACATACAAATCTACTGCTTGATGGAAAGCTTTACCTGAGTTTAACCTCTAGAATGACATTGGTGCATTTAAGAGAAAGGCAGTGGTGTAGTTTGATGCAATGGTCATGTGTGACTATGTGACCTTAAAAGCAATGAAGGATGTGTTTTAGCGTGGGTTGCATTGTACACTTTCAGTTGAAAGTTAATGATGTCCTATTGATGTAAGGTTTAACACCAAAAGTTAATAAAACAAAGGCTTTCTGAAGAATATAAGGATAAATAACATAGCACAACTGAACTTTATGACTGAAATGGTTTTAAAATATTCAAGAAAAATCGTGGGTTCTTTGATAACACCAAAACCGTATCATTAAAAGACTTATCGTGAGTTCATTTGCTTCGGTCTTAAGATTTATTTTGCACACATCAAATATCGTTTGGTCTCGGTCTCTCTGTAATGAGCACCAAAAATTAATTCATTTTGTGGTGTCCAATCGTGGCTAATACTGAGCATGACTAACAATAGAGTTTTCATTAGGCCAGTAATCATTGTAAAGGATTACATGCTGCAAATCTGTCAAGCTTTAGCAGAAATCACCAACAAAGAGACCAGAGGGTCAGAGAGGTAGAATTACACAACCTCTTCAGCCTGCACAGTTCAACTGTTGATCGCATGGCATAGCACTGTGTGTTATGAGGAAAATTAAGACTAATCCTCTATTCAATTGATGTGAAGAGTGTGTACCGTAACAGCTTTCATAATGAATAAATCACTTACAACTCGTATTTATTAATGCTCATGAGGCATGGGATTGCCGTAAAAATTCCTTAAAAATAGAAGGAATAAAAAACAATGTGGACAAAATTATGTACCATATTCTGTAGGAAATGTAATAAAAAATATATATATATATATAAATACAAAAAGTATAATATTTTTGTAGATAAAAAAGGTTTTTCAGATTTAGTCTCTTTACAGTCGAATATTTTTTTTGCTTACATTATTCTGAGTTCTCTTCCTAAAACAGATGAGTATTTTGAACTAATGGCCAGACACGCTTTAGTATCAGAATAAAGGAGGCCAATGAAATCCCAGCCTGCTGTAAACAACTTAGAACTCAAGCAACCTTCTAGGGAAGCATAAAAACCCTGATAAACATCAGACTGCATATTTTTCCTCTAAACATAACTCTCAAAAACATTGGATGTGACTGTATTGGGGCTAGAAACGAGGGGGTTGGATGTTTTGACCTGGGAAAGTAGGATGCCATCTAACAACAACCCAGAACATCCTAGCAATCACTTAGCAACATGCTCAAACCCATTGATATACTGTGTATATACATACATAGATGCCTCATTAGCAGCTGCTATATGGGCCACTATGTAAGCCATCCGCCTATTTGGAACAGTCAAAGCCAGTCTATGAACACTGGAGAGCAAGTTAGATGCATATATCATTATCTATATCTGCAGTTAACTTCAGCCGATGAATTTGCTAAACTAACACAATAATATAGCCTAGATGCCTCCTCCCATGCGGACTGGTAGATCATTTGAATGTGTTTCTTCCGGACTTGTGAATAAAACACGTCAGGTTATAATAAATATATACGCATAAATAATTTTAGTACCACTCAGACATAGTTCCTGTTCACAACTGCCTCTGGCGCATTTACTTGGCAGGTTGTAAAAAAAGATTGTTTCAAAATCTTTGTTATTTCAGAGTCTTTTGCAATTACGATTTACGCCATCAGTGTGAAAATGACCAAGCCCCCAGTCTCAGATTTAATGAGTAGCTAAACGACTTCACATGCATTTACGAGGTATATAACTGACAGTCATAGCAGAACCTGGCTGTTAATATTCAGAGTGCAGTGTGCAGCTGTACCTCCACTTTTAAAGGCCTCATAACTGCTGTTGGCATTGAAGTTTTGTAAGACCTATTTTTAGGTTGTTACCATTCGCCCTGCGGTTATGTATACACACAGGATCATAGCAGGAGCTTTGTAACCACATGAGACCTTTGTGCTCCAGTGCAAGACTCTGAACCAGAGGTGGTCGTCTGCCAGAGTTGAAGGGAAGATGTGTCGACAGTCTTTTAAGAACTCTGGAGCCAAACAGATACCAACAGATCTCACAACGGATCTTTGATTGACACAAGCTGCAGCTTTGGGCCAGATTTTCCTCATCACAAATTCAAAAGTAAAGTCTAGCTGACACATTTGATCGATTTCTCTATTTCATTTGTGTAGAGTTTGGCGCCGCTGGGAGAAGCGCATCATGTGTCTTGTGATAATAGCTTGGAAGCTCAGAGGAAGGATATGCATCAAAGCGGTACACAGGTAGGGAAGCTCAGGGTTATTGGATTCGGCTGGAACTGCTTATGTCATCTTGACCTTATGTGACTGATATACAAAAAAATGTGGGACAGTGAATACAGCAGAAAATATTTAACACTGAATACGCTAGGTACGACTTCAACATGCTCGAACAGAGTACATATTTGCTTAATGTTTATAAGAAAACATTATTTAGGAGCGTTTTATATATATATTTACAAATAATTATATAAAAAAAAAGTTTCACTGTTGAATTAAACTATTTATATACTATTGTTATTGCATTTATATACTAAACTTTTTGCTTTGTGATGTATGGAGTTAAGTGTACTAAGTGTCGAGATTTATGCAATCTGAAACCTACAGTATATTATGTCACCGATACTCACACAGTACTATTAGGGTTAGTTCACCTAAAAATGAATGTTGAATTATGTTCATTAATATTAATTTACTCACCCTCAAGCCATCCTAGGTGTAAATGACTTTCTTCCTTCAGCCAAACACAATCGGAGTTATATTAAAAACATATCCTGGGCTCTTCCAAGCTTTATAATGGGAGTGAATAGTAACTGAGATTTTGAAACCCAAAAAAAAGCACATCCATCCATCATAAAAGGGGCTTCTGAAGCGAAGCGATATTACAATATTACAAATATTAATATTTATAACTTTATTAACTAGAATCACTGGTACTGGCATGAGATGTCATGCAAGTACTGTACATCATATTTGGGGTCTCCTTAAGTAAATTCAAGGGATTTGTTTTCATGCTTTAAAGGAGAACCTGTGTGGAGGAGTAACAGAAGTCTCTGCTAGATGCAGGTTTTCACATATTGGCTATGTCCACATTGACAATTTTGGGGATCGACAACCACATTTTCTTACAGGTGTGAGTCTTGAAATTAACCGTTCAAACAGCAACTTACAGTAGCGTCTCAAATGAACGTGCAACAGGAGTCAAGCCTGTATACCAGTACCTATAGTGACACAGAGCAAAGAAATATCCATCAAATGTTCATCAACCAAAAGGAGCTTTTTTTGAGCCACACATAGAACAGGAAACTGATGGGAGCAGCTCCGAAGAACAGTGACTGGATCTAAAACCTTCAGATGACACAGAGCTCATTTCACCATCGCTGTAAGATACTGAAAGCAAAACCACACATGAAAACCTGCAACATGTTAGTGATTAGTGCAGCGCAAAGCAGCTTTCTCGCACTGTATGACGTGACAGACAACTATAGTTGTCCAGTCCGGTTCTGTTTACAATGCACAGTCGAACACACCTAATAATAACCATTATTAATAATTGGGCACCAAAAATAATTAAGCACAAAATCAGTGTATTAGAATGATTTCTGAAGGGTCATGTGACACTGAAGAGTAATGATGCTGAAAATTCAGCTTTGCATCACAGGAATTAATTACATTTAAAATATAAATTCAGATAATAATAATAATAATAATAATAAAAAAAAATATTCAAATTTCACAATATCATTGTTTGTACAGTATTTTTGATCAAATAAATGCAGCCTTGTTAAAGGGTTAGTTCACCCAAAAATGAAAATTCTGTCAGTAATTACTCACCCTCATGTTGTTCCAACCTCGTAAGACTTTTGTTCATCTTCGGAACACAAATTAAGATATTTTTGATGAAATCTGAGTGCTGGCTCACTCCTCCACAGGCTTATGGACACCTTAACTTGCTGGCCCAGAAAATGTATTAAAGACATTGTTAATATAGTCCAAGTGACTCCAGTGGCTCAATCTTAAGTTTATAAAGCGACGAGAATACTTTTTGTGCGCAAAAACAAACAAAAATAACGACTTTATTCCACTTTTCGAGTCTTTTCACGTAGTGTTTTTGCGTAGCGCCTCTGTGTTTCACGTCACCACGTATCACACATGACCAGAGTCGCCCAATAGTGAGCCTACGTGGTGACGTGCAACACAGACGCGCTACGCTATTACACTACGTGAAAAGACTCGAGGCCCAGAGAGAAGGAAATGAAAAGTGGAATAAAGTCGTTATTTTTGTTTGTTTTTGCACACAAAAAGTATTCTCGTCGCTTTATAAACTTAAGATTGAGCCACTGGAGTCACTTGGACTATATTAACAATGTCTTTAATACATTTTCTGGGCCAGCAAGTTATAGTGTCCATAAGCCTGTGGAGGAGTGAGACAGCACTCAGATTTAATCAAAAATATCTTAATTTGTGTTCCGAAGATGAACGAAAGTCTTACGGGGTTGGAACAACATGAGGGTGAGTAATTACTGACAGAATTTTCATTTTTGGGTGAACTAACCCTTTAAGCATGAGAGACGTCTTTCAAAACCATTTAAAAATCTTAATTATTCCAAACTTTTGACTGGAAGTGTATTTCGCTTGTCAGGTTGACTATTCAAATCAGACCCAATGCAACAACACGATGCAGAACTAATCGACAAGCTGACCAGTCAGTGCAACCCCTACAATGAAGCTTCTAGCGAGAAGGAAGGGGCTGTTTAGGTGGGGTTCGGTACGCAGACTCCTGACAAGCCTTGCTGTAGCCCTGTGATGCTCTAATGAAAACAACAGATGCCAGATGTGGCTCTAAATTGCCAATGATGAGCTGATTTTGCCAAGCATCTCCATCAACAGTAATACGATGCAGCCTAGTTGGGTCTAATCTTGTTGACAGCAATAAAACAGGTGGTTCAACAGAAGCCAAGCTCCCCTTCATAGCAGGACTTACAACAACAGGCATCAACTCTGACAGATAAAGCTAGCCAGAAATCCATGTGTGAGGCAGCACCTTTCTGTGATATCTTAAGTCGCACTGTTCTCAATAAACTTAATCTTGGCCAGTGCCCATGTGAGCAGACAGATCTGTTTATTCTGCTCCGGTAGACAGAATGAAAGCTGGCCTTGCTGCGAGCAGCCCCGCGGACTACAATTGATTTACGCCTGCAGACATTCAACTGAAAAATATTACTGCTGGATTCTCTAAAATCACACTTTTAAAGAAAATAGGAAAAGGATAAAAGGTTGCATCACTTCAGCTGGTTACACAGGTAATATACAGTATATATATATAGATATATATAACTTACCCAGCGAGCATCAGCTGTAGTGATATAACTGACGTGAAAATCACATGGGCCACTTTCAGTATTAATGAAATGCTATTTTAACTCTTTCCCTGCTAGAGTTTTTGAAAAAAAAAAAAAAAAAAAAAAGTTGCCAGCCACCGCCAGCAGTTTTTATCATTTTCAAAAAAACTTTAGTTTCATGGCCCCCAGAATGTATGAATATCTGAACATGCTATATGTCAAAAGAAAGAACAGACCATCTGCTTAAAAAACAAACAAACAAACTAAAGTTTTGTTCCAACTTCATGCATTCTTTTTTTTTTTTTATAAACACGTGAATGTGAGTAGGTTTCATAAAATAAGCAAAATTTTGAGCAAACAGCTGACTACATCAGGATTGGATTCAGAAGGATGATCAAATCATAGATGCTTGCACAGTCCTATACCTCGTCTTGGGTCGACATTTCATTCGGTAACATTAGGCAGTTTGGATTTATATGCTGTATAATGTTGATAATCGCGTTATTTTATATATGCTGTCACCTGTTTCTGCTTTTTTCCGCCTGTGTTTTGATCAGGAGATTCAGTACTCTTTCAGAAGATGCCTAATAGCGCCCGCTACCGTGTAGCGGTGAAAATACTGAAAGCCCAAAAAATTCAGTCAATGGCGGTTAAAGCTAATTTTTTTAAGTTGGTTTTTAGCAAAAAAAAACACTTTGTTCTTTCAAAATGATATGTGCTCATTAATGTGTAATAACTTCTACCAACTTATCAAGTATTCTCGTAAGCGTAGAATCTGCCATTTAGAATACATATGAGCGAGCCTTTCGAATGGCGGCAGCCATGTTGCGCCTCCATCTTGAAAATACATGTGCCAAAGAGGGACATACCTGGAAATTCAAGCATTTTTACACTCAGTGACACCGTGACGAATGCGAGGGGGAGATTACTCGCGACTGCCAGCAGATTTGAAATAATACGGCCACCGTAGGAGTTAAAACGCCCTCGGAATGGGAGGGGCTAGAAAGTAATATTCACTTGGTAGTCATAAACAATTTCACCGCTAGATGGAAGAAAATCCTACACAGTGTAGCTTTAAGCTTTGTCTCATAAAATGACGCAATATTCCATCAATGGAGCGGAAAGAGATCAAATCAACAACAACCAAAAAAATGCTTATGTCCAAAATAATCTTTCATATACAAATGCGTCCATAAACGCCTAATTATAAAGACTAAAATCAAATTCACCAACCTACATTTAGTCTTTTTAGTTGTCTAATAGACATTCAACAGACTTTCTTATAAGCACACCTGCATCTGTCAACATGGTTTGCCAGTTCAGTCACTTTCTTGCTATTCTTTTTATTCACTGCATCATCAGCCCTAGTTCTACCTTCATCGACTGTATTAGAGGACGCTTACAAACATGATAATCCTGACCCCCTACTGCTCGTCCCTGACTGAACATCACCTCAGCACTGTAGCGCCGTCCCTTCAGTTCTCTCGCCCACGTGAAGCGTCTCCCTGCAGATGAGTCTCGATGTGGGAGGGCGCTCAGTCATGCTGATGTGATGCGCTTTTCAATTCACTGTACTGTAGGATTCGTTTCACACATGCAGCCTTATCCTCTCTCCACAGACGAACAGCTTCGCTCGCTTTCATCGAAACATCTTTTTTAATGTTTCCCTACATTCTTTAATTGATTAATTAATTCTGTTCCATTTCTAAGGGCCTAAATACGATTCATCTTTTTGGTGCAGCAGGTGAACAAGAGATGAAGTTCCAGTTGTTACACAAAATGGAGATGAAGGGTCAAGGAAACAGGCAGCTAGATACAAGACGCTCTGGAAGAATACGTTTTGACAGGTGACATTTTCAGTATGCGAGCATCGCATCTTCATGGAATTCAGAGAAGGGAAGAAAGCATTACTTCCCTTCGGTGTAAAATCTCTGGTATTCAAAAATCAAAAATCTAATTTGTATTTGCTACACTTGTAACCCTTCCCCTGTCTCTTGATGAAAGCTTAAATGCAATCGTATCTTTATATATTTCGCACAGTCCATCAAAACAAATCCCCACACATCTAGCAAAAGAGGCTATGCAAACAAAACACAGGAGAGCTTAGGTTTATGTAATCAGTGATCACACCAGAGATTTTACACCTCTGATACATCAAAACAGCCCATCTTTGGGTCACCCTTTTGTAACGGAGGCTGGAGACTGTGGTCTTTAGCGTACTTGCTAGCAGCATACAACATGAAGCATGCTAGTAGGATACATCGTTGAAGAAATCAACTAGCAAGTCGCAAATTGGTCGTTCAACCATGTTGGTTAATGATCATGCAGGTGTTGGAGTAATAACTTATTTGAATGAATTTGTATGAGATCAAATTAATGCTAGATGTTTTGCTATATGGACATATAGCAAATATGGGTTTGCTTATGGGGATCTGAGGACTATTTGTCATTTTTCTCAGTTATTTTGCTTTATTTCCAGATTCAGTCATAGGCTCGTTCTCGCGCACTAGAGCAAGTTCACACATGCGCACTATTCATAAACGACGTTTTAAATCTCTTGACAAACTAAAAGACGTAAATAACATTTGTATGTTGAATAAAAGATTGTACAAAATGCCAGCTTGCTTATTTGGCTCAAGGATTTATTGAGTCTACATGTCATGAAAACAAGAAACTCTGCTTCTAACCACAGGTCGAGAGCTGTCCACACAAATTTGTGAAGCTGTTTGCGAATGTTCGTTAGAACGATGGTTTCAGGAAACAAGACTTGTTGAACTATGCTGAAAACGACGGAACTTGCGACCATAGTTGGCTAACGACGTTTAGGGAAACGCCCCCTTGAGTGGGTCGAGTAGGACCGGTTACAATTTCTAACCACTGACTGGAAACTGGCATGTTTGATGACATAAATGGACCACGTTCACACAGCAGTAGACTTGTCTTGCATTTAAGTTGACTTGTCTTGCATTTAAGTCCTTAAAACGATTACGTTCACACAATTGTGGATGGGAACCCTTATGAAAAAAAGTGTGCTTAATTATTAGGGGAGTGACAACTGCATTCTATAACCAAACTCCCACCCATCCATTTTCAAGACTCACAACTGTATTTTAATCAAGGCTCTGCTGTGCGTGCATAACCGATATGCACAACTAGTTTCTGTCACGTCATACAGTGTGAGAGAGCTGTTCTGCATCACATATGAGCTGTGTGTCATTCAGAGGTTTTAGATCCAGTCACTGTCTTGAACCAGAGCTCCTTCTCTCAGTTTTGTGGTCTATGTACAATTCAAATGCTGCTCTCTTTACTCAGATATAAAAGCGGCTGTCAGTTAATAAAGTCTTCACGGTTGAACTCGCACCTCAAATGGACTCTCAAATGTGATAAGGCATCATCCTCTTTGATATTACTTTAGTCATTGTCACTATGGTTACAAATAGAATATGGGCTTGACTTTCGTTGACTTTTTAATACAGGCAGTGCTCCAGAAACTATTGTAAGCTGCTGAATGGACAGGACATTTTTAAGACTCACACCTGTAAGTAAATGTCAACCACAAACACTGAGATCTCAAACACACTTCAGGTTTGGAAAGACAATACAAGAGACTTCAGCTGAACTATTTTCTATTATAGCTGCTGTACAGCCGAAATGAACTGTTTGCACATTTGAATATTTTTCCCGTTATCACTGTAAACCTGCTTTGAAACAATCTGTATTGTATAAAGCACTACATAAATAAAGGTGACTTGACTTGACAAGTAAATAAAACAGAACTTTCCTTTCAACTATTCATTTAACGTCAAATAAAAGATAAGTCCAGTATTCAGTGTGTTTTGCTCTTGCAAAAGTGTGTTTTCAGTGTGTTTTGCTCTTGTGTTTTGCACAAGCAAACAGGAGGTGATGAATGTGATAAGGAGTTCCGCATTATCGATTCGTGTGGCCCGCCTAGTTTTAAGACGTACTAGTTTTGAAAAACCGGGTTATCAGCTGGTTTTGAAGGGGTATTCATTTGGATTTTGAGACATATATCTGCTCATGTGCCATTGATCATTAAGCCAAATTTATAGTCCTTCTTGCTTTGGATCAATGTATTCAGTTTTTTTTCCATTTAGTGACTAACAATGACTCTTTAAAAAATCCCCACCTCTTTGCTCAGTTTTCCCATCTTTGGATTTCTCACATTCTTCCCCACTCCATATTATCAAATGGAAGCTCTGTTATAATCCAGTACACTGAAACTATTTGAGCTGTGGAGACATCAAAGCTGCTAGAGTTGTAGTATGTCACCCGATTGCATCAGGAGTGGAGACTGCAAGACCACCCCTTAGCCCATCGCGCTGCTCAACAATCTTGGAGTTACCCCAGAAGAAAAATAAACTTTCAAATATTTGCAGTCCCTCCATATGATGGCCATTTTCTTGTTTCACAGCACAATTTGAGATTCAGCAAGAACCAATGAGGTTCCTTCTCGTGTTACCCAGTGCGTTTGAGCTTCAGCAAGAACCAATGAGGTTCATTCTCGTGTTACGCAACACGTTTGAGCTTCAGCAAGAACCAATGAGGTTCATTCTCGTGTTACCCAGCACATTTGAGCTTCCAGATTTAAACTCAAGCATCAAGCAGGTTCGGTTGAGCTTCTGTTTGTTCGCTGATCAATGTTTATATGTGAATAAAAGCCTAAATTCAATCTGTTCATCATATAAAGCGATCGAGTCTCTTCAGAAAAGTTGGACTAAACCACTCAAATCATATGGATTAGTTTTACGGTCTCTTTATGAAAAGCGTCAAAGTGGTCGTTGCGTAGCTGCCAAGAAATCAAATTACCCTCTGTATCTAAACTTAGACAACAGTTACTTGTTTTACATGCAAGACTACAGGCTACTGTGCCAAATAAGCAGGGAAAAAAAAGCAAATACACATATAAAGGAGAGGAACCAGTTCTAGTGCTAATGCAGAGTAAAGCGAAACAAATCAAATCTGCTTGAGAACCCGTAACACCTCCAAAATGAGTCAGAGACTACAGCTAAAGTCAAGGGATATAAACAGAAGAGCTGTATTCAACAGGCTGACTGTGAATAGTTTACAGAAATGCACTGGAAAATCTGGAACGACTGTAAGTAATTCCTATAAATTCTAATCATGTGTTTGATGCATGCTGTGATGATCTTGCTTATTGAACATTGTGTTTCAATGGACGAATTAGAAATATGCTAATGATATATGGTGCTGTGGTTCTCAACAAGCATTGTGGTGGTTAATAATGAGGACACAATATGCAGGATGCACGTCCGTGCCTGCGGTTTCAACACTCGTGTTGAGATGCAATGAAATACAGCCAGGCTAATTTAAATATGGATGGATTTTACAAGGTGGAGGAATATTATCATTTCTCGATTGGTATCAAACATCATCTTGAAATGCTTGATAAAAAAATCCCCTAAATTAATTACTATTTTCATTCAAGTTTAATAATAGTAAGAGATGGACTATTGATATACACAGTGTTGCTGGGATTCTTTAGAACAGGAATATGGTGAAAATGAAAACGAACGGCCACTCAAAACTTGCAGTTTTACTTCAGACGCACGGTTATGTGGTCTTGGCAATACATACTGAGATACAGATGCACACATCAAAGAACATACAGAGTCAGAACAAAGCCTCTGATATAATAAGCTGCAAATTCATTAACACTGAAAACTCCATTTGATTTTTGATGGTTCTGGCTCAACAACCTCAGGGGACATCTTTTCCATCTACAAAGTTTTAGCTGTACAAAACAAAATGTTCACACTGAACAGCAGATGATGCATATAGCAATGCGTTTCTGAAAGGACAAATCTAGCATTCATGCAGAAGATGATAAAGTCAGGAAGTGTGGGTTATTGTGCACTTTTCCACAATAACTGTAAATGCCACATGGATAGACAAGGAAATGAGGATGAAAAATGTAATGAAAGTAGTAAACTGATGGTGATACTAAAAAAAAAAAACAGAAAAACATATAAGCATTGCATGGGAGAGGAATATACGGAGCCCGGGAAGTCACCTGTGGGAGAGAAAAAATAATCTGTGGCGACGGTTTTGTAATCCGTCCGCTCAGTTTATTAACCGTACTCACGAATTCTCAAACTTTTCCCTCGGTTTAACAAATCGTGCCCACGGGTTAATAAACCGTACCCACGAGTTTCTAATCAGTTTTAATCGTGCCTTCAGTTTTTGTAATCTGTACCCACAAATTAATAAACCGTGCCCACGCTTTCGCAATCCGTTCCCACGGGTTTGTAAACTGTACTCACGGATTTGTGGCTCGCCCTCATTTTAGAAGAACACCAGCAGACCGTTGTTAACAAATCTTATTGTATATTGTTTTATTGTGTATTAAGTGGAATACATCAAAGTGTCTTGCGTCTGCATGTTTAAAGTGATTCGCAATTGTAGCGGGTATATGAATGACGTGCATCAAAATATTTAGTTTATTTGTGATAATATTAGCACTTTATTATTAGTGTCTAACCTGTATTATGACTGAAATTTGTCAAATTACTTTGTTACTTTTTTTTGTAAGTTTCGGACAAAAGCATCTTCTGTAGCCTAAAATGTAATAATAATACTAATAATTATTATTATTATTAGCCTATTATTATTTGAGTTTATAACTAAAAATAAGTTCACATAAGACAGACATTTATCATGAAATAATTTGTAAATGCTTTATTTTTAAGCAAAAATTATGCAAAAAATGTAAGGCCTATTTATCCAAAACTAAAAGGTTAGTTTATAGCCTATACAAATAAAGCATTAATAAATTATTTTATGAAAAACATATTACTGTATCAAGTTAACTCATTTATAGTTATAAACTCAAATAATAATAATAATAATTATTATTATTATTATTATTATTATTACTAATTATGCCTACATTTTAGGCTACATATTTAGAAGACACTTTTGTCCAAAACTTACAAAAAAGGAACAAAGCAATTTGTCAAATATCAGTCATAATACTGGTTAGACAATAATAATGAAGTGCTAAGATTATTACAAATAAACAAAATATTTTGATGCACGTCATTCATATTAAATAGTAGTCTCTATTCCACCCCATATACCCGCTACAATTGAGAATCACTTTAAACATGAAGACGCAAGACAATTTGATGTGTTCCACTTCATATTTAATAAAACAATATAAACTATGATTCGTTAACAACGGTCTCCTGGTGTTCTTCTAAAATGAGGGCGAGCCACAAATCCGTGAGTACAGTTTACAAACCCGTGGGAACGGATTGCGAAAGCGTGGGCACGGTTTATGAATTTGTGGGTACAGATTGCAAAAACTGAAGGCACGGTTTACAAATCTGAGAGTGCGGATTAGAAACTCGTGGGTACGGTTTATTAACCCGTGGGCACGATTTGTTAAACCGAGGGAACAGTTTGAGAATTTGTGAGTACGGTTTATAAACTGAGCGGACGGATTACAAAACCGTCGTCACGGATTGTTTTGTTTTTTTTTCCCCAGAGATGACTTCCCGGGCTCCGTAGGAATAGATGGATATGGAGGTGCTGAGAGGATTTGATTTCAAGCGAATGTACTGTACTGTACTGTAATATTGAACGGTATATTTAACTACATTTTAAAAATTAAAATAAGAGTTTCATAAATTACTAGAATATATTCACATCATGGAGTCTAATAAAACACACAGCTCAGATCACAGGAATGCAAATAATATAGGGAGCACACAAGCTAGCTGCTAGTCTATGGCTCAAACAAATCATGAAAATTATGGAGGAATTTAGTAATGTTAGAATTATTCATGCTGCCTCATAAGTCATTTCTTTCTGGACTAAGGCAGTATCACATGTAACCTTCATGGAAAGGGCAATCTTAATAAAAAAAATTCCAATATGGAGGACAAAGCAAGATGCATTTCTAAACAATTACATATTAAAACATTTATAAATAAAATAAATTGCTATAGTTAAAAGTTTAGTACATAATCCCATGTATTTTTATTCAAAGACTAGTTTAGGATCAGCAACACCTTAACGTCTGTCTGATATTACTGGCAAGCTGAGTCAAAGCGGTATCTGTGTGGCACAGAGATCTGTTGTTATTTACAGAGTTTTGCTGCCAAAAAAGACACAAGAGGTTCCATGACCATTAGAATGATGCCTTTTAATGTTGGCATGAAACTGAAGCTGTGATAGCTTTTTGTTCCCTTTGTGACATATATCCAAATGAAATGGCTTCCAAACAAGAAAAAAAAAAAAAAAAAAAAAAAAAATATATATATATATATATATATATATGTGATTTTGTCCATCATAAATTGATTGGATCTTTGGATCGTTGTGATTTGCTATTGCTCATGTGAAAGACAGGTTGTCTCGCCTTGCACCAGGTAGACAAACAATTACGTTATTTTGATCACAAGAGCAAAAATAAAAAAAAGAAGAACTGTCAGGCAGTAGACATTGAGGAAGCTATAGGTTTTTGAACTTTTTTTAATTATTATTTATTTTTAAACCAAGACCTATATAGTTCAAATAGTCTAGTTCAACTTTGAGAAAGAGACAACAAGAATATCACATTTATATCTACTAATGGGCACTAGGACTGATGCAGTTTGGCTGAGTCACCAGGTGTATTTCAAGTTTCTGGCAACAAGCTCTTCTGAGATATGATGAACAGTCTTGTCAGAATGTTGGTCTTGAGAAAGCTCCTTGACAAATCACTTCTACGAACAGGCTAAGAAATGCTTCATAAGATAGTAAATTTCTTCTTGGTCATAGGATTTAGTTTAAAACGGTGCTGTGTAAACACCCCCTAAAATAAAAATTGATCCTTGTTACTACACCAAGTTGTTGGCCTGTACAGTATTTCTTTCTGAACCCTCAAAAACCTATAAGCCACTAAATCAGAATACATTCTGACACATGCTGCCTCCAGGCATATTTTTATCATTCATAGCCATAGTAAACTTATTTTGTAAAATTGAATTTCCCCCAATAGTTCTTCGTACAAACTATACATCACTGTTCCCTTAATCCAATAAGTATTACAACACTTACTGTTCTTACAGTAGACACACTGCTCTGTGTAAACCAATTTACCAACAAAACCCACATGAGAGACACTGTTCTTCCGAGGTGCATTAAAATAATGAGGGCTTTTTTTTTTTTTTTGTGAGAGACTTGAGCTACTACAGATAAATGAAAATCTATTTCAAAATAGAATAATGAATATATGCCATGAGTATATGCCATGATCGTTAAAGCTGTCTTAGGGGAGAGCCATGCTCAAATGCATCTTGAAATATATTTATCGGGTTATTTTTATTTAAAAAATTTTAAGAGCACTCTCAAGCAAACATGTAATTGTTAACAGTTTGTCACTATTACTGTAATTAAACGAGCGATTCAAGAACGACTGAAAAGGATGCAGTCAGACACAAAAGGGAAATGCAGTATGTCTAATTTGAAAGATAGAGTTGTACTAAAGCTGCATTTAAAAACAAGTAATAATGAAATATAATTATTCAACAACAGCAGATATGTAAAAAAAGATTGAAAATGCATTCTAAATGAAATGTGATGAAATGTTAGTTGAAAATGTCAAGGTGATGAAATGTTAGTTCACGCTTGAACTAACAAAATGTACAAGTGCTCTGAGTTCACATTTTGTAAATGAATGGAAATCTTTCCAAAAGCAAATAAACACGAAAATCTCAAATTATTCATTGCATTATTATTATTATTATTTTTAATTATTGCACTTGCCTTCTCTTTAACTATTCTTTTGATTTGAACAGATAATTAATTTAGGCGCAACAGGCTCTGAAAAAGTTTTTTGGACGAGAAAATTTCCACACGCTTTAATTGCATTCAGAGTCATTTTACTAGAGTTTCAATGCAAATGATGCATCCTAATGTACTAATTCAATTTAATTAGCAACGCTTAATTGACTAGGTTGAGTTGGAATTCTGCCCGGCTGAAATCATTTTATACTCAGCTTCCATGAAACTCAACACAGGGCAGGTTCCCGTGAGAGAGCTTCACACATGCTCTCTAAGGCTCAAAGCTACAAAGCTACTTTGCCATTCCAGTGTTTAATTTGCTTTTTCAGTATGCCAGTCAGTGGGTGGCTGAGCCTTAGAAAGGAGTGCAAATTCACTGCTTCCTGTGAAGTTTCCCAATACCCATTATAAATTCTGATTCATGCTCGCTAATTAACTGATTTGAAGTTCATGTAATCTATAAGAGGAATGTGGAAAAGGACAGACACATTTGCCTTAATGAAGGCACTCATGCAAGTGGCTTGAATCAAACTCAAAGTTCCCCCAATGAAAAAAAATAAAAAATAATATTGTAATATTGGTCTGTATATCATTGCTGTAGCTCAAACCGTAGAGCATGGTTCATGGGTTTGATTACCAGCGAATGCGTAATAAAATGGATCAATAATAAATGTAGAGTAATTAATCACATTAATTATGGATACGTTCCATTAATGTCTGACAACCAGGTCTGAGCCCTACAGCCAGTCCAACAGATGCAACATTGTCTTTCACTGGTACAACTTATACAGTAGAGGTCGAGTCAACTCAATCACAGCAGAAGGTGAAGTCCATCTTCTCACACTTTGATGTTACTGAGAAGACAGGGATCTACACTTGATCTATCGCTTTGAGCTTTTCAAAGACGTCCAAGAAGCTTCATTTAAAATCCAAATATATATAGAGGAACAGAACGTTTGAGGCACAGTGAGGTAAGGTTATTTCAAAAAGGACTATGGCTCATCTGACATCATTGTGATCAATATTTAATTTTGAATGGCTGCAACCCCTTAGGAAAAGGAATGAAACTGAATCACCATAGTCTCACTTTAGGAAACAAAAGCCTCCTATTGACTCTGCTCTATGATTTATTGCTAGCAATTAATCTGTAAATCTCAGTGCCCTCATGAACTTTCTTTGTTGGTGCTCAGTGTTTCACTAAACATAATTGGATAAATTGCCTTAATATTGTGGAATACAGATACATCTAAAGACTTCCCATTCCTTACAATTAATGTGAAAGACACATAGTTGCTAAATACCTTTTACATTCCTCTTATGACCACTTTCTTATTTAATTCTGTTTATAGAGTTTGGTTGCTTATGTGACTGACCACATTCACTTCCGAAAAAGCAAGAACACAATTCTCATTGCATCCACGTGTTGTGTACAGAATCGAGCCGAATAGCTAGTTGTTAATGCAGTGACGCCACTCTCTTTAGAACATTGACAGCTCGTCTGAGATGCGGGACTAGAAAATCACAGAAACAAAGGTACGTGTCTTGACTCTGTATCCCATCAACCCTGATGTTTAGGGGCCAGCAATACATATACCAGTGAAAAAAATGCATCCAGTGCATTAAAATATAGCATTTTAAGTGCTTTGTTAGTATTTGAAGTACATTGATAATATTTTGCTTGCACTTTATTTTACAGTACTCAAAGTACGGTAACACTTTATTTTACAGTGTCCTTGTTACACATGCTATATGTAGTTACTGTAGTAATAACTATAAATTATGCAAAATTACATGCAACTAACCCTAAACCAACCCCTATCCCTGTAGTTAATTATTATAACTCAGTATTAAATGAATAATTACACTGTGGTCACACTTTAGATTAGGGTCCAATTCTCACTATTAATGAACTATTACCTCAATCAACTCCTAATTAATGCTAATTAATAGTTAATAAGGTAGTTGTTAAGTTTAGGTATTGGGTGGATGTAGAGGTCATGCAGAATAATATAATAATATGTGCTTTATAAGTACTAATAAACAGCCAATATCCAAGTAATATGCAAGCTAATAAGCAACTAGTTAGTGAGAATTGGACCCTAAACTAAAGTGTTACCAACACAGTAATATGGACACCTTAAAATAAAATGTAACCGAAAATACTATATGTACGTAAGTAATATAAGACAACTACAAGAACTTAACTTGGGTTAGTTATTACCCATATATTGCATAGTGAATATATAGTATGCACATGCAGAACAGAACTGTAAAATAAAGTGCTACCAATATGTCTTTCAATAGCTAACACCAGTTGTTGACATCCATGTTTCTTCTTTACAGTCTTGCAACACCAAAGCACTGAATAGATTTTCACTGTCGAACACTGGGAGTTCGGGAGTGACTGACGTAGTTCCTAAGCACACAATAATTTAAGGGATTCGCAGTGGAATGTGGTTGTCATTCACATGCCTTTAGCTTGTGAGAGCAGGCCATATCTGTTCAGACAGCATGCTTCAGAATATGAATCCTTGGCTCATATTACACCTTATTGTATTTTGGTTACTTTAACCGTCTAACGACAGCTTTTCAGAAGTAAAATGTGTTAAAGTTGTCCATTATTCTTACCAACAAGTGGTTCTTGAGGGACACAGGCAAATGCACCAATTGTTGTGTTGTACTGCTGAGTGCTTTCCAAAAGATGTAGATGGGAGAAAGTGTGCACTGGGTAATTGCAAGAGAAACACTTGTTCCTACTTCACGATGTATCGTCATTGTCATCAATGTTTTTTTTTTTTTTTCAGCCAGCACCTGTTAAATTATCCTGTGCACATTTTCTATTTCTCTTTCACACTCAGACATGTTTGTGATTAACCAAAAACCAAAGCGCAAAATGCGGAACAAATTAACTCAATGATTGTGAACAGAACTCTTTTCGTCCGGCTTGCGCTGTCAGTGCTGCCGGATCCAGAAAAGGGAAGCTGACATGAAGGAAACAACACTTTATCTTATTCTTATCCATTTTAAATGTTTAAAAGTGGAGAGAGTGCTTCACACACAAGTGGCTGGCTCAGTGTAATGGCATATGACAGGCTTCGGCAGCTGCCTGATTCTTATCTTTAGCTGAAGACACTGTAAGCAAATTAGTTTTAATGCAATCTACATTATTTGCCCCTCTTCTCTCTCTCTCTGTCACTCTCTCTCTCTCTCTCTCTCTCTCTCTCTCTCTCTCTCTCTCTCTCTCATAGTCAGATAGCAAATCATAATAACCTCATAGGGGTTTCCTTTCATCTGCGATACAGAGTTGCAAAGGCCTTTGAATAAGAAACGTTGCGTCTTTGACATATATTAAACCTTATCATCTAATCTCTCCCACCCTTTAATCATTTATTTATTTATTTTTCAGAACTTCATGTATTTATAATACAGCTAGAGTGATTAAGCCTCTGCAGATGATCCATGACGTGGAAGGACATTTGGTTTTCAATTAACCAAAGAGGGGCTATGCAACAACACTCTTGGTTCCACTTTCTGCTGTCTACCTGTTACTGCCCCAATCAAATTCAAGGTTCTGAATTTGCCGTTCAGGACGGCCACTGGAACAGCACCCTGCTACTTCAACACACCATCATTTTCTTTCTAATAGACCGCAAATGGTAAAGGTGGACAATGCATTATCACCAACCATTGTTCTTAATACTGGCGCCCCCCATTTTTTTATATTCTATACCAGGGATCAGCAACTCCGGTCCTGGAGGGCCACTGTCCTGCAGAGTTTAGCTTCAGCCCTGATAAAAACTCACCTGCCTGTATCTATCTAGTAATCCTGAAAACACTGATTGCCTTGTTCAGGTGTGTTTAATTAGGGTTGGAGCTAAACTCTGCAGGACAGTGGCCCTCCAGGACCGGAGTTGCTGATCCCTGTTCTATACAGAGGCCAATATACCACTACTCATTACTTTAAATATGCAGATGATACAGCCATTCTCGCTCTGCTTAATAAGGACAATGACTCTTTTTTGAACTATTAACGTTATATAGCACATTTTGGTACGTGATGTGACAGCCCGGTCTCACCCCAAAACGTCACATACTGACGCGTCTTGACCAAACGGCAATATACGACGAAAAGGGTACCCCTAAAACGTCCATATGAGACGAAGACATAAGCGCACCAGCAGCGCCTCTTAGCGGTACCCTAACGCATACCTAAACCTACCCATAACCCGAATAGTGACATACGGACGTTTTAGGGGTACCCTTTTCGTCGTATATTGCCGTTTGGTCAAGACGCGTCAGTACACTCTAAAAAATATTGTGTAGGTCAAACAAAAAAAATCAACGCAACAGTTTGCATCAATATATTTGCGTTATGACAACTTCTAATAACATTAAGTTCAGCCAACAAACTATATTGAGTTAGACAAATTACCTTTTACTCTTTAGACAGAGGTATTTTTAAGTAGCATAAACTCTGTTTTTTAAGTTGAGTACTTGAAAAAATTAAGTTGTTCCAACTATTTTTTTTACATAAATTTTTAAATAAATTCAGTGTTAATTAATTACCATAATTATAAATAATTACCATAATTATAAATGCAAGTTTTCAAGTTCACAACCTATAAAAAATTAAGTTGCTTTAATTGTTTAGCTTTTTTTCTTCATGTTTTTGTTCATTCATTTAGTTGCTTGTAAGACATTAATTCATTCAACAACAATTTTGTTAGTTAACTTTTTATTTTATTTTGAACTGCAGTTTCAAAAATCGAGTTTCAAAATTTTGCACTGCACAATTTACAAAACAAAAATGTGTGCTCCCCACAAATTATAAACAAACTGGCCCTACAGATTTGCCTTTAAAACATTTGTATGCATACTCAGTTATGCCATCACAATGAATAAATTCCAACACAGCAAAGTTGTTGGCATTTATATATTTTTCCACAGTGTCTAACTATCTGTAAAACTTTAAATTTTAAAACTATTTCTTCACATTAAACTCAATTTTTAAAACATCTAAGATTGCTACTGTCACAAACAAGCATATATAAATGCTACTGACATTCATATATTAACCTCAGTTTTTCAAGCAGTATGAAATATAACACAAAGATCAGCCTACAGTAGACCTCAAATTAAAAAAAGAAAAGAAAAATTTAACAAATTTCCTCCGGAACAGGTAGAGATTTCAGAAAATACTGTTCTTCAGACGCATTACTTTTGCACAGGGTTTCAGTCCATCAAGTTCAAGAAACAGCTTCTGAAACACTTCACAGGTACAGTGGTGTGAAAAAGTGTTTGCCCCCTTGGTAAATATGATCAAATATGGCTGAAAAAAATTAATCTGCATTTTTAATCCTTTTGATATTTTATTTAAAAAATTTGCAAAAATCTAACCTAAATCTAATAAATCTAATCTAACCAGAGACCATTCCACCATACAGAATCTCTCCATCTTGTTCTCCGCTGTAAGATTTTTAGAACAGGCTGTCAGGTTTAGATTTTTTATCTGTTGGTATTTGATCGAATCCGTGATGCCGTATATCTGAACAAGATGTCCAGGACCTCTGGCAGAAAATGAGGCCAACAGCATAAAGACACAGCAGAGTATTTCATTTTATACATGGGGTACTTTTTTATCCCTGTGTGCACCAAACCCATCTTAAGTGTTTGCTGCCAGAAAAGCAAATTTTTTTGTTTCATCTGACCATAGAACATTTGAAAAGTAACTGATACTACTGGAACTTCAACCGGGACGGGTTCTATGTTCAGATGATACAAAAAAACATTAGTTTTTTTGGCAGCAAACAAGGATAACTCCAGTCAATTTTAACATTGAGCTATTTTTTTTGTAAATTTGGAGTGCTGTCAATACAGAGAACAACGACAAAAATTGGTGTTGCCTACACCGTGTTATCCCCTTTTTAAAATTCGCACCCTGTTGACTTCAATGGGGCAAGTTTTAAACCTGCTTTTAGCCTCTTAACATCCTTGATGTGTCATTACAAGTGCACAGGTCATGTGAATGATTCCTTCAGAGTGAACACGAGTAAACCTGACTGCAGTAGATGTGAAAGATATTAGTAAAAATGATGTTATTTAAGCCAGCGCTCATACCTGTATTTACATCATGTTTTCGGTCGAAGTCCAAAGTAGTCGATTGTCGAGTTCACGCGCGTTGGTTTAGTTACCTATGATCACGCGCGTGAACTGGACAATCGACTACTGTGGGCTTTGACCAAAAACAGGATGTAAATACAGGTATGTGCGCTGGCTGAATAAACAATTTTTATTAATATCTTTCACATCTACTGCAGTGGCTGTGCACTTGTAATGACACATCAAGGATGTTAAGAGGCTAAAAGCAGGTTTAAAACTTGCCCCATTGAATTCAACAGGGTGCGAATTTTAAAAAGAGGATAACACGGTGTAGGCAACACCGATTTTTGTCGTTGTTCTCTGTATTGACAGCACTCCAAATGTACAAAAAAATTAGCTCAATGTTAAAATTGACTGGAGTTATCCTTTAAGATGGGTTTGGTGCACACAGGGATAAAAAAGTACCCCATGTGTAAAATGAAATACTCTACTGTATCTTTAATGCTGTGGGCCTCATTTTCTGCAGAGGTCCTGGACATCTTGTTCAGATACATGGCATCATGGATCCGATCAAATACCAACAGATAAAAAAATCTAAACCTGACAGCCTATTCTAGAAATCATTTAATTCATAATGTGACCACCCCCACCCCACCCCCCCCCCCCCCCCACACACACACACACACACACACACACACACACATACTTTCAATTATTTCACTTCAATGAAAGGTTAGATTTTTGCACATATTTTAAATAAAATATCAAAAGGATTAAAAATGCAGATTTATTTTTTACAGCCATATTTGATCATATTTACCAAAACTCAGATTCAGAGCATATATTATGTCCATCAGCAGAGCACAGCACCTTGAGATATCCATTCCATTCAGGATTTTGATGCCCGCCTAAACCATGGTTGCCGTCTTGTGGTAAAATCCTGAAGTAGGTTGATCACCGATGATGGCAATTGTCATCACTTGCCTTTCAATGTCTTCCTCAAACTCTTGTGTGTTCTTGTAAAGCAAGAGAAAATATAGATAGCATGTTAGAGCTAATGAATTTGCTTATTATTGCTGATTCTTTAAGTTAATCTTACTTAATTCAGTTAATCACTGGTCTTTTTCCATACATCTCTTTATTAAACTAAATAGCCCATTGTTATGCTATCACTGACCTGGGTAGACCCAGTGTGTGGCCAGTTTAATATACTTCAAATTTGAACTGAAAGAGAGCAGTGCAGGAGCATGTTGTTGCCCTGTGTGTTTACACTGTGCCAAGTGAAGATTTCCTTTTATTTTCAAAATGTTGTAATACTCACAGCAAACTCCTTGAAAATGTACTCTTCTTTCTTAAATTATTCATTCATATTAAATTATTTTCCTATTTACAGCACAAATGAAATTCCCTCTCTGGCTTAGCATATTCTTCATTGAAACCGTTTTTACATTCTTATCCACTGCTATCCTGGTCAAATTACACTGCTAACATCAACTGTATTACCAGGTGTAGCTAAACCTCTAGTTAAATGGAGATAATTTATTTGTAAATTAAATAAAACTCAGATTACTCACCTTGAAATATCCTTTGTGTCATACTGGTCAGCCTAAAACATGTCTGAACTTGCTTCTTGCTCGTTAAGTGGGGGAGGAGCTTTGAAATCCTGAACTCAAATGGTGTGGAAAAATTAAGTTATCAAGCTAATTTATTGGGTTGCTACAATGTAAATATTGTTTTAAACTAATCAACACATATATTTATGTTTAAATTACATACATTATTAAGTTGATGCAATTATCAACATTATTCTGTCATGACAACTCATTAAAATAATGCTGGCAACTTAAAAGGTTTAATCAAATTAACAATTTAGAATTTTTAATTTACAACAATGTATTAAATTATGTAGTGGTAACAGATCCCTTGAATTATTTTTTAGAGTGTATGTGACGTTTGGGGGTGAGACTGTGTTGGATGTGAGGATAACTTTCTGCACCTCAATATTTCAAAGACTAAGGAACTGGTCTTTAGCTCCCCAAAAACACAGATCAATGCTTCTAGCATTACCATTAATGGAGAGATAGTTGAAAGGGTGGAGTATTTCAAATACCTCAGCATTACTTTGGATCAAAATCTCAATTTCAACCAGCACACTAGGGGTTTGCAAGTGCTGTCAACAAAGACTGACTATTCGTAAACTTAGACACTTGTCTGTTCAGCCTCTTCTTCTTCTTTTGTATTGCAGTATTATTGAGCCAGTCCTTATTTAAGGTGCCAGTTTTTTTTTTTTTTTTTTTAGTTACCAACAGGAACAAATTCTTAAAGTTAACTTATTTAGCAGGTACAATTTCTGGTATCCCTACCCCTAATGTATCGGATAGTGTCTCTACATTCACGTTATGTAAGGCACACAAAATCGAACACAATCCAGACCTGCAGGTATAGGTTACCGATGTGTAGAAAGGCCAGGTATAGCAAGAGTTTTGTTACTGTAGATATACAAGCTCTAAATACATAGGAAATTGGCCATTGATGCGTCACTTATGCTCTCTTTGTTGTTGTTGTTTGTGTGATGTCAGTGATTATTTTTGATTGTATTATGATATGTCGATAATTTAACATGTTATATGTGTTTGTTTTATGTACGCATCTACGGTTTAAACAAAATTCCTCTCGAGGACAAATAAAAAAATCTATCTATCTACAGTATATTCCTATAGGTCCCTCCCATCATCTGTGGTCAGTGAAGAAGCGACACCTGGTGGTTCCATTACAGGGTACAAAGTTTCCTTCCAGAAGCTTCACTCTCTCTTTTCCCCAGTGGTGGAAAGAGCTTCTTACATTCACCTGTTCTGTTGAGAGCTTCAAGAAAAGCTAAAGATCTTCTCTGAACCACAAGGATAAACAAATGTTTTGTCATCGTAATTTAGATAAAAGGCCCTTTCACACCGGATGCGCAACGAAAAAGCGAATAGTTCGTGTGCGAATAGTTTGCGTCAAAACCCATCACATGAGCCGCGTAAACACGGTCTCTATCTCTATCTTTGACGATTAGCTTTCTATCCCAAATGTAGTTTAGCCTGCTAGCCTACACAGCACAGGACTATACAACAACTAAAACTATCACACAACATACTCACAGTTGTGATAACCGAGTTGGTTGGCAATGCTACGCCACACAATCATTGTCCTTGTAGTATATGATTGGCTGAAGTCTTTTCTGTCGCCGCAAAAGGAAAAAAAAATCGACATCGAAACGAAAAAAAAAAAAAGTCGTTTTTTCACCGCAGCACATTCGCGTTCGGTGTGAAAGCACTCATTACACAAACAGCTGATCAAAAAATAAAACCATCGCGCGAATTATTCGTGCGTAAAAATCGTGTCCAGTGTGAAAGGGCCTAAAGATGTAAACATATTGTCAGTTGAGCGATTTGGAGCTGCAGCAGACACAATATTGTCTACTATGTGCAATTTATCCAACATGTATTTTTGAATGTCCAGACCATCTGCCGTCATACTGAAGTTATGGCTACGCGAGACTGCCTTAGACTATACATTTTAATGTAAATAAAAATTCACCAAATTTACTAATATATTTGGTGACGTCACTTTTTTTGAAAAACACTATAGGCACATTTTTTTTCTAATTAAAAACGCGCCTATAGACTAAACACATAATATGCATGCAGCACATGATGCCACTGTTTTCATAAATTAGCATTTTTTTTAGTTTACACAGAGACGATAATGATATCGTTTTCATAAAAATAAACGTATTAAATGTAAATGAACGGCCAAAATGCATAAAATGTTTCCAGTTTTTAGCTGAAAACGAAGTTGTTTAAAAGTCTTCTAAGAGTAAATAGTTGTTAGTTTACCTGATACATGGTTTAATATTTCCAGATTAACATAAATCCTGTAATGAAATCCAAAGTAATTAGATGTGATGCTCAGTTAGGTTTACCACTACGGTACCACATTCTGGCACACTTTATAGGACTGCTTTTCTACACCACCACAATCCAGGGACCTGAGTCGACTCTATATAATGACAGAAATGTGCTCATCCTCTACACCGCATATCTGTAGGTCTTTATATCACAGGTTATAATGCTTCTCCATCATTCAATAATTTCATGAATTACTGCTGTAGTGATCGCTAAAAAAATATACACAAACATCTTAAAATACACCTAGAAAGAAAAATGCATGCACTGAAAATTATCAGGTGTCTGAAAGAGTGAATCTGATGTCTCGTATGAAGTTTTTAGCTGATCAGTTTCATTTCTAAATTTGGCAGATGTTCCTGTGTGTAACTGGATCAGATTTCTGTCATGGATCACTCACTTGAGCTTTCAGCCTGAAGCACAATTTCCTATCAAAGTCAGAAACAAAGTCCCACTAATCTCAATAATGATAAAGGCTTGGATGTTTATCTGTCAAGATCTTGAAACGAATACATCAGTCAAAAGCTTTAATCAGGTATTATTTGCCAAAAGGAGAAGTGTTGTGTGATATTTGTTAGAATTAGATTTGAATTACAATCCTTTGTCAAATGATGGTTTATCCACACTGTCACATTTAATATTTTATAATCCACACTGCAGTCAAGGTTACAAAATGGAGAGAAAGTCAAGAAGGCTTAGGGCCTGTTTTTTGTCTCAATTATGTGACAATTCATATTCAGTCCCTCAGGTTATGACGGTGTCTTTTACATTATATTGTGGCACTGCCGGTTACCTAATGCATGCAAACTACAGCCGCATTGGGACTCAGTTTGTTTTAAATATTGAAAAGTAAACTTGAAGTAAAATTTGAAGTAAACTAATTTATAATGTTACAAACAGTGTTGGGGGAAGTTTTATATATATATGGTGAATACAAGTTTTAAATACTTTTTAGAACCACTGTATCTACTACACATAACAATGGAGTGGAGAAAAAAGTGAGATTAAGTCTTTTTTCCCGAATCCTCAATGCCATGTGGACATTATGCATGGGACACAAATATGCACAAATCATGCTATATTGAAAAATACATATGCATAAATGAGTAATTACCTCGAATATGGGGCCTTCATAATTTGAAGCACTGAGCTACTATATCTTTTAAAACAATACAGTTTGTACCCAAACACTGAGGAAGGGCAGGGAAATAGAATAAGCTTCATTGATGGCTTTATTTATTAAAACTCCCAGAGAGGACAGAATTGCATTGCTAGACTTTTGGTAGCTATTGAATTCATGACTAAGCCAAACCGACTATGTAGGCCAGCCATTGTACTTCAAAAAACACGGAATCCAAGCTCCCAGGGGACCAGGGTGTGCAACTATGTTCGTATTGGTATGTATTTTGCGTTTTGCAAAAATGTTGCCACAGGAATGTTTTTTCATCCATATATATATATATATATATATATATATATATATATATATATATATATATATATATATATATATATATATATATATATATATATATATATATATATATATATATATATATATATATATATATATATATATATATATATATATATATATATATATATATATGTATATATATGTATATATATATATATATGTATATGTTTATATTTATATATATATATGTATATGTTTATATTTATATATATATATATGTATATGTTTATATTTATATATATATATATATATATACTAGTTATATTTATATATTTTTTATATATTTATTATATTAAAATATAATATTTATATTTATATATTTTATATATTTATTTTACATATCACTGCAGTTTCTAAAAAAATTGAACACTAGACGCAGTAAAACAGCTAACACTTTTAAACGTTTTCACACACAATTATGATTACAGGGGAAGATTATGGATTAATAAAGACTTGTTTTCACGTGGCTTCTTGCATGATGTCATGACCTAAAAAGACTTTTTATCATGGTGCATGATTTGTAAACAAATATATTTTGGAGTTTGCATCACCTAACCAGCTCCATATATTAAGTTTTACAGATTTATTAAGCGTGCTCAGTAGCTCAGCTGGTACAGAATTGTACTTGTGATGCGGACAGCTCGGGTATGAACCCTATGAAAGACAAGACACGATATAAGAGCTCAAAGTTCACAAAAATGTTGCCACAGGTTTGTTTTTCGAATGAGCCTGGGCTGAATATATATATATATATATATATATATACCCTAAATCAGACCCTTCTCCATTGGCAATATACAATTAATTTGGTCAGTGAAAACATTGGAAATCTTTTCTTTGTACTTTTTGCCAGGTAAATAAAGATTCAATATAATTAATTAAGGCATTAAGATTCCTAATTTTATTGCATTTTACAAAACAACCCAACTTTTCTGGAAATAGGGCTATGCACACACACACAGACACACACACACACACACACACACACACACACACACACACACACACACACACACACACACACACACACACACACACACACACACACACACACACACACACACACACACACACAGTTAAAGGGTTAATGGTGCTTTTTGCATCATTTTAAAGCTCAAAAGCTTCAGTCTATGTTCATCCTTTTATGCTCAACTGTACAGAGAACGACTCAAGGATGAGTAAATTATGATACTATTATTTATTTTCCTTCAAATAGTTTTAGCGCACCAGTCCCTGCACCAGAACACTGGATTGAGTGTACAAACAAGGTCCAGAAAATGCCCTTTCAGGTATGGTAAGGTGCGAGTCTTCCAGAACACTTCACTTTCACTTATATAGCTCTAGCTTCCAAACATTTCACCGAAGGCGTTTGGCTCATCCTGCCACTGCGACAACAGAAGCTCTGTGTCTATTTTCTGTCTTGATATTTGCCAGTTTCAGTGGGCAAACTCAGTGGGGAAGATGCTTCACATGTTTGAAAAAATTCAATTAGAGGAGATAAGACAAAAATAAAGACAAAAAAAAATATATATATATAGATATATATATATATATATATATATATATATATATATATATATATATATATATATATATATTTTTTGTAAAGTGCTTATGTTCTGCAGAGCACTCTATAAGGGCATCTGAGGTTAGAACAGGAGCACTTTCAAAGATGCATGTTCTCCTTCCCATCATGCTGATGCATAAATAAAACACTTGGTTGTATGTTTACACAGAACTTGCATAAGATAAGGCTCCAGAAGGACTCATCAGCGAACTTACGGCTAGCTTTGAGGTCTGTTCAGGGGTCTCTTGACACGATGAGGTTAGAAACGTGGAAGGAAAGCAAGAAATGAAAGAAACAAAACATAAAGAAGTATTGTCTTTGGATGTATTATTTATTCAGTATAGCTTCTTTGCCTGTATGTGCTTTAAAATTGATATCAAAGCCATGGAACTATGGAAGATGACAGGTGATACTCTATCGTGTGAGAAGAGGCCTTTTCCTTTTATTGAAAGACCTCACTACAAAGGTGCAATATTAGGCTTTCATCCTAAGTAGAAATCATCAATTGAGAATTTAGAAACTTTCAAGTGATGGACAAATGTTGAAAAGAGGAATCAAACTCACTTTCAATTTTCTCAATTTTTTCTCAAACTCAATTTCTTTGAATCAAACTCACATTAATGTTAAGAGATCTCATCCATTTCAAAAGGAGTAATTGCCTAATTTGAAGTTATGTTTACAAAAATATAGCTGCGAGCAGCGATTACGGGCCCAAGCCGGTGGCACCGCAACCCCGGTGCCTTTAGTTACCTAAAGGCACCGGGGTGGCGGTACCCCGGCTTTGGCCCTCCATCGCTGCTCGCAGCTATATTTATATATATATATATATATATATATATATATATATATATATACATTCATATATACAAACATATATATATATATATATATATATATATATATATATATATATATATATATATATATATATATGTATATATATATGTATATATATATATATATATATATATATATGTATATATATATATATATATATATATATATATGTGTGTATATATATATATATATATATATATATATATATATATATATATATACCGTTCAAAAGTTTGGGGTTAGGAAGATTTTTAATGTTTTTAGGAGAAGTCTCTTCTGCTCACCAAGGCTGCATTTATTTGATTAAAAATACAAACAAAAACTGTAATATTGTGAAATATTATTCCAATTTAAAACAGCTGTTTTCTATTTTAAAATATTTTACACTGTAATTAATTTATCTGATCAAAGCTGAGTTTTCAGCATCATTACTCCCGTCTTCAGTGTCAGATGATCCTTCAGAAATCATTCTAATATGATGATTGATGGTCAATAAATATTAATTATTATTTTCAATGGTGAAAACAGTTGTGTAAAGATTTTTTTTCAAAATGCGTTGATGAATGTAAAGTTCAAAAGAACAGCATTTATTTCAAATATAATTTTTTTTTAACATTATAAATGTCTGTACTGTAACTTTTGATCAGTTTAACTCATTCTCGATGAATAAAAGTATTGATTTATTTGATTTCTTTCCCCCAAAAATAAAATTAAAATGATTACTGACCCCAATCTTTTGAGCGGTAGTGTTTAATGTTACAAAAGCTTTAGATTTCAGATAAATGCTGTTCTTTTGAACTTTCTATTCATCAAAGACTGTACACAACTGTTTTCGACATTTAAAATAATAATGAATGTTTCTTGAGCATCAATCATCTTATTAGAATAATTTCTGAAGGATCATGTGACAGTGACGACTGGAGTAATGATGCTGAAAACTCAGCTTTGATCACAGGAATAAATAACAGTTTAAAATATATTAAAATAGAAAGCAGCTGTTTTAAATTGGAATAATATTTTACTATATTACTGTTTTTGTTTGTATTTTTAATCAAACAAATGCAGCCTTGGTGAGCAGAAGAAACTTAGCTTAAAAATCTTACTGACGCCAAATTTTTGAACAGTAGTGTATTATATATTTATATAATTATATAAAAATGTAAGGGATAAGACACAGATAATTTTACTTGCCTGACCTGATTAGAACAATGAAAAAAACTTAAATGAAAAAATAACTTGGGAATCACTAAAACGAGGGCGCGATTGAACAGTGGACACATAAAAACATACTCTGTCATTTTGTTCAGAACATCATTCAAACTGCAAAGTGTTAACTTATATTTTTGTACAGTAGCAATAAAACACAACATTGTGCTTTTTTAAAATACATTCAAGCAATCCGCCCCGAAAATGAAACTAAAATGCTCACGGCTGCACAGGCATTCATAATGGTGCGCGTCCTCAGCGAGGAACGAGCAGAACAGAGTCAACGTTTCTTAGGTCATTCCACCTTCCATAGGAATTTATTGAAAACGCTCGCTCTGCTCCGCACCATTATCAATGTCCGTGCGGACGAACATATTTTACTTTCGTTTTTAAGTTAGCGATTAAAAAGCCCCCAGCAGTGTCACACGTCAGTTAACCGGTGGTAAAATATTCTCACCGTCACATACCTAGTATATTTTTATATAGATATAATAGGCCTACCTGATTTTGAACACAAGAGGGCAGTATAGCACTATGTTTGACTTTATTTATTTATTGTTTAGACTAAACAACCATTCTGGCAGTTTTTAAACTTAAACTTCATTCTTAAATTGAAAAAAAAAGAATAAAATGAGTTAAGTTCTGATATTTGTATACTTTTATATAGTAATAAATGGTGTATAATTACATTTTTAGAATATATGAGCCTTTTAGTGGTTCCTTTTTTGACATTACTTTAATCCCTCGCCATAGCAAGACCGTTTGAGATATTTATTATCCGTTCACAATTTAGCATCATTAATATATTTTTATCATGTTGAAAAAGTTTGGTGGGAATAAAATAACCACTTAGATAAAGGTGGCTAAAAATTCAGAGGCTGATTTTGCAAAAAAATCTACATTCAGACCAAAATATCTGACTTCCTGATGGTCAGAGCTAATGACTTTAAATTAGAAAGTTATCCGGGTCGATGAGATCAATATAAGAACTGAGTTTTTTTTACTGTATTTAAAACTAACCCCCCCACTTTTGTCAAAAGCATGTTGAAAGTGATACACTTCCTGCTGCCAGTTGGTGGCGCTATAACTTTGAATCACAATAGTTACATCCATCTGATCGGCCTCTTACCACGAACACACTGCTGAAGTTTCATCAAGATCAGTTAATGTATGCAGAAGTTATTCCACTTCGTGTTTCTCTTTTCTCGCCATAAATTCGATTCCTCGCCACGGCCAAACCGTTCGAGATATCAAAAATCCGTCCGCAATTTAGCATCCTCAAAGTCTTGACTACATGCACATCGAGTTTGGAGGGGACACGGTGAATTTTCTAGGAGGAGTACTTCGCATTCCACAGGAAGCGTTTTCCAAACAACCAATAATTGCCGACTTCCTGTTGGGCTGGCGTAAAACTTGACCGGGGGAAAGTTGTTCGGCCCGATGAGATCTATATGTGTACCGAGTTTCATATTAATTCATGCGAGCGTGTTTGATATATGGATCAAGTTTTAGAACCCCGTTCAAGGGGGCGCTGTTGAGCCCCCCAGCCACGCCCGGGTACCAGCTTCAGCCCGGCCCTGATGGCCGTGGGTTCTGACCTGTGTGCAAAGTTTCAAGAGTTTTTGAGCACGTTAAGGGCCCCAAAAGCCCCTGAAACCTTGATTAACAATATAAAAGCAATAGTCAAATCCCCCCCTCCCCTCACACACACACAGACACAGAGAGAGGGAGAGAAAATTCTTCAGAAAATCCACATTCAAACCAAAATATCTCTCTTCCTGTTGGTCGGAGATGGTTCATGTAAATTAGAAAGTTGTCCGTCTTGATGAGAACAATACACATACCAAGTTTTGTGATTCTAGGAAAAACTAAGCCCCCATTTTTGACTAAAGGTGGCGCTACTGAGCCATTCCACCACGCCCGTTTCTGAAACTTTGCACATGTCTACGGGCTAATAAATGTGATGTGTCTGTTGAGTTTCATGCAATTTCAAGTATGTTAAGAGTCTCAAAAGCATCAAAAAATAATATTAAAGTTTGATGCGTTGCCACGGCAACAGTATCTAAGATATCAATAATCCTTTCACAGGTCTACATCTGCCGTGTGTCTACATTGTACACATAAAGTTTGAAGCAAATCGGGTAAAAATAAGACACTGATTTCAAAGCATTTTGAAAGTGATGTACTTCCTGCTGCCTGTTGGTGGTGCTATAACTTTGACTCACAATAGTCACATCCATGTGATCGGCCTCTTACAACGAACACACTGCTGAAGTTTCATCAAGATCAGTTAATGTATGCAGAAGTTATAACACACTTCCTGTTTCATTTTTTCGCCATAAATTTGTTTCCTCGCCACGGCCAAACCGTTCGAGATATCAAAAATCCGTCCGCAATTTAGCATCCTCAATGTCTTGACTTCATGCACACCGAGTTTGGAGGCGAATCGATGAATTCCCTAGGAGGAGTACATTAAATTCCACAGCATGCGTTTCCAAACAACGCTAAATAGCCAACTTCCTGTTTGGCTGGCGTAAAACTTAGAGCACGAAAGTTGTTCGGCCCGATGAGATCTATATGTGTACCGAGTTTCATATTATTACATGCAAGCGTGTTTGATTTATGGACACGTGTTTGGATCCCGTTCCAGGGGGCGCTGTCGAGCCCCCCTGCCACGCCCGGGTACCAGCTTCAGCCCGGCCCTGATGGCCGCGGGTTCTGACGTGTGTGCAAAATTTCAAGAGTTTTCGAGCATGTTAAGGGCCCCAAAAGTGCCTGAAAGGTTGACAAAATAATAATAATAATAATAATAATAATAATAATAATAATAATAAATATAGCTGCGAGCAGCGATTGCGGGCCCAAGCCGGTGGCACCGCCACCCTGGTGCCTTTAGTTACACTAAAGACCGCAGGGTGGCGGTGCTGCCGGCTTGGGCCCTCCATCGCTGCTCGCAGCTATATTTACCATTTTTTTTGTGAAGTGACAAGACAGAGAATATTACTTGTCTGATATATATATAATGTATATATATATATATATATATATATATATATAGATATATACATTTATACATATATATATATAACAAAAGATATATACATTATATATATATCAGACAAGTAATATTCTCTGTCTTGTCACTTCACAAAAAAAATGGTACAAATTGTACTACTAACTACTTAAACAGAGCAGTGTAATTTTAATACGTTAGGTTGACTATTTTATAATTATATTTTATTAGGGCTATAATGAACAGGCTGCGATGTCAAGATTGCAATGCTGGAGTGTGTGTGTGTTTGTGTGTGTGTGGCGTGGGCGTGATTGAACAGTGGAGACATAAAAATATACTTTATGGTGCTAACTTTAAAATTGAAATAAAATGCTCACGGCTGCACGGGCATTCATTCCTACTTCCATAGGAATTAATTGAAAATGCTCGCTCTGCTCCCAACCATAATCAATGTCAGTGCGGACGAACATATTTTACTTTCGTTTTTAAGTTAGCGATTCAAAAGCCCCCAGCGGTGTCACCTATTTTTTTACAGTCTATGGGTGTCACACGTCGATTAACCGGTGCTTATATTCTCACTGTCACATACCTAGTATAGGCCACCTACCTGAAAGAGAGTTTAGCTTGCCCAACCATAGTAGCCTGATTAGAACGTCAATGACAAAAAAATAACTTGGGAATCACTAAAACGAGAGATTATTCTAATTATATTACATTAATTTTAAGTTGCAATCAACAGTTGATAATAAATGTATTACTGATCAATGGTAACAAGGTTGCGCTGCTGAGGCTCGTGCAGCTTCTCCAGGAGAAACGTAAACAACTGAGCGCAGCACACAAAAAAGAAACCCAGTAAACAACATACTGACTATAAAAATTACAAATATGGAGTTTTTATATATTTTATAACATGATAAGAGCAACCTCACTTGACGAGTAGGCTGTGTTTCCTGAATACAATCACGATTGAAACTGTGACGTTGATTTCATCAACAGGTTAATAAACAGTTACAATTAAGTCACTTACATTTAAGATGCAATATTGACTGTTTTTGTTCTGTTTCAGCAGCAAAAATAGTTAAACCAAGATCACAGCAGAACCATCGCACATCTCACAGCAACTTGTTTTCTCATTTCTGAATGATTCAGCATTTTGAACGAATCGGTTGACTCAAAGATTCAATGACCAATCCATAAACATCTGTCTCAATCATGAATGACTCAGTCATTCGAACAAATCGTTTGAACGAATGAATTAATGACTCGCTCATTAAGACGGTCGCCTGGCGACACCTAATGGCGGTTTAGTGTTATGTTTAAAAGTATCTTTCTTTCCAACGTGTGTGCACCATTATCAATGTCTGTGCGGACGTCTTTACTTTCACTTTTATATTAGCGATTTAAAAGCACCCGCTCGTGTCACACATCGATTAACCAATGGGACAATATCCTCACCGTCATATACCTAATAAATTTATATTTAAATACAATAGGCCTACCTAGTAAAACGTTTTATATACTATTTGGATATCCTTTTGGACACAAGAGGGCAGTATAGCCCTATGTTTGCCTATGTTTTGCTTTTTTGTTGAACCAAATAGCACTAAATAGCTTAATAGTTTTTAACTTTTTCATTCTTCTTGAATTGCAAAAAAAGAATAAAATAGGTTTAGTTCTAATATTTGTATAATTTTATATAAAAATAAATTGTGTATAATTAAATTTTTAGAAGTTATGAGATGTTTCCTGCTTCCTTTTTGACATTAATTTAATCCCTCGCCATAGCAAAACCGTTTGAGATATTCAATATCCGTTCACTATTTAGCATCTTTAATGTATTTTCATCATGTTGAAAAAGTTTGGTGGGAATAAAATAAATAGTTTAAGAGGATTGGCTAAAAATTCAGAGGCTGATTTTGCAAAAAAATCCACATTCACATGAAAATATCTCACTTCCTGATGGGAGGAGCTAATGAATGTAAATTAGAAAGTTGTCCGGCTTGATGAGAACAATATACAAACTATTTTTTTTTACTCTAGTTAAAACTAACCCCCCCACTTTTGTCAAAAGCATGTTGAAAGTGACACACTTCCTGCTGCCAGTTGGTGGCGCTATAACTTTGACTCACAATAGTCACATCCATGTGATCGGCCTCTTACAACGAACACACTGGTGAAGTTTCATCAAGATCAGTTAATGTATGCTGAAGTTATAACACACTTCCTGTTTTATTTTTTCGCCATAAATTTGTTTCCTCGCCACGGCCAAACCGTTCGAGATATTCAAAATCCGTCCGCAATTTAGCATCCTCAATGTCTTGACTTCATGCTGACCAAGTTTGGAGGCGAATCGATGAATTTCCTAGGAGGAGTACATTAAATTCCACAGCATGCCTTTCCAAACAACGCTAAATAGCAGACTTCCTGTTGAGCTGGCGTAAAACTTAGAGCACGAAAGTTGTTCGGCCTGAGGAGATCTATGTGTGTACCGAGTTTCATATTATCACATGCAAGTGTGTTTGATTTATGGACACGTGTTCGGATCCCGTTCCAGGGGGCGCTGTCGAGCCCCCCTGCCACGTCCGGGTACCAGCTTCAGCCCGGCCCTGATGGGCGTTGGTTCTGACCTGTGTGCAAAGTTTCAAGAGTTTTTGAGCACGTTAAGGGCCCCAAAAGCCCCTGAAACCTTGAAAAACAAAAAAGCAAATCTCACCCAACAGACAAATCCCTCCCACCCCTCACACACACAGAGTCAGAGAGAGAGAGAGAGAAAATTCTCCCAAAAAATCACATTCAAACCAAAATATCTGACTTCCTCTTGGTCTGAGAATATGACTGTAAATTAGAAAGTTTTCCGGCTTGATGAGAACAATATACATACCAAGTTTTGTGATTCTAGGAAAAACTAAGCCCCCATTTTTGACTAAAGGTGGCGCTACTGAGCCATTCCACCACGCCCGTTTCTGAAACTTTGCACATGTCTACTGGCTAATAAATGTAATGTGTCTGTTGAGTTTCATGCATTTTCAAGTATGTTAAGAGTCTCAAAAGCATCAAAAAAGAATATTAAAGTTTGAAGCGTTGCCGCGGCAACAGTATTAAAGATATGAAAAATCCTTTCACAGGTCTACATCTGCCGTGTGTCTACATTATACACATAAAGGTTGAAGCAAATCGGGTAAAAATAAGAGGGTGATTTCAAAGCATTTTGAAAGTGACACACTTCCTGCTGCCAGTTGGTGGCGCTATAACTTTGACTCACAATAGTCACATCCATGTGATCGGCCTCTTACAACGAACACACTGCTGAAGTTTCATCAAGATCAGTTAATGTATGCAGAAGTTATAACACACTTCCTGATTCTCTTTTCTCACCATAAATTCGTTTCCTCGCCACAGCCAAACCGTTCGAGATATCAAAAATCCGCTGGCAATTTAGAATCCTCAATGTCTTGACTTCATGCTGACCAAGTTTGGTGGTGATCGGATGAATTCTCTAGGAGGAGTGTTTCAAATTCCACTGCACACGTTTTTCAAACAAACCATAATAGCTGACTTCCTGTTGGGCGGAGCTAATAACATAGAGTGCGGAAGTTGTTCGGCCCGATGAGATCTATATGTGTACCGAGTTTCATACAAATATGTTCTTGTATGTGTCCAAGATTTCAGATTGCATTCTAGGGGGCGCTGTTGAGCACCCCTGCCACGCCCGGGTACCAGCTTCAGCCCGGCCCTAATGGCCGCGGGTTCTGACCTGTGTGCAAAGTTTCATGAGTTTTTGAGCATGTTAAAGGCCCCCAAAGCCCCCGAACCCTTGAAGAACAATAATAATAATAATAATAATCCTGACGAAAACAATAGGGCTCTGCGCCCTTTCAGGGCTTGGGCCCTAATAATCCTACCGGAAACAATAGGGCCTTCGCCCTTTCAGGGCTTGGGCCCTAATAATTCTGTTTTATCCTCTCCAACAATGGCAAGTAGACACAAAATATTTCTAATGAATATTTCTAATAAATTTTCAATTGAATCAAGCATTTTAAAATGTTTAATGCCAAACATTATTTTTTATGTATGGAACTTAAATGGAATAAGGTCTATTGTTTAAAAGCTTTAGTTTATAATGGACCATTTAAAGTGGAAATGAGGCAGTCAGTCAAGTTAACATTATTTAGTAAATGCATGTCCACTCCAATCAAAAATTATATAACAAACTCGATAAATGTAACCAGATGGGAGTGAGGTTTATATATACACAGTATACACATTTTTCAGTTCCAGAAAACAAGACCGGGAAATACCTAGTCTAAAGTCAGTGGCGCGTTCAGATGCTATTTTAAGGGCGCATGCTTGGCCATAATGTAGCATGTGCACAACGCACATACACTTTGCTTCTCTCATATATACAGTCGCAGCAGTTCACATTTTTGCAAACCATACATAATTACAAGGAAAAATATTCCACATGAGGGAAATCATTGTGGTGTCTATGAAGATATGAAAAAATAGGCATACATCTAGCTTACACATTTACCCAAATTATCATACGCCTGTTTAACCGAAGCTAATTTGGGTGGGTTTCTCCATCCCCAACGTCACTTCTCTGTGTTTTACGATCCTGACGAGAACGTCGGTCTCCTCGGCTGTGAACCGCTCCTGGCTTGCGTCTGGCAAATCCGTCATTACAATAGCAATCCACCATGGAACAAGCGCGTCTGCTCTTAAAGGGAATGTGAGATGTCGCTCTGATTGGTTTATTTCACATTACGCCCAAACCACACCTATGAATAATGAAGCTACTTCAGACCAACCCATTTTAGATTTGCGTCGAGCGCAAGAGTCATATCCCACCGGTATAATAGCAACAGCGCCTGAGATCCGCCCACAAAGTTACTTGCGTTTCAGATCGTTAAAATAGGGCCCATTAACTGTAATTATGAGCCTATTAATTACTATTACCTATTGTAATTATAATTAATTATTAATTTATTCAGAATGGAATGGATTGCAAATGGATCCGAATGAAGAAACGTAAAAAAAAAAACACTCTACTGGTTTAATTATGTTGTCACTGCCCACGACTTGTTTAAAATGGTGCCATACCTCTGACTTTCCTCCAAACTTGCTCAAAGTTAATTCTCCTGTTTTTCTTTTTTTCTTTACATCTTCAAGCTCCATGTTGCACTTCAGCTACACAATACAGCACAGCAGGCCCGGAGTGATGTGTGCGAGTGGAGGAGACGCTGCGCATGACACGTGATGTGATGCGTTTTGTAACTTTGTAGCCTAACTTGTGCAACTTTGAACACATTTGTTACTTAGGCCTACTTTGCTAAAAATATATATAATATTTCTGATTATGGCATAGCTTTTCTCCCCACCCATTTAGGCTAATAAAATAATGATTAAAAAAAAAACACAAATGCTTGATCAAGGGCCAGGCCTGAGGATAGTGGCGGGAAATATCATCCAGACACAGCCAGCTCAGGTTCGGGTAGAGAATCGAAGCTCTAATATATATATATATATATATATCTCAATGGTGGTTGCAGAAGACAGGACACATTTTAAGTCTATGCCCTCCAAAAGAAGACCAGGTACTGGAGAAAAACAAGGGGTCACACCAGGGGTCAGCAAACTAACCGCAAGTAATCGTAAGGAAAGAATATATGTATATTTTTACTATTCCGTTTAGAAATGTTGAAGTAGCTCACACCCGTCGATACACTTGCAGTAAACCTTCTTCATAGTCAAGCAGCTTGTTTTATTGAGTTATGAGCTAAACAAGAAGCCGAACAGAAGGCGTGGACAAACCATTGGCGTAATCCACTGTGCGGTTCAAATCACTTTTAGCGGGTCTACTGAGCATGGTCCACTTTCTGACAATTCCAGTGAGTTTGAATGGGCAACAGTCCACGGTTAGATCTATTTTATTTGTTGCTTTTAGCTTTCAGAATAACTCTTTTTTTTTTTTTTTTTGCTATATCAATTAGGGTTTCAAACTGGCATATACTGTCTATGTTTTCTGGGAAATCAATCAATCAACACTGTTGTTGCCATTACTGTGGTTGTGTGGTTCTCTCTGTTACCCTTTACTTCTAATATGTGCTGTTTTTTTTTTTTTTTTTTTTTTTTTTTTTATATATCATATATCATGCAGCACAGAGTTGTATTGTGTTATATGATACATTGTTTCACCACTCCGTTTGTATTTGCATCCTGACAAAATCTAACCCGGACCACAATATTGCACAGTACAACAGATGTTTCTGCTCCATTAACTGTTATTAGCACCTGTTTAAACGCTCAGCATGCTTAAAGCAATCATTTGTATGTGTGTGTTTGATGTGCATGTGGTTGGATGTTGAATGTTGCCACAGATTTTTAAAATAAACCAGTCCTGGCGCTTCGGAGGTAAAAGAATCAACATGTGCCGCAGTGTTTAGCAAAACACACACGCCACAAACCAATCACTGTTTTCTCTCTGGTGTTTGGTCTTACTCTTCTCTCACTGCTTGATCTAATTGCCAAGATGAAATGCATCAATTTCCTGTAGGAATTGAAAAAGCAGCTTTAAATCTTTTCATGCATTCTCCAATCCTGCATTCCCCTGAAAGCTTCTGAAGTCTCTGTGTTTGTGAAATATTAAGGATACATTTCAATGTAACACAAAAGTTCAAGGCTTTGTGGAGATTACTTTCCTTGAGGTTTTATTGATAACTTTATCTTAGAAAAAAAAACTTCCAAGCATTATCATTCATCACAGGTTAAACTCTGAGGAAAGAGGCTCGTTTAATTCAACTGTGCTCATGATTTTGACAAATGCTGTCGGCTAAAATAGTTTCCTAAGAGACACAAAGAGTCTTTCTTAAAGGAGCACTCACTTTTATTGAACCCAGTGTTATTTTAGTATAATTTAATATACTATATTGTTATAGCTTTCTTTATACTATTTTGTATTTTTATTTATTTTTACGCTTTAAGTTTAAAGTTTATATCCTTTACATATGGATATACATCATGATGTGTGCTTTAGTGCATGAAGTGCAATCTCAGGCTTGTTACAGTTTAACAACGTATTGAGAGTAATATTGGATATGAGAATAAACTTGAGATGGGAAAAAAAAAAAAAAAACATTATTATTCAGGTTATTATTCAGGAAATATTATTCAGGTTGGTACATGAAACAACAGTGAAATAGTATACATGTGGGCACAGTCAGAATTTACTGTATAAAAAAGGTTATAACTGCAGTGTATTAGTATATGAATAATTTGTTTTAATAGTTTTGCCCTTGCATCTGTATTTATTCACCTTTTTAGCAACAACCATTTTTTCAAAGAAGCAACTTTAGATGTAAAGCACTTAATTATCAACTAGTGCCCAGCCATTTGAGACTGATTCATATATCCCATATCATATTGACAATTCTGTAAAGAACAAGTCCTGACAGTGCTGTTCCAAATGGGTTTGCACACTGTTGAATCTGGTCCTTAATGTGCTATCAAAATGGCTGTGAGAGTCACAACCACATTGTTCCATCCAGTGGGTCATTCAGTGCTTTACAGTGGGACATGCTGTATTGTTTGGCTCACAGGTGGCCATGTAGATATGCAATTGTACATATGTAAAATTAGATCAAATTGTAAACTGATGTAGCAGGTCTTTACTTATTTTTTTTCGAAGTAGTTTTCAAGTAGGGGACAAACTCAACAGACTCATTGGGAAAATGTACTTCTACCTACACATTTACCTAAACATTCACTTCAGTTCACTTCATAAAGTTTCCATATGAAATGAACACTAGAGGCAGTAGAACTTTTGCATTCCTTTTCACTCAAATTATGATTCCAGAGACAGATTACTGAGTTATAAAACTATTTGGTAAAACTTTATTTTGATGGTCCCCTTTAGAAATTCTGTTGACTATAAGTAAAGTTGCACCTACATGTCAACTAACTCTCAGACTATTAGTTGAGGATAAGTAGACTGTGTGCTCAATATCTGCTAACACTTTATTGTGATGCTCCTCAACAGACATTACTGACTATAAGTAACTTTGCAAGTACATGTCAACTTATTCTACTAACCGTAAGCCCTTTTCTACTAACCCTAAAGGTTCCATACCAAGAATTATAAGAGCATCCACACCATGCAGACGTTATTTTTCTATTTATTTTAAGCGCGCACTGCAGTTTTGCCAGCTTTAAATGTTCAAGCTGTTTAAAGCAGGATAGATTCTGATTGGCTGTCATTGGTTTTGTTAAAAAAAAAAAAAAATTCTGAAAGTGATTCCAACAATATCGTTTCTCTTTGCCATTATCGTGATATTTGTGGTGTGTTCTTTTATATTTATCATTTTTTTTAGAACTATAACTTTATTGTCCTTGGTGTGATCAGGCCTTATCCCTTCCCCTAACAGTCTACAACTACTCAACTAAATCTCAGAATTTTTTTTTTTTTTTTTTAGAAAAGCTAAGAATATAAAAAGTATGAACCGAGCATTTTCACTAGGGTTTACTGTATGGACCTATCCTGCATGAATAGATCACAACAAGCACTGAGTGATTATAAAAACTAGATATCCTCTCTGTGCTTTAATGCATAAAACAATCTCAGGCTTCCTCTGAGAGTTTAAGGAGAAACGAAGAAGTAATATTGTATGTTTCCTAGAATTCTGCCTGAGAAGAAAAATGAGCACAATTATGGCATGTTTAAAGTTTTCATTGCCCAATCCTAACATTGCCTGCTGTACTTGCTACAATCAGATAGTTCTGAATAGTGCAATTCCGGTCAGCAATTCTCCATCAACAAGTTTTGTTCTATCTCCATTCACCATGTATACAAAAATCACACCTTTTTGTCACTGATTGGCTATTGTAAAAAAAAACAAAAAAAAAAAAACATCTGAGATAAAAACACAATCTTTCTACATTACTTTCAGTCTCAGAGGTAGCAGTCGTTGCCAAGTGACTCAGAGAGGGAGTGTGCGGCAAGGACAGAATGGGGACAAGAGCAGCAAATAACAAACTACAAACACCTGCACCGGCACAATGCACCTCTCTCTCCCGAGCGCATGAAATGTTTCGACATGCACCTGACGGCACATGCTTCTGTGAAGTGCCCGTTCTCCAAACCCAACATCTTGCGCGTCCCTCTGTTGACGCACCTTTTAGTGGCCGCTATACATCAGTAAAAGTGCCACGCTAGCCGTGGCAGTGTGGATGCTGAGGGGAGGTGGATTTGCATATGAAACGGCAGGATGCAGATGATCGCTCCTGGGAGCCCAGACCGCGCTGCCAAAGGGAGCAAAGGAGGGGTTGTTGGGGGAGGGCTGCCGAACCACAGGCCAGGCGAGTTGGGTATTTACACTTCAAACAGCATCGTCTCAAAGAGGAGAGAGTGCAAAGAAAAAAATCGAGAGAGAGAGAGACACGGGTTGAAAGAGAGTTAGCGAAAGCCTTTATTTTGGATCGCTTTCAGCCAGTTAGTCCTAACAAAACACCCACTATTTGCAAAACTTTCTCTTTGTTTTACTTGACAGGGACAATGACTCTATTCTGCTCCCGTCTGCTGTCTCAGAGCTTGCGGTAGTTTGTCATCACTTGTTGGACTAAACTCCTCCATTACGGTTGTCAGTGGAGCTCTTTGAAACGGTGGAGGAGATTCAGCAGTGAAACGCATCTTGACATTGTTTTTGATGGCTGTGCTTGCCACGCGCGCATCCAGGAAATCGTTTTTGCAATTGTAATTTCAAGGATCTATTTCGACTTAATCTAAACCCACAAGCTGTGATGTAATTTGTCAGGTTGATTGAATTCCATATATGATTTGTAAGAAACAAAAAAATGTATAGCATGCTGTAAAAATATATATTCATATATAAAATAAATATATATAATATATGATATAAAATATATCAACACAATCTCATGGTAATTTGTAACTATTTTACATTTTGTTGAATTGATAAGAATTCATATGATCTCATTTGTACGTTTTCGTACGATCGGTTTATGCCCCAGTGGAGGAAATGTTTAGGGTTGGACCTTCATGCCTAATTTTTTTTTTTTTTTTTTTTTTTTTTATAATCGTACGTTTTTGTACATGGCATGATCGTAAGAAATTCATGTGAAATCGGCACCTCATAAAATAGTTATGTTTTCCTGTGAAATCAGGTTGTTATTCATACAGCTTCTTTGCATTAAATATTCTATGAGACGCATATTTTGATTTCAAACCATATTTGATGTTTCAGCTTCATCTGTGTTGAAAATCGAATATATTTTAGTATTAAACTGTGACAATTAAGATAATGTAGTCACGGCATGGGTGAAATCTAAGGAGCCCCTAAAGGGACATGATGGTGGACTAGATCTTAATACGTCATTGCTTTTGCATTCTCACACAAAACCTTTACGTTCCCCAAATAAACTTTGCGTTCGTTCGCAAAACACTTTGAGCTCTTTACAAGCGGAGAGAATGCGAAAGCATTGACAAATATTTTTTCTTCCCTCTCATATTTTGTTACTTCACCATGTCCCTTTAGGGGCTCCATAGAAATCATTAAAGAGTCAATGGGAAAAGATCATTATTATTCATTAAAAAAAAAAAAAAAAAAAAAAAAAAAAACTGATTATATGGAAAACACACTTTGTAAAATTTCTGATTTCCTATTTCTAGCTACAGAGTGTTAAACACTTTAGGATCACCTGGGGAGACTATATCTACAAAATTCTTCTTTTTTAAAGGGGAAATAAAACATGTTGAAATATGTTGTATGTATGCTTACTGGTGAGTTTTGTCCCTTTCATGTTCAAAGTGATCCTCCCACTAAACACTCCAGTATGCTGAAATTGGCGAGATCAAGCGCTCATTCACACATGAGTAGAGTCCTCAATAAACAAAGGTCCATTGCTGTCGAATTTTGATGTAAAATATTTAGGTACTATTGCTCTCCTCATTTGTAAGATGGATGAAAGCATCTGCTAAATGATTAAATGTAAGTTTAATATGTGCGGACCTTAAACTAGTGCTCTGTTATAAACAATCAACATGGCGGATGAGGGGCCAAATCGAGTGGCCAGATTTTTTTTTCAGAAATCATTTGAAAAAATCTTTTTTTTTTTTTTTTTAAATACATTACTACAGTTGCCACTGGAGCTCTTTGAAAGTTATGGAGTAGAAATGCAGTGGCAGTGCAGCATGTCTTGACATTGTCTTTGATGGCTCTGCTTGCATAAGGGATGGAGTTCTTCTAGAATCAATATTGATCTGAGACCTATGTCCTATTTAATCGTTACAAAATAAACCCTACTACAAACACTAGCCATGCTGGCCAACGCCACACGTCCAGTTCTATGCATGAATGGATTTCGGTGTGCTTAGAATTGGCAGACATCTCTTAGGTAGTATTTGCCTCTCGTTTAGTTCCTAAGCTCTGCTGATGAATGTGAAGCTCCTGGCTTTCTTCCCAGACTGTGAAAGTCAGGGTCGTTTCCAGCCCATCGGCGCTATGCATCAGCGGTGAGGGGTCAGCTCCGACAGATGCTAAATGGAGAGCTGAGGAATAGAGTCACAAGGCCAGGAACAAACAAAATCCCATGAAATACGCCAGAGCCACGCAAAGCTGTTAGCTCTTTACCAAATATGTAATTAATCTGCATGTGTCCTTTGATTGTACATGAGGTGTAGTTTCATATATTGGCTTTTCACTGCTCCCACAGTGAATGATTGCAGGAAAAATATGTTTTTATTGAACATTTGATGGAGCAATACCTGTATTTTGTGAGAAAATAAATCATGAAAGCAATTTGTTTTTGTTGACAATTCTTACAAATATTTGAGGTGGCCAGGATGAATTTTGGGTAAAAAGCACCCAGTATTGATACAAATAATTTAGGTAAAGTAAAATGTTTTGCATAAGTTAATACTTTAAGTTTAATACTAAAAGTTGTTTAAGTTAATTCTGGTTCAAAACAAGCACTTAAGCAACGTTTTTACTATTTTCTGTTTATTTTGATAAAATAGATGTTTTTGTTCAATAAATATTCTGGCATTAAATGTAATTTAATGTCATAATGTAATTCCCTCATAATGCCATGATGTGGGATTTGCATAGGACCGGGACCTTGCACCACACCTCGGTCCCATTTGCCGGCACAGATGCACATAACCAGACAGGTTAACAAACAAACAAATAATTGAATAAATACACGACTCTGTGTGATTTACGTGTATGAAACGAAGCAGAGCTGCACGTTTCATTGAAATGACAGCAAGTTCCTAAGTGGATGACAAGCATTTATCGATTTTCATGTTTGCCACTAAATTATTTATGCCTCTTGGTCTCTCCAGTTAATGCAAACCGTCTGACGCCTCTAGTCCTTGGAGACGAGCACAGCGGTGGCAGCGGCGGGGTCTCCAAGCCAGGGACATTTTGACCCCCTCTGTGTGGCAGTTGTAGAAGAGATGGAGGCTATTGGCTGTGGTAACACAATAGAGGAATGAGTCACCATTCTCCGGCCTGCTTTGTGGTGGCTGCTACTCAAGTAATAAGAAGTGACTTGGAGGTAATGCATTGTGTCAGCAGTGAAGAGTTCAGCTCCCAGTGGCACTGGTGCTGTCTGTAGGCTTTGACTCCTTGGCGAACCCCCATAGTACCAGCAAAATCTTCCCCCAATCTCAGTCCAACAAACTTTTAAGATTGCAGGAAGAAAGAAATGGGTTTGAAAGCAAAAGCCTCAAGGAAAAGTGTATTACTCAGAAGTAACACACTTGTGATCCAGTGATTTCTCCACAGAAGGGCTCATTGTAGCTGTGTAGTACTTAGTAAACATTTTGTTTCCTGGTGGACTGATAACAACCTGTGCAACCCTGACTTCCAGATGTTGCATAGCAGTTAGATATTATAAATTAAGCTCAGGATTTTGGCATGTATTTGTTTCTAAATTATACAGTTGTTGGTATATAGTAAGCGTAGTGGAAACCAGGAACGGTGGTAACAACATTTCCAAATTGAAGTTGTGGTTGATATTGGTCTACCAACAAACTCTCATGGCAATATGTACTGTACAGTAATCCTAAATATTTAATATTTTGGTGAATTGGTGGGTAATTTGTTAAAATTGGAACATTGTCATTTTTTTCCTTTTTCATTCAATGAGCTTAAGCCCCTCTGAAGTTACAGTAGGACTTGGGTGGAACACAATGCTTATATGTTTTATTAAAATTCTGAATTGATTATCACCTATTAAAGCACACAAAGAGCGGTCTCTTTATAATCACTCAAAAGCTGTAACTCATCTTAGTTGAAGTTGACTTGAAATATTTAGTACCTGGTGTGTAAACACCTGGTGTGTAGTTTAATTTATATAGTGCCTTGCCCAAGCTCAAGGACGCTTCACAATAACAGTAAATAACAAGCAGATTACACATAAACGGACAATTAGAGGGGACATAAGAAAATGTGATGCCTTGATCAATGTGATTTTTGTTTAATAGACTTATTTTTGCTAAAATAACTAAAATGTATCCATGGCTCTAAATTTAGTAAATTGTATTGTGTTCATTCCAGGGTTTGTGTTGTCGCTGTTGTGAAAAACTGTATGGTTTTGTTTGTTCCATGGTGCTGGCCACCTCCTATAAATTCAGTGAATGTTTTGTCTAGTGAGAGTCTTTTTACTTATTGTACCCTGGAAAAGTGGTGCTGATTTTGCTCCTCATGCACGATTATGTCATTTTTGAATGCTTGCCATTTTCTGTGACGTAACCTGAACGGAATATGATTTTTAGATCTTTGTTAACTGGTACAATTGTTGCCGTATTCCTCTCTATTGAGGCTTAATCACTTTTCTTTCTAGTGCAAGCAAGATTCAATAAAGACTGTCACAATTGAAGACCACTTAGATCCGTGTGAACAGGGATTGTTTTGACAATGTTTTCGTCTGTACGCAAAACTTTTAAGGAAAAACTGTTCCGTTTATAGCACATCATTGTTGTGTAAACATACCCCAAGATGGATCTACTATCAGCTAAGTCAGTGTTTCCCAACCTTGTTCCTGGAGGCATCCGTATCCAGGGGCGTAGCCAGAATTTTATTTTTGGGGGGGCCCATCTTAAAATGAGGGGGCAACTAATATATATATACGGCGATTATTATCTTTAACATTATTATTTTAGTTCCCGCCAAAATCTGTATTGTATTCTGGTCGGTGTTGAAAAGTCCATTTTTAATTTCACGTAAAATGCGATATCCACGCAGCGCACCATTCCACGCTCTGTAAACCGTAACGGCAGCGCTTTGAATAAACCCGGCATCCTAGTTTTCCTTCTTTGTGATCCACAAAAAATAATAATAATAATTTTGACGGCATTGGTGATCTTGTGGTGGTTTCTGCGGTGGGGAAGAAACGTAAGCCATCGAAATCTAATAATTTAGGCTACTTGAGGAGATTAAGAAGATGAGGCACGCTGGAGGAGGAAAAATCTCGACTGTTGCTTGTTCTCACACGACAGCATCAAACTTCTGTCACGCTGACACTTTGACCCAGGGGATCTTTTAAAAAACTTTCAATTGTTTTACTCAAAGTCAACGAAAACCGAGCAGGACCAAGCCATTTTACAGCTGATCGCCGTAAAAAAAAAGTTCAGGAGGTAGGCTATTCCTTAGCGATGGTGATTTAATGTCGGCTATTTTTAGCCTGCAGTGCTATATAAGATTAGTATTGACCGAGTTCAGAGGCTGTCATATGTGGATCAACTTACTTTGTTGTGTATTTCAACAGTTAAAATATGAAAAACTTTTATAGTGATTCAATGGATTAATTGCATTTTGGAAAAAAAGGTGTCATGAATTTATTGCATTTTGGGGCAAAACTAATCCTTTTTTATAATAAATATTTGAAAATCAAAATATGGATTTGAAATTGTTATTATAACCTAAAATATGCTATGTGAAAGTTTGAAACAAAAAATTGTGGTTTTAATCTTTCCTCTCTCTTGGTAAAGAAAACACATTATTACTCAAAATTAATCATAATGAATTTATCGCGTTTTGAAACCAAACTCTTCATATACAACAGATATAGGCTATACAGGAAATGTGGTCATCACTGGTTGTGAAGGCGGTTCATCAATTGCAACAAGTCATTGCGCAATGTGCCGATCTGAGTCGAAGTCTCACCGCTATTCTGTGATGAAATATGTGCGTTTCTGTCTCCTAGCCGCTTCACTCGCTGTCGTCTTGTAGTAAGCTGAAGCAAACTCAGATGTACATGACTTATTTTCTCCTTCTCGCTCATATTTTCGTGCGTAATATTGTACTTTGCACAACGCTGCCATTCACCGCATGAACTCTCACGCGAAGATGACAGCGTAGGTTACGCACAACACGTCAAATCAAGTTTGAAAACAGCCGCATTTTACCGCGCAGTATTTTGATTGATCAATCTATCAATTAGACTAACACATCAAAAATTTCTTATTTTTATTATTTTATTTTAAGCCATCAGAAATCTGAGGGGGCCGGACATATAAATGAGGGGGCCTAGGCCCACCCAGGCCCCCTCGTGGCTACGCCACTGTCCGTATCTGGTCTCCCTTATCTGGTGTGCCTCAGAAACAAGGCTGGGAAACACTGATCTTGATGAGTGGTTAAACTGAGGAGTGTTACAATCCAACCTCTGTTACAACCATATCCATTATAGAATTATAAAATGAATGTGGATAGATTGTACTTGAAAGAATTTTAGCAATTTTTTTTTTTTTTCATATTGATATCTATTACTTTTGATTGCAGACATTGGTACTTTTTTGTGTATGGAAGAAATGATCATTAGTAGTTGAAAACTGGTATGGTTGTAGCCTGTGCTCCTTAATCTTTTAATGAAGTTTAAACACTATGAAACAAATCTCTAATCGAACTCTCTTACAGCATGTTATTGGCTGACCAGTAAATCAGCTCTAGTTAATTGATTAAAACAAGTGTTAATCCTTAGCAAATACGATAGTCCAAAGCCCAACAGATATGCACAGCAATAGAAATGAGACCAATTAGCAAAACAGATTGCAATCCATGATTAGATATTGTGCTCTTGAACACTTAGACAACATTAGAAGAAGTGCAGGCAGCTCAACCCACATAACTACATGACTGAACACCCTTGTGGAATTTCAGTTACTGGAACAAAACATCACACACAGGCTGGGACTTCAAAGAATCTTAGTGGAGGAGACATAAACTCTGGTTTGGCCACAGGGAAATATAATAGATACAATTTTAGTTTTTCAGGAATGAGTGATATGAGGCAATACTACATCATTATTAATAATTTATTGATATTATTTTACATAATTGGTCTACTACAGCATGCACATGGCATGATCTTCATGCCAATCTGATTTTAAAATATCTAAATGTTTTAAATAATACATTTTCAACTGCTTATGCATAATGCAAGCCTAGCTCAACTCTTGTGCAGTTGTAGAATTGTGTGATTTCTGGGCTAAAGCAAGTTTATCAAATGGATATGAGTTATGTTTCTGAATTTTTAGAGCAAGACATTTGAATTTTAGAGCAAGATATTATGTGTAAAAATAAATGGTGAAAAAAAGGTAAATAAATAATTATTGAACTACAGAAAATAGCTACATAATGCAACATTCAACATAAATATTAGATAACATGTCCTCCAACAAAATCTTTTGTTGTTGGATACAATTACCTCATGGATCATAACAATTGTGCAGTGCACATAGTCAAACGGGTGTTTAGGAAAGTGCTGTGGTTGTGTTTGTTCCTACTTGTATTTAGATTTTTGGCAGAAAAAAACTACTAGACTTATAGCAACTACTGAAGTATATGGAAGCTTGTTTCCACCTCAGAAAAAAAAAGGTAATTGTAAGTTTACATGTCACAATTATGACTTTTTTTTCCGCAGAATTGCTTGATATGAACTAGCAATTGCAAGTTATAAAGTCTGAATTTTTAAAAGTCTCAATTGTGTTATAAAGAAATTGTGAGATATAAACTCGCAATTCTGACTTCATAACTCGCAATTGAGTTTATCTTGCATTTCTGAGACATTTCTCAGAATTGCGACATGTAGACACAACTGTGACGAAAAAAGTCCGAATTGTGAGGTAAAAAGTAGCAATTATCATTTAAATAGTTGTATTACATGGCAGAAACAAGCTTTCAAAGAAGGGTTTTGACTTTCGACTGACAAATGTGTGGGTTTTTTCGCAGTTGTGATCTTTGACAGATCCTCTTTCTATGTTTCAGTAACTCCTCAAACTACTGGGGCATTCGCCTGCTAGCTACGGGAATGGCTAATGAACGTAAAGCTAATCTTGCGACACAACATTCATTTTTCTTCGTAGCAGCGAACAGCAGCTTGTCTTATAGGCGCTGAGGTGTGCTGCCTTTTCTAGAGCACGTAATCCCTCAGGCGAAAAGAGCCTTTGGGGTATTTGAATGTTTTCATTTCCATATATATTTAATTTTGTCGTCTGACACACTTTTCCTTTCTCATTTTCGTGACTCACCAATAAGCATTCCACAAAGAAATACCACACATAAGTTAGCTACACACAAAAGTCACTCTGTGGTGTTCTGGCCTTACCAGAACTCCTCAACCTAGTTTTTTCCACATTGGTTTGATATAGTTCAAGACATAAACGAGGGGACTCAGACCATCAAAAGACAGCCTTAATTCCTCTGGTCTGTTATGTTGTATGGGGAGAATATTTTCAATATGACAAAATATAGTTTTACATTTTGTTTTGCACAAAAAATATTTGAAATGTTTTTAAACTGAGCACAGGCAGCCCAGACTGAATGAAGAGCCGCTCTGGTGTTTAATAGCAGCTGGAAGGGAGAGCACAATTTTTTGAAGTTGAAATGCTGTTCAAAACATGTTGGCCAGTGATAAGCTTATGTTCAGAAATATTGAAAAATATCAAACAATGTATTTGAATGGTCTTCAATTAGGGGCTTTTCCAACCCAAACTATTTTACGAGGTGGTGCTTTTGTATACATTTATAAAAAGTATGCATGAAGGCCCACCACTAAATATAACCGTCACTGGGGGTAAGCAGATTGTACAAAAACACACAAGTGAGATTTTATGAATTCGTATGAATTATAGTCACCAATTTAGCAAAATGTAAAATGGTTCCAAATTGCCAAGAGATTATGTTTCTCTGCAAACACTGACACGCTATAAAACAGTTACATTTTTGTTGATTGCATTTCAGTTCATTATCAGTTTGGCATGTTTTTTTTCTTCTTCTTCTTCTTCTTCTTCAAATATTTACATAGTTTTGAATAACCGTGCAGCCTGCTAAGGCTGTGTAGTGAAGCCATTATCTGTGTATATATTTGTATGCAATGACAAACTTGTCTGTTTCTGTATCTGTATTTCAGTATGGAGTGGGTGGGGCTTAAACTACAAGTGTGAAATCTTTCATATTAGTCAGACACAATCTGTTCCCTCAACCCATACACCGTGTGCTGCATACTACCGTACTGTATATCTTGCTCAGAAGTTTAAACACTAACAGACTTTACAAAAGTGTCTCAGTAAGTATAACATTATACATTTTTGAGATGTATGAGACAGACAGAGGTGGACAAAGTACACAACTTCCTTACTTAAGTGAAAGTACAGACACTACTGGTCAAATATTACTCTGTTTTTACTCAAGTAAAAGTACAGAGGTACTTGTTTTTAAAAGTACTTAAGTATCAAAAGTAAATCTCAATGCATTGTTTTATTATTGTTGCATTGTTGTGTGTAATACTTACAGTACCTTATGCCTCTGAATATATGCCCTATAGTGGGATTGAATGTGAGATTGAATAAGTCACTCAATAACGTCCACAATGGTTTCGGACACCCAAATGGCTGATCCCTTAAATAGTGCCCTATTTAATAGTATGAATATGTTCGCCTTACTGTTATCTAGTGTGCTCCAAATCAATGACAAAATTCACATTTAGAAGAGGAAACCCAACGTTGAAAATGAAAATCAGATTGATGTCAGAATCCAACGCCAGATTGACATTAATCTCCAACGTTGGACAGACGTTGTATTGTGGTTGAAAATGAAAATTGGGTTGACGTCAGAAACCAACATCAGTCGAGTTCTAACGTCAATTTCATTTCCGACTTTCATTTCCAACCAAAATCAAAAGTCTGTCGGCTAAAAGCCGGTTTCTGACGTCAACCTGACTTTACTACTTTCTACCCAAGGACTTTGACAGAATTGTAGTGGAGTAAAAAGTACGATATTTGTCTTTCAAATGTAGTGAAGTTAAAGTAAAAAGTTTCCAGAAAAAAATAATACTCAAGTAACAAAGTACATTTACTGTAAATATTAATATTACTGTGTGTGTGAGTACTGTACTTAAGTACACTTTTTGAGTATCTGTCCACCTCTTGAGACAGACACAATGAAAAGCCATCCTGGTCATTTTTGGCTCCGGGAATTTACATCATCCACTGGACAAGAGTTGACCTCAGGCGAGGGCAAAATTGCATACAAATATGTGGGTTGGTTGGCTGATCAAAAATAATGACCTCAAGAGGAACTCTATAATGAGTCGGAGCACTTTTCCCTATCTAAACATGCCACGCATGGCTGAACGCATTCATATTCCGCCCAGTCCTGTAATACACAGAGTTACTCTGCAGAGGCAAATCCCACAAACAGGAAGTTGCTGTGGACTAGAAGAGAATCTCAAGGACACAAAGTCAAATCTAAAGGCTGTTAGTCTAAAGTACTGGAGGTGTTGATAATCAAACAAATGTTATGTTTTGCCAGTTTTATATTGAAGATGATTTTGATGATAATGGTCACCTCATTTGATGAATACAAAGTTTTAAAAAAGCTGAAAAATGAAATTAAATGAAAAACTAGATGTACAGTGCATTGATTTTATCAGTTTGTATGTTCCCTGGGATCTTATGTATATCACTTTGGTTAAAATTGTCTACCAAAAGAATAAATGTATGAAATGTGAAATTGCTTTCCCATACCAGAGCTTGTAATAGAATAGTGTCAAGAAATCAACACTGACCATATTTACTTAATACACGTATAGTACATGATTATTTGAGATGTTATTGCACATTCTGCTATGTGACAGCCACATGTCACAAACCAATAAATTGATGATTGATAAATTAACTTCCGCCCTACGTATTTTCTTGTTGAACATCATGTGACTTTTAAGAATATCATCTGATTCAGATTACAGGGAAGAAATGAGATTTGAACACCGCTTTCCAACGTAAAGGCAGTTATACGTAAGTAACAAGAAAAGACCAATCAGAATTCAGCATGCAAATAAATAAAACCAATTTCAATTAACTGACGTCTTCTCTCTCAGGTGGATTTTGAAGGCAGGAGATTATAATGTAATTCAATGAGATGTGTGATTTTCAGACTTCTTTCTTACATTTCTTAAAAGTATAATTCCCCAAAAAAAAAAAAAGAAAAAAAAAAAAACATGAAATGATTATGCTATTATTATCAACAAAATAGAATATTTACAAAAAAAGTTTTAATGGACATTAAGGGGTTCAAATTGAATGAAAAAAAAATAATAATAAAAAAAATCACACTTTTGCCTGTAATACCAATTATAACACTGCCAAGATTAAACCGTTAATCTTTAACCTGTGCAAAACTGAAATCTCAGTTTAAAAAGGTCTTAAATGCAGTGTAATTCAGTTTATTAGATTCTATTTCACAAGGTCCAAGAGTTGAGTAACTCTTTGAGAACTCTTCAAGATGAGAACGTTGCCAAACTCACCCGATGACATGAGGGTGCTCGGTGGTGAGGAGAGCGAGTGGTGACTTGTCCCTCTCGATGAGCCAGACGGTGTAACGTCCACTCTGCCGGGGGTGCAAAAACAATGTGACATCCAGACCACAGGGCCGGTGGGTGGCACGTAGCCAAGGGCTCAGAACCCAAGGTCCTGTCAGAGCTGAGCCATTCACTGAGAGAAATCGCCCTGGAGAGACAAACAAAGAGAAATATTTATTTATGTCAGAGACTTCAAATTTCTTTCAAGTTTCATTGGCCCTGTTTACACCTGGTATTAAGATGTGTTTTGGTCGATTGGATCACAGGTAGACGAGAGAGACACATACCCGTTTACACCAGGTCACTTTCAATCACTTCTGTCCTGATTTCTTTGAGGGGAAGGTCTACAGGTGGGTAAATGTATGGGCTTTTTCAGATCTTTCAATCTAATAGATGAAATAAGATCACGCAATTTTCATAAGAACACAAATGTAAATGATGGACAAAACACACGGAGAGCAGCAACACCAGTCAAACGCGGTGGATGCGTGTTAGAAATCAGGAATGGTGAGAGAACATTGGGCTTGGTATGATTTTAATTTTAAAACCAAACTTGGTTCTCCAGCCGACAAAGTTTAAATCCCGTCTAGCTAGCACGCTTCCCAAAATGTTTAAGCATTCGGTCAGTAAGTGGAGAGTAGATGGTCTTTTGTGGCTGTTTGAACACATTCGACCACATGAGCATTTACTCTACGAAAGCAATCCGGTCTAATGCGTTTTCGACTACCTCTGGAAGTGGTTGAAACTGGACAAGCTAAAAAAAAATTCAAGATTTTATTTATTTTATACTTTTGGAAAGTGAGTTCTCAACTATGTTTAAGGACATATCTCATACTTTTTCTTAAAATTGTTTCCATATCCCACCTGTGGCAGAAAAAAATTGTTTTGCAATACACAATGGACAAAGAGAGTACATTATACCAATTTTTTTTACACCTAATATTATTTTGGAGAAATATCACGTTGACATAAAATAAACATAATATATCAAAATATGGTAACACTTTAGTTGAAAGCTCCAATTTTTATGTCCAATTTACACTATTAATTTGATTATTAGCATGCATATTACTAGGGTATTGGCTGTTTATTAGTATTTATAAAGCACATATTAATACCTTATTCTGCATGACCATATTCTACATCCATTAATCCTACCCAATACCTAAACTTAACAGCTACCTTACTAACTATTAATAAGCAGTAGTTTACTAAGGCAAAAGTCTTAGTTAATAGTTAGTTAATAGTGAGAATTCATAACCAAAAGTGTGATCCAATATACAAATCACAAAAAAAAGCTAAGCTCTGATAATGTGGTCTTTAAAAAATCAAATGCAAATGCAGTCCAATGTTTGAGTTTATATTAAGAAATATAATTTTAGACTTTAGTTCATTAAAAAAAAAAAAAAGTTTTTAACTACATACATGAGCCTACAGTTTATGGCATTGTTGAGATTTCTGCAGATATTTTCTCAGGTGAAACATCTGAGATGCTGGAGATGTCAGAATAAGGCTCCGTTTGCTCTCCGTTTAGTCTTAGGAGAAATAATTGAGATATTAAAGAAATCTTGTCTTTGATTTTTCTTTGCGGTGGACGCTACCAAAGGACATTTTAGAGCAATCAGCGGCCATCTTGGTAACACCTCCAGGCAGCTCATGTCTGTGCTGCTTTACAGTCTTCTTGAATTCAGAAAGACAAAAACTATGAAGGTACTTTTGGAGCAAAACCACTGAGCACCTGTGACAGTGGAATTTGGAGTTGTAGAGAATGCTAGAGAAGTTGCAGACTTTTTTTTCTCTCCCACAAACACAACACACCATTTACACCTTCATAAATTCTCCACTGCAGGTGCACAAATCCTATTCTATGAATTACAAATTAAGAAATGCATACACTCACATTTTTGCTACAGTTGGTGCAGTCAATATGGTGCAAAACACATTCACACACCCGTATCAAAAGTCATGGACAAAATTTGCACATCCGCAAATTAATATGTAAATTCATGCAATGAGAGTTGCAAATATTTTGGACAAATTCATTGTTTTTCTTGGATATGTTTATAGCACAATAAACGTCCATAACTACAACTGCTTGAATCTACCGCTACGAGTCTTAAACTGTTTATTTCTTTGACTTTCTTTCAAGACATACATTTTTAAATATATGTCTCATGTGTTCTGTTAATCAGTGTTCGTCTGTGTTTGTATTTAAGTTCCATCTGTTCAGTCAGTCTTCGTCCGATCTATGTCATATTATGTGTGTGTGAACCCTCTGCCCATCTTCTATGTACCAGTTTGATTAATACTGTGAGTAAAAGTTTGCATTAAACTGTGTTTATTTCTTTCAGACTTTCTTTCAAGACATACATTTTTAAATAAGTAGCCTGTTTCCTTTTCATACTGTCTCTGTACACTTTTCAATCGAGTCTGCGGGAATCTGGATTGTATAAGTATGTGTGAAAGTGAAATTCATAGATCGGTGGCCCAGGCAGCAGACACTGAGCCCATGTAGAGCCAAAATAGATGAGTGAGGGGAGGAAAATGACAACACACCAGAGGAAAACGAAATAAATAATGAAAGAGAGGAGAAAAATCAAAGCTCTGTCTGTGGGCTTTGATTTAGAGTCCTCCCTCTCAACAGCCTCATTCAGCTCTCTCAATCAGGAAATTTTCCACAGGGCCAGTGCACAAAAAAAAAAAAAAAAAAAAAGACAAAAGGAACCTTCTTTTGATAGAAAAGGAATGAAAACAGCATCAGTGAAAAGATGGAGGGAAAATGTCCCGGAATGTAGCATTTTCATTATTCACAGAGTTATCTGAATCCAGCAAGGAGTTGTTAAAGCATCATATTTTGGGGGTTTGGTTTGAAATTGAGAGGGCATCATTTACTTATGAACTTAAAATATTGCTCTAAATATTTAAGATTCAATGCATGCCATAGGTACCCAAATGTGCAGCATGAATAATAATAATAATCAACAATAGGGAGTATAATAATAGACAGCATGGAATTTTTGGAATTTTAATGTTTGAAAGAATTAAAGATTATGAATGGCTTTCACAATCCCCAGTCTGTTGAAATTCTTTAGGCATATCTTAAACATGCTGTGCACGTCAGAAGAAGTACGTTTCTGTAACTGACTACAGGGTACTTGAGGTTTTGATTTCTGTTGAAAGTGTATTATTAAACTGATTTATTTTTTTAAACTGCGTTCAAATTCAATGAAACGTATTAAGTTTAAATATGGTCGTAGCAGGGTTTGTGCTAACTTCTCCACACTTAGAAAACCAGCTGAGCGTGTAATTTGACTACGGTTTCCTCAACTTTTGAATACTTTAGCCTCTTGGTGAAAGCGTTACAAAACCGAACACTAGTCTTGCTGCTCACTGACTCACTACTGATTTTCCATGTCTTACTTGAACATTTATTTTGGCCAGTACCTGTGGTTGGTGAATAAACCCGAGGGGCAATTGTCTGAAAGTCCAAACCTTAATTGTTATAACACATTAAGCACTGCTTATTTAACATTCTCAAGACGTGTCTTATGAAGCATAGCTAAAATAAGGAAAATACACATGTGGCACATGAAGCATAGCTGAAATAAGGAAAATACATACATATATATATATATAAGTGAATCATTATTCCAATATTATTGTTACTGAATTTTTTTTTTTTTTTTTTTTTTGGTATAAAGTTGCCAGTGTTTGTTTGGACTTTCAGTTTGAGTTTTGATTGGTTCCTGTTCTCCATTGTTCTTTTCCCGCCACTCCTTTGTATCCATGGTTACTGTCATTATCAGTTCAGTTTTGTCACCTGTTTAGTCATCATCATCATTTACATCACCTGTGTTCTGTTAATCAGTGTTCATCTGTGTTTGTTTTAAAGTTCCATCTGTTCAGTCAGTCTTTGTCTGATCTACGTCGTATTATGTGTGTGTGAACCCTCTGCCCATCTTTTTGTGTACCAGTTTGATTTATGTTGCGAGTAAAAGTTTGCATTGGAACTGCACCACACCGTGACAGTAGCAGGACATGCAGTTGTGTGTTTCCCATTAGGGATGAAATAAAACTACTAACAAAAGGTTTATAAGGCTTTGTCTTCATATATTTACACTTGCAATCATCTTCTGACTACCTGAGAGACTTATTCAAACCAAATATTCAATAAAACAATAAGCCCATATTCAATGGGTTTTGTGGTATAATTCTGGGAATTTCTCAGTTTTAAATGTTTCAGTTCAGCAGAACGAGGGACTACAGAACTAGGGAGATGATTGAAGATATAAGTCTAAACTGTTATAGTGTAAAAGCTTTCAGGGGTTCTTTAATTTTTCAATTATAGTGTGACTCTTAATATATTGCTTGGCGAGTATCTGGAAACTTTCAAAATGTGGTATGTATTGTGTCATAATTAAATGCTTATATGAAAAAATGCTGTGGTCATTAGCTAAATATACATGGATTTTAAAAAAGAAAAAATCTGCTCAATGAAGTTCTTTATTTCCACAGGGACTTTCTTTGGGACTTGATGGCGTGGCTCGCACACGCAGTGAATAAGTCTCAGCCCAGTGCACAAATCTGATTATGGAGGGCATGTATGATGCAGTTGAATGCTTTTCAATATTTTTTATTAATTTAAATGTGCCTTGCATATCAAAATAACTGTTCAGCAAAAGACAGCATTGGCGTGACATATGATTCATTAAGTGAAGAAAAACGCCAATTTAAAGGTGACATATTACGCCCCTTTTTACAAGATCCCCAGAATGTGAAATTACAGCTCAAATACCCCCCAGATCATTTATTATAGCTTGTCAAAGTTGTCCCTTTTTGGGTGTGAGCAAAAACGCACTGTCGTGTGTCCTTTTAAATGCAAATGAGCTGCTTCTCCACTCCCCGTTCAGAAGATGGCCGATCTTCTACACAAGCTTCCTTTACACAAGATCCTTTACACTGGCTACAATCCCTCCATTGGCCCTTGCCAGTCATGGCCTCCTAATAATCCCCATCCACTGAATTGGCTCTATCCCTCTCTCTCCTCTCTCCACCTGTAGCTGGTGTGTTGTGAGCGCACTGGTGTTGTACTGTGGCTGCCGTCGCATCATCAAGTAGATGCTGCACACTGGGGGTGGTTGAGGAGAGATTCCCTGATATGATTGTAAAGCGCTTTGGGTGTACAGTAGTACATATGAAAGCGCTATATAAATGCCTCATTCATTCATTCAAGCTTCGGATACTCCGGCAATAACAAAACACGCAAATAATCTCACTTTGTGCAGCCCTACGGAGAGACTCAGGAAGAGATTACAACTTTTAGACGGCACCTGGACGTTTCTGAAAGGAAAGTGGATACATTTATGTAGTTGTTATGGAGTTACATTGATTCATATCATCGACTTGGATGTACCGTCATGTTCAACTTTTACACAAGTTGACACATTTCCCTGAGGTCTTTATAAGACAGCTGTGACATTTTTTGGTCCAATAGTGTTCAGTGCTCGTCTGTGAAGCAACGACAGAACAGTTTGCATGCTTTGCTCCAACTTTTGCCATTGCGTTAGAACTGGTTACACTGTTGTCGCTTGTGAAAAACAAATGGCGGCACCATGGGTAAAAACGTGCAGATTAAGGGTTGGTAATATGTAACCCTGGATCACAAAACCAGTCGCACGGGTATATTTGTGGCAGTAGCCAACAATACATTGTGTGGGTCAAAATTATCGATTTTTCTTTTATGCCAAAAATCATGAGGATATTAAGCAAAGATCATTTTCCATGAAGGCATTTTGTAAGTTTCCTACCGTAAATATATAAAACATATATTTTTGTGAGTGAATGTTGCACAATCGCGAACATAAATGGACAACTTTAAAGAAGATTTTCTCAATGTTTTGATTTTTTTTGCACCCTCAGATTCCAGAAGTTCTAATAGTTGTATCTCGGCCAAATTTTGTCCTATCCTAACAAACCATACATCAATGGAAAGCTTATTTATTCAGATTTCAGTTGGTGTATACATCTCATTTAAAAAAATGACCCATGTGACTGGTTTTGTGGTCCAGGGTCACATATTATAATAAGATCCCCTTCCTACGTAGGGTCGAGAGCCGTGGGAAAAGATGGCAGGATTGCTAATGAGTGTTACCTGCGTGCCACATCAATCTCCAGTCTCACGGAAGGAGATCAGGAAGGATAAAAGGAGGAGTGATAACAGTGCAAGACATGAGAGAACCAGGCCTTGACTTTCCATTGTGTTTTGCTTATGTTTGTGTTTTACACTAGCATAGTAATAATATGCTAAAGCCCGCCCCCCTCATGACCTGATTGGTTAAAAGGTTTGTGACGTAAGAAACACCAACGATTTCAAACCCTTTTTGAGTCTTTTTTAAACTGCAGTTTTAAGGAGATAATACTCTGCAATGGTGTTGACATGACTTAAAGCATATTAAAAACACCATAGACATATAAACAACATTAAAACTTGATTTTCACCACAGGGGGACTTTAAATTACAACATATATTTGTCATGATTTTCTGAAGTACGTTTATATTAGTGTAACTGTTTCTTTCTTTCTTTCTTTCTTTCTTTCTTTCTTTCTTTCTTTCTTTCTTTCTTTCTTTCTTTCTTTCTTTCTTTCTTTCTTTCTTTCTTTCTTTCTTTCTTTCTTTCTTTCTTTCTTTCTTTCTTTCTTTCTTTCTTTCTTTCTTTCTTTCTTTCTTTCTTTTGTTTTTATTCAAAAGCTTTTGAGTTACTTTATTGTAAACTCTGTAAGAATGAAATGATAAGACTGAAACTTGTACAATTTACAAATGCTTTTGGGAAATGTATTTGGAGATACTAGAACTTTCATTTTACAAACATTATACTTGATTTGTGAAACCCTGCTCACATCTTTTCAACTAGATTAATCCCACAAAAGTGTGACAAACTCTGAGCAGTTTGTGCCCAGATCTACATTTACTTTTCACTGACTTCTGAGAGGTTAACCAAATGAAGTGCAAGAAGTGCAAAACATACGAAATTCAAAGAAGGAGATGAAGTGAAACTCTGTCAGCGAAGTAAAGCCGCTGCATAAAAACAGAATAGTCAAAGCCCATGACCCGGTCCCATTTGCATGATTCAGAATTCTCTCAAGACGAATCGCCACCCATAATTCCAGCACATCTATCTATCTATCTATCTATCTGTCTGTCTGTCTGTCTGTCTGTCTGTCTGTCTGTCTGTCTATCTATCTATCTATCTATCTATCTATAATTTATTTCTTTTTTTTTACAGTGAAAGTGTAAACATTTCTGTATATGACATGGAAAAGGGAAACGTTTGCAAAAGATGTTCACTTTGAGCTGAGCACTTTAAAGTTCAAATGTTGATGGTTATAGAACCTGTCTGCAACTTTACTTTTCAACACACTCGAACGCAACTTAGTGACAAATTCAGATTTATCACAGGTTAGAAACTATTTTACAGCTATTGATCTTGGGAACATAACAGACAGAACTAGTTTCTTAAGTGTTGGCTACACAGCAGGAGGAAAACAGGCTACCCTTAGAAATAAAATAAAAACAGAAAACATTTACTCCACTGAATCCAAACTTTCTTCAAGAAAATCCTGGAGAACAGCAGATAAAGCAGTAAACTATTTTAACATTCCTATCTTTTTTTTTCAAAGAGAATATGTTTCTCTCTCTATTTTTCACTTTTTAAAACTTTCAAATGCACTTTACTGCTGACATTTGCTTATTGTATTTTTATATATATATATATATAAAAAAAAGCAGGATACAGTATTTTATGTTGTATTAAATTGTGCCAAATGATTTTTCATTCATTCATACATTCATTCATGTATGGGAACCTGGAAATATCAGTTAGTTTTAGAACTGGAACAATCATGAAAATTGCAATAGTCGCCTAATGGTGTATTTATTCATCTGAATCATTCATCTTCATTTTCAAAGGCATCTTTAGAGCCTTCCAAACAAATCTGTCTTCTTTAACAATGTAATAAAATGAGCCCGATCTCACGGGAAAACGTACAAATTCTACGAATTCGTACGAATTCATACGACCTGGCTCGTACGAATTAGATTTTTGCAAAATCGTACATATTTTACGAATTGGCCAATTCGTGTGAATTCATACGAATGACCTACCTCTGACCCCGCCCCTAAACCTACCCATCACGTGGGTTTAGACAAATCGTACAAATTCGTACGAGCTAGGTCGGCACTGCCCATGCCGTCCAGCCAAGCCTTTGAACTACAAAAAAAATAAAAATCTTACTATTACACAAACAAAGCAGGCTAAATGTAATGGTCAGCAATTGGCAGGACTTAAGACTGCAGTCAGCAAAAATAAACATGATGTAGCTAGCAAATAAATCAATGCAAGATCAAATGACATGGGTTTCTAAAGATCTTATCAGCCAAGCAGTAAATGAACATGACTGGTGAAAGGCAACGCATCTGGAGTTGCTCATTAGGCTAATAAGACAATGCAGTCTCTCTCTCTCTCTCTCTCTCTCTCTCTCTCTCTCTCTCTCTCTCTCTCTCTCTCTCTCTCTCTCTCTCTCTCTCTCTCTCTCTCTCTCTCTCTCTCTCTCTCTCTCTCTCTCTCTCTCTCTCTCTCTCTCTCTCTCTCTCTCTCTCTCTCTCTCTCTCTCTCTCTCTCTCTCTCTCTCTCTCTCTCTCTCTCTCTCTCTCTCTCTCTCTCTCTCTCTCTCTCTCTCTCTCTCTCTCTCTCTAACATGAGCACCTGTTTGTATGATTCTTTCTTCTCTTTGTTTTCACATGTCCTCAACTGACACCAGGAACTTTGATCTGCACTCAGCTCTATGATAACACAAAAAAGGCCACACTGAGAAAAACAAAACACAGCATAGATGATGATACACTGGCCAGCTCGAAAAATCCTTTATGCTGAAATATGTCAAGACTACACACTCTCATGTATTGTCTCTTTCAGATCTACAAGTTAAGCTGGAACCACTTTATAATATAACTCATTTTAAATAAATACTCATGTGTTACATATTGTAAAGCAGCTGTTTTATTTATTTTTCTTCTGGTTTGTGTCTATTAGAGACACAAACGTGGCTGCATATGCGGAAGAAGGATTTAAAAAAGAAGAATATCAGTGCTACCTGACTAGCGACAACTGAGCTGTCTGCTGTCTTCCCTTTCGCCAAATCGGTAGGAAAACTTCAACACCCATAATGCACTGGGCATGTTGCTGTCCAAGGCCCCTCCCACCAGTCTGCTCCTATTGGATAAGTTTGATCAGAGTCAAATACTGCTTTGCTTGAGTAGGAAATAGTTCTTAGCAAACTTTTGTGAGTTACTTTCAGTTTCCAGTGAAGGATCCAGCACAATGTAGACAGTGGCTAAAGGTTACAATAAAACATAAATACGGAAAGAACGCTGTGACCAGAAAAACTGATAGAAACTGCTGTTCCGTCAGTTCTGCTCAACCCTCGAAGCAAAACACTGTCATGTACAGGTAAGAAAGATGCTTCCACAGTGTTCCATTTTTACCATAATGCTGTTTAATTAGTAGATAAAGTATGATACATTTTTTCAGTGATAAACCTACCCTTACAATAACTGTTCTGTTAATAACCCTCTGTCCATCCGACAGTCCGTGGATGGGGATACAATAATGCGATTGCGATACAATAATTCACAAAAGTCCTGTTACTGACAAATATAAGTGAATTTATCTGTCCAGGTAATGCGGAGAGAGAGTAAATATTGCTCATTTTACATGCATTTTAACAATACAAAGCAAGTTGAAAATCGGCAAACGTACACTTTTCGTTCCATATAAAATATATATTAACATAAACGTGCTTTTAAAAAGTGCCTTTCTTCTACAAATTATTTATTTCACATAAATTTCACATATTTCACATTACATATTACATTCCATTACTCAAACAATGATAATGTAAGAAGAGAACAGCACCAAAAAAAGTGATTTTTTTGGGGTGGGGGGGTGGGGTGAAAACAGCTTTCTTCGAATTATAAGAAAGAGATAATTTTTGTTGAGAAATTGTTGGGTTAATCTTACGGCCGTTTGCTGGACAAACAGTTTGATAGCTCCATTGATTTCCATTAAAAATGATTCTGATAATTGATCTGAGGAATGGACTGTTGATATATTAGTGATTAAATCATAATTCATTATGATGGGTTACTAATGTATACAATTTATCTAATTTTCAGTTTCAATAATTTAATGTAACTGTAATATGCTAAATATATTAATCATATTCCTGGTTAATTATTAAAATTCCCTATATATCATTTGAGCTAATGTTAATGTTCAATACCCAGTGCGGTTACAACATTGTCATTAGATGATTGTGGAAAACCATTCACCAAAGAAGAAAAAAAAAAAAAAGAAAAAAGAAAAAACATCAGACATAAATACAATTATTCCTTGTGGATTTTTGAATATTTGAAGCCCATTTGAATTCAGATCACATCCCACTGAGAAAAGATTGACGGTGACCAGAACTGTTGTCAGTGATGTGATGTTTCACAGCAGGATTACCCAGAATCCACAGCAACACTGCTGATCAATAAGAAACGGGATTATTTCTTTATTTTATGATCTCAGTCTCCATGCACTTTTCTTTCTCCCTCATAACAAACACACACATAAGCACACATAAACTAAATTACCAGGCATCTGGCAAGTAAATGTAGTGAAGGAATATTGTGAACAAAACAGCTTCCAAGATTCATCACTACAGAAATTTGCAGCCCTCTGAACTCAATTCAAATTACTTTTGAAACCAGATCAATTAAAGTCTTATTTGTAAATTGCCTTCAAGATAATATGCTATTCCAACGCATTCTCATCCTAGGGCGTCATATACTGACGCTTTTGACATTTCGTCTACATCGAACGCACATGGCACCCTTTAGCGTCAATATGAGACGCACAGAGCTTTGTTCGGTTATGGGTAGGTTTAGGTCTGGTGTAGGGTTAGGGTTAGACCGCTAGGAAGCGCCTTCTGGCCTATATCTATCTGCGTCTCATATTGACGCTAAAGGGTGCCATGTGCGTTCGATGTAGACGAAATGTCAAAAGCGTCAGTATATGACGCCCTAGGATGAGAACGGGCTGGCTATTCTAGTTTCTTGGCGTTAACAGTTAACAAGTCAGTTACCTAAAAAAATAAATAAAGTGTGCATAGAACAGTATTCAGAGTTAATCACATTTAATTGGATGCTTACTGCACACTTTTCAGCTCTATGTAAGTCTTACTCAATGAATTGTATGGCTGTAGCCTCAAAAGTGAGCCAAGACCGTTCCCTTTACAGTTGCTAAAACACTGTCGCTTTATCAGTTCATCGTGATCTCATCGTAATCAACACGTTATAATCAATAAAGCTGCCAACAATGCACAATAAATCTCTTACTTCTTACTCAAGCCTGCATAACTCAGCACTGAATAAAAACTATGGCATTTTGAGTGGTGAGTGGATTCTGACTATTTTTTATTTATTTTTTTCATTTATTTTTATTTGGGATCATAGAGCATATTACATTCAAGTAGAATACGTTTTAACCCCCTTTTTTTACATTAACAAAGAACAAATAAAATAAAATGATACAAGTAATCAACAGCAATGCAAAAAAAAAATAATAATAATAAATAAATAAATCATGTCTCACATACAAGTGTCATCATCACTAGATCCATTGAAGTGTTGAAGTTCCATTTTCAGAACGATCCACACAATCACAGGTACATTGTTAGCAATTATGTGGTCATGCAAGGTTAGTTATATGAAGAACCGGTCGCCAGATGTCCAGAAATCCGTTATTGTTATCATGTAGAAAATATGTAAGTCTCTCCAGAGGGAGTATCCTCAAGACCTCTGTGTACCAGTCCTCAATTGTAGGACAGACACTGGAAATCCAAAATTTCAAAATAGTCTTTCTTGCCACATGAAGAAGAATTTCCGTCAGTTTCGCGTTATGCTTGTCCCTTGCATTGTCCACTTTAGCAGCAAGAACACAATGAAACGGTGAAAGTTCTAAATTATATCCCAATAGCGTGCTCACTTCATTGGATTCTGACTAATTTAAGCAACTCTGATTGGACATTGTGTTCAAGAAATCAACAACTATGTCTGATTGGCTACATTGGTCACCGCTGTAAACTGCTTGTTCACGTTCTCCAGAGCGCAAACACAAATATGCATTGGAGCGTTTAACAAAACAGTTTCGCTAATATTTTATTACATTATCAACTGAGGGTGCTCTTTTGAGGGTGCTTAGCATGGATTGCAGGAAAATGTTGTCAATGGCGGGAAAGCGTCATGTCAAAAATGACGGCAAATTCTGTCAATGGCGGGGAAAGAGTTAATAGTGTAATTGCCTTGTTAAAAGTAATTTTGTATAATTTATTCTGACAAACATGCAATACTTTTGATATCAAATCATTCAAAGGTCACAAAGAATGTCAGAATTGTAAAAGAGCCAAAAGGAAAAGGTCAAGAAAACACAGTAAAAAAATGGCAAAAAAGTTTGAGTATTTCATTGATTTCTTATTTAAAAAAAAATAAAAAAATAATAATAATAATAATAATTATGACACATATCCTACGTATGTCTGTGTAAAGCAGCTATGTATAGGAAACAGGGATGGGACGGTATTTTTACACATGTGACCACAGTATTCGTAGTGAACACATAGCCATGGTGGGCAGATTAAATTAAAAGGCTGGCAGAGTAAAGGGATAGCAGTGCTTTAGGTTTTTGGAAAAGTGAAAGATTTAGTCTCACTCTCTGATCCACTAATAATTGGCTAATAAAATACCGCAATGGAGTGTGTCCATTACCTTTAGTTTATATGGTTTCTCGTTCAAATTTTAGACGTACTGTAGGGGTCTGTCCCCCCCTCCCCCCAGTCATGCTCCCTTCTCAGATGAGAAATAAAATCAATAGGTAATAAGCCTCCTTGGTTAGATTTCTGTGACATTATACGATGATGAGGATTTCAGAGAGGGGACAAAGTTCTGCTCCACATTGATCGGCAGTGAGAAATTGAGAATAAAGACCTTTCTTTAACTGAGTGACTGTGGATGAAAAATTTGCTTTAATAAAACATTGTGTTTAATGTTCTGCTCCTTCGCCCAGGCGTCTTTTGTCTTTTGGGTTGCTGGTCAGCGTGATTTATAAGGGTTCAATGGGAAACAAAGGCAGAATTAACTGAGTCATGCAAGAGAAAATTAACCAGGCTCCATTTGCAGAATGAAATGGACTTTTTAAAATCGGAACGCGTACACACAAAAAAAATATCAGTGAGTTGACTGAATGAGGGTGTGCTTATGTGTGTTTTTGGCAGGTTGTCAAAAACGAGTGTAAATGGTCACAGCGGGCGTAATAAAAGAACATGAAAGTGCTGGTGACAGGTACTGCTGACCTGAAACAGCTTTGATAAACAGACAGAAAGAGACCTGATGGCAGTAAAATTATATAAACAAATCACTGGCTGACTTTGTAGAAGAGACCAAAAGGAATTAATTAGTACCCCTCCAGCACAAACACCTTTGCCCTCCGCCCGTTTTCCAGCAGTGACAGATCTGAAGCCAGCTGAAAGTCCTATTTATCCAGCTACTGAACCACAGAGCTGCAAAAGAAATATGCACCCCGCCTGAGTGGTGTTATTATCTGATTAGGTTACATTAAAAGCATGCATTAACTCTATTTGTGGCAAAAAATTACCCAACTTCTCTGTTCTGCTTTGCCTAATAAGGATTATGCTAGCTACAAATACTCCATCCAGGGTTTTGAAGGAATACTAGAAATAAGACGTAGTGCTGGAGCTTACAAAACATTATGAACTAACAAATTCACAAGTCAAAAGCTCTAGCCTTTGCTAATTTGACACTAGCTAATGTTGTTTACCGCCAGAACATGTCCGCCGCTGTCATTTGGCTGTGGGCGAAACTGACAATATGAGTGATTTATTGCAAGGTCTTAATGTTAAACGCATGGATCATAAATAGTCATGAAAATAATGACATTTGCGTGGCATAGTGACTTGTGGGAGGATGTTCCCTAATGAGATTATGGGTTTAAGCTCGGAAGAGCAATAGAAACATTGTATAAGGTTTGCATGTGTTTATGCATATTATCGAATGCTGAGGTAGATTTTTTGCTATAAGGAATATATTGAGAGAGGCTGAACAAACTGTCTTGTTCACATAGAAACTTACAATAGCATCTTGAAAAGGCCTGTATGAACGTGCAACACAAGTCAAGCCCGTATTCCCTTACAATCCTTACGAAAATTAACCATGGTTTTATTATAGTAAAAGTGTAGTAACAATGTTTTTTTTTGGTTGATTGATTACCATTTGTATGAACAGTTACTACTAATACTATGGTTAAACTATGGCTAGTGTAGCTCAACCATGGTTAATTTGTGGTTACCATGGTTTACCTACTATAACCAGGTTTTTTGTTGTTGTTGTTGTTGTTGTTGTTGTTGTTGTTGTTGTTTTTGTTTTTGTAAGGGCAGTACCTATAGCGACAGTGACCAAAGAATATCAAAGATGGTGACGTCCATAAAACCATAGACATGCATACGAACGCTCCAGACACAGACGCATCCACCATCTTGGAATGTTTAACATGACGCTGTTTATCACTCACACTAACTATGAATTAATTAAAAAATTCACAGCATTTCGCAGCCTGCGGCTGTAAAATCACTGAGCTATAAATACCATCAGGCAAAATGGAATAACCTTTTAGAAGTGATATTGTGCTGGTTTGTGTTTTATGAATAACTCAATATGCAATATCCAGAATATTCCAGTATCCAGAATAATTTATTAATGATAAATTAAATGCTGCTAATATATAGACATTCATACATGTAAATAATTAGGTTGCACATGCACAATCAACTTGCACTCGAGTGGTCACGGACCGTATTTGACCGTTCCAATATGGCTATAGCAGCACATAGAAACAGACACTAATGAGGGATCTATGTAAGTATATCTATGCATAAAACTGAAACAACAAGAGACAAGATCTAAAACCTTTAGATCAGATGACACAGAGCTCATATCACTATCGTTGTAAGAAACTGAAAACCACACATGAATCCCCACAACACATGGTAGACACGCATTTGCACAGAGCAGAGCAGATCTCTCGCACCGTATAACTAGTTGTCCAGTCCGGTCCCGTTCATACAGTGCGGGTTTTCCGAATATGCGGTTGTGAGTCATGAAAATGTACGGGTGTGAGTGTGGTTATGGAATGCGTGCCACAGATACAGAAGGAGACAACAAGCTGCAACATTTGCAGGAATCAGAAGCGTGAGTAGGAGAGTGACAATGGTGAGTATAACTGCTGTCAGATAGTTTGGATTTAACTTCGCTGGATGAGTAATAGTACTCTTGATGTCTTAACAGATGACTGAACGGGTAGCAGACGATGAGTAGGAGAGTCGTTGCAGACTGAAGACAGATGATGGATTCTGGAGACTGGAACAAAGTGATGGTGAACACAGGTGAGTAGATCAGGTCAGGAGTCAAGTGTATGTGTAGATGAGACCAGACAACAGAACTGTGTGTGAACTATATTAAGTAAGGGATAATGATCAGGTCTTGAATCAGTCTGAAGGAGTTGTATTCGCTATAACAACCGCCTCACTCTACATTATCCCACTTATTACATGGCTACCCACCAAATAAATCAATAATTTACCTCAAAATATTGATTTAAAAAGGAGTTTATTGATTTAAAAACGATTGTATTGCTTCCGCTAAAGAAAATAGTCCATTCCGTCTCTACGGTTAGAATCCTGCATCCATAGCAACGCTCTGTTTTTCATGGCAACGGTGTGTTATACTTTGCAGCGGTCTGTTATCAAGAAATAACAGACCACATTCTACATTAGAATTCAACCAAGCCATGTAATAACGTGGTCTATTTTATGTGAACTTTATTATATTTTTCTCCTCTGAGATCTGTCTTTAGGCTCTAAAACCCTTTTAAAAGGGGGGTGAAACACTCAGTTTCAGTCAATCTCATGTTAATCTTGAGTACCTATAGAGTAGTATTGCATCCTTCATATCTCCAAAAAGTCTTTAGTTTTATTATATTTATAAAAGAAAGATAGGCTGTACCGAGTCTTTCCGGAAAAAAACGAGCGGCTGGAGGCTTGGGCCTGGGCCTTGTTTATAAAACAATCATCGTCGAAATGCAGGGAACAAACAAGAACACTTGCACAACTCTCACTGTAAAAAGTTTAACTATTATTTACTCAATTTTATTGGTGAAACATTTTTACACTCAAAAAAATTGAGTAAATTTTAAAGCTGTGAAATCAATGAAATATACTGTATGAATTGAGTAAATGCAAGTAAAAAAATTAAGTAAATCTGAGTAACTGCATCTGGTACATTAACAAATAAAATTGAGTAGAAATAATTTAACATTTAAACATTAAAAAAACAATATTTATGAGTAATATTAACTGTTTTTATTAATGAGTAATATTAACTTTTTTATTTTCTCTAAACCTTTGTAAAATAGTACTCCAGACAACCACCATTATACATTACATTGGCCTTTATTTTCAATGAGTACAGCAATACAGCACATTTTAGACGTTTTTTTCATGTATACAATATTGCCTGCATTTAAACTTATTTAACAAGTAAAAATTAAATATTTAAACATTCAGGTAGCCTAATTCAAGTGTAATCAACCAGTCTGTTATCCAATATCCACCGAATCTGCGCTGGTCCTCGTGCCGGAGACAGACTCGCGCTCTGCGGGTGAACTTTGAACTTCATACCGCCGTCCTGCGTTTCACTCACAGTCACTGTCTGAGGCACAGCCGAAATATACTGCGAGCGACTGACATAACCTGCCAATAAACAAAAAGTGATAGTTCTGAGGACATTTTATCATCCAAATGATAATAATTATATTCATTATCATTATGAAAGTCATGTGTTTATGCAAAGCGTTTCAATCACGCAAAAAGACAAACGCGGCTCTCGTCTCGTTTAGGTGTCGAATTACGCCTCTGTATGTTGTTTTGCATTAAATATGATTTAAAGCACAGTAATGATTTTATAGATAAAATAAAACATACACCAACCTGAATTTCACAGTGAAAATGCACCAAATCTGCGACGCTGAGAAGAGAGCTGTTGTTCTGGAGACTGGAGAGTTCAAACAGCCACGCTCACTCCAACCGTCGAGTTTTCGTCACGTCAGAGGGTGGGGGAGGGGGGCATTGTTTTAATTGAGTAAACTTACTCAATTTTAAGAGCGTGTTAAATATATTAATAATATTGATTTGAATTAAGTAATTTTTTTGTTTCTTGAAACAGATCAGTTTAATTAAACATTCTCAAATATTTTGATAGAAATTTCACATATATATTAAGTATATTATAAAGAAATAATTGGTTAGTCAAATACTAAATTATTTTATTGAAAAAAACTTAAATATATCTGTAAATTTTAGATAAAATTAACTGTTGGATTTTTACTCAATTATTTTGGTATGTTTAACTCAAACAATCAAGTAAACGATATACAGAGATTTTATTAAGTTAATAAAGTTAAAAATTTCTGTAATATTTACTAAGCCACAGAATTATTTTTTACAGTGCTGTTGATGCTCTGGAAGAACAAACTCCATCCACTGGTCCCTTAACGCTGGGTTCTTTGGGAAATCTGTGCGAGGTTGTCTTGCCCTGGCAACTTCCCTAAAGCCGAGCACAGTGCTTTGATGGGCGTACTGCTTTCGTTCTCTCGCTCTGGTCTACGGGTGCGCGCGCGCCCTTCTGGGAGAAGTGCCCTTAGGACCCGTATAAGGAAATTCCGCCCCATCTGACGTCACACGCCCATACTCGGAAAAAAAACTTTCCGAAACTTATGACAAACTGGAAGGAGTATTTTTGGCACAGAAATACTCCATCAAACGTACAACTTAATTTTTGAAACTTTGTCCATGTTTAGCATGGGAATCCAACTCTTTAACAGTGTAAAAAACTCAGTATGCATGAAATAGCATTTCACCCCTCCTTTAAGTTTCTTTCTGGAATCTTAATTTTTGGAGTGCTGTTTGCATTCTCATTTTGGATTATACAAAATCTTAAGAGACACGTCAGATGTAGTTTTGTATGTTTGTGTTTGTATGTTTATCAGTTTAGCAAGATGAATGTCTTATATTCAAGAACTCAGCATGCAGGTATTTTGCAAAATTGAGTGTAATGGGCCAGATTTACTAAACAGGGCAAATTAGCGTGAGAGCGCAATTCCAGTGCCGATGGGAGTGGAAAGTTCAAATTAAAGAACACAGACGCAGTCAGATCATTTCCATAATGACCAACACAATCTACCAGTTAGCGCCTGGTTTAAGACATGCTTTTTTTGGGTGGTAAATAATGGCGCAAACACCAGTACATTGACGAGCGCAAATCTTAGTAAATCACCTTGCATGATTGCTTTAAATTCTCTCCTCTGATAAATTGCGAACACAAACCCTTTTTTGACGTTAAAAAACTACTGCCAGGATTTACTAAAGACACGCAGTGAAAAATTAGCGCTGCAAAGGCGTGGACAGGGATATTTTTTTGCGGCTGACCTTTTTGCATATGCATTTGTAGGAGTTACCTTTTCAGGCGCAAAATGTATGGGAAGAGAGTATTTGAATGAATCAGGCAAGGTGATTTACTAAGATTTGCACTCGTCAATGGACTGGTGTTTATGCCATTATTGCCGCCCAAAAACAGCACGTCTTAAACCAGGCGCTAACAGATTGTGTTGGTCATTATGGAAATGATCTGACAGCGTCTGTGTTCTTTAATTCCTTCCTTTAATTCCACTTAAATGAAAAGCTTGTTAGTAAATCTGGCCCTATGTTGTTGTTCGAATGTCGATTTATAAGAGCTTAATAACATTTTTTGTGTGTGGTGAAGTGCATATCAGGCATGTTCAACTCAGCAGGGCACTACTGAAATCTTGAAGTATGGTCTTCCACTGATTGGAAACTATTATCTCCACATTCAGTCATGCTCAACAAGTTTCCCACTTGATTACACATGCCAGTTTTGTGTCGGCACAGCTGCTCACACACAAACACACTTAAACGCAGGCTACAGTGATTTTAAGGCAAGGTTTAGCGACAGCTTACGTCCATGCCAGCCAGATGTGCAATATTCAAATAAGCGAACAGATTAATTAGGGTGCTGTTTATCATTCCCTGTCCCTTCTTCATAGTTCCAGCTTCCTCCTCCGAGGCTGCGGCAGACGCCTCGCCTCATCCCGTAGACAACGGTGGATTTAATTAGTCAGCTGACTGAGCCAGAAGTTTAATTATTCACCAGTGTATAGCGAGAGGCTATGAGGAGACAGATGAACCACTCTTAAGTGGAGCCAGTCGTTCACCCTTGGAAATACATCGCTAATGGTGCAGATCAGAGGTCAGCTACACGTGCAGATGCTCCAAAGACACATAGCAGCTGCCAATAAGGTTAGAGGGAGGCGAAACTCTGAACTCTCAACCTCTTGTTCTACAATGTTATATTTATTCTCTATCCTACCAGTGTTCTAAAAAGCCCTGTTACTGAAATGCCACAATAAACCTTATATAGTTCAATGACAAAAAGGATAAATCATGAAATCTGTCAAGGAGACAATGACCCAGTATTATTTCACTTTAAAATTATAATTTGTAATATATATAAAGCTGCTTTGAAACAATCTATGTTACAATCTGTGTATAAAGCGCTATATAAATAAAGATGAAATGCACATTCATAAATGTCTTTATATTTACATTAATATATTTGTGTTGCAATGGCAATGTCATAAAATAATTTAAGTGTGTATAATGGCTTTCACTGTTTAAAATTTCAGAACATAAAACAACCAAAACTGTTATAATGACTGTATAATGAAAGATGTGTCCTTAAATCAGCACTGGACAGCTCCTCTACTGCTCTTTTATAATGACCACTCTCTGCTGGTTTGGGAAACCGCTCCATAATAAACAAGTTATGATGATCCTAAAAGAGCATAAATAGCGGTATTATTAAACTATACATACACACATACTGTCGGCTGTGTACAATTAGTTAGTGGTGATGATGATGGATCAGCAGAATATCACTTTGAATGGCTGTTTGCACACAGTGCAGCTATTTGCACTCCAGTCTCAAGTCTAATGCTCGCCACTTCTGCATTTATTTTATATATATAAAAAAAAATACATTAAAAATGAAAAATAAAAATATTGTGAATATTGTTCAGTTGAAATCATCTTGAGTCAAGGAATGAGAGAAAAAAATATATTTAGTTTCTAGCCCTTACGGTTTAAAAGTTATTTGCATAAACATTAGTTCAACTTTGGACAGTTGGTGGCGCTAGAGAGATTGAGTTAGAGACTCTAAGTTTAGACTGTCCTCTATCTGTGTGCCACATTTCAAAACTTTTTACCATATCATTCTATGGGCTCCTATAAACTCAAGAGGAGATGAAGAACAAGCTGGCACTTGTGAATTTTATTCAAATATGAACCATGTTTGATAGATTAACATATGATCTATAACTTCCCTCCATTAAACTTAATCTAAAACCAAAATCTTCAGTGAGGACAATTCAAGGAGAAGACAAATGCGAGACAAATGCAGCAAATAAACCACAGCGCACCCAAGGGACACGCTACTATTCACGCATCAAAACTGTCGAGTGGAAGTAAACAGAAGCTGTGAGGAATGATTCTAGGATGACAGACCCAATTCCCTTTCAGGAGTCTTCCCTATTTCACACACTCATAAAATATAAAGAAACGCTAACAACACATGCATCATGTGCCCTTTTAGTCTAGCACACAGATCATGCAATAAGTTAGCCGGAGACAGACAAATGATGTCTCATATAGAGCGCTTCCCTTGTAAATGACATGGAAATACCGGCAGGGTTCTGATCAGTGGGCTTTCTTAACAACCTACTGTAGCAACACTCTAGGGACAAATGCCCAGTCTCAACACTCTCAGCCCAGTCATTGCTCAACGAGAGGAAAAGAATGTTAATTTCTTTGAATTACCATAGACTACAGCGCATGCTTAACAATGGGGAAAGCCATATGAGAATATGAGTCTGATACTGCTCCACTGGGCTGTGATTACATAGCGTGTTTCAACCGAACCAGGGAAAGAAAATGCCTCTGCACTCAATTGGATAGACCTACAACCAATCAGAGCAACGGAGTGAGTGACGTATGTTCTTCATTCATCTTTCCGATCGACAAATGCCTTGATCGCGGTTCTCTGTTCCTCTTTTAAAATGAATGCCCTGTCGATATCTTCTATAACAGAATCTACACATCTCAATTCTCCAGCGGCAGTCATCTTTGTTGTAAACGAATTCAACCCAAGCTCTCTTTGGTGACATGGATGATTACGTTACTGTTGATCATCTGTTCTTAATCGTATAGAGCCCGCCCTGACAATTTGATTGGTCCGAACAGCTCTGGTTCGAGCATAGTTGCTCCACAACGGATCAAGTCCAGAGACCGAACATTCTGACCTCAAATGTTGTGGGCGGGGCTAAGTTCGGCTGGCATCCAGGCTAATATTTTATTGGCAGGGCACAAGAACAAATGAATGGATCATTTGTTCAACTTTTTGTGTATTCTGCATGTTTATTCAACTGCATTTTACATGCACGTGATATGTGCACACATCGGTTCAGTGGCGTATTAATGGGCCAAGTTACTATGTTGGTTGCCTCAAAGGTGCAGTAAGCAATTTCTGAGAAACACTGTTGATATTTGAAATCAACCCAAACAAACACACCCCTCCCTTCATTGCTCCGCCCCCAAAATGCACAAACACACAATGCAAGATTTGATGTCTCTTTATCATAGCTGAAGTGAAGAAAAATAATGCTTCTCGAAAAATAAAGATGACGAACGAATGACAAGGAAGAAAAAGATATGAACATACAGTAGACAAGAGTATATACAAACAAGAGTTAGTTGTTAGTTGCCAGCAGCACAGCAGCTCCAGACAAACAATGACACATTAAAAACTGCGCTGTTACTAGAGCTAACAGTATATCTCGGTTCTGTGAAACAGCACAACCAATGTTACTCACAAATGGAGCAGAAACAATGCATCCTCATGTCCGTTTTCAGGCCTTCCCGCTGGAAAGCTTTTCTAATATTAGCGTGGGTCCTAAAGCTCTTGCCTGATCATAACCCTTCTTTTTCCAGTGAAATTCCTCTGAGCTTTTCTCTTTTGTAATGTCTCTCAGCCATCTCTCTTTCTACAGTCTTTCTTCAAATCATGAGAGGACACGCCCCCTGCTGCTGATTGGCTACAAGTGCGTTGTGCTGCTCGGTCTGATCCACTTTCAACAGCGTTTCTCAGAAATCGCTTACTGCACCTTTAATTAATCATTATTATTTTGATTATGTAGCAATCTTTTTGGAGAAAAAAGCCCTGTTATTTTTTTTAAATATGATTTGAAAGTGTCACAGCTGAAGGGGTTGCAGGCACTAGCATCCTTTTAGCCTAAACTATATTCACAACAGAGCACAGCCTATGATACCTTATTTCTTAACCATACAACCCTTGACCATTGAAACGCTAAAGGCAAGTGCAGAACATTGAATTCAGAAAAGAACAAGTAAACCTTAAAGCTATATCTGACTTGGAGGTTGAGATATCAAGCAGGATCATGGCACATGTTTTGGCAGCCTGCTGCTGAACAGCCCAAACTGTATATCTGAAACTCCAAAAAAAAAAAAACAGCACAGAGATAAAAATAAAAAGTTGATTTGCCATAATTCTCCAGTACATCCGAGGCAATAATGGAGCTCTCCATATCGATCGCAATTATACCAACTGAATAGAGTCGGCAATCTCCTGCTCCTTCTCTATGGAGACTGAAAGATGGAGAAATCAGATTCTCATCCAGAGAACATTGAACATGTTTGGAATAATGACACAACAGACCAGTCAGTTGCTGCACTGTAAAACCTAACAAATGTTCAAACCAACACTTTTTAGTTGGCTTTACTCAATGTCCTCAATTTAGTTGGACATTAACTCTATCCCTGCCAGCCAGCACCAGCATTTTTTAGCATTTCCCCAGAATACTCTGTTGTATGAGATTGGGTCGATCGTGTCCATCAACACCCCCAAATCTTGCTCAGTGCTGTAACTCTTCGTGGGTTTGACATTTTATTCTGTAATGTTTGGCTGTTTTGATTAATATGCTGTTGAATATTTGATGATCATGTTAGCTTACATTGTAAGAAATGCTTCTATCGCTTGTTTTGATCAGGAGATTATCTACTCTTTCAAAAGATGCATAATAGCGCCCCCTACCATATGACAGTGAAAACTTATATTGGCAGAAAAATTTGTCAATGGCGGGGAAGCCTTGTGTCATAATTGACTGAAAATTATATTAATGGCAGGGAAAGAGTTAAGTACATTCCCAAAAGTTTTTGTAACATAGTTAATGTGACTCATCATTGCCTTGACAGATAGCTTTGGGAGTTATATTCATGCTGCTTCTGTGTGTCCCCCTGCCCGAGGACAACATGATTGCATCATACAGTCATATGTACACTTCTGAACTTCTTATCTTGAGGGTCTTGTGGCTCAAAGTGGTTCAAACGCATATCTGTTCTTTCAAGTTTTTGCGTATATAGTATCATTTTTTCTTGGTGTCCCTACCCAATACATGCCTCTTCACACTGTATTTTTGTCAGCATCAATCCATTCCTTACTGTCTTCTTCTCTCTGCGTCTTATTCAATATATCTGCCATTAATATCTCATATTGCTATTCCTTGATACTCTCTCTTGGTATCGGCTCATGAATATGTCTGTCGTGGCATTTGCTATGACTGTGTCTTTGAAGGAGCTTAAAGAAATGCCCTTACTGATTCCTCCCAGATTTCTTTCTTCTCACGTCAAGAGCTGCACTCTGTGCTGCTGGCACTCAATATATTATTTCAAAGTCTGATGCAACGCAATCATAAACCACAGATAAAAGTACCGTGGTGTGATACTCATACACACACAGGCATCCACAGTTGCAAACACGGAGATGTAAAACCTGAGAGTTGGTCCTATAGGCTTTCAGCGATGACCAGAAATATTAGACGTACTGAGACAACCTTGTGATCTTAGTGATGTTGAACAACACATTAATCCTATTATATTGGTTAAAAAGCATTTGCTAACCTAGAAGCATTCCATACTCAAACACATTGAGCCACAATCTGTGATTTTGTAGTTTTTTCTTCTAAAAATCATGAACTTTTCCATCTCATTTTCACCATATCTTAAATTACTAAGATATTAATAAATTACTGTTCTGTCTTATACTGTAGCAATTGTGGTGGAATCAATATTTGACTTTTTTTGGGGGGGTGGGTGAATAAAAGGGAAAACCTTTTGTTTTGTTAAAGCTAATTACAAATTAATAACCAAACGTCATGTGATTGGCTTACGGGTAACCAATGATTTTAAACTTCAGACAAGCGCCCCGTCGCGCGAGAAAGAAAACACTTTTCAATTGTGCCATGCGAGACTCTGTCTACAAAGCAAAGCGAAGTAGCAGAGTTTGGTATTACCAGGCTAAATAAAACTCCCCATAGACAACAAAACATTAAATAAACTATTTCTCACTTCACACCATAGTGTTAATGTGCAGAACATACTGGCTAGCTTTACAGACTGCAGAAATGATTGTGGGTATTATTATTATTACTATTTAGATTTATTAGCACATAACAGAAAACATGATGATGACTTCGAAAATGTCTTTATTTCTAGTAGGTAAACTGAATGAAACATTGACAAACAAATTATTATTATTTTTTTTATGGAAAATAGGGTGAAATTTCTACCTAAAATTCTACTTCTAATTCTAATTCTAAACAGCTAAGGTCACTGTGAACTGTGCTCATGAAGTTTGTTTGTTTGTTTATTCTCACAGAAGTTAGAAATAGCATGAGGGTGTTATGTAATGACTGAATTGCCGTTGTTGGGATAACTACTCTAAAAAATTACCCCTAATCATAAAGAGGCCACCCAGGACATCCATTTCCCACAAGTCAATGGTTGATTCTGTCCAATTTGTGTGAGAGATGGACGTGTTCCAGAGGAGTTAGGGGGATTCTCATTCTCGGTGTGTTATTGATTGCTTTGAAAACACCAACTTAAAACTAGGCCAGATATTACAATCCATCCTCCAAGCCTTCACTAAACCATCCTCACGAGTCTTAGTTCCATGAGATTTAGTTCACGCCTTGTGTCTCGCAAGTCATTCTTCATTATCTTAGATGACCTCTTCAGACCCCAGTGAAGCCTCATCCTTCTTAAACACTTCACCAGTTCCCTCTATTGAGTCAGATAATGCCCTGATAGACCCAGATGGCTAAAAACTTAATGTCTTTTCACAGACAACGTTCAGAGAAATTGTTTTATCAGGATAAATTACACCATGGCATACAGTATATGTATTGTTCTCAATGGAAATACAACCAGAAGCAAGATGTCGGACCTGAATCTCTTCAGCTCCTCCCTAGCAGCGTTGGAAGCTTGTGCATGAACAGAAGGAGATTTTGGTAGAGTAATTACTGTTGGAGCTGAATTCCTCCATTCTCCCTCACACCATCAAAGCCCTTGACTCAATTAACCAACGTAAGCGGATCTCCTGAAGAGGGAAATTTGCCCAGGCGCCACCTTTTGAAATGCAAAAATCGAGCAGCTCTCGGTATAGCCAGATTTGTCGGCTTTAGCATCAAGCGTGCAACAGCGAGCGGTGCTCTTGCTTTCCAAATTACAGGGACTGAAAGCAATGGTACTAAATTATCTATCCAGAACGAATAAGCACAGGTGCTGAGGAGAGCGTGCTTTTGGTTATCATAATTAACATGCGTCAACTTATACTTCTAAGAACTTTAGCCCAGAACTATCGCGTCATAGCACCTGAGGAAAGGATGGTTTACACTATATGTAATCCTCATTAGCAAAGCCAGGAATGGGGAAATAAATGCTATGTTTTGGCTTCAGCTCAGTGTGCAGGCTGTATATCTAGATAAGCAATGATAATTATGGCAGGAATCACCCAGGGACAACTCATGGATGTGTGCAGTTCGATAGCGTTGTCTTTACGGCAATCAAATGAGAGTTTTGGGGGAGCATTATCTGCGAAACACAGGCTTTTTGTGCCTTCCCCCCAAGTTTGTGCCAGCTGTCTGATTACCAAATAAAGCCAGTTAGACCTTCCTGGTTCCAACTGTTCTTCTACTCTTTGAGGCAATCATATTGCAGTTATGGCTCCAAGTACCTAGAAATCGAACAGATGTCCCAAAGCACGGGACACAATAATCTCTGTACACTCTATGATTTTAAAGTATTTTTGCTGCCTTATGGGTGGATTCTGACTAATGTGTGAATTGAAAAAAGAAAACAAAAAATCTTGTTTTTCCATGCTATTGAACAGAAGGAAAGGATGCATACTATGAAATTGATTTTGGGGTTTTTTGTCCAGATGAAATATTCTCTGAGTAGGCCAGTCACAATAACTACATTTGTTGGACAATATATTTTCCATAGAAACAATTTGCAATAAACAATAGTATTGTCATTTAAAAACTTTTACACCATTGATATAATCATAAAATGATAGCATAATAATGCATGTTTCTAATGTTATAAACAAAATATTATTATTTTTGTCTTTTGTTAAAATGAATTACTTTAGTAAAAATGTAAATATATGTATATGTGTGTGAACGATATATATCTAAGATATCTATATATCTTAGTCTGTTTCATTCAACATCTTGTTGCTTTGATGACTGTATGTGGGTGAAACAGTGTATGCAAGACAGAGAAAGAGAAGCTTTGTAACCTTATATAAGACATAAAGGTCATTGGTTTGTGCTTGATGTGGGGCATAAAAGATAACAGCAGCTGAACAGAACTATAAGTGGAGAACATGCTTGAGCTGCCTTGTTTTTACTAGATATCATCAATTTCTGCACATTTGATATTCATAAAAAATGTACATGTACATTATAGACATATTGCATATGATGTTGTGTGGTTACCAGAGCGTTATCAATGCATTGTGATGTGGTTGTTTTATTGATGGTTGCTCTGGTGATCTGAGTAGTAGGTGTTTATAAAGAAAAAAACAAAAAAAAAACATTACTGGTACATATATATTGCTCAGGTCCCTCTTTGAATTTATAGTCCTTTTTAATCATGTGAAAATCATAATGAAGTGTTGTGAGTTTTTCTGGTTACTGTACCAGCAAAATGTTATATACAGTATGTTTTATTATTGAATTGGTGAACTACTGTAGATTCTGAAGTAATTACTGTATGTGTTTATAAATGTGCTTATGTTTTATGTAGATCATCTTTAAGGCAGAAGTAAAATATGTATTTCCTGACTCGTGCCTGCTCCCTCAGTGTGCATTTGTGAAGATTATCGTGATGAACAAAACATGTAAGAATCACAAACTTAGTTGTGTTGCTCCCAGAGCTTTTTTTCTGCAATAATCCAAAAGCCAATGAAAAAATCCCAGTGGAGACAGCGAGAACTGATGCAGAGGATGAGTAATAGTTGCTGATAATCAACAGAGTGTCTGGCTCTATCAGCTCATTTGACCCTAATGCCATTTGCTGAGATGCATAGCAATGTAGCCTGATGAAATTAGCCTTTCTGCTGTGAGCTAAAGCAGCGAGCCCTTAAACAAGCCCAACTGGATTACCATGAACAGTATCATGCTGACAACCCCATCAGTACACGTCAAGACCCACCGGCCAGAGCCTGGAGAGAAACATCGCGCTGCACCGGGTTTTCCCGGCATGTTTACGAGTTGCATGGCATGCAATCATGGCCTCCACTGGTCAAATGGGTGTCCCAAGCAGAACTTTAACAACATAAACCAGATGGTTTGCGTGGTTTCAGCTGGTTTAATTGGTATTCAGCTGGCTTAATTGATGCACTGCTGGTTCAACTGGACAGCCAAATGATCTCCAAAATGTAATAAAAATTCAATAGCAAAAACGCCACTATAACCAGCCTAGTACAGTCTACATGGTAAATAGTTGTAACCTGAAAGTGTCACTTTGTCACTTAGTGCTATGGATAAGTTGGACCAAAATAAAATACTGCATTGCTTTAGTAGGAAATACTTAGCAAACTTTTAGTCATAATGGTGTCGACTTGTATTGTTCCCGGGCGCAAGAATTCAAAGAACGTTTAGCGAGAGTGATTTACTTTCGGTTTCCAGTGAAGGATCCAGCGTGTTGTAGGCAGTGGCTAAGTTTGCAAAGAATTGTAAATATGGAGAGAATGCTTTGTCAACATTTCAAACTGAAACAAACTGTTCTGTCAGTTCCCTTCAACCCCCCCCAAGCAAAACGCTGTCGCATAAGCTAAGAAAGCTGTTGTCACAGTGTTCATTTTTTTTCCATAATTCTGTTTAGAGAGTAGGCAAAGTACAATACAATTTTCAGTAATTAACCTACCCTTACAATAACTGTTGTGTTAATAACCCTCTGTCGATCCGACTGTCCGTGGATGGGGATACAATAATGCGGAAGTACAATCTGTAGTTTTCGCAAAAGCCCTGGAGCTGTCATATGTCCTTTTCCTGACAAATAAACATGAATTTCTCAGTCCAGGTAACACAGAGAACAAGTAAACATTGTTCGTTTACATATACTACCGACATTGTAACAATACAAAGCAGGTTGAAAATGACACTTTAAATCGTGCCCTTGTGTATATGTTCTTGTGTATGTGCATTCATATCACAGTGTTTCACTGTTTGAGAGAATATGTATGCTATTTTATGTGGAAACTAATAAGAAAAATAGAACAGAATGGGCGACACAGCAAATTCATAGTCCAGATGTTCAGTAAAAAGTAGTGCCAATGTCATTGGGTGCTTTGCCAAAACAAACACACACACACCAATCTGTGTTAATGGGCATACAAATGATGGACAAATTAGCATCTACAAGCATGAACAGCAAATGGGTAACAAACATTTACAATTATAGAAAGGCTAAATTCTGTGTGTATTTCTCTTTGTTCCCGAATGGTTTATCCGTCAGTAATAGCAAACAGAGAAAGGCATCATGTGATGGCAGTCATTTTTCATGTTAAATTAAGGGTTCCTGTGGTGTGGAGTTATTGCTACCTTTTAAACAAATGCACATGGATAGTGGGGGAAGATAATTTTACTTGAGCTGTGATTTTACAGTATATAAACACATACAAATACCTGAAATTACAGCCCAGCAGGAAGACAGATAAAGGTCTTTACACATTAAGTACCCTCGCATATTTGATTTAACTTTACAGTATGTGCCACAAGAAGCTGTACTGATCTTCTTGATTCAGATTCATAAGTCTTAGATGAAATCCAATCTCCACAAAGAAAGCCTTTGAGATATTCTTCCCATGAAAAATACACTTAGCCAATTACTTTCAATGGAAGTCATCCTGAACAAGAAAAGAAGTGTGAACCACATCCCTCTGAGGCATTTCTTAAACCTGAGAAAAGGACTGCCATACATTTCTTTAATATTCTGTCACGGAAGACTTATCTTTTGCAATAGGGCCTTTATGAAGCTGTAATTATTTAATGTAAAGGATTGATGGAAGTCTATGCAAGGTATCTGGAGAAAATCCAAGCAGCTCACAGGCATTTCCATTCAAACGCACATTATAATTTATGTCGAACATTCCCTCCATATACTGATCAGTGGGATTGTCTTGAAGTGAAAAGCAACATTAGAGCTCCAATTTGTAATCTCGTAATTCCTGGACTATTTGCAAAACTACTTCCACATTTTTATTACGGCTCAGGAGATTCCAATAACATCGTTCAGCGCACATGTTGTTATTCATGAGAACGTATAGGGCTGTCAGTGGATTAAAACAATGAATCATCTGCATTAACATGAATAGGCTGTATTGATTGTATAATCTATGCATTATGAATGATAAATAAAATACTTCAGTTTGTGTGCCCATATAATCTTAGCGTACATGGCAAACGCTTTTGGCTTGCTCTCCGCTATAGAGGCGCTCAGAAAGGATATTCTACTCGAGCTCCGATTTGCCTAACTCGACCCATTATGCCTAAACTTAACCATTTCTCTATATAAAACAACATAAAACACACAACTGCTGTGTGTGTTGAACAAACCTTAAAACTTGTCTCAGTCACAGAGAACTCAGATTTTATTTCAAGACCGGTCAGGACCACAACTGTGTGGATGTCACTAAGTTGCAGGTGCATTGTCCGATTTATTTGTTAACAAAATGAATGGGTTACTATAGTAAACTGGGATAGAAACAGAGAAAAATATATCACCTTTATGTCTGGCCTGAATAAAGAATGACAAATCACTGTTTCTCCCAAGAAATGTCTCTGAACTAGGAAAATAAATGAAATTGTTTTATACTGACATTTAAACAACAAGATGGAAATGGCACTGGAAAGTTTTTATCAGTACAATTGTTTGTCCCTACATACTCCCATGGCTACCTCCACCTATTAAAAAAAATAAAATTATAATAATATATATTTATATTATATATATATATATATATATATATATATATATATATATATATATATATATATATATATATAGTTATTTCTTTGACTGAACCCTCATCTGAGGCAAAATCTCTCTCTCTCTCTCTCTCTCTCTCTCTCTCTCTCTCTCTCTCTCTCTCTCTCTCTCTCTCTCTCTCTCTCTCTCTCTCTCTCTCTCTCTCTCTCTCTCTCTCTCTCTCTCTCTCTCTCTCTCTCTCTCTCTCTCTCCCTCTCTCTCTCTCTCTCTCTCTCTCTCTCTCTCTCTCTCTCTCTCTCTCTCTCTCTCTCTCTCTCTCTCTGGCTCACACAAATCAGGTTACCTGCATTTCCCCCCAATGCTGTCTTTTATAGATCATCCCGGCATTGGAAAAATGAGGCTTCTGCTCGCTCCTGTCTCACCGCTGTGTTAATGATTTCCTGAAGAGGAAAGATTGCTCCCTAATCAAACCTGCTCCACCAATGGATCATCCTGCAGAGCTGGAACAACCCCATTATGAGTGATCTTTAGGGCAAACCTGTCTTAGCTGGGAGAAACAACATTCAAACGGAAGGGCATGTTTACATTTGCTAACAGGATAAAAGGTCGATAAAGCCGCCATTGAGAGAGGAAAGAAAAAAGAGAGTTTTCAAAGACGTGCCAGATCAAATATTGGACAGTTATTGTCTTTTTTCTGCTTATTTTATTTTTATTTTTTACCTCCTAGTGCCATGTAAATATCATAGTACACAAATATGGTCCTGTAACTAGAAAAGTGTGTGTGTGGGGTGTAGTACAACCAAGGTTTAAGTCTAAGAGAACAGCACAGTATTGTGGTACTGATATAGTACTTTTTGTAAATGTCAGACAGCAGTTTGTCTCTCTCATGCACAGTTTTCACCTGCTTCATATAAACACAGTTCACCATTAGCAGTTCAGCTTCTTGTTCCTCTAGGATTTAAACAACAAACTGCAAAAAGGCAACATGATTCCAGGAAGTCTGGAAATTTTTATTATTGCATGCAGGGGGAATCAACTTAAGAATGGATTGTAGTTCTCTTCTTATAGTTGCTGTACACTATACGTTTTAGAGTCTATTGTAGCGAAATAGAGCAACTCTATGGTAAAATGAGAATTTAGAATCAAAATGTCATGACATTCTGCAGGGTAAGAAATAAAGGGTTAAAATGCCCAGCTAGTGGTATAGTCCAGTGCTTCAGCTCCTCTGTTGTGAGGGACACTCCAGCGTTTGATCCTGTGGGATTAGCTGTGAGCCAGTGTGATCTGGATTTAGCCGAAGTCACTGCAGAGGAGAAGCTGGTTCACCATGGGAATCTATAAAACCTCAGAACCCTCTGCCAAAGCATGAAATTGGCTTTTTATTGAATATTTATTTTTAGCCAGTATGTTTATTTTACTGGATAGATAATGTTACATTAATAACAGTTATGGAATCAACACACTGAATGATAAAGTAGATGGACTTTGCTACAACATACATTGCATATAGTGTTTAACTACTTTATTATTTATATAATATTAAAACTTGATCACATTATGATTTAGACTATATCCATTATACAGAACCATTTTTCCACTGTAAATGGTTTGTTTGTTCGAGAGTAAAAGGTTATTGTTGTATTTTAGTTCAATCATGAAAACTCTTGAAATAGTTTTAGCAATTGTTAAATATGGCAATGTTAATGTATTTGGTCTCAATGGACTAGATCTTCTACGCTACTACTGCTGCTGGTGGTGATTATTGCTGAGAATGGACTTCTTACTGCTAATAGATACACAGACACACTGCTGTGAGCATGTAAGATCTGCCGCTGCATAAATAGACCTACATAAATCCAGTAGCAGATCTAGACAGGTGGAGCTGGGGGAGACTATTTATATGTTGAGCATCAAACTCAAGTAAAGGCCAACCAGCTTGTGCCATGCGGGAATGATGTGATTGCTTGCAGATGGCATGTAAAGGTTCTATCAGCCTGCGCCCTCTAGAGTTTCATTACTGAACTAGATATTTATTTCATACATACATACATACATACATAGTAACACTTTACAATAAGGTCCCATTTGTTAACATTGGTTAATACATTAGCTAACATGAACTAAAACTGAACAACAGATACAAAAAATCATCTTTTTAACATTAGTTAGTAAAAATCGAATTGTTCATTGTTTGTTCATTTTAGTTCACAGTGCATAAACAAATGTTAACAAGTACAACTTGTATTAAATGTTGAAAAGACTATTGACTAACAAGGATATGGGATACTGATTAAAATAAAATGACCTGGTTAAACTAGTCATAATGATTTTTATTTGGTTTCTATATACAGCCTATGTGTTACAATCATATTTTGCTTACCTCATTGTTCAAAACATGCTGGCCAGTTTTAAAAAGATATATATATATATATATTTTTTTTTTTTTCATTTTCCATAACTGTGTCTGCCAATGTGAATTTAAGTACTTTAAAACAAATTGATTAATATAATTTATAAATGCTTCCATTATGGTAACTTCTCAACCATATGCATATACGTATATGGTGAAGTACTGCATTAGATTAAACTGGGAAGGGTCATATTGCATATTGTTGTCCTATTGTTAGTTTAACTGCTTCTGTTGTTCTCATTTGTAAGTCGCTTTGGATACAAGCATCTGCTAAATGAATAGATGTAAATGTAAATATAACTTTTGCCTATCTAATATTAAAGAAAATTAAAAAAAAAAAATAAGTACAAGGTCAGAAGGAAGGATTGCATTGAAAGAGCGCGAAAAATTCACATTTATCAGTCCATTTAGTGTTCGATTTCCTATTTTAGATGCCATGTTTTATGATTTAAACTCATACATGCCACCACTGAAATATTTATTTTACAGTTTTTTTCAATTGTTTACACGCAATTTTGAAAACCGGGTTCTTTTTTTCAAAACAGAATCACAATTATCCAAACACCACACTCAATTTGCATAATTCCTAGATTGTTTGCAAAATGACACACTTCAGTCAAAACATATACACATATTTGTGAAAATGCTATTAGTTTTCATTTAACCAACACAGTCCTCAATGATCAGACACTATTTCAGCCAGTTACACACAGCAGTGATAAATATAAAACACATTTGTAAAAAAACCAATTTTAGGAAATAGCATGTGCTAGATTTTTGGCCAGACATTGTTATGTAAGAGATAATTTACATGAAAAAAATAAATAAAAAATAGTGACATACCCACAACATTCTTCATGATTAGTTTGAGATATAGGGAGAATGTACACAAATAGGCCTACTATAAACTAACCAAGCACTGCAACACTGATGCTGCAGACTGAATATTTCAAGTATTTATTTCAATACTTACACAGTATTTCTTACCATAATCAGTACAGTAATCAACCAACAATGAAATCAATGAAACAAATAAAATCTGTAGACAAATAAAAATTACTGCATGAAGTACATACACTTTGACTCTGAAGAAAAACTACTGTAAAAGCAACAAGAATACTGTATCTATTCATCATCTCTCCGTCTGGCTGGATCAGGCCATAAGATTTCATCCACATCACAGGCTATGTCTCCAATTCCTTCAAGTCCTTCCCTACCTCTTCCTCTACCTCTTCCTCTATCTCCTTCTTCTCCTCTTCCTCTATCTCCTTCTTCCTCTACCTGGGCCTCTTCCTCTACCTCCTTCTCCTCTTCCTCTACCTCCTTCTCCTCTTCCTCCTTTGAGCTCCCCCTCTCATTCTCACTCTTCTTCTTTTTCTTCTAGCTCCTTCCATCTTTGTTGAAGACAGGTGAACTCACCTGCTGCCTTTTATAGCACACCTGAGTGCTGCGTTTTCAAATTAGCACATGTGTGCTTCCACACCTGGTGGTTGTGTTTATCCAATTCGTTCATTAGTGTTGTCATTGGCAATCCGGGGCTTTGTAATGACAAGGAAGTAACCTCACAATCCTTATCTGTGTCTAAGGTGTGAAAATGTGTGTAGAGTTTTACAAATCACTGTGTGTAATGTTTTGCAAAAAGGGTGAAGCAGACATTGTGTGTAATGTTGTGCAAATCTGTGGAGGTGTTTTGCTCCTTGGAGTAGAATTTTGCAAATTGTGTGGAAATTTTTATTTTAGTGTGTAAACAATCGTAAAAAAACTGTAACTGTGGGGTGATCATTGAGAATAACTGTTCACTGTAAAACACTTTTTGATTGTACTTTGTATTTCAGCTTACTTTTAGGAGTGCAAGCTACAGTATAATCAACAAAGCTATGACCATAGCCTATACTAATTATTTTAGGCTCATAAAACTGTCATCACATTTGCAAGCAAATTCATTATTAGTACAGCAACAACAACAAACATTCAAACCCTGTTCACTTGTTTGGTATTTCTATCCATCCATAATTCATTTCATTAATTCTGTTTCCATGCCAATTTCTGGTTCAGAAATTAGGTATTAAATAATGATAAACAATGCGGTTGCAGCGGTTTAGCATTTGTGCTGATCCACTGAATAAAGAAGAAAATAACAAAAGCAAACGCAGTATAGATTACAAGATCAAGAGTACTTGAGTGGAATATAATTCATCACCTCAAATGGACCAAATGTTACTAAGATGCTGTTCTGAATTGTAATCAGAGGAGAATTTTGTCACCATATTTGGAGACAATGGCTCAGAAATTGGGATTGCTCTCGTTCATGCGGTGCCATCTTTAATATCTTATTAATTATGAAATCAAGCAATAGGATGTGTTATCAATTGCAAAGGAAATGCTTAAAGTATATAATGGGTTTGGGGAAAATGTGCTGCGTTCCATACTTTCATAAAAACCCGCCAGCATACTGTGTTTTTTTTTTTTACTATGTTTGTGTTATTTGAATACAGTACATGGAATTATTATTATTATTATTATTATTATTATTATTTTTCATGGAGCTCCAGAGGGTGGAACAGTCAAAAATAGTGTAAAAAAGTAAAATCAATATATATAAATCAGATGGTGGGCAGACAAAAAATACGGTGTCAAGTGGATATGTACATCAGGAAGAGTGATATAGTATCTAAACTACAAATCACAATGAAGCCTGGAGCAGTATTCACAGTTTGAAAACCAACATTGTCTCCTGTTGGTAGAATGAGCATTTTAAAAACTCTTTAAGAATATTTTAACTGAACATAATTCTAGCATTATATAATTTCCCATGCACGGTGAATATCTAATTCAGTTTAAAGTTGTTGACAAGGTTTTAAATGAGGGCACATATACGTTATCTATTATTTAACTCCTGTCAAGGGTAAAATTATAACTGCAGGAGATGCCAGTTCCGAGAACCTGTAATTAAAGTGTAATATCAAACAGCATTCCAGCTAGAAATACATTAAAAAAAAAAAAAAAATGGAAGAAATAACTCTGAATCTTACTTGTATGAGAACAAAGTCCTGCACCATATGGTCGCATGGTCTCGGTGGGCAATAGTTATTCCATCTGATATCCAGCTGGCCTTTACACTAATACAAAACAAGTTCAGCTTCAAAAGGTGAAAAAAATAATAGCAATTATTCAGAAAATTATACTGCAACGTTTGTTTCAGCAATGAGTCTGGCAACCAGGTGAGAAGAACCTAAGAGATTTAACTCCTTTGACGTGTTTTCTGAACAGCAATAACCACTTCCACACAAACAAGCATGGCCTTTGGATACTAAATGGTGGTCAGAGTTTATCAGAACCATGATTGCATTGAATATTTGCACACACACACACACACACACACACACACACACACACACACACACACACACACACACACACACACAAAATTCATTTTTCTGCAGGTACACAGACATTTAGTCTCTCTGCATTTGGCCCATGAGAACGGTGCAAAGTGCATCTTAAACTCATTCTTACTATTGGAATGAACAGACTCATTAAGTTTTATCGACCAAGACATCAGCAATTGGTTTTCATTTTCAATTTTGCAATAATAATTACTATCTGCAGCCATGGCCACTGTAGCAATAGCCCCAGTGGTGTTTAATTAATTGATTTATCTTGGGTCACTTCTCAACAATATCAATATATTCTTCTGTCTGGATAAGCCATTAGATATAATAAAAGCGTGACATGGGGCAATCAGTGGCTTCACACAGCCCAGACGCTCTGCTTATCTGCTCATAATCACGCCCTCCATCTTTTTATTAGCCTTGTGATATTTATAGCGTCTTCTGTTCACTCAGACCTGGGAGTCTGGTTTCTGGGTACCCTAAAATCAAGTTGTTCTCTCTGTCCGTCCGTCCGTCCGTCCGTCCGTCCGTCCGTCCGTCTGTCTACCATCTCTATCATCTCTGTCCGTCCGTCCATCCGTCTATCTATCTATCTATCTATCAATCAATCATCTCTATCATCTCTATATCTCTCTGTCTGTCTATCTATCTATCTATCTATCTATCTATCTATCTATCTATCTATCTATCTATCTATCTATCTATATCTCTCTGTCTGTCTATCCATCTATCTATCTGTCTATCCATCTATCTATCTATCTATCTATCTATCTATCTATCTATCTATCTATCTATCTATCTATCTATCTATCTATCTATCTATCTATCTATCTATCTATCTATCTATCTATCTATCTATCTATCTATCTATCTATCTATCTATCTATCTATCTATCTATCTATCTATCTATCTATCTATCTATCTATCTATCTATCTATCTATCTATCTATCTATCTATCAATCACAGAAGAAAGGGTGAAAAAATCAGTTGTGTTAACTGTTCTTTTTCTGAATCGTCTATAATTATGGTATTACAACTTGATGTGCTTGACTTTATGGAAAACATATGCTTGAATATTCTGTATAAGATCCTCCTTTATTTTTTTTCCTTGAAGGAAGAAAATGTGAGGATGGAACAACATGGGGGTTGTAATTATGGATGAGTTGTTGCTTTGATGTACCACCATGACAGGTTGCAAAGTTGATTCAAGTTTTATTTTTTACTAAATCAAGGTGTGAGTTTCTCTTTTCAAAAATGTTCTCTCCAGACACGACACCCATAAAACTGTAGACAATCTCTCATGCTCATAATCATTTCCCTGTGCATCTCATTTCCACTGATTCCACACTCTTCATTTGCTCAGGGCTGATCTACAGGAAACATGACTCCACAGTAATTATACCGTTCTTCAAAGGCAGTAGGGCTCCAAAATAGTTCACATTGACGTACAGGTAGTTTAACTATGCGGGAGGTGAGAGCAGGAAGGGGCTTGAAGAACAGAAAATCATTTGATTTTGTCTCAGGAATGGCAACAAGTTGTGCTTAGCATGCTATGATCCCTGCAAGCTGGGTTAAGAACAATATCCACTTCTGGTCTGACATCTACATCTTTGATTTTCTTCAACATGTTATATAAAGGGTGAGAGCCACGGATGAATATAAGTACAAACGGTTCACACTGATGTAAGAAAGTTCAAAGCTTCCTCTGGGCTGAAATAAAACTCAAAGAAAAGAGACTTTAATTGCACCGCCCTTAAAAACGGCCTGAAATAATTCAGTGGATGATAGTTGAGCGCAAGCATATTTTTCCTGCATTTATATAGAAATATTGGTAGCGTGTGGTCAAGGCAGTGTTATTTAGTGCTTTTTGTGCCATGCTAGATCAGAAGTTGCAAAAAAAAAAAAAAGAGAGAAGATAATGCAAGTAATAAAACGCACAGTTAGGGTAGCAAAATAAAAGAAAAAAAACGTATCAACTTGTAAATGAGTGCAAAAAAAAAAAAAAAAAAAAAAACACCACATATATTTTGTTGTCGATGTCAAAGACTGTGTATCCAATTAAACCTGGTATTTTGGTTCTAAATAATCTATTACTAGCCAACTTGATACTTTAAAATCTGACTGAGACAACACACACACACACACACACACACACACACACACACACACACGCACACACACACACACAAAAGTCTTCAGCCAGACTTGTAGTTCCACATGTTGGAAATTAGTTTTCACACTTATTTATTTTATAGTGTCCTTGTTACAAATGTTACATGTACTTATGGTAATAACAGGACATTATGCATAACTACATGCAACTAACCCCAAACCAAATTAATAATTAATATTACTCAGTACTTAAAAGTATAATCACACTGTAAAAAAAGGAAGAAAAAAAACACCTTAAAGAGTAACCTAGTTTCTTAATTACTCATCTCAAATATTTTCTGTATTATAGCTGAAGTTATAGCCCAATAAAATAAGATAATATTATTAAAAAAATAAATAAAATTCAATTCACAGCTAGTGCATTCAAACATGCTAATTGCAATTATTCATATGTACGTGGTGTTGGCATCAAGTGAAAGAAATAACAGACTAGTCACTGCACTGACATTTTTACAGTAATTATTCATAGACTTAAGCAATATACAGTAGAGTCATCGTAGCCAACAAGCTTCTATGATCGGCATACCGCTAACATAGTTCTGCATGATTTATAAGCTGTTTTGTGGATCCCAAAAACCACACAAGTCTTCCCCCCTTTTTTAATCGCCCAAAAAACACATCAAATGACACTTAAGTTTAACATTGACTCACCGCATCCACTCCCAGACAATCACGCTGGGAACTAGAAACCCTTGACCAAATCCAATTACTAAGTGGACTGCACTCAGTGAAATTAAGTTCTGACAAAATGTACATTGTCAGTCTGTGTTTAATTTAAATTTTCTAGGATTATTTTTGATGAAGACATCATTGCTTGCAAGAATTTTTCTGCATTAGATTGTTGTAATTAAGTAATCTATACAAGCATCAGATGTCGTGAAGTCTTGAAATTCTAGAAATGTTCAGAAATAAAACGTATACAGCAAACTGTAGGGCAGTTCATGCTAATGTAATCTGTAAAAAAGGATATATTTAACAAATCTGGTGCTTTCTTGGTTCAATACTTGAATTCACTGCTTGCAAAATTGGTTAATTAGTTAAAGGTATAGCGGAGGATTTTCTTTTTCCGGGTGGGTAGTCTATACTATTGGTCCACCTAAGTGTCAATCATACTGGTGATATGTTTACGTAAGGCCGTCGTATGTGCTCGTCCCTTAGTTTTCGCTTTCTGCGCATGCGCACTTTCAGGTGTTTATGTGAAAAGGTGGTGAGCTAGAGCTACGGTTTAAGCCATTCATTGAAGCTCGCCGTTTCACCGGGTCCTTTGAAAATGTCTGAGGGTCGCAAGAGAAAAAGTTTGTACGAACTGTATGAGAAGAAGAGAAAGGCCTCAGAAGAGAGAAACAAGATCAGAGTGTTTTTGGGAGATTGTTTCACACGATGGCGTGCGCTGAAAACACAGGTTGGGCTTCCCACTGATGCCTCAGTCGCGAAGTTTCTACTCGACAGGTAAAGTTTGGCATGCTATTTGGAGAAAAAGTGCAAATCTTCTTTTGGAAAGCAATCTTGTATGAGCGATGCCGACAGCAACTTGTAAACAGAGCGTGCACGAGGAGAACCTCGCACACGTTTAATAGGCGTTCCCTCTCGGGAGCAGGTAGAGTGTTGCGCATATGCATTTTTTCAAAAAGTGGAGAGGGCGGTTCTTATCTAAAATTCGGAAAGATCCTCCGCTATACCTTTAACATCAGTTAACTGCCTTATTAACATGAACTAAGAATGAACAATACTACTTTAGCCTTTATTAATCTTAGTTAATATTAATTTCAACATTTGCTAATATGTTATTTAAATCAAAGGTTGTATTTGTTAACATTAGTTAATGCACTGTGAACTAACATGACCAAACAAATAACAGCTGTATTTTGATTAACTAAAATTGACAAAGATTAATGAATACTGTAACAAATGTATTGCTCAGTGTTAGTTCATGTTAGTTAATACATTAACTAATGTTAACTAATGAACCTTATTGTAAAGTGTTACCGTAAAATCTGAGTTCTGAAATGAAACTGAAAAGAACCACTACTCTGAATCATAGTTTGAGCATTACGTTTATTCCATATTCTCACACACAAACATACACAGACACAAGCTTTACATTAACCTCACTAAAAGTTTATAATGATGCCATCTGGAAAGACAAATTAAACAGTAAACAAATTACAGAGATGTGCCGGTGGACATTACCTGTGAAATCTTCTGGAAGAGACAAGCGTCTTGAGAAAAAGTCAGTAACAAGCATTATTTGACCAATAATAGAGTTTCCACTTCACCCCAGAAGCTGTCCGCCAAAAAACGAACGGTAATCAGACAGATTTAATATTCCTAAATACACGTAAACACCATTAACAATACACACGCTCACAAACACACACTGACTACGACAACTGCAAAAGACCTACAGTACCATATGCACACTAATTGGACAAAGTGCAGACAGTGTTTTAATCACATCACACAGAACATTAGGGATAATGAGGGTCTTATTTTCTTCTTTGAAAGGTACGCTGTAGCTGTAATTATGGGTTACTGTTATATTTGTCTTCCGGCATGGTGAGTAGCCATGGCAAGATATGCAGGCAAGCATCTTTGTCAATTTATTTGAAAGTGGGTAATTTACTTCACCTATACCATGGACCACCATTGCCCTCTGGAGATGATCTGAAAGACAGCGGTACAGCTTAAAACTGATAGTTGTGCAAGTTATGCAACTGATGGGCTATTATGCAACCAAAATGATTGTGTCCAACACTTTATATGCAATGCCTGCTTTGAGCCTTAACATACTGTATAACAAGTCATTGTGGCTTCTCTAAGTTCAAATCAATGACAATCAGGTATTTTGTACTTGGGTGATTAACATTTAGTTTGTTTTCGTTTCTTTTTTTTTACAGTTTTTCTCCATTGGTTTGGCTCATTTCTTGAAACAGAAATTACATTCTCAAAACTCTAAGATCATTTAGTAAAACAGTCTTACAGTTCAGCACAACACTATAGCTCACTTTGCAAAAGCTCATATCTCTCCCAGAACTGTTCACTCATGCTTCAAATCTAAATTCCTTTCCCATATGAAGAGTCAGTGCCACGGAAATGGTAAAGATCCTTCTCAATTGACCGTTCGCAAAACCCCGCCCTCGAACGGTCCTTGTCCAATCCTAGCTTAGCAACTGTAACTAAGGAGAAGGACCTCCGTCAAACACTAGGTACCCCAAAAGTTTAGAGGGAGGGCTCGTTTTTTTTTTTTTTGCCTTTCCAAAGCCCAAGACCCAAGCGGAAAGATGCCGACAATGGCTTAAGCAGTGTGGGAGACCTCACTCACAGCTATGCCTCAAAGATTAATAAGCATACTGTAAGTAAAGCTAGCGAGCTAAATTAGCATATCAGTTATCAATAAGTAGTTTAAGTAAGTTACTCTTACAACACTTTGCCGTTTTAATGATGTCCTGTATGAATAAAATGACGGAGTATTTATTTTTATGTTTCCACTGTTCGATCGCGCCCGTGCCTCTCTCTCTCTGACACACACACACACACACACACACACACACACACACACACACACACATAACAGAATTGCAATCTTGACATCGGAGCCTGTTCATTATGCTGCGTTCGTTCACACCAAACGCGAATAGAGCGTCAAATTCGCGTGTATCGCGTCTAGTTCGACGCTTGAACATTTTGAATCCATTTGCGCGTCCAAAGCAAATAGGACGCGAGCGAGCGAGTGCTGTATGAAATGTTTAAAGACACGTAGAACATATGCGATGATGAAAGGTTAAACGTGAGAGGTGGGGAAACTGTAGGCTAATAACGTTACTTGTTTAGGTTGGTCGTCATCCTTAGCTTAGCTAGCATACGTGAAATGTCATACCAGTCATACCTCTGATAGAACAGGTAGAAACTGAATCTTTGTAACCTAAACTAGATTGCAGCCCTTTCTGTCGTGCCCTGGAAGATATGTCTGCTGCATTACTCCAAAACCAATCACTTATACCAATAGGTATGGAGCTCAACCCAGCCATAGCTGTGTGTCTGGTTCTCAATTGTTTGACGGGCGTAGTAACAATAACTAGGGGGCGTGGCTTTTGCGAACGGTCAATTGCTTTGGCTAATTTCTTGAAACAAAAGGACGTTCTCAACACTCTTGGTGCTTTTGCCAAAATAATGTGGATGGTTCGGCACAACACCATGGTTCACCTGCAAAAGCTCATACCTCTCCCAAAACAGTTCACTCATGTGTCAAAACTAAATTTCCTTCTCATTTAACCCTCAGAGGTCGGAGATCACGCCGGCGTGATCTGCTCGCTTTTTTCCTTATGAGTTGAATTGAGACCCCAAATACTCTTTTGACTTTGATTTTATAAAACAAGTTTCATACATCAATCGATTCTGTTAAATGTGTATTATTTTTGTGTATACTCACAATAAAAACAAAATGTTGTGCTTTTTGCCAAATAAAGAAAAATAATCACGAAGCGAGTTCTGCCTTCTCTCTGTCCGTGTAGTCCATTCTGAAACGCGTCCGAAAATGAATCATAACTCAGCGAATACTTCTCACACAGGCACGTGAGATATGTCTTTATGAAGCTTGAAATCTCCTCTTTTAAATGAAGTAATTTATATAAAAAACAAATGTTTTTAACTCATGTAATCCCTTTGAAAGCAAGGAGAGGTACCGTTTTTCCTTCTCCCTTCATTATCTCTAAATGAGCTGCAGCCGCCCCGCCCCCGGCGCGATTCACATGTAAATAGTTTACCTGATCTAGTATGCATCGCATACGCCCCCCGATCAATGCCATAAAAACACAGTTTGTTCATCAGACTTCAGACTGATAGTTCATCGCGTTTTGAGTATGACACGCTTCTCCAGTAATAAAGACTCCCTTCAGATGATTCTGGACAGCGAGGAAGAATGCACCTTTTCCTCAGAGGACGAACGACAGCATTTTGAAGAGCGAATTCCGCCGAGAACACAATTTCAGAGTAAGTTTTATTTAAAAGTCTTTTGTCTTTTATTTTTCGTGTTCGCATTTATGAGGAAAAAACAATATTACGTGACAGTTCTCCATTATGGACGCGAGCGCTCTAAAAAAAGCACTAAAAGACTTTCAAACTTTCACAGAGACCTCAAAACAGAAAGTACAAATCCTTTCTTTAAAACGAATTTCGTTTTGTATCAATTGTATCTTAATTTTAATAATTTTTTCATTAACAAATTTCCTGGATTTAAAGTAAATATAGGCTAGCAATCACAACATAAGGTGCTTGAACTGGAGATCATCATGAACCAGACCGTAGCCTATACTCGCCTCACATGTCTAAAAAATGTGAAATATATTTACAGAAAGCTGGTTCTAAACAAACCATCCAAAACACTAGCCTACTGCGAAGATCGCGAGTCAATAGCCTATCGTCAACTTCATCTTTGCCAGAAGTTAAATTTAAATCGCGTGTGTGAATGAATGATGATGTTTTAGCAAACTGAATTGCTACTGAGATGAGTAAAAATCGACTGAAATATGAATACATAGATAAAATGTAGGCCTATAATCTTTTTTTTTTTTTTACAAAGAAAGAGTACACTTGAAATATTGTTGAAATTGTAATTATTGTTGTAATTGTAACCTTTTTAATAAAATAGCAAAACATATTTACAAGATAGATGTAAGCAAAATCTTAAATGGTCAATATAAGTCTTCTAAATATATCTGTTGTTCTTGTATTGTGGCTCAGTCAGTTTCACACCTGAGTGAATGGCTCATCATTATGCAAAGTGGGTGGGACACTGTAATCTAAGGTGTAAACTACTCCTCCCCCTCGCATATTGGCTTTCCAAGCAAAACCTGTTTTACATCAATTTAAATCAATGTATGGTTTTATGTGAACGATAAAGCAAGACTATTTTCACATAATTTTGAAGAAAAAACACTAGGCGAGGACATCCATTTGTCAAAAGTCTTATTGACACATATTTACTATGTGTTTTGTGGCCTTATTTCAGAATTTTTATTTTTTATTTTTTTCAATAACCACGCATAAACATTATTCTCTCAAAAATGAAAACATGTACATACACATGGCTCACATATTATGGTAGCCCTGTTTGTGCTTTATAGAGTGAATTTACACCTTTGCCATTAATATGTTTATAAGCAACTGAAAAAAGCACAAATGTCAGGGCATGTCAGAACATCTCAAGGGCCCCAAAAACAGCCCAGACCCCAGAGGGTTAAACAGTCAGTGCCCCCAAAATGCTTCGTCCCTTTGGCATTGTGTAAGCACTGCAAGTCAAAATGTTTAGATGTTTAGTCACTATGGCAGAGGACCATTGAAATATCCCTCATGTCCACCTTTCAGTCTTAGCCCAGTCCTTCATTGACAATGGTTACTGTACTGTCTTTTGTCTAGCTAACAGAATACAGTATTTCAATACAGAATTCAGTGTATAAAACTGAAAAAAAGAAATAGGATTTTAGGGTTAGAGTAGCCTCCAAGGTTTGACATCACACATTGCACTCATACTGCCAAGGAAATTGTAACCATTATCATTCACACACATAAAGTTACTTCCACACATCAGAGTAAAAAGAAAATGTATACAGCATAATATACTGTAATATAAACACTCAAACAAAAAACAATGAAAATTATATTCAGCCTACAGTGCTGTAAATAGTCCTCACCCTCCTGGCCATCCACACGCTGCTGTCTGTCTGGCCACAGATTCTCGTCCACATCACAGCGTATATTCTCCCTTGTGATGCAACAAGGGAAGAAACGGTGTGCATGTCGCAACCATCCCCTACACTGATCTCCTGTAATATCCTCACACGCAGCGTCCATTGCATGGAGCAGGGACCTCTGATCTTGAGCCCGATGCTCATACACTCTCCATCCCCAAGCAGAGAAATACTCCTCAATAGGATAGGTAGGAACACCATGACCATATTTGGATTGAGTAGTGAACCAGGCCCTGATGAGCAGGCCACGGTGGAAGTTCACATTGTCCCATACAATGACATATTGTGGTAGGTGAGGCCCTACAAGACCTCTCTCATTTTCAGGGATCAAATCAAAATGAAGGCGGTCCAAGAAAATGAGGAGCTTCTGTATGGGCCAAGACTGGGGATGTGAGTGGCCACACCATTCTCAGATATGGCAGCACACATAGTTATATTGCCTCCTCGCTGGCCTGGGAAATGACGATGACACATTTTGGTGCAAACAACCATTAGATTGAGAATCAACAATCAGTTTAGATCAACAAGATCTATTCACTTGGAAATTGTGCTAAATGTAGGCTACCTGTACTTAATCATTTGCAAAGATGTACTGAGACATTGAGACATGTACTTAGACATTTGCAATTTGATGAAATGAATGACAAATTCAATTCTGTTGTGAACAATTGCCAGGTGGTTTGGAGGTTTGTCCATGTTGTTTTGAGAATGTAATTTCTGTTTCAAGAAATGAGCCAAACCAATGGAGAAAAACTGTAACACCAACCCGCCCAGGCACTACGGATAGATATAGGCTAAATCTGGCACATTTTACATTGAGTACTATTGAAGATTTGGGAATTTCTGAAGAATCACCAAGCAAGCATCATTCTGGGAAAATCAGCAATGTTTTGTGTATCACCTATAGGAAACAGTAATTGTAATAAAACTAACATGCTGATTCAAATCAAAATACATATACAAAAAAAAAAAAAAATACTGATTGTAGATGTAGTCTAGATGTAGTCTAGTAAATGAGCACATGGATTCTGTTGTAATACAAATCAAGACAACATTAGCATGAACACTTCATAAAGCTTGTATGAAATTAAACAAAAAAATGTTAAAACTCAGCAATTGGAGAAACATGATATAATTTGACCAAAAGTCCATGTTTGGTCCTAAATGCTAAGCACCATGTTGCCTTAGCATATCCCACTGTGAACACCATCAGTACATTGATGAATGGCGGTGGTTGTATCATAGGGCATAGTTCTCTGCAGCAGCAACTGGACAACTCAAGATAGGAGGAAAATGGATGGAGTTAAGTACAGAAAAATCCTTCAGGAAAATGTGCTGCAATCTGCAAGAGCACTGGGATTTGGAAAATAATTAATCTTCCAAATAGACAGTTAAAAACATACTGAAATAGCCATGCTGGAGAGGCTTAAAACTTAAAATAACTTTTAAAAAAAGTTAGGAAAAAAAGGTTAATTTCCTAGAGTGGTGTAGTCAAGACATGCACTTCAGTTTGACTGAGAATCTGTGGAATGGCTTTAAAATTGCGGTTTACTAATGGCTCACATTCAAGTTGATGGAGTTTGAACATTATTTGAACTGATATTTGCATTTTAAGACCTGTTGTACCTACATTTTTGTAGATTTTATGTAATATCACAGGGGTTCAATTTGTGATATCAGCGATGTCTTGTGATCTTTCAATGGAAACTGAAGCTCCCAGATGTCTCCCCGCCTTGTGCACCCAAAGTATTACAAATATAAAATCAGAGGTGGACAAAGTACACAACTTCCTTACTTGAGTTAATTTACAGATACTACTGGTCAAATATTACTCCATTATGAGTAAAATTTGCAAAGACCGATTTTTAAAGTAAAAGTGCAACCAAATAATAGAGTTAATTAATAGAGTTAAAACCAAATAATGAAGTAAAAGTACAGAAGTACTTGAGTATCAAAAGTAACAGTAAATGTCAATGCATTGTTTTATTATTGTTGCATTGTTACAGGACCTTGTGCCTTATAAACAACCTAGTGAATAATAAACTGACCAGTTTGTAGTGTCTGTGGAATTAAGAGCTTAAAGAATGTTACAAAACCTATAGAAATTAAACATTTGTTTTAATTATTATTGACTATAATAATGACTAACATAACTACAGTACTTTCTACTCAATGACCTTGACAGAAATGTAAATAGTATGATATTTGTCTTTAAAATGTAGTGAAGTTAAAGTGACAAGTTTCCATTAAAAATAATACTCAAGTAAAGTACAGATAATCAAAAAGTATACCACTCAAGTAAATGTACTTCATTACTGTCCACCTCTGTCTAAAATAATACAGGCATTGTGTCTAATTGCACTCATCCAGTTCTGGATCTCAGCATTTTCATGGTCAAAACACATACATTTTGAAGAGTATCCATATAGTATCCAATTCAACACACTGTCGGCAATTCGTAACTATTGGGGAATTGATAGTGAATTGTGTGAATTTGTACGTTTTCATATGATTTGCTCATGGGATAAATATAGGCGTGGACCTTCATGCCCCACACCTCTCCCTAAAAATAAAACTAAATAAAGTAGGGCTGTCAAGCGATTAAAAGGTTTTAATCTAATCAATCTTATGATGTGAAGATTAATTAATCTAACTAATCGCACATGAAATTTGGTTGAAAAATTACCCCAAAATGATCATTATTATTATTGTGTTAAATGATAAAAGCATTAAATAGACAATACAAAAAAAGTAGCTTTAGAAATAAATATTGAATTTGATTCAACATAGAATGTTTTTGCTTTGATTCAACATAGATTTGACTTTGATTCAACACTTTGATTCCTACAAAGGGCCATGATTTTTTATTTTTATTTTTTATTTTAAATCAAAAGCTGCATCTGAATTGGTATTTAAATATATTAAGATCAAAACAGTTTGGTTACCAACATCATTCAAAACATCTTTTATGTTACGATAATGAAAGGAAAGTCATACGGGTTTGAAACAAAGCGAGGTTGAGTGTAAACAGCTCTAATTAAAAACAAAACGTACAGTGTCAGTCTGTGTTAAATTTCAAATTTCCAGAATTATTTTTTGATGAAGACATCATAGCTTGCAAACTTTTGCATATTTTCCTTTTAACACACAACAGCAACATGGCCTTCTTGAACGGAGTGTGGAGTCAGCCTACGTTTCCATGGTTACAGGAGCTGGTGAGCTCAGTGCTGAACATTTCTGCTCTACCTGGATAGCCAATCCAGGAGAAAGAGAAAAATCTCTTGCGGTAGAATTACCAAATGCTTTTTGAAGCACTCCTTTGAAATCCAGAGATATACAGTACATTGGAGGGCAACTTTTTTGAACTAATATGAGGCAGTAAATAAATTCTTGTGAGATACACACAGAATGGACTAGGAAAACATGTTAAATTTGCCCCTTGAGTAGATCTTGAATCCTCAGTGTTGGCCAGAAGATGTTCCTTTACTATTTTAAAATGAGAAAATCGATTACACATTACTTCGACAGTCCACTTTAGACATTCTCATAACTATACATTGCAACTACATGTCAACTAACTCTCATTAGAGTATTACTAGACTGTTAAGTTAGGGTTAGTAAGTCGAATAAGTTCACATGTAGTTGCAAAGTTACTAAGTCAGTAGAATGTCTAAAGTGGACCATCAAAATAAAGACCAGAAAATTTACCAAATTCACTCTAAACAGAAGGAAAGGATGTGGTTTTGGTACATATTCACGCTATTGCTGGTTTCACAATGTTTACTATTATTATGATTACAATCACTATGAAAATCTGTTGTTATTTAATCATAAAATGGCCTTGCATTTGTTGCTCTTTAAAAGGTGTCTAATATTTTTTCTAAATAAACAAGTGACTTTCAACTTTATTTTCACTTTTCTTTGTCACTATTACATGTAGGGCTTGACATGAACTATTTTGCTCACCGGCCACTGTGGCTAGTGGTTTTCCAGAGTTACTAGTCTTTCATTGGCCACAATTTTGAAATTGATACCATGGATATATAGGTCATATAGATATTTTTTATATTATCTCATAATTTGGTAGCGGGTATATTCAGCTGCTGTCACTTTAAGATCTGACGCACGGATCCATTATACTGTTACACGTGTGATTTCTTTCTCAACTGTTTACATTCATATAAAACATTACTGCATTTACTTGAATACTCGTCAACTCACAATACACAATCCCACACCCTGTAACAACAACAATATTCATCCCGAGCAAATAAAATGAGTAAGTGAGGGGAGGTGGATTTGTGTGTATCTCGCTGTCGGGATAACAGCTGTCGCTGTCTAATCTGCAGAAAGCATGTATTGGAAGAGTTTCAGATATTTGAGTATCTATATGTATCGAAACATTTATATTTTTGATAACACTACGTTGCATTTGGATTCAACCGGTTGAAAAATTGTCAGGTGTTAACATCAAGCCCCGCATGACAGTTATGTTGCTCTGAAGGGTTGACAGGTCTACTTGTGGGATTTTTCATGACTTTATCAGACATATTTATAAGTACTCTATGAAACTCTAAAAGTTCCCCTTTGGTATATTATTCCATACTTTTTGGAGGTTCCATTGCAATCAGCCTAAACTTATACAGTGTTTAGACACCGAGCATCTTGGAATTAATTGAATAGTATTACTAGCCTAGTTGTTTATGTGAAATTAGTGTCTATTGAAAGAAATAACATTTATATATATATATATATTTCTTTTTTTCTTTTTTTTCTAGATATAACATTACCGTAGTGATTGATCTGAAGAGCTCCAGAGCTTTCAGCACCTTGACACTTAATCATTAGCGAGTTACAATATAGCCAATGAAGAAATTTCCACTCTGAGTTAAACCAAGCTCCACATGCATTATTTAGTTCAGTTTAGCAGCATTCTACTGGAGCTTCTCTGTATTGGTTTTACTGTTATATAAAGACAGCAATCTGAAAACAGAGCCAGCAGAACAATGGATACCACTGGGGCCATTAAACAAGCTTTGCAATCCATTCTTACAGTCTTCCAAAATTACAATGCAACAGTTTGGTAACATGTATCGTGCTAAACGCGTGATGTATAGTTGTAAGATTCTAAAAAAAGTGACATGTAGGGCGATTGCGCTTCAGGCAACCCGAGTTCTTGCAGACCTTTCCCGATCCCGTCCTCCTCTCTCTCCCACTTGCTTTCCGTCTCTCTATCCTATCCTATTGAAAAACGCATAAGGTTGGAGGAGTGGCCAAGAGGTTAGCACACATGCTACAGACAGAAATAACACCATTATAAATCATGCCAAAAGGTCACTTGGGCCACCATATTTCAAGTTGTCTGATTTATTTTTATAGAGGGCAGAAAGTATGGCTCTGTATAACTATCTAATCACATTTGGTGTCTTTACACACATTGTTTCAAGATGGACGACAGTGACGTTAAAACACCATTGGTTCTAAACAACATACATTACTTGACTTTAAACCTGCCATGCCAATTGATTCAAGAGCTGTAGTGGAGAGGAAGATTGTTAATGAACAGCAACGTATTGTTCATCCCACATCATGCTTTATTGTGTTCTGTAGCCTTTTAACTGTTGTCATAAGGAGAATAATGTTGAGATTATTCAAAATTTCTCCTTTGGGGCTCAACAGTGAAATGTGAATCTGGAAGAACATGAGGGTGAACTATTCTTTATATAAAACCTTGTTTTAGATAAGATGTGTCAGACCCACGCTGAGGGAGTTGACAGTAAAGGTCATGTGTTCCAGCTGTCAACAGCAATCTTAGGTCTCCACAGGTAAAGAGGGTGTTTAGGTTCAGCAGAGGGAGCCAGATCCCTGGGCACGGCATTCTACACCCCACGTGAGGAATAAACAGATGAATAAATAGATGTGTTTAGTTAGAACTTCCATTAGCCACTTGTTTGACATGGGCCGCTGCCACTAAAACTTCCCTGGAATGCAATAGCTATAGCTGCAGAAACCTATTAAAAGTGACAATTCCTAAAGCTGAAGCAGAACTGCAGTTGAGCTGTGCTCTGCTATTCAATGCATAAAATATTCAGATTTGACTGGAAATGATGATTTATATTTTTAGTGTGGGCGAAGGTCAGTGAGACGTGTAAGGGCACCAGCTTGATTTGTTCTCCAAAAAAAAAAAAAAAATTGCTGTGCAAACCCCTTTTTTTCTCTTCTTTTTTTCTTATAATATGTCCTCTCTGCCTGCCAATATGTAATGAAATGTGTAAAAAAAAAAAAAAACATTTTGATTGTTATTTCAATATGTACTCAGTTCAATGTAAACTGGCATAGTATGTCAGATTTACAAATAGTGTACAAATGGAAACTATGGGAGCTTGTTTCCGCCACAGAATAAAACATTTTAAGAGATAATTGCGACTTTTTATCTCACAATTGCAAGTTTACATCTCGCAATTCTGACTTTATTTCTCAGAATTTCGAGATATAAAGTCAGAATTCTGTGAAATAAAGTCGCAATTGCGTGTTATAAAGTCAGAATTGCGAGATAAACTATTCTGAGGTAAAAAAAAAAAAAAAAAGTCCGTCTTTTTCCCCCCTTAGAATTGGACTTTATATCTCACAATTGTGAGTTTATATCTCACAATTCTGAGAAAATATGTCAGAATTGCGAGATATAAACTCGCAATTGCGTGTTATAAAGTCAGAATTGCGTGATATAAAGTCGCAATTGCGAAAAAAAGTCAGAATTCTGACTTTATAACTCGCAATTTCGACTTTATTTCACGCAATTCTGACTTTACATCTCGCAATTCTGACTTTATAACACGCAATTGCGACTTTATTTCACGCAATTGTGACTTTACATCTCGCAATTCTGACTTTATTTCACGCAATTCTGACTTTGTATCTCGCAATTCTGAGAAATAAAGTCAGAATTGCGAGATAAAAAGTCACAATTATCATTTTTTTTTTTTTTTTGTGGCGGAAACAAGCTTCCATAGGAAACAGCCTAAAGATTTAAATAAATAAAAATTATGCTTAGTTTAGTTGTCTTTTGTTCCCATGCATTTGTCTCATGTCTCTAGTTCAGTTTAGTCTTGAATAATCCCTAGCTTGTTCCCTTTATTTACTGTACTTATTACATTCACCTGTCGGTCATTTGTTCCCTCATTACTACCTGTGTATTTCAACTCTTCGGATATGTTTACACAACATCGTTTTCAGCTGAAAGTGGAAAACTTTTTATGCATTTTGGACATTCATTTACATGACAACGGCGTTTTCTGGGCCTGAAAACACAAGCTTTTGAAAATGACACTTTTACCGTCTCCATGTAAACAACAAAAACGTGAATTTGTGAAAACGGTATTACATGTTCGCAGGGTGTTTCGCAGACAAGCAAAAAAAATATATGATTTTTGCAGATCCATGTGAACGGGGGTTGTTTTGACAAGTGCTAGGCTGGGTCCATATGTTGCGATCCCTACGGCTATCCCAAAAGTGTATTTTCCACGGTATGGCTCCCTGCGGCGAGCCCGTGTCTTCCCTTGGCAGAGCCTGGGAAGCCCTGTCCTATCTCCGCCTCAATGTGCGGGAGGATCAGGGGCTTTTGTCTAGGCACTGGAAGGTGGCAGCACTAGTGGCGTTTCAATAGGGATCCCAATCAGTCGTAATGTCGACTGCGTCGAACGTTAGCGACTGAAAGGGAACGTCTCGGTTACGTATGTAACCCTCGATCCCTGAAGGAGGGAACGGAGATGTAGTCCCGTCGTCACTATTGCTGGACCACCTCTGACTCCGGGCACCGCTCGGCACCTCAGCGAAAAACAACTGGTGCGTGCATCCACTTCCGTATTCATACCCTCGCTGCGGGGCGGAGCGTGTGATGCAATTCACGCATGCCAATGTGCATTGGCTCGTTTTAACAACACTCGAAGATGACAGGCTCCCAATCAGTCGTATCCCAATCAGATGATCCCAAATCAGTCGTAGCGTCGACTACGTCTCCGTTCCCTCCTTCAGGGAACGAGGGTTACGTATGTAACCGAGACGTTTCCACTGTTCATTGTGCTGTGTCTTCTGAGTTTTACGTTGTTGCTAGTGAATATTCTTGCTCTGAATCATTAGATTAAAGACTGTTTTTGTAATACTCTCCTGAGTCGTGTGCTCTCTACAGCAATGTGGACGGGCCCCTACTTATTTACGCCCCAAGGGCCGGGCTTCGGGACAATTTTCACATCATAGTTCACACGTGGGCCGGGCCTCAGGCCTGTTTTATGCTTATCCTTTTTTATATTTTAGACATTAATTAAAAGAAAATATGAGAAGTTTGCCGATGGAAAAACAAACATAGAATGACATTTTATAACCTATTCCACTGACATATGACTGACACATGACAGTCTGCTCACGCAAACGCACACAGAAGGTTTCCCGGCGGCACAATCCACCATGTACATTAGACTGGCTCGCTCTGTGTTTAGTGTCCCCGCCAGCTGCAGTAGTAGCGAGCGTGTCTTCTGCGCAGCTGGAAGAGTTATAGAAGAAAGGAGGACTGGATTAAAATCTTCCACTGTGGATGCTGTGCTTTTTCTCCATGATGCTCTGAAAGCGACTGGTTCTTAGCCATGTTAGGAGGCTGTCTTGTTGCTTTTCGTTTGATTGGACTTTATTTTCATTAGTCTAACTGTTGGAAACTATTGGAAATAAGAATGGCCATGTTCTGTAGTGAAGACTTGATTTTTGAGGTAAAATAACCTGCATGTTTTTTTTTTTTTAGATTGTACAGCTCATTTCGTTTGCGAGCGCTGTTGCGACTGCGAGCAGCAGAGCAGCCTGCTTCAGCTTTTCAAAAATGGCGTTTTACTGTGGTTGTGATAATAAATGTTTAAACTAACTGTCTGTGATATGCTTGAAGTGTTTTATATCTATGGATTTTTTGTAGCCATGTAAAGTGTTGATTTGAGAGGCTAAATTGATCAAAAATGTTTAACTCGCTGCCAGTGGCTTGGTAGTCATTAAAAAAAATTAAATTAAATTTTAACAAAAATTGCTCCGAACCTATGTCTAAATTAACTTTATAAAGAAATGAAAAGAAACATATCTACTTTGCCAATATTCTTATGAGCTGTCGGACATGGGTCGGGCTAGGGCCTGAGCGTCTCGGGCCCTAGATTCGAGGCCTGTGCAGGGCTCTTTAATGACAGCTTTACAATTAATTATACACACACAAGAATTATTTATATTAGGAAATAAACAGGGCAGAATTGCACAGTCAAAATGCTAAGGGAAAAAACTTAATTGGTTAATGGTATGTTCTCTTACACTATACAGTGAAAAAGTGTGATGGATCTAATGGGACAATTGATCTAAATGTATGTATTTGGAAAGTGAAAAAGAACATTATACACAATTTACAGTAAAAAAAATAGTTAATTGACATCCCCAGAATTATGTGACAGCTTACATTTGATGTTTTTCATTTAATTGAGGAGAGTTCTCATCAGCTATGTACAGTACATTAGGGTTTTATGTTGCACCATATGTTTTCAAATGAATCTTTATTGTATATTTGTTTTGTATCAGGCGTTACCATGCGAGTTTTGTATTTGTATGACATTGCATAGTCTATATTTTAGTATTTACCTCGACTTGTAGTGATAAACTTTGATTCATCATGTATCTTTCTCCAGTTTGTATGGACTGTGTATTATAAAGGTTAAAAGAAAGGTTAAAAAAATAATTTTGGTAACTTGCTCATTTAAATAAATTCATGATTTGTTTAAGTTAAGTCTGTTGCATCTGTATTTTTAAGGTAAAGTTCTGGCAACCATATCTGGCAAACATGATATAATGGCAACCATTTTTTTTTTTTTTTTTTACTTTTTTTTTTTTTGCTCAAGGATTCAAAAATAAGTTAAAGATTCCAATAATTGTAAAGGTGCATAACTTTATTGCGTACACTGCCAAAAGTGAATAGAGCTCATTCCCATAGATACTGTGGTGCCAAGATATCGCAGGGCCCCCTAAGGGACCCCAAAGGGTCATGTTGAGCCTCTATACACTAGCCTATGTGAAAAGTTCTCATTCCTGGTCTCTATGATGCTTTGAATTAGAGATATGGCTGGGGCCCTCAAGGGCTTTTAAGCCCACATTTACATTACATGGTTCAAGGGACCCAATTCCAATTTTTTCCTCCTATGTGGCACAGATCAGAAATGACCCACAAACATGTGAGCAGGAAAAAAGCATGTGGATTCCGATATTCTCAGATCGGTTTCAGGCCTCATTCATGTGGAAATAGATCTGATATGAATCAGATACAGTATGTGCATTGCGTCAGCTATGTAAGCATACAGATCCAGATCAGATATTCCCTTGTCAATGCAAGTCATATGTCATTGAAATAGCGATGGTGGTGAATGACATCAACTCAGGGGGACAGCAACCACGATCACATAACTCTTTTCAGTGGCGCAGTGGATAAAGGATAAAGGCTCAACCCAGTGGAGTCATGCAGAAGACCAATGTTTTACTGACCTTTTAAGGTAGTGCGGAAAGCATGTATTATAATTGAATCTGTGTTCATCGCATATTGTGCCAGGTCAGTATGTCTACAATGGGTTGTTTTTCCAAGTGAAAGCAAAAAAAAAAAAAAAAATAGTGACATGTGAAGGCCAATTATGGTAACCCTTACTTGAAATTTGTCCTCTGCATTTAACCCATGCAAATTAGTGCACAAACATTAGGAGTAGTGAGTAGTGAACACACACACAAACTGCAAACCGTGGACACACCCGGACCAGTGGGCAGCCATTTTGCTGTGGCGCCCGGGGAGTGATTGAGGGTTGTCTGTGCCTGACAAACACAGAAAGGGTCAAAAAGTGGTGACAGTTTGCTGTTCTTTATTATGATGAATGTTTTTTTATCATTTTTTTTTTTTAGATGTGCACATACCGTGTCAATTTGTTCAATTATTAAACTATCATGTCATGTGAAAATGTTAGAATCTGTTTAATGTTATGATGAGGGAAATATTAAACACAAAACTGGAGATCAAACATCACTGTGGGACACCAGAGTGACAAGCGACCGCAGATGCTCTGTGTTTGTTCTTCTGCCTCCCTCGATCCGACCAGTGCAGACGTCAACCTGCAGTTCTCACCACACAAACTTAGTTTCATTATCTGAGGTTGATTAAGCAGAAAAGCCAAGGGCGCCTGAAAAAGAAAGGCTGTGATGTTCACGTCGTGCTGGGCAAAGTTAAGGTTGAGCTGTTGATGGGAGAGGTCAGATATCTTTCATCAGTGCGGCACAACTATGTCATACTGTGGTGCTGGTTTCTTTTGTCAAAACAAAATTAGATGTTTTCACCCAAGTGTACTGTGTGTGTTTTTTTTTGTGTTTTTTTTTTTATGGTCGTGATGTACTATGGATAGAACACAACTCTCCGTTTACAGTTTCTTTTTTGGCCAACACAAAATATCCCTAAAGCAGGTAAACAACCAATAATTATATCCATGCAAATGTGTCTAAGCCCTCAATCCCAGGGCTAGGTTGGTTCTTCATGGACTCCATTAAAAAACATGGTGCATACTCAGAGACTAACACACTTCAACCCTACATTGTTGGGCATCCCTGGAATCACAAAGAGCTGCGGTCTGCTTCATCAGCCTGAGCAAACAAATCAACTGAACCACCTTGGCAGTACAGGGTTCAACTCCTGTTTTCCTTAGCCAGCGAATGTTGTCTGGACACTGCATGCATGATTAAAAGTCAATGCTCAATTATTTTGCTGTAATCTCTATGTGAGCACTTCTATGCTGAGAATATGCAAGTGCAACTATCCTTGCAAACAGAAGATGCATGCCAAGAAGTGATGAATGCATGATAGCCTTGCTTTCCAAAATATTGTAGCAGAATGAAAACTTTTTATGATGATGGATGCAATTGTGTTGATGTTAAAATATTGCACATAAAGCTGTGATCGGGAAAAAAATAAATAAGCTATTAAGTATAAGCTAATAAATAAGCTGTAGGTTGATGGCATTCCATTTGTTTGAGCATTTTGACTAAAGGCCTGTCTCACGAAGAAAGTTTAACAAACAGAATTGGTTTTGAGTTGACAGAAATAAAAGAATCAATCAAGTTTATTTCGGGTTCAGCGGTTTCACAAAGCTATTAACATCCTTTGTCAATGCAGGGTTTGGTCCTGAGTTCTCTGATTCGCTTTTTTCCTGAATATCAAAAGAACATTCATAAATCCAGGTTATATAGTTCAAAATGTATATATTAATAAGCTAAACAAACATAGGAAAAATTTAATGAATAAACTTTTATACATTCATTTGGAAGCTTATTTATATTATATTTACATTTAATTTAAATTAAAAGCGAATTATTAATTGTCCATCATTAATTTTAATTAATCATTATAAACCAATAGGATTTCAGATCTTCCAATGCTTACTGTCAAAGTTTTAATGTTGACAAATTATAAAAGATAAATGATTTATAATTATTATATAAGCAACAAATAAATCATTGTTAAAAGTCAGGCAATTTCGTCGTAAGTTATTTAATCTAAAATGAATTCCCTGTGAAGTTTGCTTTAATTAGGAGCAAGAAATACAGGGTGACATTATTGTGTCAAACAGCTACTGTACTCAAACCCTGCCCTAGAGGAAGCTAGCCGTGCAGTGTCGAACACCAGTGAAGACCATTTGGTGAATGTAAAAAACTTTGTTTGGTGATTCTACTTGTGCAGAAATGACACATGTTGCCTTTAATGTTTTGTCCAAAGGCTGGACTTGAACCAAGCTTTGAGGTAATGTTTTCTTCCGGTGAGGATCTATGCAAATTGTCTCATCTCAGCAGTGATCTGTACCAGTTCCGCTCTCCACCACCTGTTCTCTGGGCATGCAGACTGAAAACTCCCCTGAGTCCATAGACTCCTAAAGCTGCTGTGGAATTAATGTTCTGTGATCATCCCGGGCTTCGACCGCTCCAGTTTGCTATTCAAATAATGAAATAATGAGCTCTATATTGCTTTCATGAATGGTGTTAAGCATGCTAATGGGGTAAACGTCAACTCCACATTAATCTGTGCAAGTTTTTTGCAAGATTGTACACACCCACCGAATCATGTCCCCCAGGACCCCGAGTTATAGCCATTTATTAAAGGGATAGTTTACCCAAAAATGAAAATGTTGTCATTTACTCACCCTTGAAGGGGTCCTATTATGCTTTTCCACTTTTTTACGTTTAGCTAGTGTGCAATGTTACTGTGTGTGCATGAAAAAGACCTGCAAATCCACTCCAAAGGGAGATATTTTATTGAACAGAATCCCATTTTCAAGAACTTCAACACAATTTTTCTGGATCTAATGAAGTCTCAATGTTATTAATTTAAATAATCTGTGCCCACAGAATATGCAAAAAAGGACTGGTTGAGCTGCATTAGAGAATACAGAGTTGTCGTCAAAGAGATGCTGATTTTTTCCACAATGTTTCCAAAACTCATTTGTTTGACCTTCCTAAGGCTGAAGATCTTAGAGTGGTTAAAACTTATTTTCAACACTGTTCCTGATGAATCATTCATTCCTCCGGATGAATATCGTTCGTGTTACAAGGCTTGAATTCCGGCATGGGATTGCATGTATTGTGCATAATTTGACAAAATTCTGCAGATTTTGATAAAAAAAAAAATCAAAAAGCCGCCTCTCAGTCCTAAATGGAGTTATTTTTCGCTGCTTATTGCGCTTAGTCAAATACACACAAAATAATGTCAAAATGCCGGACTTGGTGAGTATTCACGTAAACACAGTCAGTTATGCTTTAAGTGGATGTAAAAAGTTGAAAAAGAAAACGCATGTGTAAGTATAATGGATCTGTGTGTCAGATCTTAAAGTGACAGCAGCCCAATAAACCTGCAGCCAAATTATGAGATATTAAAAATATCTATATGGCAGTTTTTCTCTATGGTATCGATGCAAAAATTATGGCCAGTGAAAATGCTGAATGGCTAGTAACTTTGGAAAACCACTAGCCACAGTGGCTGGTGAGCAACAAAGTTGGTGTCAAGCTCTGCTTAGGCAGCCAAGTTTTATTGAAATTCCAATTTGCCAGTGGTGAAGTGCACCTTTATATGTCTTTGAGAATGAAATCTTGGCGGTAAATAAATAAATTATATCACCTGACATTTGAGAAAAATGGAAGAAAAAAAAATCTCATACTGTAAAAAAAATATGTATCATACTGTACTATACATGTATAAAGAAAACCAAAGAAATACTACCAGAGGTCTTAACCTTCAAATACAACTGACTTCCTGCAATGACCTACCCTAGTTCGCCTCGTTACACTGACCTCCCCAAAAGCCACTTCGTTCCCAGGCTGCTCAGCCTTCCCTGGTGACAGCCATGCACTACAGGAAGTCTCCAAAGAATGTTAGGGCACCAGCCAATAGAAAAGTAAATAGCCCTGGCATTTCACTCACTGCATTCATCAAACTTTCCATCCTCTATTTCCCTTCACATATAAACCCATATGCCTGAGGACATATGGAGAGGAGGTGAGCGCAATCATTCACTGAAAGAGGGCAGGAATGATTTGGCCTGCCTGTTTTCATTCTCATTTCAACCAAGAGCATCAGTGCTTTTCCAGCTGGTATTTCTAGGCTGTTATTCTCAGAAAATCTTTACAGCCCTTCGTCTTTTTGAAGAACATAGTAGCATAAATAAATGACCTCTTCTCTTTATGTTATTACTCATGTTGATTAAGCTGTATCTTCAACTACTTTACTATAGACTTACAGTTGAACTCCCTTAAAAACATACGTACAATATGTACACTAGTTGTCAGCAATGTCCAACATGGATTCACATGCATCACATGAGAATGCTATTCTTTTGAATTCTGAATTTGGTTATACATCATTAAAAAAATTCCGTCCATCGGGATCTCATGAGTATTCCTGTGTATTTTTACGTAAAGTGGAAAGTTTGGTTCTACCACACGTACATTTACTTATGTTCTCATACAAAATATGTAAAAATGGTACCACTTTTGACATTTTTGCTATATATATACACAGTATAAAGAAATATATATATATATATATATATGGCTATAATGCTATATTGTTACTAAAAGTGTCATTTCCATACACATTCCTGCATTTCATGCTTTATATAAATATATTCTCTATAAAATTATTATGTTTTGGCTAAGGGGTAGGGTTAAGTGAACTACAATTTATCTATAATATGGTACAAGTGCAATTATACAAACATTTATGATGTAAAAGATTCATACGTATTTTAGGTTTCTTAAGCTGTAAATACGTCAGAATGTTTACATTTAAATGTTGTCAATACATCCATATTGTATGTTTCAGCATCTTTTAAACGTACAGAAATATACGTTTTGCACTTGTACATGGTATCAATGCCTTCTTATTGAGAATGAGCCCAGGCTGTTCCATCCCATCTCAAATCACCAATTGTTTTGTGAGGGTGCTGAAAATGACACCTTTTTAAAAAGTACCATTAGCCAAAAGCTCATTTTCATAGCTAGCATTTTATGTATTCTAATAATAAACTCACATAATTGATATTTAAACACTAAGGACTTCATTATCATAATTTAAAAATGAATAATATATTTATGATGGAGTATCATATTTTGAGATTGAGAGTCTTGGTCTCGGACATGGAAAAGTAGTAAACATATGTACAAATATGATACATTTCCAAGACCTTAAAATGGTGTAATAAAATATTAGCCAAAAAAAAAAAAAAAGTGTAAAGAAAAAATTCTGTAAAATAAAATAGTTTATAGTTAAAGAAACGCCTATGAATGAATCTCTAATCAGGTCTTTCCACTGGCCTGCAGAAAAAAAAAAAAAAAAAACATTATGAATATGCTATATCTACATCTCGACATATGGGTCAACTCACAAGTACTTTCCGGGCTGTTTGGTTTATTTCGTTTTATTTATTTATTTTGAAACCTTTAAATTGCAGAATAATGTTCAAGAGTGTTTTGTTGACAAAAAGAGACTTCGATCTACATTGTAGTTTCTTTTCTCATTTTGCAGAGCATGATCATTTTATAATGTGTGGGATTCCTGCCGTGTGAAAAGAACAAGAGAACACACAGAGCCAGTGATTGAACAGCAAGTGCAACGGCTGCATTTGTCTTTCAAGTGCATGATGTGCGCCTGAAGAGTTTGTGATTCCAGCCTTCTCTGCAACCTGACTCTCTAATGAGGCTTTCTTAACTCTTGCACCCCATTTATTTCCCCTTCAATTTCTCTTTTATTCTGGATCTTATTCATATCATTTCAATTCTGCCTCATTTCAACTCGCTATTCCCCCCTGAGAAAAGATGAAATGATTATTGTTACTGTACGGTGAAGTTCTTTGTTCTGTTCAGTATTTTACTCAACCACATCACACCACTAAGTTAAATTTGAATGGTTCAAAGTTTGTAAAGAAGAGAGCTTCATGAAAAGTTGTAATGGGAAACTTTTTTAAAATTTTGCTTTAGGTGGATATGAGAGACTTAATGAAAGTCCCTTTAAACTTCTCATAATTAATTTATTTATCAGATGTGTCTGGGAATTAAAAATACCTCAAACATAGCGCCAGATAAAGGTGGTAGCTCTCAGTTAAAGTTGCACTAAAAATAAAGTTGTGCAGTCAATACCATATGGGGATATTTCACCTAACAAGACCCCTAAAATTCATTTAGTTGTTGTAACCAAATGTAGTCAGGTTGATTCAGTCTTATTTTGATATTTTTGACTTTAATAAAAAAAAAACATTTAGATCTTGCCACACATTGCACACTGTTGGGAACGTGTCTTTACCTTCCTTCCACCCCTGGGAACTTGCTTTTGTCTTTGCCATTGTCTGGTCTTTGGCCCAGGAGTCCTCCGCTGATGTTAAACTCCAGGCGAACTCAGGATAATATCCAGCAGGCCCATGGTCACATGACTTTCCCTTTGTTGTGCAATCTGGAAAAGAAGAAGAAAAATATCTGACTAATATTTGTTCTGTAGACTAGAGACCTTCAGTCTTCCTCCTGGGGACTCACTGTCCTGCAGAGTTTAGCTCCATAATCAAACAAACCTGAACCTGCTAGTCGAGCTCTTCAGGATGGCTTGAAAATCACAGGCAGGTGAGATGAAGCAGGTTGGATATAAACTTTGAAGGACAGAAGGTCCCCTGTAGTAGGGTTAAAGCTGCTAGACATTTAGAAATAAATCTCCATTAAAACACACTCTTTAACCTTACATTGGTCTCCAAACCTAATCTGGGGTGCGTTGCCTATACATCAACATAACTCGCTGCTTGACTACCATACAATGCATTGTTTAAGAGATCAGCGAGCAAGTCAAGACTGTTTCCCGAAACCCCATTGTCGCAAATTTGACATTCAACCATGTTGGTTAATGATCATGCAGGTGTTGGAGTAATAACTTGTTTTCAGATCGAATTAATGCTAGATTGTTTTGCTAGAAATTATGGACATGTCATCTGAGGACTATTTATTTCTGTTCTCAGTTATTTTGCTTTATTTCCAGATTCAATATCGTTCTTACATAGTAGAGCACATACAAACATGCACACTCTTCAAAAACCCAGCTGTAAATCCCTTGACAAACTAAAAGATGTAACTGACATTTGAGCATATTTGAAATAAAAGATATAGATTGTACCAAATGTCAGCTTGCTTATTTTGATCAAGATAAGGTCATGCAAACAAGAAACTCTGCTTCTAACCACATGCCGAGAACTGTCATTCCAAACACACAACTTTGCACCAACTTTGCTGATAATGATGGAACTTGCGACCATAGTTGGCTAACGATGCTTTTGGGAAACACACCCCAGGCTGGTCTGTTGGCAGATTTACAGGACTACAGGAGTTTTGGGCACTCTTTGATTGGCCAGGATAAGCCAGCTGCACAGCTAAAACCATCTTAAACTAGTTGAGACCAGCAAACCAAAATAGGTTGGTTGAATCTAGGCTCATTGGGAAAAACGTGCCTATACCTAGATTTTTACAAAACTTCAAAAACATACCTACACATGCAATTCACTGCAATTTCCAGCTGAAATGAACACTAGCAGGCAGTAAAACACCAACAACTTCTATTTCTTCTTACAAAAATTATAGTAACAAATTACTGATTAATAAAAATGGTTCGTTGCACAATACTATGGTATGACCTCACCTTCATAACAAAATAGCACATTTCTATGTCTGTCTAATGCTAATTTCAAAGCTAGCATTAAAAGAAAGTAATACAATCCAACAGCAAGACCAGCTGCAGCAGCAATTGTGTGTCCTCCCTCGAACTCACTGTGTTTTCATCGAGATCCTAAAGTGCGGCATGTGAAGCAAAACATATCGTGAGAGAAGGCAATGCCTCCATCGCACTATGATTAACTCATTACACTGTCAATGTGACAATACCCAACAATCATGGTCTTTTCATCACTATGATTGGCTGATTATTCTGTCAAAGTTGATTACAGCCTCTCTTGCTCGCAACCATAGACTGTAAAGAAAGATGAACGATGCCCCTTCACTCTCTTCCATTGGTGAGAAGTAAAGCCGGCAGTGTCCCGATATGCCGCTGACATCTTTGGACCTGAGTCTGCGCAGTAGCGATTTCAGGACCTGAGTCTGCGCAGTAGCGATCTCGGGACCTGAGTCTGCGCAGTAGCGATCTCGGGACCTGAGTTTGCGCAGTAGCGATCTTGAGACCTGAGTCTGCGCACAAGCGATCTCGGGACCTGAGTCTGCGCACAAGCGATCTCGGGATCTGAGTCTGTGCAGTAGCGATCTCGAGACCTGAGTCTGCGCAGTAGTGATCTCGAGACCTGAGTCTGCGCAGTAGCGATCTCGGGACCTGAGTCTGCGCAGTAGCGATCTCGAGACCTGAGTCTGCGCAGTAGTGATCTCGAGACCTGAGTCTGCGCAGAAGCGATCTCGGGACCTGAGTCTGCGCAGAAGCGATCTCGGGACCAGAGTCTGCGCAGAAGCGATCTCGGGACCAGAGTCTGCGCAGAAGCGATCTCGGGACCTGAGTCTGCGCAGTAGAGATCTCGGGACCTGAGTCTGCGCAGTAGCGATCTCGGGACCTGAGTTTGCGCAGTAGCGATCTTGAGACCTGAGTCTGCGCACAAGCGATCTCGGGACCTGAGTCTGCGCACAAGCGATCTCGGGATCTGAGTCTGTGCAGTAGCGATCTCGAGACCTGAGTCTGCGCAGTAGTGATCTCGAGACCTGAGTCTGCGCAGTAGCGATCTCGGGACCTGAGTCTGCGCAGTAGCGATCTCGAGACCTGAGTCTGCGCAGTAGTGATCTCGAGACCTGAGTCTGCGCAGAAGCGATCTCGGGACCTGAGTCTGCGCAGAAGCGATCTCGGGACCAGAGTCTGCGCAGAAGCGATCTCGGGACCAGAGTCTGCGCAGAAGCGATCTCGGGACCTGAGTCTGCGCAGTAGAGATCTCGGGACCTGAGTCTGCGCAGTAGCGATCTCGGGACCTGAGTCTGCGCAGTAGCGATCTCGGGACCTGAGTCTGCGCAGTAGCGATCTCGAGACCTGAGTCTGCGCAGAAGCGATCTCGGGACCTGAGTCTGCGCAGTAGTGATCTCGAGACCTGAGTCTGCGCAGTAGCGATCTCGGGACCTGAGTCTGCGCAGTAGCGATCTCGAGACCTGAGTCTGCGCAGTAGCGATCTCGAGACCTGAGTCTGCGCAGTAGCGATCTCGAGACCTGAGTCTGCGCAGTAGCGATCTCGGGACCTGAGTCTGCGCAGTAGCGATCTCGAGACCTGAGTCTGCGCAGTAGCGATCTCGAGACCTGAGTCTGCGCAGAAGCGATCTCGGGACCTGAGTCTGCGCAGAAGCGATCTCGGGACCAGAGTCTGCGCAGAAGCGATCTCGGGACCTGAGTCTGCGCAGTAGCGATCTCGAGACCTGAGTCTGCGCAGTAGCGATCTCGAGACCTGAGTCTGCGCAGTAGTGATCTCGGGACCTGAGTCTGCGCAGAAGCGATCTCGGGATCTGAGTCTGCGCAGAAGCGATCTCGGGACCTGAGTCTGCGCAGTAGTGATCTCGAGACCTGAGTCTGCGCAGTAGCGATCTCGGGACCTGAGTCTGCGCAGTAGCGATCAATAAGTAAAGCCACGAAATCAAGGCCCCGCCCTCACTCTCACAGAATCAATCGCAAGCACACTTTTTTTTTTTTTTTTTATTATAGAAATTTAGATATTAAATTTAAAGCTACAATCTCCTCAGTCCTCCGACGATCCCGAAAGAAAAAAAAGTCTGTTGGTGCTTCAGTGACTACTTCGCTCAGAGAACCTGTCAATCACAGACGCTTTGAGACGCTTTGGCTTCACTTTTCAGGGCTTGTGCGGCACGCTTGCTCGCAACAGGTCCGAAAATCTGTGGAGGACGTTGATTAATTTCCAAAGAAATTGCACACTCATCATACATCACATTCAGTTACATTCAGATCTAAATAAACTTGAATTTATGATCTGTGAGTAAGCTTGGTTAAGTTAAAGGTTCACTTGTAGTGTTTACTGAGGATTTATTGACTACAGATCAAAAAAGAAGGTGACCATAGTGTACTGTAAATTATGATTTTTACCTGGTAAATTGTGAACAAACAATCTTTGTAAACCAACCTTTTTAATCATAATTATCTTAATGTTCTGACAGGACATGAATATTCTGAAAAAGTTCAACTTGTTTAACTGTGTGCCATTTGTGTATAGACTGACTGTCGCCTGTTCTCACATCTGTGTCCCCATCTTCACAGATGGATCTAATTAAAACGTATTGCTTAAGGTCAAAGACTGTGTTGAGGTGACGGATGAAATGTGTCTTCAAAAGGACAAATGATCATAGCTGTGCCACAGTTTGTACTGAAATGGATGTCATTGGTTCAGTCAGGAGTGTAATTTGATTGGCTTCCTAGCCCAGTTAGATGGACAAGAAAAGTCATTATATCCATCAAGCCTGTTAAATGTGCTTTGAACTTTGAAGGTCTATTAAATTGTAAAGAGAAAAAAAAAGGTTTTAAATCATGTCCATTGATGAAAATTAAATCTGTTAGTAGAAAAAAAAATAATAATAATATCAAACCATTGGAAATAAAAGTACTCATAGATGAAGAAATATCCCTACATGAAAACCTTATCTTCAAAAGGCTGGCATATGTTAATAAATGTAAATGCAGCTAGATTTTAGAGTCTTAAATTAGAGCAGATACAGTCACATAAGGTTTTAATTCAATAATGTGTCAAAGTGAGTACATTAGCATAACTTATCTCATAAGCTTTCCACATAGTTCTGTACTGATAATAATTTTAACACTGTTATTCACATAAATGTGAATGTCAAATCCATTCTTCAGGAACTTTAGCATGATCATTATGTTCACAGCTATTTCCCACACTTTTCCTGCGGTTTTTCATGCATTCCTGTATCCGTTTATTCTGCTAGAGTGGCTTTCAAACCGTTCCAACTGTGTTATGTTCCAACCACACATTCGTCTTGTATTCACTGGAGTGTTAAAAGCACCGGTGGGACCAGGTTGTTTATCAGAGGACTGCTGGTTGAAGCCCCAGGTGCCACACAAATATGCGTGTTTTCTATTCTTTTGCACGGTGTGTGTGTGTGTGTGTGTGTGTGTGTGCTTCCTTGGTACATAATTTGGTGCTTCCATTGTTAAGGAAGGCAAATCCCATAGGAAAAAATATCGCCCAGAGGTTATGCTCTTTCATAGCTCAGACTTAATGGAGTTCTTTGTTATGTTTCATTTATGATTTTTTTTTTTTATTATTAAATACCTTCTGCTTTTCCAGTTCAATGCGCTGGAACAACTTTAAGTAGTAGTAGTAGTAATAGTAGTACTCAAAAATAGGCTGATTTTCCCAAAATGTTTTCCGCCTATTGGCAAGATTTTAGATTGGCATCCCCTACCCCACTAAAACACTAAATCACTTAGTTGACAGAAGAACATTGTAAAGTTAGTGGCATCCAAAAATCAAGGATCTATGGTTTTAAAACTGCACTTTACTGGACTTCATTGTGACGAAGTAAACTCAAGCAGCAATATAAGTTAAATAAAGCAAAGTTATAGAACCTTAACACTTTCCCTGCCCTTTGACAGAATTTTCTGTCATTTAAGAGACAACGCTTGCCCGCCATTGACGGTTTTCCGTGTTTTCACTGTTATACAGAAGGGGGCGCTATTATGCATCTTCTGAAAGAGTACAGAATTTCTGGATCAAAACACTGGCAACAAAAAAGGAGCAGAAACAAGCAATAAAAGCATTGTTTTTGCATGTTGTTAGAGGGAAAAAAAAGTTTTTTTTTTTTTTTTATGAAACCAACCCACATTTAAATGCTGATTAAAAAAGTATGCATGAATCTAGATTTAAAAAATAAAAATAAAATAAAAATAACAGAGGTCCTGTTATTTCTTAGATATTCATACAACAAAATTCTGGGGGCCATGACATTTTAGTGAAAATTATGAATAAAAATAAATAAATAAACAAACATTTACAGTGGCTGGCAACTTAAATAAAATGCTGGTGGGGAAAGAGTTAAGTTTATTGTAAGGAAAATATACTACACAAAATTTGAATAATAAAAAAATACATAACATTCATTAGTGTGCTGAATTTTTTTTTTAGAATTTCCTATTTTTAATGCAGAAATTGCAAGTAAATTTCACAAATAATTACAAAGAAACGGCAAGTATCACATTGAAATAAATGTGATTTTTTTTTTTTTTTTTTTTTTACACATAAAATGTGTAGAAAGACTGAAATAGTATTTTCTCACAAAGCATCATGTCCTGTCCAGTTTTCAAAATTATATTCAATGTTTTCAAATGACTGCCACAAAATTAGCAAAATATTGTAGGCTACTACACTCTAAAAAAATATGGTTCTTTAAAACTTCTTTACTCATAGTAACAGTTTGATTTAGTACCGTGTCGTCCTGATGAACCCTTTATATGCTGAAATGGTTCTTTGTGTTAGAGTTCAGGGTTCGTTATTCCCGCCTTTTTGTTTTTCAAATCTGTAACTGTCAAAGCTCCCTCATTACTGATTTACTGGAGCTCAGCCATACACACACTGTCAACATACTCTCAACAGGTAAATTATTTATTTCTTAAAATGTCTGTAAATTATAACTTTAAAAATTGTAACAATCATTTCCTAACAATCATATCTTTTTCTCTTTTTAGTTTAAAAGAACATGTAAGCGTGAGCAGCGATGTTCAGTTAACGATACTCATCTTCTCTTCACCACAAAGTAACAGAGATATGGAATTTATGATCCATATTGTTCGATTTTTTTTTTTTATTTATTATGACTTTATGCCTAAACATACCCAGTCACAAAACAAACATTAAAGCTATACCATGACTTTATATCCCTTTTTCCTTTTAACATGGTGAAGGGATCATAGGTAAGGTCTTCATTAACATAATAGTTTTTACATTATCACGATGTAACTCTACACGATGTAACTCTAAACTCAATTGTGTATTTCAGATGCTGTCACATATCATACCCTCATCATCTGCAGAGAGAAACTGCCTCTCAGAATACACACATAATGAAGATTTAAAGACATCATAGGGGATTGTGAAGATATTTCACTGGAACTTGGTCTTCATTACATCTATATCGTGTTCGATGTCAGTTGGTATTTATTAATGTATTCAGCCAGCAACTGCTATTAGAGCACTGTCATGTTTGCTACAATCTGCCATGTCAATAAAAAATAAAAGTACCTAAATGACACAACATGCTGTTTTTTTATTATTATAATTTTTTATATAAAATGCAAATAGAGGCAACAAGATATAAGACCAGGTAGATAGAGGGCTAAAAAAAATCAATATTAATACATTATTTATAAAACATACTGTATTATTAATAATAGTAATATTAATAATATGAAGATACTAATATACTAATATTAATGAAAATAAATATTGTTGAAAAGGTTATTTATAACACCATTAAGGTTCTATATAGCACTTTCAAAGCATGGTTCTTAATGGAACCTTATAAAAAGGGTTCTATTTCGCACCAAAAGGGTTCTGCTATTGTTACAAGCCGAACAACCCTAATTTGGTATTGATCACATTAAAATGTTAATATGCCATATTTCGATAATGATAGATACCAAATTGGCAAAAAAAAAAAAAAAAAAAAAAAATCAAATCAAAGCTTATGTTTTAAAATCAAAACAGAATTTGAAAGTGAAACCACACATGAGAGAGCACATCTCTCGAGCCGCAACAGAACAGAGAACCGGCAGTTTATGAGAGCTGCTGCTGGCACACAATAATCTGTCTCGTGGACAGCATAACACACATAAGCACTTACTGTAAGCACTGTCAGAAATGAGGGAGGTTAGTGGCACAACAGATATCATTTTACACCCTGAGATGAAAAGATATAAATGTCTGTGACTTTTGAAAAACAATCAAACATTGTTTGAGTTCCCTGATCAGCCTGACTTATAACAATGTTGAATCCACCAGTACTACGGTAAGTGTTTGGGGTGAGTTTAGCGTTTTTTCCAACCAAGTGTTAGGTAATCTGTTTGAAATCTGTTTCCAATTCCATTTATCTTTAAGCATGCGCATTTATACATAATAATGAAAATGCACAACATAACATTTGTTCTTAGTAGGATCTGATGATAAATGTTTGTGTTTATATTAAAAAGTTTTGAATGCAATTATGTATCTTGGTTTCAAACATTTTAAGAATTCAAAGATTCAATTCATTTTTTGTTTTTTATCACACTTTAGATTAGGGTCTAATTCTCATTCTAACTACGACTTTTGCTAATTACTTCTTATTAATAGTTGGTAAGGTAGTTGGTAAGTTTAGGTATTGGGTGATTAAGGGATGTAGAATATGGTCATGCAGAATAAGGCATTAATACTGTATGTGATTTAGAAGTACTAATAAACAGCCAATATTCTAGTAATATGCATGCTAATAAGCAACTCGTTAATCGTGAGAATTGGACCTAAACTAAAGTGTTATCTATTTTTCCTCAACAAATTTGTTTATATATATATATATATATATATATATATATATATATATATATATATATATATATATATATATATATATATATATATATATATATATATATATATATATATATATATATATATATATATATATATAAAGAATAAGCTTCTAAATTTCATTAGGACTTTTTTGTTCCACATTATGTAGTTCATGTTTTTTAAAGAGCTATTTCTCCCTGATCTGACCATTCTAGTCAAGTCAAGTCAAGTCAAGTTTATTTATATAGCGCTTTTCACAACATATCATTCCATCATTTGCGCTCCCGGGGGCGGTTAAGCGCAAAGAGGAGGCTTGTTCCGGCGCAAACGTTCCCTGGTGCTATTTTGCAGGTTCAGAAAACAATTCCGCCACTGACCAGGAAAAACCTCGTCTAAAGTCAGTGGCGTGTTGCGCATGTTATTCAAATGCTATTTTAAGGGCACATGCCTGGCCATAATCAATGTAGCGTGTGCACAACGCGCATGCACTTTGCTTATCTAATCTACACACAGACGCAGCAGTTCTCATTTTTAGAAAACCATACATTATTACAAGGAAAAATATTAACACACGAGGGAAATCACTGTGGTGTCCATGAAGATGTGAAAAAATAGGCATAAATCTAGCTTACACATTTACCCAAATTATTATACGCCTGTTTAACCGAAGCTAATTTGGGTGGGTTTCTCCCATACCCAATGTCACTTCTTTGTCTTTTACGGCCCTGACGAGAATTTTGGTCTCCTCAGCTGTGAACCGCTCCTGGCGTGTGCCTGGAAAATCCGCCGTTATAATAGCGATCCACCATGGAACAAGCGTGCCTGCTCTTAAAGGGAATGTGAGATGACGCTCTGATTGGTTTATTTCACGTTACGCCCAAACCACACCAATGAATAATAAAGCTACTTCAGACCAACCCATTTTAGATTTGCGTCGGGCGCAAGAGTCATTTATCCCGCCGGGAAAATAGCAACAGCGCCCAAGACCCGCCCACAAAGTTACTTGCGTTTCGCGCTTGATACTTGCGTTTCAGATCGTTAAAACAGGGTCCCATATGTGAAAGCACTTTAGCGCGTGCTGCTCCTGCACCGCATATGCACCACATACGCACTGCACATGGAGTATGTGAGAAACGGGCGTTAGGTTATTTGTCAAAACATTTCAGTTCACCGTTCATCCAAAGTGGTGCTCTCTGTCTAACAATATCAGGTTTTAAAATATGCTGCATTAGAGCTTGTTAATATTTCATGACTTAACACTGGTGAAACTGACAGATTTTAGAGAACATTCCTGACCTTTTTTTTTCCACTAAGAGATTATCAACCACAACTGAGTCTGCGATGATGGTGAATCATTTGTTCAAACCGTTATAATGGTGGATAAATGCCAGAGGGAAACTTAGGTCTCAATGAGAAGTGAAATGCAGTGATGGCTCTTTTTCAAGGTTGAAGAATAAGAACTTTAAAATAAATTGATTTCAGAAAGATTTTTTTTTTTTTCTCTCTGATGGGACATGTTGCTCTGAGCTCTCACATTCAATTGGTTGCAGGTCACCAGTTTCATTGAGAGAGTGTGATATTAACCTTTACTGATACACTCTAAGAATAAAATGTCAGCAATCTAGACACATACTACACACAGAATAAGCCTTAAAACTGTCATTTGAGAAATTAGTTCCTTATTTTTTGAGACAAAAGAGTTTGATGTACTGTGAAAACATACTGTAACTAAAAAAACTCCTACAAGACAATCTATTGAAACTATGCATGTTTGAAATGTCAGAAAATCTGATAGAATCTGTGTATAGCAATGCACATTATTCTGAAGTAGGATAAACTTAACAGGAACTTACAACATGTACTGTACCTTGAATGTGCAACAATGTGCATTTCTCTGGATAAGTGTCTGTAAAATGCATAAATGTAAACCTTTAGTCTGCTCATTATTTGTACAGTAAAGCAAATCATTTATTTTTTTACATTGTACTCAATTTTACCCTGGGAATCAAACTCATGACCCATTGCTAGCACCATTCTCTAATGCTTGAGCTTTTTCTCATGGACAGTTATCTGTCTACTAAAAAAAAAAAATGTCAAAACCCCACATATATAATGTTTTGACAGTAAAAGACAGTGAGGGCTTTTGTTACAACTGTATCTCCATGTCTCCATCTACAAGTATAGTTGTAACACTATGTACAGTTTTACTCATTTTAAATGCACAAAATTAGACATTATAGGCAACATTTCAATACAGAAAAGACTTTGAAATATTTTCACATTTTATACTTTGACAGTTATTAATGTATTCCATTACAACTCTAGGTCTAGCCTATACCAAAATAATGAAGAAGTGATCCCTTTGTGCAGAACATTTCAGAGTGGATTGTTCTGTGAATCTGTTTTATGAATGCAGTGCAGGCTTCGCATTAGCTGTTATTAAAGGAAGTGCAGACTGTATATTGGACCTGACATCAAACCCACAGCTTGTATGTGAAAACAACAAAGTGCTCTTGTCAGTTCATTTTACATGTGAAGATGGTGTTTACATCAGGTTTTATAAGCACATCAGCAAAAACAACTTGTTTCATAAGGGTCAGCAAGAGGGTAGACAACAGTCATGAAAAATCTGCTGGGTTGGCAGCACTCTAACCGATATGGATGATTGATCTTTGGAGATTCAACTCTTAAATGATTCTTATAGAGTTTGATGTAAGCATGTTGCTAAGCTAATAACACAGTACAGAAAACACATCACACATTTTAGGTAACATACAAGGTCCAAGATCCGAAGCAAATGTAACACTAATCACCATTGTGGTGACTTAAAAACAATAACAGTACTAAAGAATATAATTTCTTACAGTGGCATGATTAAAGACAACTTTATAATGCCAATTTACAGTAAAACAGGAAATGTAAATTACTGTAATGTCAGCATCATTTTGCTGTTGATTAACAGTAATTCGTACAAAAATGACCCAGCATGCATTAATTTCACTGTTAATTTCTGGCTACATTAATTTATTGTAAAATAATACTCTTAAATCCTAAATTCCTGGCATATTTTTTTTTACACTGTGGGATTGCCTTCATTTTGAAGGATACATGCAACGTTTGGGGAAAAAAATAAGGTATCCTAAATATACTGCAGATCTCTTGTGTCCTTGGTCTCCGAAACCACACTCTTAAATGGCGTTTCTCCACCCTGCTTGTTCCAAATGAGGCTGAGAGAAATGATTCAACAAAGCCTGCAACAAGTTCTGGATGTGTCACACGCCTCCTGCACCCACCATAGTGGCTATCTAAGGGAGAATTGATGACTTACCAGATGGCCAAGGACACAGATTTTATTGGCCATTTATCCTCATTTAGACCCCTCACTTATCTAATGTCTTAATTCCCTGAATGTGTGATCATATCCCCTTTGACACTCGTTGAAGCAAACACTTAAGAGTCGATCAGTCACAATGACCCTGGAAATGGCTGCAATTAAACTCTGAACATCTCTGGTTTCAAGTAAAGGTTTCCTTGAGCTTTGTTTCCTCACCTATTCACATCAAAAAACATCACAAACCAGTGGAACTAGTGGAAAACACAAGATGACAGCATTTCACAAACTAAAATTGCTCTACATGCATAACTTATGTTTTACACACTGTCAGATGATAATAAAAAAATTATTTACTCGCTTGTCAGAAAGCTTTTGCAAATATTTCCATCATCATATAGGTAAGCCAATTTTTTTTGCGGTATAAACCTTTAAACCTTTATGAAGCTTCAGAAAAGGCTGTTTTATTTCAGTAGATCTCTACTCAAAGCATTCAGTTAAAAATCCTTATGCTGACAATGTCACCCATTTGTTATATATAATGGTGCTTATTAGAGACAGAGAGACTATTATGCAGAACATTTTAGCTCTGACATGATTCAATGTACTGTGTAAATGATTAAAAGACCTTTTCAGGGGACAAAAGGGTCCTTTAGTTTTAAATGACTGAATCTAAAACCACTTATTTCAGAAGATTTTGATACGTATTGTTTAATATGCCTCGGAGTGTTCATATATAACTGGATTATTTGTTAAAGGAACACAGCGACTTTTTGGGACTTTAGCTTATTCACCGTATCCCCCAGAGTTAGATAAGTCCATACATACCCTTTTCAGCACAAAGACTGGAGGTAAATGGCTCCAGCTAGCATACTGCTCCCAATAAGTGACTCATGTGACTTCGTTATTTGTACACGCTGTGACTATACAAATCACAACATGTAAATAGGAAAATGTTGTCGTTATTTTGTCACTTATTGGGAGCAGTATGCTAGCTGGAGCCGTTTACCTCCAGTCTTTGTGCTAAGCTAGGCTAGCGGTGTGTGCGTCAGACAGAGTTACGGCACTCACGGAGATGAGAAGGGTATGTATGGACTTATCTAACTCTGGGGGATACAGAGAATAAGCTGAAGTCCCAAAAAGTCGGCGTGTTCCTTTAAGCGGTATGGGTTTTGAATACAATTTCCGTAATTGCAACAGAATAAATAAATAAGTAAAAATCTTAGCATTGCTTAGAAAGCTTGTTTAATTGCCCAACTTTATGCCACACATGCACATTTTCATTTCTCTCATGGCCTCTCAAGTTCCTGAGAAGGACATTTAGACAAATGCACCATAAAAACTGTAAATGGCATAGTTTGTAATTACTCAAGAACTTTTGCCGCAGCTGAGCTCTCTCTCTCTCTCTCTCTCTCTCTCTCTCTCTCTCTCTCTCTCTCTCTCTCTCTCTCTCTCTCTCTCTCTCTCTCTCTCTCTCTCTCTCTCTCTCCCTCTCTCTCCCTCTCTCCCTCCCTCCCTCCACAACAGATAGTCAGGCGGGTTCGCCTTTAAATGCTTTCAGCCATGAGCGTTTACAGCCCATAAATTCGTTCATTCAGAATGGTCAATTATTCCCCTAGCTTTTTATATCCCACTCAATTGGGACACAAGATCATAAAGGACTTGGCTGGTGGGATGACCATGCTTCTTGAGTGGGAATATGTGTGCCAAGAGAGCATCCTCTGCATCTGCTGACCAGCGTCTCTGCCTCCACACTGATCCAGAAATCACTCCCTGCAGTGGTCTCAGATGGCACACCAATGAAATGCACACATTCTCAAACATTTGATCCATATTGCACAGATGGCTTGACAATAACAATGTCTGAAATCACCAATTCCAAACTGATTGGCTAGCTTAAACCTTAAACACATACCTTTGGTTTTTAATCGGCCCGGGATGTCATTCACTACCCTCATCCTCATTCATTTTTCAAAGTTAGACATCATTAGTATTCCTCAATCTATTCATTATGAACTATATGACAAGACGACTATAATAAAATGATTAAAGAATGACTGTTTTCTAATTTTTATTATTTTATTTTATTTTTTTGTAAAAAGTCTATAGGATCACTGGCAACCTGAGGTATGCAACAGCGTAAGTATACATTTTCTGCGCAACAATAATTGAATATCTGATGACTCAAGTGCAGTTCACCTTTATACTTTATGGTGGCTGATACACAACAATGAAGTGACGTTTCATTCAATTACCACAGATGTAAAACTAAAGAAAACATCAGCAAACTTGAAAAGGCTCAGCGATTTACAGCAAGTAGTGTCACTGTCACGTGATGGTGGATCTTGTGAAGAGGCTGTCAGCGCTCAAAATATTGATTTAGAAGACTTTGAAAAGAAAAATCATCTGCATGAGCCAGATAAGGAATGTGCTGGGGAAATGAGCTCTGATGATGACAGTGATGATGGTAAAAACATCTGCTCAAATTGATCCCTCTGAAGATTATTCAACGATTTTTTCATTCTTTTGTAATTGTTATTAAAATATAAGGAGAGTTTTATACAATTGCAGCATTTGGAGATCCATCTGTGGTAGATATAGATCCGGGTTACTAATGAGGCAATGATGATTGGCCAAACATTCATGCATTTAAGGGTTAATCATGGAATTCATGGGGTCAGTTTCTTTCTGTATACATAATTACTGGTGAAAACTGTCAAATTTACCAACTGATTTCATATGTAGTGCAAAAATATAATCAATATACACCACAGTTCTAAAGTTTGGAGTCAGTAAATAATTTTTATTTTTACTAATTAATTTATTAAAGCTTCTATTCAACAAGGATGCATTCAATTAAGCAAATTACATTTATAATGTTACTTGACATTTCTATTTCAAATGAAGGCTTTTCTTTCAAACTTTATCAAAGAATCATGAAAAAAACACAGTTTCCACAAAAAATATTAAGCAGCAAAACTATATCCAACATTGATAATAATAAACAAAATGTTTCTTGAACACCAAATCACCATATTAGAACGATTTCTTTAGCCATGTCAGCCGATGGACAGATGACTCTACATTATGCATTATTTTTCAAATTCAAATTCAAAGTCTTTTTTCAAACATTTCAAGTATTTTTGAGTATGTTCTGGACAGCTTTTCATTGAGATTGCTTTTCCACGCTTATTTTTTGTTATTGTGGTATTTATTGTACAGTTTTAGTTAAACCCGCCTCTAAATAGCACATAAAACAAAACAAACTGGCTTGTCATGTTGGTAAGACAGTTTATTCCTGTCCAAGTGAGCAGGTCTTGGACAGATTATGTGAACTTTAACTTATGCCTTAAATAAAAAGTCCAAAATTAAATAAGCTGCAGACAGGTCAGGTTCGGTAAATTTACAGATAAAATCTTTAGAAAATTTGTCATCATTAGTTCATTGTTGTTACAGCGAATGATTATCTTGAGGTTTATGTCATGATCCTCTGTCTAACACAGTTGTGATTGCTGTCTCGTTGAAAAATGATTGAACACATTTGCATGCATAGAGAAAAACGAACTAGAGAAAGGAATTTGCTTGCTGATGACATTGGAAAGGAAAAATGCACAATACAACTATAACTGGCAAGCTAAATCGCTTCAGCAGGGGATAAAATAAGTGGCTGATTCATTCTAGGTGTTGCAGTTAGATGCACCACTTGATTGGTGGCTTTTGGTGGTGGGAAGACCTATAAAGAGAGTGTGCATTCAGTTTATGAGGCTGTAATGTCACTGTGACCTCGGCCTCCTTTGTCACACGAACTGCGACTGAGAGCTAGGTACCACATGGAGGTTAGCTAAAACACTGCCAGGTGGCCGTTGGAATACAAATGACCACTCACAGCTAAGCTTTAGAGTCAACAAAAACTAGATCGCTGAACTGTACATGCTATTCTGTAATATTTTAATCTATTTCTATCCCATTCTTTACTGTAACAAGTGAACATGTTACCTTAAAGCAGGGGTCCTAAACGTATGCCTCTGACATAAAATATGCTGTATAATAGCACTGTATTTCAATAGTCCACTTTAGAAAATCTACTAACTATACTTTGCAATTGCATGTCATTACTAACTCTCATTAGTATTAGTGGACTACTTTGCTAACACGTGTATTAGCCCATAGCCCCGTTCTGTCAACACTGCATTGGCTGCCTATTAAACATCGTATACATTTTTAAATATTGCTGATTACTTACTCCCCAGTACTTGAGCAAACTCTTAACGCAATCTCAAAATTCTGGCCAGTTGATAATACCAACGCATTCTCATCCTTGGGCGTCATAATACTGACGCTTTTGACATTTCGTCTACATCGAACGCACATGGCACCCTTTAGCGTCAATATGAGACGCACAGAGCTTTGTTCGGTTATGGGTAGGTTTAGGTCTGGTGTAGGGTTAGGGTTAGACCGCTAGGAGGCGCCTTCTGGCCCATTTCTATCTGCGTCTCATATTGACGCTAAAGGGTGCCATGTGCGTTCGATGTAGACGAAATGTCAAGAGCGTCAATATATGACGCCCTATATGAGAACGGGCTGATAATACCTAGAATATCAAAATCAACTGCTGGCGGTAGATCCTTTTCCTATTTAGCACCTAAACTTTGGAACAGTCTTCCTAATATTGTCCGGGAAGCAGACACACTCTGTCAGTTTAAATCTAGACTAAAAACACATCTCTTTTACCTGGCATTCATATAGAACATTATACATTTCTATTATTCAAATCAGTTAAATGATTATTAGGCTGCATAGATTAGGTCAGCTGGAACTGGGGACACTTCCCATAATGTACTCCCCTGATGTACTCGTTACATCATAAGAAGAATGGCATCTACGCTAATGTTAGTCTTCTGTGTATTCCGAGGTTTACTGAAGTCAGCCGGACCCCGGCCGTATCCAGATCTGATGGTGGACTTGCGCCTGGACCCATCCAGTTTTGGTTCCTTGCCACTGTTGCCTTGGCTTTTGGCTTGCTTAGTTGGGGACATTTAATATTCAACAATATTATTGATCTGCCTTTCTTAAGGTGGACAATGAAGCAATTTTCCTCTTGAAACAAACTTTTTGGTATTATTTTCATGTCATCACTGTGAAGCTGCTTTGATACAATCTGTATTGTAAAAAAGCTCTATGTAGATAAAGGTGACTTGACTTGACGCGTAAACTTATTCTACTAACCCGAACTCTAACCTATAAGTCTACTAGTACTCTAATATGAGAGTTAGTTGATATGTAGTTGCAAAGTTACTTATAGTTACTGTAGTATGATGTCTAAAGTGGACTATCAAAGTAACGTATAACCTATATTTTCTTGAAGTGCCCCCTGAGATGTTAAGTATTTTCATAATTTAACAACACATTTGCATGTTTACCCTTCTTTTATGTTGGTTATTGTTCAAATTGTATGCAGGAAAACAAATAAAATATTGGTAACAAATGAAATATTATAACAGATTAACTAATGGGACTTTATTGTTAAATGTGACCAAGTATTTTATCTTTTTGTAAGGGTTTCATTTTATTTTCATTTTATTTTGTTTAGTATAGTGCTGCACGATTAAAAAATAAATAAATAAAAAATCGTGATTATTTTGCCATACTGTATATTGCAGTTATGAACTGCGATTACGATTTGAACATGACAAACATTTAATCTCATTAGAAAATGTTTCATGCTGCTGATAAAAAAAAAAAATCCCCCAAAAAAGAGATCACTTCAGTGATAATAATAATAATAATAATACATTTTTATATTATTTTTATTATTTATATTAACCTTTTAAAATAATGAAAATGCGTCTAAATAACAATTTAAATTTTATTTAGATTCCAGCCACATTTATTGATTTTAATTTGACATTTTATGATTTAATTAATTATTAGCTTTTCATTAAATCACAACCCCCCTGCATTTGCCTCATGAGCACCAATTGGGAAACACTGCCTTAAAGAAATATTTGACATCCTTATGCTTTCTGCAGCATAAAAGATGTCCATTAGAATTCTGCGCTATATTACAAATCTTCTGAAGCCATATCATGGACAGACTGAAATTTCAATTGTTATTTGTCAATTTTTATTACCACAGTGTAATCAATTTTATAATATCAAAGAATTTCTTTGACTCCAAACCAAGTATTTAATACTTAATTTAGCTAATAAATGAAATGCATTTTTAGACTCACATTTTTGCATTCCGTTCTATTCTGCATTGATCTGATATATTCATCCGTCCAGAGTTAAGTCCATTAGGCAGAATGATGAATAGGTTTATTTTCAGCATTATTTCAGCATAAAATTTTCACCATGGCTGCATATTTATGCGTCCATTTGACCGCTTTATGGCCTGTGCTCACCTCATGCCTCCTATCGCCCTGTCAGATACCCTGAGGAGAATGGGCAGGTGGATGCATGAGTCCCGAGTCAGTGCTGACAGATGGAGGAGACGCAGAATAATACGGACAGAATAAATAGAATAAAACACAGCGCACAGACAGCCGCATCGCCAAAAAAATATTAATCTTCAATTCCGCCGTTCTTGTTTTTTTCTCTTTGTATAGACCTCTGACGGAAATCAATCTAACGCTCATTTCATTTTAGATGAATTCTATTTCTAAATGTAGCATGTATAGTCTGCTACTTCAATGGGCTGCAGGAGACGGCATGATGGGATTTGAGAGGCTATCTGAAAGGCGTGGACAGGATCCTAGAACTCGCGTCTTGCACCATCAATTTTTACTATCCAGCATATTATGACAGTGGGCCCAGAGGATCTATTAACAAAATGTGCAGATGAGTGCCAGCTGCACTGGATCCAGATACAGGATATGAGCCTGTAAACGTTAAGAGAGTTACTTAAAACAGCATTATACAAGACATCATCTATATTATATGGCAGAATTTGTTTAAGCTTGGACTTGCTGGTTTTATAAGAATATATGACTACCATAAAAACGTTTTGTTTTGATAGATGTCAAATGTGCCAGCTACTACTTTGTATAATTGTGTAAACATTATTAATGTGGCATACTGGGTCATAAAAATAAACAATGAATAAAAAACAATGCTTTGGCATTGCAGGAAGTAAATGCATACTGTAAGTGCACGTGCCCTGCACCATTTGTGTTAAGGACAAGAATGCTACCTTATAAGCCAGCTTTATGAGGAGAGGTGTGCTATTTCTTTAGATCAGACTAACTATAAAATGGGTGATCAAGGTCTCAAAGACTGAAACTGATAGAGGGACATAAGCCAAATTAAGGGACCAGGATATCATAGTAACTATCCCTCTAGCAAACACTCAGAACACCTCAGCAACCACTTAGCAATGTCCTTTCAGCCACCCAGAACACCTGGACAAATACACCAATTTCTGGTCTGGTTAAGGTGCTTTCTAGAAAAAAATAAGGCACACTGTGTCAAAAAAAAAAAACATAAGTCGCATCTGTGTATAATTCAAATGTTGTTATTACATTCACATATAATGTCAAATATTGGTACATAAACTAAAATATAAACACTATTAACATTTATTTTAGTTCCACTCACTCCACAGCAATTACTTTACATTTGAAGGTATTCAGAACAGAACGGGAATTTGAAATACACACAAATAACATATATTATAAAAACCAAGTGTTTAACTAAGCAAATTCATTTAGCGAAACTGAAACCGGCTTGAGGGAAACGTGTTACACAAGCCCTAACTTGGGCTCACGTACATCTCTCATTCGGCACAAATGTTTTGCGTGTTCGACATTAATTGCATTATATAAGTTGCTTTGGAAAATACAGAACTCATAAATATGGGGTGATTTTCAACAGCTGAAGACCTCCAGAAAATACACACTGTGAAAGTGTTTGTTTACTGTATGTGTACTATCAGAAAAACTTTGAACAAGAATGGTGTTCATAAAACATGGAAATCGCTGCTGCCAATCAATCAATCAATCAATCAATCAATCAATCAATCAATCAATCAATCAATCAATCAATCATTAAATAAATTAATAAAACATAATGAAAAAGTCTAATATTTGTTCAAGACCACCTGGATATTCCACATATGGGGACACTTGACATGTTTTGGCAAAAATCCACAATGCATTGTTTAGAGGAAAAGAAAAACTGAACACCCAGATGTAACGCATGGTTGAAGGAGCATCACTGTTTAGCACTGCTTTACTGCCTCAGGGCCTGAACACTGAAAGCATTGAAGCAACAATGAATTCAAAAGTCTATCAAGACATTTTACAGGAGAATGTAAGGACAGCAGTTCATGACTTCGAGCTTTAGAAAGGTTGGGATGCTTAAGACAGTGATCGAATCAACAAAAGAACGGTTGACAGAAAAATAATGTGTGTTGTCCTGAGTCCTGACCTTTATCCAGTTGAGATGCTGTGCCATAACCTAAAGAGGGTTGTGCTATCAAGACAACCCAGATATTGTTACACTGAAATTGATTTATGGTAAGGGACGGTCCAAAATTGGACAAAAGTCTTAAAAGCAGCTATAGAAAACACTGGAGGTGAATGAGGTGGGGCATCCTCTAAAATAGGTTCTTTATCCAATTCTGGTACAAACTAAGCCTTGTTTATCTTGCCTAAAAGACCTGACCATTCAGCTTTGTACGAATATTTTTTGATAAACAAACTGGCTGAGAATTTATATATTAATGTTTTGATGATTGCACCTCACAGCTCTCCTGTAGCTCAAACAGTAGAGCGTTGGCGTTTGCAACGCCAAGGTCAAGGGTTCAAGTCCCAGGGAAAGCAAGCACTGATAAGAATGTAAAATGTGTACCTTGAAATGCAATCTAAGTCGCTTTGGATAAAAGCGTCTTCCAAATGCATAAATGTCATTCTCAACCAAATGCAAAACAACAAACATGCCAGCCAACCCATGAAACACCTGGTTATTCCAGAATGTAACTACTGACCTCAGGTGTTATAAAATGCCCTTTTGTTTTATCTTATTCACAGACTTCTCCCCGCCAGACAAAAGCCGCCAGTCTCCTGGCACACATACATGACAGCTGTGCCAGGGGCTTGTTTTGGCAGAGAACCACGGCAAAACAAGAGAGAGTATTAGTCCTGGTGTCATGGCAGTGGAGTGGGGGATCAATCTCAATTTTGGAGTGCTGGGAGTTCTGGGTGATGGCAGTGTTCAGCCAAGCCCCCCTCTGACTTACTTTTAATGGGTGCAATAAACACCAGCATGCAACAGATGCTGTGGAAACATTGCAATCTATCAGTTCGCCAGTAGTGGTGCGGGTCATTCACCTTCATCAAAGTCTGCCTGCTTGAAAATATAGAGCTCAGCTGAGACGATGTGTCTGAGTCTCCCACCGGCCCTATTTGAATTAATTTGCAAATTTCTGCAGCCAGGAGGAGATTGGAGCTTTGCACACCCCATTACAGTTAGAGCCATGTTGTGTTCAGCTATCTGGGTCAAATCAAAATGATTTCAGCATGAAGATTGAGGTGATTTTTTTTTAGCAGCGGGGAGATTGGAAACGGTGACATCGTTGTGACATCAGAGCACCACTGTTCATTTGTGAACTCAAGACCGAGCGGCTGCTTTAATTCACAGATTAGATCAAAGCTGGCAATGTCAGGCTCCATAAACCAACATTCAAGACGTGTGTACCCTCGGGAGGCTTTCTTTTTGTAAATATTGGACAGTGTGATGTTACTAAAACATGCATTTTGAATGCGTGAATGTGATGACAAAGAAGAACTACTGTTTTACACAGACCCTAAAAATCTAGACCACCCCATCGTCTAAATCATGTCGATGGATGGCGGACGTTGTCAGCTTCCCGGCGCCAAACATCAATCAAGGAAAGCCCGGCCAGTGGAGGGACACTAATTACCCAGGCGTAAGGGCTCAAGCTACAGCCACTCCAGCCTCAATCTCCACATGTCAATCACCCTGAATTGGACATGAGAGGGAATGAGATTTGAGGGCTATGGCGGAAGAGAAGAAGTGTTGCATAAATAGATGTTTGTGACAGCTCTTGGCAACAGCACAGCTAAATTATGGCAGACATTCTGACCTCTGACATAAACTGTGGTTGTTGAGAGACTTTCGTTGTTTTTTGAGCCATATGGGATAACGGTCAAGGCCTCTTCACCGCCTCTGATCTGAACAAGGCCCCAAAGAGTTGCATTGAAGCTCTCAAAGGTGATATGTGAATTTAGAAACAACAATTCTCCAGCACTTGCTTATCATATTTTATTACAATAATATTAAAAATGTTCTACTTAGTATGTTATATTTAGGAAACGTTGCTTCTATAAGCTAACATATTTCAGAGAGAAAAAGTACATTTAATGAGAACAAATATACGGCAGGGCTTGATCTTAAAAAGTCGGCATTATCTACTGCACAGGAAAGGAGTCGCATTGATTAATAGGAGTTGAGGTTGAAAAAAATAGAAGGGCTGCATGACATCAGCCCAAAATTAAAGTCCAACAATCATTCAAACAGCTTGTCCACTGTTGTAGGAATGGTGAAGCGTTTCAGGACGAAACATCCTGGATGAATAGCCAGTCTCTCACAGACATACATGTATTAAGAATCTAAAAATTCTCCTGACCTTAGGCCCTATATCATAAAGTCATCTAGGTTTCATTTAAGTTTGTGCTAATCCTGGGTTTTAGGCTGCGAAATAAAGGTCACTACATAGTAAAATATATTTTAAAGACAAAATAGTTTGGCTTTTGGCAGTGATTATTTATTATAATTATTTGGTAACACTTTACAATAAGAACTTATTTGTTAACATTAGCTAACATGAACCAGAGTACCCAGAAGAAAAAACACACCAATATGGGGCGAACATGCGCACGCAAAGGCCAACTGAGCCGGGACTCTATCTTCTTGGTGGAAGGTTGACAGTTGTCATGATTCCTCTGTGTTCAATATTAATGGACTTTTTAATATTGATATTTGTTTGTCTTACTGTGCCTGTTTTAATATCCTGTGCATTTAATTCCTGTTCCCATTGCTGTCTTGTTAGGCTGTGTTTAACTCCACTTTAGACATACACTCACAAAGTTCCCTAAGCACTACCCCTCGGGGAAATCCCCACAGCCATTTTGAAGTGTGTTCAACTTCGTCAAGTGGACAAGGGAAGTTTTTTTTGGACAGAGCCTCCAGTTCTATTGATTAAAAAAAAATATGTTGGTTATAGTAACAATTATAGTTAGAATCCCTGAACCCCTGTGCATTCATATAGTTTTTAGTGTTGTGTATTCTAGGCTTAAAGTATATATGGTCAGTTGTTAATATTGGAATTTTCCCTGACACAACATTTTATTCTGTGGAATGGGGTTTGGATTTAAACTTTGTTCTTTGTTTATTTTACACATCTATAATGTTCTTAATAATATTAAATTATTTATAATTTATTCAACCACTATACTTCTTTCCCTCATGACTGTCATCTACACAACTTTAAATATGATCATATACTGCAGCTCAAGGAAATCGTTTATTGTAAATGGCACTTTGGAAGATTCTCAACAGCGATGCACTTAACCAAGATATAAAAGCATTGAATGTCTCTTAACGGTAGATTCTGAATACTTGAGCCTGACAGAATTTCTGAGCTATATCTTTAAAACATCCTTTTAGTTGTGGCTTGTTACATCATTTGTAATCCTTACAGTGTGACGTTTACTGCAAGTTCAAGACCTGGCAGTCAAAAGCTATGAGAGCGTGTTGGGAATGAGAAACAGACTTTTATGCACACTGACAGCCAACTGCCTGCATGCATCACATCCTAGAAGGGGCTGCCTTTGTTTCTGACCGCAGAGTTCAGGAAGCTTTATGATACTGATGCCAGGCGACTTACCTGAAGTTGCTACAGGATCCTCAGGGAAAGTTAGCTCTTCCTCCAATATCCAAGAAAAGTTCCAGTATTTGGGGGCGGCGGTCGGATTTCCTGAGTTTGTGGATAAGGCCCGTTCTGCAAACAAAAGTAGAATTTTCCGTCAAGGGTCTTTGCAAACATACTGCAGTGTCAGAATATGACTGCACAACTTAAGCTCTATGTGATACAGGCTTTCTCTCAACTTTGGAATAATTAGACCAGTTTTAGCTCCAACCTTGATTAAACTCACTTGCCTGTACCTTTCAAGCAGAAATGGTCTTATTATTATTGGGACATACAAGGGTATGTGACTCTACCATTGGAGAAAGCATAAAGGCTAACTTGGATCACGTGTGCCTTGATAACCAATCACATTGCAGCCTTGACGTAATTGAATTTTGTTCATAGTTGTGCGACAGTCAATCACTGTTTGAGGATACCATAGAAATGAATGAGAAGTGTCGTAAACTGAATCATACTTGTCGCACAATTGTCCGTGACTTCTCTTATGAAACAGAATAGATCAATCCAAAGCAAAAGTTTATCAGCAAATAGTTTCAAGATTAGCTCAAGGGCTGTTGATTCATTTAATGATAAGTTATTTCCTCACAAAAGTGGTTTATTCACCGTAGTGAAGCCTCTCCAACGTTGACATCCATAAAAAAAATGGCCTCTTGTCTCCTTCCCTGTGTACCACAGTGTTAGTAGGCGTTATGCTTTTTTAGGCTAAGGTTGCAGGCTTGCCTTCAAGTGGCATTGCTTTCAGGTAATGATGAACACCTTGATTAGCTTGAAAGCTCTGCATGAAACTGGACCTTGAGGGCCATGCTTCCCATGATTTAAATTATGCTTCTAATGTTGCACTGCAGTAGTTAATGTACATAATGTTCGCTTACAAAAAATCGTCTGCCTTTTACAAAATGATCTACCTTAATTAGTTTTACTTTAGTTGTTTGCTTATTCTAACATCCTTCATTACACACACCTGCAAAGATTTTGCTGACACAGATCATTTGTTTATAGAGCACTGCTTGTCTAAGCTAATTTAGGGATCAAGAACCACTGTAGGTGTCTTTACCATATGCATTATTTATATAAGCACATACATTTAGGGTGCATTTACACAACAAAAATTTACGGAATCGTTTTTCCTTTTCTCATTTTTTGTGTACAGACGACAGCATTGACAAAACGATCCCCGTTCACACGGATCCATGAAAACAAATAAAAATGCTGTATTATACAAGCCAGGCCAGTAGTTGGTGATGTCAATTTGTAAAGAAACTGATAACTGACTGTTTTGCACTCAATCTGAATGTTGCCTGACAGTCATTCCGCCTCAAAATAAACAATATCCCGGAGTATATGTTACTCTAGTAACTCCGACAGTTAATGGATGGAACTGATGAGCAGCTAACACTGAGCATGCGTTTACCACCGAACATACAGTCAGGTACAGCCACGGTCGCGTTGGCCATATGGTGTTTATAGCATAGGGGGCGGGACACTTCACATTCTAGAGAGCATTTTATTGGACAGAAGATGTGATGAGAGGCTGTTTTGGAACACACCAGCTTATTCATAACATTAAGGCTAACATATTCATCCTAAGAGCTAAAAAACTTACATTTTGATTTCAGGGGACACTTTCTAAACTTTATGTACGTTTGTATTTCTATACAGTAGATCTCCATCTGGACCAGGCATCGCAGCCCAAAAAGTAAAATGGACAGGTTTCTTTGATTGTGCTACGACCCTGATTATTCTCTCTACCTTCCGAACCAATTAATAAGAAGATAAATTAGAGAGGGAGTACAGGGAGTCTGTTTTGGACTATAAAACTGCTGGCTGGTTAAGATCTTTCACAGGTCATTGTAGGCTTTGTGGAATGTAACGAACAGTGTGCTTCAGCCAGTACTTTATAGGGCCTCAGAAGATCAGTCACACATATACTCTTTAATCATTCCTAATGACCATTAAGAGAGAATCAATAGTAAACAGAAAACAACTTTCATGAGTGGTTATTAAAATGCAGAAGAGTTCAGTGCATGAGACCGTCAGCGTATTCCACTGACTGTCATTGGGAAACATAGGCTACAGCCCAGAGCCCTGAATGTTAGTGATTGTTTCCAAACAGGTTTCCCAAACACTCAAGGCCCTCTCAGTCTGTTCACAGCAACGAGTCAACTGGATCTTCACTTAGTAAATTTGTCATTATACTCAATATGGCATTGTAAACAAATTTACAGTAAGTTATTGACATTAATAAATAACGGTTGCCATTTATTTAACAGCATGTGCACTAATGTGTACTTACCTAAGAAAGTACTGGGTAATATAAGGTAACTACATTGGTTAAGGTTAGGTTTAGGGGTAGGTTCAGGGTTTGCACCTTTTACCCAGTTCTTGTAATTACTATAATAAGTACATGTACATGGGGAACAGGACTGTCAAATAAAGTGCTACTGGGTTTATTCTCAAAGCTTTTATAAAGCCACCACGTTGAGGATTTCTTATTTGTGTTGTATTCTTCAAACACCTTCTTTAAAGTGCACCAGTCCTGCCTGTGGTCAAAAAGATGCTTTCCATTCATTATGTAAGTGCCCATGGCTGGTTACCCCTCCATGTTTGAGAACTCATGAGCTCTCCATCATTTGATCAATGAGGCTTAGGTTTAACTCTGCACCCGCTCACCCCTCGTCATCCACCAGTGCTCCAATCTCAGGCCTGCTTGGCCACAACACCCTTTCTTTCTGAATAAACAAACAACACACGCTTGATAAGAAGCACAACCGGGTGAAGTAAAAGACATGTTTGATAGGACATGATGTAGTGCTGTCCTCGTGGGTTTTGTTTTTGGTTTGCAGCGTGGTGATCCTGAAATAAATTCAATTACATGTAGAGGGCCAACGGGGGAGTTGCACAAGATCCTCCTAAATATCAGTCCACACAGCACGAGGAGATATGACAGGGTGGTTAAGAGGTCTTTAAAAAAGTACCAGGCAACTTCAATCTATAAACTTAAGCAATAGCTTGCCCAAAAATTCAAGTCCATTATTCGTCATGTCATTCTTCTGACCCCCTGTTGTTTTCATGTAACAAAGAATGAGAGATGTAAGTAAACATTTCCAATCTGCTCTGTTACGTACAACAAAAGTGGATGATGCTTTAAACTTCAAACTTTCTACTAAAAGCATCATAACGGTATAATAAAAGTAGTTCATTAAACTTGTTATATAACTAAGGCTGTATAACCAACCAATCAATAAATTGTTGAAACAATTAAAGAAAACTATTTATATATGAATTGTTGACCTGCTCATGCATCATGGACTGACTTGTAGGACGTCCAAGACACTGAGCCTATTTAATGAATCGGCTGTTTCAGGCCACACATTGAATAATACCACTTTGATTGATTCTTGTATCCTTCAATCTGAGCAATAGTTGTGTTCTTATTGCTCTAAAAAGAAACTGCAGATAATTTCCCATGAGGCATGAAACAAATTAGAATTCAGTACAAATATCAAAAGTTGATTGGATTTTCTTGACTTCCCTAGTAAGTTTATTATTCACATTAACAACGTCTTTTACATCTATGGTAAAGTAGTAAAATAAAGGCTTAACCTCTTTAAAACAAAATAGGAAATGTTGATATCTTCAGACGTTATCATTTTCATATAGTGTGTATGTATATATATATATATATATATATATATATATATATATATATATATATATATATATATATACAGTGCCCTCCACAATTATTGAACCCCCTGGTAAATATGATCAAAATTGGCTGTAAAAAATAAATCTGCATCGATTATCCTTGTGATCTTTCATTCAAAAAATGTGCAAAATTCTAACCTTTCATTGAAGTAAAAGAATTGAAAGTGGGGGGAAATCACATTATGAAATAAATGTTTTTCTCCAAAACATGTTGGCCACAATTATTGAAACCCCTAGAATTTTTTACGAGTAAAATATCTCTGAAGTATATTCCCATTAATATTTACCTTTTTTAGTACACCAGGGTGACTAGGAACATGAAACTGTCCAGCTATGACTTCGTGTTTCACAGGAGTTTAAATATGAGGAAACACAAAGGCCAAATCCCCTTAATCATCCATCACAATGAGTAAAACCACAGAATACAGTTCTGATGCGTAGCAAAAGATTGTTGAGCATCACAAACTAGAAAGTGGCTGTAAGACAATAGCTAAAGAATTGAAAATCCCCATTTTGACCATCAGGGCAATAATTAAGAAGTTATAACCAACTAAAGATGTTATGAATCTGCCAGGAAAAGGACGTGTGTCTATACTGTCTTAATGCACGGCAAGTATGAAAGTTTGAGTGGCCAAAGACTCTCCAAGGATCACAGATGGAGAATTGCAGAGATTAGTTGAGTCTTAGGGTCAGAAAGCCTAAAAAAAAAATTATCAAACAACCCCTACATCCCCACATGTTGTTTGGGAGGGTTTAAAAAAAACCCTCCTCGCTCATCCAAAAACAAATTCCAGCAAATTTAATTGTCAGACACGACTGGATCTTCAAACAACACAGGGTTCTGTGGTCAGATGAGACTAAAACAGAGCTTTTTGGCAGCAAACACACTAGATGGGTTTGGTGAACACAAGGATAAAAAGTACCCCATGTGTACAATTTAATATACCATTGGATCTTTAATGTTGTGGGCATATTTTTCTGCTGGAGGTCCTGGACTTCTTGTTCAGATACATGGCATTGTGGATTCTATCAAATATCAACAGATAAAAAATCTAAACCTGACGCCTTCTGCTAGAAATCTTATAATGGGCCGTGGTTGGATCTTCCATCAGGACAACGATCCAAAACAAACATCAAAATCAAAACAAAAATTTGTTGTGGAGCACAAAATGAAGCTTCTGCCATGACCGTCTCAGTCCCCTGACCTGATGAGTGGGCTGAACTGAAGAGGAGAAGCACCAACATGGATCTGGGAATCTGAAGGATCTGGAGAGATTCTGTGTGGAGGAATGGTCTCTGATCTCTTGTCAGTTATTCTCCAAACTCATCAGGCATTATAGGAGAAGACTCAGAGCTGTTATCTTGGCAAAAGGAGATTGCAAAAAGTATTTAATAAAAGGGTTTCAATAATTGTGGCCAACGTGTTTTGGAGAAAAACATTTATTTCATAATGTGATTTTCCCCCCACTTTCAATTCTTTTACTTCAATGAAAGGTTAGAATTTTGCACATTTTTTGAATGAAAGATCACAAGGATAATCGATGCAGATTTATTTTTTACAGCCAATTTTGATCATATTTACCAGGGGGTTCAATAATTGTGGAGGGCACTGTATATACTGTATATATATATATATATATATATATATATATATATATATATATATATATATATATATATATATATATATACACACACACACACCCCTCCCCCTATAAAAGAGAGCCCGTCCTTTAATCTTACTGTTTTGAATGAGTGCTTGAGTGAAGCTGTAGTTTTTCACACATAATCTCAGATTCTGAACCGCTATGTTAATCACACCTTCTTGTCCTTCAGACATGACTGTCGTGGTGAAGGAGAGAGGTGAAAAATAGGGGAAAGTAGAGGGAAATTAGAGTAGAGCCTTTGAATTCAGAATGAGTTCATGCAAACCCCCATGACCCACTTTTTTCCCCCGCCCATCATTCCTATAGCAGCAGCATAGATATTACAGCAGCTGTCTCCGTTTGTATTAATTAGCATTGGATGTGGATACATACATTAAGGCTCTTATAAATTGATTACCCGTCCACTCCTGGCGGGTCATTAAATTCCCGTCAAAGCCTAAGACTAAAGTAAGGGAGGGAAAGAAAGAAAGAAGAAAAAGAAAAATGTCAGAGGCTGAATTAAACTCTGATGCTGCCACAGAGGAGCATTGATTTCTTTCAGGAGCTTGACTGGACTTCCTCAGCATTCTGCACACGTGGATTCAGAGTCACCTAACCTCTACGTGCGCACCTGATTACAGACATGCACTCCTTCATTCCAGTCAGACCTATCAACAGGGTTATGGATCACTGGAGTCGGAGAATTGAGAGCCGGTCCTTATCAATTCACTTCCTATGATCAATGCATTGCTTCAAGTGTTCCCATATGAACAGGCTAAGCTACAGGAAATCCAATTAAACAAGCTTAATTACCAAGCTAATCTCAATGGTAATAACATGAACACATACAGTGGCTTTATGTAAAAGGTTACAAAACCGTTTGGAAGAGACAACCTAAAGCTAAGCTTGTCACATTTTATGTTTTAAGTCTCTGAAATAAGGTCCCAGATCATTGCTAATACACTAGCTAACTGCACACTTGTGAGACACTATGATTAACTGCAAAAAAAAACACAAAATGGCCACAGAAGGAACGGACAATGGAGATATTCTGAGGGTCAGGTCAATTGCACAAACCGCAAAGCATTACTTTAAGGCCGCATTATTGTAGATAACTAAAAATAAAATTATTATTATTATTATTATTATAACTAAAAATAAAACCATAATAAAACATTTCCGTTTTGCCAAATGCAAGTAAAATTGGCTTTGGGGAGTAAATAAAAGGCCAAAAAAAAACTGGAGGACACTTTTCTCAGTTTCTCATCTGATTGGTTGGCTTCACACAAATGATGGGATTAAGGCCTGAAATCTTGACAGGATACTCATAAACATTATTTAATTAATTTATTTATTTATTTATTCACCTATTGTAGACGATGATCCCTAAGCACCCACAATACTTACATAATCAGAAGCTATATAATGTAAGCTTTATACCTCTGTTTTACTACAAAGTTGGCATGCTTTTTTCAGAAATCTGAAATCTTTTTTTTTTTTTTTGCTGTTTAGGTTCAGTTTGACCCCATCAAAAGCACATTGTCCTACAATACATATGGGGTCACTGAGACAGCAAACAGGTTATGCAACAATTTTCATGGAGGAAAGTTGGCATGGGCTGTGTGTTTTGTTTATAATCAGTTATCATGAGTGTAGGAAAGGTCATGAAGATGAATATCTCTACAAACATATTTCACATCGAAGAATCAGGTTGATACCTGACTCTTCAATGTGAAACATGTTTGTAGAGATATTAAAATCACCTTACGGTTGGTCTCCCAGACACCAAACAGAACATAAGGGTTATTTCTTGAGTTTCAGTTTCTAGGAATTAAATTGTGTCAGTAACCTGACATTGTTTGATTATTTTTTGATAATGATTAATATAGAATATTTTTTTTTTTTTTTTTTAATGATTAATAATAATTTTAACCTACTGCTATGCTTCAAGTTGGTCACAAATGTCAACTTCCCTAATGTAGGACAGTATGGTCAACTTTACCCATCATTAAATGTGGTCTAGTTGCTATCACTGTCACAGACTTCTGGGGCCTCATTTATAAAATGTTGTATAGAAACCGTCCTACAATACGATCATTTTTCAAATGTGCACAAGCACTGCATACACCTGAAATTTATAAATCACAAATGATTTAGAAATTGTGCATGGCTGAATGGTTTCCGATCGCCACTTTTTTAAATGCCTCCTAATTAATGTCATTGACATATAACAGAGCATCAGTCAACGTCTAAATCCTTCACTTGAGAATGGCGAGCGGCAAGAATTGCTTTGATTTCCAAATACCTGCACTACTCCGACTCTCTGGCATAAGGAATGGTGTATGCGTATGCACAATCTACGTTTAAATCTGTGCGTACGCATGTTTTATAAATAAGACCCCTGGTCTGCCAAAACAAAGACCCCTGGTCTACCTATGAAGAGGGAAACGGTAGCGTCTATTTTTTCTCTCTCAATCCAATCATCCATATATCCATCCAAGACACAAAACATTATTCACACTACAATATGCCTGCAGTCTTTGGAAGCCTAGCCAGGGAAATCTACACTAAGTTGGTTGAGGTGTGGGAATGATTTATGTGTGACAGCGATGTTATTGCTTTCTGTGATAGTAATAGTGCTTGAAGACTTTTTGACAGCAGCAACAAATTCAAAGGCTGGCCTTGAACCTTTGAACTCATGAGCCAAGATTTCCAATATTTTATGCTGTGAATCCCAGAAGGTTCTTCCATAATCAACACAGGTTCATTTAAAAAAACGTGCGGGTGGCGGCATTTCTGCAAAACGATATTACGTCTTGTATGTTTCACAACAGTTTCCAGTGAGTAGTGCTAAAAGTGCATTCAGTTTTATCATGAATCTAGCAAAGTTTTATTACACTGGCTTTTGTACGTATCACGGCAGTTCTGAAATGAAATGTCGGTGAGTGGCACAAATAGTTGAATACTTTTTGAAAGTATTGAGTTTGAAAGCAATGTTCCTCCTACACTAAACCTAACCGACAGTGTTAACAAATGTGTACATGTGATAAAAATGCATTTGCTGTGGTAACCATGCTATTTTACCTTGCTTCTACAAGTCTTTGAACTCTTGTATCATGACTTGTGTTTCACGGGACTCCACATCACAAATGCAACGGTCTATCAGGTGAGCTACGAGCACATTTACTGTATCTGGAGCTGGTAATGTGATGTAAACCTGAAACCATAGCCTGTTAGTTTACAAAACGCGCACTATTGTAAAACTGCCACAGCGCACAAATATGTGACCGATCACGGAAAGTAGGGACACAAGTCGGTTCTGGGGCATTTTGAGTTATTCGCAGATTCTGAAAGTGTAGTCTCCAAGCTTTCCAACGATGTGTAACACATGAAAATCTGATAATATTTGGAGAAGTTGTGGCCATTTGAAGGTAGGCACTCAAAAAAGCTCAAAGGGCCTCTGAAGATTGTTCAGTTCTCACCTCTCTCTCCTGCTGGGAGTGACAATAGGGCTCATTTACATCTCATTTAGATAAGCCATACCCCCTGTAAAGCTCCCCCTGTAAAGCTGTAAAGCACATGGGGGAGCAAAAAGGTCAAGAAAATGTGCCATTAAAGAAAAAATAAATAAAGTTTGCAAACAGGTAATATATATAAATAAATGTCTCTTAGCATCTACAAATAAAACTGTATAGGCAACTCTTGTGTACACTGAATAAAAAATAAGATAAACTCTAGACAATGTTCAAATCAAAAACAGGATGTGCTGTGTGATATATATATACATATATATCGTATGAGTAGGCTATGAATCCAAGTATGAATCAGAATCAGAATAGATTTTATTGCCATTGTCAATGAAAGGTTTCACAGACTAGGAATTTTCTTCGGTGTAGCCTACTCGTGCAACATGAAACAAACTTTTGCTAATGATAAATAATAAGCAATAAACTATGGAAATAGGCATAGGCGTAATTTGCGGGTGGGATGGATGGGACATGTTCCCACCACTTTTTAAAACATCTCGCGACACGAATGTACCAATTCTACAAATAAATAAAACATCTCCAGTTAACTGGCAGAGCATTCATTTCGTTCGTTTTTAAAATAAGATACTAGCGCTAAAATGTGTTTTTTTAAATCAAGTGATCAAAGTGCTCGTTGCCGCTGTGATCAGTGGCGCAGATACAGTGTTTTCTCTGTCTTCACTCGACGCGCGTTTCAATCCGTTGCAATGCGGATACTCTCTATTCGTTCTGTTGAAATCACAAAACATAATTCAAACATTTGCGTGTCCCTGCTTGATATACAACCACTGATGAACATAATCGTCTTGATGAGAGAAAAAAACTATAAGAGAAAAAAAAAACCTGTACGAGGGCGGATTCAAACTCAGAGCCTCTGCAATGACTGGCAAAAGCTCTACCACTGTACCATTAAGACACACATTAATCCTAACGGCGGATCTATGTATTGGCACTGACAACATGTATCAGGCTACATATCATTAAACGACAAATTAAACCCCATGTAACCTACTATTTAAATCGATTGCTGGACATCGTGATGTTATTGGCGTCCATCTTCATTGAATTTTGAAATCAGATAGAGCCGGCCAGAGCGCTGCATAATAAGTAGCCACGCCGGCTTATTCAGTATGGAAATACACACCGACAATGACACGCCCCTACTGCGTGCTAGAATCTCAGAAAAACCCAGTAGCACCTCAATGCAGTACACGAAATCCGGGAGGCGGAGTTGGATCCAGATATAAGGGGTAGAGATTGGTAGGTTTAGGGGTGGGTTTAGGGATTAAGGGGTGGAGAAGGGTAGGTTTAGGGATCAGGGGGTGGAGATGGGTAGGTTTAGGTATATGTAAGGTGGGAGGAGTTGGATCTGGATCTGACTCCTCCCCGTGAATTTCATGTTCCGCAGTGAGGACCATCTCGAAAAACAAGCTGATTTCAACCTCAAAATGTACACTTTTAAATATACCAATACTGCTATCTCAAACATGGAGAGGCTTCTTCGTGATCTCAACTAACAGATTCTGCAAAAAAACGAAAATCACCAATTTTGAAAAAAAAAAACGCTTCTTTCTCATTTTGCACGAAAGTTGTGCCGCCGACTTGTGTCCCTGGTTTCTGTGACGGGTCACATATGGTATGTGGTATACAGTAATGTAGTCTGCAAAAATAATGCATTTGGTATAAAACAAGGAGGCTTATTTAATTGATAATTTAATCAATGATCATTTTGACATTTACAGGAAAACGTGTCATAAATGATGACTCGAAATGGTTGTCCCCACAAGAAACAAGAACACGACCAATTAACCCACAAAACAATCTGTTGTTAACTTGTGTTTTCTCCACAAATTGTTCTATTGCACCCCCATAGAAAATGAAGCAATGATATTGACCCACATTTGAGATTCGATTTAGCTGGAAAGCTTGTTAATGCAAATAATCGCGTAAATTGTCCAAAATGGCTGTTCCGCAAGCAGCCGTTCATCTCCATTGCCTCTGATGTTGAGGAAGTCATTGAAGGCATGGACACACCATTGATCAGCAAAGCTAATGAGGCAAAATCATTCACAAAGTGAAGTGGTTTAGATTTTGTGCAAATAAGCTAAGCATGGCCATCAATTCATTTTCAGAACATCTGTCCTAATGTTCCACTCCAGTAGTCTACCCAACAGGCATTAGAGCGGTGAAGATCAAAAACATCTACCTCATCATTCAGATACTCAATAGGTCTGACAGCTTAATGACTCCACAGTGTAGATAATCTCTGGCTATAATGATGAAGCTGGCAATGTGGTGTGAATAACTCTTAAGGGGGATGATGTTGAATTTGTACATAGATGATGATGATGATGATGATGATTATGATGATGATGATGATGATGTTGAAAGTGGTGCACGACAATGGTGATGAAATGGTGATGATGGAGTATGGGCATCTATGTTGCATGACCACCCTGAAAAAGAAGAGAAATATGACAATTAGCATGCACTTTAGATCAATGAAACCATTATGCATATTTAGGATGGATCCCAAACTTTATCTATCATGGTGATATTGAAATGCAATACCTAATTTAGGCAGGTGTCCCTAGTGGCTCACTCTAGTACCATATGCTACAAATATTTATCATGCTTTGAGTATGCTGAAAAATACCACTCAGAGACATTAAATTATGATTGAAAAACAATATGTAATGGTGCTCTGTGTTACAACACTTAGGGGAAAGTGGGAAAATAGACAGAAAATCACATAGGGTTGTGCCTGTGGGTAAGATGTGCCATCCCCTTAGTGCATCATTTTTGTCATGTTAATCATTTTATTGGCGAGAGACTAGCCATAAATAGTTACATGAAGATTCCCCCTCTCTCATTTACATGTAACCTGACCTGTCCATTTCACATCATTACTGTACAGCTCCAAACTACAGTTTATAATAATTAAAGGAATTGCTATGGGTACAGTATAATTCAGGACACAGTCTTTGGAGGTGTGTCCAAAACAACATTACCCATTAAAGTAATTGGTTATTTCATCAGTAAAAAACAAAAACAAAAAAAAACAATCAAAATAAAGTCAGATCTAGCCAATGAAGCCAACCGTCTGGAATGGGAATGGTTTATTTACCTTTGAATGGGTAAAAGACAGCAGCAATAATGCAGCACTTTTACTACTGTAATATACGATCATATGGCTGGGAGAACTAACATACTGAGGCTAACATCGTATACACTCCCTGCACTCCTGCAGATGTTACTGCTTGTACTGAAAAGCAAAACTGTATTTTTAATGAGGGGCATCTAAAATTAATTAATGAAAATATGAGGGCCTGGTATTTAATGCATTTTATGATTGAGCGCATTTGGATATGGCAAAGTAATTTCTTATCTAAATGCAAATTAGTAACACTGGGAATTCATGTCTTGTAAATATTTCAGTTTTCACAACATTTCAATTAGACCAATGTTTTGTTTTATTCCCTTCCCTTTAGAGTTATTTAAAAGACTGTGGAAGTAATCATTCAAAATTGTGTTGCATATGAGCTCAAAAGTTAAATGTCAGAGTTTTTTAAACTTATTTTGATGCATTTAATGTGCATTATTAATGAATTTTCGCATGAAATGATGTTATGTGCATTTGGGTAGAAAACAGCAGAGCCAAACATTTAAAAAGCCTTATCGTGTCTCATCAAGCCTTACATTCTTAAATGTAACTTTTATGTTTTTATTCAGCAGCCGAAAAAAAAAAAAGAAAAAAAAAAAACTTTCATTTTAGGGCATTGGATCTGCTTCAGGACTCTTCATGATTCATGATTTTACATCAGAAATGGCAACCAAACACAGTGCCAAGCCAACATTGTTTATTGTACAAAAATGTGCATGTACATTTTTCTCACTACTGACATAAAATAGGTCTTTGTACCATTAAAATATCCTAAAAGTTCCATAGCTTAAAACGTCCCCCTCCTTAAAAAAAAAAAAAAAAAAAAAAAAATCTATGTAATCAAGCCGCAAAAATAGCTTGGTTCAATATAGTAGGATCTTTGATGTCACACGGGCAAATACATTTGCATTTGACTGCCTTTAGAGCAAGACAATTGGTGTGTTGGACTTGAAGCTGCGCTGTGCAGACTGACATCAAAATATTGTGAGAGCGATTAGTATGCTGCTACTTTGCTGTCATACACGTTCGGTCTGCGCTGCTCCGCTTCAAGTCCAACACACACTTACATTATTGCACTAGTGGTGCATTATTGCGCCACTAGCATTCAGGAACTTTTGTTCAGTAACAAAAATGAAAGCAGTGAGAAAACAGCAGTTAAGAAAGCATCTGATCATAGAGATGTGGATATGTTTGCAATTCAAATTCACCGGCATCATGTCGACAGACTAGATAATTCAAATGAAATGATATGATAGTTTGAAGTATATTTGAGACTGTAGATTATACAGATCTGACTATGTGAGACTATAGTTCAAATTTTGAATGAATCCCTTTTCTTTGCATGACACATTGACATACAGTACAGAGTGGCTCTTTCGGCATTATCCTGAACATTTTATTAAGCATTCATTTCATGTGTCATTGAACAGAAGAGAGGCTCTCGGGAGAGTGTGTAACCTTCACATCCTTTGGATTTTCCCAGCAAAACCGTCTTTCACACAGTCTACAGGCTTCCATTGACAACCTAGGAAATTGGGAAAGGTCTCGTTTTTTTTAAGGTCCATTACAAGCTGTTCACACACTGGCAATAAAAAAGCGATTAATACACAGAACTTCTTACATATAACCCCTTTAAAAATCATGCATTGTCAAATGTACTCTTAGAACAGTTGGATCATGGCTCACCAGTTGAGAACCACTATTTAACAGAACCAGATACACTATTCAAGATGTTGGCTATCTTAACAGGTGATTGCACGTACCTAACTCAAACTCTTTTACTCTAAAACCAACAGATATTACCTGCCCTAAGGATCAAACCTGCCATTTTTCAGCCTTAGTATCAGTGAGATGGGGCGGTGTATTTGGCATTCAGAATACTGACACAAACATAATCTATCAATAAAATACCCTCACTGTATGAAAGTGGATGTGATTTAGAGCTACGCCTCCCTGCTCCCGCCATAATCGGGAAGTTAATGTAATACAGGCCTGGCTTTTAAAAAGTGAAACGACTCTCTATAAATCTCAACTGCAGCTTTGACCTCTCTCTCTTTTTCTGCCTGTCTCTTTCTTTCTTGTTGTACAACAGCGCCTTATAAATCATGCCTTTCAACCTTCAGTAACCTACCTGCACATCTGCTGTAATTTTCATCAAAAAATGTTTTTAAACAAAGTCATACACAAAATTACGGTTGAACCCTAGAACTTTTTATCATTCACTATGGTGACTCTTAAAAGACGTACTTTGTTTTCAGGCTTAAACTTGAATAGGGGTTAAACACAACTTAATGTCAATGTGAACAGCATTTGCAACAATTTTTACTCCACTCACATGGGTTATTTCAAGTGTAACCAATAGTCAGTGAGTAAAAATGTAGAGTAGGATTCATTTGAATTGTAAAACAGTGGGCGTTCCACGCCAGAATGAAGCCAGGCTGTATGTGAGTTTGCTAAAACAATAACAAAATAACTGTCTATCTATTGGTTAACATCATCCAGTAGCATGTGGGGTGATGGCAGCGCAAAAAGAAAGTCATTTCAGAGCAAGAGGCAAATTTCATTTTGATGAATGATTAGGCCTACAGTTTACTTTGGGGGAAAATACTGTGATGAATCATTGACTGTAAGGTTTGATTTTATGTTCAAGCTCTGTCAACCCCATGACACACATGCTGTGAATGCCACAGTCTTTCGTCCTTCAGTCTGTAAAAATGCATGTTCAATAAAACACTTACAATGAAAGCCTAAGGGACATTTGTAATGTACAGTGATTGACCATTTAAAATATGAGTAAAATGTTTTAATTGATAACCATAACTCATACCATAATGTGCAATCATTCATTAACAAAAATCTGTTGAATATGAAGAAAAAGACTGCGGACTTTTGATACGTCTCGGAATAGTTCAGAAGATAACAGACAAATTGTCCTCTTGTAATCTGCTATTGGTGAGTATCTAACGTAGGCTACCCTGATCTTTTTGAGGATTCACTCACATTATAAACATCAAATAATATAGATTATAATATAAATTCTTGCACTTTGTTCACCCTTGCTGGCCCAGTGATGAAAAAAAAAAAATAAAGAGAAAAGGTTGTTTTAGATCTAAACACATAGATTAATGCGTTAAACAGGCGTCTTTGACCGTTATTGCATCTCTTCTGCTTTTTCAGTTTCTCGCGGCATGTTTTAAAATGCCGTGTCAAGTCAAAAGTTCAACTTTTGTAAACACGTCTCGAAACCCGCGCTATTTTCCATTTTGTTTGCGTTTTAAAAGCATAAGTGCATTCCTTAATTTAGCTTACTGCAGTTTTAAAGCCCTCACTATCTGTTATAATATATACATGGACATAATACGTTGCTACGCCTATAGGTTATATGTCTATGGGACTGCAAGTTGACAAGTTATAGTAAATGCCTGTGTAGGGACTAATTACATGCTTGATTAGTGATATTAAAGTGTACTTTATTTGGGTTACAAGTACATTACAAATTCATTATGAGTGTCTTTGTGTACCATAAGTATATTATATTTGAGTAAAAAAGTATAGGCTATGCTCTGTAATACCTTTGGCTTAAATTCCAAATACTACAAATTGCAAACTTCAATAACAAATGCACAAACAAATATTACTTAGATATACTTTGTACAATATACTATTGTATACTATAATGTATTTTGAAAGTGTACTTCAATGCATTGTTACAATGATCATTTTCATCACACAGTTAAAAACATACCTAAAATATATATTTTAAGTAAAGTGCAAATAAACAAAAGTTTCACTTCAAGTATATTTTCCTAAAATATTGTTTTTTTTTTCTAGAAAATATACTAAAGTGCAATTATTTTAAAGTGTGTTGTTGTATTGTGAAAATAGGTAAAAGCATGATGCTAATATACTTTTAATATATTTAAAGATTTTTGTTAGTATATTTGCAATGTACTATTGAAAAGGGAATATATTTCAAATACAATAAAGTATATATTTTTTTCATTAGGGATTGTTTATTCTTAGCACCCCCTTTGAACTGTTAAGCTCCCCTTTAGCACCCCCAAGAAAGAAATCCTGGAGCCGCCACTGCTACCGAAAACATGTCATGTGAAACCATTAAGCACATGGTATATTGCATACTCACTAGACCAACCACTAATTGGCTGGTCCATTTGCCTGAGGCTTCAGATTCAACATGTCTGAGAAGAAATGTCATTTGTGCACAGATTTTCCGTAAGAGGTCTAAATCTTATATCTGCACCTTTGACAGGCAGCCAGACAGGCTTTAGCTCTCAAGTGGCCATTAGCAGCACTAGGGAAAGCACGACTATTATATAGAACATCCCGTAAATACATCTATTTGTTGGAGAAACGTACGACTCACAATGTTCAGGCATTAGCATGAGTTGTATTATATGGAATATTAAAAAGAACAGCCTTTTCATGAGGTCAGCATGGCTTGATTGAATAAGAAGTGGATGCTTGATCTTTCTTTTGACGAGAATGAGATAGATGTTGAACATGATAGAAATTAGTTTGTTAAACCAACTCAAATGAATAATCCAAGTTTTTTATGACAGAAGAAGAGAGTTTTACTGCTCATAAGATGCTTGATAATAGCTCACTGCTTCATGTTTCATGTAGTTTTCAACTTTAGCTCAGATGGAGTTGTCAGTTACATTTCATTCAAGCATGATCGTTGTCTCCTAAATTCCCTTAACAAATATTAAATAAGAAATAAATGAGACTGCTGTAGACATATATAACAAGTATTTAGCTGTTCAGGTTGTAGCCCAAAACCCCTAGATTTTTGACAGGTTCCCTCAGGAATTGCCAGTTTGGTTTCACTCTGTTTTATTGTCCCTTTAACACATTGTGTTGACTATAAGTAATGTTGCATCTACATGTCTACTAACAGTCATTGGAGTGTTAGTAGAGTAAGTTGACATGTAGGTGCATTGTTACTTATAATCAGTAGACTGTCTGTTAGAGGACCATCACAATAAAGAGTTAGCAGATATTAAGCAGACAGTCTACCAATACTCTAATGAGAGTTAGGTGACGTAGTTGCAAAGTTTCTTATAGTCAACAGTAGGGCTGACTTCTAATAGTCGAGGATTCGACGATTCGATTCGGAGAGGTCTGATTCGACTATGAACCTCATAGTCGAATACATGGGCGTCAGTTTGGTTTGAAATGTGCTGGGGACAGAGACGCATTCGCATTTTCAGAAGGGCTGGGTACCATTTTTATTTTATTTTTTCGCTTTCGCGCAGGTCATGTTTTGAAAGACGATGTCCTGTAGCTTACTAATGTAAATAAATAAAAATGTATTCAATCTGCTTCACATTTTCAGCAGGGCTGCGGAGCGGCTGTGAGTTGACTCCACACGGTTCTCATGTGCGTTAAAAAGCTTTACGTGGTTTAATGTACCTAAACAATGATTACCAAATTCCCCTCTCATGTTGCTCCTCATAACCACTTAAAATGGTAAAAAAAATCGAACCCAGAGTCCAATTATTATGGACGTTAACTGATATTAAGCGTTTCTGCTTCACATTTTCAGCAGGGCTGCGGAGCGGCTGTGAGTTGACTCCACACGGTTCTCATGTGCGTTAAAAAGCTTTACGTTGTTTAATGTACCTAAACAACGATTACCAAATTTCCCTCTCATATTGCTCCTCATAACCACTGAAAATGGTCAAAAAATCGAACCCAGAGTCCAATTATTATGGACGTTATCTGATATTAAGCGTTTCTGCTTCACATTTTCAGCAGGGCAGCGGAGCGGCTGTGAGTTGACTCCACGCGGTTCTCATGGGCGTGAAAAAGCTTTACGTGGTTTAATGTACCTAAACAACCATCACCAAATTTCTCTCTCATATTGCTCCTCATGTTTATGAAATGTTATGATATGTGTGATATATGTGTTTTTTAGCTCTTTTGTTTGAAATGGAAAAAATCTAGCTGCTATCTAAAAAAAAAAGAAAAAAAAAAGGTTCGACTATCAGTCGACTACGGCAAAATCTAACGAATCAGATTCGACTATGAAAATCCTTAGTCGAAAACAGCCCTAGTCAACAGAATGTTCAAAAGGGACTATCAAAATAAAATGTTACCACCAGTTTGTGAATTTATGACTAATTACTGTAGGTCTGTTGTAAACAAACTTGGACATTTTGTTCTATAACATATACTGCTTACAGCCCAGACTGCCAAATGGAAATTTTGAAGCTGCAATTATTTATGTATTTATTATTATTTATGTTTTAAACAAGCTGCTATCCGATAAAACTCCTTTAGGGAATAATAACAAAGCAAAAGTCTCTAGGAGAAATAAAAGCCATATAAAATAAATATATATATATTACTTGTGAATGTTGTTATGTGTCCAGCATTGCTGTAACTGGGTAAATTCTCTCTAATCATGACAAATCACATTTCAAGAGTCACAAGTCATTTGCTCTTTGTGACAGACATCATAGTGAAAGCATTTCACTTTACCATGTACAAATCCGTGAAGGACTTCATGCAATTTCAAGCTAAAAACATTAAATTCCATTTAATCTCTGTTAAAGTCTGAATGGTCCGCAACAGCATGGAAACATTGTGTTCATTCTTTCATTCCCTAAACACTTCCGCCCATTTTATCAGTTGATGTCTGCATCCTGAAAAACTCTCCTGCTCATCTAGCTGCCAAATCTGCAGGGATGCAATGGACAGATATTAATTGAAACCCTGCCAAGGCAATCTTGCCCTATCTTCTCACCAGAGACGCCTTCATCACCGCGAGCTGACACAAATCACCCAGACCAGACTCGGGGAGTACAAGACGGCCTCTTCAGGCAAAGCAGACGGCCTTGTTTATGATCTCATATGTGTTGAGGTCAAAGGCCAACCAACGTGTCAGTCAAACTTCTTGGAGATGTAATAGCGCCTTCACCACTGCAGAAAAGTGTGTTTTTTTATCTCAGCATGAGGTGGAGGAATACTGTATGCCATCCAGAGAAGGGTTGAAAGAAGTGACAGTGAGTTGCATACTAGCGCTTTTAATGGTGCAGTTACTGTCAAACACCATAAACGTAGCTACGATGACTCTTCTGAGGCCACATCACAGAGAAGAGAAGCTCTACAATACCCTTTTCCAAGGGTAACGCCTGAGGCGATCGATACTGTAGGTGTTGGCAGTAAGAGAAAAGAGCAGGAGACTGTCTAACGTTCAACCGCAGAGTTGAATGGCGGTCTACCGCAATGCCTTTTCATCAATCTAAGGAAAGATCAACAAATATACAGAATCTGTACGTTTGACGTATACAGCACCTTTAAAGACTTGTAGAAGCAAGCTATAAAAGCATGATATCTCATGCTTGCTTTTTTAACATTATTGGTTAGGTTTATGGTAGAGTTTAGTGTAAGTGGTATGCAATTTTCAAACGCGAGAGAGCGTTTTTTCATTAACGTTTTAGTGCCACTCACCAGACTTTAAAAGTGTCGCAAAACATGCAAGAAGCAATGTAATATCTTTTTTTTTTTTTTTTTTTTTTTTTCAGAAAAGTCAACACAAGGCATGTTTTTTGTTTTTTTTTTCAATGAGCCTGGCTTGTGAACATATTTTCTATGCATTCAGCAAAATGATTTAATTGGAAACTGAGAATGTTGCAAAGTGAGCGTGGGAGTCGTTTTATCTCCGTGATTGAGTGGCAGACGCGTGGGATATTAGGTCCTCAAATTATGCTTTTTTCATGACAGGCTAGATCATTTATGGGCAAATCTAGCAAATAGACTGACTGGTCTCCAAGGTAACTGTCAGAAACCCAGTAAGGATCAGAGGGCTATGAAACCTCTATGTGTCAAAAGGTAATTTTCCAAAGGCTAAAGACTCAATGATGGTGTCCCTCTCATCCTGATGTACAGTATAGGGAATGATGGTGCAATCAAGTTCTGTACAATGGGCACCAAAGTGGGATAGGAGGGAAGTAATCATGAACGCTGGTACAGAAATTTTGTTTAAGGGCTCTGAGTTAAATACATCTCTATAAGCGACAATCTCCTGTCACAACAAGCTGTAAGTTCAGTGTACCAAACTGGGGACACCAGGACCTTATTTCAGCCACACTAGGGAAGGGGTTATTTTTTTGACTTGTGTTCAATGTCACTGCTGTTTAGAATTTCGGTGCTGTTTTCATTAATTTTTTCTTATTATTTTTTTTCAAAGAGTCAAACTTAAAAGTGTCTCACTATGCTACCCACTGATTTGTGCTGCACTGTATGAAAAGTAAATGAACCCACTATCTTGTCTGCCATCCCATGCTGCCAATTGGTCAGCCAACAAGTGCAGTTTCTTCTCATTTGTGGAGTGTTTGATTTTTACCATCTCTCATTTTGAATGAAAATGTTAGTGCATCAAAGAGAGTGAAGCAACTTAGTAGCCACACCAATACGACTTCTAACAAACTTCTGCAAGACAAATGAGCGTAAAATTCCACCATTTACTGTAGTCACAATCTGGTGTCCTAGTCAGTGTGTGTTGGTTTTCAAACACACTCTCCCCAGTCTAAATGACATGAAGCTGTTGCCATCTGCCACTTAGGACGAGTTGAAGAGTATGCAGTAACTGCTGTTGTCAAAATCGAACTGCTAAATTTAAGTGTGTCGCCTGCTCTTTCGCTCATTTCTGCTCTTTCTTCGCACAAACCTTTTATCATCTTTCCACGGTTAACGCTCTTTTCAGTTTGTTTTTCCAGTGAGCTTGGCCTCCGTCATACAGTTGTTGTTTTTTTTAGCTGCCTCCAACCTTGCATCTCTCGCTATCTAAAGTCTCGTTTTAAGTCTCTCTCTTTCTGTCTACACTCAGCTCTTTCTCGGTCGCAACAAAACCTTTCAGTCCTCACTTCGCTTTGCCCTTCAATTCTGTCTTTGTGAACTTCCTACATCATTCAGACATTTTCCTCAAAAGAGCCCTGCTAAAGTGTTCTCATGTTTACTTTGTGACAAATTTGAAAACTATTCAAGCCCTTCAGCAAAACACAAGTAAGAGACGTCATAGTATTATTGATGTCAATCTACATTGTATTTGGCTTCTAACCTGAAGATATGCAGGGAAAAATCTGTTGTTTTTTTCATTTGACAGTGATATCCTTTCTCTGCTTGCACATGTATATATTTATATCTATTAACATACTGTGAATGCAGAGTTGGTGTAAACAAATCGAAGTACAAGAAAAGTTATTGCATATTTTCATTATGCAAACCTCTGTTAGCTGCTCTTTAAGTTGTTCTCTTTTTTTTCTATAGCTAACTCTCTTTCTTTCTCACTCTCAGGTGAGAAAGTGCAGGTATCCAATAAAGCGAGCAGCACGTAAGCTCATTTATAATTTTGCCGCGACGGAAGAGAAAATGCCACCTAAGCACCAGCACTCCAGTGATTAAGGTGATATTGACGGCTGAATTAATTCCTGATTGCCCAGCATGAGGCTGCCTCTGGATTCAATGCTTATAAACGCAAGCAATTCATTTTAAAGATTTTTTTTTTCTTCATCCTCTCCAGCCATTTCATATTTCCCTTTTTCATCACTCTTCCATGACCAGGTAACCGTCTTTAGCATTTACAAAGACAACTGATTTCATGAATTTACATTCTGTTGACTTCAAGGTCATCTGTCAGAATGGATGACACCTGCCATCAATGTCTGGCGTAGACAGAAGCAGAGTTAATGTAAAAGTCCTTTTGGGTCACAGAGATCAAAGTTGTAGCCATTGCTGTACAGTGGTAATTGAAAAACAGGACACAGTGTAGCTGTAAGCCTGCTGTTAATGCCAGAGAGCAAGAGTGTCAGTCAGCATCAGTCAACGACTGTCAGGCGGCTGATGCAAACGTGGGGTATCACATTGTTTGCTCCTATAACTGACAGCTCGCAGAGCAATGTCAGGGCCCCTAAGGACTGTCACTCTGCATGATGCAACGCTCCCTGGTGGCCAACAGTGCAAGAGCAAGATGGCTGCAGAATGATGCCCACCTATACATATTCTTGCTTTGCTTTTGACTTTCAACTGCACCTGTCTTTCTCACTATGGGACTAAAGGCACTGTCTTGCACCCAGCGCAATTGACTTTGTACACCGACGCATGTATCATTCCTATTTTGCACCCGCGCACAGCTGACTTTTCCCTCCACAGACGCACGTCGGTAAATTAGGGAATGAACTTGCGATCCCGGGTGCGGTTCAGCAAAAAGAGGAGGCGTGTTCCAGCGTAAACGTTCCCTGGTGCTATTTTGCAGGTTTAGAAAACAATTCCGCGCATGTTATTCATATTTTAAGGGTGCATGCTTGGCCATAATGTAGGGTGTGCACAACGCGCATACACTTGGATTCTCTCATCTACACAGAAGCAACAGTTTTCATTTTTGCAAATCATAGGCTACATTATTACAAGGAAAAATATTAACACATGAGGTAAATCACTGTGGTGTCCATGAAGATGTGAAAAAATAGGCATAAATCTAGCTTACACATTTACCCAAATTATCATACGCCTGTTTAACCGAAGCTAATTTGGGTGTGTTTCTCCATCCCCAATGTCACTTCTCTGTGTTTTACGGCCCTGAAGAGAACGTCGGTCTCATCGGCTGTGAACCGCTCCTGGCGTGCGCCTGGCAAATCCGCCGTTATAATAGCAATCTGCCATGGAACAAGCGTGCCTGCTCTTAACCTGTTAACCGTTGCCATTGCGCGGGCGCACTGAAACGTTTTTTTTTATATATAGTTCAAAGTTACTATCATATTTAATGTTATACCTTGACAAACTATACATCATTAAAAAGATATAAGACTCAAGTTTCAGTATTTGACCACTATTGTATTCTGAGAAACTTATAGCGACAGTTATTTCTTAATTTGTGTCAGGAGTTATGAAATGAAAAAATGAGTCGATACCTTTAATATGAATTATGCGCATCAGCCGCTTTCATTCATAAAAAAACTCCCGTGCTGTCGTCATGACAGCGATTCACAAAACAACGTCCTTCAGGGCTTTAGCTAAAAAATGTGCAGATTTGGAGAAATATTGATATATTCTCATAGGTTTACATCAGATTTCTATAGACAGGAATAATATTTATTGAATTTATACCCAAATGCGTCGATGTAATCATTATGAGCGCTTGAATACTCTGATACTGTGTTTTCAATTCATACCAATAGCCTGAGGGCGCTATATGCACAATAATAGTCCACATATGGAACATGAAGAAGAGCCATAATCATGTGACATTCCAGGACGTCACTGATACACACAAAGCTACAGAGATCGCGCTGTAACATGCAGATAAAGATGTTTTGAAGACAATAAACATGATTGCAATGATATTTGAGTTACCTGTGTTTTTCAAGCCATGCCAGGTATTTTCATAATAATAGATTATATTTATAATGTAATGTTAATCTATATAGACTATCATTGTGCAGAACACTATACCATAGTATATTTTCTGTCTGATTTTTTTTTATCTGAAGCCAAATTAAATCACAGAAGATTATTTAAAATACTCGACTTGCGTTATAAAGTAAGTTTGGAGCACAAACATGGTTTTAATCTCATAAATTGTCGTGTATTGATGGTGTGCTAAGCTAACATGCTAGCTAGCCCTAGGTGCACCTGCCACTAGCAGTTATACTTTTATGATTTTTTGAATGCTTACTGAAATGTTTCTTTATTCAAGAAATGCATTTGATACAGTTTAAAATGTGAGGTGAACTTTGAGAAAAGAAATTAGGGATTGAAACCCTATGAATAGCCTGTGAATAGCCAGTCGTTAGTAACTATAATGCAGACAAAAGAAATGCATATTTAGAGCCATAACCAGGCTGGAGAGGTGTGAATGTGTGCAGGGGGAGACTGAGACTGAATGGGGATCGTTTGCACCACAAAAAAATAGAGACAATATACTGGATAGATGGTTAGAAGATGACAATAAACATCAGTTGCATTTTAGAGTCAAATCAAAATAAAGTCATTTGACATGGTCTTTAAAAACATTTAACTAAATACAGAGTTTTGGACTTATTATCTTCAGATTTTAAACATAAAATGTTTAGACATGTGGCTTTAGCTGTAGTACATTTCTAGATTGCTACAGTGACATCTTCAATTGTATTTTCATGAGGATGTTTCATAAAAAATAATTTCTAATAACTTTACAAAACTTTGAAGCTATTTATAAAAAAATGTTTCATTATGACAATAATTAATTCTACATTTACAATAAACTGCCAGGTGTCAGCTTTCAAATGAGATCATACTTGTGCTTTTAGTACAAAGGGTTCATGAACTGTATCTGTTTCAGTTTGGGTATGTCATTTCTGGGGATTTTTCAAAAGTGGGGTTGCAGCTTAACAGGTTAAAGGGAATGTGAGATGATGCTCTGGGGTGCGTTCTCCGATAACGTTGTCTCTTAGCACGCTACGAAGACTCTTAAGGTATAACTTAACTGAAGGTATACCATTTCTAGGTGTGTTCCCCGAACCATACCTTAGGAAGCTGCTTAAGATATACCTTCTTACGTGCGACGTTACCCGGCGCTGTCCGTGGCGATGGTGCTGAATTGGTTGAAATCGATGGCTCGAGAATCAATTATTCTCTCGTGCAGGGGCTGTTTCACTGCGTTAAGCTAGAAAGTGGTGTTCTTTATAAAATAATCACTTCAGAAATAGTTTAAATTGCATTTATTAGGACTCATGGGATATTTTAAAAAATAATCCAAACTATACTAGCCTATACTTGCCTACATATTTTAAAATTATAGGCTATCATATATTGCTGCCATAATAACCATTTTAATTTTTTATGTGCTTTCTTCTCTTTCCCATTTTTGTTCGCTGAGGTGGAGCTGCGATGAAATATTGTTCTTGTAAATATTTTCCAGCATTTCAGTAAATAAAAGTGTACATCACGTACGGTGCTCGGCAGTGATCAAAAAGGATTTAAACAGTGGATTTTGAATCTCTTTTTGTAAACTCGGAGATGTGGATTCAGACGGCAATTAAATTACCACACGACCTGTTTGTCAAAAAACAGTAGGTACTAATTTGGACAGGGATTTTTACACAGGTTGGGTGAGAAAAAACACTGATATTATGGATTCGGATGGCACTAAAATAACCGACTTACCCCTATAAATGTTTAAAATACCGGACGAGCCCATGAGAAACAATATTAGCGTCCGAATAGGACTTAACAGTAGCCTATGCTTTCACTGGCCTTTAAAAGCGCTCTTTAATTAAAATAAATTTATAAAATTGTATTATATAATAATATAATTAAAATTCTAACAACAATCATTGTAATGACAATTTTATTCTTTGCATGAAAACACTTGAATTAACCTAACTGAACACTGTCTGGGTGTATTAAAACTTCTGAATTATATTCATATAGACCTGCAACAGTGATAAGGTAAAGCTAAGAGTGGTCCAGACCAACCTTACGAACGTATGACTTACAGAAGGTATACTTAACTAAGAAGGTTTCGGAAACCACGTATTAACGAAAAGGTCCTTTTTAAGGTACAACTTAAGAACGACGTAGCGTTAAGGTAGTTTCGGAGAACGCAGCCCTGATTGGTTTATTTCACATTACGCCCAAACCACACCTATGAATAATGAAGCTACTTCAGACCAACCCATTTTAGATTTGCGTCGGGCGCAATAGTCATTTATCCCGCCGGTATAATAGCAACAGCGCCCCAAGATCCGCCCACAAAGTTACTTGCGTTTCGCGTTTGATACTTGCGTTTCAGATCCTTAAAATAGGGCCCTATATCTTACAGTTGTGACTTTATTTCTCGGAATTGTGACTTTATTTTTAAAGGTGCATTAAGCAACTTTTCATGTTAAAAATACCCGTTTTTCTAACCCATACATGCTTAAACAATTGCCTGATGGGCTGAATGAGCCCTTCTATGATCTCTGCGATTGCCTCTATAATCCTGTACAGTAAAATAAATAAGAGGGATTCGGGACGGAATCGACTGGGCGTGACGTCATGCGCGTTCACGCTCACCTGGCTATGTCTGGCAGGTTTGTGTATTCGCCGCCATTATCCGCATCAGCGAAGACAACTCAAGCGACTTTGGCAAAAGTAGAAGATGGATTCAAAGAGACCGGCTTCTAGTTCATCCCAAACCCCAACGCAAACTCCACGTTTGCAGTTTCAGTTTCAGGTTGCAGTTTCGCGTGTCGCCAGAAGGGGGCATAGTTCTGCAAAAACTCAGAGACTTGCGCAATGCACCTTTAAAAAATGTGACATATCTTTATTTCTTACTTTCTTAAAAAAAAAAAAAATATATATATATATATATATATATATATATATATAAAAGTGCCAAATAGTGATTTTTTGTTCCTCAAAAGTGCCCAATGAATCAACCCAGTACAAAAAATAAAATAAAATTCAGGTTGCATGAAGATTGAAACTTGCAATTCAGCCAGCTCTTGCTATTTTTGTGAGCAATATATATCAGACGGTCAGTGAAAGGACGTTGGGTAGTCCACAGGCGTCCTGGGGCTGACAATAACTCATACAGGTGCACAACCCAGGATGCAGACAAGATTGAGGGCAATCGTCAGATAAATAAAAGCAGACGGTACTTATGATGCTCTTCAGTGGCTATTTGATGCCTGTCATAACAGAGTGAGAATTGTCCCTCAGCTGGGCCATTCAACAGGTGTGTAAATCGGCTTGTGTCTCAAGAGAGTGCACAGGATCTGATTGCGCCGTCAGTGTACATAATTGAAGCCTCTTGCTACCATGTGTTAGGTGCCATAGAACAAGGATTTGAGGCAATGGTGGGTAATGAATGCACTTCAAGGGTCCACACTGAGAGCTTGCTTCTCTCTCTCATCACCGAGCATGAGATCTATGATGCACCTGATTCCAATTTCTCTGATTTTACAAACCATAGGACGTAGAACCAAAATTGATGACAGCATTTTAAATATGACTTCTATTTCAGTTGTTGAAAGTACAGGAGTAGATGTTTCATGTTTCAAATTGAATTTTAATTCAGAAATTCCTGCTCTTTATAACCGAGGTGTGATTTGATTAATGTTTGATTAATCCGCTGAATAAAATACTTGAAAAACAAAAGGTACTTAATCTAATTTTAATATTTTCCCTTTTTATTTTGAACTTGATGGACCGCTGAATGTGAGGTGCATATTTTGGCTCTCTCATCACATCTACTATGCAAAAAAAAAAAAAAAAAAAAAAAAAAGGAGCTAGCTCATCTCGACCTGTTTCTAACAATTCTTGCTTTGTTTTATCCATGTTTCATTGTCGAAACAACATGTAAATAATGTAAAGCTGCTATTTCTACTGAGAGCCACACAGATATTATGTTGCATAAATAGTGCAGTTGTCCGTTTTGTTTTGTTTTTCCATTTCTATCATTTTACACTATGGACCGCCATGGTGAACACGATATCACTGAGTAGAACATGTTCCTGGATAAACATCCATTTTGATCCTGGAAAAACATTCTAATCAACTAATCAGATTTGAGGGACAAGTTTACAGTTGATGTCAAGTTTTAAGGGCTTCCACATGATTCTTATTCATCAATCACATTCCTCTGATTTTAAGAGTTAAGTTATGGGTAGGATTAAATGTATGGGTAGTGATAGGGTTAGGACTATGTTTTTGAACAGGAATGTTGCTCAAGGATCAACAAAAGATGATGATCCAGGAATAATAACAGCTACACTAGAAATTTATAGCAAGGAGAGGTGGGGTAAAGCAATAATTACCAGAGCTTCTCGGTGATTTTAGTCCCGGCCGAATGTGCCATCTCAGTAATCATCACGGATAATGTCAGTAAAGATTATGCCGACTTTTACCTTCAGTAAAAAGGTATTTTACCTTTTTCGGAAAAATTACCACAGGTAACACTAATCCTGTGCGAATAGACCCACTGTAAATATGCACGTAAATATTTTGTCATTTCGTGTTTAAAAGTGTTTTTTTTTTGTCCGCGGTTTTTCAACTACAGAGGCGCTTGAAGAAGCATTCAGTTGCGTTCTAGACGCTGGGACAAATCTGGCAAAACTCAAGTGTTTTCCACATACCATCAGATCAGAAAGAAGATCCAAAGCACTTGTTAGAGGCACGAAACATCTTTTAGCGTTAGGTAAGTGCGTATTACCAACACAATCTAATCTAAACTTAATTAATACATCGTTCGACTGGACGTAACTGTTTTATATATATAAATATAGGTTGTTTGCACACGTGATATCAGGAAGCAACACACATGACGACACAACAGGAGACGGCGATGCCAAATCGAGTTACTCCTCCCAATTCTGCTAGTTTTACTGAGATATCTTATCCCGTGCGGATTGGCCATTAATATTACAGACGTCCTGTGGTAAAATTGCATTTGTCCATCTACCCTTGTAAAGTTAATCCCGTCCGAATAGGGCTAAAGGCATACACTGAATCAGACTATTAACTTTTAGTTCTGTCTTGATAATATTACAGATACAATTTCTCTGAAGGCAGGCTAGTTGTTATTTAATATTCAATGTTTCTTCAGTACAAATGATGTCTTGTATCTTTCACATCAACTGCTCTTGCTATAGCTGAGGTTTCTGAACTCCGCACTTGCTGTGATGCACATTCACAATTCCTTCCTTGGATGACAGACCTTGAGCTCAGATTTGAAAGGCACAAATCTAGCCAAGCGTTGTCGTAGATCGATGTCTCAATGCATCCTTCTCCTTCTTGCTTATGTCCTCTGGACCCGAAGGAGAGCCAAAGCCTCTTGTAAGTAGATAGAGAAGTGTATTGTAAACAGGGAGCTTGCATGAACAAAAAAAAAAAGAAAAGAAACGATTGAGAAACGGTGACAAGAAGGTGAACAGGTGAGCTTAACAAATGACCTACAACCATGAAGCTTCAATAAAAGCATTGGGAATGTGTTTAAGCTGCATTGTAAGTCATTTATTTCAAACATAGAAAAAAAAAAAAAAAACTTTTGAGTCTTATTGGTTACTGTGGCATCATAAAGAAGCTTATTTCACGTCATCTTTGATCCTGAAACCTCTTGAAAAGGACTTGAAGCATCCAAAGTTCAATACTTGTGGTTATGATTCCACACAACGTCATTCTCACCAGTCAGCTGGACTGAGAGAAAGAAGCCAAGAGACAAAATAGCCTTTAGCTTTTTTGTTCTTCTAAATCAACCTTTTAAACAAGAACAAGAACAACTGGTGTCTGAACAACTCATGATGACCTTAAGGAGTTAATATTATGAGAAATATGATTTCCCTTGACCGGTTAAAACAGGTTTGTCAACACAAAAGGCCATGATATATAAAAATGATATTGGTCCACTACTGAGGAATTGAATGAAATCCATAATCTGAACATTGGGCATAACTTTACCTATATCACAACCAGATCTCCTTACATCACCTCCAGATCTCCTTACATCACCTCAATTAGTGCATGAATTCGATATACGCTTTCGTCTATCCCCTAGTGCTTTATCAGGTAGTTCAATAGGAATTCAAAAACCTCCAGATTTCCACTTGTGAACCTCCACTCAATAGGAATGGTATGTTAGTTCTAGGATTAGTGTTGCATCATGGTACTGTGCTCGTATTTGTTAAAATGCCTGATCCATTCACTTTTTGTTAATTTAGCAGACGGTTTAATTCAAATCACTTTGTTTTATGCAATCACATAAAATAAAAGAAAAGAAAAGAAAAAATACATCAGAACAGAAACTGTAATGGGATTATGAAAAAAATAAAATAAAGAGTAATCCCCAAGAAGAAGTAATCTGACACTGCTCTCAGTGCTCAGCAACAGCTGTGAATGAAAAGAGAAAATGTGAACGCATAACCCATAACCCAAGGGCAGTGAAAGTATCAGATGCTCTTACACAACATGTTTTACGGTGGCATAATTAGGGCTTTCAGTTGATTCCGAATGCAATCAAGTTATGTCAATTAATTAAACATAAATGTTTGCTAAGAAAAAAATATATAAAGACAATTCAAAGAAATTGTATTACTTGTAGCAGACAAGTAAATCATTGAAAAGATATTAGAAAAGAGACTTCAGAAGTAAGTTTGTTGTATTTACATATCATTAAACTATCCACTCACTGGCAGATGCGTTCAAGTTGTTCATTGTTGGCTTATGTACACATAGAGACTGGCCATTGCATCAATTTTACTGTAGCATTTTTGATGATATATTAAGTGAAACGTGATTAAGCCATTTAGATTAGTAAAGCCATGCTACCTGTGATTTATTTCGCATTTCACAGCTCAAACTCCCTCTCCCATATTGACCAAAACCATTTTTGCAAACAAGCCGATAACAGCAATAACAGCTTTTCCACTAATCCATGACAACATTTACACGTCCCACCACTTTTTAGTGTTCAGCAGTCACGATGAACAAATAAGGAGGAAGTAGGATGGATACTATTGTTCTGAAGCGGCAAATGCACAAGACTTTCACTCCAGTTGATGAAATGGGGAAGGTCTTTAAAAGATTTGCTGTTGAGAACAGAGGGGTAAAAACCTGCAGCACTGAATCACTTTTCATAATGTTAGAAACAAAAGACTGAAATGTATTTTTAGACGGCCCATGATCATTTCATGTTTATGCAACAGTTTTTGTGGCACATATTAGTGTGGAATGTTTGAGAGTTTTTGCAAATTGAAGGATGGGGCTGCATCAACTATATTAGAAATGACAGCAAAACCTACAGTAACTCACATCCAATGTGATAAGGTTGGTCAGTCGTAACAGAGGTCATTTACACAATCTTGGCTTGCATTGTAAATGATCTGACCGGCTTAGTTTATGACCCCCTTCAATAATGACACACAGTATTATCGAACTGTATGTCATGGTCAATCTGCCATTACTCTTTAAGCTTTTAGCAGGAAGTAATAACATCTCTAAACGACTTTCAAACAACGCATGATGAATTTTAATGAAATCTCAAATAGTGAGTCCTGTCTATTTCAATCAAGTTAGTAAATAATGATTTAAGTAAAACATTTGTCTGAGATTTGTTCATCTCTAGCCTATGGAATTTAATTAAACTTGTTCTGCAAGTCTAACAGTACAAGGTGATCCAACATTTTACTTGCGTTTGATCTTAATTTAACATGTCACCCAGGGAAATGTTTAAGCTGTGTACTCAACTGGATCTCTGTAAACTACAATTCATTTTTAATGTCCAATAAATGCTCAGGAAAACCACGTGGCTCCCTTTTATTCTTTAAACTCGGCTCCATCTGTTGAGGATGATGAAAAGGGGTTCTGCTGGTACATAGCATGTTCTTTGTCTCATTTTAAATGAAAGCTAAATCATTAATAGAAAAATAGATCAACTCTCAACAGAATGATGAACAGATGTCACATAGAGAAGTAAAATGACATGTATAAGCAATAATAACAATATTAGAATAACAATTTATATAATTGTCTGGTATGACAATAATCAAAGATACTTTTCAGTCAAAAATGGGAAAATCACTAGAAATCACTTTCGTTGTGCAAAAAAAAAAAAAAAAAAAAAAAGAATACTTTATTTACAAAATATGAATCTCCAACGCATGTTCGTGCAATGTCTGCTCTCACATCAACAACATGCATTGGGTGCTCTCTTACATGTTTGCGTTTTTGTGTGTGTGTGTGTGTGTTTTTTCCGCAAACAAAGCGCTTGTGTTGCCTCATAAAACTGAGGAGGCACATGAATTAATTCTGAAGGCCCGGTTCCACAGACAGGGCTTAGATTAAGCCAGGATTAGGCCTCAGTTAAATTTGGCCATTTAAGCTTTTATAAATGTGCCTTAGAAAAAAAAAAACATTACTGGTGTGCAACTTGAGACAAAAGAATGGCACTGACATATTTTAAGGTAAGTCAGTGCAAGTTGCTTTCAGTTAAACAGCTCAAACATGCATTTTAGTCCAGGACTAGGCTCAAGCCTTGTCTGTGAAACCAGTACAGAATATTAATTAATTTGTTTGTTTTCATGCCCTGAAAGAGTGTTTTCAAAAGTAACATGTTTGTAACTTTTGAGACACTTTTTTTTTCCATTATATTTGAAGGTATTTTCAATTCAAAGTTCTACAACAGTTTGCATGCAATGACTATACCCCTGCACAGACATTACACCGCTTGCTGTGTAAACTGCTTTATTCATTATGATGGAAGCTATATAGTTTTGTTGTGCCATGGTTTTCTGCTCACTCCCAGTGTTGAAATTGTTCATTTAACAAGTTAACATTAAGTAACTTACATTTTAGACAAACGATTGCCGGGATATTTTTTTTTTCTTTGTCAACAATAATAATTTCAAACAAATCCACAGGAGAACTGTTGCAATACATTCCAGTTTTTGAGGTTATCGGTTGAGTAAATGCTTCAATAACTCGTTCATAAAGACAAATTCTTGTTTTGTTCCAGAATGAATCAGCATTGTCATGATCAAATTGATTAGGTAAATAATTCAATGACTCTAGAAAGAGTCACTTGTTTCATTCCTTAATGCAGTGGTTCTCAAACCATCAATATATATATATATATATATATATATATATATATATATATATATATATATATATATATATATATATATATATATATATATATATATATTCCACACCCTAGTGGGAAAAAAATAAACCTTTACCAAAATGTATTTAAAATACATTTATTTGATACTTATTACAACCCATTAACATATTTACTGACATGCATCAATTGAGACTTACTAACTAAGCTTTATTTGTAGTACTTATTTGCACAATGCACATTTCTTAATATTAAGGCTAAAATGTGTTTTAATACCACTATTAGTAAGGATAGTAAGATCACTTTATAATATCATTTTTTAAATGCAAGATAGTTAAAGTGTATCTAGAGTATACTTGCAATAGTTCCACTTAAGCACAATCAAAGTATATATTTAGTTGAACTTCAGCACTACTTCTGGATAACTAAAGTGCATTAAGTATGAAGTTAGTTGTTCCAATTTAGCAGAGTTTAATCAATTTAGTATACAGAAAGTACAATTGTAGGGTATTTGTATTAAGTACATAGATATGCCAATGTTTTAGTACTATAGTTAGCATAAAATAAATGTATTTCATATACATTTTAGTATATTTATTTTTAACTATAGGGCAGTCATTCCATTTCCTCAAACTGCTGTCTCACCATCCTCGTACCATATGGATGACCGTATGATGAACGAACATTTAAACTCCCTCAGAGCTGAGTGAGTCATCACGCATGTCTCACATTCCACTAGTTCATCCACAGATGCACGATTATCATTTCTGGCCTAAAATTGCAACTTAAAATTACAAGAATTTATACTCAAGGGGTTTATATGCTTAATCTACTCTGTGTTGGTTGCAATTGGATGCAGTCTGATCATAACCAGCCAATAATGTGTTGGCACAGAGGTGGGATATGTACCCGTTTACCTCGGTAAGGAGGTTAAATAGCTGTAATTATACAAACACATACAGTAATGAAAATAATAGCACCTCTGAGAAGGGGATATATACCTTACTGGTTGCCAGGAGGCCATGAGAGCAAATTAGGAATTCAGAAGGTAGTCCTTCATATCATTATTCACCTCATGTCAAAACCCAGCTTGATCTGTGGAACGCAAAAGGTGAATTTTTAAAGAAACTTGGCCACCCTTGCCAATATAATGAAAGTGAATGGGAAATGGGGTTGTTAAGCTCCAAAATAACAATAAGTATGAGTACCATAAAAAAAGAAAAAAAGAAAAGAAAAGAAAAATCATCCATAGGGCTATATTTCTTTTTAAGTCGTGCAATAGCTGTGTGCAAGGAAGTCGTTAGTCACTGAAAATCTCACACTTTAGCTCTCTTTGGCTTATGAAAGTTCATGAGAGAATCTGAATTGGTTGATGCTGGTAATTAACCTCTGAATGATTCATTCATAAATCAGGATCTCAATGATCTGTTTGCAATGTTAAACAGCCCACAGATTTGAATTTCCAATGTACCAAATATAATTGTCAGCGTTTCCTGGGATGCATTTTAGCAGTGTAGCTTCAAAAAGTCAATAATGAGAAAAAACAAAGTGTAGCATGTAACTGTAATGTGCAGGCAGAGATGTGGACCTAAGTGCAAGACTGTTTAATAAATAAAGCAAACAAAAACACTAGGAACAGGAACAGGCATCAAACAACAACTGACAAAGCAACAAGGGAAACACTAGGCTTATACAGGCTACACACCAGGGAAACAAGGTTAACAAGACAACAAGGGGGAGTGGCTTAGGAAACACCCGTGCTGCGTTCCAGTCCACTTTTAAAGACGCGCTTGCGAACTTCCCTAAGCACTTCCCCTCAGGGGAATCCCTGCCGCCATTTTGAAGTGCGTTCCACTTTGTGAAGTGGACGAGGGAAGTTTATATGGACAGACCCTCGTTCCCTCGATTTGGACCGAGGGAGCGAGTCTACTTCATATGTACACTTCAGGCACCTATATGTCCCACAATGCAGTACGATTGTGACGTCACCACATATCTTGTCAAATCACCAGCACAACAAACAACTCTATGATATATTAATTATATCTTTTTTTTAATCTAAAACAACCCAAACACACATATATACATTTGGATGCTGCATTAAACAAATTCTTAAATGTAAAAAAAATATATATATATATTAAATCAACTCCATAGCTGATTCCAAGTGATCAAGGGCTTAGGACATTCCAGTTCAGCCCATTGCAGTTTCCGCCAGTAGTGGGCACTCATGCAACGAAAGCAATGACGTACATCCGAGTGAACGAGACGGAGGGAAGTTAGCGAGTGAAGGGCATGACAATTTTGGACTGGAACGCAGTACTGGGGAAAACTAAACAACAAGAAAGACTACACATACTGTATAGCACAGGAACCAGTTCAACGTTAAAGTCCAAGGGCAGACAGAGCACATGTGACACTAGCAATGGTAAGAAAAACTACATTAGCTTGTTGAATTGAGAAGCCTCGAACTTCAGAGCAATTTACAAGTTAACCTGTTAAGCTGCAACCCCACTTTTGAAAAATCCCCAGAAATGACATACCCAAACTGAAACAGATACAGTTCATGAACCCTTTGTGCTAAAAGCACAAGTATGATCTCATTTGAAAGCTGACACCTGGCAGTTTATTGTAAATGTAGAATTAATTATTGTCATAATGACAAAAATTGTTATAAATAGCTTCAAAGTTTTGTAAAGTTATTAGAAATTAATTTTAATGAAACATCCTCATGAAAATAAAATTGAAGTTGGCCCTGGAGCAATCTAGAAATGCACTACAGCTAAAGCCACATTTCTAAACATTTTATGTTTAAAATCTGAAGATAATAAGTCAAAAACTCTGTATTTAGTGAAATGTTTTTCAAGACCATGTCAGTTGACTTTATTTTGATTTGAGGCTAAAATGCTGCTGATGTTTAGTCATCTTTTAAGTCATCCATTCAGTCTTATTGTCTCTATTGTTTTGTGGTGCAAACGATCCCCATTCAGTCTTAGTCTACCCCTGCACACATTCACACTTCCCCAGCCTGGTTATGGCTCTAAATATGCATTTCTTTTGTTTGCATTATAGTTACTAACGACTGGCTATTCACATGCTATTCATTGGGTTTCAATCCCTAAATTCTTTTCTCAAAGTTCACCTCACATTTTAAATAAAGAATAAAGAACATTCTTGAATAAAGAAACTTTCAGTAAGCATTCAAAAAAACATAAAAGTATAACTTCTAGGTTGCAGGTGCACCTAGGGAGCTAGCATGTTAGCTTAGCACACCATTAATACATGACAATTTATGAGATTAAAACCATGTTTGTGCTCCAAACTTACTTTAAAACGCAAGTGGAGTATTTTAAATAATCTTCTGTAATCTAATTTGGCTTCAGATGAAAAAATCAGACAGAAAATATACTATTGTATACTGTTCTGCACAATGATAGTCTATATAGATTAGCATTACATTATAAATATAATCTATTATTATGAAAATACCTGGCATGGCTTGGAAAACACAGGTAACTCAAATATCATTGCAATCATGTTTATTATCTTCAAAACATCTTTATCTGCATGTTACAGTGCGATCTCTGTAGCTTTGTGTGTATCAGTGACGTCCTGGAATGTCACATGATCATGGCTCTTCTTCATGTTCTATATATGGACAATTATTGTGCATATAGCGCCCTCAGGCTATTGGTATGAATTGAAAACACAGTATCAGAGTATGCAAGCGCTCATAATGATTACATCGACGCATTTGGGTATAAATTCAATAAATATTATTCCTGTCTATAGAAATATGATGTGAATCTATGAGAATATATCAATATTTCTCCAAATCTGCACATTTTTTAGCTAAAGCCCTGAAGGACGTTGTTTTGTGAATCGCTGTCATGACGACGGCACGGGAGTTTTTTTATGAATGAAAGCGGCTGACGCGTATAATTCATATCAAAGGTATCGACTCATTTTTTCATTTCATAACTCCTGACACAAATTAAGAAATAACTGTCGCTATAAGTTTCTCAGAATACAATAGTGGTCAAATACTGAAACTTGAGTCTTATATCTTTTTAATGATGTATAGTTTGTCGAAGTATAACATTAAATCTGATAGTAACTTTGAGCTATATATAAAAAAACCACTTCAGTGCGCCGACGCACTGGTGCAGCTTAACAGGTTAAAAATGAATTAGAGGAACCCAATCCCATCTGGATAGAAATGTCAGAGATTCTGATGTTATTAATTTCCATATTGCTTATCTTTGTTTATTTTCATCTTTGTCAAGAACCGTTACCAACTTTTTTTTTTGCTCATGCTGATTCTCCACAAGGTGGCTTTTTGATATACAATTAAATCAGAAAAATCTCATAATGTAAACTATAAGCATTGTCAGGTAAAAATCATTGATCATTTCTTTAAAAGGTTAGCAAGTCATAGGCAAATTGATTTATAGGCCCATGTCACCCATGCCTAAATCTGCCACTGTTCTTTAAGTACACTTAATGGCTTTTTACTGCATTAATATTATATTATCTGCAATGCAGTGCAGTTTTTTTTATTTTTTTTTTTATATAAGATATGAAGATATACAATTGCACATTCAATACAATTAAGTGCACTTCTTTTTCATAAGGGGTCCCTTGGAAACTGTTTTGCATATTCATGTGTATGTCAAGCCATAAATACACAAGAAATATGCATGTATGCTTGTTTTGGTGTTTACACCCATCCTCGTGCCACTCCATAAATAACTCTGTACGTCTGTACCTGGGACGATTAGCAATGAATAATACACTTCTATCTAAACTATTGCATAACTTTGGAAGACTTTGAAAAGTGCACCACTCGTATGGACTACTTTTATTGTATTGTATGGTGCTTTTGCATCCATCTTTAAGCTTGATAGCTCCATTTTTTTAGTATCCCGTCATATTTGAGTCTCAATAAGTAAGTCATGCAGGTTTAAAGCAACATGAGGATCAGGGTGTAAATGATGACAAATGGTCATTTTTGTAAACATTAATTTCATACGTGCAGAAATAGGTTGTAATTTCACATAATTCAGTGTTTCAGTGTCCCCCTGGTGTTCAAATCTCACCGCAGGTCCCTGCTGTCAGGAAAGGGCACGTAGCAGCAAGTAAACATGGAAATCCTCACTGTAGGGAACACTTTTAGCCTAAACCTCTCCTGCTCTAGATTTCCATCCAATGGAAACATGTCTTCCAGTGTTTCTCTTTTGTGCTCACTGCTTTCAATGGTGGACAAAGGGGTTCCTGATAGGCTAAGTCAGTGGCTTCCATAATTGCTTCCAGTTTTTGGTGGACTGTTGCCCAGGGAACAGGTGCTTTAACGCTTTGAGGCATTTTGGCCAGTGTAGACAAGAGCGAGGAGATTCCCTGGACTCTAATAACCTGCTGTTGTGTCAAACAGCCCTGAGGGGTGAGTGATGATGCGCAAAAGATTTCCTGGCAAGGTGATCGAACTGGCATCCTCCTTATTTGTCAACAGGAAAGAGAAGGAAGATCTTAGAAGTGGCGTTGTCCCCTCAGCTCAGCCATATGGAAACCTGCTGTTTTTAAGCAATTTGTAACAGTTTAAGCCATTTGTTTTGGCTCAGAGATTGTACCTTCGAGGCAGTGATTATACTTTGTAAATAGTCGTTTATAAAGTCAGACTTCCAAGGAGAAGTAGGTTAATTGGCATGTTCAGAAACTCTGGGAACATGGAATTGGAACATTTGGCCATCATCTCCACTAACCACTTGCCCAAAATGACATCCACACTCAGTTCGCCTCTTTTGAAAAAAAGGCAAATCTGTGTTCTTTGTGTTTGAAGATTCCTTTCTGGCCTGAACGTTAATAGTAACTGTCTGCCCCAATTTTTCCTCGGGAAAATAACAATACTGTAGCTTTTGATGTTTGCATGGGTACAAATCTAATAATACATTCACAGTGACAAGAATTGGTATTGGAAGTGAAAAATTACATATTTACAGCCAGACAAAACAGGACAATTATAATGAATCTCTTCGTCTGGGTTAAACGGACTTGAAACTCACAAGCCTGCGACTTTATCCTTTTGAGTGCATATTTTTGTGAGATTGGTGCCACCTTATTAAGTTCTTCCCAAATGCCTCTGCCATTACAATAGATGCATTGAAAGACTGCTTTGCTTGTTGAAAAACTTTTAAGTGGAATTTGTGTGTATTGGTAGTCAGCACAATAAACAACAATTAGTCCTGTGTATGATAACTTTATGTCTGAATTCTAGACATTTGATGAGTAAAAGTAGAACCTAACATCTCGTGGATGATATATTCACCACCTGTAGTAACCAGTACTGGGGAGTAAATGGCTAAATTTCGATAGTCCACAATAGACATTCTACTAACTATAAGTAACTTTGCTGCTACATCCCAGTAAAACACCTTTACGTTGTGGCAACGTCTGTGGCACGTTGCATTTCTAACTATGGCAACGTCGCTATCTACATAATGGCAACATTGTAACATATAATTGTAAGACGCGCCAGGGCTGTAGCAATGTTATTGCGCGACATTCAGCGACTGTGAGACGATTTCTGACATTTTGTTTTTTATAATGCTAGATATAGATATCCCCCATTTAGCATGTTATGTTTTGAGGTTAATTTTGAATGAGTCAGATGTTAGATAATGATATACTTTTTAAATATTGTATATCCTTATTATTATTGAATGGGCCTAACAGTAAATTAATTATAATCAACACCTGCAAGTGTACATTTTGAAGAGTAAAAATGGCAGAAGGTTACGTTAATTCAACTATTAAAACTGCATATGGTAATCAAACTGCACTTCCAAAAGTCATACATTTGTGTAAAATAAACGAATATACAAATTTATTTTAAGTATAATAAATAAAAGATAAAAAGCAAAGGAAGATTAGACCTTTTAATGAACAAAACCGGGTTCTGTACAGGGAAAGCCAGGCGATAAAGGTTGGTAACCGGAATCAGTCCATGGAAACATCAATAAATCCAGAGGAGCAAATAAACGAATGAGACTAAATAGCAGACAAGTCAGAGGAAAAATTAATCAGGCGTGCGAGCGACCGAGCGGTACAAACATTTTTTTTTCTCTGTGCGTTTCCAAAAAAATTTAAAAAACATTAACATTAACATTAAGTACACGCTTAAGTCGATGTCTGTTCAATGAGTGCTGAAATGTCAATCACGCATTATTAAAGTAATTTTGGCTTCATTACGGCTTATATCTTTTGGCATAAAGTTAAAATATGTGTCATACCTGACCAGAAGATGTAAGAAATATAGCTAACGGTTGAAATCTAAAAGGGTAGTGACAAGTACATATCGTCCAGTGGTTGTCCAGACACCCTTGGCACAACCTTAAGCATTGGCCCTGAACAGTGGTTCAATGTCAACATTGTGACAACAACGCTATAACAACCTTCACCACACAACGTAGTTATAGCAACATTTTGACCATGTTTTTAAAACGTTGTTAGTAGGTTGGGTACGTTGTGCCAACGTTCTGTGTTTGCTGGGATGTCAACTAACTGTCATTAGAGCATTAGTAGACTGTCTGCTTAATATTTGCTAACACTTTATTTTGTTGGTCCCCCAACAGACATTATACTGACTATAAGTAACTTGGCAACTACAAGTCAACTTATTCTACTAACCCTAACCCTAACACCTAACCATAACCTAACAGTCTACTAATACTCTAATGACAGTTAGTTGACATGTAGTTGAAAAGTTACTTATAGTTAGTAGAATGTCTAAAGTGGACTATCGAAATAAAGTGCAACCCTTGTTTTTTTTTTTTGTTTTGTTTTTAACCCTCAGAGGTCGGAGATCACGCCGGCGTGATCTGCTCGCTTTTTTCCTTGTGAGTTGAATTGAGACCCGAAATACTCTTTTGACTTTGATTTTACAAAACAAGTTTCATACATCAATCGATTCTGTTAAATGTGTATTATTTTTGTGTATACTCACAATAAAAACAAAGTGTTGTGCTTTTTGCAAAAAAAAAGAAAAATAAACACGAGGCGAGTTCTGCCTTCTCTCTGCCAGTGTAGTCCATTCTGAAACGCGTCCGAAAATTAACAATAACTCAGCGAATACTCAGTCAAACAGGCATACAGTCACACAGGCATGAAGCTTGAATTCTCTTCTTTTTAATGAAGTAATTTATATAAAAAACAAATATTCTCATCTTGTGAAATCTGTATTAAAAGAGAGCGATTCCAGTCGAGCTAATTACATCTGATTCAGATGTAATGTGACTCCGCCCACGGAGAGCGCACGCTATTCAAACGCAAATGACTGAGGCAATCCGCGCAAACCTGTGAACGCCCCCATATCAGCTCGAGAAAACACAAGTTTATTCAGATCATTACTTGTTCACACCGTCTTGCAGCTGTGAGGAATAATAATGGAAAATGTCCCCCAGAAGTGCGGGTATATCGAGGAGCGAGCTGAGGAATACTAGTAAGTTTTTTCCTTCTCACGTGAATTTCTTCACGTGGGTTTCTGTTTATGAATGAATGAACGGCAGAGATGCGCGCAGTTTACCACAGCTGGCAAAGACAGTTTAAATTTAAATCGCGTGTGTGAATGAATGATGATGTTTCAGCAAACTGTATTGCTATACTGAGATGAGTAAAAATCGACTGAAATATGTTGAAATAAAATGTAGGCTATTTGTATAAGCAACGTATTAAACTGCAAATTAACAATATGCCCTAATATTTCATGAAAACAACGTTACAGTCAGGCGAAATATGAAAGTAATGAATACATAGATAAAATGTAGGCCTATAATCATTTTTTTTTTTTTTACAAAGAAAGAGTACACTTGAAATATTGTTGAAATTGTAATATTGTTGCAATTGTAACCTTTTTAATAAAATGGCAAAACATATTTACAAGATAGATGTAAGCAAAATCTTAAATGGTCAATATAAGTCTTCTTCTAAATATATCTTTTGTTCTTGCATTGTGGCTCAGTCAGTGTCACACCTGAATGAATGGCTAATTATGCAGAGTCATTATGCAGAGTGGGTGGGACATTGTTGTAAACCACTCCTTGTTCACGCCTCCTCGCATATTGGCTTTCCAAGCAAAACCTGTTTTACATCAATTTAAATCAATGTATTGTTTTATGTGAACGATAAAGCAAGACTATTTTCACATAATTTTGAAGAAAAAACACTAGGCGAGGACATCCATTATTCAAAAGTCTTATTGACACATATTTACTATGTGTTTTGTGGCCTTATTTCAGAAATTTTATTTTTTATTTTTTTCAATAACCACGCATAAACATTATTCTCTCAAAAATGAAAACATGTACATACACGTGGCTCACATATTATGGTAGCCCTGTTTGTGCTTTATAGAGTGAATTTACACCTTTGCCATTAATATGTTTATAAGCAACTGAAAAAAGCACAAATGTCAGGGCATGTCAGAACATCTCAAGGACCCCAAAAACAGCCCAGACCCCAGAGGGTTAATGGTGTGACAGTTTGAAAACAATGTAGCTTTTCCAATAACAGGTAGTGGAGAGCGTGATCAAATGCTACATTACTTGTTGCACATGCAGCTTTACAGACGACTGAGCTGAGGTAATAATCACATGCTGTCTTAAACACACTTCCTCCCATACGCAGCGTAAAACTGATTTATACATCTTCTCTCATATGTACTGTACAGTAGTAGGCTATATAATTTTGTTTTATGTTACTGATGTTTTTAAGTTACTAATTGTCTAATTGTCCCAGTGTGCAAATGCTAGTGTGGATGGCTCTTTCTGTGATTAGTGTGGACATTACCGTTACCCTCTAACAGCACTCGGTGACATGTTGTGTACGAATGTTCAACTGAAAGGGCAAAGCAGGTTAATTGCAAACCAAATGACTGCAAGCTAGGTCCTGTCTTCATTGTTATTTACTAGTTATTTTCCTCTTGTAGAGTAATTACCAAGCCCGTGCGGTTGAAAGGGTACAGGTTTCTTCAATCTACTGATCTATGACTCCGACAGACAGCCTCATAAAGATGTTTGTGCTATTGATTTCTCTGTTTGTTTTTAATACTTATGCACAGTACTTGATGATGTTTAATGTAATGATCCTGGTATGTTCTTCGTAAATGATCAGCCATTCTGAACAAAATAGTGGGAAATTCATATAACTCACCCTTAATTCATTCCAAATTTGTGTTTCTTTCTTCTGTGAAATACACACACACATGCACACACACTCTTGTATATACTGTATGTGGTTTACAGGCGTAATGGTTTTTATTCAGTACAAACTGGATTTCTATAAGTAGAGTTCAGATGCAAAAGCCTCTAAGTGCCATCTGAAATTTTCTTCTAGAATGATCATTTTTATCAAGCTCGTATATTTAAGTAATTTCACTTAAATGGCGATGGAAATTACCTGTTAATTGTCATTTTAGTAAAATTACTTAACTTAAATATACGAGCTTGATAAAAATTATCATTCTAGAAAAATATTTCAGATGGCACTTAGAGGCTTTTGCATCTGAACTATATATATATATATATATATATATATATATATATATAGTTTGACATCTCTATAGAATAAACTGCAGATACCATCTATAATTTAGTAAACCTTCAGTAAACGGTAAACTACATGTGTTCTCTTGAAGCAAGGTAAGGTGATTACAGGACACCGAATGAGTGAAGCAATAACAGATTCACCATGACTAGTTGGTGTTTCAGACATCAGAAGCAACACGCCTAAAGATGCATTTAAAGAAATGGAGTGTAGGGACCCACAAAATTGGTGTCACTTTTCACTCGGAAATAGCCGACCGTCTAACTGTTATTCAAACACGTGTGATAAAACACAGTGCCATTTCCTTTACAGTCACCATAACACCAGCTGTGATAAATCTAACCAGCACAACTCCCCATCTCTCTCACCTCCCCCTAAAGGAGAAACCTGCGTCTGTTGGAGGATTTTTGTCATGAGAGATTTAGTCACTGCTCTCTGTGCTAATGCAGGTTTTCACCCATTCGTCACCCTGTCCCTTATCTCTGCCTTTTTCAATGTTCAGTGGGATATTTCTACAACACAGATAATTCCAGGGAATGGCAGCCATCCCGTGCGATGCTAGGATTGGGGGACGATAGATTTCACATCGGTGAAGGACACAGGCGGTCTGCTTTTTCAACCCCATTTATGGGTTTAGTAGAATAGAATTTAGAGAGCCGTACCGTTACCGATCACACTCTGATATCGCTTTTTCAAGGGCAAAGGGATGCATCGCGTCAAAGTTTACCACAAGGCCACAGACTGAAACAGAATTCCATTGTTAGCTATTGGTGTTAAATATACAATTCTGCTCTTGTAGACTTCTGTCACGTGTGGTGGTTTTAGAGAATGGTGGCTTTAGACGACACCATACAATGGAACACATGAAACTGAGGGCTTAAACACACAGGGGATGATTAACTAAAACAGAGCAGGTGGTAAAATAATTAAAGGATTAGTTCACTTTCAAAAAAATATTTTGCTTATAATTTACTCACCCCGATGTCATCCAAGATATCCATGTCTTTCTTTCTTCAGTCGAAAAGAAATTAAGGTTTTTGAGGAAAACATTCCAGGATTTTTCTCCATATAATGGACTTCAATGGCAACCAACGGTTTGAAGGTTCAAATGTCAGTCTCAGTGCAGCTTCAAAGTCTCTACACGATCCTAGTCGAAAAATAAGGGTCTTATCTAGCGAAACGAGATATATATATACAGTATATATATTTATATACTTTTTTTTTTTTTTTTTTTTTTTAATGACCGATCGTTTCGCTTGATAAGACCCTTATTTCTCGACTGGGATCGTGTCGAGACTTTGAAGCTGCATTGTGACGGACATTTGAACCTTCTTTGAACATTGGAATGGTTGGTTGCCATTGAAGTCCATTCTGTGTAGAAAAATCCTGGAATGTTTTCCTCAAAAACCTTAATTTCTTTTCGACTGAAGAAAGAAAGACATGGATTTTGGATGACATCGGGTTGAGTAAATTATCAGCAAACATTTTTTTTATCAGCAAACAGTGAACTAATCCATAAGAACCATGGACACTAACTCACAAATCAAGCAGGCAAAACGGGAACCAAACACAGAGAAAACAAAATCAAAACAGGCTGCACGTGGCAACATGTAAGTAGACATGGAACAAAGAACACAGTCTCAAACTAAATGATAAGCAAAGCATGAACATTCAAACCATCAGGCAAGTCAGAGGCTGAAAGTATATAAGATGGAAGAGGAAAGCCATTGCAGAAGATTGAGCTACTACCATATTTCTCACACTGTTAAATGATATAGAGTTGATCAAATTAACAGTAAGTGTAAGTGTAACATTATAGATATAGATAGACAAACAGACAGGCACTGCTGTATTTTGTACAAAATAGTAAATCACACATTGTACTGTACACCATGTTAACAATTTAAAACCAAATCAGCAGCTGTATTTAAAATCTTTAGTTCAAGTATTGAATTAAATAAAATTGTAAGCTAAAATAGGCTTTCATTTAATTGCAATTAACATGCAATTAAGTCTTTGAAAAACATTACATTCAGTTATGCACACTCTTTTAGCGTAATGGTTTAATAAAGTGTACTTTTTCACAAGGGGATATACAACATGTTTTATTATAATTTGTGTTATTAATTAATACTGCAATGACACCTTTAAACATCTGTGATGCACAGAATAATCTGCTATGGTATTGTGTAGGTCTCTGCAGTAATTTCATCTGATTTATCCCACACAGAACTACATTTATTGTATCATTACAACACCTGGCTGAATTAAGAATTCTGAAGGACAGAAAACATTCTTCAAATGTAGAACATTTACAAATAAATAAGCAGGTGTTCACTATTGTTTTCCCGCATCTCTCGACAGCATAGCGAAACCCAGAGACAAACTCACCATTTTTTCCCCGATCTTTTTCTCATTTCCAATCTGTTTATCTCATCAGTTGTAAACTCCCCTAACACTCATCTCACTGATTGAGACTATATTGTGTAATTTGATGCCCAATTAAAGTCTCCTCACGAGCTTTAGATGGAAGTCTCCAACTGTGAACATATAGAAAAAGTCTTCAAACGCTTGAGCTAAGAAACCGTCTTCCAGGGATATACGTGTCTGTAGCATAGAATATAGAGCCAACTTCATTTATTACAATAAAATTGCAATATTGAATATTGCAGTTATGAATAAGTATGGCAACTTATGAAATTAAATTTCATAAGTTGCCCCCCCCCCATTTATTATTATTATTAAAAATATTATTTTATTAAATTAATGTAGAGATATCTTACTATTGCAATAATACATGTTATCTTACTGTAACATAAAAACTGAGCATTTAATAATAACAATAATAATAATAATTATTATTATTGCATATATATTTAGCATAGTAAAGTATTTGCGATTTCATTAGCAGGTGTTTAGGAAACTGCCAACTGTAACTAAATTTCGTTTCTTAGTGGAGCAGAAATTACAAGCTTCCGTTTTAATGAATTTTGTACCTGACTGCCTGATTTTATTTATCAAATCCCCCTTATTTTGTATAGCCATTGCACATAACAGATAAAATCATTTAATTACACCTTTCAGTGTGTTTAATCACCGAAACTAACCCAACCTGATTACAGTTGAATCGCATAATTAATTAAACATTACTGTAAAAAAAACAATGTCCATAATGTTCTCTTCTGATCTCTAGAACTGATGAACAGATGTCCATTTCTGAGGACCAAACATGCTGATGAAGTGTCACATGAATTTTGTAAGGAGCAAGTAAATGCATGAATGCTAATATTCACCTTCGCAATTAATTGATTCTCTGTTCGTTTCCTGTGAAGGAATCTAAATCTGAAGTGTTATGGCATAATTAGACAGAAAGAGGACTGGCCCTGACGAGAGTTTTATTAACATGCGAGAGAGTGATGGCGCCACATCTTTGGCCACTGAATGAAATGAGATGAAAATTGCTCTAGCCTGGGGGGAGCTTCAGGAGGGTTGTCTTCGTGCTGGGTGGGCAGCGTAAGAGTAAAGCTGGCGTCCCGGTCCCGCCACATCCATCTCTACCTCTCCCATGGGACTTCTAACCCCAGGCATTGTTTTAATCACCACAGAGGCATCTCCGTATCCTCCTTCATACTTATTTTCCCCACCTGTCTCATGTCCCTGCCCCTTGTCACACATTAATCTGCATCTTTTTCGTTCTTTTTTCTTGTGCATTTTTGCATTCATCCCTGCAGAATGCCAGTTTAAATGCCATCTGAGAGCAGAATGCCATGCTTTTTATGTTACATTTTGGCACCATCCATCCATCAATCAATCAACCAATCCAAATAATATATAAAAACTACACCAATGAACTGCACCTGAGTGTGCTTGAAAGTGATATTGAGCGTAATTTAAGTAAACAATATGATTTCAAATAACTGAAGCATTTCATCCTTTGCATGTTCCTAACAGTTGTGTGTATAATATATTTCTCATAACTTCTCTCCAAAGAAATTGCTTTTGGATAGCAGCCTGCGTTCTTTGCATCTCTTTCAATGCTTCCACTGAAAATGCTGCTCTTTGTGAAATGCTATGGTGGTCAATCTAAAGACATGAATCAATAACACAGTAAATCGCTGTTGCTGAGCCGATGCCTAGCAGTGGTAAACCGCTATCGTTAGTACTCAAAGTGGTACTTATTTTAAATGACACAAACGTACCGACATTCAGATCCAAAAGATGAAAAGGAACCCATGGGGAAAGTGAAATGGAGTTTGGATCTGGACCAAGAAATTGTGAAAACAGCCTAAATGAAATTACTATCAAACCAAACCAAAAACATTGTCTCATCTACGGATATGCTATTTGTGTATGCCAGAAACATTTAAATATTTGTGCGATTCAAGCCAAAAATCATGATTCAGTGTTTTGCATTTAAATTGCTCTTATATGCACCTAATGTGGTGGTACAGGTGCAGAAGTGGAGAAGATCAGATGACTGAGAAACATCTTGAAGAAAAAGGCAAGATGGCTTTAGTTGTGAATCTCGGAATGTGTACGCCTTGAAACTTTTTCTTGCTCATCTTATACATGTAATGGCTGTTTCTTCAGGGAGTTGAAGTGTGAGGGTGTCTGAAGGCTGAGTGGAATAGATTCAGGGTTCTTACAGACCATAGCGTTCCTTATTGATCTGCTCTTAATGTTAGAAAGAAATAGAAAAATTTAAGTCCAAGAGAACTAGAAAAAGTTGAAGTAAGATCGAAACAAAGAAGAGAAATTATTGAGTGAGTTGACTACTGGAATGGCCAATATCTGTTTGAACTTCTCCCGTGTTATATGGGACTGAGCCTTCTCATTAATGTGCAGCAAACAGAACTGGGCAAACTCTGAGGGACGTTTACACGCACCGTTTTCAATTCAAAACTGGACACTTATTTTATGAATTTTGGCTGTTCATTTACAGGACAACAGCGATTTGGTGGCCTGAAAATGCAAACTTTTTTGTTAATGATACTGTTAGTGTCTCTGTGTAAAGCTGAATTTGTTAAAACGCTGACGTCATGCGCATGCATGTTAAATGTTCAGTCTATAGCTGTGTTGTGTTTCTTTCTTTACAAAGTGACATTGCCAACTACTGGTCTGGTAGCACGATACAGTTTTTATGAGAAGGTCGTCTGTACATGAAAAATGCAAAGGAAAATCTTTTCAGTTAAATACATCGTTGTCGTGTAAACGTACCAGTAGAGTCCTTCCACAGCAGCACCAAGGTCGTAGGTTTGATTTCCAAGGAACACATATTGATTCAAATGTATAGCTTGAGTGCACTGTGACTTGCTTTGCATAAAAGCATTTGCATAATGCACAGATAAAACCATAAAAAAAGAAGAAAAAAAAGAAAAACGAGGAATAACTATGTTATCTTTTCGAGGTGCGAAAGGAATTTAATAAATATTTGTTATTAAAGGATATTCAGTTATTATCAAGAAATTGAAGCATTATTAAGGCTATTTCATATTAGTTCTGTTCATCAAAGTAATGCTACACATAAAGTTTCTCAAGTAAATACTTTATACTCGGTGTACAATGGCTTTGCAATAATACCAACATATTCTATTCATTTCTTTTGTTTCGCATTGTGTCTGATAAACTGGAGGAGAAGAAAGATCTGTTGAGAAAGTGTGTATAAACTTACACATGGTCTGAGGCTGACAATGGAGTCCTGAGAAGGTCATTAAAAACAAATATGGCAAAGGGATAACTTAAATGGTCAAAAATTATTGGATTTTAGCTAAATCTGCAGACGGATACAGTGGCTATCCCTTTCTATTGGAGAAAAGAAGGAAGGGGAAGATGAGGAAGAATGGAAGATCAGGAAAAACATGGTGAAGGTCAACCTAGCAATATGAGCAGAAGAACAGAAATTGGCTTCTTGGCACCAATGTCTAAAATCCTGTTACTGCTTCGGCTAGTCAATCCTCTTTATTGATTTGTTGCTGTGATTATATGGTTTTAGAGTGAAGAGTGCAGGACTTGCTCGATAAGAATAAAAGAAATGGGCAAAGAAGAAAAGAAAACAATGCTGCCCTGGTTTAAAGTGAATTTAGAGAGGCAAGCAAAGAACAGCATGTGTCTCAAAAAATACAGTATGTGTGTGGTTATTACAAGGCCATTGCAGGCCTTTAGAAATAATAAAACACAGTAGTACTAAGCTTTGCCTCTGGGACGATATTTATAATTAATATTCCTGCTTTATTTTCATGTTTAAATACATTAACTCTAAAACTGTTATGTGTTGTTTCCAGAAAGTAAAAATATTTCAATCATTATATTCAAAACATTTTAAACTATTTTCAAGGTAAAAAGTGTTTGCATTTTTTCCTACAAAAATTTTGTTTTATTATTAATAAGTACTATCAGTTTTCTTTTCAAGAATGTTGAGACCTTTTCATTATCATATTAAGACAGCTAAATCACCTTTTTAATTGTACGCCCCTCATCATCAAAGTGTTATTAAGTCATTGTATGTATGACATTTGCATAAATTAATAGAAAAGATATGAGTATCATGTCATTTATATGATGCATACACTGTTAGAAAAATCTGTAGAAATTACAGTATTACTGGCAGCTACTTGCCAGTAACTTACTGTAGATTTAAATTTATGTTATTTACTGGCAACAATTTGTTCAAAATTAAATGAACATTAAACATTAACAAGTCTTTATCTTTACAGAATAAAACTAATATAACAGCCTCATGCAAAGCATTCTGGGAACCAAAATCTGAAGGAAAAAAACAGAAAAAGGTTGATGAAGATTTCTGGTTCCCAGAATGCTTTGCATTAGATTGTTATTTTATAATTTTATTCTGTAAAGACAAAGACTTGTTAATGTTTAATGTTCATTTAACTTTGAACAAATTGTTGCCAGTAAATAACATAAATTTAAATCTACAGTAAGTTACTGGCAAATAGCTGCATAACTACAGCAAATTTTTTACAGTGTACTGTACGTCTTAATGGATTTTAACAATCAGTCCAGATGGACAAAATTAACCATGCTACATTGTATTTATTTTTATTTTTTCCCCCTCTCATACAACTTTTTCATTTGGAAATACACCACATTATAAAACATTAGTTGAAGCACAGGCTGACTTTGAGGACTGAATACAATTATTAACACAATGGGACACACACACACACACAGCATGAGTTTCAGGTCACAATCCAGTCCTAAATGCCAGAGAAAGCAAAGTGGTTTTGAATGAGAACTAGTTCCAGTGGGAGACTCAGTCACCCCGTCCAGTCTGAGAGGTCCACCCCTCTGGGCAAACGTCCCATTGGCACATTACACATGCCGGAGGATGTGGGATGAGAAAGGATGCGGGGGTCCGTGAAGAGCTGTGAAGGCTCAAACAGAGAGGCTCTTTCTTTGGTTGGGAAGCTCCTGCCATTTTCATTGAATATCACACAGTGAAAACACCTGGAGATATAAGACAATTTCCCAATCCAAAACACAGTCTGTGTTCTTAAACATAGACATTACTGCTCAGAGTTTTGAGTTTAATCATAAAAGGCATCCTGGAGCAACGAAATTGGTGTGAAATTAACAATAAGCTCTTAATTATCTCGTCTAGGAAGCTAAGTCAAATCTTGATAGCGGTGGCTTTCCGTTTGGCAAGTGCACTTTCTGTTCACGCCACCCAAGGCAAACTTAAATTCCATTATTCGTTATTTGAATTCTGGCACAGTCGTAAAGATCAGGCAGACGCTGGATTGATTTCATCTTCTTGCGTGCTCATGCCAACACGATTAAGATGGAAACGATAATGCAGCCATCTCTCTCTTAGAAATTAACTATGAAAACAGCAATGGCCCAGACATGCCTATTATAGGGGACCTGTGTATCCTACTGTAGTTCTGGGTTCTGATTTTTTTTTTTTTTTTTACACTTTCTGTGTACTTCCAAGTCTCCAAAGATATAGAGTGTACATCCCCTCTTACACCGCTCAAATTCGGCTCTGACCTGCAGTTTCTGAACCTCAGTGGGGATCCAAGGCAGCCCCAAGCGGCCCGCTCCTAATACAATGAAAAACAGATAACATCTGCACTCGGCTGCCAGAACCAGACAGATGGTGAACAAGGGAACAGTGGGAGGAGGAGGAAAAAGTACCACGAGACTCGGTTTACAGCACCAACTGCCTTTCCAAAGTTTACCTGACGCAAGAGAGACCCATTAAAGTTATCAGCTTTGCTTTTCATGCCATCATCTAGCAGCAGGAGTGAGGGACGTCTTGATTTCAGAGGGAACTGCTTTGGGGCCAATAGCTGGTCTAGACTGTGCGGTTTAAAAAAAGAGAGATTCAACAAGAGCTGAAAGCAAAACAATCTGAATGGCAAACCATTTAAAAACAAAGGATTAAAGCAGAACAAATATGAAATGATGTAGGAATGAGAAATTGACAAGGGACGTTTTATCCGAGAGAGCCAGCTGGTCTCTAAATCTACAGAGCTTTGATCATAAAACTTACTGAGACATATTAAGTGATATAGAGTGACAACTAATATGTACGTGCATTTTATGTCTGCTATACCATTATAAAGATTTTGGATTTACATTTTGGATATAGATATGTTTAGCTTGGGTCTCTGAATACAATTTAGGTGTTTTTCTCTTATATTTCAAACTATATACACATACACAAATAAATAAATAATTCTTATCATTTGATATGCAAGGCTTTACAGGGTTATCCGAAATGGTTTTGGTTAATTTAAAGTGTACTATAAGTAAAACCCCCCTTGAAGAATTTTTGGTAAAAAAAAAAAAAAAAAAGAAAATTGTATAAAACAACAATATTACATTTATTAAAAATACATCAAATAAAATAAACGGGAATGTTTTTTTTATAATTTGGAAAAAAAATGTTTTTAAATATATATATATATATATATATATATATATATATATATATATATATATTTAATAACATGAATAAAATGAATGAATTAAACAGTATATACATTAAACATTGTTCCATATGCCTTTAAACTGTTTAAATATCAACTGTCAACATCGACATGACTTTAAAACAGTGAGTGAGTGAGTGAGTGAGTGAGTGAGTGAATGAGTGAATGAGTGAGTGGATGAATGAATGAATGAATGAATGAATGAATGAATGAATGAATGAATGAATGAATGAATGAATGAATGAATGAATGAATGAATGAATGAATGAATGAATGAAACGAAACTTTGCCACATGCCACTAAAGTTGACCAATCAAGTTTTCTGCAATCCAGCTGGCAAAACATCCTATTGTTTAGAAACAAAAAAGAAGGAAAAAAAAAAAGGCAAGTTCTGCAACCAAAATCACTGCTAAAGCAAAAATACTGAATTCTTCTCGGGGGGGGGGGGGGGTTTGCTACACCATGTAAAAAAAAAGAAAAGAAAAATAAACCCTTTTGTAAGCAGTGTACTTTTAAACTGAAAGCTGAATCAAAAACCAAGCCCAGGGGATTCTTGCTCCAGTAATGAGATTAAAGTCCCAAGTGGTGTACACCAAGACAGAACTCACCCAGTTCGTGATTTTTTCCTCCTAGAAGCAAAGACACCCTTGGGAGAGCATTGCTTTAGCACAGGAATGCTTCTTTTATACTGCAACCTGTTTAATATGCACAAACATGTGCCTAATTGTTTGAGATAATCATCCCACATATTTTTAATCACTCAACCTGTTAGCATGTTCTGTTTGCTTGTGGGTGGCAAGGGTTTTGATTTCCCTAAAGAGTGTAGACACGGTGGCCCTTTCAAAATTGCTCTGTTTGATGTGCCAAGATTGTATAATATCTAAAGAGGAATATCTGTTAGCATTCCCATGCATCTGATAGGAGTCTGATAGACCCTCAGGTTCCCTTCACTTCACAGAGTGCATGAAGTTTCCAATATTACACATTTATTTTTTTTATTTTCAGTTAAATAAGTGCTTCATCTTCAAACTATGTGTACTATAAAATGACACAGAAGAGTGCACAGGTACAAAAATGTAAATTAATCTTCAGCCTGGACTGTGGCAAATGAGGGGAGTGTTTGGGAAACCTGTTAGGACACAATATTTTTGCTCTTCTTTCAGTGGTGCATATATCACACACTGCAGCTTTAAATCTAGAAACACTGTATATTGATCCACTGTTGCTGCTGTCAAGAGGTTTTCTGCTGTGTGTTGGGGGAGAATCGGTGGGGTCAGCTGAGCCCTGGAGCATATCCAAACCTGCACTTTCCCTGCAGCAATATATGTAAGACTACTTTAAGTGGATATTTTTCAAGGAAAGCTTTTGCAGCTGCATTCATTCAATGTTATAAATAAATACTGATTCAAACTTTGACATTCTGTGAAAGACTATGCCATCAGATCAATAAAGGGGCTCACATTGTATCTCCTAAAACTTAACCTCAGCTAAAAAACTCACAATCCATTATGAGTGTTATTACAGCTGTATCTCTAGCTGACAGGGTTATCAGATTAGTTTGTTTCCACAAAACTTCACAGGTTGCACTATTTTACAGTGAGTGCACTCATAGCGTACTTACCTAAGAACTTACAGGGTCATTTAAGGTAACATGGGTTAAGGTTAGGTTTATGTTCAGGGTTATAATTAGTTATTACCCAGTTATAGTACCACTTCACATTTGCCTCGCCTCTTTGTATTTGCATATATAGACACACAGTGGAAAAGTAACTTGTATAATTAATTATCTTATGAAACATTAATAAGGGGAAATATTTCTTGAGCAGCAAAGGAGCATATAAGGATGATTTATGAAGGATCATTTGACGCTAAAGATTGGAGTCAAGTCAAGTCACCTTTATTTATATAGCGCTTTTTACAATACAGATTGCATCAAAGCAGCTTCACATTGATAACATGAAAATAATACAACAAAGTTTGTTTCTAGAAGAAAATTGCGTCATCATCCACCCTAAGTAAGGCAGATCAGTAATATTGTTGAATATTAAATTTCCCCAACTAAGCAAGCCAAAAGCCAAGGCAAAGGAGTAATGGCTCTTCAGGAATAAACACACAGGAATGAATTACATTTCTATTTTAATAAACATTATTATTATCATCATTATACCCCTACCTATAACTATAAGTAGTTGCAAACCTTGCTATATGGTGAGTGTGGCAACTCATAACTCCTCAGAAAAGGACTGAACAAATGCTATGTCAGTCAATGTTCAATCAAAACAGAGTTAAATCAAATCCAGCCCAACTGGGTGGGAAAATACCCCATCTGGCTACTCTGCTGGCAGATGACTTTAGCATGCTTGTCATTCTGTATTTGACTTATGTATCTGTTATGAGAAAGTCACTGTGCTGTGACATTATTAACCAAGACATTGGCTGTTCCATGAGGCACAGGTCTAGCACAGATGACAATGGTCTATTAAATGACAGTTAACTAACATGGTCTAGCATCCATGTAATGATGCAAAGTCATTAATTGTTGACATAAATAATTTGTTTAACAGTATTGCATTCTAGTAAATGTTTATATTGAATATTGACAATTAAGTTGATTAAAGGGATAGTTCACCCAAAATTGAAAATCATATTGTGATTTACTCGCCCTCATGTTGTTCCATACCTGTATGAGTTTCTTTCTTTTGTTTAACACAAAATAAGATATTTTGAAGTATGTTGTCAAACAGACAGTTGACGGTAGCCATTTACTATCGACAAAATAACATGGAAGTCAATGGCTACCGTCAACTGTCTGGTAACCAACATTCTACAAAATATATTCTTTTGTGTTCAACACAAATTGAGGGTGAGTAAATGATGACAACATTTTTATTTTTCGATTTCAGTTTCAAATGTGCTGATTGTGAGAACGCAGATGGTCTTATACGCCTTCTGCCATGTAATATGCAATGAACGGTCTTGAACGGTGGCTGGCACTGACTACAACGCCTTCATATTTTTTTGCCAGATTTGTTAATTTCAATGCATTACAATGTCAATTAGGACCACACAGATGAAGTCAAAACAAAGGAAATTACATTGATTCATATTGTGACTGAAAGAGTGGGAAAACAAACCTATGAAAAACAGCAGGAGTGATAAGTGGAATGACATTACTGGAATATGCCTTTTATTTGCTAAATTGTGATATAAAAATGACATTACTAATCACTTTCTTCACAGGAACAGTATTCTGAGCTGAGTTTGGTTAGAGTAGAGTGTTTTGTGCGTGCGTGTGTGTGTGTGTGTGTGTGTGTGTGTTTCTTGACGAAGACAATAAACTAATGAATATATGAACTTAAAACTGTGAATGGCATTGTGAGTTGGTTTCTTTATTTGCATGTGTCATGTGGTGACAACTCCACTTCATTTTATTAGTTCTGCCACTGTACATTACACTGCCATTAGAAAAAGTGACACTTCACCCCACGTGTAATGCATCACTGACCTTGGAGCAAATGGTTATGTTCTGCATAAGTAATCTGATTCAAGCCCTATTGCACTTTAAATTAACATTAATATCCATATATCGGGTCATCAGTAAAGTGGTCAGCCAAGAACCTACTATTATCATGCATTTCTAACAGCCACCACACATGGTATGGTCTCAGATTCTAAGATGCAAGGTATGGCTCTTTGAGGTGCCATGCCACCTCATTCACATTTCAATTGCTCACTACACTCCTCTCGCTCAGCCATTCTACTCTCCCCTCTCATTGAAAATGAACTGTGACCTAGCGTCTAACTCCCCGTTCTAAACTTGGCTGCCCTTTCTCACTTCAGCTGCTATCTATCTGCACCAATGAAATAGGATAAGCGGTCTATTTATCTTCTAGAAGCCAGTACAGGTCAAATTAGCCAAACCATAAAATAAAATATGTCCTATCTGCTTAAATGTATCCACTGATAGTACAGTTGTGATTTTAATTGGTTTATTAAAAAGTACGCTCTTCTGAGATTAGAAATTTTTAATAGCAAATAAAAAAGTATTAATATCAAACATAGACCGGGATACCTCGAGCAGAATCAAAAAACGAAATTGGTGTGATTTAATTTTGAACAAAATCAGACCAAAGTTAACTTCGGGAGTTCGAAACCACTTGCCAAAGTGAATTTTCCGGAAATGTTCACTCCGGCTGGTAAACACCTTCCAACTACCATTGGTCCATGGCAATTCCGTAATAGGTAGGTGTGGCTCTGTGGCTCCGCCTTCTTTGACGTAAAAATTTTCTCGTTCATTTCTTCTGTTCAGTCCGTCAAATGTTCCAAAAAACTCAAACTGCCGTTGTCATTTTAATTGAAATTCATTTCTGAGATGCATTACTGTAAAGCTGCTTGTTTTAAAGCAATCTAATGCATAAAATGTTACATAAATATTAATGTGACGTGACTTGACCAAAGTGCCGAATTGCAGACCTTATATAATCATATCGCTATGGTCAGATGCTTTCTTAACTGTTGTTTTCTCACATTTACGGACCAGGAGTAAGATATCAACCTAACAAGACAAAATGAAATTCCTAGCATTTCAACACAACTCCGGCTTTTAAATGACGCAATTTTACAATTTTGTAATTTTACAAACTTCAGGTTAAAGTTACGGTTTTATCAGAATGCAGACAGTCATATGAATAATGTTACAGATACAAATACTGGCTCTGCTGCAGACCACTAAGCAGATTATATATATATATATATATATATATATATATATATATATATATATATATATATATATATAATCTGCTTGGGTGAAACAGTCTCTAATGATACATGCTACATGCAGCAATAAACAGAGTCCGGGCAGTTTTCCTGTGACTAAAACCACATTTGGAGGTATCATCCCAGACAACAAAGAAGGGCAGCAGAGTTTTGAAGTTTGCTTTAAAAAAAAAAATACTTAAATGAGTACAACAAAAAACAATATACAGGTGTAAATGGCAATCTGCCTTGACTAACCACTTGTGATTAGACCACCCAAGAGGAATATTATTACGAGGTGTGAACAAGTCTTAAGAATTCCCTTTATGTCTCATATAGTAGTCTGTTTAGGTCAGTAGCAGAAAAAAATAATGCTATTTCTGAGAAGACCATGCTATGAAAGAAGTGGAGATCACAGTGTTCAGCGGGTGTTGGGGTGCTTCTTAAAGGGTAGGTCTCAATCGCCGCCTCCAAACACTGATTAAAGATAGAGATCACAGCAGGAAGAGGAAGTAGAGAGCTACATCAAACAACCTTAGTGCTGTGAAACAGGTATGCACTACTTTCTCTCACTTCTTGTCTCACTAACACACTCTCTCGTTCTTGTATCGGCAAGATGAACAGAGACGTGGGCTTTGGGCAAGTCATATTAATTCCTTATTCCTGGATTAATGAGTTGAAAGGAATTATGCTTCGAAATCATCCCCATTTCCATAATGTGAACTAGTGAGGCTAAGCAATCCCTCCATCTTCTCCTCCCTGCATTTCCTACAACTGAATCCACATAAGCCCCATGGCTTGATCAAAGTGAAACTCTACTAAAAGAGGGTTATGGATCGGAAAGGATACGTTCAACAATTCCGAACTGTCAAAGCGGTAATTGGTGCTCTGACAGGCGCCTGACGCTATGACATCATACCTCCAAGAGAGCCCAGAGTGATTTAAAAGGTGTTGTATGTTTGACTTCACACATGCTGCTGTAAATGTGTTGATACAGTGGGTTTCTGAAACCAGTAGGCTGATGAAAGACACACAAGTGAACCTTGCTACTTGACCCTTCACTTACACCATTGACCAATCCAAAATAATAGTACCAAAAAGGGTCCATTTTACCAAACTTATTGTCTTTTAGAAACAGTTATTTTTTCTCAGTTCTGTTTTGTTTTTCTGTTGTAATCTGGGATAATGAAAAAATGGGGTCAGTAAGATATATATAGCAGATTTGTATATATATATATATATATATATATATATATATATATATATATATATATATATATATATATATATATATATATATATAATTTTATTTTATTTTATTTTTTATTTTATTTTATTATTCAGAAAGGATGCACTAGGAAAGTGATTGAAAGTGACAATAAAGTAAAAACTACATTTCAAATAAATGCTTTTTTGTAACTCTATTAATTTACATTTTAAAAATTCCATTAAAAATATATTAAAATAGAAAACAATAATATTTTTTACAGTATTATTGTTTTTAATGTTATTACTTCTTTCAAAAACCTAAACAAAATATTTTGAATGGCAGTGTATTTTTACAGTATTTTTTAAATATTAAGAATTAGTAATTTATAAACATCATAAAAACATTGTTATGATATCACTTTATTATATAATTTCCTGTTTTATTTTTTCATTTATTATTTTTTCTTGCAAGTTGGTCACATCGCATGACTTGATTTTATTATTTTTAAAATGTTCTAATATTTATAAGCAGTTGGTGTGAAAATGTCTTTCTAAGACATAATAATAAAATGCTATGCCAAACTACTTCAAGAATTTATTCCTTTAATGAGGCTTTTTTTCTTCATTATATCAGGATACTTGCATCACCCTGATATCTTTGGCTTTATGGATTGCATTTTTAATGGTTTTTAAATATATTCATATATCCAGACAAAAAACAAAGTGTCATGTCATTGAGCCATCTACCAAATGAAGCTTTTCTCTTTTTTTTCTGTTTGGCTCAACTCTGCATTGCAGTCTCCACAGTCTATGTATTATGTTCCTGCCTAATTGAACAATTTCTGAATAACTAAAAGGCTTTGCAGAATCACAATCATTCCAGCCCACATAAAAATAATATTCAATCGATTTTTTTTACCATTTTATGAGCATGTTGTGTACTAAAAATCATGCTGTTCACAGAGTTGTCCTATTCATTCCTTTGGGATGTTCTATAAACCTTGTCGGAGCTTGCAACAGTAACCCAAGGGTCAGCTGCATTTAGGCATTCAACTGCAACTTCAATTTTTGCATGATTCCCATCCAGCTGTGCCTTTCTGCATAAATTTCCTTCCGACCCACACATAATTTCCCAAATGAAACCGTGTTTGCCTGGTCTAAATGATCAATTTGCCCAGTACACTGTCTGATGTGCGGCGTAACATTAAGATATGTTTTTTTTTTAGCTGTGAACGGGGTAATTACACTAATGTGATGCAATGAACTGTGCAGTCCATGATTCCAGTGCGTGGATAATAATATGGTTTTGACTGACAGTGCAGTGCTAAATGGCGAGATTTGTACAGGACGGTGAAGTCCTTAAATAATTTATTGCAGAGGGCAGTGAGGCAGGAGGATATGCTGCGTAGTTTTCAGCTGTAAGGATTTTACCCAGGCAAGGTCAGCATAAAGCAGGGGTGTAAATGACAGCACAAGAGATGTGAAAGACTTAGCAATGTCCTCAGAATGAAGGCAACATATGTATATGTAGTGCATTTCAAAAATACTTTGATGATCTTTTATCATTAGAAATTTTATGAGTCTCTGTCATGACAGCTGAGAATAAACATCTTTAAAACATCTTTCTTTTTTCTAAAGATATTTAAATTAAAACATAAAATCCTGCTATCATGTATTTATTTCTTCTTCACAACATAATAAGAGATGTCAAATGTTAATTGCTTTTTTTTTATACAGTGTTAGTGTATACAACAATCAAACAAGAACCATATAGTTCAACGCATTCTCATCCTAGGGCATCATACTGACGCTTTTGAATTTTCGTCTACATCGAACGCACATGGCACCCTTAAGCGTCAATATGAGACGCACAGAGCTTTGTTCGGTTATGGGTAGGTTTAGGTCTGGGGTAGGGTTAGGGTTAGACCGCTAGGAGGCGCCTTCTGGCCCATTTCTATCTGCGTCTCATATTGACGCTAAAGGGTGCCATGTGCGTTCGATGTAGACGAAATGTCAAAAGCGTCAGTATATGACGCCTTGGGATTAATGTAACTTTTTTTTTACACAAATAAAAGTACCACGGTTTTGAATGATGTATTACTCTTTTCTGAATGACCAAAGTATTTCTATTTGAAAAAAAATGCAAGTGATCTCCTCCATGTCATGCAGTAAACACATTTAACTTTAGCTTCCACACTCCACACAAACACTTGGACAAGTGCATAATAATAGTGTGCATTTAGGTTAACGTGAGAGCCAGTGACCATGTAAAGTTGCTACTACTGATAAGCCATATTTGAGGTCAATTGATAGGCGAACGTTTGGATTCCCTGCCCGAATGTAATGTACTGTACTGTATGCACAGTATTTACCACACGAAACCACCATTGACGATCTGTCCCTCACAGACTGAGTGACTTCCTGGTCAACTATCGTTTAGTAGACTATTAGGGGGGCAGCACTAGTAATTTGTGAACTATTATCATTGTACTCTAAAGCAGGGTGACTGTACTTGCTTTAAATGCCCTAGATAAGTGTCAGCTGATTTATCAGTAACCTAGTTATCAGTTTCTTTCCCCAAAACAAGAGTATCTTATACAGATAATGCCATATGTGTCAACATATTGACAGTGGTGTTCCCTACACATATATCCATTTTATCTTTGCAAAGATAAGAGGCAGCCTCTCTATATTCACTATGTTGTTCAGCATACAGCAGGAGATCTGCTTAGAAAATCCAGAAGTATCAAAAGAATCAATAACCTTTTCATCGAGACAATAAATTAATCTCTGTGAGTTTGGTCGACTGTCAACATTTTGGTTGGGCACAAATTGTACAAAGCGACCTACTGTGTTCACTTTCTTCCCTGAAGAACCTTCAAAATGTCACTTACAGCCTCTTAGTCTTTTACTCTTAAAATAGTGTTTTTTGACCTTTCTTTAAAGGTGAAATGTGCCTGTTTCACTATTGTTACCAAACGGAACTGCAAAAGTAATTTTAAGACTCTATTCAAACACTTAGTGTTTCCTAAACACTTTTTTTTTTTTTTTTTTTTTCTCAGTGTCATGTAAACTGCTCCCACCTTGGACATACCGTACATCATCCGTAAAGCTGATATTATTTTGTTGGGCTGCTCAAAAAAAACAGAGTCATGGTATGTACATTATCCAGAAAATGGCTTACTTTGTCTTACTTTGCTAGAAATTGCACACATCGCCCTTTAACAGAGTAGATAATGCTACAGCAACGGTCTTTTTCCTGGAATAGTGTTCCACCTGGTGTGAAAGGACACTGTCCACCAGTCTTTGTAAACATAATTAGACTAAGATAAAATATAACAGTGACAATCTGTTTCCAAAGAGATGTTATTAGGAATAATGGCAGATAGACTCACATCTCCAATTATACCCACATTGAGGTATAGCCTTCTCTGTCTTAAGTGTTTTGCGCTTAATGGCATGCACTTAGTCAGTTCCTAACTAGCCCCTAATTAATGTGGAAAACATTAGGGTAATTAGCACCTTGTTGTCCTTTTGTCCACAAATGATCTGCAAATTTTGCATCTTGCCCTCTTCTTTAGTGTAGATTTTAAATTTCACTTACACTTGTGAACCAGTTAAAGGGATAGTTCGCAAGTCATTATTTACAGTACTCAGCCTAATTTTGTTCAAAACCATATGCTGTTATTGTTTCCAAAATGGTCCGTAAAATCTCATTTTGACACAACAGTACGGGTTTTGAACGACATAATGATTCATTTTTACTTGAACTGTTCCCTTTATCACAGTTGTGCAGCCAGGACACTCCGTAAACTTCTCATCTTCTCAAGAAAATGCTATAGTTTGCTATTCTCTAACAATGATCTTGCCCTCAGGGCCCAGATATGGATTGCATTAGAAATCAGGGGATGAATGGACAGATTGTATTCATGCCGACTCAGAGCCTGGTGTGGCCAATTACACATTTTGGTACAATGCAATTTGGGCCACTTAAAAACCATGCAATCCAGTCACAGCAAGTCTTGTAATGCTTCACCTTAAATCATCCAACCATTTACCCCAACTGAGAGAGAGAAAGAAAGAAATAGTGAAAGGGAGAAAAAAGAGGAAGCAAGAGAAAAGGGATCAGCTAATCTCTATCAGCACTAGGGCACACTGAACCATGTCAGGGCATTCGGCAGCAGGCTGAAACTATCTAGGGAGATCATTTAGTCCGAAACTCGAAGGCCAAAGCTGTAGCATGTGCTGGCTGTTGATAAAGGGTTATTTGGGGGATTGGATCCCTATCCATAACTTCCACATCCTGGTCTGCAACCCAACAACTAACCATGCGATTAGCCAAAAATAGAGTCAGGAACGAGCCAAGAAGTATCTATAACCAAACGATCACTTGATATTTTTTGGTTTAGCACTGGAACGGAATTACTGAAAAAAAGGTACAAAAGCTGTCACTGGGACAGTACCCTTCAAAAGGGTTCTAATATGTACCATGTAGGTACTAATATGTACATGTTTGGAACCAATATGTACCTATGAGGGACTTATATGCACTCTTTAGGTACAAAGGTGTACCTTTTGAAAAGGTACCGCCACAGTGACAGCTTTTGTACCTTTTTTTCTGAGAGTGGTAAGGGGATGATATAATTTCGGTAGAATTTCCATTGCCACTCTAGACCAACAATTTCACGAGTTGGTGATTTCGTATGAAAGCATACAATTTTTAGAAAAAAATAATAAAAAAATGTCAGCATGAAGGTCCACCCTTATTGGTATATACTATGAATGTTAAAGGGGTCATATAATGGTACATGCACTTTTACAAGTTGATTGTACTGAAATGTGCGTTGGCAGTGCCTGTACACAACCATAATAAAATGATAAAAAAAAATGTAATCTTCTTATATGTTTCCTCCCGTCTCAAATCAATAACGACTGCGAGATTAATCCAATCCGTCTCACTTGGGTAAAATGTCCATAACAATCGTCCATTGAAAAACACCCAACAGCACTTTTTGTCCAAAAAAAGCGTTAAATCTGTTAAATATTGATATTTTGTCCATTGTTTGTCAGACTTTGCCTGAACAATCTGCCCTCCATCATCGTTCTTCAAGAAATTATGAAATCTGAGTACCGTTTATGTTGTAAAATTGTTTATGATTGTATACGTTAGACTCTCACAAACACATGAGCCAGCCTCACAAGTTTATTTTTCAAAATAGGCCGGTAGCTTTTGCTTATAATATCCATATGATATCTACATGATTAGATTAGAAACAAAAAAGAGGGTGAGTTAGGACACGTTTAAAGAGACACTGCTACTGTTTTTAAAGTGAGAAAGAAGTTTGCTGATCATCATCATAACTTTAGCAGTCAAACATATTTTGGGGGTGAAGGAAAGGTTAAGCCATTTCAAGTGTTATAGATATGCACAGTAAGGTGTTCCCTGCAAGGAAAAGGGGGAAATATATACTACCTAAATAAAATCATGAAAGTAGGCCAAATACTGCTTGCTAATCTCTCATTTAATTAGAGATTAGAAAGCGCTTAACGTCCGTCATACACCATGTGCGAAGAATCTCAACTGGATTCCATGGCTAAGACATTAGCATTTGGACCTGTGGTGTCTGCTTTCCAACAAAAGACATGCTGTCGTTAGATTTTGTGGACTGTGACAGAACTGATTTTTTTATTTATTTGCACTAATGAATGAATCAAATATAGGAGTTATATATCTGTTATAGGTTGTTGTTTTGTAGCTCGAGAAGACAAAAGAAGTGTGAAAATTTGTATTGCATATTAACAACATTGTAACTACTAGGTAATTACTATATAAAAAACTCAGAACCACTCTGTTTTTATGTGTGTGCATGTTGGTTTGTTTGAATTTTTTGTATTATTATTATTATTATTATTATTATTTAGTTTCTAACATTTGTGTATTGTGACTCTTACAAGCATAGCTTTCAAGTGTCTGTGAAAGTCACTGTGAGTGCATGAACAGCTTCAGGCTTTTGGTTGCCTTTGAAGTCTTGCATTATGATATTTGAATAAATGTGGAAAAATTTACCTTTATTTGATGAAATATTCCGATATTTATAGTAAGTGGTTAAACATTTTTAAAGCTTTGTCACAAATTATATTCACCTACAACTTGAATATTGTCAAATGTTTTTTGTTTTTTTGCATTAGACGATTTCATCTTTATTATATGATACAAATATTTTATATTGTCTTGTGCAGCATTTAATCTTTAAAACTATTTGTGCTTTCATGAATCAAAATGAACATGCTTCATTAATCAAGGGTGAATTCAGTTAATAACATAATGAATACATCGTGCGATTAGGTCTTGTCTCTTTGGCATAACCAGGTGGCTCATGCTAATAACTCAAACCACTTCAAAATAAAGGCCACTGACTGAACAGAGCACACACACACTGTTAATTAAACATGCTCCTGTGAGATTTAGTCATTTACATTCATTTGCTTCCTCATAAGTCACTGTGATGGTGTAGTTTGTACACGTCATTTAATATGTTGTTTCTTGCCATAAAATAGTCAATTCATCTACAAGGTTGGAGGTGCACATATTCGAAGGAACACAGAAGTCTTTTCTGAGACCACATTCATCTTGAACAGCAGTGAACACTCCCTGGATTTTATTTTTATATGCGTACAGCAATAAGTGCCGCGCTGGCATTGGGAAGATTGCATACCTACTGAAAACCCTAATTACAAGCCTGTCAATCATCTCACCTGTGTGATTACACTAGAATTTGTGTTTATCATGGCGGCTGCATCTGGAAATAATTTACTACTCTAAAATAGATATACTAAACGTTGATGGAGTGAAGCACAGAAGCTGGTCTGCTGGTTTAAGACTGTCCAGAGATTCACACTTCCTTCTTTCCTACATCAATCTAATGATTGTGACTGTTGTTAACCTTAAAGACTGAGATCTTTTGTCACTGGATCAATGCATAGCCAAAGGCACAATGTACTCTTGTTTGACAATTATATTTCAAGATTGTGTTTCTAACCTTTGTAGAATCCAGCAACAAACCACTGGAGAGGGTCATACACAATTTTGCAAAGAAAGATTTTATCTTGTGGGTCTGTTTTGGAGCATTTTTAGTTATATTATTATTATTATTATTATTAAAACAATATGCTTTTGCTATAATTTAAGAAAGTGTAAGTCAGATTTACAGAAATTTGTTCACATTCAGGCAATGTGGTAGTTTACAAAATGGCAATAAAGTTAATGGCATGTCTAACCATTGCTCACGAGGGTTTAAACTTGAGGTTAATTCCCTTTTTTTTACCCTTTGAAAATGTTCAAATATCATACCGATTTCTGTAATTGTATGACATGGTATTATGTTTTATCATGATAAAATAAAACACCTAAACATAATGGCTTCACTAATCTATTGTTTATACTCGATAATACGTAATACTTCCTGGAGGATGATGTCATGACTTGGCTTTTGTAAGTTATGTGCATTACAAAAGATTGTGTGGAAAGTGAAATTGAGCATACTGGGGAAAAAAAATAATATATATATATATAATGCCAATTTTTCTTTTTTATAATTTGCATAGCATCTGGGGACATGAAGAAAATAGCAACATCTGCTCAAATAAAAAATGGTGAAATTATTCAATTGACTTAATTGTAATGTTGTACTAACAAAAAAAACTAACTAATATGACTTCCATCATTTAGAATTATGAATTTAACGCTATCTAATATGGGCATGGGGATATGAAAATGCATAAAAGGAATGACCCTTATGACCTAACAATGGCTAGTAGAACTAAATGGATACACTGCATGCACTAAAACAGCCCTGTGGCCTCTTGGAAATACAGGAAGATGCTAAATAGCCTTCCTGTGTAAACATTATAATGTGGTGCATCAATCTGCATCAATTTAACAATGTTGCATGTAGATTTGCATTCACAAGTATAAGCACGTATTGCTATCTTAGATTAAGGCAAAAACACTAAGGCCCCAAAAGAGAAAGAAACCATGCAACCTCTCACAACACCTTAGCTTCAGTTTCACACACATATTCATCAGAAGGTGTAAACATGTAGTTACTATATTGTTTTCTATGATTAACTGTACAATATTCAGTTATGAGCTGTGTGAACAAAACACTATTACTTCACTTTTACTATTCTGCAGTCTAAAAATGCAGAAAGACAACAAACTAATAAGAATAGCAAAGAATACACTTTCACATACACAAACATTACACTATTAAACAAACAGGAAACATACTGTCTTACATTAAGACTGTAATAAGAACCAAAGTACTTTGATAATATGAGAGAATTTTGTGTATAGAATTTGCACAGGTGTTATTTGTTTGTTAGTTTAATTAATTAAATTAAGCATTGCATTGTGCTGTGTTTTAAGTTCGAAGGAAATGTATACAAAATAGAACAGAAAATGGGTTTCATTCACTAATAATTGCGCAAATTATTTGTATGTATATATGCACAAGGGAACTTCTCATGAAAAATGTCCGCCTAATTCACAATGCATGCGTATGCACATGAATTTGTTCTTAACCTCATTCAGATGTTAATGAATTTTGAGTATTCTAAATGAGCGACTGCATGACAGAGAAAAGAATATTGTTGAAACAACTTTCAGAACCATTTTTTAGCTGATGAATAATAAAAAGCATCGACAGCCAATCAGAATCCACCTGACTTTGAAAAGTTTGAGCATTTAAAATGCAAACAACATAACTGCAGCACACGCTTATAATAAACAGAGCAGTATTGGTGTGGATGCTAATATAGTTATTATATTTATCTTCACAGATACCATTTGTGCTGTGAGTGGATCTTTAGACATGAATTGTCATAGCAATTTAATAAAACCTGCTTCCTTGAATGTCTTTTATTCGCTTGATCAACCCACACAGCCAAAGAAAAAAAAAGAAAAGAAAAAACACAAACACAATAAATGACTTTCATTCTGGAGAAAACTCAATCAGATCTGCAAGCGATAAAGACCTTAGAGACACAGAGGCACAAGGTATGGATATTAATCAGGGTTCCAGTGGAAAGACGAGTTCATCCTGGGTTTTGCTTGGCAGCCCAAGCGTGACGTCGCAATGAATTTGATTACCTCAGTGGGGCTGTTGCTCAAATTCAGTGCGATGTTAAACATATGCTATGTACACAATGAGCAAACTTAAGTATTAAGACCAACAAAGAGCAGATGGTACAAAATGATGAATCTCATTGTACAATAACAAACAGCAACCCATGTGGCCCGAACACCCATTCACTAAACACACACTCTGTGCACTATAATAGTGAACAGACATCACCTGATGTCTTTGTCTGTCATATAATTACCCTGAGAGTCATATCCCACATGCACAGCATTTTGTTTAATTACTGTCGACGTTGCAGGTGAAAGGTTTTTAGGTCTGCTTTGCTCTGCTTTTTTAGGGCAGACAAACCCTGTGGTCAGGAGACAGGAATAGCTGTCAAGACTTACGGTATGTTCTCACAGAAATATTGTCATGTCCTCACCAAAAAATAATGCAACTGTTCAGATGTGTCTTTTCTGAGTTGATTTAATTTACTTAAATGACTTGACTGAACTAAAAATGTCAAAATGTCATGACGTAAAATCGGCCATTATTGTAATAACTACCACTTTAGTACATGCAAATCTACAATGGTAATGGTGAAATTACTGATTTTATCAAGAACTGGAACAATGTCATTTTGACATCACAAGACAAGTTAAACAGGACATCTGAATCATCAACATTGTAAATAAACCAGAGAAACAATGAAACCATATTAATTATTCATGCTAGGAAAAGGGCATTTTTTTTCTGTTCGGTCTGTGAGGGCTGTTTGAGCACAAAAAGAAATGCATTCATCCATCTCACCTGCTATGCTTCATGGGTTGTCTTTATATAAGAATAAAAAAGCTGCATCGAAGATCTTTAATTGTGTTCCTGAAAGTTGCATGCTGTCAGACCTTTGAGTTATTATTTTGAAGGGAAAAAAATCTGTTTCAAGTCTATTATATTCAATTAGCAAGAGGTCTTCATTGTCAGTTTGGTGGTAAAACATATTAATGGCTTCCCCTCACAGAATTAGAGCGAGTTTAACATCTCTGATAATTCGGAGACTTTAAGGTACATTGCCATCATGTCAGTTCCCCATCTGATGACATCTTGATTAAACGCCAAGCGTCATGTGAGAAAACAAGATAATCAAGATGAAACCAATTTACCCGTGTCAAACCGTAGTTACATATCCGGTGATAATGAAACCTTCCTCGATAAAAGCTCAGAGAAACATCCTCGAGCATGTAATCTCCATTGTCAATTTCGCAAATGGTCAAGTCCCCAATTAAGGGAAACAAATGCAGGGTTGTTTCCAACAGGCCAATTACCACACCATCACATTCCAGGCAAAAAAACACAAAACTGAAATGGTGGTTGAGGTCACGGAAGTGATTACTGTAACGTGTTGATTGGATATCTCATGCACGGAGAGCTCATAATGAGCTGGTGAGAGTAAACAAGAGAGGCGAGTGGCGTAAATGCACTTCACAGCATTGTCCCGGGAACTCTGAATTCATTCCGACAGGTATTTCATCCAAATTCATCCAGACAGGACTTTTTATTTCTGCTCCTGCGCCTGATTGCCATATCTGTGCAGCAGGACGGTTCCTGCACTTTAACGCCCCAGTGATTCAGGTAATAGGAGCTTCAGCGCTCAGGTGTTAGCTAAGACGCGAAGAGCCGCTGACCATGCTAATGTAACGCTGTCTGTATGTAGTGATGATCTGCTAATACTCTCCAGTTCCAAGGTTATGATCAGAAAAATCTGTGGATTTGAACTGAGCCAATGATCTTTTTGTTTTGCACAGATAATTCTACTAAAGTACACCTGTGTTTTGCAGCGATACGTGCTGTAGCACTTTTATTGAGATTCCTGAAGATACCTTGACACACAATCCTATAGCCCAGGGGTCGGCAACTATCGGTTTTAAATTATGGCTGTTTCTTCAACCTCAAGGATTGTGTGTGTTTTTAGTTTTTATTTTTATTTCCATTTCAGCATGCATTCATCAATTATTTTGGGTTCTTTTCAAAACCCTTGTAGACCATTTCAATATTTATATATAAATAATGATCACTGGTCCAGTATCATTTCCAGTTTTTACTCATAATTGTTTTATTAATTTTGAATTTTTGGCTAATTTGTTTACCAAAGAGATCAAAGAGACAGAGATTTTGTTAATCGCAATTTTGCTTTGTTGGTTATAAAAAATATAACCAGCATGTCTTGCCACACAAGGTTCTAGGAAGAAAAAAAAAAAAAAGAAAAGCATATATTTGGTGAGTGATAATACATTTTCCACTAAGACAAAAAAAGAGGCTCAAGTCGTGACAGATTTTTCCTTCAGTAGGCGGTCTGAATGATTTTGATTTGAATCGCAAATGACACATCACACATCGTTCACACATCAGCGAGTGTCAGATGTACCTAAAATTTGACCGTAATGCATTGTTTACTTGCTATTACATTTGGCACCTGGTTAGTGTTTTTTATTTTATTTTTTCATTTTCTAAAATAAGCTACATAAAATGACAATCATTCCTCTCTCTCCATTTTTGGTCATATTTCTGTGTTTACCATTTCTGAGGCTGCCGACCCTGTTTAAGCCTAACAATAAAAAGATTTATTGTCACTACGATAGTCCTTAAACCACAAGCTATACGTAGATTTTATTGTTTTACTCTTGTCTCAGACTTTCAGTCTTAAACTGTGAAAATCCATTATAAAAATATGTTTTACACTTAAAATGTTGATAATATAAACAAAGGATGAAATTAACATGGTCTGTTTAAATCTTTGATTATCTAAAGCAGGGGTGTCCAAGTCCTGCTCCTGGAGGGCCACTGTCCCGCAGAGTTCAGCTCCAACCCCAGTTAAACAAACTTAAACCAGCTAATCAAGGTCTATACTAGAAACTTCCAGCCAGGTGTGTTGAGACAAGGACAGTGGCCGTCCAGGACCCCTGATCCAAGTAAAATATACATAAAACATTTCCATATTTGTGACTGCCCTGCATCATTTCCATCACACTTTTTACTAATTCTTGTATCATTGTTTACCAAAGAGAATTTGTTCATCACATTTTGGCTTTGCTGGTTAAATATAAAATATTCGACATTTGTTACCTCACAAAGTTCAAGGAAGAAGAAAACAAACTTCTAAAAACTGCATCAGATATACTTGGTGATAATACATTTTCCACTACATAAAATGATAATCATTTATTAATGCTTCTCTCTGTGTTTGGTCATATTTTAAGCCAAATTCACACTACACCGACAGATGCAGACCAACACAGACAGTCACATGATTACAGCACGTCAGGCATACTAAATTTAATGCAGCACGTTCAATCGGCAAACACAAGCTCCGACAGACGCTAACAGACTCTGACAGGGTTAACACTGATCCGACAAAACCCGATGACGTCTCTTTTGCCACCTGACAGCGAGGTGTGAACTGGCCTTTAGCGTTTACCACCTCTGAGACCGCCGAACCTGTTGAAGCCTGACAATAAATAGATTTATCATCACTACGAAAGTCCCTAAACCACATGCTCAGCGATACACACACTTCTACTGAAAGTCCACAAGGTGTTTTCAGCTGCGCCCACGTACAACCTCCGCCTCATCCCTCAGTCCTGGTCATGCAATAATTGGTACAAAGATGGCCAGTCTGGCAGGAAGTTAAAAAGAGAGTCTGAGAGCAAGTTGGAGAGAAGGGTAGAGCCAGCCGAAAGACTTCACACAGGCTCTTCTAATCCCTTGTGGTCAATGATCCATTCAGCCACAGCTCCTCACCTCAAATGAGATCTCCAGGGAAGAGAGCAGCCCGGATCAGAAAAACCCTTCAATGCCCTGTGGGACTCGTTTCCTCCAACCTTACCTTCATCTCATGGATAGAGTGCTTCAGTTCTATTTGTTTTTGGGGCATGGACGGTGGCAGAGTGGACGGACGGTTTGGATGCAAGACTTAAGAATACAGCAAGCAATCCATCTTCCATTTGCCAAGGTAAAGATGGCAGTAAGATGATTGCACGGAAGACAGAGTAAGAGGGACGGCGAAGTAATCAAGCGGCATCTATTAAACCTGACACTTCTCTTAACAAGATTTGACAAGCTTTCAGGAGAGAAAGATAACCTCGCCTCGTCAGTGAAGGAGAAAATGGGAGGAAATATTCAGAAATGCTGAAGTGTTTCAGAGCGTGGATACGGTACCTTTCAAGATACATGTGTTTGCAGACCCGAATCTCTGTGCAACTGTGCCACGCTCTTAGCCGCTCTAATGCCCAGCGGCCTTTTTGCACAACCTGAGAAACGAGTTCACAAATGAGACAGCTAATGAGCACAAGAGGCACCGCGGCATCTTGTTAGCAAAGATACTCCTTACTCAGACACCTATTCGCCCAGGCCAGAAAAATGCAAACATAACAACACACACACACACACACACACACACACACTTCCTAGTTAGACTCAACACTCCAGCTGTTCTGACTCACTCCGCTTTTGCAGTATCACAAAAGCTTCCTGTCCTTGATTTGACTCTTTGCACCCTGACTTGCGAGCTTGAGAATAACTTTGCCTGGCATATGGTCTATGGTCTGCCACTTTGAAAAATATCCTTATCCAATCTGAAGTGAATGGCAGCTGCCCCCCGGTGAGCGTCTGACCACACAATAAAGTCATTAGTAGCCCTGCTAAAGTACACAATTTCCTGACAAAGAGCAAATAAAAGTATTGACAAACATGAGGGATAGAGAGAATTGATTGACTCGGACGCTGGTGACTTGCGGTGCAGACTTTATTCACCGCCATCAGTTTGCAAAACACAACTTAATTTTAGAGACACGGTACATAGAGAGATTGTGTAAGTTGAAGGGTACTGAATCACACTGTTTGGTACACAAACCTGAAAGAATCGATTCTTCTCAAGAGCGAAAACAGCCAAGGTACCTGAAAAAAGAATTTGAAGGTTGTGGTAAAGGCTGCAGCAAGTGTGTAATATTTAATGTAAAAAAAAAATATTAGAAATGCTGTATGTAGCAGTTCGATTCAAGTGAGACTTCAAAATGTAAGGACTGTCAAACAAAACAAAACAAAACAAAACATGAAAAAAGTTATAGTGTACAACTTTTTTTTTTTAATTGTCAAGGTACAGTTATTAGTATCATTATTATTATTTACAAAGATACATAGTAAGTTCAACATAAGACTTTTTTTCATTTTTATACTTTAAATGACTTATCTATTATATATTTTCTTATTTTATGCTTATGTTGGTTAGACTACATAAATTAGTTTAGTAGACCATATTTAGCAGACCAATGCTAGATTTTGTTGCCAGTTACATATTTTTAAAGGATGAAATACAGATATATTTGGCCCTTTCTGCAGCTTTTCACATCAATGCTCAGGACTGTACTCATTGTTACGGTGACATCAGACAATCAGCTTTATCATGAAGTCAATTACATGTAGCTCAAGAGTACTTGGTCACATGCCATTTACAACGCAGTTGTCACAAGCCACATTTCCATTACCCTTCAAATTGCGCAAATTGGAATTGCGAATTGGAAATACGCCCAATGGAAACATGTCAAATGCGAAAAAACTATTTTTTTTTTTACGTTCGCATGAGGTGGTTTTTCAGGCAATTCGAAAAAGGAATGTTTCGCAAAACTGCCATGGAAACTGTTTTTGCGCATTTACTGTCACCTGAATTAGAAGGGCGCGGTATGTTTGGACAGAATACGAGACAGAGTTCTTTATTAAATTCATAAAAGACAAAATAAATTACAGAAATACTGGATTCTAAACCTCATAGAGGTGCCACAATCAAGACCTCGAAGCAGAAATGAGTGAGGAACACTCACAGTAAGGGTCTTTCCTTGCCATTAATGCTTGGATAACACGCCTTCGTTTCCTTCCATAAATAATAATAATGTCTAGTGCGGTGGCTGTATAAACCTACCATCGTCCGTTGCCATGATTTTTGGAATGACTTATCGCGAGAGGAATAAAATGACGTTTTAGTCGCATAACATCGGTTAATGGAAACGCCGTCATTTCCATTAGTTTTTTATCGATATTTAGAAAAAAAAATGCACCTAATGTCGTGTTGTGTCTGAGTTTTGTTTTCAGTATAGCCACATGTCTTCCTTTGTTCTGTTTTCCCGCCACTCCTTGGTTTCCATGGTAACCTTCATTAGTTCATCTGTCACACCTGTTTCCTCATTAGTCTTGTCAGCTGTCATTGTTTCCCTGATCTGTTTCCCTATGTATTTAAGCCATGTGTGTTACCTTGTTCATTGTGCGATCTCTGTTATATTAAGTGTGTGTGAACCTTCTGCCTGTCTTCGATGTACCTGTATGAATTATATTGTTAGTAAAAGTTTGCATTGGAACTTTTGATTCTCAGTCGTCGTCTTCTGCCTGCACCACACCGTGACATCAGTTAACTTTTTTAAAAATTTAATTGAATGCCCATATCAAAATCAAACATATCAAGCAGATTTCAAATCACACAGATCCTACGCCAGCTGAGCAACTGCCATTGAGATAAATATGATTACTAACTCATCACTTTTCCAGATATTATATATAGTACATTCTTAGCCCAACCTTCGATGAGCCATCCTGTGAACATCAGCACGGCAAATTCACCCACCCCAGCCCGTCCTACTTCTATTACCATAAATTCAATGGCTGTGAAAAGATTTGTGCCAGACATAGAGTAATGCTGATGCAGATGGTGTTCTTAAGAATGCCATTATAATCTCTGCAGTACAATATCTTTCGTTTTTTTCTGCTCACTCTGCAACATTTTGCCTGGCATTTTATGCCAAGCGAGTGTGTGTTATTCATTAGAGGCATAAATCTCAGATATTTAATTACGATGTTTGTTTAAGCTTTAGCCAGGTCTTCGGCCGTCTCACGAGGGAAACACATAATTATTTTATGCTTCCCTACCTGACAAAGCTTTAATTTTACCTCCTGCCAATCCACTGAGGCCTAAAGCAATCATATTCTCAACCAGGGCCTTGCACAGACATTTTGGGGGGCAGGTGCTGAAGTGAGGTAAAAAGGGGACCCCTTTGCTGTTTACATTTTTTAATTAATATCAACTTATTGCTTATTGAACTGTTGAATTAAAATTAACTGTTGTATGAAAATGACAATATTAAAATTAGATTTGAGACATTCGGAAAAACAGCACTGTTTTTATCACGTGTGATATTTAGAAATGGCTATGACTATCATTAAATAGTGATATTTCGCTCATTAGAAATGACAAAAAAAAGTGCCTATACATAAGAATCACTGCCGTTTTCAGCTGAAATGAACACTAGATGTAGTAAAATGGCAACAACGTTTATACAAAAAAAAAAATGAATCACTGCCGTTTTCAGCTGAAATGAACACTAGTAAAATGGCAACAATGTTTATACAAAAAAAAATGAATCACTGCAGTTTTCAGCTGAAATGAACACTAGATGTAGTAAAATGGCAACAATGTTTATACAAAAAAAATGAATCACTGCAGTTTTCAGCTGAAATGAACACTAGATGTAGTAAAATGGCAACAACGTTTATACAAAAAAAAAATGAATCACTGCCGTTTTCAGCTGAAATGAACACTAGATGTAGTAAAATGGCAACAATGTTTATACAAAAAAAAATGAATCACTGCAGTTTTCAGCTGAAATGAACACTAGATGTAGTAAAATGGCAACAATGTTTATACAAAAAAAAATTAATCACTGCAGTTTTCAGCTGAAATGAACACTAGATGTAGTAAAATGGCAACAACGTTTATACAAAAAAAAAAAATCTTAGAAAACTTGCTCAGTTGCTCACCTGATACAGCATTGCTATTGGGACATGGTGCACTTGGGTGCGAGTCAAGATGAAAGAGCTCAAAGACTAGAAGCTAGTAAAAATGCTATGGTTACTTTGGTAAAATCATGTTTATCTCCCATTTGCTCTTGTTAATGCTATCGGTTAGGTTTAGGGTAGGGTGTTTTTTTTTGTTTTGTTTTGTTTTTTACATTTGATAAGCATTAACTTTTGGCCAGACATTTCATTTTTAAAGTTTTGAGAACCATGCAATAAGCAGTATAAAATCATTCTGCAGAATTGTTGCCGCAGACTCTCGTTTCCAATTAACCTGGGTTGCATTAAAAAAGCATTAAAAAAAGTTACAAAATAGTCCAAATGCACTCTTTCTAGGTGATTTTGGAGGTAAAAAAAGAGAAGGCCTTTAGAAATGCATCCCAACTGATTCTGGTAAACCTGAACCTGCAAATTATACAGGATCTTTTTAAGACAGAATAGCTGAATATTTGTTTAGGCCAGTGTTTTCCAGTGCTGTTCCTGAAGGCACGCCAACACAACACATTTTCAAATTAGAGAATTGTGTTCAATTCTCACTGCTCCTGACGTGTGTGCACTAACTTGGATGGGTTAAGTGCAGGGGACAAATTCTGAGTAAGTGTTACCATTCTTGGCCTTCACGTAACTTTTCACTAAAATGGAAGGGTCGGATAAGGAATATATCCAAAATGTGTACTTCTGCTGTGCCTCCAGGAACAGGGTTGAGAAACACTGGTTTAGGCAACCCAACGACTAGCCGTAGAATGTGTGTTTGCACATCCCTAGCTTGATGTGCTACTAGCAAGCTGAAGCTGGGCAAGTAAACATCTTCCAGGCTGCTGTATAAAGCAGAGACTGTCAATTTACTCATGAAGATTTTTTATGACGGATTCAATATTTTAAAGGTTAACACACAAGCCAAATAAGTTTCACAGCAGTGAATTGTGTATAGAAAGTTCTGGAACAGTGATAAATGTATGCGGCTTGTGTCTGAAATAATATTTGGTGCTCTAGGCTGACATGCTTACTTTCTCTGCTAACCAGAGTCAGCTGTCATTCAGAAAAATATGATTACTATTGAGTTTGACTGTTGCAGGACTGGAACCGGCACAACATTCAAGCAATGATCGTTGGTGACATAGCTTAATATCACACAACACAACATATGCTCTGATCATGGTAGACATTTTCTTAGAGACAACTCACCCATCTCACTTCCTTGTCGCCTTTTGCATCCTACAGAAACTCTAAAGTTCAGGATAACATATTTTCTTCTTGTTCTTTGAAAAGTTAGAAAAACAGAATATCTACAGTACTTGCATGTCAGCACTGGTCTTGGCAAAAAAAAAAAATGAAGTAGAAATGAAAGCTACCCAAAGTCAAGAAAGACAAAGTGCACTACAGCCCAGGGCTGGATCATTAAAACGAACACTGGCTCAAGCATCTAGTTATGCAAAGCAAGAAACAACACCGTACACGGCAATATGGAATGCAAGTGAGATAGGGTGTTGAAGGAGTGCTTCAGTTTTAATTGGCTTTTTGTTTTTCATCAATTCCGGCTGAGTTGTAATTTATGAGTTTGATCGTTCATATTTGCTAAGCTAACTATAGTGTTTGTTGGGTTCCAATACAGCTGTGATGAACAAATGTGTGAAATAAATAAATGAACAAATGAATTAATAACTAACTGGCATTTACAGCACTTGATGAGAAGATACCATTAAACAATAAAGTTATATAAAACGATTTCCTTCATGTCAATTCTACTTTAATTTGGGGAATTGGTGTGAATATTTATTATATTATCGTCACGGGTGTTTGCAGAAAGGCAGACGAAGATGAAGATGAAGAATAAAGTTCCAATACGAAGTTTAATGAGAATAATACAAATAGCAGGCAGAGCAACACACACACTAAATGCAACGGTGAGCGGACAACAAACAGAGGAAAAGGAGGAACATAAGGACTGACACAATTAAAGGTAATTAATTAATCATACAAAGCTGAAACAAACAAACAAACTCAAAATGAAGTGAACATGGTAACAAAGGAGTGGTGAGAAAATCAAACAAAGGAAGACGTGACTAATGAAAATAAACTATTTTCATTAGACTATTATATTATATTATATTATACAGTGTCATTGTTACATGTTAAATGTTACATGCAGTGACTATATTAATAACTATAAATTACGCATAATTACATGCAACTTCATCAAACCCTAATCCTAACTCTATAGTAAGTACATGTAGTTACTTAATATTACTCAGTACTTCAATGTAATTACATCGTAGAGACGCCTTAAAATAAAGTGCAATCTATTTTTCTTATAAACAATAAATGTATATTTTGAGTAACACTTTACAAGGTCCCATTAGTTGACATTAGTTAACAACCAACCGGTTGATGCGCCCCATTGACTGCAATAGTATGGAAAAGAAAAATACTATGGAAGTCAATGGGGCGCATCAACTGTTTGGAGACAAACATTCATCAAAATATCAAACAATATAAAACAACTTGAGGGAGAGTAAATTATGACAAAATGTAAAGTTTTGGGTGAACTATCACTTTAACTAATGTGATTAACAAATTCCCTAATGGTGAATGAATGAATGACAGTCGTATCTTACACAGTGAAAAAAAAAAAAAAAAGTTTTTTGCAAAAGAAAACAAAATACTGATTATTAAAATAAGTATATTGCAGTGCAGATCTAACTTTGAGTGTATTCGATGGTGCGGTGTGTCTCACTCTGTTTGAATGCTGCATCTGTAGCTGTGGGACATCGTTGTTAGATTACTTTAATAAGACAGGTAATGATGAAGAAATGTAACTTTAATAAGTTCATTGGTGATACTAACTGAAGATGTTAATTACATCCAATCCCAAGTGCACACACATAATGATGGTAAAAGCAGATGCAAGCTGCGAGGGATGGTGTTAATTAGGTTCAAGATTTCTTTTTGCAAATACTGAGGAATTGTAATTCTTGCACCATGGCTCAGCAGTGACAAGACTAATTGCAAAAGTGAAGCAGTTTTCCAGCTGTAAATGAGCGAGTTTGGTAACGGTGTAAACAGTCTGTGAGGCGCAAAATGTTGCTGAGATCTCGGATGTAGCAGTCCTAGCACATTTGAAGGTTACGGTAATGAGCGCATGATTGGGAATGACAGGAGCTAGACAGACACGAGTGCAGAACACACTGAACCACAACAAATGGTGGCAAATCGGTTTAACATATGCATGGAGCGAGTTAGCATAACAGAACGCCTAGATAGTTGAGCCGAGTATGTGTACATTAAAGATTTATATTTTTTACTCATTTTTTTACACACGTTCCAATAACTTGACCTTGACGTGGTGAGAATTTAGGAGGCCAGATGCGGCATTGATGCACACAATCCCACAATGCCCCAGCTTAGCCTTTGTTCACATCTCTCCATTAAGCTCAGTACTCGTTCTCATGTGAACTTTGCACACTGCATAACATTTCAAATGCTTTTTTAAATATGTTACTACTCCATAGAGGCATAAATAGCTGTAGAGTAAGATTCTCACTTTAGTGCTTGCACTGAGAGTCCCCAGCTGGGGTTTGATCTATGATTAGGTGTAGGCAAGGGAAAGTACAATATTACATTTCAAAAATGAAGGCTTATGTCATGACAAAGGTTTTACAAATTCACTGGAAGGTAATGGGAATGATTAATAAGAAGGGGTAGAGAAGGCCTGGATCCGCGTAACAAGAGCACCATTAGCACTTGCTCTCTCTCTCTCTCTCTCTCTCTCTCTCTCTCTCTCTCTCTCTCTCTCTCTCTCTCTCTCTCTCTCTCTCTCTCTCTCTCTCTCTCTCTCTCTCTCTCTCTCTGCAACGCTGCTTATTTAAATATGAGCTAAATGAATGCAACCACAAAATGGGCCAATATTATTTAACCCTTTCATATGCTTTTTGGTAAAACTTTGTTTTAATGTGACAGTAACACATTACATGTAATTACTATAGTAATAACAGTAAATTATTCATAATTACAGGTGCATGCAATTTGCATTAAACCAAATGGTTACACTTTATTTTAAGGTGTCATTTTTACAGTACTGAGTAATATTAAGCAACTACATGTACTGTACTTATAATAGGGTTAGGGATATGAGTAGGATTTGGTTGAGGGTTAGTTGCATGCAATTATGCATAATTTATTATTATTATTACTATGGTAAGTAGATGTAACATATGTAACAAGGACACTGTAAAATAAAGTTTTACCAATCGAACCCTAAACATATGTATACATGTAGTTAATTAAGATCACTCAGTTCTTACAATGTAATTAAACAGTAACAACAGCACATTAAAATAACGGGAAAAGTGCGTATAGGTACTATTTTCAACTACTAAATTTCACAATTAATTACAAAGAAACAGCAAATGACACATTGAATTAAACATAATTTTAAAGTAGAATGCCGGAAATTGTATTTTATTCTAAAATGTACTCTAATAATCTGTTTTACTTATAGACAACTTTTACTGTATATTTTATATGTATTAATGACAAACGATGGATTCAAATCTTGTGCATGTCAAGGCCGATGAATACATTCTGCTGATTACTCATTATATCTGACATTTATCTCATGAGTAAGTTGCTTGAAGCAAAATGCTTCTTTTTTAGCATGCAGCACTAACTAACTAAAGGCTAAATGAGCTCCACTGATCAATGCATCTCTCTGGAAGTTTGGCCACATTTCGATTTAGTGTCTTCCCGTTGGAAGCATCAAGGAACAACCTTGACAGCGGCACGGCTATCTCAGCAAGGTCTCTCCAAAAAATGCAGATCTGTCACTGAAGAGGCAGGCAGGAGTGCATTGGAAGTATGGTGGAAAATGAGACATGGACTATTAAGACAATTGAAAAAAGGCATATTTTGCTCATTGTTACAGCAAACATCATGCAATGAATTTCGTCCTACTTTATATTGAGTGTCTTTATGTACTTACAGTACATTAAAAAAAGTGAGGATAAAGCATAAAATAAAAACTAAAGACAATGTCTCATATTTGATACACACATTTACAAGGCCTCTAAATTATCAACATGATCAAATCAAATTTGTTGTAAACAATTTACATGCTGTGTGTCATCTGATTTATTGTTTACTTTTTTAGTTTAGGTCTTTTAGTATAATTGTAAAAATGTCCCCCTTGAGGTTGTGGTACGTGTGTCTTTTTGTATTGAAATCTTTTATAAAGTAAAAATAACTTTTATATTGTTAGTAATATTTCAAGATGAACACTTACTGGAATGAAGCAACTTAGGTTTACTGATAATCCATAAACCATTTGTCATGTTACTTGAGGATCTTTCAATCATCATTGCATTTCATGCAATATGTTTTCATATGTTTTGCCCCCTAAAATATTCAGAGATTTTATCAAACTGAGCATTTAAGTTATACTATATGAGCCATAGCAGAAGGGAATTGTATTCATACAATAAATAAATACATAAATAAATAACTAAATTGAGAATCTGTAATTCATTTTACTGAATGATCTGTTGTTGCTGGGAGAAATAAAGAAATTGATATTGAGACCTTTAGTCTAGTGGATCAGAGAGCAGGACTTTCTCTGTCAGATTAGCTGTGTGAAAACTATTAGCAGTAATCAGCCTAAGATCAGGTCAAAGCTCAGTTTTTAACACTACTCATCCTGCCCTTTCTCTTCCCGTGTCCTCGGCAAATGCAAACAGATGTGTGTAATCTCATTTCAGTCGTGAATGTATGGCATCATTCTGTGCATAAGACTGCAGTAAAATGCTCTCTATATTTTTGTTGTTCTTTGACTTGCCTTCCTTTCAGTGTCACGCAGAGTGAAAAGATTGAAAAAGCAGTTGTTCAGTAAGCTATTGGTCGATAAAATCATCCTTTATAAAAGGGATTCTTTTGGCTCTGAAATCTGATCGTTTTTCCAAGACACTGAACAATAGCTGATATGTCATTTTTTGACTGTACTAAAGCATAAAAATACCATAATACGTTTGCAAAGAAACAGGCTAAGCCCACATACTCATTTCTCTAAAAAGTAATGCTACAGCAAGTTATTCTACTTTAAAATGTGCTTTCCATGTCGGAATGTAAACAGCGCTAAGCATTTGAAATGTTGAGCAGCAAGCTCATTGGCTGCTGATGCCATAGCGACCAATCAGCTGCGCTATGTAGATAACGATGTGATCACTAACAAATTGAGTTAAAGACCTATCAGCCTGCACCATCTTAAGTTTCATGACAGAACTTTGTATTTATGTATTAATGCAATAGCATATCAATAGCATATCAATGCAATAGCATTTTAACATACACGTAGATAATCAAAATGATACGTTAGGGGCTGCGTTTATAGACTTATTAAACTCCTTTGGGGTTAAGCAAAACGTTACCGGACCGACTCATCGTTTTAATCATACACTCGATTTAATTATATCACATGGAACCGATCCAACCGATATAGATATCATTCCGCAAAGTGATGATGTAACTGACCATTACATGGTAACTTGCATATTACGTACCCCGGTAATATATCATGCTGCGCCGCGTTATCGATTAGGCAGAACAATCCTTCCATCCACCATAGATAATTTTTCAAATTGCTTATCGGATCTGTCTCAGCTGCTGCCTGAACCTAAACAAACAGATGAACTAGACGAACTAACCAGCACTATGAGCACCGTTCTCTCTGGAAAATGGGATATTGTTGCACCTATGAGACTAAAAAAGGTCAGAGAGAAAATTAAAGCACCATGGTACAACAATACTACTCGTGTTCTAAAGAGAGAAACCCGTAATTTAGAGCGTAAATGGAAACAAACTAATTTAGAAGTTTTTAGAATCGCTTGGAAAGACAGTACGTCACACTATAAAAAGGCCCTAAAAGCGGCCAGGGCTGAGCATCTCCGCAAACTAATAGAAAATAACCAAAACAATCCTAGGTTCTTATTTAACACCGTGGCTAGACTAACAAATAAACAAGCGTCACCTGAACAAAATATTCCGTTACAGTTTAGTAGTAATGATTTCATGAATTTTTTCACTGAGAAAATAGAAAACATCAGATCCACAATTGTAAACGTTCAATCTTCAATCGCGCCTTATAATTCAGCCTCGATTATCACCCCGCAAGAACAATTACAGTGCTTTACAACTATAGAACAAAAAGAGTTAAATAAATTTATCATTTCCTCTAAAACAACAACATGTTTATTAGATCCCATACCAACTAAACTATTGAAAGAAGTGTTACCTATAGTGGAAGAGCCTCTCCTCAATATTATTAACTCGTCTTTATCTTTAGGTCATGTTCCAAGAACATTTAAATTGGCAGTTATAAAACCACTCATTAAGAAACCACAATTAGACCCAAATAACCTAGCAAATTATAGACCCATTTCAAATCTTCCTTTTATGTCCAAAATATTAGAAAAAGTTGTGTCTGCCCAACTGGGCTCTTTCTTGCAAGAAAATGACACCTATGAAAAGTTTCAGTCTGGGTTCAGGCCGCATCATAGCACTGAAACTGCGCTCGTTAAAATCACAAATGATTTACTCTTAGCTTCTGACCAAGGCTGTATCTCAATACTAGTTTTACTTGATCTTAGTGCTGCGTTCGATACTATAGATCACACAATACTCTTAGATCGGCTACAAAACTATACCGGTGTTCAAGGACAAGCATTAAGCTGGTTCAGATCATACCTATCTGACCGCTACCATTTTGTCTATTTAAACGGAGAAAAATCGATCATAACTCCAGTAAACTATGGAGTGCCGCAAGGATCTGTGTTAGGCCCTCTATTATTCTCAATATATATGCTGCCACTTGGAAATATTATAAGGAAACATGGAATTAGTTTCCATTGTTATGCTGATGACACTCAACTATATATTTCATCACGGCCGGATGAAAACGCTAAATTATCCAAATTGACAGAGTGTGTTAAAGATATAAAAGATTGGATGACGCACAATTTTCTTTTATTAAATCCAGATAAGACAGAGGTAATACTTATCGGTTCAAAAAACCGCCCACAAAACCTCCTTCAATACAACTTTAACATAGTAGGGTGTCCTGTTACTTTATCCTCTACAGTAAAAGACCTGGGTGTTATATTAGATTGTAACTTGTCTTTTGAAAATCATATTTCATATGTTACAAAAACAGCCTTTTTTCATCTTAGAAATATTGCTAAATTACGTAACATGCTATCTGTTTCTGATGCAGAAAAGCTAGTTCATGCATTCATGACCTCGAGACTAGATTACTGTAATGCTTTATTAGCTGGTTGTCCTGCATCCTCAATAAACAAGCTACAGTTAGTCCAAAATGCCGCCGCTAGAGTTCTTACTAGATCAAGAAAGTTTGACCATATAACACCAATTTTATCATCACTACATTGTTTACCTATAAAGTTCCGTATTAATTACAAGGTATTGCTACTGACTTATAAAGCCCTAAACGGCTTAGCTCCAGTTTATTTAACGGATCTTCTATCGCCCTATAATCCATCGCGCTCTTTAAGATCACTAAATTCGAGGCTTCTGGTCATACCTAGGATATCCAGATCCACCAAAGGAGGGAGAGCATTTTCACATTTAGCACCAAAACTCTGGAATAGCCTTCCTGATACTGTTCGTTGCTCAGATTCGCTCTCCCAGTTTAAAACTAGATTAAAGACGCATCTCTTCAGCCAGGCATTCATATAATATTTTAATCTTACAGTTAAATCCGGTCTCTACTTCATAAACGCCAGAGGAGAACTGGCCCCCGACTGAGCCTGGGTTCTCCCAAGGTTTTTTTTCTCCATTAGGTCACCTAATGGAGTTTTTCGGTTCCTTGCCACTGTTGCCTTTGGCTTGCTCAGTTGGGGATACTTAATTTGATTAATCGATTCAACAGTGCTATTGATCTGCATTACCAAACGTGGATGTTTTACACCAGAAACATACACTGATGTACTATTTTATTTAATACTGTGAAGCTGCTTTGATACAATCTGTATTGTGAAAAGCGCTATATAAATAAAGTTGACTTGACTTGACTTGACTTAATGCGCATGTTGTAAACCTGTTGAAAAGACTCTTACTTTGCCGAAGTTTTTTTTACTTTTTTTTTTATTTGCTAATAATATTATAGTCTGTATTAATAATTATAATTTGTGTATTATTTTTAATATATTATACTTTAGTCTCCCACCCCCCACTTCTGTTCTGTTTTATAATGCTATATGAATGGAACTACTGTATAATGCTTGTCTCTATGGTTAAACTGTACTCGGCCTTCAACCTGTTCAGCTCCCCTTTTATCACTCATCTTTTTCATTCACTCCTTTTTTTAAAAACCTTATTGAATTCCCCTCTCTAAAGGGAAGGCTAAATCATCGGTTGTATGTTTTGCCCCAGAGACCAAAGATAGAGAATGGGTGGAGTAGAACAGGATGAATTCACTGAATGATTTTATTGACAGTCTTAGGCTCTCAATTCCTAATAGAAAAGTAAACAACCGTAAAGAACAGCGTTGCGAAGAGCAGTTCAATGAAGTGGCGTGAAGCCTCATAAAACCCTTCCATCTAAGTGAAGAGATGGTTAAAGCTATTTTCCTCATGTCATTTTTCTGTGAGGCAAAAAATTTTGAAGGAAAATAAGAAACATTTGCATTGGTGCAGAATAAAGTGAACCCTTCACAAAATTAAATAAGTACATTTTAAAAATGACATCTATATGCATTAGTGCTGATGAAAAGCCTACATTTGAAGCTGGGGAACCAAATCTGTTGACAGCCAACATGCACGTAAGGTATATCTCTGAAGCCGATCCAGCCGTAGGCTTTTTTTTTTTCCCTTGCAAATGCAGTTAGTGACACTAAATTGATTGGATCTCTCCATCACAGACTTGTTGATCAGATGTAATTAATTTCAGTCAACAGCTGAATCTTAATAGATGCGAGCGCAGTGTGTTTACCCTGAAAAGCTTGTGTGACTATTAAATGAAGAGCAGCAGTTGTCAGTTGTTTCTCAGTGAATTAATTTAGTAATGGCACATCACAGGAACACAGTATGCTGCTTCTTCGAGTCCCCTATTTATGAATTCTTGTGGTTTCCCACACTTCCACAGAAAACTGTTAATTCTAATTAAGAAAGATACCTGTGACTCTCAAAGACAATTAGCGGCTGCAGGTAGAAAAATGTGTTTTTTTCACCTCTTAATCAACTCTAAAGATCACATCTCATTAAATCTAACCCAGCTTCTTTTACACAACTGTGCTCTAAATTGTATATAATGTTATTAAGTTGCATCAAGTAATGTACACATGGATAAAGTAGAAATAGCTTCTTGAGGTAAGAACTGCACATATCGAATTATATAGAATTATAGAACTATAGCAGAATTATGTATATAATTGTAATTTCAAATAAATAAAGTTTACCAATTATGCATTCATAGCTTTCAGTAATTCCAATCTGTGTCTCATTATTACTGTTCTCAAATATTTTGGTATGCAAAGTCACCTAAGTGCACCCAACCGGGCAAGCACCTGGCCAACAGCTGGCAAACACCACACATGCTGCTCAGCAAATCAAATTTAAATTATCTGAAAAATAATTTGATCTTTCAGCAGCAGTCTGAATCAAACTGAACCCAGAGTAATGCAATCTGGTGAATCAATAAATGCTTGTGAAGTATTTATGATAGCAACTATGCAGTAATTGATAGATTTTCAGTGAATGTTTTGCAGGTAACAGCAGTATCGAGCATTAAAGTAAATGTTAAAGGAATGTAAAATGAGAGGTCTTTCCAACCATGCTATATTCTACCGGCATCACCACGGGAACCAATTCATCGTTTGTATCCCTCCGCTTGCAGCATTTCTAACAGCGAGTGTCATGGCAGAAGAGCAAACCCATTATGATTTTTCAAATACTAGTGTTGTTGTGTAACGAAAAGTAGTTTTAAGAGGTTGTTTTTAGGTGAGAATGTAGTTGTTTAAACTTCACATATGTGAACCTGGATCACAAAACCAGTCACATGTCGCACGGGTATATTTGTGGCAATTGCCAACAATTCATTGTATGGGTAAAAATTATTGATTTTTGGTTTAGGCCAAAAATCATTAGGATATTAAGTAAAAATCATGTTAAATGAAGATATTTTGTAAATTTCCTACTGTAAATATATAAAACATTTATTTTTGTGAGTGAATGCAGCATAATCGAGAACATAAATGAACAACTTTAAAGGAGATTTTCTCAATGTTTCGATTTTTTTGCACCCTCAGATTCCAGATTTTCAAATAGTTGTATCTCGGACAAATATTGTCCTATCCTAACAAAGCTTATTTATTCAGCTTTCAGTTGATGTATCAATGTCCATGGTCACATATGTGGTTTATTTATAAAGATAGCCCCTGTCTGAAAGATTGCTTCAATGTTTTCCGTGATGTGAGCTCCAGGCCGTCAACGGCCGTTCAATGGCCGTTCAACGTTCATGTACCCGCCGAGAACAGCCTTACTGATCCCGGAACGGATCCGCAAAACAGGTCTTGGAGTCCACTTGCACAGCGCAACGGATTTAGAACAGATAAGGATTGTGGATCCAGACCAGATCCGGGGCAGACCCTACCCATATCCGCTGATGAAGCAGCTCATCCGCCACGGATCCCATCTGGACCCGTTTATAAAGCAGCTCATCCAGCCCAGATCTGATCATTAAGGACGATACCTTAATTAAAATGCATCATATGGTCAAACCTAGCTGCAGAAATATCCAAAATATAGCTGACAAAAATGATATAGACTAGATTTTCATCTTTAAAAGCATGAATATTCCATATTTTACTTCCAAGAGCACCTTGTAAGACACAACCAAACTGACCAGCACTGTCATTTGAAATCCCCATAACCGCTGAAAGGACAATACGACAAAGACATTTCCTCAGCGTATTATGAATATGAGATTGACCAGAAGAATGAACGCTGTATCAGATGCAGGTAATCACACTCGCTCATTCAATTACATAATAATTTTAGCATATATCTTATAGCACAGTATAGCTTTAAAGTATTTACATAATACTTTTACATATAATAGATTTTAACTAGGGGCAACTCAGTTTTCCTTTATTACTAGTTCTAAAGTGACATTTCCAAAAAGGAGGCTTGGGATCATCTGTTAAACTATTATGATTTGAGTCTGTGGCAGAAGCAAGCAGTTCCACACACGACACAAGAGGTTTTAAGTCACGCTGTTGTTGTTTCTTGCTTATTTACACACTTGTGCTGTCGAATCGGCCAAATCATGCTGATTTAGAGCCATATAGCACTACATAAGAGATTTGGGAGTTGGAGTAACTACCTTGCACAAATTATAACATGACTGTGCAAGGAAGTTGCTACTCGAAATATGATAATCTATGATATTCCCCAGATATGGCTGAGATTTCACTTTGAATGTAAGTCTATTGAATTTTTTCAGCCATTTTATCATATTCCATGCAAAAATTGTAAATACCAATGTTTAGAGAAGTAACAGCACACTGTTCTTCAACAAATTACATGATTTACTTTTTTTTCATGCCTAGTGCAGGATACCTACCTTAACAAATTTGTTTAATAGTAGGAGAAACCTAACCCTACATATAGCAACCCCAAGTGCAATGCTTGCCTTAGGTGATGCTTTCCTTAGAAGCTAATGTAACCCCTAACAGCACAAACTTCACTTTCTTTACGTTACTACCCAACTGTATTCCGATTTAACTCAGAGTTCCACATCAACTATGCTTTTCTTTTCTAAATATATGGATTATGGAGATGTCGGTAATGACATACAGGAAAGCTTCATGACAATTGTGTTTTCATCTTAAGGTAATGAAGGAGAATCTATCTTGTTTATTAGATTTTTTCTGCCTTCAGGGTTAGAATGCCCCTTCCCAGGGTTGGAATTTGTTAAATGAAGACATAATGAGCAGGCGTTGCTGATAGCAGGCAATGTGCCTGAGGTTCAGAGTTCTGCCTAAACTTATAAGAGCTTATCTCTGCATATTTCAGAAAGCTTTAATGCTGTTTGGGATAGTCCGGTATAGCACAGCAGATTCAAATCACACAGATGTTTCCATTTCCTTATTTCTTTAAAGCATACATTCTCTTTGCTTTGCTCAGTTGCTTTGAACAAGACGTGACTCAATGTAATTAATTTAAAAATTTAATTGCATTACCCAGATAATACACAAATAGTATAATTTTTGTAATTACACACAGTTAAAAAAGATCATTCCCAGACAGCAACATAGTGTCGGCCCAGATCCGACCAGTACGTGTGGAATCCACGTGTACCAGATGTGGGCCGGATCTGGGCCGACACTATGTTGCTGTCTGGATTGGATCTCATTTCATCAAATTTGCTTCCACCTTTAAATAAATGGGACTGAAATGCAATGAATGCATTTTTTCATTTGGTAACTGAATTTGAAATTCGATGTTTTGCATAATATAAATCAATGTATAGTTGTGAATGTAAACCATTTTTTTGGGCTGGTGTGGCGCAATGGATAAGACACATGCCTTTGGTGTGAGAGACCCGGGTTCGAATCCACTGTGAGACACCAATGTGTCCCTGAGCAAGACACTTAACCCCTAGTTGCTCCAGAGGCGTGCGACCTCTGACATATATAGCAATTGTAAGTCGCTTTGGATAAAAGCGTCAGCTAAATGAATAAATGTAAATGTAAATGTAACCACTTGCACTTTTTACAGAAGGTTTCCCACAAACAGATAGAGCACAAATTTTATTTTATTTTTTTTTAGTGGCTATTTTTAACTAATTATATTTGCTATATAAAGCCATACACTTTTGGCAACAGTGCTGAAAAAATCCACACAAAAAAAGAGAAAATAAATCAGCTCGCATTTAGTTTGACCTCCTGGGATTGATTCAGAACATTTTCTGAAGGTTAAGTGCTTTATTTCACTGACCATTTGTTTAAAAAAAAAAAATCATGGCTTCCAGGACCCATTTTGTAGGTTATTCATGGAAATTGCCCCCTATACCTTTAAACTTTAGTATTGTGAATGTACCAGGGTCAACCAGTGCTCTTCAAGTGGAAGCACAGATTCCACTTATTATGGCAAATTACAGTATGTACTAAAATGTATTGTGTGTGTGTCTTTCTGTTTGCAGTGTTGCTCTTAAAAGCTGCTTCTCCAGCTACCAATGAACAACACAATTACTAAACAAATATAATTGCCCAAACTCAGAACTGCATTTTACAACTTTTATAAATGGCAATACACAAGAGACAACATTATTAACGTCAAAACTAAATGCCTTACAAGTCATGAGTGACTTCCATAAACTGTGATTATCTCTGAGCACTCAAAGCTTTTTTCCAATGAGCCACAAGACTCAAGTGAAACACGGCTGTGCTGTGTAGCGATATTTCACATTTATCCACTATACAGTGGTACAGTACACTATACAATATATACAGTGCTGGTCAGAATTATTTGCACCCCTTGGTAAATATGATCAAAGATGGCAGTAAAAACATTATTCTGCATTGTTTATCCTTTTCATATTTTATTTTTTAAAAATGCAAAAATCTAACCTTTTATTGAAGTAAAAGAATTGGAAGTGGGGGGAAAATCACATTATGAAATAAATGTTTTTCTCCAAAACACATTGGGAACAATTATTTGCCCACTTTTATTAAATACTTTTTGCAACCTCCTTTTTGTCCAAGATAACAGCTCTCAGTCTTCTCCTATAATGCCTGATGAGTTTGGAGAACACGTGACAAGAGATCAGAGACCATTCCTCCATACAGAATCTCTCCAGATCCTTCATATTCCCAGATCCATGTTGGCGCTCCTCCTCTTCAGTTCAGCCCTCTCATTTTCTATAGGGTTCAGGACAGGGGTCTGGGATGGTCTTGGCAGAAGCTTCATTTTGTGCTCAGTGACCCATTTTTGTTTTTTAATTTTGATGTTTGTTTCGGATCACTGTCCTGATGGAAGATCCAAACATGGCCCGTTATAAGATTTCTAGCACAGGCTGTCAGTTTTTGATTTTTTATCTGTTGGTTGGTATTTGATTGAATCCATGATATCATATCTGAACAAGATGTCCAGGACCTCTGGCAGAAAAATAGGCCCACAGCATTAAAGATACAGCAGAGTATTTCATTTTTCACTTGGGGTACTTTTTTATCCATGTATGCACCAAACCCATCTTAAGTGTTTGCTGCCAAAAAGCTTTTTTTTTTCTTTTTTTTTTTCATCTGTCCATGTCTTTATTTCTACCAGCTACGAATAACTTTGCAACTATGTTAACTAACTCTAAATAATTTGCAACTAAATATCAACTAAATCTCATTGGTATATTAGTGAACTGTTAAGTTAGAGTTAATAGAATGAGTTGACATGTACTTGCTAAGTTACTTATAGTCAGTTGAATGTCTGTTGGGGAGCATTAAAATAAAGTGTTTGCAAATATTAAGCAGACAGTCTACTAATACTCTAATGATTGGTAGTTGACATAGTTGCAAAGTTTTTTAGTAGAATGTCCAAAATAAAGTGTTACTTCACATCAACTTGGGGATTGGCTCTTTTGAACTGGGACAATAAGCAACCACACAACAATTCACCGAAACAACCTGATATTTCTACAGGCAAGCACCATTCGCCATTACAAAATATTAATATTACTCTCACCCACAGCATGTTCTCTATCTATTTCCATAGCAGTGTCAATATGAGAAAAACATTATTAATATATAATGCCTCATGGCCTTTCTTTTTATTGAGGAGATAAATTTTTGTAGGTCATGGTATGAAAAACGAAAAGTTTGTTGACAAACTTTGAAGAGTAATTTGAATAAAATGTGAGTCAGATCTACACAAACCCCAAGACGCAGGACATTTTGATTTAGAAGTCATGTTCCCACTGGCATATTTACCATCCATATCATCCATAGTTATCTTCAAAACATCTGACTGCAATCGGATTGATTTGCTGACCTTTCCAATTAATGCAAATGACAGCAGAGATCAGAGAGCAGGGAAATCACATTAGCTGAACTGAGCTCAAATAAATACAAACGCTTCATTACGAACTGTACAGTATTTCACAGAGCTGCGGTTGTAATCAAGGCTCAGACTATCTTCATTTTGCACAAAAAGCAGCATGAAAGAGATGTTGAGGCATCTGGAAAGATATGCCATCTATTTCTCATCACTATGTCAAGAAAGTGCCAAGCAAGGCAGGTGTCCGTTCTGATGGGCTGGAAATTTCCTAATCAAGAGCGTCTAATCAGAGAGCTCTGACCTCCAACAATAATTTCCACTCATATCTGCTGCTTCAGAGATGGGAGAAAGCTGTAAAGGTCATCTCTCAGATATGTAACCAGAAAACAGTCCATATTCAAACGCATATCTTTTTTCTCAATACTAGTCCAACTAAATGTTTTACTTCTTTCTGGTGTCGTTGGGGGTTGCTTCATATTTTTAGTGTGTTGACTACGCTGACCAGGGCAAGTTCGATGGCATTTATAGCAGGGGTGCAAACACATGTATGGTCAAAAAAGAGAGAGGTAATCGAAGCCCCCGTCCCGCGGCAAATATCCAGATACTACATTGCCACCATCCCCAACCCACCCCTATAGGCACATAGAGTCAAATGAAATTTAGAAAAACTATCTTGCACTTCTTCTTCTTGCTTTACTGCTACTTCCTGAAAACAATTTCACCTGATGATTTGAATAGCTCTTTTTGTAAAGAATTAATAATTCTAGGATGATTGGGGTAATTGTGTAGGGTAGGCCTAGTGCATCTGCATAGAAACTAATAAACAAAATACAAATATAAATACAATAAAACAAATACACGAGAAATAAAGCAGTGCTTTATGTTTTTCAGGTAAATTAACTGTATTAAGTATTAATACAGTTTATCTTTTGACAAAACGTGATTTTTCTCTTTCTCTTTTGTTGTTTGATTAACTTTGGTGACACAAACAGCTGCAGGTATATTGGGTGCTGTCCCTTTAAGACGAATGCACGTATCTAATACCGGTAATGACACTCATCCGTTTTATTTTGACTGCGTTTACGGGGAAACTCGTTGAGACGGACACTGGCTTATTTTTTCGAGCACATGTCTGTTCAAACACAAATAGATGAGAAAGAAAAGGGAATTCGGTGTTCACGAACTTCACGTGCTGTCTGCGACTGCGTGGCTCTGTGCGCCGACAGACCATCTACATTTGGATGTTAAACATAATATATAGGCCCTATAGCCTGATACAGCAAAGACAACGTCGGCAGTATTGACGGCAAAATAGGCTACAGAATATTTAGTTCTGTAGACCTATTGACAGGGGCAATATTTGAAAATCGATAATTAGGCATATTTTTTACATTACAATTATATATGCATTTGTCAAAACCGAGAGACTTTCAAGCATCAAAATGTAATTTATTAATATGTATTTGCGCCTTCTATTTTGTCTGAAAACTTCCAACACTCTTGCGTGTCGCGTGAAAAATAGGCGTCGGTTGCGGTTCTATTTGTAGCACGCGGTTTCGGCGCGGCTCGAGAAGTGTGTGTGTCACGCAGGCATTGTGCTCTAACACAAGCTCTAACCAGTTAACAGAGCCGACATAAAAACGGACACTTACGCCACGCAGAGAGAAATGTGATGCAGTGGCAGATCCAGAGTGAGACAGAAACACAAGTGGTTCACGCTTGCGCACATACTGCTGGTTTGGCGCGCAGTGTTCTGATTCACTTATTTCCTATTTACTTGTTGGTGGACGCAATCCAGAATTACTGTTAGTTAAATTATAATCAGACCCTTTCAACCCCCCCCCCCCCCCCTCCTTAAAAAAAAAACTCTTCGGATCTGCACGATTCACACAAGTCACCCAAACTGACGTGAAAAAAGCGGGAGGCGCCGAAAAGCGCGCTGTTTGCACCCCTGTTTTAGGGAGTTCTGGATTTTTGCATGAATTCACACCCAAGTCTTCATAATGTTCTGGTTCCAAGGAAGCAAATGCAATTCTATGGGATCTTTTTACTTTTTTAATATTTTACATTTACATTTACTCACAACTGTAAGTATGGACAATAGAAATAACGAAGATTGCCATAGCGAGAATCGCTAACTATTCATCAGTATACTTTTCACAGAAGTAGAGAATAGAGCAGATGAGGGGAGAGAAATTGGATTGAACAGCTCTAATATAGGATTATTGCCAAAAAAATAATAAGTAGACGATTTTGCATTAGCTTACGCATCTAATAAATTCCACTAATCTTTTCTGACAATATGTGTTTGGTGATAATCAGTGGAATCAGGAGCTGAGAATGGACTTCCTAGAAGCAGAATAATTATGTCAAAGGTTTAGAAGAGTCAGAAAAGCTTTTTCTTTTTTTTTTTAAGTCTGTATTACTGAGTGTGGGGGAAAAAAATTAGGACAATCTGTCCAAATCGGAATGTGGTCTCAAAAACAAGAAGGAAAAAAAGATGTTTGTTAGATGTTATTCTTGTGTTTCAAACAGAAGGTCAGATGGTTTGTCACTAACTAATGAGGGACTATAATGGGTTGAAATTTCAGAAAATAATTAAATATTCTCATTGTATTATTCATATAGTATCTAAGCTTGAGTGTAATAATTGCAACTACAAAGCTCTTGTGATCTCAAATCTCTGGAGAACTTTCCAGTCATCTATTATTGGTTGCAATGCAGGCACATAATGAAAGATCCTGACCTGTAATTTGGCACGCAAGAAATCACTGGTTTGTTATTGTGTTTTGGAAGCTTCTGGGTAACCGCCTGTCTTGTTCTGAGATACCCTACACTGAAAATCAATTTCAAACTGAAGTGCGTCTCAATTTCCAAGACTACAAGAGAGTCAAAGGCAAAGAACTGGAGCTGTGGTCACACAGCTGCCGAAGATGTGCCATATCTGCCACCAGTGCATCACCACAAGGGTGATAATTGCGTTTTGAGGCCTTCCTAACAAAAACAGATTTGCAGGGGATTAACGGACTTGTCCAAGCTCACATAGCCAACCTGTGATTAAAAGAGGATCGGACGATGTGGCTCCGTTCCCACCGAGTAATTAAGTGGGTCCCTGGACGAGGCAGTTTGCCTGTCAGTCTTGCACCATGGAATCCCTAAGAGAAGCATATTACCCAAGAGGTATTCAATTAAATTTCTCTCTCTTGATTCTGTCAAGGTATTCTTTTTTTTCTTTTTAAGTGTTTGACTCTTAGGGAAATGTCTTTAGTGAAGTGGTTGATTTCCCAGCAGCATTTGTTTAGTTCTGCCGAGCTGTTGGTAAGATGAACTTGCAGAACTAATTGAAAAGTTTTCGGCAGCAGTTAGGGATTTAGAGGTGCAACAAAAGTGCTGGGCTCATTCATATTCCTCTTGTGTTGTATTGGGAAAAAAATCAGGAAAAATAAGGTGTATGACAAGACATGGCTCCGTTCACACTGCTTTGTTGGTCCTTGGAAGAAAACAACCTTTAGACGAAACACGAAAGGGGGTTTCCAGCTTGGTTGTAAAATGATATCTCAACTGCATGCTTATCTAAACACAACAAAATAACTGTTAGCCCTTCACTTTAGTTTAATCCCCTTTGCATCACATGGCTAGCCCAACAGCCGTAGTCCAACAGATGCCAGGGAAGCCCACAGTTACTCCTCAGCTGGCCGGTGGGATGCCAGGATAAACAAGAGTCCAAACCATGGCTCCTCTTCAAAGCTTACATTTGTCACTTTAAAAGACAGGGAAAGAGTGTGTTAGATTATAAAGGATAGCTGGCAGGAATCTGTCAACAGGAAGAGGTGTAGTCCATCTCCGGAGGACAGCACTAAACACTGCAGGCTTTCCCTGCACACAATGCAAATCCCAGTCTAAAATATTCCTGGCTGTTCATGTTGGCCAAGCATTCACAGGCTTTGGGCTTTGTCTCCTGCCTTACGCTATAGTCTCTCTCATGCCACCCACTGCAAGAGGGACTTAGACCTTAAAGATTAACAAATACAGGACCCTTGAGGTCTGAAACTTGGCAGTAGGTGGCAAGCAAGAGGTTCAGTCGTATTAGATGAATTAATTGCTTGGTTACAAGTGGGGCCGTTTTCAGCAGACCTGAAGAATGGAGCCAGCTGGACAGATACTTTGCCGTTTTGATCTGAATATTGAGATCGCCATTGTGTCTCTTAGAAAGGATCTTTGGGCCAGGTTGTTCAAGGGGTCACTGTTTCTGTTAAATAATTTCAGATCGAATGTATAGTAACACACTGTCAGAAAAAAAAAAAAAAATTGCAAAAATGGTACCTTTAGAGGCACAACAGCCAGTCACTGGGGAAACTTTGTACCTTATTTACCCCTTATTTAAAAGGTGCATATCAGTAGATCAGAGTAGTAATCCTGCATGTACCCTTAAATAAGGTACAAAAGTGTCCCTTTAATAGTACTGTCCCAGTGACAAGCTGTTGTACCCCTATTTTTTTTCTGAAAATGCAGCAACAGAAATGCTGCACATTACAACTGTCCATCCAAAACTTCATATTCCACATAAGCACTAAATATTACTCTTGTGTAGTCTCTACCAGCCGTTTGTTGTAGTCCTTAAAAAGCGATTTCTTTAAAAGCAAATATCTCCCTTTGCTTTGAACTTTGAGTGTTGTAACTTTGCAGATGTTGTTTATGATCAAACAGCAACATTACACACTAACTTAAGTTAGAAAAGTGAAATCATAATCAACCACCCCTTTAATGCTCAGTATGTAGCACATGCACAAACAACTGCTAGGCCATGGCTGTAAGACGTGTCAGGTTCTACTTAAGAAGCTACTGGCTTCACTACTACACAATATTACTACACGCTGATGATCCAATCTCAGCATACAGGATGCCATCGTAAGTAATAGACCAAGCTAACCTGGCTCAAATCAGGTGTCTCTCATCATTTATGACAAACTGCTTCCTTGCAGTCAGCCTGACAGTGGGACTTTCTTTCCTATTACTGTTTATCATAGACTTCTAGGGAGATGAATTGCAAAGCAGGGTGCCTTATTTGTCACATCAGTCTCCATAAGTGAGGCAGAGACTATTTGGCGGGTGCTAGATTTGATTTACCAGGTGATAGCAGCTGGAAACACTGCAAATCTAACATGGCCTCCGTCTGTCTTGTTGGCAGCTAAGAAAATTCACCTCGCAATGGGAAGGTGTGCTAATTAAACGGCAGCAGATAAGGACACACTGAAGCTGCCTCTATATTAAGCACACTGCTTCTATCTGCACATCTCCAGACAGCAATATCACAATAGAAGCCTCATCAGTCATATCAGCTGCCTGAACCGGGCTGAAGTTTGTACCTGAAATGAAGGAGTTGTGGCTTTGAAGGTGAGAGGGCGAAGACGATTGGAACAGACCATGAAAGGGAAAAGGCTGTGGAAATGCAAGGCGAGGCGAACAATAGCTTCAAGAGATTGTTTCTAGTGGGCTTTCTTCACTGGTGATTTAGAAGGTCAAAGCAATAGGCATCATTTATGTTTTTTATGATTTTGTTTCTATATCTCATGGATATCTGACAATGACAGTGTTCATGTGGGGCGTGCGCTCCAATCTATCCATTTTCCATTGGATTTGGTTAATTAAAATCAATAGTTACTGCAGGTTAGAACCCAGAACCCAATGTACTTCATGAAAATATTAGATCAAGCTTGACAATTAATTGCTGATAAATGCATTTATAAAGTTCTTGGTGTATGGATTAAGTTATCCAATCAAACCAGTTCATTTGATCACTTGAAATGGTCAGCAAGAATGATTTCTCCCTCAAATCACTGTTACAAAAAGAGAACTGCATTTTGTCAACAAACATTTCTAATTGCAATTCTGTTGTTTACATTTGTAGTTATGACTTGACAATGAGCTAATACTCAATAACAGACCTCAGCTCTGGATTAATGCATCATATAGACTAAACACATTTCATTAAAAGATGATGTTAAATTATTAGTGCATAAACTATGAGCAAACGATGTTGGTGCAAACACTTCACCCCTCACTTGTGCCCACTACTGATCCACAGTTACTCCCGTGGTCAAAGGTGAAGGTTATTATAATATTTATTGAGGCTGAAGATCTCCAGAGGATGTGAGAGAACAGACGTGGAGACTCATTCATGCTTGGCACTCATTTGTTTGCCAGATTGGCGTCGACTGTCACTGTCTGGCAACCGGTGAGGGTTTAAGACTTTGGGCACGCTGCCAATCTCAGCCCAAAATGCCTGCTGAGCTCTCTGATTCAAATCTACAGGAAGTCTAGGATCCTTAACCCTTCTTGTGTTACTTATTTGAACACACACGCAAACATACATATGATAACAGACGTAAAATCATCGCCCCCACCACATGCATACGTTTTCATAAATTATTTCACATATTCGCTCCTTCTCACATCTGCTTATACAGGAAGTCGGTGCTGACGAAGTCACTGTTTTATTCAAATGCAACTGCTCACCCCATAATGTGCTCTGGGAGAACATAGGTGCACGTTGACATCTGTGTTTGTGTATTGTTCTCAAGGCCACATAACGGTCAGGTTGGCACTGTTTCACTCAGATTGACAGCTGGTCATCCCAATCAAAGCTGCCAAAATATACAAATCATTTAGGGGTAAAATAAACTGCTTTTTTGTTGCACACAAAATAATCATAGCTGCAATATCCTAATCTATCATATAAGCAGTATCATAATATTCATATTCAAAGTTTGCTTTTGTGTCTCTTAGTGTGAATGTATTGTGTGAGTGTATATTTATCTCACAATATAAATGTAAGATACAAGAAACGGATATCACATTGGGAAAAGCTGTTTGACTGTGGTCAGTGGTGCATTCTGATTTTAATTCAATCTGCAGGATAACAAGATGATATACAGTAGAGATTTCTGCATTGTGCCTTTAACAGTGGTCTATTATGACGGTGACACTCAACAACCCCTTGAGCCCAGTTGAGCGGACACAACTTTTTCTAGTATTTTAGACATAAAAGGTAGATTTGAAATGGGTCTATAATTTGCTAGATTATGTGGATCTAATTGTGGTTTCTTAATGAGAGGTTTTATAACTGCCAGTTTAAATGTTCTTGGAACATGACCTAAAGATAAAGACGAGTTAATAATATTGAGGAGAGGCTCTTCCACTATAGGTAACACTTCTTTCAATAGTTTAGTTGGTATCGAATCTAGTAAACATGTTGTTGTTTTAGATGAAGTGATAAGTTTATTTAACTCTTTTTGTTCTATAGTTGTAAAGCACTGTAATTGTTCTTGCGGGGTGATAATTGAGGCTGAATTATAAGGCGCGATTGAGGATTGAACGTTTATAATTGTGGTTCTGATGTTTTCTATTTTCTCAGTGAAGAATTTTCTCAGTTCATGAAATCATTACTACTAAACTGTAACGGAATATTTTGTTCAGGTGACATCTGTTTATTTGTTAGTCTAGCCACAGTGTTAAATAAGAACCTAGGATTGTTTTGGTTGTTTTCTATTAGTTTGCGGAGATGCTCAGCCCTGGCCTCTTTTAGGGCCTTTTTATAACGTGACATACTGTCTTTCCACGCGATTCTAAAGACCTCTAAATTAGTTTTTTTTCCATTTACGCTCTAAATTACGGGTTTCTCTCTTTAGAACATGCGTAGTATTGTTGTACCATGGTGCTTTACTTTTCTCTCTGACCTTTTTTAATCTAATGGGTGCAACGATATCCAATGTTCCAGAGAGAATGGTGCTCATAGTGCTAGTTAATTCCTCAAGTTCATCTGTTTGTTTGGGTTCACTGAGCAGCTGAGACAGATCAGGTAAGCTATTTGAAAAATGATCTATGGTGGATGGAAGGATTGTTCTGCCTAATCGATAACGTGACGCAGCATGATATATTACAGGGGTACGTAATATGCAAGTTACCATGTAATGGTCAGTGACATCGTCACTTTGTGGAATGATATCTATATCGGTTGGATCGGTTCCATGTGATATAATTAAATCGAGTGTATGATTAAAACGATGAGTTGGTCCGGTAACGTTTTGCTTGACCCCAAAGGAGTTTAATAAATCTGTAAACGCAGCCCCTAGCACATCATTTGAATTATCTACGTGGATATTAAAGTCTCCAACAATTAATGCTTTATCGAAATTAACTAATAGGTCTGAGAGAAAATCTGCAAACTCTTTTAGGAAATCAGCGTAAGGCCCAGGCGGTCTATATACGGTAGCCAAGGCTAGAGATAATAGGGATGTTTTTCGAACATCTAAGAGCGTAACATTTAGTACAAGTACTTCAAACGAAATAAACTTATAGCCCGTTTTCTGAGTAACATTGAGAATATCTCTATAGATTGTTGCAACACCGCCACCACGACCAATCAGACGGGGCTCATGCTTATAGGAGTATCCTGATGGAGTAGACTCATTTAGACCGAAATAATCATTTGGTTTAAGCCAGGTTTCAGTAAGGCAAAGTGCATCGAAGCTATTATCTGTGACTATTTCATTTACAATAACTGCCTTAGGTGTGAGTGATCTAATGTTTAGAAGACCTAGCTTTAGAAATTGTTTTTGATTACCAATAGCAACATTTTCTGGTTTAATAACAATTAGATTTTTTCTAGATCCTGCAGTAGATTTATTATTTGATCTCACTAAATGAGGAATAGACACAGTTTCTATGCAATGTTCTACACTATTTATATCAGTTAAATTGGTGCAGCAGAGACTATGATTTGGACTTTTGGTTACTAGTCAAAAGGTATTTAACATTTTGGAGATGTTATCTGACAGAAGATCCGATCCGAATCTGCTTGGGTGTAAGCCATCAGCACGGTAAAGCCTAGGACGCTCCCAAAACAGATTCCAATTATTTACAAAGAGCAGTTTCTGTTCATTGCACCATGACATTAACCATTCATTTAGCTCGAATAATCTACTAAACTTTTCATGACCTAGTCGGTACGTGGGAAGCGGTCCTGACACAATGATCGTTATATCAGGCGATGTGCTGCGTACCGTATCGATCAGATTCCTGAAGTCTTTCTTCAAAACCTCCGTCTGGCGCAGCCTGATGTCGTTCACTCCCGCGTGCAGGACAACAGTTCCGACGCGCTCGTTCAGAATCTCGGGAACGCGAGCAGCGATTTCAGAAACACGAGCACCAGGAAAGCAGTGACTATGCACCTTACTTTTATCTAACGTAGCGTGTACGTGCCGAACGATGGAATCGCCGATGATCACAGCATCGCGTTCTGTTTCGCGAAGAGGGGAGAAGCGGTTTTGTGTGGATATCTCGAAAACCGGGAGGGTCGGAGAGAGTTTTCTTGGTCTAGACCTGACTCGCGTCTTCCGCTGCGGAAATATCCAGGCTTCGTGGTGGCGTGTTGGAGCAGGAGTGAACGAGACCATGGCTGATCGCGACCTCGACGCTCGGGACCGATGTTGAAAAACGCACGGAGTAGACGAGGTCGGAGTCAGAGGGTTAGTAACGTTAATCACTGATTTGTGTGCATCGCCGCGTGATGTTTCAGGAGCCAAACGCCGGTCTATCAGCTCGGCTTTTCTCACTAAAAGGTCGTGGATCTGGTTCTCAACAGCTTCCAGCTCAGACTGCACCGCGTGCAGCTCAAATGTGTCCTCACCTGCACCAAAAGGTAGACTACTTACATCTGATATATTCGCCATTTTAACAGATGGACAGTACGTTAAGTTAGCAACGACGCTACCAGTGATGCTATCAATATTAATACTAATTTATGGCTGAAGTCTTGGATATAATCCGTCTTTTTAGTGGTACGGGTGTAGAGTAGACGCACGATAGGCGAAAAAATTTTTGTTTGTAAATGAGTGCGGAGAAGACGCGTTCAGCCGTGATCCACGGACGTAACCTATAAGAGTATCCAGCGTTGGATCACTAGGCTTGAGACACGTCTGCTCAACAGTCCGCGTTGTAACTATGAGGTGAGGAAAAGTAGAAAATGTTCGTTGTAATTGAGTTTAAAGAGAAATCAAGAATTATAAATCAATCGATGATGCTCCAAAAGACAACAACGCGTTCAGACGCGACGCATGCCGCGTACAGAATAACAGAAGAGTAAAAATTTAATTGTGAAAAGCAGCACAATAGTTTGCATGATTTCTTTACATGCCATGGTGCATGCTGGGAAGCATAGTTTCGCCTCTGGCACCACAGACAAAGTATATATCTTACAGAGGTAATATATACAGTACCATCAACATATAAAAAAATAAAAAATAAAAAAAAAGTGTCTGCCACTTTTTATTCTCTGAAATCAAGAATTATAAATCAATCGATGATGCTCCAAAAGACAACAACGCGTTCAGACGCGACGCATGCCGCAATAACAGAATAACAGAAGAGTAAAAATTTAATTGTGAAAAGCAGCACAATAGTTTGCATGATTTCTTTACATGCCATGGTGCATGCTGGGAAGCATAGTCTCGCCTCTGGCACCACAGACAAAGTATATATCTTACAGAGGTAATATATACAGTACCATCAACATATAAAAAAATAAAAAATAAAAAAAAGTGTCTGCCAAATGCATAAATAATAAAGATGAGTACCATAGCATCAAATCAGCTGTATTGGGCAGTTATTAAACCAGTCCTATCAAGGATTTTTTTTAATGCAGAATCTGTTATATTCATTGCATGCACATGGTCCATGCTTAAATATAACACAGAAAATTTATTTCCATGCACAGGTGGCTCACTCAGGTGTTTAGGTGATTCACACAAGCTTGCATTAGATACTGTTAGCACACAGGCCCAGAGATCCGGACTGAGGTAATGTGCCCTCGACATCCCCATCTACCTCCACGATTCTCCTCATTTCATCTGTCTCAAGCTCTATTTACAGTAATGGATGGTCCAGTATCTAGACATCTTCCAAAGGGAAAAGAGAAAATGAAGTGTGTGTGAGCGAGATGTGAAGAAATAGAGAGAGTGAGAGAAAGAGACACAACCTGTATTTTCTCTGTCTCCCCCTGACTTTACTCATCATATTTACATCCACAACTTGTAGAACACACACACACACACTCACACCTCTCACCTGGGTGTTACAAAGTGTAAATCTGAGAGCACATCTGCTGCTGGAGTACACGTCAGCTTCTCGGAGAGACACACGGCATACTGAGCTCTCATACCTGGCAGCTTCTTCGCTAGCAGGTGGAAAACAGGTGGACCCGACAAAACACACACCGGCAAACAGATGTGTTTGTGCAAGTGCATCATATACCACACGATAGCCAAGTATGTCGAAAACTAAATTCTGACAACTGAAACGACAACTAAACACAACTAACACTTAAAACTTTTGATCTGTTTTTTTAATAATCCTTTGCATATTTGATCATATTTATTTAGGGGAAGAGATAGGAACCTCAAATCAGGACTCAAACTTCATATTTATTTAGGGGAAGAGATAGGAACCTCAAATCAGGACTCAAACTTAGGCCACTTATTTATACAGATATTTTGATGAGACAATGATGCAATGGAAGTCAGTTGTGACCAAAATAAAGTTGGACCCCTTTGACTTTTTTATACACAATAAAAGTGGTCCAACTTTATTTTGGTCACAACTGACTTTCATTGTAAGGTCAAAAACATTCTTCAAAATATATTTGTATGTGTGTTCATACAGGTCTGGAACAACATGAGGATGAGTAATTGAAATTGTCATCAAGCTGTACACATGCGGGTAAAATCAAACACAGTGCTACCATGACCTAACTATCCAGACATCTCCACACTAACCACCAGAGCTAACAGTATGTGCATTCTTCATTTGTATTCACCGTTCACATATGCATAAGAGCTGTCTGGCTTGCGAATAAGAAGATGACAGGAACCAACAGTTATTTTCTCTCTCTCTCTCTCGGTCCTCTTGACTAGAGACAGAAAGACAGAAAAGGCTGCAGAGAGATAGAAGCTGCCACTTGACACATCTCAGATTCTAAGGCCATCTCACTGATGAAAATTCATTTCAACTGTCTTGATGTGTTTGTCTAAGAGACCAAAAGTATTTTCAGTCTTAATCTCTGTAAAATGGCATCGAATGAGACTGAGAGGACATAAGGGCAACTGAGAAAGAAAACTGGTTATTGCTATGTATAATACACTACATGGTCGAATGAACGCAGACACACCACATTCACATGGGTCCCGTCCTATTACAGCAGATTCCACTCTTCTTTTTACTAGATGTTTGAACTTGGCTGGAGGTATTTACTCCAATTTAGACACAAGAGCTTCATTCAGAGATCTTGGATCAAATTATATTGGAATCAACATTCACAGCATTCTCTCTTTAGATCCGTGACTTGAGAAAATACACTTCCCACAAAAAAAAAAAAAAAGAAGAAGAAGAAAAAAAAAAGTCGCTGTTTGGATTTAAATAGGCAAACGCAGAGTCTATGACTGGATCATTATTGCAGTGATTATTATGTTTCTAGCATGTTATATGTTTGGCAACAGTTCTTCTAACCCTAATTGATGGAGTGTGTAGCTTTTCATTTCTTAAACAACCATGTAGGAAGACACATCATGGCCATATTCCAGGATGATAAGGTCAAGATTCATCAGGCTCAAATTGTGAAAGAATGGTTGTGAGGAGCATGGAGAATCATTTTCACACATGAATTGTCTCCTCTGAGTCCAGACCTTAAATTCATTGAAAGTCTTTGGGATGTGCTGGAGGAGCCTTTATAGACTTTAAACTGTCAATACAAGATCTTGACCAAACGTTGGTGCACCTCATGATGGAAATAACATCACAGCATTTATTTCTATCAAGAGGTGGAGATGTGCAAGTTTACTATGAAAAAAAAAAAAAAAAAAAAAAATTCAAAGGAGAGGGACAGTCACCAAAAATTAATTTCATTTCATTTCATTTTATTTATATAGCACAAATAAACACAACAGAAGTTGACCACTGAAATAATTACAGTAATTCAGGCAGGATGGAACGAAAGCATGTCTGACTCTTTCAAGCACTTTAGGTGATAGGAAAGACTACTCTAGATAAAAGCTTCAGGTGAAAAAAGCTCGATTTAACTACTGTGTTTATCCAGCTTAAGGGAGGAATCCAAAGTAACTCCCATACTTTTAACTGTGGGTTTGATGTAGGACTACAGGTTTACAATATTAAAAGTGTTGTTTTTTTTTTTACATTTCCTCCAGAGGGCCCGAACACAATAGCCTCAGTTTTCCTCGCATTTAAATTTAAAAACTTTGAGGACATCCAGAATTTTTAATGTCGTTTAAACAAGCAAATAGGGTTTCTAGGCCTCTTGTGTCTGTGCACTTGAAAGGCAGATAGATTTGAGTATCGCCTGCATACAAGTGAAAAGAAACTCCGTGCCTCCTAAAAATTGATCCCAGCGGTAACATGTATAGTGAAAACAGAGTAGGGGCCAAAATGGAGCCTTGTGGAACGCCACAGGTAAGAGGAGCTACAGAAGAAACAGAGCCTCCAATGGCAACTGAAAAGGTTAAGTTTGTAAGATAAGATTTAAACCAGCTAAGAGCACTTCCTCGGATGCCCACAAACTTTTCAAGGCGTGACAATAGAATTCTATGGTCAACAGTGTCAAACGCTGCACTAAAATGACAAAGTCCCCGGAATCGAGAGATAACAAAATATCATTCAAAACTCTTAATAAAGCAGATTCAGTACTGTGGTTAATCCTAAAACCAGACTGGAATTTTTCAAGGATACTATATGCATCAATGAATCTCTGTATCTGCAGTAACACAGTTTTCTCAAGGATCTTAGACATAAAATATAAATTTGAAATGGGTCAGTAAAATCAGTAGTGTCCATATTTGGCCTTTTAAATATTGGTTTCACCATGGCATGTTTGCAGAGAGCTGGAACAAAACCTGAGAGAAGGCATTTGTTTATGATGGACAAGATCCATGACCCAACATTGTGAAATATGTTTAAAAAAACAAGTAGGAACAATGTCAAGAGATGAGACAGTAGGCTTCAACTTAGCAGCTATATCTGTTAAACAGGATATGGTAATTGACTCAAAAGAGTTTAAAAACCTGGTAGCCATGGGCGTATCTGCAGGGTCAGTAGTCAAAGGTAATATGGACTGTCTAATTGTTACTATTTTCTCCACAAAAGATCTCAGAAAATTTTCAGACGTAGAAGCAGATTCAGTAAGATAGTTAATACCTAAAGGCTTAAAGACAGAGTTTAAAATATTAAACAAGATCCTAGGATTGTTTGAGTTTTTAGCTATTATCTCAGAAAAATAATGAGACTTAGCTGTTTTAACAGCTTTTTGGTATGATTTTAAAGACTCCCGTAATATCTCATTGGACACATGTAGCTTATCCTTTTTCCATCCACGCTCTGCTCTTCTGCAAACTTGTCCTAAGTTGCGAGTGTTGCTATTCAGCCAAGGTTCAAATTCATTTTTCTGACATTTAAGTCTCAACGGTGCAGCAGTGTCAAGAGCGTTGGTACACAGAGAATTAAAAAAACTCAGTAGCTCATCAATATCTAGTGCATTTGCTAGATGTTCAATAGAAAGCACCTGACCAGCATCAGCAAAAACTGCAGAAAAAGCATCAGCAGACGTTGAACACGATAAGCCTACACGTGACCCTACACGTTTATCCAATGTTTTTCCATTGAGCCTATATGTTAATTTTCTTTTATATGTATTTATTTTGAAATGGGCTTTCTTACTGTATTCAGTAGGTCTTCAATGCTGTCCAGGGTTCAAATCCCATGCATAGCCTAGAGCACATTCATTTTTCCATCAAATAAAAATGACCCATTCTGTTGCAACTTTGTTTAAACCTAATTATACACAGAGTATAAAGAAATAATAAATCCAAGACAATCATTCTCTCTATCATTACTCTTATCAAATGAAGACAAGGATCCATCTAAGTTCTGATAAACACTTCACAAAATTGCATATGGCGCACTTTTTGATGCCCAGACAATTGTTTAGAACTTTCAGACATAAAATCAATTTTGGATCACTGATTAAAGGTTGGATAAAAGACAACAGCTCATTGAAAGTCACTGAGCTATTTGGCCCAATTTTACTGAAATTGTTTGTTTGTATGCTTGATGTTATTCAACTATTAATAATGGGTGTAGCTGAAATAAACATTCCTGTTTTTTAAAAGCCCTGTAGAGTATAATTGCTTCCAATTTTTACTGTTGTAACAGAGATCTAGTTTCTCTTGCATTTTTGCTGTGCAATTAATTCTGTATGTCCTTGGCTAGACTAATTAAAGGTTGACAGCTCAGTTTGATAAAAAGAGCAGACAGATCATGGACGTTGACAGCCAATCAATAGTAAAAGACAAATATGACATTAATATTATCTACTGTGATGCATTAGCCTCATTTGTCATGTGACTAGAGCAGTGCACCACCAAGGGTAACTGGATAGCATAACCCCATTAGCTTCTAGATGTTGTAACTACACCATCTGGTACTAAAAAAACATCTTTTTCAATTGGAAACCAGTCAAAATGAGTCGTGCATTACTGGTCAAAAGTTTAAAATCATTAAGATCATGTGACACTGAAGACTGGAGGAACGACTGCTGAAAATTCAGCTTTGCCTTCACATGAATAAATTACATTTTAAAATATATTAGAATTTTAAAATTTAAAATTTTAGAATTTCAAAATTGCAGTTTTTACTATATCTTTGTTCAAATAAATGCATCCTTGGTGTACGAAGCCCCACACATCAATTTGTTTTAAGTCAATAAATATATTATATATAATACCACACAATATAATAATTTGTTCCCTCGATTTAGTAAATCGTGGCCACGTTAACTAAAACAAGGGAACAGATTATTACAACGTGGCCTTGATTTAGTAAAAGAGAGAACAAATTATTATAATGTGTGCATGATTTACTTAAAACCAGGGAACAAATTAAAATGTGCTGACGTATTAGTAAGCCATATGAATTAATTGTTAATTCGTGGCCATGATCTACATTTTTTCCCCCCGCATGTCATGTGCGGGGCTCCATATTGGTGAGCATAAGAGACTTATGAAAAAAAGAAAAAAATCTTAAACATTTCAAGCATTTTTTGGACTGGTAATGTATGGTGATGGCATAATATCTAAGGGTATAGTACAGATTGTGAAGGACTTGGTAATGTAAAAGCTTTTGCAGTGCCCTAATGACTAGGTACCATGAGCCAAGACAGCATATCTCAAAACACATAGTTTAGGTAGTCCAGTGCCAGCAGAGCAATTGCCATTGAGATGAATGGGAATGCTAATATCACCTGCTTGTATTGCAAAACAGCTCTTTTTCTTTCTTTTTGTCCCTATCTCTTACTCTTTTTCTCTAGAGCACTTGGCCAGTGTTTTTGATACTTTTTGATGCAGCTGTGATCTGGCATCATGGGTAACGCTGATAAGAACTGGACCTCTATCAGAGCGTAATTAACACTATCTCAGAGTCAGGACGGCTTGAAAATATGGCAGTCATTTTAATGACTTCTAAATATAAAAGGCATTAAGCTAAATCCATGTCAGCACAGAGTTTTATTTTTCTCCCACTGCTTCTCATGAATTATTCACACCGGGGTGTGTTTGATTCATTTCTTTATCTGTGAAGGCAGTAATGAGGCTTTATTGTGTGTATGCAGTGGACAGGGGTCGAACTTGGTATTGATCTTTCTCTTCTGAGGTTCTGCGTTTGTCTTTCACAAACTCTCAAGGCACGCACAAGGCCATCCCAAGGATAAAATGGGGGCGGACTAGCAGCACTCCTTCCAACACTTCTTGCAGTTTGAGGATATACAGTATGTGTTATGTAACTTTTTGTTTCTAATTTTCGGAATAAAATGTTGAGTAGAGCTTGTCCATGTGAATGTGTTGTGGGTGGTTGGCGTGATGTTACCATAGTGTTTTGAGCTGTTTTTAATTGCTGTTCTATCTGGCCCACATCCTTAATTTGTCTACTAAAGGCCAATTCACACTTCACTGACAGACGGCAAACAATGGCAACAGACGCTTTGTTGGGTTCTGTCAGATCAGTGTGTTACCCCTGTCGTCGTATATTGGCCTGCGCTTGTTTTTTTGCAGATTGACACGTTCATTTGTCTGGTTGTGGAATGTCTGGTGATTGTCCGTGTTGGTCAGCATTTGTCGGTGTGAATTGGGCTTAACAGCAGACTCATGAAAATATTTCCACCGCATTTCAAATGGTGTACTATCTTCAATGACATTCTCTTGCATGAATGACAGAGGTGAAAATTACAATTACATAAAATTACAGCTTATCTGGAATGCATGATTAAGACTAAAACAATGAAATCCATACATAAAAAGCATGTGAAAAGCAGCAAAAATCAATGATGGCATTGTCAAATATTTCCACAGCAGTTTTAACATTAGCTTTATATAACAAAGAGAAAAAAGGGTTTAAATCTGTTTACTAAAATTCTGATTTATAAAGATCCACACTTTAGACATTAAAGAGTCCGTACTTGAAGAAAAACACATAAACTTTGTGTGAACCTGCATATTTACCTGAAATGCGTACATCCTGGTATGTAGGCCTACACTGTAAAAACTAAAGGAGCCTCAAGTATCCTGTCGGATACTCAAGGAACTTCAAAATGTAATTTTGGTGCCTCAAAGCTCTTTTTCCTATAGTAGGGTTACTGGAGGAGCATTGACAATCTTTGAGGTTCTTGCTGGAACTTATGGGATCCTTTAAGCACTTTGTATTTACTTCAGAGGTTCTGGAGTCACCTTTTCATTACCATGAGACCTCGAAGTGCTTTAGGGTGAAAATAGAGGAACTTAAATGCGATAAAAGGGTTATTGGAAGATCTTTTAACATTTAAGTGGTTCCTGGAAGATCTCTAATGTTAAAGCCAGCATCTGGAGGAACCCAATGGTTCAGTGAGGCCCGAATTAGATTATTATTCTATTATTATTATTATTATTATCCTATTATTATTATTATTATAGGCTACTTAAGTTTGATTCAGTATACATACCCAGGTGAAAAAGACGTACTATTAAATGTATTAAAAATGTACTTGAGTGTGTTTTTAGTAGACCTACAATACAAATATAGCCTACTTTAATGCATTTTTATTATTATTATTATTATTATAGGCAAGTTTGATTCAGTATACATACCCAGGTGAAAAAGATGTACTATTAAATGTATTAAAAATGTACTTGAGTGTGTTTTTAGTAGACCTACAAATCAAATATACTTTAATGCATTTTTAATACATTTAACAGTAACTATAGTCTTTTTCACTTGGGTAGCTTACATATATTTAGTATAGGCCTATTTTATTAAGTCATTTACACCTTAAACAACAACACTAAATAATAATAATATTATATGAAGAAGAAGAAGCAGGAGGAGAAAAGTGTTTATTCAGTCACGAAACTGCTGCTATTCCTCTGCTGTCGTCGCTTCAGTGATGCTCGCGCTGCTCGCGCGCAACAAAGCTCAGCTGATCGTCATCAGGAAAGTAACGGCTCCTCTCATCAAAGCTTCCGCCGTTTATTCGGCTCTCCATTACAAGGTTTGTAAACTCGCCAAATAAATATAAATACAGAGTCTACTCACTATATATTTAAACACACATATATATAAACTAAATTTATTATACATTACTACGTTTTTACAGTGTTTACCACTCGTTTATTGCACAGTATCTGGTATGAAGGTTTTAGCCGCGATGCTAACTACGTTGATCTAATGAACAAATGGAAATGATTGACTTATTGTCTTAGATTGATTTAGTCATTCAATTCAACATATTTTGTACAACTGTGTCTTCAAATTGCTGATATAGCCTAACTAATTTAGAAAATTCTCTGATTCTTGGCGTTTGTTATGAATAACAAAAACAGGTTATAGTTTGGTCTGTTTTTGTTTAGCCTAACTTTACTACAGTGCCCTCATTCTCTCAAATACCATTTTAAAGCCATTTACTGGTCAATAAATATTATGTTGTGAATAATCATCTTTGTTCTTTTGTTTCCCCAGAACAACCATTACATTTCTAAAATAATCTGAACATTTCAGTGGCAACATTGAATTACAGTAAGTTACCTGCACCACATGCTGTACTTTATTACTATGAACTTTCTCTGTGTGAAATTGTATTGTTTGACTGTGTACTTGTGTTTTTTAATCAGTTACTCTCTGAAAATCTTTTCTCATGATCTCAAATCTCATTCATGTTACTCAGAAAAATAATATCACAGGTTTGATTCACAAAAAATGCTATAGACATTTTAACTCTGAATTATAACTTCAAGTTTAGTCTTTTTCGGCAAAAAAAAAAAAAATAAATAAATAGGAAAAAGCAATTAGGCTTCAGAAGACTTGCAACACAACCCATAACACATGAGTTGTGAACTCATTGATTATTTTTAGGATCTTTTCTGGGACATTTTTGGAGCTTAACCATTTTTACATAAATTGTTGCATTGAACTGAACTAGACAAGTGTACATAAGAATGGTTTCATGAATGATTTACACATTTGTTTTCTTCTTGTGTTTCATGTAGTGAAACTGAATGGTGACTGGGGTTGCATTATGCCTGAGATCTGCTTTTGGGTTCCACAGACAGAAAGTCAAACAGGTTTGGAACGTCACAAGGCTGAGGAAATTATTTAAATTTCACAACTATCACTTTAATAACATTACTAACAGTAAATTTTGTACTTTGCAGGGATCTCGGTAAGCTGAAATACAAGTTTGACCAAGAATAAAAATCCTCCTGTAGACCTGAAAATCATTGAAGTGCCTGGACCATCCACCAGAAAAGAGGAAAAACAAACGGAAAACGATGCTGTACCTTTTCACTTTTCCAACTCTTTAAGTACCTCACACCAACTTGGTCCCATAGTGACTTTTTTGACCACAAACGAAATTGCTGATTGTGTGAATTCATATTGAAATGACTGAATTCACCAGTGAACATTCACAGAACAACAGATCATTTTACTGCACCTTAACTCTGTTTCGGGTCGAAGCCTCTACTTCTACTTCCTCTATCTTGTTTCATGAGAATACTCAACAACCATTTATGAACACTGTTGATTCAAGTCACACATTTAAGCTTTTCAAAAGCCATAGTGTACATTACAGTCTCCAGTCTAATGGCATCCCAGACTTAAACATTTTATGATTCAAAATAGCTGAATAACTAACCATCTGAGATTTCGGTATAGAGATAAAGGTTACAGCACAATTAGTGTATATTAGCACTGTTGTTTGTTTTTGGCATCTGATAGAGCTTTTGGACTTGGAAACAGTGATGTTAGACTAACCATCGGACTGAAACACAAATGTTTTAAAGTTAAGTATGATGGACATTTTTAATTAGTTCAAATGTAATTTTTTTTACATTGATTTATTTAGTGGAACATATGTGTTTCCATGCATTTTGTTGAGATGTCTTTTCTTGTTTATCTATTGTATAAACATGGTTGATTATTCATGTTGCTTATGTATTACACTATTTTTTTGTGTAGTCATTGATATTAATCTGTAGTTAGCTTTTTTCCCCATGTGCATGGAAGTGTATGTATAAAAATGAATATCAAATATGTAATAAACAATTCTTATTTTGTATTTGGCTCAATTTGTTTATTATAATAGATGTCAAAGGTAACCATAGTAACAACATGAAATTAAATATTAAAAAAAATGAAATTTGGTTCCTGGAGGCACCCAAAGTGGTTCCACACAGTGCCTAATATAAGAGTTCCTCTGGAAACCTGTGTGGTTCCTCAGAGAACCGTCCCTTTTTAAAGGGTGCCTAGATGATCTACAGGTGGTTCCGCCGGTGTGGCAAAGTGAAGAACCCCAAAAGGTTCCTCCAGGCACCTTTTATTTTTACAGTGTAGATTCAAAGCAAATGTAGAATTGCTTTGAAAACTAATAGCACAACACTTCGCACCAAGGTTTACTAAACAGGGTAAATTAGCGTGAGAGCGCAATCCCATAAAAGCGGCAATGGAAAGTTCTGTGTGTGATCTCTACTGACGACGTGGAACTTAACCCCCTGAGGTCGGCTATCGCGCCGGCGCGATAGGCTCGTTTTTTTCACTATCAGTGAAAAAAAAAAATAAAAAAAAAATATTAATTTTTATTTTATATGCTAGTGTTTTACATCAATCGATCCTGTTAAGTGTGTGTTATTTTTGTGTATACTCACAATAAAAACAAAGTGTTGTGCTTTTCGACAAATAAAGAAAAACAAACGTGATGCGAGTTCTGCCTCCTCTCTGTCATTCTGAAACGCGTCCGAAAATGATCTGTAACTCAGCGAATACTTTTCACACAGACACGTGAAATATGTCTTTATGAAGCTGGCATTCTCTTCTTTTAAGTGAAGTAATTAATATAAAAAACAAATGTTTTCAACTCATGTAATCCGTTTGAAAGCAAGGAGAGGTGCCGTTTTTTCCTTCGCCTTCATTATCTCTAATAAGCTGAGGCCGCCCCGCCCCCGGCGCGATTCACATGGTAAATAGTTTAGGTAATCTCTGCTTCGCACACGCCCCCCCCCCGATCAATGCCTTGAAAACACGAAGTTTCATCAGCTCAGATTCACTGATAATTCATCGTGTTTAGAGAGGATCGATGGCTCGTTTCTCCGGCAAAGACGCTCTTCAGATGATTCTGGACAGCGAGGAAGAATTCACCTTTTCCTCAGAGGAAGATTGTAATTCAGACGAAGAACGGCAGCATTTTCAAGAGCGAATTGATCCCGCAGAGGATACAAGTTCAGAGTAAGTTGTTTACTGTTATATAATTCCTTTTCTGATAATATAGAACTTTATATATATTTAATTTCTGAAATTTTAGACTATATTTTCCCTAGTTTTGGCTAGCTTTTGACAACTTACAGGAACGATTGACTTACAATATCCCTAACATCCGTGGAACTTATATGCTCAAGTGTAAACTTTTTTTTTTTAAATGTGATATTGCTCTTTAAACATATTTGTATATTAAATATATTTCACTCAGTTTTGATTAGCTTATGACACTGATTCATGCTAAAATACTGCATTATGCATAATGTAGGCTAGATTGTTTGCGAATATCTGCTTATAGGTTATATGTGGTTTAGTGCAACTATATTTCAGCCTCCGGTAAAATATGTGATACTGTCTAAATACATTATATTTTTATATAAATGTTCTGGTTTTGGTTGGCCTATGACAGTATTTATCATGCTGCAGATGTTTTTGAATACAGACTGTGTAAATGTTTTAGTGATGTGTCGTTCGCGAACGATCCGTTTATTGCGTGCTTCACTAAATGCGTGCGGTCTATATGGCCCATCAATGGTCCATAACCATCAATTGCTCACCAGTTTACTTTGAATAATGTATGCTAACAGTTGTATTTTAATTTTTTTTTTTTAGGAATGTGTCTGCTTCAAGCTCTCCTTCTCCAGCACCTCGCAGAGGGGCACGCAGGTGTCGTTCAGTTCTCAGTGCGATCGAGAATCATACTGAGTAAGTACATAGACGTAATATTTTACAGATGAAATGTAGCCTAATTGTGTTTACATCATAATAATATAAAAGTAGCCTACCTATTCTTGTGTGAAATGACAAAAACAGTTGTCTTTTTTTTATCCATGGCCATTAGTGATTGATAATGATAATACAAGTTCTTTTATTGTGTTATCAGCATGCTCACGTGTTTTTTTTTTATTTTTTATTTTTTTGTTTTTTTTACAGATGTGACAATGAACATGTCCAAGCACCTGTCCCGAAGAGAGCCTCCACGGAGGAATTACAATAAAACAGATTGAAAAACAAAACCTTTGAATCTCCTCTTCTTTGTTCAGGCACTTGATGGCCCATTAGCCACTGAAAGAGTGTATGTCACACCCCTGGTCTGAATCTCATTAATATTGATGGCCATTGGCCCATTAATACTGATGGGCCACCCCTCCCATGCATAAACCTCTTCTGACAAAAAAACTGTTTTAGAAAGTTCAAATCAATGTACTGTTTTATGAGAACGATGAGGCAGGATGATTTCACACCATTTTGAAGCCAAAACTCAAAGCTACACAATTAATTAGTAAAAAGTCTTATTCACACATATTTAGTATGTGTTTTGAGGTCTTATTTCTGCAACTTTCATTTTTATTTTTTCCAATAACCACGCATAAACATTATTCTCTTAAAAATTCAAACATATACATGCATGTTGATCAGATATTTTGGTAGCCCTGTTTGTGCTATATAGAGTGAATTTACACCTTTGCCATTAATATGTTTATAAATAACTGAAAAAAGCTCAATTGTCAGAGCATGTCAGAACACCTCCAGGGCCCAGAAAACAGCTCAGACTCCAGAGGGTTAAAGAACGCAGACACAGCCGGATCATATCCATAATGACCAACACAATCTACCAATTAGCGTCTGGTTTAAGACTTGCTGTTTTTGGGCAGTAAATAATGGCAAAAACAACAGTAAACTGACGAGTGCAAACCATAGTAAATCACCTTGCCTGATTCATTTAAATACTCTCCTCTAATAAATTCTGAAAGGGAAATTCCTACAAATGCAAATGTAAGAAGGTCAGCCGCAAAAATCTCCCTGTCCACGCAATTTTTCACTCCGTGTCTTTAGTAAATCCTAACAGTACTTTTTTAACACCAAAAGAGGGTTTGCGCTGGTGCAAGCTGTTATTAAATCTGGCCCCAAGCCTCTCTTTCTGCCCATAGCATAAACAGTACAGAATGAGGCTGAAGTTATGTTTAGGAGTTTGTTCAGCTCACTAGAACTACAGGTACATGCCAAGGATGAGCAATAGTTATAGTGACGCTCAGGGGTGTCGCTAGAGGGAGGAAAAGTGGGACTGATTCCCAGGATTCCCAGCAACTGTCTGAGAAAGAACATTTAAGTGTGACACTCTGCACTCTTGAAATAAAATCATATGTCTGTAAATCCGTTTTTAAGTAACTTGATTTTCAGCCTGTGGGCTTGGCGAATTTGTTTAGGGATATAGGTAGCGTGTGTATTAGGACGGCTTCATAAATCAGTAGTCAAACAAGGATGTAATCACTACTTACACAGCTTTTTTTATGACATGTCATATGATATTTCCCATCTGGAGAAGAGCTTGCAATCATATTGACAGCAAACCCATAAAACACCCAGTGGTAATGCTGTAATGCATTTATATAAAGTGACAATCATAAAACTATATTATTTTCCTTAGTAAGAACAAGCTGTTAATTCAGGTTTTTTTTAGTTTTTTTTTAGGGCTATAATTGATGAGATATACGAGACCTCTTGGTTTCCAGTGCCAGGGGTTTTTGGCATTCTGACCAATCACGTCACATAATGGTGACACATTCGCCTGACAATATGGCATTGCCAGTGATTAGCATTCGCCGCCAGCGGCCTCTTGGGCAATATATCCAGAATCTCATTGGAATATTCATTGGGCTACAAAATCGATGGGCGACTTGTGAAATATGAGGTGTTTTAACACCGTTCCAAAACTATTTCCAGTATGCGCTTTTTGTCTAATTAGAAGCACAGATACATTTTCTCCTTTCATCCACTGCCTGCCATTTCCAGCGCACAGAGACTATGGTGAAAGCTAATTGCATTAGCATCAATTTACTGCTATGTCAAAGGATAGCTGCGTACCACTTCGATGTATCGCATTAGCGCCACACGCAAACATGCATGTGCATGTGCATGTGAAATAAAGATGTTTCGGTTTTGTGAGTAGTGTGTTTTGTTTTGTGTGTGGGGGTGTTGATCTCTTCGTGTTTGTCACATGGCTTTTTTTTTCCTGGTAATGTGCTGTCGTGTTGTGCATACACCTGAAGAAAGGGGAGACAAATGCGATCTTATGTAAGCACAGAGATATAAATAGGACCCACACAGAGAATGCTAGTAAATTAACTCAACGGTTCTTTTACACAGTGTCCTCAAATACAAATTTGTACACACATTGAGACCCATGTGTGTCAAATGAGTGGCTGGAGATAAATTGCTAGACTTAACTGACTGTGCTGTCTTGTTATCAAGGGAACTGCAGGTGGGAATTCAAATATCAAGTCGGCCACTTCCAATGTATCCACTACACGGTAGGTATTTCTTACACTTCTTTGTAAACCCCTCACTGGGTAAATGCCAAAAGTAGAAAATATATCAGATCAGCAGCCCTTTGGGATGCCACATGCTGAGTTGCAACTGTTTGGACGCTGACACAATTTCCCAGAATGCTCTTCTGTGTCTGTCTGAAAGGCAGCTGTCAACCACAAGATCCCATGACCTCGTTGAAGATCTGGACATCATTTGGATGCCAGATGCATTTCGTTTACCCACAGAGTGTGGACACAAAGAGCCACATGGGTGTCAGATGTTCTCGGGTTGCTCTTTTAGTGAGCAAACACATTTTTTTTAATCAGCATCTGGACTGATTTGAGAGTCACAAAATCATGGATCAAAGGATTGTGACATCTGTGTAATTTCAAACCTATGTGCTTGTATGCTCTGCTCTTTTCCATACAATGAAAGCATATAGTGACCACAGGCTGTAATGTTCAAAAAGCACCATAAAAGCGGTCCATATGACTTTTCCTAAGCCACTTGATCCATTTATATGAGGAACAGCCATGTGATATGTATATAGTTCAATAACGTTAACATCAAGTAACAGACAAAGATTGTCCAGATACTTATAAATGGCAGCGTATTTAGCAGTACACTTAAGCAATAGTTCAAAGACAATTTGAATTTTAAATTACATATAGAGTAGAGCTGCACAATTCTGGATAAATTGAGAATAACTTTTTTTGTTTGTTTAAAATAGAGTTCATGATTCTCCCACGATTTGATTAAAAAGACAACTGAACAAAATAGCATGTAATTTACAAGAGGTTCTGGCAAAATGTTATCTGCTACGGTCCATTCAAAAATAAATATTTAATCAATTTAAATCCATTACTTACAAACCAAAATCAGTTTGAATGAATGATTCAATGACTCACTCATAAAGACTTCACTCGTTTCATTACTGGATGAATCAACGTTTTTTAACGAATCTCTTCAAATACAATTTTTATTAGTCACTTGTCGCCATCTACTGTTGTACTGCTGTAATAGATGAAAACTTTCAAAAGGTGATTTAGTCTGTTTTAATTGCTACTATAGACATCAGTGTTCATATCTGAACTATAAACTTTTAAAGGGAACCTATTATGTCTCTTTTCACAAGATGTAAAATAAGTCTCTGATGTCCCCAGAGTAAGTATGTGAAGTTTTAGCTCAAAATACCCAACAGATCATTTTTTACAGCATGTTTTAGTGTGTGCCCTTTAAATGCAAATTAACTGCTGCTGCACGGCCCAGGGGGCGGAGCCTCATGAGCTCGCGCTTCAGTCAGGACAATCTCATCTGATAATATCAGAACAGAAACTCTCAATTGCGGTGTTCATTTCGACTCGCCAGAGAATATATGCTGTATGGACATAGAACAGGTATAGTTTAGTTTAATTATGGTTATAACTTAATTGTCATCTGCTTTTATCCACTAATACAAGCCTGCTGTAGCAAAACCCGTCCGAATGATGACCAAAATATACTGCGAGTTCAGTGAAGTTTATTGTACATCACACAAAAGATGAGCGTTAGTTTTACTCCAGAGAATCTCTGTAAGAGCTGAATAAACATAGTATAAGAAGTGCGCATTAAAGTCTTATCCATAAACTCTCTCTCTCTCCCTTTCATTATCAACAACATACACAGCAAAGTACACAAAACACTCCTTACAACTAACAGTAAACAAATATACACACCTTTTCAGTGGGTGCTAAATAAACTGGTAAACCTTATATCCGTAAAATGACTCGAAGAGCTGTCATAAAGAGTGCTCGCACTTTCATTTCTTCCCTGTCCAGTCACGTTAGTCCTGTTGCTCCGGAGACCGTAAGCTTGATCACAAACAGTACAGATCCATCCTCGAGTAACAACGGGAGTAAATGAAGACTGCTCTGTTCATTCTTACATCCATCAACAACACACCTCAATCGCTTAGGAGACATTCTTGTCTAAAGCTGCTCAAGCGTCGAACAATGGCGGACTCTGTGTCCAGCTCACTCAGGGCGGGTCTAGGCTCAAACTGAAGTGTCACTCAACAGTCGTGGGAGGGGCCTGCTCAATTCTACGTCACATTGCGCCGAATCTGAGAACAGCTCATTCTGAGACAGTGCTTATGATTTATTGAGATTGTACAAAAACCACTGGGTGGATTTTTATCATTCTAGGGTGGTTTTGCTCACACACTGCCAACACACATTTATGTTCAAACACCATGTAAAAGTGAATTTTGCATAATAGGTAATACTTTAATACTCTTAAAACAATTGATTCAGTTCACAATTAAGAGTCTATTGAAGTGAATTATTTCCATAATAAGCACTCTTTTGACTTGATTGAACAGATCTTTGGTTGAAACATTTATATCTGTAAGCTTCTGTCTGTTCCTCTCTTCCGACGACTTCACGTGTCCTCTGAGGGGGCCTGCTCTGAGCTCCAAAATGCTTTAATAGGACAGGCGCTCCTTCAAAGGTCATAGCTCATAAAAATGCCAGCAGGATTGTGTCTGTCTATTCCAGCTAAAATGTCAGGGAAACCTCTGATTTAAGGCACCTTTCCCTCGGTTGTGTCTGTTATTTTCAAAGGAAACTTAAATTCACACAAATGCTCTTATCCATGAAATGTAAACTAGCTTTTACCTTTTCAGAACAACATAGGACTGGTGCTTGTCAGTACAAACCTCACAGTCAGGGTTTTATGATTGGTTTTTAGGAAGTTGCTAGGCTGTTCTGAGTGGTTGCTATGACCCAAGTCTAGATGATATTCTGATCCCTATCAGAGAAATGTTCTTCTTCAGTGTCAGTCTATGAGATTTTTGCACCTTTTTATCTTCCACCTTGCATAAGTCTGATCGCTTAGAAAAGCAGAGGCATATCTCTTCTCAATAAGCTCCAGTCTTTGAGGTATGATTCAACCATAGCACAAACACGCTGAAGTTTAATACTTCACGTAAGGGTTGTTCAAATCTTTCATCTCTGAAAATAGAGCTTTTAATGTTGTTTATGCATCTATGTGGTGTTTTTAATATGCTTTAAGACAAACCATGTGTAAATTCATAAGTTGACACCGTTGCTGAGTATTTTCTCCTTAAAACTGCAGTGAACCAAAGACAGTCTCAAAAACACGGTTTGAAATCGCATGGTGTTTCTGACGTCACAAACTACCTTGTAACCAATCAGATCAACGTGTGACCGTCAACGAGTGGATCTCTGAGCTGGTGTGAGTGAGTGGAGGCGGGGCTAATTTGCATGTTCATAGAACCACTTATTCTAAATGAGGCAAGGGTGTCGAGTTACATTAAAGCTATTTTTAAGGCATGCCGATTTTTTTTATCCAAGGAAAGAACATTTAAATGTCATTTTTGTGATCAAAAATTTGTTTTAAGGGATACAATTATTGACTACAGGGGAACTTTAAGGGAGAGCAATAGGTTGGTTAATTTAACTTAGAACAAAATCAGTGGGGACGATTCTGCGGATCCCCACTTTATAACTCGAAATGTACTTTATTGCAAGCTTATAACTATATTTCTTGCAATGTGAGACAAAGCCTGATTTGCGTGGCTTTGGACGGCAACATTCCCAGTGCATTATGTGTGTTGAAGTTTTCCTTCCTATATGGAAAAAGTCAAGACAACATCCTTTTTTCTCTGTTTCTCTATTCAGATAGCACAGATTTCAATGCGTTTCACCTTTCTACTGTATAGGCAGCCAAGTTTTATTGAAAGCCTATTTTGCCAGCGGTAAAGTATCCATTTAATTATTATGCTAGCATAATAACAAATGTAAAATTTCACAAAAAATGTGGATGCATGGATTTTATACCAGCAGTTACGACAGTCTGCATCCGTATAGCAGCAATCTGAAGCAGTCAGTGGTGGATTGAGATTATTCTGCTATGAATCCTCTATCTGCACCCTCAGGTCAATATCAAATGCTATCATGAGTCTGTTGGAGGCATGAGGCAGAGTAACACTAATTTGTGACTACAAGATCAAATGAGATTGCTAATGCAGGGATTTTGTGCTCACATTGGCTGGATCACAGTGAGTAAAATCTGCTTTCTCAAGCACTCACTGGTATATCTTAGCTAAAATGACAGGACAAATTAATGCCACAACAAATTGCTTAAAAGCATTCCAGAGAAAATATTAAATTAAAATAGCATGCTGTGTCTACTGTATATATGAGAGATGTTAGTTACTAATGATAACTCATGTTTTTTACATTATCATTGGCAATAGTAAAATAACATTTAAAGAAAAACAATCCTGATGAAACAAACAACATATGTGCTGATGTTATTTTAATTTAAATTAGTATACTAACTAAACAGAACAGCTGAACTAACAAATTTTAAATAAAAAAAAAAATAAAAGCATGCAATTGTCAACCCAGAGCTTCTGTGGCTTAAAGATAGCAAGCATTAAAAATAAATTAAAAACATAACTTTGGCTAAATATGTCATAAATATGTCATGAACATATTTTAGTCCAAAGCATGATATTAGGCTGTTCTAGAAGGTTGATATATGAATCAACTTCAAGTCTCTGTGATATTTTGTTTTCTAGATTGTCACAAGATGAAGAAGATGAAGGTAGATGGGATCCTGCAATACGAAGTGACTTTAATCATATAACAAACACAGGAACAGACAGAAGGGTTAACAGTGCGTGTGTGAAACACTGAGTAAACACACACTACACACAAACATCAACCGACAGAAAGATGAACAGAGAGGAACTAAATACGTGGCAGTGACAAACTGAATGATGACCAGCTGTGATGAATGAATGTCCATGGTTACTGATGAGTGGCGGGAAAATCAAGCAAAGAAACACGTGATGAATGAAACCAAACTGCAAGACCATGAAAACGAAACTAAAGGTGAATGAGTCCAGATGACTGTGATATAGATAATGTAAATGTCTGTTGTTGTTTTTTTGTTTTTTTTTTCTTATTCTTAATTCATTCATCAATGATTTGAGGTGTCATTCAAATTCTGATAGGTAAATTATTTAAGTAAATCTTATAAAACATATAAGATATATATATATATGTTTTTTTTTTAAGACTGACTGTGCTGTGCTTATTATAGGCTATATAATTGAGCTTTATATAACAAGGCAAGGTTACTTTAGGCTGTAAAATATCTTGTGGTATTACTCACCAAAAATGAAAAGTGAATCAGGTTTGATATACAAACATGAGTTATGAAAAAGTTATGATATACCTTTTTAGCTTGAAAAATATAATCTTTATAATCTTGTTGTTGTTGTGTTTACCTTTACCTTTTAACATGAAATATATATATATATATATATATAAGATATGTATGTACACTCACATGTATTCAAGGTGTGGTTACACCGTAACATTAAACTGATACTTTTCGTGAAAATGTATAAAACAATATAAAATCAATATGAATACAGAGTACATTTCTTTAAAATAAAAATAATAATATAAAAAAATAATAATAAAAAAATTGGCTCATGCATTTAAAACTAGATCTTTTCCAGTATAGTGTACACCAGGGCTATTCAATTAGTTTCATTCGAGGGCCGCTTTATCAAATCGAAAAGTTGAGGTGGGCCGGTGGGTTGGTTTGGGGGTTTATCTTATTTATTGAAACATAACAGTTTCAATAAATAAGTTAAAGTAACCCTAAAGACGTGTGGTATTTACTTGGAAATGTGGTACCCAACAGTATGCAAATATATAAAACCATAATAAATAAAAACTTGATAATTTATAGCTGTGTACAACTATTTTCCTTGGAACAAATAAATTATTTATACAAACTTATAGCTGTTGGTGAGAAATAATAATTATTTTATTTATAATTGTTATGCTTAAATGAAAATATTCTGACAGTGAGACTTGTTAACCACAGGCTACTCACTCCCACTGTATAAAAAATGCCTAAACACAAGTTAAAAACTAAGCACCTTTACAAAGAAACTGACATAATTTCATAACAAGCATTAGATATATATTCCTCTACCCACCTAATAAAACTAATACAATATAAATCACTATATTTACTATTATACTATATAATATTATAGTATATATTTACTATATTTATTTATTACTACATAGTATTCAATATAAATATTGCACATTTCTGCCCAACCATGGTAAATTACTACAGTAAATGTGGTAAATGTTTGTAAGGGTGATTAGGGGATTTAAAGTCTTCTAATTTCGTTCATGCCACAATGTTTCTCCTGCTTTCCTCATCAGTCTTGTTGGGAATGTTGAGGCTGTTTCATCCGATTTAATACTAATTAAATCATCGAGTGATTTGTGGTTTGTAACAGAGAGGTTTCTGTCGAACTGAAACGCTTCCACTGGTTGTCGCAACGCTGTTTAATATTAGTGTGTCCGGGACCGGGAGTAAACGCAACTCCGCGCTGGGCCGTGTTTAAACAACTAGTGAAACAACTGAAAACATTGCTATTTGTTGTAACTGTAGGCTACTGACCGAGAAACCGCTTCAGATGATTCAGTGACGGAGCAGTCCGAATGAATCCGAATAGTTTTAGACCGTTATGCAAGCGCGTTTAGAAAGAATCGAACCAAAAGAATGATTCATTCACGAATGATTGGTAGCCTATATCGCTGGTTCAGTCGACATAAATTTGGGACAAATATAATAACTGCTGAAATATTCACACGTAAAACGTTTCTCAGGTCAATCGGAGCGAAAAGAGGAGGAGGGAGGTTGGTGCCGTCGGGCCGCATGGAGATGATTGGCGGGCCGCATGTGGCCCGCGGGCCGCCAATTGAATAGCCCTGGTGTACACTATTATATGTCATTGATCCAAAGTCTTTATTCATCCGTTCTCACTTACACTTCCAACGAAAAAGGCAAATCCCGCTGCATGCAAGAGTGCACACTTTGTGATAGCAAATGCATGTTTTAATATACGTACTCCTTGTCAAAATAACGCTGGCACATGTCGAAGACCTATCTGTGAGGAAGTGGTCTCACTGCGAGTCCTTTCAAGGTGTAGCGCATTGAAGAGCCTTCTATCTCAATATATGCCTCATCAGCCCACCACCAGGTGTTAGCTTCCCACTACTAGCGGCTGTCAATAAACATCCCCTTTTGTAAAAGTGGCACATTTCAGCCAAGAGGCATTGAGCGAAAATGCTGCAAGGGCATTTCGCTAGCTCTGTGCATTTGCATAACTCTCTGGCAGCTGTGTATTGTTTTTGGCGGAGGAATCAATACCAGAGCAAGTTGCCAGTATAACTCAATTCTGTATTCGAATAAACATGTAGCCTTGGAATGTGATGATGCATGACAGAAAAGAGGGGTTGGCAGTTCTAAATACAATGGAGGCAATTGCTGCAAAGTCCGATCCTGTCCATGTTCATAAAGCATGTCTTTGGAAACAAACGATGGGTGAAGAGTTTTGTTGTTGTTTCTCCCATGATTCTGGGAGTCTATGGTGTCTGAAAGCTATAGTCTGATTGACCTTTGCAATATTGTTGCGTCTGCCTCTGTTTCCAGCCAGGCAATCTGCAAAACGTACAAGCCTGTACGCGCGCTAACACAAGAGGGCTGAATCAATAGTTGTACTCTACCCATTTGCATGGCTATGATGTTCCTCTGCAGTCTTCCGGTGGAGGAAATGCTTCTGTGTGCTCGTCTAAGGCAACAAATGCACACTCGTACTCAGCCATATCCCAGACATTGACTCATAGCTCTGTAAGATGTTACTTAAGGTGTTTTGAAATAAGGCAGATGCTGGCGTGGGGGTGGAAGTATCACAGGCAGACAGCAGGGAACGGCAAGGGCTGCACTGACATTTCAAAGGCTTTAATATATGTACGCATACAATCCACTGCAATAGAGTTCACATAAAAGTGAACATTTTCCATCATTCATTTCCAAATCTCAAATGAAAATCACCATGAAATCTAAATTGACAATTCTTATTGTTTAAGGAATATTGCAGTATTAATTATAAATGACAATGAATGTGCCCTCATAGTCTTTAATCAAAATAACTTCCCCAGCATCAACTTTCTCACCGGCATGAGGGCGGGACAACATGTCAATCACACAAGATCACAGTGATACAACTGCTGGCTTGTAGTGATGTTCAATTCTTTAACATTGAAGCTGGTTCTCAGGAAGTAACCGGTCGAGCCAATTTACTAATCGAACTTTATTTCCGAGTTGATGTTGCAAGACGCACAGCCGAAGTAGCACGCCCGACTCAAAAGAACCGCTTCGCAGTGGCAACACAGTGGCAATGAGTAACAGGTGAGACTCTAATCAATTATCCAATGGAACAATGAATAACTATGGCAACCAAGGAAACAAACACACTGGAACTAAACACCGGCAAAGTAAGACAAAAGAATATCAAAATAAAAGTCAACGGACCCAGACACAGAGAGTTCAAGACAGCAAACCACAACAATCTAATCAATTCCCAGTGGACAAAATCAATGTTGCCCTACATTATTTTTTGTTTTAGAAGTCGTGTTCCTTGGATATATGTCAAAGGAAGAAAAATGTCGCAACTTGTTTCGTAAAGACGAATATTTTAAACATTATTAGTATAAAATTCTAGCTAATTTTACGAATATTTGTAAAGACGAATATTTTAAACATTATTAGTATAAAATTCTAGCTAATTTTACAGCTAGAATTTTATGTATTCTTAATGTGTGATAATGTGTTACAGTATATCTATCAGGATGTGTTAATGCTATACTAATGGTTAGGTTATAAGGGTTTAGGAAAGGGTTAGGGGTTAGTAGGCCCTATTTGTTTTAGCGTTGCATAGGCAGACGACAAGATTGACAAGACTGTTGAAGCCTTAAGAATCAGCTGTGGGGTGAACTTGACTAGTCACTTGACTAGTTTGGTGGGGTGGGGTGGGGTGGGGTGGGAATCCTGCATTTAAATAGAAACAATGAAATAATATTTGGACACTTTTTGCATAATAAAAAAATAAATAAATGCAAATTGGTAAAGTGATAGTGACCCTGCTTTTTGTTTGTTTTGTTCATGTGACACGCGCTTCGACTGAAAAAGTTGCATATGTGCATATAAATTAAGAAAAAATAAATGATGACTAAAAAATCTTGTTCCAAGTCAGTTTTAAGGTGGCCTTTGTATAGAAAGAAAGAAAGAAAGAAAGAAAGAAAGAAAGAAAGAAAGAAAGAAAGAAAGAAAGAAAGAAAGAAAGAAAGAAAGAAAGAAAGAAAGAAAGAAAGAAAGAAAGAAAGAAAGAAAGAAAGAAAGAAAGAAAGAAAGAAAGAAAGAAAGAAAGAAAGAAAGAAAGAAAGAAAGAAAAAGAAAGAAGTTATGTTAATTTTAATTAAAAAAATCAACCCCTGGAACAAAGTGCATGTATTTCAGCAGAAAGACAAGGAAACACATAAGGTTGGCTCAGGTTTTCATTATGCACTTTTTTATTGAATTCAATTAGCCATTTACCATGGCAACATGTTTACGGGCACTTGGGAGTTTCAGAATTACCAGATGCGTGTGATTACACTGCACTCCATAGTCTTAAAAAAAGTAGCATGCATATTAAATCATGAGCCTCTTTTTCAGTCATTATGGTGAACACCTCCACCGCAGCTTCAGTGCATCGCTCACCTACATCTGTAAACTTGAGCGCTAGATTTCCAGCTCATTAAACCTGTTTACTTAATGACTAGCGTCCTTGTGGAGTAACAACAACAACAGTATGTTATTCACCTGTTTTTTTTTTTTTTTTTTTTTTTTTTATGAAAGCATTTTCTGGCCTTGTTTCTTATTACGAACTGTCACTGATTCTTTATGGTGTGAGTGTATGAAGTCACTCGCAAAATAAACTGTTATTACAAAACACCGCCAGCAGAAATATGATGCATTTTTGCTAGAAAGCTTCTAAAGCAACAAAATACTTTGTTCATGCACTCATGGCAATTACTAGCTAAAGCAAATAAGTTTGTATCTGTAACGATAATCCACTGGGAGGCGAGTTTAATGAACCCATGTGCAGTTTATTGAACAAAACATACAAATAAACAGCAGACAATAACTTGAACCGACTACAGGCTTGAACAAACAGAGGGTTACATTAAACAACACACAACAAGGCAACATGGCAAACATGAGGGTGTTTTTTACCTTTTACCTAAACGAGGGCACCACCATCTTTAGAATATTGTCTTTCAACCGGAAATATTTTAAAACACGCAAAATCGTTGTGAAAATACAGACCGGAAGTCAAAAGACAATGAGCGCAGTGCTGAAAAGGGGCGGGGCTACATAAGGTCTATACAACTAAAAACGCTGTATTCTGCTGCCAGGCCAGTAGATGGCGAAGTCACTTTGTAAAGAAACACTGCGCCTATAGACTGACCATGCATTTCGCATACCCATCACTGTTTTCACAAATTTCTGTTTTTTTTTTAGTTTACACAGAGACGATAATGGTATCATTTTCAAAAACTTGCACTTTGAAACCCCTTTTTCAAAAAAAATGTAAAAAGTTTGCGTTTTCCAGCAAAACGCTGTTATCGTGTAAATGACAGTCCAAAAAGCATCAAAGTTTTCAGCACTTTTTAAAATGACAGAAATCTAGAAAGAAAAGGACAAAAATATAATATAGAATTTAATACTATGTGACATCACCAGTGGTGGGCGGGGCCTTCTCATTGTACACGGAGATCGTTGTACACTGAGATTTGAGCTATGCTACTGGGTCATTTTACAAAGAAGATATTGTTCTGTGCTTAAAGACTATTGATTTGAGGTGTGGTGCGGTGGAGATGGTGCCCGTGTCACTGAAGTGCTCTGCTCATGTATAATTATACTAATCGAATGCAAAACACTTCACGAATATGCAAATGTTCCCAGTGATTACTGAGGTCATGACAGAGTTTTTGACCCCCTGAAAGACTGTCAAAATAAATGTGCTGCTTTCATTGAAGACAAGAAATATGTAAATAGAAAGATGGTCTGAGGTCTTTAGGAGGTCTTTCCCAATTTCCTATAGCTAATATCTTTCTAGTCTACGGCTGTCAGTTATGGAGAATACAAATATTATAGAACAGAATAAACGAATAAACACATTTCCTAAACAGCATCAACAACCTACCAGTGAACTGAGACATGTCACAAGACACTCCTAATATAGGAGAATTCATTGTATCTACACTTTGTGATCCTCTTACTAAGAATAACCGCATAAATGGCAACATGTAGGATAAACCCATTTAACTCTTTCCCTGCCAGTGTCTTCAAAAAAGTTGTGTCAGCGCCAGCATTTTTTATAATTTTCACATAACTTCCATAGCCCCCAGAATTTTTTTTTTTTTTTTTTTTTTAATGAACATACTATACATTAAAGGTCCCATGACATGCTATTTTTTGTAGGCTTTAATATAGGCCTTAGTGGTCCCTAGTACTGTATCTGAAATCTCTTTTCAAAAATTCAGCCTCGGTGCAGAATTATAGCCACTACAAGCCAGTCCCAGAATGAGCTTCCTTCAGACAGGCCGTTTCGGTGTCTGTAGCTTTAAATGTTAATGAGGAGGAGAAAGGCGGCGCAAGGTGGAGGGTGGGTGTGGCCTTGACCATCTTGCGCAACGGTCCCGGTCCGTGCATGTTAACGTTGGATATAGCAATGGCACGAAGACACGTTCAAGCATTTCAGTTTGACCCAGAATCTGATCCGGATGGAGAAGCAACAACTCAGTGGTTCCAGCAGGACATTTCCGAATGGTTAGTTTAAAATATTATGTCTGGATACGGTACTTTATTCGGATGGTTTACAGTTATTATCATGTAGCTAACGCTAACCTACTGTTGCCTTTTCATGAGAGATCTGTAACATCTGTAATTTATCTTATTACAATTACATCATCGCGCCGTATAACCAACAGGAAAACGGTTATCCAAATAACAAAGAAGTGTACAACACTCGCGTTACAGTGTGTGTATTCACACACTTAAACTGCATGGCTGCATAGCTAATGTGACAGCCACATTCTACGTGTAACAGTCTAGGCAACCATAAACAGTAAAGCAACACACTGTTATATATCATTAGTTGACTTACTGTTCCGAGGTGTGTAGCTGAGCCAAAGAGAGTGATCCAGACTTTAGTTTCAGACGTTCAGCAAGCCCAGCTCTGTATTAACCCTTCGGTGTTCATTTGTACATCCAATTATTGAGCAAGTGTTATGCTTCGCTCGCTCAAAAGCCATGATATCTCTCGTGGACAAACTAAAATCGCGGTCGCGCGTTCCTACTTCCTAGCTCATTTTCTCATGGGCGGAAAATATTCTCTGGGTGGGCAAAGCAGAGACAGGGGAGGTAACATTCCTCCTTATGACGTCACAAGGAGGAGATTCAAGATCAGCGCGATTGAGCTGCCATTTTCTCAAAGGCAGAGAAAGATAACAAAAGCTCGATTTACACCGATTGAAATTTCTAGAAACTTGGGGACCATATACAGGCTAGGGGAACTCATATTAATGTTAAAAAACCTCAGAAAGTGAAAATTTCATGTCATGGGACCTTTAAAAGAAAGAACAAAGCCTCTTCTTAGTCCATCAACACCCCCTCAGCTTCACAGTCATGTACCACTTCCTGGGTTTGATATTTCATTTGGTGACTTTAGGCAGTTTTGATGTATATGCTGTTGAATGTTTGATGATCGCGTTACCTTACATGTGCTTTTAGAGCTTGTTGCTTCTTCTTTGCCTGTGTTTTGATCAGACGATTCAGTATTCTTTCAGAAGATGTCTACTAGCGCCCCCTACCGTATAACAGTGATAACTGTCGATGGCGGGGAAACAGTGAAAGGGATAGTTCACCCAAATATTTAATTCTGTCAATTACTCCCCCTAATGCAGTTCCAAACCCACATGACTTTTGTTCATCTTCAAAAAACACATATTATTACTATATTTTTTTCTATATATATTTTTTACCTGGGAGATTTCTGTCCCTCCATTGAAAGTATAGACTTTCAAGATTCAAAAAGTTCAAAAAGACATTGTAGAAAAAATATGATTCGAGCAGTTTTCTCCAAGGTTTAGTCAGAATCACTTCATATGACGTTTTGTTTTTTTCAATAGAGGGACAAAAATAAGTAATGAGTATGAGTAATCAGAAATGAGCAAATTATGACAGAATTGTCATTTCTGGGTGAACTATCACTTTAAATGAACAGTTTTGCTTATAGCAATTGCACCAAATGCAGAGGCTATCACTAAATGTCAAAGTTGTAAATCTGATTTATATTGACTAGGCTTTATGTAAAATAATATCAGTTATTATACAAACATACATGCGTCTTATATACATTTGCATAAGTGTAATTGATATTGATACAATTGCATTTTATTTGTACTAGCTTTCCTTAAGAAGCTAAATAACAGCTTCAATGTCTTTATGAGTAATATCAAGTTTGGAAAATGTAAGATTCAAATGATGAAAAAAAAAATTTATAAAAAAATTCACAAATTAAGCTTGAATGTTATGATTATGTCAGTTATTCAGTTATTTAATAATTACAATAATATAATTAGTGGGTTTTTTTTAGAGTTTAGACATTCTGTAATCCAAACGAGAAATTAAAAATGCCAACAGGTTAAGCCATGTTTTCATTCAGTTAACACAACCACACAATAATTACTTTAAGGCATTATAACCTGAAATCAGTTAACACACATTTCTCCACATCAACACGTTTTCCACACATCATTCAGATTCTTGAATAAATAACCAAGGCCACAGGAGAGTTTGTGCTTTGGGAAAAATTAACCCAACACTGACAGAACAGGAAAGACGAGAGGAGGAATATAGAAACAAGATTACAGTATTTTTCAATTGGATACACTCTGTGACTGAATCAATTCACCAAGGCAATATCTAATGCTAATGTGCCATATACATATCACATACAAAAGTGATTCCCCACTTCTCAGATGATATTACTTCCACAATGCTCCCTGCTAAACCCAGGCAGTGGAACATGTGTAGCTGAAACCCATATCAGCAAAGTAACCCTTCTTGAGCCAATACACAAACTGTAATCATTATGTAATTGTAGACACTGCTTCCTCTGCTATTTGGTCAAAGAACCAGAAAAAGTTGTCATGTAGATGAAAGTATGAGGCCACATGGCAGCTTAACCCCTGTTCCTCCAATGTGTGCACTCTATACCTGACCAGCATGGCTACAGTAGTTGACACAGTATGTTGATGCATTTTTTGGTAACTTTGTCAACTTTCAAAATGTAGATGCATTAAACACAGTGTCTACATTGTTTTTAACTACACTGTATTCCTAACTTCATATATTTACATTTATGCATTTGGCAGGCACTTTAAAGCTCCAATATGTAACAATTTTGTAATAAAATTTCCGAAAATAACTTGCACAGTGTGATATATTTCCTCCAGTTGTGTACTTACAATATCTCAAAAGTCTCCAAAGATTTTTTATTTCAGAGAAATTCCGATTTTAAATAACTGTCCGTCCCGGAAAAGAAATGTCGCCTCTCAGTGACGCAATGTCCGCTCTATCCCTTTTTTTCTGGTGTAGACCATGTGATATTCCACCACACCGGAACATCACATGGTCAAATGCGGAAGTGGTGGTTATAGCGTTATTGCCATAGACTGTATGGTTATAGTTGTTATGGATCACGATTACTCTTTGGCGAGTATTGAAGTGCCAACAAAACGAAAGCGTCCATATTCGCATACACGCAGACTGTGTGACAAACGGAGGAATAAAACCCGGATAAATATCGGCCAGGCGTTTTCGAGATGGAGAGAGCTGCGCGACAATCTTGGACTTGACAGAGACTCTGCTCTCGCGAGTGTATTGATAGACAGGTAAGCAAATAAATTTTTTTTTTATTGTACAAGTAACGTAATAGTTACAGTAAAGATGATTTTAATAGATATGAATTAATGACAAATAGCTGTAAGTTGTAATGGGATAATATAGCATAACATTTCACGTTCCTTGCAGTTCATTAATTATGATGACATAAAATAATACGATCAGACATACAGGTAATACAAAAACGAATAAATTACCTCATCCGTGATTCATTAATTCCATTTAGATACATCGCTAGATGGTGAAAACGCATTAAAAACGACATCTCCCATCGTCACCTCCTTCATAGCGTCATCAAGCTTCGCCTTTGTTATTGTTGGAAACTGCACCCTCTTGTGGTCAATTTTTTTTACATATTGGAGCTTTAATCCAAAGCGACTTACATTGCATTTCAAGGCACACATTTACATTCTTATCAATTCTTGCTTTCCCTGGGAATCAAATCCATGACCTTGGTGTTGCAAGCACCAACGCTCTACTGTTTGAACTACAGGAAAGCTATAGACTGCTCTGCAATTCACAACTATTTGCTACTGTAGCGCAACTTCATTTTTTTAGTACCTTTTCCTAAAAGTCCTAAGGGAAGTCAGTTCACTCAGCAGCAATATTGCTAAAGCCTCGAGGGACATATTTTCCAGTCAAGCAAGTATAGCTCTAATGTACTTAAGTAGAGGCCTGAAGAGGTCTTGTTCGGTAATCCTGCAACTGCCAGTACCCGCTGTACTTAAAGGGACAGTTCACTACAAAATGAAATTTCTGTCATCATTTAGTGACCCTCAAGTCAATATACTGAGACATTTTGCAAAATATGGTCTTGTATGTTCCACAGAAGGTGTTTGATATTCATGTTTTCTATATTGTGGCCCAAAACAGCAACTTCAGTAAATAATTACACATGTAAATTATATATATATATAAACTCAGTTTAATTACATACATATACATATATAAATGATGAAAGTTAAATATCCATTTAACCATATCTAAAACTTAAATATTCTTCTTTTTGCCTTGGTTTCTTCTCTCAACTTGTCTGAGCTTTTCTGGTATTGGATCTATTAAAGTTTGGGAGTTTGACCTGCATTTGCTGGGCACCCGATTAACAATTCAGAGACTGCAGTGTAACAAAATGACAGAAGCTGACAGTTGAATGAAGGATGAGCCTCGGCAGCATTCACGTCTCACTGAAGACAATGAATTGAGACTGGCTCATCTGAAGGGATAAGCAATGAAATGATCATTTCTTTGCTTTATGTAATAATACTACATTGTACCGATTCTGGCTCAGTGAAGCAATCATTTTGTTTTTGACACAAAAAGATTAAACTTGAATGTGAAGTGAAATAAAATTAATTGAAATTCTTTATGGGATAACTTTGATTTTTGAACTTTGAACTTGTAAAATGTAGATGCATTAATTAGAGGTTGAACGCTATCTAGAGAGCAGAATGTTGCAAAAAATTGGCTAGTAAATAATTGTATTGCCAACAAGCTATTAGCAAAAAATGTAGTGAAAAAAATAAATTCAGTGCATATGAACTGTGTAACCTGTGTGACCATTTCATAGTGAAGTAATTACTCTACTGAAACAAATTCTGAAATATTGTCTGTACAAATGCAATACCGTGGATCAACACACCCCATTATGTAATAAATAAGCCACAGATTCTACCCGACCTAAAAAGCCTCGGCATCCATCTAAAAAGCTTGTGTCCATAGGCTTATTAAAACGCAGATAAATCAACTCAGTAACTTACAGTGTACGGTTCGTCGCCTTCCATTGTCAACTGCGCTTGTTCCTGTTGCGTGTCCTCAATCTGGCAACCCTCGTGTCCGTCAACTCTCTCCAGTATTTTGAATTTGGACTACATTACCCATTTCAATCGCTAGCTGTCAATATTACATAATGCACCTTTGAACTACTAGTTTTAACTGTTTGTAGCAATGCTATTGCCCAACACTGTCAATAACTAACAAAAACACAGCTGATTCTTAAAAGAATAATTCACCCAAACATGAAATTCAGTCATTATTTACACACCCTCATAGGTTAACAGCATTCACACACAGCCATTATGCCGTATCTCAAACCAGATTAAGCAAAACATTAGGATCGCTGAACTGTAGCCTCATACTAATTGCGCTAATATGCTCTTTAATTCAAATATCCTTCAACAAATTGACTGTTTAAGATCTTCAACAAATTGACTGTTTAAGATAAAGTGTCTGTCTTTTTTTAGCTGAAGATTTCACATTATTATGTGGAGAGAGGTTTTTGGAGGCCGGCTCAAGGTAACACTAGTGAAAAGGAGAGAAAGTGGGAGAGACGGCGAGAAATAGAGAGAATCAATGGAAGGTGTCTAATCCAGTACTGCTGAAAATCACACACTTGAAACTTCCTATTTGAGTAAGTACGTTGGGTAATGGCTGCTTAGTTTTCCAGAGACCAGATTTATAGTATTTATAAGTGTCTAAGTTAATACTAAGTCAGTCAATACAATGAGATCGATGGAGGTGGGAGGGTCATTTCTTCCTTAATGAGGTAAATCTGGTCATAAAATAGTCCCATAAATCAGAGTTAAGAGGACATAAAATTGATACATTATTTGCATGCACACAAAATGCCTAATTAGGTGTAAATGTTTATGAATGAGTTTTTTGTTTGTTTGTGTGTTTTTTTTTTTAGTTAGCTTGCTTAAAGTCAACATGAAATGTGGATTTAAAACATTTTTTAATATTTCGATACTCGGTATTATTGCATGTGACAGATGTCTAAGTAAAACAGGAAACAAATTATGCATTGACATACCACAGCCTTTCCTATAAATCTAGTTTAAAATACATGTATAAATAAATAAATAAATAAATAAATAAATAAAATGTCTGAGGTGTATTGATCAAGTAAAAATGTAAGTGAAATTATCTTATATTTTAAGAGACTTGGCGAGAGTTGTTTGCTCTATATCATTTCTTGTCTTTTCCATGCATGTTGGCTTCTTCAGATGTCCAATGCATTTTTTGTTATTTATTTTCTAAAGTAATAAAAGTTTTAATTATGGGCAGTTTTAGGACCCTGATTTATTTACTTTTTCCTCCCTAAGAATACAAATCATTTTAATTACAAATGGTGATCATAGAGGAGGCATATTCAAGTCACTGCATGTATGAATTGCATTTTTAATTTATTTTTCAATAAATTAATAGATCAAGACAAAACAAATTAGCATAATGTCATTGACCCACTATGAATATAGAGTCCAGTTTAATTTGGTTTGTACTGCAATTACTGTGTGAGCAGAATGAATGGCTTTCCAGTCTCAAGAAGGATGACTGAGTCACACATTCCCTTCCTTAGGAAAACAACCTGGAAAAGGACATGGATGGAGCAGAAGACACCAGCTGATATCCCTGAACTTATTCATAGAGGAAGCAGCATATTATTCATGAGAGAAAATGTCATTCTAATGATCGATGGACAACCAGAAGTAAATCCAATGCAGGAGGGGATTCTTTCTCTTCTAACAGTCATTTTTGTCAATAAATGTTTTCAATACCTGTGGAATCTGGGACAGAGAGAGAAAAAAATATAATAATATCAGCTTGCAAATGACATCTTAGAACAATTGTGAGCATGTCGATAAGAAAAGGATGAAATACGCAATTTTGGAATAAGCACATGGTCAAACAATGAACAGTTGCCAAATGGCTTTCAGAGGAATTTAGCGTAAAAAACAATTTACCAATTTAATCACACTTCATTTGCAGCAACTCCTAAACTTCACAAAGACGGCACATAATCCAACTAATTTCTCAAGGGTCAAGGGGGTTCAGGAAGGTCAAGAGGACTATTTATCGCATTGCATCTTCCAGCGTGAACGTGCTACGAGCACCTGCTGTGAGTAATGCATAACAAAAAGGAACTGAGAGACGATCAGAGAGGCCAGCTTAGCTTTAGACACAGTCAGCAGACGCTTTCTAGCTAACAAACAGGTGCCCTAATGACTTTCATAATGACCAAACGCACTCAGTTTATGTTAACGCTGGGAAACAGAGGCTCTGGCACCCCACAGCTATTCAAATATTAAAATCACACTGCGCGCTCGACGTCATACTGGAACATTAGCGGCGCACAGCCAATGTCCTTGCCTGCCAGCAAAAACAGATATTTACGTAATGAACACAAGAATAGTCAGGGGGCGACCACAATAATTGTTCTACTTTTCCTTTGCCTGAGGTGGCGATAGATTTAGGAAGAGTGGGATTTATTCATTTTTGGAGTCATGTATACATGACACATATATTTGAAGTTGTTGTTTTTTTTTTTTTTATGATTTGGATGTTCTGATGGCTTAGCGAATGTCCTTTGATACATTAGATAAATTAATTAGGACTCTGGGGGGATTATATGTTAGATTAATTTCTTTAAAGGTCCCGTTCTATGCCCCTTTTCACAAGATGTAAAATAAGTCTCTGATGTCCCCAGAGTGTGTATGTGAAGTTTGAGCTCAAAATACCCAACAGATCATTTTTTACAGCATGTTTAAATTGACATTTTTTGGGGCTCAGAAAAACGACCTGTTTCAGTGTGTCCCCTTTAAATGCAAATGAGGTGCTGCTGGACGGCACAGGGGGCGGAGCTTCATGAGCTCGTGCTCAGTCTGTCAGGAAAAATTCATCTCACGGAATGATGATAATATCAGAAACTCTCAGTAACGGCGTTCATTTCGAGTCGGACAATAATGCCTACAGAGTCAGATTGCTGTATAGAGATGAAACAGGTATGGTTTAGTAGTTTAATTACGGTTATTATAACGTATTTGTCATCTGCTTGTAGGCTATGTATCCATTATTTATTAATAGCCTACAAGTCTGCTGTCTGAATGATGATCAAACATGTACTGATGAGTTTAATAAAGTTTATTGTACATCACACAAAAGATGAAGCGTCAGTTTTACTTCAGAAAATCACCGTAAGAGCTGAGTAAACACAGTAGGCTAAGTTATAAGAAGTGCGCAAGTAGCCAGTAGAGTTGAGGGAGCATTTCTGTGGGCGGAGGTTAGTCAAGAAACGGTTCTGGTGATGTCACTAATGCAGGATGTAGAGGGGTGTAGTCCAATCGAGCCGTTTTTTGTAGTCAACTTCTGTTAAATAAAATATCTCGCTTGGCATTGAACTTTGAGCTTTATAATTTTACAGATATTATTTATGCTCTAACAGCAACATTACACACTAACTAAAGTTTGAAACATGGAATCGCATGCAACGGGACCTTTAATATTCAGAGGAAAAAATGTCACCAACTTTGCCAGCTCAGGAATTTTGGAAGGATTTTTGGTAGATTTTTACGGGGAAATAAAAGCTACCAACAACATTAGCAGTGCTCTTCCTAATCAAACACACCTGATTCAGCTCATCAGCTTGATAATAAAGAATTTAACACTGTTGATATTTGTCCACACTGTGTATCGCAGATGCTCAGATCTGATTTGCATTCGTTTTTTTCCCAATGATGATGCGTTCATCAAAAAAAAAAGCAAAGTGGAAGGGTTTGCAATACAGATGTTCTCCTAAAATATGACAATATGTTGCAGCTACTACGTTTTATGAGGCAGCGGCAGAAACGTAGGCTTTATTCCTTGCTGCCGTCTCCAGCAGTCTCAACATTCAAACAAGCGTGTAACCTTTTCTGCAATGACAATTCTAAAACAAGACACATGAGAGTCAGTGGCATTTCATATTGTGGCACTATGGACAGATTGATAGATTATTACTAATTCCAAAAAGGTAACGACTACGCCACCCAGAACTTACTCTGGGAAAAGCCCAAGGGGCACAGGTTCAAGTTCTCAGAAAATGACCAAGAGGCATGGGTACCTTGTATAAAACTTGTACATCTTTATTAAACAACAATAATTAGAATTTGGCTCGTTCAATGAATCACACGTAACAGCAGGAAGATTTCCCTCAGCAAGCAACACCAACTGCTGCAAAACGACAAGAAAAGAGAAACCAAAAACACACACAACAAAAGAGCTGGGGCTTACCACTAGGGCGGCAGGCTTGACACCGGGCTTCAAAGATGCCCGTAGTAGTAATAATGATAATAACCACACACGTGCCCCAAACCACTCACACCCTCCAAAGGATTCACGGCAACTCCACGCCACTCTGATGAACAGTGAGACAACCACACGGGAAGGGTCAGCCTGCCCACTCCAGGCCCCAGCTCCAGTACAAGAAAAAAAAAGAAAAGGTTACAGCAAAAAGAAATATCAACAAACAACAAGATACAAAAACAACAATAATCAAAAGAAAATAATCAATTACAACAACCCAAACATCAATTTGGCAAAACAAAATCAATAAGAGCAACACTGATCAATTGCAAACAAGCCCTACTATTTGCAACAAATCAAGGAAAACAAAACCAAAACAAAAAAATCAAACATAAAGCAAAATAAATAAAGCCAAAACAAAAACACATAAATACAAAACAAATGAATATAAGAAAACACAATAAAGGAAAAACAAACGTTACGGTATGCAATGCAAACTTAACGGATGCAAAACATTAAACAAAAGCAAACAAATACTAAAGATAGAAGTAATTGAAAGGAAAAATGGAAACACACAAGAATAGGAGACAAAATAATTAAAATTAATGAATACAACCCAAATCATTAAACCAAACAGACTTAAAGCAAAACAGCAGTGTTGAAGGTGCAAGCCATGCTGAAATCAAGTGGTTGCAGGATGCAAACTGGAAGCCAAACAGGCCCACTCACAACATGGTTTCAACTCCTAAAACACAAAATAATTAAAACCCCATTTACCTTTATAAAAGCCAAAGGGAAATAGAAGGTTATACATACCAAATCGTGCAAAACACATCATCTATCCGGCAGCCACCACTCTATTTGATCACATGCAGACGGCGGAATTCACCCACAAAGGCATCACATGCAGTTCGCACATACAGCGGAGCGCCACGGCAAAGCAACGGTTGTTGATCATCTATGGGTGCAACAGGCACTCAACCGAACGCCAGCCCAACCGAAATTACTGGTAGCAAACAACAAACATGTAAAAAGGACTTTTAACATCTACCACACGGAAAACCACGGAGAAAACACCCATACATACCCCTCGTGCAGCGCAACGAGACGCCGGAAGTGAGATCGCCAGGTATGACGCAATACCCGTTTTACCGTATCGCTAGCCTTATATACACGCTCCCTCGCAAATATTACCCGAGGGAGGGGCGTGGTCAAAAAGGACCACAGCAATAATTTGCATTTCACCACAATCTACCCCTTTTTTTTTTCCAACGTCGCCCCCGACGATGAAATGACTGGCAACTCGACCTCAATTCCAAGGCCTAAAAATAGCAACTACAGAATTAGATGAGGAAGGAATAGAAAGCGACGCACCTACTGTACGGGGGAGATGGTGAGGATTGGGATGGCGACCGGCCGTTACTCGCCCTGTTCGTCTTAGTAAAGTATCGCCAATCTCCAGCTCCCCTAGTACCGCAGGAACCAAAGGGTGTACGTCTACCCCCGGATCACCAAAATTAACCGGGCCCCCAACTAAGTCAGGGGGTGCACCCGATAACTGAGGGCCAGTTTGCAAAGCCACAACTACAGCCTCAAACACACTCGCCCCACCCTGACCTCCAGCAGGCATCACACCAACCAAATCTACCTCTTCCTCCTCCGAGGAGTCCTCTGGGATTTCCACCAGCTCCCCCGAAGGGACACTGCTCGACGAGACCCTATGGACCCGACTCTTAAGCAACGAGCGATGTACGGTCTTCACCTTACTCAACTCGTCAACGGGAGCAATGGAATAGACTGCACCCCCTGCTGGGGGAACACGCACAATCTGGTAGACTACCGGGCTCCAAAGATCCTGAATCTTATGCCGACCTCTGTTACCATAGTCCCGAAGGTACACCAACTGGCCCTCCGCCAAAGGGGCACTATGGACAGATTGATCATGTTTTACCTTCCGCTTTTCTGCCATGATCTTTAACTGTTCTTGTGCACCTTCAAATGCCACTTGCAACCTAGTCTCATGTTCCTGGACCCATTCGTGCACCTTACCAGCCACTGGCTCCCGTACCCTACCCAACAGAAAATCCACTGGCAACCGTGGTTCCTGCCCAAACATTAAAAAATGGGGTGACTCCCCAGTGGCTCGATGGGGGGTGGTGTTATAACAAAAGAGGACTTGGGGCAAGCAGGCTACCCAATCTCTCTTTCTAGAGGGCGGCAATGCACGCAATAGATTGTGTAAGGTCCGGTTGAAGCGCTCACACTGGCCATTTCCGGCCGGATGGTACGGTGTCGTGCGAGACTTTCGTACATTATACAGAGAACAAAGCTGACGGATCAACAGGGACTCGAAATTACGCCCCTGGTCAGAATGGAGACGACCTGGTACCCCAAACTTATAAAACCACTCGGTTACCAAGGCCTGCGCCACCGTCTCCGCCCGCTGGTCCCTCGTAGGAACAGCAAGTGTATATTTGCTGAAAACATCAGTGATCACCAGCACATTCTCAACTCCTGAACTGGATGGTTCCAACAGAGTAAAGTCCATGGCCACGATTTCATTTGGCCTTGAAGCCAAAAGGTGACCCATAAAACTTTGAGCTAGTGGCTGTAAATCTTTACTAGACTGGCATCTTTCACATTCCTGACACCAAGAAACAATGTCAGAAGACATACCAGGCCAGTAGCACCGCTGCCGAACTAGTTCCCCTGTACGCTCTATACCCTGATGCCCATGCTGTTGATGCAACTGGGTAAGGACATCAACCTTCAGGGTGGTAGGCAACAGCAACTGTAGTACTTCCTCTCCCCCATTTGGGGAATACACCCTACGATATAACACACCACCTCTTTCCACTAAACGATCCCATTGTCGAAGCAAAGTCAAGGCCAAGGCAGACATAGACAGACGTTCTTCCCGCCCCGGGCGAACCTTCCGCCTCCAAAACGGTAAAATCTCCGAAATAACAGGATCCGCCAACTGCAAAGCACCAACTTCAGTTAATGAATGACCTGGCAAAGCAGTTATCATTGCTTGCTGTACTTCTACAATTGGTCCTGCCTCCAAAACCTGCTGCAATGATGCAGGCACTACCGTGCCTGGAACTAGTCCACCCAGCACTCCCGCTTCCGGAGGATTCTGCCGGGAAAGGGCGTCAGCGTTTGTATTACTTTTGCCAGATCTATAACGGATTTCAAAGTCAAAAGCCGCCAACTGGGCGGCCCAGCGCTGCTCCGTAGCCCCGAGCTTGGCAGTGGAGAGATGGCTAAGGGGGTTGTTATCAGTAAAAACTACACACCGACCTCCTAACAGATATTCTCTAAATTTCTCGGTCATGGCCCACTTGAGCGCCAAAAACTCCAATTTCATGGAGCTATAGTTAGAAAGATTGCGCTCAGTGGGCCTCAGACTGCGACTAGCATAGGCAATGGGTCGCACCTTACCGTCCTGCTCTTGGGAAAGTACCGCTCCCAGTCCCCCATGACTGGCATCCACCTCCAGGATGAAGGGCTGAGAGAAATCTGCATAAGAAAGAATTGGTGAAGTAGTAAGTTTCGCCTTTAGCTCCTCAAAACAATGCTGGCACTGCTCGCTCCAGGCATCCATAAAGTCCGACCTAACACCCCTCTTAGGCCTGCTCTTATTACTAGAGAACTCTGCGGCCAGCCTATGCAGAGGGGCTGCAATTTTAGCAAACCCCTCCACGAAACGGCGGTAATAGCTTGCAAAGCCAAGGAAGGAGCGCAACTCTGTGGCATTAGATGGACGACGCCACTGTGATACTGCCTGCGTTTTACTCGGGTCAGTGGCCACGCCTGCCGCAGAGATCACATGGCCCAAGTACCTCACCTGTGACTGCAAAAACACACACTTGTCCAACCTCGCCTTGAGACCCTCCCGCTCCAGTCGACCCAGAACAACCTCCAACCGTTCCAAGTGCTGCTCAACAGAAGAAGAAAACACAACAATATCATCCAAGTAAAGGAGAAGAGATTGACATTGTTGATCTCCAAACAGGCGTTGCATCAATCGCTGGAACGTGCTGGGGGCATTGCAGAGCCCAAACGGCATCCGGTTCCACTCAAATAAACCGAATGGGGTGCAAAACGCAGTCTTATGCCTATCCCCCTCAGTAACCGGGACTTGGTTATACCCGCTGGTTAGATCCAAAGTGGAAAACCAGCGGGCACCCGTTAACGTATCCAGCGACTCCTCGATGCGCGGCAATGGAAACGCATCTTTTCTCGTTTTGGAGTTCAGCTGACGGTAGTCCACGCACATGCGCAGACTACCGTCTTTCTTCTTAACAAGAACGATTGGAGAGGCATACGGACTACAACTTTCTCGAATTACTTGCGTCTCCAAAAGCTGATTGATATGTGCCCTAACTACTTCGTATTCGGATGGAGGTATGCGCCGGTAACGCTGTCGAACGGGAGTGTCATCAAGGAGAGGGATGTCATGGGACAGGAGATCTGTACACCCCAAATCTCCCTCAAAAGTGGAGAAAACGGACTTATACCTTGAAAGAAGGGCCCTAACCTTACCTTGCTCATCCCCAGACAACTGGGACAAGTCCAATGCATCCAATTGCCCTGGCACAGTTGAGGAACCTACTTGGGAATTGGCGGAACAAATAATCCCCAGCCCAGGCCTGACCTCCGTAACACCTGGAGGCAAACTAACAATATGCACACTCGACAATGTACCGATCACTCGACGAGGAAACAGGAGAGCGTCAGTAGTCCCAACGTTGACAACTGGCACATAGACTATACCCCTGACCACCCTAACAAGGGCCGAGGAGATCAACAGTCCCACTGGGAGTCCAAACTCTGGCGGCTCAAGAAGCACAACACCACTAGAAAAAGAGTCAGAACAGGTGGCTTCTACCAATTTGAGGGCACCAGCAGGGATGCGAGCAGCTCGAGGACCCCGCACCTTAACCTTACCTATACTCTTAGAAGACTGCTGAATGCCTACCTGATGACAAAACTGTAAAGCCTGAAAAACTGACTTGGGAGCATGTGACACTGCTGGGGATTTAAACCAAGAGGATCCATGTTGTCCAAAGAGTTCCTGGTAGCATCGGCCCAATATGTTCATCCCCAGCACCCCAGGGGCTTGAGCACCGATGCCACCAGGAGGATCCCGGACCACCAGAACACCACATTTCGGGACCACCCTACCACAGAGCTCCACATCCAATTCCACATAACCTATGTAAGGAATAGATAAACCATTGGCAGCCCTCAGCTGCAGCCAATGACAAGACATAAGGCGATCCTGGCCCCAGGGCTCAAAAGATTCCCGAAAACAACTTTCAGTAATCGTAGATACCATGGAGCCAGTGTCGACCAAACAGGATACAGGTACACCACTCATAATGACAACCAAATGCGGGCAGGAAGACATCAGTTGCGACACAGGGCCAACACTACCTAACAAATCAGAGCCAGTATATTCCCCAACCGAGCTGTGGCCCAACAACTCGGCGGGAATTAGTTTTCCGGCAACGAGCCTGAACGAGACGGTCTATGTTCCGGTACCCGGATGTCCGTACGAGGCAGCAAGGGCGCAGCGACCCGCTCCCCATCACACTCTGCAGCAAAATGGCCAGATTTCTGGCACCTTCTACAAACAACAGAATTATTACGGAAAGGTCGGCCACGACGAGGCTGGTCTCGAAATTGAGCGATACTTTGCGTAAGCTGATTTAACTGTTGCTGCTGCAAATGTAACATTTCCCTAAGTTCACTCATCTCCGAATGTCGAGGAGAATGGTCTGTTCCAGAACGCGAATCACTTTGTACCCCATACTGAAACCCAAGTGCCAATGGAACAGAATGGCTACGTCCTCGCACTCCCCCGGGCATACCCTCACGTTCCCACCTAATGGCCTCGCCACGGACGTCTAGAAGTGTAACTGAGGGTTGGCGACGGACCAACTGCTTCAACTCACGACGAAGGGTACTGTCAAGAACATGTTCAACGAATTGGTCGCGCAACAATACCTCAGCATTTGGAATCGCATCCGGCGAACACTGCTTGGCCTTCTCAAGGAGGCCCATAAGAGCAAGGGAAAACTCCAACAGGGTTTCCCCCTCCTGCTGCCTCCTAGAGAAGAAAGCCTCCTGCAACGCAACATATGATTGGGAACACCCATATACTTCTTTCAATGCCAAAATAATTTTGGCAGGGTCCTCACGTTCCTCTAGAGGCCGATACTTTATCTCTTCCCGGGCTTCCCCCTCCAAGTGATCAAACAAAAAAAAGGATTGGTCTGCAATGGATAGATGACGAGCACGCATACAAGCCTCTACCTCTTCAACCCACTCATTAATCCCTATCCCAGACCTACCACTAAATTTTGGGCACTTTCGGTCTCTTGGTATAAAAACAAACCGCTCAGTCAATGCCGCACCAGCCCCAACTGGTTGAGATGCAACTACGGACGGACTAGGTAAACTAGGGTCATTACTAGGACCAGGCAACCCAGTCTGTGTGCGCTCCTGTCTCAATTTGGCATTATCAGCTCTTAATTGAGCCACAAGCTCTCTGAGTTCCTGCATTTCCTCTTCCATCATAAAAAAAAAAACTCTACAAAGTTCTAATAAATTATGGATCTTACCCAAAAGAGAGGTTCCAAATCCACAAACGAACACTGCTGTTTTGCTTCTGCCAAAGAAAAAAGAAAAAAACAAAGAACACAAAAAGGTATCCACACCTCAGGCCAGAGAAAAAAAAAATAGAGAAACCCTGCCGACACTACGCCAAATGTGGCACTATGGACAGATTGATAGATTATTACTAATTCCAAAAAGGTAACGACTACGCCACCCAGAACTTACTCTGGGAAAAGCCCAAGGGGCACAGGTTCAAGTTCTCAGAAAATGACCAAGAGGCATGGGTACCTTGTATAAAACTTGTACATCTTTATTAAACAACAATAATTAGAATTTGGCTCGTTCAATGAATCACACGTAACAGCAGGAAGATTTCCCTCAGCAAGCAACACCAACTGCTGCAAAACGACAAGAAAAGAGAAACCAAAAACACACACAACAAAAGAGCTGGGGCTTACCACTAGGGCGGCAGGCTTGACACCGGGCTTCAAAGATGCCCGTAGTAGTAATAATGATAATAACCACACACGTGCCCCAAACCACTCACACCCTCCAAAGGATTCACGGCAACTCCACGCCACTCTGATGAACAGTGAGACAACCACACGGGAAGGGTCAGCCTGCCCACTCCAGGCCCCAGCTCCAGTACAAGAAAAAAAAAGAAAAGGTTACAGCAAAAAGAAATATCAACAAACAACAAGATACAAAAACAACAATAATCAAAAGAAAATAATCAATTACAACAACCCAAACATCAATTTGGCAAAACAAAATCAATAAGAGCAACACTGATCAATTGCAAACAAGCCCTACTATTTGCAACAAATCAAGGAAAACAAAACCAAAACAAAAAAATCAAACATAAAGCAAAATAAATAAAGCCAAAACAAAAACACATAAATACAAAACAAATGAATATAAGAAAACACAATAAAGGAAAAACAAACGTTACGGTATGCAATGCAAACTTAACGGATGCAAAACATTAAACAAAAGCAAACAAATACTAAAGATAGAAGTAATTGAAAGGAAAAATGGAAACACACAAGAATAGGAGACAAAATAATTAAAATTAATGAATACAACCCAAATCATTAAACCAAACAGACTTAAAGCAAAACAGCAGTGTTGAAGGTGCAAGCCATGCTGAAATCAAGTGGTTGCAGGATGCAAACTGGAAGCCAAACAGGCCCACTCACAACATGGTTTCAACTCCTAAAACACAAAATAATTAAAACCCCATTTACCTTTATAAAAGCCAAAGGGAAATAGAAGGTTATACATACCAAATCGTGCAAAACACATCATCTATCCGGCAGCCACCACTCTATTTGATCACATGCAGACGGCGGAATTCACCCACAAAGGCATCACATGCAGTTCGCACATACAGCGGAGCGCCACGGCAAAGCAACGGTTGTTGATCATCTATGGGTGCAACAGGCACTCAACCGAACGCCAGCCCAACCGAAATTACTGGTAGCAAACAACAAACATGTAAAAAGGACTTTTAACATCTACCACACGGAAAACCACGGAGAAAACACCCATACATACCCCTCGTGCAGCGCAACGAGACGCCGGAAGTGAGATCGCCAGGTATGACGCAATACCCGTTTTACCGTATCGCTAGCCTTATATACACGCTCCCTCGCAAATATTACCCGAGGGAGGGGCGTGGTCAAAAAGGACCACAGCAATAATTTGCATTTCACCACAATATCAAAGCTGAAGGCGGAAGAGGTAGAATTTTGTAATTTTTGAATGAATTATTGTGACTGCATCCGCCTCTCATATCCTCGGTTTCAATACTGCATTATTCAGAAGTTCTCTTAGTTTGTCAATACAGTGACGCCTAGGGCACTCGGCCATGTTTTCGTTTTTGATGCCTTTGAAATGCCTTTGTATTGCACTTAAGTTTTAGGAGCAAAATTTATTGAATAAAAACTGCTCAAGCATCCTTTCTAAAGCATGTTTCTAGCATGAATTAGCACATTGCTGGCATGTTTTTAACATGATTTAACACATTGTTATACTTTTTTCTAGCTTGATTTAAAGCAACAACATGGAACTTTTCCTCTGCGGTCGCCCTACAGGTTGGAAGCGGAATTGTCCATTACCGCTGTCGTAAAATGATTTACGGTTACTGTATATGAAGCATGCAGGTTTTTTTCATATGGGCAGTGATAATATTATTAATCTTCCCCCTTTCATAATTTATACATGTTTAGTAGACTAAACATTTTAACTCAAACATTTGCGATTTGCATGTCGATTGCAATGCTCAAATCTGAACGAGAATGATAGCGATAGCATCCTAACCATCTAAAACTACCATGTTAGAGTTTACTAGCTAACGTTACCAGATTGATAATTCGCTCATCTACTAGCTGATTCGTGAAGATAAATGGAGGACCAGATAGTTTCCGTAACGTAGCCAGGCAGACAACAGATTAGAAAAACTAAAGATAGTATGCAAGCAATTTACAGTTACTTACTAGTTCAACAGCATGACGGCCAAGTCAGCATCGGTCTGGTAACGTTAACTCTCCTCCTCCATAAGCTAACGCCAGCGAGCAAACGCTCGACCAATATTGATCCTCGTCCTGACTTTCAGTTTATTACTCTCCCTTTTCCTCTTCCGACTCTACTCCGACAAAACCTTGGACTTCTTACGTTTCGCTGCTGCTTCAGCCATGACGAAAACAGACGTACAAAAACAAACGCGCTGGTTGGCCACATTTGAGGAAGTGGTGGGCAAAGTGACGTATGCCGTAAAGCAGTCGAATTTTGTAGTTCTTTTTGAGCTCTGGTTACTACCTGCACCCCGAAGTTACATAGTGCCAGTAAAAGCGATACAGACCCCGTCAGGCTCTGGCAGACGTCTCATTCAACCTATTGTAAGTCGATGTACTATCACAAGGGTCTTGGAAATATATTATGAAGGTTGAAAAGTTACATGTTGTTGCTTTAACAGTTTACTACCATGTTTACCATGTTGCTACCATAATTTAGCATTGTTTGTTAGCATTTTTCTAACAAACTTGTGCTAGCATGTTTCTAGCATGAATTAACACAATGCTAACATGTTCTAGAATGTTTCTAGCATCAATCTGCACATTGCTAGCATGTTTTAACATTGCTAAAATGTTTCTAGAGTTATATAGCATTGTTAGCATGTTTCTAGTAGGGCTTGCATAGACTAGTCGAGTAGTCGATAGATCGACTACTTCAACCACTATTCGACGCCGTCGGAAACAATCGACTACTCGAGCGTCCATTAACCATAAATGAATTAAAAATGGCGAACGTCACCAACAGACAACACACGTCAGATGTGTGGAAGTATTTCATCAAGCATGACAAAAATATAGTAATTGGCTAACTCTGCAAGAGGCAGTTCACATATTGCGTCTAAAAACGTGTGGAAAGCGCGGCCGTGCCGCTGTCTCCTACAAGCGCTTGCGCTCTCGCTCCCATGGCGTCTGTCGTTGCTATGCAACCAACCATGAACTGCGCTCTCCATGATGACGACGAAGAAGTATCAGCAAAGGATTAATTGATTTCTAGCCCTTGCATTAGCTTTACTACTATATATATTTCTGGAGATGAGAAGGAAAAACCCGCCTGGAAAAGCTAGCGCACCACGTTGCTTCCATTATGAACGCGCTCGCCGCGCGCCTACATTTGAAATGTCGACCTTGAGCGCGAAAAAGACGCGATATGTGAACGGCCCCGTCTGAAATGAAAGGTAAGAACGGCTATTTATTTGGCTTTAGACTGTTACATGAAAATTTTAAAATGAAATGTCATAATTATAATGTTTTGAGAGTTTACTTATGTAATTGTTGCATTAGGCTATGAATTAACAATGTTTATTGATAAGATCTAGCTATTTCATGTCTTTTCATTTACAGTAGCATGAACCACGAGTAGTCGAGTAACTCGAGTATTGTTTTGATAAGAAATCGACTAGCAGAAATCAGTAGTCGTGCAACCCCTAGTTTCTAGCATGAATTAGTAAATTGTCAACATGTTTTAACATGTTGCTAGCATGTTCCTAGCATGAATTAACACATTGCTGTGTTTAGCATGTTTCTTAAATGATTTAACTCAGTCTGTTATGTGTAGGGGTTATGTTTTTTTTTTTTTTTTGCAATATCACATTCACAATCATGTTGCTGTACGGAATATAAGCATCTATGATTAGGCCTACCTTTTTGTGATATTGCTTTTATACAACAGCTCTATAAACAAGTGGGTAATACTTATACTGTATGTGAGGTTAAATTTGGCTAGTTTAAATATTTTTTCTCAGCTACAAAAATAGTTTGAAAAACCCAAAACATAAACAATTGCATTGTCACCGAGCAACACAAATCTTGAAAAAACAACTTTAAGATTATAATGCTGAAAAAAGAATATAACCCACAAAGAGCTTTTCATACGAGCCCTAAAGTTATAGTAAAGCGATTTGAGTGTTTAGAATTATTCTAAAGATAAGAAGTAGCTGTGTAGAATGGAGTGTAGGTGGATCTTAATGAGTTTTTCAGGGTCATGGCTACAACACTGCAAGGAGGTGGAGAGGAAGTAAAGGTTGTAACCTCACTTAATAAATACAGCTCTCACATCAGAGATAATGATTATGTGTCAGATCAGGAGAGAGAACGTGCATATGTATCAAAGAAGTTGAATTTATGTCAGATGTAGTTCTACTGAATAAGCTGCTTTGGAAGATGGAAGTTGGAGGGTGGTATGAACAAGCATAATGCGCCTCAAGAGCCGGTTTATGACCTCTTAGCACTGATTGGCTTATTGCATAGGGCAGGTAATTTATGTATCTCTTGAGAAAACGGGCAAGAATGTTTTCTAATGTCCCTGCAAACAATATTTTACAGTAGACATGAGCCATAAGAGACACTGGACATTATTAGCCAGGTAATGGCAGACAGTTGGGATGTTATTGTCACATGAGTGCATAGCACAGCAGTTGTTAGTAAAAAAAATTGCCTCGACACAATTTCTAAGTGCTTTGGGAGCCCTTGTAAACTGCATGGTGCTGCCACGCATATTTCTTGCAATACAGACTCTTTGATAAACTACAGAATTCATTTTAAATCTGACCACTAAACCGTTTTTTTGTTCCAGTATTTATTCATCTTTGTTAATATTAGTTAATAAAAATATAGCTGTTCATTGTTTGTTCATGTTAGTTCACTTTGCATTAATTAATTTACACAAATACAACCTAAATGTTGAAAGTAATATTAACTAAGATTAATAAATGCTGAAGAAGTATTGTTCCTTCTTAGTTCATGTTAACTGATGAACCTTATTGTAAAGTGTTACCGAAAAAAAAAATACAAATACAAACCCTAGCATGTCACAATCATTCACGAGAAACATATGAGACATAGGCATTTCACATTAAAGTCATTTTTGAATGAATTATTGTGACTCTATCCGCCTTTTATACTATATATATGTAGCTGTTATTTAATGCTTTAAAATGTCATTATTGTTACCATCCCTATTGTATGGAGGCATGGTGGTGGAAAAAATATGAGATTGGAGGAAAAATAATAATTCAAAGCTTTTGCGTTCGCTCGCAAAATGTGTGCCAAGTTTCTCGGGGGAACACAAACATTTGCGAGAGAACACAAAAGCATTGCCAAATAATTTTTCCTCCCATCTATTTATTTATTTTTTTCTTCACCATGTCCCTTTAGGGGCTCCGTACCTTTGTGATTCAATATCGTAATTAAGTTCCAGTGGAACAACAATGGATCTTTGTTGGCATAACTGCTGATGAATCTCATCTCCCAATCTAAATATCTTAATATCTAAATATCCCCCGTCTGTTATTTGCCATCTCGCTGCTTTCTCAACTGGCAGATACTTGGGCTATTGTGGAGCATGTGGTGTCTCGTTTTCTCTCGCACAAGAACGGATAAGTGTCTACAGATCTGTATCTCTCTCCTAGCCCACGTCTCGCTCTCATTCGTCATGCAGGTCGTTCTCTCGATCCCTGGCTGTCAGGAGACCTGACGGAGGCTCTACTCCCCGAGGTGCTATTGACCCACCTTGATGGGTGTCTTCAGATCAGACCTTTGCTGTTTATTCAAATCGTTCTGCTCTTTGGAAAGCCTAGCGATCGACCAATATGCAGATCTCCTCATGTGTGTGCTGGCTTTAAGTAGCCTAACTGAAGCCTTTAAGAAACCATGACATCTTTGCAGGGCTCCACATTAAGATTGTTCACGCTTGTCCACTGCTTGTTGTTCAAACATAGTTTTAACAATACAACTTTTGTGCATTATAGAATGTAAATTCAAGAATATGAATTCAAACATATAGTAAGGTTGCAAAAAAAAAAAAAGGCAAAACGGTGAAAAACTTACCCAAAATTCCAGCAGTTACAATAGCATATTACACATTTCAGTTCTTGGCAATAATTTGCTGCTATTCAGCACAGTTTGGCAGTGTGACATGATGCAATAAAGTTAACATTTAATGGTCTAAAAATGCATATTTGAATGAATTGAGAATGAAAATGTAATGCACCGATTATAAAAATATTATCATTACTTCAGTATCATAACAATCAATGTGTTACAGAAGTCAAAATTCTTGACTAAATTGCCTTGGCACATTTTTGCTTTAAACACTCTTGGATCAACCTCACATATATCTTACTCCCCAGGCTGTTTGACATTTGGGTCATAACAACCCCTTTTTATTATTATTATTATTATTATTATTATTATATTGTAATATCCTATGTGTTACAGAAGCCATCTCAGAGTGCCACTTTGGTCACTGTGATTTTGCCATGCACAACATGTTCATGGATCAATGTATTTTGTTGATCCTGGAACAACATTTCTGTCTAAAAATGTAGTCCTAACCCTATCCATATCCCTAAAATTAACCCTACCCCTAACTAATCCCTAAAATTAAAGGGAAATGATAGGTGAATAACACTGATGTAGAAGCACCTAACCCTTGTTGTAAGCCTAAACTTGACATAAATTGTAAACTTGTCCCTCAAATCTGATCAACAAAGATGCTGATGTTGCCTGTGTGCTGCAGATATCATTAGCTTTGAGGGAAAAGCCATTTTGATTCCGCTACCTGTCCTCAGTGGTGCAAACTAAGGCAGCTGTGTGCTTCCAGATTCTGTGTAAAGATGTAATGCCACATCAGGTCGATCCCTGTATCTCTGCCATATCCGAGGGATATCACCAGATCAAATGGTTAGACTGTGATGGCAGTGGGACACGGTCTCTGTGGGCATGGAGGAGCCTGTCCATCTCAAACCAATATTATGAAGCAAATGTCATTGAAGCATTTGAAATTTTCCCAGTTGCTGAGTTATGTATGCATTGCTTTGGGCCACTGTGAGATGAAAGATATCACTTGCTTAGATTCAAAGCAAAAAAAAAGGCTCAATAAAGCAGTCTGGCTTATTATTATGCGTTGAGGCCGGCATGATTGTCTTATTGAAGAACTGCACTGCAGAAAGTTTTTGTTCTTATTTTCACTGGGTAGGAAAGATAGCTACAGGAAAACTTTATTAATGTTCCAATGTGCAAGCAAAACTATTTTCTCTCCCTGTTTCAGGAGTGATTAATGTACAGTAGGATTGGTAAATGCCAGCAGTTTTGAGACATTTTGTACCGCACAGTCAAGTAGTTACGGTGAGGCAATCACTCACTCTGAGATCACTGTAATCTGCCTCACTTGCTTCTGTATTGTGCTGAATTTTTTATCAACAGTATCTGATGCAACACATTCGGTTGGTTACGTTAGTCGACAATTTACTTACAGGTTATAAAAAAAAAAAAAATTCGCTCTAGAGTGAAAAGTCAGTGCAAAATATGTAGGTTTGTATGTTGTTTAGAGCACTGAGCCACACAAAAAATCTTGTGCCGAGTATATGCTCTGACAACTCTGTTATTGTGGGAAAATGTGACACTAGCAAGAATAAGTACTGTTACAACTATGCTTTTGTTACGACCCTCCCATGACTCGTGCCCATCTAGGGCTTTTTAAGAGGGGAACACATGTAACCAGCCCAGACACGCATCAACAGACCACACTGAGTGAGACGAGAAAACGAGAGACCACTGAATAAAGTGAAAAAAAGGTTTAATAAATGTATAATGAATGAATATACCATAACAGAAAATCCAACCACAAAGGAAAAGGGGGAAAAACGGATTGTGCCAAACAAAAGAAAATAATATAAGCAAAAAAGATTATCTAACACATGAGCTTCTAACACTAACTAAAAAGAAAAGGTCAAAGAAAAAGTCTTCAACGTCTAGGACGTCTTAACTAAACTACACTAACTAATAAACATAAATACAATGGGTGGCACAAATCCCTAACTAGTGTTTTTAAACAGTCAGGGTTACTACGTGTGTACAATGTATGTCACGTGACAGTCTTACCTATCCCCTTCTCCTTTGCCGGCGGCAACACTCATTTATGAGAAAGTTTTTGGACACAGCCAAAACGAGGAACGAGTGAGCATACATGTGGACAACGTAACGAAAATAAAACAACAACAACTTAACAGTTTCTACAACAAAACGTCTCTCTCAAAGGTTCTCATTACAAAGGTTCTCTCAATACAAAGTGCTCTCAATACAAAGTGCTCTCCTCACACTGGCAGCAGCATGGTCTTTAAATATCCGCTTCACCAGGTGTCACTCATTATGCGGATGCAGATCCCGCCTCCCAAGGCGCGGCCACTCATCTCGTTAGCCTTGACTGACAAGCAATGTAGCCAACCAGCAACAACCTAAGAGATCGAAAGTAAGAAAAAGAGACAGGACGAAAAAAAACACACACACAATACTATAAACGTCCTTACGGACGTAACACCCCCACATTTAAGATTTTAAACTCAACGTTTAAATAAAACAAAAACTTCCTCAAACCCACATTTTTGATTTCAAACTCTAGAAAGTGTATCTGCAAGGATATTCTCAGACCCTTTCTTATGGTGAATCTCAAGCTGAAAGTTCTGTATGAATAAAGCCCAACGCATTAGGCGTTGGTTGGCATTGTACATGCGAGACAAAAATACGAGGGGTTGGTGATCCGTAAACACGACGATAGGCAAGTTAGAAGAACCCAGATAAACTTCAAAAAATTGTAACGCCAGTAACAATGCTAAGGTTTCCTTCTCGATGGTAGAATAGTTTGCTTGATACTTGTTGAACTTACGCGAAAAGAAACATACCGGATGGTCCACTCCATCCTGAGTTTCCTGAATTAGAACTGCACCAGCGCCTACTGCGCTCGCATCAACCTCCAACTTGAACGCCCTCTCAAATTGAGGAGCGGTCAAAACAGGACTAGTACACATTAACGCTTTCGCATTTTCAAAGGCTACTTGACATTCTTCTGACCACACAAACGTTTTCTTAGGGCTGAGGAGATCCGTAAGAGGGGTTACCACGGTAGCGAAATTCTTGCAAAAACTTCGGTAATACCCAATCATACCCAGGAAACGCCTCAACTCTCGCCTTGTAATGGGCACAGGAAAATCGGTAATAGCCGCCACTTTCTCTTCCACCGGCTTTACTTGTCCATTTCCTACCTGTTTTCCTAAATAAGTCACAGTTGCCTGACCAAACACACATTTCGCGAGGTTAATGGTTAACGACGCACGTTCTAAACGTTCAAACACAGTGCGTACCAAAGACAAATGTTCATTCCAATCGTTGGAAAAGATCACCAAGTCGTCTAAATATGCTCTACAATTCGGGACGCCAGCGAGAACAGTCTGTATCAATCGCTGGAACGTCGCAGGTGCGTTTCGTAACCCGAATGCCATAACCTGATACTGTAGGAAAGAATCTGGTGTAACGAAGGCAGATATATCAGACGCACGTGGGGTTAGCGGTACTTGCCAGTACCCTTTCAGTAGGTCAAGTTTACTAACGAATCTAGCGGAACCAACACTATCAACGCAATCCTCCATTCTCGGTAATGGATAACAATCAGGTACGGTAACCGCATTAACCTTTCGGTAATCCGTACAGAAACGAAAAGTACCATCCGGTTTCTTTACCAGAAGACATGGGGAACTCCACGGACTATAACTATGACGAGCTAAATCATTTTGTAACAAATAGTCAGTTTCGTTCTTCATTGCGGACCTCTTAATTTCGTTAACACGATATGGATGTTGCTTTATCGGTTTTGCATCATTAACTTCGATGTCATGTTCTAGTACACTAGTCTGAGATGGAACATCAGCAAAAAGAGCGGGAAATGACCTGATAACCGCTATTACATCGCCTCTTTTCTCATCAGTTAGAGAAGACAAGTGAGAAGACAAATTAGACAGTACAGCAGAGTTTTCCAACTTACTACACTGGTGCGGAGTATTTCTCACCATCAATCCATCCTCATCAGCACTCGTATCACCTTCTACAACAGACAAAACTGGTGACGTTACTAATTCCACTGTATTGTCAGTGTCCTGCTTCACAGGTTCACACACGTCACGTTCATGATATGCTTTAATCATGTTAATGTGACAAACGCGCGTCTTGCGCCGTCTGTCAGGAGTGCCAATTACATAGTCCGTATCACTAAGTTTCCTCACAATATTATACGGACCCGAAAATTTAGCAGATAGAGCAGACCCTGGTATCGGTAGTAACACCAACACTTTATCATCAGGCAGAAAAGACCGTGCAACAGCATGTTTATCAAATCGATCCTTCATCTCTGATTGCGCGTTTGTCAAGAACTTATGCGCAAGATCGCATGCACTATGCAATTTTTCTCGGAATCGACTAACGTAGTCAAGGACATTTGTTTGCTTCTCTGATTTACTCTCCATCATCTGATCTTTCAAAACCTTTAACGGTCCCCGAAGAGTATGTCCAAAAACCATCTCGGCCGGACTAAAACCGAGTGATTCCTGCACACTCTCGCGTACTGCAAACAACACTAAAGGAATTCCCTCATCCCAATCTTTACATGTGTCCATACAAAATTTTCGAAGCATGGTTTTTAAAGTCTGATGGAACCTTTCAATTACCCCTTGGCTCTCAGGGTGATAGGCACTAGAAACTCGATGTTCGATGGACAAAGACTTTAATGTTTGGGTAAAAACGCGTGACAAAAAATTGGTACCTTGGTCTGTTTGGACAACTTTGGGAAGTCCAAAGGTAGAAAAGAACTTAATCAACGCCTTCAAAACAACAGGAGCCGTAATCTTCCGTAAAGGAATAGCTTCGGGAAATCTGGTCGCTCTACACATAATAGTACAGAGATATTGATTACCTGCCTTTGTTTTCGGTAACGGTCCGACACAGTCAATCAGTACCTCCTCAAAAGCTTCTCCTATAACCGGAATTGGTGACAATGGAGCGGGCGAGATGACCTGATTCGGCTTCCCTGCAATTTGACACGTATGACACGTACGACAAAACTTTGCAACATCACGCTTCATCCCAGGCCAAAAAAAATGCTGCAGAATACGATGGTAAGTTTTAGTTACCCCTAAATGTCCAGAGAGCAAATGTTCATGCGCCAGACACAAAACATGAGACCGATATTTGAATGGAACTACCACTTGATATACCACGTTCCAATCTAGATCCTCCTCAACTTTAGAACACCACTTTCGCATAAGCAAATCATTGTCTCTGAAGTATGCAGTATTTCTTTTCTTAGCGGCCTCACTACTTATCACGGCGGATAAACATTTCTTCAAAGAAGAATCCTCATTTTGTGCTATCACGATCTGAGAACGAGTAACTGGCAGATTTAACGAAGTAAAATTTTCTAACACATTCTCTGAACTTTTCACCTTAGGAACGTTTTCAGAAACTTTCCTCGTTTCCGAACCTTTCTCACGCTCCGCTAGCACATTTCCCAACAATGAGTCAACCAAGTCAACTTCACCCACTGTTTTAACTGACTGAGCACGAGTCACTGCACAAGAAGAAAACACTTCAGGGTGCAGCCTAACAACATCACCTACCAAACAAACCTGTGGAACATCAGTCACTTCTGGAACTGGCACCACTTTGCCTCCAGCTAAATCATTTCCTAAAATGAGAGTTATTCCTTTAACAGGAAGTGAGTTTCGAATTCCAACTCGTACAACCCCTGAAAGCAGAGAACAGCGCAAGTATACACTATGCAAAGGCACAGATACTACTTGCATTTCTATTCCACGAATCAACACATTTGAACCGCAATATGATTCGTCAGAGAACGGTAACACATCAGACAGCATAATTGACTGCATAGCTCCTGTATCTCGGAGAATGCAGATTTCTCTCCGATCCTCGTCCTTTCCAGATAAGGAAACGAATCCTGGCATAACGAAAGGCTTATAGTTTGTGTCACAAACATCAGTACAACATGATAATTCAGACGGTAGTACAGTCTTCACTAATGCCACACTCTTCGGGATCTTAGACTGCTGTTTACGCATAAGCACCGGACAGTCAGCAATCAAATGTCCTGGTTTATGGCAGTAAAAACAATTCCCTAACTCTTTCGATTTCGGCATTCCAGCTTTCTCTCGAAAACCTTGAGTTTGAGATGGACTAGTCACGCTCTTTTCAGTACGATTCACGAAAAATACCCCCTTATGAGTGAGCATGAATTCATCTGCTAACACAGCCGCCTGCGCTAACGAACCAACCTTCTGTTCGTTTAAATAGAGAACTACTCTGTCAGATAAGCACGCCTTAAATTCCTCAAGCAAAACTAGTTCTCTTAAAGAGTTGAAATCATCCGTCTTCGTTGCACTACACCATTTATCAAAGAGAAGAGATTTCTCTCGAGAAAACTCCACAAATGTTTGTGAAGAATTCTTCTTATGGCCTCTAAACTTTTGTCGGTATGCTTCTGGAACCAACTCGTAAGCACGTAAAATTGCTAATTTTACAGCATCATAACTCAAACTATCCTCCAAGGAAAGAGTAGAGAACACCTCTAACGCTTTACCCATTAAGCGACATTGCAGTAACAAAGACCAGCAATCCTTTGGCCACCGAAAAGACATTGCAATGCGCTCAAAGGCACTAAAGTAGGAATCAACTTCAGCTTCGCGAAAATGTGGCACTAATATAATATTTTTACCAACATCGAATGACTCGGTTGCTACGGACGAAACAGACGTCGGGACAACAGTAGGAGTAGACACTACAGAAGGAGCACGATCTACAGTGGCAGCGGGACTGGCACGAGGGAGATCTGGCAACGCAGCGGAGCCTCCCACAATTCGCATTGCGTCAAGCTCCAGCTGTCGCATTTTTACCTGTTTCTCCGCCTCTATCTCGAATTTACGAACTTGTAATCGCAAATCCATTTCCGCCTGCCGAGCCTGTATCTTCTCCTGCGATTCAAGCTGCAAGCGAGCCAAACGGACTTTAAGTCTCGTTTCGCTTTTTGAGCCAACAGACATAGGGGAGAATGGTTCAAACGGAGGTAAGCCCGCCCTAGCTTCAGCCTCAACCTCCGCCGCAGGCGTTAGCTCCTCCTCACTCACATTCTCACTCCTACCAAACGTATCCACCTCCACACTGTCCCCAACTATCTTCTCCGGCAACACAAGCACATTCAACTCCACCAAACGATTAAATATCACAGACTTAATTTCTTTTTTAAGTGACTGCTTATTTACTGAAATCTGAAAATGACTTGCTATACTCAACAAATCATCCTTCCTACAACCATCTAATTCCCCTTGCGAAGGACTATCAAGGAACCTTTCTAATATGAACATAATAGCGACCTGGAACAACCGCACGCACAACTTCTCAACACACGCAGTGATACCAGCGACGGTGTCATGAACTGGTTACTGTTAATTCAGTTATTATCCCGGACGAGCCCCCATTATGTTACGACCCTCCCATGACTCGTGCCCATCTAGGGCTTTTTAAGAGGGGAACACATGTAACCAGCCCAGACACGCATCAACAGACCACACTGAGTGAGACGAGAAAACGAGAGACCACTGAATAAAGTGAAAAAAAGGTTTAATAAATGTATAATGAATGAATATACCATAACAGAAAATCCAACCACAAAGGAAAAGGGGGAAAAACGGATTGTGCCAAACAAAAGAAAATAATATAAGCAAAAAAGATTATCTAACACATGAGCTAATCTTCCGTAAAGGAATAACTCTCATTTTAGGAAATGATTTAGCTGGAGGCAAAGTGGTGCCAGTTCCAGAAGTGACTGATGTTCCACAGGTTTGTTTGGTAGGTGATGTTGTTAGGCTGCACCCTGAAGTGTTTTCTTCTTGTGCAGTGACTCGTGCTCAGTCAGTTAAAACAGTGGGTGAAGTTGACTTGGTTGACTCATTGTTGGGAAATGTGCTAGCGGAGCGTGAGAAAGGTTCGGAAACGAGGAAAGTTTCTGAAAACGTTCCTAAGGTGAAAAGTTCAGAGAATGTGTTAGAAAATTTTACTTTTTTTATTTACTTTTCAATATCTCAAAGCTATACTATTTTCTGAGACTTTTTTCTTTTTTTATTGCGTTCTCTTTTTTTCTTTTGTTTTCTATTGACAAGTTTCAGGCAGATGCAAGAAAGCCTAATTTCTATCTTTTTAAATCTGTTTTAGTAAATTAAAAGGCCTTCCTATTTCTGGGTAAATAATTTGTGGGTCTTCCCTATTGCTCTCAAAGAAAACTGCCAAGCTCTATCACAGTAAATGCCAAACCAAGTACTTTGTCACATCCATAATTGTAATCATACACTCAGAACTATAATTATCAAGTGCAGCATCAGTTCTTGCAGGTCACGTTTGTCAAGCTCACATCAGTGACTCTCAGCTGATCCACGTCTACCTATAGCAGGGTTCACCAATCTCGGTCCTGGAGGGCCGCTGTCCTGCAGAGTTTGGCTCCAACCAGCTCCAACACACCTGTTTGAAAGTTTCTAGTATGCCTAGTGAGACCTTGATTAGCTGGTTCAGGTGTGTTTAATTGGGGTTGGAGCTAAACTCTGCAGGACAGCGGCCCTCCAGGACCGAGATTGGTGAACCCTGACCTATAGGAATACGAAGTCTATCACTGTATACATATATAAGCTCCTTCAGTATTATCAGCAGCTATCAGGTTTCTCAGGAGCTAATAACCCTCCTCCATCCCCAGCTCCTCCTCTTGTCCACTCAGTATTTGGCATTCTGATTCCCCTTTGAATCAGAATAAATTCTCGAATTGTACGTTGTACCTTACATTCTTTATTAATTAATGATATCTGCAATACATTCATGTTGGTTCTGCTCCGTTTACCCTAAGTGGGGTTATTGCTGCTCTTATCCATGCTAGGCTGCATGTTCTTGCCCAGAACAGAACCATACCGCCAATCCAAGCTATATGCTAATTGTCAATCATATTTGACGATAGTGGTCCTGACAGAAATGTCCAACTGCATGAAAGCCAGTGTTTCTTCCCAAAAAATACATCATATTTAGATTGCCTATCGTGTGTTCTGACAAGCATCCGTTCCTAGATCTCCCATCTAGTTTGACTCCTGGAGAACAACTGAAAATGATCATCGCTCCCTGTCGTTATCGTCATATTGCTCTCATCGCTTCCACTGTTAAATCTGATCTGATATGACTAGCAATCGCTATGTCTAACATTGCCAAACTTTTTTAAACCAACTCATTTGAACATAAAAGTAACAATGACATTTAACAGGAACATTCGTATAGCAGTTGCACGTTTCATTTTTTCAGCTTTTTTAATCTGACGCCTCCTCAGCTCCTGTGACCTCATGGGATAGCAAAGTGTCCACTTCAGAATTTCACATGCAGTAGGCCATCCTAGTAATGCTCACCTAGCATTTCATGAATACTGAGTATTCGAATGGCCTGTCCAGTTGGACTTACTGCTTTTCGCATACTGTAATAAGAAAGAATATCCGGATGTCAGGATTGTTATTGATATACCTTATCTAGTAAGGTAATCCAGTACAGTCATCCAGTACAGCAGCGAACAGTGTTTGAGTTGCCACTGTAAAAACTAAAGGAGCCTCAAGTATCCTGTCGGATACTCAAGGAACTTCGAAATGTAATTTTGGTGCCTCAAAGCTCTTTTTCCTATAGTAGGGTTACTGGAGGAGCATTGACAATCTTTGAGGTTCTTGCTGGAACTTATGGGATCCTTTAAGCACTTTGTATTTACTTCAGAGGTTCTGGAGTCACCTTTTCATTACTATGAGACCTCGAAGTGCTTTGGGGGAAAATAGAGGAACTTAAATGCGATAAAAGGGTTATTGGAAGATCTTTTAACATTTAAGTGGTTCCTGGAAGATCTCTAATGTTAAAGCCAGCATCTGGAGGAACCCAATGGTTCAGTGAGGCCCGAATTAGATTATTATTCTATTATTATTATTATTATTATCCTATTATTATTATTATTATAGGCTACTTAAGTTTGATTCAGTATACATACCCAGGTGAAAAAGACATACTATTAAATGTATTAAAAATGTACTTGAGTGTGTTTTTAGTAGACCTACAATAGCCTACTTTAATGCATTTTTATTATTATTATTATTATTATTATAGGCAAGTTTGATTCAGTATACATACCCAGGTGAAAAAGATGTACTATTAAATGTATTAAAAATGTACTTGAGTGTGTTTTTAGTAGACCTACAAATCAAATATACTTTAATGCATTTTTAATACATTTAACAGTAACTATAGTCTTTTTCACTTGGGTAGCTCACATATATTTAGTATAGGCCTATTTTATTAAGTCATTTAAACCTTAAACAACAACACTAAATAATAATAATATTATATGAAGAAGAAGAAGCAGGAGGAGAAAAGTGTTTATTCTGTCACGAAACTGCTGCTATTCCTCTGCTGTCGTCGCTTCAGTGATGCTCGCGCTGCTCGCGCGCAACAAAGCTCAGCTGATCGTCATCAGGAAAGTAACGGCTCCTCTCATCAAAGCTTCCGCCGTTTGTTCGGCTCTCCATTACAAGGTTTGTAAACTCGCCAAATAAATATAAATACAGAGTCTACTCACTATATATTTAAACACACATATATATAAACTAAATTTATTATACATTACTACGTTTTTACAGTGTTTACCACTCGTTTATTGCACAGTATCTGGTATGAAGGTTTTAGCCGCGATGCTAACTACGTTGATCTAATGAACAAATGGAAATGATTGACTTATTGTCTTAGATTGATTTAGTCATTCAATTCAACATATTTTGTACAACTGTGTCTTCAAATTGCTGATATAGCCTAACTAATTTAGAAAATTCTCTGATTCTTGGCGTTTGTTATGAATAACAAAAACAGGTTATAGTTTGGTCTGTTTTTGTTTAGCCTAACTTTACTACAGTGCCCTCATTCTCTCAAATACCATTTTAAAGCCATTTACTGGTCAATAAATATTATGTTGTGAATAATCATCTTTGTTCTTTTGTTTCCCCAGAACAACCATTACATTTCTAAAATAATCTGAACATTTCAGTGGCAACATTGAATTACAGTAAGTTACCTGCACCACATGCTGTACTTTATTACTATGAACTTTCTCTGTGTGAAATTGTATTGTTTGACTGTGTACTTGTGTTTTTTAATCAGTTACTCTCTGAAAATCTTTTCTCATGATCTCAAATCTCATTCATGTTACTCAGAAAAATAATATCACAGGTTTGATTCACAAAAAATGCTATAGACATTTTAACTGAATTATAACTTCAAGTTTAGTCTTTTTCGGCAAAAAAAAAAAAAAAAAAATAGGAAAAAGCAATTAGGCTTCAGAAGACTTGCAACACAACCCATAACACATGAGTTGTGAACTCATTGATTATTTTTAGGATCTTTTCTGGGACATTTTTGGAGCTTAACCATTTTTACATAAATTGTTGCATTGAATTGAACTAGACAAGTGTACATAAGAATGGTTTCATGAATGATTTACACATTTGTTTTCTTCTTGTGTTTCATGTAGTGAAACTGAATGGTGACTGGGGTTGCATTATGCCTGAGATCTGCTTTTGGGTTCCACAGACAGAAAGTCAAACAGGTTTGGAACGTCACAAGGCTGAGGAAATTATTTAAATTTCACAACTATCACTTTAATAACATTACTAACAGTAAATTTTGTACTTTGCAGGGATCTCGGTAAGCTGAAATACAAGTTTGACCAAGAATAAAAATCCTCCTGTAGACCTGAAAATCATTGAAGTGCCTGGACCATCCACCAGAAAAGAGGAAAAACAAACGGAAAACGATGCTGTACCTTTTCACTTTTCCAACTCTTTAAGTACCTCACACCAACTTGGTCCCATAGTGACTTTTTTGACCACAAACGAAATTGCTGATTGTGTGAATTCATATTGAAATGACTGAATTCACCAGTGAACATTCACAGAACAACAGATCATTTTACTGTACCTTAACTCTGTTTCGGGTCGAAGCCTCTACTTCTACTTCCTCTATCTTGTTTCATGAGAATACTCAACAACCATTTATGAACACTGTTGATTCAAGTCACACATTTAAGCTTTTCAAAAGCCATAGTGTACATTACAGTCTCCAGTCTAATGGCATCCCAGACTTAAACATTTTATGATTCAAAATAGCTGAATAACTAACCATCTGAGATTTCGGTATAGAGATAAAGGTTACAGCACAATTAGTGTATATTAGCACTGTTGTTTGTTTTTGGCATCTGATAGAGCTTTTGGACTTGGAAACAGTGATGTTAGACTAACCATCGGACTGAAACACAAATGTTTTAAAGTTAAGTATGATGGACATTTTTAATTAGTTCAAATGTAATTTTTTTACATTGATTTATTTAGTGGAACATATGTGTTTCCATGCATTTTGTTGAGATGTCTTTTCTTGTTTATCTATTGTATATACATGGTTGATTATTCATGTTGCTTATGTATTACACTATTTTTTTGTGTAGTCATTGATATTAATCTGTAGTTAGCTTTTTTCCCCATGTGCATGGAAGTGTATGTATAAAAATGAATATCAAATATGTAATAAACAATTCTTATTTTGTATTTGGCTCAATTTGTTTATTATAATAGATGTCAAAGGTAACCATAGTAACAACATGAAATTAAATATTAAAAAAAATGAAATTTGGTTCCTGGAGGCACCCAAAGTGGTTCCACACAGTGCCTAATATAAGAGTTCCTCTGGAAACCTGTGTGGTTCCTCAGAGAACCGCCCCTTTTTAAAGGGTGCCTAGAGGATCTACAGGTGGTTCCGCCGGTGTGGCAAAGTGAAGAACCCCAAAAGGTTCCTCCAGGCACCTTTTATTTTTACAGTGTGGATGACCAATATTTGAGTTTGACGACTAATGGCATCCGTTTGTTTGTCTTCATTGCAGTATTCCTCTCTTGCTTTTGCAGTAGTCATGCTATTAACCAGAAATGATGGTCTTTCTTTTTACCTCTGCTGTCCCGGGAGTTTTTGTTTGCTCTTTAGCACCACAAAGGCCTTCTTAAAGCGTTATTTTAAAGCATTTCACTTTGAAAGCTTTTTCACGACCTGGCCTGAGGACCCGTCCTTGTCGACACAGAGAGCTGGTAGTTCTTTGGGGTCTCACTCATTGTTTCTGACAGAATCGCCTGGCAAATGGAGAAGTGCCTCCCCTAAGCCCAGGGCACACATAAAAGAGCGTGATTGGGGGAAAATGGTTGCCACCACGTCTTTTTCCAGCAAAGGCAATAAAGTCAATACAATCAATCTCTAATGGCCCCTTCCCCTGTGATGGTCTCTGTTTAATCAGAGTAAGAGTGGGAGGTAGCCTCCCTGTTCCACTGCCGCCATTAATTCTGCTTCTCCCATCTGTTTGTTTGTTTTTTTATGGCTTCTCCAGCAGGCGGCTGACATTCATCAGCCGTCTGATTGAGCCCTGCTCAATACTAAAGCAGTAAAGCCGGGGGGAGATGGATGACTCGCGGCCCGCTTCATCACCACTCAAGGCAAGCCAAGCGCATCTTCAACGGGGACCCTCGGTCATCCACGTCCTGACCCACATTTATTACGAGCTATAGCGGAGCTCCAATGGGCCGAACATGTGAAGACCTCTTGATCTCTTCTAATCCTGTCCTGAAGTGCTTACTCATGAGTGATGGTGCCGACTCTTCAACTTGAAGCCTGTGATAGACCCTTGGGTACCTGGCTTTGGCTCAGTGGGTAGGAGAGAGCCATCAAGTGGCCACAAATGGGTAGATCAAAGAAGCTCTAAGGCTGCCAGCTTTTGAAGAGCTGTTTCCTTCACTCATTAAATGTGGTCCTCCTCTTTACAGCCTGCCAAAGCCTGGACCTGGCTATGTCCATATGTGGTCCATCACCCAAAACAAAGCCCTATAATCTGGATGAGCGATCCTGGCTATTAAAGAATAGTTCATTGCAAAAAAAGAATTCTGTCATCATATACTTAATCACCAGATTATTTTGAGAATATCCTTGGACATTTTTCCATATAATGAAATGGAACATTTTGTCAAACCCCAAAATAATAAAAAATCATCATAAAAGTGATTCTCAATAAGTTATATTTTAAGTCTTCTGAATTCATACGACAACTTTGTGCCAGAAGTTGAAAATGAAATTTCAATGATCCTCTTTGACTGGCTCATTGACTTATTGTTCAATCTCAAATTGAACTTGAGAACTAGTCCAATTCATAAACAAATCATTCAAAACAAAGTTTTGTGATCTGACTCAACTGATTCTTTAAAATACTTGACTCAAAAGAATGATTTGTTCAAGAATTAGACAGCATTGCTTCTCAGTATTCATGGAGGCGCCAAGGAAAGCTATAGTAGATGGAATAAATAATTTTATGAAACTTTATGGAGCTTTTAGAATATTTTGGACCATGACAGCCCAGATTTCATTTACTTCATTATCTCCCGGTTGCACAACAAGGCTTAAGCCCAGTCCCAGACTAAAATGCACGTTTGAGCTGTTTTAACTGAAAGCAACTTGTCATTGTTTTGTGTCAAGTTGCACACCAGTAAAAGGAACTTTTATAAAAGCTACTTAAATGTCCTAATTAAACTAAGGCCTAAACCTGGCTTAATCTAAGCCCTGTCTGTGAAACAAGGCCTTTATGAAAAAGAGTAGCTTGCATATTTAAAAAAAACAAAAACATTTGCACATACCTCTTACTGTTTCCTCTAAGTATTCTACGATTTGGGTGTTATACCTGGAATTGCATTTTCTTGGATAAACACAAAAATATTTTTCAGACAACTGTGATCCACACCTAGATTTATTATCTCTATTGCCTCTGAGTTAGAAACAAAATGCTGTTTTCCAGGTCCATATGAAATGAATAAAAACATTTACTGCCCCAAAACCTTGACAACTTAATACAGCATTTAAATGCAAACGGATCCTGCCCTACAGCCTGAGTATATGGCATGTCATTTATTCGTTCCGAGCACAAACTAGAGCTAATTTAGCAACTTGGATTTAAGATTCAGTCAGAGAGAAGCGCATTTATTTCTTTTTGGGTGGTGGTTATTTATTCCATGATTCATGACATTAAATCCCTATGGAATGACAGCAGAAAAAGAAAGACTAAATCGAGGAAGGAAAACAGATAGGATAAAATTAATGCTAGACTTTCTGTCACAGTTTTTTTTTTTTTTTTTTTTTTTTTTTTTACAAATCTGCCATGTCTGTCAGAAAGGGCATTTGTCACACAATGTTCACAAGTTTTGCTTCAGTCTGATTTCAAGTAAAATGACATAAAACAGACTTATTCTGCACTTCAAATTAATATTTAAAATAAGCAAAACTTTGAACAACTATAAAGATTGTTGCCAAGCGAATGAAAGAGACCAGAACGTACTGCCCTGTCCCCTTGCCATTGCCCTGTTCACTTCTACACTTCCTGAATGACCAGAGGCAAACGTTTGAAAAAGAAAAATGAGCAAAAACTCTGGGGTGAAAGCCAAGTCAGTGGTCTTTCAAGGAAGGTCATTTTAATGTCACTGAGCTGGGAGTTATCCAGCGTGATCGGTTACACTTTCTTGCCTCTGTACTGATGTGTCAGCTCAAAGTGATCCAGATCACCTAGAACTGATGAACTGAGTTGATGTAAATGGCTGTGAATCCTAGCCAAGTCTTTGTGGTGTGAGCAAGCCCTAACTTCGCTTACATAACCAGTATCACTTAAGAACCAAGTCAGTTCACTCAGCGGCCATTTTGGTAACACCCCCAGGCAGCTATTTGTGGTCATGCAAGAGCAGATCCTGAATGAGAAAATGGGACTGATATCTCTAAAGCCAACCCCTGGAACGTGATGATTTCAACAGCGGGGGAACAACCAAATCCTCAAATATAATCAATATAAGCAGCTTTGTTTTTAACTGAATTAAGGAGGATTGTTTCCTATACACTCTTGAATGGTTTCACCACTACTGCAACTACATTTACTTACAATATTAGCTTTTCACCACAGAGAGGAGTGTCAAATATGGTTTAATTTAAAAAAAAGTGTAATATAATTATGTATTTACACAAGTTTGAATTGCAAATCTGCATCATGTTTGTTACCTCAATTCAAATTTAATTTAAATTCAAGAATTGAATTGGAATTTAAAAGGAATTTTCAATTCAGTTGTGAATGATGGACAAACCTGGGCGACTTACTCTAAGCTGAGACTACAGATGCTATATTTATCAGTATTGTTTTCTCTCATTCACATATGCATGGTCTGTCTCCAGCACTTACAATATCTCTTGTATAGTTAAGCAAAAATATAGGAAGCAATGAGACCTTGAAATTATGTTCTGTTTGTTTCGCCAAATAACAGCAGCGACTGACTCAAGAAAAAAGAAAGCAATTTGTCTTGGAACTCTTCCCCAAATCCCAAATCAAAATGAGATTCTAGAAGACAAGAGTGGTGGAAAATAAGCAGACGCCTGTAATGATTGATGGTGCCTGTGTGACATGCAAAGTCCGCAGTGTTTCTCGGCAGTCCCCAATTTTGCGCTTCCGTATTTCAGCCGGAATAATCTGTGCTCTCAAGTGTACGGCGCAAGCCTTGCTCTGAATTTTAACCGCCAATTAGAGAAGTTCTGACTTTGTCAAACTTTGATGCCTTTCTCCTTGAGACTCTCTTTTTTCATTCAGAGCTTCAGCAGTGGATGAAAAGTAGGGTGAAGATAAGCTCTCCATAAGAAGAGGTATCAGAGCACAGGACAGTTAGGATTGGCACTCGGCATTCAGTTCTAGTGACCTGTCTCAAAGAAGAGCTAGGGCTCTCACCGAGCGGCTCCACGCTGCTGAGCACGTAGATGTGTGTGGTGTGTGGTGTGTGGTGTGAGCTGAGGTGATAAGCCCCAAGCTCCATCTTGTTTTGACTGTACCGTCTCTTTAGCATGAGACTCTCTCCTGAGTCATAAGTGCCACTGGTTTCTTCGGGTTAGCTGCAGTGGATGATGTGAAAATTGTCTCCTGCCGTGTTCGGCACCTACAGGCATTATTTAATGGTGCATTACTTCACATCCTATTAAAGATTTAGTTGGTAACACTTAATTTTAAGGTTACATAGTTACACGTTACTACATGTACTTACTATAGTAATAAATGATGCATGATTACAAGTAACTAACCCTAAACAAAACCTACCATAACTCTACAGTAAGTAAATGCAGTTAATTAATATTACTCAGTGCTTATTTGTTTTTATATTTTATATTTTACGTTGTATGGGTCAAAATGATCAATTTTTCTTTTATGCCAAAAATCATTAGGATATTAAGTAAAGATCATGTTCCATGAAGATATTTGGTAAATTTCCTACAGTAAATATATAAAACATTTATTTTTGTGAGTGAATGCAGCACAATCGCGAACATAAATGGACAACTTTAAAGGAGATTTTCTCAATGTTTTGATTTTTTTTGCACCCACAGAGTCCAGATTTTGGCAGATCTCAGCCAAATATTGTCCTATCCTAACAAACCATACGTCAATGGAAAGCTTATTTATTCAGCTTTCAGATGATGTATACATCTCAATTTCAGACAATTGACCCATGTGACTGGTTTTGTGATCCAGGGTTACATTTGAGTAAGTACAATGTAACTACATTACCTTAAAATAAAGTGTAACTGTTTAGTTTACAATTTGTTTAAAAAAATACAATGTACTCATGCTCACTCACTTTGAACTCATCGAACAGAATCTGGAAAAAATACATATACTTTGGACCAACTTATGGACCAACTTTTTGATCAAAAATACTCTCATTTGTTATAGCCAAATTTATTACATTTTCTCAAGGTGTATTTATGGTTTGGTTTTATGAATTAATCAAAAATAGGCCAAAACATTCATACAAAGTAAAAATATTATTTATTATAAAGACCATAGAGCAAAACAATGTGTTGTATTTACATGATTAAATCCAGTTAATCCAACACACTTCTTTCCCCACTTGAATCAATGAAGTAAAACAAACATAATTTGTTCATGTAACTTCAACATCATTATAATAAATAATTCTTAAGTGACCAAAATAAGTAGTCTCAAAGTGATTTTATATGGTTCCCTATTTGTATTATTTGAATAGAAACACATTTTTTGTTGTGTAGATGACAAATAATATTATAGGTAAATTGGACCATCTGTGTTTTACTACTTTTGCAGTGTACTGTATTTAATACATGTATTTTATTTAGACACAACCATGTAGGTCAATATAATATTTTATTTGTTTTGTTGTTTTTTTGGCTTTTTACAGCTTAATTTCACCATAAAAACTAAATTTGCTTTAATATAAAAATTAAAATTTCAGTAAAAACTGTTAACAGCACTGAATAATAACCCACATTTCAGTCTGTTCTTCCAATCCATTCATCCATTATCCATTGCGACCAGATTGAGTCAGTGAGTTGAATTCTAGAACCAGATCCGTGAGATTCATGAATCAATCAAGAGATGTGTTTCCTGTACAACAATGTAACTCACTGCTTAAATACCATAGAACAATGCGTCACTGGAGAAATTAGTTAGCTAGTCACGACTAACTTTGTTGCACATCTGTTGTTCAATCCACATTGGTTCAACAATATGCCTAGAAGTATGCAGGTGGATACAATTTGCTGCAAGATCAAATTAATATCAAGATTATTGCTGTAAATAGCAAACATCTGAGGACTTCTTCGCTATTTTTTTAAATCATGTCGCATTGTTTGCAAATGTTTGAGTCAATGGCAGGTTATTTTTGTGTCAATCTCTGCATGTTGTTTGAGAATGTTCGTTTGAACTATGCTTTCAGGAAACACTGAATTTTTTAATGCTGCTGACAACGGAGCTTGTGACTACAGTTGGTTAATGATGCTTCTGGGAAAAACCACAGGTTGGTTCTGTAAAGCACATCAACAGATTTATTGAAAAGATCACACTGTAAATAATGAATCATTTATGACTTGCTATTTCTCTCATTATTCTCATGAAAGTGCCACTGGGAGGCGGATTTTCAGCAAATAACTCTGTTCCCCACATGCATCTCTCAAATGGTTTCAGAAGACTTGAAATTTAGTTCAAGAATAGTTATGGACTTTTATTATATTACTACATTTTATTATTGTTATTTTTATTTGTTGTCATTTTAGAGCTTGAACACCTTTTGTGTGAGTAAATGGTAAATAGTAAAAAGTAAATAGTGACAAATCAGTTTTTTGGGGGTTTGTTTCCTCATTTTACAATGTTTGACATAAGTTAAGAACAGTATGAATGATAGGGAAGGATTATGGCATCTGCTGGTTACATGGGGGTTTATTAAACAAATGAACAGCACGGGGCCTTATCGGTGTGAAGTTAAATGTGGAGACGTAAAGAGGGGCCAGCCGTTTGTAAAGGTTAAACCAACAGCATTCAGAAACACACGTCACTCTCATGACAGTTAATCATAACAGGTTCTTGGTCTTAATGCCACATGCTGATCCAACCCACATTTTACATTTCTCCGAGCTCCAACCTCTCTATTGACGTACTAATTCACTGCCAGCATTGTGAAAGGGGACCTAGCGCTCTCCTTGACTATAAAGGGATAATACACAGAGAAATTTCAATTCTGTCATACTCAACCTCTGGTCACTGTCTACCTTCATCGTACGGAAAAGAGCAGACTTGACATTCTGTAGGATATTTCCTTTGTTTTTCACAGTAGAAATAATACATTAAAATGACTTCAATAGTTGACTTCTCGGATGAGATATTTTAAATATTTGATATTTTTGGGGGGGCACATGTCAGGGTGATTCAACTGTCCTGATATCATAATAAAGAAAAAAAAGTTTTAAGTCCCAATCATTTTTTTTCCCTTAAAACTCATCTTTGATCACCAAAATGACATATTTAAACGTTATTTCCTAGAAAAAAAAAATTTGTCATGCCTTAAAATAGCTTGAATGTAACTCTACACCCTTGCCTCATTTAGTATAAGTGGTTCTATGAATATGCAAATGAGCCCCGCCTCCACTCACAGCAGCTCAGAGATCCACTAGTTGACGATCACACGTTGACCTTATTACAAGGTAGTTTGTGACGTCAGAAAAACACCAGCGATTTCAAACCGTGTTTTTGAGACTGTCTTTGGTTCACTGCAGTTTTAAGGAGAAAATACTCAGCAATGGTGTCAACTTATGTTTTTTCACATGATTTGTCTTATAACATATTACTAACATCACATAGACACAAACAACATTAAAAGCTTGATTCTCACCATAGGGGGACTTTAAAAGAATGTAATTCTATTGGCACAAACTTTTATAATCATTTCTTAGAAGAAACATTTCAACAAAACCACTGAATGCACTATTCCTAACTTACTTTATTTTAGTTTTTTGAGATAAGTACATAGTGGTTACCTAATATAAAGTGAGATCATATTTTCATTATTAATTTAACCATTAATAATTGTGTACACTATGCATTCAGGGTGTAAAGAAAATGGTGTTCATTTTCATTTAATGGTTATCCCACATGACATTTTTATCCACATTAAACCACATAAGGGGACACATGACTTTTATCAGTCATTAAACCACATAAGGGTGAGTATATTACGACAGATTTCATTTTTGGGTGAACTAAAGGGGCGGTCACACTACACATTTCGTTCCATTGACCTCTATTCATGCACATGCGAATGCATCAGACTGTAAACGCAAGCTCATGTGAAAGGTTTCCCATTTTGCTATTCAAGTTCGAGTCTGATGAACTCTGACCTGCGAGTTCGCATTCGCATTCGTGGAGACGTGTGACAGAAAATCTATACGTCATGGAGTGACCGCTTGGCTGAATTAAAAGAATGCATATTTTTGCAGTAAAGTCGAGTAGATTGTATATTTTTACATTTTGAATGTACTATTGTTATGTTATGTTGAATTCATGTTATAAAAAAGAGTGTGTGACATCATATCACAACCTTTACAGAGTCCATAGAAATTGAGTAGTCAAAGTCTAGCGTGACCGCAGATTAATTCTGCTGTGCAAATTATGAGCTGAAAATGTTACATGCACACATAAAAAACATGAACGCATAAATACAAGACCCTGCCAGAAGGACCTCTGAAGCTGCAATTTTCCTATGCCTGTCAAGACAATAAGAAAATGCCAACTACAAATCCATCAAAAAGCAGAAGAAAAAACGCAGGCTAAGAAGAAGCAAGGCAAATCAGTGCGTAATCCTTTGGCGTCATGTGCACTACATCCTGAACTTGGCTCTAATGCTATACACTAAAAGGAACCACTTGGCCCACTCCAAGCATACAAATCAATTACTTACACATGCATCTCGGCAATAACCGAAGCCAAACAGATATAAAATAACAGCTTGTTCCATTCCCATTCAGAGTCTGACTCGTATCTCTTCTGGATTAGAATTGCACTGGCAGTTGATGTCCCGTGGTGGATGTCATTTTACTGCAGATTTGCCTTAAGTCAGCACTAATTCTTTATCTTTCAGTCTCTTCTCTTCACAGCTCACTCCCTTGCTCTTTGTCTCATTCGGGGTTGAGCTGGATCAGAAGCTGTCAAGAAAGATATCCACTCGACATGCCCGTCACATAGAAATGAGATTAAGCGTGGCTGTTTCTAACATCTAGAGTCTGACACCCAACCTGTGCCTGAAGGACCCAACAAGCCGTCTGGTCTAAGGCTAGTTTTGAGTTTGCATCAGTAACATTTTGACACATACTCTGTAAAAAATGGTAACTTGCAATTGAGCTACCTGATATAACGGATTAAAAAAAAAAAGTTGTGTTGGTTTAAATCAAACCCTAACGCTCAAAATAATTAATTGTTTTGAGTAGGACAAACTTAAATTAAACTAATTAGTTCAGTCAAATTAACTTTTATGAGTATTTAGCACTTTCTTTTTCTTTCAAGTTCACAGAACTGATATATTTTAAGAAAACTGAACTGTTTCATTGTTTTGAGTTTTATGAAATGATTTATTTTAATTTAAACAAACTTAAGTTTAACTGAAACGGCTGGGATGTCTATTTCCCAGCATGCTTTGCCGATGGCACTTCAATGGGAGAGTAAATGCTAAAATTAAGTGTAATATAATGGTTTTTTTTTTTTTGTTTTTTTTTTTTGTGCAAGATTAATGTTAAGTGGGAGATTGAGTATTGATTAATGTTTTGTTATGCTAATTTAGAAGAATTTCTGTTAATGTTGGTTTTAGGATAGTTACCATCATGGTGACAAGTGGTGCATGCGGCTTGATTTGAGAGCAAATAAAACCTTTATATTGTTGCACTCATGCAGCAAGTGCCGTATAACATACTATTGTTAGCATGATAACATAATAGTATGTTAGCAAACTAGTTTGTTAAAACTATAAGTTAATACTAATGAAAGTGTTCACATTGAGATTACATGAAGGTTTTAAGTTAAATGTATGAAATAGTGTACTCTGATTTTAATTGTTCTTAACTTGAAATGTAAGTACAAACTTAAAATCTGCCAGTTCTGCTTACTTAAACTTTTAATTTCAAAACTTAAAAAAATTGAGGCAATCGATTACCTTAAATTTTTTGAGTTTTGCTAACTTATTCGGGTTTACAGGTGGATAACATCACTGAAGTCTATTTTTGACTTGAATAAAAACAGTTCATTTAGATGTCATCATTTTTTCCCCCGGTGTGTACATGGTCCTTCATATTTAATCAGAGCTATGAGAATCTCTTGTTGAAGAAATAAGGAGCAATTTAAAAAATAAGGAGGTCAGGTTAAGTTCAGTCCTAAATTATTTAACATTGTCATTCACCTCAGGTCAGATTCTCAGGTTTTGTTTATGGCCGTGTTCAGGCTTGAATTACATATGTATATAGACTAATCTGTTTCCCTTTATTTTGATGGTCCCTGTAACACATTCTGTTGACAATACGTTACACCTACATGTCTACTAACTGTCATTAGAGGGTTAAAATAAGTTGACATGTACTTGAAAAGTTACTTATAGTCAGTAGAATGTCTGTTGGGAGACTATCACAATAAAATGTTAGCAGATATTAAGTAGACAGTCTATTGATACTCTAATAAGTATAAGTTGACATCTAGTTGCATACAGTTACTTATAGTCAAAAGAATGTTAAAAGGGACCATCAAAATAAAGTGTTACCGACTAATCTAACATTATATTCATAAATGATTCATCTACAGAAATGTATGGATCAATCAACAATTAATGTTGTGTAAAGAGTCCTGAAATGGTCGTTTTTGCTTTTTTACTTTATGAAACAGCACACGTCAAGTGGAACCTTAAGTTTAAAGGCTTACTGTCAAAGTGCTGGTCTAATCTCGTTTTTCTCTGAAAGTCTCGAAGGCTGAACTTCAATAATTCTGTGTTGCATCATCTGCCAAGTTACTAAACTTGCTTCCGTGTTTGGAATTGTAGCTTTCTCATGTAACCCAGAACACACTGCAAGTTGCTCTTAGTGAGCCATTATATAGTAAAGCCACTGACATCACTTGACATGTGCAGTTTTCTGTCCAGTGTTGACATGTTTCCTATTGAAAAGGAGGTTTGGGTGGGACATAACATTATTTAATTTTTTTTAAATAATTAAAAAAATTAGTTTAAGTTATGTCATAGCTACTTTGTTACTTGCTAGTCAGTTAAATGTTTAAATCAGGGCCATAACCAACATATATATGGAGGAGGACATATATATGCCCCCCCCCCCCCCCCCCCCATAATAAGAAATGGTAAAATGACCTAGAATTTCCTTCACTGTTCTATTTTTTTTTAAGCTTCATAAAAACATTTCAAAACATGGTTACAGCCTTGGTTTAAATGTGTATATCTATACTTAACATGAACTAAAAGTCAAAATTCTAATTGTGAATTCAAAGGGGCCTTTAAAAGCTCAGAGTTCATAGTACACAAAGACTAAAAGAGAGTTGCATTGTGTTTGATGGTGGTCTCAAAACGTGAACAATGGTTTTAAACACTGAACAAAGTTTTTTTACATTTTGCATGTAAAAAACAACAAAGTTTTAAATATCCCAGTTTGTATATCAAAGAGTTTGAGAAATGTTAAGAGTTTTAGGAATGTTATGAAGCTTTACACTCACACAAATTTCAAAGAATGAGTTTCAGAACCATCTCTTTTGAGGTTATTTATTCTGAGGTCTTAGTGCAACACTTGCCTCTGGCATTCAGTAAACCCTTGACACTTCATCCCTCACGCAGCTCTTTATGGCTCAAAGTCTCATTTTGTTCAAAATGTTTTTGCTTTAACAAGTTTTCGTATGAGGTTTGTCAGTTGTAATAACTTTCAGCATGATTACAAGTTGCATCACTATGACCAACCAATCAGAAATAACCTCAAGGCTAAATTCCCCTGAAATTATAGTGGACATATGACGACAAGTGCAGAAATTCAAGAAATAGTTGGAACTTTTTTTCATTTAATGATATAGGAATCATATATAAAAAAAAAAGAGCAAGTAAATTAAAATGGCATCATGATACCAGAGTTTTTTAAAGGGAATTTTAAAGTTTCCTCTTACAAAATGGTACTGCTAAGGTTGAGTAACACTACCGTGTACAAACCATTATAGTTGTTACTAGTCTTGATGTTGATATATAATAATAATATTATTATTATTATGAATAATAATAATAAATGACAACACATACTAGGACTAGGCAGTAAATACTTTGAATTGGTAGAAATGTGTCAACCATAAGAGATTTTACTGTAGAGGAAAATGTATTTCTGCTGCTTTCAATGGGTAGGATCACTTTACATTATTTGCATGTTAGAAGTTCGAAAAACGAATAAACATTAAAACACAGAATGGAACGAGTCAAGATGAGGAAAAAAAAACTTGTTATTAAGGGGTTTTGTTAAACACAGTTGTTGCCAAGCAACATCACAGCATTTCACATTAAAATAGAAGGTAACACTTTATCATGCAGCTGATGTGAATCATAAAGTCGCAAGTGTGTGCATATCAGCAACTATCAAATCATTATTTTTAATAGCAAAAGTACTGTGATATATACTGTATATGATATAAATTTACTCAAACCATGTTTTGGTCTAATCCATTTATTTTGAGTTTCTAACATGTTGTCTATATCTCAAAACGTTTCAGTTGTAGAGGCATAATCATGAGTTATTTCCATTCTCTTGTCACTTGTCGAGTTTTCCAATAATGAGGAAGATATTCTTCCCTTTTGGCCTTGTTAAAATCTATCACCATGGTTATTGTAACTAGAAGAATGTTACTATTGTCAAAAAAAAATCATCCACGCTCCACTGCAGTTTGGCTAATTATAATTCTAGTTTATAAAATCAAGTCCTTTAAAAAAGCATGCATAATTATCAAAACTTGCCTAAAAGTGCTGTGTGCCTAATTGAGTTATATAGGAAGTATAACACATGCACATAATCACCTTATCCTTATATAAGAGCACTGCACTATCAGTGAGGTCATTTAGTGTTGAGTGATACTTGATTGCACTCTGCATTCCAATGAGAAGTGTGCTGATACCTACTTATAATGCAGCAACATTGCACTAGAGGCTCTAAAATCACCTTATAGCCACATCAAACGCTATGTTCTTCTACACACATGTACACACTCAAGTAGTTGCTTAATGAAGTCTCGGAGAGAGCACAGGATTTCACTCAATATGCCTTTTCCTGTTTGGTTTCAAGCTGCACAAAGATGTCCATGAAACACATGCACAAAGCAATTAATCAAAAACTCATGAGTTTGGGGAAATACAGTATATGTAACATTTACAACTAGAATGTGTGTTTACATCAGCCACCGAGTACGAGAACAATGCCAAATCCAGCTTTAATTCTCCCAAAGAACTTTTAAAACCATCTGAAGTCATCAAAGATGCCTTGCAAATAATTCTTGAAATAACTAATCATGAATGATATTATCTGCTATTAATTACGACAATGAAATGTTTCAATGTTTATTCAAGCATCTTCTCTTGCATATGGTCAAGAGTAACAAGGTCTCTAATAGAGAGCTGCCGGGATGAAGTATTTTTGTAAGCATCGCCTTGGTCCTCTCAACAAAAACCCAATCGGATTTATCCATTGGCTTTTTGAATTGTTAAAGAAAATAAGTTCTGTGACCAACAAAAGATTATGATTCTTACATGGTTTGTTCCTCATGATATCCTTCACAAATGAACACAACTATTTTTTTAAATACAATCGCAGAAGTAAAAAGCTTAACGTAGGTTATAATCTAACTACACCACGGTCACATGACTTCAACGTTACCATCACTAAGCTTCCGACAACTCCTTCAGTATTTTTTTAAAAAGCATTTTCCCTTAAAGTTTGAGTTAGAATAGTTTGCAGAAGATTGTTAGAATAGAGCATGTGTAATCCCCCTGGTTCTACTCGTACCGCTCCGAGCGGGATTCGAACCGGCGTTTTCGACAGGTGCGCTAACAAGAACGCTAAAGACCACAGGCTCTAGTGTCAGTCCCTAGAGCACCTCTTGAGGCCAGGGGAGTGAGGTTTACTCGCACAGCTCTTACTATCTGGCCTCTGTTACACATGATTATAAACATAATAATAAGGCTGTGAAAGTGGAATAGTGAGTAGATGAGTTTATCTGTTCAGTGTGATCCCTGACAAACTCTGTAATCCCATCACTTGTTAGCAACCACCTTTTACAAGACGGTGGACCTTTTACATATGTTGTAGAATAAAACTTAATATTGAGTTTGTGTTAACCACAGACCTTATTTCAGGCAATCAACCAAAAAAAAAACATTGATTTTGGGACAATGGAGCCAGATGAGCTATAATGCTAACTGCTATTTCCAGGTTTTGGTCTACAAAACATCATCCCTCAGCACTCTATATAGTGAAGAATAACCCCAGAAGTCCCATTGCCCATGCCTAAGCTATATACATTTTGCCATCAGTGGAGGCCATTTGCAGATGGCCCTTCCGAGTGAACCAGTGCACATTAGCATTAGAGATAGATGGTGGCAGGTTAAAAGGGCAGCTCATTAAGATGCATAGATTTTTATCTATCTGCATGGCTAGCTGAGCCAAACACTGAAGTCCTTAAAGATGGATCCTTTTAAATTGAAAGCAACTATAACTGAAATTTTACACAGGCCCAATGTTCCTCTCGGGAACAGAATGGGAATTTGGTCTGTAAAATAAATGTAATATCAGAAGAAAAAGAAAAAAATTCATCAGCTTACTAGGTGCAGTCATGCAAAACATCTGTTTGTTGTGGCTATTGTGAGTGTTTCTTCAAGTTGAGAGAACATATTCACACTTCAGTTGAGTGTTCACAAGTACTATGTGTGGAATCAAATGAGTGAAAATAGTAGCTGAGGGCCTTAGTGATCATCTTACACCGTTAGTTCCAAATTACTTGGTTCAAGTAAAAAAAAACAAAAAAAAAACAATGCACTATAGGCGCTGTGGTTTGGTATTCAACTTCCTTTGCCAGTCTTGGAAAGGGCCTGAGGCAGTCTAAGGTCCTGGCCAATGATTTAGCGATACACATTTGAAACTTTTGTTGTGGACAAACTTTTTTTGCAATTGAAATTAAGAAAACATTTCACAATACACCTACAGTGACCTTGACACTCAAATACTGCTCCACATACTTTGGACTTTAAGATCAGTTTCTGATCAGTGAAACAGTGAAACAATGCTCTTGGTTGTAAACAGGTGCACCTCCAGTTCATTGATTATAGAAAATACATCAACAATGAACCCCTGTGTCATTTGACACCTTATTGATTTTCCCATGAGTGTTTGATTGATACAAGCTTGAAAAGTCAAGAGGCAATTGATTCTCACTTACTTCAATGCAGTATTCTATTATTAGAGGATGCCTAGATGCTCCATGCGTGTCGAGAACTTGATCTCAGTCTGGCGAGACGGCACAGACGACACACAAACGCCTACAAACGTAAAGCCTTTGACTGCACTGGAATTCAACGCCTTCTGTTAAACTATAAACCAAAAGCGCCTTTCAATGTAACATCAGTTTTCAAGCAACCCTGTGAAAGAACTTCAACCAAATCCAAAAACAACATATCCTTAAAGGTGAGCAAGGCTCCTGTGAGAACACTAACCATGCTTCAAAGCAAAATCTGCATTAAATCTCTGTGTGGGGGAGCAGGTGAGCATGAAGACATTGAAATCTATGACTTTCAAGTATGTTATTTAGATGACAATAGATCCAATTTTGGAGCAGGTCTGTCTGAAAAAATTTTAAGTCTTAAATATATAACCTACGGCTACAGACTTCTATGCATAGTGAATATGCTAATCTCCCCAAATTGCTGTTTTGCTGTAATCTGTATAATTAGCACTGTTTGCTCAATTGATGTTGACATTGAGGGAAATAAAAACACACTGACAAAAATTGCATTCTCCTAATTGTTTTCATCAAGGCACCATTTTCTCTGTAAGTCTTTCATATGCAGAGATAATAGGCTTATGTGTCTCAAACAAATCCTGGAACGCATGTCCTAAGCCATTCATGATGCTCAACGCTCAAAAGTCAAGGCCGCCTCTGAAATACTGGTCAAAATAAGCCTGCCAATACAATAGGCTAAAAGCTGCTATTAACCAAAATGTGGTGATGAGGACCATTTAAATAATCCTAGCTACTCCACGCTAGTCCTGTGTAGGGATGGGAATAGAAAATCGTTTCCAATTCTGGAATCGGACACTTAAGGTCAGGAATCGGATACTTGTTTCAATTCTGCTTATCAATTCATGTGTGCGCATTTTAATGTGGTTTTAAATCATTCAAGCGCAAGAAGACACAAAAGAGAACTCTCATAGTGCACTGATACTGAATTGAGTTCTCTTTCGTGCCTTCTTGCGCTTGAACGGACAATTAGAGATTTGCGGAAGTTCAGAATGAGAGGGTTTTGCAGCTTAGAGTGATTAAATTGCCTTTTTGAACTGGGATAGAAGTTTTAAGATGTCAACAAAGCCTTTTTGCAATTGGAGAATCAAAAGTATTCTATTTAATTCTAATTCTCAAGACAGATTAAAGATTCTGTGAGTAATTTCTGCATCGTTAGCGGCACCAAAAGGTTTCCAAAAAGGTATTGCATTGCTCGGACAAACACCCCAATCTCAGACCATAGGATGACCTAATGTTTCTGTCTCTGGCTGCTCAAAGAAACAGAGCAATGTTGAAAGTGCCACAGAACCACAGTCTTTACACTCTCTAGGGAAATCAATCTGTGAGAATGGCTTACTTAAGTTGCCTCTGCACATTAAACTGAAATTGGAGAAAGTATTCTACCCTCCTGCAAAAATTACAGACATAAACATTGTTGAGAAAGATTAGAGAATCCTTTCCTAGCTGTGTTCTTTCCAGTTTTAGAGATAAACTGTTCCAAGCAGGTGGATTATTGATCTGCTCAACTCAGAGAGAGAAGCACGCTGGTTAAAAGAGGTTTACCGGTAGGGGGCTAAAAACAGTCCAGAACACCCAGTATGAGAATTGAGGTGACTATAAACTGGCATTAAGAGACAACAAGCAGCATAAAGGATTTTTTGTGTGTGTGTGTGTTGTGTTCCACAGAATAATAAAAGGTTGGTTATTACATAGGTTTGGAATGACATGAAGATGAGTGACTGATGACAAAGTGTTTCGATTTTTGGATGAACTGTTCCTTTAAACGAAATCTACAACGAACTAATATTATAAAACAGAAAAAGAGGTAACACTTTATTTTGATGGTACATTTTAGACAGTCTAATAACTATAAGTAACTTTGCAACTACATGTCAACCTAGGTAGAATCTAAGTTTAGGGTTCGGGTTTGTAGAATAAGTTAGCGTTGCAAATTTACTTATAGTCAGTAGAATGTCTGTTGAGGAGCACCAAAATAAAGTGTTAGCAGATATTAAGCAGACAGTCTACTAATACTCTGATGAGGATTAGTTGACATGTAGTTGAGAAGTTACTTGTAGTTAGAATGTGGACCATCAAAACAAAGTGTTACCAAAAAGATCCTCTATTGTGCATATTGATCTATATTCCTACTACTACTACTACTATAAATATTACAACATTGGCTTATTGGAGTGCCTCTACCTACATTTTTGCAAAACTCAAAACAATTTACCTATACTGTACATACAATTCACTGCAGTTTCCAGCAGAAATGAACACTAGGAAGTAAAACACCAACAACTTTTATTCCTTTTCAACACAATTACAGGGGCAGATTATCGATTAATCAAGACTTTTTCTGCACGTTTCCTTGAACTCAAAACACTTTTACTTTAAAACACAAATGTATTTTGATGTTTGCAACACATTACCATCTCCATTTTGATTGGCTTTTCTGGTGTAGTGAATTCACCATTTGCGACGCAGAGCGCAAAGTCCTTTGAAACGTCACGATAAAAGTGCTCAAAGACTTGTAGAAGCAAGCTAAAATGGCATGGTTGCTTCAGCAATGTGTTTTTGTCTCATGCTTGCTTTTGTTAACACTATCGGGTATGTTTAGGGTTTAGTGTAGGTGTATGTTCATTTCAAACTCGAATGAGCATTAGCCATTTAGCGCCACTCACCGGTCATTTCATTTCTGAACTCCCACAATACGTACAACAAATAATGTAATAAAACGTTGCCAGATTTTGTTGCTATTCACATACCACAGAAAGCAAGCTGAGGACAAATGAAGAACATGGAATGGTGTGCTTGTGAAGAGGAAATTTTGATTGCAACGAAGAATGCTGAGAGCAGAAAAGGACAGACAATGTCACAAAGCACCAGGCCTGAGGAGAGAGAGAAATCATAATGACTTTTCTGACCATCAGATGAGAAAGTCTCAGTGGCCTCTGGGAGTCTTGAAGGATTAGACCTGACCACTCCGCAAAAGACAACATGCCTTTGATACTTTTATGATACAGATTATGTGATGTTCGTGGATCATACTTCATCTGCTCAAGACTTTACAGTGAAAGATTCAGATGTTGTACACATACATTTGTGTATGTTTGGAAAGACACTGAAATGCAATCTATGTTTTGACCGTATCTGAAAAGTAAAGCCTTTAATGTATGCATAACTTTAGAGTTTGTGTTTTTACGAATCCTCAGTCTAAGGAGAGGTCGGAGCTGAAATTGCTGGAATTTCTGAGCGGGCATCGCCACAGGTGACCAAGTTCAACGCTCAGACTCTCATTTACAAGTAAATGACCTTTTTAATGGCAAATTTATTTATAAATGGAATCTAGATGGAACTAATGAAAGTCATTTGCACTCTTTCTATTGATGAATTGAATTATCTTTAAAGCTCAACAAGTATGAAACCTCACTGAAACACTGCTGAAACGGTGTTTAAAAATCACACAGAATAAAATAGAATGAGTTCACCGTGTCAAATAAATGATAAATAAATTGATTTCATAATTACTACGATAAAAACAACCTATGAATTCCATGTACATCTGTAAAGTTTTAGTGGTCATCTAAACAAAAACAAACAAAAACCAGATTTCATGATTACTAATTACATCACATTAGTAGTAATATGGCATGATGTGATTTTAAATTCATTTGGGCATTACATAGTATCCTCTTTATGATGGTTTATTCAATATTTAAACCTGAAGAATATCACAGAAAAAGCAAGTTTATGTGATTTTGGCATGATTATAGTTCTTGTAATTTCATAAATAACTCAAGAGCCACTCAAGTCTCTGCGGCTACCGTATCTTCGCTGTAATCAAAGTATGATTGGTATAGAAGATTCCAGACTGACTATAATAATTATTTATTCATGCACCACTTCAAATGCACATAAGGTAACTGTGATTATGCTGAAAACAGCAAAGCACATAGGAAAAAAAAATGCCACCATGGTTTTGTCACGGTGACACCGCTCCGCACACTCGTTCACTCTCCCCGGACTACTGATTCAACGCACCCGCACCTCCTTGTGGACCTGCACGATGTATACCACACACAACCTGCACACCATTGCCTGGTCTCGTCCAACCACGTACAGACTCATCTCTCTTGCTACAACTCCCGTTACCAGCCTGAGACTTACCTGCCTGACTACCCGTCTTCAGTCTTCAGTCGTCTGATCCCGAGCCGTTGTGTGTTCAACCACCTGTATCTGTGATCATCTTACTAAGTCACAGTGCAACTGCTTGAACTTCACATTCACCCTTCCGTCGACCAGTGTTTGTTCCCTGCATCCTATCAATAAACTTTGCATGTACGATCACCTGTCTGTTCTCTTCTGTTGTGTGACAGGTTTCATCGACCTGCTTCTTAAAAGGGACATCTTTGACAGAGAGGGCTGAAGATGGATGCCATAGAATATTTATTACGGTTTTGAATGAGCAAAGAATGAATCAGCCTTGAGTAGCATTATTCACTGATGAAGGGTTTCAGAGATCTTTCGAATCACAATATGTGGGCTGCACCAGAAACTTGAATCCTGCCTACAGAAAAATCACCAAAAATGAGGAAGCTTTCAAGGGAGATGAATGAGAGATGTGAAAAGAATGTGTCAGAATCAAAGACCAAAGACTGTGTGAACAGAGTGTGACATAGGCACTACTATGCTACCTAGCCTTACCAGAAGTGCTATAAAGCAAATAGTATCAAAGCTGTGGGAGTCAGCAAAAAAAAACATCATAAAGTGAAGCAACCTATCTCTTGAGGTCTATGCACTTCATAGTTTTGAGCGTCTCTGAGAACATCCTCTCACGGATTATTTAGGGAAAGAAGTGCCATAAACTGATTTATCAAGAATAATACTTCAAACATCATTGCAAACGTTTAATCAGAAAAACCTCGCTAATGCCAAATTATGAGTGAAAGCCTGCTGTAGTGTTTCCCCAGTGGTCACTCTACTTCGGTCAACACTGAGATTCTCAACACAAAATTCCAATGAGAAAACAGATCAACAGTTTTGGATTTTACAGGAGGGATGGGGCAAGCCATTAAATGGGTTTTGCATCCGTCAGCTTATGCGATTTTGCCCCTTGTGCGTGCAGTGATGCTGTGTAGGCTTTAATGGTGTTGCAGTGCCACCCTTGTGAACAGCCAATGAATTACCAAGACTGATAGCATTGCAACAGTACAAAGGGGGAAGTAACAAATATCAGCATAACCAAATCACAGTGGAAAACTTTTTTGCTGTACACAAACTTTTCTCACTGTTGTATTGTATGCAGGGGATAATGTACAGCCGGTCATTATCGCAACAGGGTGATCAAGATGAGTTGTATGTACTATGATGACATCATCAGGCTTATTACACAGCTAATCAGCATATTTATAAATATGTGGATGTGAAATATTGAATTGAGCTGAAGTTACAGCATTGCATGGGCAATGCAATGGTCATTATTAAGACCGATCTGACTGCAGTGGCAGTAAAAATGAATAGAACTGCTTACTATAACAAGAACTGAGCACAAGTAAGAAATGAACTGTGCATTTAAAAAAAAAAAAAAAAAAAAAAAAAACCTTTATAAATTGTTGAGGGGCCCCCTGGACCTGTGGGCCTCAAAACAGTTTCCACCTTTAACCTTAGCGACAGCTCTGCAACACTGCAAATTAAACTCGGTAACACTTTATTTTAGTGTACTTGTAACACATGCCATATCTATAAATTATCTATAATTACATGCAACTAACTCTAAATCAAACCCCAATCCTAACCTACGTAGCATGTGGTAAATTACTATTACTCAGTAAAATGTTTAATTGCAATGAAACATGGACACCTTAACACAGAGTATAAACTCTATAAACACGGCAATCATCGCAAAGTTGAATTCTTACCACTTGAAGCAATGTGAATGAAGAGGCGGGCGTCCGAAGCTCTGATGGCAGCGGAGTACTCGTCCTCTTTCCCCGGGACCTGCACTTTCCGCTCGGGCATGAGTCGGACCCTGAGCCGGCCTCCCTCCGCCCCCAGCCACCACTCCAAAATCCGCGTTAGGTCCATTTCCAGGAACACAACCGGCGCGTCCTCGTACACATGCAGTCCTCCACATCCCGTTTTAACCATCTCTTCTCCCACCTCCACCACAACTTGATTGGACTTTCGACTGGCGCTGGTCAAACCTAAATTCAAAACTTTCGGCACGGGACGCTTCTGTCGATACGGGAGCTGTCCAGTGCTGGATCCGTTGAGGTTCATCCCGGCCAACTTTACATCAGTCAAACTGGCGATGGTTTTTTGCAACGGAACGCAGCGCATGAGCAAGTTTGCGCGCACCGTGTAACATCCATTAAACGACAGACAGTCTCCGTTAAGCGGGCGCTTTATAAACAGAGCCAAGTAGTAACGTAACAGCGACGGGACGGCGAAATCCACTGAGAGCGTCTTCCTCTTGTTCCGAGAGGTGGAGGTCTGGTTGGAGTCCTTTCTGTCGGTGGCGTTGATGAACGCGGACGTGGGAAAAGTAGTAAGTGCGTCCGCGGTTCTCTGAGAAGCGCACTGCAGCTCGGAAAGAAATGCCGCAGACCAAAGAAAAAAGTAGAGTATCCGTGCGATCATGATTTTAAGCTAAAAAGATCCAATTTTCTTTTGGGTTCTGCTTCACTCCGGCACCCGCACGCTCTCCAAATGGGGTGCTGAAACGGGAAACGAATGGAGAGCTATTCGAGTCTACATGTCTTCTCCTTGTGCATTAAGATGTGCTTGCTTTTATCAAAGCTCTTGAGGTTGCAGTTTAATTCCCGCATATTAAAGAAGAATAATCCACAAAATAATTAATTGGTAGGGTCATTAAATCGCACAAAAAAGATTCGCCTCTCGTGGAGCTTCTTGGTATGCCTAACAAGTTCTCCAGGGCTGCTCAAAGGCTCCTTGTATCTGCATGCAATGCCTCAGAGTCGTTCTGTCAGCAATCCTTTTTTTTTTTTTTTCAGCAGTCGTATTATAACAGATCCTTACACATTTAACATGTCCACTTTTCGATAATTCAACATATTTACACGACAAACTGCGCGCGTTGAAATCAAACACAATCCATGGAATACCGTGTTTCTGCCGATCATAAACACAAGTTTATTTTTATCATACTGTGACTAAGAATACTTTCCGCTTTTTGGACGTGGTCGATCTAAATCGAGCGGGTCTTACCTGCGCAGCCAGTCAAAACGAGGGAGCCTTTTCAGCGCGAGCTGCTCATTTGAGGCTGCAAATGCCGCGCGCGCGCGAGCCCACTGTGCGCGTGCCACCCCGGCGCTCCGGATTTTTTTTTTTTTTTTTTTTTTTTTTTTTTGGGTTGTGAAACTCACTTCTGCATCTCTTTATGACGTCACCAGCAGCAGGACGTTAGACGCGAATATGAGCCCCTTAAAACTACCGTGATTGGTGTCGACACTCGTCACGGCACTCGAAACTCATTGAAATGACCGAGATGGCACCTCCTTATGGCGGCATTGCGCCGTAATTAGTTTTTAATGAATATCTGTGTATGACGAGCGTCGCCTCCCAATAATTTAGCTACCCAGATAATCATTCACAGCCTCTGTAATTATGTCATTCCACGTCACGGAGCGATTGGATCGAGCGCTTAAATGCGTCAAAACGGAGACGCACTTTTTTTATGTAGCTTTCAAAACAAAACAACAACAAAAAAAAAAACATAAAAAGATAGACCTGTTATAATCAATGAAAGCCTAGTATTACTGTAGCTATATTAAACACACCATTGGATCAAACATGCATAATTGGTTTCTTTAATTTGAACGGATCTCCGACTGACAGTTTGTCAAAATCCTGAAAAACTTTAGTTAACTTATGTGAGAATTGGACAGCAACAAAATATTAGACATTGCAGACAATGTTTGTCAGACACGAGAATTGTGAAAGACAGACAGACAGACAGACAGACGATAGAACGATAGAACGATAGAACGATAGAACGATAGAACGATAGAACGATAGATAGATAGATAGATAGATAGATAGATAGATAGATAGATAGATAGATAGATAGATAGATAGATAGATAGATAGATAGATAGATAGATAGATAGATAGATAGATAGATAGATAATTGGTTTTTCAGATAATATAATTTGTAATAATCTAAATCTTTTTCTTTTTTTCAAGTTTCAACATATTGTGAGAAGCATTATTGGGAGATTCAGACTTTCAGATTTCAGATTAAATATTGAAATAGAATCTAAAACACATGAATGAAAGGACATTTATAACTATGTACATAAACCACTAATTAATTAAGCATTATAAAATGTAATTCTGTCTGTCCACGTTATTAAAGAAAGTTATGAAATCATTATAACGTGTCTCGCGATTCTGCTTTCCTCCGCTAGATGGGAGTATGTCGCGCTTATTGGTCTGATCTGTGTCATCGTGACGAGCTCATTAATGCTCTCATTGCACTGGGATTTAAACATCCTGCCAGACGGGTGTTATCATTCCCGGAAATAGAGTGACTAATTGCGCGCTATATTCTAATTGTTATGCTATGAAAGAGACAATCCGTTTAATGGTAAGGTTGTTTAATTATGACTAGGTTACTGTCGAGCATTGCATTGCTAAAATCAGATCTGACGTGTTGGGACTTGCGTCGTGCAACTTTATGTAACCATCTCATGTCAGATTAAAAGAATTTACAGTCTTGATTTCAATTCAATTGGAAATATTAAACTTTGAGGATCATTAAAACCTTTTCAATATCAATTATAATAATGCATTGAAAGCCAATTAAAGAATGACATTTTATGGAACCGGAATTCATAAAAACAGGCCGGAATGATTTGTTCACAAATCAGATTCTGATCTAGGGTTAGGGATGACTCAGTCTGGTCGCAAGGGTTATTAGTGAATTTCAGTCTGTTTTCCACACAAAGTTGAGTTTGTATGACTTTAGAAGAGTGTGTGAGTTAAACTAGCCTACTCTTTGACACTTTTATGGTGGTGCTGAATCCCCTTTGAAGCTCGAAAGATATGTTCTTCAAAATGACTCCTGTGTTCCACAAAAGAATGAAAGTCTTGCAGTTTTAGAAGGGTCAGAGTGTACATTTTATTATATCGGTAACACTTTATTTTGATGGTCCACTTTATACATTCTTCTAACTATATAAGTCATTTTGCAACTAACTTTGCAACTACTACTACACTAATACTGGTAGTTGACTTGTAGTTGCAAAGGTACATAGGCTATAGTTAGTAGACTGTCTAAGGAAACAAAGTCATACATAATGCCATTGAAATAAAATGTAACCCTTAAATCAGTTTTGTGCTTGCTTACATCTAAACACTCATCAGTGTTGAAAACTGTTTTTTGAAAACTGTTTTTTGAAAATAATTACCAATTATGGAAACAATATTTAAAGTCCCCCTGTAGTCAATAATTGTATCCCTTAAATGACATATTTAAACTCTTTTTTCTTGTGAAAAAAAAAACGATGCATGCCTTAAAATAGCTTGAATGTAAATCTTTACTTCATTTAGTGTACCATGAATATGCAAATTAGCCCCGCCTCCACTCACACCAGCTCAGTGATTCACTGGCAAACTTACTGAGGTAAACGCTGCACAATGCCTTCGCTCGGACACATATCGGTAATTAATATGATTAGCCTTTTGCTTGACTATGTTATCAAACAGCTAATAATGTGTTGCTAATATTACACACACCATGTTCCCTTTCGCCACCTCAGAGTCAGACAGCTGACAATCATCAGAAACGCATTGAACAACTCAGATGTCAGTGTAGAAAGGCATATAGTTCATCATAACATGACATTGTAATAGACCCACTATTCTGCTAAATCTACCAGATTTTTCATATCAACAGAAAAATATACCGGTATTACCTGGCATCTCTCGAGACTCTCCTAGTTTGCTGTTAATGATATGCTAAAGCCCGCCAGCACGCTAACCTGGGGTGCGTTTCCCGAAAGCATCGTTGGCCAACTATGGTCGCAAGTTCCGTCGTTACCAATAGAGTTCAATGGACATTGCGATGAACTTGCGACGATAGTTGGCCAACGATGCTTTCGGGAAACGCACTCCTGATTGGTTACAAGGTAATTTGTGACATCAGAAACACCAGCGATTTCAAACCGTGTTTTTGAGACTGTCTTTGGTTCACTGCAGTTTTAAAGAGAAAATACTCAACAATGGTGTCGACTTATGAATTTGCACATGGTTAGTCTTAAAGCATATTAAAAATACCACATACTGTAGACATAAACAACATTAAGAACTTGATTTTCACCACGGGGGACTTTAAGAAAGTTGCTTAGAGGTCATGCAAGGACATTTTCCAATCAATCACATAAAAACTTAAAAATAGTTTAGGGATAAAATATCTTACCACGCTTGCTTGCTCAAGTTTTCATGCGGCGAGAACAGACAAGTAGGCCTACAGCAGTTATAATTTAACATTGCAGTGCGGGATACCAAATGATATTTCATTTCACCGTGTCCTATTGTATTTCAGTGTCTATGCGTCCATCTCACTGGTTCATTGATTTCCATTACTCATAATATGCCCATGCCTGTGATGTTTCTCCTAAGAACTGACACTTACTCCTTGATTTAACACCTGTGTGTGCGCATATGAAGATACGGGCAGTTTTTCAATCATTTGAAACGCATTACCAAGTTGAGTTACATGAGCTTTCCATAAGCATACCGAATGCTTTATGACCCTGCCTGGGGCTTCTCTGTCTCACACACACTCATTTACTTTACCATGTTTTAGTATCTCACTTACTGAAGCAGAGGAGCTGTTGAATCTGAGCTAAGCATCCGTGCTGTGCCAAGGAAACGCTCTCTGTTTGCACTACCCTCTCTGGACCTACATCCACGGAAAATAAAGTCGGGTTGTTTTATTCATATGTGGGGGCCAGTGATAACAGATAGTGTGTTGTAGAAGGGGGATGAATCGGCTTCGTTAATATTCAGCACATCTTTCACAGTAAATCTGAGCTTCTACGCTATACTCCGAATGAATGTACAAGCCTTTGAAATTGATGGCGAATTTTCATTTCGTGCACAGTGAATTCTTCAGTGTTCTCATTAATGGGCAAAAGAGGTGGAATAAAACGTGCAAATGGCGGAAACTGTCTTGCTGTTGCGATGGCCAAAAATGGTTCAAAGAATTTAAAAGAGATTTTAAACAAAATAGTTCTTAATTATAAAAAAAAAAACATGAGTATTAAATCTCCAGAATGCCATAAATGAACATCTACAAGTCTACATAGAATATTAAAGACCCCTCAGAATATCTAAAGACCCCATGAAATCTAAATTAAAGTTTTGTGGCTTATAGCTTTAAAGGGATAGTTCATCCAAAAATGAAAATTCCAACACGATCTCATGGCAGTTCAGAACTATTTTATGTATTGGTGAGTTTGAGGCTAATTTGTATAAACTTGTGAAATCTCATTTGTACGTACAATCTATTTCACACAATTCATACGAAATCACCACCATGCAAAATAGTTACTTTGTCCCGTGAGATCATCATCATTTACTCATGCTGTTCCAAACCTCTATGACTTTATAATGTTTTTTTTTGTGTGTGTGTGTGTGTGTGTGTTTTTTTTTTCATACAATGAAACTCAGTTCTAACTCAGCAATATTCTCTTCAAACTGTTGGTTTACCAGTACTGAGGTTCACAGTAAAAATAATCATAGAATCAGACTACTACGCAATGAGAATGTAAAGTGCACTTACACTTTCATTATGAATTGCATTCTAATAATGCACACACAACTTTTATGATACTTCTTCCTGTCTTTGGAATTTAAGACTTCTTGGTTACTTCTATTTTAATGAAAAGAGCAAAGTTGCATTTCCTTCAGTGATCCAAAGAAAAAAAAAAGAGAGAAGGTATGGATTCTGAACGACATTTTAAATTATTCCTTTAATTAACTGTCTTACGGTGATTGTTGTTACTCAAGATGTGGGAGTGGTTTTAGCAGCAATTCTCCCAGAGTGCACTAGTGCTTAGATTTCTGTAACATTGCATTAGAAAGACTCCATTTGAATGAACAGGCTGTATCGCCTCAGAATACAAAGTGCCTTCAGGTGTATCGGTTTTCAGGAGCCTGTGTGCTCCTATAGTAAAGAGATTTGTTTTATCAATGGCTCCTCTTGCAGTCCCCAAAACTCCAGAGTATTGTAGAGTGTAGGTGTTGTGATAAATTACAGCAAAATATGCACTTACAAAAGGCTCCCCCCTAGCGCTCTATCACATCTGAAGAAGCCATAAATCAGGCTAGTTGCCAGTGTTCCACTTACAGTGTGATCTAGGTTCCCCCCGTTCTGTCCACCTCTCCGCTGTAGCACCTGAGGATGTTTGATTACTACAAAGTAAAAAGTTCTCCATTTGAACCGCCCTGTTTCTTCTTCGGTCCACATGTGTTGGGGGGGGGATTGAAAAGCAGTCCGGTGCTGCTCATGTCATGCATTTTGCATTGGCTGTGGGACGGCTCGATGCATCCCTGTTCCCAACACATGCCATTTTTTCCCTCTATGTTTGATGAATAAAATGCAAACTACATTTGAAAACCAAAAAAAAAAAAAAAAAAGACAGGCCTTTTATAAAAACCACAGAGGGTATGAGCTGTCTTTCAGGGAACTGAGGAGAATTCACCTCTGTCAGACACGCAGAGTGTCAAAATTAATTCGGACATGACAAGGAAGCTGTTGGCTTGCGGGTGGTGGATTCATTTTCTCTCCCTTCACTTAACCTTCTAGAATCTGCTCAAGCGAAATTTTGCTAGTGAAATCCAGTCACTCCAATTGGAATTAGTGTGATCGGGAGTTTAGCATGAGGGCGAACAATTTCCCCAGGAAGATTTTGTTCGTTTTCAAGATAGTCACGTGAATTCACCACGTTGACCAACAGAAAGCTTCTTGTTTTGGAAGTGACTTGATCTGTGCTTTATTTATCGCTATGCTATTGACAAGCTAAGGGTACGTTTACGCGACAACGATATGCTTAAAACGGAGAAGTTTTCCCTTTGAGTTTTCCGCGTACAGGCGACATCATTGTAAAAACAATCCCCATTCGCACGGATCCGCAAAAATGACTAAAAACGCTGTATTCTGCTGCCAGGCCATTAGATGGCGATGAAACACTATAGACTGAAACGCATGTGCATGACGTCATCGTCTTCAGAGGTTCGCATTTTGTGTTGTTTACATGGAGACCGTTTTCAAAAACTTGCACTTTGAAACCCATTTTCAAAAGTTTGTTTTCAGGCACCCAAAACGCCGTTGTGGTGTAAATAAACGGCCAAAACGCGTTAAGTTTTACGGTTTTAGTTGAAAACAGTGTCGTGTGACTACTTGCAGAGTTCATTTCTAACCAGCTCCAACACAACTTCCTGAAGTGTCTAGTACTCCTTGGTTAGCTGATGTTTAGATGTGTTTAATTAGGATTGGACCCAAACTTTGCTGGAAAAGGCAGCCCTCCAGGACTGGGATTTAACAAAGCTGCAGTATAGCAATAGCGTGTTTTGCTAAGCTAACATACCATACACTTTGCACTTGACCACTTTTCTACTTTTATGATGTATTTCTGTTGTTTGGGTTGCCGGCTGCGATGGTAAACGCTTAATGGTAACATGTTGGGGAATTTATTATATATTTATTTGGAAAAAATGCAACTATTTCAACACCATATTTAAGTGGCTGTGTAGTGACTCTTGTACATGCAGCAATATTGGACGCCTTGGGAATAAAAATGGGTTGTTTAAAATCTTGCCTCCATTGGCAGCTCACTAGGATTTGGTACACTCCAGCCATCAGTGAAACATATGGAAGAGCTGCACTGCTTGTTAAAGAAGCAGATGAGTTTCTCACTCCTGTGGTTTTACAAGCCAACGCTTCAGCAGCAAATATGGAATATGTACCAATTTCATTAAAATCAGTTATCATTTTTATCTCCTCCCAAAGAGCTTGAAGTGACGCGTCTGAGGAACAATGTCAGAGCTGTGAACTGACTTTGGAACATCGCCTTCCCTCCAGATGTGTAAGTCACAGAGCCCTGAAACCACAGTTCATCATTCGTAAGAAAGAAGAACTGCATATTAGCATATTCAGTTTAAGATTTGATGTGATATGCATGTGAAGTCAGGCAAGTTATTATAAATTGATTCGAGCATGAGAGAATTGGAGACAACTCTCGATTAAAATTCTATCCATTTTTGGCAAAAACGGGATTTCCTGTTTGAATAACGATTAGTTTATGACAGGGCACGTTTAGAAAGCAAAATATCATTTGGCTTTGGATCTTCAGGGCAGAGGATGTTTGTTCCAATATATTCATGAAATAGATTTAATCATGATCTTAGGGTTTGGTGAGTTTAATATTGTGATCAAGATGATAACAACAGGTATTACAAACAGAACAGCGCCATCCAAACCTATTCAACTGATGTGATATCAAATATTTTGGTTGGTTTTTGTAATATTAAACTATAAAGAAAATGTTTGCATTGTTTGACACATAACCATGCTTCCTCACTGGTTGCAGTTCTGCTGTCAGTTTCAATGCCCAGTAGTTGCCACCTGAACGGTAAATAGGCTTTGTTGACATGTAAATAAGGGATTCTGATGTAAGAATCAAGTGATTCTGGAACAAGAGAAGAAGTTTTCAGTTATTTAATGCTAAGGTCATGTGTTTGATTTCCAGGGGAAGCATGAACTGGTCAATTGACCTGAATTCAATATGGATAAAATTATCTGCCAAATGCATGAATGTCAGGTCATTATGCGGGGAAGAAATGTGTGAAGAAGCTCTGGTAAGATACACACAGGATAAATGAGTAAATAGTATACTAAGGATGGGACAAATGACAATCACAAGCTTTTCATCAAATATATCACATCAAAATCAAAATTATGTCATCGTTTACTCATCCTCATGTCCAGAGTGATCTCATCCACCCTGTCTGAATTTGCAGAACATGAAATAATTTTAATATTTCAATGCTTCACTTTAGCCATACTAACTAGAATTTAGACATAATAACTTTGCAACATGTCAACTATTAGTATTTTTGGACACCATTAACTTTCACTGTAAGGACAAAAACAGTTGAAACATTCAGCAAAATATATTGTTTGTGTAAGTAAGTCATACATATTTGATTTTTGTGTGAACTGTCCCTTTTAATGTAAAAATCTACCCAGGTTTAATGACACGTGACAAAACAGACCACATGACAGGGGGTCTCCACATAAACACCAGACCAGACTTTATAACATCTGAACCACTGGTGCCTCCATCGGTCACCTCAACAAATCAAAGCAGACCTGTTCTGGTCCCACAGTTCCTGGCACAGCCCATTAGATGTCTGCACAGGCATGGAGAATGGGCCAGAGTGGAGAAACCTCAATTAGTTTCCTGTTGACCTCTGAACGCCGCGTGATGACCTTTCCTATGAGCCCAATAGAATTACACCGTGGCCGGCTTTCAGAATGATGTGATCTCAAGCATCACTGGCCAATTCAATTTCTTATATGGATTACCAAGACAAATGCAAACGTGTGGGAATTCTCTCACCTGTGTTGTCGATGAAAGCCATGACCAATATACTGACAGAAAGTCAAGCATGACTGTGTTAGAAGGAAGGCAAGCATTAGATGTCTGATTGTGACTGTGCGTGTGTGTGTGTGTGTGTGTGTGTGTGTGTGTGTGGCATTTGAGGAACAATGATCATCAAATGTTGTTAAGAATAACTCAGGAGCTTTGAAACAGCTGTCAAAAATGGTTCACGCATAAATGTACAAAGCTGGCACATGCATTAACAAGTGTGACTATATTTTTCAGGCACATTTAACCTTTTCGAATCATGCCCATGATTACTTTTATGTGTGTGTTCACATAGCAAGTAGAGATGCACCGATTGATCGGCTGGTGACCGGAATTGGCCGATTTTCACGTGATCGGCCGTGACCGGCGACCGGCCGGTCAGTCTGACAAATGCCGATTTTATGCTGGTCAAATGCACTCGAGTGCCGCATGATTAACATCGCGCAACATCCGCATCACACGTGCACACGGAACACACATGTAGAAAACCTTGTGAATTATGTCCGTTCAGACCGCAAGCGCATATTTTTTTTCGCCGTGCTTGTTAATCAATGAGTGCATTCACAACGGGAGCAGGAGCAGCGCGTGAGCGTCAAGCAGGAGCGTTGCGAGCAGTGAAGCGCGTGTTTCTGCGCCGAGTATATTTGCTGCACTGCTCTCGCTCAATTAAAGTCCGCGTGAACCGGAAGTTGCAAACGACTTTTCTCCAGTGTTGTGACGTATTTCCCAGTGAAAAGGAATATTGAACAGAGGGCAGGGTTTTACTCTAGCGCTCCTCCTCTCCATCTCTCGCTCATAGCAGACTAACGGTTTGAGGGGAGCGGTTAAGCGTTTCCCACCCTAAGCCGTCAAACCTACGTCATCAGCCATTCCGGACCGGAAGTAACTTGGCAAACAATTTTTTTCTGTGTATTAACTTGCACGGATTAATTTTTCACCACAAGACTAGTAATATGCGCTAACAAAGTAAATAGGGTCAATTTTGATTTCAGTTGGACTTTAAAGGGAAAGCACACTTTTGATGGACAAAATAGGCTAAATTGGGTGCAGAATTTGAAAATGCACAGAATTTGCGTGTTTTAACAAGAACTGGAGTAGGCTATGTCAGAAAAGAAAACGAAGACTAATATTTATAGAAAATGTACCCATTTAAACTTGTTTTATTATTCAGTTTGTACAAGTGATTGCAATAGGCCTGTGTGTGTGTGCTTTGAGAAATATCTTTATACTGCAAGGCTATATTTATTTTATTTTTTATTTATATATTATTTATTGCCATTCCCTGTTTTCATACAGACGTTTAGTTTGCTAAATACATATATCAAAAAATTATTGGATATTGAATGTGAAAAGGAAATGGTTCTTCCATAACACTGCACTTTAGATGTGTGTGAACTATGCAAATTGTAAAATGTTCTATTACAGAAAAGATACAAAAGAAATATTTGTGTGTGCTGTAAAGTGGTTAGAAAAAATTTAATTGGAATCGGCTAAAATCGGTATCGGCAGGTCAAACTTAATGAAAAATGGGAAATTGGAATCGGCCCAGAAAATTGTAATCGGTGCATCTCTAATAGCAAGTGCCAAAACCTTTACCAAGTTTCGTACCATTCTGATGAAGTAAAAAAAAAAAAACCTGTCAAAAATGACCGTGCCATTTATTGTTTGAATAATAAAATGGACAAACTTGTTAAAACTTATTGTATTTCAGTTTATGTCATTTCAAGTGACAAAAATGACTTTTTATTTTATGGTTTTATATTCAGATAACGAATGAGACCCTGAGCTGAGACTTTGTTGAATCAGTTTGAAAGACTGACCACAGATGGTGTTGTTATGACATCTACCAGAAGGTGCTAGCAGGGCTACGCTAACAAGCTAACCCTTGACCACCGGGGTTTTGAAAGAAAATTTTTAGTCTTGAATCCTAGAACACAAAAACAGAGCACACACACATATACACACATAATTCCTGCACGATCTGCTTATGATGCCACTGTTCCTCATGCACAAAATTGTTTTGCAGTTTAAATTACACAGAACCACTGAAATTTGTATGTAAATCTCATTTGGAAAATGCCAAGCCACTCATTTGTATGAATAAGCGCTGCTTTCTTTCTTCTTTCCCACTCAGGCTTTAAATCCATTTGTAGCTTCATGGCATCCTCATCCTCTGCTTCCTGATAAGCAATGGTTTGAGGCTTTATGAGTTTACAAACGGACAGTAATACAGAACGCCAGTGTCTGTGTCGTGCGTATGCGAGTTTGTTATTCAATATCTGTCTTATGTTGCAGTCCTCTGATCTCCAAATAGCAACAAGACCAAAGCTCTGCTAACAAGAGCCGCACAGTAAACATCACTATCAATACAGCTGAGACGTCTGAAATGAAATGGCCTTTATTTCATGACCTTGTTTCAGCTAGTGTTACCAGATGAGACCATGCTAAAAATAATCTCACAGATCATGTTTTTCCACATCATACTCTGTTTCTCCACATGTTGTGATTTAACCAAACATGTTCCTGGATTAGCATACGTTGCTGGTCTTGGAACAACATTCTTATGAAACAATCACAGGCTTAACCCCAATACTGTGTCCTTACCATAATTGATAATCCTATTTTGTCGTTTTCTGTTTCTGTGCATTAATTCCTTTAATAACTAAATGCCTTATAGTCGCATTTAGCAGTTACATTAGTTAGTACATAGTTTGCATTTTACAATGATATAAACCATCAAGCGCTGAGATTTGCTATATAATATACATCGCTTTCCATTGTGATACATGTGGTTTACGTTTATGTGGTTCCACATAATCTCTACTCAAATACTGCATGTATGATGAACTTAAACATGTCAAAATAACTTGTTTCAATCAAGTTTAGCCAAACCGAAGTATTTGAGCAGAAATAGCATGTTTGTAACCACTGGCCATGAGTTAGTTTAAAGTAAGACATTTGTAAGTATAGCTTCTAATAAAAACACATCATGGTTACATCCATGGCATTCACATATTATTTGCTTATTTAATAAAAAAATGTTGTTGTTAGCAGGCCCTCAACTTAAGCACATGCTCCACCACAATGGTAACCCCCAAAACACCAACATAACAGAAACTCTTTTATTACCAGCATAGTGGAACATTAAACATTAACAAGCCTCCCCATTTTATCAACTTGGTTAAAAATTCATAAAATATCACTTTATTTAATCATTATTCTTGCCCTACAGCACTGCACAAAGCATAATAGGAAGTGAAAATATAGTTTCAGTAATGCTACTTTGACACAAATAAAATCATTCATGCAGTCTCAACCCGAATGGAGTGGTTAAATTTGATGAAATTAAGTTGTGACATCTTGAAAGAATTGTGTTGGATTAACCTTTTTATAACTATATTAAGTAAACTGAATTCATTTTTGACCTACTTAATGTTATTTCAAAATGAAAACATTGAGTTAACCCAAAAAGTAACAGTTTCAAGTCAGTTTAACTCAATGCAACAACAAACCGAATAGAAATAAAAATTTAATTGTTCAAATAAAGTGATCAGTACCAAAAAATGTGTAGTAGAATGGAATATCCATGCATTAATTCTCTATGCAGGGGCGCAGGGATGCTGGAGTCTCAGTGTCTTGGGCTGTAAGTGTTGAAGTAACATCAGTCTCTGTAAAGGAGAGGGTTAAATCATGCTCAGTCATTGAGGAAACATGATGAAATGCGAAGCCAATTCAGACTCAGTCAATCACTGAATGAAACAAAATATTCTACAGGTTTGTATGCTTTTGCAATACAGAGCACCCACTATCTTTGATGCATTTCAATCCGTGCTAGCATTAGATGCATTAGAGATAATGCATCTATTACATCAAACGAAACATCTGAATTCCTACACTCACGGGTTGACCAAATGAAATAGAGCCCACGCACACACTCAGACGCAATCCGAAGGCTCTTATGGGCATTAAGGGAAGATACATGCGATGGGGGTAATACAGTGACTCAGATGGCAGTAATAGGTTAAGTTGCCTCTGCAGAGGAAGCAGTTTTGGCATTAAGGTTAGCTAATTGTCACCCTCCCCATTCCATCCACGTCTCTTCCCTCCAAAAGCTTTTCTAATATTCTTTTCTTATTCCTCCTCATGAAGAAGCTTGCGGTTTTCATTAATGAGCGTGTTCAGTGTTTCTCTGTTTCTTTCTTCCTCGGTCACTGTGCTGTGTGTTTCAAGGACTCCCGGGAGATTGGAGTGTGGGGGTTGCAGGGACAGGAAAAGAATTGAAACAGCTGGACTATAGTTGTATTATATGATTCCTTGCTGCAAAAAAAACATGCTAGCAAAACGAGACAAAATAATTAGGGTTAATTTAATGTTTTTATTTTAATGGGATTAATATTTTAATCACACTGACCAGTGAATTTTCTTAGCATCAGAGCAATTCAAGTTTGAAGAACCACATAACAGCGGCGTGTGGGGGTGTTCTACGAAAAGCAAGCAAAGCCCTCACTGTGTGTTTATTTGTATAATCCAATCCAAATGGATGGTTCAGGTAAAATAAGTAATTAACAATGTATTTATTAAAACCAAGTACATCTTGGTTACACTTTTATTTCAGTGGTCCACTTTAGACTTTCCACTAACTATTATTAACTTTGCAGCTATATGTCAACTAACTCTAAGATAGTAGTAGACTGTTAGGGTTCGGGTTAGTTGAATAAGTTGTAGATGCAAAGTTACTTATAGTCAGTAGAATGTCTGTTGGGGAGTTAGCAGATATTAAGCAGACAGTCTACTAATACTCTAATGAGGGTTAGTGAACAAGTAGTCGTGAACAAGTTACTTATAGTTAGTTACACTAATGTCTAAAGTGGACAATCTAAATTATGGATTTTTAAGCTTGTCTACGTTAATAAAAATAAGAATGCAGTAAAAATGTTCAGATATTATTTATGCATTTTATTTGTGAATCCACATTCATTTATTATTTTTAATCATCTTTTCTTTTTTTCGGATCATCAGCCGTCAATTGTAACATTTGATCAGGCACCAGTCCATCAGAGGGAGCCATCACCTGAATATTGAACTCTGTTACTTCCTGTTCCTGCCACATCATTTCCTGTCACCCTGTATTTAAGCCATGTGCTATCACTGCCTTACTGCGAAGTATTGCCAGTTCTCTGCCTTACTAAGCGTTCTACCATTCTCTTTTTGTTGACTACAGTTATGACCATTGTTTTGCCTTTTGACTCATGCTTTTGGATTGCTGTTTTTTGGATTTGTCTGCTATTGGATTGTTTTACCTGTGCTTCGACCAAGGCCTGTGACCTGACTACGAGTTGTGACTATTGTTTGGATTTTATGCTCAGATTCTAAAGACCCGCTTATGGATTCTACTCAGCCTACATCCTCCTTACTAGCCTGGGAAAACCCAGACTACTTCCGGCGAATTTTCATTCTCTCTCCAGGATAGTCTGGAGAAGAGCCCATTCAAACTCATTTCTGTGCCGCCGAAATCGCGGCACCAATCAGAAACGTTTGGGGAGGGATTTACATGATGACGACAGCGCAGCGACGCTGAAGGAGTTCTCACGCACACGCAGTGAAAAATACATTGCGGAGCAGAGAGGAGACTGACAACACGCTGGCAGACAGGACAGAGTAGGCTACTTTTCGGTTACGTTTGATATTAAACATATTAAACAAAGTCTCAGCTTTCAAATTTGGTAATTTTTTAAAAGAAATTTAAACAATAAATACCGTTTTGTTGCTCTTTAATGTGCCGTGACAGATCGCTGTAGAGCATCAGTTAAAGCTGTTCTTGTGAACCGATCATCTCTTCCTTCTAGTTAATTTATAGCCTCAAATAAACATGAACAAACATAAGAAGGAATGTTGTTTTAACCACGGAAAGGCGTCAGTACACTCCGTTTTTCAAGTTCAAATCTATGTTAATCTACTCTCCTGACTGCTTTGTCGGACAAAATGGCGGATGGCGAAGTATGATTGGTCAGATCACCTGTCAATCAAGCTGAGCTACGTCGTTTGGTGACGCCCCTTTGGAAATGATTTGTCTACATAGCTTCTCCAGACCCTACACTCAGTTTCAACTGAGAAGGGTCTGGTTTTAACCATGCTACCTCCTTACATCAATAGGGTTGGGTATCATTGGAATTGTAGCGATTCCAATTCTTCTTATTGATTCCCAGTTTCATTTCCAATATGGAGTCAAACATTTAGATATCAAACATTTTTATTCTGTCTTTTTGCAAAACATTCTGTTGCAGCTGAATACCATGAGCAAAATACAGCATCCTAAAAATAACCAACTAATAAACTAAACTAATATAAATATTAAAGACAAGAATACAGTCAGTAATACAATAAGAACATTAGCAATAACACAAATGAATACAACTGAAAGTTCAGAAATTGAAATCAAATGTAAAATAACACTGAGTCTTTTTTATAAATAAAATATTAAAGTTACAAAAGTTATTCAGTCAAGATCAGTGTGTGATGTTCTTTTTCTTTTGCTGATTAACAATAATGACACAGACAGCAGCAGGTTTATTAGCCTGTTGTCCCTTTAAGACCAAATGGAAGGATCCAATATACTGTAACATGCCTTTTCTTTCTCAACTGTTTAAGTTCACTTAATGGTGGGATCAGTAGTTTTTGAAATATGCTGTTTGGATGTTAGTCGGTCCGACACAACAACAAACGTGTAACCAATCAGCAGTATGGGACGTATGACGGTGGAGAGAACGAGCAAGAGGGATATTTGAACTGAAGAAAGACTGCAGAAATAGAGCTGAGACAGTATAAAAGAGAAAAGTTTAGAAGAAATCACTGGAAAATACTCTCTAAAAACAGTTAAATCACAGAATGTTATTTACAGTCACTTAAAATGTAATGGAACTTGACAATATAAAGGGGTGAGATATCTACTTACTTTTCTAATGAGACTAATGAAACTGATTTTTGTGAATTTTTTTTACACTATTTTGTCTAATTTTTTTGTATTATTTGCTTTGTTCCGTTTTTGTAACGGGGAATTTTTTCTCATTCAATGTGAGAAGCACTGCCTCCCTTGCCTATTTGGAGAGAAAACCCTGGCACCGTCAAAGTTGTTGGAAAACAGCGGCATGCAATTGCCAATTTGGCATTTGTATATATACCAACAATTAGGAAATATTATGCGAGTCGTAATATGTGAATGTGTCCTGCATGGATAACCCAGAATTCTTGGACAGACTGAGAAACTCAACTGCAAAAATAATGAAAGCCTTATCTTTTTTGGGGGGACTTTAATATTTTTCAATATTGCTTTTATTGATTTTATTTTGGATTTAAGCGACTGTGAAGCATTTAATTTGATTAATCAATTAGTTACGTTAACATTGTTTAATTGACCGCCTTAAAAAAATGGACAGAACAGAGGCAGATAGCAGGATGAGAAACAAATGGCTGTTTTTCCTTTTCCCACCTACAATGCTAATCTTTTTTCATAATGGGCAAACAGAAAGAAGGGACAAAAGAAAGATGAAGGCGAAGATGGGAGGGGGTAATTTATTTGATTTCTTTTCACCTGCTGGAGCTGAGTCACCATTGATGCTGTAATACTTCTGCCAGATATTCATTCCCCTCAGGCCATATCATAATCCCATTTCCTCCTGTCCTGGTACTTCATCTTTCTCAATGTAAGTCGTATGGTTTTATTGCTGGGAGCACCCCTACTCTCCAGCCCACTCTCTCACTCTTAATGTGTTCCAACATTGTTTCTTTGGTGTTTTGTTTTCTAGCTTTCCCGAGATTTTAGATGCATAGAGTATTGTACAATGGGGAACAACTGTTGCTGAAGAACAACTAGGCTAGCCTAGCATAAATGAAAAATTATGTCAGTGGAAAAGCATGCGTGTTATGTTCTTGCCAACATTTCATTTGAAATTAGGCTTTTTGTTCCTCATAGTGCACAGGAATGTTTTGCTTTCACCCTGAAATGTTTAGTTAAATAGATGTTATGCGTCCTATTGGGTGAAGTACATCCATCACCATGAACTCATTCATTCATTCATATGTCTACTTTTTGGTTCATTCAGTCTTCAGTCTGAGAGCCTGCTTTGCTCTGATTGGTCAGATGGCCCAGTCTCTTGTGATACTACACAAAATCACACCCCAATCTTCAAGTCCTCCTGGGAAGTTTGTATATGGGAAGTCATGTTTACGACGTCAGGTGTGTTCAAGTCACTTTCGTCAGAGCAAGATGGCGGTGTATCTTCTCTTTATACAGTATCAGTCCTTCATGGCAATGGTGTTCCCTGATGGCAGTGGCCTCATTCAGCAGGACAGTCCACCCTGCCACACTGCAAAAATTGTTTAGCAAAACATTTTTTTTTTTTTTTTAAAGTGCCATAAACACATCAGAATATGTTTCAAGTAATAAATGCCTCTAACCTCATAAATTGCTTGAAATGTGTTTACAATATTAACACTAGGCCTACCTTGTAAAAATATTTTGCTTCCCAGATGTTGCATAAATTCAGTCAATCAGATTGGAACTGCCGATTTGAGCTGCTCTTTTGAGTGTTGTGTTAAATATACATCAAACATCATTGAACAGACTGTGTGCATGACTGACAGTCTGAGACTGACATTTGAAGGACTACTGTACTGTGGAATAGACTTTGACATTCACAAGGGTTTAGCATTTCCATATGTGACCCTGGACCACAAAACCAGTCACATGGGTCAATTTTATGAAATTGAGATTTATACATCTACATTTAGTCATTTAGCAGACGCTTTTGTCCAAAGCGACTTACAAATTAGGACTAAATTAAGCGAGTCATCGTGAAGAGGCAAAAAGTGCTCAAAATACGAAGTTCAGGCATTGTTCAGAGTAACATGAGCCCGATAAGTGAGGATTAAAGGAAAAGGAAAGATTTTTTTTTTTTTTTATGAGGTGAAGTGCTCACGGAAGAGATGGGTTTTCAGTTGTCTTTTGAATGTTGTCAGGGATTCTGCATTCTGGACGAGGGTGGGGAGATCATTCCACCAGCATGGAACCGTGAATGAGAATGTTCTGGAAAGTGATTTTGTGGCTTTCTGTGATGGAACCACGAGCCGTCGCTCGTTGACCGATCGTAGGCTTCTGGTAGGGATGTAGGCTCTTAGGATAGAGTGAAAGTAGGAGGGAGCTGAGCCTGTGATAGATCTGTAAGCAAGCGTCAATGCCTTGAACTTGATGCAAGCAGCGAGTGGTAGCCAGTGCAGAGATGAACAGAGGAGTGACGTGGGCCCTTTTGGGCTCGTTGAAGACAAGACGAGCTGCAGCGTTCTGAATCATTTGTAGAGGTTTAGTTGCACATGATGGAAGTCCAGCCAGAAGAGCATTGCAGTAGTCAAGCCTAGAGATGACCAGGGCCTGGACGAGAAGTTGTGTTGCATGCTCAGTTGGGAAAGGCCTGATCTTCCTGATGTTGTGCAGTGCAAACCTGCATGATCGAGCTGTCTTTGAAATTGATGTGAAGGTCAGCTGGTCATCCAATATCACTCCAAGATTTCTGACTGACCTTGATGGGGTGATTGATGTTGATTCTAGCTGGATAGTGAAGCCGTGCTGTAGAGACGGATTGGCAGGGAAGACGAGAAGCTCAGTCTTTGCCAGGTTGAGCTGCAGGTGATGTTCCTTCATCCATGCCGAGATGTCCGCCAGACAGCTTGAGATCCGTGGAGCTACTGTGGGATCATCTGGCTGAAATGAGAGGAAGAGCTGTGTGTCATCAGCATAGCAGTGGTAAGAGAAACCATGTGCCTGTATGATGTGTCCCAGTGATGTGGTGTAGATGGAGAAGAGGAGGGGTCCAAGAACTGAACCCTGAGGAACCCCTGTGGTCAGTCGATGTGCTTTGGATACCTCATCTCTACCCATGCGACCCTGAAGGACCTACCTGTGAGATAGGACTCAAACCAGTAGAGGGAAGTTCCTGTGATGCCCAGTGATGAGAGGGTGGACATAAGGATCTGATGATTCACTGTGTCGAAGGCAGCAGACAGATCCAGGAGAATGAGAACTGAAGATTTGGAAGCAGCTTTTGCGATCCGTAGGGCTTCTGTGACCAACAGTAATGCAGTCTCAGTTGAATGCCCTTTCTTGAAGCCGGATTGGTTGACATCCAGCTGGTTGTTCAGAGACAAGAAGGATGTTACTTGGTTGAAAACAGCTCGTTCAAGTGTTTTCACAATGAATGGTAGGAGAGAGACAGGTCTGTAATTCTCTACAAATGATGTGTTTAGTGTTGGTTTCTTAAGCAGTGGAGCTACCCAAGCCTGCTTGAATGCAGTACGGAAAGTGCCAGTATGGCGGGATGAGTTGATGATGTATGTTAGTGCTGGTAAAAGTGTGGGAGAGATGGCTCTCCCACATATGGCTCTCCCGTTATACATCATATGAAATCTGAATAAATAAACTTTCCATTGATGTATGGTTTATTAGAATAGGACAATATTTGGTTGAGATACAACTATTTGAAAATCTGGAATCTGAGGGTGCAAAAAAAAAATCAAAACATTGAGAAAATCGGGTTTAAAATTGTTCGTTCACGATTCTGCTGCATTCACTCACAAAAAAATAAATATTTACGGTAAGAAATGTACAAAATATCTTCATGGAACATGATCTTTACTTAATATCCTAATGATTTTTGGCATAAAAGAAAAATCGATTATTTTGACTCTCATACAATGTATTGTTGGCTATTGCCACAAATATACCCGTGCAACTTGTGGTTTTGTGATCCAGGGTCACATATGGTAGGCTGTATATTTTGGCAAAACACAACATGAAAATATCCTTAAAGTTTTAAAGTTCCTGACAAATGACCATTTTGTAGATACATTATGAATTGAATCAGTGATTAGACTGAATGATTTGCCAATAACAATTAGCCTTTCAATCCCCTAAAGATCTTTTAATCTTTTAAATTAGAGGACCAATTTGTCCAGCTGCCAATACAGAAATATTCTTCTTTTATTGAGATTAAATAAAACACCATGAAATAAAACACCATGCCAACCAGTGAAATACACATTATTGGTTTTACATCGCGCTGAAAAAAATAAATGCAGATTTTAAAATATTGTGTTTATTTTGGAGCAAACCTTTTCTCCTATAGGGTCGAAATATAAGTGCATGTTTATAGTTAAAAGTGGCCAACAATTAAAATTGTGTTTTTAAATGGTTTATAATGAGATGAAAGACGATAAGCACATTGATTTCATCATCATTAGAAAGACTTTTCTAGCTGCCCACAGGAAAATGATATTGCTCAGAGTAGTGCTCAAAGCATCTGTATTATTCTTAAAAATAAAGAAACAAACAGAGATGCAATAATCCAATAAACAACAGAGAGAACATCAAATTAGCAACGTTGACGCAAGACAAAGAACAGAAGCTAACTGATGGTATAAAACACAGCAGTAATGAGGTTCAGGTGAGACTATAATCAATTAGACAATGAAACAATGAATGACCATGGCAACCAAGGACACAGGAACTAAACGCAACGGTACTGAACACTGGCAAAAACAAAAGAATATCAAAGTAAAAGTCCATGGACCCAGACTTGCCCTGCATCTCAATGTCCATATTATCCATCCTAAACATATGTGAGATTAAAGTAAGTGTGTCCCAAAGCAAGAGTATGCCAGAAGTCCATGGATGGTCTACTATTTCCGGTGGATTATCAAAGTGTGGATCCGTGTTCTCTATAACAGCTAATATCGCCCACAACCCATTGCGACTGAAGGTAAGAGAGGTTTAGATAAAGGGGTTTGAGTGACTATAACCAACATTTAAGCTGATAAGAAATATTTATGTTATGTTATCCGTGCTATATTTCATCTGCAAGAACAACGTGAACTTTTATAAAGATCCGTTTGGACATTAACTTTTAAATGCATCGTTATGCATGAATATGAGAAGGGTTCTCTGCATGAAAGACCTGCGACTGCAGATCAACGAGCTGCTGCATTTCTCTCCGATACAGTAGGAAATTAAAGGAAATGTGGAGGATTTTATCTATGTCAGTTTACGTGATAGGATGCGAACTAAGCAAAAGAGCGAAACCGTTAAAGACGCGATATTATGTCCCAAAGCTTGTCTACTCTTCTGCTACACATTCAAAAGTATGTACTTTTTCTTCACAAAAAGAGTACATACTTTTAGGGCGTATAAGTAGGCGAACTGAGATGCAGCTACAGAGAATACGTGACAACCCTACTTAAATATCTTAATTTAACTAAGGCTTAATCTAAGCCCTCACTCTTAAAAATAAAGGTTCTTTATTGGTTGTTATCATTGGCTCCATGAATAATTTATAACATTCATAGAACATTTCCATTGCAAAAAAGTTTCTTTATAGTGGAAAAAGGTGTTCAGATTATTAAAATGTTATTTATGCAAATGGTTTAATGCAAAATGGGTCTTTTAAGAACTGTTCACTGAAAGGTTCTTTGGAGAACCAAAAATGGTTATGCCAAGGCATTGCTGCAAAAAAAAGTGAGCTGTGTGTGAAACCAGGCCTTAGTTTTCATTTTTATCTCCCTTCGTATTGTCACAGACTACATTTCCCATGATCCTCCCTGGCACCTGATGCACACGTCACTCATCAGCACTCCAGTCACAACACGATATACCCCCTGCACACACACACACACAAAACACACAGACACAGCTTGTGTCTGGCCTCATCTTCACCTATGGACCCAAGATACTTGAGACTTTCCTGAACACTTTGTATCTTGAATATCCACACCAAGTCATCTCTGTGTCAACACCTTGTCATCTCTATGTCTCTGTGTCTTCTCCTGGTGATCCCCTCTGTGCTCCTCATCTCATCTGTGTGTGTGTGTGTGTGTGTGTGTGTGTGTGTGTGTGTGTGTGTGTGTGTGTGTGTGTGTGTGTGTGTGTGTGTGTGTGTGTGTGTGTGTGTGTGTGTGTGTGTGTCACTCTCCACCTTCAGTTTGGTCACTCCACAATCAGTCCTCAAAGTCACTGCTGACCTGCACTGCCTTGATCCTGATGCCTTCAGATAAACTGACCATTGTGTTCTCCAGTTCTGACTCTCTCGTTCCTGTGGATATCCTGACACTTATTAGATCAAATTTAAGTTTATTCCTGTTTTTAATTTAAACAGTCTCAAATAGTAACATTACAGCAGCAGCAAGTAAAAAAAAGTGAGCGAAATCGGATGAGAATTAAGTTGATGAAACCCTAATGCTTTCCAAAACTGATCAGGGAATTTTCTCCTGGATGGTTGGAAATTGTCTATTAATGCTCAAAGTAACGTCTAGTTAGTAGAACGTCTGAAGTCGATCGTCGAAATAAAGTGTAACCAAAATCTAATTTGTGGTTTTTATGTTGAGAAATTAAAAAAAACGTTTTTGCTGTGTAAAAATATTGTCGAAATTAAATAAATAAATGTATCCGTATAAAATAACTCTGCAAAATCCTTAATTAAAGTGTCTCTTTATTCTTTCAATTTCAGCTTTGCTGCTTTCATAACATATCAGAAAGGAAATATGCACCAGCACTGCTTAATTGGTCTCTTTAACAGTGAAAGTTGCATGCTGGTACAGGCTAATGTCTGGCCTGGCCAATGTCTGCGAACATACACACATCAGAAGTGCGACGATAATAAGTCTGCAGTAATGAATCTGTTTCCACTCGCTTGTTCACTGCGTGCCTGTTGCTATTAGCCACGAGGCTTAAAGAATAGAGATACGTTTAACACCTCCTCTGAAACTGCACTAAGGACCTCCTGATCCACAATTTCTTCCACATCACTGCATTTCAAAGACTATTTTTGTCAGAACAGAGTCCACATAGAGTTTCTAGTTACTTTTACTTGGGGAAAAGTGGTGGATCTCATGTCCTTTAGTATTGGTTTTGACTTTGTGTGCCAACATTTTGAAGGTTTAAAGAAAGACTGACTCTAGTTGGAGGCAGAACTTCCTTACAGGAGAGAGACACACACACACACACACACACACTTCTCAGCACTGAGTTTCACTAAATGTGCCACTTGCTCAGAAGATGAAAAATGTGGCCTTGATTTCCGTCTGTCAAATTAGGCTCGGGCGAGAGAGGGCAGAAGTAGGAGAGAAAGAGAGAGAGAGATAAAATGTTTATGTCATGCTAAAGCATGAAAGTGTCCAGTTAGTCAAGCAACTGGACAGGGTCAAGGCCATCATCTTGTTATTTTGTCAAAACGGGTAAAAAATTAAGAGACAGTAAGCAAGCGCACTACAGAGAAGCATCAATATGCAACAAGGTCACCAGATTGTATTTTATGAAAATGAATTTCGTAGCGTAGCACTCTCGACCATTCATTATGTTCTCCTTCACACTGTAAATCAGACAGTCTGAGCCACTTTCTATTAAAATTCACAAAGACCTTGTTGCGTCTCGCACGGCAATCATTTTCAATCAATTCTCCAACCAAGTAATGTCTCTCTTAAGTAAACCATTAGAGCTGCGCAATTATAATATTTATTTTAATTCTTAAATGGTGGTTGTCTTGAAATTGGTTAACCGCTTGAGAATAATGAATGCATTTTTAAATGTTTGTTTTATTTTAATATTGAAAGTGCATTTTCTGTTTGAGTGATTGGAAGCGTTAAGAATGATTATTTGCTATGCTGAAAATAAGAATTTATCCTACTTAAATGTTTGCTTTTGCCAAAGTTTGCAGAAAACCAGCTTGACCTATGACCCATAGCTGCCTCCCTATGAATGTTTCTAAAGAGGTAAGACAGCAAAGATCATGTATAAGCAAATGTTTATTGTAATTATTAGCTCAATTATCTATACTTTTGGTAGATACTTTTGTCTAAAGCACCTACATTTTTATCAACGAATGCATTCAAAATGATGCCGTGAAGGTGATACTTTGGAATAGAATACTTTCAACAATGGTACAGTTAGTGGTATTTCTGAGTGTTTAAAATACAAACTGCTCTACAGAACACTTAGTGAAAGAAATTCAATCTAAAAAGGATTGTTATAAGGTCAAAGAGACAATTGGCTAAGAGTCTAAGTACTTTTGCCAGTGATTACCATAAAAGTATCCATTCCTCCTTGACTTCCATTCATGTTTCTTTAATAGGACTTAATGACACAATGCTTCACATTGAAGTATTTATCAAACTCTGTTAATGTCAGTTAGACTAATACAAATGCAACTGATAATTGGTAGTTCTACCAGAAAGACTCGGGAGATAAAATGATATAACAAGAGTAACTTTATTAATAGCTCAGCAAGCATAGTCTTTGGCGTAGGCCCCGTCCTTAGCAAGCAATGCGAGGGTAACGGAATCTGCAAATCCCGCCTGAAGATGAAGGCAGGGGCGCAGCCGACCCCCTGGAGGTAAAGGAAGGGACCATCCTGGTGGTGGTGGGGAGGATGGAGGTAATTGGCGCCGTCAGTATCTGCGAACTCAGACAGATGTAAGTACAGTTCTTTTATACTGATAGTGTTAACACATGATTGGTTAGTAGTGAGTTAATTCATGACGCGCTGATTGAGTCTTCCTGGCAGAACTTAACGCTGAGCTTACATTTCAAGTTAGCTCAGGTCCATTAAACATTGTTAACACAACTTTGCATCTGACAAAAGAAGAATGTCCGAATTCACAGTATATAAAAAAAGTAGGCAAAAAGTACCTGGATGACTTACTTCTGGTGAGATTCTGAAGTGTGCATGGACACTTTACTGTCCCATGAGGCCACAGGAGAGGATTTGTGAAGGATAGTGAAGCTGAATAAATCAGCTCCATATCAGATTCTGGTGATAAAGGGCTTGTTCCATTAGAGTACATTTCAGGAGTTCGGCCAGTAGTGGGCAATGTAAGCAATGATAAACATCAGGGTGAAAGTTAGCAAGGGAAGGGCATACAAATCTGACTTAAACACAGCCCAGGAGTTGAAGACCTAAATAAAGCAAACCACATAAATGTAGACGAGAAATGACCAGAGACTGAACATGGGATGTGTTGGTATGTGTATACATATACACTGGACTAAATGAGTGAATTAACAAGGGACAGGTGGACACAATAGTATGGTTACAAATGAGACACATTATTGTAACACATTACACATTATGGTAACAAATGAGAATACAAACTAGGTGAACACAGGAACTAGGAACATAAAAAACATAAAACTAAATGAAAATACAAATATAAGACACAATATCTGACACAATATAAGCCTGACAAATACAAATACTTTAGAATCAGTCCTGCCTAGTAAGTCCTGAATTAGCTGTCTCGCGTGTGTTTGTTGGTCACCATTTTTCCAAGGAAGTCATGTTAATGGGTCAACATATTTTGTTGATCCTGGAACAACATGTCTGTCTGAAAATGTAGTCCTAACCTTATCCCTACCCCTAAACCTAAACCTACCCATAACTCATCCCTAAAATCAGAGGGAAATGATATGAATAAGAATAATGGAGAAGCCCCAAAACTTGGTTGTAAGCCTAAACGACATAAACTGTAAAGTTGTCCCTCAAATCTGATTGATTGATTGATTGGAATGTTGTTCCAGGAACATGTTGTACTTTTCATTGTTAGTTCATCTTAATTAGTTATCCTGTACACACATTTGTAAAGTGTTACACAAACAATATTTCATTCTATAATCTCATTTCAGTGATTTGTATCAGTGTCTTTGAATTATTTTTTTCTTTGGGGGCTTTTCTCAGCAAACATATACTGTAATATATATGATCAATATTTGATTACATTGTCAGTGTATCATCTATTTTTTATTTATTTCTTAATCTAACTGAAATAATAAAACTGGCTTAGCACAGAGGTGGACCTGCATTAGCTCTTCACATTTCTCATCAGTTACATAGCATTAATAATTAATCTGCAGTCTGCGATCTAAGCTGGTCAGAATTTGCCCCACTTCATCTGCTTGAGTGGAAAGAGAGGTTTTGTAAGAGAGCAAGAGAGATCATACCGATTCCCTTGTGTCTAGCATATAATTTATTGGTTCATAGGACCTTTAATTTAATTATAACGTCGTATTCAAACCGTGAGTTCCGGCTTCATTTACCCATTATAAAACAACTAAATGGAAGTCACAAAATGAAATGGAACAAATCACTGCTTTTGTCTCTCATTCATTTTTTAATCTCTGTTGGAAAAGAGGCAGTTTGATTGGGCTGTGCCATTTATTTTACATTAAATATTTGTGTAATTTATTTTTTTATTATAGGCTAAGGATCTTATGAACGGTGGAAAGGGCCAAGTATGTCACAATACTTTATATTTAGGCCATATTTAATACTTTTGCTGTGTTATATTTAACACTTTTGCCGTGTTATTGAATCTAGTATCATTTTACATTCTGTTTAATGTAGAATTCACATGAGATCCTTATAAAATATTTAATTTTAGCCCGTGCTCTCCAGAATTGTAGATGACGTGGAGAGGAAAAAAATTATAATTGAACAACATCAAGTTTCTTGAAGCCTTAAAACATTATACACAGGCTATTAATTACAAAGTCTTTGAGTTTTTAAACCATAAAGATGTGTACAATCTTAATGTAATGGAATTTAGCAGAAATATTTCCATCCATTTAGGCTTGATGAAATGTAGTCCCTCTAACATGTCTTTGTCCTTCCCTCTGGACTTGTAAAATTCCCTGACTTGCTCTTCCATTACTGAAATTAGCAGCAAACATGTGCCAGGACATCTTGTCCTTATGTTTTCAGGACACCTCCGCCCTTTAGGCACCGGCAGGGTGAGAGAACTGGTACCAAGCAGTGGTGTAGCGGAGGCCAGTTAGTAAGAGCTGTATCAATAAACCTCACTCCCCTGGCCTCAAGAGATGCAACGAGTCGTTTAGGATGAAACGATTCACAAGAATGAATCAAACTTTCCAAAGATCTACATGAGAGAAAGGACCGTTTCTGAAAAATCGATTCAACCAAATGGAATCGGACCAAAGACACATCAAAGAGTTCTCTCTTATTACTATGAATGGGGGAAACTGCAATGCGCAGGATGGTAGGATATGTCCCACCTTCTGAGAGCCAATCAACAATGGGTAAAGTCAGTTCTTATCTTGTGTTTTCTTTTTGTAAACACTACTGTTTTATTTTTAGGGTATGGTTTATGTAGGGGGTTCATTATTTTTAAATGCAACAGAGCAATTACAACCATTGATACAACCAGCGTAATAAAAAATTAATTTGTTTCGTATAAAACTGTACATGCTTTTAGTCTCAACTCACTGGATATTTCACTTTGAAGAAGTGATAGTATACAATTTTGACGACATGTCACCACATTTATGGGACAGTTCATATCAGATTTCATGTTCTTTCAAGAAATATGTTACTGAAATGAGAGTGTGGCTAGCAGTTTTTTTTTTTTATAATGTACTACAAATCACCTTTACAAGAGCGACCCATGCCATTGTGTGGCTTCGCACCTGGTACCAATCTACAACTAATCTTGGGAGTTTATTAACTTAGACAATTTGTAACTGATTACCTCTGATTTTTTGGAGTTCTGTTTTTTCAGGGTTAACAGTGGCACTTTACTAAGTGGACCTCAAAGAGGAAAAGTAATAATCAAATAAAAGTAAAACTTTTCATAACCCCTTATTGAATCACATTATATTTGAATAGTGTAACAGAACTGACTCCATGTTTGGATTTGTATTGATATTGTAACTCGGACACAGAGTTTAGTTTATATGCAATTGCTGAAGGTCGCTCTGATAAAAAATGTATCTGGTAAACAACATCAAATGTTAGCGGGCACCCTCTGAAATAACGCAAATCTATTGTCCCAGGGGAATTGAACTGACATTTTAAATGCCACAGGAACAATAGTGGATATCAAACTCTACAATGAAATTGAACCTGTCTTTCACAAGAAGAGGTAACATGCCTAAAAGTGCAATTCAAACCTTATATTAAATTGTGTTTCCTGTGAAGATTCTTTGCTCTGATGGACACGATATACTGCCAAGTTGCCTTTTTCTTTTTCACCGTGGCGTGCTCTGAGGTGCATTAACTGTAACTGATCTGCGCATTACCAAGTTGCTTGATGTCTCCGGCTTAGACGTTTCTGTTTCAACCTTCTGTTGATTTCTTCTATTACCATAGAAAATTACACTACTGGAGCTGGACTTTGAGCAACACCATTGTTATGAGCACCAAGGAAAGAACAATAAATCTTTAAAAATAAATATAAAAAGAACACATCATCACATCAGTTCTACAATAAATAAAGTATTAGCTAATGCAATAATGTGACACAGTGAACACATAGTGAAATCTGGGATATGGACCGAAAGCCCTTTGTTCATACCAAGAACTTTTCAGCAGGCTTGTGCACAATTCAGAATTGAATTGAGAATGACTCCTTAATTCAAATTCAATTCTTGAATTTGAATTGAATTTGAATTGATGTCAAAAACAGGATCTAGAATTACAATTCGAATTTGAATTAAAGGAAGCAAAATTCAAAGAAATTCATATACATATTTTAAGTGAAGTGTTTAACAATGAAGCTTTACAGTATATGTCAGATATGATTGCATTATAAATGATATTAGTTCGAACTACTTGTACAGATTACATTAAAAGGATATGTTTTCCCCCAGCAATGAATGTTAAAAACAAAACTAATTAAACAACATTGAGGGGGTCATTTATTTCAAGAATATTTTAGAACAAAATGTATGCTGGGTTGAGGAGTAAATAGTTACGTGAAATGAAATTTCTGTTATTAAATTACAAAATTAATGTAATTGTATTTAGTTGTATTACTGAGGTAAAATGTTGAATTCAATTAGTTACTAATCAACTTAAAACGAAATTGCTTTGCATTGATAAAGTTATCCAAATAAAGTAATCCAAACCACATTTATAATGGGTAACTAATAACAGTAAGCAATAACATTTCCAAAGTAACCTTCCTAACACTGAATGCATGCGAGACTCAACACATTCTTTGTGACTGTGTGGAATATCTTTGAATTGCCATGAATTTAATTCCACTTCCTGTCATTCCAATTCAAATTCCAATTCATGAATTGAATGGAGGCCAATTCTGAAATCCAGAATTTTGCTCAAGCCTGCTTTTCAGTCATACAATGAGAAAAGCACCTCATGTTTCCCTTATTATGCTCTCTTAACCCCACCTTCTTATGCATTTTTAAACCATAAACCAACCCAGCTTGGTCATTTAAAACTACAAATAGGGGAGAGCAGGGCACAACCATACCCCAAAAACAATGGAAGTGAAATGTGACAACATGCCCCATAGGTACATTGTAACATTTGATATGACAGCTTAAAATGCTATCTGATCTAATAAAAAATATATAAACAAGACAAACTAAAATATTTTCTCAATAAAACCTTTGCATATAAAATAATGACATTGTTTAATAATTAAAAATAAAATAATTTTTGAGTTTGACAACAAACACACCGGGAAACACAGCTATCCAAGTTCAAAACAAAATAATAATGAATCATTTCTGAACATTGACTCTCAGTCTTTATTCACCTTTTTCTCATGTTTCTCAATATAATTCATAAAAGTACAGAATGGAATAGAGGGACATTGTAACACAGCGTTACAACATGCACAACTGGGATTTAAACCCTGCTAGTGTCGTTTGCTAGTTAGCGAAGCATTAAAGAACCATGTCAACTGTTAAATGACATATTGGAGATTGTCTAATTTAAAATTAACACCAAAAATAGAGATGAAAAATTAACACAAGTAAGAAATGTACTTTTGTTATGGTAAAATAAATGTTCAGTGATATCTTCCAAAGATTTCTGAATTTTGGCGCATTTTTTTCTCTATATAGTGTTGATATGGCAACTAAGTTTTGTCATGCTAGCATGTGTGGAAGTATTTAAACAAGGCTGTCACAACTAGCCCCGTGTTAGGTTGTGATTCGCTCTCCCCTATCATGTATCAATGACATCCGTGTCTTGACTTCACTAGGGTAGCCTGATCTGGAACCATTCCAGCGGTAAATAAGCGAACCGGCTTGATCTGTGTGAGAACAAACCTCTTGCAAGCTCAAACGTGCTGTGTAACACGAGGACTCATGTGGATTAGTTTTACGATCTCTTTATAAACTTTTTGAAGGATTAAATTGGTAGTTGCTTAGACTGTCAATGGAGGGACAGAAATCTCTCCGATTTTATTAAAAAAAGATCTTTTTGTTCCAAAGATGAACAAAAGTCTTACAGGTTTGGAACAGCATGAGGTGAGTAATTAATGACAGTCCCTTTAAGACAAAAATGTAAATTTTAACAATACATAAATCATAAAAAGCATGTAGCATGCAAACATTTTACGATTTGTCTAGTTAATTTCAACTGTTACAATGTAGAGGGACACACCGAGTCGGCCTCAAAGGGGACACCATCTGCCTGAACCATATTAATGAATGTGACTGTTCCATCCTTAGATATGTGGGGGGAAGCATGTTGACTCTCACACATTTCACAGTTCAATCTCTAATTCTCCCATCACTATTTGATGTATTTTATAGGAAGTGACTCTCTCATGACCGGTGTTCAATGACAAACAGCTGAGCTGTGCATTCAATTGCCCATTCAGTAAGCGAGAGTGATATTCATACAAGCTTCATCTGCACTTGTTTTGCTAGAAGACATGTCATTAGTCATTGGTGCCAGCGGTCAAACGAAAGGCCAAATGAAAACATGATTAGATTGCTTTGCGTTTTCATTACCACGAGATCAATGGGTTTTGTCTTTGTCTTGTCTGCGCACTGCACTGACAGACTAAATTGGTTCCCATAAAGGTTATTGGAAGTATATGACTGTTTGGTAGCTTTCTTCATTGGTTTGCTTTTTTTCAGAATATTTATTTTATGCTGTGGCAACTCATTTCAATTAGTTTGTCCTTCATAACTGTGTAAAAACATTTAATTACAAAATATTGAAAGTGGCTCAAACTCTATTTACATTTACATTATTCATTTAGCAGACGCTTTTATCCAAATGAGAACAATAGAAGCAGTTAAACTAACAGTACAACAATATGCTGTGACCCTTCTCAGTTTAATCTAACACAGTATGTACCAGGCTTGTGCAAAATTCAGAATTTCAGAATTGGCCTCCATTCAATTCATGAATTGGAATTTGAATCGAATTGACTCCGCCCCACAGGACGTTGAATTGAATTTGAATTGGAATGACAAGAAGTGGAATTAAATTCATGGCAATTCAAAGATATTCCACACAGTCACACAACAGAAAGAATGTGTTGAGTCTCGCATGCATTCAGTGTTAGGAAGGTTACTTTGGAAATGTTATTGCTTACTGTTATTAGTTACTCATTATAAATGTGGTTTGGATTACTTTATTTGGATAACTTTATCAATGCAAAGAAATTTCATTTTAAGTTGATTAGTAACTAATTGAATTCAACATTTTACCTCAGTAATACAAATACAATTACATTAATTTTGTAATTTAATAACAGAAATTTCATTTCATGTAACTATTTACTCCTTAACCTGGCGTACATTTTGTTCTAAAATAGATATTGATCAAATTCTTGAAATAAATTACCCCCTCAATGTTGTTTAATTAGTTTTGTTTTTAACATTCATTGCTGGGGGGAAACATATAATTTTAATGTAATCTGTACAAGTAGTTCAAACTAATACCATTTATAATGCAATCATATTTGGCATATACTGTAAAGCTTCATTGTTAAACACTTCACTTAAAATATGTATGAATTTCTTTAAATTTTTGTTGAATTGCAATTCTGCTTCCTTTACTTCAAATTCGAATTGTAATTCTAGATCCTGTTTTTGACATCAGTTCAAATTCAATTCAAATTCAAGAATTGAATTGGAATTAAGGAGTCATTCTCAATTCAATTCTGAATTGTGCACAAGCCTGGTATGTTATTGTTTTTTTTTTTTTTTTTTTTTTTTTTTTAATAAATAGAATAGAATAGAAAGTTTTAGTATTACTGGATCAAGTGCTGCCGAAAAAAGATGCGTCTTCAGCCGTTTCTTGAAAATGGCTACGGCCTCAGCAGCTCTGGTTGAGTTAGGCAGATCATTCCACCAGGAATGTAATTCTCTATTATATTCATCTCTATTGAGATGACTTGGGGTGAGGTCAAACTGTTTATTTTACACACCATTAAGCCATGGCCAGATGTGTTCATTTTAAAAGGCAATGATCTGTAAATGCAGCCATAAGATTCAGCAAATGGTCGTAGTTGCTGAAATTGAACCCGTCATTCACATTGGTGTTACTATGTCCACTACCTTTGGTGGCATTTCTGATCTTTGTGGATTTGAAGTGAGCTGAAGAAAAGATCAATGGATTGCTTCACAGTTAAATCTAGTTCAATTCAGGTGCAGGCTGATAGGACCTTTTACATGCAATCTGCTGATTGGCCTCTGCTGATCCTGCAGCCAATAAGATGCTTGCTCAACATTTAAATAGTCTGGTTCAGTGTTTCTTCAATTATGTAGCGGCATATCTTACATGCTCACATGCTCTCTTTTAGCACTCAGAAGTCCATACTTGCTCTGCAGCAGATTGCAATTGTTTGATCAAAATCCTTGCTATAGGGACTCGCAGGATATAGGTAGGGAAATGTCTCTAGCACTTCTATTAAATTCTACACCCTAGACTGTAGTATAGCCTATTGTAGCCTACATCATTTTAAACGTAATTTGTCAAAAGTAGGGAAATGCATTTAAGTGGAAACAAATTTAGTGCACCTTTAAGCAGCTTTCTGCAGCAGCTATGACTGAGCTGAACTACCTGTCAGCAGATCAATACTGCACGCCAGGGATGACGGTGCGTATATGGCTGCTCTCAGAAATCTTGTGTTTTCCTATTACATAAAGTGACCTGTTGACAGCCATTACACGAACACGAGCGTATGGGAATCCCACTTGCCTGCAGCCGATGCATCCAAAACATCCATTCACGGACAGTCACACTCAACCTAACCCACTCTGACAGGGCCAAGGAGCCGCATGGCAGTAATGCACTGCTGCTGTCTCTAAATGAATCAATTTAACAGGACAAACCGAATGTGTGTTTCACGGGAAGATCATTAATTCTCTCTGACAGACAATCTCAGATAAAAACACTGCAGCTGCCAATATTTTCTTTCTAAGTGAGGTCAGGCGTTTGGGATTGATGTCACACCGCATTGCATAAGAATGCCAGTGGTGATTTTTTAAAAAAAAAAAAAAAAAAGATCTGGATACCTTAGTTAACATGCGTAGTCCCTTCCATTAACCTACCCTGGTAGGTTAATGCCCACCTTTAATTACCTTTTAAAGCCTAGTTAGCTTTCAGCACTTTTATGTGTGGTTTAGTTAGTCATCTAGCATGGTTTCACTGGTCAATAGGCACAGCTCCAACTTGATTAAAAGTATATATATATATATATATATATATATATATATATATATATATATATATATATATATATATATATATATATATATATATATATATATATATATATATATATATATATATAGTAAAAAAATATTATAGCAAATATTTGTGAACATAAAATAATAAAATAGTTAATAAAAAATAAAAATAATAAAACAATTTAGTTTTATTTTGAGAAGGAATTAATTTGGTATTTATTTTGAGAATATCGATCTGAAACAAGATATATTCTTTTTTGCGATGTAAAAAAGTAGTGCTGATTTTTAAAATGCTGCATTGGAACTTTTTATTTTCCATCGTTTGTTGTTTTGGTGGAGGCAGATAAAGAAAGAAAAAGGTGGGGTTTAAGTGGACGAAATGATTGTAAAAGTCAACCGTTAAGGCCTGTTCACACCGGGACGAATTTCGCACGAGATATTCGCCGACGTTTAACGCCTCGTGACTAAACAAATGGCGCCAATGTGAGTGTGCACACCGACGCGAGAAACGCCACGCCAGAGCCATAGAGAGAAAGAGTTGCGACACTCCCATAGACCTCCGTTGTAAATAATGACGGCGCTTTTAACCGCCTACTTCCGGGATTTGAAGATCGGAATAGTTCTAAACACTGTCATTTGGTCGTTGGACCCCATTCACTTACATTGCTGCGCGTCGAGTTGTTCCAGAGTTAAGTTGCTGAAATATCGACCTCTTTTGAATTGTCAATTGTCTATGTTGTATCAGAGGCCCTTTGCGATGCTTATACTGGTCTTCATTATGACCGCCGCTAGCGTAGCTAGCGAAAGCGGTCATATAGGGATTGTCAAAGTTTTTTTTTTTTTTTTTTTTCGTCACCTTACTGAATTTTTCGTCAACGATACCAGGGACACCGAAGCACCGGGGAACATGAAATTTGGTGGGCATGTAGCCCCACTAGACTTCTAAGGAAAAATTTCGTTTGGTCCCCGGGGGCCACTCCCCCCCCCGCGCTGGGCCCCCCCAAACCCCAAAAAATGCAGTTTTTCCTAAATAACTACCTGAACCGTGGCACCGAGGATGAAGAAATTTTTATGGTATGTTGGTCTACTAGACTTTTACGGAAAAATTTCGTTTGGTCCCCGGGGGCCACTTCCCCCCCCCGCGCTGGGGCCCCCGTAAATTTTTCGTCAACGATACCAGGGACACCGAAACACCGGGGAACATGAAATTTGGTGGGCATGTAGCCCCACTAGACTTCTAAGGAAAAATTTCGTTTGGTCCCCGGGGGCCACTCCCCCCCCGCGCTGGGCCCCCCCAAACCCCAAAAAATGCAGTTTTTCCTAAATAACTACCTGAACCGTGGCACCGAGGATGAAGAAATTTTTATGGTATGTTGGTCTACTAGACTTTTACGGAAAAATTTCGTTTGGTCCCCGGGGGCCACTTCCCCCCCCCGCGCTGGGGCCCCCGTAAATTTTTCGTCAACGATACCAGGGACACCGAAACACCGGGGAACATGAAATTTGGTGAGCATGTAGCCCCACTAGACTTCTACGGAAAAATTTCGTTTGGTCCCCGGGGGCCCCCCCCCCCGCGCTGGGCCCCCCCAAACCCAAAAAAATGCATTTGTTATTGCTTTGTAATTTGTAATTGTAAACATTTGTAATTGTTATGGTATGTTGCTCTTAAGGGCCCACATCAACCTAGCCCATAATCACTCATTTGTGATTTGCGCCCCTCCCATAAAAAATGAAAATGCAATATTATTCTGCTTTAATCGCCCCTATCTTCAGTGGAGATGTTCAGAACTGCACCATATTTCATGTGTATGATTAACTTGACATCCTCTGGGGGTATCCTCTGCTAAGTTTTGTAGAATTTCATCCATGGGGGGGTATAAAATAAATTCATTTATGTGCACATTTAGTGACTGTACACTCATCGGCCTGTAGATGGTGCTGTTGAGCGAAGGGTTGCTGGTTTAGGATGATACTGTCACACACACACATGCAGGAATACAAACAAACGCAAGCATGCACACACACTGACATCCACACGCACAGACACACACCCATACACACACATACAAATCCACATGCACAGACACACACACACAAACACACACGCGCACACATGTACGCACACATACATACACGCACAGACACACACACACACACACACAGACACACACATACACACACACACACACACACACACACACACACACACACACACACACACACACACAGACAGACATGCACATACTATTACTTTTTTTAGGTATATACATAAACACGCAATACAGCCAAATTACTCCACGTCATTTATTTTTGTGGAAAGCCAGTGCAGGCCTGAGCGGCGGTCATATTTTGTACCGCGATGCGGTACATCTAGTTTGTATATGCACAGCGTAATTATTTATATTTTATGTTGGTTGTTTCAACCAATTTTCAAGCACTGCCTGCTAGCTAGTGCGACTTCGTCAGCTGTGACAGTAAGAGTTCGGTAATGAATCACTACCACCTTTATAGCAACTTTTATTTAATTTAATTTTTTGGGATATACTAACTTTTCATTATGTTTTATTGTCTTAAGGTGAAGCGGCTTGTGAGAACAATGCTGGACCTCTAGGATTGTTATGGGATCACCAGTCCTGTGGATCACCTGCCCCTGGTTTTTGTTTTTCTTGTTCACACACACCCACACAAGCACACATTTTTGCTGTCTGTCATTGTTTAATAAAAAATATTTAAGCGAACTCTGAACGGACCGCCACGGCAGACCTCTTTGCGTGATCACGAAGGTAGGCTAATGGCTGAATCAAAATTTATAAGCAAAATCACAGGAATCAATAGCCTAATACAGCCCAGTTGTGCTAAAATAAATATCATGAGACGTCCATCATCAGATGAATGATATGGAAAAGTTAAGTTAGAGCCGCTAAAGCCAGTGCTACTACCCATGCGAACATGAACACTGATTTTCCCTCCAAAAATATAGTCTAAAACTTATTTCCAAATGCAAAACTGACATTAACAAAATGCAATAATGCAATAACAGCTGAAAAAGTACTTGGGTGTGTGTTTTATTTTATATTTACCGTTCAATAATGCAATCGCTGCTGTCTGTCCCATAGAAGAGCATGACAGCCAGCGTATGTTTTAGAACTATTGGGGCTTACATGAACCACGTGACAGCCATAGCGGCGACATCAAAGAGTGTCGCAACTCTTTCTCTCTATGGCTCTGCGCCACGCGTAAAAGTGTCATTTTTTTGGTTTGACGCGCCTTGTCAAAAACTATCCGACCGATGAGATTGGCGCTTTTCTCACGTGTCTGGAGCTTCTGAAGTTACAGTAAAACACAACTTGGGGGCGCTCAAACACAAAACGGTCTTGCCGAGCACACATACGTAACGGCGAAGAAGATATACGCCAAGTAGCGTCTACACTGCCGGGAAGAAATAAAACGAGGAAGATGCAAGGCAAGATGAATGTAGAGCTGCTGGTCTCGTTGGTGTTGCTGGAGCTGGAGCTACTGGTGCTTGAAATATCCATGTTTTCTCTGTATGATTTTGACATAGACAGTAAAAGAAATGGACACAGCGACCCCATTGGAACTCAGTTGAGACAAGTGAAGCCCGTTTTCAGCGATTTCTTAGCACTTCCTTTCCTGATGCGCAGACTCAAACCGAGCAAAGCGTTACACGGACCACGTGAGCAACCCGTCTGTCTTCTAGTAGCTGTGCCAAGAGAAATCTGAATCATTCCCTTCCGAATCTTGCAGAGACGGAGAGTGTGATTAGGAGCTGTCCATGAGCTTGGAGCAGGAGCAACTTTTGCTAGGTATTCCGATTAATTATATTGTCATTTTGCCTCCACGTCTCCCCGATTGCCCGCGAGCTTCTCCTCCCGTCCATACGGTAATCTCTCTAGTGTGCGACAGAGAGTCGCGTGGTTATGACGCAATCGTTAGCCTACTTTTACAAAAACTGCTTCTACGGGGCCATAACATAAGCTAATGGAGCATTTTATACATTGTCGTGTTTCTTTAGAAATAAAAAATGGACAAATGGAGTCTTCAAACGCCTCAGATGTAAAGTTATTCGCTGTCAAAGTGACGCCAAAATGAATGGAAGTCAATGGGATTGCTAACGCAAGTGAAGTTCCGCCCAAGATGGCGGCACCCGGCCGACTTCAACTTCCGGTCGACTTCCTTCCCGCTTGGATTTTGACAAGCACGTAAATACTTGCTCTCTTCTTCTGAGTGACAAACGAGTGTCAGAAGAGTAATGTTGCGCAGCGCCACCTTGTGTACCGGGGTATTTCTGTTTTACATTAAGCGCCATCTAATGTCAGGGAATGAATTTGTATGTTCACTCGGCTCATCGTCAGCGAAAATCGCTTGGGTGTGAACACAAAAAACGCGCTGAAAAACGCTGGCGAATAATGCGCGCCGATATTCGTCCAGGTGTGTACAGCCCTTTAGAATATTGTTTCAACGGAAGATTGAGTTATCCAGCCTGATCATGAAATGCATCTCTATAGCACGCATTGTGTTTATCGTGCAATTTATACGCAAAATGAAAATGAGTTTTTACGTGCATATGATACGCAGTTTTCGCGTGCATATGATACACACTTTATTGCGTGTAATACACACGTAACCCACACCACTAATCCTACCCAAGGGGTTTACGGTGTGTATCATAAAAACTAATTTTCGGTGTGTATCATATTAACGTAAAAACTCATTTCCGCGTATAAATTGAATGATAAAACAATGCGTGCCATAGATAAGTATTTAATGTCAGTTAAAATGTACAAGGTTTAAAACAAACAAACAACAACAAAAAAACATGCATGGACAAACTGTAATTTAGAAAATTATAATGATATTTTCATTTCATGCTGACTTCAAGAGATGTTTGTATGCATTTTCTGTTTGACATGGTGGTAGATCAAATAATGAAGGAAAAACATTAGGTAACACTTTATTTTGACAGTCCACTTGAGAGTCTACTAACTATAAGTAACTTTGCAACTACATGTCAACTAACTGTCATTAGAGTATTAGTAGACTTTCTGCTTAATATCTACTAACTCTTTAGTTTGATGCTCCCCAACAGACTTTCTACTGACTATAAGTAACTTAGTTTGCGACTATTAATATCTTAGTTTGCAACTATTAGGACACAGAAAGCCCTAAACTAACCTAACAGTCTACTAACCATCTTCTACAGTCTACTAATACTCGAATAAGAGTTAGTTGACATGAAAATGCGGCAGGTGGATTTGTAGTGGTTTGTTAGATGTGAATGATAAAGTTAAAAATGTTAGATGTTCCTAGTCTCATTTAGCTCCCAGATATAAATTACTAAATAAGTTAATTCATTAACTGAAAAACTTTGAAGAATTATTCAACAGCCCCAATTTGTAAGGAAACGTGAACTTTCAGGAGTACTCGTTTCAAGTAGGTATCTCGTTATTAAAAATCTAGCATCAGAAAGACAGATATCATATAAATATTTTACAAGCCGTTATATAGATGACGTTAGAAGACTTAAAAACTGAAGCCCAAGGCTGCTCGGGTATTTTTATTTTTATTTTTTGCAGACCTCAAATCACATCCTGAAAGTTTCTGGCAGCGGTTCTTTCAACTTACTTCCGGTAAGTGTTCCTGTAATGGGCTATCAATGATTTTGTAATATTGTAGAAAAGCTGTTGAAACGTCTCCTCTGGCAGTTTCTGGATGACGCTTGCCAAGTATAACATTATTGTTTGTAAGTGCCCCTCAAGTGGGTACATGACAAACCCAGTGTGCGCAATTCTAACAGATGAGAAAATGACTAACACCCCAATCCTCAAATGCGTCAGCTCAAATATTAATTTACGCCCCTCAAAAGTGCAAGAGCAAGTATTATTTATGGCTAATGGGGCCGAATTGCATGATTTTCATTTGCCAGTGCCGTTAGGATCTGTGTTATTAGTCACAGGATGCATCTTCTCAAGGCAATATGGCAAATGGTTTCTCTTTAATATCACTCTAAGTTCTTATGAATATCCCTTTGTTCTTTAAAGATGAATACGATCTCCACTGATTCATTTATTATGTGTAAAGGTTTTTAACAGACTTTGTTGTGCGTCAACGGAAATTGTAAATGACATGCAACATAAAGTACATAAGGGGTGTAGTGCTCTGGAAAGTGTGGGGAGGGGCACAGAAACACATAAGCTTTTCTCATTAATAGCTTATTAATTATGTGACACGGCGTTTGCTGATTTTCCCATTGAGTGAAATTTTAAAATAACAAATTAATTCATAGTTGTAATATGTTAAAAGTGCAGTAAGCCATTTCTGAGAAACATGTTGATATCTGAAATCAACCCAAACAAACACACCCCTCCCTTCCTTGCTCCGTCTCCAAAATGCACAAACACACAATGCAAGAGTGGATTTCTCTTTATCATAGCTGAGGCGAAGCAAAATAATGTAGTCCTGCTGTAGCTAAAATAATGTGGCACCATTTAGTGCATCATCTCATATCAAGTAAGCCTGTGATTTTATAAGTGAACGTGGTGAAAGGATTTACTGTTTTTGTTGTTGTTTTCTTGAGTCAATACTATTAATTCCATTTATATATATATATATATATATATATATATATATATATATATATATATATATATATATATATATTAGGGCTGTCAAAAGATTAATCGCGATTAATCGCATCTAAAATAAAAGTTTGTGTTTACATATATGTGTGTGGACTGTGTATAATTATTAATTATTTTGTATATATATAAATACACACACATGCATGTATATATTTAAGAAATATTTGCATACATATACTGTAAATATTTATTTATAATTTATATTATATATAAATATAATTTTTTTATATATAAATTACACATTTTTCTTAAATATATACAAGCATGTGTGTGTATTGATAAATACAAAATAATTATACACAGTACACACACACATATTATGTAAACAAAAACTTTTATTTTGGATGTGATTAATCGCGATTAATCTTTTGACAGCCCTAATATATATATATATATATATATATATATATATATATATATATATATATATATATATATATATATATATCATCGCATTATCATCATTGCATTTTTTTCTTATTGTTCTCAAATGATGGCAGGATACCTGCTTTTTTTTTCATTAGTAATACAGTATTGGGAAACAAATTGAACACATAAGCTCTTAAAGCCCTAACGGGGCAAAGAAAACTTGAGTCCCCTTCCTCACTTGATCCCGGTAGGGCAGACAGGGAAATAACCTGAGCCCGAAACGGCGTGTTGAGGGATTTTGGCACATAGCCGTGCTTAGGTTTGAGTATGACTTTAGAGTCATTAGGGCCAAACTCTAAGCACGCTGGGCTCACGGAGAGCGCGTGCAGATCGCCTATGCGCTTCACTGAAGCGAGAGCCATCAAAAACACTGTTTTGAAAGACAAATGTTTGAGGCTAATAGACTGGATAGGCTCGAAAGGGGCATTTTCATGGCTGCCAAAACCATAGAAAGGTCCCACATAGGGACTGAAGGAGGTCTGGGTGGATTCAGCCTCCTAGCTCCCCTGAGGAAGCGGATGACTAAATCGTTCCTTCCAAGTGACTGACCCAGCGTTGATCCAGAGAACGCTGAAATAGCCGCCACATAAACTTTGAGCGTGGAAGGGGATCTGCCCTTATCCAACAGCTCCTGTAGTAAGGAGAGAACCTCCGTTACCTCACAATCGAGGGGTGATAAACCGACCACTTTGAAGCATAAAGCCGCCGAGTCGACGGCGCTTTAGCCTGAGTGATGGTATTCATTACTCCCTCTGCGAGACCAACGGATATCCGTTGAGGCTTACACCTGATCGGTACCAGTCGTCCGCCAGCCAAGGTATCAGGGCTGTCACACAGTTCTGATTGACCTTGATGCGTAAACGACCGGACACCCACGCTCCGCGCGGTACTCGCGTTTTCAACCAGAACTGCAGCTGGCGCATGCGGAGCAAGCCCAGCTGGAGAACTGGTGATGCTGAGGCCATGAGACCTAGCATCCTTTGAAACTTCCTGAGCGGGGTGGATGCGCCGCAGCGGAATGATCTCGCCGCACGCTGAATGTGCAGCACGCGCTGTGGCGACAGCCGCGCTGTCATAGACTGTGAGTCCAGAACGGTACCCAGAAACGAAATCGTTTGACTGGGGTTCAGTGAACTCTTTGTCCAATTGACCGTGATACCAAGATTCTCGAGGTGATCGAGTAAAATGGTTCTGACGCTGCTTCCGTGATCCAGCGATGCGTGCGCTTCGCTGAAGAGATTAAAATCAAGTGAATCAGCCTTTTCGAGCTCCTTTTATAGAGGTTAGCCACGCCCGTCTCGGCGGGAAATGGCGAGGAGGGCGCGAAGCGCCCTCATTGGCCTGACGTCACTTTAGGCCTCGCTCGATAGGCTTATGCAGTTGCCGCAGAGCAGCCAATGAGCGAGCAAGCCGTCTCGCCATAGCTGTGTATTGCTGCAACGCGCTTTATATATATGAAAATTAAGGATAATTTTTTGCTTCAGTATTTCGTGAAAAGAGACTTTTCCCATAGCGTTTTTACAAAACGCAGTACGAGAGGACTCTCGTAAGAGAACCAATTTAACAGTTTTTTTTTGTTTGTTTTTTTTTTGTTTTTTTTTACCAACTATCAAAATAAAATATAGTCATACAAAGCTATTATTACCAGAGCATGTGATCTGAGCAGGTCATTTTACCATTGTTGCCCAGCATGGCTATACCAGCTCAGCAAACAGAAGTCCACTACTGAGAAATTTCACATTATTTGAGCAGACTTTGCTTTTCCAGTGCGTGATCGGTACATGATTGGTTTCACTAACGTTAGTGTGCCAGTTTTGTTAGCCAGTTTTGTTACCCGCGGGCGGGTATAGATGTATACACTAGATGTCGCCTTCGCTACTGCAGTTCATTGGAACGAAACCGTAGCCAAGGCGACATCTATGTATATATCTATACCCGCCCGCGCCGTCAGATCATTTGGACGTGTGCTGTGTTACAAGAGGTAAAAACGATATAAATACTGTTCGTTTTCTCACACAAACCGCTCGTTTCGTGTCTTAGGCCATCAATGTGTACTTATGATGGGGAATTGTTTTAATTTGGACTCTGTGCTTGTGTTTTGAGACAGTGTCCATCGACCTGCATTATATGACTGAGAGACAAGAACGGTTTGACCTAAAAATATCAAAATTGAAACTACTGCGGAAACAAAGACACCTACATCTTGGATGCCCTTGAGGTAAGCTAAAACATATCAAAAATTAATTTCAAAGTGAACTATCCCTTTAAACTAAACACAGTAACAGACAATGACATTGATTTTACCACATCAACGCACTGGAAGAACTAGTTATTCAACCAGAACCTCCATCGCAAGGACAACTTGAGCAGGACATTTCTCAGTGATACATTTCTCAGTTTGATGTACATTATGAGATGTTGCAAATGTACAGTAATTTCTCACCATCAGCATTAACAAGTGCATGTCCATCAACAAACCGATTATTTTACTTTTACTAATTTATTTATTCAATATTTTTGTAATATATTGCGGTGAACATGTGGAAACTATCAATAACAGTGCATGTATGCGATGTACATTAGCCGAGCACTAGCGTGAATGACTGATGTAACATAAAAACCTTTGTAAAACAAATCGTACTCGGTTCCTAACGTAACCTCGGTTCTCTCTAGAAGAGGTCTCTCGTATTGCGTAAGGTTAGTTTACGCATAGGGAAAGTCTTCTTTCTTCGAAATCTGAAGCCAAAAAATTATCCTTAATTTTGTATACATTGTCAACGCAGTGCAGCAGCCGACAGACCTAGGCAGGCTGATAAGCGTGCTCATTGGCTGCTCGGCGGCAACTGCTTAAGCCTATGGGTGAGCGCTGGGAACGCGGCAACCAATGAGGGCGCTTCGCGCCCTACACACCCTTCTAACCGTCAGAATGGGTGTGGGCAGCGTGTATATATTCAGCGCTCTCAGGCTAAATTTCTGGTTTTCGCAGTCTGAAGCGCAAAAGCTCGTGGCGCGACACGGCAGGTTACGCAATACTCGCAGCCCATGAATCCCAGGGAAACCGGGGAAAACACTCTGCTGGGAAATGTGGCCGGTCGGAGAGACGGGCCAGCGCAGTACAGGCACTTCATGCAGCATACGAAATAGAGCGGCGCGGCCGGTCTATAAACATATAACAGTACAAACAGTAGGGCCGGAAGAGCGAGCCCATTCAGTACATAAGCACTCATAAGGGTAGGAGAAAAACGACATAGTCGGTCTCACATGAAGAGAAAAAATTCCCGTGCGACAGAATAATATGGGCGGCCAGCAGCGCGGGCCAGCACCGACAACAGCGCGTAACGGGAAATAGGACACAGAGCGGATCAGCCGGTCTGAGTCTAACACTTCACCCTGAGTATAGTACCAGAATAGCGCCAGCATATGAACGTAGTCTGCACACGAGAAATGGGCAGAGCATACACATCACTTATACTGACAGTATTTTCGCCTGTAGGGAAGGAACTTCCAGGTTATAAAACCTCACGAATGTTGACGGGGAGGCCCAGCCCGCCGCCATACAAATATCGTGAATAGAAATTCCGCTGGACCAGGCCTGCCAAAGAGCTGTCCCCATTATCGGATGCTGGCAGAGCCGAGAGGGAAATAACTTGTGCCCTAAACGGGGTTCCAATCGCTTTGGGGATGTAACCGTGCCTCGGTCTGAGAATGACTTTCGAGTCATTCGGCCCGAACTCAAGACATGCAGGGCTAACAGATAGCGCGTGCAAATCACCCACTCGTTTGACTGAAGACAGAGCTATCAGCAAAACGGTTTTAAGCGACAGATATTTTAGATCCGCGGATTCAAGCGGTTCAAAGGGAAAAGCCTTTAGGGCCGCCAGGACCAAGGACAGATCCCACGAGGGAACCGAGGGGGGCCGCGGGGGGTTCATCCGTCTAGCTCCTCTGAGGAAGCGGATAATGAGCTCATTCCTTCCCATTGCCCGGCCGCGCGTCGTCTCAGCGAACGCTGCAATAGCGGCCACATATACTTTGTTAAGGCACATATACCATGCATGCAGCGACCAGCGCTCTGGATGGGGATGCCAGATCGACCCACCGGCTTGGGAGAGGAGATCCTTTCTTACCGGGATCGGCCATGGGGGTGAGTGCGACAGCCTCACTAGTTCTGGGTACCAAGTTTGGTTTTCCCATCGCGGGGCTATAAGCAGCACTGAGTGGTGCGTTTCTCTGATCCTCGAAATGACCTGTGGCAACAGGGAGATCGGAGGAAAAGCGTACAGCGTGAGGCTGGGCCATGTCTGGGACAGCGCGTCCTCGCTCTTCGAATAAAACCTCGGGCATTGAGCATTGTCTTTCGACGCAAAGTGGTCGATTTCCGCTCTGCCGAATAGGCGCCAGAGAAACTGGACTGTCTGGGGGTGCAGAGACCATTCTCCCGAGGGAATGTTGTCCCTGGACAGTCTGTCTGGACCGACATTCAGGTGGCCCGGCACGTGCGCGGCTCTCAGCGAGCGCAGCGAGCGGTAAGCCCACACGAGAAGGCGTTCTGTCAGCCTGCACAGATTCCTGGATCTGCCGCCGCCCTGTCGGTTCACATAGGATACCACGGCCGTGTTGTCCGAGCGGACTAGCACATGGTGATCCCGTATGAATGGGAGGAAGCGCATGAGCGCGTTCTCGACCGCCATCATCTCCAAACAGTTTATGTGGAGGCATTTTTCCCGGTCTGACCATAGGCTGAAAGCCGGTTTGCCCTCGAACAGAGCGCCCCAGCCTGAGGTGGAAGCGTCCGTCGAGATAACTTTGCGGTGTGAGACAGCTCCCATTGTCACTCCTCGCTGGTACCAGTCGGCCGCTAACCAGGGCTTCAGAGCTGAAATGCAGCTCTGAGTCACTCTGATGCGAATACCACCGGAAGCCCATGCTCTGTGAGGCACTCGGGCATTCAGCCAGCGTTGTAGCGGGCGCATTCGTAAAAGACCCAGCCAAAGCACTGCTGCGGCTGAGGCCATACAACCCAGTAACCTCTGAAATGTTTTGAGAGGTACGGTGCTGCCCGGCCGGAGGGACGCGGCCAGGCGTCGAATGCAGCGCGCGCTGTGTCGACAGGCGGGCTGTGTACTGATATACCTGACCGTCGAAGGCGAATCTCAAGATCGAGAGATATAAACCAGTCCCTCGGGCGAATTTGCGCGAGAATTTGTCTGGTTGTGAGCATTTTGAACGGTCTTCTCATAAGAGCCTTGTTCAAACGTCTCAGATCCAAAACTGGTCTGAGAGCTCCGTCCTTCTTGGGAACGAGGAAATAATGGCTGTAAAAGCCCGACTCGCTCATGGAAGGGGAAACCGGTTCTATAGCCCTTTTGCACAGAAGTGTAGCTATTTCTGCTCGAAGTAGATGTGCTACTTCCCCATTCACTCTGGTCTCGATACGCGCTTGAAAGCGCGGAGGGCGGCGAGCGAACTGCAGAGTATAGCCCTGTTTTACTGTGCTTAGCACCCGTTCTGATGCACCTGGAATAGCTTCCCACGCTTTTGCGTGTGCAGCCAGGGGCAGAATGGCCTCCGGGCTCCGATCGCCGCGCATCGCGGGCTCGAGAGCTCGAAACGGAGGGGCGGGCGCGGCGCGCACGCTCTTGGTGCTTAGATACGGTGGATCGCACGCAGCGATAGCTGGTCGTTTTACACACAGTGTCCCGGTGGCTTTAGACGGGGAACATAAAGTGTGAGGCGCGACGCGCAATGGCGGCGTCGGGGGCGAAAATGTTCGTTAGTATGTGTGAGCGCTCGAGGGCGGGCACAGGACTTACATTCAGGGGCGGGCGCGGCGCGCGCGCTCTTGGTGCTTACGCCGGTTTCACACTGCACGCGATAGCAGAGCGTGAGCAGAGCAGGAGCAGTGCGTATGGTGAGCAGGAGCAGGACACACGCGTTTTGCTTTCACACTGGCAGCGTTTGTCACGCGCGGCTGAACCGCGGCTTGTGTACAGACAGAGTACTCTGTAATGGATAAGTTGGCATTGCTTTATTTCGTTTTCAAATACATTTAAGAGAAAAGACTTGTCAAGAAGCTTATTTTATTAATCATTTCATTTATATAACTTTTGATTCGTCTTTGTTTTTATTGTTCAGGGCAACAAGTTTGTTTTTGGACATTTGTTTTCTTTTTAAATTGCTGTTGATCATTTGAGTGACTGTTTAAAACACAATAGATATCATCAATGCACTTTTTGGATAACACTGCGGTGTATTTTGCCCATGATCAATGCGTGTCACTTTAATTCAGCGTAAGCGGCGCGTTAAAAATAGACTGGGCGCCGAAACTATCGCTGCACTGCTGTTCCTGCTCTGCTCCTGCTACGCGCTGCCGCGCCGCTTCTGCGTGCGATGTGAATGCACTCATTGAATAACATGGACGCCGAAAAAAATACGTGCTGCGCACGCGCCGCTAACGCTTGCGGTGTGAAACCGGCGTTAGATACGGCGGATCACACGTAGCGATAGCTGGCCATTTTACACACAGTGTCCCGGTGGCTTTGGACGGGGAACATATAGTGTGAGGCGCGATGTCGGCGTCGGGGCTTCATGAGAGTGGGCTCTGTGAGAGACACGGGATGTATAGTGCTTGTGTACAGGGGTGAACACAGAAACGTGGGCACATTCACTGTACTAGAAACACATACGGCGTCAGCCGTGCAACCAGACATTATGCTCTTTTGAAATTTCTCTGGGTTGCCGTGAGAACGGCGGATGCGCGCAGGCGAGCGGGTAGATATACCGGCTCGTTGACTGCAATGTAAACAGCTGCAGTAGCCGTGGCAACGGGGACTGAAAGAGCGTTAAGCTTCGACGGTGGTCCAGCCGCAGGGCTGCCTTGATTTAACCGTCTTTTCTTCTCTCGTGTTTAGACGCTCAAAAATACTCGAGCACCCTGAGAAGGTGTGGTGCGAGAGGCGGGTTCGCTTTCTGGAAGTAAGAAAGACTGGCCGTGAGCTCGGAGAAGCAAGCAGCATAAATTTTTATCTGCCCCGAGAGCTGGGATCGAACGCGGATGTCCCGCATGAAAGCGTATGATTCTGCCACTGAGCCACAGGGGAAAACACATTAGCTTTCAGTTAGCGCAAGCATATAAAAAGCGACCCTCATGTGTCGCGTCGGCGTTTGTTTGCAGGCGTGCGTGTTTTAAACAGTCTCGTTTACTGCAATAGTAATATTTCCAGTCGCCTGAACTTAAGAGGGGACTGAGAAATGTGTGAGGATTGGCGGTTGTCCAGCCGTAGCGAGACTAACACACTCTCTTCTCTTTTCGCCGGTGAGTGAGGCGCGCACGCTGAACGCTGCTCGTGACCGTCCGCTTTGTCATCCCTTGAACGCCGCAATCTGCACGGCCCAACGAGGGAGAGAGCGGGCTTGTTTTCTGTATGTAAGAAAAACTGGCCGCGAGCTCGGAGAAGCGAACAGCATAAACTTTATCTGCCGCAAGAGCGGGGACCGAACCCGGGTCTCTAGCTTGACAGTCTAGGATTCCACCACTGAGCCACAGGGGGGAATACATTAGTACTCGGTTAGCGTCATCATGTCTTGTGACGGCGTTTGCTTGCAGGAGAGCGTGTATTTATAACAGGCTCGTATACTGCAATAGTAACAATTCCAGTCGTCTGAACTTAAGAGGGGACTGAGAAATGTGTGAGAAATGGAGGTTATAGTCCAGGCCACGGCAGGACGAAAACACTCTGTTCCCCTTTCACCGGTGAGTGACGCGCAAGGACGGCGTAGCTTTCTTGTAACGTAAAGAGAGCTCCAAGACCGTCCGCTCCTGCCATCCCTTGTGAGCGGCGCAGTTTGCGCGGCTCGAACAGAGGGAGAGGAAACTCGCTCCGAGACCGTCCGCTCCTGCCATCCCTTGTGAGCGGCTCAGTTTGCGCGGTTCGAGCTGAGCGGGGCACGGCACGAGCCGCAAAAACGAGCCGTTTTTACAAAAACGCCTCGTGCTCTTTTAGAATACACACAGAAACAGTAATAATGTAATAATGTCGCCGGATAGCGTAGCAGGCACGAATGGCTGAAGGCGGCGAAGACGGCCGGCTTCTTCAGGCGCTGTCCTAAGCTTGCTGGTCGCTGGTTTCAACGGCGGCGGCTCTCAAGATCCAGCGATGCGAAGAGCGTCGCTGAAGACAAGAAAATCAGAAATTTAGCCTGTGAGCGCTGAATATATACACGCTGGCCACACCCATTCTGACGGTTAGAAGGGTGTGTAGGGCGCGAAGCGCCCTCATTGGTTGCCGCGTTCCGAGCGCTCACCCATAGGCTTAAGCAGTTGCCGCCGAGCAGCCAATGAGCACGCTTATCAGCCTGCCTAGGTCTGTCGGCTGCTGCACTGCGTTGACAATGTATACAAAATTAAGGATAATTTTTTGGCTTCAGATCTCGAAGAAAGAAGACTTTCCCGATGCGTAAGCTAACCTTACGCAATACGAGAGACCTCTCGTAAGAGAACTTGCTCCATGCTTAATCTTTCCTCAAAGTAGTGAGAATGGCAGACAATCTGCATTAATAGACACAATTATAGGTAATAGTGGCCTACTACAACTGATTAGCAGAAGTATTTAAGTAAGACAGTGATAACGTGAGTTTGCCAGTTAGGAGGAGACCTACATAATACAAAACTCAAAACCCAGTATTTTGAACACCATCTTTCAAAAGCAAGCGGTTTGCGAATCCTGCATTGAACTCCGAGATTTGAGAAGCAGTCGTCAGAGAAATAAAGGGACCACAGCAAAAGTTTAGGATTATACTGCTGTGATATCATGGTAAAGATTCATTTGAACCACTGATTCTTCATATGCACGTCCTTGGGCAGTGAAAAAAAAACGGCCTTTACCTTCACATTATAGAGCACAGCGTCTTTTTCTCGACATGATGCAATCCAGTATCCACAGGAATCAGCTGTTGGTTTGAGGTTCAAGTTTTCCCTGGTGTGTGTGCGCAATAAGTGGGCAGGCAATATGCTAATGTTTCGTCTTGATGTCGCAACAAACCGGCTTATGACTCGTTTGGAAAACAATTCTAGTTAGTCTAGTTAATATTTCCGAGGCTGGGCTAACAGTTTCCATATATCCTCTAATCTGTAAGTTCATAACACCCTGTATATATAATATATTGTGTGTATATTTTCCTTGCAATAAAAAGTGAAAATAATGTTGTGCGAGTGCCACAGAGCCATAATGATTACACTCCTGGGAAAAAAAAGAACAGGAAAAATAATTTTGTTGTTCCCATAGCAAGAAAATCTTCACCATTCATATGTAATCTAACATCCAATGTCAATCAAATCAAACAAAGCCAAACTGGCTAAACCAATACTGAGGACAGGGAGTGTCACATAATTTGGGGGATTGCCTCATTTCAGAGCAGTTTAACAGGAAATTGGTTTGAAGTTGTGTGAATGTACTTCGCTCACAAGCGGTTTTCAAATTATAGAAGAAGAACAACAGACTTAGCCATGGTCCTACCATCCACAAAGAAATCAAATCCCCCAGGTAATCATTGGTTTATGAATATTGGAATATTTATGGGTCAAGGTGGTTTCATGTTTTGAAGGATTTGGAAATTGATAATTTCTGTGTATTTCAGTTCGTGGGTTAAAAGAATTTTTACTACTGGCGTGTTTTCTTTATACATCATCCCTTCTGGTAAGTTCATAAATGTATTTCTGTGTAATGTATAATGTGTAATTATTGCCTATATTTAAGTACTGACTTATGTTATAAATGTGAAAAAAAATGCTGTGTTTGTTTTTATGTCAGTAAATACATGTATAATGTAATTAAAATTGCTATTTTCTTTTTTAAATTTCTACTTTTTTAAAAACTTTCTCTTCATCAAAAATCCTAATATAAAAAAACACCCCCACACATTCCACACTTTATTAAAGGTAGGGTAGGCAATTTGTATTATAAACACTTTTTGTTATACTGGTTGAAACTCTCTTCCTATCCTGATAGCAATCAATAATAGAAGTGGTCTAAATATTAAAACGTACATATATCTTCTGTGGAAGTCTCAATCATTGAATTTGGTCCGACTCTTGTCCTACCTGCCTGTTACCTTATGTGTTTCACTACCTCCGCGCACCATCACACATGATCAGTGCATTCCACGAGGCTAGGCAGATTTGTAGACATTCAGTATATACAGAGTGACACAAACAAACAGCCGTTGTTTAGCCGCTTTAAAGTTTCTCCTGAACCTGCGTTCACGTCATGTCATAACCATAATTACAAGATGGCTACCCTTGACTTTCTACTCAGATTTATGCTTTTCTGTGAGTGCAGCAAGCTGACTCACTAGCTTAGGACTTCAAAATAATTTTGCACTCAACACAAAACGTCAGTAAATAAAAGTATCGAATCAAAAGTTCTTTGTTTGACTGTTTAAATTATGAATTTCAAAACATAAAATATAAAATCTTAGGATATTTACTTTTCTTACAAATTAACTGTGCAGTTGCGTGTAGGTCAACAGCCAATCAAATTGTATTAATAGATCACTGGTCAACTGTTTACATTCAAATTTCTACGTTCCATTTGCAACACAGGTTTTCTCAGGTTTTACAAAATAAACTTAAACAACTTTTTTTCTTTTTTCTTTTTTTTTTAAATTTGGAAATTACACTTTTTCTGTGTATCTTCAGTCTGCAGGTTAAGACAATATATATTACTACTGGCATGTTTTCTTTGGGCATCATCCTGTCTGGTAAGTTCAGAAGAAAATGTATACATTAAAAAATCAGACTTTAAAAATGAATAAGCATTAATAAAAGGGCTGTGTGCGTTAAGCTAAATTGAGCTGATTCGAATCATAAATCATAAATCTGCCAACAAAATACAAAATGCAGAATTTAATTTAATACAGTAGAAATTTGCTGTAAATGTATAGGTCTTAGCAGGAATCAATGGATTTTTATGTTTGACATTTATTTTTATGTCTAGTTGTCTGAACACATTGTGAAGGGCTTGTTCTGACTATTAAATTTATTTTTGAGAATTGTGGCTGAAAAACACCAAAAAGGAATAATAGGCTAAATTCCTCTCTCTGTCATCCCAACTCAAATTGCAATTCAATAGGTTACTTCAACATATTATTTCATTATTATGAAAATTCTGTCAGTAATTACTCACCCTCATGTTGTTCCAACCGCCTAAGACCTTCGTTCATCTTCGGAACACAAATTAAGATATTTTTGATTAAATCTGAGTGCTGTCTCACTCCTCCACAGGCTTATAGACACTATAACTTGCTGGCCCAGAAAATGCATTAAAGACATTGTTAATATAGTCCAAGTGACTCCAGTGGCTCAATCTTAAGTTTCTAAAGTGACGAGAATACTTTTTGTGCGCAAAACCAAACAAAAATAACGACTTTATTTCACTTTTCATTTCCTTCTCTCTGGGCCTCGAGTCTTTTCACGTAGTGTAATAGCGTAGCGCGTCTGTGTTGCACGTCACCACGCATCACACACATGACCAGTATAGTGCAGCAGATTAATGGCATATTTCAAGAGAATCGTTCAAATTGGTATAGAAGCATGAAATTTGGCACAGATACTCTCTAAGGGTCACTCTTTGGGAAAAAGGCGCTGGCCATCCAAAAATTCAACACGGCGGCCATTTTTTCAAGATGGCCGCTATTTCTGTCAAATGCTCATTATGTCAATCGTTCAAACAGTGATGTAGGCATAACATTTTGTGAAAATACTCTCTTCAGAATGTTTTTTTTGGAAAACGGTGCTTGCCCCTCAAAAATTCAAGATGGCAACCATTTTTCAAGATGGCCGCCATTTTTCAAGATGGCCGCCATTTTTCTTGAATCCTTTTTTTTTTTTTTTTTTAAATGGTGATGCTATCATGAAATTTGGTACAAATATTCTTAAAGGAACATTATCATGGAAAAAGATGTGTGCCACTCAAAAATTCAAGATGGCGACCATTTTCAAGATGGCCACCATTTCTGTCAGAGCTCAATTTAATGTGTTAAGGAAGGTTTTGTTTTATAGAGTGAACGTCATTACACAACCAGGGCACACTGGTGACTTCACTGCTGTGGAACTCAGCATGGGATTCAGTGTCAGCTAATCTAGTTTTACTTTCACTGTAGTTCTTGACTAGTAGTAATAGTATAGCTAAGTTTAGTGTCCCTAAACCGCACCCGAATTGACAGGTTGTGCCAGCGTGGAAGAGCCGAGCCAAGGGTAAGCGGGGCAATACATGACTTGTTCACATATGCTTACCTGGAAGGTGTACAGATCACACGGGACTTAAATGGCACTGGATGAATGATCGGGCTAGGTGTAGGTGACCCGTACCCAGTTGTATCCCATACCTGAATATGTACTATGTCTATGATTGAGGTGGTAAAAGGATAACCCCTCGGCCTTAATCAGACAACAAACCTCCAAAATGGCAAATGAAAATCCCTTGTCAGCCAAGAGGCCAAATGATTGGATGAAATGTTGTCTTTGTCAGACAGACACAAAGGAACCCCTACAATCACCACCTACCCATCATGTTTCTCAACATGATGGCTATAAAATGATTGCCACCAACATTCCACTCTTTCACAAGATGAACAAAATGCCAATGACCCTGGACCTGGAACGACTGGATGAAGGTGGTGGTATAGAAGCTACTTTGAGAAGGAACCAAGCGAAGTATCACTACAATTGTCGACTTCGGTTCAACAACACAAAGTTACTTCGTGCCCAGGAGCAACAATCCGATGCTCAATGTAGTGAGACAGATGAAGGCCAAACAAAGCATCGCAGAACCATGATGCAGAAAAGTCTAGATGATCAGGTTTGCTATTTTTGTGATAACATATCTCCTGAATCTGACCTACGTCAGGTAATGACACTGCAACTGAATGACAGACTACATGAATGTGCACAAACACTGAATGATGCTAAATTATTGTCTCAACTAAGTGGTGCTGATGCCATTGCACAGGAGCTGAAATACCATCATTTGTGTCTCATTCATCTTTACAACAGAGAGAAACTCCACCTCAGAAGGCTTGAGAAAGAGTCACAGAGTGAAACGATTCAACCAGCCATCTTTCTTATGGCTCTTTCTTTGAACTGGTCACCTATATTGTTGAAACCAGCCTTAATTCTGATGGTCCTTCCGCCTTCCCTCTCGCAGATACAGTGGGGAGAACAAGTATTTGATACACTGCTGATTTTGCAGGTTTTCCCACTTACAAAGCATGTAGAAGTCTGTAATTTTTATCATAGGTACTCTTCAACTGTGAGTGACGGAATCTAAAACAAAAATCCAGAAAATCTCATTGTATGATATTTTTAAGTAATTAATTTGCATTTTATTGCAAGACATAAGTATTTGATACATCAGAAAAGCAGAACTTAATATTTGGTACAGAAACCTTTGTTTGCAATTACAGAGATCATACGTTTCCTGTAGATCTTGACCAGGTTTGCACACACTGCAGCAGGGGTTCTGGCCCACTCCTCCATACAGACCTTATCCAGATCCTGCAGGTGTCGGGGCTGTCGCTGGGCAATACGGACTTTCAGCTCCTCCAAAGATCTTCTATTGGGTTCAAGTCTGGAGACTGGCTAGGCCACTCCAGGACCTTGAGATGCTTCTTACGGAGCCACTCCTTAGTTGCCCTGGCTGTGTGTTTCGGGTCGTTGTCCTGCTGGAAGACCCAGCCACGACCCATCTTCAATGCTCTTACTAAGGGAAGGAGGTTGTTGGCCAAGATCTCGCAATGCATGGCCCCATCCATCCTCCCCTCAATACGGTGCAGTCGGCCTGTCCCCTTTGCAGAAAAGCATCCCCAAAGAATGATGTTTCCACCTCCATGCTTCACGGTTGGGATGGTGTTCTTGGGGTTGTACTCATCCTTCTTCTTCCTCCAAACACGGCGAGTGGAGTTTAGACCAAAAAGCTCTATCTTTGTCTCATCAGACCACATGACCTTCTCCCATTCCTCCTCTGGATCATCCAGATGGTCATTGGCAAACTTCAGACGGGCCTGGACATGTTTCGGCTTGAGCAGGGGGACCTTGCGTGCACTGCAGGATTTTAATCCATGACGGCGTAGTGTGTTACTACTAATGGTTTTCTTTGAGACTGTCGTCCCTGCTCTCTTCAGGTCGTTGACCAGGTCCTGCCGTGTAGTTCTGGGCTGATCCCTCACCTTCCTCATGATCATTGATGCCCCACGAGGTGAGATTTTGCATGGTGCCCCAGATGGAGGGAGATTGACCGTCATCTTGAACTTCTTCCATTTTCTAATAATTGCGCCAACAGTTGTTGCCTTCTCACCAAGCTGCTTGCCTATTGCCTGCTTGCATCCCAGCCTTGAGCAGGTCTACAATTTTATCCCTGATGTCCTTACAAAACTCTCTAGTCTTGGCCATTGTGGAGAGGTTAGAGTCTGTTTGTTTGAGTGTGTGTACAGGTATACAGGTAACGAGTTCAAACAGGTGCCGTTAATACAGGTAATGAGTGGAGAACCGGAGGGCTTCTTAAAGAAAAACTAACAGGTCTGTGAGAGTCGGAATTCTTACTGGTTGGTAAGTGATCAAATACTTACGTCATGCAATAAAATGCAAATTAATTGTTTAAAAATCATACAATGTGATTTTCTGGATTTCCGTCTCTCACAGTTGAAGTGTACCTATGATAAAAATTACAGACCTCTACATGCTTTGTAAGTAGGAAAACCTCAAAATCAGCAGTGTATCCAATACATCCAATAAATTCTCTCCACTGTATGTGCAACCTGTACCAGTAGCATATCCTTTTTTCTAACAGTGGCCCTTCCTCTCTGTGGACTATACCTTGCCGTGGTGGAGAGGCTTGTGTGTGAACTCCATTGAACCTGAGAGCTATGCCGGCAGGGATTTTATATCCCTGGCAAGTTTAACTAAGCTGGACATGTCAAAGAAGAGGAGGCAGACAAAGCAGACATTATAACTATTTGACAGAAATGGTGGCCATCTTGAAAATGGTGGCCATCCTGAATTTTTGAGTGGCACATACCTTTTTCCAAAAGAGTGTTCCTTGAAGAGTATTTCTGCCTAATTGTATGCTTGCATCACCATTTTAACAATTTAAATAATTAAGGCGAGACACTACGGGTGAATAGGGTAAAAATTAAAAAAAACTAGCAGATATCACCATGAAACTTTCCCAGTTGATTACCTACATTAAGATGAGAAAAAAATGTATTAAACGTTTTCTGTAATTTAATGTTTAAATTAGCAAATTAGGCAATATCTAATTAAATATGCGCTAATTTGTATATATTTAAAAAAAAAAAATCTGAGTATTGGATAAAGCCAGATTAAAAATAATTTTTTCATTGTGTTCACATATTAGATGGGGAAAAAATACAGAGGCATTTATGGATATCTACTTTTGTTATCCTGTAAATCATAATATACTGTCAATAGCCTTAAAAAATGATTTTCGCCATGTTTTTTTGTAATAAAATGTTATATAAATCAGGCTAGGAATAATATATTTACAGATCCCTCTGTAAATGTCTTCATAATATAACTAGGTACAAGACTGGAAAGATTGGTGTATATAGGTGCTACTGAAGTGGAGATTTCAGACTTGGAGTATGAGAGAAAGGTCATTTTGAGAAAACGGGCTTTAAAGATTTATCATCAGCCAATGAGATTGCGCATTCAGCCCTTTTACTTTCGCGATTGGTTGCTGATAAAAAGGAAATGACCATATTTGGATCCGACAGCATTGTACAGTGAAGACAGAGCTTTCCAGCGGTGCCTGTGAAGACAGAGAGCAGACAGAGATTGCGGATCGGCGGGAGGATTTACAACGACAACTTTTGTTGAATTTACGCGAAATCTACAGACGCAAACAGACAAAGTGTAGTAAAATAAAGATCTAAATGTGTTTTTTGGACTTTTTTTCACCACAGTCTGAAAGAAGACATGTTATTGAAGACAAATATCCAAAAATCTCAAAATTGACCAGTAAAAAAAAAACAATGTTTTTGCCTGCCATGTCTCAACTTAATATTCGACAGGAACAGTGGCCATCTTTAAAAATGGCGGCCATCTTGAATTTTTGAGGGACAAGCATCTTTTTCTATTAACATGTCCTTTAGAGAGTATATGTGTATCAAATTTTATGCTTGGATCACTGTTTGAATAATTGATATAATAAGCATTGAATAGCAATGGCGGCCATTTTGAAAAATGTCCGCCATATTGAATTTTAGAGGGGCCAACGCCTTTTTCCAAAATAGTGGCCCTTAGAGAGTATCTGTGCCAAATTTCATGCTTCTATACCAAAGTGAACGATTTTTTTACTAATCTGCTGCACTATTACCTCTTTTTGAAACATCACGCGGCACCGATGTAGCCTACCTATTACAATAGAAAAAGAACATCTTCAGTTGATTAGCAATTTGTTCGTTTGTGTTAAAGGAACCGTATTGTGCCCAAAACTGGTACTGTAATCACTTTCAAATTACTGTAGAGCGGTGTATCCCCTCCCCCTCCCCCCTGACTCGAGGTTGCCAGATAGGCCGCAGGATCCAGCAGGAACGTTTGTAGCTGCAGCTGTGGTAACTAGAGCAGAGCTGGCAACCCGGATGCCGAAACACTACAGACTTCATGATTGGTAGATAGGTGGAGGGTGGGGAATCAGGCCAAAACACAACATGACAACATCAACATCAGTTGAGGGCTGCAACTTCACTTTTAAATGACAATATCCTGGCTGGACTACTGTTGTCAGTGATATAAGTATTTGAAATGAACATGATTTCTTAATGTCTAGTGACATATCTAGGGCCATTTTATGATTAATTGAAATACATTTCTTACATACGGTTCCTTTAAACAAGAGGCGATCTGGCGCTGAAATCATGCTGGGTGCTCGTTTGCCGCAATAGGCCTACCTTCTGTTTGTGATCCAATGGGGATTCTGATCACCGTATAAGGCAGAAATATTTATACCCGATGCAAAAGACTCCTTACCATAGTAAACATGGTAAATATGACCGCTTGAAGAAATCAGACAAATTATATAGGCTATCACAATTGTTGTGTAATGCAACTCATGTAAAGGCAACTCATTGTAGGCTATATAGATTTCACCAACCGTATAATATCCACATATATTTTCTAATATTATCCAGAAAGTATCTTTAGCCTCAATGATCTGATTGATATCCTGGTCCTCTCTCAGGTTCTTTGGGGATTGAACGGTGGGATCCAAATAAGACCATTTCAGCCCCCCAGACCTATACCAGTTCCTCAAAATAATAATTCTTCATCTACAATATCCGCTCATGACATGGGAATCAGTGAGGAGGAGTGGGATAGGCTACAGAAGGCTCTGGACTGGCCCTATCCAGATCAAGAAATCACTCAGCTGGATCAGAGCACAAGCCCAGTCCACTCAACATTCTCTATTGTGGGACTCAAGGAGAGTTACAAAGTGGGAGAAAATATCTCCATTACCATCACAGCCAGAGACCACAACAAGAACCTGAAAAGATATGGAGGAGATTTTTTCAAAGCAAATCTATTCAATTCAGAGCTAAAGGTGTGTTTGTTTTATATTATTTTATAATATTTTTTAAATAAAAATTAAGATATTTGTCATATTGAGTTTCATTTGCCCGTTAAATGTTGATTTTGTTTACAACATTTTATATATTATAGTTTTATATACTTTAAAATTGGATTTACCAACAGACATTCGTCTAATGCAGACGTTTTCTGCATTACACTTAACCTTCTCTATTCTTCTTGAAGGCAAGTGTGTACGGGGAGGTTCTGGATCACCGTAATGGGACTTACTCTGTAACTTTTCTTCTGCCCTGGGAAGGTCAGGCACAAGTTTATGTACGTCTAGAGCACTCCAGTGAGGTTGTGCAGATTCTTAAAAAATACAGGGATTCCTCATTTCCACGCAGCCATTATAATGGCCACTTTGAAGGGCCAGGACCCGATAAAACCAGGATCAGTGAAGTAGTAGAATGTAATATTAAGTGGGGTGCAGATGGAAGTTGGAGTAAAGGCGACTGCTGCTGTGAGTATAAGGATATAAAAACAGGGACGGTGTGGCAGTGTGACAGACCAAAGAAACTTTCGTGTGACAAATTGGTTCATCACTCTTACGGAGGTTTGGAAAACCCATTAAATCCTTTTGAGAAGAACGTTTTCACAGAGTAAGTGGGAAAGGATTCAAAATGAATTAGAGAGGAATTGTAAAACTAGAAAAACTGCAGAATATGTTGTTGTTTTTTTTCACAGGACAAATGTTGCTATTACTGGAGACACACAAATCATAAATATCCTTACCAACACTACAGGCATTGGTATGTTCATATATCAGGACCGATATAATCTAAAATCAAATGTATAGTTGCAAGAGAATTAATAATTTGTATAATTATGGCACAGTCTCTTCAGGTTAATGTTTCTTTGCTTTAGGCACAATGGAGAGATGCAGATCTGGCATGCCGACACCAGTTCCTGCAGGGTTTTATCTGAAAGATGTCTGGAATTCTTTTGTGTGCAACACCCAGAAGTTCAGTTCTTCACAAATGGGAAATTGTCTTAAAAACAAGATCCTCTACTTGATGGGAGACTCTACCACAAGGCAGTGGTTTGAGTATTTCGGAAGAAACTTGCCAGGCAAGTTATTCATACACAGAGGCCCCAAAAAGTATATGGATGCTTCATCAACAAATGCATGAATGTCTTGCCATTACACCAATATATTAAACCAAGTGATAATTTTTTTAAAGACTTAAATTGGTCACACTTTAACAGTGTAATTATTTTCTTCATTACAAAATGTTATTGCAAAAATGGTTCATAAAGACTTTGCAATGACATTCATACATGCAAATGTGTCAGTGCATCTTAAAGGGATAGTTCACCCCAAAATAAAGATGTCATTGCAAACTTGTATGGCTTTCTTTTGTGGAACACAAAATAAATTTTCCATACATTTGTATCACATTGACTTTCATTATATAGACAAAGACTGTTGAAACATTCAATATAATCTAATGTGTTCTGCAGAAAAAAAAAGTCATGCATGTTTGGAATAACATGAGGGTAAGTAAATTATGAGAGAAGTTATTTTTTTAAGTGCCCATATATTTTAAGGGGTTGCTGTGTACAATAAAACGCAGCTTTGCAAAGTTGTTTCAGAAATAAATAAAGCAATGAGTCTAATGTAAGTTTTACTTATCTTATTTAGGCATAGAAAAAATTGACCTCCACACTCATCATGCTCTTGGACCCCTGATGGCTGTAGAGTTGAAAAATAATATCATTGTTCACTGGAGGCCACACGGTGTTCCTTTGCGATTTGATCAAATGCCCTTTATCGACGTGCATTATATAAGCAATGAAATTGATGGAATAGCTGGTGGTCCTCATGCAGTCTTTGTCTTTACAAAATTTGCCCACATGACTTTTCACCCAATTACATTTTACGTGCATGAAGTGGCCAAAATCCGTCAGTCTGTTGTTGCACTGTTGAGTCGTGCACCAGAGACTACCGTCATCATCAAGTCCGGAAACACTGCAGGACAAAAGGTACAATTGTTCATTTTTCAATCCTACTCCATTTTCAATAACTTTCTGTCTTGTATTCGTAATATGGTACATTTGTCCTGCTGTCTTTGTATTTAAAGTCTAGAAACACAAATATGCATGTGCTGAAGTGACATTTCATTTTCCAATTCATGCAAAACTCCATCCCTTAAAGGTGTAATTCAGTCCATACAGTATCATGTCATTACAAACCTGTATGATTGTCTTACATGGTTTTGCAGAATGTCTACTAATTTTATTTTGTTACTATGAAAGTGGATGGGTACCAGAGTACAAGCAAAGTAGTCCATATGACTCAAGCACTATTCCATGTTTCATGTTTCAGAAGGCATATGATTGTTCTGTGAGAGAAACAGACTGAAATGTAACTATTTTTCCAATGAAAAAATGGTCACCATTTACTAGACATTCTGCTATAATAAGTAACTTTTTTGTTCAATAAAAGAGACTAATATAGAGCTCAGAATAAAACATGAGGAAATATAGATGAATTAATCATTTTTTTTAACGAACTATTCCTTGTTTTCCTCCTATTAGATAGGCCTACAAGGTCAAATTTAAATGTCAGTTATAACAGACTAATATTTAAGTAACCTACTCAGCACTGTTTCTGGTAGAAAATGCAAACAATGTAGTTAGTCTAGACCAAGTTAATATTAATGCTTATAGTATTGTCTGTTACTGATCTGTGTTGTTACAGGATATTTTTCAAAGTGATTGGTATACAATGCAGCTGAATACAGTGATGCAGGAGATGTTCCGAGATATTGGAGTAATCTACTTCGATGTCTGGCAGATGACGTCCTGTCACTATCTGCCTGAAGATATTCACCCAGGTCCTGTTATCATTGCTGATGAAATCAACATGTTGCTCTCATATATCTGTCCTGCCACAGACACAACAGAATAATATTTACCTTACTTTGTTATATATACCAAGAAATGTATGTATCTACTGTACGAAAATGAGCATCTGTAAGAAACTTCTAGTATACATATTGTTAAAACTTAACAAGCTTAGCACCTACCTGCTTACTGTAAACCTGTATAATCTCAAAATTAATTAAAATAAATTCATTCATTAATATTTGTTTAAAATAACCTCAACCTTTGGTTCCAAAAACTGAGGTAACATTCAGGGTGTGTAAATGGCCATAGTGGTACATTCCGTGTTTATTTAATTGTATGTTATTACAATAGTGTATGGACCTGCCCGCTTGGAGTTATTTAAAAGGTCTTGATTTAATGAGTGTAAATGCATATTTTGTGTATTTATAAAGGACGTTTTTATTGGGATTGTGGTATAGATATGAACACTTAACTCGGCGCGGGCACCAGTGACTTCCACCAGTATAGTTTATCCCACTAAGCTAAATTAACCCCTGTATAACCATAAATAAACCCATGCTTACGAGTTACAGCTGTTGCAAACTCATAAACAAAGTAAGAGCGAACAGAAGGGATGCACACAGTAAAGACGACAAACTTAGGAATGATAAGGAACAAAGGAAATTGCCAGGTTTGGTTTAACGCCCTTGGGAAGCGGAAGTTATGTGTAGTTCTTTATATGTGGGTGCTGCGGGAGTGAGGTGTTCATGTGCAAGTTATTTAGGCTATGTATTGACAAAGAGCCATTTCGCTTTGATATGTTAATCCGTGTGTAATTTAAAGGTTATGGTGTAGTAAATATAGATTTTGGTGGAAAATGATGGTTGTTTAGTGGTGTATTTATTTAGGTTTATTGGTTGAGTAGCCTATGTTTGATTTAGCTAAGGAAATGTGTATAAAAGTACTTATGTTTGTATTTATCTGTATATTTTTATACTTTTCAGGGTGCATTAAAGATAATGGAAATAAAGAAACCGTAGGGACATCAGTTGAGACTCTCCACATCTTGCTTATACCCACCGGGGGCAGTTATAGTGTATATTGTTTTAGATATTGTGCTGGGGCATTCCAGAAGGTTATGTGGCATGCCCGGGCATGTTTAAAGGCCGAATGAAGTGCCTTGAAACTCTCAGCTATGTATGATTCGTTGACATAATTTCCACTGAAACAGGAAGCTAAGGCGAGACATATTGAAAGGGTTTCTAGTAGGGGTAGGCCTACTTCTCACCCTTTTCAAATAGTCAATATATGGGGCGCCGTATGTAAAGCGGCTCACGATGAAAATAACTTCAACATTTTGTCACATTTAGCTACAAACATCATTTAAAAAACTGGTATGAATTTTTGACGGTCACTTTTTAGCACATTTACAACAATATTTGTCAACTTAGAGATACTTTAAATAGTTAAATCTAAATATTAAATGTTACACCTAAATGTTAAATCTAAATACTAAATCTAAATCTAAATGTTAAATCTAAATCTAAATGTTAAATATAAATGTTAAATCTAAATCTAAATGTTAAATCTAAATGTTAAATCTAAATGTTAAATCTAAATCCGGTTACCGGCATTTTGAATTTGCATATTAGTTAAATATTTAGTTTCACCCGAAACATTTAATTCAACATTTAGATTTAGATTTAACATTTAGATTTAGATTTAACATTTAGATTTAGATTTAGATTTAATGTTTAGATTTAACATTAAGATTTAGATTTAGATTTAACATTTAGATTTAGATTTAACATTTAGATTTACATTTAGATTTAACATTTAGATTTAGAATTCAGATTTAACATTTAACATTTAGGTATAACAGGTGAATCGCTTTACATACGGCGCCCCATATCAATAGCGTTTAGTTTACATCACAGACAGCAAGTCGTACTTGACAGCACCATGGAAATGAATCCGAGCGCTGATACGTTGGATTCAATAGTAACGTTAAAGGGTGTGAATAAATTATAGCCATTTCATTCTGAAAACGGAACAAAACTAGAGCGTTTGAAGAACAGGACACACATCTCCAACTTATATTGCTCAGTGACGTGACAACGGTAGTTTTGAACCAGTTCTTTTTTTGTGAACCGGTCGTAGGGCCTACCAGTTCACCAAATCAACGTGAATCGTTCAAAACAGATTCAGCGCTGATCCAGTTTTCTAAAGTTACTCGATTTTGGAAGTGCCTGACAGTCACTCTGACTCGAAATAAACAATATCCCAGAGTTTAGACCCCTTTTCAGTTGGTAAACATGGTGAAGTTTTTTTGTGTGCGGAGCTTAGGTGGAGGCAGAAAGAGCCGTCTGGCCGCTTGGAGCGTTTGGGCCGTTCAGAGCAGAACGCGCAGTGCAAACACGGAGCGGAATATTGAACAGAGAGCGCAGCACGCCGACACACACACACACACACACACACGGAACAGAGAGCGCGAAGCACACACGGAGCGAAAAGACCCGCTCATGAAAGCTGCGCGAGAATGCAGCGCCGCAACAGGAAATCATTCACGAGTTCACACTTACATATAATTTGAATGGGTAAGTTTAAAGCGTATATGGCGTGCTGTCCGGAGGGAGGGCTCCGAGCTCGGAGTTCGGCCCGAACCCAGAGAACTCCCCCCGTATGTAAGTGTTTAGGACTATAAGTGTGGAGAAGGGGTGGTGGAGGGATGCTGCAAAAACTGTCAATGGAATGAGGTGAGACTGCTGAGTACATATACCTCTTACCATTGATTGCTGAGTGCTCTCCACTAGTGTTAATTATCTGAACGTGCTCCTCCCGAACCTTGTTAAAAAAACATCATTTCACAAGTTCACACTTACATATAATTTGAATGGGTAAGTTTAAAGCGTATATGGCGTGCTGTCCGGAGGGAGGGCTCCGAGCTCGGAGTTCGGCCCGAACCCAGAGTACTCCCCCCAAAGGCTAAAGCAGAGGACAGCCGCCGGACTAAAGATCCCCCAAATGAGTGCCGAGTTTGGCGGGCTGGCATCTCAAGAAGGGGCCTGGATGCTTGACCAGGAAGGCCCGTAATGGTGGCTCACTGCCTGGGCTGACAGCTCCTGTTGGTCTGCAATAAGGAGTGGTTGTAGTTTACAGAAAACAGGAAAATGATTGCTTGCCCTAGAGATTTTCTCACACTGCATCGCTGGAAGAAAAGATAAAACATAAGTGCTTTATTGGGAAAGTGCTCACTCCGTCCGCTGTGAGACCAATGCTCGCTGGACGGAAAGGAAACAGGAAAGTGAGTGCTTGCCCGGGAGATTTTCTCACACTGCATCGCTGGATGAAAGAGAAAATGTAAGTGCTCCACTGGGAAAGTTCTCACTCCGTCCGCTGTGAGACCAATGCTCGCTGAGGTTTTTTTTTTGTTTGTTTTTTTGTTTTTTACTCGATGAGGGTTTGGTGAGCTTTTTTAATGTGGAACGGGTTTGTCCTGATATAGCTTTGAAAAGCATCGGAGGACCATCTCCCAAGGATTTGAATCTGCTGTTGGGAGAGGCCTTTTTGGGCTGCTGAAGTTGCTGCCCCGATACGGAATGAGTGACTTGAAAAATTCCTTGCTGGAATGCCTGCCTGTTGGAGAACAGATTTGAGGTGTTTCTGGAACCAAAAACGTGTCACAGGTTTTTTGGACTTGTCTAAAAACAGGGGTTCCAGGGCAGATTTAGCCTGGGAACTTCTCCATTGCAGATAAGCCAGAATTGACTGGTATGGTTGGATTTGCGAAGCGAAGTTAAAAATGTAGATGAAATGACCTTGTTTGGTTTGGTCAGTTTTACTTTGTTTAATCAAGTATGAAATGGTTTCGCTGTCTAGTACTGATAAGTCTGAGATGGTGGGGTGGATTTTTGGGTCAAATTTAGAAGTAATGGCGAGTTCTGAGCATCTAAGGAAACCAAAAAAAGGCTAAGATAAACATAGCATCGAGTGTGCGAGCGGCACCGAGGGGCTGGTAACCTGTGCGGAGGGCCTGAATACATTTGGTGAGAATATCTAGCGTTATAGGTTGTCTGGCATCGGGGCGGGTGGGCTGGGATCTTTGAATCCCTTTAATCAGGAGGGAGGTTTGTGAATTGTTTATCTCTGTGTTTATCTACATATCTACATTGTTTATCTACATATAATTTGAATGGGTAAGTTTAAAGCGTATATGGCGTGCTGTCCAGAGGGAGGGCTCCGAGCTCGGAGTTCGGCCCGAACCCAGAGAACTCCCCCCGTATGTAAGTGTTTAGGACTATAAGTGTGGAGAAGGGGTGGTGGAGGGATGCTGCAAAAACTGTCAATGGAATGAGGTGAGACTGCTGAGTACATATACCTCTTACCTAGCGTTATAGGTTGTCTGGCATCGGGGCGGGTGGGCTGGGATCTTTGAATCCCTTTAATCAGGAGGGAGGTTTGTGAATTGTTTATCTCTGTGGAAGGAGTGCCATACATCAATTTATGGAAAAACTGTATGCCGCTCAAATAACCTTTAATGGACCCGACTTGAAGACCCTTAATGGTGTTGAGGTAGGAGATAAAAGAGGTGATAGAAAGAAGAGAAAAATCAGGGAAAGGCAAGTTATAAGAGACATGGAAAGTTTCCAAGCAGTAACGTAGGATTGAAGGGTCCTGGGAGATACTGCTTGGAGGATAGTGTCGAGTGATGCGTCAAGCAGGGGTTTTAACGGGTGGGTTACGGGAATGTTAGTTCTGAATAACGAGGAACTGGAGTTGGGAATTGGTCCGCCTCTGGAGCCAGCATCCTGAATTTCTGAAACAGAAAACGAGACAGAGAGTCAGCGATTTGTTTTTTTGACCCAGGGATGTGTTTAGCAATGATAATGAATTGGTCGCAAGCTGAAATCCAGATGAGACGTCATAAGAGTGGCATCAGAGCGGGTGAATGGGAGGGTAAAGCTCGAATAGAGCTGAGGATTGAGATATGTCCTGGAGCTGAGGTGGCCACGGAGCCGCGAACCAACGAGCTTGATAAAATCTCCTGAACCCTATTGAGGGGGCGGCGTCTGTAAACAATAGGATGTCGGTGGGGGATGAAACAAGGTTGTTGTAGAAAAAGGATAGGCCGTTCCACTGTTTTAGAAAAGTTATCCATAGAGCCTAAGTTCGTCGCGACATGCTTGAGTTATTGAAATGCGGTCTTCTAGTGAGTGGACGGAGGACGCGAGTGAGAGGAGATGAGAGATGAAGGGGCGGCCCTGTGGGATGATGCGCATTGCGAAGTTTAGATGTCCGAGCAGGGACAGAAGTTCGCGTTTTGAAAAATTGGATTTTTCAAGGAAAGTAGAAGAGACGAGGATTATTCGGTCGATTTTTTCTTTGGGGAGGGATGCTTGGAGTTTGTCTGAATCCAAATTAATTCCTAGGAACTCGATAGATGTTGCAGGGCCCATGGTTTTCTCCTGTGCGATAGGAGTTCCTAGCTCAGAGAAAACGTTTTGTACCGTGAGGATGTGTGCGGCTGGGATAGCATCGGGAGGTGAGATTATAAGAAAATCATCTAACAGGTGGATGAGGTAAGGAATAGCGTAGTTGTTCGACAAGATCCAGCAAACGGCTTCTGATAGCATGTCAAATATTTTCGGGCTGCTTTTGCATCCAAATGTTAAACGTACTGCGAAATAATATTTCCCGAGCCAGCGCACTCCAAAAAGATGCCATGAACCTGGATGGATAGGCATTACTTTGAAAGCAGATGTAACGTCGAGTTTTGCAAGCCAAGCACCACAACCTGCGATTTTGATCATGTCGATAGCTTGATCTATGTCGTGGTATTTGAGCGAAAATTCGTCGAGAGGGATCAAGCTATTTATGCTTGGGAACGTGGAATTATGCGGGGCTGACAAGTCGATTATTAGACTTTTTTACCCGAGAATTTCCTTGTAGCCACTCCAATGGGGCTGATACGAAACAGATTAAATGGAGGATTGTCGAACGGACCGATCATGAAGCCTGACTCAACTTCTTTTTTGATCAGTTTGTCTACAACTTCAGGTTCTATAAGGGCAGATTGGAGATTTTTACATATGATGTTTTGGGAAAGCGGGCATTCTAAGCCGGGTTTGAAACCATTTTTTAAACCTGACAGCAGATAATCAGTAAATTCGGCATCCGGGTGATGAGCTGGTTCGAAGTGCATGCGCGAAATATTCACAGGAGTCTCCCAATAATTTTTAGATTTTTTATTCACAGACTTGAAGACTGGACATACAATGCGAGCATGGGCTCCGCCACAAAAACTGCAAATTTGCATATACCTGCAGCGCGATCTTTGGCATTTGCCCGCATTGAAATATTTACAAGGCTGCCTGCTTTCATCAAAAGCAGAGTCCTGTATTGCACTGGTGATTGCAGCTCGCGGCACATAGCTGGTGGATTTAGCGTTGCTTTTTCTGGGTAGGGAAGAGAGGAAGGGTTAACTTTCGGGCACGACGTGGTCGTGTGCGTTACTGACCTGCAGACCCCGCAAGTGATGTTTTTGCAACCCAGAAACACCCTGCTGTGGAGATCCTGGTCGAGTGCACCCCAGTATGTGCATTGGTTCCACTGTGCGACTCGCACGGCACTTTTGGCTGAAAAAATTTGTGGTAAGTGTAGAAGTGCCCACCGCCATAGGACAGCGCGAGTTCGGCTATGATGGCTTGGTAGTCATTCAGTTTGCGCCGCCTGTGGGGGAAAGCTGAACAGATTATTTCAGTGTAACAGGAAAAAGCAATTGAAAACTCGGAAAATGAAAGAATGCGAGATGAGTGAGTGTTTGTGTTTTTCAGGGTGACCGAGAAATCCCCGCAATCTATTTGGTGGTCAGGTTGGGCTGAGGGAAGTAGAGAGAGAAGAGAAGAAAGGTCTACATCCGCACCTGATAGGATCTGTGCACAATGTTTTGGGATACTGGTGGTGGTTCCATGGCGACTGCGTTGGACGGCACGGGCATCGGTGTTGCTGTGAACAGAGAATAAGGTGATTTTTGTTGCAACATAGAGCTGGGAAGGGTATAAGCCGGGTCTGCGAATGTCAGCCTCACGCTTGGATGACCTGCTGTGGCTTGAAAAGGAAAGTTAGTTGCAGGATATGAAGGGATTGAAGGATTATGTGAATGAGCTGCAAACGGAGGCGGGCCCGTGCTTGATTGAGCTACTGGAGCTGCAGGCCACTGAAAGTGGGCGGGGTTGTAACCTGTTGGATGAGACTGTTGAAATGGTTGGGCCTGTACTGCTATCGGTGATAGCCTCGAGCTAGTATCTGCGACGGGAGCTGGATGCCACTGAAAAGGAAAAGGGTTAGAAACAGCAGGAGTAAAAAACTGAGTGGTTGTGGGGAGGCCGCTGGGCCCGGCTAAGTGCTGCGCTGTGTCAGCAGAAGCCATGGTGGAGGGCTGGACCTCATCGGGAGGTGGGAGTGCCATAGCGGAATCTGGTGTGCGGCCCAGGCTCACTGAAGGCCTGTTGCTGCGTCTTGATGGACGAAGCGATCCGGATCCTGTGCGGGAAGACGATAGTGGTGACTGGGCAGGCGATTTTTGGGCCCTACGGGCTTTGCTCTGCCTGTGGGTCAAGTCAAGTCAAGTCAAGTTTATTTATATAGCGCTTTTCACAACACAGGTTGTATCAAAGCAGCTTCACAGTAATAAATTAGAACAATACATCAATGTTTGTTTCTAGTGGAACGTCTACGTTCGGTAATGCTGATCAATAGTATCGTTGATTGATTAATTTAATTAAATATCCCCAAATATCCCCATCTAAATATCCCCAAATATCCCTGTGGGTCATCTTGGCAGTTGACTGTAAGGAAACCTACAGATCATACAGCTCCACCTTGTTCATTTTTCGCAAAGCTTGTATGTCTGAATTCCCCAGTGCTTGTTTTAATCCAGCTACGGTCCATTTCCCGATAGGTGGGATCATCGGGACGGCCGAGCGGTAGGAGGAAGCTGGAGAAGAAGATGGAAGTCTTGCCGGGGCCGGAGAAGACTGGCCACGGCGTCTTGGTGAGCGCAGGGCTGTTCGGGCCGGTGTGTGGCCGCGTGAAGAAGCCTGGTGCTCAGGTGCAACATCCGGCATAGGAGGTATGGCCGTGGGACCGGTGGAATGCGCAGGTGCATCCCTGGCAAAGTTTGCTTCGTCAGAGGAAGAGCTTGAACGTTGAGACATTGTAGAAGAGCTGAGAAGTGAGAAGCTACTAAACTGCTGCAAAAAATGTCAATGGAATGAGGTGAGACTGCTGAGTATATATACCTCTTACCATTGATTGCTGAGTGCTCTCCACTTGTGTTAATTATCTGAACGTGCTCCTCCCGAACCTTGTTAATAAAACATCATTTAAAATGAGGCAAAAAACTGGTGATAGTTTATTGTTCTCTATTAATTCAATCCAATGATTTGAAATTACTGGTTCAACAAATAACATGTAATAATTTAGTATCACTTAACCTCCATCACAGGTAACACTACTCAAATTCCCCACACGGGTTCTCTACAATTAAATAACCAAACGTATAAGCTCAAAATGAATAGTTCACAAAAATATCTTAACAGAAAATTCTTTAAACCCAAGTGTCAATTTCTCAGAATTTTCTAATTATTAAGAATGTTAGGGCACACTTTTGGGTGAAACAATACACTTTAGAATCAAACACAGTGGCACCCTACACAAACACAAAACCTGTCAGCATTTTCTTCATGTGCATTCAAACTATTTCACGAAAATCAAATATAAAATACTATATTAGTATTTGCATGTCATTCATAACCGTTATGCACATAGCCTATACATTACATTTACGACTTACCGAACTCTTTTATAGAGACTTCTTAATGCCTGCCACGTTCATTGATATAACACCTTCGATCATCTCGAACTCTAACCACAAAATACACATTATACACAGTAGTGATGGTACATTTGACACTGAAGCTTCAAAGTTTTCATGAAGCTCCGTACCGGTGTTACAACATATTTGATCCATGAAATATTTGATTCTAATGGGTGGAGCTACCATGAATATTCATGAGACCATAGCGTGGGCGGGACGACCATAAGCGAGTGGAAGCGTGAGCGCCTCAGATCGCGTTTTGTCCTAAACTACTCCTATAGACCTTATTCACAGCAGCGCCATTTTGATTTTTAATGGGAATGAACGCGAGGCTGTGAGGGTCAGACATGCTTCTCTTCAATGGGCTGTACTGTTATTTCATGTGTTTTTGGATTGTTCTGCTCATGAAACACAGGAAAAAATATCTTTCCAAGAAATTCCAGTTGACAAAAAACTCCCGACAATATAAGCTGTGGAAAATTGTAAGTCATCTAGGAGCTTTATACAGCTTTTTACAGCGGACGCTATTGGAAACAAGGCAAGAAGACTATCCCTCACAGCCTCACTATAACTGTTTGTTTCTCACGAATGACTGAGATTATGTTTAAATAAATATTTTCAAATATATTCTTGTGTTTTTATTCTGTCTCGCAAAGTTGTCTGTAGGCTATTAATAAAATAGCTTTTAAATTATAGGCTGATAACTCAAGACGACATAGGCTACTTGGAGTTGAATGTTGTTGCATGCTTTGAATGTTGCTTTACACTCAACTCAAAATCATTTTGATGCACAACTGTCAAAGGTTATCATAGTTGCTTTAACAGTTTCATTGATATCATGCATGGGAGTACGAAAATAAGGGACTTGGCACCTAGGGCAAATAAAAACCTCACTGTATAATACAAGATGTCATCTAAAAGTAGTATGTTTTGATCATTAAGAGACTATCAGAGAAATCCCCAAGTGTTACTTAACTCGCCTCTGATTGTGAAGTTCTGTGCCCTTCTAAGGACTTTTTTTTTTTTTTTTTTTTTTTAGAAACACCTTTCCAGATTTTTTGAATTACTTCAAGGTTTTAAACATTTCCATTTCTATAATGACAGCCAAAATTACAAATTCAACAAAGATGGGTAGGTTTATTTATATGAAGCGTGGTTGCGATTCTTTTAAAACATCACCATGGCTAATTGGATGTTGAATGCTTCATAAACTATATGTAATGAACCAATTATTTATTGGCCAAAGCTGTGTACAATAGTAAACTGCATAGAAATAGAGGTCAGAAAAGAAGTTTCTCAGGTGTGGTGGGCCATGGACATATAATTAAAAGTATTGCCATTTAAAGAAGAGCATAGAAACCATTGTTATAATATAAAACAATATACATAAAGTTATCTATCTATGGAAGCTTGTTTCCGCCACAAAATAAAAAAAATAAAAGATAATTGCGACTTTTTATCTCACAATTGCGAGTTTACATCTCGCAATTCTGACTTTATTTCTCAGAATTGCGAGATATAAAGTCAGAATTGCGTGATATAAAGTCAGAATTCTGAGATATAAAGTCAGAATTGCGTGATATAAAGTCAGAATTCTGAGATATAAAGTCAGAATTGCGAGATATAAAGTCGCAATTGCGTCTTATAAAGTCAGAATTCTGACTTTTTTTCTCGCAATTGTGACTTTATATCACGCAATTCTGACTTTATATCTCAGAATTCTGACTTTATATCACGCAATTCTGACTTTATATCACGCAATTCTGACTTTATAACACATAATTGCGAGTTTATATCTCGCAATTCTGACATCTTTTCTCAGAATTGTGAGATACAAAGTCCAATTCTAAGGGGGAAAAAAAGACGGACTTTTTTTTTTTTTTTTTTACCTCAGAATAGTTTATATCTCACAATCCTGACTTTATAACACGCAATTGCGACTTTATATCATGCAATTCTGACTTTATATCTCCCAATTGCGTGATATAAAGTCAGGATTCTGAGATACAGTATAAAGTCAGAATTCTGAGATATAAAGTCAGAATTGCGTGATATAAAGTCGCAATTGCGAGAAAAAAAGTCAGAATTCTGACTTTATAACATGCAATTGTGACTTTATTTCACGCAATTCTGACTTTATATCTCGCAATTCTGACTTTATATCTCAGAATTCTGACTTTATAACACGCAATTGCGACTTTAAAACACGCAATTCTGACTTTCTATCTCGCAATTCTGAGAAATAAAGTCAGAATTGCGAGATGTAAACTCGCAATTGTGAGATAAAAAGTCGCAATTATCTTTTTTTTTTTTTTTATTTTGTGGCGGAAACAAGCTTCCATATCTTATGGAAGCTTGTTTCCGCCACAAAATAAAAAAAATAAAAGATAATTTTTCAGAATTCTGAGATATAAAGTCAGAATTGCGTGATATAAAGTCAGAATTCTGAGATATAAAGTCAGAATTGCGAGATATAAAGTCGCAATTGCGTCTTATAAAGTCAGGATTCTGACTTTTTTTCTCGCAATTGCGACTTTATATCACGCAATTCTGACTTTATATCTCAGAATTCTGACTTTATATCACGCAATTCTGACTTTATAACACATAATTGCGAGTTTATATCTCGCAATTCTGACATCTTTTCTCAGAATTGTGAGATATAAAGTCCAATTATAAGGGGGAAAAAAAGACGGACTTTTTTTTTTTTTACCTCAGAATAGTTTATATCTCACAATTCTGACTTTATAACACGCAATTGCGACTTTATATCATGCAATTCTGACTTTATATCTCCCAATTGCGTGATATAAAGTCAGAATTCTGAGATATAAAGTCAGAATTCTGAGATATAAAGTCAGAATTGCGTGATATAAAGTCGCAATTGCGAGAAAAAAAGTCAGAATTCTGACTTTATAACACGCAATTCTGACTTTATATCTCAGAATTCTGACTTTATAACACGCAATTGCGACTTTAAAACACGCAATTCTGACTTTATATCTCGCAATTCTGAGAAATAAAGTCAGAATTGCGAGATGTAAACTCGCAATTGTGAGATAAAAAGTCGCAATTATCTTTTTTTTATTATTATTTTGTGGCGGAAACAAGCTTCCATAATATCTATCTATCCTAAATACGATCTAGACTGTTTAAATTTGATAAACAAAAACATCTGCCTCAACATATTTCTGTGTAAAATGTATTGAGTTTTTTATTTAAGCATTCATTCATTAACTCAAATTACTTTTATAGTAAGATAAAGTGTCTTAAAATTACATATTTTATTTCTATTCATCTGTAAAAATGAGAATGTTAGACAAGAGAAATACATGTGATCAAGGACCAAATTAATACAGAACTAATTAAATATTTACTATATTATTCAAATATGTCTTTATAAATATACCTTTCCTTAATTTGTTGGTATACCCATGCCTTCTACACCAGTGTGTTTTTGTGTTCACTTGTTTACAAAAAGATTACATAAGAATGATAACATTACTAAACTGAGAAGATGTTAGATAGGCCTAATTTTTATGATTAATAGTCATTATTATCAATTAATTTGACCAATGTTCTTAAGCATTGATATTCAGTTGAGTCAGTGTAAAGCAACATTCAAAGCATGCAATATGCAAATCCAAGTTCTTCTGTTGTCTTGAGCTATCAGCCTATAATTTAAAGGCTATTTTAATCATATGCAGACAACTTTGGGAGACAGAATAAAAACACAAGAATATATTTGTAAATATTTATTTAAACAGCAATCATGCACATTTAAAAAGCTTAATCTCCGTCATTCATGAGAAATGAACAGTTCTATATCATAGAATGTCAATAACAACTAATAATAATTTCTGTTCCACTCGCTTGTATTGGTTGCCCCGTCCACACTATGGTCTCGTGAATATTCATGGTAGCTCCACCCATTGGAACCAAATATTTCTGCAGACTGTAGCGCGGTGACGTCACGTATGTTTTACCATGCATGCGCATTGCAAAGTATCAAGTGCCTGATTTATTTAGTTTACCCCTAAACGTTAATTAATGCTTTGACTATCAAACATGTACTAACATGTTTAAGGTTGCTGTTATTCATGCATGAATCATTATGACTCCTGTTGTAGTTAAGTATCGTTCAACATTGGTTCATGATTAGTTCATATCTTCACTAATCATAAGTTCATGTTGAAGTAACTATTAATTCTGGTATTAGTACATGATTATTCATGCCCTGTTATTGTATAGTGTTACCGGACATTTAGATCATGGTTCCTGCAGTGGAAACACACCGAGTACCATGCACCCCATAGTCCCTAGTTCCTGGGGAAAGTTCCTGCTATGGAAACACGGCTTAAGTAGCCTTTGATCAATGATCAATCAAATGTCTTTGATTAACTGATCATCAGCAAGTGTGATCAACTCTATAAAAGCCAAAGCATTTTGCTGATCTGGAGCATTCAGGTGTGTGTTAACACAATGCCAAGGAGTAGAGACATCAGCAATGATTTTACAGAAGCATTTGTTGCTGCCATCTGGGGAGGGATATATTTCCAAACAAATTTAAGTCCATCATTCTACAGTGAGGAAGATTCTTCACAAGGGGAAAACATTCAAGACAGTTGCCAATCTTCCCAGGATTGGATGTCCCAGCAAATTCACCCCAGGCTTAGACCGTGCTTAGAGAAATTGCAAAACACCCAAGAACTACACCTCAGACTCTACAGGCCTCAGTTAACATGTTAAATGTTAAAGTTCATGACAGTACAGTTAGTAAAACACTGGCATGTTTGGAAGGCTTGCCAGGAGAATGCCTCTTCTCTCTAAAAAGAACATGTCAGCACGACTTAGATTTGCAAAGTTGCATCTTACACGTGATTTATTTAGGCCCTGTCCCGAATGGCACACTTCATTTGCACTTGCAGTCTTGAGGACTTACAAAAGAGTTACAATTGCAGCAGATTTCTACCCGACATGCAGTCAAAGGCTCGGTCCCAGATGGAACCCCAAGCCCTCACAATCTTCCTCTGAGTCCTCACTTTCGTGTGCAGGCACAGTAGACTTTATAGACATGCACACACAGCGGCCATTGTAAGTCCAGACCTGAAATGCACATGATGTGTCATTTTGGACAGGGCCAAATGTAACACAGGGTTTAAATGTAACACGGACCTTAGTCAGGGTCAAGCAGGTTGAGTTTCAGCTTATTTTCTCTCGCTGCCAGAAGACGGTCTCCCACTGATTTGTGGAAAGTTTTGATAAGATTTTGTGAAGATATTGGACATAAAGTGTTTTGACACCATGCAAGTACATTTTTTCATCATACGTTTTTTTTTTTTCGTTTTTTTCGGTTTCTGAGTTGGGTGTGTACGTCACCAAATCTAGCTTTATATTACCTTAATCACTGTCTTGTTGGCTAAAACATAGCACCATTTTGAAACATATCAGCAACTCCTAGCAACTGTCAGCTAGGCTTAAAAATATTTTTTACACAGCGGGTTAGTTGTGGCACAGTGTTACAACTAAGCCACCAAGTGTATGACGATAATGAAATGAAAGCAAGGAGCCACACAACTTTTCAGGTTTGAGTATTTATTTCTATATTTATTTTGCCACATTTAACTCTGTTGTTCTTTCACAAACAATGCTGGAATTTAGTTATTAATAATAATAATAAGTTTGCATGCAGCTGTCACACACAAATATAATTCAATAGCAATTACAATATTTTATTTATTGCTTTATTTATGTATTGCAAAACTGTGCAGCCCTTTCCTATCCTTGATATTGATCCATAATAAGGATGATTGGATGAGGGATAGAGGTATGGATATCTATATATACAGATGCACAAACAATATCAAACTATACAGATAAAATAGTACTGAATTATGTGTGACCCCTCTGTCTGTTAAAGGGTTACTTCAGGATTTAGCATTAAGCTTTGTATTAGTAGAAAACCTGTAGTATTTTCGAATTACCTTAATCACTGTGCTTTCCCCCCTCATATCCCCCTGAGAGGAGAGATTTATGTATTTTTTGTCTGGAAAAAATCCTCCGATGACGCAAAAATCGTCATTTTGCGTCATCGGAGGATTTTCTGTCCAGAGGCTAAAGACTACAGCCAGTAGATGGCGTTGTTCCGCATGTTTTCAACCCGCCCATACAGGGTGGGATCTCACTCACAGAATGTACACAGTATCAGCCGTCTTTCTTTGGAAGCTAAGCTAGCATGCTCTTGTTCTGTGGAGAAAGCTGAATAATAGGAGAAAGCTGAGTAAGTAGGGGTTACCATCTTCCTTTTCCCGGACTTGTCCGGCGGGCGAGACTGTTAAAAATGTCCGGGATTCGGCTTTTGCTTTCTGCAGTCGCCATTCATTGTTTACATGCACACCTCTCGTTTCAATCTAACTGAATTAATTCCGATCGGTGAATCTGACTGTAGTGTTTACATGAACGCTAAACAAGTGATAGGTTGATGTGCGTTTTAACATTGCTAAGAAAATTCCCGCTCCTCCGTGAGAGATGTGAGACCCAGCGCGTCTCAGTAATGACGCCACCGGCCTCGCGCCGTTCTCCTGCGGCCGTCAGCCTCGTCCTGCTCGCCACAGTAAACATGATGAATGGCGACTGTAGAACGCAAAAGCCGAATCCCGGACATTTTTTGTCTCTAAATCCCTGGCAAACTCATCACTTACTTAGGCTAGCCTTGTTGTTTTCAACTGTGCTCTCTAACCGGTAGGCGTGGCCTCCTAAGGCAGCGAAGCAAGTGCATTCTGGGAGTTGTTGTCTTTCATCCACATAAGCCAAAAATACATTTTCTGGTTTTTCTCAGTCTAGAAAGCTCCAAATTCAAAAATTTCTCCACATTTCTTCTACTTAAATGACCTATTTTAAATACACATTCATCTTCCCAGAGGTGAAGTATCCCTTTAAAATTAACCCTGCAAATGGGGTAAGTTGTAATATTTGCACTTCTGTCACTTTCAATGCGAAAATGGTTGGTCCTAGAAAAAAACTTTAAGTGTTGCTTGTGTAAAAACAATTAATCTAACTTAATAATAAAAAAATATTTGAGTTAATTATATATTTTTTTTAAATTGAGCCAAAACCAAAATGTGTTAGGTTGTGCCACGCTCTCCCCTATTTATGCCCATCTCTGAAGATAGACACCCGAAAACCACAGTAATATTGACATCAAACCTGCAGTTACTGTATGTCTTGATTTGTCACATCACTTGAACATAATTGCAAATGCTGGAAAGGGAAGATTTTCAATGAATAATGTAGTTACAAAGCTATCATATATCTTCAGAAGACTTGGGAAATCTGATCGGTTTTTATTTATTTTATTTTTTTATGGTGCCTTTTTTGTTTGCATTACATTATTTATTTATTTATTTATTTATTTATTTATTTATTTATTTATTTGCACTGAAGAAATAAAATCAGGTTTTGGGTGAACTATTTATTTTACTGTATGCACTACAGTTACAGCATCATGCCTTACAAACAATGGTTTGTGGCATTATTAATCAGTTTCTTTATACCTGACACAAGCACAGATTTCATAGCAGCATCTTTACGATCATTCAGACTTGGTGGTTTTCTTTTGTCTTTGTATCATAGCAACTGCAAAGCATGACTTTATATTGATTCCTTTGGTTTTCAACATATTTGTACTGTCAGCATGTTTCCAAGAACTCAAAAAACAGTGTTTCTTTTTCCTGTAATTTCTGCAGAACATGCTGTCTTCTCTAAAATTCAGTGTTTTGAGTGTCTTGTGTCGAGAGAGAAACACTTCTGGGTGAAACCTGTTAGACTGCACCTAACTTTCTCTATCTGACTCCAAAATAATAATGCCTCTTACAAAATCTCTCTTGGAAACACCTTAGGGTAAAGGTGTACAGGCAACTCTTTAGCTCAACAGCTGTTGCTCAAGGTTATTACCTGAGGAGTGAAAACAACAAGGCCCTTTGATTAATCCTGGGAAATCGGATCAAATAAAGAACATTTTTGAACTGAGTGCCAAATGAGTCACGATGCTGCTGAGTATCTCTGGAGGGAACTGAATATAACATTCTGACACCTGAATGGTCCAACAAGACACAAAAATCTATCAGCAACAAACAATGACAAGCATTTTCAGCCGATGGGCCCACAAGACAAGTTCAGTTATCACAGGAACGGCGGAGGAACGAGGGAGAGCAAGGGACGGGTTTGATGAAACTGTCTGCTCATTAAAGAGAACAGGCATTAATCACCAGTCAGCGGTAACCCACAGGTCCGGACGTGGTTGGGACTCAGCGAGGCGTGGAGGTGTCCAGGCTCTGATTAGGAAGACGCCGGATGACGGGAGCGGAGGGGGGTTCTTGAGAGGCCGCTTCATTAATTGCAAATTATTTGCATGCCAAAGTTCTTATCAGCAAATTTCAAGAGACGGCACGATCTGGATGACTCTTTCTCTCCACAAATTTATGGTTTCTTGTATGTGGCCATTTTGCCCTTTAGAAAGATGTTGCGAGGTGTGTTTGTGTGGCAGATTAGTGTGTTTATGGGTGGTTGTGAAGATGTTGCTGAGGTGTTTTGAGTGCATTGCTACAGTATATGTTTGTGTGGTTGTTAGGGCATTCCTGTAGCTTAAACAGTAGAGCATGCTGCTTCCAAAGCTAATGGGACATGTGTTCAATAATATGACAAAGATGAAATCCATCCTCCTGCCTGGTGTCAGCCGTGTGCCGGAATATCCTACCGAGTCTCAGATCAGCCAGATGAAGAAAGCCGACTCGCTCTGAGAGGGCTGTCATGAAATGAACTATGGCGGCATCCGAAGGCCTCGCAGTGACAGGGGCTTTGATGCAAACCCGAAGAGACATGTGTGCATTATGCAGTGTCATGAAAAGTTGTTTTAATTAGATAGGATCATATACAAGGCACTCAGGAAAGTGGCTTGGTCAAGAAATCTGAACATTAAATCATTTTATCATCTCTCTGAATAGAAAGGCTAATGGGACACACTAATAACATTTCCCCTTAAGATATATTATGTTTATAAATAATTAAATATATCGTTTTTTTATTTTGCAAAAGGACGAAGAAGAAATCTGACCAATTTATTATGCAATATTTTTTAGTTGTATTTATTCTTTATCTAAAACACATTGTAAAAAAAAAAAAAAAGGAAATGTTTAACAATGTTCACGCTCCACTTTGCATACCATTGTAAGGGATCCACTGGAGGCAAGTAGTAGAGAACCCAAGTGCAGTTTATTAAACAAAACAAGATTAAACCTAAAACAAAGGCATGAAACTATGGACATGGACTCCCAACAGTGGATACATGAAACACTACTAGACAAAGACACATGGCAAACATGAGGGCTTTAATACACAGACTAATTACAAGACAAGGGACACCTGTGAGCAATGATCAGACAATTAACCAATGACAAGACAAATGGGATCACATGACAGACATGAAGCATGACATGAGACATGAACCAAAACCAAACCATGACAACTAGCTTTAAAGTGCCCCTATTATACCATTTTAAAGGCTCCTGATTTGGTTTTGGAGACTCCTACAACAGGTTTATATGCATCAAAAGTAAAAAAAACTTTCTCCTTTTATTTTTTCCTAATATACATTGCACATCACCACATTTTTCGATGTTGGAAGCTACACACCCATTACCATAACTGAACTTCAGCTCCGTGCGGAGGCTTCCTAAAGCTCAGCGTTTGTACACACTGTAAAGACAGTAACGATGACGTCGATTTTACCATGTCAATCCGTGCGTGAGTCCGATGATGAAACACTGCTAGAACTAGTTATTCAACCCAAACCTCCATCGCAAGGACGACTCGAGCAGGACGTTTCTCAGTGATGCGCTACTCATTTTGAAGTACTTTATGGCTGTAATTCCGTACCATCAGCATTAACAAGTGTATATTCATCAACAAACCCATGTGTATATTTTTTATTTATTGCAGTGCACATGCACATGCACATGCATTAATCAGCCCACAGCATGAGTTAGCCAGAAACTTACACAATATAAAACACAAAACTAAGTATTTTAAACACCCGGTAGAAAATATATACAACAATAATTATTCATAGTTACAGGTTGTGATTGTGAGGAGCAAGCTGGTCATAATAGTTTGGATACTGACCCATCTTTCAAAAGCAAGCGTTTTGTGAATCCTGCGTTGAACTCCAAGATTTTGAGAAGAATCAGAAGCTTTACATGTCGGTCAGATGTTCTCTTGGCCAACGAAAGCTGCGATGGAGTCCAGACCTTCTGCCGTCAGTGTGAAGGTCTGGCTATGTGAGACTGACTCTTACTGTCAGTAACTTAACTTGAGCTATTAGGATCTGACTGTCTGGAATTACGTATGGTCGGTGGGGAAACTCCTCAAATCCCTTGAGGGAAAAATGAAATCCTAAGCAGTTAATCCTGTCAGCAGCATTCAGGATAAGCATATTAGGATTCATTTTGGCATAGTAGAATAGACACTGCACTCTGTTTCGTAATTCCATGACTAAAGTCCGGCTTACATGTATTATTTTGTGAGGCTTTGGTCTAATGCTGCCAGTTCGCTAGTTTCTGATAAAGGTAAATATTAGATATGTTCCGACAGAGTAAGGGGTCAACGTGAGATTGATGTTCCATCCCTAGGATGGTAGATGTCAGTCTTACGGTGGACTGTGGAAATATTTCATGAGGGTTATAAATTATGAAGCCACTCAAAACAAAGCACAGGCAGACTCGATCTGTGGTGTGGAGCATTTCACATGGCAGTCAGATGGAAGCTGAGCGGAATTATAATTTCTCTACATCTGATATATTTGTTTTGTTATCTTATTACACCAACAACATTTTGGCAACCATATTTTTTTTATACACTCTATGATTATTTGCACCTTAATAATAATAATAAGATATTTACTTCTTCTTTTTTTAAGAAATATGAGTTGTACTCCCTGTGCACGAGTCTTAAGTTTAACAGTTTTGAAATAATGATTATGCGTAAGGAAATATGTACAACTCTTATGAAAACATGATAGCATCATTTCAAAAGACAACTAGCAGTGTAGAAAGTGTGATCAGTTCATTGGTTTTATAATTCAAGTTTTGAAAATGTACCAATTAATTGTACCAAAATAGTTCCAAAACTAGATAAAAATATTTCAATGATTTTGCATTCCAGTGAGTGAATGCAAAGCTTCTCGTAAAGAACTCAAAAAAGTTTACGAGCGAACGCAAAGTTTCTCAGGGAAATGCAAAACATTTGTGAGAGAATGGAAAAGCACATGAATGTTCCTCCCATCTCATATTTTTTCATCACCGTGTCCCTTTAGTGGGTTCAACAGTCACCCTTGTGAGAAAAAAACAACACTTTAGCATAAAAAAAAAGATTACTTAGAGAAATAATACAGCCTACATTTATACTTGTGCAAACTGGATGTAATATTTTCAGACACTTAATTGCATGTTGTTTATTTGCAATTAAATGAAATTGTACATTTATATTAAATTCAATTAGTTGGAGTTAAGAGTGCTTTTAAAGACCTACTAAAGCATCTTTAAATATAATTTCATAATTACTTTATTGACTTTGAAATATGCCGTTTTATTTTGACATTATTATGAAGTGCACTCTGAAAAGTTCAGTTCATGAACTTTTCAATAATATTATCTACAAGTACAGGTTTTTAAAAAATCATAAAGTCATAATCACAAAGTCTGTTTCTGAATGAATGTATTTTTAAGCAACAAAAGGATTGTCCCATTATATATAGTCCAGACATGAGGAAATTGAAAACTTTTGTTGACATCTTTTTGCCTCTGGGGTTTTGATGAAAGAGCAATACAAGTTGTTTCTCTCAAGAAGGGCTTCTCTTCCTGGGATTGTGTGAAGGCTGGATGCCCAAGCCAAGAGTGTAACCTGATCCTCACCAGCACTCATAAATGTTTGACTGATAGTCAGTCGATTTTTATATATATATATATATATATATATATATATATATATATATATATATATATATATATATATATTTGTGTGTTTGTGTGTGTGTGTCATGTGATTTTGCCATAATGCACAAATTATTAACATCACACACAACAAAATTCATGAAAAAATGCTGCATTCATTTATATTATAAATAAATATTTTATGTATAAATATTTGATGTATTTGGATAACACTGGTATCAATCTCAGACAGGCTTGTTAAATCGTTTACCAGGTCTTCATAGGTAAATGGAAAACCTAAAGAGGTTGTTCCACATTATTAAGCAAGTCATATTTCTCATGGAGAGGAAGAAAGATCTTTCTGAAGATGAAAAGCATGAAAGGGTGCAATGTCTTGCAAAAGTCATGAAAACTATAATATTTTGCGAAAACCGAATAGAGATTATCAAACTGTCAACTGAGTGATTTAGAGCACTGAAGAATTCAATTTGAAGCTGCTGGAGTCTCAAGAACCTCTCCATGCTGGCTGGCAGATGTACATAAAGTTGCATTTCAGCCACCACCACTAACACAAATATCTAATCAGCCAATCACATGTCAGCAACTCAGTGCATTTAGGCATGTATGTTCGAGCTAATAGAAAGGCAACAGTAACTCAAATAAGCACTTGTTACAGCTGAGGTCTGCAGAAGAGCATTTCTGAACGCAAAACACGTTCAGCCACGTTCACGTTCAGAAGAGCAGCAGAAGACACACTCCTGTCAGCTGAGAGCTGAAACTGGGGCTACGGTTCACACTTGCTCACCAACATTGGACAATAGAAGATTGAAAAAGATGTGCCTGGTCTGATGAGTCTCTATTTCTGCCGTACCATTCTGATGGTCAGAATTGGACGTAAACAACATGAAAGCATGGATCCATCCTGCCTCGTCTCAATGGTTCAGGCTGATGCCGGTGGTGGTGTAATGGTGGATATTTTCTTGGCACACTTTGTGCCCCTTACCATTTGAGCATCGTTTAAACACCACAGTCTACCTGAGTTCATGTCCATCCATTTATGACCATAGTGTTCCCATCGTCTGACGGCTACTTCCAGCAGGATAACCCACAATGTCACAAAGCTCAAATCATCTCATCTGGTTTCTTCCACAGGGGATGTGCTGGAACGGGATATTCACATCATTGATGTGCATGTGCAGGATGAAATCAAGACAATATGGACCAAAATATATGAGGAATGTTGAATCTATGCCACGAAGAATTCTATATACAATAGAGACCATTCAAACTGCAAAAAATATAGCACTTTAATGTCCCAAAGGTTGAATAGATTTTATTATTTTACTATGAAAACTTATCATAAAATTGTAAAATAAATAAACTGAAAAAAAAAAGATTTATTTTTTGTATATAAATCGCTTTATAAATTGAATGACTGTCCTAGCTATATAATATAATATAATATAATATAATATAATATAATATAATATAATATAATATAATATAATATAATATAATATGAAATAATATAATATAATATAATATAATATTATAATATAATATAATATAATATAATATAATATAATATAATATAATATAATATAATATAATATAATATAATATAATATAATATAATATAATATAATATAATATAATAGATTATATGTTATTATTGAATAGCTATACAATTTATGATATCACATTTAAATTACAGATATTTTGTGGATGTTTGTTTTAAAGCTTTAAAGTATATTTTATGTATCCAAAGAAGATAGTTTTGGAGTTTTTATACACAGATTCTATTCTATTCTATTCTATTCTATTCTATTCTATTCTATTCTATTCTATTCTAGTAATTCTGTTAATATCTGAATATTCAAACCACAAAAAATCCGCAACATATATGTATTTTAAACATATCTAGCACTGTAAATGCACTGTTTTTACTTGAATAAAATAGATGTTAAGATTTTTAGGTTAGCACTTTTTTCAGTGTGGTTGTTCAATAACATTGCTCTGTTTGTTTCAGTGTCCCATCCAATGATGTGAGTTAGTGAACCATAATATTTCCGCCACTCTCATTATTTGTGCAATTTAGATTGGTGACATTAGACACTTCACCTTTAAACAAACTGTTGTACTCTAGCCATCATTTAATAAGTCAGCTTGTTGTGGCCTATGCGCTTTGCTTTGTCTATCATTCTCAATGTAATCAAATAGCTTATTGGAATAATCACATTGGCCAAAACTGATTGGGTCACGAGTACACAATGCAGGCAGCGCAGAAGAAGACATTCAATTATTTTTAGAGACGGTCTAAATTTGATTGCATTGGCTTTATATTCCACACACTACACGAAATAGCAGTAACCCTCAGAAGTAATTTAGCTGGAACTAACGAGAGAGAGAGGGAGGACGCTCTTCACTTCAGCTAAAACAGCTTTGATGAACGACCGCTGTCCCACAGCGCACGTTGTCATTAGCCTGACACCAGATAGAAGTTAAGTCTTAAGAAAATGGAAAATTGATTTACCTCTTGCTTCGGAGCAAATTCAGACCTCCTGCATAAACGTTGCAAGAGACACTGGCTGAAAGAGACTTTTTTCCTCTTCATCTTGCAGCAGGAATGACAATTTCAGCAGATGTTGTCTAGGTAACAAGTCAGCATGCATTCACTATATGAAATGGAATATGAGCATCCAACTGAAGATTTGGGGAATAAGTTGAATCTCTACAGCCGAACAAATAATTTAAAGTAAAGTTCTGTGTCTTTTATAAGCTTATTGGGTTTGAGAAATAGGTGCTGGAAAAAAGAACACTAAAAGTTGAGTGCATTAATGTTAAAATAAGGATGATTGATTCCTGAAGACAAAGAGATATACTGTAGGTCTTTTGCCCTTCCAAGATTGCAGTGCGCAAACTTACTGTATTGAAATATATTCTCCTCTTTGAGAAACACTTCTCTAGTAGTAATAAACAGAGGAGATCGGGACAACTCCACTGAATATTTCTGAGGTTGAGATTGTGAAGGGAAGCTATTAAACATTTCACATTTCCACAATTATTGCATGGGGAACACACATACGGCGAGGTACTCTGTTAGAAGAATATCTTGTTTTGGTATATGAAATATTTCAGTGGAAAAACAACAAAGGAATTGTTATGGAATCACAGACTCAAGAGAAACTGAGATATTTTATAACAGCAATGAACAACAGGAAATGCAGGTACAAATCAGAGTTATTGCAGTATAGGGATGATGAATGGATGAGTTTACGGTCTTTGCAGGTGATGAAGGAGATCGTGGACCAGGGATGTACACACCTCGTATATAACACTGTAATCTTCAAACGAAAACAACACTGGAGGCACGATGGAGATGGGAACACACTGGAAAAGAATCACATCAGAGCTTTGGAACAAAGGTTAGTTTTCTCATAAACCAGACCGGACAATGGCTGCATCCGCAAAACTGAAAAATTCAGCCTTCGAGGAACTTTCCAAGGTATGAAGGCATCAAGACACGTCCGAATACAAAAAAAGCTTCACTTCCAGTCTCATGAGATATCTTCATCTGATCGATATTTGAAATCAGTATGTATCCTTTCCTGCCTTTGATATCCCACAATCCTGTGCTTTCCATTCTGTGACAGTTGAGCTAAAGAATAAAGATGGCATCCCAAAGTTGCCAGAACCATGACGAATCTTGCTTAGCCTATTTACTGGGAAAATCGTATTGAATTCCGAAATGATGTCTAGCATCCCATTCATTAACAACCATATAAACATTCACCACACTATCTAGCCAGCTTGCTAACGATTCTGGAATTTCTGGTAGGCTAACAACTTGAGAGGGCGTTCATGTCCAATTTTTAACTTGGAAACTCGTATTTATGATCATTTCGATAACACGTGACGTGAAGGCAGCATAATACCATTTAAAATACAGATAGCTATTCTGTAATTAATATTATATTATAATATCATATTATGCTAACCACAAAAATTTGGAAAATTAAAATACTGTCTAATGTATTAAACAACATTTCTAACATATTTCATAGCTTTTCAGTAATTGTCAAGAATACTCAGACACAAGAACGAGATGATAAGTTGAATACACACAATGGAAAGTTTGACGCTGCGGGAACTATGGTAAGCAGATGATTAATGGCAGTGATATAATTTAATACAATAATTATTCTCAAAATCTTATCATTTTAGGACAGAATTTGTAAGAAACCATTGTAATTTACAACCGATGTGTTTGTAATGTTCAAAACCAGAGAAAACGCTATGCAGTTGGGCATTTGGCTTATTCTTATTGTTTCTGGATTCAACTTCATATGACAACTAGTGTCCCTTTTACATTTTAAAATATCATTTTAGTCCTTGCGCTACATGTTCTACTTCTGTTCCTGTGGCTCAAATGGCACTAGCAGAGTCAGTGTCATGTGATCAATCCCAGGGAATACATGAACTTGACATGAAGTCGTTTTGAATAAATTTCTCTGACAAATGTATAAATGTGTAATGCCAAGCTCCTGAAAAGGGTGAGCGATTACCAAACAACACAACAGTTCCATCTAGTGTTTGGTTTCAAAGGCTGAAAGAAGAGCTCATTTCCAGAGGATAATGTTGCTGCATTTTATTTGTACATGTATGCATGTGCTGTCTCTTTAATGTTTAATGCTCCAAGGTCAGAAAAGATAATAGATTTCTACTGGCAAAATAGGTCTGGTCTATGTCAAGGTGCGTTTTAACTAATTTAAAGGTTTAGATGCTACGGGAGGAATCAAGCAATGTTCAAGGACTTGCATATAATTAAAATAAATGTTTAAATGCATGTTAGTGTGATCAGCAAACTGGAGGTCAAATGCTAATTGCTAAATGAGGTCTACTTTCTCATTAGCATAATAAATACAAATAAAGCATAATTCACTGGCTTTCAACAATGTTGCATACTATTTTCAAAATAATGAACAGAAATTCAAATTAAATTATGTAACGTTTTGCATTCTACCATTGCAATTTTATTTACAGTAGTGGTGACCTCAAAATTACTCTAGAAAGACTAAGAGTTATGGGTTTCTTGGTATTCCATGTTTATATTTTGTGTAAATAATGAGAAATTACATTGAAAATACAATAAATTAAGTGGTAATTGTGAGAACAAAAGGCACATTTAAAATACCAAAACACATAATGTGTTTAATCAATTGTGACGATGACAACAATAGTGTGTAAAAACTGTATTAAGGCTTTCAGAAGGCAATATCAGTGCCTGGAATAAGTAACATTTTTCATTTCTTTGTTGATTTTACATCATGCCCACAGTCATTGGCTCACATTCAAGCATTCTTCAATCAATATCCATTTTACATTTGCACTGCAGTGTTTGGCACTTTGGGCCTTTCAGCTTGAAGTCCAGGGCAGTCAGAAGCCTGTGAGCATTAGACATCAGTCATCACTATATTGTGAAGGTGAAGAGGTCAATTGAAGTGATATTTAATGTTTTCAGACCCGTTCTCTTAAGTACCCTTAAATGTTTTATCGCATACCTAAACCTACCCATAACCCGAATAGTCACATACGGACGTTTTAGGGGTACCCTTTTCGTCGTATATTGCCGTTTGGTCAAGACGCGTCAGTATGTGACGTTTGGGGGTGAGACTGTGTTACATGCTGCAGCATCCAAGAGCTTACAGATATCAAGCACATTTCTAGCTACTTATATTTATTTTCTGTACACTGTAAAAAAAAAAAAAAAAAAAAAAAACGGAAAAAACGGCAATTTTCTGGCAGCAGGGGCGCCAGAACATTTCTGTTAAAAAACGGAAAAATACTGTAAAAAATGGTAATTTCTTCCCGTTGTTTTTACGGAAAAAAACTGTATATTAAACATTGGATTTCAGTAATATGATATAATGTTAATTTACCGTCCTATTGAAGTATTAATATCTTTTTTGTACACTGATAACCACCAATCACAGCAGTGCTGAGAGTCACATGATCAATAAACTCAACACAAGCAGTTCTTCCACAAGAATGATGATATAAATATATATAGAAGCTGCACAGTATCATTCACACAAACATTAAACACCATCATGGTAACACATGAAATTTTAAAAATGCAATAAACATTAATTTAACAACATTAAATGTAACATAAACCCCTAATGTACATAACTGATTAGAAAAAACGAAGAAAACTATGAAGAAACAAACATAGTTATTTCAACAAAAATTCATCAAATGTAAAGTGTCACAGGGAATTGTGGGAATGTCAATTTACGGTTTTTCACTGTAAATTATACAATGAGTTGTTTTTTTCACTTTCAAAAACTGTAAATTTAACGGTATGTTACAGTTAAATGTACCCGTACTACGGATCTATCACAGTTATTTACCGTATATAGTACGGAAACTTTCTGTTAACCAATTAACAGTTTTTCACTGTAGCATTTTTACAGTCTTTTACCGTTAAAATTACGATCATTTTTTACAGTGCTCGGATTTTAGTTCGATTTTAGTTTTAGTAAAATGATCCGTGGATCAGTCAGATCCACTTTGTTTTTTGTCCTATTCACACAGCCACTATACAAACACATTTTTGCAGCACTCACACAGAACAGACATCCTTGTTTAGAACCACATTTTTTAGACATTGTCCATTTTACTCATCTGCTTCCCTTTTTTAACAGTTTTAAAATCAACAAATTAGTGCATTTTATCAGCCACTGTATTAACCATGGTTTATTTTTCCAGTTTTTTCCTTTATGTAGGCTATTTAAAAAAACAACAACGGGGGCTGCGTCCAAAATAGCATACTTTCTTGAGTAAGTACTTATTTTGAATAAGTACTTCACGACTGCAAGTGCTTTATGGTGTATTATGGATGTAATCTGGACATACTATACATTCTAAATAATAAATTACATAAAAAAAGAAATAATAATAATAATAAAAATTGTTCCAGGGGTAAATTGCAATTTACAATAAATAAAATTAAATAGGCTAAGTGCTTCATGTGTCTTTGATTTCAAAGCAGTTTTGCTGAGTATACTCTGTGTTCTGTTATTAATAATTGATAATAATTGATGAATTCGGAAGGAACTACATAATACTCTTATTATTTTGCCATAGAAAGATATAGGGGAAATAGTAAATGTAGATTCCGGTAAATGTACAGACAGATGCTATAGTAGCAAACATTAAGCACGTTAAAGTATGTGAAGCCAAAAGACTTAAAACTAAGAGATTTGGAGACATTTGTGACAGCTTGTCAGTTATGCTTACGTTTGAAGGGGAAACGTTACCAGATAAGGTTTTCATTGGTTTTATGAGTTATGTGGTTAAGTTGTACATCCCTCCACCACTTCGATGTTATAAATGTCAACGGTTTGGGCATATCGCGGCTGTATGCAAAGGAAAGAAGAGGTGTAGTAAGTGTGGAGGAGATCATGATTATGATGAATGTGACAAAGTTCGCAATCAATGCTGCAATTGTGGAGGGGAGCACAGTGCAGCATATCAGGGATGTGAATTTAGTAAAAGAGCCAAAGAGGTACAACGAATTAAGGTAACTGAAGGTATTAGCTACTCTGAAGCAGTAAAGTTGGTCCCCAGAGTGAATGTAATGCCAAATCAAAATGAGGGCATTGGAAATGAAATAATAAATGATGAGGATGGAAAGATAAGGAAAGACAATTTAGTTGTCAGCAAACATGATTTTGTGATTTTTATGGTTGAAATTATCAACTGTTCTGCACAGACAACGAGTCGTACTGAAAGGATTAAAATTATTGTGAAAGCAGCTGAAAAATACTTGGGGATAAAAGGAATGGTTTGGGAAACAGTTCGGGATAACTTAAGTACAGACACTCAGTCTACCCAGCACAATGCTGGTATAGATTAAATGGTGATAAATGTAGGCATACTACAATGGAATGCTAGAAGTCTGATAGCAAACGGCCAAGAGTTTAAGAAATATTTAGATGAGGTAAAAGAGAAACCTAATATAATATGTGTGCAAGAAACATGGTTGAAATCAGAGTTAGATTTTACTATTAAAGGATATTCAGCCGTCAGAAGAGATAGAGAGAATGGTAGAGGGGGAGGATTAGTAACTTTCATACAAAATGGTTTAAGTTATGAAATTATAAATATAAATGAAAATAATGAATCAATTACGATAAGGATATGGACTAGTAAAGGTTCTATAGATGTAATCAATTATTATAATCCTTGTGGGAAAATAGAGGGTAGTATTTTGGAAAATATTGTGGGATCACCAACCAATGAGGTAATATGGTGTGGGGATTTTAATGCACACAATACGTTATGGGGAAGCAATAGTACAGATGCAAATGGTTTAGTTTTAGAAGAATATATTGATGATAAATGGTTGGTATGTCTCAACAATGGTGAGGGAACACGGTTTAACAGTATAAATAATACTGAATCAGTACTTGATTTAACATTTGTGTCCAGTGTAATAGCAGGTATTAGTACATGGAATGTAGATAAGGAAACTACAATAGGTAGTGATCATTTCCCTATTCTAATTCAAGTTGGATTAGGGACATGTCAAGAAAGGATTAGGAACATTCCAAGGTGGAAAATAGAGAATGCAAATTGGGAAATTTTTCAGATCATTTGTGCAGCAAAATGTCTAAAACTTAATGAGATTAAAGAAATAGAAATAAATGAGTTTAATAATGCATTAGTAAATGAAATAATATTGTCAGCTGAGGAAACAATACCTAAAAGTAAAGGAAATAGGAAATGTAAGAATGTACCATGGTGGAATGATGAGTGCAGTAAAGCAGTTAAAGCAAGAAACAAAGCTTTTAAATTTGTTAAGAAATATCATTCTCAAGATGCTTTGATAGAGTATAAAAGAAAGCAGGCAGTAGTAAGAAAAACAATTAAGACACAAAAGCGAAATTTTTGGAGGAAATTCTGTAATAGTATAGGAAGGGATGTGAAGTTATCTGATATATGGGGAATGATAAGGAGGATGGGAGGAGTTAGAAGGAATTATGAATTACCTGTATTAAATAGTGGTGATAAAGTGGCAGTTAATAATTTAGAAAAGGCTGAAGTTTTAGCTCAAACATTTAGGAAAGTGCATAGTTCTGAGAACCTTACTAAGGAAGCGCAAGTGAACAGAAGGAAAGTGTTAGAAAGTTTCCCAGATGTTTTAGAAAAGAAAGAACATTCAGGAAATCCATTAGACGAACCTTTAAATATGTTTGAGTTGAAAAAAGCAGTCATTAATGCAAAACAAACTACTCCAGGAAAAGACATGGTATGTTATAAAATGGTAGCAAATATGACAGATGAGACACTAAAAATAGTACTAGAATTTTTTAATAAAATTTGGGAAATTGGTCAGCTTCCATCAGTGTGGAAACATGCGATTATAGTACCTATTTTAAAGCCAGGGAAAAATCCATCTGACCCGTCTAGTTATAGACCAATTGCTTTAACATCGCAGTTGTGTAAAATAATGGAAAGAATAATTACAGATAGAATGACTCATTATTTAGATAGCAATGACCTTTTTTCCCCATATCAGAGTGGGTTTCGTAAGGGCCGAAGTACAATGGATTCATTATTATGTTTAGAATCAGATATTAGGAAAGCTCAGACTAATAGGGAGGTGGTAATAGCAGTATTTTTTGATGTTGAGAAAGCATATGATATGCTTTGGAAAGAAGGGTTATTAATTAAATTACAACGATTAGGAATTGGTGGTAAAGTATATAATTGGATTTTGGATTTTTTGTTTAATAGGAAAATACAGGTAAGAGTAGGTGCAGAATTCTCTGAGGTATATACAGTTGAGAATGGAACTCCACAAGGGAGTGTATGTAGCCCATTATTATTCAACATTATGATTAATGATATATTTTCAAATATTGACCATAAAATTGGGAAATCATTGTATGCTGATGATGGAGCATTATGGTTTCGTGGCCGTAATGAATCTTATGTTAAATCAAAAATGCAAGATGCAATTAATGAAGTGGAAAAATGGACAAATAAATGGGGATTTAGATTATCAGTGTCTAAAACACAAGTCATATGTTTTTCAAAAAAGCATAAGATTACACCTGTATCCTTAAAATTGTATAGTCAGCCTCTGGAGCAAAAGAAGATTATTAGGTTTCTTGGGATGTGGTTTGATGAAAAATTGACATGGAAGATTCATTTGGAAAAAATGGTTAATAAATGTAAAAAGATTGTTAATATACTACGCTGTCTATCAGGACAAGCATGGGGAGCAAGCAGGGCATCTTTACAAAATATATATTGGGCACTAATGAGGTCTGTCTTTGATTATGGATGTATAGCATATATGTCATCAGCAGAGTCTAATATCAAAGCATTGGATGTCATGCAAGCTCAGGCTCTAAGGATATGTAGTGGTTCTTTTAAAACATCCCCAGTGTCTTCTATGCAAGTGGAAATGGGTGAGATGCCTTTGAGGATCAGAAGGGTACAACTGATGTTAGCATATTGGGTTAATGTGAAGGGACAAGTTGATAGCCATCCAGCTAAAGCTATCTTAAAAGACTGCTGGGAACATAGTAAGTCCAATTTCAGAAGTTTTGGGTGGATTGGTGATGTGAAAGCTGAGAATATAGGGTTACATAAGTTACAGTATTGTTCAACAATTTCAGTCCCTCCTATTCCTCCATGGTTTTTCCCTATACCAGATGTAGATTTAGGCCTTCATAAGGAAATCAAAAATAAATCAAAGGAAGTAGCAGTGAGGGATATTGTTAAATATTATCTGGATATGCATTTTTCTGAATATACATTCATTTTTACAGACGGTTCCAAAGATCCAAAGACAGGACATGCTGGGTCAGCAGTATATAGTCCAACGAATGGGGTAATATGTCAGGAAAGAATAACAGATAATTTATCAGTATACACAACAGAGCTGGTTGCAATTTTGTTAGCCTTGGAATGGGTAGAGGGAAATGATTTAAATAACTCAGTGATTATATCTGATAGTTATTCAGCTTTAGAAAGCATGAAATCTGGGAAATCTATAAGAAATGATATAATTCATAAGATTTGTATGGTTTTATATAAGTTAAATGCAAAGGATTTAAAAATCAGGTTTCTTTGGGTACCTGCACATGTAGGAGTGAAAGGGAATGAGGAGGTTGATAAACTTGCAAAACAAACACTGAAACACAATAGAATATTACAAGTACCATATAGTAAATCTGAAGCTAAAATGTTTATTAAAGCATATGCAAGATCAACATGGCAGGAGTATTGGGTGGGTCATGAAAATGGGAGACATTTATATAATATACAACCAGAAGTAGATATAGGAAGGACAGAGTGTAGGAGTAGAAGAGAGGAAAGTATAATTACACGGTTAAGAATAGGACACACCGGGCTCAATTCTTCATTGAAGATAATAGGGAAACATCCAACAGGGAAATGCCAACATTGTAATCATTTAGAAACTGTAGAGCATATTTTATTTCATTGCACAAAGTACAGCCAAGAAAGAAACCAGCTTTTTCAGTCTCTTAGAATGGTCAATCAGAATAATTTTACAATGCAAGGTTTATTAGGGAAAACATCCAGTAACATTTATCAATATGTTATTAAGTTTCTGAGAGACACAGATTTAGAAAAAAGGATTTAATTTATTTATTTTTTTTTTTATTTTTTTTTTTTTTTTTTTTTTGAGTTCCAATATCTCCTGATTCACACACCAGTCCAGTCGGTGGCGGTAATGCACCGTTAAGTTGGTTTGCCAGCCGCCATAAAAAACTAAAGAAGAAGAAGAAGAAGATAGTAAATGTAGTATGCTAGTAGTTAGCATTCAGACTGGCTGCGTTTTGGTGACGTTGTTGGCGTATTTTGGAGAGGGGTGGGGGCTTTTGTTTTGACAGCGATGTGTCCCGGAAGTGCTTCTCTCAGACTGCCAACATCACACATTCGGCTAGTTAGCGACCAGTGTGGCGATACTGCGGAAAAGGTGGCAAACTAGAAAAATGTTGCCTACTTAGGAACCAGCCTGTCATCAACCGCGGCCTGAGATCAGAGAAGCAGACCATGACAAGCGTTTACATATCTGTTCATTTATGTGGTTATACGCAGACTGATTGTTATGATTTTAGCCCTTGCTAAGCGTGACGTGATTCTGTGTGATTAAAGTTGAGATAATCGATCAGGTCAGTGTACTAAGAGCTCCAAAACCGTCTTCACTGTAGATCAGCAGTGGATGTTCGTTTTTAATCGTGTGATTTATAAAGGTAGATGCAAACAACTTATTAGCTAACCGGCTAATACACTGACTGGCACCAAACATCGACCGACTGCACAGGATTTGTTGTTAAACTCCTGGATCTTCAGCAGAAATGGATGACTTCAGCTCCATCAGTCTGCTGTCTCTGTCCATGCTAGTCGGTTGTTATGTGGCTGGAACTATTCCCTTGGCTGTTAACTTCTCTGAGGTGAGCTTGAACACGAGTTGTCCATGTCTACAGTAGTTTATTTAGGACAGGTGTTCGGGGTGTTTGGTTCTCTGCAGAAGATGTGTGTGAAAATGCAGACATCTATAATGTGCGGTGCTGAGGTTTTCAGAAACAGGTTTGAGATTTGCATTGATCTTCAAATGCTCGAGCAACCCCGATTTAAGCTTCCAAGGGCAAATTGTCTTATAAGTTTGAATGTTTAATGTTATATCAAAGTTTATATTGTGTAGACACGAGCTGTTTAACCTGCCACCCACGCGTGTTTTTGTCTTAAAATGCAGTTCAGGGTGATTTTCTGGACAAGTTCATTTTATGGTTTATGATCCACTAAAATTTGTTGGTTTAATTGTTAATACAGATAAATAGCAGTAGAATGTGCTCTACATTGAAATTATTATTATTATCTTTTCATATAATAATTTGCTACTGTTATTTTAATAGGTACACTACTATTTAGAAGGGGTCGTTCACCCAAAAATGAAAATTGTGTCATTTACTCACCCGCATGTCGTTCCAAAACCCTAGACTTTCATTCATCTTTGGAACACAACTGAAGATTTTTTTTTTTTTTTGATGAAATCTGAGTTTTCTGTCCCTCCTTTGACAGCTACGCAACTACAGTTTGGCGCTTCAAAAAGGTCATAAAGAGATTGTGAAAATAATCCATATGAATTGAGCGATTTAGTCAAAATTTTCATCTTTTATTCACACAAACATTCATCAACGAACATAAACATAAGCTCAAACGTGTTGCATAACACGAGAGTGAACCTCATTGGTTCTTGCTGAAGCTCAAACGTGTTGCGTAACACGAGAATGATCCTCATTGGTTCTTGCTGAATCTCAAACGTGCTGCGTAACACGAGAATGATCCTCATTGGTTCTTGCTGAATCTCAAACGTGCTGCGTAACACGAGAATGAACCTCATTGGTTCTTGCTGAAGCTCAAACTGCTGCGTAACACGAGAATGAACCTCATTGGTTCTTGCTGAAGCTCAAACTGCTGTGTAACACGAGAATGAACCTCATTGGTTCTTGCTAAAGCTCCAACTGCTGCGTAACACGAGAATGAACCTCATTGGTTCTTGATGAATCTTAAACTGCTGCGTAACACGAGAATGAACCTCATTGGTTCTTGCTGAAGCTCAAACTGCTGTGTAACACGAGAATGAACCTCATTGGTTCTTGCTGAAGCTCAAACGTGTTGCGTAACACGAGAATGAACCTCATTGGTTCTTGCTGAATCTTAAACTGCTGCGTAACACGAGAGTGAACCTCATTGGTTCTTGCTGAAGCTCAAACTGCTGCGTAACACGAGAATGAACCTCATTGGTTCTTGCTGAATCTTAAACTGCTGCGTAACACGAGAGTGAACCTCATTGGTTCTTGCTGAAGCTCAAACGTGCTGCGTAACACGAGAGTGAACCTCATTGGTTCTTGCTGAATCTCAAACGTGCTGCGTAACACGAGAGTGAACCTCATTGGTTCTTGCTGAAGCTCCAACTGCTGCGTAACACGAGAATGAACCTCATTGGTTCTTGATGAATCTTAAACTGCTGCGTAACACGAGAGTGAACCTCATTGGTTCTTGCTGAATCTTAAACTGCTGCGTAACACGAGAGTGAACCTCATTGGTTCTTGCTGAATCTCAAACGTGCTGCGTAACACGAGAATGAACCTCATTGGTTCTTGCTGAATCTCAAACGTGCTGCGTAACACGAGAATGATCCTCATTGGTTCTTGCAGAAGCTCAAACTGCTGAGTAGGGCTGGGCGATAAAACGATAACGATATGTATCGCGATAGACACGTAATCAATATCAATAAAAAATGCGTTCGATAAAACGTTCGATAATTTTTTTTTTTCGTCGGAAGAAACCAGCAAGCAGGTTTGATTGCATGAACAAAGGCACTCACTCTCTAGTAACTAGATAAAACAGGAAAAGTCAGCTCGCCTGACTTGAAGTCTGACCGTAGTCAGACCAATGTCATCTGCAGATTATGCAAGACCGTCGTCAGTTTCTCTGTTATTCGCGTGCTGATGCGCTGTTAGCATGTGTTTCTCAGCGCGTACATGTGAAGCTCACATGCACTAAAAGCCTGTCTACCAGCGCCTGAATACTAAGTAATCTTTCGAGTCTTATTTTGCTCATACTGTTATATACACACAAGGTTTACATAAACTAGTCGGATATGTCTAAAGTGAAAGCAAACTTGAGAAAATTGAGAGAAAATCTGCTTGACAAATGCGTGTATAATAGACGCGTCGCGCGCAGCTCTTAAAGAGACAGTAGTAATAGTAAACACGCTGCCGCTTGTCCCTAAAGGGATAGTTAACCCAAAAAAATAAAAATTATCTCATTATTTACGCACTCTAATGTTGTTCCAAACCTGTATTAATTGCCTTCTAATATTTTCTAATATTAATATTTTGAAGAATGTGGTTATCCAAACAGTAGCTGGTCCCCATTGACTTCCATAGGAGAAAAATATACTATGGAAGTCACTGGGGTACGTCAACTGTTGGTCATTCTTCCAAATAACTTTTATTTTCAACAGAAGAAAGAAACTTATTCGAGTTTAAAACAACGTGAGAGAGTAAATTATGAAAATTAGAATTTTTAGGAGAACTATCCCTTTAATGTTAATAAAACAACAAAATGTAAAGAGAAAATCACTCACTGCTCTTGACTAATAACTTTATTAATAGCTTTAAGTATCAATGTATAATTTATAGAAAATAGAAAGAAATAGATTTATAGAATTTATAGAAAGAAGTCGTAATATTATATTTTTGCCATATCGCCCACCCCTTTATAAAGCATTTATTACGTATTCTTTAATTTTGCACCTTAATGTTAAGAGATAATTGTTAAGTGTTCATTGTGATTTTAGACTTTTGAGTTTTCCATGGTCGTGTTGACATTTCTGCCTTTATAACTGATGGGATTATAATCAGAGGTAGGTTAAGTTTAAAATAAAAAAATCTTTAAATGTAATATATTTGTCTCCTGAACTGGTCCTTATTTTAAATATGTTATAAAAAAATTTCAATAATTATCGATATCGGCCGATATAAAACACTTATATCGTGATACAGTTTTCAGCCATATCGCCCAGCCCTACTGCTGAGTAACACGAGAATGAACCTCATTGGTTCTTGCTGAATCTCAAACGTGCTGCGTAACACGAGAATGAACCTCATTGGTTCTTGCTGAATCTCAAACGTGCTGCGTAACACGAGAATGAACCTCATTGGTTCTTGCTGAATCTCAAACGTGCTGCGTAACACGAGAATGAACCTCATTGGTTCTTGCTGAATCTCAAACGTGCTGCGTAACACGAGAATGAACCTCATTGGTTCTTGCTGAATCTCAAACGTGCTGCGTAACACGAGAATGAACCACATTGGTTCTTGCTGAATCTCAAACGTGTTGCGTAACACGAGAATGAACCTCATTGGTTCTTGCTGAAGCTCAAACTGCTGCGTAACACGAGAATGAACCTCATTGGTTCTTGCTGAATCTTAAACTGCTGCGTAACACGAGAGTGAACCTCATTGGTTCTTGCTGAATCTCAAACGTGCTGCGTAACACGAGAATGAACCACATTGGTTCTTGCTGAATCTCAAACGTGCTGCGTAACACGAGAATGAACCTCATTGGTTCTTGCTGAATCTCAAACGTGCTGCGTAACACGAGAGTGAACCTCATTGGTTCTTGCTGAAGCTCAAACGTGCTGCGTAACACGAGAATGAACCTCATTGGTTCTTGCTGAAGCTCAAACGTGCTGCGTAACACGAGAATGAACCTCATTGGTTCTTGCTGAATCTCAAACGTGCTGCGTAACACGAGAATGAACCTCATTGGTTCTTGCTGAATCTCAAACGTGCTGCGTAACACGAGAATGAACCTCATTGGTTCTTGCTGAATCTTAAACTGCTGCGTAACACGAGAATGAACCTCATTGGTTCTTGCTGAATCTCAAACGTGCTGCGTAACACGAGAATGAACCACATTGGTTCTTGCTGAATCTCAAACGTGCTGCGTAACACGAGAATGAACCTCATTGGTTCTTGCTGAATCTCAAACGTGCTGCGTAACACGAGAGTGAACCTCATTGGTTCTTGCTGAAGCTCAAACTGCTGCGTAACACGAGAATGAACCTCATTGGTTCTTGCTGAATCTCAAACTGCTGCGTAACACGAGAATGAACCACATTGGTTCTTGCTGAATCTCAAACGTGCTGCGTAACACGAGAGTGAACCTCATTGGTTCTTGCTGAAGCTCAAACTGCTGCGTAACACGAGAATGATCCTCATTGGTTCTTGCTGAAGCTCAAACTGCTGCGTAACACGAGAATGAACCACATTGGTTCTTGCTGAATCTCAAACGTGCTGCGTAACACGAGAGTGAACCTCATTGGTTCTTGCTGAAGCTCAAACTGCTGCGTAACACGAGAATGAACCTCATTGGTTCTTGCTGAAGCTCAAACTGCTGCGTAACACGAGAATGAACCTCATTGGTTCTTGCTGAATCTCAAACGTGCTGCGTAACACGAGAGTGAACCTCATTGGTTCTTGCTGAATCTCAAACGTGCTGCGTAACACGAGAGTGAACCTCATTGGTTCTTGCTGAAGCTCAAACTGCTGCGTAACACGAGAATGAACCTCATTGGTTCTTGCTGAATCTTAAACTGCTGCGTAACACGAGAGTGAACCTCATTGGTTCTTGCTGAAGCTCAAACTGCTGCGTAACACGAGAATGAACCTCATTGGTTCTTGCTGAATCTTAAACTGCTGCGTAACACGAGAGTGAACCTCATTGGTTCTTGCTGAAGCTCAAACGTGCTGCGTAACACGAGAGTGAACCTCATTGGTTCTTGCTGAATCTCAAACGTGCTGCGTAACACGAGAGTGAACCTCATTGGTTCTTGCTGAAGCTCAAACTGCTGCGTAACACGAGAATGAACTTCATTGGTTCTTGCTGAATCTTAAACTGCTGAGTAACACGAGAGTGAACCTCATTGGTTCTTGCTGAAGCTTAAACTGCTACGTAACACGAGAGTGAACCTCATTGGTTCTTGCTGAAGCTCAAACGTGCTGCGTAACACGAGAATGAACCACATTGGTTCTTGCTGAAGCTCAAACTGCTGCGTAACACGAGAATGAACTTCATTGGTCCTTGCTGAATCTTAAACTGCTGCGTAACACGAGAGTGAACCTCATTGGTTCTTGCTGAAGCTTAAACTGCTGCGTAACACGAGAGTGAACCTCATTGGTTCTTGCTGAAGCTCAAACTGCTGCGTAACACGAGTGAACCTCATTGGTTCTTGCTGAAGCTCAAACTGCTGCGTAACACGAGAGTGAACCTCATTGGTTCTTGCTGAAGCTTAAACTGCTGCGTAACACGAGAGTGAACCTCATTGGTTCTTGCTGAAGCTCAAACTGCTGCATAACACGAGTGAACCTCATTGGTTCTTGCACGTCAAGCGAACATGCATGAGCTTCTGTTTACCGCAACTGATATAAGTTGATGAATGATTATATGAATAAAAGCCTACATTCAATTTGTTCATCATATAAAGCAATCGAGTGTCTTCAGAAAATTTGGACTCAACCACTCAATTCATATGTATTATTTTTATGACCTCTTTATGAATCTTTTCTAAGCGTCAAAGTAGTTGCGTAGCTGTCAATGGAGGAACGGAAATCTCTGATTTCATCAAAAAGATCCTCATTTGTGTTCCGGAGATAAACCAAACTCTTGTGAAACTTATGTGTTTCGAGTGGCGTGAGGGAGAGTAATTAATGACAGAATGGACATTTTTGGGTGCAGAATTTACAGATTTTGATGCTGATAATCTCAAAATGGCTAAATATTAGGTAATTTATCAGCATGGCCATTATATTGCTCTTTCACTGTTGAGATATATGGTGATTATAGCCTTTTTTTGGACCCAAATGAAGTTTAGGTTCAAATGAAGTTTATAATTCAGAAATGTGATTGTACCTGCATGCCTCTTCTGATGAATATATTTTCATGATATCCAGGTTATTGACATGAAGATGACCAATGTTAACCTCACACCTAAATGCATAAAGTAGAGCCCGTTGGTTAGTCATGCTAACTGATTCTGCGATTCCTGTCCTGTCTCTCCAGGAGAAGCTGAAGTTGGTGACGGTGTTGGGAGCTGGGCTGTTGTGTGGCACTGCACTGGCTGTCATTATTCCAGAGGGAGTTCATGCCCTCTATGAGGAAATGCTGGAAGGTGACATTCAAGTTCACATTCAGTTAATGCATTGATTCCTTTTCTTAATAATGCAGAATGAATATATATATATATATCATAGTTTATTAAGAGTTCTGCATGCGTAAATCCTAAACTGATATCTAGAAGTTTGTGTGTGGTAGACATGCTACTTAAGATTGTAAAGCTACTAGCTACTCATAATTTAGAGTAGTTAAACTATAGTCAAGCTATTTTTTTTTATTATTTTTTTATTGCTTCACTTTAAACTAATAACAAAAAGTTTCTGGCTATTTTGTAGTTATTTATATTATTAAATGCATGTAATTATATACATTCTAATTTAATTAGACCTGTATTATTTCTGGCACAAAACAATAAGGATTTTTGAATAGATTAATTTTAAAGGGGCTATATGTAAGAATTTTCATGTAGCACTTTTTTTTGGACATCATGTAATGAAACTTAAAAAACAAGACCTTCCCGACTTTGTAGGTTGTCTATGGAAGCCTGATGTTCCTTCACATAAAAATGAGTCTACAAAGTAAATGTGTGCTCCCGAAAGCCTCTCTTCTGTTCAATGACACATGAAATGTGTGCTTATACAATGTTCAGGATAATGCCGAAATAAATCTATTTTCTTAGCATAACATATTGACATTAAATTATTGACATTCAAACTATAGTCTCATGCAGCCAGATCATTACAGTCTATAGTCTCAAATATACTTTATAATCAATCATATCAGTGTAATTTTAATTATCTCATCTTTCGACATGATGCCGGTGAATTGCAGAGCTGGTGCAAACATTTCATCATCTCTATGATAAGATGCTTTCTTAAAGGCATAGTTCACCCAAAAATGAAAAATGTATCTTCATTTGCTCACCCTCAAGTTGTTCCAAATTTGTATGAGTTTCTTTCTTTTGATATTTTGAAGAATGTTGGTAACCAGACAGTTTATTTTATTTAAAGGGGGGGGTGAAATGCTCATTTTCACTCAATCTCCTGTTAATCTTGAGTACCTACAGAGTAGTATTGCATCCTTCATATCTCCAAAAAGTCTTTAGTTTTATTATATTTATAAGAGAAAATAGGCTGTACCGAGTCTTTCCGGAAAAAAACGAGCGTCTGGAGGCGGGCCGTGTGGGCGAAGCCAGAGCCATAGAGAGATCCGTCGATCTGGGCTTTGTTTATAAAACATTCATCGTTGAAATGCAGGGAACAAACAGTCTACACAACTCGTTTCTGCATCCACTGTTCCTAACGCTGGGTTCTTTGGTAAGCTTTCCCTCACCAAAAACACTTTGGAGACACTATGCAGCGCTGCCGATGATTTCCTGTTGAAGCGTGTTGAGGTGCGCGGTCGCGCTTTTCCGGGAGAAATGCTCATATAAGGAGTTCCACTCTGGTCTACGTCATTAGATCCACGGTCAAAAAAAAAAACAGCCGAAACTTGTACCAACCCGGAAGTAAGATTTTCGGCACAGAAATTCTCCGTTATTCGTCCAAAATATTTTTAAAAAACTTTGGCCATGTTAAGCATGAGAATCCATCTCTTTAACACTGTAAACAACTCTGAATACATGAAACAACATTGTACCCCCCCCCCTTTAAAATATTGAAAAAAATATTTTTAGGTGAAGTGAACTATCCCTTTAAAATATATTGTACCATTTAGCTGCACCACTAATTCGCCATAGCTGTGGTTAAGTTAGTAGTTCCAAACTCCTCATGTGTCCTCATCATTGATGTTATGTATGAATGACTTCTAAAGCTGTACCGGTTCCTGTTTTGGTGTAGGTGGGCACCACCATGGCCATGGGCAGGTGGAAGCAGAGGTTTCTGATCCGAAGGTTGCAGAAGGAGTGGTGGGACCCAGCAGTGAACACAGCCACAGTCACGAGCAGCTCCACGCTTATATCGGCGTCTCTCTGGTGCTGGGCTTCGTCTTCATGCTGTTGGTGGATCAGATCGGCAGTGCTCACATGCACAACAGTGATGGTCCGTGTTGACAAATTACAATGGTATAAAGTGATGGCATAATGTGTCTGAAACTGTTCTCTCCACACTTTTAGATCCAGAAGCAGCGAGGACTGCCAGCTCTAAAGTCACCACTACGCTTGGCTTGGTCGTCCACGCTGCAGGTAAAACTGATTGAAAAAACCTGTAATGATACATCTTTAATCGAGATATCCAAATGTGTTCTATGTAGTGTGTAATTTTGGTAGCTTCAGATTGTAATTTTGTCATATTTGTAATGCTGTACACTACCGGTCAAAAGTTTGGGAAAATTACGTGTTTTTTTTTTTTTTTTTCATGTTTTAAAAATAACTGGTTTCTATTTGAATACATTTTAGATATTATGCACTTCAAGGCTGCATTTATTTGATCAAAATAATAATATTCTGAAACATATGATAGTTTATATTAAATTCAGCTTTGCCTTCTCAGGAAAAAATATATATTTCAAAATATTTTACAATAGAAAACAACTCTTTTAAATTGTAATAATATTTCACAATATTTCATTTTTTACTGTATTTTAATCAAATAGACTTCTTTCAGAAACATGAAAAATCTTAATTCTTCCAATCTTTTGACCAGTAGTGTATACTCTGTTAAATCTGACCAATAATCATATTTGATTTATCTGTGGCTCCAGCTGACGGTGTTGCTCTCGGAGCGGCTGCATCCACGTCTCAGACCAGCGTCCAGCTCATTGTATTTGTGGCCATTATGTTGCATAAGGTACAGTCAACCTTAATGAATTAATGCACTTCTACTCCAGCTTGTGTATTACTCTAGTGTTCTGTGATTATAGTTATGATAACTTGTTGGCGCGGTTTCTCATTTGTATCAATTCTTTTAGAAAGACCTGCTGAATGACTAAATGTAAATGCAAGCGCCTTTCCAATTGTGTTTCCAAATAAATTCTCCAAATATTTCAGAATGTAAACACAAAATATTATAAATGAGTAAAAGCAAAATAGCATGACAGCCCAGTCTTCAGTGTCACATGATCCTTCAGAAATCATTCTAATATGCTGATTTGGTGCAAAAGAAACATTTGATAAATTGAAGTTTCAAAAGAACAGTATATGTGGAATAGATATTTTTTAACAATATCTATTAATAACAAATTTTTTTGACAAAGTTAAACACTTTACTCTCATATTGATCAATTTAAAGCATCATTACTTAGTAAAGCATTTCTTTCAACAACAACCAAAAATCTTATTGACTGACTATAATCAATACAGCTATATTTTACTTTTTTTTTTTTTTTTTTTTTATGAACTGTGTAGCCTCATGAATGTGTTTCTTATGCTTTGAAAATGCAATTTTTTTCATACTGATTTAAATGTAAGTCTATTTTCTATGATGCTATGTATTGTATTTCAGGCTCCTGCTGCATTTGGACTCGTCTCTTTCCTCATGCATGCGGGTTTAGAAAGAAACCGTATCCGGAAACATCTATTAGTCTTTGCCTTGGCTGCCCCTGTTTTGGCCATGCTCACCTACGTAGGACTCAGTCAGGTATGTTCAAGTATTAAAATAAAGCAGACAGTATTTGTAAGCCTTGTTAGTGTCGATTTGATAGACAATATCTGCATAAGACTTTAGATGTACAAAGACTCATATTACTATGAATGGGCGAATATGTTCCTATAATATATACGTCCTACATTCTAAATAAAAGAGCCAATCGCCAGTTAGTAAAGTCATTGGCCGTTTCTCAATATGTGTCCTTGTGTTCTCGTACTACGTCATTATCAACTGTTGAAGTTCAATTCCTATACTCAAGAACGCAAGTACAGACGCATATAGTACCCGGTTGTGTTCTTGATATCGAGGATGCATCGAATGCAGACTTGAGAGAATCCCAAGAAGTTGGAAATCCCAGAAGATGCTACGCTAGTTCACCCAAAAATGAAAATTCTGTCATCATTTACTCGCCCTCATGTTTCTTTCTTCTGTTGAACACAAAAGAAGATATTTTGAAGAATGTTGGTAACCAGACAGTTGACTATCCATTGACTTCCATAGTATATTTCTTCCTAATGTGGAAGTCAATGGCTACCATCAACTGTCTGGTTACCAACATTCTTCATTTTAATTTTTGGGTGAACCATCCCTTTAATTCAGATTCCTGTTGCAAGCTCGCAAATATATGACGGCAAGTAAACATTTGTCATTTTGTTTTGCTTAATATTAATAAAGTGATAAAGACCTGGAGTGTTTTAATTTGTCAATGTTGAGATTCTTTTTAATATGCCGAGCACGAGTAACATTAAACGCACATACTCGTTTTCAGAAAAACATGCGGTAAAATAAAACAACATAAAATATGTAAATAGTAACTATAATAATATGAGACAAATGTTTTAATAGGTTATTTTTAATATTACAATTTGCCTCTAAAACAATTCAGACTCTAATTTAAATATGTGCTGAATTGGCAAATAGTTTTTTTTTTTGTTTGTTTTTTTTTGCTAACATTTTTGTTTTATGTCTACTAATTACCCCATAATGGCACAATAACTAACAAAACTTCAGATGCTTCACCAGGGTTACATAACAACCATGGAGGCCCACGCTATGTTTTTCAGATTCGCCGCAGGCATCCCACATCCCATCGCCATGGGAACAGCTGAGGTGGCAGAGTGGAGATTACTCCTTACCTCTTGCTCCCCTGCTGTGAAACGCCCCATTTCTCTTTCTTTAGGCAGCCTGGAAATCACTGAGATGTAGTGCCATTCCTACCGCTGGGACGCCAACGATCATCCCTGTAACAATCATGAATATTTAATGTTCACCAAAAAACGTCTCCACCTCTCTGACTGTGTCCTAGATTCACCCTTTATCTAAAGGCCCTGATGTGCTTCGAGCTAAATCGAAGAACAAACTGCTGTGACGTCGTTTCGGACAAAATTAGGCCAAAACAAACTCCAAACGAAGTTCGTTTTAGCCTAATTTTGTTGAAAATGACGTCACAGCAGTTTCGCTTGAAGTATCTCAGTGCCTTTATAGTAGAAAATGAAGTTGTACTTATGAAAAAGTGTCAGTCACTCATTTAATACAGTAAAGCTGCTTGATTTTAAGCAATCTATTGTATAAAGTGTAGGGATGCACGATATATTGGCCACCATATTGGTATCGTCTGATATATGTACATTTTTAATGTTATCATTATCGGCCCAATACGAAATTTCGGTTGATATATTAATGCCAATAAATAATGGATTATTTCTTTCAGTTGAGATACTTCAGATTTGTTCGCCATGATGGTTTTGAATTGCTTGAAATATGATTGAAATCACTTCAAAAATTTAAATACGGTTAAAGGTGCTCTAAGCGATGCCACGCGTTTTTTAGGCCAAAACTTTTTTTGTCACATACAGCAAACATCTCCTCACTATCCGCTAGCTGCCTGTCCCCTGAACACACTTTTAAAAAAAAACGCGGTCTCTCTAGACACCACAGGCTCCACAAACGGCAACAAAAACAAACTGGGCTCACCCGCACCACGAAACACAACAAACAGTGCTCCAGCCAATCACTGGCAAGAAGTATTTGAGGGTGGGGTCTGGGGGATTAGTGCGCCGCATTCACATGAAGGGGGTGTGGAGGAGAGAGAAGCATGAAGAGTGAAGTCTGAATTATGGCCTACACACGACCAAAGAGACGACGTTCCGATGAACAAATTGCAAAGAAGAGGGACAAGGATAAGAAACGCGCGAAGTACCGAATTTACATCGGAAAAACCTTCGAAAGGTGGCGAGAACTCCGCCGGCAGAACGGCTTCCGATCCGACATTCAGTTGCTCTGTTTTTGCAGAACAGGTAAATCCATTTCTCTTTCTAAACAGACGTTCATGTTCGCCAAACTAACACAAGGATGTAATTAGCTAGAACGGTGAATACACAACATATATGTTTCTAGCAGATAGCGATCAATCTCTAATGTAAATTCACAGTAGGGCGACAATTTGTGTGAATGATCGTTTTCACCCACTGTTTGTTATGAATTTGAATGTTCATTTATAGGCTATTGACAACTTTGACTAAATTTGTTTACGCCGCCGCCGTTGTTTATGCTCACTGGGAAATGCGAAGCTAACGTTATCATGCTATTATTGTGTCCTTGTATGGGAGCTATAGTTATAACCTCAGGTGTTGAAACGATTTTAAGATAATGGTTCTCTTTTTCTGCATTCTGTTCTGCAATATATAAAAGCAATTATCTAACTTGGTGGCATTACACATTGAATGAAGTATCAGTAAAACTTAACTTTGTAGTGACTACTTTGACTTAAGGGAGCGGAGGGAGGAGACGGGATGAGGAGGAGGGAGGGTCTAGCTAGCCTCCGTTTTGTTTGACAACAATTCGAATGTCAACAAGAAGTTACGACTCCCGGCATCGCTTAGAGCACCTTTAAGTAAAACGTGCAGTGCAAGTCTGTCAAATAGGCTACATAAAATCATAATGAGAACATTATAATTATGTGCTTGGGACATGGCTTTTAATTCCTTTAAAGACTTTTGTTTTTATAATCAGGTTCTCAAAAATGATATAAAAATGTAGATTTGGATTTATCTGCCAATATATCGGTTTTCAGCTTTCAAATAAAAAGAATTTTCAGTTATCGTATCGGCCAAAATTTTCGTATCTGTGCATCCCTAATAAAGTGCTATATAAATAAACGTGACGTGACTTTACTAGAGTGTCGGATTGCAGGGCTTGTGCAAACATCCACGTTACTATGATCCTATGCTTTTCTTATGCTTTATTTTTAAAAATGCTTGTTGTTTTCACAATTTGGCTGTTTATTTTGTTATTGAGAGGAAAGCGTGCAGAACATATTTACATATCCATCTACGTGATCTATCTATCCAGAGCAGTAAAGAGGCGCTATCTGACGTCAACGCCACCGGTGTGGCCATGCTGTTCTCCGCCGGCACCTTCCTGTACGTGGCTACGGTGCACGTCCTCCCGGAAGTGGGCGGCATGGGCGGCCACAGCCACTCTCCCGGGGCCAGCGCGGGGAAAGGACTGAGCAAAGTGGAAGTTGGAGCTCTGGTTCTCGGCTGCCTGATACCTCTAGTGCTGTCCATCGGACACCAGCACTAGTGTTCTTCACTTCAAGCCACAGGTCGGAAAAGTGCGAATTGAACTCTGAACAGCTTTGGCCAAACAACAACCTCACAGAAGTGGTTTGAATCATGCCTCTGTCAGTTTATTCAAGTCGGTGGTTGGAGTGAGCGCAGGAACTTTGCAGTCGGGAATGGGATTTGAGGACATCAGGAATGGGCTGCCCTGCTGCTCCACAAAACACTGTGACTGACAGCTTACGATGACCATACACAAATAAAAGCGATCAAGTGTCCAACTGTTCATTTAATTTTTTCTTTCTTCAGTGGTGCTTGTTTTAAAGAATCTGTTGTGGTTGGGTAGTCATGTTTGCTTTAAATTTGCTATTCCTTTGGTTTTTATATGGAATATGTTCATGGGTCTTTTTAAATGATGAACTGGCACAGTTGTGTTCATTTACAAAAATTAAAAAAGTTTTGATACTTTACAAACATTAAAATTAACCCAGAGTAATTATTTTAAGTTTATTTACCCCCTTTTTTGCACAAATCATAATGAGATAACAATATTCCATTAATATGATTAATATGGGAACATACACTGGGCTACTGGGTTACAGCTAAATTTAAACTAGTTTCATCATGTACTGTATATGGTTATTCGACAAATATGAAATAAGGTTCTTTTTCAAATGTCTAAAGGTTTAGCGGATGAACACATTGTTCTGTTGAGTTCAGTGCATGTACAGCATTATTATTTGACTATTATTGGATCCTGATTGGTTGTTTAATCCTGGAAAAAGGATCTCATTGGTCAGTCAGATGTTTTGTACTGTGATGCTTGCTCAAAGCAGAGCCTGTGTACTGTAAATATGTATTCTCTGTATAAATGACAAAAAAGACCCTGTTTGACACCATGTTCTCCAGAGTAGTTTTTAGCCTCATTTTAGCTTCTGTAATCGGTGGAAGAGAAAGATCGTTTTTTAAATTAATGACATTAAAGGTCCATTTTTGTTCTTTGTCTTAACCGAAGGGAATTTGAGGTCAGTTGGGAAGATTATATGGTGGATTTCTGTTTTGGCAACCTGAAGGTTTTGCACTTGATGAAGAAGTGATCCTTGAGCTGGAACGCTGCTGTGTTCATCACCAAGCTATTTTTAAGGTTGCCTCTGAAGCTTGAATAGGAAAGCATTAAGAGGTAAACTGGGACTCCAGCAACATCCTAGTCCTGGTTTACAAAGTGTTGCATTCTTGCTCTGAAAAATGATAGTTAAAGTCTATGTGAAAGCTGTTTTAATGCATTTAGCTCTCTAGCGCCCTCATCTTAATGTAGTGCAAAAGTGCAGCATCAATCTCAAATTGTGGAAGATATACAGACGAAAGAGACTTCACGCTGATTTGTAGAAAGGACTTCTCTGAAAGGGAAAAAGCGAATCTTAAAATGACCTCCTACTTGAGACTTGGCACAGATATGTAATTTTACTGAATGTTTATTGGTTAGATGAAATTTTGTGCCATATTGACTCATTTTGACTGATTCTTCTCCTACAGCTCAGCTGTTGCAGAGTCTGGGTAGGAAGGGTGATTGTATTGGGGTAGAGATTTTACAATGAAGCGGAACATGATGAATTCAGTTTTGGGGCTTTTATGTGATCATTCCACAAGAGGAGTATGCCTTATTTTTCTCGCAATTGTTTAACTTAAAATGGTTGCAAAAGTCTTTGTTCATGATTTGAATAAACTTATTTTCTTTTTTAATGGATGCAAGTCGTACTACGTACTTTATTTTGCCTGTCTAAGAACATTTGGAATTGCATTGAGAAATATTTTCACTTTGTGAATTAATAAAGCAAATAAATGAGCAATGAGTAATCATTTAAAAAACAATTTTGCAATTTAATTCTCATTTATTTGTATAGTGCTTTTCACACAGTTACTGTCATGGTAATTAAGAACAGGCACACATTATGGATTTTGACACCAATCTGGGACATTTTTCAACATTTTTAACTTTTAGTGATTTCACATTGAAGTTCAGAAATATATAGTACTCCAGTTTTGATTAGACTATAGCTGAAATAAAATAATATAATATTTGCGCAATATTACTCGAGTAGGAGTGTGATATGGCTCTATATCAGCACGTCTGTGATTAGGCCAAAAGCATTATAAGTTATATAAAGAAGTTTGCACGATAGGTAATAAACACAAGCAAACAATTCAGTCAAAAGTACAAAAGCAGCGCTAGTTAGTACAGGATTTAAGTTAAAGGCTATGCCCCTTTTTAAGTTTTATCTCAAAATACCTCATAGATCATGTTGTAAATGGCCATTTTTGAGTGGAAGGAAAAAAAAATTGTGCATGAATCTTTAAATGCAAATGAGCTGCTGCTCCCCACCACACTTTCCAGAAGTGGGTGGAGCCTTTACAGCTCGTGCCTCAGATACTCTTCCAAAAACTAACAAAGCATCTGTTTGGATTTGATTATATTCTCTATTGCGTCACTCTCACGTGACATTGCAGTTCTTCATCATCATGAAAGTTTATTATCTTCATGCGTTTTAAAGCCATATCAGTCTAAACTTCTGATATATGGTTTTCTGAGCGCACACATCCGAAGCACACACAGAAAGCTGGCTGTCAGAGTACACGTCCCGTGAGTATTAAAATTGCTCTTGCACGTCTTATTGGGCTTAAACTGTCAAATACACACAAGGTTATGTCAGAAACACCAAAGTTTACATACACACAGTAGGTTATCTGTGAACGTAAACAGCAAGTAAAAAAGTTGCATGTGTATATTAGATCTGTGTTAAAATGAAAGCAGCGTAATTTACAATACCTACTATGCTGTTAACATTAATCAAGCAACAAAGAAAAACTGAAAATCACTCACTGCTCTTGCCTGAATAACTTATAGCTGTAATAAGGATACATTTCTTACTTGAATGCTGCTGTTAAATGCTTTGGCGAGGAGATAAACATGGCGGATGGTGTACACCTCACTGAGGGCGGAGTCTATGCTAATAAGGCAGAGTCCATCCGCAGTCGTGGGTGGCACTGGGACCTAATATTTGTGACATCACAAAAAACTAGAATCTACAAATGGCTTGTTCTGAGACACTGTTTATGATTTATGGGGATTAAAAAAGAGTAGTGGGTGGATTTTTACCATTATGTGTGGTTGTGTACACACACTGGCGACACACAAACAACACATTTCCAAATAGGCTCTATGTCTACATATAAACTGCGTATTTGAGGTCTAAACAGCTACATTCTAGCCTAAAAAACTCTTAAAACTACATCCCTTGACAATAACAGAAGTATTTTTAAAATTATAGTTGGTTTGCTCTTCTGCCATTGACAATGCAGCCAGTATAGATCCGGCAGAAACAAGCGGTGTGATACAAATTGTGAAACGATTTCTTTTTGTAGGCTATAGTTTAAAAAATAGACTTGGATTTTAAAGTCATTTCAACTTAAATTACATTATAAATACACTTAAAAAATGAGTTGAATCTTGTATAACTTAAAAACAAATTGAAAATTTCTTAACTTATTTTAATGAGCTAAATGAATGTAAAAACATATGTTGTCATATGTTGATCATATATTTTTTTACAGAATATCGAATGGGTGGAAAAGGCTCTAAGCCAATTAGATTCAAGAACCAGAACTGTTGTATAATATAATATAATATAATATAATATAATATAATATAATATAATATAATATAATATAATATAATATAATATACCATACCATAACATAACATAACATAATATAATATAATATAATATAATATAATATAATATAATATAATATAATATAATAAAAAATAAAATCCAAACAGTGAAAAATAATGTGAAAATAATTTATATCAATTATTACACAAATTACAACTCAAGTATACAAGTCATGTCTGTGTTGTGGCATAATTTCCATACATAATAATATTATAAGCTTCTGCTAAATGCATACTTGTAGTGTGAAATGACATACAACACAATATAACAACGTACAATATTAAGTTTCCTGCTTTTAAATCCCAAATATCCCTGCTTTACAGTCAATGTGATTTTTGCTTTACAAATTGAAATTATTTTCTGTGGTAATCAACAGCATCTTTGACTTACATTTTAACCTGATTTAAACCAAGAACATTCCTTTAAGATGTACAGTACTATGCAAATAACAAGGTTTAAGCTGTAAACCTTTAGTCCATGTGTAAAGTCACAGATTAAGTGTCATTAAATATAAATCCACTGCATATTAAAGCTGTGTTAACTGTCTAGGATACATAATCCCTGATCCATTAGCAAACTACATGCTCATAAACATATGTTCAATGGTGGATAAGATGAAACGCTGTAAACATGGCAGATCTACGAGCATATAGATCCATAATGTGTTTGATAAAGTTGTTTGAAAAAGGAATACATCTGTATTCATAACACTTACACACACAAACACACCAAATGGCTCTTTAGCCGATTAATCTGTCTGTGAAATTGGACAGATTGCTCTATTATGTAAGAAGAACAATGTCAAAAATCTCCTTTCCCACCTGTCTAAGGTTAAATATGGTAAATATAAGAAAATTTGTCCTTGTGGACTTTTAGAAAATAAACTTTTTTAAAATATTTAAAATATTTTATATTCTAGTTTGCCCACCTGTCCAACAATGGATATACATTAATCAGCATATTATAATTATTTCTGAAGGATCATGTGACACTGAAGACTGGAGTAATGATGATAATGGAAATTAAGCTTTGATCACAGAGAAAACTGTTATTTTAAATTGGAATATTTCCAAATATTACTATTTTTTGTGTTATTAACCTAATAAATGCAGCCATGGTAAGAATAAAAGACTTTTGAACGGCAGTGTGAGTGTGTGTGTGCGTGTGTGTGTGTGTGTGTGTGTGTGTGCGTGCATGCGTATGTGTGCGCGTGCGTGTGTGTGTATATATATATAGTATATAAGTTCCAACGTCATAAGTGAGATAATCCATAAAGTAATAGCATTTCCCTTCAAAATACTGCATTGACGTCCTTCAGATTAAAAAAAAAAAAAAAACACTCTTTCCTAAAGCCTCTTGGTGTAACCCTCTCATATCTATTCCTCCCTCCCTCTCTGATTCTATTTCCACACTGTCCAGTACCAGCTGATGTCACTATATTGGCAGATACATCATTCCACGTCGCTGAATGACCGGAGGATATCATCACAGACTTTGCCTGATTCAGTGCGTCTCTATTGGAAAGTGTACATGCTACCATTTTAACTTCATTGACTTTTTTTTACCACACCTCCTCATCTCCCTCTTCCTGTGAAAGAGTCAGCTATGTTCTTCTCGTCCAAGCCCTCCCTACTCTCACCCTGGACCTCCATGGAGCAAGCTGACTCGGACGCTTTGGATATCAGCACTAAAGTGCAACTGTATGGGGTTCTGTGGAAGAGACCTTTCGGCAGGCCCTCGGCCAAGTGGTCCCGCAGGTATGCATACAAAAATATCAAACAAATTAATCTTGAGACTCTTTTATTAGAAGTTCTTTTTAGTGATCTTTCCCTGCACAGAGATACACAATTTGTTTATCAGTTTTCGTTGTTCTGGTCAATAACAAAGTGCATGTTATTATGAAATATATAATGTTACAATGATGCAAAAGAAGAAGCTACGGTATGATTGGAATATGTTTTGTGTGGTGCCTTGTTATAGTGCACTTTAAAAGCTCTGCAGCTTAGACGATATCGAGTAACCCATCATTATAGCTTACTGACCTGAGATGCTTTAAATGTGCCTTTAAAGCTGAGTAAGTCAGATCTATGAGGACGCTCTGTGCTGCCGGTGGCTTTTTGTACAGCGTACATTAGGACTTATAAAGATCAATTCCAGGAAAGATCAATTCCAGTAAAATGAATGTTATATTTACGGTCATTTATGAATTTGTGGAGGAAGCAATGGACAGTTTTCAACAAGTGCTTAAAGGAGGAAATGTGTTCATTATGTGTTGCGTTAGCTGCGAGGTGATCATTGAATTTCTTGTTGCTGTTAATCGTGAATGTTTGTGCTTTCATAACAGATTCTTCATCATCAAGGATAGTTTTCTGTTGTACTATGCTGAAAATGAGAAAAAAAGCTTTGAGACCAATAAATATTTCAACATTCACCCTAAGGTACACCAACATCGCACATTATTTTAGTACACTGTAAAAAATTATATGATTAGTAAGTTATGACAACATATGTTTTTACATTGCTTTAACTAATCAACTTTAGCTAAACAAGGTTCAACTCATTCTTTTACGTCAGGTTAATGTAATTTAAGTTGAAATGACTTAAACATCCAAGTTGATTGTACTTAAAAATTTAGGGCAGCAACTTTTTTTTTTTTTTTTTTTTACAGTACTATGCATTTTAAACTAATTAAATATAAGTTATTATAAATTGAATTATATAATCATATACATCACACAAGCAAAAGGGTTTGTTGAATATCAGCACAGCTGTTGGATGATTGCATACTTTTAAAAGGTTTTCTAACCAAGATAACATACAGAGTAACTTCAGAAAAATATGTCCAGTGTGTTCTAATACATTTCTTACTAAAAGCATGATACGTATAATTGTTTGAACCTTTTCCTTCATGTCAGGGGGTGATTCCATTGGGTGGATGCATTGTTGAGCCAAGAGAAGACCAAAGCATGCCGTTTGCCATGGTCATCAACCACGAGGACTTCACTGTAAGCGCATTTTCTTCTTTTGTAATTTGCATAATTACACTGACAGGTGCACCACACTGATCATTTTTATCAAGCTCGTATATTTAAGTTCAATATTTTCACTTAAATTGCAATGCAAATTACCTATTAATTGTCATTTAAGTGAAATGACTTAACTTAAATATACAAGCTTTATAAAAAAGATCATTCTAGAAGAAAATTTCAGATGGCACTTAGAGGCTTTTGCATCTGAACTCTTCATACATATAAGGAAAAAGTCACTCAGTCACACATGCAGCATTTTTGTATTTGGTCTTTAGCCATAAATCGCAAAACTATTTTGGTGATTTTTTTTATTTTATTTTATTTTTTAACTGTGGAAGAAATAATCACTAATAAATAATAAAAAATAAATAAAATAATACATATATGTCTGTATGTTTCTCCTTACCCTGATACAGGGAAACATTGTCCTGGCTGCGGAGTCGGAGTCAGAGCAGAGTCAGTGGGTGGAGATGCTACACGAGTCGGGGAAAGTGTGAGGGACTTCTAACATCTCTGTGGAAAGATAAATGATTATATCATTTCCATCACTTAAAAAAAAAAAAAAAACTCAGGGCATTTGAGCCTTTAGATGCTATAGATTATGACTTTAGTGTTACTTTTTTATTATTATTATTTATTCTCTTAAAGCACTTGGAAGAATGCTCAGTTGGGTGAGGCTATGATCGAGAGTCTTGAAGCTCAGGGGTTACAGCTAGCTAAGGAAAAGCAGGAATACCTGGGTATGGACACAACTTTCATATATTCTTTATTTGATTTTATTTTATTATGTCAAATTCACAATACAATCTATTAAGGGTGATGTATTGTCTTTTTATTTGATTTGATTGTATTTATTTTATTTAGACAAGCTCATGGAGGAGACTGAGGAACTGTGCTTGCAAAGAGAAGAGAAGGCGGTTAGCTCATTATTTATGATGATTTACACCCACAAATATATAGTTCTCCAGGTTTTTTTTTTATTACTATATTATGACTATATATTATATTATATATCATACTATATATTATATATATGTTTGTACATGGATAAGTTTAGATATGCAGTCCATCATGACTGATGGATAAATATGTCTGTGTGTGTCTGTGTTTTGTAGGAGCTGGAGAGACTGAATCAATTGCTGGAAGAAGAAAAGCAGAAGTTTGAAGAAGTGGTTCAAGAGCTGAAAGTAGAACAAGAGCAAATTAAAATGTAAGACACCCCACCACGTTTACTATTATAAACAGTTTTACAAACATATTAACATTTTCGTTTACCCTTCTGTCATTCTTGCATCCATCCATCCAAATGTGCCCAGCCATAAAAATGGGTCTTGAGAGCAATCCAACTTTAGAATAGATAAGATATTAAATGAATATGTTTATATTATCATGTCATTTACCCTGAACATGTTCTACTTCTCTGTGTTGGTAGAGATATGGATGGTACTTCTCAGTGTCTGAAAGGAGTGGAAAATGAGAAAGAGGAGCTTCATAATCTCACCACACTTCTGCAGAAGTCTTTAGAGGTATCCAAAAATAAAATATAATCTTAGAAAAAAAGAGTCCTTATGGAAGTTAAGGGACAATGTACTGTCAGACTCAACATTACAAAATCACCCATAGACTTATCAGAACTCAGATGTGGAGCATAAATAAATGAAGTTTAAAAAAAAAATGTTGTGAGAAGAATGAGACCGCAGAGTCATACGAAAGATATTTAGCTAGCACATTTTACAATGTAGTCAAGTCACCTTCGATACAGATTGTTTCAAAGCATCTTGATAAACAGGAAAATAACAGAATTAATAATGCAAACAGAATTCAATTCTGTTGTAAAGCATCTCCAAAAAAGACAATAGTGTGATTATTCAGCTGAAGTCAGTTCAGTATAGATTCAGTTCAGTTCAATAACTGTGTTAAAGATTACCATGTAACTTTTTTTTGTGTAAAATTAACACCATTTAAATAACGAGTCAATACATCATAAATCCTTCTTCCAAATCGTGTCTTTGTCTTACCCTGATTCACTAAGATAAGCCTATTATAAGTGTTTATATATTAGACTGAATTATTTTCATGGGAAATTGTTTATATACGTCACTCGCCCGTGTGTGTCTCATCATATTAGTAAATAGAGAAAAGTTGTTCCGGCTACTTGATGGACTATTCCATCAATGGTCCACACTCCAGCCCAGTAGGTGGTGGGAATGCACCTATTATTTGTTTGCCAACCGCCATAAAATCCCAAAAGAAGAAGAAGAAGATAGCCATGTATGGTGTGGTTAGTTGTCACAGCGAGCCAGAAAGGTTGAGATGGAGCCGCTAAATCTCCAACCTCTGGAGAATCACCCGTTTTAAACAAACACGGAGAGGAGAGTCTGCTGGCAAAAAGAGAACGCGACCGAGCTCGTAATAAAACATGAATCAACATTAGCTTGGCTTTTCGGAGATGCGAGAACTGAGGGATTTGAAATGTTGTAAAAGCAATGCGGAGATGATGGTGTTTTTATTACTCAACAGGTGAGTAAGGTATTTTATTGGACAGATAAATTGCCATATGTAGCTCTCTAACAGAGTTCATTGTAAAGCATTATCTATTGTGAAGGGTCATTTCATTATGGTTGTTGTAGCGATGTGCTAGAATTTAATATCCAGTGTTTATTAATGTGTAAAGCTACAGTAACGTTTTCATCTAAACTGGTTATATCTCAGACCTAGTAGTGAATGAACAACAGCATCTTTGAATTTCCATGTGTTCACCGGTGCTGCAAACCACAGTCATGTAGAGCTAAAGCACAACCAAAACAATGTTCTTCTGCAAAATGCATGCAGTTTTGCTTTTTAACCGCTTGAGTATCAAAAGTCCTTTAAGTTAACCAATTATGAAATTACCTCAATTTAGCTATAAGCAGCCCTATATTATAGTGTCGTTATTCACTTTGAGCCAATTCAGTGTTCAGTAACAGCGTTGATGATACAAAATTCGTCAATTATGAAATGCAGTCAAAACAGCTTTAAAGCAACTCTGCAGAAAACGGTCCCATACTGTAAATTCTCACCCAATAGTGTCAGTGCAGAGAAATCAATAATATTACTGAATATTAAGTGCCCTGATAAGGTCCATAACAAACATCTGACTCTGTCTGAATTCAGGAGTTATCCCAAGAGAAAAAGCGCACCCTCGAGCTGCTACGAGAAAGAGGACAGGATGTGGCCGGAACAGGAAGTGATCGTCGGGCCTCTTTAGACTCCCATAATCCTGAGGTGCAGCTTCAGGGAAACCTGTGGCAGATCGAGGAGCAGATGAGCAGTCTGCTGAAAGAGAAAGAACAGGCAGAAGACAGGTGAATAACACATTTTCTTTCCATGTACAAAAATGTCCTATTCCTTTTACAAAAAAAAAAAAAAAAAAAAAAAAAAGAGATTTATTTGGAATGTTGCAGTGTTTGTGTGCAGAGCCATCGTTTGTCCAGAAAGTGCATTAGAATAAATGGACCGTTGAGATCCTGACAGTGGAAATGTACATTGATCCCTAAATGATCCAGTCTATCGATCAGATGTGAATGAAGCACACAAGACAGAGAGTGGATTGACTAGCGGATATGAGTGACCTCAAAAGCAGGATATAAATAAATGTGACTCTGCTGTATGGTCCATTACGCATGATACAACAATTTTACAAATAACATCCTGATAAGATGTCATTGATTTTTTTTATTCTTTTTTTTACTTAGTTTAAATAAAAAATCTTATTTCTGTTTGCTGTTGCTAACTCTTAGAAAATGTCAGATTTAATAAGTATATAATTTAATTTATACTACTACTGTTTGCTGCAATATATATATACTGTAGTATGTACAATATCTGTCAAAAGTTTGAAAACATTATAATTTGTTCATTTTCTTTTTAAAGAAAGTATCTTCTGCTCACCAAAGCTGCATTTATTTAATCAAAATACAGTAAAACTGTTCGGTTGGGTAGGTTTAGGTCTGTGGTAGGGTTATGCGTCTCATATGGACGCTAAAGGGTGCTTTGAGCGTCAGATATTGAAGCATGGTTGAAAGTGACGCCTTGGGTATGAGAACGGGTTGAATATTACTACAGTTTCAAATAATTTTTTTCTTTTTTTATTTATTTTAAAAATGCAAAGTTTTTACAGTGATGCAAAGCTGTATTCTCAGCATCATTTCCAATCTTCACTGTCACATGATCCTTTAGAAACCATTCTAATAAGCTGATATGTTTCTCAAGAAACATTTCATATTATTATCAATGTTGAAAACTTCTTCATCTACTGTCTACTGTGAAGGGTAATTTCGTTATGGTTGTGGTAGTGCTGTGCTGGAATTTAGTGTTTATTAACGGGTAAAGCTACAGTAATATCTTCAGCTAGTCAGCTTGAGATTCTTTCCATCTAAACTGGTTATACTGTATCTCTTAAGCCTAGAAGTGAATGTTTTATGAGCAGTAGGATAATCTCTCTCCCTTTTTAGTTATTAGAAAGTCACGCAGAGCCAAAGTACAACCAAAACAATGTTCCTCTACAAAATGCATGCAGTTTTTTTTTATACCACTAAAAGTTAGATAGTGTCCCTTTAAATTTTGATAAATAAATATACAAAAGAATATGATCAATAATTTATTCAGCACTTTTACACAGGAAACAGCAAGCAAAGAACAAGCCTCTGCAAATGTGGCATCTCACAAAGTACACGCCAATGCTGGCTTTTCTAGTCCCTAGTGTTCATGCCAGTGAGACGAGCCTTGTTTCTGTCGCCCCCTGCAGGCTGAAGGAGAATGAGAAGCGAGCCAAAGTTCTGCAGGAGGAGAGGGAGTTTTATTCTTCTCAAGCTCAAGCTCTCCAGCAGTCTCTCACACAGCTCACAGCAGACAAACAGCACACCGAGGAAGAGCTGAAGGTGAACACTAATGTGCCCTGAAATTGTGGAGCACTATATACATAGATATATATATAAAAAAAAAAAAACTTGGATGTGTAACAATTATACATTTCTTTTAATTATAATTAGAACAAAAATTCGAATTATATTAAGGTTGCATTGGATCTAACAGTATACATATTTGTTCAGTTGCATACAGCATTGTGTGTCACATTACCTCTTCTCCATCTCTGGATCATCTGCTCATCTTTTCTCACTTCGAAGTGATATAAAAATCAATTGAAATTCTATAAAAGCCCATGTCCTTCATACCTTTCACATCTGAAATGTATTTCCCTTACACTCGTCTTCATAATATACATTATATGTTGTTTGTGTGTATTTGTCCTATTGTGTGTGTGTGTGTGTGTGTCAGGCGGAGATGGAGTCTCGTGTGGAACTGGAGCGTAGGCTGAAATTGGCTGAGGAAGCCCTGCAAGATCTAGAACAAGGTCTAAATGCAATAGAACGTACCCGCGAGAGGGAGGAAAGAATGAAAGGAGATGTCAGCCATCTCCGCAGTGAGTACTTTCCATCAGTCGTGTTCTACAACATGAACAAATGAAGTCCCTTGAAAACTAATATAAAGTGTGAACCACTTTTGAAAGCCCTTTCAATCCAGAATTACTTGAATTATTTTATCATTTCCAAATATCTTTTAGTAACCGTTACTAAACTGCATAAGAACTTCGAGTTGTGTATATTGTTCTCCCAGAGTTCTTTGAGGAATGTATCTGTGCTGCGGAGATCGAGGCCAAGTTACCATCCATCATGAAGAACGCAGTCTATCTGCATAAAGCTGCTGCCCGGCGCATCAAAAGTTGCCGTGTCCAGAGACGGGCCTCCAGACAGCACTGGTGTAAGTGTTACACGTACAGTATTGGAGCATGCATGCACACATGATCACATTATCACCTAAGTAGTTCCATTAGCCGCAACTCTATATTGAGGTAACGTATGCATCTATTACCAGAAACAGCACTCCAACTGAGTAACACTATAAACCTGGTTCCATTGAAGGAGATTTTTAAACATCCTTTGCATAATAGATTGTTTACATTTTTTCAAAACATATAATGAATTGTTTTTATACATTTTCTTAACATGTTAACCAATATAACTTTTTTTGGTAGAGTGTTATTTTATATATTTTGGGATACAAAAGTGAAAAGTAACAGGGTTGTCAGTTCTGCAGTTTACTTTTGCAACGGGTATAGCCAATGTAGCAAATCCAATAAAGAGTTGTGTGAAACTCGATATTTATTAAATGGAGAGCGAGAACACAAACACACAACAATGTTAACTGTTGCACTGTGCACTAATCAAAAACACTGGAACAAATCAGAACTCAGGCAAATGCAATGACGAAGATGACTATAAACTAAACAGCGGTGTGTTTTTACAAAGCCAAGTTCTGCCATAACAAACAGTTTAGTGGAACTTAGGAACATAGTTGGCTAACAACGCTTTTGGAAACAAGACAATGAAACCGTTACAACTTTGACTTCACTTTTTAATAGGATTTTATGTCATTACGGTTTTATTATTATTGGAGTTTGGAATTAGTTAGGGAAAAATAATGTGTTAATAGGGTTTACAGATATACACTGTTCAAAGGGGGGGATAACTGAATACATTTACTTTTACATTTTTCTATAAAGACATTTATAATGTTACAAAAGATTTCTATTTGAAATAAATGCTGTTTTTTTTCTAGTCATCAAAGAATCCTGAAATATATTGAGTTTCCATCTTTTATGGGGACTTTCCATAGACGTAATGATTTGTATACTGTACAAACTGTATATTCTATCACTTAACACTAACCCATCACAGAAAACTTTCTGCATTTTTACATTTTCAAAAAAACATGCTGTTGTCCCCATTTACCTAAACTACACACACACACACACACACACACACACACATAGGCATACCAAGGCTGCACACTTGTATATGTGGTTTACGGGAACTCTGCATATGCGTAATAGTTTTTATACTGTACAAACTGTCTTGCACTATACCTGCCCATCACAGAAAACTTTCTGCATTTTTTTTATTTAAAAAAACAAAACAAAAAAACACTGTTTAGTATGTTTTTTTAAGCCATTTGGGGAAGTGTCCTCATAAACCATGTTAACATTGTAATACCCATGTCATATACACATTTGTGTTCTCATAAACCATCTATACAAGAACACACATTGTTACAGTTGTTTTTACATGTGACCCTGGACCACAAAACCAGTCACATGGGTATTTATTTTTATATATTAGATTTATATATCATATGAAAGCTGAATAAGTAAGCTTTCCATTGATGTATGGTTTGTTAGGATAGAACTATTTGAACTTCTGGAATCTGAGGGTGCAAAAAAATCGAAACATTGAGAAAATCTCCTTTAAAGTTGTCAATTTATGTACGCGATTGTGCAGCATTCACTCACAAAAATAAATGTTTTATATATTTACGGTAGGAAATGTACAAAATATCTGCATGGAACATGATCTTTACTTAATATCCTAATGATTTTTGGCCTAAAAGAAAAATCTATAATTTTGACCCATACAATGTATTGTTGGCTGTTGCCACAAATATACCCATGCGACTTGTGTCTGGTTTTGTGATCCAGGCCAGGGTCACATATGAGAGAAACTAATGCCATGTGGAGTGGCCAAAATTACTTTTAATTTGTCAATGGAAATAAATAGCCTCCACCTCCTCATCATATGCTCCACCCTCTTTCCCTGTGTGCAGTGAAGCACTCTCAATCTTTCGCCTCCTCTCGCGGTGACGCCGCCTCCACCAGTCTGGAAGAGCTGAGGGAAACCGCCCGGCGTCTCACTTCAGACAGCTGTTTGAGACGAAGAGTCTACAAGATCATCACCCGCCAGGACACCGTTCAGTCTGAGGACTAACGCGATTCTGACAGACAGAACGGCCTGGGACGGAGGGGAAACTAACTCCCTAATCTCTGCTGTGCGACCTCTGGTGAAAGTTTAACAAGTTTAACATGATTCAGTAAGAGGAAACTACAAACACAGGGTTGTGTTATTATGGAAATATGTCCTTCAATTGTACATTTATAACACTGTAGGATAATAGAACTTTGAAATGTCAAATGTTAGCTTTTAGTGAAAATAAAATAACTATAGTCCAACAACACATAGCTTCTATGAAAAATATGCCCTTCAAATTAAAATGTATTTTAAGCCTAAGGAGTAATGGTGAGCCATGATGTACTTGTCAAAACTGTAACTGAGAAAAATGGCTTCAAGCTGCTGCTTTTTTAATGATTTGATATTTTTCACACTTTTTCAGTGTATTTTTCAGCGACCTTGGTTCTAGAAATATTTGTGTGGAAATTATTTTTTAAAAAGTAGAGCTTAAGCCGAACCAAACAAAGCAGCTACTAGGAAAGAACTACAATCCCATGAAGCATTGCTAATGCTGTAAATTAGACTTTTAGGATCCCCTTGAAAACCAGATTGTAATCGTAATAAATAAACAAAACATATATATATACATAATATATATCACGATTCTCTGATTGGTGGAGAGTTCATGGCAGAATCATGGGTAATGTAGTTTTCCCCCAGGAACTCCAGTTAAACATGATTATTTTCAGAGTAAGTTGAAATAGCGCAGGCTGGCGGCTTAAAAAAAAGCATATTCCATTGATTCACAACCTTGTAGCTTATTGTAATTTGTCTTTAAAGGTTTACAAGTCATCATTAAAAATCAATTCCTATATGGAGAAAATGAATGGCATTTTTTACTTCCGGAACCTGAATTTTGCACATAAAGTGAATTCATTTAACATTATGTTCATATACATAAAACAACTAATATACCATACATTGTTTAGAATTTATTTATTTTTTTATACAGAATGTTATTTTCAAAACCGAATAATTGGTTCTCAGATAAAGTATCTGCATGTTCCTTTTTAATAGACTACACATTTATTTGCAGTAGGCTATGGAATGAGAAATAAAACATTGCTGCCAATGGGAAACATATTTTAATTTAGATAAATAAAAGAATGGTACTGAGACAAAAATATAACACCTTGATAATGCAATCATCTTCAAGTCATTGCTGGCCAAATTTACTACAGCAAAACTGATATTCAAAAATGTCAGTGTGAACAAATCAAGATCTGTATTATATCTAGCTTGCTTCCCAGATAGCCCTAAAAAGCTCTGTTATGTTTCGAGTATGAATTACTCTCTTTTGGTTATCATCATTAAAACTGAGATAGTTATGACTTATTAGCTACAATAATTAGGAATAATTGATTACTTAGTTATGATCCAGCACCATTACTTTGCTTCCATTTAAAATCGAGCCTGTTATACAATAATCTATACAAATGAAATGGTTTCTTCTGGCTTTTTATGCTATTAAAAGTGTTGTTGGTGAGCCATCTGGATATGCTGGAAGTAAAATGGCTTCAGTGTTTATTAAACCTTCCAATTACATCATGCCTAGCTGAGTCACTGCCAGAGAGGGAATAAGGGTCCATAATTAAAGTGAAATGTATTTTGCGGTCTCCTGGAGGTTATATTTTACTGAATCAGGTCGCAGATGTCATCATCATCTTCTCCTCTCCCAAACCTGCATCAGAAGAGACAAACCAGATAACAGTCAATTAACAGAAGCTTTCTTTTATCACATAACTAATAACTAAGCTGTAACACTTGCTTGGATAACAGATTTGGCGTTAGAAGAAAGTAGTTCCTTTGTAAAATGCTGCATTAATATAGTTTAATTTTAATTACAGAATGGATTTAGAGGAGATATATAAATATCTTTTTCATTAGATTTTTTTTTTTATATAACAATGATAGAAATGTGTTTTGCAATTATCATACAAATAAATGAAATAATTATCTAAAGAGCCTGTGTACAGACTACAGAGGCACTGAAAAAAAATGCTAGCCCCAGAATACAGTTTTTGTCCAGGTTGTTGACTGCTGTACAGAACAAGAAATCCTGTGACAGATGGCTGCCGTGACAAACATCACTGTGGGTTAAGCTCTCATAGGAATTGAAATGCCGACTGCAGTGCTTTTCTCACAGATATCGACGCGAGCTCTCCTCCAATCCTGTTCTCTAGATACGTACCAGGATGACATGGCATTTTTTAGTCAAATGTTTTCTGACTAGCGCCCTGTTTCTCACAAGTTCCCAATGTCACATTCAAAAGTGTGAATATGCCTAATTAAGGTTGGAATGCAAATACCTAGCTATTATGTAATATGAACTTGCATGCAATATGCATATTGCTTCAGTGCACTTTCATTTACATTACACAAGCAAATTATTTTAATGTGATGATAGTGGACATGCGTTAACCATCAATGTGCAGACAATGTTCAAAATGTAGTGAAATGTAGTGCATAGTATGCAAATTTTCTGTATGACCTGCTCCCAAAATGTGCATCATAAAACAAAGCATACTGCACAGAACACCATATCCCACAATGCAATGCTCTCCACTTTCTCTGTTTTTAGTTATCATATTTATTCCCAAGATTATGATTGGATGGTCCTCACAAAATGTGATGAGATCAATAATGTACCCCCTCAGAAATAATTGATACTGATTGGTCAATTGTATTTAGCGATCAATTATTTCTTAATAATGACCACTGATGGAGTTCAGTGATTGTGTTTTTGTTCATCATGTCAGGGTTTATTTAGCAAAAATGTCTGGATGACTGTGCATTATTCCCATACATGATGCCTACTGCTTCACTATTTTTTACAGTGTATACTAACATGCCATATATACAGTAGTAAAGACGAATGAAGCTCATGAGGAAAAAATGATTGAACACACCTGAAGGAATGCAGGGGATGACAGTGTGGAATTGCTGACCAAAGACTCCTGTGCTTCATCAGCAGATACACTGTGCTGAGATCATTCTTTGTCATGTCCTGACTCCGCATTTCGCCAGAGTTTGGTTTACACACATCAAGTCATGGCTCACCCTGCAATGGCCTTGAGTCTCCCTCAAAAGATTTACTCTGGGACTCTGGGAGAAGCATCCCCTCCCCCTTTTCTTTCTCTTCTTCTAAGAAATAAAGCCACCCTTAGAAAGAAGCCATCACTGTTGCCATAGTGCCAAACATCTTTGTAAACAATGAACTCTTTATATACAGCTCTCAAAGCAACATGGCTGCCAAGTTACAAAAAAACAATCATGCCCCGACATATGATCATCCACACATAAGCACAAAGTTCTTCGATTAACATTTAAAATATAGAAATACAGAAAAATATTTCTTTAGATGACATGATGAAAATGATCCAGCATCAGGAATAATGAATCTTTAGGTAAAACACTTGAGGGCATGACCATCAGTTTTGTTGCTGTAGTTTGGTGATGAGGCTAGCATGTAGGCTCAAGCACAACTTATTTCTAGACAGATGTGCATGGAAAGAGCAAATAAGTTGTACAGTTGCTCACTTCTCAACTAAATTTGCATTTAACTGAGCCTCCAGGGCCATCTTGTCAAAGGTGCGCATGTTTGTCTCTTCGCGAACGCGATCTCGCACATGGAAAGATGCGCGGGCCACGGATCGGGCACTTTCCAACACTGCACGTTTTTCTCGGAAAATCTGTTCACTTTTTTCCAGTTTGCGCTCAATGGACTGCAACAATTCTAGCCGGCGCTGTTTCTCCTCTTCCTCGACACGTTGACGGTTGAGCCTCTGAAGTCGTTCTTTTTCCTGCCTGCTTTGCCCCGCACGTTGGGCCTTCTCCCGCGCCCGCACTTCGGCCACTTGAGCAGCTTGTTGTGCTCGTCTTTCAGCTTCCCGAGCCTTTGCCTCCATCTGTTCCTTCTGCTGTTGCTCACGCAGCTCGGCGGCCCGTCTTGCTTTCTGGATCTGCTTCTCTTCTCGCTTAGCTTTCTCCTTTAGCTCTTGCCCACGTTTTTCTTGTATCTGCTCATAGTTCTCCAAAGACCTATTTAACTTCTCGTCGGCAGTTCTCCGAGCTTCTTCTCGCTCGTCTGCTTCACGACGTGCGATCTCTTGGATAAGAGCTGCATGGCGCCTCTTCTCGGCACGGTTGAGCCCACGACGCTCCTCTTGTGCTTGGTGCTCTCGCTCCTGCCGCTTCAGCTCTGCAATAGTCAGTTTCTCCTTGAGCAGCAGCTTCTCTTGCTCAAGAACAGCAGCTCGGTCCTCCTCCAGAGCTTTAAGGTTCTGCTCTTGTAACGACTTCTTGTGTTTCTCCTCACGAGCAGCCTGTTGCAGTTTCTGCAATCGGCTGCGTTCTTGTTGCTCAGCCAATTCCCTCCAACGCTCCTCACTTTCCACTGCTTGGCGAAGTTTGGCATCTGCAGCCTCTCGCTCCTGCTGGTTAAGCCAGCGCTGCCGGGTAGAAACTTGCGACTGCCATGCTCGTTGGCACTGCTGCACGGCCCTCTGTTTCTCCCGCTCTTCGCGTTCCCGTCGCAGCTCCTCTAGGCGCTTCTCACTGTCCCATTGCAGGTGTGCTACGTAGCGTGTCTGGCTCATTATGTCCTCCTCTTGGTACCTGGCCAGCATTAACGCAGCAATCTTTCGGTCACGTTCTGGAACAGCTTTAAGTCCTCTGCGTTTCACCTCCTTCACAATGCGCTCCACTTTTTGCATAGTCTGTGGAGAGTGGCTAAGGTCTCCCAAGCTTAAACTGCGACCCATCAGAGAGTTAAAGGTAGCTAAAGTGCGGGCATGCGGGCTTGATGTCTTAGCCCAGTGATCTCTTGCCCCTTCCCAGCTATAGGAAGAGGAAGCAGATTCAGAGGAGGTACATGTAGTAGTTGTGGTGTTCGTTGTTGAAGCAGTCGAGGAACAAAACGCGTCACGCCTTCGTTGCAAAGACTCCAGCGAGTGGCTTCTGCATCTAACCTTTGATTTGGAGATGATGTGTCCATTATGCTGTGCAAATGTACTTGTGATGCCATTGGCAGGACTTTGGACAGAAGATTTCGACACTGTTGGGGCAAGTGAAGTTGATGTCCTTGGAAAAGAAGGAGGTTTTTGTATTGATCTGGGGAAGGTATTTGGAGCCTTTGAAGGAGTACTAAAAGTTTTTTTTGTGGCCTGACCTCCTGGAGCTGACTGAATTGATCGTTGGATTATTGAAGGTTTTGAACCTTGAGGTTTTCCCCCAGATTCTACTTCAAGGGACTTGGGCTTTTTTGCAGACGTTCCTTTAGCAGTAGTAGCAGAGTTCACTGGATTGGCTTTTGAGAACGGAGGAGAGCTGGATGTGGACACTGTAGTAACCAGTCCTGATCCCGCTGTCATGCTTTTAGGATTAGATGTTGCAGATTGTTTTTTGGGTGCACCGCTGCAGGTAGGTGCTATTTTGTGGGCTTGAGTTGTTAAACTATGATTATTATTAGCATTTACAGTTTCCTGTGACTTCTCTGAAGCCAGCGGACCACCATTATTGTTGAGAGCTGCCTGCAGATTTCGCCTCTTCTCCTCTCTGATAATCCGCTCTCTCTCCTCTCTACAGTGTCGGAGTTTAGCATGTCTATCCCTCTCATATATCTCAAACATTCCTGTGGCGACACGCATGCTGCGGCCGGGTGCCTCACGGGCAAAATCAGACAGTGGACGAGCCAGAAGTTCCACAGGTTTCACTCCACAACGTGCACATGCCTCGAGAGAGCGAGGGCTTGTCAGGACATACCGACTGCCTTCCGCTACTGGCGAGTCAAAATTGTAAAGGTCCAGATGTAGTTTTTGCTCTTCTGGTTGATTGTTTTGCTGCTGGCATGGTTCTTGAGAGCTCGGTACAGGATCAGTACTGGGCTCTGTCTGTGGACTGGAATCCACACTAACATCTGTCTCTCTATTATCACCTGGCTCAGGTAGACATGGTGCTTCAGAGGCTGCAGCTGGGCTTTCAAACTGTGTCCCTCTGAATTTACTCTGGTCATCAGGTTCCAATGGATCCACCATGGTTCACTTTACCAAAAAAAAAAAAAAAAAAAAAAAAAACAGAAGGCAAAAAGAATGAATTCTGCAGTGTTTCAATGACAGCACTGGATAACCCACACACACATTTTCTAGAGTGGAATCACAGGGATTATTATGTTCTATCTAGAGATCAAGGCTTAAGAGTGCTATCTAAGGTTAAGGGATGCCATAAAGCTTGCACATGCATGCATATTTTTTACGCTCTGCTTCTGTATGTGATGACGGTTCCTGCCTCAGGGTAATTAAATAAGGTTACATGCATGCTGGGCAATATTAAAGAACTCGTGCAGCTATTTTTGGAGTCTGTGATTCAGATGTAATCATGCATGCATGTAAAACCATTTCAATATGCCTCATGTCTGTTCTTTCTATCTATCTATCTATCTATCTATCTATCTATCTATCTGCATCTAAACCTCATTAACACAGTTACTCATTTATAAACAGAATTGTCACAATTTTGTTATTTTTAAATGTCATATTGCATATTTGTATGCATGCAAATGATGTCTTGTTTCGTGCACTCCTTCGCATTAGTGATACCGAGGCTGTGTATATCAAAAGCCTCGATAAACAGCTTAGTTTTATAGGCCCAAAAAGACAGATGTTGTTTGTACAGTAAAGAAACGCTGACTTTAAAGAAGACATAGGCTACTGCATAAGCACGACTCTATCCAAGCACAAATGCAAGCAGCATCTCTCTTCACAGACGGTTTCCAGAGCAGATGTTTTGATTTTACATACAGTGTGCGGGCGCAATAATATCTGATTACATGAATGCGCAAGAAATCAAGACATCCACAAGGACACAGCGAACGACGATATAGCAAACACATCACGATAATAAACGCCAGTCTTACCGTTATCAGGGCCCACTCATTCAGAGGGCATCAGGAGGCTGATATGTCCTCTCCCCCTCATCAAATGTGTTTTTGTGGTCGGTTCTCGTCTCGTTCTTTCCTTAAGCAGTCAGTCAGTCTCCACCTGCTGTTTGACACTCGCATCCTTGGCCGTGAAGCATCTGTGCTCCGCCTCCGCGTGACTGCGCTCTAAAGATATCGCAAATATTCAGCCCTTTGTCCCCACATTTTGACCATATGAATGGAGAATGAACGATTCTGCGATGCTGTCATGATGAATGTGCTGAAGGATGGCCAGGCGTTATTGTATTATCAGTGTTGTTGCTGTTAAATTCGGACTTGAAATGGATTTATAATATGTAGCCTATCATGTTTTTGCAACATAAATAGTAATGCTAATAATAATACTTTGTATTAGTATTAGCCTATAATTATTATTATTATTATTATTATTATTATTATTATTATTATTATTATTATTATTAAAGAATTCACAGGAATTCAGTGGGTTATTTTGGAGAAAAGGGGAAGTCTGTTTTTAATGCTGTAATAAGTACATGTATACACTAGAGGGCGCACTATCCACAAATATAATGTGGCTCTGAGGAAATCAGCGTTGCTGCACAAAAGTGGCCAAATATCCTTTGTCTTAACTTTGAACAGCATCGGCATTGTTTTATTTAAAACCTGTCGTATATTTTGTGAAATGTTTTGCTTGAAAGTTGAATGCTGCTTGGTTAAATAGTTTATCTAATGCAATAGCATTTTTACATTTCTAAGCAGGCTATGTCCTAATTGTTTAAACAGTTGGACACTGTATGTAGAGGGAGTTTGGTAGGGTGTTATTCTTTTACTTTTTCTCTTTCATGGGTATAAATATCTTGTTCATACTTGACAATAAGATTTAATTTGTTAACATTTGTTAATGCATTAACTTAAAACTAACAATGAGCAATATATATTTGCAGCATTTATTAACATCCAATCTCTTTAATAGATAGAGGATGAGAGCCAGTGTTGAGCAGATGACACTCTAACACCTGCTGGTTTTAGAGCTGGGGAAAGCTGAGAAATCAAACAGAGATGGATGAAGTGAAGAAGATTAGTCGTTGCACAGCTTTGTCAAAACAAACGGCCAAGTGTTTAACCATATACTTGTAAGACTGCCAGTAAAAACAACTTTCCACTCATACGCTTTCATGCAATTCATGAATGTCCATTATGTTACAGTATATATCCTTAATAGTGTTGCCGTTATGTAAAAAACAGAAACTGCAATGGTGCAATGGCCTTGAGGATGCACATTGAATGTTGTTGACAACTAGTACTAGTAATATGAAGAGCAAATACTTTAAACAAAGCACCTAATGTCATGTTATAAGTGGCCAACAATCAAACAACTAATCTAAAAGAATTGTGACACTAAATGAATAGGCCTATGTAATTAGCATGGGTAGAAAATTCATATATGGATAGGTTTATCACTGCAAATTGTATAATACTTTATCTACTCATTAAACAGCATTATGGTAAAAATGGAACAGTGTGGAAACAGCTTTCTTACCTGTACGGCGTTTTGCTCCGGGTGTTCGGCAGGACTGCAGAACAGCCGTTTCCCCCTCCATTTGGCCTAAAACACTGTGTTTGTGGTCATCAGTTTGAAATGTTGACTACAAACACAGAGGTTTACTCGATTTTTCGTTGCGTTGTTCTCTTTGTATTTACAGTGCTATGCATAAGTTTAGACACCCATACTAAAGTTGACTAAAAAGAGGAATAAAAAATCATCTTTTGGAAACTGAACTTAATGCCTTAATTTAAAAAAATAGGAAAAATCCAACCTTTAAGGACACCAATTTTCTTTGTGAATGAATAATGTATCGTAAATAAATAAATGTTCTTCCTTAAAATACAGGGTGCATAAGTTTGGACACCCCTATGTTAAATTCCCATAGAGGCAGGCAGATTTTTATTTTTAAGTATTTTTTTTTTTTTTTTTTTTTTAGGATACTATGCATCCTGATAAAGTTCCCTTGGCCTTTGGAATTAAAATAGCCCCACATCATCACATAGCCTTCACCATACCTAGAGACTGGCATGGTTTTATTTCAGTTAGCCTAATAGCTAGTTTGATTTGCATTGAGAGATGATCTTATGGAAAGTACCCCATGCCAGTCTCTAGGTATGGTGAAGGCTATGTGATGATGTGGGGCTATTTTAACTCCAAAGGCCAAGGGAACTTTATCAGGATGCATAGTATCCTAAAAAAAAAATTAAAAAAAAAATTAAAAATACTTATGCACCCTGTATTTTAAGGAAGAACATTTATTTATTTGCGATACATTATTCATTCACAAAGAAAATTGGTGTCCTTAAAGGTTGGATTTTTCCTAATTTTTTAAATTAAGGCATTAAGTTCAATTTCCAAAAGATGATTTTTTATTCCTCTTTTTAGTCAACTTTAGCATGGGTGTCTAAACTTATGCATAGCACTGTATAATTCTTTGCCGCCTTTAGCTGCTGCTTACAACGCACTGAATCCTTCACTGGAAACACAAAGTAACTCCCTCTAAACATTTTACAAGTTGTCAATACAAGTCGAAAATACAAGTCGACACTATTATGACTAAAAGTTTGCTAGGAAGTGTTTCCTTCTAAAGCAGGGCAGTATTTGACTCTGGTAATGCTGGGGCCACATCACAAGATATTCGGGCCGAAGTGAAGTCCTGATTATCTGTGGTGTGAGGTGTGTTAAGAGTGACCGAACGTGCTCGGAAGAATGTCCGAGCCGCCCTGATCACGAATCGTAAATATTTAACATGTTGAATATTTACGATCAGGAATCCTGATGTGTGGGGAGAACCCTGACGACAAAGGCTCTGTTGATTGTCAGGTGGAACGAAACAATACCCAATCAGAAAGCGAGCTGACAGAAGACGGAAGCATAACAACCGCAGTCAGTGAAATGGATATGGGCATCAGAGAAGGAGGATCAGCTTGTCGATTTGTGGCAACAGCACGAGTGTTTTTACAATGTGTCCTGTAGAACATACCACTCTTCTTGCAATTTCTTGCTGCCTATCGTCCGCCATGTTTATTGTGAAGTCTCGAGAGATTTTGCAAGATTTCCCGTGTTCACAGTCGGGACTCTGTTTAAAAATCTGTTTGTGTGTGGTGTGTTGTCTTCTTCACATCGCGGCACATCACACGCTGTAGGAGCAGAACTGTTAAATCTAGGATTTTTTGTCCTCATGTTTGTGGTCTCTCACATTTTGAAAATCTTACAAGATTTCAAATATCTATTGGTGTGGCTCCAGCATAAGCGTAACCATAGCAGTCTTGTGGGAGTGCTACGTTCATGCCATGTAGTAATTACTTAGGCTCAAGATTAATCCATTTGGAGCTGTTCACGCAATGCCACTTAAAGGCAAGCCTGCAACCTTAGCTGAAAAAAAAAAAGTATTTTTTTAATGGATGTCAATGGAGAAGAGGCTTCACTACGCTGAATAAACTGCTTTTGTGCTGAAATAGCTTCTCATTTACTGAATCAACAGCCCACTGACTAATCTTCAGCATGTTTGCTGATAAACATTTGCTTTGGCTTAATCTACTCTGTTGTATAAGAGAAGTCACGGACAATCGCGCGACAGGTATGATTGACTGTCGCACAACTATGAACGAAATTAAATGACGTCAAGGCTGTAATGTGATTGGTTATCAAGGCACACGTGATCCAAGTTGGCCTTTACGCATTCTCCAATGGTGGAGCCACGGGCTCTCGTATCTCCCAATAATAAGACCATCTCTGGTTCACGTCCTCAGACTGGGAATTATGGTTTTCTATGGCAACACTATCAACGCCTATGAATCTGCAGCGGTCACGAGGTACAACTAGGAGCTCTCAGAGATTTCCCATCTTACAAGCTGTATCCGAGCTCTACGAGGAAGTGAACTCTTTTTACCAGTTGAAATCTTGTAATTACGGTAATTACAACATGGCGTGAACGCACCTTTGGACGGCGACATTCCCAGTGTGTAATGGGTGTCAACGTTTCCCTACCTCGTTCAAAGGGGAAGACAACTAATTTTTTTCTGTTTTTTCTAGTTAGGTAGCACCGATAAAAAAATAATAATCACCTTTCAACTGTACTGGCAACAAAGTTTTATTGAAAGCCGATTTTGCCAGCGGATGATGTACCCCTTTAACTGCCCAGAAAGTATAAAAGAAACCCTGACAGACTGGTCATGAGATTTATCCAACAAATTATGTTTTATTAACAAAGTTTGGAAAGAACACGTTCAAATTGCCTATCCAATCAGTACAAAAGGAGGCATATAAATATATACACAGCCGACTTATTTGTTAGTGTGAACTCATGAATAGCAAATCATTGCATTATCAGTTGTGCTAAATTGAATTTAAAAACAAACAGGATGCGTTTTAATTGGCATCCGGAGCCACTTTTCATGGAAAAGGATTAGATAACTGGAGGGGGAGTCTGTGGTGGTGACCCACTAAACTTTTGACCCAGTGTAAGAACAGTGCGAGTTTAATTGGCCCCGTCCATGGACTCCGTCAGAAAAGCTGTGAGACCGGGGTGACATCAAGGAACGTGCAGGATGCCTTGTCATTTGAGGGCATGAGATCTGGTGTGGGGGTTTATGGGAGATATAGCCATTGCACAGTTCACTGTTCACAATGGTATGTGCTGGGGGTCACAGAGAGGTGAGTTGCATGGTATAGTGATGAAAATAGTTGGGGTTAGCGGATTGAGACGTAGCATATGGAAAGGTTTCTATGCCTTAATCAAGACACAACAGGGTTTTTTTCCCATCTGGATTGCATTTCAGTTATGAGCACTATTAACTGATGGAATGACAGCTTCATGAACCATGATGTCATGTCTGAATTGCTGCTAACATATAGTGGAATATAGAAACTTGACAGAGTAATGGTGAGTTTTTGTAGAATCCTCATGTTTAAACTTTGATTATACACACGGTGCTGTAATCAGAAGCTAATTGTAATTAAAGATCCAGTAAGTGATTTCTGAGAAACGCTGTTGAAAGTGGATCGGCCTGAGAAGCACAACACACTTGTAGCCAATCAGCAGTAGTGGGCGTGTCCACTCATGATGGGGGAGGAGAGAGAGAGATTTGAAGAAAGACTGTAGAAAGAGAGATGGCTGAGAGACATTACAAAAGAGAAAAGCTCAGAGGAATTTCACTGGAAAAAGAAGGGTTATGATCAGGCAAGAGCTTTAGGACCCACGCTAATATTAGAAAAGCTTTCCAGCGGGAAGGCCTGAAAACGGACATGAGGATGCATTGTTTCTGCTCCATTTGTGAGTAACTTTGGTTGTGCTGTTTCACAGAACCGAGATATACTGTTAGCTCTAGTAACAGCGCAGTTTTTAATGTGTCATTGTTTGTCTGGAGCTGCTGTGCTGCTGACGACTAACAACTAACTCTTGCTTGTATATACTCTTGTCTACTGTACATTCGTCATATTTGCTTTATTTTTCTCTAAGCATTATTTTGCTTTGCTTCAGCTATGATAAAAAGACATAAAATCTTGCATTGCGTGTTTGTGCATTTTGGGGGCGGAGCAATGAAGGGAGGGGTGTGTTTGTTTGGGTTAATATCAGTGTTTCTCAGAAATCGCTTACTGCACCTTTAATTTCACTCAAATTCAGATTATTGGATTTTAGAACTGGTGCATTGTGGATGGATAAAAAGGTTTGGTCTATACATGAAATTATACACAGAATGAGACATACCTCTTTTATTTGGCAAACATATGAATTCTATTACAGTTGTTTAAAATTGCTTACACAAAATTTCTCAAACTATGGCTCGACAGTCAATCACACTATTGGCTAGTTAGAGCTGCTTTACAGCAGAATTTAAATTTGTTACTGTGAAGCCGCTTTGAAACAATATAAAGCACTATAGAAATAAAGGTGACGACTTATGAATATTCAGTATATATTTACAAAATAAACATAAATGCAAGGGTAAAAATGTGTTTGTTTCTCAAAACATTAAGTTTTGATTTTGAAATTAGGTATATTTACACTTTAAACAGAAATGCAAGGGGTAAAAATAATATATTTGTTTCTCAAAACATTGAGTTTTGATTTCTTAGTGAACAAATTATGTATAAGTGTTTTCACACATGATCATTGAGTGTGGGTATAATCGGAAAATGAGTGTGTTATTTGAATGGCAGTGTTTACCAAATGAAACACAAGAGCTGTTAGTTTAAAACGATGTGTCTAATGTAGGGAACTGTGTTGAGCATTTTACAAAAAGTTTGATTTACAATTGCAAACTGAGTGAAAAGCATATAATGTGTTTTACAGACTTGATCTGAAGATTAGGTAGATGAGTGAATGGCCTCAAGTCACACTTTTAGTGTGTAAAAACTGTACATTAGAGCATGATATCTTTCCTCATAATTCTTTTTTTCTGGATTAAAAGTAACCAGCGAAGCCCAGCCGTCCACACAGTGAAGTGAAAGCTTATTGGGAAGTGTTTTGATTTATCCTAAATGGCCCTGCTCCCTTCAGATCATCATTTATGCTTTTATAGGCCTATATTTTGTCTAATTGCCCAAGCTCTAAAGTATTTATACTCTATGCCATTCAAAAGTTTCAAAATGTATTAGGTATAGGTTTAGGAAGCAATACTTAGTAGGCCCCAAACACGCAGAATGGACTACATCCAGCCTTGCGACTCAGCGTCCACCTGGCAGGCCTGTCCTTGCGAAGACCGGGACCTCTGAATGCCCCCAGTTCACATTTCTTGCTTGGTTTTGCCAACAGCAAAGGCCACGCTTTGCTGACATTTTGACAACTCTGCGCTCTCGACCCCTTGCTCCTCCCCCCCCTCCTCCATCGGGCTGGCACAGAGGGAACGAAGCCCCCCTCTCCGGTGGGGTGAAGGTCCCTGGGACCAAGCTGTTAATTCAATCAGGAGGGTGGTATGCTCAATTAGGCACTCATAAGGGCCCAGGAAGGGTCTGGGGCCCCAGCAGCCCTACCCCTGAGAGCCATTAATTGTGGATGACAGTGTGTAAACACTCGGGTGAATAGGCGGTGCAGGTGTTGGACACACCACTCGTTGGACACTGTCTCAATGGTTCTTTTCACACCCCGCTTTCCTCTGAACATTCTCTATTTCTGTCTCAATCCCTCTTACGTCTATTACTCAGAACTGAATTGTGTAGTCACACTGTAACAAGGACACCTTTAAATAAAACATAATGCCATCATGCCACAAATGCTGTCGACTGAGCTTAACTTCTACAGAACATGGAATATTCCCTCAATATACATTTATATAAAGCCTCAATTACGCTTTGTCCATCAAATGAGGTGGATGAAGAATAAATCGAAATGTGCGTGTGTGTGTCCTGGTAATCCCTATTTATGGGGACAAAAGATGGCACCAAAATGGCAATCCGAAATCCTTGTCCTTGGGCTTTTTTGGGGGGTCCCCATGAGGAAAATAGCTTATAAATCATACTAAATTATATTTTTTGAAAATGTAAAAATGCATAAAGTTTTCTGTGAGGGGTAGGTTTAGGGTTAGGGGATAGAATATACAGTTTGTACAGTATAAAATCATGTCTAAGTCATGTCTAAGTATAGTCCCCATGAAAAAAATGGAAACCCAACATGTGTGTGTGTGTGTGTGTGTGTGTGTGTGTGTGTGTGTGTGTGTGTGTGTGTGTGTGTGTGTGTGTGTGTGTGTGTGTGTGTGTGTGTGTGTGTGTGTGTGTGTGTGTGTGTGTGTGTGTGTGTGTGTGTGTTAAAGAACACCCCAATGAAGGTGTAAAAAGCCAGTGACTGGACTGAACTCTTTGGCCAGGCCTGGGATCATGTGACTCCTCAAGATACGGGAGCTTGTGAAAACTGCAGCCAGTACATGTAAAAGACATGGAATTCCACAAATGAAAGCCAGATGAGGGACTTTAAAGTGAAAGGGCTCCGCATCTGACCTAACATTCTCTTGTTTGAAGTCCTCTCTCCGTCCATCTATTTTCTTCATTCTTCCATGATCAGGTCAAAAAGGCACTTGTGAGAAATATAGACAAAGATGTATTAAGCAATCCTCAGATCTGAAATGTCTTGTTATACGAGTCCCTAAACTCACAATGCTTTATCTTAAAGTATTAAGTGACGAGGAATACACGGTGCTGGGTAGATTACTTACTAATTGTAGTCAATTACAGATTTCAAATTACATAACAAAAATTGTTGTTAGTAATGTAATCCAATTACATTACACATTTTAGGTAAAATAATCTGACTACTTTTTTAAATGAGTAAATTATTAATTTATTACATTTATAATCTCAGGGGGTACTTAAATATATGAAAGTATATAAAGTCAATATAAAGTAAATATATTTTAATATTGTATAGGTTCCGCTGACAAAAAAATAAAATAATTGTGAATCCCTGTATCCCTGTAAATACAAAATGATGTGAAAGAAAAGAAAGAAAAAAAAAACGTCCAAAAAGCATAGTAATAAATGATTAAATTAATAATACATGATTAAATGTATCACAGAGAGCAGTGCCGTAGATTACAAATTGTAGTCCGCTACTAATTCCAAATTACAAGACAAAAATTGTATTTAGTAACGTAATCCATTACAGCACATTTTATGTAATATAATCAGACTACTTTTTGAATACTTTTGACCATCACATTGAATTTACCATATTGATATAAAAATACAAAGAGAAATAAAATATATGTCTTTCTTTGTTATCAACAACATGAAGTGCATTAAACATTACATTAGGTCAGGGTTTCTCAGACTGGGGTTCGTGATGGAGCTGCAGAGGGTTTATGAGTATAATGAAAATCTATCATAAAATTTGTAATTCATTTTAAAATAGTAAAAATTATAATAAAAATGTGTTTGAAAAACAAAAGCCTTATAAAGACACATCAATACATTATTAAATTACTGAGTAATAATTCATATAATTAATTAATGTGTTCGTCAGGAGTTGATTATATATGCAATGTTGCAAAAAACACAACAAAATGATTTTTGTAAATCCAGTGGTCAAATGCTGTGTGACCTCTCAATTTTCTGTGTGATTTTATCCACCTGACGAGCGGCTCATCTGTGTGTGAAATTCCAAAACTGCAAGACTTTCTGAATGTATACATATATTATGAGTCATTTACTGCTATTGTGTGAATATACAATCATGTATCAATAAAAAATTAACTGTAGTCTGATTACGAGAATTTTAAAATGTAATATAATCTAATTACAAATTTGGTAACACTTTATTTTACAGTGTCCTTGTTACAAATGTTATATGTACTTACCATAGTAATAACAGTAAGTTATGCATAATTACATGCAACTAACCCTCAACCAAATCCTAATCCTACCCTATCCCTATAGTAAATACATGTAGTTGCTTAATATTACTCAGTACTTAAATATATAATTGCACTGTAACAATGACACCTTAAAATAAAGTGTAACCCTTATTTTTTGTAATCCAGATTACATGTAATCAGTTATTACCCAGGACCGAGAACACAGACACAGTTCCTGTAGGAACGTACAGCCTCTAATGAGATCTCAGTTCTTTCTCCATTGAAATTACACTTAGACGAAATGGAGACTTCTGCTTCTTTTTCTTCTTAGTAAAAGAACACAGTGTGCAGTTTCAGGACAGATTTTGCAATCTTTTTCAGTATGAACTTCAATATGTCTCATTAAACTCATCCAATAATGAATGATCTTAGTCATAACTATTCACATTAATTGGATAAACTAGTTTAAGGTGACTTTGTTGCAGTGTAATTGCCTTTAAAGAAAGGCTGTTTGGTAACACTTTGATTTACAGTGTCCTCGTTACACGTTACATCTACTTACTATAGTAATAACAGTAAATCATGCATAATACATACAAATAACCCTAAACCAAACCCTAATCCTAGCCCTATAAGTACATAGTTAATTAAAGGAGAACTCCGGTCATTTTTAACATTGAGCTCATTTTTTTGTACATTTGGAGTGCTGTCAATACGGAGAACAACGACAAAAATCGGTGTTGCCTACACCGTGTTATCCTCTTTTTAAAATTTGCACCCTGTTGACTTCAATGGGGCAAGTACTAAACCTGCTTTTAGCCTCTTAACATCCTTGATGTGTCATTACAAGTGCACAGAAAATGTGAGTGATTCCTTCAGAGTGAACACGAGTGGATCTGACTGCAGTAGATGTGAAAGATATGAATAAAAATGATGTTATTTAAGCCAGCGCAAATACCTGTGTTTTCTTCCTGTTTTTCGGTTGAAGTCCAAAGTAATCGATTGCCGAGTTCACGCGCGTGATCATAGGTAACTAAACCTATGCGCGTGAACTCGGCAATCGACTACTTTGGACTTCAACCGGAAAACAGGATGTAAACACAGGTATTTGCGCTGGCTTAAATAACATCATTTTTATACATATCTTTCACATCTACTGCAGTCAGATTCACCGTGTTCACTCAGAAGGAATCACTCACATTTTCTGTGCACTTGTGATGACACATCAAGGATGTTAAGAGGCTAAAAGCAGGTTTAGTACTTGCCCCATTGAAGTCAACAGGGTGCAAATTTTAAAAATAGAATAACTCGGTGTAGGCAACACCGATTTTTGTCGTTGTTCTCTGTATTGACAGCACTCCAAATGTACAAAAAAATGAGCTCAATGTTAAAATTGACCGGAGTTCTCCTTTAATATTACTCCATACTTAATGGTACAATTACACTGTAACATGAAAACTTTCAAATAAAGTGTGCACTTTTTTTGTGATAATCAGCATTGCGCAATTATGCCACAAATACTGTCAACTGAGCTTTACTTGAACAGAACATGGAATATTCCCTTAATATACACTTACTGAATGTCAGCAATTTAGTCACCTGTCTATTTTATTTCTCCAAATGAATTTTAGAAGAAACAACAGAGAGTTTCTCCTTGCCTCTCATTTTAAAACCATGCATTTCAAAAAAGCGCACACAGTAAAACATTTCATGGATTAATTAGACATCTGGCGAGGATCCGTACATCTTGAAGAAGACAATTGCTGTCAAAGACATTAGCTGAAGGAATCTCTCAGGACTGAAACTTTAACTTCTCTGAAAGCTGGTGAAACCACAATAAAGCTCGGTCCAGATGTCTAATTATAAAAGCTGTAAATGGGTTTAACAGCAGTTAGAAGCACACAATTTAAAGTACAAAGGTATTAAGGACACTTAACATGAAGCGGGCCTGTCATGCTTATCTAAGACATCATAATAACATAAGAGACCTCTCCTCTGTACTGATGTGTTGATGAAAGCCACGAAATGTGCATAGCCTGGTAATAATTGCGTTGGAGTCGGCAGGGTGCCCGCTGGTTTGGGCTGGCTGCTCTTGTCTACAGACACCTGCTAATTTTCTGTCGGCTTTGCTTGCTATAAACAGACAGTGAACCGCCATTGAGGATCTGTGGAAAGGGTCGGTGTGATAATTGGGCAGCACAGACCTTTTCAGCTTGTTCGCCCTTTCCTTTCTCTCTGCCCCTTGTCAAACATTTGTTTCAAGTCCAGCCAAGTGACAACAGCCGTCTGTGTTGGTCAACGTTTCTCCAACAACAACCTTTTTTTTTTCACACGCCAGAAAGCGTCTTTGTTTTGAGGACATGGTTAAAGGAAAGTGGATACAGGACATAAAGTGATCTCGTTAACATTCCATTAGACACTCCTGTCCCCCCTCGCCTCCCCCAGGGGAGCTTCACACAGTCCCGGACACACAGACCAGCTGACACGGTGTGGAACACGGCGTAACCGAGATCCCAGTGGAAACCTACGGCAGATCGAGGTTCATCCCACATCCATGATAGGAGAACCACACGGAGGCAGACCTGAGCAGACCTGAGCCCTGCTTGCCTGAGCTTCGCCTCTCTTTCTCTGCTTTTCTCCTTAAAATGCAAATGAATAGGGTAGAATTGAACTTTTGAGAAGCTGCAGGAGAATGGTCCAAACTGTATTATATATTTTTATTATTTAATCATTTTTAAACAAGTATCTCTCTCTCTCTCTCTCTCTCTCTCTCTCTCTCTCTCTCTCTCTCTCTCTCTCTCTCTCTATATATATATATATATACTCATTTAACATTATTGAATCAAACATATTATCTAGATGGATGGATGGATGGATGGATGGGTGGGTGGATGGATGGATGGGGGCTTATCTATCTATCTATCTATCTATCTATCTATCTATCTATCTATCTATCTATCTTGTTTTATTAAATAATTTTACTCTTCCTCTCTTTCTCACACACTTAGACTCACATCTTATAAGAATTAATACATAAAAAAGGTCAAATGGGATGACACAATTATGATAGCTAATAATCATGTTTATGATTATTATAAAAAATATTATTAAAAACAAATAGCCTGTCATCACAATATTTATAATCGCTTGATTATATTTTTTTTTCTTATAATACAATAATACAAAACAAAATATCCATAGAATATCAATATTTTAGACATAAAATGGGCCTTTATATTTTAATTGGGAATATTTAAACAACTTGTCAAAGCCATTGCCTTCGCTAAATGAAGTCGCACTTATTAAAATAAGTAGGCTAATAACCATAATAATAAGAAGAAGATTAAACATTTGTGACAACCTGCGTCAATCTCCTTATATAAAAAAAGAATTACATAAATTATGAAATGTTACATATATAAATGATGAAATATTACGCTTTATCTTTTACGCTAATCAAACGACCATAAAAAATAAATAAGTTGCGTAGGACAGTTGTGTCAAAGAAAGTCGTAGAGTGCGTCATTACTCTTGCTGTAACCAAGTGGACTGATGATTAATCCGCGGACTTTTGCACCCCCCACCCCGTCGAACTGCGCTGTCATTGGACGATCCCGCTGTCAATCACGCCAACCAATCCCACCTCCTGAGGTTTTAAACGCGTCCCAAAGTGTAAGACAAACTGTTCAACCTGTAGCTCTGGAAAGGACAGTACATCCCACGCAGTGGAAAGAGTGCATCACTACGACTATCTTCATCTTGTCTGCGTTCTCTCTGGCACTATGAAAACGCACACATGTGAAGGAGAAACCCGCTGAGGACGAATTTATCTGGGAACAAACTTTTGGAATTTCCTGCAACTTTGGGACCTTCGCCAATTCTTAAGTTAATCTTGTCCGTAGGCTGTCAGTTGTCTTAATCAACGTCAGACAGAATGTATTTCCACAATCGGGTCCTTTTTGTGTTTTTGTATTCCCACGCGCTACTGATGATGATGTGCCTGCCACCAGCCTCAGCGCAGAAGTCCAGTGGTCCTCGGGTAAGTCCGTGCGTAACGCCGCACATTTACGCATTTGCCATTCTGATAACTTAAGTGCGTCATTCAAAGTTGTCAATGTGACGCATAAAGTGTTTATACTGTACCGATGTCAATGCATTATACTTAAATAAGGATGCAATTCAATATTCTGATACAGTGTTTCTATGTATGGACATTTCTACAATGCCATTAAATCAAAGTGTCATTCAACTGCATCCTACTCAGAATATGGGTTTGCCCATTCTTCTTACTTGTTAGTGATATACATAACTATGTAACTGAATGCACAATAAACCACTGAAAATTTCACAGCATCTTTTAAACAGTGACACTGAGTTAAAGAATGTTGCATTGCATCCTGGATACCAGGGCAACTCATTCTCTGTCCTTATTATTAGTATGATACATATTAGTTATTGGAAGGATTAAACATTCTAGAATGCGTAATAACCCAACATCAGAGCATCTTTTGGTGATTCAGCTGAATAGATGGGTTTTGCTTGCTGAGGCACATTGTCAGTGAGACTTGAGTACACCCATTGACCTTTTGTCATAAAGGTCTTTTGCTTCCTGTGCACCCCTCTGTGCCCATAGAAAAGAGGACCGTTGCCTTTCCAATGCAGCATTTCATACGATTTCAACAAAGACAACTGTGTGGAGTATTTCTTTCTGTGGCTGAATCAGTTTGCTGACAAAATATTGAATAGTTGAGCTATATGATGTCTCTCATATGATGTGTCGCAAAAAAATGCAAATTCATCTGTCAGTAAGTCAGTAAGTTTGTGTCAAGGTGATGATCTATTGACCCCTAACATCCTTTTTGTTTTAATAGTAGTAAAGTAAAAAAAGAGACAATTATAGGATCTTACATGCGTGATTAATAACACTATCCGGTCGAGGCATGAAAACTTGCCCCAGAAATCAAATTGCCGCAGCATTCTTTTATGTCCTCAAGTATTTGAGCAATTCAGACAGAAGAATGGTTTGTCAAGATTGCCGCAGAGCTGTTGTGGTAAATGTCCATTCAGTTGTGCACTGAGACCATTGAGATTGACCATTGAGAATGAAAGTGAGAACAAATCAGAAAGAAAGCAGAAGAGAGAAATTTGTGGATGCTGCTGAGGTATTGTAATGCTTGTGGTTGGAGGAGGTGGTCGGTATAAAAATCTGATGCGCACGAATGCACGAACGCGCACACACACACACACACACACACACACACACACACACACACACATGTCTGGTGCACTATCTTTGTGAGGACTCTTCATAGACGTAATGGTTTTTATACTGTACAAACTGTATATTCTATCCCCTTACACTGTCCCTATCCCTAAACCTACCCATCACAGGAGACATTCTGCATTTTTACATTTTCAAAAAAACAAATTCTGTATGATTTATAAGCTTTTGTACCCATGGGGACCTCAATTTAGGTCCCCACGGTGACATGAGTCCCCATGAGTCTGTGTGCATTCAGGTTTAAGTCCCCACCGGTGTAGAAAAACATGTCCACACACACACACACACACACACACACACACACACACACACACACACACACACACACACACACAAACACACACACACACACACACCCTGAGTTTCCATGTTTCATGGGGACATTCCATAGACGTAATGGTTTTTATACTATCATTCAATGTGATTTATAAACTTGTTTCCTCTTGGGGTCCAAAAAATGTCCCCTCAAGGTCAAAATTTACTTGTGGGGACATTTGGTCCCCATAACGTAGGGAATTCCAGGAACACACACTTAAAAACACACCACGTGTCTATCTCCAAAAGTGAACAGAGTAAAGATTCATTTCTTTAAAAAAAGATTCTAATAGTACAAAAACATCACATTTTTTGTCTTCAGGAAATATTTTCCAAACCAGTTAATCTGCATGGAACACACTGGACCTCATTGAGATATAAATAGGTTTTAAAAGTGGATCACAATAAATTCCTTGGGATCATCAGCTGTATCTAACTCACATCACAGACATTTATAGCCCTGCATAATTTAATTCTTAATTATGGACGAGAAACCGTTATGCGTGATTACTGAAAGACATGAAGTTCTGTATATGATTAAATTGTGGTGCTCGTTCTTGAGGGCTGTTTGGAAGAATTGAGAAGCATTAATCTTTTTCATTAATGACTTCTTTCCTTTTAATGATTTTGCCATTTTTCTATACTTATGCAGCCACTTTTTCATTTTCCTTGCCATTAACACCCACAGACTTTTATCTCTTGTGATATAATATCTGCTTACTTATTTTTATTTTTGGCAAGAACTCTAAAGACTGACATGTACTGTAATAGTAGCCATACAGATCGTGTGTGTGATTTGTTTTGCTCAACAACAGAAAACAGTACAGAAATATCTCCACAGTGCTAAAACATCCTTCATCATCCTCATCTAATCATTACAGGAGGCCAGAAAGGTTGCGTTAAAAAAGCCATTAAAAAAATCTGGAGTTAAACGCTTCAAAAGTTATACTCCCTTCTGTGCCTCATTTGTAAAAGCTTATCACTGAATGCTGTCAGCTCCAAGAACCCAAAGTTTCATGAGGGCTTATGGCTGCTCAACTGGGCTGGAAGACGTATTTGGGCCAATAACAGGATCAAGCTCTTTCCTGAAAGCCAATTGGGTGATTGGGTTTATATATAAAAAAAAGAAAAAAGAAAGAAAGAAAGGAAGTGTCCCTTGACAGTAGAGGGATTTTAGGTTTCCTTTTCCACATTTAACATGAATTTAGCACACTTTTCCAGTCACAGTTATTCAGAGCTCTTTGACCGAGCCAATTCTGACATGCCGCAGACTTAGAAGATAATATTTTCTGAGGATTTAATTCTGTCAACATGCAGTGATGCGTCTGAGCACAGTGAATATAGCGACTTTTCAGTAGGCATTGGTCCATTTTAAGATCTTTGGGTTCAAGTATAATTTCTTTCTACTAGCATCACCAAATGGAATTGCATAAATAACTATATGAAATAATCAAGTTTCCCCAACTCTCCCCTCATCTGCCATTGGCTGGATAAACAGTTAGTCCTGCCCCTAATCTCACATGATTGGTTGAGCCAACATTGCTGTGTTTTCATAGTGCCACAATGAATCAACCATTCTTAGAGTTGTCATGCACATAAGGCTGGATAAAGTTTTTTAGCATCAAACAAATTACGCACTTAGTATGTTCCTGTGCAAAGGTTACTTGAACTTGCACTGTTATTTACTTGTTAACAGTCTGACAAACATGATCCTCGTGGTAGCTTGACATTTAAAAAGACAACTCAGAAAAACAGAAATAAAACTTTACAGCTTGAGTACCTCAATAGGAAACACATTGTCAGTGTAGTTTAATGGTGAATTAAAACACATTATTAGCATTACAAACAGTGATGAATTTGACTTTAGCATTGGGTTGACACGAACAGGGTAGTTTTATTCTTATTCTTGTTACAAAACACAATGTGGAAGGCCAAATAACCTTATTTAAAATGAATTAAAAGCTAAATGATACAGATACAAATTATGATGCTGAATTTACAAGCTACTGAACACATAACATATTATACATACTAATTGGTGTGATGCATTTTTCTTACAGTACACACAGACTAAACCCGCATTGTACTGCATGTTACAACAGTAACGACAGCTTTCAACAGAACACTCACCAATCGTACGAGACCTCTTTAGAGCACTTTAATATTCCCTTCCCTTTGAAGTATGGACTTAATAGAGTGTGAACTTTTTCCAACATGACAAAAACATAGTCTAACCTGTTTTCATTCAGTAGTTCAATTAAAAGATAAGAATTCCCACACATTTTTTAGAAATAGCTATCCAAACAAACAAATCATCATGGCATTCTGGTTAAGCTGCCCTGTAAAAACCTAACATAACATAACGGTGATTGAAAAATGGACACATGGAGGAACGCGGTGTGTACAACATACCTGCTCGAGTACATCACTGAAACCTTGTAAAGTCATGTAAAGAACAAACACAGCGAGGCGAGTGCGAGTTTCATGCCAAGACAACATTCTCCCAACGCCGCAGATGAGCGCCAAGCCCCCCCAACCCTCCCCTTCTCTCCGCTGTTTTATTGAAGCGGCCCACATCACACCCAATGACCCAATGATGCAGGTGTTAGTGTTGTGTGTGTTTGTGGGTGAGAGAGAGAGAGAGAGAGAGAGAGAGAGAGAGAGAGAGAGAGAAAGTTGGGGGTTGTGTATATGTAAGATTCTTATCTGAATGTATTTCGAAAGAGTGTCTGTTTTGTGTGTGTTGCACGATTATTAACCAGGCATCTAGTAGTCTAGAAAAGAAGTCAGTCATTGTTTACCTTATATAACTCATGATACACTGTACAGCCTCAGCGGCCTTCAACACTGTTGACAGTCTATGAATGTCCGCGCAGCTGAGATGATGGGGATGGGAGAGGAAAGCTTGCAGATTTCAATTCAAACAACTTGTAATGTCATAAAAATCGTGCCAGACTTACTATAATTTCTAGTGTAAAATCACGAACCTGACTCTCAATCTCTTCCATTCCAGATAGCGGATCCCCAAGCTTAGTGATTCAGGTAGTCAGGAACAGTAGTTTAGCCTTCAGTATCCTCCTTTTTTATTCTATCAATTCTTATTCTCAACTCTTATTCTTATGCATGCTATTTTAAATTTTTATGCATCTGTTGTAATTATTTTGATTATTTTAATTCCTTCTACATATGTAAAGCACTTTGAATTACAATTGTGTATGAAATGTGCTATATAAATAAACTTGCTTTGCTTTGCCTTGCCTATAATTTGGCAGAGGCTATGTGCACTAAGAGTGTGTTCACACTTGGCATGTTTGGTTCGATTAAAACGAACCCTGATGCGATTGCTCTGTTAAAAATTCTGAAGAGTCTGATGCTCGGGCACATGCCTGAATGTTCAATAGTAATTGAGAGATTTGCATAATGTTTTTTTGTTTTTTGTTTTTTTCTTCAATGAAGATACAACCAATTGTCGTAAGGGAAAAAATAGTCAGTTGTCTGATGTGAGTTTAACATTTTCCAAATTGAATTAGCAGTCATTAAAGCGACAATGTTGAGAAATATATGGCGGTAATTTAATTTCGGAACATCTCTGATTTCAGGCCGAATTACTATATTGTGATAGCCTGGCTAACGTCAGACCTCTTTCTCATTGAGACGTGGTCTGGGAACCATATGTTCATTTTCTCGTATTTGAGGCGTGGTTTACGAATGCCCAGAGCCGTTTATTGGTCTATCAAATGCGCCTGTACGTAGCTCATAGCCAATCGTTTCAATTATACCAGATGACGTATGTAGAGCGGCAGAAATTCGACAAGGAAGAAGATGAAATAAACTTGCGTTCTAAACTGCTTAGAACACTATCTAAGGCTGCATCGAAAGGTAACTTCGCGTCTGATGCCATGTTGGATCCATAGATATAAACAAACTGCTTCGGTGTGTCGCATAGACGTCATCATCGTCTTGCTGCTCCCTCCCCATTCTGTGATTGGTTCCCTTTTTGAGGGGAAAATCTGGTCCATGGTGTCCAGACTGCCTAGCAGTGTGAATAAAATCGCGCTGCGTGCAAGGCAGCATGGGGAAACCCAGGCTAATATTGTAAAGTTGTTCCTTACGATGGTTGAAATTATTGTATATCAAAGGTATTGGCAAAGATATTGAAGGATGAATTGTGAACTAAACGTTAAGAAAATGCAAAAATAGATGGGAATGGATACATGAGAATTTAGCATGCAAAATTAAAGATTCCAAGTGTAGTCCAGTGGAATAATTAATGTGGTATTATTTAATAAATTGAGAGGTCAGATGTCAAGACCGTTATTTCTTTTTCACAATGTGAGGGCAGAATAAAAAGCAAAAAAGCTGGTAGCACTGTATTTTAAGGTGACATATTAACATGTTACAGACACTTACTATAGTAGTAAGTAACAGTAAATTATGCATTGCAAGCAATGCTAGGTAGCAACTAATTATATGTAATCTGAATTACGTAATCAGATTCAAAAATAAATAATTGTAATTGCATTACTTAAAAAAATACTTAATTTCATGATTACTTAATATCCACAGAATGGCAGTAAATTATTCAGAATTCATTGAATCACGTTAAAATAAAGCATAACCAAAAATCCAAAACACTACATGTTTCTATATCTTTCTGCAGAAGTTCTTGTGAAGTCAGTCACATTAAAAATACCAAGCGATACAAAAGAGCCCGAAAAATTATACACAACCAATTACGTCAAAGTGTTGACTAATGATTATTTCTTGCACAACCTTTGAGTTCAACCCCTAGTGTGTGTGTGTGTGTGTGTGTGCATCATGTTTCCAGACTCAATTACACTAGGCAGACAGCAGAGTTGGACAAGGACTGGAGCAGACGGAGAGAGAGAGAGAGAGAGAGAGAGAGAGAGATAGTGTGAGCAAGACAGAACTAGATAGTCGAGTAAAGAGAGAGGAAATGTGTGTGTGAGGGATAGAGAACAAGTTGGGAGACAGAGTCAGGGGACAAAAGGCTGTTCTCCCTGTGTGGGCCAAATGCAGCGCTGTGTGCTTGATATACAGTGAGCGACAGCTGGGATTTGGATAAGGAAGGTTTTCTGACAGAGAGAATGTGTTCTGGGTCAGTGCTATGGCATTTTGCTGTGGAGAGATAGCAGTGGCTATCAGCATTTAATGATACGGCTTTCTTTGAGAAAATACCAGAGATTACCAGCCTCCCAGAGGCTTCAATTACAGGCCGATAAAAGTAGTGTCTCTTTAGTCATGACATAGCAGGCTTCATCAACTGAAAAGCATGTCACAAATTCGCCATATTGGCACGCTGAAGCGGTATCTTCTCTTTGTGTGATTGTTGTGTGTCTGAAATCTGGATTGGCATTTTGAAGAAATTTGTGGATCCCAAGGATGTAGATGGTTTACAAACCAAAAGTATTATTTTTTTCCCCCAATGAATGATTTATGGCTAATGCTAATTCATACTTTCTATGTGGTTTCAGCAGTGGTCAATCAATCAGTTTCCCATAATGACTTCATTGATGTGTTGTATGGTTAGCTATAGAGTTCAGACCAGACCATACAAGACCCAGAACAAAACCAGAACCTGAACCCTAGAACTCACACCAAGACTAGACACCCCAAATCATAAACTGGGATTAAACAAGAACCAGATCCATCCTTGTTGGTCCAAGAACCATACTGTCCATTTTAATGAACCCAGACCCTGAGAGTGGAATTCATAGTGAATAACTGACAGTGGCCAATGTTTACACCTGGTATTAAGATGCGTTTTGGTCGATCGAATCACACACAGACGAGGGAGACACGTTCCCGTTTACACTTGGTGTTTTAATCCGTCTCTTTAATCCATCTCCACTTCTGTCCTGATTTCTAGGGGAGTGTCAATGGGTAAATGTGTGTGTTTTTTCAGATCTTTTGATCTAATGGACAAAATAAGCTATTTACATATGAACGCGACCGGAGATGACGGAAAAACACACGGAGAGCAGCAGCTTTCGTTTCTGCTCTGAAAGCCTCAAGACCAGCCGAACGAAAGTGTGTGTTAGAAATCAGGAATGGTGAGAGAACATTGTGCTTGGTATGTGAGCTTGACTGACGTAACCTGCCAGAACTAATGCCACGTGATTTTTTCTTCAAATACAGTTCAATTCACATTTATTTGTATAGAGCAGCTTTACAGAAAATGCATGTCTACATTACAATTTAGAGTGATCTGTTATCAGCGGTGACTGTGTCGAAGTTATGTGTTAGGCAGATACAATGAGCTCTTTGAAGTAATTATTACGAGTTGTGAACATCATGATTACAGTATCCAAAAGTCCAGAGTTTTGTGATCTTGGTAAAATACACAGGAACTAACCATTTAGGGCCTTATAGGTCAGTAGCAATACTTTGTAATCGATGCGTAACTTAATAGGTAACCAGTGTAGAAGATAACAAAATTGGTGTTATATGATCATATTTTCTTGACCTGGTAAGAACTCTAGCAGCTGCATTTTGGACTAATTGTAGCTAATTGTAATATGATTTTCGAGAGCAAAGTTGCTGTCAAAGGCAATTTGCCTCAATCGTGTCTGAATTTAATAGAAGAACATTACTAGTCATCTAACATTTTATATCACAATCCTTCCTTCCTTCCTGTTTTTTTTTTTTTTGTGGGTGATCAGACAGTCAGTGAGATTCGCCAGAAGAAATAACATGACTGTTCCTTAGCCAAGTTGTGTCATTAGAGTGACAAAATAGGAAGTTGAGGAAGCAGATTTACAGTTAGCCTGGATTTAATTAGTGATCAGAGAAGAGGGATTATGATTGCAGATCTCCTTCATATGAAATCTGACAGTCGTTACTGAATAATGCAAAGCTGTTTTAGGAGGGGATTTGAAGTTTGCATAACCAGTTTCTAACACTCTGCTTTTCAATTTTCATGTACTGTATGCACTAAAAGTGAATAGCTTTGGTTGGTTTTTAAGTCATTTTTTTTCTCTATTATTACATAAACATTGGTCATTACATATTGAAGTGTAACCTTATAAGTTGAAAATGTGCACAATATTGTTTGAAATTGAGTTTCAAACCTTTTTGTGAGATGTCAGCTACATTTGGCTAGGCCCGCTAATTTTGTAGCAGCCAATCAGAAGTCGGCTTTTATTCCTCATTGTTGTTGTTATTCTTCCTAAAGGTAATGAGTGCTTCACACATTATAGAGAGTAGCTCTGGCACTCCTTGTGAAAACCACACACACACACACACACACACACACACACACACACACACACATAGAGAGAGAGAATGCCTGCCAAGAATAAAAATCCATCTGTGCAATGAGATTTCTCTGGTGTCTCCAGCTCGTCCAGAAATCTCCACTTTATTGTGAGGAGTCCAGGCAAAAGTTAAGAGTATCCTTGTTCTCAAAATAGAGTTCTAAGAAGAAACATTAGTCATAAACCCCAAACTGAAAAACAAGAACATTTTTGGAGATCACTTTTAATTAGAAAAATGTGCTTGACAAATTGTTTAATCAACAAGGGGATTGTTTTTAACGATTTACATATGATTTTAGTAGTGTCAGAGTAGGATTTATGGATTGCTGACTACTGAACCGATATTTCACTCAATGATGTGAAAGATGTGTACTGATTGAGAAACCTTTGCAATGCAATAATGAATTGCGTACAGTGGCCCCAAAAGGTATTTAGGCACCTGCGCCACAACTAAATACAGTTATACATTTATGAATATCATTGCATTAGTTGCAAAAACAAGGAATTTACTAAAGAGATATAAGCAATATATGTATGTTAGGTTATAAATGGTAAAATAGACAAAACTGTTTAGGTATTTGGTTGTCGGGTATTAGTGGAACATGTTTGGTCACATGTTTGGTGAACGTTAGTTGTGACAAAAGTTTTAGTATCAGTTGTTTGTTGATGCCATTCGGTTTGATATTTTGTTATGCAATTCATTAGAAATGTGTGACTTAAATGGTTAGTTCACCCAAAAATGAAAATTCTTTCATCATTTATGTCATAAATGACACCCTAATGTCATTTTAAAACCCATCTTTTTTATCTGAGAGCTTTCTGTCCCTCCATTGACAGCACGCAACTTACACTTTCAAGCCCCAGAAAAGTAGTAAAGACATCATTAAAGTAATCCATGTTCCTCCAGTTTTAATAAAGTGGTAAATTGTTTTTTTTTTTTTTTGCACAAACAAAGCACTCGCATCACTTCATAAAATTGTGGTAGTTAAACCACTGGAGTCACATGGATTACTTTAATGATGTCTTTACAGAAAGCTCTCAGAGAAAGCTCTTTTTTCATTAAAAAAATCTTCAGTTGTGTTCCAAAGATGAACAAAAGTCTTACGGGTTTGAAACGATTTGAGGGTGAGTAATTAATGACAGAATTTTCATTTTTGGGTGAACTAACCCAACATTAAGTATCCCAAAATCTATACTTTCTGGGGACGTTATTGTAAAATGTGAGAATGGCAGATGTTAATGTTGTGTAGGCTTCTGTGCTCCTCTGGGTTCTGGTGCTTAACTAAACTCCTGCCCACACAAACTGACCGAATGTGTGTGATTCATTTCACTTCCAGTTATACACTTAAACAGTCTGTTACACTTAGGCTCATATTTTACAAATAAACACATTTTCACAGACTTAGTCATATATCAGTATGCTTTCAATACGAGGTGATGCATAAATGTGTCCTCTGATCCATGTCAGTTGTGTGCGTTTTTAACTTGTGTTGTGTGAGATACACACTAATATGTGTGAGATAACGCTTTGGACACTTAATTGTTAATTACATTGCTGGTACCCTTAAATGCTGATAATTAATTAATTAATTGCAATAAAATGAACATTTCTTAGAATTCAAATTTATGTTGAATGTCATGTCTTTAAATATATTTGTAATTACACATTTGTAATGAAGTTGCAATTTAGTACATTTAAAAATATATTAACTTTAAATGTAATATTTAATATCTTAACATACCTTAACTTATCTTACATGTATCTTTAAATGTAATATTTCACACTACAGTTAAAATTATGATTATGTTCTTTACATGAGCTTTAGTATGTTAGTCAGAACATCAAAATAAGTGTACTTCTTTAAAGCACAACAAAAATATATAACTTTCAAGTTCTATCAACAACTTCTAGTGGTTTTCATGTCGTTTTTAGAGTTCAAATGACTGGGAATTCTGTAAAATATCTTATTTTTTGGTTTCACAGACAAAAGAAAATCATGCCAGTTTGAAATGATGACAGTATCTTAGACTATAAAGAAGTGCACTGTAGGTCGTACAACTGGGTATGATGTTACGCCTTGTCATAATGTAACCATACAGAACACATCACTGAAATATGCATGTGGTCAACATGAATATGGTAATCAAAGTTTTCTGAGGGAGTCAACAACTGTTTGGCTTTGCCTGTTGCTTTCTTTTTCTTAGTTTCCTTCACAGAAAATGGACAAATAGACAAAATCACCATCTGGACGTGTATTGAGTTGTAAATCTCCTTTAAAGCAGCTTGCTTTGGATGCAGCATTTATAGTGCTACTTAGTCTGGGCAGCTTTCTCTAGGAATATTTTGGCCTGTCTTTAAAAACTCTAAAGATTTGCTTAGGCATTTATTTTTAATGTGGCTATTCTGGATTATTTACCCAAGTGAGAATTAAAAAATATTCAGTGTGATATGGACATGCATGTATTAATATATAAGCATCATTTAGTACAGTGCATGGAAAAGGAGCCAGATTTCATAATGGCATACTTTCAGCTAAAAAAAAAAAAAGGATAAATGTCTGGTCTGTCTGTCATAAGGCACTCAGACGGATTCACTTCATGTCTATATTAGTGACATCATTTGGCTCTATTTGCTTAATTGCTCAACTCAAGAGATTGAGTCCTGAGCAACCTTTTGTTGTTTGCGGTGTACTGTAAGTATGTGTGTATGTATGTGTGTGTGATCAGAAACGGTCAGCTCTGTTTAGTCAGATGGGTCTGGTTAAAATGGAAAATGTGCCCTGTGTTTCTGGCAAAGGCTACCCTTTTTCCAGTAGAAGTTCTTCAGTTTGTGTACCTGATGTGCTGTGAGACCACTGTCACTGCATGATGGTGCACAATCTATAGCAAATTTGTCTTGTACTACTGTAGGGAGGCTGTAGGGAGGCTGAGTTAAGCTGGCTTTTCTTTCTCTCTACCTCTAAACTGTTCAGACTCTTCTGGCCCTCTCAATGATTGGGGGAATATGAAATTGTGGAAATTCAAGAATTATATATATATATATATATATATATATATATATATATATATATATATATATATATATATATATATATATATATATATATTTGAGGTGGCCTGTTACATGATAAATGCAGCTGAGGGAAAAGAACTGGTTTAGAGGGAATAAGACGTTTTTTCCAATGTGAGTGAGAAGAAGAAAATGTCTTTTTTTTATCAACATTTCTTTTAATAAAGTCAGTATGCAGCAGAAATTAACCTGTTTACTTTATAATTCACATTCCTGGTCCTATTGTTCATGATTCACGAGTGTCCATTATTCCAGGGATATACAAAATGCCTCCATTCTGGTGTGGAATACTATTTTAAAATGTTCACCTAATAAATAAGTTACTAAGAATAAATTAAGTCCGTCCCACTTGTGAATACATCACATTTTGGATGTAGAGTGAGAGTGTTGATATATCAGAATTTCTAAATTAGATAGATAGATAGATAGATAGATAGATAGATAGATAGATAGATAGATAGATAGATAGATAGATAGATAGATAGATAGATAGATAGATAGATAGATAGATAGATAGATAGATAGATAGATAGATAGATAGATAGATAGATAGATAGATAGATAGATAGGTCTTGGTTATTATAAGTCACAACAGAAATCTTTATAAGGCTATGTGATATTTCAACTGAGCTATTTTAAGATTCATGATTCATGGCAATTGCACCAAATGATCCTTCTACTAAAACCTGTGAAACTCATTGAACTGTTTTAAAGCTCAGCAGCTCTGTTTAATTTATTGCACAATCATTAAAGTCTAGTCAGGGTATTCTGTCAAGTTCTCCATGGCTTATTATATTGTCATGCCCTCATTGCTCTTTATATATGTACATGTGTGTGCAGTGGCTTATAGGGGAAAGAGAGAGCCCATGTTCCCCTGCGTGCTCCAGGGGTCACGGCAAGCCTGTGTGTGGGTCAGACGGACGCAGTTATGATACCAACTGTGACCTGGAGAGGGCGAAATGCAAGGACCGCACTCTCACCCTCGCCCACAGGGGCCGATGCAAAGGTCAGTGGACATCAGAAACTTTTGTGTGATCATTTCTGAAAACCATTTAGGCATTTTGAATTGCATGTGAGGATTGTATCGTGTTGGTTTCACTTTATGGTGATGGTCCCTTTAACACATTCTGTTGACTATATGTAACGTTGCACCTACATATCTACTAACTCTCATTAGAGTGTTAGTAAAGTATTAGTAGACTGTTAGGGTTAGAATAAGTTGTTTTTGGAATGTTTATCATCACAATAAAGAGTTAGCAGATATTAAGCAGACTGTCTACAAATACTATAATGAGAGTTAGGTGGCATGTAGTTGAAAAGTGTTACAAAAACATCTGCTAACATAGTTATGGTGTACATCACTGCACAGCATCCGAATATTTAAATATCTTTAAAGCAATACAAATTTACTTTAAAATTGCATAAAATGTTTTCTGACTTGTTTTCAGAATAGATCTGTTGTGTGTATATTGTGTTTTCCCCTGTGACCTAGTTTTCCAGTGTTGTCTGATTAGTCATTTAGTTCACCTGTCGTCTCATTAGTCATCTCGTTAGTCCCTGTGTATTTATACCTTGTGTTCTCCCTAAGTCTTTGTCCATTCTCGTCTATGTTTTATGTGGTTGTGTTCTCCTGTGTTTGGATTTGATCATTAAATACTATTAACTTGGACTACTCCTATTGTGCGCTTCATTCAACACACACGTTTCCTGACAGAAGAACGGGCCAATACAGGTTCATTTTTGCGGGGGAGCAGGGAGAACATCCGCTGGAAGAACACACTCGGGACTTTATCCAGCTAGTGTGTCAGACACACTACCTGGACTACTTGCTCTGTGTATTTTATCACACCAGCCTGAGCGAGCTGTCCAAGGCATGCATTCCAGTGGACGGTCCAAGGGAAGACTTCATCGCATCCGTGGAGTAGGTGCTGGTGAACAACAACTCCCCGTTCACCTTCGGCCTGGCTGAGGACAGCACCAGCCCCACTCCACATCCAGAGACCAGCCATTCGTCACCGACGACCGGCACGATGGAGATACGAGAGCCCACTTCAGACATTGGACTTCAGCCTGCTGCGACTGACAAGACCGAACCTGAAGAGAGGGCGGAAGGAGTCGTCACCACAAGGTGTGTCTGACCAGGTGCGTGAGCCCACTACATCATGTGCTGCTGAGGGAGTGTTAATGGAGTTCGAGAGCTAGGAGGAAAGCTCACTGCTGTGGATGGGATCGCTATGGTTGCTGGAACATTTTTTAGACCATTGGATATGTTTGAGGAGGTAATTCCCCTGTTCCTCCTTTCTCTGTTGGTTCCGTCTAGCCCTGTATCTCCAGTGATCCCTCCCAGCAATCCCTCTCCCACTTCCTCTAACTGCCTGTTCCTCAGCCTAGTTTTCCCATGTTGTCTGATTAGTCATTTAGTTAAGCTGTCGTCTCATTAATTATCTGGTTAGTCCCTGTGTATTTATACCTGGTGTTCTTTCTCATTCTCTGTCCGTTCTCGTCTGTTCTCGTCCATCTCCTCTGGTACCCTTCAGCCCCTCTTCATCTCCTGCACTGAAGCGTGTGGATCCGCTTTGGTTCTTCAGGCCACTAGCTCCGCCTAAAACAGAGGATCCCCTGGCTCCGTCTCCAGCCTCTAAACCCAACACTCCACAACAGCCTGTCGATGCATCGTCTCCGCCCTGGCTCCTCCCTCCCTCTGTTCCACCGGAAACCTTCTGCCTTACAACTCCATCGGGCTCCCTGGTCCCATAGGCTCTGCCTTGGTCAGACGTCGTCCTGCCTGCACCTTTGATTGTGTCTGGCTCCACCTTTCCCCCAACTACGCCTTCATCCTCAGTTCCACCGGCTCCACCTCAGTCTTCAGGTTTCTGTGTTCCCCCTCGGATACTTGTCGCTCCGGCTCCACCTCTGTCTCCAGTTCCGTCAGTGTCTTGTGGGCTCTTCGGCATGTCAGCTCCATCTGGGTCTCTGTCTCCATTGGTGTCTCCATCGGCTGTTCCCAGGGTGGCTCCTGTCAAGTCTCCACCATGGCTCCTCCCGCCTTCGACTCCACCCTGGGGTCTCGTCATGGTTGGTCTCTGGACCAACATCTGGCTCCTCCTGCTCTGGGCTCCCTCTTGGCTCCTCCCACCCTCCACTCCCCCTGGTACTTTTTTGTTGGACTCTGTTTTGTTTCACCCCTTCCTTTGCCCTCCTCCAAAGCATCCGCCCTCCCTCCTCAGTTGGACTGTTCTGTACGACGCGAGGACTTGTCTTTTCAGGAGGGGGCGTACTGTGCGTGTATATTGTGTTTTCCCCTGTGACCTAGTTTTCTCATGTTGTTTGATTAGTCATTTAGTTAACCTGTCGTCCCATTAGATGTCTCGTATCCGTTCTCGTCTATGTTTTACGTGGTTTGTTCTCCTATGTTTGGATTTGATCATTAAATACTATTCCTGTCGTGCACTTCATTTAACACACACATTCCCTGACAATATCAGCTTAAATCTTACAAACTTTAGTGAGGTTTAAAAGCCGGAAAAAATTAGCAAATGGGGTAAGGAAAGCAAACTTAGCTATATTATCTGAAAACAAGCTTTATTGTCATATGCATTTTGAAAAATTAAGCAGTGGCGCTCATGCGTAATGCGGGATTTAATATTCTATACCACTAGATTACTGAACCCTAATAAGTGTAACATTTCCACTCACGGCTAATCAAGGTTATGAACTCAAGTGCAATTTAATAATAATAAACATGAAAACTTAGACCAAAAACCTCACCAAATGCAGAGTTATATATAAAGACGAATCTAGACAAGAGGGCCATAGACCTTATTCAGGGTAGACACCATATTGAATTTTATTTGGATGAAAACGGGGCTGTGAGTGATGGACTTTTACAGTCTTTACAATGGCATGTGCTGTATAAAGGTCCTAAATCACATGTTATTTTCACAACTAACAACATTCACATCTGTATTATGATGTTTTTGTCTACTGAAAGTTTTTGGAAAGATACTTTATCAGCTGAACAATATGTTGTTAAACAACAGTACAATCAATTGAACACGCTGTAGTTGTATCCCTCACAGCCTTGTTTTTTCATTCCTGTCAAAAATTTGATATGGCGCTACCCTGACTAAGGTCTCACAAGAAAGCTAATCCTAAAACAAGAAAAACCCGCAACCCTGACTGAGTAGGTACCTGTACCACATGATTAAATGATTTCTTCAAAAAAAATCTCTTTAATATGAATGTGTTTAGTACTATATTTAGACTGGACGTATACATCTGCCATGTTGGCATTGTCATGTGACCCAAGGCATCAATTGTGATGCTTATCTGGCATTCATGACTTTTTTCCTATGGCCTCATGGGATAGTAAAGTGTCCATCAAAAATTGCTGACTCCAGTTTTATGTATTATACTACTCTTTTGGCATATTATTTGGGGAAGTAGGCATATTCAAATGCAGTGCTGAAAACTAGTAATAAAGGAAACAGGAAATGACAGACAGGAAACAATGAATAAGGCAACAGGAACTAGGAACAAGAACTTCAAAACAAAAGCACATAGCAAAATAAAAGACCACATTCAAAAACATGAAGCCAGAAAAAAACTAAACATACATGACAGTAAGCTAGACTGTTCCTTGAGTATTTGTGTTAAGTAATAAATATGTAAATGTGTTTTTCAGGTATTCCAGGTAAAAAGTGGGAGAGGATTGATCAACCTTTTCCTGCGCCCACACTGGTTTCAGAGGTCAAAGAGCTGACAGCTATGAAAGGTATGAGCAATGAGATGAAAACCTATGAACAGTTTCACCGTTTGTACCACTCCGCGTGCAGCATTTCTCACAGCAAGTGTCATGGCGGAAGAGCAAACCCACTATAATTTTACAAATAGTATTGTTGTTGTGTGACGGAATGTAGTTTTATAAGTTTTTAGACTAAACTGTAGTTGTTTAAACTTCACATATGTGGTTTATTAATAAAGATAGCGCCTATCTTAAACTTTTCAAAGATGTTTTCAGAGATGTGAGCTCCAGGCCGTCAGCGGCCGTTCAATGCTCATGTACCCGCCGAGAACTCGGCCACTGGCTCTAATGTCTCTAGAGTGGTTAAACATGAGATATAATATGTGTTGGGTATGTCTACTGAGCAATCTTTGGTCTCATTAAACTATTATTTGTTCCAGAGCAAATAGTTTTGTCTGAGAGCAAAGTTTCAGATCTTTATATTTTTATATAACTTTATTTCATCAGAGCACTGCTTTTGTACTTTTGACTGAATTGCTTAGCGACTTTTATAATTACAATTGTTGTTTATTAAATATTATTGTTCAATAAATATTATTTGATAGAAATAATAGTAGTATTTAATAATAGTATATGGTATTGAGAAATGTTCTGTGTTAGTGTTGGTGATTTTGACTTCAGTGCAGGTAAGTTGGCGTCTTTATGGGTAAATCAGTAGCAAAGACCTTTGTGTTGACTATGTTCATTTATCAAGTTTCAGGGCTTGTTTTTTGTTTTTTTCATGGATGACTATGCTAAACAGGCCAATAAGAGAGTATTAACTACTATTATTCCTTTTAATAATGCTAATGACTAATTAAGACGTCTACAAATGTATAAAACTGATCAGAGATCAGGTAAAACCCATAGACACTTGTTCAATGGTTCGCCGCTGGGGAGCGATCTCAGTGAATCCGCATGATTCATGGGTTCACGGGTTCACGAGTTACAGAGATCATGGCCCTCATTGGTGAACCATTGAATTTTGACAATTTAGACAATTTCAAAACAGTTATGACGTAAGAAGCCTCATTTACTGAAATCAGGTGACTTTGGCAGTTTGATACACACCCCAAACCACTGGTTCGAAACAAAAGATTCGTAAAAGTTTCGAAGCTTGCTGTGTTTTTACCTACTTTAAGCTAAATACATTTAAAACTTCTGTGGCAGCTTTGGCTTCACCTTCCTCACCATTTTTTTTCAAACTGGGTTGCAGTTTTGTCTTAGTTTCAAGTGTTGGCACTAAAAAGGTGGCTGATCTCAAATGAACACATCTGTGTTCGTGTCAGAGAGAATATACAGTCCCTGGGGCATCAGAGCAAACTACCAAGGGAACGCGTATGCCCACTGGTATGCATGTAAGTTTTTGCAGGCCGTGTTCACATACTGAAAGGCAGATTGACTGTCTTTAAGTCACGGTCAGCCTGCATCATAAGTTTCTTAGACTGGACCGTGTTAAACTGTCAGTTAAAGGTGCATGATCTGTGTCATCACTGTTTTTTTAGGAAAACACTAATTGGTGTCTATTAACAAACTCTTTTTAAATTGTGTACTGCTAATTAGAAACTTTGGTTAAAGTACTGATATTTACTCAGCGTAAAGTTCATATACCTTGCAAACAAAAAAACATCTTTAGCAAACTGAAATAGGAAATTGAAAATAAAAAACAAATGGAGAGGTAGGTTTATTAGGGCCCGAGACGAACAAAGACAGCCATTTACCAAAAAAAATTTGCACATTTTGTCCCATAGAAATGTACATAAATTCACTGAATTGTAAATATATTATATACATAATTAAGGCTTGTTTTGTCCTGATTTTTTTAGACATGTTCCTGGATCAACATTTAATTCTAACCATATCCCTACCCCTAAACCAATCCCTACCCATAAATTACCCCTAAAATCAGACAGAAATGATAGGAGGATAACACTGATGTAGCAGCAACCGACTCTATAAGCCATGACATAAACTGTAAACTTGTCCCTCAAATCTGATTGGTTAATTGGAATGTTATTCCAGGATCAACAAAGATGTTGATCCAGGAACATGTTGCACTTGGTGAAATCATGTTCTGCATGTTGTACTGTAAGAAAAAAACTAAAAAGGTCAGATTAACAACTGATGTTTTGAGGTTTGGTTGTTCTGTATATAATATATATAATTCAACTCTGGTGTTATCTGGAGCTGACTGCAGCCCACCTGTCTCTTCCAGTCGATCGGTCACAGACTTCACAGATACAACAGGTGTTTCTCATTTTTGCATCATGGATGATTTAAGAGCATCTGCTCACAGGCATGCGTAGGGCAGATTTGCAGTTTGTCTTTGTGTGTTTGCTGAACTTCCATCTGTCTGGGTTCATATCTTCACGCAAGGATGGCATGGTTTTTAGCCTCCTCATTTCTTGGATGCAGTCCAGCACTGAGGTCCAACTTGTAAGTGTTGTTTATTTGACTAGGATGACTAAATACTCTCTGTATTCATACAAAGTGCCTACATGTTGGAACACGACACTCAGCTTTGCCATTTCAAAACCTCATATTTTCCTTGTTTAGATGACGTTTCAAGATTAAGAATCTTCATGATGCATTTCTTACCACAAGTGATGAGATTTCTTTAGATGGTTGTTTAATGAGATGGCTTTTCCAATAATCCTATCTTCAGAAATCCGCCAGTTTATTGTTCTCAGGATTTTCATGGTCATGGAAATATCCAGCTATTTTAAAAGCCAGGAAAACTCATGAACAATTAATATCTTAAAAGGTTATGGAAATGGCATTGATTTTTTTTTTTTATCGTGAATATATATTTTTGTAGTTGCCCAGGCTTAAAATAGAATTGCTCTTTGTGATTGAAATTTCCCCAAAAAAACATTTTTTAAAGGCTCTTTCCTAATAATCATGCGCCTGTTAATTGTTTTTAGGATTTCCATGGTCATGGAAACATCAAGCAATTTGAAATGGTGATTTCCAGGCCTGGAAAACCAGAAAATGAGTAATACCTTTGAGTAATACCTTTAAAGATCATGGAAATGGCATGGAAATGTCTATTACTTAGTTCTAAAATATAATTGCTGTTTGTCAGTGAAATTTCTATTTATTTATTTTTAATCCCTATCCAGTAATCATAAACAACTGGAAAAGTCATGGGAGTACCCTGGTCAAAAAGTAGGGGGGAAAGTGTGGGAGTGTTTATGTGTCTTATGTGAATTTCCCCCCTTATTACTCAGCCTTATACGTTATTCAGTTTGTTAATTTCCTAGATAATATTTTCCAAAGCAACATTTTTTTTTTTTTTTTTATAAAAATCCCTGCAGAATCAAACCCATTGTGGCACTAGCTTTATGTAAGTTTAGCTGCAATTGTATGTCAAGTGTGTAATTAGGCATATTTGTTTCTGTATTACAGAAGCAGGCCAGACGAAATGTCGGACTGAGAGGATTCAGGCTCTGGAACAAGCCAAGAGACCACAGGAATCCATTTTTATCCCAGAATGCAATGACGACGGAACATTTGCCCAGGTCCGACAGAGTCCCGGGCCGCTGCACTTAATATGTTGCTTCTGACATCGACGAATCCTAAAGCCTAAACCTATCTAGTGGACAAATTAGCCTTCTAACATCTTCCCCAGCCTTGATAGGATTCCAAAAATTTGCACTTCCCTGTGTTTCTCATCAGCACGGCTGCTTTGGGAATCTGAATGGAAAGTGTACATTAAATCGCATTTATAGACTCGCAGCCTCTGTTTCACCTGCGCCTTTGCTTTGTTAAACAGCGATCATCCAGTCCGCCTAAGCTTTTAATGCCTCATCGTTTATGAGAGTCGTTTTTCACTCTGAATAATTGTATTCCCCCAGCGCAAGCGCCGGGACGTTTCGTGCGGGTCGTCCAGGAGATACAAGAGCAGTTGCTGGAATTTCCTCTCACCTCTCTCCGTCTGTATCTCCTCCAGGTCCAGTGTCACACCCTCACAGGATACTGCTGGTGCGTGACCACAGATGGCAAGCCAGTCAGCGGTTCCTCTGTCCAGAACAAAACGCCAGTGTGTTCAGGTACTGTATGTATGCAGATTTTATCTCTAGACTGTTTGCTTGGATTATCGCTTTGTGTTTAGGTCGTGCTGAAAAGCAGAACCGCTAAACCATCAGGTGCCTCGGTCAAGAAGCTGCGCCTGTAGTCCATCACTTTCAAAGCCATTAGACTTTGTTTGATTTAAATTGTGCTCTTTGTTTTGATGGAGTCAGCGTGATGTTAAACTCTAGCCACCGCTCTGTTTAGTTTACTTCTACTGTGTTTGTGCATGGAACCGAGAGGTGATGGATAATATCCTGGAGGACTTGCGCCGACTCCGAAAGTTCATCCATTTTTCTTTTCTCTACTTTAAGGTTTCTACATGCCTGCTCTTCTCTCTTTCTGTCTCTATCCAAATTCACACTCCATCAATCTCTGTCTTCATCTGTTTCATTCTCTACAATTTTTCCTTCTTCTCCATCATTGCTTTCTCATTCTGTTTTTCATTGTGTAACTGCTTTCAGTGGACAGTTGGAATGAGGGAGCTTTTCTCTTCGTAAATGAATGGGAACACTTTGCTCAAATGGCTCTGATTGTTCTGTTGGAGATAACACCACCGACTCCTGCCAGAACTGGATTACGTTAGGATTGGAGCACCTGGTTCTCTTTTTTTCTTGTGTCTTGACATTTTATGGTTACCTGCTATCTCACGCTTACCTAACCCTGATGTAAAATGTCTACTAGCTTTCTGGATGGTCCCCCCAGTTCATCAGCAGCACATTGCAGAGACACCTGTGAAACTTTTTGCTTTAGAGTTTTAGCTTGTTCAATATAATTAATCATTTTATTGTTATTATTATGATGGGATGGTACAAAGCATACTTTTTACCTCAGTTAATTTACTTAATGCCTATACCATTTCTGCACCACTAGAATAGAAAAATGTAATTACCAAACAAGTTTCCAAACAGATTTCCCAAAAAACCCAGACTGCAACATAGTGTCGGCCCAGATCCTGGCCACATCTGGTAAATTTGTTTTATTGTTTTAATGAATAGGAAGTCCCACCCTCAAACTTATGGCATTGGTTGAGTCGGTAGGTGTGTTCGACTTCATGTTGCGCTGCATAGACTGATCGATCGACTCCACGTCACTGTTACAAATGCAAGAGCTATTCGAGAGCAGATTCATTCTGCACAGCTTCTCCAGAGCAGCTGGAAAACTCTTTTCATGTAATATTAATGTTATATTGTGACATGTTTATCAAAATAAAACTGATCAAATATATAGATCCCACTTCATAAGGATTTAAATAGTAAATAGGCTTATTTTGAACTTTATTCTTATATATGCACGTGGTGTATTGGAAGTACTGAATGAAAAGTGTTCAAGTTGCTACATGAAAACATCTTTAGCACTTTGAGATTTCGCTGAAATGTAAAGTGCATTATAAATAAAATGTATTATTATTATTATTATTATTATTATCTGAAACGTCAATGTATTTGACAAATTCTTGGCTCTGACTTGACGGCTCCATTTGGCCGGTCGGTTAAATCCAGCCAAAGTCGAACACTCTTACTGTTAATATTATTGGGCCACTCAAATAAACAGCAATGCTTTGTGAGCATCACAGAGACAGGCTGTGATTAGCATAGCATGCTACCATACTACTATCTGAAAATTGCCTTCTCTACCTTTAACCAAAAAAGAATAATTAAAAAAAATTGACTTTGTAACGATGGAACCAGAAGTGCTTAAATGCTAACTCATTTCTAGGTTTTGGCCTAAAAAAATACTCCATCCCTGCAGCTTTCTGTATAACCAAAGATTTGTTACTTCTTTTTTTTTCATAACATTCGATTTTTCAACTCACAATGTTTTTCATTTTGTTTACACTATATTAAATTGCAGAGGAAATGTTTATATTTTTTGGGATGAGAACTGGAAGGCACTTGCTAGATGCTGTTAGGTAATGATAACACTTTAGCTGACAACTCTTTAGCATTACATCATTTACTGTTTCACACACTAGTTTTTAAAATGAATAAACTGTGCTTCAGTGCATCAGTGAATAAAAGGCTTACTTATAGTTGTCTCTGCACATTTAGCTGGAATAGTGGAAAGTATTTCTGTCCAGTAATTGTTTAATACGTTTCTAGGTTTTCTTCCTGCTGCTTGTTGTCCTGCATAAAATCCTGTAATTGTGTTACTGCTTCTTTTTAAAAGTAAAGGATTCACATTTAGGTGCCGACTAGTGATTTATTTTTTTATTTATTTTTTCATTTTTTGCAATAACGTCACACTCCGATGTATTCTTGTCTCAAACTTGGTTCACTGTTCTATATTTCATGAATGCTCAAAAGATGGACCAGTCCTGTCCCAGAAATGAGTGAATCCCATGAATCACCACTTAAGTTAAATGTCTTGCACACGTTTGCAGGAAACTTCCGTGAATTTATGGGAACTCATGCTGGGACAAGTGGATTGTCAGGTAGTAAATTTCATTCCAAATCGCCCTTTTGTTCAAAGTTCTCTTTCTCTCCAGCATTGAATTTTTTTTACTGTCTAATCTTGAACTTATGCATGCCTTTAATCCTGAGCATTTGCACGTACTTGGATAAATGTGATTGATGATTGTTTGTGCATACAGTAACTATCCTCTCCTCAATGTATTTGATCTGTTTCGTGTCACATTAAACTGTGTTTTATGTATGGATATTAAATCCTGGAGATCTACCTAGCTGCAGAATTTATTTTCAACACTAATCAAATACAACAGAACAATCCTTACACTGATGTCTACACAGGAGACTTCAATCATAGTGCCATTCCAATCAGAAGTGCTCAAAACAATTGCTTAAAATCTGGAGCGTTAGAACAAGGTTGGGAATATATTCTGCAGGAAGGTATGTCTACAGTACCATTGTCAATAACAGTAAATAATAATAATGGTTGTAATAATTGTAACAATGGATAAATAAAATATTTCTCTGCGTGTGTGTGTGTGTGTGTGTGTGTGTGTGTGTGTGTGTGTGTGTGTGTGTGTGTGTGTGTGTGTGTGTGTGTGTGTGTGTGTGTGTGTGTGTGTGTGTGTGTGTGTGTGTGTGTGTGTGTGTGTGTGTGTGTGTGTGTGTGTGTGTGTGTGTGTGTGTGTGTGTGTGTGTGTGTGTGTGTGTGTGTGTGTGTGTGTGTGTGTGTGTGTGTGTGTGTGTGTGTGTGTGTGTGTGTGTGTGTGTGTGTGTGTGTGTGTGTGTGTGTGGTTCAGATATTCCCTACGTTATGGGGACACAATGTCCCCACAAAGATGGCAATATTCAATATCCTTGTCCTTGTGGGGACATTTTTTGGTCCCAATGGGGGAAAACAACTTATAAATCATACTTAGGATGTCATTTTGAAAATGTAAAAATGCAGATAGTTTTCTGTGATGGTAGGTTTACGGTAAGGGGATAGAATATACAGTTTGTACAGTATAAACTATAATCATTATGTCTATGGAACGTCCCCAGTTAACGTGTGTGTGTGTGTGTGTGTGCGTGCGTGCGTGCGTGCGCTTGCGTGCGTGCGTGCGTGCGTGTGCGCGTGTGTGTGTGTGTGTGTGTGCGTGTGTGTGTGTTTTTGTTTATATTACATTGTGGGAACCAAATGGCCCCACAAGGATAGTAAAACCTGAGATCACCTCCATTGTGGGGACCAGCCAGCGGTCCCCATGAGGGAAATGGGTTAATAAACATACTAAATGATATTTTTTTGAAAATGTAAAAATGCAGAAAGTTTTCTGTGATTGGTAGGTTTAGGGGTAGGGTTAGTGTAAGGGGATAGAATGTACAGTTTGTACTGTATAAAAACCATTAAGTCTATGGAGAGTCCCCACAAATATATGTGCGCCTGTGTGAGTGCGTGTGTGTGTGTGTGTGTGTGTGTGTGTGTGTGTGCGTGTGCGTGCGTGTGTTATTTCTTTTTCGTATCCATAATGAATGAACACACCCAACACATGGAATAATTTAAGGGACTGGCATTACATGAAACTTAATTTGTAGATAATAACATTTCAACATATTTAGAAGTGAAAATTGTGGTTTCAGAGTGGTCTAGGGGATTTTTTTTTTTTTTTACTTTTCTTTTAACTTTTTTTTTTACTTGAGCTGATCACCGTTTCTCCCATTTGTGTAAGTTAGGATGTTACAGTTGTCACTTACATTTTGTATCCTTTTGTATCTGACTTTCCAAAGTGCATGCTGTGTTCCTACAAGTGCAGGTTAAACATATTTAACCTGTTCTCCCAAAGTGACGTGGTTACTGTACTGCATTTCAAAAGTTGAGTAAACATTCTGCTCTCTCTTTAAAGGGTCAGTAACCGATAAGCCACCGGGACCTCCAAGCTCCGGCAGAAAAGGTGAGTTGAGATTCGCAGAAATGTGAGTGTGTGCACTTATGTATGAGAGATATTGAAAACTAACAAATCAGAAGGACGCCATACTGCAACGCCACTAAACTTTCTATTTTGTGTCTCCTTTTATTTATTTATGTACGATTAAATGTGTTTCAGCACATTTAAATAGATGTCAAATGTGCCTCATATTTCTCTGACATGCTTATTTGGCCTGACTCTTTCTGTCAAGCTTTTACTTCAGACTTCAGTTTCTCGAAGGACCGTAAAGGATGAAAACCTATTCCAGTTGTTCTGTTTAACAGCCAGTGTAAGACCTTAGCACACATCAAAGACTGGGCTCTGTTACAGCAGTGAAATCTCAAACAGCCAATATAGATGTTAAGAGCAGCAATGGCAGGCACCTACGTTTCTGGGGCCCTAACTCAGGAAAGCCAGATTGTCATTTACAGGCCCCGAGGGTGGCGTATAGGGGTTTGAGAGTGCGTTTAGGTTTGAACCACTGGGGTGGGAGATGGTTGTGCTGGGAATGTGTGGTAGGGTTTGGGAATGGAGTTTGCCTCTGTTTTTTCAGATCTTGTTTCACCTCTTCTGCACTGGGCTGCACTCAAGACAAAGTGCATGTGCACCAGATGTTTGTGTCACCAGCAGGTGGAAGGTGGTTGTGTGCCACTGTACGTGAGTCTTTTGCACTCAGTCCTGTAGAGATCACTGTTGGGTTTCAGAAGTATAAATGCCATTCACACTCTAATTGACATCTACACTTTTTAAGAAAGACGTACAGTGAGCTCTGATGTTGTTAAAAATAAAGAGTCTATTCATTGTTGTGTTTTAGGCTTTAAAGCTTCAAAATCACATGTAGTCAACTAGGTAGTTAGCTAACGGGTTGCCTCCGCTAGTCTGTAAAAGTCTAGTCTTAGCCTCAGACGTCACGCCAAAGCCAATTGAAGGCAAACTTAGGCTAAAAAAGCGTAACGCCTGCTAACGCTGCGGTACACAGGGAAGGATACAAGAGGCCTTTTTAATGGATGTCAATGGAGGAGAGGCTTCACTACGCTGAATAAACCGCTTTTGTGAGGAAATAGCTTATCAGTTACTGAATCGACAGCCCATGGGCTAATCTTCAACATGTTTGCTCTTAAACATTCGTTTTGGATTGATTGGCCGTTACGCTTTCTCCAATGTTAGAGCCACGAACTCTCGTATCTCCCAATAATAAGACCATCTCTGGTCATGCCCATGGACTATTGGTAGGAAATTGGAAAACACTTCAGGAGTTTCAAAGTCGTCATCTGGTTGAATTCTACAAGATCCCGGGAGACGTGTGTGACACGTTCTTTACCGCTCCACCTGGAAACAAAGCCACCATGATGCCAAACCCCCTCATGGAAGAAGAGAGACGTCGTGTTTACAACTGTGACAATGAGAGCTTATCGAGATCAACTAAACACTGGATTTTTTTTTAAACAATTTGGAGACTGATTGTTGCCATTGTTGCAGTGAATTTTCACAATGTTCTTCAATGAGACACTGAACCAAACGAACTGTGATTGGTTGCTCTACATGTCAGTCATACGGCCTCTGGGCGGTCCTTGGTCAACGGAAGCTGCTATGGAGTCCAGACCTTCTGCTGTCAGTCTGAAGGTTTGGCTTCACGAGACCAGTAAAAATCTGACTGTGGAGAACTTTTTTTAACAGGCTAGTGGAGGCTTGCTAGGGCTACAAAGCTTGCTACATACATAACATTATTTAATCTGCGCAGCATTAAATGGATAGTTCTACCAAAACTGAAAATTCTGGTGTTCCAAACCTGGAATTCGGGGGGTTTTCCCGCAAAACTGAAACAATTAAACATTTCTCAGTGTCTGAACTATCCTGTAAAGCCTAAAACACAGCAGTGATTTGCAATTCTAAATTTGTGAACACAATATGTGTCTTATTTATTTTTTTCCAATCTTCAGTTACTTTGAATCAAATGCTGCGATGCTGAAATTCATCTCGAAACTTTTTTCTTTTTTTTATTGGTCACATGTTGCTCTCAATGACACATTCTCTGATGTTTAAAGATCTTAAAGACAACAAAACGAATTGGCTTTTAACAGTTTATAATTCATTTTATTACTACTGCCATTATCTTTCTAAATGACTCTTGTTCATATAAAAGACAGCGAATAATAAAATTCACTTTCAGAACATGTACTTATTTTGCAGAGGGGATCACTGATTTTAAATGCAAACATGGTGGACAGGGAAAATTACAATGTCACTTTGGCTGTAATTCAGTTCAGTGAACTACATGTATTCTTTGAACTGGTTTTCGCTGCCACCTTATTGTGGCTTTAGCACTGTGGCTTTGGCCCCTCCACTGCCAGGGCCTACAATGATGTGAGCCACAAGGAAATCAGCCAGAATGCAATAGAACATAAGTGGGTAAGTACTGTAGGACGTTTGACATTTCTCAATTATCATGACACTTTTGACTGAGTGTGTTAAATTATCTACAATTGCTTGTTTATACACAATTGTATTACTATTTATCTAAACAGTATGCATATGAAAGCTAATTTATGCATTCTGAGATGTGTGTGTGTGTGTGTGTGTGTGTGTTCTTGAGTGGATGAATACTCTTATTTATCTGTGTTTTCTGACTTGTATTTTCTCTCTTTGTACCCTCTATCCCTCACCCACTTTGTTTTCTGTGCTAATGGCCGGGCCATGTGCAAATCCCAATCATTCAACAGTTGTGGAGAGTAGATTGTATTAACCTCAATAATGGTAGTCTCTTTCCGTTTCTTTCTCACCCTCAATCCAGATGATGGCTCCAAGCCCACACCAACCATGGAGACACATGTTGTCCCAGAAGGTGAGGGTAAGTTTCGACCACATGCAAATACAAGCAACACGAGCATGAGTCTTGCATTTATGTACGTATACGACTGATATCAATTTGTTTAAAACATCAATCTTGTTTGTTTTATCACCACAGAGATTACAGCTCCAACATTGTGGATTAAGCAGCTGGTGTACAAAGAGAACAAACAGAACAGTTCAAACAGTAGGAAGTCAGGTGAGAATCTATCCGTCCATTCATCCATCCATCATATTCTTATCTATTAATTTCAGTTGTCTCACAATGGTTCATAGCTGATTTGATTTCTTAAAGATATAAATGGAAAGAAAATCCTGTTAGTCCATTTCCCTCTTAAAACAGTAATGACCAAAAACACACAATTTCAAGCAGAGCTTTGTGTTGACACACACAAGACTGATGGCCAGCCTACACAGCTAGAAATATTTCAAAGCATCGTCATTGCAGCGTCCAAGTTGGTACATTCAAGCAACCTTGATTGTGCAACATTTCTGTTCCAGTTTTAGATTTAATATTCAGCATGTCCAGGGAGGAGAAACCCAACACCGCTAGAATTATGGCGCCCCACTTTCTCTGTTTGTCTCAGCTCTCCTCTGTGTAATTTGTTTAGCTTTCTGTGTCTCCTTTACAATTACCTTCAAATGAGTCGAGCACCCTCTGGGCATGCCCAGTCAACTCCGTCAAGTTCTGTGAGGTTTTTGGGCAGTGCGGTTGAGAGGTAGGGATCTGAATTTTTGTGGCACAGGGGGAGAGCAGATTGTGTGTGTGTGTGTGTGTGTGTGTGTGTGTGTGTGTGTGTGTGTGTGTGTGTGTGTGTGTGTGTGTGTGTGTGTGTGTGTGTCGTATACGTCAAATTGTGTATGCAGTTCCAGTGGCGTTCCCTTGTTTATTGCCTGGGTGACCTATATTTGGTAAACATTGAAAAATAATCTATTTATTTCACCAGAGAATAATTGACAAAATTTTGACAGAAGATATTCTGTGCTGAAGGAAACACTTACCTTGAGCAGACACGTTGTATATCTAATCTGACACGTCTTTGGAACGCTTCAGAGTCTCCTCCTGTGACCAATTAGCATCTGTTGCACATCAACACTATTCAACCAGAGTAGCAGATCCACGGTCATCACAGGGGTGCTATTGGTGCAGAAGTGACGGAGTTGGCATCAGGCTCCACCGTTGCTGCTCATGGGAGTGTGTGGGATCTGGAGTAAATTGAAACACTGAGATGTTGTTTTTGCTGCTAAAGTAAATCTCGAAGAAAGCCAAGTTTCCATCTCTCAGTGCATTGTGGGTGGTACGCATCAGTTCGATCTTTCACACATCAACTCGTGCAGTTATAACAGTGAACATGCTCATCTAAGGTGAGGTAAATTGTGTGTTTCTTTGGTAATTGTGGTTGTGGTTCCCATGAAACAGAACAAGCATACTTATCATTGTGTCCCCTAAGATTTGGGGGTAGTAGTAGCATTACAGGTTTGGACTAGCTACTGTATACAAAGCTCCCTATACTGGTTTGAGTGCAGGTATAGATATTCAGCAAAAAAAAAGGATATATAGAGTTACCGTGATACCGCAAGTTCTAAAATAGCCTTTTAACCATGGTGACTGTACCAGTAATCTTGTCCTTTGTGCTTTAAAACTTATAGGGTCGCAATTTCCATAGACCTTTTGGGACCACCACATGGCCTCAAACTACTACTTCTAATCCTTATGTATTGTTATTGTTATTTTGAACCCGACACAGTGTGAATTAAAATACTTATTAATATCATTTTAAAGAACTGAGTAAATTCTGATAGTCAATCAGTGTTATTTATCCTTTCAGTGCTATATCATCTAAAAAAGGGAAAACATTTAGGCATTTCTTTTTAATGTTCTGCACCAACCTTGTTGTATTTTGAAATGTTTCAGGCATGACTGTTATGGGTATTATATTATATTATATTATATTTAGTGCTGGGCAACGATTAATCGCATCCAAAATAAAAGTTTGTGTTTGCATAATATATGTGTGGGTACTGTGTATAATTATTTTGTTTAAATAAATACACACATATGCATGTATATATTTAAGGAAAATGTGTTTATTTATATATAAAATATTTATATATAATAGACATTATGTATACATATATATATACAGTTTATACATGCAAATATTTTTTTTAAATATATACTTGCATATGTGTATTTATATATACAAAATAATTATACACAGTACACACATATTATGTAAACACAAATTTTTAATTTTGGAAAAGATATATACAAAATAATTATACACAGTACACACATATTATGTAAACACAAATTTTTAATTTTGGAAAAGATTAATCGTAAGTGATCGTTGCCCACCACAAATTATTATATTATATTATATTATATTATATTATATTATATTATATTATATTATATTATATTATATTATATTATATTATATTATATTATATTATATTATATTATATTATATTATATTACTTAAGTTACCTGTGTGTTTTAATGTGGCCCCCAAAATGATACCAATCCTATGATTTTAGGAAACCTACCAAACAGAAAGAAGAGGAAAGACAGTTTATTCTATTATTACAGCTTGTTAAAATGTGGGCATGCAATTGGCTGATATTTTAATGAATAACAAACATTTAAATATAAAATGTAATTGATTTTCTTTTGCGTTCTACAGAGCTAAAACCATTAAACCACTGTATATGACAGAAGTTCTGTATCTTGTTAAATAAAGTCTGTAGTCATAAGTCATGGGAACACTAATGAGGAATAATCCCAATTTCCCAGAATGACCCAATATGGTAAGTCACTTTGGATAAGACATAACCAGGATGTGTCACATGCCCAGGAAGTTATTAAGCGGTCATTGGTTCATTCTCTGTGAAAAACAATACATTGTGTTTCTCGATATACATCCAGTCACCAAACCTACTACTGACTACGTGAAGGAAATAAAAATGAAAAGGTTAGAGTACGTATGAGGATGAGGACATGTTTGACATGATTGTCTATAAACCTTTCCATTTAGCGTATTAAAGTTTGAGGAGAACATGTTGCCCACCCCTCCTCTTCTGGCCCATCGTGCCCTCTTCTGTTACGTTATGAGCTCAGAATGCATAGATCCAAGACTGGAGTGATTACTTTCCCCACAGCTGAAAACAATTGCAGGGATGGCATATGAAGAAAGAGAGATAGAAAGAGAGAGCGCGATATATGCATCTAAAACAGAAAGGGAGAGAGAGAACACTTTGTTTAAAGGAGGCTGATAAGTCTGAGTTTCAAGCTATTTTGTTTGGCCTGATCTTGGCACGATGAAACACATGAGGCTCTGATTTTCAGCCGTTATAGTGAGGAAATCAGCAGAGTTTACCTACAACATACCACGCATAAACTAATCAATACCAGCCTGTAAACACTAAGAGAGAACAACAGCAAAGCATTCTGGGAGCAATGAGGTCTCACCTCGGCTGTATCTCACTTATGTCTGTTTGTTTAAACAGAACTCATGCAACTCACTTCTTGGAATAAAAAGGAACAGAGTGCATAAAAATGACTGTACTCTGAAAAGAGAGGAGGGTCGGATCAAGTTTTACGTGCAGACCTTAAAAAAATGAATGCATAACAAAAATGTGACGCAAATAGGATTAAATGGGATCTGAGACTGTCCATCCTTTTCTGTCCTGTTTTATTGTATTATGGTGAGAGAGAGAGAGAGAGAGAGAGAGAGAGAGAGAGAGAGAGAGAGAGAGAGAGAGAGAGAGAGAGAGAGAGAGAGAGAGAGAGAGAGAGAGAGAGAGAGAGAGAGAGAGAGAGAGAGAGAGAGAGAGAGAGAGAGAGAGAGAGAGAGAGAGAGAGAGAGAGAGAGAGAGAGAGAGAGAGAGAGAGAGAGAGAGAGAGAGAGAGAGAGAGAGAGAGAGAGAGAGAGAGAGAAAACAATTTTCTTTTGGGAATCCCATCTGCTTGGCGCCAGTATACCCTTGCTACAATAAACAGTGCTAAATAATTTAGATATGAAAGAACCTTGGCGGGAAGCGCAGGAGTCATGGACTCTGCCGTGAACACTTGAATGTGGATTGTAAAGCCCATCTCTGGAAAAGAGGACGTATTAATGCTCTCCCCCGTTCCTTGTCTTCGCAGTCAGGTTCCACTTAAAACACCCCAAGCCTTGTTCCCGGTCATGCCAACGCTGTCAGAACTTACCAGAACTGTTTGTAATGAAGACAAAAGCAAAAACAGCAGGATTTGGTTACACTGAACGGGCTTGTAGCTCATGGTTTTCATTTGGAGGCTCAGGCGAACACTTTGAGTGGGCAGTGCTGTTCTCAGTTTAATTCTCTCACACTCCAGATCTTGTCCTTCCTCTGTACCACCCCTTACCCTCCGGCCAGGAATTTTATATTTCGGGACAGATTCATTTGGGGACCATTTAGTGGTCCTCCTCTCCAAGTAAAACTAGATTAGTCATTGTTCTGTGGTGCTCGAGTTCGCAATACATAATTCCGTAATCTCGTCCCATTATTTCTACAAACAGAACTTGGGTAATGTATAATTTTTTGCGCTGAGTGGGGCAAAATGGTTCCCAAGCATATTTCCCACACCACCATAGCACCCCAAATGCATCTGCCATTGCCTGGCCCCATCCCGCCCCAAATTCATTTAGGGTATGTTTACACGACAACGATGTACTAAAAATGGAAAAGTTTTTCCTTTGTGTTTTTCACGTACAGGCGACAATGTTGTCAAAACCATCCCGTTCACAAGGATCCGTGAAAACGACAAAAAACGCTGTGTTATTCTGTCAGGCCAGTAGTTGGTGATGTCACTTTGTAAAGAAACATCACTCGCCTATAGACATGTAATACACATGCGTATGACGTCACTGTTTTCACAAATTGGTGTTTTGTAGTTCACATGGAGACGAAAACAGTATAGTTTTCAAAAACGTGCACTTTGAAACCCGTTTTAAAAAGCATGTGTTATCAGGCCCCCAAAACGGCGTTGTCGTGTAAATGAACGTCCAACACGCATAAAAAGTTTTCCGTTTTTAGTTAAAAATTTACGTTTTTAGCCCATATCGGTTCATATCATTTAAATACATGCATACATTTCATTAATTAATACGGACTGTTGAAAGAAGAAATTGTATTTTTCACTTCCTGTATATGTGAAGATTGTTATTTCCAACCCAAGCTTATTAAAATGCGTGCCTATGGTGACATTTCTGCGAAATGATATTATGTTGTTTCTTGCACATTTCTTGAAATTTGTGAAATTCCAGTGAGTGGGGCTAAAAGTGCATTCAGATGAATGTAAATCTGGCAATGTTTTATTACATTGGCTGTTGTATGTATCGCGGTAGTTCTGAAATTAAATGTCCAGTGAGTAATGCTAAAATGTTAATGCTCTATCGCATTGGAAAATAATGTACCACCTACCCTAAACCTAAGTGATAGTATTAACAGAAGCAAACTTGACATAAAAACACATTTGCTGAAGCAACCATGTGATTTTAGCCTGCAACCTCTCCGCATCGCAAGTGCAGCGCTAAACCAGGCGTTTACTACATTAGAAAAGCTATATAAAGCTGGATAATTGATGCATAACATCAAAATGTATTTGTTAATAGTTTTGAGATGATAACATAGCACTTGAATGCAAAAGGAATGCAAAAATGAAGGTAGAGGTACATATTTCTAATGAGCTTAGGTGGGTTATTTGATATGTTAAGAAAAATGAATGATAAACAGTAGTCTGGGAACTTACAATGTAGTTTTATTAAAAGACAAAACTTTTTTTAAACTTAAAAATATGTTACATGGTCATAATCACTCATTTTAACCTCAGAAAAAAAATATTTATTTGTTAAATACAGTGTGTGTGCGTGTCCTTTGTGTTGAACCCATTTATTTTGGGATTTAATGTCTGACTTGTGTGATTAATTAGTTACATTTTGAATCAGTTCACAACCTTACTTTTAACATTACAAGAATGAAGAAACTGAAACGAGGAAGAAGAAAGGAAAGACTTGAGAGAGTTTTGTATAGCTTATGCGTCCCAATCTAATGATTAACAGCTTGAGTGTCCCGGGCTGTCGTGCAGAGGAAAACAGCGGTTCTGATAACTGTTCTTGCGGCACGATATTCACTAAACATCTGATTAAAAATGACATCAATCAGGAGTGTTAAAAAGCTCTTCAGCACCCTGCTAGCTGGATTAGCCTCAACATCTGCTGCTATTATACTTGGCCCGATGCACTACAAGTGAGCAGCGTACTAAATGGATTTCAACATAAATAGAGTTTTATGAGACAAGGTGTTAAAACATTTAAAAGAACATCTCTCAAGTGTCCATTGTGTCAATAAATACATGAAAATTAAATCCTAATGGCTCAGAAAAGAAAAGGGGCAAAGATGCCCCTTGAAAGTGTTTAAGTCAATTCTGCCTCAATTAATTTTAACACAATTTTGGTGAAAGTTTTATTGTAGCAGATCTCAGTCAAATCAAATTTTTGATTACACAATTTCCATTATAAATGGACATTTACAGCACAGATCTTTCAGGACTTGAATTGGTTCAACTCACAGACACACTGAATTCATATATTGAATGAAAACATTTGCAACAGTGTTAATTAATGACGTTAACCATGAATGTAAAGTCGCCTCTTAAAATCTGTTCAAATTAAAGGTGCAGTAAGCGATTTCTGAGAAACGCTGTTGAAAGTGGATCGGACCGAGCAGCACAACACACTTGTAGCCAATCAGCAGTAGGGGGCGTGTCTTCTCATGATGGGGGAGGAGAGAGAGTGAGATTTGAAAAAAGACTGTAGAAAGAGAGATGGCTGAGAGACATTACAAAAGAGAAAAGGTCAGAGGAATATCAATGGAAAAAGAAGGGTTATGATCAGGCAAGAGCTTTAGGACCCACGCTAATATTAGAAAAGCTTTCCAGCGCTGTTTGTTTGTTATCTTCACTTTATCATTCACAAAGCATTATTTTGCTTCACTTCAGTTATGATAAAGAGACATCCGATCTTATATTGTGTGTTTGTGCATTTTGGGGGCGGAGCAATGAAGGGAGAGGTTTGTTTGTTTGGGTTGATTGCAAATATCAACAGTGTATCTCAGAAATCACTTACTGCACCTTTAAGGGAGCATATGGTGAAAAGATTGATACAGTGGATGCATGACTCAAACTTGTGTTGCAAATGTTATGCTACTTGTAGAAAATCTGGCCTAATCATTTACATTAGTAAAACTTTATTCCGATGGTCCACTTTAGACATTCTACTAACTATAATTAACTTTGCAACTACATGTCAACTACCAGTCATTAGAGTATTAGTAGAGTGTCTGCTTAATATCTGCTAACACTTTATTTTGCTGCTCCTCAACAGACATTCAACTGACTATAAGTAACTTTGCAAGAGCATGTCAACTTATTCTACTAGCCCTATCCTAACAGTCTACTAATACTCTAATGAGAGTTAGTTGACATGTACTGTAGTTGCAAAGTTGTTACATCAGTTCTACTTCAGTTAGTAGAATGTCTGAAGTGGACTAAAATATAAAGGTTACACTTTATTTCTATAAAGACATCTACAAATCATTTCTATGTTATATAAATGTGATTCAAACTTTCTCTTTTAAACTTTCAAACTGACACTGTATCACAGATTCTGCACTACGTAAAGCAGCAAAAGAAAAGTTTTGAATGCATTATTATATAAACGCAGCCTTCTATGGGGCGCCGTTTGTAAAGCGGCTCACGCTGAAAATAACAGCAACATTTTGTCACATTTAGCTTCAAACAATGTTTAAAAAACTGGTATGAATTTTTGACGGTCACTTTTTACCACATTTACAACAATATTTGTCAACTTAGAGATATTTTAAATAGTTAAATCTAAATATTAAATGTTACACCTAAATGTTAAATGTTAAATCTAAATGCTAAATCTAAATCTAAATGCTAAATCTAAATCTAAATGTTAAATCTAAATCTAAATCTAAATGTTGAATCTAAATCTAAATGTTAAATCTAAATGTTAAATCTAAATCTAAATCTAAATGTTGAATCTAAATCTAAATGTTAAATCTAAATCTAAATGTTGAATCTAAATGTTTGGGGTGAAACTAAATATTTAACTAATATGCAAATTCAAAATGCCGGTAACAGGAAGTGCCAAAATAAAAGCTCGAGGTGGTCAGTGTGTGTTTATAGCATGGTTTATAGTCAAATAACGAATAAAAACCATCTCATCCGAGGAAATGGACTCTTGGACATAGATTATCGTGATAATAACTACCTAAAATAATAAACACGTTTGGAGAAACTGTATTTGAAGAGTAGGCTAGTGTCACTTTTATGAAAAGTGCGGGACTTATGACCTGTAGCCATAATAGCCAGCCACTAGGGGGCTCACTTTGACTGAATGTCATGTCATCGCTCTGTCATCACGAGACTCTACAGTTTCTCCAAACGTGTTTATTATTTTAGGAAGTTATTATCGTTATATTATAGTTATTATTATGAGATGGTTTTTATTCGTTATTTGACACTATAAACCATGCTATAAACACAGACTGACCACCTCGAGCTTTTATTTTGCCACTTCCGGCATTTTGAATTTGCATATTAGTTAAATATTTAGTTTCACCCAAAACATTTAGATTCAACATTTAGATTTAGATTCAACATTTAGATTTAGATTTAGATTTAACATTTAGATTTAACATTTAGATTTAGATTTAACATTTAGATTTAGATTTAACATTTAGATTTAACATTTAGATTTAGATTTAATATTTAGATTTAACATTTAGATTTAGATTTAACATTTAACATTTAGATTTAACATTTAGATTTAATATTTAGATTTAACATTTAGATTTAGATTTAACATTTAGATTTAACATTTAGATTTAGATTTAATATTTAGATTTAACATTTAGATTTAGATTTAACATTTAACATTTAGATTTAACATTTAGATTTAGATTTAATATTTAACATTTAGGTGTAACATTTAATATTTAGATTTAACTATTTAAAATATCTCTAAGTTGACAAATATTGTTGTAAATGTGGTAAAAAGTGACCGTCAAAAACTCATACCAGTTTTTTAAACATTGTTTGAAGCTAAATGTGACAAAATGTTGCTGTTATTTTCAGCGTGAGCCGCTTTACAAACGGCGCCCCATAGCCTTCGTGAACATATGAATCTTATTTCAAAAATGATAAAAACTTACTGATCCCAATCTTTTTCCATCTTTGTACAGGGTACAGGAAGAGGGAATAAAGTTATAGGGAGTTAGAGACCTAAAATGGAGGTTAAAAGGAGCCTGCCTAATTCTCTAAAGTGTTTGCAAGCTAAACAAACGGAAGCACTTTTAACAACAAAGAACTGGAAGTTCTTCCACTTTGAACAGTGGTTCTAAAAAGACTGCTAAGAAGACAAAGACATTCAAACTGAAAGCTGGAATTGCATTAAGGATACCGCCTTTCTGAGAACTCTGACTGTTGCCATGCCTCATGCTTTCCATGTGGTGTCCCTGTTTGTACATTGTCCTAGCTCACTATATATAGACTATGGTATTGCTTTATTGCCATTGTTGAAGAATATTAAACCATACCTGAAGTGCACTACCTGATATGAGAGATTTCTGTGTATTGAGTGTGTTTCTCATGGTTTTAGAGAAAGTTCCCTCTTGTGACCAGGAGAGGCAGACGGCCCAGGATGAGGCTCGGCAGAATCCGCGGGAAGCCATCTTCATCCCTGACTGCGGCCTACAGGGACTCTACAAACCAGTCCAGTGCCACCAGTCCACTGGTTACTGCTGGTGTGTGCTGGTGGACACTGGGAGACCCATACCTGGAACTTCTGCAAGGTAAGACAGAAACAAACTGTCTTATGACAAATTTTGTAATTGTGTCATTAGCGCTGCCTAAGACATTAATATCAAGATATAAAATCAAGACATAATTATCTGTTCTGTAACTCCATTATTTATACGACATGTCTCTGGATGAGCTTGCATGCTCTAAACATCTCAAAATGCTAAAAGAATGGCGATCATCCAATGAGACTGATTAGTTTAGTTGTGGAATGTTATGACAATCGATTTTCTCTCCAAACCACAATCTTTATTTTTCCATGAGCAAAGCTGTCAGTGCTGAATTTTGTTTAGAAAGCACTCAAATTGAAAGCATGACACATCCTGATGTGTTTCTACCCATTATGAGCTGTGATTTATGTTCCACTTTTGGAGATGTGTAAATTGCTCTCTTTTTTTTTTGCCCTGGAAACATTGAGAAGGTTTAGCCAACTGGTTCTTGCTGAACGAAATTCGCAATTTGAATTCAGGCATGGAGCCCATGCTGCCTCTGAACCATGCTGAGATGGCGTGATCCTTTGGATAGATGTTCTGGATGTTTCCGTTAAATCCTAGATTTCTGCAGTGTCATGCATTCTTATGTCTGTCTTACTAAAAACCAGTCAACCAAATTGGATCAAACAATGAAATCAAATACTCAGGGTTTGTCATTTCTTCATGTGTTTGGATAGCTGTGTTAACTGAGACAGGACTAGTATGGCTGCATTTTTTAGTCCTATCTCTGAATCTACAGTGAAGGCCTAACTCTGCATTCTCTACGAACAAGAAAATGCGTGATGTTTGTCCATGATAATTTGGTTGCTTATTAAGTCCTTATTTTTGTGGTTGTCAAAGTTTTCCGAGATGTTGTAGGCACATAGCTAAGCGTTTGCTGGGAAGTTTTGGGTGGCTGCCTACTGTCCCAAGTCAAAAGACTCCATAAAAGCCATGATATATTCACTGTGAAGTTCTTTTTCATTCTACACTTTGGGGTAAGTTCAAAATACCTTTGCAGCATTACTGAGAACTGTAATTCAGCTCTCCAGTCCAGTCAAGTCATGCCGTGTTTATTTATATAACACTTTATACAATTGATTGTTTTAAAGCAAGCCGCTTTATAGTAGTAAACATGAAAAATGTCAATGTCGCTTTCAATTAGAATTACAACTTCAAGTTCTACAATAAAGCAGCTCTCCAGTGTGTTCACATTTTCACTCTCAGATGTCTGACTTCGACAGACTGAGCTGAAGAAATGTGGCTCCACATAAGGCTTGTGTGGCTTTGTACAGATACTGATAATAGAGGGGAAGATGTATAAACATTGTCAAAGTGCCTCATGTTTGTGTTCTCCATCAGGTATAAAAAACCAGAATGTGACAGTGCGGCTCGTTCTCGAGACTCAGAGATGGAAGATCCTTTTAGAGAAAGAGATCTGACAGGTGAGCAGAACAGTTGACATGAGGTGCAAATTCTCCCAATTTGCATACGTATACACTGTTCTATGTTGTTTTGTAGTATAAATAATGCCAGGTTCAGACTACACGATATTTTTGTCAGATTGTGTGATTTTGACCTAGCCTGACTTCGTCATACTCATATTCTAGTCAGAATGTGAGTCTGATACTGCTTCATAGGGCTTTGATTATGGGGCGTGTCTCAACCGAACCAGGAAAAAAAAAAACTCTGCACTCAATTGGATAGACCTACAACCAATCAGAGCAACGGAGTAAATGACGCATGTTCTTACTTCATATTTTCAACCAACAAAATGTTGCAGCTCTCTGTTCCTCTTTTAAAATGAATGCGCTGTGGATATCTTCTATAACAGACGCGATGGCGGAATCTACACATGATGTTTCATAAAAGTTTGGGAGGAGTACGTACAAATAATCAATCCAATATCAACTTGTCATCAAACAATACCATGTCTAACGTTACCCTATCTATCAGCATGAGGAAGCATATTCACTCTGTCAACTTACCTAACACTCCTTGACAGTTTTTCAGCATCCCTCCACCACCCCGAATCCTCACTCTTGTCTTGGCTTGTTCTCTCACAACCAGGAACACGGGGGGAGTATGGCTACCGAGCCCACAGCCCTCTCCTCGGACAGCACGTCATATACGCATTTATTCTATCTGACTTATTTGTGTGAACTCGTTAAATCTCATATACGCATTTATTCTATCTGACTTATTTGTAAGTGTGAACTCGTGAAATCTCAATTCTCCAGCGGCAGTCATCTTTGTTGTAAACTAATTCAACCCAACCGCTCTTTGGTGACGTGGGTGATTACGTAACCGCAGATCATCTGTCCATCATCGATTAAAGCCCGCCCTGGCAATTTGATTGGCTCGGCCTTCTGGGAGCCGAGCATAATTACTCCTCAATGGATCGAGTCCAGACCGAACTTCCCGACCAAAAAATGTTGTGGGCGGGGTTCGGGCTGGCACCCAGGCTAATTTTGACCCCTAATTCTTGTCATGTTGTGGACAAGAAGCATGTCCGACTGCATGTTGCTTCCAAACCAATCATCGTTTGTCAACGTGCGTGATGTCATCAAGAAAGCGGGACTAGTCAATGACTTCCCGGAAACAAGAGCATAAACAAACAATGGTTGTACTATCTTAATGCTAATTCCAGAACTCACGCCTCTGCTATCATTCACCAGCATTTATCTTTTTTAGTTGTTGTCCATCGAGGAAACATCATAAAGGCTGGAATATTGTTGTTCTTGCTCCACAAACCTCTCCTCCATTGCTCTATTTCTCTCTTTCGTTTTGCCATGTTTTAAAGCTGTGTATGGAAGAGCTTCTGTGCTCCTATTGGTCAATGTCACAGATGTGATGTAAAAAATGTAACATGCTAGGCTTTCTGTCAGGACGTTGCAAAGCATTGCAGATGCGGCGTCAGTTGTCATCCGCTTTGACACTATACGAGATAAAACGATTGATTCTTGCATCCCAAAGCCCATTGTTGTTTACGAATCACCAGTCAAATGGATCATGACAAAAGTGGGCTGATATTGTGTAGTCTGAACCTGGTATAAATGTCATAAACTAGATGGTAGAGTACATAGTGTGAAGTATAAGTGCATAATGTACATCATGTCATTTGGGACACAACTATGGACTATGGACAAATAACTGTTTTCTGTGAGTGTATGCACACAGGCTGTGTATTATGCATTTTTTGCATTGACGTGTTTAACTTTATGTGGCTTGAAAAAATCGATATGCTTCATATAGAGAGCTATAATTATATTGATCACATATTCTCTGTACGTTTGCCCTGTTTATCCAAATACAAAACTTTAAATTCATTGATGCCAATGTTCATTCTTGAAGTCTACTAGAATAGACTCGATATTCTATACTACTCTATACTGGCGAGTTGTCAATGACACGGCATGACGTTTGCCGTCCGGTTTGTGACCGGCTTAACTGTCTTCATTAGTACATTACATGTCACTCCTTCTGTTTATATGTAGGCTACATAATTTCTAAAATAGTTAGATAGTTCCTGACTGGTTATACAGTGTACCAGTCATTTGTTAGCTTTATTAGCTATTAGCTTTGAGGTCATTAAAAGTCTATTTTCTCTTCAGGGACAATGGATCGAAATTATAAATTATTTATTGATTATTTCCCCCAATCAGATGCTCTTTTGAATGAGAATATCCTTCCCCCTGCAACTAACTAGCAAGTAGCGGCTAATGGCTATGATCCAGCTAAAGCCTGTTGCTTATTTTGTTTTATGTGCAACAATGCCTGATATTGCAATGGAATAAAACAATTGAAAAGATAATTGCAACTTTTTTTCACAATTGCGTCTTTATATCTTGCAATTCAGAATTGCAAGACGCTATAAAGTCGCAATTGCATGTTATGGAGTCAGAATTGAGAGATTTAAACCCACAATTCTGACTTTTTTCCCGAAATTCTGACTTTTTTTTTCTTTAAATTATGAGTTTATATCTTGCCATTCTGACTTCTTTTCTCAGAATTATTAGATAAACTTGAACTTTTGAGTTATGACCAATTCTAAGACTTTATTACAAGCAATTTTGAGTTTATATCAGGCAATTCTGACTTTATAACTCCCAATTACAAGTTTATATCTCACAGTTGTGAGATAAAAAGTCGCAATTACCTTTATTATTTTTGTATTCAGTGGTGGAAAGAAGCTTCCACATATTGCTAAATATGTTAATTTAAATAATTTTATTGTATATTTTCATTTTCCTTGACTATGCCTACATTCAATAAGAGTATGGTTTTCTTTTTGTTCTGGCTAATAATGTTTGACAAATGGTTGCAAGAACATGCAGTACCACATGTTAGCATTTAAAGGTGGTTTTCCCTAAAAATATTAGGCTTTCGCTCGTTCCAGTTCTTTCCCTTTCATTTAGAATTTCATTGTAACTCCTTTATAATTCCCCATCTGGTAAGTTTACAGAGTAAAACATGGCTCCTGACTGGGTAACAGATGTGTGGAGTAGTTTATGACGGCGTGGACCACTGGGGAGGACAGCAGCGGGGGGCCGAGAGGTGCTGTCAGTGCCCAGGGGGACTTCAGTCAAATTATTTTTATGTACTCTACTTGAGTGCAACCTGGCACCAGAGCAAAGAGTTTTGGTTTCATCCTTTCAACACAGGAATGGGGGGAAGAACTTTTGGATGGATGTACTATAACTATTTCCACAGGCCAAATTCCACTACAAGGCCTACCTGTGGCATCATCATACTAGTGCAAACAAACAAACAAACTCATGGCTGATCTAAATCAGGGCTTCCCACAAGCTGGCGTTTTGAAGTATACATTTGCCGAATATAGTATGGGAAGTTTGACAAGATGAGTCTGATTCCATATGTTCTAATTTAACACTTGGGCTGAGAAGCACTGAGCCGGCACGTCATCACACTTGTCCAAACCTTACAGAAACTAATTGGAGTCACCTGGTACTGTAAGCCACAGGGCCCCACCTCCCAAACTGCCCTGAACCAGCTAAATTAGAGTGAGGATGGCACGAGAAAACCCAAATTAACCAAAGTGAAAATGCAAACTGAGATTATTTTATTACATTCTTCTGTTTTAAGTCACCGTTTAAGAGACACAATTAAGGCCGAAACATTGACTCAAGTAGTGCACGCCATTGCAGCCGAGCATCTGGGACAGTTAAAAAAAAAGCACTACCCAAGGTGTTCAGCAATGTGTCGTAAAAGTTAACTGGGCTGCGGTGGTCTGCGAAAGTGCCCTCGTCACCTTGACGATCTAGCTAATTTGCTACTTTACATTTCACACGTGCACTCAAGCATTTGCAAATGCTAACATTTTTTGTTTGGCATATTTTATCTTTGAATTGATATAAGATGTTAAGCCTTATTAGCAGCGTTGACATTTATGTTAGAACAACCGTATTGCATGATGTTGTATATTTCATTGGGACAACTGTGGGCGTAATTGAAAAGGACATTTTAATGTTAAAAACACCTCTTTTGTGTTCTGCTGTAAGACTAAATGAGAATGCTTGTGGTTATGTTGGTCTCTCTTTAAATGTTACAGGGTGTCCAGAGGGAAAGAAAGTGGAATTCATAACCAGCCTGTTGGATGCCCTTACTACTGACATGGTGCAAGCTATCAACTCACCAACCCCCTCTGGTGGCGGGAGGTAAGAACTTAATAAAGTAATGCGTATTTCACAAATGCAACAGCATTTAAGTTCAAATAAATAAATAGAATACAGAATACATTTGTTTCGATTTGAAAATAAAACTGAATTGTTATTAGAATAAAGTCATACAATTAGGAGAATAAAGCTGAGAAAAATATTATGAGAAAAGGCATAATTATCAGAAATTGCTTTTTCAAATGAATGTGGAATTTAAAATGTTCTCTAAAATATTGCTACTATAGTGTTATGTGTTTATTTGCAAACCTTGATGACTAAATTAAATTTTTAGATCAAAGTCATAATGATTTGAGAATCACACTTTAGATTAGGGTCCAATTCTCACTATTAACTAACTATTAACTACCACTTTTAACCTAAATAAGTTTAGGTATTGGGTGATTAATGGATGTAGAATATGGTCATGCAGAATAAGGCCTTAATATGTGCTTTATAAGTTCTAATAAACAGCCAATATCCAAGTAATATGCATGCTTATAAGCAACTAGATAATAGTGAGAAATGGTCCCTAAACTAAAGTTTTACGCAGTATATTTAGTTCTTATGTGTGCAAAACGTCCCACCACAATGTTGGAGTTGGCCTGACTAATTTCCCACAACTTCCCATGTCTCTCTGATATTTTAGTGCCTAGTGGCCAAGGATGATATGAGTTCAGAGTCTGAACACAATGTAAATCAATCAATTTTATCATGTTTTAATTGCAATTCTTTAGGTTCCATTAATGTCCACATAGGACAAACAGTTCTGGATAAGTTGTGTCGATTTTAGAGTTTTGTATATAGAATACAATTCAAATAGTAACATTTAATCATTTCTGTATCATTTCATTAACTTCTGGTGAAAAAGTTTAAATCGTTAAGTTTTATAATAGCCAGACTTTTGACTATATGTGAAGTAATATACAGTACACTCCTCCAACTGGGATTGTTTGTGCTCCAGGTTTGTTGAGCCTGACCCAAGCCACACACTGGAGGAACGGGTGGTTCAATGGTACTTTGCCCAGCTGGATAATAATGGCAGTTACGATATCAACAAGAAGGAGATGAAGCCCTTCAAGCGCTACGTGAAGAAGAAAGCCAAACCCAAACGATGCGCCCGCAAGTTCACCGACTACTGCGACCTTAACAAGGACAAGACCATCTCCCTTCAAGAACTCAAAGGATGCCTAGGAGTCAATAAAGAGGGTGTGCAGCTTTTATGATATAAAAACAGATGATAAGGTGCTTTGGTGGAACCACATTTGGCGAGGTTATTACGGAAGTTACTTAATTTCCCCTGGTACTTCCTGTTTCATTGAATACACAATGAAAGTTGGTGTTCCAACCAACTTCCTACCAATTTGATATGTGTGATTCATTTCTATTCTGATGACACTGAACATATTGTAGGCTACACTCTCAGAAAAAAAGGTTCAAAAGCTGTCACTGTGGCGGTACCTTTTCAAAAGGTAAACCTTTGTACCTAAAAAAGTGCATTTTAGTCCCTCAAAGGTACATATTGGTACCAAAAGTGTACATATTAATACCTAAATGGTACATATTAGAACCCTTTTGAAGGGTACTGTCCCAGTGACAGCTTTTGTACCTTTTTTTCTGAGTGTATACAAAGTTATATGTCATAAACATGTCATCTCTGTATGTTTTGCACACAAAAAAAATAAAAATAATAATAACAAAAAGTAGACTTTGAGCCATAAGCACTTCCTAGCCGGGTTTGTCACTTATTGGGGTCCCCTGGAAACTTTTCCGTTGTGTTCTGTTCTGTTTGCAGCGCGTTTCTGTATTTGGTTGCGTTGTGAGTATTTGGAGCACACGTGTTGTAAAACCGATGAAGATGTTTTCTTAATTTGCGGGTTGAGCTCTCTCGGCCACCGTAACTTTGTCAAACAACATTATATCTCACAATGGGACTTTATATCTTGCAATGTAATATTATATCCTGCAAATTGAGACTTAAAGGGATAGTTCACCCTAAAATGAAAACAATTCTGTCTTCACTTACTCGCAGTCATGAGTAAGTGACTAAATGAGTAAGAAACAGTATGAGTTTCTTTCGTCTGCTGATTCCAAAAACTAATCAGCAGAATTAGTTCAACTTCTTTTTAGTTCAACAGAAGAAATAATCTTGTACAGGTTTGGAACAACATAAGGGTGAATAAATGATGACAGAATTTACATTTTTGGGTGAACTACACCTTTCATTTCGATTAATTTTGATATTATGTCAATGACTTTTTAACTCCAATTGTGACTTTAAGTCTCACAGTTGTGATTTTATATCTCACATATGAGTTTATAGCTCACAATGCTGCTTTATTTTTTACTTATCATCGCAATTTGAGTTCATGCTAAAAAAAAAAAAAAGAACATGGGAGTAAACAAGGCTCAGGAAAGACAACCGAAAAACATTCTTTATAACTCTTCTTTAGTGACTGTTTAACATGAGTCAAATACTGGCACAGAGACATCTTTGTAAGATTCAGTAGTAACAGGAAAAATGCTGGAAACATCGATAGTAGAAACACTTGTCTGGGAAAGCATGTTACTCAGATCTTTTTCTTCTTATTAACTTACATCTGTCTTTCTTGTATGTTCTGTTTGCAGGTAGCACTACAAGCAGCAGCAGTCAGGGGACAAGGCAAGGGACAAATTTGTTCAGTAAGGCCTGACTAATTGCTTTCGCACTAACATTTGCCTCAGCAGCTGCAGAGAGCAGAACTTATAATATATTAACAATATGAATAGATAGCCAGCAATGTAGTGAACAATATAAACCTTGGCTTTTTACGATGGAGACGGCATGAATGATGCATCTTTATGGCCACCCACATTGTGTCTGCGTTTGTGTGTGCATGTATTCTTTGTGAGCTGGATTACTTTAATCAAAGTTTTTCATGGTAGTCATGGTGCTGTATATAATTGAGTCAGAAGTGAACTATTCTCAGATAATAATCAGGGTCTAGATAAAAAGAAAGTGACATCATTACTTTGAGTAATTTGGTGGAAAATTCACATTCAACTCCTAGAGACTGTTGAGCTGTCATCTCAGTGAGGAAAATATGAACCTTTGCTCGTAGGCACTTTTTTTTTAAGTCAAACTTTTAGTTGACAAGAAATCACAACTAAAACAACATTTGAAAAATGAAATCACAACAAAAACAACATTTGAAAACTGTTGTAAAAACCTTAGAAATAACATTACAGTAAGTACACTATTGTATAACACTATTTTTGTGAATTCATGCTTTAGCTGTTTAATGTCTGTGTTGTTGGTTGTTGTTACGGAAAGAGCATATTCACAATAGCAATGTTTCCATCCACCTAATATTATGCGCATTTTGGGATATCACGTAAAAAAAATCTGGACGGAAATGGCAAGATGTGCATAAATTAAAAAAAATGCGCATAAAAAACGTATAAGCTCATTTGTTTAGGATACATTTTTTATCCGATAAGACAACATGCACATAAACTACGATGGAAACACATTTACTGAATAAATCGATGCGGATCTAAACAATCACGTGACTTTGCGCGATGACTTCCCAGATAAAGTGTTGGTCCAGATCCGGCCCACATCTGGCACACGTGGAATCCACACGTACCAGATGTGGGCCGGACCTGGGCCGACACTATAGCTACGTTTACATGGACACCTTTTGGTTCAATCAGAATTAAATCAATACGATTGGTGAATCCGAAACACGGTGTTTACATGAACGATAAATAAAGTAATCGGGTTGATGTGCACGTTTATATCTCACAAGTTTCAAATCGAAATAGATTTTTTGACATGCGCACACTGCACGAATATACAGAGTTTCCCGCTGTTCGCGCATAACTATTTTCCTCTATTGGTTCTTTATTTGTTTTAAACAGCAGACGAAATATGAATCCGTCTCTGGTCATGATTTAGAAACAATGAGCATATTAACTTAACCGTTTTGCCGTGCTGTTTATATTTATCACGCAGTAAAAAATGCCCCTCTCCGTCGTCTGTGGATGAGAATCCAAAACAAGGACTGGTGGGAGGTTGTCCTGCTTCACTTCACATACGCTGAGTGAAATGAGAATTTTAGAATGACGGGACACTCATTTATATGACACTTTATTCAACAGGAAGAACAGCTCGTTCCGCGCATCATTACGCTATTTAATGTCATTGCACATGTGCAGTCCTTTCAGTTTCGGTTTTCAATCCGATCAAGTGTTTACATGTTCTCTCGATCGGATTACAAAAGGAATAATCCACCCCTTTCAATCCGATCGAAATTTCATTCGGATCGTGCTCAATCGGATCGATTAAGGTGTTTACATGAAGGTTTTTTAGTTCGATTGAGCCGTCATTCCGATTATAAGTGTCCATGTAAACGCAGCTTATGTTGCTGTCTGTGTAACCAGCAGACCGATCTTTTTGCACAGCATCTGAAACGGTGTTTTGGTTGTTCTGATATGCCTGAGTAAAGTTTGTCATCAAAGTGGTTAATGACCTTCCAGAACTGTATTACACGACTGGGTTCCCGAACAGCAGGCGTCTGCCTTGAAACGCAAGATAACACATTTAGTGCACTTCGTCGGCGCGCAAGTCATGTATTATATGCGAAAATGATTATATAGAGTGGCTTCTCCTACTTTTTCCACCAGACAGTGACGATTTAGAATGCTAATTAACCAGCTAACAAAGTGCTTCTGTTTAGCAATGTCCGTTTGTTCTGCTTCAGCTCATGCAGTTTAAGTGAGCCAAATTTCCTGCATTATTGACTATGCGCAAAGTAAATTAAATAAGATGTGCACAATGGTGTAGTGAGGTCATGTACCAGCTAAATTATGGTGAACAGCCCTTGGGTTGGAACTTGGAAGCAACTACTTAACCTCAGATAACTAGGCCGGATGGCGCGGTATCCCACAGTCCACCTGATCCTCCACCGATCGAGTTAAAATAATGCTACATCCCATCATTAACTGCACCAGAAGTTCTTCTATTCCATCACTGGCCGAGAGACTTGCTACTTATGTTACTTATTACAAGAAGACATCCCGTCTAATAGCTTTTGTTGGACAAAAGTTGCAGGTTTGGAGTTACTCTCTTCTCCTCAAGCACATCATTTGTTCTGCTTCATAGATAAGCAATGACAAGTGCATTAGTAAGTCTGTAAAATGTTTCCATCCTCATAAATCTAGTAGGAGAATACGATTTCCAAAATAACCACCAGGAGTCACTGGGTTTTTTAACTCTTTTCCGTTTTACATAAAAACATTTTTTTTAATTATATATATATATATATATATATATATATATATATATATATATATATATATATATATATATAGTGCTGTCATGAATATGGCTGTATATTACCAGGTTATGAGAAGGAAAGTGTGGTTTTCATATCAATCCTGATGTGCTTCTCCATATCGGCCTCCTCTGGTTTGCGGTTCTCTAAAGTGGAACTTTAGGGGAGAAATTATTTATCCAAATGCTATAATTCAGTGTGTCCAGACCCACCTGTTTCTCTTTGCTAAATTACAGCGTGAGGTTTAATTCATTGGGCTCCTGTGTGTAGACGCTCAGAAGTCATGCGCAGCTTTATAACTGGTTTGAATAAGACTTTGTGGCACCATTTACTTCACATTTGATTAGTGGTAGTCTTCAGTGATATTTTCTTTAGAGCCAGAGAAAAAAACACACTTATTTGGAAGCATGACTGTTTATTTGAAATGATGGCAACTGTAATAGCTCTGAGACCGAGACTGTCTCACTTGTGTTTTTTTTTTTTTTTTTACCGTTTTGGAGACAGAGACACAGAGCAGAAAGCAGAGACGTTCTGTCTCATAGCACGATGACAAGTCGCTCTCTCGCTCCTTTGCGCTCACTGTCTGACTTTTGCCAGCCATAATGTTTTGCTTGTAGTTAGGTGTTTAGCGTTTGATGACAGGCTCGCTAGCCCACTAGCACCGTTTCTCGCTAGCTCGCTCTCCGACCAGTGGGATTCCCTTGTTATTAGTCGCATAGCTGCTGTTTACCCTGGCTTGTGGGTTCTGGTAGCCTAGCAGAGACCCAACAAGGACCCAGCGAGGGCTGAGCTCATGTGTTTACCCTGGCGCTGCCCACTTCAACCTAAAAACAGTGGCCGGGAACGAGCAGAAACTCAGGCCCAGTGGACCGTGACTAGCACTGCCAAGATAAACAGCTGCTTGGTTTGGAGAGCTGAGGGGGCTTCTCCTGCCCACAGCCAAAGAGTTTGCTTTTCGACACCCCCCCCCCCCCCCCCCCTCTCATGTACACACTAGAGGGTTGATGAATTGGGCCAAGCTTCTCCTACAAGACAGTTTTATGTCTTGTCGCTTAAGTGTACTGGAAGTAAAATTGATGAGTCTGATGTAGTCGGGATTTGGGACCGTGCACTGCCAAAATATGGCAGTGATGAGAGCCAATGGACATTTCCTTCATCTGGCTGTGGCTGTTTGACAGTGAATGTATGACATTTATTTAGTTACAATATTAGTTGCTGCAATCCAGACACCAGAATTATCTCTTTAAAATGCTGATGATGCTCCTTACTTCACTGGGAACCTGGATATATGGTTATAACCTGGGCCATTCGCAGGGTTTTATAAATACAGAGGTGCCAAAATTGAGGTTTTCTTAACCCTCTGGTGCTCCTCAAGTGGTGTTCAAAAATGACCTTTTTTTCAATGTAATGAATGTACTATATTTTATTTTGATAATGTTTTTTTATTGAAAAAAAAATGTAGGGGATTTGTTTGGGACTAAATTATATTTATGTAGTTATAATCCATTTATTACCTGTTAACAACTTTTTGGGCATGACATTTCAAAATTCAACTGTTTTAAATCTTGAATGCTTTGGAGCACAGACTTAAGTTTGGATTTTTTAAAGAAGAGACTTGGTTGATTATTGCTGAAGTAAAAAAAAAAAAAAAAAAAAAGTTAACTTAAAAAAAAAATTATAGCGGTTTAAGTTTATTATGAAAAATGCACAAAAATGTTTTCAGTTTTTATATGAGAAATATATTTTCCACCAAATAGAAAATAGATAAATTTTGGTTCCAGAAAACCAAAGCCATAAATCTAAACAAGTTATGTTCAAATTTTAAGGTTGATATGTCAAAATATGAGCTTTTAGTAAGATTTTGTTTGGGCGCAGTACCAAACGTTTCCACTGTGTGAAAATTGTTTCCCATTCATTTCCAATGCGGTACAATCGTAATGCGCGTTTTCAGGGCCATTTAACCTTTTTGGTTATCAAGGTTGTGTGTATTTTGGCAATCAAGGTTATGTGTGTGTGGGCGTGGGTGCGTGTCTGTGCGTGTTCGTGTGCGTTCACATAGCAAGTGCCAAAACCTTTGCCAAGTTTCATATCGTTCCGATAAAGTAAAAAAAAATTATAAAAACTATAATATAAAATTTTTCGGTCAAAACCGAAGAGCACCACAAATTAATGTACTGAAGGCTACCAGAAAACCTAGCTTATTAAACTCACTGACAATATGTGCTCATTCATTATTAATCGTATGTCTAATACGTTGAAAATGGCTCCTTGAATGTGTGTTGTGTTGTCACCTTGACAATTCTGAATTACATTACATGAATCACATTACAATTAACACATACAAATTATTCGCAATCAAGTAGGACTGTATATTTTCAGTTCAAAATGGCTAAATTAGTTAGTTAATTAAACTGTTTACTAGTTTAAATCCCTGATTAATTCTGTCCGTCGTTTAACATGCCTTTCATAAAACAGCTGTCAAATATTAAATATTTAGTTTAGCTACTTACATCTTATCCCATACTGTTAACTGGAGCTTCGCTCTGGAATTCGTGTTCAGCAGCCCACCTACATTTATTTGATTAGCAATCTTAAACATTGACATTGATGAGCACTATTAGCTTAGAACTATGACAGATTTATTTAAATATGCATTAAATATTGAAGAAAAAGTTAAGTAAAACTATAATAAATTTGTAAAATAATGCCTATTGGGATTTATTGGCTGGGAGGGAGGTTATTTTAAAAGTTCTTTTATCAAGATGAAGTGTTGTTGAATATGCTATTCACTATCAAACCATCTATCATACAGGCATTCTTTTCTTTGTATGTAAGAAACTCAGAACTAAATGAACTAATTATTAGTCTCTAATGCACGGCTTAGCTTTTATGTTTTTGTTGGAAATTAAGAGGGCTGTTAAAACAGGGGTGGGCCATCCTTCCAGGCTAATTGTTTAAAGAGAAATATCACTATATGGGACTCACCTGCTCTGCACATTTCTACAGATTCTACCAGTGCATTGTAACACTTATTTTGGTACTTCCTCTCATTAATGCAGTTTATAGTGTTTTAGCAGCATATTTAGGATAGCATGCATGCCTCTTAACTGTTTTTGAGCTTTAAGTGCTTAAAATGGCCAGTTGCTCTTGGATGGACTAAAAGTAGATGTCAGACTGAAGGAGTTTTAGTGAGCTGGAAAATATGTCAGTTTGTTTGCTTTAATTTTGACAGCAGACGTGAGACTCAGCTTGCTCTCAACTCTTATTTCTTGCGTTAGAAAGAGACTTTGTTTGTACGTGCCATTAGCCTTGTGAAAAAGACTCTTCTGACGCAATCTGGCTGGGAGAATGTTGCAGACACACTGATTTGTTGCATCTTAGTCATTTGTGATAATTATGGATGACATCATGGTGATGTTTTCTATGGAGTATGCAAAAAAAGGGAAGCAGACTACTTGCTCACTTGGGAAATTTGGCGCTGTCTGGGAGTGAATCGCCCTCGCTTTTTTTATTATTATTCCTTTTCAGTAGCTTTTTGTATACAAGCACAAGTCTAGCTTGAGTTTATTGTATGTTCAGATTATATAGCATTTGCTTTTAAATTTCCTGTTTTTGCAGTGCCCAATTTTTTTTTATAACTAGGGGTGTGATCCAGAAATGCAGCTTGCAGGTCTAAGAGTATGTAAAAAATATGTAAAAAAAAAAAAAAAAAAAATTGTTGACGAGTTCTAAACACTATTGGTATTGCATTGGGTTTCCACTTAGTGCCCAATATAAAGTCTTTAAAGTCCTTAAGCAAGAAAAGTTGAGAACCACTATGTATTCTGTATCAACACTTGATTTTGCACAATACTAGTAGTACCCCTCTAAATGTTGAACAGATCATGCACAATATATGTTTTGAATCAGCATCAGTGATACCTTGATGCACACCTTTTCTGCCACAAGGCAGTATCCTCCCCTTCCAGGTCTCCAAGGCCTATAATCAGAGATCAGCAGTCAGGTAAAGCAGCTCTCAGACACACTGGATCTGGTTTCCCCGGCCTTTATCAGATGAGGGGGACGGGGGTGAGCAGGGAGAGGCTTTGTGTCCTTAATGGCACAGTCATTTCATCACTTTACCGCTCTGAAAGAGTAGAGGCCAAAGTGGACCCTTTTTCTGGTGCCTGTTAATTACCGAAGGGAATTGGGCTTTTGAGAAGAATGAGTATGCAGACACTGAGAGCTAAAAGAATTCTCCACGCTAACAGACAAACAAGACATACTCTCAAATTCGCCTCAAAACCGCCCCCGCAACTATGTTTAATAGGTATGTTTGCTGTGGTATATTTATAATACAGTATAACATGTTTCTGTCAGTGCTGGGAAACTATCTTGAAAATGTAGCTTATAATCCAGCAAGCTAAGTATAATTTAAAATAGTTCAACCACAGTTAAATAAACTGCTCTTTTGAAAAGTAGTTATCTATTCCACAAGCTAATAGCTAAAGACATTGAAGCTAAGAGGGTAATTCAGGGTGAAAACAATGAGTGATCCTACAGCTAAGCTAGTAAATTCTGCAGGGACTCGAAAAAGTTAAAAAATAGTTTTTATTGATTAATTTGCATGTGCGAACCAATTGACTAGAATGAATCAGACAAACTTTCCAGAGAAAGGACCGCATGTAGCGTGTAAAACTTCACTTCAGTTCACTATAAAGCTATAGCGCAAGACGTTAAAAATGACAATTTGATAGTGACAGTTGTTGGAAAAGTAGGTTGCTACAGTATTTTGAAAGTAACGTAGGTATTCTTATGCTTCTGAAAAAGTTAAAGGTGTATTATGGAACAGTGGCCTCTCTATCACCATCTGTGGTTGAAAATACATCTGAGCTTTTTCATATGACAGGTCTGTCATTCTACTCCAAGACATTAAAAAGAAAGTCCTACAAGATGAAACATTTCTTGACTGCGCAAGGAAGTTTCATACTGTACGTCACACCATAATAGCCGGACCTTCTTTTCTTTACTTACTGTACAGACATGATGTAAGTATTCAAGGACAAATGACATAAATCTGTAATTTCCTGCCAAATCCAACTCAAAATGTCAATCATTATTGTAGGCTTAACGTAGTGAATCAGGGTACACACAAAAAGCCAAACGTCCTCTGCAGTACACCTTTAAATTTAGCAGAGACACTTTTAGTCAGGTAATCCCCATGGTTGTGGTTTCAACTAAAGCTAAAAGTATAGCTTTAGTAAGTATAGCGTTTTTTTTGTTTGTTTGTTTTTTTTACTGCGACTGCGTCTTGAATTGTTTTGCATTAATTAGGTGGTCTGCAAGGTGGCAACACTGGCAGGCCATGTTTTACAGTTGAAAAGGGATGGAAAGACACACTTAGACCACAACAACAACTAGATGTACCGCATCGCGGTACAAAATATGACCGCCGCTCAGGCCTGCACTGGCTTTCCACAAAAATAAATGACGTGGAGTAATTTGGCTGTATTGCGTGTTTATGTATATACCTAAAAAAAGTAATAGTATGTGCATGTCTGTCTGTGTGTGTGTGTGTGTGTGTGTGTGTGTGTGTGTGTGTGTGTGTCTGTGTGTGTGTGTGTGTGTGTGTGTGTGTGTGTGTGTGTGTGTGTGTGTGTGTGTGTGTGTGTGTGTGTGTGTGTGTGTGTGTATGTGTGTGTGTTTGTGTATGTGTGTGTCTGTGTGTGTGTGTGTGTGTGTGTGTGTGTGTGTGTGTGTGTCTGTGCGTGTATGTATGTGTGCATACATGTGTGCACGTGTGTGTTTGTGTGTGTGTGTCTGTGCATGTGGATTTGTATGTGAGTGTATGGGTGTGTGTCTGTGCGTGTGGATGTCAGTGTGTGTGCATGCTTGCGTTTGTTTGTATTCCTGCATGTGTGTGTGTGACAGTATCATCCTAAACCAGCAACCCTTCGCTCAACAGCACCATCTACAGGCCGATGAATGTACAGTCACTAAATGTGCACATAAATGAATTTATTTTATACCCCCCCATGGATGAAATTCTACAAAACTTAGCAGAGGATACCCCCAGAGGATGTCAAGTTAATCATACACATGAAATATGGTGCAGTTCTGAACATCTCCACTGAAGATAGGGGCGATTAAAGCAGAATAATATTGCATTTTCATTTTTTATGGGAGGGGCGCAAATCACAAATGAGTAATTATGGGCTAGGTTGATGTGGGCCCTTAAGAGCAACATACCATAAAAATTTCTTCATCCTCGGTGCCACGGTTCAGGTAGTTATTTAGGAAAAACTGCATTTTTTGGGGTTTGGGGGGGCCCAGCGCGGGGGGGGGAGTGGCCCCCGGGGACCAAACGAAATTTTTCCGTAGAAGTCTAGTGGGGCTACATGCCCACCAAATTTCATGTTCCCCGGTGCTTCGGTGTCCCTGGTATCGTTGACGAAAAATTTACGGGGGCCCCAGCGCGGGGGGGGGAAGTGGCCCCCGGGGACCAAACCAAATTTTTCAGTAAAAGTCTAGTAGACCAACATACCATAAAAATTTCTTCATCCTCGGTGCCACGGTTCAGGTAGTTTATTAGGAAAAACTGCATTTTTTTGGGTTTGGGGGGGCCCAGCGCGGGGGGGGAGTGGCCCCCGGGGACCAAACGAAATTTTTCCGTAGAAGTGTAGTGGGGCTACATGCCCACCTTATTTCATGTTCCCCGGTGCTTCGGTGTCCCTGGTATCGTTGACGAAAAATTTACGGGGGCCCCAGCGCGGGGGGGAAGTGGCCCCCGGGGACCAAACGAAATTTTTCCGTAAAAGTCTAGTAGACCAACATACCATAAAAATTTCTTCATCCTCGGTGCCACGGTTCAGGTAGTTATTTAGGAAAAACTGCATTTTTTTGGGTTTGGGGGGGCCCAGCGCGGGGGGGGGGAGTGGCCCCCGGGGACCAAACGAAATTTTTCCTTAGAAGTCTAGTGGGGCTACATGCCCACCAAATTTCATGTTCCCCGGTGCTTCGGTGTCCCTGGTATCGTTGACGAAAAATTCAGTAAGGTGACGAAAAAAAAAAAAAAAAACTTTGACAATCCCTATATGACCGCTTTCGCTAGCTACGCTAGCGGCGGTCATAATAACTGGGTTAAAGGAGAACTCCGGTCAATTTTAACATTGAGCTCATTTTTTTGTAAATTTGGAGTGCTGTCAGTACAGAGAACAACGACAAAAATCGGTGTTGCCTACACCTTGTTATCCTCTTTTTAAAATTTGCACCCTGTTGACTTCAATGGGGCAAGTTTTAAACCTGCTTTTAGCCTCGACTACTGTGGACTTCGACCGAAAACAGGATGTAAATACAGGTATGAGCGCTGGCTGAATTAACATCACTTTTATTAATATCTTTCACATCTACTGCAGTCAGATTCACCCGTGATCACTCTGAAGGAATCATTCACATGGCTGGGCACTTGTAATGACACATCAAGGATGTTAAGAGGCTAAGAGCAGCTTTAAAACTTGCCCCATTCAAGTCAACAGGGTGCAAATTTTAAATAGAGGATAACATGGTGTAGGTAACACCGATTTTTGTCGTTGTTCTCTGTACTGACAGCACTCCAAATTTACAAAAAAATGAGCTCAATGTTAAAATTGACCGGAGTTCTCCTTTAAGAGACACTCATAAATGCAAAGTTCTGTCATGAAACTAGATGGCGCAGGATGATTGGTTCTTGCTGTATCAGTAGCCAATGAGCTTGCTGCTCAACCTTTATAGCCTTGACCTTGGTCAGTATTTGCTGTAGCAGTGCAGCGCGCTTTCAGAAACCCTCCACCCTGTATAGATCTGCTATGGGTAATTCATGTATGTATGTTATTCATGTATTTTATGCTCCTAAATATTTGTATTATTTTTATCAGTTCTTTTGTCTTTGGGTCATTATATTTCTCACAGATTTTTGCTCGTTCTAAATCAGACACAGATAAAGTAGCACAGTAATGATAACATTTATATGAATGCATTAGTGAGAGAACGATTGCGTGTGAATTAATTCTACCTGGCTCTCACTTTTAGGTACTAAGAAATATATGTGTGAACTTTTCAGTTTCTAAGCTATTTTATTGATAAATCATCAATGTTTCTGCGCTACTGAATGTTTCTGTGCGCGCGATCTGCTCGTGATGTGTGAGCTGTCTGTGTGTTACAATGCAGCAGCGCATTAGAACGGTGGTTAATTTACGTGTACAATAAGTTGTTTGAAACGTGCATTTACCCAATAAATTTTGAGCATCCAAATGATATAATCAAACATATCTTGTGGAGCGCTCTCGGAGTGTGCATTTTTTTTGTAATTTTAACTGTTGGACACGGAGTGTAAAAGTGGACTTCAAAGATTTCTTATCCTGCTGCCCCCTCTATAGGCCATGATCAGCAACTAGTCGACGTCAAGCTTACTGCATCATGGCAGAGCATTAAAGTCAACTAGTCTGTGCAACCTCTAATTGGCAGTAGCAAGTCCTGTACTTGCAGCAGTAACAGCAGCAACACATCTATTCCACCTAAACCAAATATATCAACATTGTCATATCCATTGCATGCCAGTCACTCCGAGAGTTGTCATGGCAGAACTATAGTTTAACTGAGTACATTTTTTATCAGTCATAAGTTCTGGAAAGGCAATGCACTCGGCTGTATGCATACTGTACGCTACTGTAAGCGTTTGTGTAAAAACTGAAGTACACTTTGGGCTTAAGTTTGTGCAAGTAATAAATTCAGCATAGGTGATAAAACAGGTCTGTTCTTTTTGGGTGTCCACCTGCATTTCCCCACCCCCAAATGCCTGCTGTTGACCTCACACATACACACACATCTCATGGACTCTCCAGGGCCCGGGACCCCCCTCCGCCTGTCAGTCCCTTCCCCCATGGGGTAGAGGAGGGGGTTCTTCACTGGAACTCTTGTACTCCCTTCTACAGCAGCCATCTGCAAGCAATCTGTCTGTGTTACCCATCTCCCAAGTTCCTCTCTGATTGATAGCCCCAAAAGGAGTCCTATGGCCCAAACTGTGGACACCAAATGTCCCTGTTCCCAATGCCATCATGATCCAATTACTCGCCACATCAGTCCGTTATGGTTTACCGTACTGTACATGGCGTGAACTAAATGCTCTTTCTGTCGCATGTTGGGTTACTTTTTATACTGAGAAGCAGCAATTTGCATGAATCACCAATGATTTGTGGGCTAATGTCAAACGTCCCGGCCTCAAAGGCAAAATGGATAAGTGAGAGAATTTAAGACAAGGAGGTAGCAGTAGAGAAAGAATTGCACATCTGCCGCAGGGGAAGTGTCTGTTTCCCAATGACTTTGGAAAGAGAGCAAACATGGCCTCTTATCCTTCCAACAACATTACGATTCTCGCATAAGCACAACGTAATTTGAAGGAAGCCAGCGCATCTTTGGAGCTGACATTGAACATATCATCTTGAATGCATTTGGTGCATCTGGAGATGTTCTGCTCGCAGACAAAGCCTACACATCCAACCATGTTGTTTGCCCCATATCTCTCTTCCTATTTGTCATGTGTGTGTGTGAGATCGCAGACAAGATCTAGGGTGCATGTATGTGCGCATATGTGAACGTGTGCATGCATGAGTGCAGATAATCTCAAGAATGCTGCCGTCTTGTCACGCTATGGCTGTGTTTTGGCGCATCTGCAGGCCAGCAAACTGAGCGCAAACACCTCGCCGCTCACCTGTCTCACCACACTGTCTGTTTTCCAGTAGGTCGTCTGGTCTGAAGACAGAAAGTTCCAGAAGATGAGGCAGTAGCACGAAGCACAGTGGGAAGGCATCTGTTCACTGCTGGAAGAGTACAACGAAGGATTCTGAGAAATTATTAAGAGGTTCCTCAAGAAAAAAAGAAAAAAAATGATGAAAATTATATCATGGAGCCAAAATATTTGCACTTTCTCCTCCCATTGTTAGGCATTTTATAATGTCCTTTGTTTGTGTTGTAAGCGTTTTATTAATATGACTTAAAGATTGACAAAAACTTATGTCAGAGAACACAGACTGTAAGTGTTGAACAATTATCTGCTACCGTCCACATTTTCAGCACATCCACACTCACTGCTAATCCAGACAGTATTATATAGTTGTTTTTGAATGAGTCATTTTTGAATGTCAGTTCAAAAATAGAAAAAAAAGCAAGCATTCCATTTGGAAATAAGCTTGTCTTTAAATGTCTTCTGTTTTCTGTTGTTTATGAAAATGTCCATTCAACCAATATGTTTGCTCCTTTGTTCACCTTGGCAACGGAACTAATGGAGCATTAGTGAAAAAGAAGTGGAGTGAATTATTTTCTGTCAACAAACATTAGCTACGGTCTCTCCGTCTTGCACCTCAGGACACTAGTAATGTACACCCAACCATCGCCTGAGAATTAGCAGTAAATTCTACATGGTTTGTTCAGAAGTCAGAGGTCAAAAACACTATCACGCAAAATTAGTTTTGTAAATGTCACGAAACACTTAGCTTAGCTTGGCTTTCTTCAAATGGATTATTCAGTAATGGTGTGTCTCACATACTCAACAACTGGTGTTGCTTTTTCACAGTGTTTTATAAAATCTTGAACATTACATACAACGTTAGATAGTACCAGGTTTTCCAATTGCTATAGACTGATAAATGCACGCAACTGGCCTAGTTTAGGATCCATATTTATAATATCCTTTCATAAGAAATACTTGAGTGTAACATTTTTCCATATATCAGTTCTTGGCATACACTAACCAACAATACATTTTTTTTTACATGTTCCATGGTATTCCTTGAAAAAATTACAATGTAATCATTCAGTACCACTGTATTTTTTTTTTTTTTTTTTTTACCATGGTATTTCCACAGGTTTTTTTTTTTTTCACATTTTCTTCTCTGGTTAGAAGAGGATTTTCTTAATCTGGAGGTTCATGTAGCTCTTACTATAAATGGAGTGTGTTCGAAAGCAATTTTTTTCTCAGCCAATGTAATCAGTTGTGTAGTAGTTATGTCGCAGCAACGAATACGAGAAAAGGGTAATTGATTAAAAAAAGAAATAAATAGATGTATTTACATTGACTCAAAATAACATTCTATGTCATCTTTTACTGGGCTTTGGAAATTATCATTTCTTGTCCATTCCAAAAGCGATAAAACGATAAAAATAGAGATATATAAATATATTTACCCCTTATTTCTTTTTTGATAACTTTCTACTTTAGGAAAGATGTGTTTGTTTTGTTTGTGTGTGTGCGTGCGTGCGTGTGCTCGCGCGCGTGTGTGTTTCATGTACTTGGAAGCCATTACTTTGGCTTAAAAATTAAAATAGTCAAGTTGTAAATATTTACATATGTGCTTTTTTGGGCTTTTCTCCAATTCAATCTTAAAACATTGTTTAGCAAACTCTGAAAGCAATGTAAACATCAATTAGATTATATATTAGAGTAAATAATTGTAAGTAGACTGTTTTGCTCTCATCATGTCTGTTTTTTTTGTTTTGTTTTTTTTCGAAGTCTGTTCAACACAATGTAAAAATGACAGCCAGTGACAATACACATTTAAAAAATTCTAACTGCGTCCATTTGTTTTTGTTTTGTTTTTTATCTGATAATGTACATCTTTTGCTTATTGGAGTTTAAATCATATATTACCTTGTGAAAAAGACATACACTTAGCATACTTTTAAAATGAAGTACATTTAAATTATATTAACTTTATCATATAACACACTACAGTCATGTTACTAATCAAGTACTTTACATGTGCTTTAGTATGTTAGTCAACACATCAAAATAAGAGTTGCACTTTATTTTACAGTACGTGTACTTACATGTAGCCTACTTACAGTGTACTTGCCTAAGAAAGCACTGATAATATAAGGTAACTACATGGGGTACGGTTAGGTTTAGGATAGGTTCAGGGTTAGTACCTAGTTATTACTCAGTTATTGTAAATTACTATAATAGGTAGTATGTACATGGGGAACAGGAGTGTAAAAAAAAGTGCCACCAAAATACATGTACTTTTTAAAGCATGATAGCAGATTGTTAAAACAATGATTTCAAATGTGCTTTAAAGTAAAACTTTTATTTTGACATTGTGTACTCTCTTGAAGAACTCTTAAGTGGCTTTTTATGTCTCCAATATTATACTATATCTGCAAGTACAGTTTTGTTATTTATTATTTCTAGCACACCGCAAGTACACATTTACACATTTTTCACAAGGCTTTGTCCTAAACTTTAATTTGATTAAATGAACCTCTTATTTACTTTTTAAGTATTTTAAAAAGCAACTTTTTATATAAGAATTTTTCACTTTCTTTCTATCTCTTTCATCAGTTCAGGATGTATTAACCAGAATTTTCAATGTTAAGTGTGTTTTAAGCAGGCCTGAAGGTTTAATGGTTCACATTCAGTCATCATTCTGAAACTGGGAATGTCGATAGTAGTCCTGGGACAACTGAGTTTTTGAATAGAGAAGTAAACACACCCTTGTTCACAGCTGCCGCCCATTTTCTCTTTTACGCCCACCTGAAACGCAGGTCTGTGCGTCCCGTGAAGTACTTCCAGACCTCAGCTGAGGCCTCGTCACATTTTAAATGTTTCAAATCGTTTGAGCTGTAATCACGGCCAATCAAACGAGGCAGCCAATCTGGAGAGAGGCAAAGATTACTGTTACTATCACAGATAGACAGAAGGTTCCTCAAAAGAAAGGTATTTAGAATGGGAATGGGCCTAAACCAGTCGCCCAACCACTGAATTGGCCTAAACCATCGCCATTCAAAGGTCCACAGTAAAGAAAAGGCCACATGTTCAGAATTGTACGGAATGGCAATGAAAGCGAGAAGTTCTATAAAGGAGGCAACTCCCTGTTCCCAGGTGCACAACTGATCAGATGTCTGGTGATATCGAACAAGGACAGATCCATAGAGGATGTGAGATCATTGTTGAACTGCAGTAGAGCATTGAGGTACCAAAGTTTGATCTTCCCTTGGAAGCAGAAGCACGGAGATAAGTTCTTGAAGACGAGGGTGGTGTCAGAGGTGGGGTCAAGGATTTTAGTGATAGCGGGGGTGGAGAAATGAAATAAGGGTTGTAAAGCAGCTGGGATGCATGTGTCTAACACGGACACATGTGGCATTTGACTTTCAGTGTGAAGTTCAAAAGAATTTTCTAATGACGCAGCTGCTTAGGGATGTGTACATGAAAGAGTGTGTGTGTGGGTGCTTTGCGGAGGAGGATAATAGATTTCCATTGTTCTTAAGAAACCTATTGACTCAAATAAAATAAAAAACATTGGAATTACTTCGAAATGTCATGTTGAGTGGTTTCATGCTGTTAATTAACTTCGGTCATACTTTATTCATTACAATATCAATTAAGTGTTCATTTATTACGAAGGAAATAAATCGTTTATTTAATGAAGGAAAAAAGTACATAATTATGTACTGAAAGCAGCCATTTAGAAGACAACTATACCCATAGGATCCTACAGTACATTTATTACAGGTTACGGTCCTCCGTTTGTGGGAATCAAATCAGCAACCTTCAGATTATTTTTTTTTAATATAAACAAATTGGCTGTATATATAATTTCCTCTTAAATATATTTAAATGACAATTTTAAATGTTTTTATATGTTGTTTTGACTTATTGATCATATACTTTTTTATATCTTGTGAAGGGACAAAAAAGACTTGATTTCATAGAATCATTTATGCAAGATGTTTGGTTTAAAACAATAGCCTACTAGCTTATAAGATCAGCAAATTTTTAATTAAAACAAAGCATAACTTTAGACATTCTACTATAAGTAACTTTGCAGCTATGTCAACTAACTCTCATTAGAGTATTAATAGACTGTCTGCTTATTATCTGCTAACTCTTTATTTTGATGCTCCTCAGACATTCTACTATACGTAACTTATTCTATACTGGCCCAAACCTAACAGTCTACTAATATTCTAATGAGAGTTAGTTGACATGTATTTATAGTTAGTAGAATGTTTAATAAAACAAACAACAATATTTTGTTTTTTGAAAAAATTTTAGGTGTATATTGAGTGTATATTGCATGGGTCTGAACTCCTTTTAAATTAATGAATTAGAATCAAATTGGCCACAAGCCATACGTTGAATTAGACTGACAGAAACACAAGAGGAACATTAGAATTTCAAAAAAAATATTGTTATTATTTATTTATTTTATTTTATTAATTTTTTTGCTGATTATGCCTATTTAATTGCAAAATGCATGTTATTTGAAGACGTTTTGGGTAAATTAGACCATCTGTTCTTTGAAAGAGTGTTCTTTCTTTCAGAATAAGCTGAAAGTCTGATATAAAAATAAAGTTAAAGACGTTTCAGCAGTCTAGTGTGAGCTACAAAAACAGTATTTTACTGTATTTTAATGGACTAAAGAAAAATAACCAGATTTGATTAAAAGAAATGGACCGTTTAATGCGTTTCATGCATTATTTTGAAGGAGTCAGTCCAAATGTTTTGATTCACTAGTGTGAAATAAGGATCTTACATAAGCAGTTCCACACATGTGCAAAACTCTGTAAGCCATTATAAAGCACATTAGAGCTCGTGGAGGGCAGTCATTTAGACAATAATGCACTTAATAGTTAAAGCAAAATACCTTGTGAAATTAGAAAGGGGCATGTTAGGTCTAGCAGTGTGAAACATTTGTGTGTAACACACTGCTGTCTGTCTGTCTGGAGCAGCACCTGCCTAACAGGCCATGCTCTCCAGGGTCAGGGGTCACCTGCCAGGAGGCCTAAGACTGAGGTCAAAGGTCATATCCCAGACAGGCGTGTTGTGTGATTGAGAACACAGCTGGACTAACCAGGGCAGGTGTCTGTCCTTTTGTATCCTTCATCTTGAGCTACGCATCCGAATGGAACAGTACTGCTTACTGTGTACGGATGGATGGATGGATGGATGGATGGATGGATGGATGGATGGATGGATGGATGGATGGATGGATGGATGGATGGATGGATGGATGGATGGATGGATGGATGGATGGATGGATGGATGGATGGATGGATGGATGGATGGATGGATGGATACCTGATATAATGAAGACTTATAAACAAACTTTTTTTTTTCTGGTGTCCGATAAAACAGGTGGAAAAGGGCAAACACAGTCCTGGTGAAAAACTTATGGGCAGGTGCACAGATAGATGGATGGATGTATCTTATATAAAATAAATATATAAAATATTAATTTTTTCATTTCATTTTTATTTAGTTTTGGTGTACTAAAATAACTAAAAATAAAAATAAACAAAATTATCTCTTTGTGATGGAGAGCTAATTTAACACTTTTAATACACGCTCGTTTGGGATTTACACTCTTTTGGATTCAGTTTTGGAACATCTGTGTTTTATTATATTTTGGATCGGAAGAAATTCTGATTGTCTCAAATTTTACTGCAATGGATAAACAATATTATCAGCACATTTATCAGCACAAAAAATGGAAAATGTTTTCTGCTTATGAATTTCAGTCAATTCTGGAGTAAAAAAAAAAAAAAAAAAAAGTATTGGGTATTAAGTATTAAGCCAGATGTTTTTCATCACATAATCCACTCTCATTGCAAATCACTAATGTTAGTCCAGCTTCATTCTAAATACAATGAGTACTGCTACAAATTCTAGATTAAAGATTTATTTATTTATTTATTAGTTCTTATGTTGAAGATCATAAACAAGAAAAGCTCATTTATGAAATGTACGTTATGGTTAAAGATTAAATGATTAAAATTGAATAACAGCAACTTTACTGTAGATCTGTGGCAGTATTTATAGAAGTGCAAGTCATTCTGTGTGAACGTAGGCCCCCTGTTGGGGGACAATTGAAAAAACATGCGTCCAATTTTACTTTTGGCCTCTGATAGGAGACTGAAAGTCAAAGTAACACTGAGTTAAAATATCCACTTTCTCAAAACTCCTTGAAATGAAATCAGTGAAGCAGTTAAATTAGAATTTTATTTCAGCAATCTAAGCACAATGAAAGAGGAGAGCAGCCGAATGACGTGGTTTCTGCGCTAACAGCAGTGAGTCACATGCTTCGCTGAGGTTTACCTGGAACTCAGCACCCCTGAGGGCACACAGAGGGCACTCTGACTTTATAGTGTTTTCACCCACTTTTATTGTCCTGCTGTTTCTGCCCACTTGTGATGTGGTCTGTGCGCAGGAATGCCTCTTCACCTCTCTTCATTATCCCACTGTGTTTGGCCTCCCCTTTTTATTCTCTTGGATTGGCTGCTCATATGAAGTACCCTGGGAATGCTTCGCCTCCCAATTGGCTTCATTTCCTCAGTGCATGTGAAGTGTACAGTAAATCATGATCTGAAGTCTTAATGAGTAGATGAATCTGGCTACAGATGAAGCAGCCCACATGTTCAACACCAATTGGTTTGGTCTCTATATGGTTTTTTTTTTTCACACTATAAGGATTCCTTGTCTTGATAAATTTAGGAAAAGATAAATGAGTGATGTGTAGGAGTCTAGATTGATTTAAATTACTTACAGCGTTACAGCACATAGGTATTCTAACTTTTGCAAATGCAAATTTGCACATTTGAAACATGCTTGGGGTACTTCTGTACTTTTATTATACAAGGAGTCTTGAACTTATGTTACTATTCATTTTTAAGATTTACCAATTATTTTTATAATTTATTTATAAAATAAATCATCTGGGTCATCTGGATGATACCTTATAATGTTTACTGATATTACTTGTTATGTCACTTCATAATATGTTTTCAGTTGTGCCACCCTGACATACAAATTGCTGGACAAATGTTTTTCAGTTATCTCAAACAGCTTTAAAACTACTGATATTTATCAAATTTGTTTATATGAAAGGTTTCAAACCTAAAATGACACCATATAGTATTTAGTTTCTAATTGTTTATTGTTAAGACACAATTTTAAATAGTTTCTTAGTCTGTTTATTTGTTCGGAAAGTTACACCACCTGACAATTTTGGGGGTTTAAGATAACAAAAAATGAAAAATAATTTTAATATTTGAATAATAATATATATATTATTGATTATATTGATAAAAGTGGTATATTTCATGAATTGATCAAATGCATTAAATAGGTAATGCAGAAGTTCATCTGCCTAGAACAGCAGCAAATAAAAAATTGTCAAAATGAATGGACACTGTTGACAGAACATATCGAATTTCAAACATTAATTTTGTTTTGCACTGTTGGTCATAGCTTAACAGTGAAATGAAAACAACTTTGAAACATTTGCATACATTGCAAATGAAGCGGTTCAAACACTCACACATTAACTGAGCTAAACCCTAAAGGTTGTGAATTGTTGCATGTTCATGTGAAATGCATGAGACCTATACGGACTCACTCATAGACACACAATAATACTTATGCAATAATCATAAATCTCTGCTGACTGTGTTACAGTGGTTGAAGCAACAATGGCACCATCGAACCATAGCAGTCCTTAGTTTGCACTAAGCAATAGGAGGCAACTAATTTTACATTCACATCCACATAATGGAGTCCAAAGTCTGACACTACAAAAAATATATATATTTTATATTATTTTCTACCTCAATATAGACAATACATAGACAACTAATATAGTTTGTCTGTCAATTACATATCAAACAATATTGCTGAGCATAAATACTGACTTTATTTATGCAGTAGTTGTTGTTTTACGTATGTCATGAGGTTAGTTATATGTTGAGTGATGATGTTAGCTCATCTTTTTTACTTAATGGTTGTCACCATTATTGAGATTTTTGTCTATGTATATTTTAGCAAAACTGATGTAATATTGATAAAGCACCAGATGTGTAAATCAAATGTGTTTTGAGGCAAAATATATCTTATGCTGGCCTGGTCAAAAGGCCCAGAGCTCCATGAGCAGTGAAGGTTCATTGCTGCAATTCCATCAGACTCAGCTCAAATTCACCAGGCCGGTGTGACTTCATTGCGGCTCTCAGGGGTCCCAGAGACGGTGGTGTGAGTCCCGGTATGTGCAGGGGTGTGAGGGACGGCTCATTGTAGGTGGAAGGGGGAGGAAAGAGAGAAGGGTGTGGGGGGTTTCAGAGACCGTTTGGGATAGATGGATGCCATTCTGCAGAACGCCGGTCACCGGTGCTTCAGTGAGGTGTAATTTCATGGATGAAGTCAAGACATACACAAGAGGTGCCAGGGAACAGTGGGGACATTTTTGAGCCACTGTCAGCCATTTCTGAGCAGAGCTGTTGGCATCCGTAACCGATCCCGACTGTTACGCACCGGTAAGCGATATGTTATTTTGTTATTGAAGAGAACTCATCAGCACAAATACTTCATTGACATTTTTTGTTTTTTGGAATAAAAACATCAACTCTGTATGTTATAAAATGAAGTGATATTAGACATTTGAATAGTTTGAAACATAGTTTGAATCTCCACAGTGCTTCTGATGCTCATGTTACACTGTAAATAAAACATTATTAGAGTAGATTTTACAAGAAAATTCTATTTCAGTCTTTCTACTTTCTTTTTTTTTTCTTTTTTTTCTGTTATACAAGATTCAAGTTATTTTTTAAGTCAGTTTAATGTAATTTAAGTTGAAATGACTTAAACATCCAAGTTGATTGTACTTAAAAATTTAAGGCAGCAACTTTTATTACAGTGAATGCTTTACTTGCAGATTTGTGATATTTACTAGCAATTTTGATTGAAAAATGTTTAATTTTCAATGTACACGTCACATGATAACTGAACCCATGTGCGATTTATTTAATCCAAACATGACCAAAATAAACAAAGGCTTGGCCAGACACATAAAACTCACCAAATAGTGGCTACACAAACAAAGCTAGACAAGATACAATGGAAACATGAGGGCTATTTATACAACGAGACTAATGACTAACAAGAAACACCTGTGAGCAATAAAGACGATCAACCATTCAAAACATGACACATAAGACAAGGGAAGCACGAGATATGATCACATGAGGGCAAGGAATCACATGACATGGAACCAGGAAGCATGACAGTGAGAATTACAAAATAAAAGACATGAGACATGAAAGTGATAACAAAACCCAAAACCAACCCTGACAATGGCAATGAATGAACTTAAAAACCATTAAATAAATATTGCATTATATTTCAGCTAAACAACCACTTGAGCATCTTTAAATGTTGGACCATTTGCATTAGTGATTTGTTTTCACTTCATAATGCAATTCAAGAAACTCATGCAAAATTCAATGTAAAAATACATTTTCACCCCCTTCATTTTAGGCGGTGAGATTCACTCAAGGCCGATGACTTTTAAGGAGGTTAGTGCATATCAGTAACTCATTCATTTCACCCTTTATAATAAACAGTAAGCAAGACTAGTTGTATTATACAGTTTATATACCTGGGTATATAGTTCGAGCTCTACCAAGAATGCCTTGTATGTGTTTGCCCTGTTGAATCAATAAACCTCATCCTTGGCCTCAGAATCAGCTGACCGTCCCGCTGCTGACCTCCATCGTGGCAGCGGTGCTCGGCTCCCTCCAGATAGGATACCACACAGGCAACATCAATGCCCCTGCCCGAGTGAGTACAGTTGACTTTGGGGGCCAGCCGCTGGTTAGCATGGTTTCTCAGTTTACATACAAACTTCTCAGGGCCCTCATAAAACACTGAATAAACTTTAGCAAGACACAGAATATTTCTCTTCAGCCAGCGTTGGATTTGGATCGCTCCATATTTACGCACAGGTAGCTATGATGTCTAGCTTGTGTTGATTTATCGTCTGTGTGTGGATATAGTCCAGTTCTCTCCGGTCGCTTTTTCATTATGAAAACATTGGGACTGGTCTCAAGATATTAGTCATGTCTTTCAAGCAGGTGAAATTCAGAGTAAAGTATTAAAATGACAGGCTGCTCTGAGTTTTGGTCAGTGTTAGCATTACGTATGCTGTTTGCTTGTTGATGTATTATGAAGTGTCTGAAATGAAAGTATTGACTATGCCTAATACTATGCCAAATGCCTATATTTACTGTGTTCATGTGCACAACAGTTTTGCTGAATCAACAATGATTGTCGGACTTTACTATGTATCATGCGAGTGTGTGTTTGTGAGCTTGTAGAAAGTTGTGGTACATGTACTGTATCTTATTTACATCCTTTTGATTTTCTTCATTGAGGTCATTGAGGAGTTTTTCAACTCAACATGGAGATCCAGACACAATCAGTCAATACCAGAGCACAGTCTCACGTTCCTGTGGTCCCTCTCTGTTAGTATTAAGGACTTTGGAGCACTGCTTGGTTCACTTGGGGTCAAAGGTCTTGCTGACACTTTTGGGAGGTGAGAAAACTTGTGCTTCAAGAATCCCACTCTCAGGGGAATATTTATGTATGTAAGTGTATGTATGTATGTATTTATTTGGATCTAATATTGCAGACATATAGCATTAGGGTTAGTAATGATAAACATCCATCCATCCAATCCCATCCATCCCATTCCATCCATCAATGAAGAATCCATTGCATTTCTCTTTACAAACATCTTTCTGCTACCATTACGTTTAATTTTTATTTTTAATCACTTCATGACTCTACAGTGTTCACAATTTGTACTTTGTGCTTTATTTTGATACTCCACTTCAGATATTGTACTAACTATAAGTAGCTTTTGCAACTGCCTGTCAACTAACTCTCATTTATTTGCAACTACATGTCAACTAACTCATTAGAGTATTAGTAGACTGTTAAGTTAGGGTAGGTTAGTTAGTAGAATGAGTTGACATGTACTTGCAAATGTATAGTCGGTAGAATGTCTGTTTGAGGAGCATCACAATAAAGTGTTAGCAGATAATAAGCATACAGTCTACTAATACTCTAATGAGAGCTAGTGGACATGTATTTGCAAAGGTACTTGCATTTAGCAGAATAAAGTGGACTAAGTGTTACCAAACTTTTTAAAAGTCGTTTCTGTGGATATTTGTTCCATAACCCATGAAATTCAGAGTGTGAACATATGAAATAGCTAAGTGAGATAGCTACTGATAAAGAGAAATGATATTATCATTAAAGATCAAGTATATTATTAATTGGCCCACCCACAGTGGCACAGTATGAGAGTGCTATTTTGAAATAATTCTATCAATACATTTCCTTGCAGGCGTAATGCAATCCTGATAGTGAATGCTTTATCAGTGGTGGGTGCCTCTCTGATGTTCATGAGCAAAGCCACAGCGTCATTTGAAGTGCTTATCGTGGGTCGGCTGATCTTTGGTTTGTTCTGCGGCCTGGTGATGAGTCTGAACCCGCTGTACATCCAAGGTGTCTCGCCCACAAACCTCCGCGGTGCCTTTGCAACGCTGAACCAGGTCTCCTTCGCCTCAGGCATTCTGCTGGGAATGGTGAGACACACCTGCTCCCATTCCGTTTCCAGCTTTGCCCTTAAAAGTTACGTGAATCGTAAATACAGGCCTGGATCTCATCAATGCAAGCCTGATGGTTTGTTGTGTGTATATCTCAGGTGGTGGGCTTGGAAACGGTATTGGGTACAGAGAAATACTGGTCCCTGATGTTGTCTCTGTCCCTTATTCCTGCAACGCTCCAGTATCTAAGCCTTCCTTTTTGCCCTAAAAGCCCCCGCTTCCTCTTCATCAACAAGGGCAAAGAAAAAGAGGCAGAGGCGGGTGAGTTAATGACAGTTCCGTTGGGACAGAATGTTTACTCATGACTCACTTAGAACAGAAGTAAACATGTTGAATCTAGTGTGAAGAGAAGTTTGATCCAGCATCCTCCTTTCTTTCTTTTGTCAGCCCTGAGAAAACTTCGGGGAAATCCAGAGATGGTGATGAAAGAAATGGAGGAGATGAGAGAGGAAGCAGCCCATAGTGAAACAGGAGTGACTGTGAGAGAATTCCTCAAGAAGCAGCGCTACAGGCAGCCGATAATACTTGTGCTTATCATAAACCTGGGCAGCCAGTTATCTGGATTCAATGCGGTTGGTGTTCCAATTGAACAATCATTCCTTTGCCTGAATGTCCATCACTGCAATATCTGATTTAAACATGATCATATTTCATTTTTCTAGGCTACATTTTGAGTTCTGATTCATGATATATTTAACTCTTTTTTTTTTTTATTCCTCTTTCCATATCTCCATGAATCTGATAGTGATGGCAAATTCATTCTTAAATGCAAGGCTTGACACACTATTTTTGTATCTGATTTAGTTGACACCTTTTGAGTATTAGCAAAATTCCCTTGCACTTGAACATTTTTCTAGTCCTGTTGCCCATTTTGTCCAATGTCACTAGAACAAGTGATGTATTCCATATTGCAGCCAATTTCTGTGCCGATTCCACTAAAGTTCTTTTCATCAAGAATCTAATCTCAAATTAGAACAAGCTGAATGTGCTTATACTGTTCTTTCACAAGGATTCTCCAAAGGGTTTGCAAGCAAAGTAACATTGCCCAGAATAACTATTTCCCATGTCTTACTTTTCTTTGCAGATCATAAATTATTCTACAAAAATGTTTGCCCAGTCCAATTTTGATGAAGCCAAATATCTGACACTAGGGGTTGGGGCCGTCAATGTGGCATTCACCATAGTAGCAGTGAGTATTCATTACAGGATCTACAAATTCAGTCTGCTGTTATTTGTGATTACTGTAATTAGTTAAATTTTATTGTCAGTATTGTTTATCTTTTACTGGCCTATATAGGTTTAGGTGTTCTTTTTTTTTCAAGATAAAAAAAGTGGAATAATAGGAGTGTTTTTGGCTGGTCATGTGAATTCAATATGACCCACTTTATGTAGAATAAAACTACTTCTAAGCCTCTGATATGGCTGTCATGTCAAGTCACATTTATTTATATAGTGCTTTATACAATATACTGTATATTAAAGCAGCTTCACATTAATAAACAGTAATGTTTAACAGTAAAAATAACAGTAATGTTGTAAAATTCATCAGTTATGAAACAAAATCAATTTCAGCTTTAAAGCAGCTCTACAGAAGTGTCATTATTCAGCTCATTTTAGTGTCACTGTTGCATGTTCATGAAACCAGTTCAGTTTCAGCCATAAGCAGCTCTTCAAGAAGGCAATAGTGGCTTTATTCAGTTCAAGTCAGCTCAATGTTGGTTCAGTTCAGTTCAATATCATTGTCAAAGTTGCATTATAAAGATGAGACGTAGAGGATCTTAAAATGCAGCGTGAACTTTATTTAACAAAAACAAGAGTATATTTCAACATAACGATAATACAACAAAAGAGAAAGGCAACGTAACAGTGTGAATGAACACAAACAATAAAGAATGACTGAACTGAAGGCATTAAAGGCCCACTGAAGTGCCTTGAAACGCACAGCATTATTCAATGTGTTGATGTAATTTCCACTGAAAGAGGAAGAGAGGGCGGGACATCACGCAGCCCCTCCCCTTTTTTCATTTATATCACAGCTTGGCCAGAGATGTTGAGCTTGGCAAAGCCGCATTTGACACCTTATGATAGCCACAGGCTATCCCCTATATAATGCACTATGTGCCATTCACTATGTAGAAAATAGTAATTGTGTGAACAAGTGACCAATTTCAGTCCCAGCTTTAGTATCTATTTATTGGGGGATTTATATATGTAGGGGGTGGAGCTTCAGATTCTAGAGAGCATTTGATTGGACAATCTATATAGAAAGATATAGAAAATCTGACAAAAAGTCATCAAATCATTGATTCATATTAGCGGAGGTGAGAGACTGTAAGTTTTGAACGCTTATATATTCTAAATGCACATTTTGTCATTGTTTTGGGGCACATAGTTAACCTTAAGGCTAACATATTAAAAGTGGGGGGGGGGGGGTTATTTCATTGAGACTACACAGAGAACTATTGAACTAATGAGGGGCAGGTGTAAGAAATCAATCAAACAATGAATAACCAATTACAACCGAGAACAAGTGGGAACATAGGAGCGAAGGAAACAGGAAACAAAGAGAATCAAACTAAAAGTCTTTGAAAATGAAACCAACACACTGACATAACATGATATTGAATATTAATTGTCTTTTAAATCATTTGATCACAAGATTGATCATTACATGAAACCTGCTATTTAGTCCTAAAAAAATTGTAAATAGAAAAAGTTTATTTGGGCCCTTTAAAAGCCTTTAAAGGTAAAATATTTAAATAAAAGATTTTTAATATTTTTTTCCCTTCTGCAAAGTTCTTTTTGGTGGAGAGAGCGGGACGTAGGAAGTTGTTGCTTGCTGGATTTCTGTCACTAGCGCTCTGCAACCTACTGATGACCATCACATATTCCATAATGGTGAGATTGAGCATTCATCATGTTTCCAAACACCAGAGATGTATAAAAATTCTTGACTTTTACTCGTCTCTCTTCTCGATCCTCAGACCATAGTTCCAGAGATTCGTAATATTCAGGTGCTGGTGGTTTTCTTCCTGATCTCAGCTTATGAAGTGGGGCCTGGGCCAATCTCTTGGTTCATTGCCGCTGAGCTTTTTGACCAGTCGGCTCGTCCCATTGCCATGGCCTTCACTAGTATGCTTAACTGGGGAGGGAAGTTTGTACTAGCACTGCTCTTTCCACCTCTCCTGGTATGTGCATCTCTTATTTTCAGCACACAAGATCTGTATTGCACACTTATATAGTTTACTTCAACAACTGAACCTTGTTCGCAGAAAATGTGTGGGGCGTACGTCTACCTCCTCTTCATGTGTATGGCCTTGCTCGCCTTCACCTACACCATGTTTCGTCTTCCTGAGACTAAGGGACGCACTTTTGATGACATTGCGGCTGAGTTTCGTGGGGCCGAAGGCATTCCACTACATGACAAGACCACATTTAACACATTTACCTGATCACTTTAAGCTTTTGGGTTATCGGGACCAGTAAACAGTGATCAACTCAAATGCAATTGGTGTGTTTATGCGACATATTAACGAGTCAAGGATTCTGCGTAGAATATCTAATCAGGAGATGTTAACCAACAACATATATTCTAAAACACCAAGACGTTTTAAGACAAAACATAAACTTTAGAAGTTTTTATCGCACTGTGAAATCTCAAAACTCTCTGGTTTGTGCACTCGTGCCAGACATCTATGTGGTAATCCAAGTTTACCAAACAATCTGACTGATGATATCGACGGATATAATAGCAGCAAAACTACTTGATAAATATTTGTTAGGAAATCCCTGTAAACTGTTTTCGATTTATATGCATCCCCTGAGATATTTGCAATGTGTTTCACAGCAGTCCACAATTTTTTTCCCCATTTAAACGTTGATAGAGAATGTGAATATGATTGTAAACATGAAATAAAAGATTGAGCATTTCAGCATTTTGTTCCAAATTACCGAGAAGTGCTACACATTGTTCTAATTTACCTCCCTCTTATTTGTCCTTTTCTTTCTTTCTTTCTTTCTTTCTTTCTTTCTTTCTTTCTTTCTTTCTTTTTTTCTTTCTTTCTTTTTTCTTTCTTTCTTTCTTTTTTTCTTTCTTTCTTTCTTTCTTTCTTTCTTTCTTTCTTTCTTTCTTTCTTAAATCGGAAACATCCAGAAACCCCACTAACTGATAAGGTGAAGACATGACATTGTGGACATCTTGTGAACTCAAAGAAAGACAGAAAAAACTCACTCTCTTGTTGCATGTTGTCATAGCAAGCTAATTACAAGATTACAAGAACAGAGAGAATTTCTCGTTAGCAGAACCCATTAAAAACAAATATTAGAACAAACACGGTCTTCACCGTAGAACAATGAAATGCACTCGAAAGAAGCCACAGAGTTTTACAGCTCAATTAAGTAGAGCTGTAAAATATAGCAGCGTTTCTTAACAGTCCCTCATAGTCCAATAATGAGACGCGTTTGAAACTGTCAGCTTTCGTGAGGAGATCCAGTCACTTAGTCATGTGAAGCATGTGCTTGTTATACCTAATCACTTTCCATGAAAATAAGCAGCAAACCGCCAGAGATATTTAATCTAATGTAAACTGCCAGTTAAACAACACTGATCAAAAAACTATGGGTCGCTCAGAGGGCAGACCTTTGAAGTTTGGCTTGCACCTGAAATGTCAAGTATACTATATTCTAAAGATAAATAGCAAAATTTCTAAGCAAACAGATTACAAAAAGAAATGAATAAATCAAACAGACTGATGAGACTATGTTCAAAATGAAGATATAAGTATCTGGACACTTTCTGCTTGACAATCATCAATAGAACATGTTTCTGCTTCAAATATTTGACTTGATGTTTTGTTTATTGAACTGTTCACAATCATTCTGTGTTCAATCATTATTATGGCTGTGTGCTGCTATTTGACTTTTCCTTACAAATATTTGTCCTTACGGCTGAACACACCTGTCATTTTAAATGAAAACAATAGGGGGAGCTCATGACTTATTGTATATTGTTGAACAGCAAATTTAGTGTCCCATTATAATAGATTCTTATCTACAACAGAGTCCAACAGAATCTGGACAAATTTAATGTTGATACTTTGTGAATGGAGCATTTTCACAAACTTTGGTGCAAGCAATTTTTTAGATTTCTCATTGAGTCTGCTAAAAAAACAGAGAGCAGACTCATTCGTGGTGATGTCACATCCTGTGCCTCTCCATTAAAGCATGCATGATTTCCTTCTATTTCTGGCATTTCTAGTCTAGCCAGAGAACTAACATGTTTATGCTAATAATCATTAAACTGATAATTCTGCAACATATTTCAGGTAGGATGTCATTAACTTGCTATTTCATTGTTTTGGACTTAACTAGGGAAAAAAAATCAAACTAATTTATTAATATTTTTCAGAAGCCAGTGATGTTACACAGACTCCAATATTATGGGCTTCACAGGGTAAATCTGCACAAATGAACTGCAGTCATACTATGGGTTCTTCCTATTTCTACATGTACTGGTTCCGACAACGGCAGGGAGAGACAATGAGACTCATTGCGTTCACAATGACAAACAGCAATCCAGACTTTGGTGAATTTTCTACAGATAAATACTCAGCTGATAAGACTGTAGCTGAACGTGGATCTTTCACAGTGAGCAAGCTGGAGCCTGACGACAGTGGTGTGTATTTCTGTGCAGTGAGTGAGCACAGTGACACAGACTTGCTCTGCTGCTGTACAAAAACCTATTACAAGACGACAAACGTCATAACTTCTTTAACTTCATAACATTACCATAAAACGACACTGCAGTGTATACACCACAAAGAACTATATTATGTATGCGACCAGCCTACGAATAATGTGACTTTTTGGGGAAATAAATATAAGTGCATAGATACATTTGCTTTTATCCAAAGAGATTTATAAATGAGGAACATCACAAGCCATTTACGCTCCCAGCTCTGTCCTGGAGGGCCACTGTCCTGCAGTTTAGCTCCAATCCAAGTTAAACACACCAGAATCAGCTTTTCAAGTTCTTACTAGGCATGTTAACTTCCAGGCTGGTGTGCTGAGGCAAGTTGGAGCTAAACTCTCTGCACAGTGGCCCTCCAGGACCGAGTTTGGACACCCCTGTCATAAAGCAAGTCAATAAATTTATCAAAAAGAAATATGTAATTGAAAATCATCTATATGAAATAATAACTATATAGCAAAATGTACTAATGGTAATATGTAATGTGTAATACATGACTAAAGGTCAACTTAGCAGTGTCTTTGCCTTCATACATATGAGCTGCAATAAGATATGAATCCAGCAGATGGCACTAACATATAACATTACCAATATTATGGACTTGGAAGCGGCTCACAGAAATCAGATTGCTGTACATCTCAGTTAGTTACAGGAAACATAGTGTCACGTGATTTTTTTGTAACCTCATGGATCTAGTTCTATCCAGTCCTAACAATCATTCCTGTCCAGGCCACTAATATAGTTAACACCAGCCTTGTTTTGTGTTCTTCTATTATGGGTATAATCAAACATTATGATTATTGCTTACATCATGATTATATATATATTTTTTTGTTATTTAGTTGTCATTATACTAAGGCTTCTATGTTCTGGTGAGAAGTAGTAGGCGTAGAGTAGAGGCTTCTGTCTTTTTTTTCTGCAGACTATACTAGAAAAAGCTTGTCACACCTACAGTAGTTGGAAAAGTTCCTTGTAGCAAATTAGATGGCAGTTAACTACAAGTAATATTCAAGCAGTTAACTACAAATAATATGTTTGTGTAATCTTGTAATTATTACCATCTGTTCTCCACATTATTTGTGAAACTGAGTTCTGAAATAAATACAAAAACAATGGCCAAACAATGTTTAATTAATCTGAATTTTAGATATTTAATGGGATGAGGTAAAGGGGATGCATCAGAACATAATATTGTTAAAGTTACTAATGCAACTATATATTACAGTGCAGCTTAAAGGACAATTCCGGTATTTAACACTTTGAGTCTATTTTATAGTTTGTTTTGGATGAGCAAGAGTGGTGGACAAAGAAATTTTGTCAATGGTTCCTGTCGCGACTTTTTGACTATTTTAGAATTGCCCATGACCGCATTTGAATGGGAGTCAATGGCCATGCACAAACATGTCCTTAAAACAACCCTTAACGTTCGGTTTCAAAACTGTGCAACTCACCGAGTGGTTAGTGGTGTTCGTTGATGTTCCAAAACAAGTAGCGTAGCGAAATACAGTTTCTGTCGTGCTTTATTTGGCATTTTGTAAAATCCATTGATTTCCATTGGAGGACTAATTGCTCGTTGATATTACTGCGCTAACGGAAACGGAAAGGATGCTGTTTACATTTGATTGTAGTCTTTTAGGTCTTTTCGCTCGGTTTCCTGTCTCTCAGAAGCTATGCTCGCCTCAACGCTGAAATCCTACGAATTCCTGATAAGAATCAAACTAGTAAAAACTATAATAATTCTTGAAAAAAAAAAAAAAAAAAAAAAAGCTATGCTCGCCCAGAGAATGGCTCGCCTCAGAAGGCTAGCGTGAGCAGAGCAACGGAAGTTGCGGAAGAGCGGAAGTTTATACGCGGTTGTGAGGTATCTGAAAAAATAGTTCCACTATAGAAAAATAAACGGATTGAAATCATACATTGCGCCGATATATTTGTTTTTAATCATCAACGAACACCACTAACCACTCGGTGAGTAGCACAGTTTTGAAAACGAACGTTAAGGGTTGTTTTAAGGACATGTTTGTGCATGGCCATTGACTCCCATTCAAATGCGGTCATGGGCAATTCTAAAATAGTCAAAAAGTCGCGACAGGAACCATTGACAAAATTTCTTTGTCCACCACTCTTGCTCATCCAAAACAAACTATAAAATAGACTCAAAGTGTTAAATACCGGAATTGTCCTTTAATAAAATTGTTTTTGCAATATTCATGCATTTATCTCTGAATTACTTATCTCACTGAATTAATAACCACATATCTAAGTTTAGCAAAATACTGAGTTACTAATATCAAAATATAAATTTTTAACAGAGAGCCAATCAAACACTACGCAATTTAAAATATAGAAAATGCACTGCTGTTATTGCTCAGACCACATTAGATGGCTATTTTTCATGTATACTAAGATGTAATTATGCCCTAAATTCAATCTTACTCTATTCACCTTGTTTTTGTTTTTTTTTATAGTGAGCGAGTGTGCAAGTAACACACTCAACTCCTTAATGAGTAAAAAAAAAATCACTCAAAGTGATTGTCACTTAAAAAAGGTACATACAAAGTCACTTAAAGTGATTGTCACATAAAAAGCTACATACAAAGTGACTTACAGTATCGTAAACTTTGTACATGAACACCCCCCTTGACTAACCTGGGGTTCAGTATCTTTCTCAAGTCAAGTCCTGACAGTTGATGGATTTCCCCTAGACAACCTAGATCTTTATCCACTAAACTACAGTGCCCAACCTCGCCTCTAGAGGCACACCGTGTTTATTTAAGCCTCAAGACTTTGCCAAGTTCAGCTATTCATGATGCATTTGCATTTTGCCATCTTTTTTCTATCATTACAATGGCCTGCCACTATGTGTAAGCTGTTCATTTGCTGTTGAACCAGCTTTACAAATGTTTTAAATCTTAAATTACTCATTCCAATTCTTTTTATCTCAGGTATTCAGGTAAACCAAAACCCATTGGAGCTTATTCGTCTACCAGGTGTACCTCTTGAAGTCACCTGCTCCATCACAGGTACTGATAACCCAAACCTGTACTGGTACCGTTGGACCCCAACAGACGGTTTCAAGCTGATGTTCACTTCTTTGGGTAAAGGACAGGTGGATCCAGAAAGTGTGGGGGATTTTTCGTCTAACAGACCAGGGTCTCTTCAGATACTGCTGGAGTCCAAGAGTGTAACCCAAGTTGGTTCTGCTGTTTGGTATTGTGCAGCCAGTCCCCACAGTATGACAGACTATAGTGAAAGCTGTACAAAAACTCTAAGGCCCTGCATGTTTACACCTGGTATTAGGTTGGTTTTGGTCGATCAGATCATATAGACATTGGAGATACATTCCCTTTTACACCTGGTGTTTCAATCCATCTCTGTTGTCCAATTTCAACCACTTCTGTCCTCATTTAATCAAGGGACGTCTATGGTCGGGTAAACGTAAGGTTTTTTCATACTTTTGATCTAATGGATGAAATAAGCTCACTCAATTTACATATGAACGCTACCGGAGACGGAAAAACATACGGAGAGCATCAGCTTTAGTTTCTGCTCTGACAGTCACAAGACCACCCGAACGCTGTGAGTGTGTGTTAGAAATCAGGAACGGTGAGAGAACATTTTGCTTGGTACGTTTTTTGTCTTCAAACTAAACTTGGGTCTCCAGCCGGCAAAGCTGGCTAATTTACGCGTTAGGTCAGTAAGCGGAGAGTAGACGGTCTTTTGTGGCTGTTTGAACACATCGACCACATGAGCGTTTACACTATACGAAAGCAATCCGGTCGAATGCGTTTTCAATACCTCTGGAAGTGGTCGGAAGTGGACAAGCTCAAAACGCTTCAGATCCTGTTTACACCTGTATTTAGCGTCGTCCACTTGTGATCCGATTGACCATCTTAATACCAGGTGTAAACAGGCCCTCAGAGATGAAAACCACTTTTTGAGTTTATATGAAGGTAATTTGAGGCCTTGTCTTAAATTGCTTGATTGAAAGAGGTGGCACATGCCTATTTTTTCTTTCATTGCTCCACAACAGACATTCTACTGACTATTAGCAAATTTGCAACTATGTCAACTTATTCTACTAACCCTAACCCTAAAGTGCACTAACAGTCTACTAATACTCTGATGAGAGTTAGTTGACAAAGAGGTGACATATTCTTTTTTTATTATTATTATCATCTACAGTAAAATGTAACTCTTGTGTTGAGATTCATTTCACTGTTTATATATTTGGGGTCCCAGAGACCCAAATGATTTATGTGTAAAACAATAATCAATTTAACCGTATTAACAAATTCTTTAAATATGTTTCTCCAACCTAATCAAAACCCATTTGAGTTATATCATTGAAGCATTAACCATCTAAATGTAGGCTTAGACTTTACAGTAAAAATGATGGTAATCAAACCCAAATATGCAACTGGCAACTGCTACATTGTGTACATCAATGAAAAAATCTAGCATGTAAAAATATTACGCATTTTATTAGGTATATAATTAATTGGAAATGTAATTCTTTTTACACATATAAGATTAGTGATTCAATAAAACTTTATTAGAAAACTTTCTAAATCACTGGTGTTTTCAAAAAACATTTGAATGTGTTAGGCTTCATTTTACTCAGACTGAGCAAATGATTCATGATGCATGAGTTGAACATCATGTTCCAGAAAAACAATACAGATGTGTGGGTGTGTGGTGCGGACTGTTGATACAATACCCTGCAAACATGCTCCTCGAATGAATCAGCTCTGCACCAGTTTCCAGCAGCTCTTCTCTTTTTGATTGGTTTAGTCTGCAGACGTGTATGAGCTTTGAGGCTTGTGTGCAGCGGCAGGTGTGTGAAAGATGCAGGATTGATCATGAACATCTCGAGAACGCTCTGACCACATCCTCCACAACACCTTCACACTGCTCGAGAAGAGCTGACACCACATCCTGCTTTCAACTCCAGCAACCTGATGCTTAAACTCATCTAGACACCATTCAAACTACAATCATTCATCTGAAGTGTATTCACATAAGAGTAAAAAACACCAATATTTTTGGTAACACTTTATTTCGATGGTCCACTTTAGACATTTTACTACTTATAAGTAACTTTGCAAATACATGTCAACTTCCAGTCATTAGAGTATTAGTAGACTGTCTGCTTAATATCTGCTAACACTTTATTTTGATGCTCCTCAACAGACATTTAACTGATTATGAGCAACTTTGCAACTACATGTCATGTACTTATTCTACTAACGTGAACCCTAACAGTCTTACTCTAATGAGAGTTAGTTGACGTGTAGTTGCAAATTTACTTATAGTTAGTAGAATGTCTAAAGTGGAGTAAAAAAAAAAGATTTGTTGTTGTTGTTGCTGTTATTTTCAGTTGCAGTCATTGTTCTCAGTACTTTTGATGTGCCTTGTTCCAGGAATTATAGAAAAGCTTTAGAGCTCACATTATGAGAAATGTCGAGGGCATATAAAGTCGTATTTTCTTATTGCCGTGGAAGATTCTTACATAACTGAGATAACAACCCACACTTTCCAAAAGCACATATTTTCCACTGTACAAAACATATGTAAATATCCTCTGTTTCTCATCAAATCAAAGGTCTAAAAGTTAAATACAGGATGTTTTAGTCATCGCAGAAAGTAGAATCTAAAACTTCCATTACATTCTGCCTAATATGTTTCTCATTCTTAGTTGTTCATTCCTGATTAATGTTTCAGGCTAACTAGTCACTTATGCATTCAACTATTGCGGTACATGTGCGTAACAAGCAAAAACGTGTTCAGGAAGGTATTTGTAAAAATGTATTATTCAAAATTAGAAAAATAAAATCATATGTGTGATTTGAAGTCATACAAAACTACATGAATCTAGTGAAATGAAAAAAATACAGAAATCTTACACATTTCGTTAATAATAAAGAAAGACAATTCTGGCCTCTCAAGGAGAACGTTTGTGGACACGATCATGGTCAGTCCTCTGGTAATGGTTTCATCTTCATTGAAAACTGCAGGGAAATAAATTCATATTAACTTAAGGGAGCATAACATATCTGTCTTTCATTTACACAACACAGTTTTCATCTAAAAACTTAAAACTTAATAAGAGTTTTGGCCTTTCATTTACACGACAACAGTGTTTAGGGGGCCTGAAAATGCAAACTTTTTGAAAACGTGTTTCAAAGTGCACGTTTTTGAAAATGACACCATTATCGTGTCTGTGTAAACTACAAAAATGCAAATTTGTGAAAACGGTTATGTCATGCACATACAAATTACATGTTCAGTCTATAAGCAGTCTATAAGTCTATAAGAGTTTTTCTTTACAAACTGACATTGGCAACTACTGGCCTCACAGCAGAATACAGCGTTTGTAATCATTTTCGCGGATCTGTGTTTTCGTGTAAATGTACCCTAAGTCATATATATCTTTATTCTCTTTATACATATTTGATGTGTGAGATGTGCATTATGTTTATCAGGGATTACCTTGAGTTTCCACACTACACCAGACACGATCAGCGCATACAGCAGGCTCTTGCAGAGGAACACGATGTAGCCAAAGCCAAGCAGTTTCAATCCCTTTGGCTTCTCTAAAAGCATCAATACACAAACATGTCTGATATATCACTTGAAGTCTTGAATGCAATGACTGTCAAATTAGACAATTAAATATTGTCAATAATCTATGTTGTCTCATACAGGCCTGAAAAAGATCTGACTGCAATCTCAATAGATAAAGCTATCAAACAAAGTGGCATCTGCGAATAAATTATGCTAAATGTTTCACAAAACCTTCCTTGCAATTTTGCAATTATATCCAAGCATTACAGTCTAATAATCTGTCTATAAAGATTTGGTGAATTTTCACAAACCTTTTTGACCATTTATGGTGTTTGTGACATTGACATAATCTTTTCCCTTGTAGAATCGAACAGTACAGGTAAAATTACTGCTGGGATCCATCCAGTCGTTTTTAGAAACTTTCATTCTGCTGCTGATATGGTACAGTAATGTCCCACTGTCCTGTTGGGCTGTGGAGTCAGTTGATACACTGTCCTCTCTCTCTTTGCCGTTCACTTTCCAGGTCAAACTCACATGATCGGGATAAAAGTCCGTCGCCACACACACTAACGTTACTTTTGAATCTGGCTCTTTCTGGGAACAGATTTCTCTTGGAGATGGTGGTAGGACCTTGACTTTAGGTAGAGTGATGTTTGTAGCTTGAGAAGGAGAGCGCAGTGTTAGGAAGTTTGATTATACTTTAGTTTAAGGTGTCTGTTACAGTGTAATACATTTACTGAGTAATAATGATCAACTACATGTACCTATAGGGCTAGGATTAGGGTGTGGTTTAGGGTTAGTTGCACGTAATTGTGCACAATTTATAGTAATTACTATAGTAGCTACATGTAACGTGTAACAAGGACACTAAAATAAAGTGTTACCAGTATTAAAGTGTTATAAAGTGTTTATTATACAACAAGTACTATGTTATTACTACTGTCATTATTAAATGGCTCAATGAAATGCTTGATTTTAATTAATCATTCGCAGCATGGTCATTTTGGTAACACTTTATTTTACAGTGTCCTTGTTACATATGTTACATGTACTTACCATAGTAATAACAGTAAATTATGCAACTAAAATTACATGCAACTAACCCTCAACCAAATCCTTATCCTACCCTAACCCTATAGTAAGTACATGTAGTTGCTTAATATTACTCAGTACTTAAATATATAAATGTAACCGTCATTTATTTTATTTTATTTTTTTGTAAAATGATTTTTCATGGAAACACACTATAATGCTACTTTCATGTATTTTGTGATTTATGCTAATACAGTATGTGGATGAAATACTGTAACCGTCCCAAAGGAAAATGCACATAGCAACTTACATAATCTAGCTGCTTTGTTTAATCATACATTTAAATGTTTAGATGATTTCATTTGTATACTGTTTTCATTAGTGTTATGCTTTTAACACCTGTAGTTTATTGTAAATCCTTTTATTATTACATTTATGTAGATAGTTACAGTATTATTTCAGCGGAAATGTTCCCCAATTTACTCATTGAAAATAGATAGGAAATGAATATATTATTAATAATAAAAACACGGATCATTCTTAAGTTAATGATTAAATAAACATTTTAAATATATAAAAGTGGCCTTTATGGTCCTTGCTTCTTTTGCCAACCTATTTTTCATTTGCATGCCATGTACATTATGACCCATCTTACTGCATTTCACAAATTAAACAAGTGCATTTATTGATATGTCTACTGAAGTACTATTTCAGAGTTTAAAAATTCAAACTTACCTAGAACCGTCAGTTTAGTCCCTTCTCCAAATTCTAGTTTCGCGTAGCTAGTACACGATGATTTATCTTGTTACCTAAACCTCAACAACTCGGCTAATAATGGGCAATGGTACACTGTTTTTGGGGCCCCTTTTCAGTTTGAGACCATGAAAGCCATAGTGGCCTCCCAGCTGTTACTCAGAGGCCTCATGTGAGCTGAAGGTATAGACTGAAATGTAGTTTATAAAAAGTGTAAATTATAAAAAGTATATACTGGCTGGATGTATATAGGTGAATGTCATTGCATTGAATAATATCAAACCAAATACCATCTGCAGGGAAATGATGCTAGATATTTTTTTAGAAGTAACCACTCTGTTCTTATCATTTTTTTTTTGCAATTAATTAAAAAGTTCTGGTGGATATGAAGTCAGTTGCACTCAAGTTCACACAGGTTCACACAGCAGAGGTTCATCATATTAACTGAAAACTTGCTCTATTTATGTTTGACAGTCATTGAATGGGATGTATAGGATGTGCAGATTGAGAAAATCCTTCATTAAGTGTTCGGGTGCAAGTCTGCAGCATTCATAAACTAAAAAAATAGATTTTAAATCCCATTTATTAAGTGGGAGTCTAAACTGGAAATAAATAATAATACAAATGTGCTATGTGCTTTTCATTGCTTTCATCGCCTTCAGATAATGAAGCTTAAAGAAGCTAGAACGTGTTTCTTCAAGGTTGGAGTCGAAGTGAGATCACTAAAAGTTATGGATTGCTAATAACAATGTTTAGTTCCCAGTAACAGTGTATTCACTATAGAGGGCTTCTCATAGACCACACTGTAGGTTACAGAATATAAACAACCACTTATATCTTTGTTACCATATTGGATTCAAAGTAGTTGGGAGATCAGTGTAGTAAGTCCTATAAAGGTTATTGACTACACAGGGACTTTTCAGGGTATATTTCAGGGAATCAAACCTATGACCTTGGCATTACTAGTGCCATCTACTCTACCAGTTTGGCTACAGCAAAACAATCAAATAAAAATGCAATGTGCATAATAAAATAAATGAGAATTTTCTTTGAGGATAAAATCCATGCATCAAAGATTTTATTTGTATTATGTAAAGGCTATAATACAAATTAAAATAAAAACAAAATACATTAAATCTCAATGTGTAAAATAATGAATTATTTTTACTTCTGTTAAGTCTATTTTTCTAGTATAGTAGTATGCTATTGCTATCAAATTATTACTAAATAGCAAGGAAACAAGCAAAAAAAAAAATCAGTAACACAGCTATATTGTATGATTAATCTGATCTTAAGCATCTTCACACTTGATAAATATTCAGAAAAGAGCCGAAAGAGAGAAATAAAAAGTAGAGAGAATCTTCAGTCATATATACAGCATCTCTTCTCCTGGATGAAGTAAATGGAGAGAGTTTTCTTGGGTAACTTCCTCAAACCAGACATGATCAGTTCTTTCACTTTCTATGTGAACCCTGTAAAACAAATATCACATAAATATTAAGACATTCAGAGAAAATAATCTATCTATCTATCTATCTATCTATCTATCTATCTATCTATCTATCTGTCTGTCTGTCTGTCTGTCTGTCTGTCTGTCTGTCTGTCTGTCTGTCTGTCTGTCTGTCTGTAGTAACAATTAGTAACAAATACACTTGTAACCAAACACAACAAGTTGCTTATGATGTTAACATCCTTCCAATTCTTATGTTTGAAATTATTAAAACTAATTACAAGTTTAATCAGCCTTACCTTTCTCCATACAAACACAAAGATGACAAGGCCATACAGTCCACTCTTAGCAATGACCACGCCATATGAGAGCTTAACCACCTGTGATGATTTTACATAGTCCTCTGGAGATGGAGAGAACAAATTATAACATATTATATTTCTATATAGCATTACTGATCAACTTTTGACCTCTGACCCTAATTCCTAATATCCATATCTTGCACATAGTCATACAAATAGAAAAGAGTATATCCTTACCTCGGGTATAACCACCCCCTGCAATTAGATGATAAACAATTAGAAGACCCAAATATTAAAATAGGTAAACATATTATATTCACAGTCAGCAGTTTATTTTTCTTTTCTTTTTTTTAAATCTATTTATCTCTATTGCATACCTTCAATTCCAAAGACCTTATTTTCAACTTCAAAAGATCCTGTTTGATTGTGGAACTTCAATTTGCAGCGGAATTCGTTTTCTTTTTTGTACCATTGTTTTTTAGTGACTTTAAGTCTGCTGGATATGGAGAACAGTTTTGTTGTGCTGTCTTGTTTGGCATAAGGGTCTGTCGCTACTCCTTTGTCTGGTTCTTTGCCTCCAACCATCCATGTTATGCTGACATGGTCTGGGTAGAAGTCCTTGGCCACACACACAAGAGTGACCGTGTTCTTCTTCTTACAGAGCTCATTGTCAGAGGGTTTTATAATTGTGACAGTTATGTCCTTTTCTTCACTGACTCTCAAGCCAGTTTCTGTAAAATAAAATTATAAGCATATGACAGTCAGAAATGCATTATTGATTCATATTTACATTAACAATTTTGAATCTGAAGAATTATTCAGTTTTATGAAGTTAACTTTATTATTATTATTATATTTAAGGTGTCCTTGTACAGTGTAGTTATACGCTAAGCACAGAGTTATAATAATTAGCTACATGTTCTTACTATAGGATTAGGTTTGGGTTGAGGGTTAATTGCATGTAATTATGCACAATCTATAGTTATTATTATAGAAACTACATGTAACGTGTAACAAGGACACTGTAAAATAAAGTGGGTTACACTTTATTTTAAGATCTCATTGTACAGTGTAATTATATATTTAAGTACTGAGTAATATTAAGCAACTACATGTACTTACTATAAGGTTAGGGTAGGATTAGGATTTGGTTGAGGGTTATTTGCATGTAATTATGCATAATTTACTGTTATTACTATGGTAGGTACATGTAACATATGTAACAAGGACACCATTAAAATAAAGTGCTACCATAAAGTGTTACCTGGAATTGTCAACAGTGTAATTATAAATGTAATTACAGAAATATAAGTACTGAAATTATGTACAGATGTAATTGCATGCAGGTTTTAAATGTAATGCAAAACCAAGTATGTATAAGTGCATTGTATCAAATGATTAATTTAAATGATAGAAAATACAGTTAAAGACACTTAATATAAAGTGGGACCCAAAATTCGGCAAGAACATTGTTAAAAAAAATGAAGCACTTTTTGGGGCTAATGTTTCCATATTACACTCAACTCCATGTATTGTACTGCAAGGAAGCTAGTAAATAATAAGGTTGCATTTCTACAGTTTATGTGCTCAATTGCTTCTTCAACAGGAAAACCACAGACAACTTTACATGAAACTGATGTATCTGCACTCTAGGCTGACAGTTACATGAAGCTCATATACTTGTTAGAGCATACAGAATAGCAACAGTATTATAGGTTTATAGAAACACTGATTAATATAGTGCACAACAACAAGAGTTTCCATTGAACAGCTAAGTCAGGTGCAACACTCAGATCTAGAGAAACTGTATATACATCATCTACAGTATATATCCAGTTGTTGGGACTGGCTACTCTGACAATGCAAAGCACTTCACAATTATCCCAAACGAACTCAAAAAATGTGCTTTCTTACCTAGAACAGTGAGTTTGGTCCCCTGGCCAAAGTATGCAGGTCTGTTGTTCACACTGCTCAACAGCTACAGTAAAACTCTTCCTATCACTTTAACCTGACTGCATTCTATGCATTTATATAACACTCAATAAAGATTTTAAACACTGCTGTATAGACCAATAACATTGACTGTCAGTACCATATACAATAAATATATATCAAAACTTTTCAGAAAAACAACAAGCTTCCATTTCACCAAATTAAACAATATGAAGGATTTGAGTTAGGCAAATAGCTTGTCTAAAGGCAGTTTATTATCTAAAACTGTGATTCTGGTGCCTCAGACTCAGCTCTGTTGTTAGCACAGAATATTCTCAGAAGAAGAACAGTGACGACTTTCTACTCTTATCCTAGAATTTCTAATTCATATCAACACTCCTCATTCACTAATTATACTAATTATTTTTATCATCACATTCACAGAACACACTTATAAACTGATGGTAAAATACCAAGAGACAAGCAAACAAAAATATATATTCTTACCTAAAACCGTGAGTTTGGTGCCACTGCCAAAGTATGCAGGGTCGTTATAGTTCACACTGATTCTAAGCTGCAGTTAAAACCTCAGCTATAGAGATCATGCAACATCGACACTTTATCTAACTATATTCTTTTCTCCAGTTCTTCTAATTAACATCATCATTTTAGATACACTACTAAAATCATTTAAGTTCTTAAAGATCAGTTTACTCACCTAGAACTGTAAGTTTTGTGCCTTTGCCAAAGTATGCAGGATTGGCATTGGTCACACTGATTCTATGCTACTGTTAAAACCTCAGCTATGGTGTAGATTATGTGAACATTGCCACTTATCCCACTATTTATTTATTTATTCTTAAAGATGAGTTAACTAGTCCAGTTCTTCTAATTCACCATCATTTTAGATATCCTGATCAAAACCCTTTTAAATAGTAAAATACCCAATTTACTCACCTAGAACTGTTAGTTTAGTGCCACTGCCAAAGTATGCAGGACTGAGATTGTTCACAATGATTCCAAGCTACAGTTAAAACCTCAGCTACTGTATGGAGATCATGTGTACATTGACACTTATCCCACTATATCTAACTTCATTTTTAAAGACTATAGGTGTTCCAGTTCTTCGGATGCATGCGAATACCAAAATTAGATATTCTATTAAAATATTAGATTATAAATATCACACATGATACTTAATTTACTCACCTAGAACTGTTAGTTTGGTGCCACTGCCAAAGTATGCAGGGCTGCGATTGTTCACACTGATTCTAAGCTACAGTTAAAACTTCAACTTTACTGCAGAGCATGTGAACATTGCCACTCATCCCAGTATCATCTAACTACATTTTTAAAGACTATTTCAATTCTTCTCATTCACGAAGACACCACCACAATCCTAAATAACTTATTTGTGTATCAGACGTTCTAGAAATCACACATAATGCTCAAATTACTCACCTAAAACCGTAAGTTTAGTGCCACTGCCAAAGTATGCAGGATATCCAGAGTTCACACTGATTCTTTGCAACAGTTAAAACCTAAGCTACAGTTTGATAAACAGTGCTACTTATCCCACTATGTCTAACCTAATTTTAAAGACATAATTAGATTCTCGAGAACTGCCAGTTCATCCAATACCAATTCATCAATATGGCAATTTGTCATTGAAATAGCATAGAATGATGTTTCTTACCCAGTACAGTTAACTTTGTTCCATTGCCGAAATAAGCCTGACCAGCACCAGTGTCACAGCACACATGTGCACTAACAAATTTACCCAAGACACCAAATGCTAAAGCCCTAGCATCTGTTTTTACTAAAACGCCCTGCGAATATCATTACAATATATACTATAGAACAGATACTTATAGCAATTTACCATATAGTCATTTAAACATCCAAGACATTTAAAACAATGTCATTTTGAAAGCTCTTAAAAAATAACATTCTTTTAGACCTTAACATCTCATAGGCTGGATATGTTCCTAAATATGCTTGTAAGTTCATAAAGAAAGATTAAGCAAATCACTCACCTAGGACTGTAAGTTTAGTACCTTCGCCAAAGTGTGCTTCACCCATGTTCACACTGATTCTATGCAACTGTTAATACCTCAGATAGTCAAAATCATAAATTATGCTACTTATACCGCAATACATCTAACTTCATTTTAAAGAAGGATTAACTCAAGATTACTGAGAAGTATTCCAAGTCAATTAATTCCAATTTAATATCATTTTAGATAACACATTACCTTCCATTTGACACAAGTCCATTGTGCTTTACTGTTTAGCATTGACATGTCAATGGCAATCAATGAAGTAAAATGAATATTTTTTTAATATTCTTACCCAGAACAGTTAGCTTTGTTCCACTGCCGAAGTAAGCTTGATAACCACCAGTGTCACAGCACTCATGTGCACTAACAAATTTACCCAAGACACCAAACGCTAAAGCCCTAGCACCTGTTTTTACTAAAATGCCCTGTGAATATCATTACATATACTATAGAACAGATACTTATAGTAATTTACCATATAGTCACTTATACATTCGAGACATAGAAAACAAAAGCTCTCAAAAAATATAACATCCTTTTAGACCTTAACATCACATAGGTTGGATTTGTTACTAAATATGCTTTTAAATTTATAAAGAAAGATTAAGCAAATTACTCACCTAGGACTGTAAGTTTAGTACCTTCGCCAAAGTGTGCTTCACTACCCATGTTCACACTGATTCTATGCAACTGTTAATACCTCAGATAGTCAAAATCATAAATTATGCTACTTACCTCAATACATCTAACTTCATTTTAAAGAACGATTATCTCAAGATTACTGAGAAGTAGCCTATCCCAAGTCAATTAATTCCAATTTAATATAATTTTAGATAACACATTACCTTCCATTTGACACAAGTCCATTGTGCTTTACTGTTTAGCATTGACATGTCAATGGCAATCAATGAAGTAGAATGAACATTTTTTGAATATTCTTACCCAGAACAGTTAGCTTTGTTCCACTGCCGAAGTAAGCTGGATAAGTACCAGTGTCACAGCACTCATGTGCACTAACAAATTCACTCAGGGCGGCAAATGCAAATTCAGTTTTAACTTAAATGCCTCATGAATGCAACTCGACTACATCAATCAAATTTACTTCAATTACTTAGTGTGCTCATTTAAGTCATTTCAGAAATATAATACACAAACAGCATAACTTAGAAGATTCATTAGAAATCAAAGTCAGTAAATACCTAAACATCACATAGCTACATTTCTGTGATATCTTGATAAGTTTTTATATATCACACAGAATACTGAAATTACTCACCTAGGACTGTAAGTTTAGTGCCATTACCAAAGTATGCAGGATTGCCAGTGTTCACACTGATACTAAGCTACAGTTAAAACCTCAAGCTATCAAGATCATGTAGACTTTGCCACTCGTATTATCCGAGATAATTATAAAAATAAATGTTTCTTACCTAACACTGTTAACTTTGTTCCATTACCAAAGTATGCAGGATCGCCAGTGTTCACACTGATACTAAGCTACAGTTAAAACCTCAAGCTATCATGTAGACTTTAACACTCGTATAGATTATAGATTTTTCTTACCTAATACAGTTAACTTTGTTCCATTGCCAAAGTAAGCCTGAGAAGCACCAGAGTCACAGTGCACATGTGCACTAACAAATTTACTCAAGACGCCAAAGCAAATGCTATGTCTATGTCATTCAAGCAATATTATTTAGAAGATTCTACATAGTGTACTGAATAAATAACATTTCTTTAGGCCTGAACATCAAGATAGTTGACTTACTCACCTAGAACTGTAAGTTTAGTGCCTTTTCCAAAGTATGCAGGGTCGGTGTATGATCACACTGATTCTATGCTACAGACGAAACCTCCTCAAGCTATTTCTTACATATTTAACTGCTTTTTTTTCAGTAATTGGAGAACACCAACACTTCTCAGAATGATATAACAATTGACAATCAAATGTCTACGCATACTGTCTAAAACTAAAGAGTGTTCAGAAAACGCAACAAGCCTACTTCGTTTGTTGAGCTACAAGGCATTTCTAATATTTACAGTACAACATTTTTGCAAATCTCAGCTTTTAGATTTATGTCTTACCAAGAACTGTTAACTTTGTTCCATTGCCGAAGAAAGCTTGTCCACCTCCACCAGAGTCACAGCACACATGTGCAATAATAAAATTACTCAAGAGTTTGTGGACTTAAGTCTAAGCATTGAGGCTTCAGAAATGCTGCTTAGCCATTTAATCTACGCTGGGGAAGATGATTTTTACTAATTTTACCTATTTTACAAATGATAAAATTACACAATGTTTCTTGAAGCCTAATGTCATCTGAGACATTTTTCTTAGTTTTCTTGCAATGTTACGGTAAGCTATGCAAAATTAGGTCAAAATATTTCTTACCTAGTACTGTGAGTTTGGTGCCATGACCAAAGTATGCAGGGTTGTAGTTGTTCACACTGATTCTACGCTACAGATAAAACCTCCTCTACTCTTAAAACCATCCACATGTTATACTAATTCCACAATAAAGAGCAAATTAACAATGAAGAGTTGTGGGTCAGAAAGAACCCTCAAAATGCATTAACTCTGATATACAGTAGAATTGATCAATGTCTACATACAAATGTAATCAGCAATTTTGAATAGAATTCTTACATTTGATTAAGCTCTATAATTTAAATAGTATAAGGTGTGTTTCTTACCCAGTACAGTTAACTTCGTTCCTTCACCAAAATAAGCCTGAGCAGTAGTAGACACAGCACACGTATGCACTAATAAAATGTCTAGGATATGTGCCAGGTCTGGACATTGATCAATAGGCTTTTTTCCAATAGAATTATCCTCAAACTTCAGTACCTAATACTACTAATCCAACAAATTCAGTCAAAAATGTCTCACCTGTTACTGTAAGTTTAGTTCCACTGCCAAAGTGTGCAGGACTGTACTGATTACACTGATGTCTAGCGACGGTAAAAAACTCCACTAAAGACTTTATAACTACATCCAACTGACACTGGCTTTAAGGAACGACTTAAACAATAGAACACGATGAATAAAAACTGATACAAACACACTGGCTAACAATATTTAGCAAATCTTGGTCACAAACAAATTTAAGACAATGAAGACATTACTTTGGCAACTATTTTTGATGTTTTGATACTTTTTGCACATTACACTTAGTATTTCTGGAAGATTTAAAGTTATAATCGTTGTTTTTCTTACCTAAAACAGTAAGTTTGGTGCCGTTTCCAAAATATGCTGGCTGGTTTGAGCACAGAGTATCAAGACCGTATCACTAACTTCTACCTTGCGAAATCTTACTACATTATATTATGCAATTCCCAATGGTAATTATATGTGTCCAAGGCATTTTTTGCATTGTCTTTTACATTTACTTACCTAGAACAGTCAATCTTGTCCCTTCGCCAAAGATAGCGGGTCTGGTATTAGAGCACAGCATGCAGGCTCACTAAAATTACTTTGACTGCATAACCCTTACATTTAATAAACTTATGTGGTTCTTTTTGATTGTATTGTGATATATTTGTGCTCTCTGTTTTCCTACATGACACATTTTATATTTTCAATCATGTTAGTTTAAATTAGCAACTTATAAGACAGTTGCACAGCATATTTGTAAAAGTTTCCAATTGAAGCTGAAGTAGAACTGTACTTACCAAGAACAGTTAATTTGGTGCCGCCACCAAAATAGGCTTGATAATTGGCACAGCATACGTATGTCATGTCAAAAACAGTCTCAAATTCAATACTTCAATCACACTGTGTTTTACACAAATTGTCAGCATAGTCTTACCTGACAATCATCAGCGACTTATATATAACTGTCTAATATTCCCATGTAGGCCTACATATTAGCATAATTAAAAGTGTTCTTACCAACAACTGTTAATTTTGTTCCATCTCCAAAGTGAGCTTGATAAGCATTGCACAGTGAGATTGTATGCACAAATTTACTACACAAACTATGTTATGAATAATTAAAGCGTTTTCGAATGGGCCTCTTCCCTTCTGCCGTCATAGTTAAGTCATTATAAATATATGAAAGGACAATATTAGTCTATTGAACACTGGTCAGTAAGAGCATTTAAACAATTAAATCAAGCAAACTTACCTAAAACGGTCAGTTTTGTTCCATTTCCAAAGTATGCTTGTGTGCCAGAGGCACATTGTAAACGAGTGCTCCGAAATTTGCATTAGAATTCCTCTTTTTCCATAGTCATATAAAAGTCCATTAATTCCATAACAGATGTCTCCCAGAAGGCTGTTCAATGTAAAAGCATGTAAATCTGAAATATATATTTCAGGAAAAATATCAAATTATCCAATCAAGTCCAACCTCAAGAACATGTACATGTATTTACCGCCAATAAAATGTGATCAATTTCATAAAAATTTGGGAATCACTCAAAATATTATTGCTCCTTCTGTCCTAGATATCTTTTATATTTAATGTTGAAATCCAATAGAAATCAGTGCAATGTTTGTATTCTCTGTCGCTGTCTAATTGACTGTACATGGCGGGAGGTTTTTGTACAGCGGCTCTATGGGATTGTATCACCGTGGCCCCCTGTCCCCACGGTGCTAAAACATTATACAAAAACAAAATATTCTCTTGCTCTCTTTCCCCCCACTCTCCCCCCGTCCCCCATTTTATCTTTATTTCTCATCATTCTCTTGCACATGTTCTTTTTTTATGTCTATCTGTATAAAGTCTATGTTGCTATTTCTGTGATTACTGAGAATTTGGGCAGGTGCAGATTCCTCCACCTAAAAATGTCTCAATGACAGTTTGCCGACCCCTCCCACATCCTCATGTAACAATCATCAGAGTGTGGGAACAATACAAGAACTGGATCTGTTCAATGATTTGAGTCTGTAAGGCACTTCACTAACACTTTACAATAACATTGTAAGAAGTGGTAACCTGCAAATCATACCTTAAAGAGCTATTGTTTTACTTTATTCAACTCATGAAAATCTATTTTGTTTGCACATATTAAGTTAGGTTGATATTACTGTAAAAAATATTTTTTGACTTGAGTTAAACCAGTGAATTTTTTTCGTTACTTTTTTTTTCTTTTTTTTTCTTCTTTTTTTCTAATTGTTTAACATTAGTTGGCTAAATTAGTTACAGTACCATGAACTAAAAATGTAAATTTTATCAATCTTAATCTTAGTTGATGTTAATCTCAACTTTCACTTACAGTATTCATTACTAAAGTCATAGGTTTTCCTGAGCTAACATGACATAAAAATGAACTCTTGTATTTTTATACAAAGGGAGGGAGGGAGAAAGGGATGGATGGACAGAAGGAGGGATGGATGGATGGATGGATGGATGGATGGATGGATGGATGGATGGATGGATGGATGGATGGATGGATGGATGGATGGATGGACGGACGGACGGACGGACGGACGGACGGACGGACGGACGGACGGACGGACGGACGGACGGACGGACGGACGGACGGACAGACAGACAGACAGACAGACAGACAGACAGACAGACAGACAGATAGATAGATAGATAGATAGATAGATAGATAGATAGATAGATAGATAGATAGATAGATAGATAGATAGATAGATTGATAGATAGATTGATAGATAGATTCTGTGACAAATGCATTTCTCATTTTTAGTTCATGCTATTTAATGCATTAAATAAAGTTAACTAGTGGGACCTTATTGTAAAGCATTACTGATTATGCTTTATTCTTTATTCATACAATATTTTACAGTGTATTTGATACACGTTACATGTGCTAACTATAGCCTACTAATAATAGTATATTATGCATAATTACATGCAACTAACCCTAAACCAATCCCAAACCCTAACCCTATAGTAAGTAAGTAGCCTACAAGTTGTTAGTTAATATTACTCAGTAAATGTATTATTAATTACACTGAAACAAGGACATGGAATAGCCAAGAAAAAATATTTTATAAAAACTAAATAAATAAATATTGTTATCATCTAGTTATGTACTTAATGAAATTGGAATAAAATTCACCTCTAATTCAACTAATGATCAGCATTCAGTATTCAGATAGATTTTGCCTTTTCAAAAAAAAAAAAAAAATCAAAATTGCTATATGCATAAATACATGTGTATTGTTTAAATGAATGACTGCAATAAAATAACTGTTGCCTGTATCTATGAAAGCTGAAGAAATGCAGCAGGCCTAATGCAATTCTATATTATGCTAGAAAACATTTATATTTTCTCAATATTGTGTAAATCCATGTAAGACAAAAAAAAAAATCTATGTAAAAGAAATTTGCAGAAAAGCATTTAATATTGAAAGTTTATGGGGCTTCAGCATGTGCCCTCTCTAAATAAAACAACTGTCATTATGATAACAATGACCACAGAGGAATCAAATATACGGTAGTTCTGTTAATAACTCTTTAACCTGCTCGTTAATAATATTATTTTCAGTCATAGCACAGTTTTAAAAGATCTCAATCTTTCTAAATATTACAGCATCCTTTAAAAAATTACAAAAATTGTGTTTTATTGACTTTTTCTCTCAGTGGTAAGTAACAGAATTCTTACAGCTTAACATATAATATGATAAATAATGATTACTTTATCCAATCTGGCAATATAAGAAACATACTAAACAAATGAGAAGCGAAGCAAGAGCAACATTTAAACATCTTTATTGCTGATGATTACATAATCAGAGATTACAGTGGCGAATGTGGAAATACATAAAGATGATCACGTCATCTGCTGCTGTGAAATACAGTATAAAAACAGTCCTAAAGTTACTCATATCATCCTGCAGAGGTCAGCATATGATCTTTAATCCAGACGATGATTAATTCATATTAAACTGTGCTCCTCTTCTGAAGGTTTGTGTTAATGGAAGAACACTGCATGAAGAGCACACGGCTATATGGATTAAAAGACAAGAAATATTTAATGAATTATATATGCATCTGTTTTGTATGGGTTATGAACACATGTGCAGATCCAGAGATAAGATTGCAAATGATTTATCTAATGATTTCCAAAGCCAAGCTGTTCAAGAGCTCCTCTGTAGCCTAGTCAAGTCACCTTCACTTATATAGCGCTTTTAACAATATGGATTGTTTAAAAGCAGCTTTACAGTGATAATAGGAAATTACCGGAACAGATTGTTTATGCTTTATTTCTGAAGGTTACATTTTTTGCTCAAGTAGATGGCACCAAATTACCGTCTTTTTGAGCAATTAATTGAATCATTACCCAGACACATAAAAAAAAAAAACAAAAAAAAAAAAAACAGAGATTCATTCTGTTTACCAAAGCATTGAGCAACTCAAACATTGCTGTATTTTTCATGTACATTTCATATACTTATGTTTCCAACAGCAAAGAGGAAATACTAATGCTATTTTAATAGTATTTTAATGTTTTGTATTTTAATTACTTTCCAAAAGAGGAAAACAGAGAGATGAATTATAGCAGCCATGATATAAAGATGTCATTAAGATTCAATTTAATGCCAAATGTTATAAATGTAAATTTTTTAACAATAAAAAATATTTTTAACAATAGATTAAAGATAGGTAGGCCTACACTATGTACATTTTTGTTTAAAATTAACAAAATTTAAATAATGAATACATCATCAAATCCTCTTCCAAAACGTGTTCATGTCTGATCCCGATTTACTATGGTAAGCCTATAGTATTTATATTTTAGACCTGACGGGATGATTTTCGCGGGAAATTGCGCACACACGTCACTCCCCCCTGGTTGCTTCGTCATATCCGTAAATAATGAAAAGTTGCTCTAGGCTTGTATGGTGTCCTTCGATAGTTGTCACAACGAGCGAGAAAGCTTGACATGGAGCAACTAAATCATGCATGAACCTCCGAGGAATTACCCGCTTTAAACAATAGAGAAAACGACAAGAGAACAGGACAGAGCTCTTAATAAAACAAGGATCAACATGGGCCTTTCGGAGATGCGAGAACTGAGGGATTTGAAATGTTATAAAAGCCATGCGGAGGCCGGGGATGATGCTGTTTTATAACTCAACGGGTGAGTAAGGTATTTTATTAAACAGATAAATTGCCATATGTAGCTCTCTGACATAGTTCATTGTAAAGCATTATCTATTGTACAGGTTCGTTTCATTATGGTTGTAGCGCTGTGCTGGAATTTATTAGCAAGAAGGAAGTGTGTTTATTAATGGGTGTAGCAACAGTAATGTGTTTGTGTTCAGTTAGTCAGCTTGAGATCATTTCCATCTAAACTGGTTATATCTCTTAGTAGTGAATGTTTTATTTAATGTTTGTATAAATTATATATATATATATGTATGTGTATATATATTATTATTATTATTTTTTTTTTTTAATTTTTTATGAGAAAGAACCATATTCATCCGTACAGTAGAACTGAAGCACAACTAAAACAAGTTCCTTCGCAAAATAAATGCAGTTTTGTTTTTTAACCTCTAGAGGGCCAAAGGTTACGTGCACATTTACTGTAAGGTAGATAGATATTTGTTAACTGTGTGGACATTTAACATATTAAGCACTAAGGAGTGCAGCAGACATTTATTATTCAGTTTAGAGCTTTTTAATTTAACTCAAATTCGTAATAAATATTTTATATTAACACACATGCATATAGCCTAAGTAAAAGTATGGTAATTTGTTATATTTATTTATGAGTATTTTATGTCAAAGAGCATAAATTTCAAAATGAAGTGACAAACAGGTTTGTGGGTATATTTTTATTTATAAGTATGCATGAATAAATTTAGTGTAGATATTAAAATTTACAACTACTTTTCAGGATTTACATTAACATTCAGTTTAACTAATATATTCACAATTTTCATGCAATATAAATATATATTTTTTGATTTTATATAATTATTATTCCCCTTTGCCATATGATTAGTGAGATCAAAGATAGGATATCCCACACCCACCTTTATTATCTTTTTTTTTTTTCTCTCTGATCACTGTGGCTCAGATTGGGGTTATTGTTCAGGTGCTTGGTTAAGTTAAGGTACTGTGTAATGCTAGAGGCACAGAAATAAATGCCTGAGTCCTCCTCTACTAGATCCTTGATCTCCAGCGAAGATTCTTTAATCTGGGGACGTTTCATTGTGTATTTGGTGCCTGTGAACGGGGCAACTACATCTGTTGTATCTTTTCCCAGAGAAAAAGCAACAAGGGACAGTTCACCTTGACTTCTCTGTCTGTACCAATACATATAATAATAGCTGCCATCATCATGGTTACATTTGAGAATAACCGATTGATTCCGTTGGGCAAACAGTTCAGATTTACTAACTTGATCATTCTGAGTGATGGTTATCGCTGCTAATGACTCTGTGGAGTAGAAAACAATTGATTATATCAACTTGCATAACAACAGTAAGATTTCTACATAAATGTTTGACTACAGGATAAACTTACTAATAACTAGCAGGAAAATAAACCCCAAACACAGCAGTCCCATGACACCAAAGAGGAGAATCAACCCCTTGCTGTCTCTCACCCCTTCTAGATGTGACTCCACTAGTGAGTCTATGAACAAAAGGAACAGGAAATGACATATGAAAGCCTTGCATATGTGGTATACATGAAACTTTGTTACCTGATCTTACCTTTTTCATCATTTCCCTTTTTTCTAACCTATAATGACATCTGATTTAGTCATATTAAACTATAGTATTTGATTACCACTTACAAACAAAAGCACCAATTGTTAAATATTAATATTATTAATATTAAGGATTATTAAGAGTAGATTTACCACTTTGCAAAATGGTAAAGCAATGGTTTCATGTCTTCAACTATCAACCTTTGAAAGTAATTACATATTCACATCATTATTCTAACTGATATAGATGAATGTTTCATTTTTCCTCCTGTTCTCGGCTCAGTGTTGGAGTTGTGGTTGTTGTTTAGCAGTGCAGCTGTAGTATGATACTGTGTGCTTGTGGCACAATAATAAAGAGCAGAGTCTTCAGTCTCTAGTTTCATAATCTCCAGTGTGGACGTCTTTATTTCAGGACGGGTTGCTTTATACTTAGAAGTTGTAAATGGTGCTTCATTCTCCACCATATTTTGGCCAGCAGAAAATATCAGTAAGGTCAAACCCACATCCACCTTTGTTTGCTTGTACCAGTACAATCTGTAGTGGTCGAGATTATCATGTTCACATGTTAATGTCACAGTAGAATTGCTGGCGAAGATGTCTGGCTGTTGACGGATCTCTCCATTGGATTTATCTGGAAAACAGGATTGTAGATAAAGATTAAGATGACTGCTATCATGTTGTTGGTAACCCTTGTGAAAAAGAAGTGCACTTTATTGTACTGAATATGCACTTGTAGTGTACTTCAAATATTAAAAAGTATATATTTAAAAAAAATACTTCTAGATAATATACACTGAAAATAAATTGGTGTAGTATTTACTTTGAAACAATTTTCACTCAGACATTGCGAGTAAATTCTACAAATAATTATAAAGAAAAAGCAAGTAACATTTGATTTAAACGTCAAATTTTAAAGTGGCTAAACATACAAATGTTACAAATATTTAAATACATTACAAGTTTCAAAAGAAATTACATTAAAATATAATTAAGTTCACCAATAATGCTTGTCAGTACATTTGTCAGTACACTGTAACCATATTTCAAAAACAGTAAAAGCAATTGTGAAATGTACTTATATCCTTATTAAGAATGTAAATAAGCACTCTAAAGTTCAACTCATTGCATTTAATATAAATTTAAACTATAAAACATTTTCATTTAATTGCAAATAACATGCAATTAATAATTGTCTGAAAACTTTAAATTCACTTCACAAAAATATATAAAAGTATATTATTTCCGTAAATGCTCTTTAAAAGTATGCTAAGGTGTACTACTTCACAAGGAAATTTATAAATATATAAAAGGTTGAAAAAAAATTCTAAATCCAATAGCCTTACAGACAGTCAGCAGTAACGTGAGTATGAGCCAGCTGAGCTCCATTCTGTCCCGTGAATGAATGAGTTGTTCTTGTGATGCTGTGACTGACTTCCTGTATAATTATGGGTCTACAGTATGGCAGATGTCATCCTCCTGTGAAAAGAAAAGCACATGCACCAACAACACACCTCTTCTTGAGCTACACCCCAGGCTATACTCATAATTTCTAGTAAAAAAAAAAAAAAGATATATTACATATTTAAAGTACAATACCCTACCATTTTTAAGAGAAGTAGACTGCAAGTTTCTAAAACCATGGCTAATAATAAATGTAGCTAATAAGAAGTAAAATCAATAAAGATCTCAGTGTATTGAACAGAGGGGATATATTTATACTAAATTCCAATAAATCCATGATCACCAAAATTACATATTTAAAAGTTTTTTCCTGTGAAAAAAAAAAAAATCTTCATGCCTTAAAATAGCTTGAATGTAACTCTACATCTTTGCTTCAGTATAGAGGAATGTGCAAATTGGCCCCCGCCTCCACTCCCTAATCCTCCACACTTGATCCACTCTGTCAACTTTAGTAAATGCTGCACGATGGCAAGTGGAAATACTGGTTTAATTCAGCCATATATGTTTGAACCAGAAACTGATTTAGAAGAAGTGGAAAAGTGAATTATACAGGCTTGAATACAAGTCGATCATGTATCAGAATGGTAATGCATTTTATGTATCGCTCTACACAACATCAGACACATAACGGTAATTAATATGATTAGCCTTTTTCTTGACTGTTTTCAAACAGATAATAATGTGTTGCTAATTGCCATAGAAACGCTTTGAACAGCTCAGAACGTCAGTGGAGAAAAGCATTTAGTTCATCATAACATTGGAATAATAGTACATCATATACATAATTCACACGCTATATTGCTAAATGTACCCGATTTTTCACTTCAACAGAAAAATATACCCGGATGAACTGGCTTCTCTTGAGACTCCTCTAGCATAGTAATGATATGCTAAAGCCCGCCCCCCTCATGATGTGATTGGTTACAAGGTAGTTTGTGATGTAAGCAACACAGGCGATTTCAAACCACGTTTTGTTTTTTTTCACTGCAATTTTAGGAGAAAGTACTCGGCAATGGTGTTGACTTGTGAATTTGCACATGGTATCTCTTAAAGCATTTTAGAAACACCACATAGACATATAAACAACATTTAAAAACTTGATTTTCATCTTAAGTAAATATTCATCTTCAAAAACAAAAGGGACTAATAAAGGTAACAAATTTGGCTCAGACTCAAACTCTGAGCTGATCTGCAGACTATGAAATTTGATAAAATGAGGTAAATTGGAATAGAGGATTTGGGCTCGAAAAGGAATGTTAGAAGAATTGTCACTGGGTACTAGTGGCTGCTTATATGAGCTAGGGCTGTCACTTTACGTTCGAAAATCGATTGCACAATAGATTGGACCAACCAACACAAGTTTCGAAAACGAAAATAGGGAATCGACTTTGACGGCCTTCTCCCGGAGCGCGTCCAATTTGTCACGATACACCCGCAGCGAACGCGCGTCACACAGCAACTGCAGGCTCTGACAAACACATAACAGCAAATTATACTTATGCATAATGTGTCTCTTTTTCTTTTTACTACAAAAATGTGAATTCTGCCGGTATCCAGACAGTCTCATGCGTACAGATACAGATTTGGGCTACGGTCTACAATCGCCTGCGTAGGCGAAATTTGTTTGACATTTCTAATGGTAAACACAGCCATGTTGAAGCCTGCAGTAATGTTTTTCATTGATGTTATGGCAGTCCACTCTGCTTATTGTTTTTCGAGAATGTTGCACTCCTGTTTGTCATTGTGCACGAAACTTCACGCCAATAAATCATCAGGAATATTGCTGACTTGTGCGTCTCAAGCGCCCTCTTTACGTTCGTCCTAATGCCTAATGATTCTACAATCGATTCAACTAACACATATGTCTCAAAAATCGGATAGTATTTTTTCACAAAAGTGACAGCCCTAATATGAGCTTATGATGATTGGCAGGACCGAAAGATGATCAGCCTTCTTCCAAACTTATGTTTAGAGCTTCACTACATGATTGACAACTCAAAGTAACCTGTTACTCCAATGAAAATTCTGACCAAAATTTCCAGTGTTAGCATTTCTTTTCTTTAGTAGCTCCCCAACACCACAGCCAATGGATTACAGAAATGTCCATGTCTTATAACCACAACGGCTTTCAACCAGGATATCCTTAGAGCAAAGTTTCTCTTAGACCAGGTGTCAATTACATATCAAGCTTCTTGTTAGAGTGTGCTCAGTTCTGGCTTCACTGTGTCTCGCAGCACAGTAATATGTGCCACTGTCCTCCTGTGCAGTGAGGTTCGAAACAGTCAGGCTGAACAAGTTGTCCTCAGTTTTTAGAATGGCTTTAAAGTTCCGTGTTGCTTTTTCATACTCTTTTATAATATATTCTACAGGTTGTCCATAGTGGACTTGCCTGTACCAAAGCATAGTGTAACTACCCATGCTCACTCCTGCTGCCATGCTGCAGTCTATAGTCACTTCAGCTCCTGGTAGCGCTGATATGAAACGTGTCGACTGAAGCACGGTGTTAGCCGATGTCTGACCTACAGGAATATAAACATATTAGATGACTAAATAACTCTGAACCGGCACTTATTTTAATTAATAATGTCATGCATGTCTAGCATGTGCTCAGCAAGTTGTTTGTCTTGAATAAATAAAAAAGTTGTCCATAATGTGTAAATATCCATATTGCAGATATGACACTCACTTTGACTGATAATAAGGAGCCATTTCAGTAGAAGTATTGGGATGCGGCTGTTCCTCATCTCTCAGTAGATTGAGCCAAGATCAAGTGGAAATGTAAGTTGCAAATAGTAACAGACTCTAAGAGGAGGGGCTGTGCTTTGTAGATGATGATTCATGGCCATTGTTCAACAAAACTGAACAAAATTGAAAAAATAATAATGTTAAGAGAGCCATAAATGAAAATCACAAGTAGGGAAAAGCGGGGCACAACATAATACTTTTTGATTTTCTCAGTTTGTGTAAATACACTTGGCGTTTAGAGTATGGCATCATGGGATCCCATAACTTTGCCTTTCTCCTTTTGTTATCTTTACTTGTAAAAATATTCTGTTTCCTTTTGCAGCATTTATTGCATTGTACATTTCATCTATCAAAAAATCTTATGTTAAAACAAGTCATGTTGTGAGAAATAGCAGAATAATTGCATACTACAAATCACCCAGCTGAGCTTTCAATGTAATGCTTAAGACAAATGTGTGTACCATAGAAGCTTCACATGAATTTCTGCATTGAATACTCAGATAAAGATATAATCTGATTAAACTAATAATATACGTCTACCCCGCAGAACTGTATTGAAGACATTAAATGATCGTTGACAAGGTAGGCTGAAAAAAGTATGCAAACCTCTGTGTTACGACTTCTCCAAAAGCTAACTGGATTCATTTCAGGAGATGAGACTATATTAAGGCATGTCTCAAGTAAGCCAAAAAATGCACAAGACTTTGTTCTGAAGAAAAAGGTGCACTAGTGATAGTATACAAGTCAAATACTTGTAGCACATTTTTGTTTATGAAAGTACATTTTGAAGAATACTCTGTTAACTACTAGTTTAGTAGTTTTATGCTGCAAGTACTTGTAAGTTTTCTTTAAGTGAACATAACATCATGCTTTTTACTATTTATATATTATTTTTGCACTTTAAGTATACTACTATGTTCCTATTAGGTATTATTTTTTATACTTGAAATATACCTTTAACTGTACTTTAACTCTTGCCATTTTAAAAACATTTTATTCTAGCTTCATGCGTCCTTTTTATCAACACATGAATGTGGGTAAGTTTCATTAAAAAAGCAACATTTTAAACAAAAAGCTGAGAATATCACATGATCAAAATACATATGGAGTAGATCGAGTTCATCAACACCCCCAGAGCTTCACAGTCATTAACCCTTCCTGGGTCAACATTTCATTCAGGAACGTTTTGATTAATATGCTGTTTAATGTTTGAGGATTGCGTTATTTTACATTTGCGTAAGCAATCTTCTAGCCTATCACTTGTTGTTTCTTCTTCTTCACCTGTGCTTTGATCTGGAGATTTTGTACTATCACAGAAGTGTAATAGCGCCCCCAACCGTATAACAGTGAACTGATAGCCTGAAATTTCAGTAAATGGCGGGGAAAGAGTAAAGTAGATCTGAAGAACATTACTATCTACACTACCAGTGGAATAGCCTACACAAAAATTCAGATACTCCCGATTTAGGGACATATCTTTTTTCTTTATAAATCAATATTTTCAAACAATGTAAGTTTATAAGACCAAATGTAAAACTATGTGACAAAAATATTTAATAGGCTACTCAATCAAAAGAGTAAACACAATTACAAGCCAAGTATACTTAGAATACTTCATTACACTTTTAAGTATATCTCAGTCAAAAGATTGGGTACAAGTAAAGGCCAAATATACTTAAGACTTTTCTGTCAGTAAAAGTCAAGTATACTTCAGTGCAATTTTAAGTATATTTCTGAGAAGTACATTAAAAGTAGACGAAGTATACTTTCTTATTTTTAGTTTAAAAGAAGTATACTAAAAGCACACTTGAATAAACTTCGTTTAAAAAAAAAAAAAAAAAAAAAAAAAGGAATATGTGTTTCCAGACTTTTAAGCCAATTGAGATGCAGTGGCATGACCTAAAGAAGACTGTTATCAAGAAGACCCAGAAATATTGATAATCTAAAACAGGTTTGTGGAGAGGGATGGTCCAACATTAGAGAATAACAGTCTCGTAACGCAGTAATCTGCTGTATTCTCCACAATCTAGCACTCAGATCTGGCTACAAGGTCAAAAGCTGCCTTCAAATTGATGATTTGCATAATTTATTCAATAAATCAGACACTAAAATAACAAAGAAGGCATGAGCATGTGCAAATAAACAGCACTAACAGCAGACACAATTCATTTCTAAGTGAATTTTCCATTGCTTACTTCTCACCTGAAAGGAAGCTCATATACTGGCATTTAGTCAAGGTTTGTGTAACACACCTGATAGTGGTTCACCACTTACATCAGAATCAAATCTCAATCTTTTACAGTAACATAAAAAAAAACATATCTTAGAATAGAGGTAGAGGGTTTTTCTGTTAGTAATAATTGATTTTGCAGCACTGTGTACTTGCAGCACAATAATAAACAGCCGAGTCTGACGGAGTGAGTTCTGAGATGGTTAGAGATCCTATCACTGTATCCTCTCTAGTTTGTGTAAATCGCTCTGTGAATCCAGGCTCAGAGTTTGCGGGAGATCCTGAGAAACCATAGCCGATTAGATCTAGAGACATGTTCTGTTGTCGATACCATAACATAACAGTTAAGGTATTGTCATCATGCTTGCAGTTGATCACTGCCTTGCCACTTTGATTGACAATCAAATGTGGAGACTGTTCAAACTGTACACAATCTGCAGACCCTGTGGAGAAAATATTAGTAAAGTTAGAAAACATTCAGAAAAAAAAAATCAACATGGTCAAAATTGATTAAATAAATTGTGTATTTATATTACTTTAAAAGCATACTTAAAAATATGATGAGAAAAATGCCCAGCCTAAAAGCAACCCCATACATCTCTGAAGTACAGTGTTATAGAGAATGAAAGTGTTCTAGAGATACTTAGAGACATTAGAGAGAGAGGAAAGATTGTAATATCCTGTATTGTAACTGTCACTTCCCAGTTTTTTATAAACCCGTGTTACATCTCCCCCTGTTGGCCCACAGTTCTTTGTTCAAATGCTCATGTATTCCAATCAGTTTCATGTGTTTCTCAGCATTATTTAAATGATATTTTTCTGTACAAGTCTATTATTATCTATAATTATGGCATAATATACTGTGTGTCTAATAACCCCACCCCTCAACAGAGGAATAAAACAAATTGTGAATGATCACCAATGGCATCATTAAAATGTAGTGCATGAATTAAGAGTCACTTGTGTAAATGTTGATAGCAGAATGACTTGACTATGATCTGTGACTATCTATTATTGTGATGTTTAAAGCAGTGTTTCTCAACCAGGGGGCCTCAGTAAGTTTCCAAGGGGTCCCCAGGATGACATCAAATTGAAACTTATAAACCTTATACATTTAAAGCTACTGTAATCACAAAAATTAATCACTTCCAGTTTCTGTTCATGAAAAAGTTTTTTTAAAATGAAAAATATTTTAGTCTGTATGAGGGTGGGCCTTCAAATATTGTGATGGACAATGGCTGTCTTCCAGTCAAAAGATTGAGAACCACTAGTTTAAGTAAGGGATAATTATCTCAAAATAACCCCCGACAGGATGATGAAGACAACCGCCGGCTGGATGTACATTATCCTGCTTATTACACGGCTACTTGACACATAGGTAAATAATTAGACCCGAAATATTGAGTTGAAATATTTTATTAGCTCTTCAAACGCAAAGCTTCAGCGGAGAGAGCACTTGCAGCGCGGCAAGTTCAAACTAAACGGACATTTAAGAGATACGGTATACAGTCATTCATATCACTTATTACACAGCATTTCTCCACATGGGGGATAAGAGATATTGATTTCAGATGAAACTGTTTTATAATCGAACCTGTTTGTATATTATAATCCAACAGTGTACAAAACAATAGTCACAAAATGGCAGCAGCTGCCTTTGTATGAAACGAGAAAGCAAGTCCACAATACTGGATGGTATAATTAAATAACTGTCGACAAAAAATTGATTTGACTGAGTTTTAATATTTTATTAGCTCACCAAACGCAAAACTTCCACGAAGAAAAAACTTTCCTATCAGGCTCATAGCACTGCTGTCTTCAGTGACTCGGATGAGCCTGCGTTATCTGTTTTGAGCGGTTGTTATCTGGGAATAACAGCTGGATGACGCTATTGACCAATCAGAATCAAGTATTCCACAGAGCCGTGTAATAAAGTAAATGATTACATAGCTCTCTGGAATACTTGTCTGATTGGTCAATTGTGACATTCCGAGGTATGTTATTCCCTGTTTCCTGTCGTCAAAAGCAATGCTGAACAACACACCGCCCATCCGTGTATCTGAAGCCTGCATGTCTTTCATGTTTCTCGTATCACACGGCAGACTCGATCTTGCTTGTGGTGAAAAGCTGTGTAATAAGTGGTATGACTACATCCCTTAAATGTTTGTCTAGTTTGAAATTGTTCAGTTGTCTTGGCTAAAAGTTGCTTGCTAGCAACTGTTTTCTTCGCAGAAGCTTTGCGTTTAGTGAGCTAATTAAATTTAAAAAAAAGAAACATTACACAGCTATTTCATGTAGGGAAATAGCTGTGTAATGAGTGGGATAATCAACATCCAGACAATTATCGCAGAACAAATCCCTTCAGGGTGATAAAAGATCCCTGATCATCCTGAAGGGGTTTATTCTGCGATAATAACTGGCTGGATGATTATCGCTTACTTGCATAACAAATGTTTTGGTTTCCTGTGTGCTTGAGTTTTAGTTGAGCAGTAGTTTTAGTCTGTGCCACTGTGCATACTGACAGCACAGTAATAAACTGCAGAGTCTGATAGACTGAGATTAGAGATTTCCAGAGCTCCATTCAGTGTACCTGCTCTTTTCAATTGAAAACCCTTAAATCCATCCTCATAGTTGGGCTTACTCTCACCGTAGCTGTAACCGATTAGAGCCATTGCTGTATTCTTTTGTTGATACCATAGCATTATTAGCATGTTACTGTCATCATGACTACACTCCATCTCGGTTTTGTCATTTTTTTGGGCAAATAAGGACGTCACCTTCTGTTGAACATTCACACATCTAGCCTTCCCTATGAAAAGAAAAGTCAGGCTTTAAGAAACATTCCGCTTCAAATTAACCAAATTCCACTTCAAACATCTATGAAGTATTGATAAAAAAATATTGATTCCTATCTCAAATGAATTCTTACCCATGTAAAAGAAGAAAAATATGCACAGTCCATATGCAGCTCTTAACATCCTTCTAAACTAGAGTTCCAAAAACTCATACAGCAAAAATAATGGGACAAGACAGAGTGTATGAGTCTTTAGTAAAGATAGAAAGAGTGGTAAACCTCTATATTAAAATAAAAAGTTACATCTCCCCCTACTGACTGTATAACATCAATGAGACCTTGGTGTGAAGGTGTTATTGGTGGAAGGGAGGAGTATAACGTCATCAATACAAGTGTATATGAGAGTTTTCAGGCACTACTGACTTAACTGTAAAGATAAGGGTTCATTTATTTGTGGTTGAGGCAGGTGTGATTGCCTTAGTTTGCCATCCAAAGAGTTTTTTGTCGTATAGTTTGTTGTCTTTTATTCACTGTGTAAACTAGGGCTGTGTATTGGCAAGAATCTGGCGATACGATACGTATCACGATACATGGGTCACGATTCAATATATTGCAATATATTTCGATACTGTGCATAAGGCGATATATTGGGATTTTTTAAAAGTAAAATATATTAAAATATTTGAAAAAAAGACATGATGTGCATAAAAGTCAAAGAAGTTTACTATAGGTAAACAATTCAGTACACAGAAAATCAAACTGCCAGTTTGGGCTTGTGGTTTACAGGTTCTTAGTGAGCAAATGTTTATATGCTCAAGTAGGCCATAATAAAAGAAAATAGGTACATAGCCCCTGTCACAATACAAAACAACAACGTGAACTGGACGAAAATGAATGAAAGTGGATGAAAGTGAACAAAATAAATGTGTCATATATTGAAATCAAGTTTTATGTGATAAAAGATTTTAAAAGAACTGGACGCGCGAATGAGGCGAACCGCGCCGCACTAAACGCCTCGTGCCGCAGGACCTCCAGACGCGCGTAAACGCGTCTTTGCATTGACTTAACATTGCAATCACTCGCGCCAGATGCTCTCTTCGCGTTTGATGTGAACGATGCACGCGATTACATTTAGAAATAGACAAGCTTTGTTTCCAAATGCACCAAGCAAAGATATCCTTTCAGTTGTATAAACTTTTATAAAACCAGCCAATATAATCACAATAAACACATCCAAAATGAAATATTTAACATATAGGCTATATAACAACTGCACAACGTCTAATTTGTAAACAAAATGATTTACGCACTAAATCCAGCATAAACTCCGGCACAATTTGCATATGTTTAAACTCTCAAGGTAGACATCACATCCCGAACCTCACAGCAATTGGCTGCCGACTGCGTTTTTCGCTTGATATTTGTATAAAGGAACTGCCCAACTTTTTGACGCTCTCGGTCGCTCTCAACGCTTTCTCCGGTCCGCTGTCAATCCTAAAATGTCCAGTGGACACGCACCGTTATAGGCGAGCCTGGCGAGGACACTAGTGGTGCGTCTCAGCATAGCTATCTATTGGTAGGGATTTAAACAACATAAACGTGAACCACTGTCTTAAGGTCTTACCATGAATATTTTTGGACGTAAAAAAAAAAAAAAAAAAAAATCGATATTGCGTTTTTGAAAATCGATACAGTATTGCAAAATAAAATATCGCGATACTCAAGTGTATCGATTTTTTCTTACACCCCTAGTGTAAACTAGCAGCACACAGATACACAGCATCAATCCCCTCCTTAACATCCACAGTCAGGGTCCATTTCTTTTTCTCTGTGCCCGACACGTTAAAGCCAGTTTCAAAACCCTTCTCATTAGAAGGAGAATTAAAATGGTTGCTTCCAACAAGCACTGGCCCTTCACCTTGTATTTGCCTGTACCAGTATTTGTAGTCATAGTCTGTATCATTCTGGTAACAGTGCATTTCAGCTGAAGAGCCTGGAAGGCTGGATATGTACTTTGGCCATTGAGTGATCAGAACACTGTCACTGAAATCTGCTGGAAATACAAAGATATTATCAAAATCAAGATATGTTGTTCATTAAAAATCTACATTTGGTTAAATCCAAGGGAATCACTGTAATTTAAAGTAATACCTTTAAGACAAAGCAAAGTGAATAGGAGAAGAAAAGACTCCATTTAGAGATGGTTTTCGTGAATTATTCTCTGATGTTCAGTTAACTACACAGTGACAAACATTTGTGGATCTTTATTTAAGACACACCCCTTTGTTGCTTAGTCATTGGTGGAAAAGGGATGACACTATTCTTCTTTTCCAGAAGCTCTTGCCCTCATAGTCAGCTGTTTTCTGAACCAGAATCCTAGAATGGAACTTTCCGAGAGACTGAATGCAAGTGCTCGACATAGACAGCAACTCGGCCAAAATAGTGCTTGATTCACACCAGTGGACACCAGTGTCCAGACATTAGCATGTTGCAAAGATGATCCTGAAAAGATGATCCTGTAAAAAGATAATGTAAAGATAATACTGTAAAAGAGTGAGTCATTGAATCTTTTATTAAATTGAGTTGTACAACATTTTTATTTATTTAGGAATTAAACAAGTCACTGGCTAAACTGGAAATACTATTAGCATACTGTATACTCATACTGTTTCTCCCATATATTTATATCGCAGTCACAAAATGTGGTGTTTTTCCTGAAAATCAACATGGCTATGATTACCTGCGGCACAAGACCGTGTGTGTGTGTGTGTGTGTGTGTGTGTGTGTGTGTGTGTGTGTGTGTGTGTGTGTGTTTCCTGTAAGTTTGGTTTTTAGTCAGGCAGGTAATAAAGACTACAGCACTGTGCATACTGACAGCACAGTAATAAACGGCAGAGTCTGATAGACTGAGTTCAGAGATTTCCAGAGCTCCATTCAGTGTACCTGCTCTTTTCAATTTAAACCGCTCTTTAAATCCATCCTCTATGGTTGGGTCACTTGAAGCACCATAGCTGTAGCCGATTAGAGCCATTGCTGTATTCTTCTGTTGATACCATAGCATAGTTAGCATGCTATTGTCATCATGACTACACTCCATCTCAGTTTTGTCATTTTTTTTGGCAAATAAGGACGTCACCTTCTGTTGAACATTCACACATCTAGCCTTCCCTATGAAAAGAAAAGTCAGGCTTTAAGAAACATTCCGCTTCAAATTAACCAAATTCCACTTCAAACATCTATGAAGTATTGATAAAAAAATATTGATTCCTATCTCAAATGAATTCTTACCCATGTAAAAGAAGAAAAATATGCACAGTCCATATGCAGCTCTTAACATCCTTCTAAACTAGGGTTCCAAAAACTCATACAGCAAAGATAATGGGACAAGACAGAGTGTATGAGTCTTTAGTAAAGATAGAAAGAACGGTAAACCTCTATATTAAAATAAACAGTTACATCTCCCCCTACTGACTGTATAACATCAATGAGACCTTGGTGTGAAGGTGTTATTGGTGGAAGGGAGGAGTATAACGTCATCAATACGAGTGTATATGAGAGTTCTCAGGCACTACTGACTGTAAAGATAAGGGTTCATTTATTTGTGGTTGAGGCAGGTGTGATTGCCTTTGCCATCCAAAGAGTTTTTTGTCGTATAGTTTATTGTCTTTTATTCACTGTGTAAACTAGCAGCACACAGATACACAGCATCAATCCCCTCCTTAACATCCACAGTCAGGGTCCATTTCTTTGTCTCTGTACCCGACACGTTAAAGCCAGTTTCAAAACCCTTCTCATTAGAAGGAGAATTAAAATTGTTGCTTCCAACAAGCACTGGCCCTTCACCTTGTATTTGCCTGTACCAGTATTTGTAGTTATAGTCTGTATCATTCTGGTAACAGTGCATTTCAGCTGAAGAGCCTGGAAGGCTGGATATGTACTTCGGCCATTGAGTGATCAGAACACTGTCACTGAAGTCTGCTGGAAATACAAAGATATATTATCAAAATCAAGATATGTTGTTCATTAAAAATCTACATTTGGTTAAACCAAGGGAATCACTGTAAGTTAAAGTAATACCTTTAAGACAAAGCAAAGTGAATAGGAGAAGAAAAGACTCCATTTAGAGATGGTTTTCGTGAATTATTCTCTGATGGTCAGTTAACTACACAGTGACAAACATTTGTGGATCTGTATTTAAGACACACCCCTTTGTTGCTTAGTCATTGGTGGAAAAAGGATGACACTATTCTTCTTTTCCAGAAGCTCTTGCCCTCATAGTCAGCTGTTTTCTGAACCAGAATCCTAGAATGGAACTTTCTGAGAGACTGAATACAGGTGCTCGACATAGACAGCAACTTAGCCAAAATAGTGCTTGATTCACACCAGTGGACACCAGTGTCCAGACATTAGCATGTTGCAAAGATGATCCTGAAAAGATAATCCTGTAAAAAGATAATGTAAAGATAATACTGTAAAAGAGTGAGTCATTGAATATTTCATTTAACTGAGTTGTACAAAATTTGTATTTATTCAGGAATTAAACAAGTCACTGGCTAAACTGGAAATACTATTAGCATACTGTATACTCATACTATTTATCCCATATATTTATATCGCAGTCACAAAATGTGGTGTTTTTCCAGAAAATCAACATGGCTATGATTACCTGCAGCACAAGACCGTGTGTGTGTGTGTGTGTGTGTGTGTGTGTGTGTGTGTGTGTGTGTGTGTGTGTGTGTGTGTGTGTGTGTGTGTGTGTGTGTGTGTGTGTGTGTGTGTGTGTGTGTGTGTGTGTGTGTGTGTGTGTGTGTGTGTGTGTGTGTGTGTGTGTGTGTGTGTGTGTGTGTGTGTGTGTGTGTGTGTGTGTGTGTGTGTGTGTGTGTGTGTGTGTGTGTGTGTGTGTGTGTGTTTCCTGTAAGTTTAGTGGTTTGGTTTTTAGTCAGGCAGGTAATAAAGACTACAGCACTGTGCATACTGACAGCACAGTAATAAACGGCAGAGTCTGATAGACTGAGTTCAGAGATTTCCAGAGCTCCATTCAGTGTACCTGCTCTTTTCAATTTAAACCGCCCTTTAAATCCATCCTCTATGGTTGGGTCACTTGAAGCACCATAGCTGTAGCCGATTAGAGCCATTGCTGTATTCTTCTGTTGATACCATAGCATATTTATCATGGTACTGTCATCATGACTACACTCCATCTCGGTTTTGTCATTTTTTTGGGCAAATAAGAACATCACCTTCTGTTGAACATTCACACATCTAGCCTTCCCTATGAAAAGAAAAGTCAGGCTTTAAGAAACATTCCGCTTCAAATTAACCAAATTCCACTTCAAACATCTATGAAGTATTGATAAAAAAATATTGATTCCTATCTCAAATGAATTCTTACCCATGTAAAAGAAGAAAAATATGCACAGTCCATATGCAGCTCTTAACATCCTTCTAAACTAGGGTTCCAAAAACTCATACAGCAAAGATAATGGGACAAGACAGAGTGTATGAGTCTTTAGTAAAGATAGAAAGAGTGGTAAACCTCTATATTAAAATAAACAGTTACATCTCCCCCTACTGACTGTATAACATCAATGAGACCTTGCTGTGAAGGTGTTATTGGTGGAAGGGAGGAGTATAACGTCATCAATACGAGTGTATATGAGAGTTCTCAGGCACTACTGACTTGTCTGTAAAGATATGGGTTCATTTATTTGTGGTTGAGGCAGGTGTGATTGCCTTTGCCATCCAAAGAGTTTTTTGTTGTATAGTTTATTGTCTTTTATTCACTGTGTAAACTAGCAGCACACAGATACACAGCATCAATCCCCTCCTTAACATCCACAGTCAGGGTCCATTTCTTTGTCTCTGTGCCAGACACTGTAAAGCCAGTTTCAAAACCCTTCTCAAGAGAACTAGCAGTCCCCATGATGCTTCCAACAAGCACTGGCCCTTCACCTTGTATTTGCCTGTACCAGTATTTGTAGTTATAGTCTGTATCATTCTGGTAACAGTGCATTTCAGCTGAAGAGCCTGGAAGGCTGGATATGTACTTCGGCCATTGAGTGATCAGAACACTGTCACTGAAATCTGCTGGAAATACAAAGATATTATCAAAATCAAGATATGTTGTTCATTAAAAATCTACATTTGGTTAAATCCAAGGCAATCACTGTAAGTTAAAGTAATACCTTTAAGACAAAGCAAAGTGAATAGGAGAAGAAAAGACATTTAGAGATGGTTTTCGTGAATTATTCTCTGATGGTCAGTTAACTACACAGAGACAAACATTTGTGGATCTGTATTTAAGACACACCCCTTTGTTGCTTAGTCATTGGTGGAAAAAGGATGACACTATTCTTCTTTTCCAGAAGCTCTTGCCCTCATAGTCAGCTGTTTTCTGAACCAGAATCCTAGAATGGAACTTTCCGAGAGACTGAATACAAGTGCTCGACATAGACAGCAACTCGGCCAAAATAGTGCTTGATTCACACCATTGGACACCAGTGTCCAGACATTAGCGTGTTGCAAAGATGATCCTGAAAAGATGATCCTGTAAAAAGATAATGTAAAGATAATACTGTAAAAGAGTGAGTCATTGAATCTTTAACTGAGTTTGTATTTTGTATTTATTCAGGAACTAAACAAGTCACTGGCTAAATGGCTATGATTACCTGCAGCACAAGACCGTGTGTGTGTGTGTGTGTGTGTGTGTGTTTCCTGTAAGTTTAGTGGTTTGGTTTTTAGTCAGGCAGGTAATAAAGACTACAGCACTGTGCATACTGACAGCACAGTAATAAACGGCAGAGTCTGATAGACTGAGTTCAGAGATTTCCAGAGCTCCATTCAGTGTACCTGCTCTTTTCATTTTAAACCGCTCTTTAAATCCATCCTCTATGGTTGAGTCACTTGTAGCACCATAGCTTAACGCTATTAAGACCATGGCTGTATCCTTTTGCTGATACCATAACATAGTTGTCTTGGTACTGTCATCATAACTACACTTTATCTCTGCAATACTGTTCTTGCTGGCTAATATCGGTGTCAGGTTCTGCTGAACGTTCACACATCTCCCCTTCCCTGTGGGGAAAAAAGGAAGATAATCATTTAGAGATATTCAACTTTAAAGCAAAGGATAATAACAAAACATGATAAAGAATTATAATTACTGATCATTTTGCTAACAAAGAACATCTTACCTATGTACAATAAGAAAAATATGCACAGTCCATATGCAGCTTCAGACATCCTTCTAAAACAGGATTAGAAAAACTCATAAACACAGGAAAGATTAAGTGACAAGAGACAGTGTGTGAGACTTAACTAAAAGAGAGTGAGAAAAAACTTTACTGTAAATAAACAGTCACATCTCCCTCTACTGACTGTATCAATGATGTAAAAGTGTTTTTGGGGAAGGGAGGAGTATAACGTCATCAATATAAGTGTATATGCAAGTTTTCAGGCACTACTGACTTGTCTGTAAAGATAAGGGTTCATTTATTTGTGGTTGAGGCAGGTGTGATTGCAAGTTTCCATCCAAAAAGATTTTTGTCATATAATTTATTGTCTTTTATTCACTGTGTAAACTAGCAGCACACAGATACACAGCATCAATCCCCTCCTTAACATCCACAGTCAGGGTCCATTTCTTTGTCTCTGTACCCGACACGTTAAAGCCAGTTTCAAAACCCTTCCCATTAGAGTGAGAATTAACCATGATGCTTCCAACAAGCACTGGCCCTTCACCTTGTATTTGCCTGTACCAGTATTTAGTTCGTGTCATTCTGGTAACAGTGCATTTCAACTGAAGAGCCTGAAGGCTGGATATGTACTTCGGCCAATGAGAGATCAATGAGTGAAACACTCTTACTGAAATCTGCTGGAAAGACAAACATTTATTATTATTGTTGTAAGCTCGCGCTCAATCGGCCCAAAGTCCGGCGTCCGACCAGCGCGGAAGGTCTTAACGTGTTACTGTCCTTTTCTCGAGGCAAAGTATGTTTTGATTAAATGCTAGGGTTGTGCCGATAGACGATAGTATCGTGTATCGACGATAGACAGAGATATCGCCGATGGCAGATGCCTTTGACGATATCAATACGATAATTGGCTCGTTTTCCTATTAATGTATTAAATCATTATTATTATTATGAAGCTAGTATAGTTACAATTATATTTGCCTTGCCTAAATTCATAACAATAACCACACTTGCGGCATCACATAACCACACATGCGACGTCACCGACGCGCGCGTATGAGGACTCCTCAAAGTAAATATTTTTAAAACAGACTAAAAAAAACTACATCCCACAACGAAATTTAATTGCAAGGTGATCAGGCCCGGAGTGGGTAATCGGGAGAATCGGGAGATATCCCGGTGGGCCGCTTCACTTTTGGGCCGGTCGAGGAAATTTTTTTTTTTTTTTTTCACATTTCAATGTCACGTTAGTTAGGCTACATTACACGTTCCGCATTCTGACACCGCAGCGCGCAGCCTCTGCATGGGTTGTACCATGTGAGGGAGTTCTCCCCTCCCCTCCTATAGAGTTGGTTGGGTCCATAGCCCGTCTTTTCCAAAACGTTTTCTCAGGTAGGCTACCGCGGCACCACCGGCGCCTACCGATAAGCTGGGCCGGCCCTACCGTAAACGGTACGCGTCAGGGAGGATGGATGGGAGGAAGAGGCCAGGAGGTATGGAAGCTTGTTTCCACCACAGAATAAAACATTTTAAAAGATAATTGTGACTTTTTAATCTCACAATTGCGAGTTTACACTGGGAAAGAATTGCGAGATATAAAGTCAGAATTGCGTGAAATAAAGTCGCAATTGCGTGTTATAAAGTCAGAATTGCGAGATATAAAGTCATAATTGTGTGAAATAAAGTCTCAATTGCGTGTTATAAAGTCAGAATTGCGACATATAAAGTCAGAATTGCCTGAAATAAAGTTGCAATTGCGTGTTATAAAGTCAGCATTGCGAGATATGGTCAGAATTGCGTGATATAAAGTCGCAATTGCGTGTTATAAAGTCAGAATTGCGACATATAAAGTCAGAATTGTGTGAAATAAAGTCGCAATTGCTTCTTATAGTCAGAAATTGCAAGATATAAAGTCAGAACTGCGTGAAATGTAGTTGCAATTGCTTCTTTTAAAGTCAGAATTGCGAGATAGTCAGAATTGTGTGATATAAAGTCGCAATTGCGTGCTATAAAGTCAGAATTGCTTCTTATAAAGTCAGAATTGTGTGAAACAAAGTCGCAATTGCTTCTTATAAAGTCTAAGTGAATTATTATTTAACCTTTACATTATATGTTGAACCATTACAAACTACACAATAGTAAGAGATGAACTGTTGCTTCATTTATCCAATTTGGAAAAAGTGCTAATTTGGAATTCCACCATGGAAAAAGTGGGCCGGTCTTGGGCCTGAAACTCCCGGGCTGAAAAGTGGCCCCACTCCGGCCCTGAAGGTGATCCATTCACAAATTGCCAAGAGTGCTTGTTTTAACAGAGCATCATTCTTATACAGAGCCAAGATGAAGACGCGGCATCGTTGTTCGTCAGTATTTTGTTTCCATAGCACATTAACAAAATATTTAATGACAGTAAAAACACTAAAAACAGTACAATTACAAAATATTAATTATAATAATAATATAAATAAAATTATATAGGCCGCCTAGGCCTAATAAAGTTACACGAAGCATCTGTTGAACTCTGCCTGTGAAAATCACAAGCAACTTCAAACTTGTTTAACAAGAAATATTCTTCTATTTTTTTCACTGTCAATAATGTAAGTCCACAAGAGAAATATTAAGCCAGTAAATTAAGATGCTGTAGCCTACCGTTATATCCACCGTCGTCTCTGAGAGAACGCGCCGTTAATGCAGTGAAAGCTCAGTCCGTTTCTGCTTTCACTTTCAGGGAATGAGCGCGTTTACATGCACGTTATTAACTCGATTATGCTGAATAAACTGACAATGCATGTGGTCATGTAAACGGATTAACCCATTTTCCTTTATCAGAGTCAAGTCATAAGTAAGTACCGATCGACTTTTAGATTTTTGCCTCTGATTTCTCCCGGCATTTAAAACCCGCGTTATTTGGGCTTATTGAAGTGCGGTGCGCATAAGTGAAGTGCATCCAGACAGAGGAGGACATATCGCAGACTCCGACTCTTTCTTGACCCAATAAATTAAAACGTGTTCATGATCTCGTGCAGAAGCAGCCTACAGTCAAAATGCTGCATCTGTAATGGCATGAGAGGATAATGTGTGTCCGTAAATTTCCCGCTGACATGTTGAAATATACAAGAATGGTCAGATACAAGAATGACTAGGATCTTTTTTTTTTTTACCTCACTATACCAGGAAATAACCTGATTTAGCCTATTAATAAACACTCCACCTTTGCTAGCAAAATAGAAAAAGATTCTCATTTAAAACGAAGTAATAAAACAAGCAAATTGATGAGTAAATAAGCAAGTTAATAATCAAATAAGTAAGCCCCGCCCCCCTCACGATAATATCGTGTATCGCCGATCTCACAGGCTGACGATAGGACGATATGAAAATGGAGCATATCGCGCAACCCTATTAAATGCAATACATTTGAATATGTATTCTCTCATTATTTCAACTGACTCCATAAATGAAAAGGTTTTAATGATATCTGTGGATCATTAATTATGAGCGAATGTTTGACTATTCCGTTTAACTCTTCAATGAAAATAATGTCAAAGTCAGTTAGAATAATCAAATGTAACAATTTATTATGTCAGGTAAATGTATCATGCCAATTTCATAATCAATTCAAAGATAATCGATACAAAACATCAAATGCTCTGGAATAGAGAGAAGATGCAAACCCAACTTTAAGCAATACATTAGGCTGAGAGATCTCTCTCTCAGCCTCACGGACCAATCTGAAGTACAGAAAAGGCCCCGAATTCCCTGCTGCATTTCATTAAATAGCCAGGACCTCTTTCACTTGGAAATATCTTTTAACAATGGAAATTTGCATCCAGAGGTTACATCTTTGGGTGTAGGGAGACCATTTGTCTAGAGGCCAACCCCTCCTTGTGTGCTAGTTATCCATAAACTCTCAAAAACCTTATTACCTTTTGTTTTACTTATTTGGAAATGAGACATTTGAACCAGTCGCACTGTGACATTTTAAATGATACCAAACATGAAAAATACTCTGTGATAATCATTCACATTAAACTATACATTTTCTTGGGTGATTTACATGTGGTCTCAGCATGTGAGAGGGGGAAATCAAGGCAATCAAAATCAAGGGAATCACTGCAGTTCCTATTCTAAATTAAAGTAATACCTTTAAGACAAAGCAATGTGAATAGGTGAAAAAAGTAGTCCATTTAGTGTGTTTTTTTGTGTGTGTGAACTGTAAAATATATTCTCTGATGTTCAGTTAAGCATATAAAGGCAAAAGTCTTGTTCTTTATTTAAGACACACTTTTTTGTTGCTTTGTCATTGGTGGAAAAAGGATGGCACTATTCCTCTGTTCCAAAAGCTCTTGCCTACATAGGCAACTGTCTTCTGAAGTAGTAGTCTAATGCTCTATAGACAGCAAATCAGCCCACTACCAAAATAAGGCTTGGTTTATAATGGACACCAGTGCAGTTTGATCTTAGCATGTTGCAGAGATAATACTGTAATGAGAATAAATAATACATATTGTAGCACATGCAGATATGGACCCTTTTCACATTAAAGTAAACTGGTGCTGAGGAAACTTCTAATAGCGAAATGGGAAATAATGGCGCACATATAACGTCTCGGTTACGTATGTAACCCTCGTTCCCTGAGTACCAGAGGTGGGTAGTAACGAAGTACATTTACTTCGTTACATTTACTTGAGTACTTTTTTAGAAAAATTGTACTTTTAAGAGTAGATTTAAATGTGGGTACTTATTACTTTTACTCGAGTACATTTCTAATGAAAAAACTGTACTTTTACTTCGTTACATTGGGCGACGTTCCTCTCGTTACTTTATTTTAATGCAATATGTGTTGTTAAATGCGTAGTTTATTCCAAGCACGCTGTATCTTTTTTCTGGACTTGAGCGATGCTCAATTCACAAATGAATGACTCTTTTGAGTCGATTCTGTTCAAAGACTTCATCAAACAAGTTGGCAGATCTGTCTAAATCGGTTCGCGAATCAGTTTGAATGATCTGTTCAGTTCCTGCACGCACTGAATCATCTGAAGCCCTTTTAATTCACACTCGACTCGGAGTCGTAACAGAAAGATTTAAGCACATCAAGAGCGTTAGATGAAGTGGCAGTGGACCTACAGTAGCTACTAGCTACAGTCAAGTGAGAGCAAATCTTCAAATGCATCAACTTTTTGCCAGCGATGAAGATCTTTATTAGTTGAACATCTTCGTATGCTGTCTGTGAATGAATGATTCCACAGGACGATATATTCGATTTCATTTCACTCAGGTAATACATTTTACAACCAAACAGATTACTACGCCACGATACTAGAAAGTATGACATTACCCGTTTTTTGGACATATAAATTAATTTACATTAAATAAAGCTACCATTGTTCACAGTTAATGAACACCCGCCATCCCGCGGTAGTTTGTGTGTATTGTTGCGCAGTGGCGTGCGAACTCGACTTGAAAACGAATGCCTTTGCCTGCCGTTGACAGTTAACCAATTTAAACATGCTTGCAGAAATATACATTTGATTATATTTTGGAGAACAGTCAGAAGAAGATTCGTCGATGTACTTTTTTTTTTTTTTTTTTGTGTGTGTTCAGATGTTCAGTAGCAGTCATGAGCGCGCGAGCACATGTGAAGAGTTTTTAACTCTTCTCTGTAAATACCTTTGAATGCAACACTGCAGATTCATTTTATTTCGAAATTTTCTAATAATCCAAATGTAGTTGTATAAGTTACTATTATACAAACCAGAGGACAGGCAATGATTTTCGAGCTATACAGATGGCAGAAATAATGCTTACGTCTCTCTTCTGTTTTTGTTGCAAAGATAGCTGATAATAATAGTCATTTAAATAAACAAAATAAACTAAATATATCATTTTATATATAGCCTACTACTTCAGAGGCAAAAGCCTCTAAGTACCATCTGAAATTTTCTTCTAAAAGAGCATTTTTATCAAGCTTGTATGTTTATGTTCACACTTAAATGGCAATGAAAAGTAGCCTACCTATTAATTGTCATTAAAGTGAAATTACTAACCTTAAATATACGAGCTTGATACAAATGATTGTTTTAGAAGAAAATTTCAGATGGCACTCCGAGGCTTTTGCATCATGAAGTCTTCATATATATATATATATATATATATATATATATATATATATATATATATATATATATATATATATATATGTTGTTTTGGTTGTTGTTGTTGTGTTTCCTTGCCTTCCTACTATGTAAAGCGACCTTGGGTTTGAGAAAGGCGCTATATAAAATAAACTTATTATTATTTTATATATATATATATATAGACCTATATGATCCGAAGTAACTAGTTACTCACTACTTGAGTAGTTTTTTCATTGGATACTTTTTTACTCTTACTCAAGTAACTATTAAGATTATTACTTTTACTTTTACTTTGAGTAAATATTTCTATAAGTACTTGTACTTTTACTTGAGTACAGTTTTTGGGTACTCTACCCACCTCTGCTGAGTACAGGGAACGGAGACGTGTCGTCGGGGGAGTTCCCTGACGAATTGGGATCACGCTAGGGAGACCAATTGCCTACGAGTGAATTAAAACGAGCCAATGAAATTGGCATGCAGGATTTGCATTCCGCAGCCCGCCTACCAACGCGGGTATAAAGGCGGAAGCAACGCACACACAATTGCTTTTCGCTGAGGAGCCGAACAGTGTCCAGTCCTCTGCGAAGGTACAGCAACATGGCGATGGGACGACACGTCTCCGTTCCCTGTACTCAGGGAACGAGGGTTACATACGTAACCGAGACGTTCCCTTTCGTCCTGGGAACTCCAACGTGTCGTCGGGGGAGTTCCCTGACGAATTGGGATCCCAAGTAAAACGCCATGGTGCTGGCCCCTTCCAGTGCCCAGCTTAGCTACCCTGCAGCAGTTTCTTGAATTAGTTGCGGGAGCTAGCTAGGGAATCACACTGCTGTTCCGCAAGACCCGCACAGTGGATTTGGATAACACTGGGAAAGCGTGCCCTGACCCCCCGGGGGGGGGGGGAACGCTGCGGAAGCCCAGCCTGCCTAGAGAAGGCCAGGAATACACATGTGTACTAACCCATTTGGGGTAGAGAAACACATGGCAGTCCCTGAGGTAGTCCCAATCCGAGGGAAGTGGGAGCATACTCAACAGGGACGACAGAATGAGTCTGTCAAGGGGAAGACACGGCTGAACTGCACGTGGCATTATGGGTCACCGTAGAGACCACTGGAAAACACCAACTCTACTAGCAACTACTAGCCACGCCTGGCACCGGAGGGGTGATGGAGGAACTCACGAGGCTCACTGACGTAGGGCGCCAACGGAGCAAAAGTCGCACGTATCCGGCCGAGGCACGGAATGGCGTAGCAAGCCGACACAACCTATTCCCTCGCAGCACTGGCCGTAGCGAGTACTCGGGAGGAAACAGGTTCCACACGTAGGCTATAGAACCTAGCGAACGTGTTTGGTGTCGCCCAGCCCGCAGCTCTACAGATGTCTGTCTGCAAGGCGCCTTGAGCCAAAGCCCAGGAAGCGGCAACACCTCTTGTAGAGTGAGCCCGCAACCTGGGAGGACAAGGCTCACCCAGAGACTCATATGCTCGGGTGATAGCATCCACTAACCAGTGAGCTAACCTCTGCTTGGAGACAGCCTTCCCCTTCTGCTGGCCTCCGTAACAGACAAAGAGCTGATCTGAGGTTCTGAAGCTTTGCGTTCTGTCAATATAAACCCGCAGGGCGCGGACGGGACAGAGAAAGCTAGGGCTGGGTCTGCCTCCTCCTGGGGCAGCGCTTGCAGGTTCACTACCTGGTCCACGAAGGAAGTGGTAGGAACCTTGGGCACATATCCGAACCGGGGTCTCAATACAACATGAGAAAGGCCCGGCCCGAACTCCAGGCACGATTCGTCGACCGAAAATGCTACAGATTCCCGACCCTCTTGAAAGAGCAAAGGCTCAAAGGGAGGACTTTGAAGAGCTCTAAGAACCAGAGCTAGGTCCCAAGAGGGTACAGAGTGCAACACACGAGGTGGATTTAACCTCCTAGCACCCTTAAGGAATCTGCTGATCAGGTCGTGCTTCCCCAAGGACTTACCTTCTACTGCATCGTGATGTGCTGCTATTGCAGCGACATACACTTTGAAGGTGGAGGGAGACAGCCTTCGCTCCAACCCATCTTGCAGGAAAGAAAGCACGGCTCTGACCGGGCACGTTCGGGGGTCCTCCTGACGGGAGGAACACCAATCAACGAACAGGTTCCACTTCAACGCATAGAGGCGCCTCGTAGAGGGGGCTCTAGCGGAAGTGATGGTATCTACCACTGCCTGTGGCAGGCCATCTAGAACCTCCGCGTCCCGTCCAGGGACCAGACATGGAGTTTCCAGAGGTCTGGACGCGGGTGCCATAGAGTGCCCCGTCTCTGAGAAGAAGGTCCTTCCTCAGAGGAATCGGTCAAGGAGGGGCTGTCGCGAGGAGCATGAGTTCCGTGAACCAAGTCCTGGTGGGCCAATACGGCGCCACTAACAGGACCTGCTCCTCGTCCTCCCTGACCTTGCACAGAGTCTGTGCAAGAAGGCTCACTGGGGGAAACGCATACTTGCGCAGGTCCCGGGGCCAGCTGTGGGCCAGGGCGTCCGTGCCGAGGGTCCAATGGAGCCAATTGGGGATGGAGTCGCCATTCTCCTGGCAGGGGAGGCAACCGTGAGAGCTTGTCTGCCACACGGTTGAGCTCCCCCTGAAAGATGAAAGGCATGAAGCGACCTCAGATGCTTCTGACTCCATAGGAGGAGGTGGGAGGCGAGTCGCGACATACGACGGGAGCGTAGACCACCTTGATGGTTGATGTACGCAACGGTCGCAGTGCTGTCCGTTCGGACCAGTACTGCTTGTGTCTGAGAAAGCCCTTGAGGCGACACAAAGCTAGACGTACTGCTTGCAACTCTAGGCAGTTGATGTGCCAATGCAGCTGAGGCCCCGTCCACAGACCCAAGACTGCATGCCCGTTGTACGTGGCCCCCCAACCCATGGCAGAGGCATCCGTGAACACCACAGCATGCCTGGAAACCTGGACTAGGGGAACTCCGGCCCGTAGAAACACAGGGACCATGGGAAGAAGGTTCGGCGGCAGTGCGGGGTAACTTTGACCCGGAGCATACCGTTCTGCCACGCCCACCTCGGGACTCGATCGTGAAGCCAGCGCTGAAGCGGTCTCATATGTAACAAGCCGAGCGGCGTTACTGCGGCTGCGGCTGCCATATGCCCCAGGAGCCTCTGAAATTGTTTCAGTGGAACCGCTGTCCTGCCTCGAAAGGACTTGAGGAAGGTGAGCACTGACTGGACGCGCTCCTCTGTCAGGCGCGCAGTCTGGGCGACCGAGTCCAGTTCCATACTGAGATAAGAGATCCTCTGCACGGGGCAGAGTTGCTCTTGTCCCAGTTGACCTGAAGCCCCAACCGACTGAGGTGCCGGAGCACCATGTCCCTGTGATCGCACAACACATCTCGCGAGTGAGCTAGAATGAGCCAGTCGTCGAGATGGTTGAGAAAGCGAACGCCTTGTTCTCTCATGGGAACAATGGCCACCTCCGCGACTTACGTGAAGACATGAGGCGACAGGGCCAGCCCGAAGGGTTGGACTTTGTACTGATACGCACGACCCTCGAACGCAAACCATAGAAACGGTCTGTGTCGAGGAAGAATCGAGACGTGAAAGTACGCGTCCTTCAGGTCGATCGCTGCAAACCAATCCTGGGGACGGATGCATTCGAAAATGCGCTTCTGCGTGAGCATTTTGAAGGGGGGTTTGTGCAGGGCCCGATTCAAAACTTGCAGGTCCAGGATTGGCCGTAACCCACCGTCTTTCTTGGGTTCAATGAAGTATGGGCTGTTAAACCCGGACCTCATCTCGGCAAGAGGGACCGGCTTGATCGCGCCCTTCGCCAGCAGGACATCGATCTCTTTCCGCAAGACAGGGGCACCCACTGACTGCACACGGGTGCAGTGGACGCCCCTGAACTTGGGAGGCCGGTGTGCAAACTGAATTGCATAGCCGAACCGAATGGTGCGGATGAGCCATCGGGACGAACCCGGAAGCGCTAGCCAGGCTTCCAGATACTGTCCCAACAAACCCACCCGAACCACCGGCGTACCCACGGAGGGGCAGCGAGGTGGAAGACAGGGACCCGGCTCTGGTGGCATTGTAGCGACCGAGAGCGGGGTCTGGGCGTTTTAACTTGACACCAACCTGCTTCCACCTGTGGGCAGACGGCAGAGAAGGCCCGTGGGCATTCTGCTGCGGGCTGCCCGGTGGCGAGGGGAGGGGGAGAGACGAGGAACGAGGCCCTGACTCCTCGTGACCTGGTCTCTGCACCTCTGGGCCCAGCTGCAGACAGGAGCGATGCAGCCGAGGCTGTCACTGCTATCCACGAGCTGGAGAGAGGGGAACGAGAGTGGCGCCGAACGTGGGCGGCGCGCACTGCCATTCTGACCCTCTCGGACGGAGGAGACTGGTCTTACTGGTCTGCCAGACTCGACCGTGAGGGGAAACGAGGAGCGAGGCCCGGGGGCATCGAGTCCTGGTTCCCACCTCCTCACCCAGCGAGAGACGAGAGTGACAAGGCCGAAGCCCTCACTGTCATCTGAGCACTGGGGGCCCGTGAGTGACTCAGAGGAAGTGGACTGCTCAAATTTGGGTACCGCTGACTGGATGACCAGTGGCGGAACAGAAATGAAATTCTCCACCCGGCCCTCCCCCGGGGGAAGGAGTGGTGATGACACACACTCCCGAAGAGCAGACATCACATACTCTGGGTCGCTCCTCTCAGGGTTGTTTCCCTTACCCTTTGCGGGGGGAAACGAACTCCGAGCGGGCGGTTTTGAGGTGCTTCTGGACCACCAGCGTGGACATCGTCTGACCGAGGGCCAGCGCTGTGACTAATCACGGTCAGTCACTAAGCACAGCTCCACCCCGAATCAGAACTACCCACATGCACTGAATGTGCAGGGGTAGTGAGAGAGGAAAAACTTCCGCAGATTTAGGCATGTTTGGCTTGCCATATTGGCACCAAAATGCTTCCATACTGCCAAAATTTTTCACACGCATCTAGGCCCTTTAGACCCAGGAAGTGTGGCTGTCAAGTCTGAATCTTCAGCATGAGAACACACCATTACAGTGGAACTCAGCATCATTTTCAGAGTATAACAGCCCTCTCTCCGATGTAGCGATCGACATCTGTCCTCCCCTGGGGCCCCAAATGAAATGATTGGTCCCTCATGAGAAGGACCAAAAACCCATTCAAAGCCTCGACGGCACACGGCACGCTGAACGGCTCAAGCCTTTACGAGAAAGGGGAGACGAACAACGTGCCGACGTGGTCATGCACTCATGAGAGAACATGAACCACCCATGAACGCAGTCTCAACACACTGATTAGGCATGTGAAACAGCGATCATGGCCGTCAACCAGGCATGCAAGACAGTGAACGTGGCCATCGCTGGCACACGGCACGCTGAGCGTTCAAGCCCTCAGGCAAGACGAACAACGTGCCGACGTGGTCATGCTCTCATAAGAAAGCAAAAACCACCCACGAACACAGTCTCAGCATGTTTGCGATGCGCTAGAGGAGTGAGTGGTTCGTGCTCACTGTAACCCTCAGATCACCAATGTTATTTGCCAAAGTAGCCCTCCTCTTGTGCACCAGAAGAGAAACTAGATCGGGAAATAAACAAAGGGACTCACCTCATAGAGGCACGCGAGTCTTGATCATGACCGCGCATCTTGAGCGCCGAATGACGCGCGCTGGGTTGCCGTGACAACCCCCGCAGTCAACCAGCGCTCGACGGCACACGGCACGCTGAGCGGCTCGAGCCTTTAAAAAGGGGAGACGAACAACGTGCTGACGTGGTCATGCACTCCTGAGAGAACATGAACCACCCACGAACGTAGTCTCACACACTGATTAGGCATGTGAAACAATGAACGTGGCCGTCATATGAGGATAGGAAACGATCGCATCCAGAAACACACGAGTGAAACGTCATCCTGAAAAGGACGCGATCTTCACTCGTGTTGCTCTTTCAGGAAGAAAGTACTCTCTTTATTGTGCTGAAGCACACAGGGACCCAACGCGGCAACACAGCGGGGAAACTGCAAGCCCGCTGTGCGCACTCAACCGTTTACCAGCTGTGAAAACAGCTTTTGAATTAACAAGTGTGTAGACGCAGCCGGCAGACAGGAAATCGCGCGGTCGCTGAAACGCCGTCACGCCAACACCGAGAGAGATCCCTTCCCGAAACAGCAGACTCGTAGAGCATAAGATAGATACAATCGTAACGCTCATTCACTCAGAAAGGACACAATCGGTCGGCTCCGAAGCAAAAAGCAATTGTGTGTGCGTTGCTTCCGCCTTTATACCCGCGTTGGTAGGCGGGCTGCGGAATGCAAATCCTGCATGCCAATTTCATTGGCTCGTTTTAATTCACTCGTAGGCAATTGGTCTCCCTAGCGTGATCCCAATTCGTCAGGGAACTCCCCCGACGACACGGAGTTCCCAGGACGAAAGGGAATCTGTGTTTCCATGATGTATCAGCACAAAAAAATCTTCTACTCTTTTTGGAATGTAATTAATCCCTCTATAATTTGGCACATATTATAGTATTATACATTGAAATAATTATTTTCATTAATATATAATAAGTCTTGGGATTGTGAAAAGGGTCCCTTTTCCAAGAGTTCTGATATAATGGTACTGGAAATTTTCAGTTTGTATCACTCTGTTTCTCTGTGTTTGCACATTCCAGAAAGAATCTGTACATTAACGATGGGGATTTTTCAGTGACTCTTTTAGCAAGTTGTTGATACGCCAGTAAGTGGTGTCAAGTGGATGTCTTTATCCGTGAGAGTCATTGAATCATTCACTCAACTGAGTTCAAAATGCTGATTCATCCAAGAATGAAACAAGAGACTGGCTAAATTGGAAATAATACTAGAAAACTACTATATGACACAAATAGTAGGAATAGTATAACATTCTGTATTAGGCTTATTGTAGTTATGAGTGAATCATTAAATCATCCACTCAACCTTTGTATAAACGCAATAGCACACTCACAGTTTGTGGTGTTTTTCAGAAAATCGACACAGTTGTGATTACCTGCGGCAGAAGGCCACAAGAGTACTTTTAAATGTGTGATATTGCTAACTATTTTATTGATATGTTTCACTATTACATTTAAATGTATTTATTGTCAACAGTTTTCCGCTATCTTGGATGCTTCGCTGAGCTTGTTGCAATGCATTCTGGTATTGTTCTATGTTTGAAAGACACATGCAGTGCTACCTTAAGACACCTCATTTTGGTCAAATTATAAAATAACATAATGTTGTTGCCTAACTTTTGGAAATGCCTACATGTCAGAGGCACGCATGATATCTTAAAAGTTTGACTAATTAGAATAGGGGTCTCCAACCCTTCTCCTGGAGAGCTACCGTCCTGCAGAGTTCAGCTCCAACCCCAGACAAACAAACCTGAACCAGCTAATCAAGGTGTTCAGGGTTACTTGGGCCTGTCCCAATAACCACACTTGCTGTCTTGGCCACTTGAGAGCGTGTGCATGTGACAGGAAGTAGGTGCGCAAGACTGTGCCAGGTCTGAAAAATGCCAAACCACTGTACACTTAAAGCACACTAAATCCACACTATCTCTCTGCTTTGGAGCGGTCTTTGAGGCTAAGCATATCCCACCATTCATTACGTTCAGGATGAACGTGTTCCCAGATTTCGTGTCATATAGGAAAACTTTCAAGTTAAGTTAAATTAATTAGATGTTACATATAATTTGGTTGTAAAACGTAAAAGTGTTGGACATTTTATTGGTGCAGAGACTGCAGAGATTCTATGTATTTTGAGATATGTTTGCAAATGAAGCACCACAATCACGCACTGGTTAAGTATTTCCCATTAAGTAACCAAAAGTCACTTTATAAGTCATGACAACATAAGTTTTTACATTACTTTAACTCATCAAAATAAGTCAGTAAGTTATACAAGATTCAACTTTTTTTTTAAGTTTGTTTAATATAGTTTAAGATTAAATTACTTTTAATAAAAAGCCAAGTTGATTGTACTTAAAAATGTAAGGCAGCAACTTTGTTTTGTTGTTTTTTTAACAGCGTACACCCACTCTAACACTTTGGCCAAACTCCGGAAATACGTCATGCAAGTAGACAGGTGGTTAAGGGCAAAGACCACAAGTATGGGTATTGGGACAAGCTCCTTGAAAATAACAGGCTATGTTAGAGAAGGGTTTGAGCTGAATTCTGCAGGAGCAGAAGACCCCTAAATTAGACAGTTTAATAAGTTTTGAAACAAATCTTCTGTGTGTGTCCTTTGTTAAATATTGAAAATTTCAACATTTTTATTTTTAATATAGAAACAAGAAACTCTGTGATGTGACAAGCCTTTTGAAAATAAACCTAAATGCAATTTTCATGAATCCCACAAATGTGTGTATTTCCTGTAAGTTTAGTGGTTTGGTTTTTAGTCAGGCAGGTAATAAAGACTACAGCACTGTGCATACTGACAGCACAGTAATAAACAGCAGAGTCTGATAGACTGAGTTCAGAGATTTCCAGAGCTCCATTCAGTGTATCTGTTCTTTTCAATTTAAACCGCTCTTTAAATCCATCCTCTATGGTTGGGTCACTTGAAGCACCATAGCTGTAGCCGATTAGAGCCATTGCTGTATCCTTTTGCTGATACCATAACATATTTGGCTTGCTACTGTCATCATAACTACACTTTATCTCTGCAATACTGTTCTTGCTGGCTAATATCGGTGTCAGGTTCTGCTGAACGTTCACACATCTCCCCTTCCCTGTGGGGAAAAAAAATGAAGATAATCATTTAGAGATATTCAACTTCAAAGCAAAGGACAATAACAAACATGATGAAGAATTATAATTACTGATCATTTTGCTAACAAAGAACACCTTACCTATGTACAATAAGAAAAATATGCACAGTCCATATGCAGCTTCAGACATCCTTCTAAAACAGGATTAGAAAAACTCATAAACACAGGAAAGATTAAGTGACAAGAGACAGTGTGTGAGACTTAACTAAAAGAGAGCGAGAAAAAACTAAACAGTCACATCTCCCCCTACTGACTGTATCAAAGAGGTCTTATTGTGAAGGTGGTTTTTGGGGAAGGGAGGAGTATAATGTCATCAATATAAGTGTATATGAGAGTTCTCAGGCACTACTGACTTGTCTGTAAAGATAAGGGTTCATTTATTTGTGGTTGAGGCAGGTGTGATTGCAAGTTTCCATCCAAAGAGTTTTTTGTCGTATAGTTTATTGTCTTTTATTCACTGTGTAAACTAGCAGCACACAGATACACAGCATCAATCCCCTCCTTAACATCCACAGTCAGGGTCCATTTCTTTTTCTCTGTACCCGACACGTTAAAGCCAGTTTCAAAACCCTTCTCATTAGAAGGAGAATTAACAATGTAGCTTCCAACAAGCACTGGCCTTTCACCTTGTATTTGCCTGTACCAGTATTTGTAGTCATAGTCTGTATCATTCTGGTAACAGTGCATTTCAGCTGAAGAGCCTGGAAGGCTGGATATGTACTTCGGCCATTGAGTGATCAGAACACTGTCACTGAAGTCTGCTGGAAATACAAAGATATATTATCAAAATCAAGATATGTTGTTCATTAAAAATCTACATTTGATCAAAAGCACAAACCTCACTCTCAGTTCATATTTTAAGTTATAGTTTAATACCTTTAAGACAAAGAAATGTGAATAGAAGTAGAAAGGAGTCCATTTAGAGATGCTATCCATGAAATATGATGTTCTCTGATGTTCTGTTAATGACACAAAGACAAAAAAAACTATTGTTCTTTCTTTAAGACACACCCCTTTGTTGCTAAGGCATTGGTGGGGAAAAAATGACACTTGTTCTGTTCCAAAACCTCTTGTCTATGCAGCTGCCTTCTGTAAAATGACTGATTTCAAATGAAGAAACAGCGGATACCAGTGGAGTTCAACATTAGCATGTTGCAAAGCTAATGCTGTAATAAGAATAAAAAGAGCAGAGACACAAATATGGACTCTTAATATATGTATGTTTACATGTATGTATGTGTATAAATATAGATGGACAGACAGACAGACAGACAGACATACATACATACATACATACATATATATTACAGTTTACAAAAGTTTGAAATTATTAAGATATTTTAATGTTTTTTTGGCTGGGAATTTTACATAAAGTTATTAAAATGTCCTTTCTTCAGTTTTCCATCCATGAAACTGTAGGGCAGTTACTGTCAGTTGAGTTCATTTGCAATTTTGATTGATTCTTTTAAAAATATAAACTGTATATATTAGGCTTGCAACAACTATGTGGAATAACATTGTTTAAAATAATGGATTAAAATACATTTTTAATTTAAAAAGATTTTTTAATGTATAATTTTTATATTTTTCATCCAATTAATCGAAAACATAATAGACAGATTAATCAATTGTCAAAATAATCGTTAGTTGCAGCCTGTCCCGGTCATAGAGACTTGAAACAGGAGATCGAACAAAATAGTACTTTAATAAGAAACTGGAATACTCAGAAAGATAACAGATAACTTCAATACATCTAATATAGACGATGACCGACATTAAACTGAACCAAACAGATACAAATATTCTAGCATAATACTCTTACTATTTCTCCCATATACAGTATTTATATGGCACAAATAGTAAGAGTAGCATGCTATTCCAAATTCAATTAAAGCTACTGTCTTTGAGTGAATCATTGAATTATTCACACAACCAAGTCAAGTCTAGTCATCTTCATTTATATAGTGCTTTTAACAATGTAGATTGTTTCAAAGCAGCTTTACAGAGATAAGCGTATAATTTAGGGTAACAGAGATTGTTTTGTCTTTATAGCAGTTCTTTAGTAAAGTTATTTTCCAGCTAAGGTTAGTTATGATTGATTCGCTTCCGTCGCAACAATCATTTGTTATTAAATTAGGGGCCGCTAAGACGACACCATTCTCTCTACATAGACTTTAAACGCGAACCCGTGAGAAACGCTGATGGCGCTCACATGCGCATTAAGAATTGGTTCTATAGTTATGTGCGTTTGAATATATGTGCGCAGGTTTGGAATTCCCTACAAACCAAGCCTAAACAAAGTACTGGTGTTTCCTTATAATTTTTGATACAGAATTTTATTTTATTTTATCAATCCGGGGTAGATACGCGAATTGAGTTTCCCGACAACGCTAGAGTACGCGATCTGTAGAGTGGTAAAGGGATCCTCCATAGGGAGAGACTAGTTGGCACTTCAGCACTGCGTTGTCATTGCGTTGTCAACCAATTAGTTCATTCTTGAACGCCACTACTGTGTGTTGCTTGGAGATGGCCAGAGCAACTGAACATTGTGCTGTCGCTTTGATTGAAACGTTTTTCATTGACAGAGCAAAAACAAGTGAAGTAGCCATAAAAATTGTGTCAAAAATGTAAGCTTTACAATGGAGGTTGCAGCAGAGACGAAACAGGATCTAAGTACAGCAGTCTTTATTTACAAAGAAACTCAAATCTTCACCATACGGATTCTCAGGATCAGGAACAAGAACCAGATTGGGAACAGAACAGCCAACAAAATGCAACATTAAGAACTGACAAAGAGCAAGACAGAACACAGGTTTTAAATAGACAGAACTGAAGAGCAAATTAACAAGACACACCTAAACTGAACTAACAGTCAATCAAAAACTATAGAAACAAACAGGCGGTGGGCGGAGGAAGACAGAACTGAACTAATTGACAGATTAACCAACCGCAGACAAGAACAGAAATCAAAACAAACTGACATCTTGACAGTAAGTTACTCATTAATGACTTCATGTTTGCTGTAATGTTGTAAAAAAGCAATATCACTCGTGTTTTTTATCTGGAAATCCACGAGGCTGTGATTACCCAAGACTGCAAGAGTGTCTTCTGTGATATATTACTATTTACTAACTACTCTTATCGATATGTTGCATCCAATATAAGTATTTATTGTCTCAATTTTTCTCGACTGTCCACTATCTTGGTTTAGTTGTTTCACTGGGATTGTTGCAGTGCACTCTAGTATTGCGTTATCTTTGAAGGATACTTAACCTGATATGTTAGCGCTTCATATTACAGCTCTGACTGTGTCCCCTATTAAACACTGAGAGAAAGCTCAATCATATTTTTTAATTTAGAAATGAAACCCTGCAACACATCTTTTGAATAGTAACCCAAATGTATACCTAATATGGTGTGTGTGTGTGTGTGTGTGTGTGTGTGTGTGTGTGTGTGTGTGTGTGTGTGTGTGTGTGTGTGTGTGTTTCCTGTAAGTTTAGTGGTTTGGTTTTTAGTCAGGCAGGTAATAAAGACTACAGCACTGTGCATACTGACAGCACAGTAATAAACGGCAGAGTCTGATAGACTGAGTTCAGAGATTTCCAGAGCTCCATTCAGTGTACCTGCTCTTTTCATTTTAAACCGCCCTTTAAATCCATCCTCTATGGTTGGGTCACTTGAAGCACCATAGCTTAACGCTATTAAGACCATGGCTGTATCCTTTTGCTGATACCAATACATGTATAACATGTTACTGTCATCATGACTACACTTTATCTCTGCTTTATTATTCTTGCTGGCTAATATCGGTGTCAGGTTCTGCTGAACGTTCACACATCTCCCCTTCCCTGTGAAGAAAAAAAAATTCAATTTCTAAGCAAAAGACAATAACAAAAATGATTAAAGAAGAATAGTACTTGATCGTATTGCTGGCACAAAAAAAAACATCTTACCTATATACAAGAAGAAAAATGTGCACAGACTATAGACAACTCTAAACATTCTTCTAAAGCAGGGTTAGAAAAACTCAAACACACTTGCACTAGTAAAACACAGCCAAAATAATGTGATGAGAGAGTGTGTGAGACTTTACTAAAGATAAGAGAGGAATCTTCTACATATATAAAACAATGCACATCTCCCCCTACTGACTGTATCAAAGAGGTCTTATTGTGAAGGTGGTTTTTGGGGAAGGGAGGAGTATAATGTCATCAATATAAGTGTATATGAGAGTTCTCAGGCACTACTGACTTGTCTGTAAAGATAAGGGTTCATTTATTTGTGGTTTAGGCAGGTGTGATTGCAGGCTGCCATCCAAAGAGTTTTTTGTCGTATAGTTTATTGTCTTTTATTCACTGTGTAAACTAGCAGCACACAGATACACAGCATCAATCCCCTCCTTAACATCCACAGTCAGGGTCCATTTCTTTGTCTCTGTACCCGACACTGTAAAGCCAGTTTCAAAACCCTTCTCAAGAGAACTAGCAGTCCCCATGATGCTTCCAACAAGCACTGGCCCTTCACCTTGTATTTGCCTGTACCAGTATTTGTAGTCATAGTCTGTATCATTCTGGTAACAGTGCATTTCAACTGAAGAGCCTGGAAGGCTGGATATGTACTTCGGCCATTGAGTGATCAGAACACTGTCACTGAAATCTGCTGGAAATACAATAATAGATCAGATTTGTCATCCCATAAAAGTCTACATCAGAAAAAACATACAAATCTTGCCTTGACATAACAGTTTAATACCTTTGAGAAAAAGCAGTGACATGGATAGAAGAAGAAACATCGCCATTTAAATTTTCCTCTGCGATCTGTTCTCTGGTCCTCTGTTATACTACTTGACAAACTAGATATTTATAAGCCACGCCCCTTTGTTACACCATGCTTGGGTTCAAATGGAATATAATTGGGTGAATCTAATATGAAATAAAAAAAGATTTATTTATATAGCACATTTCATACACTTTGGCAATTCAAAGTGCTTTACATAAAGGAATTAAAATAATCACAAAATAAAAGCAAGGGAAATTAAAACGGTTATAAAAGAAATTAAAAGAGATGTATGATACAGTTAATTAAGAGTAAAAAGATGATATTCTGAGAAAAAAAGTCAGAATTGTGAGTTAAGGCCTACATCTCGCAATTCTTCTCAGAATGGCATGATCTAATCTTGTATTTGTGAGTTAGAAAGTCAGAATTGCGAGATATAAACTTTGTAAATCACAATTGCAAGTTTATAATTGCGAGACGTAGGCCTAAACTCGCAATATTGAGGAAAAAAAGTCAGATATGTGAAATATTCACAATTGCCTTTTTTATTTATATTCCATCCATGGCAGAAACAATCTTCCAATCTTCCAAACAATCTTCCACTTTTCTTCACAGTTTTTATGAGATTAAAAGGTTTTGTGAGATTCACTCTATTATAGCTGCCAATAATCAGCCTCTTAGAATTTCAGCTCTGCTATAAGCCTTTTTATCAGATTATAAACTATACAGTAATTTTAAAACCAAAATACCACAGATACGGCTCCATTTCCTGTTTTAATGCGTAGGTTTTTAGTCAGGCAAGTGATTGAGAATATAACACTGTGTCTTTTAGCAGCACAGTAATAGACAGCAGAATCTGAAAAACTCAGGTTGGAGATTAACAAAGCTCCAGTCACGGTGTTCTTTCTGCTCAGCTTGAATCTATTTTTGAATCCGGATTCATAGCTTGGCTCAGCCATATCATAGCCGTAACCGATGAGGGCCAGCGATTTGCTGTCATGAAGTTGTTGATACCACAACATGACATCCAAGTTGTTATCGTCGTGAGTACAGGAGATCACTGCCTTGTCTTCTTGCTTTTTGAAGAGAGACAAAGGCTGATCAAACCGAACACAGTCTGACAGACCTGTATGAAGAAAATGAATTTAAGTTATCTTTTTCTTAGTGAGTTTTTTTTTAAAAGAGAATGAATTGTGTAAAATAATTCAAGAACATCATACGTGCATATAAGATGATAAAAATGGCTAGTCTATAAGCAACACGGCACATCCTTTTATCATGAAGCTGTAGAGAGAGAGTAATATTTAGCAGCAAGTACACATTAGCAGCATCTCTACTGTAAGTTTATTGACTAGAATTACACCTCCCCCTACCGTCTGCTACACCCCAAAGCTCTGGAGTTATGGATGAGCAGATGTACAATACCACAGATTGTACACTTAGACAATATAGCAATGCTTATTAAAACAACAATATTTTTTGAAATCTTTTTTATTTTATTTTGGTGTATAAAATAAATAACAAAGAAAAATTAAATATTAAGTTTTGTGTCTTTTGAATTGAACCTTAATTCTAGTTAATATGTTAGTAAAAAGTTAACATGATTGACTGATACTTAATCGTGTTTGCATCATTTTAATAAATGTGCACTTGTGTTGTACTTCAAATTCTAAAAGTGTAGTTTTTAAAACACTGTACTTTTAGATAATATATTAATTTAATAAAAGCCACTTAAGATTCTAACTAAAATTCACATTTAGAAGATATAAGCGTCCAAAACTTAGTCTCTTACTTCTGTCAAAATGGATCAACGATTTTGATGACATCACTCTGCACTTCAGCTTCTCGTCAAATTTTCTGTCCAATCAAATGCTCTCTGGAATCTAAAGCGTCCCGCCCTCTTCAAATAGACGTTGAAGCTGCAGCTTAAATCCGTCAAATGTGTAATCGGTCAGATGGGTAACTATACATGTCAACTTATTCTACAAACCCAAACCCTAACCTTACAGTATACTAACAGTCTACTAATAGAGTTAGTTGACATGTAGTTGCAAAGTTATTATAGTTAGTAGAGTGTCTAAAGTGGAGCATCGAAATAAAGTGTAGTATAAAATGTTTCAATAGAAATTACATATATGTTTTAGTTTACCATAAATGCTTGTTAGTGTTATACAGCAACAAATATTTCAAAGACAATATAAGTAATTATGAAATTATATAAATATGTCAGAAAAGCACTCTTAAATTCAACTAATTGTGTTTAATTTAAAATTTAATACATTTTCATTCAATATCAATTAATATGTAATTAAGTGACTCAAAAAAATAATTCTATACTGTATATATAGAAGATTTAACATCAACAGACTTGAATATCTCTGATGAAATGAGTGAATTATGTATTGGATATTTGTTTTCATATAGCCACAAATTATGAGATTATGAATGCTGAAATTAATTATGAAATAACAATCATAATAGAATTAGCTACTTTACGGCTTTGAATGCTGTTTATTTGGGACTGCTCTGAGCCTCTGTGAGAAGGGGAGGCATTTTGTTGTACACCGCAGAGTGTTGTCGAACTGTGTCACTCACAGCACAGAAATACACTGCACTGTCTTCTGAGATAACACCGGAGAGCTGAAGTGTTGCTTGGCTTTTTGAGTCTCCATAAATATGAAAGCGATCATAGCCCTTCTCAGGATTGAAATTTGTTTGGTAAAGGTACCCAAGCAGTTTGAAGGAATTTTCTTGTGTTGGTTGTTGGTACCAGTAAAGGTAGTAATAGTTGCTGTAAGTGTGGCTGCAGCTGATGTTCACAGACTCTCCCAGATGAGTTATCATGACAGCAGGCTGAGTAACGGATGCACCCAGAGAAATGTCTAAACACATGTCGATGCCATCAAATGTCAACCGAATATATATTTTTTTTACTTAATTTGTATTTATAAAAATTCTTCATTAAGAAGAGTACAAAAGTTACCTGTGAACCAGAACAGCTCATAGAGGGAGATAAAGATAAGCAGCATCATTCTTGCTTGGAATAAATGTCTGATTGTGATGCAGACTCTGAAACTAAAGCATTTAGGAAACACGTGACGACTTCTCATCTGTGATTGGACATTCGTGGCTTAAGTCCCACCCTGTCAGTGAGATTCTCATAGGATTTAAGCTAAAAAATATTTTACTTATTCTAAGGTCAAGATGTGCTGTAGGTCAGTTACAAACTTGATGTGCACATACTGTATGGCGCACAGTAATATGCATGAATTAAAATGTTCAGACTGCTATCAAATTAAACCATTTCTGAGCAATATCTTTAACGCAATACTATTATTGCCATTTATTTAAATATAGATAGATTTACGGAGCCTTAAATTAATTTGCCGTTATTACAGTAAATATAAATACAATATGTAGAGTGCAAAAAGTAGTTGTTTTCCTTCCATCACTCCATGGTTTTTGTCTTTTTTTTTTCAACTTTAGTCTGGTTGTTTTGATTTATTACATTCAAGATACGTGCACACTGAAATATTACGCCAATTTTTATAGTGCCCTCTGTTTGTAAACTTTTTTTATAGCCAGCTTTGCCGTGAAAAAAAAAAAGCCACCAGGTGTCCTTTATTTATTTTTTTCAATTCATACAGGTGCAAAGTGTACAGTTTTTTGTCAGTGGTTGTAATGAATTGTACGGCTGTGCGCACTAGCTGCACAGAAATACACTGCTCTGTCCTCAGCAGATATGCTGGAGATGAGCAGGAATGCTTCCTTTTTTGCATGTCCTGATATTGTAAATCTGGATTTGAATGTGTCCTCTGTAGAATTAGCTTCATAACTGAGCATTCCAATAAGTTTTAAAGATCCACTATTGATTTTCTGCTGATACCAGTACAGGTATGGATAGTTGTTGTCACCATGATGACAAGAAAGTTTTGCCTCTTTCTCCTCCACCGTCAGAAGATGTTTGGGAGACTGCTGAATGACAAGAGAACACACCACACACACTACAATAGGGTGAGGAGAGCTTACAGTGCGTATAAAATAAAGAACTTGGATTGCATTGCACTGGAAATGCTTACCTGTTAACCATAATGTAGTAATAATGGCGGCTCTGATCATGCTGATAACAAGCAACCAAGAAACAAAGTAAAAAACATTAAATTCACAATTCAGTTTGACTCTATGAATTGTTTCCTCTGCAGTCATAAATGTAACAACTATCAGATATCTTGAGGCCGAGACTGTTGTTCACCTCAGAAATCAACCACTAAAATGCTAGATGTTCGGTGTTTGCTTATTGGTCCAAGTCAAAAGAGCCCACCCACAAGTGTCTGATATTTTAGTCATTATAAAGCTGTGGCTCTTCCTCCAATGCAAGTAAGTGGGATTTTTCTCATCTTGCTTCATCTTCTGTATTAGGGCTGGGCGATATGGAGCAAAAAATATATCTCGATATATTTTGCTATATCTCGATATACGATATATATCTCGATATCTTTACAGGAAAAATAACCCCCCAAAAACTACTGCAAAAACAAATATGCCAAATACTACAAAGTCTTTTTTTTATTGAAGTGCAAATAGGTAGGCAGTTCATGTATGAACAAAGTGTTTCTGCGACATTTAAAAAAAAAAAAAAAAAATCCCTGTATACAAAAATAATAATTTAACTGTAAAATAAAGGAAGAAATAATACACATTGCACTATTTTTAATAAACCTGTATATAAATATCATTACTAATTTTGGCAAATAAATTTAAAAAATACCATATATCCCCCAAAAACTGCACAACTGTAGAGTAAAACATTAATTTAAAAAAAGTTATAAAAATGCGTCTAAAAACTGACATGATTGTTACAAAATCACACTGTCTGGGGCCTCTGGAGAACTCAGAACAACTGTTAGCATAAAGTTTAAGGTAAAAATAACTGCCATTAAATTACAGTATCTTACTACTATGCAATTAGATAAACTGTTCATTCATTACATCACTTTACCTCTGTCTTTATCCTCTTCTCTTCTTTTTGGCACTGTATCTATAGCAGAATAGGTAGGCTAATGCTAATTTATGTGTCATGTAAATTCGGCCATCCGTCACAATCAGGAAACTTTCACCGTGTCTAGAGCTGGCGCGAGCTGCCAGGCCCGTTTCTACAGGGGAGCATGTTAAGTGTGAGTGTGTTAAGCGCCCTCAAACAAAAGCAATGCAGCGAGAGGCGACGCTACACAAAAAAATACCAACAACAACTGATCGCGCGCGCGCGCTGTTTCGGACGCACTTCAAGCACTCGCTGGGCGGGGAAAGATTGATGTGCCTGACCGGACTCGGGGGACTTGGTTGAATGAGACAACACGCGAGGGGAGGGGGAACAAAAGCAAGCAGGCGGAGGACGGCAACGGCGAGCACAGCACATAGAAGGCAAACAAGCAAAGTGGCGAAATCAGAATTAAATATAAACAATATATCGACATATACGATATGTCAAAATCCATATCGAGTTTAAAAAATATCTCGATATATCGTAAATATCGAGATATCGCCCACCCCTATTCTGTATGCAATCATTCTGAGTTTGATCATTTAAGGAAAGTAATCGCACACCTCTATACAAAAATTCCACAATTTGCAGCATTGTCATGTCTGTAGTACAAACGGCACGGGATGAGTTAAACACCTAATTTAATACTTAGAATATGCTCAAATTCAAGTGCATTACTTTCTAAGTCTTTATGTATTTATTCAATTCTGTTTCAGTTCACAGACAAAGGTCAATCCAGTTATGTCTCTATAGAAAGTATTATAGAGATGTAATATGTGAAATGTTTATGATAATGCTGGCAGAAGTTGGCTTCTAACATGGTTGGTCTTCAGATAAACATCAAACTTTACAATAAATTTGGTCCCACTTAATATTAGGTGTCTTTAACTACTATTAACTAACATTTAAATTAATCGGTTGATACAATGAACTTTTGTGTGTACATATTTTTACATTGTATTATATTGCCTGCATGTAATTTCAGCTGTAATTAATTTCTGTAATTACTTCTATAATTCCAATATTGACCCTTCACTTACATGTTAACCCATCCTTAAACCTAACCATACCACCAAACCTGTCCCTAATCTTACCCGTATCCCACCTCAAAACTTCTCATCATATTGAGAGCAAAGCACTGTGATGAAGGCCATTATGCTGCTGTTCTCTATTAAATCCCTCATTTAAACAGATGCATACTGAAACATCACATTTTTATTAGTGCCCTCTATTTCTAAATGTTATTATTACCAGTTTTGGCACGAGATGCAAGAAACCTTGTGGCTTTTTTATTCAAACAGGTGCAAAGTCAGTTTTTTGCCAGCAATTATAACACATTGTACGGCTGTGTACACTAGCTGCACAGAAATACACTGCGCTGTCCTCAGCAGATATGCTGGAGATGAGCAGGAGTGCATCTTTTTTTGCATGTCCTGATATTGTAAATCTGGATTTGAATGTATCCTCTGTAGAAGGAGCTTCATATCTGAGCATTCCAATAAGTTCTAAAGAACCACTATTGCTTTTCTGCTGATACCAGTACAGGTATGTGTAGCTGGAGTCACCATGATGACAAGAAAGATTTGCCTCTTTCTTCTCCACTGTCAGAAGATGTTTGGGAGACTGCTGAATGACAAGAGAACACACCACACACACTACAATAGGGTGAGGAGAGCTTACAGTGCGTATAAAATAAAGAACTTGGATTGCATTGCGCTGGAAATGCTTACCTGTTAACCATAATGTAGTAATAATGGCGGCTCTGATCATGCTGATAACATTCAACCAAGCAATTGAAGAAATAAATTTACAGTGTAATGGTTGCTTCTCTAAATTGTTTCCTCTGCAGTCATAAATGTAACAACTATCTGATGTCTTGAGGCTGAGACTGTTTTTACCTCAGAAATCAACCACCAAGATGCTAGATGTTCAGTGTTTGCTTATTGGTCCAAGTCAAAAGAGCCCACCCACAAGTGTCTATGAGATTATAGTCATTATATAGCTGTGGATCCTCCTTCAGTGCAAGTAAATGGATCTTCCTTCATTTTCTATATGCAAAGATTGTATATGTGCTGTATCTATAGAGATGTATAGTATGTGGAATGTTTATGATTAATGTAGGAGTTGGCTGGTCTTCAGATAAACATCAAACTTTTTTACAATAAATTTTAGGCAGCGGCTTACACTAAGAATAAAAATAGCAGCATTTTCATTGCACTAAGTGTATATGGTTATTAGATGCTATTTACACTTATTTGAAAATATTGGCTGATACTGTTTGCTCCTCAGTTTATTGTAGTATATTATTAAACAGTATGCAATAATAACAACATATTCTGTGTTAATGATTATATTTATTAAACTCATAAACGGATGCTGCTTTACTGGGACATTATTTGTAACAGCAACACTTGATCCATTAATACTAACACTATATCTTCTATTCTATATCTGTTATCTTTATAAAAAAAAATTATAAAAAAAAAACAATACATGTACTGCATTAGATTAAACTGGGAAGGGTCATAACACTTGTATATTGTTGTCCTATTGTTAGTTTAACTGCTTCTATTGTTCTCATTTGTAAGTCGCTTTGGGTAAAACCGTCTGCTAAATGAATTGTAAATGTCCCTGTCCTTACACCATAGCCATTAAACACTTTATTTCCACTGTGACAAATCCCTTAGGTGCTTTATTTCCATTTCTCAAATATTTTCTTAATTATTTAAAATCAAAGTCTCTCAGAGATGATATGCAATGGGGAAAGGGAGAAGAATGAGTTTCGGGAAAAGGAGAATTTAAACTTGAGTTGGTCGCTTCAAAAGTTAACACCACTGCTCTGGTTATCTGCAGGTTTCTTTTGTAATTTCGTCTGCTGCAAAGTTTGTGTAATTACCCTCTGCCAACAAGGCTGGCTAACTGCACTTGATAGACACTCCATAAATTATAATATGGTTTTTGAACAGTGATGAAAATGGATTAAAAAATGACCAGTATTAGTATGCATTCTTTCTTTCTTAGTTTATTGCCTATTTGCCTTCATTTGATGTCGGGAAAGTACGAGAAGAAACAGAAGGAACTGGACTGGAACATGTCCCAGGTTGGTCTTGAACCTCGATCCCAATGACCAACACCGCACATTGTATGTTGAGAGCAAAAGCCATTAAGCTGCTGTTCTCCATTAAATCCCTCATTTAAACAGATGCATACTGAAACATCATATTTTCATTAGTGCCCTCTATTTGTAAATGTTATTATTACCAGTTTTGGCATGAAGATGCAAACAGGTGCAAAGTCAGTTTTTTGCCAGCGATTATAACACATTGTACGGCTGTGTATACTAGCTGCACAGAAATACACTGCGCTGTCCTCAGCAGATATGCTGGAGATGAGCAGGAATGCTTCTTTTGTAGCATGTCCTGATATTATAAATCTAGATTTGAATTTATCCTCTGGAGAAGGAGCTTCATATCTGAGCATTCCAATAAGTTCTAAAGAACCACTATTGCTTTTCTGCTGATACCAGTACAGGTATGTGTAGCTGGAGTCACCATGATGACAAGAAAGATTTGCCTCTTTCTCCTCCACCGTCAGAAGATGTTTGGGAGACTGCTGAATGACAGGAGAACAGAACACACACACTACAATAGGGTGAGGAGAGCTTACATTGCGTATAAAATAAAGAACTTGGATTGCATTGCGCTGGAAATGCTTACCTGTTAACCATAATGTGGTAATAATGGCGGCTCTGATCATGCTGATAACAATCAACCACCAAGCAATAGAAGAAATAAATTCACAATGTAATGGTTGCTTCTCTAAATTGTTTCCTCTGCAGTCATAAATGTAACAACTATCTGATATCTTGAGGCTGAGACTGTTTTTACCTCAGAAATCAACCACCAAGATGCTAGATGTTCAGTGTTTGCTTATTGGTCCAAGTCAAAAGACCCCACCCACAAGTGTCTATGAGATTATAGTCATTATATAGCTGTGGATCCTCCTTCAGTGCAAGTAAATGGATCTTCCTTCATCTTCTATAGATATGTTTTGTATCTATAGATATGTAGATTATATGAAATGTTTATGTTTAATGCAGGCAGGGGTTGGCTGCTAACATGGCTGGTCTTCAGATAAACATCAAACCGTATGATAAATTATAGGTAGCGGCTTCTTGCACTAAGTAAAAATAGCTGTTTTTTATTTGCACTAAGTGTAAATAGTTATTTATGCTATTTATACTCAGTGCAAATAGTGGCTGATACTGTTTGTTCCTCAGTTTATTGTTGTATATTATAAAACAGTATGTAATAAAAACAACATATTCCATGTTAATGATTATATTTATTAAACTCATTAATGGATGCTGCTTTATTGGGACATTACTTGTCCCTGTCCCCACAGCCCCCTACACCATAACCGTTAAACACTTTATTTCCACTATTAAATATCCCTTAGGTGCTTTATTTCCATTTTTCTAAAATTTTCTTAATTTTTATTTAAAATCAAAGTCTCCCAGAGATGATATGCAATGGGAAAAGCGAGAAGAATGAGTTCGGAAAAAGGCGACCTCTGCCAACTAGACGGGCTATTTGCACGTGATACCGTGCTGATGACCTGGGTCTGTGCTGGAGTAGTGCGTTTGATGGGATTAAACTCGAGGTTCTGTGGGGTGCGGACTGGATCGACTCCATTCTTAGAGCTTACGAACAAATGGGTTTATGTGGTGTGGACTGATGGGGCAGTGAACCCGAGGTTACCCCGTGAGTCAGTCCTACAGCTCCTCCTGTCCAATTTTAGGGAAAAATTGGGTCCATCGGAGACATCCAATAGATTTCTTAGGCGTGTCGAAAGAACACCACAGACACAGTGAAATCACCATGGGAAAATCTTAGAGTAAAACTAGGAGTTGTGAAAAATATGATACAGAAGTTTATCTATGTATCATCTTTTTTACTCTTAATTCATTTTATAACTATATCATATATCTCTTAATTTCTTTCATAACTGTTATAATTTTCCTCTCTTTTATTTTGATTATTTTAATTATTTTCTGTAAAGCACTTTGAATTGCCATGGTGTATGAAATGTGCTTTATAAATAAACTTGCCTTGCCTTGCCTTGCCTTGCCTTGCCTTGCCTTGATAGACACTCCATAAAATATAATATGTTTTTTGAGCAGTGATATAAATGGATTACAAATGACCAGCATTTGTATGCGTTCTTTCTTTCTTAATTTATTGCCTTTTTTCCTACATTTGATGCCAGGAAAGTACAAGAAGAAAGAGATGGAACTGGACTGGAACATGTCCCAGGTTGGTCTTGAACCTCGATCCCAATGACCAAAACTGTTGATCGTATGTTGAGAGCAATGCACAAGAGTGTGATGAAGGCCATTATGCTGCTGTTCTCCATTAAACCCCTCATTTAAACAGATGCATACTGAAACATCTCATTTTCATTAGTGCCCTCTATTTGTAAATGTTATTATTACCAGTTTTGGCATGAAGATGCAAACAGGTGCAAAGTCAGTTTTTTGCCAGCGATTATAACACATTGTACGGCTGTGTACACTAGCTGCACAGAAATACACTGCGCTGTCCTCAACAGATATGCTGGACATGAGCAGGAATGTTTCTTTTGTAGCATGTCCTGATATTGTAAATCTGGGTTTGAATTTGTCCTCTGTAGAATTTGATCCATAGTTGAGCATTCCAATAAGTTCTAAAGAACCACTATTGATTTTCTGCTGATACCAGTACAGGTATTGATAGCTGGAGTCACCATGACAAGAAAGATTTGCCTCTTTCTTCTCCACCGTCAGAAGATGTTTGGGAGACTGCTGAATGACAGGAGAACAGAACACACACACTACAATAGGGTGAGGAGAGCTTACATTGCGTATAAAATAAAGAACTTGGATTGCATTGCACTGGAAATGCTTACCTGTTAACCATAATGTGGTAATAATGGTTAAAATGGTACATGTAGCTCTGATCATGCTGATAACATTCAACCAAGCAACAAAGTAAAAAATATTAAATTCACAATGCAGTTTGACTCTCTGAAATGTTTCCTCTGCAGTCATAAATGTAACAACTATCAGATATCTTGAGGCCGAGACCTCAGAAAGCAACCACTAAAATGCTAGATGTTTCTGTGTTTGCTTATAGAGACAGAGCGCAACGCGTCATAATCTGAAGACCACGCCCACCAAGGGGGAAAACAATCCAACCGTCTCCGTTGACTTTGCATTGCGAGAGGCTGCCTCCTTGTCATTTCTTGCTTCTAACAACAGACAGAATAATGCCTAAAAGCTGCTATGTGACAAGGTGTACAGCAAACAAGCTAAGAAACCCAGAAATAAGTTTTCATAAGCTGTCGACCCCAAAAAAACGAGCGTTTGAGGACATAAAAGTCGATACAGGCTGGAACGAATGGGTAAATTGTGGGATCCTGACACTCAGTATGCACTAAAAATACACTACGTGTGCAGTAAGTTAAACATTTGGTCACTGGTGAGTCAAATATCCAAATGTCAGTTTTATATATTATATTTCTGTAAGATAAACTATCCTGTGTTGCCGATTACGATCTCCTCCAGCGGGCGTACGTTAGTTCTCAGAGTAATGAGAAACGTGACGCTCTGCCTCAACTGCCTGTATCCACTTTTATGTTCTAAACACTCGTTTTTTGGGGTCGAGAGCTAATAAAAACTTATTTCTGGGTTTTTTAGCTTGTTTGCTGTACACCTTGTCACACAGCAGCTTTTAGGCATTTTTCTGTCTTCTGTTAGAAGTAAGAAATGACAAGGAGGCAGCCTCTTGCAATGCAAAGTCAATGGAGAGTGTTGGATTGCCCCCCCCCCCCCCGGTGTGGGCGTGGTCTAAATGCGCTCTGTCTCTATTGGTCCAAGTCAAAAGAGCCCACCCACAAGTGTCTGATATTTTAGTCATTATAAAGCTGTGGCTCTTCCTCCAATGCAAGTAAGTGGGATTTTTTTCAACTTGCTTCATCTTCTGTATGCAATAATTCTGAGTTTGATCATTTAAGGAAAGTAATCGCACACCTCTATGCAAAAAATTCCACAATTAGAGGCATTGTCATGTCTGTAGTACAAGCTGCACAGGATGAGTTAAACGCCTAATTTAATACTTAGAATAAGCTCAAATTCAAGTATATTCTAATTCTTTAATGTATTAATTCAATCGTGTTTCAGTTGACAAACAAAGGGCAATCCAGTTATGTCTCTATAGAAAGTATTATAGAGATGTAATATGTGAAATGGTTATGATAATGCTGGCAGAAGTTGGCTTCTAACACGGCTGGTCTTCAGATAAATATCAAACTTTACAATAAATTGGGTCCCACTTTATATTAGGTGTCTTTAACTAACCTTTAAATTAATCCGTTGATACAATGCACTTGTGTACATACAAGTTTTTACATTTACATTTGTACATGTATTGTAAGTTCAGCTGTAATTAATTTCTGTAATTACTTCTATAATTCCAATGTTGACCTTTACTTACACGTTAACCCATCCTTAAACCTAACCATACCACCAAACCTGTCCCTAACCTTACCCGTATCCCACCTCAAAACTTCTCATCATATCGAGAGCAAAGCACAAGACTGTGATGAAGGCCATTAAGCTGCCGTTCTCCATTAAACCCCTCATTTAAACAGATGCATACTGAAACATCTCATTTTCATTAGTGCCCTCTATTTGTAAATTTTATTATTACCAGTTTTGGCTTGAAGATGCAAACAGGTGCAAAGTCAGTTTTTTGCCAGCGATTATAACACATTGTACGGCTGTGTATACTAGCTGCACAGAAATACACTGCGCTGTCCTCAACAGATATGCTGGAGATGAGCAGAAATGCATCTTTTGTAGCATGTCCTGATATTGTAAATCTGGATTTGAATGTGTCCTCTGTAGAAGCTGATCCAAAATTGAGCATTCCAATTAGTTTTAAAGAACCACTATTGATTTTCTGCTGATACCAGTACAGGAATGTGTAGCTGGAGTCACCATGATGACAAGAAAGATTTGCCTCTTTCTCCTCCACCGTCAGAAGATGTTTGGGAGACTGCTGAATGACAAGAGAACACACCACACACACTACAATAGGGTGAGGAGAGTATAGCACTGCATGTACATTAAATAACTTGGACTGCACTGCAGTGGGAATCCTTACCTGTCAACCAGAAAAGAGTGATTATTAAAATGATTGCTTTGATCATGCTGATAACATTAAACCAAGCAACAGAAGAATATAATCACAGTGCCTCTCTAAATGTACGTTTCGTCCGCAGTCATAAGAGTACAGCTATCTCGTATCTTGAGGCCGAGACTGTTGTTCACCTCATTTGACTGCGCTGTCAGTCCAGGTGCACATGTGTCATGTGACGAGGGGAGGGGTTTTTGAGTGCAGTCTGGTATAAACTTGAAGCACTGTGCATCACTCACTGCACAGAGATACACAGCGCTGTGCTCAGCTTTCACAGACGACACCAGCAGATTCGCCTCTTTCTCTGCATCTCCGGTTATCGTGAAACCCTTTCTGTCAACCAAAGGTTGTTTGAAGGAAATGAGGCCAAGGTGCTCGAGACTTTGCCCATTAGTCTGCTGGTACCAGAAGATTTTGTCATAGCTTCTGTCATTGTGTCTGCAGGTGATGTTCATGCTGGCTCCAATGACTAAGAAAAGGTCGATAGGTGTCTGTGTGATTTTCAAAGCCATAGACAGCCCTGTAAGGACAGTAGAGAGACAGTTAGACAGGTTAGCTATAGATAAGTGTTCACAAGTAATATCACACGCCTCACCAATGCAACACTGAAGAAGGAAACATTTGACTGGAAATTCACTCATGTTGAATTCTGGTTTAAATGTGAACTCACGAGTGAGCTAGCCTGCATGGTTTAATGGATACGCTGGTGGCGTCTGCATGTTTATGCGGTTCACATCTAGTATGTGTTTTTACATCTACTGCCCCCTGGTGGATACATGGACCTTGAGACCCAGTGGATGTGACTATACAGAAATGGTCTGTCAAAAAATGTGCATTGAGATTTATTCACTGGAGTGTAACAGCTAGGCCCAGCTTTGTAACCTTTACATTTGACATGTTAAAAATATTAGTCTCAACACATATAGGGTACAATGGGGCTAAAGGCACATGCAAAGAAAAATGTGCTTTTCACTAGTGTATGATTGCAGGAAAAAAATAGTTTTTTATTGAACATTAATTATGCTAAATATTTATTTTGATAAATAAAATGATACATTTTTGTTCAATAAATATACTATCATTAAAATGTTTATTTTAAAAATACAGAAACAAAATAATAAAAAAAATAAAGATTCTGAAAGCATTAAATGAGATCCCATAATGATTAAATATATATATTTACAGTAGTACCAAATAAATATATTTTACTATGATATTATTAATATCATATTTCTAAATACGATGGTTTCATTATTAAGGTGGATACCCAACTTAATATATGATATTTCCGAATCTAACCATGTCATGTCAACAAATGGAAAAGTCAGCGGGCTGTTCATTATCATGTTAATTATTGTGCCTTTCACTCCAACAGCAGAGTCGTCTTTTACCCCAAATACCACACTTTTACATGTTTTTACGTTTTTGAAGAACTGTTGCTTTAATTACCTTGAACAAAACTGAAAAACATAAAGATCATTGTCTCAAAATAAATACAATAATTTTATCGATTCTCATTTGCAACATAAATCTACATTTTGAAAAACACTTCGATTAATCGATCCAGTTAGCGCAGAATCAACTTTGCGTTGATGTCCGCAATCGTGCCAAGGATCAGCCAAATTTCCATGTGCATCAAAAGTGGATTTTTTTGCCATCTAGTGGTTTAAAAGAGAATAAAGTCCAGTGAGCCTTTAACCCCAGTGGGCTTTTTAGCCCTGTTGTACCCTAACCTCTTAACATAAAGAACGAGTGACACTGTGATGTAATGTATAGGAGATTCATGATAAGGTTTTTGTACAGAAGTGCAGGAAACCCACAGCACCGTGTTCTCTTGCAGCACAGTAATAGATGGCACTGTCATTTAAGGAAAGGCTTTTCAGTGTCAACTTGCTGTTGCTTGCACCATTTCCTGATAGCTCGATGATTTTCTCCTTGAAAACTGGTTCTGTGTTTTCATTTGTTCTGTATAGATACCCCATGAGCTGCATTTCTCCATTAAGAGGCTGCTTGTACCAGAGGATGACATTGAGGCTTGAACTGGTGTGAGAACAGTGAAGACTCACTGATTCTGTGTTGGTTTTGGGCAGTAGGTCAGAAGGGGTCTGTGTGATAATAGAGTTCTCGGAGAAGCCTGTTAAGAGAAAGAAGCATTTACAGTAACAATACTGTTCATTAATAAACAATAAATCTGATGTAACGGTAGCTCTGTAACTCCAGATCCAGATAAATACTGTTTAAATACATTGCATTACCTGTAAAAAAGAGCAACAAGATAGCAGTGTTAATCAGATGTCTAATCATGTTGTACCTAAAGACAAATGATGAGATAGCACAAACCAACCCATTCTTAAACCTTTTTTTTTTTTTTTTTTTTTTTTTTCATGTCAGAAAGGAAGCCATCATAACTTTATCAGTAAGAAAACTGTTTCTGCCCTCTGGTGTGCAAAATATGCTATAAAAAAAACAAGTATTTTGGTTACACTTTATTTTAAGGTGTCCTTTTATGTACAGAGTTATATTAATTAACATGTACTTACTATGGGGTTAGATGCATGTAAATTTGCATTTACTGTTATAACGACTGTAAGTATATATGTACACTATGTAACAATGTCATTGTAAAATAGTGTTACCTTTTTTCTGTTAGTCTAGCACTTTATTTTATAGCCCTGTTTCGCATTACCACATACTATGTATTTGTAGTAATGACACTAAGTAATAACTAGGTACTAACCCTGAACCCCTAAACCTTATATTAACTCAAGTTACCTTGCATGACTGAGTACTTTTGTGGGTAAGTGCACATACTGTAAAATAAAGTGCAACCCTGTTTTCTAACAGCAAAATAAAGTTTGGAAAAGTAAGAAAGTTTCAAATGCTGGTTTGACAGATTTTGCCTAGACAATAACAATGGAAAAGACTGTAAGGGCCAGATTTACTAAACAGGGTAAATTAGCATGATAGCACAATCCCATAAAAGTGCCGAGTGGAAAGTTCTGCACGGGATCTGTTGACGATGAACACGTTAAAGAACACAGACACAGCCAGATCATTTCCACAATGACCAGCACGATCTACCAAGAGCAGTGCAAATTAGCGTCTGGTTTAAGACTTGCTGTTTTATGGCTGGTAAATAATGGTGCAAATACCAGTAAATCTACTTTTGCAAACCTTAATAAATCACTTTGATTCCTTTAAATACTGTGAAAGGGAAAATCCTACAAAGAAATATGCAAGGTCAGCCGCATAAATAATTGTCTTTTCACGCCTTTTCAGCACGAATGTTTCACTGCGTGTCTTTAGTAAATCCTGACAGTAGTTTTTTAATGCCAAAAGGGGGTTTGCGTTGACTCAAGCTGTTAGTACATCTGACCCTCAAAGAGATTGTTAAAGTTTGAAGACTATATAATCCTTGCTAGATGGTTGTTATGGTGTTCTGAGTGGTTATAGGAATTTGCTGAGCTGTTGCTAAGGGGTTCTGAGTGGTTGCTACTGTAAGTTATTGCTTATTGTGGTGTGGTGGATGTGTGTGTTAATGTGTTCAGGGTGGTTACTAGGTCCAGTCACATGGGTCAATTTTTTAAAATTGTGGTGTATACATCATCTGAAAGCTGAATAAATAAGCTTTCCATTTCCAATATTTGGTCGAGATATAACTATTTGAAAATCTAGAATCTGAGGGTGCAAAAAAATCCAAACATTGAGAAAATCGACTTTAAAGTTGTGCATTTCTGTTCGCAATTGTGCCGCATTCATTCACAAAAATAAATGTTTAATATATTTACAATAGGAAATTTACTAAATATCTTCATGGATCATGATCTTTACTTAATATCCTAATGATTTTTGGCATAAAAGATAAATCGATAATTTTGACCCATACAATGTATTGTTGGCTATTGCCACAAATATACTTGTGACTGGTTTTGTGATCCAGGGTCACATATTATAATTCTATAGACAGACATATTTAATAGGTTAATCACATCTGAGCACCAAACAAAACAATATGTTGCTTTCAAAAAACCTATTATGGTGATTCTGAGCTGAGAAAAATAAAATGTTTATTCTATCATGTATCATGTACCAAATCCTGTGACAGCTGTGCAGAACTGTGTCATGCGATTATTAAATGTGGGTTTTTGTTTAATGGAAAGGGAGGAAACACCACTGTGGTAATACGCGGCACAGTAGTATACGGCACTGTCTTCAGCTCTTCTCAGCTGGATGAGATGAAGTGTGGAGTGTGTTTTACCGTGACCGCTCACATTAAAATGCTTCTCAAATGGTTTCTCAACAGTTCTTTGCTCATAGTACATATAACCAATGAGTTTCAACTCCGTGTCTGTCTGTGAACGCTGGTACCACTGTAAAGTGTCATAGTCAGTTATTTGATGACGGCAGGTCATTTCAGCTGGTCTTTCGGGACTCCAAAAAATGTCAGAAGGAGTTTGGTCAACCTTACTAGAAAACACAATACCTGTGAAGACATGAAGACAAATGCTACACTTTCAGCGTAAACAGTGTAAAATGAACACATATATTTAAAGATAACAGTAAAGTACAGTAGGATATAAATGTAAAGGACCAAACATCTTACAGTATTACCTATTAAACAAATCACGGTGGTTGAAGAAACGAGAGATCCTGTCATGTTGTATGTATGTCAAAGACCAGATATGAGTGCACATAAAAGTAAGGAGGAGATTCAGCATGTGACATTTTAAAGTGGATCATTCCATACTGCAGTGGGTGATGGGTAATGTGCACCTCCTACAAACAACGTCTCTTAAAGGGTTCTGTCTATAAAGAGCAGTGAACATAAAAGCATTAAATTGGTGCTCCTCATTAGTAAAGTTTGAATTTGCTCCAAATATACTGACATAAGTGTGTAATCGTGTGTATTAATGCATAATGTAGTATAATTTAGTAAAATTTCATTACTGAATTTCAGGCTCAGAGTGCCTTCTCACGACAATGATGTATTAAAAATGGAAAAGGTTTTACTTTTGTGTTTTTTGCGCACAGACAACGTCAAAATGATCCCCGTTCATATATACATTTAGATATTATACATACATATATATATTTAGTTGAAAACATTGTGTATATGGCCCCATCAGTTTGAAGTGCATATCAGGCTGCAACTTGCTTGACACTTGTTATATGTTCATATTTTTATATTAATAAATATTTGTATTTATATAATAAAAATAAACATTTCAATATTCTAAAAGAAATGAAAAATATTTAGAATGTGTGCGAAATGTTTCCTGATATTTAACTTCGTACAACTACTGACATTATGAAGCAGCCTAACAACCCCTGATTTAGATTTTTTATAATTTAATTAATCAGAACATTTATTTTGATTAAATAATTTGATATAATTTTAACAAATTTAGTTTTATTACTTTAATTCAGGTCATTTAATTTTTTTAATGTTTTTTTTTCACATATTATACAATGTTGTACAGTGAGTGAGAAATAATAATTTTTAGTTAACAGTTTATTTGGATGGTCCACTTTAGACATTCTACTAACTATTGTACTTTGCAACTACATGTCAACTAACTCTCATTAGAGTATTTGTAGACTGTCTGCTTATTATCTGCTAACTCTTTATTTTGATGCCCCCAGACAGACAGTCTACTGACTATAAGTTACTTTGCAACTACATGTCAACTTATTCTACTAACCCTATCCTAACAGTCTACTAATACTCTAATGAGACTTTAGTTGATATGTAGTTGCAAAGTCATTGTTAGTAGAATATCCTAAGTGAACCATCGAAATGAAGTGAAACCTATTTTAAAAATAAACTATCATTTTAATAGTAAATTGTTCAATAAATTTTTTAAATATAGGAATATTCAGGGCTGAAAGGTGGGAATGATTCAAGATGAAGCCCACAAACCTTCCAGTAGGACTGAAGAAGGATCCAATATAATCCAACAAATTATGAACTGATGAAGTAGTTGATAACCAGCTTACTCAAGATATCTATATGAATTCTGAATTCAGGACACCTATTGACTCCCATAAAAATACAATCGTCATTATTTATCGTATCATTTAGAATAACATGTTCTGATCTACAGTGAACCTCCTGCTCAGACACCCCAGTAATAAGCACAATGATATGCTGTGAGATGTGCAGTGATGAGCAGAAGAGTGTGAGCCGAGCTGGTGTGTGCAGGTGTTGTAAACCCAGAGGAAGGTAATTGTAAAGAGGGCTGAACTCCTGCAGCACTGTGTGATACTGGCAGCGCAGTAATACATGCCCGTGACTTGGGCTTGTTTGCTACATTGTATATGAAGTGTAGCAATGTTTTCACCATCACCTGATACATTAAAGGCATTTGTAAATGGATCCTCAGTTTTTGCTGTTTTATAGTACATATAAGCCACAAGTTTCAGTTGTGTGTCTCCACCAGAGCGCTGATACCATAATATGGTGTCGTAGCTCTTGATGGAATGACTGCATGTCAGTTCAACCCGACTGTCTGGATAACTCAACACTGAAGCTGGAGACTGATCCACGTCTTTACACACAGCCGGGACTGTACAGAGAGAAACATTTGATTGTTACAGAAAAGGTTCAAAATCAATTCATTTTTTTTCTTCTTAAATTGTCAAATTGAAATCTGAAACTAAAAACTGATATAAATATGACACCTGTTAGCAAAAGCGCTGTCACAATTTGGATGGAGAGGCGACACATGTTGAGTCCTCGACTGCACTGAGATGCACTGAGCTCATTTCTTGTAGACAGGAAATGACATCACAAACCACCACAATGACCACACAGACGGCTGCCATCATTTAGGGGTTTTTTGTTCACACTATATAGGTGTCGCTGTCTACAATGAACTTGCATTAAAAATAATTGTTAGATACAGTGTACTACTTGTGTTTATGTTGAATTGCAAAACGTTTGCTGCTGTTGAGGTGGGATAACAGTTTAATTATAGATGTAAATACCAAAAAGAGTTACAATGTAATTTCATACTGGTATTTTAAAAACATACATATGTGACCCTGGATCACAAAACCAGTCACATGTCGCACGGGTATATTTGTGGAAATAGCCAACAATACATTATATGGGTCAAAATTTTAAATTTTATGCCAAAAATCATTAGGATATTAACTAAAGATCATGTTCCATGAAGATAGTTTGTACATTTCCTACCGTAAATATATAAAACGTATTTTTGTGAGTGAATGCAACACAATCGCGAACATAAATGGACAACTTTAAAGGAGATTTTCTCAATGTTTCAATTTTTTGCACCCTCAGATTCCAGATGTTTAAATAGGTGTATCTCGACCAAATATTGCCCTATCCTAACAAACCATACATCAATGGAAAGCTTATATATTCGACTTTCAGATGATGTATACATCTCAATTTCATAAAATTTACCCATGTGACTGGTTTTGTCGTCCAGGGTCACATATACACAATAAATGCATTGTATCAAATGATTCGTTCAAATGTGTTTTTTTCTTCATTCCATTTTAGCTTATTGTGTTCAGTGATGTTTTCTAGAACTTGCTTGCGTGGTTTCATGCAGGTGTACCATGATGCGTTGAAGATAAGAGAACAGTTTTTGTCATGGAAGAGAGGATTTTTGTGACATTGTGCATACGACGCTGCACAGAAATACTCTGCACTGTCCTGGTCTGGTCTTGCTTCAAGAATCTTTAAAGTAACTTCTTCTTCTCCTTTTCCAGTTAAACTGAAATAACCCTTGTACGATTCCTCAAATTCTTTTATGTTGCTATATCGTGCATAACCAATGAGTTTCAGGGTAGAATCTCCATGTGACCTCTTATACCACAGTATTGTGTCATAGTTAGTAATTTTATGTTTGCAGGTCAGCTCTACAGACTCCTTGGGTTCACACAGCACATCTGAAGGAGACTGATGCACCTTCTCACAGATCAGGCAACCTGAGAAGCCAATCAAATATTGTTAGCCACAGATACTCATGCAGTTTGATGTCTTTGTAGCCTTTATATAATAATCTGCAATTGTATTTATAATTTCAGTAAAATCAAGATACCTGTATACCAGCTCAGGAAGATGATGATTTTAAATACAAATCTAATCATGTTGGATGATGCTCATGCCATGGAAGACTACTGAGGTCTTTAGTAAAGCAGCAGGACTAGACACAGGAAGTGATGTCATGTTGGAATGAATGGGCAGGACTATTTTTCTCAATAGAATATAAGGCATGAATCAAATCAACCAGTTTCAAGATGAAACATTATTGGTTAGGATAAATAAAAATATATGTGTGTGTATATATATGTGAGTGTATGTATATATATATATATATGAGGGAATGAGTCAGAAAAGTCTTTGTTCAAATCAATATTTATACAAATTAATATTTTTAAATATATTGCAAAATGTTCATATTTATTTCAAAGTAGTTTGAGTGTGGCTTAACTGCACTATTTGCAAATTCATCAGAAAAATATGTTGTTTTTGCTGAGCTATTTGCAAATTCCGCTTCTGCCACAGTGACTCCTCTGATTGGTGACAACTCTCTCCAGGTCAGCGGCAGCGCCAACGCAGATTTGATGTTGCGATATGATTTCGTCAGAGGTTTAATAGACAGATGAATTGGAAGGAAATGTCGTGGGGGTTTGAATCGAGACAGTCTTTTAAAGATAAATCGTGCAGCATACTGTCTTATCTTTCTCTCAGCATATGAGTATTATCTCTCTTTTCAGTCTCGCGTCGCTTCCACGCGTCCACTTGGAACATTACGACACTCAACACTCATAGATAATGACACATTTCATTCTGTTGGAACGACGAGTGGCCGACTTCTGTCAACCTCTTTCTATAAGCAAGGACAAAAAAAAGCGATTTAATTTGAATTAATATCAATTCTGTAAAAAATAGATTTAAAATCATAAAGAAATCGCGATAGCTAGGTGAATCGATTTTTTTCTCCCAGCCCTATTGAATAGTAATTGTCTTTTAATCCCTAACTGAGCAAGCCAAAGGCGACGAAGAACCAAAACTCCATCAGGCGACAGTAGTGGAGGAAAAAACCTTGGTAGAAAACCAGACTCAGTCAGGGCCTTAAAGGAACTTTTATAAAGGCCAATTCACACAGGCCAACGCTGACAGTCACCAGATTACAGCACGACTCTTCTCTGAACACACTGAATCCGAATCACAATGTCTATCAGTGAAAACAAGCTCAAACAGAAGCCAACAGAACACAGGGGTAATCAGTATGAATGAGTTGTCTCATGGAAACATTCAAGTGCTTGAACTGTTACTGAAAGATGCACTGAAGATGATAGGCTTTTTGTAGGGCTTATGGGGGCCCTGGAGCACTGTGCACTTGCTGCACAGAAATACACTGCACTTTCATTCAGCATGAGCTCTGAGATTGTCAGGTTCACAGAACTCTTGGCATCTCCCTTCAGATCATATTTTGTATCTGCTGCATTCTCCAGATTGGGGGTCGAATGAAAGGAATATCCAATAATGTGCATGTTTTGCCCACGCTGGTAGTACCACAGTATGGTGTTGTAGCTGGAGATACTGTGGGAACAGGAGAGAGTGCAGGACGCTCCAGAACTCACAATGACTGCAGCAGGCTTTTGATCAACACTGCTCAACGAATGGCCTAATAGGTGGAAATAAAATCACAATATTACTGCATTGTGCATTGAAGAAAAAGACTTCACCAAGAGTACACAGAAAGTTGTGTCCAAAAAGAAGCATTTAAATTCACTTACCACAATGCCAACAGAGCAAATATGAGAATAGAACTGGATTTCTCATCATTATCAAGGTTCTTAGAACACAGGCTACTTATAAGTTATCAAAACTTAGAGAAAAAATACTTAGGCCCAAGTTATCAAAACAGCGTAGCTTTTTTATCCGTCTTACTCCATTTGTTGCAAATTCATCTGAATTTGAATCTGAACCTCTTTCACATGTCCGATGTTCCTCCTCTTGAGTGGATGTGTTGTGAAACAGCGCCACCTGTTGAAAGACGGCATAACATTGTGTTCATCAAGCCAAGGCTTTGAATGTTTGTTCAGTGCTTTATAGTGTGTTTGCTGGATTATAGAGTTTGGGTAGTTATGACATCCTTTTGTATATTTATTTTTGAAGATTTATTCTTCACTGTGACTCACTTGACATCAAAAGCAAAGCTTCAGAAACTGGATTGTTTGATATAAAACAGGCAGTCTGAAATGAATACCACAGAAGCAGGTGTGGATTCAGACAGTAGTTTTTTTTTTTTTTTAATCACAGAATCAAAGAGATGTTTTTGTAATGAACTGCAGGGATCTGAAACACTGTGTAATATGCAGCACAGAAATACACTGCGCTGTCACTAGGTGAGAGACTTTTAAAGGTCAAAGATCCATTGCTATTTCCATTCCCAGACATGTCTATTTTGTTTGTGAAATCTGTTTCTTCGTTCGGTGTTGTTAAGTATAAATATCCCATTAGTGTGAACCCTTGCTCCTGGTTTTGTCTGTACCAGTTGATTTGATTGTAACTGGGCACACTGTGTAAACACTGCAGTCTCGCTTTTTCTTCTGGTCTCCTGATCATGTCAGGTGGAGACTGGTTGACTTCATAACTATGAGAAAAGCCTGTAAACAAAGGGAAAAAATCAGATAAAAAAATAAAATGAAGTGTTTTACTACAAGGATCTGGTTAACAATACAATCTTACCAGAGAGATTGATTAGCGTAACAATAATTATGCTGAAAACTCTCATGCTGATATTGAGTTGAGAGATGACTCTAAACAGTCATGAGTGATTGTTTCTCTGACACTGTAATCTCATGAAACCTTCAGAAGGTCTGGACAGCTTTCATTGGCCGAGGGCCGCCCAGAGGCCGTCTGACTTACATGTAGAGCAACCAATCACAGTCTGTTTTGTCCAGCGTCATGTTTAGGAAATGTAAAGCCGTTGTCCCTACAATAACAGACCGGTGTGTAAAACTCTTGGATGTCTTTTAAAGCGTCTATGCCGTGAAGTTTACATACTTGACATATTTTGAAAATCCAGCATTTAGTTGATTCTGATAAGCACTCATTTTCACAGCTGTAAATACTGCTTTTTTCCCCATGAGGGGGTTTGGTGTCTCACGTACTGTTTGGTGTGTCACTACTGTTTTTTGCCTAATATATAGTAAGGAAGTATGCTATTTTCGATGCAGCCGTGACTGCAGTATGATATGACCTCATTGCACCCCCATAAAAACATATGATAAATATGTCTTTATTTTAAATATCTCTAGTATATATAGTCTCCTACTGGTTTCGATAATGCAACAGTGGTTTTTTTTATCTGTTGGAATGTTGCACAAAAGTTTTTTTATTCATAAACTAACAATTAAGTCAAAACAATGCAATATAGTGATGAGATATTTTGATTGTACCAGTAAAAATTAGCACACTTTTGAAGGTCACATGGATGAAGTGGATGAAATGCATGAACAGTGCTTATACCTGCATCACAGAGAAATTCTGTCACTTTTGTCATTTTTGTGAACCATCATTTTGTCCATTTGTAATAAAATAAAATTATATTATTACACATTATATATCATATATGATATATATTACTTAAATTAAACAAACTAAATATTACTGAAATTAAATTAAACATAATTTAACTGTAAAAATGTATATAAATCATTTTCACAGAATAAAAAAAGTTTTTGTCTTTAACTCTAGATTTTCATAGTTTTTAAAATGTAATTTGCAATTTTTTCTAATGGGCTTTCATAACGTACTGAACATTTGTCAAGGTACAGTAGAACAAAAAAAAATCTATACATAAAATGTATCTAAAATGCTGAAGGTTTGGTAAAAGGCTCCCCATGCTGTTTTAATGTGGCCTGCATATATATATAAAAAAAAAATAATTAAATCACCTGCTCGAATGTTAATTGTCAATAGTTTAACAGAAGGCCCTTCTACAGTTTTGGTTTGTGGTAATAAATAACAGATGGTTTTTGTATGAAGACTGAATGATCTCTAACACTGTGCTTTACTGGCAGCACAATAATACATAACAGAAGTTCCAGATACATTCAGCTTGAATTCAAGAGTTGAGTCTTTTGCACCGTCTCCTGTAATATTGAACTGATTTTTGTATTTATTTTCAATGGTTGGAGCCTTGTTATAAACATATCCAATGAGATTTAGTGCAGTATCACCCTTCATCTGCTCATACCATAATATCGTGTAATAGTCTTGTATAGTGTGAGAGCAGGAGAGTGTAACCCGTTCATGAGTTTTAACCAGCAGATCTTTCTGTGTTTGATTAACTTTGTCACTCAGTAATTCCCCTGTTTGAAAGAGACGGAAAAGAGCATTAAAAACAATGTGGAAGTCTAGAGCCATATGAAAATACATAAATGAATGATTCTGTACCTGAGATCAAGAATGGCAGTGCTGTGAAATAAATGAAACACACTGTAAATGTCATGTTGAAGCTTCAGTGCTGGAGCTCTCAGTGATGCACAGAGTAAAACACACATTACACACTCTCTCAGTGTTCTCTGAGAAACAGAAACCTGTCCCACTTCCTACTGAAAGGAGACTCCTACTGGTCTTGATAGTAATTGCACCAATGAGGTACATACAGCCATGTTAAATATTTAGATCTTTTATTGAAGTTTATTATTAGGTTTAAGGGTTGAAAATATTTGCTTTTATTTGCACACAAATGCAATGTCTATTATGCAACGTGTCTTGTACTGTAATCATATACAGTGAGATTACTACATGCTTGATAAAAGTATTCAATAAACCAGGGTTCAGACAATATTTTAATATATCATTACAAAAAGTCTGACAGAACCCTCTAAATGCACACAATAAGATGGGCCTGGACTAGGTGGGAGAACACAGAGCAGCGGAAGATCACCTGGGCAGAGTTGTGGAGCTCTGAACTACTGCGCATCAAGTTCCTCATCAGTTTGGTGTACGATCTTCTACCTAGCCCATCCAACCTACACCACTGGGGCTTGGTAGACTCACCAACATGCCAACTGTGCCAAAGGAGTGGCACACTGGAGCATATCCTCAGATGCTGTCCAAAGGCTTTAGGAGATGGGCAGTATCGCTAGCGACATGACCAGGTCCTCAGGACTCTGGCAGATACAATCACCGCAGCGATTCAGGGCAGTAAGAGTCAGCATCCCTCCAAGCAAACCGTCTCCTTTGTCAGAGCTGGGGAGAAGGCACATCAGCAGCCATGCTCCCCAGGTGGGCTCCTCGCCAATGCAAGAGACTGGCACCTTCAAGTGGACCTGGGAAGGCAGCTCAAGTTCCCGAATCACATGACATGCCACTTCACTCCGCCCAGACATGGTGATAACATTGGAGTCGACCAGGCAGGTGGTCATAGTAGAGCTTACTGTCCCCTGGAAAGACAGATTGAAGGAGGCAAATGAGCGCAAGAGAGCCAATTATGCAAAGCTGGAGGAGGAGTGCAGGAGCGGCAGCTGGAAAGCATGCAGTGAGCCAGTGGAGGTCGATTGCCGGGGCTTTTCTGGACAGTCGTTGCTCCGAACTCTCAAACTCTTTGGAGTTAAAGGACAACTGTGCAGGCGAGCCACAAAGAACATCTCTGAGGCTGTCGAAAAAGCCTCACGATGGCTGTGGATCCGGAGGGGGGATCCATGGAGTAGCACGCCACTTGGACACAGGCCGGGGACTGATCACCCCAGGCAGGGTTGCCCGGGCGAGGGTGTCTGTTGATTAAAGACTCGAAACACCTGTTGACCTCATCACTGATGATGACGTGTCCAAGTAGCCCCAGAAGGTGTATGTAAAAGCAATACTCTCTTTTTACACGTTGCGCCGCGCTACGGGTGGATAACACTATGTAAACATAAAACCATGTCTGCATTTGTGATCGTAGAAACGACGACAGAGAGTATGAAAACGTACTTGCAGGCTGAGAGTCAGAAGCAGCAGAATGTATTTCTAAAGAAGGAATTGTCCCACTTTCTAGAATCAGCCTTTGTGCACAGCCGGCCTTGTAACGTTACTCTCCCAGGTTCTGGAAACAGTCCTACGAAAAATGCGCAGCACACCGTCGAATATTTTGGTTGTACTGTTCTGGAACAGTGTTGTAAATAAAGCTTAACCACTGTTTTCTAATTGTGTCCTCTTTTGGAAGGTCATTCTTCCGGCAGATGACCCCGCCCTGCCCTTTGAACCATGTCCCAACCAACCCGACGAGCTCCAGCAGCACTTTACCCTTAAACGAAGAGTGTTCCGTAGAATACTCTTCCTTTGCCAAGCCAACACCAGGATCCTCGGCTCCCCTTCCGCATATAAACAAGGGAAATCGAGCCATCGTCCTCGACGTCCTCCTGCAAATTCATCCAGGCGCCGCGATAAAAACCCGCACCTCTCCACAGCGCACACCCCAGCTATCTCGCCCTCCGAACCCCAACTCAACCGCTTCCATCCAGTCAAGTGGCAGCAGCACGAACATCCATTTCCCCACAATGACAAACAGAAATCCAGCTCTACACTGTAAAAATAAAAGGTGCCTGGAGGAACCTTTTGGGGTTCTTCACTTCGCCACACCGGCGGAACCGTCTGTAGATCCTCTAGGCACCCTTTAAAAAGGGCCGGTTCTCTGAGGAACCACACAAGTTTCCTGAGGAACTCTTATATTAGGCACTGTGTGGAACCACTTTGGGTGCCTCCAGGAACCAAATTTCATTTTTTTTTTAATATTTAATTTCATGTTGTTACTATGGTTACCTTTGACTTCTATTATAATAAACAAATTGAACCAAATACAAAATAAGAATTGTTTATTACATATTTGATATTCATGTTTATACATACACTTCCATGCACATGGGGAAAAAAGCTAACTACAGATTAATATTAATGACTACACAAAAAAATAGTATAATACATAAGCAACATGAATAATCAACCATGTATATACAATAGATAAACAAGAAAAGACATCTCAACAAAATGCATGGAAACACATAATGTTCCACGAAATAAATCAATGTAAAAAAACTACATTTGAACTAATTAAAAATGTCCATCATACTTAACTTTAAAACATTTGTGTTTCAGTCCGATGGTTAGTCTGACATCACTGTTTCCAAGTCCAAAAGCTCTATCAGATGCCAAAAACAAACAAACAGTGCTAATATACACTAATTGTGCTGTAACCTTTATCTCTATACTGAAATCTCTGATGGTTAGTTATTCAGCTATTTTGAATCATAAAATGTTTAAGTCTGGGATGCCGTTAGACTGGAGACTGTAATGTACACTATGGCTTTTGAAAAGCTTAAATGTGTGACTTGAATCAACAGTATTCATAAATGGTTGTTGAGTATTCTCATGAAACAAGATAGAGGAAGTAGTAGAGGCTTCGACCCGAAACAGAGTTAAGGTGCAGTAAAATTATCTGTTGTTCTGTGAATGTTCACTGGTGAATTCAGTCATTTCAATATGAATTCACACGATCAGCAATTTCGTTTGTGGTCATAAATGTCACTATGGGACCAAGTTGGTGTGAGGTACTTAACGAGTTAGAAAAGTGAAAAGGTACAGCCTCGTTTTCCGTGTTTTTCCTCTTTTCTGGTGGATGGTCCAGGCACTTCGATGATTTTCAGGTCTACAGGAGGATTTTTATTCTTGATCAAACTTGTATTTCAGCTTACCGAGATCCCTGCAAAGTACAAAATTTACTGTTAGTAATGTTATTAAAGTGATAGTTGTGAAATTTAAATAATTTCCTCAGCCTTGTGACGTTCCAAACCTGTTTGACTTTCTGTCTGTGGAACCCAAAAGCAGATCTCAGGCATAATGCAACCCCAGTCACCGATCGCTGACACTGCATGAAACACAAGCAGAAAACAATTGTGTAAATCATTCATGAAACCATTCTTATGCACACTTGTCTAGTTCAATTCAATGCAACAATTTATGTAAAAATGGTTAAGCTCCAAAAATGTCCCAGAAAAGATCCTAAAAATAATCAATGAGTTCACAACTCATGTGTTATGGGTTGTGTTGCAAGTCTTCTGAAGCCTAATTGCTTTTTCCTATTTATTTATTTTTTTGTTGAAAAAGACTAAACTTGAAGTTATAATTCAGAGTTAAAATGTCTATAGCATTTTTTGTGAATCAAACCTGTGATATTATTTTTCTGAGTAACATGAATGAGATTTGAGATCATGAGAAAAGATTTTCAGAGAGTAACTGATTAAAAAACACAAGTACACAGTCAAACAATACACTTTCACACAGAGAAAGTTCATAGTAATAAAGTACTTGCATGTGGTGCAGGTAACTTACTGTAATTCAATGTTGCCACTGAAATGTTCAGATTATTTTAGAAATGTAATGGTTGTTCTGGGGAAACAAAAGAACAAAGCTGATTATTCACAACATAATATTTATTGACCAGTAAATGGCTTTAAAATGGTATTTGAGAGAATGAGGGCACCTGTAGTAAAGTTAGGCTAAACAAAAACAGAGCAAACTATAACCTGTTTTTGTTATTCATAACAAACGCCAAGAATCAGAGAATTTTCTAAATTAGTTAGGCTATATCAGCAATTTGAAGACACAGTTGTACAAAATATGTTGAATTGAATGACTAAATCAATCTAAGACAATAGTCAATCATTTCCATTTGTTCATTAGATCAACGTAACGTTAGTTAGCATCGCGGCTAAAACCTTCATACCAGATACTGTGCAATAAACGAGTGGTAAACACTGTAAAAACGTAGTAATGTATAATAAATTTAGTTTAGATATATGTGTGTTTAAATATATAGTGAGTAGACTCTGTATTTATATTTATTTGGCGAGTTTACAAACCTTGTAATGGAGAGCCGAATAAACGGCGGAAGCTTTGATGAGGAGAGCCGTTACTTTCCTGATGACGATCAGCTGAGCTCTGTTGCGCGCGAGCAGCGCGAGGATCACTGAAGCGACGACAGCAGAGGAATAGGCTAGCAGCAGTTTCGTGACAGAATAATACTTTTCTCCTCCTGCTTCTTCTTCTTCATATAATATTATTATTATTTAGTGTTGTTGTTTAAGGTTTAAATGACTTAATAAAATAGGCCTATACTAAATATATGTAAGCTACCCAAGTGAAAAAGACTATAGTTACTGTTAAATGTATTAAAAATGCATTAAAGTATATTTGTATTGTAGGTCTACTAAAAACACACTCAAGTACATTTTTAATACATTTAATAGTACATCTTTTTCACCTGGGTATGTATACTGAATCAAACTTGCCTATAATAATAATAATAATAAAAATGCATTAAAGTAGGCTATATTTGTATTGTAGGTCTACTAAAAACACACTCAAGTACATTTTTAATACATTTAATAGTACGTCTTTTTCACGAGGGTATGTATTCTGAATCAAACTTAAGTAGCCTATAATAATAATAATAATAATAATAATAATAATAATAGGATAATAATAATAATAATAGAATAATAATCTAATTCGGGCCTCACTGAACCATTGGGTTCCTCTAGATGCTGGCTTTAACATAAGAGATCTTCCAGGAACCACTTAAATGTTAAAAGATCTTCCAATAACCCTTTTATCGCATTTAAGTTCCTCTATTTTCCCCCAAAGCACTTCGAGGTCTCATGGTAATGAAAAGGTGACTCCAGAACCTCTGAAGTAAATACAAAGTGCTTAAAGGATCCCATAAGTTCCAGCAAGAACCTCAAAGATTGTCAATGGTCCTCCAGTAACCCTACTATAGGAAAAAGAGCTTTGAGGCACCAAAATTACATTTTGAAGTTCCTTGAGTATCCAACAGGATACTTGAGGCTCCTTTAGTTTTTACAGTGTACACTCTTTTACCCTGTCCTCACGCTCCCAGTCGCCCTTCCAAGCGATTTTCCCGATGATTTCGTAATGATTTCATGCCTAAGCGGTACTTAAACTTACAATTATACTGACCTGGGCCGTTGTGTTTTGTCTTACAGGTTGTATTTCCACAGCACGAAGGTAATTAAGATCTACGTTTTCATGAATGAACTGTTTGTTTTTAAATCTCCTGGTCAACTGGCATTTGTAATGGGTAACGTTAGTCAAACTGCACTTTTCGTTCAATGGACTTCCTTTTAAACGCATGTAAGCTTATGCGAAAAAGTTTCACATTGAACTACGAAATCGCAGTTCAATGACGTGTTACCAGAAGAAGACTGATACGTCAAGGCGTGACCTCTTGGTTTGCTGCAAAGTCAAGTAGATTGTATATTTTTTACATTTTGATTGTATTGCCGTTTATGTTGAATTTATATACCGTTTATATGCATTAATGTTTGGATTAGATACATGAATTAAAATGGCTTTGATGTTTAATTTGTCAAAACAGTGTCCAACAGTGTTTAATTTAGAATTTTGTATATTATTACAATAATAATACTAAGGATAAGGATAAGGATAAACTTTATTTGTCCCCGAGGGGAAATTTGTCCTGGGCAAAGTGCTACAGTACAACACACAACACAATACACAACAATGTACAAGAGGCGGCAGTGGCTCAGTGGTTCATGTAGGTTGTCTACAAACCGGAAGGTTGGTGGTTCAATCCCCGGGTCCTCCTGACCAAGTGTCGAGGTGTCCATGAGCAAGACACCTAACCCCAGCTGCTCCTGATGAGCTGGATGGCGTCGGTGTATGAATGAGTGAGTGAATGGGTGAATGTGAGGCTAGGTAAAGCGCTTTGGTGGCCATAGGTCTGTGAAAGCGCTATATATAAATGCAGTCCATTTACCATTTTACCATATACACAGCACACCAATGTATAAAAAATAAATAAAATACAAGATAAGTAAAATACTTAACACATTTAATTGCTACTGCTAATGTGTAAAGGTGCATTGCTCCGGGTCATATTCAGCAGTTTTACTGAGGCAGGAACAAATGAAAGCTTCAGTCTATTATTCTCAGTCTCTTTCCCGATGGCAGCGGCTGGTATTCACTAATAAGAGGATGTTCAGAGTCAGTACTAATACTCGTTGCTTTCCTCATCATTGCCTCTTCATATAGAGTCTGTATGGGTTCATATTGTTTTAATCCTATGACTTTTTTATGGCTGTTTTGTGGATATGGTGAAATCACACCTTTATACCTGACTTACATTAAATTTAACTGATAACTGATGAACTTTAATTTCACTGTAAAATGTATATAAATCATTCTCACAAAATGTTTTTAAAAAAAATATTGAAATAGTTTGTTTCTTTCACTCTAGATTTTCAGGTAATACTTTATAATAACTGCACGCTATTAATCATTAGTTAAGCATTAGTAAACGGTTAAGTAGTCATTTATAAAGCATTAATAGACATTAATAAGCAGTTTATAAATACAGTTATAAATGCTTTGTTCTTGATTTATAAGCATATAATGTGTTTAATAATTGTATTTTCATACTTTATTAATGATCAATTTTATCATTTCTAAAAGAAGTATTGCATTAGTTTAACGTTAGTAATTGTCAATAGTTTAACAGAAGGCCCTTCTACAGTTTTGGTTTGTGGTAATAAATAACAGATGGTTTTTGTATGAAGACTGAATGATCTCTAACACTGTGCTTTACTGGCAGCACAATAATACATAACAGAAGTCCCAGATACATTCAGCTTGAATTCAAGAGTTGAGTCTTTTGCACCGTCTCCTGTAATATTGAACTGATTTTTGTATTTACTTTCAATGGTTGGAGCCTTGTAATTTATATATCCAATGAGATTTAGTGCAGTATCACCCTTCATCTGCTCATACCATAATATCGTGTAATAGTCTTGTATAGTGTGAGAGCAGGAGAGTGTAACCCGTTCATGAGTTTTAACCAGCAGATCTTTCTGTGTTTGATTAACTTTGTCACTCAGTAATTCCCCTGTTTGAAAGAGACAGAAAAGAGCATTAAAAACAATGTGGAAGTCTAGAGCCATATGAAAATACATAAATGAATGATTCTGTACCTGAGATCAAGAATGGCAGTGCTGTGAAATAAATGAAACACACTGTAAATGTCATGTTGAAGCTTCAGTGCTGGAGCTCTCAGTGATGCACAGAGTAAAACACACATTACACACTCTCTCAGTGTTCTCTGAGAAACAGAAACCTCTCCCACTTCCTCTGATAAATATGTCTTTATATCAGGTTGAAAGGAGAATTCCTACTGGTCTTGATAGTAATTACACCAAATATGTTTTGAAAGAGTAGTAGGCCTACAACTGGTCAAAGTTGTAATGAAATAGACTTTCAGCATTATATTTAAGGCCTGATAATTTTTTTGCTTTTATGTTCCATTCCAACCTTTAAAGAGTTACTTCACCGCTGGCAACATGCGCTTTCAATAAAACTATTACATATTACCTTAAAGGGATACTTCACCGATTAGCATTAAGCTTATCAGTAGAAACCTGGTAGTATTTTTGAATGACCGTGCTCCCCTCCCTCATGTCCCCCTGAGACGGGAGATTTCTGTATTGTGTGTCTGGAAAAAAAAACTCAGATGGCGCAAAAATCATCATTTTGCGTCAATCAGAGGCTTTTTTGTCCAGAGGCGAGAGACTCCAGCCAGTAGGAGGAGCTCGTTCCACATGTTTTCAACCCATCCATAGGGGGATCTCACGATAAAACGGCGTCTTTTCAGTTTCGAGTCAACTAGTAGCCTAGTTGTATAATTTCTTCCGATACTGCCCTCTGTAACCGGTAGGCGTGGCTTGGGAGTGTCTTTGTAAGGCAGTGAAGCAAGTGCTGTCTTTCATCTACATAAGCCAAAAATACATTTCCTGTCTTTTCTCAGTCGAGAAGGCACCAACTTCTAAAATAATTTCACATTTCTACTACTGTATATAAATGGCCCAATTTAAATACACATTCTTCTTTCCAGCGTTGAAATATCCCTTTAAGTCTGACAAATCCTCTCACTGAAAACTGTCATGGTTGAGTCTCTATGTACCACAGGAACAGGTGTAAATGAACACTTTCTTGTTGGTTTATCTGTTAATCACAGAGTCAAAGAGATGTTTTTGTAATGAACTGCAGGGATCTGAAACACTGTGTAATATGCAGCACAGAAATACACTGCGCTGTCATTAAATGAGAGACTTTTAATGGTCAAAGATCCATCACTATTTCCATCCCCGGACATCTCTATTTTATCTTTGAAATCACTTTCTTTGTACGGTTGTGTTCCAAGCAAATATCCCATTAATATGAACTTGTGATCCTGGTTTTGTCTGTAAAAGTTGATTTGATCATAATTGGTCACACTGTGTTGACACCGGATCTTTGCAGATTCTCGTTGTCTCTCAATCACATCAGGTGGAGACTGCTCGACTTTGCTGCTATGAGAAAATCCTGTGAAAATAAGAGTCACATATTCACAAAACAGAAAAGAGAAAAGGTTGAATGAATGTACGTGAATGCATAGGGCCTTACCTGAGAAACTGATCAGTGTAACAGTAATTATGATCACAATTCTCATGTTGACACTCAGTACTGGAAATAATCCAAACTGTTATGTGGAATATTACTGAAGCAATAACAATGTAAAACAAATCACCACAATATCACTGATATGATGTGGATATACCCATATGAAGAAAGTGGAAGCGGTTTGAACCAGTTGGTCAAATTTATCTGGTTAGCATGAGCCCTCTAGCACCTGCTGGTAGATGCTGGAACTACAGCGTCTTTCTCCACTAACAGCCACTTAAAAGTAATCATGTATTCTGACAGAATAAGATGTGGTCCCACCTACTAGCGCCTGGTTTCACAGACAGGGCTTAGATTAAGCCAGGATTAGGCCTTAGTTCAATTAGGACATTTAAATAGCTTTTATAAACATGCCTTTGAAAAAAATATTACAGATGTGCATCTAGAGGCAAAACAATGGCACTGACATGTTTTAAAATATATCAGTGAAAGTTGTTTTCAGTTAAATTAGCATATGTTGACCCTTTCCCTTACACTTTATCCCACCCATAAACCTTTCCATTCACACCAGGCTTTTTTATCTTAACAAGCAAAGCTTCCTTGGTCAACCAGAATAACCAGAAAGATCAATGGTCGGTCAGCCTCCAGCATATGAAGCCAAACCAGTAATAATCAGCTTACAGTACATGAGCATGGAAATACATGCAGGTTTTACTGGGTCTGTTCAGCGGGGCTGACTGTCACTGTCACAGAAACAGGTTTAGTGGTTTGTAGCAGGTGAACGAACAGTGTCAGCTGTTTTAGTGCACACTACAGATTTTCTGATGTGATAAAGATGGTTTTTGCGCTGGGTTGTGGGGATTTAACACACTGTGAGTTCGTGCTGCACAGTAATAGACTGCGCTGTCGACTGACGTCAGATTGTTGATTTTTAGTGTGGCACGACTGCTGCCATCTCCATCCAAGACGATTTTGTTTTTAAATTGATCTTCTGGATATGGAAAATTCAAATTAAGATAACCAAGAAAAATGAATCCCCTGTCCTCAGATTGTTTATACCAGAGAATGAGATCAAAGCCCTGGTCAGAATGTGAGCAAGTGAGAACAGCAGATTCTGTGAGGTTTCTCATCAGGTCTGGAGGAGACTGAGACACTCTCTGACTTTGAACAAGACCTAAACAGAAGGAAATGGTGAATGGTACATGGTATTTTCAGAACATTCATTTCTTTCTATTAAAGAACATGCTTTGGGCAATCTTACCTGTCAACAGGACAACGAATATGACAAACATTATCATCATGATGATATTCTGCACATAGTCAGTGTATGATGGAAAGCAGCTCAACACTTACTGACAACACTGAGACAAAATAAAAGTCATGACAAGTGACAGGAAGTGACGTGTTTTTACTCCAGGAATTAAAATCACAATTGAGATCTATTTAATATCTCAATTGTTTCTCCCACACAGCAATCAAATTTTCAATTTTAACATTTCTCATCATCTGCATTCTCACAAGACTAAATTATCTGAGCTTTGCTAATTGTATTACTCAGACAAACCTTTGATTACATCCAGTAATAGTATTATTTTTATTCTCAAGGAATGTTAGGAGAATCATCTAAGACGATGTCGATACCTTATGAGGAACTGAGAGTCGAGACTATTACCTGATCTTTATTTACGCTAAAAAATATTCACATATCTTTACAAATATGACATTTGAGGTTTCAACAACTTTAATATCTGAGTCAGAATCATTTATTTTAAAATCACATCATTCTTGGTGTATTTTTGTATTCAACCAAATCTATAAGACATTAAATATTTAATTACAATATCCAACAACATACATCTATGGCTTGTTTCATAATTAGCACTTTATGTATATGCACACAGTTAAAAGTTTGGGTTTGTGGTAATAACAGATGGTTTTTGTATGAAGACTGAATGATCTCTAACACTGTGCTTTACTGGCAGGACAATAATACATAACAGAAGTCCCAGATACATTCAGCTTGAATTCAAGAGTTGAGTCTTTTGCACCGTTTCCTGTAATATTGAACTGATTTGTGTATTTACTTTCAATGGTTGGAGCCATGTAATAAACATATCCAATGAGATTTAGTGCAGTATCACCCTTCATCTGCTCATACCATAATATCGTGTAATAGTCTTGTATAGTGTGAGAGCAGGAGAGTGTAACCCGTTCATGAGTTTTAACCAGCAGATCTTTCTGTGTTTGATTAACTTTGTCACTCAGTAATTCCCCTGTTTGAAAGAGACAGAAAAGAGCATTAAAAACAATGTGGAAGTCTAGAGCCATATGAAAATACATAAATGAATGATTCTGTACCTGAGATCAAGAATGGCAGTGCTGTGAAATAAATGAAACACACTGTAAATGTCATGTTGAAGCTTCAGTGCTGGAGCTCTCAGTGATGCACAGAGTAAAACACACATTACACACTCTCTCAGTGTTCTCTGAGAAACAGAAACCTCTCCCACTTCCTCTGATAAATATGTCTTGATATCAGGTTGAAAGGAGACTCCTTCTGGTCTTGATAGTAATTACACCAGTTATGTTTTCAAAGAGCAGTACAACTGATCAAAGATTTTTATTATAAAATAAAAAAATCTTTTCTTTAATGAAACAGACTTTCAGCATTATATTTAAGGCCTGACAATTTGTATTGCTTTCATGTACCTTTAAAGGGGCTATATGCTTTTTTCTGAAATTTAAACTTGCGACTGACACCTGTGGCCAAAAAATGGAACTGCTCTTCCTTTCTGCTCGCTCTCGTACGTGCACACTTCACAAGTCATCCGCTGCAAAGAAGTCAACATTATGTTCACAGAGGTAAGAACAGTCAAATACGTATATTTTGTTTGAGAAACTAAGTTTGTTTGCTGACTAGCGGTGGTGGCAGAGTGATCTGAAACGTTTAACATGAACGCGCTTGACGTCACATCCGCAGACAGCGCGCGAAAAATCCGACCCGATAGAAAATAGGAAAAATAAGATACAGGCTTATAGGTGCACCCACTGTGAGCTGACAAGGTGTCAATATGCTCATCAGGAGATATTTGAGTCATACATGGTCAAATAAAAAGGCTATTGTTACGTTTATTTTGGGGAAACAGTTGCATAGCCCCTTTACTTCACCGCTGGCAACATGCATTTTCAATAAAACTATTACATAATACATTAAGTCTGACAAATCCTCTCACTGAAAACTGTCATGGTTGAGTCTCTATGTACCACAGGAACAGGTGTAAATGAACACTTTCTTGTTGGTTTATCTGTTAATCACAGAGTCAAAGAGATGTTTTTGTAATGAACTGCAGGGATCTGAAACACTGTGTAATATGCAGCACAGAAATACACTGCGCTGTCATTAAATGAGAGACTTTTAAAGGTCAAAGATCCATCACTATTCCCATCCCCAGACATCTCTATTTTATCTTTGAAATCACTTTCTTCATACGGTTGCTTTCCAAGCAAATATCCCATTAATATGAACTTGTGATCCTGGTTTTGTCTGTAAAAGTTGATTTGATTGTGAGTGGTCACACTGTGTTGACACCGGATCTTTGCAGATTCTCGTTGTCTCTCAATCACATCAGGTGGAGACTGCTCGACTTTGTTACTATGAGATAAACCTGTGAAAATAAGAGTCACATATTCACAAAACAGAAAAGAGAAAAGGTTGAATGAATGTACGTAAATGCATACAGGGCCTTACCTGAGAAACTGATCAGTGTAACAGTAATTATGATCACAATTCTCATGTTGACACTCAGTACTGAAGAGAATCTAATCTGAAAACAGTGCAGCAACAGCGATAAAAAACATCACCACCTCAAGATGACTGATATTCTGTGCACAAATATGAAGAAAGTGTAACTCTGCTTTGGGCCTATAGCTGATTAGCAAGACACGCTAGCCCCTGCTGGTAGATGTTGTAATTTACCTCAAGGGAAAATTATTTTTTTTCTATTGACAGCCATTTTAATAAAGCTTTTTATCGTTGATTATTTATCAGTTCAATTTATGGAGAGCTGATTGGGACGAAATAGGTTTATACGAAGTGCCTTTGAGATAAATTTTTATGCTAATGAATAGTTATCCCCATATAGACCTCCTTGAATTTAAAAATGCTACGTGTCTCATCATGACAAACATAGTGAGGTCATGTGACTACAATGTAGAATAATACAGTCAAAAATGTTTATTTACTGTATTGAGTCACATTATAAGTCACAAAGAAGGGCAGAGAAGTAGTTTGTTTTGAAGAACATGCAGGTTTAGTGGTTTGCAGCAGGTGAGCGAACGGTGTCAGCTGTTTTAGTGCACACTACAGATATTGTGATGTGATAAAGATGGTTTTTGCTCTGGGTTGTGGGGATTTAACACACTGTGAGTTCGTGCTGCACAGTAATAGACTGCGCTGTCGACTGACGTCAGATTGTGGATTGTTAGTGTGGCACGACTTCTGCCATCTCCATCCAAGACGATTTTGTTTTTAAATTGATCTTCAGGATTTTTAAAATTATTGTTGAGGTAACCAAGAAAAATGAATCTCCCGTCCTCAGAATGTTTATACCAGAGAATGCGTTCAAAGTCCTTGTCAGAATGTGAGCAAGTGAGAACAGCAGATCCTGTGAGGTTTCTCATCAGGTCTGGAGGAGACTGAGACACTCTCTGACTTTGAACAAGACCTAAACAGAGTGAAGTTGTGTATGAATGATTTTCAAGAAATTCACTGCCTTTAAAGTACATATTTTGAAGAATCTTACCTGGCAACAAGGTGAAGAATAGAGCAAACATTATCACCATTGTGGTATTTAGCATAGGCAGTGTATGATGGAAAGCAGCTCAACACCTACTAACAGCACTGAGACAAAATAAAAGTCACAAGTGAAAGGAAGTGACGTGTTTTTACTCCAGGAAAGAAAAATCACCTCAATTGTTCTGCTATACAGCTATGCTAACCTTATTTAATGTATAGTCAAGGCAAATGTATTAATATAGCGCTTTTTAAAATACAGATTGTTAAAAAGCAGCTTTACAGAGATAACAGGAAAATAATGCAACAAAGTTCGTTTCTAGAAGAAAATAGCGTCACAGTCCAGCTTAAGTAAATTCAGTGATGGTTCAGTTTTGTTGTAAAAAAGTTATTAATTTAGTTCATTTAGCTCATATAATGGTGTCAATGCAGGCAGATCAATAATATTGTTGAATATTAAATATTCATAACTGAGAATAGAGAATGTGAAGTCTAATGCGCTATATGAAAGAGCAACCTCTGAGAAATAATAATTGAAAAAATTACTGGGACATACATAAAAAACAGATGGAGTGGGGCTGAACTCTTCCTTTATACTTAACATTGCAATTTCCTCTATGATAAATACATCACAGCATTCATGAACAAATAAACTCACATCCCACATTTGTATGTTTGGTCCCACTTTATATGAATTGTCTATGTACTAACATTATCTGTGTACTAACTACTATACTAACATTTAAATTAAAATCATTTGATACAATGCACTTATTGTGTACATGTTTTCACATTGTACTTAGCCTATAAAAAAGGTAACACTTTATTTTACAGTGTCCTTGTTACATACAGTATGTTACATGTACTTACCATAGTAAGAAAATAATGCATAATTACATGCAACTAACCCTCAACCAAATCCTAATCCTACCCTAACCCTATAGTAAGTACATGTAGTTGCTTAATACTACTCAGTACATAAATATATAATTACACTGTAACAATGACACCTTAAAATAAATTGTAACCAAAAAAAATACTAATACGTGCATGTAATTACAGCTGTAATTAGATTTTAATTACAAACCTCACACCTTAACCCACCCTTACACCGTGTCCTAACTACACGCGACGCGACGCCGCGACACGCGATAAAAGGTATCTTTTCCATGTTAATCAGAGTTTTTGTCCTAACCAGGCGCGACGGCGACACGCGACGTTTCTAATTTAGAAACGGTTTCTATTTTTCTGCGACGTCGCGCTGGAACAACAAGCACAAAGTGCGGCAATGATAATCTCAGGTACTGTTTATGTGCTTTATTTAATGTTAAAAGCGTGAAATGTGACTTTGAATATCATTTAGTGCTCCAGCTTTGTAGCTGTAAAAGCAACAATGGACATATTTCACCTCAGATCTTGAAATTAAACAAATGGAAACATGAACGTTAAAACTGTGAACAAACAAGTGCATTATTTGACAAAGATTGTTTTAGTAACTCAGTAGCCTATGCATTTTTTAAATGGTGTAACATTTGTGAATTAGATTATGTAGCTACTTATCCATTTTCTTGCGAGTTGCCGTCAAGTTTACTCTCTAGTGTTGTGCACTTGCCGTGAGACTCCGCCCACACGCTGTTCTGATTGGCTGTGATTTTTGATTGACGTTGTGGTGTCTCACAGTCGCGTCGCGTCTAGTGTGGACAGACACACTGCCTGTCGCTGGAATTTTACCGCGTCGCGTGTAGTTAGGACACGTTGTTAAACCTGACCATACCAATTATCACAGTACAACCTGAAAACAATAAGTACATTGTACCTAACTTTTTTATGTAAGTACATAGTAGTTAAAGTGTTTATATACATAATAGTAGTTTGATTAAACTCTCAAAGGACTATGAAATACCTTCAATGAGTCGCTTTGAGTAAATGTTTGGATGTACAGTAAGTGCATAACTAATGTAAAGGGATTCAATACATAAAATGTGAAAATAAACAGGAAGTCTTGGGGTTTCTTTCATTGGCATGGTGTTAAATTAAATATACTGTATGAACACGAGACAGCCATCTCTGTGGTTGATTATTGTTTTCTAACTGGCAGAGTCTCAAATACAGTAAACCCCACAGGAGCAGGTGCGAATGAAGATATTCAACTTTTCATGTTTTTCGCTTCTCCTAATAGCAGAATCAAAGAGATGTTTTTGTAGTGAACTGCAGGGATCTGAAACACTGTGTAATATGCAGCACAGAAATACACTGCGCTGTCATTAAACGCGAGACTTTCAATGGTCAAAGATCCATCGCTTTTTCCATCCCCAGACATCTTTATTTTGTCAGTGAACTCTTTTTCTGTGTTTGGTCCTTTCATAAGCAAGTATCCCATGAATGTGAACCCTTGGCCCTGGTTTTGTCTGTACCAGTTGATTTGATTGTAATTGGGCACACTGTGTTGACACCGGATATTTGCAGATTCCCCTGGTCTGTGAATCAGATCAGGTGGAGACTGATCGACTTTGTTACTATGAGAAAATCCTGTGAAAAAGTAGAACATATTCATGTCAAAACAGAAAGGAGAAAAAGTGGAATTACTTTAGAATATATATATATATATATATATATATATATATATATATATATATATATATATATATATATATATATATATATATATATATATATACAGAGCCCTACCTGAGAAAGTGATCAGTGTGACAGAAACTATAATTACAACTCTCATGTTGACACTGGAGAAAAGCTAAATATGAAAGATAATGTGAGCACATCAGTCCAGCAATGACACTGTAAAACACATGACAAAACTGAGAGGCTGTGAATTTTCTTATTTCAGAGGTCGCAGAACCCTATAGTGAATGTGTTGTAGTACGGCTCCACCTATTGAAAAGTAGGCATGTCATACAGTAGCTCTTTTAAATTCACCAAAATATGAAAACTCTCTCATTGTTTACTTGCATTCGTGTTGTTCCATCTAGACCTGTTACTTTTTTTCCATCTGTGACACAACAAAGATATTTAGCAGGTTTTGCTTTTCCATACAACAAAAGGGTATTGGGAGTGAGGCTGTTGAGTTCCAAAAATGACAATATAGAAAATAATATTTAAGTAATTGATAATGATTAATGAGGTTAGGAGCAGGCTTCACTATGCATAGACGATTTTTATTCGTTGCACAACACTATGCATAGACGTTTTTTATTCGTTGTGCAACGAATAAAAAACGTCTATGCATAGTGCGGCCTCTGTCCTATTCTTAGTAATTGATAATGACCCATATGCTACACAAATGGATTGTGTAAGGGACAGAAGAACACTTTTTATAGAACAACATTTCCACAGTTATTGCCCATGAAATATTGTGAATTGTTCCAGTAAAAAATGTAATTTAAAAAAAAATATCAAATTACAACATTTAAGTTTAACTTAATAAAACATTTGATAAATTGCCACAACTTAAAATGTATGAAATAGACCCTTGCCTTGAGAACACAGCTTAACCTTTTGGCTAAAATCTACCCTCATAATACAGTTCACCATTATGCCTTCAATCTTTATATAAAATTATGATTTATTTTATTATTATTATTTTATCTCAATGAAGAAACTTGATATGGGTGCATTGCATGAAAATGATATGTTGTGGGTTTATTCAGGTGCTGATAATTCTGAGGTGAAGTGGTTTAACAGAAGGTTTCTGTAGGAGTGATTAAAGGGTCTCCATCACTGTGCTTTGCTGGCAGCACAGTAATACATTGCCGTACTCCCAACAGGTTTATTTTCTAACGTGTAATTAAGAGTAGAGTTTTTTGCACCATCTCCTGTAACGCTGAACTTATTTGTGAATTTGCTTTCAATGGTTGGATCCTTGTAATAAACATATCCAATGAGATTTAGTGCAGTATCACCCTTCAGCTGCTCATACCATAATATCATGCGGTAGTCTTTAATGGTGTGAGAACAGCTGAGCTCAACTGTTTTCTCAGCGTTTGTTATCAGATGTCTTGGAGTCTGATGAACTTTGTCACTTAATGATTCTCCTGTTTAAAACAGACAAATAATATAGAGTAGTTAAAATTAGTAAGAAAAACATAAACGGTAGGACCAAATAAAGAAATAGTTTACCTGAGACCCAGAATAGCAGTGTTGTTAAATTAATCAAGCACACTATAAATGCCATTTTGATTCAGTGCTGGAGGAGTGACATGAATGAACAACAGTGTGTGTGTGTGTGTGTGAGAGGTTCTGAACAGGGTGTGTGAATTAAAAAACTTTTATTTAGGCTCAAAGGAGACCCCTACTGGTTATTTCAACAAATCTACTCTAAACGACTCAAAATCAGCTCTAAATTGAGTTTAGTTTGTGTAAAAAAATGTTTTTTTTTAAATCATATATTACTATAGGTTAATGGGCTAAAACATGCTTTGATTTTCGCTGGCGTCTGCCATACTGACAATTGAGAAATGACGTGTGAGATTGAGCACAAAAATAAAAAAGAGCATTTTGTTTATTTAAATCAGACCTAGTGTAAATGGACCAAAATCGAACAAATCTGACCAAAAAGAGTAAGTAATATTCGGCTCATCATATGATTTCAATCTGTTGATGAATCACTCGGTGCAGAATAAAAAAAAATTAAAAAGCCAATTATATCATTTTTAAGCTATATTTTTATTTGGCATTTCTCATGTGGAAAAGATTAAATTCTGTGTGTAATCTAAAATAAAAATACATTACAAATGTATGCAAATACGTTACTCATCCCTGCATGCAGAAATGAACTGACTGAGAGCAGATGAGCAGGTGTTAGATGTTAATCTGCAGGGCAAGGACTGCATGTTTTTGTTGAACTTATATATTGGTCTATATTGCTGTGCATCCTGCTTTGCACAGAAGTAAACACCACTGTCAGAGATCTGTACTTTAAAAAGAGTCAGGTCTAAAGTTGCCCCATTCCTCACAGCGGATGCTCGCTGCTCAAATTTCTTTTCCCAGGTTTCTGATGCAACATAGAAATACACTATGTGCTCCAGTGGCTCAGTCGATGTTTGTCTGAACCAGTACATGCTGTTGTGTGATGTTTCAATCTGAGAACACGATATAGTCACATTGAGATCCTTGGATACAAAGAGATCAGATGATTGCTTTAATCCCAAATCTGTAAAAGAAAACATTTGTGAGAAAAGAAGGAATTTCAATGAGAACAATCACAACACACATTTAAAACCAGTTTAAGAGGGTTAATAAATCAACTTTAATACATTAAAACACATTTAAGTTAAATTAGTTATTTTTTAGCCTACCAACTGGAAGAAGCAAGAGTAAAAGCAGCAAACCAAACATTTTGTAAAGAAAGTGTTGTGACGAAACTCATCAGCTAGTTGTATGTGAGGACATCTAGTGGATTGATCATTTAATGGTGGAAAAGATTAGTCCCTCCTTCAAAAACAAGAACTGGTCTAATCTAGCTGCTAGATCTAGTTGCGAGAAAGGAAGCAATGAAAGCATGTATGTCTGCAATGGCAGCTTATATTCTGCAACGGTGCTTGTCACATTTCCTTATATTTTCCTTAAAGGTGCCATATGTAAAAATTGAGGTAAAAATATCCAAAAAATGACCTACACGCATCAAAAGAATGAGAAGAAATAAGGGCGATGATGTCATTAAAAAAATGTCAAGTTATAGTGCTGCAGAGATATCAACCTTAATTAGCATTAGCATTACTAGCCACGGCCCGACAGGTGTCGTAATACCAGTTTCGGCCATGGGAGGCGGTATGCGGGCAACATAACCACCAGTCAGTCAAACATGCAATACACGAATAACTCGCACGGCTTGTGGGCATACTTGAACCTGATGTCAATCGTGTGGAAAGTAGCCTACAGCCCACTACTACATTCAAATAAAATCTGATAAAAAAAAAGGAACAAAACCAGAGTAAACATTGGCACTGCTTTCCATCGCTGGAGACAACTAATGGACATGAAAGAAATGAGGTTCGACTCCAAACTTGCAACATTTCTTTTGGATTGGTAAGTAAGATGCTGTTAGTATTTCGTTAGAAGTTTGTTTTATATGTTTGTGTAGTTTTTTCGGGAAGTTATAACATAGAAACGTATCGAAGGCTGTTCGATAAATGTATATATAACGCACATAAATATAGTATTGTAATAGTACACATAGCACAATCTCTATAGCTCTTTTTTCTTCGTGACCTATATTATGTTTATTAAATGGCTTTCCTGAGGTAAATCTGACATAATTGTTCTCCAGCTGTGTTATTGACCTCTTCACGCTGATAAAAAACACTGATTGGTCGATATTATGTATGAGTATGAGGAATACATTTTGGTAAGTTGTAGCCTACTGTATCTTTCAACAGAGTTTGTGTTTTTTTTACTATTAGCTAACGTTAGTAGAGTTGATCGGTTCACGTGCGATAGGGATCTGTCGTGTAACAATTACAAGCGCCAAAACGGTATTTATTGTTTGAATTCAGTAATAAAATTGACAGAATCTTAGAGCTGAGATTTTTTTTATATCATAACTAACCTGCTCTGTCTAGTCTGTCGGTATCCGTGTCCTCTTTGCTTCGCGATTTTTCTGTGCGTGAGAAAATTGATGTGTGATGTGAGAGCGTGTGAAAAGTGTCAATTGCGTGTGTCTCACGGTGAATGCGTGAGAGTTGGCAGCTCTGATTAAGTTACGTTGGCGCTAGCTTGGTCAACATCAGCGAATGCTGTCTGTCAAATTAATGTAATTTAAACTAACAATAAAAATGTAATATGAACAAAACGAATATGAACATATTCACTGGTAAAGGTGAAGGGGAGTAGCTTGAAGATGTCATATTCATACTCTAGAGTAGACCAACTCACTTTCTGGAGGTATACTGCCCCCGTCTGGTATGGAATGTGGTGTATGAATTTTTTTTTTTTGAAGGATGGCACCTTTAAGGTTTTGTGTAAAATTTTGCTATGTGTTAGATGTTTGATTACACTAAAAATGTTAGATCTGATCTCCCGAATGTTGGATTTAGTCTCTTTACCAGATCCCATCAGAAGACATCCGTTTTGTCTGGTATCTGAAACTTTATTGTCTGACACTCAAAACCAGTTACCAAAACTGTATTTTGTCTGCGACCCAAAATTTTATTAACTAAAAGTCTTTGAGTTAAGCAATGTTAAGAGCAGAAAGCAGGAGACAAAGTGATGATGATGATTAAAAAAAAATTGCAGGATTTATTGAATTATCTTAGTAGCCAATACTAACATGCCAATGCTGTTTTAATGCTCAAACCTGTCTCAGACAGCTACCATGGGACATTTACTGTGCATTTAATGAATGTTCCTTCTTGTCACTATATTGAACATCATTTGGTGTGCCACTATGTTTAGTAGTTGCCTATGCTGTCTTGCTTTCTAACACATCCTATTTTGATCAAATTCTAAGTTAGCATCATATAACAGGGAACTACACTGCGACCAAAATGGTCGCATATGCGACCTTTTGAAATGCCATTGCGACCCTAATTTTTAATGGGTCGCAAATGTATCACTGATTATTTTTGTACCTATGTTTTAGGCAATATGCTATGATTTACTATGAGCATTTATTAAAACAGAAATGTGTATTTTAAGAATACGTTTTATAACGTGCTCTGCGTCTGAGCATTCAAAACATCAAGTTAACTTCAGCCCCGCGACCGTTACTTAGATTAAAACGTAGCCTACCATTGTATCAGTGCTGCGCGAGCGGCTCTCTCTCTCTCTCTCTCTCACACACACACGGACGCGCACACACAGAGAGAGAAGATAATTGTAAAAAGAAAATTGACGGGCTATAGTTTACATTTAATATTTAACGTTTTATATTTTAACGTGTTCTAACGTGTGCGTTCCTTCCTCAGCGCGTACTTGTGAAGCTCACACACATGCACTAAAAGCCTGTCTACCAGCGCCTGGATACTGGACTAAGTTATCTTTCGAGTCTTATTGTGCTTATACTGTTAAATACACACAAGGTTTAGATAAACAAAGTCGGTTATGTCTAAAGTGAAAGCAAACTTGAGAAAATTGAGTAAATCTGCTTGTCAAATGCGTGTATAATAGACGCGTCGCGCAAGACAGTAGCAATAGTAAACACGCTGCCGCTTGTCCTTAAAGGGATAGTTCACCCAAAAATCATTTACGCACTCTAATGTTGTTCCAAACCTGTATTAATTTCCTTCTAATATTTTCTAATATTTTTCTAATATTAATATTTTGAAGAATGTGGCTATCCAGTAGCTGGTCCCCGTTGACTTCCAAAGGAGAAAAGCCACTGGGGTACATCAACTGTTTGGTTACCCACATTCTTCCAAATAACTTTTATTTTCAACAGAAGAAAGAAACTCATTCGAGTTTAAAACAACTTGAGAGAGTAAATTATGACGATTTGAATTTTTAGGAGAACCATTCCTTTAATGTTAATAAAACAACAAAATGCAAAGAGAAAATCACTCACTGCTCTTGACTGAAGTAGCTTTAATAAGTATCAATGTATAATTTATACAGTGAATTCTATTTTTTTTTTTTTTCATATTTGTTCATTTAATTACTTTCTTCAATGCTACTGTTAAATACACCTACTGAAGCTAAAAACATAAAACACTGTTTATTTAATTTGTATATTAAGTTGTGTATGTGTAATGTGCATCTTTGATCTTAATATTTAATAACAAAGAAAATAATGACAAATATTTTTATCTTCGCCCCTGTCTGCCATTTTTTTATATATGTATTGTTACCCAAGGCTTTGTTTTTAAAATATGGACATAAGTTTTGGCTGTAAGGCTCAGTCGCAAAATAGTAAAACCAACATAAAAAAGAATCGTGATAGAATCGTGATTTTCCTGAAAAAAATCGTGATACAATATTTTTGCCATTGGAATAATAAATTAAGTAGCCTATCTTAATTGTACACAATGTTCCTGTTTTTTTGTTTTTTTTACTGTTTCATGCCATAAAAGCAATATTAATATCGGTTATTATCGGTATCGACCACAATTTTCACATCGGTGCATCACTACTTAAGAGTTCAGGAGTCTGCCCATCTGTGCCAACCATAGCATGTTGAAATCCATTTAGGAGAAAATCTATCCCAACCAATGTTAAAGAAAACAAAAACAAGAAGGCGTGTGGTTTAAAAGATGGCAAGTAAAATAAAAAGCACATCTGTATGTAATACAGTTTCATTATTGTTTATTATTATCCAGAGCGGCTTACTATAAATAATTTGTGCGACCAAATCATGTTTTGCGCCAGTAACTGAAAAAGTTAGTAGCGCAAGTGCCACCAGTGGAAAAGGTTAGTGTAGTTCCCTGTATAATATACCATTTGTGAAGAAAGTAATCCCATAATGCACTGCAATAAGCTAATTGGGAAAAAAAAATTCCATGAAGAACCTTTAACATTAATGGAACCTTTCCAACACAAATGTTCTTTATAGTGATGAAAGGTTCTTTTGATGGTCCCACTTTATATTAAGTGTCTTTATCTATGCACTAAGTAACTTGCATTACTTTTTTTAAAAAGAAACTCAGAAATGTTGTTGTAAATTTAAAAGTAATGTGTAACTTTACTACACTGTAAAAAATTATTCTGATTTTAACGGTAAAAGACTGTAAAAATGCTACAGTGAAAAACTGTTAAGCCGGTCGCACACCGGACGCGCAGCTCAGCGCCACGCAGCGCCACGTCTAGGACAACTGTCACCTGAAAATCCGTTAGCATCAGCAATTTTCTGATTTCTGTAAATAAATATAAAACTAAATGTATATTGCAGCACGGGGTTAAGTCCGTATATACATTAACTACGATTTGAGACACATAAATATAAATTTAATATAAAACTATGTAAATGGCGCTGTGTGGCGCGGCAGGGTTTTGAACACGGTCCTGAGCCGTTGCTGGGCGCCGCGGACAGACGCCGCCGGTGTGTGTACTCTCATAGAGAATAATGTGTTCGAATTGAAAAGACGTGGCGCTGAGCTGCGCGTCCGGTGTGTGACCGGCTTTAATTGGTTAACAGAAAGTTTCCGTACTATATACGGTAAATAAATGTGATAGATCTAATGGTACATTTAATGTAATTTTACTGTAAAATACCGTTAAATTTACAGTTTTTAAAAGTGAAAAAGAACAACTCATTGTATAATTTACAGTGAAAAACCACAAATTGACATTCACACAATTCTCTGCGTGACACTTCACATTTGATCTATTTTTGTTAAAATGACTGTTTCTTCATAGTTTTCTTAGTTTGTTGGTTTTATGTTACATTTAATTTAGTTAAATTAATGTTTATTGCATTTTTAAAATGTCATGTGTGTTACCATGATGGTGTTTAATGTTTGTGTGAATGACACTGTGCAGCTTCTATTATATTAGTATTACATTTTTTGTGTAAGAGCTGCTTGTGATGAGCTTTGATTGATCATGTGACTCTCATCACTGCTGTGATTGTTGGTTATCAGTGTATTACAGTGGTACAAAACAGATATTAATACTTCAATAGGACGTTAAATTCACATTATATCAGATAATGAATTACGGTTTATTACTGTAAATTTTAAGTTAAGTCTGTAAAACCAATAACGTTGCTACTGTATTTTTGACGGTAAAGTACTGGCAACCACAGCTGCCGTTTTTTTTACCGTAAAAATCACGGTTTAATTCTTTACAATGTAGTTTCTTGAAAAAAGTAATCTGATTACGCAACTCACATTACTTGTGATGCGTAACACTGCCCTTAAACCCAACCATACTATCAAACATGTCGCTAAACTTACCGGTCATCCGCCTCAATAACAACAAAAGTGTTTTGCAAAACAACATGAGCACAATAAGTACACTGTAACTATTTTTTGTACATAGTAGTTAAAAGACACCTAATATAAAGTAGGACCCTGTGTAAATGTTCTACACACTAAGAAAAAAATTACTTTTAAGAACTGTTTACTGAAATGTAACTTAAATTGTTAATACACAATTTAAATCAACATTTGTGTATACTGTTTTATTTCTTATTTGAGAATTGTGTCATTAGCTTAGCAACACTGTGGGAATCAGTTGTGAGTTCACATGAAATCATCATGGAGTGTTAAAATTCTGTCCTAGTGTTAAAACTCACTAGGTTTTGGAACAGAGTTATAGTGTATCTAGCAGTGGTTTATCACAGGTGTGAGACCTAACAATAATGCTTAGCGATAGGTTTTTGTATGGGAGGAACATATTTGGTGTTACTGTGTAATAGGCTGCACAGAAATAAACAGCATTACTCTCTGATGTAGGACTGATCAAAGTTAAAGAGCCATTAAACTTATTGGCATCTCCCTCTATTTTAATTTTGCCCTCGAAAGGTTTTTCTGGGTATCCAGTGTCACCCAAAAGATATCCCATGAATGTTAACTCTTTGCTCTTGGATTGCTTGTACCACAGCAGGCGGTCATAGTTTGGGATTTTGTGAAAGCACTTAATCTTAATCTCACGAGATTCTCCATCATTTATTATCAGATCATGAGGTTTCTGGTGAACAGTCATGTCCACCTTTTCACCTGTGGAAAGAATTGAAATCACAATTACAAACTTAAAGTTGTATAATTATGAAGAATATTGTGACATTGAAAGAATTAACCAAAAAGTATCAACATTACCTGGGACTAATGAAGCCAAACTTATACATATAACGAGTTTCAGGAGCATTATGAGTTTATAGTGGGTGCTTTAGTTGTAGTGACAGGTCTGATGTGGATTCATATAGACTTACAGAATGGCATGGAAAAAACAAGTGTGTGAAGACACACTGCCCCCAGCTGACAGAAAACAGAGCTGATGCGTTCAATTAGAGCTGTTTGGAAAAAAAACTTAGATTGTGATCTTTGCAAATGTGTAAGGATGTTGTCTAACAGGTGAGATCTCAGAGGGTTTTTGTGGGGCTCAATGTTCATTTTTAGTACTGTGCTCGTGCAGCACAGAAGTACATGCCATTGTCTTGAGTTTGCATTAATTTTATAGATTGAAGATATGCTTCTTTTTCTCCGTCCCCTCTCACACTAAAGAGCTCTGTAAATTCTTTCTCAATAGTTGGTGATTTATAATACAGAAATCCAATAAGTTTACAATCTGAAGCACCAATCAGCTGCTGATACCACAAAATACTGACAAAGTTAGAACTGCTGTGGCTGCACTTGAGATCCAATGTGCCATTAAGATTCAGTAGTAGATCAGGAGGTTCTTGGTGAACTTTACTGCTACTAGCAGGTCCTGGACAAAAGGAATTTTTTTTAATAATTATGAGTAATGTAAAATTGTATTCATTTTTAAATATTTATACTACTGATGGCCGCTGAATTACCTGTTTGCCAGAACAAAGAGGCAATAACCACAACCAAAACTTGTGTCATGTTGAATGAGCCCCGAGTGAGAGTCAGAACTGAAGTCATTTGAGGTAAAAGACACAGGATGTGACATCACACCTCCCAGCTAACAGGGAACATTCTCAGAACTTCTGGCAAGGTTCTCTTAAAGCTACACTGTGTGATATTTTCCCCCATCTAGCGGTGAAATTGTACAGTGCTATGCATAAGTTTAGACACACATGCTAAAGTTGACTAAAAAGAGGAATAAAAAATCATCTTTTGGAAATTGAACTTAATGCCTTAATTAAAAAAAATAGGAAAAATCCAACCTTTAAGGACACCAATTTTCTTTGTGAATGAATAATGTATCGTAAATAAATAAATGTTCTTCCTTAAAATACAGGGTGCACAAGTCATTGGCATGGGGTACTTTCCATAAGATCATCTCTCAATGCAAATCAAACCAGCTATTAGGCTAACTGAAATAAAACCATGCCAATCTCTAGGTATGGTGAAGGCTATGTGATGATGTGGGGCTACTTTAATTCCAAAGGCCAAGGGAACTTTATCAGGATGCATAGTATCCTGGATCCATGAAGTAACTGGCCTTTAAAAATAAAAATCTGCCTGGCTCTATGGGAATTTAACACAGGGGTGTCCAACCTTATGCACCCTGTATTTTAAGGAAGAACATTTATTTATTTACGATACATTATTCATTCACAAAGAAAATTGCTGTCCTTAAAGGTTGGATTTTTCAACTTTAGTATGGGTGTCTAAACTTATGCATAGCACTGTATATGACTACCCAGTGAATATTAGTTTCTGTTCCTTTCAATTCCGGGGGCGTTTTAACTCCTACAGTGGCCGTATTATTCCAAGATTAACATGGCTTCCAGTTCGACTTCATCCATGAGTGTTCCTTCAAGTGATGAGGTTACTTTAGAAAACTATTACAAAGTGCATTTAGTTATTTAGTCAGTTAACATGTAGGTTATGACCTCAAAGTAAAATGAATAATAGTTTTATGTTTTTGTTATTTTGGTACCATTTCATTGCTAATATCAGCTATCCCAAACGAATGCAAGCTAATGTTAGTAAAGTATCAGTGCTGTACTGTATATTGAACGAGATTAATAGTGTAAACATCTTCAGCAATCTTTCAAATCTGCTGAGTAATCTCTCCCTCTCATTCGTCACGGTGTCACTGAGTGTAAAACGCGAAAGGCAAAGCTTGAATTTCCAGGTATGTCCCTCTTTGGCGAATGTATTTTCAAGATGGAGGCGCAACATGGCTGCCACCATTCGAGCGACTCGCTCGTATGTATTATAAATGGCAGATTATACACTTACGAGAATACTTTATTAGTTGGTGGAAGGAATTACACATGAATGAGCACATATACTTTTGATAGAACAAAGTGTTTTTTGCTAAGAATCAACTTAAAAAGTTACACAGTAGCTTTAAAGTTATGAACAAACATGCTTTCGGTAACAGTAATAGAATGTTTCTTCAAAGTTGTGGTGTTTAAATGTTAGCACTAAAGTATTATCTATACAACATTCATGGAACGTTTTTTCAGAAATGTTTTAGTTGGACGTTTGTCTAATGTCGGGTTCAGACTACACAATATGTTTTGTCTGTTATGATAGTCACTGTGTCATATTATGCACCCTTTGTCAAATGGATTGTTTCGTGCTGATATCGTGTTGTCTGAACCCGGCATAACATTTATAAATGTTACTTGTTTCAGAAACTTCAGAGAACATTAAAAAGTAACAACCATAACATCTGCAAAATGAAACATTCCCTATGACCAAAAACTTTTAAAAACATATTAAAATGTAATTTTGAACGTTCGGAGAACATTAGCAAAACATTCCTAGAACATACTGTATCTTTAGCTGAACTATAGCAGATGTTTGGATGGTAAACCACATTGTCAGATTAAATCATAAAACAAAACAACTTCAATTTGATAATCATTTTGTGGGCAAATGTAGCCTGTCAGCAGGTTTCTGTAGAGGTGATACAGTACATGTGTGGCACTGTGGAGATGCTGCGCAGAAATATGTGCCAGTGTCATTAAACTCAAGGTTTTTTATGGTTAATTTGCCATTATCATTTCCATTTCCTTCTAGAGCCAATTTGTTTTTGACTTCAGTCTCTAACTGAGGCACTGAACCAAGGAGATATCCCAAAAAAACAAGCTGTCTGTCCTGGGTTTGTTTATACCATAGGATACGATTATAGTTTGAGATGCTGTGAGAACAGTGAAGCTCTGGAGACTCGAGAACATTCACTAGCATGTCATGAGGATTCTGATGAACTTTATCACTGAGAGAGGAACCTACAAAAACAAAATCACGAATAATGAATTTCATTTCTACAGATTGGGTTTGGAGTTTAGCTCATATAAGTGAACAGGTTATATATAAAAGAAATAACAACACATACCCTGAATCCAGAGTGAAGAACATATACAGGTTGCAAAAGTTAATTTGATCATAAGTTGACACATGTTTGAGGCCTTATAAGTTAATTTGCATTAAGAGCATTGATGGTGAACAGAGTGATGCTGTTGCCAGTGCCGAATGAATGAGATATGAGATTTAAGAAATGTTTCCATCTTGAACAGAGGTTATTGAGTTCAAATCTAAGGTACATCTACACACAATTACAACACCTCCCTCTGTTGTTCACTTTTCAAACTACAACATGAATGATAAGGTGCTCCTCCCTTTAGATTAGAAATTGAATTAAATTATTAAAAAAAAAAAAAATTAATATAACTCTCATGCTCATGTTAGCTTTTTGATTGGGAAATAGGGACGTTAAGCTCCCAAATGGGAAAACAAAAGTACATTTCAGGCTGTCCTTCACATAAAGCTGTTGCGTGTTTGCATGCCTTCAGAAAATATGAATAGTTTTATGGTGCTTTTGCACTGTTTTTGAAGCATGAAAGCTCCGGTTTCCTCTCATTGTAATGTCATGTTATTAATACAGCAGGGTTTTTGCAGAGAAGGAAGGGAACTCACAGCACTGTGTGTACTAGCAGCGCAGAAGTACACTGCACTGTCCTCAGGCGAAAGACTCTGTAGTTTTAAAACGCTGTTTTTATTTGCATTGCCTCCCAGATTTATTTTCTTTTGGAATTTATCCTCAACTGTTTCACTAGTGCCCACAAGATATCCAAGCAACTCCAAACTTTCGCCACGTTTTTGTTTGTACCAGAGCATGACATTGTAAGATGAACTATGAGAACAGTGGAGCTCTTCTGATTGTCCAAGAAATTTGATCAGATCAGTTGGAGTCTGATGGACATCTTGGCTTTTTGAAACATCTGTTTAAAAAATTTTTTTTTTAATATATATAAATAACATAATGCAGTTCTGTTTATTAATTTAGCCTCTTGATTTATTGAATGATCATTTATTTATATCATGTATTCTAATAATTAGTAGTGATACCATAACTTCACAAACAATGTGAAGGATGTGAATAGTCAAATAGTTTGTACCTGAGAGACAGATGAGAAAAGCAACGCTGACGAGAGTCCTGAACATGTTCAGAAAAGAGATGTGCGTGTGTGTGCGTGTGTGCGTGTGTGTGCGTGTGTGTGTGTGTGTGTGTGTGTGTGCGTGTGTGCGTGTGTGTGCGTGTGCGTGTGCGTGTGTGTGTGTGTGTGTGTGTGTGTGTGTGTGTGTGTGTGTGGACAAACCTTCACCATCACCTTCATCTCACTACGAGAGAACACACACTTCATTTGAGTGTAATAGTAGGTTAAGTTAGTACGAGAAAGGTTGTGTTCACAGGAGTCATGGTTAACACCACCTCCTGCTGTCCGTATGTCAAATTTCAGGTTCGCTACATATCCTAAAGCTGGATTTCTAAAGGAATAGTTTAAAATTCTCTTTTCTATTACTCACCCACATCGCATGGCGTTCCAAGTCTGAAAACTCATGTTCATGCTGCCATATAAAAGCACTAGTTAGGGGGGAAAAAGGTCTTCTGAAGCCAGTACAGCATAGCTATGAGTAAGGAAAAAACTGAAATGTTTTTATTCACTGAAAGTTTTCCTTTCTATCGTAGTTCTTAACTCTTGTTTGAACTTGTGCATATTTTAACTTTATGACTTGTTGCACCAGAATTGATGTCAATGATGCAATGATGTAGACAATCATCAGTATAGTACCAGACATGCAACTAAAGGCAACTTCACCTTACCCATAGCAAGAACAAATGCCATAAAAAACACTGTTATGTTCAGAGGTATGAAGGAATGGAATAAATTGCCAAAGCATATCATACTTACTAACAATGTAAATAAATTTAAATTATATGTAAAACAGCATCTATCAAAATAATACATCTGACTGTTTATATTTATTTATATATGTGTGTGTGAATATGTGTGTACATGCACATGTGTAGGTATATTTATAGGCGTATGTGTATGAATGTGTTTTTATATGTGTGTATATTTCATGTCCGTATTAGGGTACATATGTATGTTGATTTGTTATACATGTGTATATGTAGGTGTATATGTGTATGTGTATTTACCTTTTCCAATTACTTGTTGTATTTTTAATGGCTTTTTTCTTTTTTGTTTATGTACATATTTTTCAGGACCCCAGGAAGAATAGCTGCAGCACGGCTGTAGCTAATGGGGATCCTTTCAATAAAAACTAAAAAAATAAATGGCTTTGATTCTCATGTGTCTCATATTTGATAATGGTGTGCCAAGTTTGAAAAGTGTTAACAGGAATACCATAGCAATATTGTGATGATTTATAAAATTAATGAATGATGTACTGTCAATGTGAAGTCAGTAAAAGTTGATCCTGGAAAAACATTCCAATCAACCAATCAGATTTGAGGGATTCATGTAAATTTTAGGTTTACCTCAAAGATTAAAGCCTTCTATGTGATTCTTGTTCTCCTAAAATTACCCTCTGGTTTTGCCAAGTTAGACATTCCTGGATCAACATATTTTGTGGATCCTGGAACAACATTCCTGACAGAATATGTAGTCCTATCCCTACCCCTAAAACTATCCCTACCCATAACTTATCCCTAAAATCAGAGGGAAATGATAGGTGGATAACACTGATGTAGAAGCACCTGACCCGGAATGTAAGCCTAAACTTGACATAAACACTTGTCCCTCAAATCTGATTTCAATGTTGTTCCAACATGCCCTGGGAGGCATGTTGTAAAGAAAATTTATTGAGATTTTGCTATTAATTTGGTTAGTTCTGACATAGAATTAGTCAAAAAAAGAAATTGCTGAAAAAGATTTGAACTTAAATGGTTGATGTCATACAAAAACACATTAGGATCTTAATCCTTCTATAAGGCTGTATTGTGATGTTGTGCTCGAGTGGCACCTGTCTGTGTGATCTTCTATATCACTTCTCATGACAGTTTTTGTACATCTGTGAAGTGATTCTGCTGCACTGTGTTCACTCACGGCACACAAATACAGCGCACTGTCATGAGTCTCCAGATTGATCACTGTAAGAGAACTCTTCTCTGCAGATTTATAATTGACTGAATATTTTTCCTTGTTGAGCTTTCCAAATTCCACCGTGCCAAAACTGGTTGCGTACACGATGAGCTCCATAGTCTGTCCTTGATGCTGAATGAACCAGTACATTTGGTTATAAGAAATTGCTTTTGTGTGACTGCAAGTCAGAGTGGCATTTTGCTTAAGAGGTAACATTATGTTTGGAGACTGTGTAATATCATTTACATCAGCAAAACCTGGCAAAAAAAGAGAAGGATGCAATAAAATCTGTACAAACAATTCAGATATGAGTTCAATGCTCATTTATCATTGAGAATGTGAGATACCTGAGCTCCACTGAAGGGATATTATCAGAAATACTACAACTGGATTCATCTTGCCACTTGGTTTCAAAACAATGCCAATCTTGAAGCAGGAATATGTGCCAACACAACTCAATATGTGACCGCTCTCATTTGCTGTCACTAAACAGAAGAGGTGTGAGCACTGTCTCTCGTGTGTCATTACATCATACGATGTAAAAAAAAAAGTTCTGGAGTTGTGTTCAAAACCAACAAGTCCAGCAGAAGAGCAATTTTTGGGATGTGGGTGCAAACGGTTTAGATGCAAGGAAGTCAATTGGAAAGTGAATGACTGGAAACAGATTAAGGGACATTTCATCCAAAAATGTGAATTCTGTCATCATTTACTCACTCTCATATCATTCCAAACCTGTATGACGTTCTTTCTTCTACTGAATACAAAAAAAATAATGTTTATTTATCAAGCAAATAAATGTACATCCCAAATAATACAAATGCACTAAATAATGTTTTGATTGCTGTGCTAAAGTGATCAGTGTTTTGCATTTTAAGTTGTGTTTGAGCAATGCAGTAATATTTCAAAGCTTTTAGTGCAACATAATTTACACATAAATTAATCAAGAGCTCCTCCAAGTGATTACAATAACTACTACATCTTGACTGCTAGATTAACAGAGGCCATGTATCATATACTCACAATATTTTGCAGTATTCAGTTTACACACTACACAGTATATATATTTGAAAAAGTATAGTAGGTTACTTTAAGTAAAGTACTTTAGGTTACACTTTATTTTACTGTATGTGTACTTACAGTGTATTTACCTAAGAAAGTACTGTGTAATATAAAGTAACTACATGGGTTAAGGTTAGGTTTAGAGGTTCAGGGTTAGTACTATAACCTGGTTATTGTAATTGCTATACATACTGTAAAATAAAGTGCTACCGTACTTAACTTAGGCTATTTACATACCTATCTATTTACTTGCTTGCTTACTTAGAAATATCAGATTATAACTGGACACCCCTGAATTAAACAAGTATATAATATGACAAACATAAAGAGGTCAAATTATGTGATGACAATTTAGCATACTACTGTTTGAAATGATTATTGCAAAATGTTTACTATTTCACATATTGTTCTCTGATACTACCATATGTTCAACCTGCTGTTCTTGCTTATTGAAGATTATATTTACTCAACCACAGATTCAGGTGTAAAGTGATGGTGAATTTGCAGTTACTGATTAACTTGTACATCACAGGAAGGTTTTTGTATGAGTCAGAGGTGATTGTGAACACTGTGTAATACGCTGCACAGAAATACACTGCACTGTCATTCAGTCTGAGGCTGCTGATAGTCAGAGTCACATTATTTCTTCCATCTCCGCTCAGTTTGATCTTGTCTTTAAATTCAGTCTCTTTATTCTCTTGTTGAATATTAAGGTATCCCATGAGCTGAAGATCCATGATGCTCTGGCTTTGTTTGTACCACTGTACAGTATAATAGTTTTGAATACTGTGTGAACATTTGATCTCTGCAAATTCATCTTGTTTCTTCAGGAGATCCGGAGGAGTCTGGACAACACTTTCACCAAGAATGGTCACTGTTGAAAGATATATTAATGCATAAACTTTGTAAAAAGTCGATTCAGTGCTAATTCAATGGTACAGTGTATTAACAAAACACTATTAGATGACAAATGATTACCTGCAAGACGCAGAAGAAAAACATAGACACAAGTAGCATTATTCATGTCGTCTCTCTCTGCTGATTGACTCAACTATGAGTTTAAATGTAGGAGATGCAGGAAATGATGTCACAGTGTGGCAGCTCTACATTCTCAACCCATGAAGAAACTCCACATTATTTTTTATGTTACATATTTCTGTTTTAATCGATTTAAGAGCAAAATATTTAAACTTAATGCAGTTCTGTTTATTAATTTAGCCTCTTGATTTATTGAAAAATCATTTATTTATATCATGTATTCTAATAATTAATAGTGATACCATAACTTCACAAACAATGTGAAGGATTTAGTCAAATATTTTGTACCTGAGAGACAGATGAGAAAAGCAACGCTGACGAGAGTCCTGATCATGTTCTGAAAAGAGATGCGTGTGTGTGTGTGTGTGTGTGTGTGTGTGTGTGTGTGTGTGTGTGTGTGTGTGTGTGTGTGTGTGTGTGTGGACAAACCTTCACCATCACCTTCCTCTCACTACCTTAGAGAGAACACACACTTGTTTTGAGTGTAGTAGTAGGTTAAGTTAGTACGAGAAAGGTTGTGTTTACAGGAGTCATGGTTAACACCACCTCCTGCTGTCCGTGTGTCAAATTTCAGGTTCGCTACATATCCTAAAGCTGTATTTCTAAAGGAATAGTTTAAAATTCTCTTTTCTATTACTCACCCACATCGCATGGCGTTCCAAGTCTGAAAACTCATGTTCATGCTGCCATATAAAAGCACTAGTTAGGGGGGAAAATGTCTTCTGAAGCCAATACAACATAGCTTTGAGTAAGGAAAAAACTGAAATGTTTTTATTCACTGAAAGTTTTCCTTTCTATCGTAGCTCTTAACTCTGGTTTGAACTTGTGCATATTTGAAATTTATGACTTGTTGCACCAGAATTGATGGCAATGATGTCAAATGGTTTTGGTTCTCATGTGTCTCGTATTTGATAATGGTGTGCCAAGTTTGAAAATTGTTAACAGGAATACCATAGTAATATTGTGATGATTTATGAAATGAATGAATGACGTAGTGTCAATGTGCAGTCCGTAAAAGTTGATCCTGGAAAAACATTCCAATCAACCAATCAGATTTGAGGGATTCATGTAAATTTTAGGTTTACCTCATAGGTTAAAGCCTTCTATGTGATTCTTGTCCTCCTAAAATTACCCTCTGGTTTTGCCAAGTTAGACATTCCTGGATCAACATATTTTGTTGATCCTGGAACAACATTCCTGGCTGAATGATTCCTGAATCCATTCCTGGATAACACTGATGTAGAAGCACCTGACTCTGGTAGTACGCCTAAGCTTGACATAAACTGTAAACGTTTCCCTCAAATCTGATTGGTTGATTTCAATGTTGTTCAAGGATCAACAAAGATGTTGATCCAGGAACATGTTGCACTTGGTAAAATCACAGGTCACATCTATTGTTGATCCTGGAACAACATTCCTGTCCAAAAACATAACCCTAACCCCATCCATATCCCTAAACCTAACCCTACCCATTTAATCTTAAAATCAGAGGGAGATGATAGGTGAATAAGAATGCTGTGGAAGCCCCTAACCCTTGTTGTAAGCCTAAACTTGACATTAACTAAAAAAACTATCCCCTATCCCTCTGATCCATCCATCTTCTTTCGCTTATCCCGGGCCGGGTCACGGGGACAGCAGTCTAAGCAAAGAAGACTTCCCTCTTCTTAGACGCTTGCTCCAGCTCTTCCAGGGGGACACCGAGGCATTCCCAGGCCAGCCGGGAGACATAGTCCCTCCAGCGTGTCCTAGGTCTTCCCCGGGGTCTCCTCCCGGTGGGACGCGCCCGGAACACCTTCCCGGGAAGGCGTCCAAGAGCCATCCGGAACAGGTGCCCAAGCCACCTCAGCTGTTCCCTCTCAATGTGGAGGAGCAGCGGCTCTACTCTGATCTCCTCCCGAGTGACCGAGCTTCTCACCCTATCTCTAAGGGATCGCCCAGCCACCCTGCGGAAAAAGCTCATTTCGGCCGCCTGTATCCGGGATTTTGTCTTTTCGGTCATGACCCACAGCTCATGACCATAGGTGAGAGTAGGAACGTAGATCGACCTATAAATCGAGAGCGGTAAATCGAAACCGGTAAAAACTCTTTCTTCACCACAACAGACCGGTACATCGACCGCATTACTGCAGAAGCTGCACTGATCCGCCTGTCAGTCTCCTGTTGCATCCTTCCCTCACTTGTGAACAAGACCCCAAGATACTTGAACTCCTCCACTTGAGGCAGGAGCTCTCCACCAACCTGAAGTGGGCAAGCCACCCTTTTCCGACTGAGAACCATGGCCTCGGATTTGGAGGCGCTGATTCTCATCCCAGCCGCTTCACACTCGGCTGCAAACCGTCCCAGTGCATGCTGAAGGTCCTGGTCTGAAGGGGCCAGCACGACAACATCATCCGCAAAGAGCAGAGACGAAATCATGTGGTCCCCAAACCTGACACCCTCCGGCCCCTGGCTGCGCCTAGATATTCTGTCCATCCCTCTGATCTGATTAGTTTATTGGAATGTTGCTCTAGGATCAACAAGGATGTTGATCCAGGAATATGTTCTACTTGATGAAATCACATTCACCAAAATCACAACAACCTGTGAGGCATGTTGTAAAGAAAATGTATTCAGATTTTCCTATTAATTTGGTTAGTTCTGACATAGAATGAGTAAAAAAAAGAAATTGCTGAAAAAGATTTAAACTTAAATGGTTGATGTCATACAAAAACACATTAGGATCTTAATCCTTCTATAAGGCTGTATTGTGATGTTGTGCTCGAGTGGCACCTGTCTGTGTGATCTTCTATATCACTTCTCATGACAGTTTTTGTACATCTGTGAAGTGATTCTGCTGCACTGTGTTCACTCACGGCACACAAATACAGCGCACTGTCATGAGTCTCCAGATTGATCACAGTAAGAGAACTCTTCTCTGCAGATTTATAATTGACTGAATATTTTTCCTTGTTGAGCTTTCCAAATTCCACCGTGCCAAAACTGGTTGCGTACACGATGAGCTCCATAGTCTGTCCTTGATGCTGAATGAACCAGTACATTTGGTAAAAAGTAGAACCTTTTGTGTGACTGCAAGTCAGAGTGGCATTTTTCTTAAGAGGTAACATTATGTTTGGAGACTGTGTAATATCATTTACATCAGCAAAACCTGGCAAAAAAAGAGAGAGAAGGATGCAATAGTTTACATGCAAAAGTGTTTTTAACAGTTAACATAAATGCAATTCAGATATGAGTTCAATGCTCATTTATCATTGAGAATGTGAGATACCTGAGCTCCACTGAAGGGATATTATCAGAAATACTACAACTGGATTCATCTTGCCACTTGGTTTCAAAACAATGCCAATCTTGAAGCAGGAATATACTTTTCTTTTTTTCTGATGTGCCAACACAACTCAATATGTGACCGCTCTCATTTGCTGTCACTAAACAGAAGAGGTGTGAGCACTGTCTCTCGTGTGTCATTACATCATACGATGTAAAAAAAAGTTCTGGGTTGTGTTCAAAACCAACAAGTCCAGCAGAAGAGCAATTTTTGGGATGTGGGTGCAAACGGTTTAGATGCAAGGAAGTCAATTGGAAAGTGAATGACTGGAAACAGATTAAGGGACATTTCATCCAAAAATGTAAATTCTGTCATCGTTTACTCACTCTCATATCATTCCAAACCTGTATGATGTTCTTTCTTCTACTGAATACAAAATAATTAATCTTTATTTATCAAGCAAATAAATGTACATCGCAAATAATACAAATGCACTAAATAATGTTTTGATTGTTGTGCTAAAGTGTTCTGCATTTTAAGTTGTGTTTGAGCAATGCAGTAATATTTCAAAGCTTTTAGTGCAACATAATTTGCACATAAATTAATCAAGAGCTCCTCCAAGTGATTACAATAACTACTGCTTGATTAACAGAGCCCATGTATCATATACTCACAATATTTTGCAGTATTCAGTTTACACAGTATATATATTTGAAAAAGTATAATAGGTTACTTTAAGTCGAAAAAAGAATGTGCTTAAAAAGATGTCATACAAAAACACATTAGGATCTTAATCCTTCTATAAGGCTGTATTGTGATGTTGTGTTCGAGTGCCACCTGTCTGATCTTCTATATCACTTCTCGTGACAGTTTTTGTACATCTGTGAAGTGATTCTGCTGCACTGTGTTCACTCACGGCACACAAATACAGCGCACTGTCATGAGTCTCCAGATTGATCACTGTAAGAGAACTCTTCTCTGCAGATTTATAATTGACTGAATATTTTTCCTTGTTGAGCTTTCCAAATTCCACCGTGCCAAAACTGGTTGCGTACACGATGAGCTCCATAGTCTGTCCTTGATGCTGAATGAACCAGTACATTCTGTCGTAAGAAATACCTTTTGTGTGACTGAGTCAAAGTCAGAGTGGCATTTTCCTTAAGAGGTAACATTATGTTTGGAGACTGTGTAATATCATTTACATCAGCAAAACCTGGCAAAAAAAGAGAAGGATGCAAGAAAATCTGTACAAACAATTCAGATATGATTTCAATGCTCATTTATCATTGAGAATGTGAGATACCTGAGCTCCACTGAAGGGATATTATCAGAAATACTACAACTGGATTCATCTTGCCACTTGGTTTCAAAACCATGCCAATCTTGAAGCAGGAATATGTGCCAACACAACTCAATATGTGACCGCTCTCATTTGCTGTCACTAAACAGAAGAGGTGTGAGCACTGTCTCTCGTGTGTCATTACATCATACGATGTACTCACCCTTACTCATCCTCATATCATTCCAAACCTGTTGTTCTTTCTTCTACTGAATACAAAATAATTAATGTTTATTTATCAAGGAAATGCCATCCATTTTCCCAAATAATACAAATGCACTAAATAATGTTTTGATTGTTGTGCTAAAGTGTTCTGCATTTTAAGTTGTGTTTGAGCAATGCAGTAATATTTCAAAGCTTTTAGTGCAACATAATTTGCACATAAATTAATCAAGAGCTCCTCCAAGTGATTACAATAACTACTACATCTTGACTGCTTGATTTACAGAGCCCATGTATCAATATACTCACAATATTTTGCAGTATTCACTTCACACAGTATATATATTTGAAAAATATTTAAGTACTTTAGGTTACACTTTATTTTACTATATGTGTACTTATAGTATATTTACCTAAGAAAGTACTGTGTAATATAAGATAACTGCATGGGTTAAGGTAAGGGGTAACACTTTATTTTACAGTGTCCTTGTTACATATGTAACAAGTACTTACTATAGTAATTACAGTAAATTATGCATAATTACATGCAACTAACCCTCAACCAAATCCTAACCCTATAGTAAGTACATGTAGATGCTTAATATTACTCAGTACTTAAATATATAATTACACTGTAATAATGACACCTTAAAATAAAGTGTAACCAGGTTAGGTACAGGGTTAGTACTTATAACCCGGTTATTGTAATTGCTATACATACTGTAAAATAAAGTGCTACCGTACTTAACTTAGGCTATTTACATACCTATCTATTTACTTGCTTGCTTACTTAGAAATATCAGATTATAACTGGACACCCCTGAATTAAACAAGTATATAATATGACAAACATAAAGAGGTCAAATTATGTGATGACAATTTAGCATACTACTGTTTGAAATGATTATTGCAAAATGTTTACTATTTCACATATTGTTCTCTGATACTACCGTATGTTCAACCTGCTGTTCTTGCTTATTGAAGATTATATTTACTCAGCCACAGATTCAGGTGTAAAGTGATGGTGAATTTGATAAACTTGTACATCACAGGAAGGTTTTTGTACGAGTCAGAGGTGAGTGTGAACACTGTGTAATACGCTGCACAGAAATACACTGCACTGTCATTCAGTCTGAGGCTGCTGATAGTCAGAGTCACATTATTTCTTCCATCTCCGCTCAGTGTGATCTTATCAGTGGGGTCTTTAAATTCAGTCTCTTTATTCTCTTGTTGAATATTAAGGTATCCCATGAGCTGAAGATCCATGATGCTCTGGCTTTGTTTGTACCACTGTACAGTATAATAGTTTTTAATACTGTGTGAACATTTGATCTCTGCAAATTCATCTTGTTTCTTCAGGAGATCCGGAGGAGTCTGGACAACACTTTCACCAAGAATGGTCACTGTTGAAAGATATATTAATGCATAAACTGTAAAAAGTCGATTCAGTGCTACTTCAATGGTACAGTGTATTAACAAAACAATATTAGATGACAAATGATTACCTGCAAGACGCAGAAAAAAAACATAGACACAAGGAGCATTACTCATGTCGTCTCTCTCTGCTGATTGACTCAACTATGAGTTTAAATGCAGGAGATGCAGGAAATGATGTCATAGAGTGTGGAGCTCTACAGTACATTCTCAACCCATGAAGAAACTCCACTTTTTTTATCAGTGTTACATATTTCTGTTTTAACCGATTTAAGAGCAAAATATTTGTCGGCATCTGTAAAAAATTGTGTTGGTTAAATTAAATTTTATTGTTTTGATATGTTTCACATGATTTCATGTCTGGACTCATCAAACAAGATGTGAATTCATTATATGACCTGTTTAAGTTTTCCTGTTAATATTCAGACCACATGACTGTACGAGCATGTTTGCATCTCATGTCAGTGGATATTATCAGCCGATCTCTTGAGCAGGTGCAGAAACCCTGCAGTGGATCATCATTCTGCTGCTTTCAGAGCTTTTTGTATTGTGTCATGACTGCACATCACACCGTGTAAACTAGCAGCGCAGAAATACATCGCACTGTCACCAAGAGCAAGAGCTTCGATCTTTAAGGATCCATTCTTGGTTCCGTCACCATTCAGACTGATTTTTCCCCTAAAATTATCCTCTGGAAAATAATTTTTATTCCAGATATATCCCAGTAATGTAAATTCATGTCCACGTGTTTGTTTGTACCAGAGGATAATAGTGTATAATGAGATGTTGTGTGTGCAGACAAGTTCTGCAGAATCTCTCTCGGTTTTAATTAGATTCGAGGGACTTTGTTGAACACTGCCATTGACAACAGAACCTGTGAAAAGAAGCAAAAATAGTTAATGGTGTAAGAGCACACAGCACTATTACTAAACACTCCCTTTAAACTCATATTTTGAATGATAAAATATTTACCTGTAAGCCAAAGTAGCGAGACAAGGAGAACTCTGATCATGTTGATAAAGACTGGAGAAATATTTGAAGTTAATTGCAACATGATCATGCCTTTATTCTAGTATGGACCCTCAGCGCCTCCTATCCACAGCTTTTGTGATTACAACAATTTCCTGCCATGCATTTAGACAGAAAGAAGTGTACAAATGAAAATGTTAAAATGTTTGTTTGCATGTTTCTGAATCAGTATACTTGAATCAGATTTTTACAAGAACAAAGAAACAATTACCATGATGAACTGAGAAATTAGAATGAAACAAAGGTTTCAAATGTATTTATATGTTGTACTTTGTGTTGTTGTTGTGTGTGTCATGTGCTCCATATTCTCTCCTTGGCATTATAAGGAAGTGCATGCTGATTTAGGCTGACTTTAATAGACTTGCACCCTTGTCATAGAAGAGTAAAATCTTTGTCATAGTTGGTTAAACTATGAAATATAACACTGTGTTATACGTATGGAGTTATGTGCTGGTTTTGCCATTGGTGTCTGTAGGACAGACCATAATATGAGAAAAACTTTTGATTTAATGTATATACTAGACCACAAATAACGTTTAAAAAAACCTCAGTCAATCATTTTAATAATTTATTTAATTATTTTACCCCATTATTATTAAAGATTGAAAAGGAGACTTGTTAAATGATCAGCCTGATAGTTGAATCTCATAAAGAAATGTCTGTGATATATAATACATAATAGGGGAGAACGGTTGAGTTGAGCCAGTGTTTACTTTATTTACATACATTTTAGAATGGGTTGCATCCCTGGGAATAATCACTTTGGATCTAAAATAAATTGTTTTCAAAATATGGACTCATGGATGTAAATTGTGCCAATTATTATGTTAAAGTAAACCTTAAAATTTGTAGTCGTAGCGTAGTTGGTCTGCCAATCATGTTACATGTCCATCATTGAAACAATAATATCAGGGAACTCCATCACATTGTGTCTATTAAAGGCAGTGGCTGTTCTTCACCCTAATACTCATTAACCTATCACATCCTACAACAGCTATGGTCTTTTTTCCTATTATTTATCCATTTATCCATAAGTGAACCTCAAGGAACATATTAAATGGCACCATTCTCCAGGACATTTTTGTTGAAATATTACAGAGTTTAAATGGTAATGCATAACAGGAAGAAACCACTAAATTTCTAGACAAAACAAATTATTTTATAGGAATTATGGGGAATATGTTACTTCTGTGTTCATAGCTGGTACTAAATCAAACCCCACAGGTCCAGGTGCAGATTGTCAGTGAATTTGCAACCACTGATAAGCTGACGCTTTAGTATCACAGGTTTTTGTATGAGCCAGAGGTGATTGTGAACACTGTGTAATACGCTGCACAGAAATACACTGCACTGTCATTCAGTCTGAGGCTGTTGATAGTCAAAGTGCCATTATTTTTTCCATTTCCGCTCAATGTGATCTTGTCTTTAAACTCCAGCTCTTTGTTCTCATATTCAAGATTAAGGTATCCCATTAAGTTAAAGCCCATGATGCCTTTCTTGTACCAAAGAATACGGTCATAATTCAATATATTGTGAGCACATGTGATCACAGCAGATTTATCTGGGTCCTTGATGAGGTTAGCTGGAGACTGGAGAACAGTTTCACCAAGACAGACGGCTGTAATCAAGAGAATACATTTATGTTATCAGTGTAAAACAAGTTCACATAATAAAAATTATTACAATTAATCACTAATTTACAGTTACCTGTGAGGCACACTAGAGAAACACAGACACTTGGAAGAATAGTCATCTTTGCTTTATGCTTTTGGGGACAATGCTGTGCAATAAATGCAGGAAGATACTTCTAATAGGAAATGATGTCATCTCAGTGGGCACCAAGCGGCAACCTCCCCGTCTCTCTCTTGAAACCAACACGGAAGTGAGTTAAACTGCAATTCGTTGACTGGCCGCTTGAGGCTGTTGTCAGAAGTGAGTCAAATCTGTATCTCCCCCATGTTAAAATGACCAACTTTACAGCAGAAAAAAACATGTTTACAGCCTGGTGTCTGTATGTGGATTTGGTATATACAGCTAATTTTGCCCTTCATAACAACTGTGAGGGGGGTGAATTATTTTATAACTCGTCCGTTTAGTTGATTAATATTTAAATTTAAGGGTGTGGCCAAGCCACTTGATTGACAGATGGATTGCCGCTGTCAGTGCTAGCCGTTTGTCTGCTGTTACTAGCCGTCACTTCACCTCAGCAATGTTAGCTGCTGAACTTGCCATCTCTGCAGTGTTTGAGCTTTTTTTCGGGATTATTATTTCATACAATTTAATACTTGGGTAACGTTACAAAGCCCACGTCTTTGGATTCCGTCGTTATCGTTCGAGAGAACAACCAGCGCTGTATTTCAATTGTTTTCCTCTGTGAACATGCACTAATGGATGTCTGACAATTAAAACGTCAATAAATGCTCGTTCGTTCTGCTCCCATGGAACAGATGGATTATATGCTTATGTAAATTACCGTCAGATGAAATCATGCAGGCGTCGGCGCTTTCTCCGTCCGTGCAATAAATGCACATGAATGAGCGCGGATTTTCTAGCGCATTTATTTGCACTTCAAAGGCAATATATCTATGGTTTAACGGTTAAACCATAACCCATTTGAGAGACGGCCAACATCAGAATTTAAAATGGACTGAATAAGCTTTCTATGAACTTGAGCGATGCCGAGCTGACGGACCACGAAAGAGTGACGGATATGTCACATGTATGCACATAAATCACTGTCACACACAAACACTCTCGAAGTAATACACAGTCTCACTTGTAGCCATGTCTTTTAACTATTATAATATTTCGAAGGGCAAAAATAGGAACGTTTAAATGGCTTTACATCCTCAGCTAACTCGATCACGTCGAGCTAGGTGATTTCAGATAGCCAGGCTCCTCAGCTCCACTCACGCCCCGCCTGTTTGTCTATTTTCTGTTATCCGGGAGTGACGCAAGGCCAAGATGGCGACGGCCGGCTCCGCCCACTTTAGGCTTCAAAAATGCTCTTCAGAAACCTACGGGTGACGTCACGGACACTACGTCCATATTTTTTTACAGTCTATGGTGGGCACTGACAACAAGCTAGTGAGGTATATAGTAGAAATTCCATTTAAAGGGAAAGACAATTAACATATTGTTTAACATTAACAGTTTCTTTTCTTTTTTTTTATCCTCACCATAATAATTCAGTTCTCGTAAAATATGCGTTTTTTTCAATGATGTTCTGATTTTAGTATTAAAAGAGAAATGGCTCCCTCTGTCTTTCAGGGATGCTGAGTTTAAAGCTTGTGTCAGGGTTGGCAGGTCTGCGTAATAAATCTAGCCCAATGGCCTATCGAAAATAGCCCAAAAGTAACCCAATGACCATATTCCAAATATAAAAAACTCAAAATATGTCATTCCCATACCTAAAATACTTATTTTACTGTCACATTAATGCAAATTGAAAACCACCATATCGTAGTGATCAAAAACACAGCTCAAATGCTCCCTACCAGTGGCCTTCCTTCACAAAACTTCACATCTAGCACAGTTTTATCAATATAAAATATCACAATACAAGAATTTCAGTCAAATTTAATGCAATATGTCAAACCTTTAACCCCTTGGGGCAAACCAACTGTTTTCAAGTAGCTTCTAGAATGCCGTGATCTTGGTAACCCTGGCCTGTCTATCAACTAAATTGTCTGAATGAGGTCAACATTGGTGGGACTTGTTGGATTTACTCAAACATTCTTAGAAATAAGACTCTACAGAGCATTTCATCTCAACTCAACTCAATGTTGGCAGCAAATCAAACCCTGAGCCTTTAGCAGGTGATGCAGGGCTGTGGTGAGTGTTAGAGTAACGTAACAGCTTTTTGTATTAAGATTTGACTGTGTATATCACTGTGTAATACGCTGCACAGAAATACACTGCACTGTCATTCAGCGTGAGGTTCTTGATGGTCAGAGTGCCATTTTTCTTGGCATCTCCATCCAGATTTATCTTTCCAAATCCAGGCTCTTTATTCTCTTTGTCAAAATTAAGGTATCCCATCAGCGTGAGGCCAGACGTGTCTCGACTCTGTTTGTACCACAGCATTCGGTTGTAGTCTTGGATATTGTGAGAACATGTGAAAACAGCCGATACATCCTCGTTCTTCATGAGGTCAGTGGGACTCTGGAGAACCGTTTTTGCATGATTTCCCACTGTGCATGGAGAGAGATAATACAGTTTGCAGTGAGAAGTAATGTTTGAAATAAAATGATATAAATCAGATTTACATGAAAGTTTATCTCTATTTACACAACATCATATTTTTACTGTTACCTGTTAGCCACAATAGACATACAGATATGCAGAGTAAAAAGTTCATCATGTCCGCTCTTTCTATTGAACTGAATTCTTCTGCAATGAAGGAAAGGCACACGAGGGAGGAAGTGATGTCAGCTATAGGCCGCACACACAGATGTTTTCCTGTCATAGATAAGTCCACTTTATCCTATCTAAAATTCTTCTACCATTGTTGCACTTCATCATAGTTCAATCCATCATCAAAACTTGACAGCAATAAATACTGTCACAAACTAAAACCCTTTAGAATTTTTTTTTAAACAACATATTTGCTTTAAGACTAGACCTATTGTGCTGAGAAGTGGCACTGAATCAGAATCCAAAGGTGTGGGGAGGAACATAGATATGCATTTCCCAGAAACAAGCCGTTTAAAAGACAGGGTTTTTGTATGAGTCAGAGGTGATTGTGAACACTGTGTAATACGCTGCACAGAAATACACTGCACTGTCATTCAGCGTGAGGTTCTTGATAGTCAAAGTGCCATTTGTCTCTCCATCTCCCTCCATTATGATCTTGTTTTCAAATTCAGGCTCTTTAGTGACAGTTTCGTAATAAAGGTATCCCATTAACTTGAGGCCTGACGTGTCCTGACTTTGTTTGTACCATAATATTCGTTCATAGTTCTGTATATTATGAGCACATATGATCACAGCAGAGTCATCTTGTTTCTTGATGAGGTTAGCTGGCGTCTGATCGACAGTTTTACCAAGACATGCAGCTGTGGAGAAACAAACAACAACAGTTGTGTACAGTAATGTTTAGACTAAAACAATCTGTATGATATTGAAGTAAATTATCAAGTGCATATTAGTTTATTTTTACCTGTAAGTATCATTAGAGATAGAGATATGCTGTCAAACATGTCCATCATGGTTTCTTTCACTAAGTGTTTCTGCTGTGAATCAAAGGCACATGCAGGAGGAAGTGATGTCAGATATACCGGTGTAACCTGAGAGAAATAAAGAGATAAAATGGGGAAGATAAGATACAAACTACACTGAATGTGTTGAACTGTTCACTGTTAGAGAAGGGGGACAGTAATGAAGCTCATGGTCAGTCATTAAAATCTCTCTTTTAAGCATCACCATGTGCAAACAGAGACATTTATTTTGCAATGTGAATTACCCAAAGAACCACACTGCCTCCTGTTGATCATTATGATCATTTCTTATTTTAATGCACCTGTTTTTGTACAACTCTGCCCAGAGTTTGATTCACTGTGTATTCACTCACTGAACAGAAATATATGGCGCTGTCATCCGGCTCCAAATTCTTCACAGTCAGAGATCCACTCTCAGCAACTGTTTTATTGGCCATAAATTTATTTTTCTTAGAATCTTCATATTCTGGATTGGTGTAAGAGGTTGTGAACGCTACAAGTCTCATTGTCTCTCCTGGACGCTGTCGGTACCAGTACATCAGTCTGTAGGTTGAACCCATATTGTGTGTGCAGTTGATTTGGGCTGAACTCCCTTTTAGTTCATGAAGAATTGTAGGCTCTTGAACAACCTCATCCCCACCCATAGTGCCTGTGGAAAAAAATTTATTGAATTGGTAAGAATATAAGGTTATTTTTTCAGTTGTTATGGAGATAATTTTAAAAAGTTTTTGGTACCTTGGCTCCAGTACAGTAACAGAATCAATGAAATAATGTTCCTAGTCATGTTGGGTTTTGGTGGGGTGAGAGTGAGTCCCCTGGAGCCTTTCAATAGATACGAACTCTAGCTGTTGTTGAACAGGATATGACATCATAAGTCATAACACTACAGGGGGAAAAGTTGTATAAACGTGAAATATGAACATCTGAACAGTTAAGTGTAAACACCAGCCCACAGCTGATTTGCTGAGTGTATACTCTTAATTTATATTTCATTACCTCTCGCAGGAGTCTCTTATAGCTTTAACACGGTGGCTAAGAAGCTACAACACTAGCTAATGGTGCCATAGGTGGCTCGTTGTGTATTGGGGGTCCACAAATTTTGGATTTCGCTCGGCCATCAGTCTGTGTATGATGCCAATATGTTAAATTTAACTGCGAAAGAGATTGCTTCAACTGTCATAATTAGGGATGCATTGATATGAACATTTTGGCCGATACCGATAATAAACCGATAATAATACTTTATATGTGAAAGCCGATAACCAATATATTGGCAGATAAATCTAAATCCAAATATTTAAATGATTTTGAGAGACTGATTTAAAGAAACAACAAAAGCCTCAGTTTCTCAGTGTCTCAGTTGAAGGAAATAATACATTATTTATGGGCTTTAATATATCGGCCAAATTTTCTTAATGGGCTGATAACAATAACATTAAAAATGAACATATATATCGTCCTATAGTGGTATGGTGGCCGATATATCATACATCCCTGGTATTATTCAATGTATGCCACTTTCAAAGGTCCAAAAAAATTAATTATGGCAAAACATTTTTTAAACTTTTTTGTTTTTGTTAGAAATGTATCTCTAGTATGAAGCTTTAATAATAATAATGAGAAACTGTACTGTGAAATGGGCTGATGGTGCAACAGGCTGCTCAGAGTAGCTGTTTTGTGTACTTACAATGACCGCCACGTACACATGATCGTGAAGTCCACTAGACCGTAGGGCAGTGTTTCCAACCCTGTTCCTGGAGGCACACCAACACTACACATTTTCAAACTCTTCTTTATCAAACTCATCTGATTCAACTCATCAGCTCATTAGTATAGACTCCAAGACCAGACAAATACAGGTCAGATAAGTGAGACATCCAAAATGTGTACTGTTGGTGTGCCTCCAGGAACACGGTTGGGAAACACTGCCGTATGTTTGAGGTGCTCGTGAGCGCCCCCTTATGGTTGCACACTTAAATGTAGAGGAGAAATGCTGACTCTGCTCATCCTAAAGCAACCACTCACAGAATCAATATAGTTTCTGATCATATTTATGTCTGGCTGGGTTGATCCGGGCTGCTAAAGCATCTGTCGTCATTACTGGTCCTGAAAGCCCTCATGTCCAGGTGCAGAGTGATAGTGACTGTTGTTACAGCCACTGATAAGCTGAAGCTTTGGTATCACAGGTTTTTGAGACAGAGGTGATTGTGGACACTGTGTTATACGCTGCACAGAAATACACTGCACTGTCATTAAGTCTGAGGTTCTTGATAGTCAAAGAGCCATTATCTCTTCCGTCTCCTTTCATTTTGACCTTGTTTTCAAATTCAGACTCTGGGTTGTCGTTTTCATATAAAAGATATCCAATGTATATAAAGTCCCGTGTGCTCTGGCTCTGTTTGTACCAAAGAATACGATCATAGTTTGATATATTGTGTGCACATATGATAACTGCAGATTCATTTGGGTTCTTGATGAAGTCACCAGGAGACTGGAGAACAGTTCCACCAAGACAGACGGCTGTAATGAGAAAATACATACAGTAAAATCTGTGTTAGACTGTAGCAGCAGAAAGAATAAAGTTGTCTAAAAATATTCCATTAGATCAGATTACCTGTGAGGCATACTAGAGAAAAATAAACACTGAGAAGAACGCTAGTCATGTTTGCTTCGTGCGCTAGGAGAGAATTCTTCAAATTAAATGCAGGAGTGCACTTGTAGGAAGTGATGTCATTTCTGGCACATTGACAAGCATAGATGTATACATACATATCTATGCTGACAAGTACAGTAAATGAGTGGCATAGTGGACATTCTAAAAATAACTTTAAAGAGAGAAAACTATAATTAAGATGAATAAGTTTAACATTGATGGCTTGTTCTGATTTAAGACGGGACTCTTCAGATGTTCATTAAATGTTCATTAAAAATGTCTGTGCTCTATACATGTGTTCAGCTTGTCTCAGGTGTCTATTAAAAGGAAAAGACTCCTTCAAAATTCATTGAACTGTTTAAACTTTGCTGTTTAGCTAAATTAATGTTGTTCTTAGATTATTTATTTATTTAAATTTTTTATTTAATTTTTTATTAGATTTAGATTAGATTAGATTTTCTAAGTAGAAAACTACAATGACCCAGAAAAAAAGCTAAATGTAATGTAAAGTGCAGCAAAAAAGCTAAATGTAATTGTTTCTGCTGTTGCAGTCTTCATGTGATTCATACGAGTCAGTCATAGTCTGGATGAACAGGCTGCACATTTGTGAAAACACATCGCCCTCTGTTGACCACTGTTACTGTAATTATTTATGGCAGCTGTTTTTGTTTAAATCTTGCCCAAATTGACTGCACTCATATCATATGTGTGTCCACTCGATTGAAATCTCACCCGTTTCCCCCTCATGGCGCTGGACCTGATGCTTGAGCAAAATTCTCAATTTAGGAACTGACTGCATGATACTGGATGTTACAGTGGAATTTAAATCAACATAATACAAATTAACATAATAACGGAAGTTGTTCATTCAGGAATATAGTAGTTCAGGATATTAGTAATGTATTAGTTGGAAATGAACTAATTTACTAATTGTGTCTATTTATTAACTAATATTAAATATAATATATTTTAGGTTTGTTCTGTCCACATTTATTTATTTATTAATATCAATGGTATTAAGTTTATTAAAATGGTATTTATTCAAATTCAATGGTAACACTTTAGATTAGGAAACACATATTAACTCTTAACTAGGAGTTTTCCATCAATAAACTCCTATAACTGCTTATTGGTGGTAAGGTAGTTGTTGTAATGGTTAAGTTTAGGTATTTGCTCGGATTAATGCAAGTAGAATATGGTCATGCAGAATTAATATGTGCTTTATAAGTACTAATAAACAGTCAATATGCTAGTAATATTCATGCTATTAAGCAACTAGTTAATAGTGAACTGTGTTCCCGAATCTAAAATGTTACAGATTCAATTTATATTATTCGATTATTATTATATGATTCTTCTAACATTGTTGCACTTCATTATTTTGTTCATCATCAAAAAATAAGAAAACAGCTTTTACAAACTAAAGACCTTTAGGGTTTTTTTTATTGTAAAATATTTGCTACCGTTTGCCAGACCCACTGTATGTGTTCATTACTGGCCTTGAATCAAACCCCACAGGTGTGGAGAGAAACACCTGTCAATAAATACACTTATCACAGAAACAAGCTGTTTATGAGATAAGGTTTTTGTATGAGACAGAGGTGATTGTGAACACTGTGTGTAATACGCTGCACAGAAATACACTGCACTGTCATTCAGTCTGAGGGTCTTGATAGTCAAAGTGCCATTTTTCTTGGCATCTCCATCCAGTTCGATCTTGTTTTCAAATTCAGGCTCTTTATTCTCACTGTAATAAAGGTATCCCATCAACTTGAGGCCTGACGTGTCCTGACTTTGTTTGTACCAATATATTTGGTCATAGTTTTGTATATTGTGAGCACATATGATCACAGCAGAGTCATCTTGTTTCTTGATGAGGTTAGCTGGCGTCTGTTCGACAGTTTCACCAAGAGATGCAGCTGTGGAGAAAAAAAAACAGTAAATAACGAGTAAATCAATGAAAAACAGTGTACAGTGATGTTTAGGGTAAAAGATCTGTACAATGACTTTGTACAGTGCACTTTTGTTAGTTGTTATTACCTGAAAACATCATTATAGATACAGAAACGCTGAGGAACGTGTTCATCATGGCTTCTTTCACCAAGAGCTTCTGCCTGAGGAAGTGATGTCAGCTGTACTTCAACCGTTCTCCGCTGATGGGTCATGACACAAAAATCTGATAACGTGGCAGACAGCGGGGGGAATTAAACTATCCATATAAATTTCATCTGGAATATTCCTTATTAATTGTTAAGTCTTCTCTCAGCTGTTGTCATGCATTATATTGGTTGTCTCAGACTGCCACCTGTTGACTAACGCTGTCATTAATCTTTCATATACAGACTGTTTGTGTACAGGTCTCTGCAGCCTTTCACACACTGTGTTCACTCACTGAACAGAAATATATGGCACTGTCTTCTGGCTCGAGATCTTTCACTGTGAGAGATCCTCTTTCAGCATTACTTTTATGAGCTTCAAATTTATTCTCATCAACATCTCCAAATTCTGGCTGTCCTTGAGCGGTAGTGATCACTACGAGTCTCATAGTCTCTCCGGGACGCTGGCGGTACCAGTACATCACATAGTAAGCTGCTCCTTTAGTGTGTGTGCAGTTCAGAACTGCAGAACTCTCTTTTACTCTCCAAAGAAAAGGTTCTTGTTGAACATCACTATCACCTGCAGTGCCTGTGAATATTAAAAGAAAAGTGCATAAACGATTATAGTTCAGTATAGTTCAGAGATAATATTAGCATATTTTAGACACCTTGGCAGTGCAGTAACAGAATTAGTGAAATAAAGATTGTAATCATGTTCAGTTCTGATGCAGCAACAGTAGACTGAGTCCTGAGCTTTGATGAGTCAAACCTTTCTGTTATACAGGATGTGACATCATGGGTTATAACAGTCATGAGTAAAGAAAAATTAATGAGAAATATGATCATCTTTACTCAGAAAGAGACCAAAGTTTGATGGTTAATAATAGTACGGTGGAAAAATAAAATTACCCTTCGAAGAAATAATATATAGTATATAATATATTAGGGAAAAAGTTTGAGTATGTGTTTTTCATTGAGTATTACATTTGATACTTCAGGTTTTATGGCTCATATATGATATAGGGGAATATGGAGCTCATACTCAAGGGGTAAAAACACTTCAATTTCATACAGAGGCCCAAACTGAGCCAAAAATGCAATTTGGTGAAGTTTCTGATTTATACAGACATAAAATAAGGTACAATTCTGATAGCTTGTAAATCATCTTTATAACAGTATACCTGACTACTTGCATAACATGCATTGAAATATCAGCTGTCACTCTATATCTCCCAATAATATGTCTTAGTAAAATTATATTTAAATGCTTAGTTGTATGATCAAAACTCTGTAGTTTTTACTGTAGGGGCAAAACATATAATGCTGTGCAATACAATGATGACTGAGAGATCAAATAAACATTTCTCAAAAGCCTGATGGATCATATTTGATACTCATATTTTAACGTGATTTTTCACCCAAGAATTATGTATGGATTATCAGCAAGTTGCTTCAGTCTAGTAATTTCATCTTGAAATATTAACAACATGAAGGTTACTACGTTTCAGTATGGTTTCAGTTTAGTTTAATTCTAAAAGTCTTTTTACATTTTTTACTTGCTAAAAAAAATCAGATGACAGAAGGCATGTAGTATTCTGTACAATAGGCTTTTATTTTTATCGTATGTTGATAGAGGCCTTATGTGTGTGTCAAACATAATACAGCATGCTTTATTTAAAATATATTGAATTTGTTGTGGAGAAACTTAGATCACATGATTTCACAGCCATGACTTCAATACATCCGTATTTTTTTAATTGGGATACATAATAATTGTTCTGTCACTGTAAATTAAATATATTCTATATGAACTGAATATCGTTTACATCCGGGTTGACCATTTTATATGTTTGCAAGTATTGATATTCAGACCACATGACTGTACCAGCTTGTGTGCATCTCATGTCAGCGGATATTATCAGCCGATCTCTTGAGCAGGTGCAGAAACCCTGCAGTGGATCATAATTCTGCTGCTTTCAGAGCTTTTTGTATTGTGTCATGACTGCACATCACACCGTGTAAACTAGCAGCGCAGAAATACATCGCACTGTCATTGAGAGCAAGAGCTTTGATTTTTAAGGATCCATTCGTGGTTCCGTCACCATTCAAACTGACTTTGTCCTTAAAATTATCCTCTGAAAAATTATTTTTATTCCAGATATATCACAGTAATGTAAATTCATGTGTTTGTTTGTACCAGAAGATCATAGTGTAAGTTGCGATGTTGTGTGTGCAGACAAGTTCTGCAGAATCTCTCTCGGTTTTAATTAGATTTGAGGGACTTTGTTGAACACTGCCATTGACAACAGAACCTGTGAAAAGAAATGATAAATGGTGTAAGAGCACTATTACTAAACACTCCCTTTAATCTAATTTTTTATATGATAACATTTTTACCTGTAAGCCAAAGTAGCGAGACGAGGAGTACTCTGATCATGTTGATATAGACTGGAGAAATATTCGAAGTGAAATGAGCATTGCAACACCACAACCCTATGAGCATTGCAACATCACAGTTCCTTAATATTTCACAAATTCTAGAATGGACCGTCAGCGCCTCCTTCTAACAGGTTTTGTAACTGCTGCAATTTCCTGCCATGCAAGTTTAGGACTTAAAATATGAAAATGCTTGTCTCCATGGTTGTTAATCAATGCTTGAATCGGTGAAAACACAGAAACATATAACTGAGATATTCTAGTGAATAAATGATTCAAATATACTATACCTATGTTGACTAGACAGAGCTTGAACTTAATAAATAATTCAGAGGGTGATTTAATCATAATTTTTTGCCATATTTCCTTCTTTTTGGTGGTAAATTGGTTTTGATAGGTGAATATGTGCAAGGTGTTCTTTGGTGTTTAACAATATATGCTATTATTTGTATGTGATAATGTAGTTTTCCATTAGTAATGCCATTAGAACCTGACATTTATATTAATTTGGCATGTTATGCAATTCTAATCTCTTCTATTAAAATCTTTGCTCTGCTGTTCTCGGTTCAGTGAAAATGAAGCTTCACTTTAAACATTTCTACAAGTGCCACTTGCCTTTAGTTTCAGGCTAAATGTAAATATGGAACTTCTTAAAAAAATCTCTTTTTATTAGTTATTAGTTATTTTATTAGTATTAGTTATTGTGGAAGTTTGGGGGACATTTTATATTTTGGGTCCAATGAGCTTCATAACACAGTAGGGTTTTTGTATGAGTCAGAGGTGATTGTGAACACTGTGTAATACGCTGCACAGAAATACACTGCACTGTCATTCAGTCTGAGGCTGTTGATAGTCAAAGTGCCATTATTTTTTCCATTTCCACTCAATGTGATCTTGTCTTTAAATTCCAGCTCTGGGTTGTTATATTCAAGATTAAGTAACCCCATTAAGGTAAAGCCCATGATGTCTTTTTTGTACCAAAGAATACGCTCATAGTTTGGTATATTGTGTGCACATATGATCACTGCAGAATCATTTGGGTTCTTGATGAAGTCACCAGGAGACTGGAGAACAGTTCCACCAAGACAGACGGCTGTAATGAGAGAAAATACACATTAAAAATACTGTGTAAGCAGTGTAGCACAAATTCACACATTAAAAAGAAATACAGCTAACTAAAATGTTAAATAAAATTACCTGTGAGGCATACAAGACAAATGCAAACACTTAATAGAGTCATGTTTGTATATGCTCTGATGCAATGCTATGCATTAAATGCTGGATGGCACTTCTAACAGGAAATGATGTCATCTCTGAAAGGCACTGACAAGCTGTTCAGTTAAGAGGAAACCTTTGAGATTCGAAAGAATTTTATGAAATTTTAAAAAGCAGTGTAAAATTTGTACAGTACAAATGTTGTTCTAAATTATGCAATAATAGAGAAATGTCTCCCTCTAGCATCGTGGAATACTGAGCACTATTTCAATGGGTTTTCTCTTACATTCTTAGAAATTGCTTTACATTTAAGGAATAAAGTGCATTCATCTTGTCATTATCTCAGAATAAACCCTGATAGAGTGAACTTAACAAATAGGTTGAGTTTACTTTGCTGATTGAACATTGTTCTGCTATTCACACAGCGACTCAGTTCTCGCTGATAATATAATTGGTTATGAACTCATTCAAATTGCATTTAAAAATGCAAAAGATAAACAATGTTGCAATAGGACTGACCGACATTCAGTGGTTCTTCAATGGCCATTTCTCAAACTCTTAATTCCCCAATTTTCAATACAGTATGCATGACAAATTGTATCAGTTATTTATTGAGAGGAAAATATGCACCGGCCGATCTTCTTGAACTGTTAAAACCTCAGTGCTTGGCCAAATTATTTTTGGTCATTGGTAATTGAAGACTTTGAAATAGCTCTGACTAAATGGAAAACCTGACAAACCATCCGACCCCATGATGTAAAATGATTCACTGTTGAAAGCCTGTGACCAGTTCCAAGAAAAGCTATAAAAAAATTAATAAATAAGATAAATCTTAGTGATAAGCACTTGAAGCACTGGTTCATGTGAGTCAGTTCAGTTGTTCTACAGCAAAGTTGAATGAACAAGCTGCAGATTTGTAGAATCACATCGCCCCCTGTTGATCACTGTAATTATTATCATCAGCTGTTTTTGCTGAACTCTTGTTAAAGTTCACTTCAGTGTGTTCTGTCTGACCGAGCAGAGATACACGACACCATCATCTGACTCCACATTGTTCACAGTCAGAGATCTTCTCTCGGGAACAGGTTTGTTGGCTGTGAATTTGATTGGATCAGAATCTCCAAAGTCTGGTTTGCTCACAGAGCTTGTGAACACAATAAGAGTCATAGTTTGTCCTCGATACCAGTACATCTGAGTCAATGTAAAACCCTTTCTGTGTGTGCAGTTCATTTGAGCAGAACTCCCCTTTACTGCCATTAAAACACCTGGACTCTGTGAAACATCACTGGTACCTGCGATTGAAACAAAAACATTTCTGTAGTAATTCAAAAGGTTATTCTATTATGATGTCCTGGAGATCGTTTGAGTACCTTGGCTCCAGTGTAGCGAAAGAATCAACAGAATAATGTTCCTCATCATGTTACGTTGAGGCTGGATGAGTTATATTATAATCTTCAGTGATGATTCAAATTTCAGTTGTTAATACAGGATGTGACATCATGATCATGGTAGTGGTGATCTCAGGGTGGGTTAAAATTCAGAATTTAGGAATTAGCTTCAGATCCTGAATTGAGATGTGAATTGAATTAAGCAACACTTTAAGAAGACTAGACTAGAACCTATTGTGTTTAGTCTGGCACTGAATCAGAATCCACAGGTGTGAAGAGGAACGTGAATAAACACGCTTGCCACAGAAACATGATGTTTAAAAGAGGAGGTTTTTGTATGAGTCAGAGGTGATTGTGAACACTGTGTAATACGCTGCACAGAAATACACTGCACTGTCATTCAGTCTGAGGGTCTTGATAGTCAAAGTGCCATTTTTTTTTTTTTGTGCATCTCCATCCATTTCGATCTTGTTTTCAAATTCAGGCTCTTTAGTGACAGTTTCATAATAAAGGTTTCCCATTAACTTGAGGCCTGACGTGTCCTGACTTTGTTTATACCATAATATTCGGTCATAGCTCTGTATATTGTGAGCACATATGATCACAGCAGATTCATTTTGATTCTTGATGATGTTAGCTGGCGTCTGATTGACTGTTTTACCAAGACATGCAGCTGTGGAGAAAAAAAATATAATTAATGTTTAGACTGAAATAATCTGTATAAAGGGGAAGTAATGTATTGTTTACTTACTAATATTTAAGTCCATATTTGTTTATAATTACCTGTTATCATCATTAGATATACATATATGCGGAGGAAAGTGCTCATCATGTTAGCTCTTTCTTTCGATGTGTTTCTGATATGAATTACAGGCTCAAACAGGAGGAAGTGATGTCAGCTCTCTCAGTTCTCAAATGGTGAAACATGAAAAAAAGTTGCATATAAAGATCAGAACTGATGTGTTACTGAAATTGTACATGCTTTTGATTGGCATCACAGATACAGTGATGAAGAATGATTTGTTGAACCACTCTGCCACCTATTGATCAATGTTTTTCTCTTATTTTAATATACACATTTTTCTACATCTCAGAAATATATGGCTCTAATCCGGCTCCAGATTTACAGTCAGAGATCCACTCTCAGGAACCGTTTTATTGGCCACACATTTATTTTTCTCAGAATCTTCATATTCTGCATCATTGTAAGAGGTTGTGAACGCTACGAGTCTCATAGTCTCTCAATCTTCTAATTTTCAGTTTGATGCGATACATTTAATTTTCAGTAAAATATTTAGTTCAGTACAGCTTCATGTATTTGGGTTGTAAAATGTGACTACATTTTTCATTTGACTTCTTATGGATATAAACGGTTTAACTGATTATGTACTTTTACACCAAGAACACGTTTAACTGAACTATCTTAAATCAGCTGTTGGTAAATGTTGGCAGGAAATAAAACCACCTCCATCTGGAGGAGAAACACAACTTGGTTCCATCTAATCTCAGAAGAACTTTTAAATGAGTAAATTAACATTGAATTCTTTAAACTACACAACAAAATATCCCAATAATGTTAATCTCTGGTCCATGTTCATACTGTGTTGTGTGGACACTCAAGCTCTGCAGACCCAGTTGACCTACAGTATACACGATTACATTTCTGCCAACACGTTCTTTTACAAACTAAGGGTTGAAGTTATTTTCTGTGATAATGAAGCATGCAATAAATGATGTCAATAACTTGTGTTTGACCCATAATACTCCTAATTGTTAAGTCTTCTCTCAGCTGTTGTCATGCATTATATTGGTTGTCTCAGACTGCCACCTGTTGACTAACGCTGTCATTAATCTTTCATATACAGACTGTTTGTGTACAGGTCTCTGCAGCCTTTCACACACTGTGTTTGCTCACTGAACAGAAATATACGGCACTGTCTTCTAGCTGTGCGTTCTTCACAGTGAGAGATCCACTTTCAGGAACACTTTTATGAGCTTCAAATTTACTTTGATCAGAATCTCCGAAGTCTGGTTCCCCATAGCTTTTTGTGAACACTATGAGTCTGAAACTCTCTCCTTTTTGCTGCTGGTACCAGTACATCTGATTATATTCAACACCCTTATTGTGTGAGCAGTTCATCTGGGCAGATTTCCCCTTGAGAGTCCAAACACTGCCAGGCTGTGAAACACCGTCTCCACTTGAAGCACCTGCAAAATATGCTGAATGATTATTTCTGTATCAACACAGTATAGTTATTCTGTTGTATTATTTTACATCGTAATGCACTGGAGAAATAAAAACTGTACATTGAGTGCAACATAGTGACATGATTAGCAGAACAATGATCATGTTCAACGATGGATAGGAGTGTATTGAATCGTGGTATTGAGAGGATAATACAGGATATGAAAGTTGAATGAACAAGCTGCAGATTTGTAGAATCACATCGCCCCCTGTTGATCACTGTAATTATTATCATCAGCTGTTTTTGCTGAACTCTTGTTAAAGTTCACTTCAGTGTGTTCTGTCTGACCGAGCAGAGATACACGGCACTGTCATCTGACTTCACATTGTTCACAGTCAGAGATCTCTCGGGAACAGGTTTGTTGGCTGTGAATTTGATTGGATCAGAATCTCCAAAGTCTGGTTTGCTCACAGAGCTTGTGAACACAATAAGAGTCATAGTTTGTCCCCGCCGTTGTCGATACCAGTACATCTGAGTGAATGTAAAACCCTTTCTGTGTGTGCAGTTCATTTGAGCAGAACTCCCCTTTACTGCCATTAAAACGCCTGGACTCTTTGAAACATCACTGGTACCTGCGATTGAAATAGAGAGAAAAATGTAAATATTTCTGAATATTTCAAGAAGTTATTATTCTAATATGATCGTGAGTGCCTTGGCTCCGATGTAGTGACAGAAAGAACAGAATAATGCTCCTCATCATGTCACGTTGAGGCTGGATGAGTTAAAGTCGACATCAAGCAGAAGTTGCGAAAGGCTTTTCTTCCCTATTGTGACGTACAGTATATCCAGATGAAACGGCTTCTCAAACAAGAAGAAATGTGGGGAGGGACTTGATTTTGTCCATCGGGAGTCCTCACGCTGAATAACACATCATCAGAGAAGAGAAGAGATGTTGAAAGTTTGATTATGAGAGAACATGAATTAAAAAAAATTATGATGTGCACAGATAAATCATTTATGATAAATACTGCGATATTCTATAAAAAAAAAAAATAAGGAGTGTCCCTTTTGATTTCATGGGGACTTCAAATTATAATCTTCTGTGAATGTATTTGTTAATACAGGATGTGACATCATGATCATTATAGTGGTGATCTCAGGGTGGGGCAAAATTCAGAATTGAAGAATTAGCTTCAGATCCTGAATTGTGAATTGAATTGACCACATGATGCAGGATGTTCGGCAACACTTTAAGAAGACTAGACTAGAACCTATTGTGTTTAGTCTGGCACTGAATCAGAATCCACAGGTGTGAAGAGGAACGTGAATAAACGCAATAAACACGCTTGCCACAGAAACATGATGTTTAAAAGAGGAGGTTTTTGTGTGAGTCAGAGGTGATTGTGAACACTGTGTAATACGCTGCACAGAAATACACTGCACTGTCATTCAGTCTGAGGGTCTTGATAGTCAAAGTGCCATTTTTTTGTGCATCTCCATCCATTTCGATCTTGTTTTCAAATTCAGGCTCTTTAGTGACAGTTTTAAAATAAAGGTTTCCCATTAACTTGAGGCCTGACGTGTCCTGACTTTGTTTGTACAATAATATACGGTCATAGTTCGATATATTGTGAACACATATGATCACAGCAGAGTCATCTTGTTTCTTGATGAGGTTAGCTGGCGTCTGATCGACAGTTTTACCAAGACATGCAGCTGTGGAGAAAATAAGTGTTTGTTTATAATAATGTTAAGGCTAAAATAATCTGTACATTGTGTAAGTAAAGATTTATCAAGTGCATATGTTTATTTTTACCTGTAAGTATCATTAGAGATACAGATACACTAAGGAACGTGTTCATCATTGTTTTCATCAAGTGTTTCTGCTGTGAATCAAAGGCACATGCAGGAGGAAGTGATGTCAGATATACCGGTTCCTAACTGGTGTAACCGGAAAGGAAAAAGTAATAAAATGGGGACAATAAGATTCAGTTTACACAGAAAGAGTTGTGCATAAATAGCAGGACTGATATGCAAATCACAATGATAATGTAGTTAATTTATTATATTCACTTTTTAAAAACATCACTTTATGCAAACAGACAGATTCATTTTGCATTGCAAATAGGCTGAAATTTGTGACGTGTGTGCGTGTGTGTGTGTGTGTGTGTGTGTGACTGGTGAACCTACAATGGCAATATTCGAGATTATTGTCCTTGTGGAGACATTTTCGGACCCAATGAGTAAAACAGCTTATAAATCATACTGAGTAAAACGTCTCGGGTTACGTATGTAACCCTCGTTCCCTGAGTAGGGAACGAGACGCTGCATCGATACTCGATACTTTGGGGAATGCCTTCGGCATGAAGCGTCTGAAGTCTACTATACAACTATTCCAATCTTGATTGGTGCAACGTCATTACGTCACGCGTGACGTCGCATGTGACGGTGATCCGGAAGCTATAAAACGGTCACAGGAACCAGGAAGTGTTAGCTTCTAATTGGTCAAAGCAAGTCGTTCTCAGGGCGCGAAAAGTATGGCCGAGTGATGCAGCGTCTCGTTCCCTACTCAGGGAACGAGGGTTACATACGTAACCCGAGATGTTCCCTTTCGTAAAGGGAACTCCCGCTGCATCGATACTCGATACTTTGGGGAACGAATACCCACGCCGTCATACTGAGAGAAAAAACGCCCTGGTACAAAGCATCTGGTACATCTCACGGACGATAGCAAAAGTGGAGTACAGATCCAAACTAGCTTGTCATAAGATTTGGTTGTAAAAAAGAGGAGGTCAGGAACTAGAGGCTCGACTGACCTCCTGGATGAGAGCCCCATACAATAGAAAGCATTGGATAAGAGGTGAAGGCAAAAGCGCACCTTATACTTCAGATAAGCCTATCGGTTTATAGAAAGCCAGCTGCTCACTTAGTAATGAAGGGAAATAGCTCCTAACCCTGATCTAGCTAGATGGACTGACTCCTTTCAGCCTGAGGCCTACATAGAACCCTCCAAGGCTATGACCTTGACCATCCGACACATGCGATGGAGGATAGAATACCTTGAAGAATCTTAATTATTACCCACCGGCACCTCAGTACCGGAGTAAAAAACAATTCAGAGTGGCTCCTCCAGTAGTAAGTGAGAGGGGGCAGCATCACCACTCTTCCAGGGAGTAAGATAAACAGGAAACCGACTCATTAGATTCTTCTATATATATTATATATACTCACACATATAATATATGTCATCCACAGGACATGATGGGTGCCAGGGATACCCCATCAGCCTGATGCCAATAAGCTGGACGAAAGGATTTATCCTCCAATCTACTGGAACATGGAGTTTGAGTGGGAATGTCCCTACATATACACCCTTAGAGGCTTGCGGAGGGCACTAAGGCCGCCACAGAGGCCCTAAGCATGAACGGGAGGTCCCGTTAGAGAGTAGGATGGAACACCAGAACTGAAGCCAGTGGGCAGTAATAACACTGGGTTCGATGCCCTCCCTAACTTAATTGTTTAGTTCCTAGTAGAATGAGGTTCTAGAATGGCTGTCCTAACCACCTCAGTGGAAAGGCAACCTGATTATGGATAGGACCCCCTCAGGGGCCAGACCCATAGTCTCCATAACTCTGGTCTGGGATGAAATATTGTACCCTCAGCCTGGGACAGAAGATCTCTCCTAACAGGAATTTTCCATGGAGGACTCTCCAGGAGACTATTAAGGTCCGAAAACCAAATTCGGGCCGGCCAGTACGGGGCTACAAGAAGTAGTCTCACTCCGTACCTCCTGACCCTTTCTAGAACCCCAGGGAGCAGAGCGATCGGGGGAAAAGCATACAGAAGTGACCTCGGCCACCTCTGTACCATGGCATCCAAACCCAAAGGAGCTGGATGTGAGAGAGAGTACCAGAGCGGGCAATGAGAGTTCTCATAAGAAGCGAACAGGTCAACCTCCGCCCGGCCAAACTCTCTCCATATAAGCTCAACCACTTCAGGGTGGAGCCGCCATTCCCCGGGCCTCAGCCCCTGCCTCGACAGGATGTCTGCTCCCATATTTTCAACCCCAGGAATATAAATGGATCTCACAGAGAGAAATTTGCCCTGGGACCAAAGAAGGATTTGATGCGCAAGTCTACAAAGAGGGCGAGATCTCAAACCTCCTTGGCGGTTGATATACGAGACCACCGACATATTGTCTGTCCTAACAAGAACATGATGGCCTCTGAGGTATACAAGGAAGTGCCTCAAGGCAAAGAATACAGCCAACATCTCCAAACAATTAATATGCAATGAGAGATGATGGTCCTTCCAAGCACCTCGGGTGTAACGGCCCTCCATAACCGCACCCCAGCCCGTGAGGGAAGCATCCGTAGTAAGAGTTCTTCTCTCACATGGTGCTCCCAAAACCGGACCTTGAGACAGGAACCATGGTTTCTTCCACATGACCAGAGAACGAAGACATCTGTGCGTAACTCTGATCGTGCGAAAAGGGTTTCCCAGAGGAGAAAAACCCTTGTTCCTGAGCCACCACTGCAGGGCTCTCATATGAAGCAGACCAAAGGGAATTACCGTGGAAGCTGCAGCCATAAGCCCTAAAATTCTCTGAAAATGTTTTACAGTGATAGCCTGGCCTAACCTGATACTCTTCATTGTGTTTAAAATGGTTTCAATACGAGCGGGAGACAACTGTGCCCGCATCGTGACTGAGTCCCACTCTACTCCCAGGAACGTAGTCCTCTGAAGAGGAGTCAATGAACTCTTCTTTACATTGAGTCTCAGCCCCAAGCACCTCAAATGGTTCAAAACAACATCTCGATGTTGAATTGCCAGTTCTTTCGACTGAGCTAGAATCAGCCAGTCATCTATATAATTCAGGATACGAATCCCCTGAAGTCTCAAAGGAGCAAGGGAAGCATCCATACATTTAGTGAAGGTGCGAGGTGATAAGGCTAGGCCGAAAGGAAGAACTCTGTATTGATAAGCTTTTCCCCCAAAAGCAAATCTAAGAAACTTCCTATGATGTGGGATGATGGAAATATGAAAATATGCATCCTTAAGATCTATCGTTACAAACCAGTCCTCGGATCTGATTTGTTGAACGATCATAGGTATAGTCAACATTTTGAACTTAAATCTCCTCAAAGATTTATTCAATACCCTAAGATCTATAATGGGACGCAGCCCACCATCCTTTTTTGGAACTATGAAGTACCGGCTGTAGAACCCGGAATCCCTCTGCTCTAAGGGCACATATTCTATGGCCTCTTTAGCTAGAAGAGTCTGAACTTCATCTTCCATCACCTGAGCCTGATCAGGAGCTACCAGTGTATGAATAACGCCACTAAACTTAGGTGGTCTAAACTGGAACTGGATTCTATATCCCTTCTCAACTGTATTCAGGACCCACTGAGATATATTTTGAAGACCTTTCCAGGTGTCTAAATAATCTACTAAGGGAATCAGTCTCTCAGGACTGACCTCAGGTGCTATATTCACATCTTCATTCTTTTCCTTATTTTTGTATTTATTTTTATTATCGGTGACCTGAAGCAGTTTCCTGGCAGGAGCTAACCGAATAATTTTTTCTACAGGCCTCGTGAGAGGTAGCGAACGTTTTAACCCACTAGATGTTATAGAAATATTCTGTGTGATACGTTCGCTGGAACTCGATGCGTCCCGAGGCGCACTCGGCGGCGGGAAGCAACATCGATTTCCTGAGGGCTCCGCGGAGCGAAGTTTTAAAAATCTCACGCGGAGGGGGATACCCTCAGAGGCCTGGGTGTCCCGTCATGGCCTCTTAGCCGAAGCCTTCTTCGCCTGAATAACAGTCCTCAGATCTGTTTTCGGCTTAGAAGGCTTCGACTGAGGGTGTTGCTTCTGCCTCCAGGCCCCTTGGGGGGGAGCACGAGAAGCAACACTCTCCTTCTGCCTCAGCAGGTGTGAGGAGCTGGCGGCGGCCTCCTGGGACTGCCCCCTGGCAGCAGACCCACGAGACCTGGAACGACGGCGGGGGATAAGCTCTCTAAATGCGGCTGACTGTCGCTTCGCCTCCTGAAACTTATCGACGACTTGGTTGACTCCGTCGCCGAAAAGGCCAGAAGGCGAAAGCGGGGCATCGAGGAGACAAGCCCTGTCCTTGTCCCCGATGCCCGACAAATTCAGCCACAGGTGTCTCTCCGTAGCTACCAATGCTGCCATGGAGCGGCCGATGGCACGGGCCGTCTCCTTGGTAGCACGGAGAGACAAGTCAACCACACGACGCATCTCCCTGATGTCGTCGTAGGCGACCTCCCCGCTGTCGTCCACCTCTTTGAGGCGGTCGGCCTGGTATGCCTGCAACAGCCCCATTGTATGCAGACAACTACCAGCCCGACCTGCCGCCATATATGCCTTCCCTACCAAGGCCGATGTTGTACGGCAGGGCTTGGAGGGAAGCGTCGGAGCCCGCAGGGATGATGCAGCGTCAGGGGAGAGGTGCGACGCAAACGACTCTTCAACCCTGGGCATCATCCCATAGCCCTCCTCCTTAGCACCCAATATGTTGGAATATAAATGAATATTGGGGCCAGATATACGCGAGGAGAAGGGCTTATTCCACGATCTCGACACCTCAGCATGGAGATCGGGAAAGAATGGCAGGCTCCGACGTAGAGGTTGTGACCGAGGCTGCAGGAAGCGCTCATCGAGCTTACTTTTTACTGTCGCTTCCTGCACCTCAGGTGGCCAGTCAATCTTTAATTTATCTACTGCTCTGGTCACAACCTCTAGCAGCTCCTCAAATGCAGGGGAATGGATGGATGCTTGTGTTTCACATTCCCCCGCGTCGATGCTCATACTCTCCAATTCCTCAGAACCAGAGAGTTCGAGCATCGGTCCCGCTACCGGGGCGGAAGAAACCGCAACGCGGGCTTCCGCACCCTGAGCGGAACCACGGGAACTAGTCTCAGAATGCTGAGAAAGGGCCGAAGCCGTCTCAGCATTATCCACTAGATCCCGCTGCGATCCCCATGAATGCAGACGCCGCGCTGCCTCGACAGACGCGGGACCTGATCCACGAGGATCGCGGGGCTGGCCGGTTTCAGTGAACATAGCTCGCCGGGAGCGGAGCGTTCTCAGGGGCATGATCTCACAGTTAGCACAGACAGCGCCCTCGAGCGCTGCCTGTGCATGCTCCACTCCCAAACAAACTACACACAGCGAGTGTGTGTCACCCTCAGCGAGAAATCGCGGGCAAGGGGACGCACACTGCCTGAACTGTTTCTCAGCCATCACAATAAATATATATATATATCACTTTCTCACAGACAAACAACACCAAATAAGACAGACAAGTTGTACATAGAGCGCTTGCTGAAGACCAGAAGCTAACACTTCCTGGTTCCTGTGACCGTTTTATAGCTTCCGGATCACCGTCACATGCGACGTCATGCGTGACGTAATGACGTTGCACCAATCAAGATTGGAATAGTTGTATAGTAGACTTCAGACGCTTCATGCCGAAGGCATTCCCCAAAGTATCGAGTATCGATGCAGCGGGAGTTCCCTTTACGAAAGGGAACTATTTTTTTTTTCTGCATTTCTTTTTTTTTTTTTTGAAAATGTTAAAATGCAGAATGTTTTCTGTGATAGGTAGGTTTAGTGTTTGGGTAGGGTAGAATATACAGTTTGTACAGTATAAAAATCATTATGTCTACGGAGACTCCCCATAAAACATGAATACACAACATGTTTTTTGCTTGTCTTTGTATTTGTTAAATGAACACTCACTGTCTCACTCGGTATGAGGAAAACACACTGCGATTACTTTAGATTTCTTTGGCTGTTTGGCTGAAATTTCTAATTTTTATTTAATTAAATAAACCTCTTTGTTAAGAAAATCTCAAAGATATATGTTTATGATGTTCATGAACAAAATTTCCATTCGATCTACAGTTGTAGATATTGCAACACTTTAGCATTAAGAAACATTAGTTTACACGTGTGAATGTAATCTTAAATCAGTTGTTGGTAAATGTTGGCAGGAAATAAAACCACCTCCATCTGGAGGAGAAACACGACTTGGTTCCATCTAATCTCAGAAGAACTTTTAAATGAGTAAATTAACATTGAATTCTTTAAACTACACAACAAAATATCCCAATAATGTTAATCTCTGGTCCATGTTCATGCTGTGTTGTGTGGACACTCAAGCTCGATAACTTGTATTCGACCCATAATACTCTTAATTGTTAAGTCTTCTCTCAGCTGATGTCATTCATTATATTGGTTGTCTCAGACTGCCACCTGTTGACTAACGCTGTCATTAATCTTTCATATACAGACTGTTTGTGTACAGGTCTCTGCAGCCTTTCACACACTGTGTTTGCTCACTGAACAGAAATATATGGCACTGTCTTCTGGCTCGAGATCTTTCACTGTGAGAGATCCACTTTCAGCTTTACTTTTATGAGCTTCAAATTTATTCTCAACAACATCTCCAAATTCTGGCTTTGAATTAGCGACAGTGTATACTATAAGCCTCATAGTCTCTCCGGGACGCTGGCGGTACCAGTACATCTGGTAGAATGAAATCCCCTTATTGTGTGTGCAGTTCATATCAGCAGAGCTCGCCTTTGGTTTCCAAAGAATTGTAGGCTCTTGAACAACATCATCCCCACCCATAGTGCCTGTGGGAAAATGATCAATAAATTGATAAGAATGTAAGGTTATTGTTTCAGGTGCAATGGAGACATTGTTAAAGAGTGTCACATACCTTGGCTCCAGTGCAGGAACAGAATCAGGAAAATAATGTTTCTAGTCATGTTGAGTTTGGTGGAGCGCACAGTGAGTCCCAAACTTTCCAATCATTCAAACTCTAGCTGTCGTTGAACAGGATATGACATCATAGGTTGTATCAGTAATGAACAAAACTGCATGAACATGGAATATGTATATTATTACTCAAAAATCTGATGATTTATACAATCTCTTAATAATACAAATATGTGGTACTCAGAATCTTTAATATGGGAAATCAAATGAAGCCTTTATGGCATTATTAAACTATGTGAATAAATCCCTCCTCTCTTTGAAAGCCGTAGACCAAAAGTCTCTATAGTCTAATAAGCTGTCCATTACAAGTATACTTCAAGTTCAAGTACATTTTAAGAATACTTTATGTAGTAAGTGTACTAGTACTTTTAGGTGTACTGTTTCAGTACTTCTTTGGACTAAATTGGCCCACTTTTCAGTGTATAAAAGTATACTTTAAGTGTAACAGTAGTAAACTTTGAGCACTAGTTTACAACTAAGTTTTTCATTTATACAACTGAACTTATAGGTATACTGATAGTTTACTAGTCAAATACTTGTAGCACTTTATAGTTTGTGAAAGTACACTTTGAAGTACACTACTAGTTTAGTAGTTTTATACTGCAAGTATACTTGTAGGTTTTCTTTAAGTGAACTTAACATCATACTTATAGTTTACTATTTATACATAATATTGCACTTTAAGTATACTACTATGTTATTTAGGTATTCATTTTTATACTTGAAATATACCTTTAACTGTACTATAAGTAGATTTGAAGTAAATTCCTATGTACACCTCCAAGCTTATTATTGAACTGAGATCAAGCTCTTATATTCCCCCATAGAAGCTTCTGCTGATATCAAAGATTAGATATCTTGAAAATGGTTGATGGGATCAGATGAACAAGCTCCTTCCAAAAATGTTATGAACTTAATTCAAATAGTAAGGTTTAGTTTGTTTAAATAGTATGGGTAAGCGTGAGTAACCAGTGATGCTTTCTTTAGTAAGCACACTAATAATACATGCTAATCCAGAATCATAGAACAGAGGATATTTTCTTTAGCGGCTCATTATTGAGTCGAGCCACAAATATACTGTTGTTAGAAAGCTTAGCCTGGATCTTTTGCTGATAAACCATGAGTGTAACTGTGTGGGTTTTTGTGTGAGACAGAGGGAGTTTAGATCAGTGTGTCATACGCTGCACAGAAATACACTGCGCTGTCATTCAGTGTGAGCTTCTCGATGGTCAGAGTGCCGTTCTTTCTTCCATTTCCCTTCAGAAAAATCTTGTTGGTGAATTCTGCCTCTTTGCTTTCAGTCTCACCATTGAGGTATCCCATTAGTTTGAGTCCCATGGTGCCCTGGATCTGTTTGTACCACATAATTTGGAAATAACTTGCTATATTGTGTGTACATATAAACACAGCAGATTTATCTGGGTCCATTATTGATTCAGTAGGAGTCTGGTGAACAGTGTTACCAAGAGTAGAAGCTGAGAAGAGACAGATAAATGATAGATTTAATGCTAAAGTGTCATTAAAATAAGATTTATTCACAGTTGTTGTGACAAAAATCAACAAACACTTCATGAAAGCCACTATTACCTGTGAGCCACATCAATGTGACAGAGAAACTCAGGAGAATATTATTCATGCTGTTTCCCTGTGACTCTGCTGTGAGTAAATACAGTCGATGAAATGAATAAAGATGGAGGATGGAGGATGCGATGTCACTGAGGGAATTTCTGACAACTCAAGTTCATTTTACAAACTATATCCAGCAGATCTTCAGTTACTAAATATGCTGACAGTGATATTTGTAGACTCTGTAATGATATAGTGAGGAATTTCTGGCTAATTTTTTTGTGATTGTGAACTGTGTATTTATCAGTGTGAATGTCACTTATGTTTTTACACTGAAAACATTTTATTTTAACCAAATTGAATAAATGGATGAATTAATTAAATTGCGCACTTAAAACACTTCAGGTCCAGACTTTTCTTTTAGAGTCTGAAAACTTTAAAATTATTAAAATGGAGGCTATTATTTGTTGGTGTACAATGGCTAGTCCAGATGTATTTTGTATGGATCTGGATCTATGCTTAAATGTAATGTACTCTGTAATATTATACAGTGTGTATTGCATTCTGTGCTGTGTGTCATTCTTGCAGGTCTTCAGTCTAGCACTATCTCACTGTATATTTTAATGTATTATTATGTGGCATTTATTATTAGTTGTGCCACATTGCCACCTGTTGGAAAATACTATCAGTGTCATTTGTTTAAGTATATTTTTAGTACAGCACTCCAGCCTTTGACGTACTGTGAAATATATGGCACTTTTATCTGGCTCTAGATCTTTCTCTGTGAGAGATCCACTTTCAGGAGAGATTTATAGAGTTTCAGATTTGTTTTTATCAACATTTTCAAAGTCTGAATCTCCAGTAGTGAATACTATAAGTCTCATTGCCTTTCCTGGATCTGTTCATTATAGGCAACACTCGTTGTGTGTGCAGTCCAGAACTGAAGAACTCTTCTTTTGCTTTCCGAAGAACAGGTTCTTGTTCAACATCAAGTCTGATGCTTTAATGATATGTAATATGGGGTAATATGGGTAATATGGGGTGTAATATGAGAAGTGTTGTTGGCCATAATCAGTGTTGGGGAAAGTTACTTTTAAAAGTAATGGGTTACAAATTGTAATTAGTTGCTTTACTACTATTAGTAAATGCAATTAATTACTTTTTTAGGGAGTAACACAATACTGTAATTTACAATTTACTCTCTAATCTTGTAACGGGAGGAGTTTTTGTATGAGTCAGAGGTGATTGTGAACACTGTGTAATACGCTGCACAGAAATACACTGCACTGTCATTCAGTCTGAGGCTGTTGATAGTCAGAGTCACATTATTTTGCCCATTTCCGCTCAGTTTGATCTTGTCTTTAAATTCTGCCTCTTTGTTCTCATATTGAATATTAAGGTATCCCATGAGCCGAAGGTCCATGATGCTCTGGCTTTGTTTGTACCACTGTATGACATCATAGTTTTGTATTTTGCAAAATTTAATCACAATGATAATGTAGTTAATTTATTATATTCACTTTTTAAAAACATCACTTTATGCAAACAGACAGATTCATTTTGCATTGCAAATAGGCTGAAATTTGTGACGTGTGTGTGTGTGTGTGTGTGTGTGTGTGTGTGTGTGTGTGTGTGTGTGTGTGTGTGTGTATGCGAGTGTGTGTGACTGGTGAACCCTACAATGGCAATATTCGAGATTTTTGTCCTTGTGGAGACATTTTCGGACCCAATGAGTAAAACAGCTTATAAATCATACTGAGTAAAACTATTATTTTTTTTTGAAAATGTTAAAATGCAGAATGTTTTCTGTGATGGGTAGGTTTAGTGTTTGGGTAGGGTAGAATATACAGTTTGTACAGTATAAAAATCATTATGTCTACGGAGACTCCACATAAAACATCAATACACAACATGTTTTTTGCTTGTCTTTGTATTTCTTAAATGAACACTCACTGTCTCACTCGGTATGAGGAAAACACACTGCGATTACTTTAGATTTCTTTGGCTGTTTTGGCTGAAATACATTTTTATTTAAATAAATAAACCTCTTTGTTAAGAAAAACTATCTCAAAGATATATGTTTATGATGTTCATGAACAAAATTTCCATTCGATCTACATTTGTAGATATTGCAACACTTTTGCGTTAAGAAACATTAGTTTACACGTGTGAATGTAATCTTAAATCAGCTGTTGGTAAATGTTGGCAGGAAATAAAACCACCTCCATCTGGAGGAGAAACACAACTTGGTTCCATCTAATCTCAGAAGAACTTTTAAATGAGTAAATTAACATTGAATTCTTTAAACTACACAACAAAATATCCCAATAATGTTAATCTCTGGTCCATGTTCATACTGTGTTGTGTGGACACTCAAGCTCGATAACTTGTATTCGACCCATAATACTCCTAATTGTTAAGTCTTCTCTCAGCTGTTGTCATGCATTATATTGGTTGTCTCAGACTGCCACCTGTTGACTAACGCTGTCATTAATCTTTCATATACAGACTGTTTGTGTACAGGTCTCTGCAGCCTTTCACACACTGTGTTCACTCACTGAACAGAAATATACGGCACTGTCTTCTGGCTCGAGATCTTTCACTGTGAGAGATCCACTTTCAGCTTTACTTTTATGAGCTTCAAATTTATTCTCAACAACATCTCCAAATTCTGGCTTTGAATTAGCGACAGTGTATACTATAAGCCTCATAGTCTCTCCGGGACGCTGGCGGTACCAGTACATCTGGTAGAATAAAATCCCCTTATTGTGTGTGCAGTTCATATCAGCAGAGCTCGCCTTTGGTTTCCAAAGAATTGTAGGCTCTTGAACAACATCATCCCCACCCATAGTGCCTGTGGGAAAATTGTCATTAAATTGATAAGAATGTAAGGTTATTGTTTCAGTTGCAATGGAGACATTGTTAAAGAGCGTCACATACCTTGGCTCCAGTGCAGGAACAGAATCAGGGAAATAATGTTTCTAGTCATGTTGAGTTTGGTGGAGCGCACAGTGAGTCCCGAACTTTCCAATCATTCAAACTCTAGCTGTCATTGAACAGGATATGACATCATAGATTGTATCAGTTATGAACAAAACTGCATGAACATGGAATATGTATATTATTACTCAAAAATCTGATGATTTATACAATCTCTTAATAATACAAATATGTGGTACTCAGAATCTTTAATATGGGAAATCAAATGAAGCCTTTATGGCATTATTAAACTATGTGAATAAATCCCTCCTCTCTTTGAAAGCCGTAGACCAAAAGTCTCTATAGTCTAAAAAGCTGTCCATTACAAGTATACTTCAAGTTCAAGTACATTTTAAGAATAATTTATGTAGTAAGTGTACTAGTACTTTTAGGTGTACTGTTTCAGTACTTCTTTGGACTAAATTGGCCCACTTTTCAGTGTATAAAAGTATACTTTAAGTGTAACAGTAGTAAACTTTTAGCACTAGTTTACAACTAAGTTTTTCATTTATACAACTGAACTTATATAGGTATACTGATAGTTTACTAGTCAAATACTTGTAGCACTTTATAGTTTGTGAAAGTACACTTTGAAGTACACTACTAGTTTAGTAGTTTTATACTGCAAGTATACTTGTAGGTTTTCTTTAAGTGAACTTAACATCATACTTACAGTTTACTATTTATACATAATTTTTGCACTTTAAGTATACTACTATGTCATTTAGGTATTCATTTTTATACTTGAAATATACCTTTAACTGTACTATAAGTAGATTTGAAGTAAATGTACACCTCCAAGCTTATTATTGAACTGAGATCAAGCTCTTATATTCCCCCATCAAAGCTTCTGCTGATATCAAAGATTAGATATCTTGAAAAATGGTTGATGGGATCAGATGAACAAGCTCCTTCCAAAAATGTTATAAACTTAATTTAAATAGTAAGGTTTAGTTTGTTCAAATAGCATGTATGTGTGAGTAACCAGTGATGCTTTCTTTAGTAAGCACACTAATAATACATGCTAATCCAGAATCATAGAACAGAGGATATTTTCTTTAGCGACATCATATTATTGCTCATTATTGAGTCGAGCCACAAATATACTGTTGTTAGAAAGCTTAGCCTGGATCTTTTGCTGATAAACCATGAGTGTAACTGCCAGGTTTTTGTATGAGACAGAGGGAGTTTAGATCAGTGTGTAATACGCTGCACAGAAATACACTGCGCTGTCATTCAGTGTGAGCTTCTCGATGGTCAGAGTGCCGTTCTTTCTTCCATTTCCCTTCAGAAAAATCTTGTTGGTGAATTCTGCCTCTTTGCTTTCAGTCTCACCAATGAGGTATCCCATTAGTTTGAGTCCCATGGTGCCCTGGATCTGTTTGTACCACATCATTTGGTTATAACTTGCAATATTGTGTGTACATATAAACACAGCAGATTTATCTGGGTCCATTATTGATTCAGTAGGAGTCTGGTGAACAGTGTTACCAAGAGTAGAAGCTGAGAAGAGACAGATAAATGATAGATTTAATGCTGAGGTGTCATTAAAATAAGATTTATTCACAGTTGTTGTGACAAAAATCAACAAACACTTTATGAAAGCCACTATTACCTGTGAGCCACATCAATGTGACAGAGAAACTCAGGAGAATATTATTCATGCTGTTTCCCTGTGACTCTGCTGTGAGTAAATACAGTCGATGAAATGAATAAAGATGGAGGATGGAGGATGTGATGTCACTGAGGGAATTTCTGACAACTCAAGTTCATTTTACAAACTATATCCAGCAGATCTTCAGTTAAATATGCTGACAGTGATATTTCTAAACTCTGTAATGATATAGTGAGGAATTTCTGGCTAATTTTTTTGTGATTGTGAACTGTGTATTTATCAGTGTGAATGTCACTTATGTTTTTACACTGAAAACATTTTATTTTAACCAAATTGAGTGAATGGATGAATTAATTAAATTCACTTAAAACACTTCAGGTCCAGACTTTTCTTTTAGAGTCTGAAAACTTTTAAATTATTAAAATGGAGGCTATTATTTGTTGGTGTACAATGGCTAGTCCAGATGTATTTTGTATGGATCTGGATCTATGCTTAAATGTTAATGTACTCTGTAATATTATACAGTGTGTATTGCATTCTGTGCTGTGTGTCATTCTTGCAGGTCTTCAGTCTAGCACTATCTCACTGTATATTTTAATGTATTATTATGTGGCATTTATTATTAGTTGTGCCACATTGCCCCCTGTTGGAAAATATTATCAGTGTCATTTGTTTAAGTATATTTTTAGTACAGCACTCCAGCCTTTGACGTACTGTGAAATATATGGCACTTTTATCTGGCTCTAGATCTTTCTCTGTGAGAGATCCACTTTCAGGAGAGATTTAAAGAGTTTCTCTTTCCTGGATCTGTTCATTATAGGCAACACTCGTTGTGTGTGCAGTCCAGAACTGCAGAACGCCTCGGTTACGACTGTAACCTCAGTTCCCTGAAGAGGGAACGAGCGTTGCGTCGAGAATGACGCTATGGGGAACGCTTTGCGTGATGACGTCTTGAAGCACATGTAAAATCAGTCCACATGTGTGGCGGAACGTCAGAGGCGGGTGACGTCACGTACCAGGAAGCTATAAAAGCCGGCCCGAAACAGAAAACGAAAGCTTCGTAAAAGTCTGAAGTCGAACTGACAGGCATGAAGGAGATATGGCAAGGCGACGCAACGCTCGTTCCCTCTTCAGGGAACCGAGGTTACAGTCGTAACCGAGGCGTTCCCTTTCAAGGGAACTCGCGTTGCGTCGAGAATGACGCTATGGGGAACGTCTATACCAACGCCTCCATAGCTACAAATGTCTGTCCTGTGTGAAATCTTGTAGAGCAGCACTAGGATGACAAAACATGAGACCCTGGAGCAGAGTCTAGATCCAGAGAGTAGAACCTGACGAAAGTGTGCGGTGAGGACCAGCCTGCCGCATCACAAACGTCCTGTAACGACACTCCTGAAATAAGGGCCTTAGAGGCCGCCATACTCCTCGTCGAGTGCGACCGGACAGCCAAAGGAGAAGGCTGCCCAGCCGCCTCATAAGCAAGTGAGATAGCCTCGACCACCCACTTACTCATCCTTTGCTTAGACACTGGACCTCCTTTGTTAGGGGATCCAAAGCACACAAATAATTGATCACTTTTACGCCACAGGGCAGCTCTGTGGACATATGCGTCTAACGCCCGCACAGGGCAAAGCAAATTATTAGCCTCCTGGTCAGCATTTTGAAAGGGAGGAGGACAGAAGGCCTGCAGAACAATAGGTCTGACCACATTAGTGGGGACCTTGGGGATATAGCCCGGTCTCGGATGAAGAAACGCTTTAACCATACCCGGAGCAAACTCCAAGCATGACGGAGCAACCGACAGTGCTTGAAGATCCCCTATTCTCTTGAGAGAGGAAATAGCAAGAAGAAAAAGAGCTTTCAGCGTTAAAAACTTCTCAGGAACCTCCTCAATTGGCTCAAAGGGGGCCAGGGACAAGCCTTGTAATGCAATGGACAGGTCCCATGGCGGAACCCTAGAGCGGACTGCAGGCCTCAGCCTCCAGGTGCCACGAAGGAAACGAGATATCAAAGGGTCTTTCCCCACAGACATTCCACCCAAAGGAATGTGGTAAGCACCTATGGCCGCCACATAAACCTTTAAAGTGGACGGGGTCAGACCTGCTGTGAACCGGTCCTGCAGGAACTCCAGCACTGTACCAATTGGGCAGTTAACTGGGTCCAACCGACGGTCACTACACCAAGAAGTGAAGACTCTCCACTTCAGGGCATAAAGTTTCCTCGTGGAGGGAGCTCTGGACTGTAGAATGGTCTCAACAACCTCAGTTGAGAGACCTGACTCTATGAGCTGGGCCCCCTCAGAGGCCAAGCCCACAGGTTCCACAGTTCTGGGCGGGGGTGAAATATTGAGCCCCCTGCCTGGGACAGAAGGTCTCTCCTGACGGGTAACTCCAGAGGATGCCCGTCGAGGAGGGAGACCAGATCGGGAAACCATACTCTGCCCGGCCAACGCGGGGCTATAAGAAGCAGGCAAACCCGGTCCCTGCGAACTCTCTCCAGAACTCCCGGGAGCAGAGCAACTGGGGGAAAGGCGTACAGACGTAGCCTCGGCCACGTCTGAACCATAGCATCCAGTCCCAGAGGAGCTGGATGCGTGAGGGAGAACCAAAGTGGACAGTGAGAAGTCTCTCGAGACGCAAACAGATCCACTTGTGCTTGGCCGAACTCCCTCCATATCAGCTCCACCACCTCGGGGTGGAGCCTCCATTCCCCGGGCCTCGGCCCCTGCCTCGACAGAGTGTCTGCTCCTATATTCTGGACCCGGGGATGTAAGCTGCCCTGAGTGACAGTAACTTCCCCTGGGACCACAAGAGGATATGGCGTGCCAAGTTGGGTAACGGGCGCGAGCGCAAACCCCCTTGGTGGTTGATATAGGCGACTACCGAAGTGTTGTCCGTATGTACTAGCACATGGTGTCCCCTGAGATCTGTGATAAAGCTCCTCAGAGCCCGGAAGACAGCTAACATCTCTAGGCGATTGATATGCCAGGAACGATGATGGTCTTCCCACAGACCTTGAGATGAGCGACCCTCCAGGATCGCTCCCCAACCCGTGAGGGAAGCATCCGTCGTTAGCAGTTTGCGACGACAAGGAGCTCCCAACACTGGGCCCTGGGACAGGAACCAAGGTTTCTTCCACATAACCAGGGCACGTAAGCATCGCCGCGTGACCCTGATTGTGCGAAATGGGTTGCCCCTCGGGGAAAACCCCCTGGTCCTGAGCCACCGCTGCAGGGGCCTCATGTGCAGCAGCCCAAAAGGTATCATGTTGGAAGCTGCTGCCATGAGACCCAACAGTCTCTGGAACTGTTTGACAGTGAGTAGCTGGCCTAGCTTTACACTTTTCACAGCTGCAAGAATGGACTCTATACGTGGCGGTGACAGGCGCGCCTGCATCGACACTGAATCCCACACCACGCCTAAAAAAGTGGTCCTCTGTAGTGGAGAAAGCACACTCTTCTTGGCGTTCAGCCGTAACCCCAGCTCTTTCATATGGGCGAGAACAACATCTCGATGTTGAACCGCCATCTGCTGCGACTGAGCTAAAATCAACCAATCGTCGATGTAGTTCATAATGCGAATGCCCTGGAAGCGCAGTGGCGCCAGAGCTGCATCCATGCATTTGGTGAAAGTGCGGGGTGATAAAGCTAGGCCGAATGGAAGAACACGATATTGGTATGCTTTGCCCCCGAAAGCAAACCTCAGGAACTTCCAATGACACGGACGGATGGAAATATGGAAATATGCGTCCTTGAGGTCTATCGTGACAAACCAGTCCTCGGACCTGATCTGTGGCACGATCTGTCTCAATGTTAACATTTTGAACTTGAGCTGCATGACTGACTCGTTCAGAACTCGAAGATCTAAAATGGGACGCAATCCCCCGTCCTTTTTCGGAACTATGAAATACCGGCTGTAAAACCCGGTTTCCCTGTTGGAGGGAGGTACATATTCTATGGCCCCCTTCTCTAACAGAGTGTTTACTTCCTGTTCCATAACCAGAACCTGCTCGGGGCCCACCACTGTGGGCAGGACCCCCATAAACCGAGGTGGGCGTTTTTTGAATTGTATCTGATACCCTTTTTCCACGGTCTGCAGGACCCAACGAGAAACATTCGACAGTAGCTTCCACGCTGTCAAAGATTCTACTAGAGGTACCAGCCTCTCGAGACTGGTTTCTGGATTTCGTTGTTGTTGAGTAGTCAATTCGTCGCCCTGTAACGGCGCACCGGCAGGGAACGACCGAACAGACTGCTCTAACACCCTCCTCGGAGGGGGCGGGCATCCCGAGGCCACTACGTTTCCGGGTGGTCCTTGAGATATGTGCTCGCCGGAGACCGCTGCGCCCTGTAACACCGGAGGTGGCAGGGTTGGCAGAACGGTCCCCTGAGGGTACCGAAGAGAGACGGGCACCGTAAAAAGAGGTGTTAACCGCTCTGCTTCGGGGGGGACTACCCTCATTTGTCCTGAGCCCTCGGACATCAGGACTTTTTCCCAGCAGCCTTCTTGGCGGTAATGACGGTCCGCAGATCCGTCCTACCCCTCGAAGACTGCTGGGTTTGAGCGCGCCCTCCGTGTCCCCGTGATTTTTGTGGGGGAGCACGGGAGGACACGCTCTGTTTTTGAGTGGCACGATGTTCAGCGCTCTTTTTAGAGGAGTGAGGCTGCTCCCGCTCAGCAGCCTCAAAGAATGAACGGCGGGGGAGAAGTTTTTGAAGCGCAACTGCCTGTTTAGAAGCTTCTTGTGATTTAGCAACCGCACTGTTAACAGCATCGCCAAACAGACCAACAGTGGAGACCGGAGCATCTAAGAGAACATGCTTTTCTTTATCTTTTATGTCACTCAGATTGAGCCACAGATGCCTCTCAGTGGCCACCAGGGCTGCCATAGACCGCCCGATTGATTTAGCGGTCTCCTTGGTGGCCCTGAGAGACAGATCTGTGGCTCTACGTAGTTCAGCCACCGTATCTGGACCAATTCCCCCGCCCTCCTCTAAATCCCCCAATAATTCAGCTTGATAAGCCTGCATGATGGACATCGTATGCAGACACGCTGCGGCTTGACCAGCGGCTGCATATGATTTATGAACCAGTGATGAAGTAAACTTTACTGGTTTAGAGGGAAGTGAGGGAGCCTTCAAGGAAGATGCCGTTGCTGGAGAGAGATAGCTCGCAAGCGTCTCTTCCACCTTCGGCATCTCCCCATAACCATGCTCTTTATAATTATGAATGGAAGAGTAGTGTGATGTCTGTGGTGTGTACACTCTGTATGACATAGGTTTCCCCCACGATCTCGACACCGCGGTGTGGAGATCGGGGAAAAACGGAAGGCCTCTGCGCTGAGGCTGTGCACGGGATGGCAGGAAGCGTTCGTCGAGCTTACTTTTAGAACGAACGTCCTGCCTATCCTCTGGCCACTCAATAGAAAGTCTGTCAACTGCTCTAGTGACTACATCGAGCAGTTCCTCAAACGCGTGAGACTGAGGTGGCGAATCCTCAGACTCAGCTTCAACACTCACAACATCCAACTCCTCAGAGCTGGATAGTTGCAGTACTGGTGCCTCCATCGGGGGGGAAGTAACCGCAGCGCGTGCTTCCACACCCTGATGAGAGGCACTGGATCTGTCAGAAAGAGGCTGAGATAAGGCAGAGCCCGTCTCAACATCCACTGACAGATCCATTTGCGAACCCCAGGTCTGAGATCGCCGCCAAGCCTCAGCCGCGGCGGGACCCGAGCCCTGGGGAACGTGGTCGGGATTGAACCGAGCCAAACGGGATCGGAGCGTACGCAATGGAAGCGCACAGCAATGCACACAGTCACCACCCTCGAGTGCTGACTGGGCATGCTCCTCTCCCAAACAAACAACACAAAGAGTGTGTGTGTCACCTCCCGTTATATAACGCGGGCAGGGATGGACACACACTCTAAACTGCTGCTTGCTCGCCATACTGAATAATATATATATATATATATAGACAGACAACACCAAATAAACGGACAGATTCAACACAGAGCGCAACTGAAGACTCAGAAAGCTTTCGTTTTCTGTTTCGGGCCGGCTTTTATAGCTTCCTGGTACGTGACGTCACCCGCCTCTGACGTTCCGCCACACCATTGGACTGATTTTACATGTGCTTCAAGACGTCATCACGCAAAGCGTTCCCCATAGCGTCATTCTCGATGCAACGCGAGTTCCCTTGAAAGGGAACTCTTCTTTTGCTTTCTGAAGAACAGGTTCTTGTTCAACATCAAGTCTGATGCTTTAATGATATGTAATATGGGGTAATATGGGTAATATGGGGTGTAATATGAGAAGTGTTGTTGGCCATAATCAGTGTTGGGGAAAGTTACTTTTAAAAGTAATGGGTTACAAATTGTAATTAGTTGCTTTACTACTATTAGTAAATGCAATTAATTACTTTTTTAGGGAGTATCACAATATTGTAATTTACAATTTACTCCCTAATCTTGTAACGGGAGGAGTTTTTGTATGAGTCAGAGGTGATTGTGAACACTGTGTAATACGCTGCACAGAAATACACTGCACTGTCATTCAGTCTGAGGCTGTTGATAGTCAGAGTCACATTATTTTGCCCATTTCCGCTCAGTTTGATCTTGTTTTCAAATTCAGTCTCTTTGTTCTCATATTGCACATTAAGGTATCCCATGAGCCGAAGGTCCATGATGCTCTGGCTTTGTTTGTACCACTGTATGACATCACAGTTTTGTATTTTGTGTGAACATTTGATCTCTGCAAATTCATTTTCTTTCTTCAGGAGATCTGGAGGAGTCTGGACAACACTTTCACCAAGAACGGTCACTGTAGAGATATAAATGAATAAACAATATAAAGCTGTGAGGAGCTCATATATCTTAGTGACACAAAGTATTAGCAACACACTAAACTAAAAAGAATTACCTGCGAGACACAGGACGAGGACAGAAACACAGTGAGCATTCCTCATGTCGTCTCTCTCTCTGCTGATTGATTCCACGATGAATTAAATGCAGGCGATGAAGGAAGTGATGTCATCTAGGGTGGCAGCTTTGTTTCCTCTATGCATTTCTGAATTCAGAACCACATACTAGCATACTATTATTATTTCTGCCATAGAAAGATATGGTGTACACAGTACGAGTAGTATCTTAAATGGATAGGAAAAACATTAGCTTTCACTCCACAAGACATTGTATGTCAGACTGCTGTGTAACTGTACCAGAGTGCCCCCTTTTGGATGGTATATTGATATGATCTGTGTACAAGGTGTTTTTGTACATCTGCCTTCAGTGTTTGACACACTGTGTTTGCTCACTGAACAGAAATATACGGCACTATCATCTGGCTGTGCGTTCTTCACAGTGAGAGATCCGCTTTCAGGAACACTTTTATGAGCTTCAAATTTACTTTGATCAGAATCTCCATAGTCTGGTTTGCTCACAGAGCTTGTGAACACAATAAGAGTCATAGTTTGTCCTCGCCGTTGTCGATACCAGTACATCTGGTTGAAGGTAATATCTTTTTTGTGTGTGCAGTTCATTTGAGCAGAACTCCCCTTTACTGCCATTAAAACACCTGGACTCTGTGAAACATCACTGGTACCTGCGATTGAAACAAAAACATTTCTGTAGTAATTCAAAAGGTTATTCTATTATGATGTCCTGGAGATCGTTTGAGTACCTTGGCTCCAATGTAGCGAAAGAATCAACAGAATAATGTTCCTCATCATGTTACGTTGAGGCTGGATGAGTTATAGTATAATCTTCAGTGATGATTCAAATTTCAGTTGTTAATACAGGATGTGACATCATGATCATGGTAGTGGTGATCTCAGGGTGGGGCAAAATTCAGAATTTAGGAATTAGCTTCAGATCCTGAATTGAGATGTGAATTGAATTAAGCAACACTTTAAGAAGACTAGACTTACAGGTATTGTGTTTAGTCTGGCACTGAATCAGAATCCACAGGTGTGAAGAGGAACGTGAATAAATACGCTTGCCACAGAAACATGGTGTTTAAAAGAGGAGGTTTTTGTATAAGTCAGAGGTGATTGTGAACACTGTGTAATACGCTGCACAGAAATACACTGCACTGTCATTCAGCGTGAGGTTCTTGATAGTCAAAGTGCCATTTTTCTTTGCATCTCCATCCAATTCGATTTTGTTTTCAAATTCAGGCTCTTTATTCTCACTATAATAAAGGTATCCCATCAACTTGAGGCCTGACGTGTCCTGACTTTGTTTGTACCACAGCATTCGGTCATAGCTCTGTATATTGTGAGCACATATGATCACAGCAGATTCATTTTGATTCTGGATGAGGTTAGCTGGTGTCTGATTGACTGTTTTACCAAGACATGCAGCTGTGGAAAAAAAAATATATATAATTAATGTTTAGACTGAAATAATCTGTATAAAGGGGAAGTAACGTCAAATGTACTTATTGTTTACTTACTAATATTTAAGTCCATATTTGTTTAAAATTACCTGTTATCATCATTAGATATACATATATGCTTAGGAAAGTGCTCATCATGTTAGCTCTTTCTTTCGATGTGTTTCTGATATGAATTACAGGCTCAAACAGGAGGAAGTGATGTCAGCTCTCTCAGTTCTCAAATGGTGAAACATGAAAAAAAGTTGCATATAAAGATCAGAACTGATGTGTTACTGAAATTGTACATGCTTTTGATTGGCATCACAGATACAGTGATGAAGAATGATTTGTTGAACCACTCTGCCACCTATTGATCAATGTTTTTCTCTTATTTTAATATACACATTTTTCTACATCTCACCCAAAAGTTTGATTCACTGTGTGTTCACTCACTGAACAGAAATATATGGCTCTAATCCGGCTCCAGATTTACAGTCAGAGATCCACTCTCAGGAACCGTAAGTATCATTAGAGATACAGATACACTAAGGAACGTGTTCATCATTGTTTTCATCAAGTGTTTCTGCTGTGAATCAAAGGCACATGCAGGAGGAAGTGATGTCAGATATACCGGTTCCTAACTGGTGTAACCGGAAAGGAAAGAGTAATAAAATGGGGACAATAAGATTCAGTTTACACAGAAAGAGTTGTGCATAAATAGCAGGACTGATATGCAAATCACAATGATAATGTAGTTAATTTATTATATTCACTTTTTAAAAACATCACTTTATGCAAACAGACAGATTCATTTTGCATTGCAAATAGGCTGAAATTTGTGACGTGTGTGTGTGTGTGTGTGTGTGTGTGTGTGTGTGTGTGTGTGTGTGTGTGTGTGTGTGTATGCGAGTGTGTGTGACTGGTGAACCCTACAATGGCAATATTCGAGATTTTTGTCCTTGTGGAGACATTTTCGGACCCAATGAGTAAAACAGCTTATAAATCATACTGAGTAAAACTATTATTTTTTTTGAAAATGTTAAAATGCAGAATGTTTTCTGTGATGGGTAGGTTTAGTGTTTGGGTAGGGTAGAATATACAGTTTGTACAGTATAAAAATCATTATGTCTACGGAGACTCCCCATTAAACATCAATACACAACATGTTTTTTGCTTGTCTTTGTATTTCTTAAATGAACACTCACTGTCTCACTCAGTATGAGGAAAACACACTGCGATTACTTTAGATTTCTTTGGCTGTTTTGGCTGAAATACATTTTTATTTAAATAAATAAACCTCTTTGTTAAGAAAAACTATCTCAAAGATATATGTTTATGATGTTCATGAACAAAATTTCCATTCGATCTACATTTGTAGATATTGCAACACTTTTGCGTTAAGAAACATTAGTTTACACGTGTGAATGTAATCTTAAATCAGCTGTTGGTAATGGCAGGAAATAAAACCACCTCCATCTGGAGGAGAAACACAACTTGGTTCCATCTAATCTCAGAAGAACTTTTAAATGAGTAAATTAACATTGAATTCTTTAAACTACACAACAAAATATCCCAATAATGTTAATCTCTGGTCCATGTTCATACTGTGTTGTGTGGACACTCAAGCTCGATAACTTGTATTCGACCCATAATACTCCTAATTGTAAAGTCTTCTCTCAGCTGATGTCATTCATTATATTGGTTGTCTCAGACTGCCACCTGTTGACTAACGCTGTCATTAATCTTTCATATACAGACTGTTTGTGTACAGGTCTCTGCAGCCTTTCACACACTGTGTTTGCTCACTGAACAGAAATATACGGCACTGTCTTCTGGCTCGAGATCTTTCACTGTGAGAGATCCACTTTCAGCTTTACTTTTATGAGCTTCAAATTTATTCTCAACAACATCTCCAAATTCTGGCTTTGAATTAGCGACAGTGTATACTATAAGCCTCATAGTCTCTCCGGGACGCTGGCGGTACCAGTACATCTGGTAGAATAAAATCCCCTTATTGTGTGTGCAGTTCATATCAGCAGAGCTCGCCTTTGGTTTCCAAAGAATTGTAGGCTCTTGAACAACATCATCCCCACCCATAGTGCCTGTGGGAAAATTGTCATTAAATTGATAAGAATGTAAGGTTATTGTTTCAGTTGCAATGGAGACATTGTTAAAGAGTGTCACATACCTTGGCTCCAGTGCAGGAACAGAATCAGGGAAATAATGTTTCTAGTCATGTTGAGTTTGGTGGAGCGCACAGTGAGTCCCGAACTTTCCAATCATTCAAACTCTAGCTGTCATTGAACAGGATATGACATCATAGGTTGTATCAGTTATGAACAAAACTGCATGAACATGGAATATGTATATTATTACTCAAAAATCTGATGATTTATACAATCTCTTAATAATACAAATATGTGGTACTCAGAATCTTTAATATGGGAAATCAAATGAAGCCTTTATGGCATTATTAAACTATGTGAATAAATCCCTCCTCTCTTTGAAAGCCGTAGACCAAAAGTCTCTATAGTCTAAAAAGCTGTCCCTTACAAGTATACTTCAAGTTCAAGTACATTTTAAGAATACTTTATGTAGTAAGTGTACTAGTACTTTTAGGTGTACTGTTTCAGTACTTCTTTGGACTAAATTGGCCCACTTTTCAGTGTATAAAAGTATACTTTAAGTGTAACAGTAGTAAACTTTTAGCACTAGTTTACAACTAAGTTTTTCATTTATACAACTGAACTTATAGGTATACTGATAGTTTACTAGTCAAATACTTGTAGCACTTTATAGTTTGTGAAAGTACACTTTGAAGTACACTACTAGTTTAGTAGTTTTATACTGCAAGTATACTTGTAGGTTTTCTTTAAGTGAACTTAACATCATACTTACAGTTTACTATTTATACATAATTTTTGCACTTTAAGTATACTACTATGTCATTTAGGTATTCATTTTTATACTTGAAATATACCTTTAACTGTACTATAAGTAGATTTGAAGTAAATGTACACCTCCAAGCTTATTATTGAACTGAGATCAAGCTCTTATATTCCCCCATCAAAGCTTCTGCTGATATCAAAGATTAGATATCTTGAAAATGGTTGATGGGATCAGATGAACAAGCTCCTTCCAAAAATGTTATAAACTTAATTTAAATAGTAAGGTTTAGTTTGTTCAAATAGCATGTATGTGTGAGTAACCAGTGATGCTTTCTTTAGTAAGCACACTAATAATACATGCTAATCCAGAATCATAGAACAGAGGATATTTTCTTTAGCGACATCATATTATTGCTCATTATTGAGTCGAGCCACAAATATACTGTTGTTAGAAAGCTTAGCCTGGATCTTTTGCTGATAAACCATGAGTGTAACTGCCAGGTTTTTGTATGAGACAGAGGGAGTTTAGATCAGTGTGTCATACGCTGCACAGAAATACACTGCGCTGTCATTCAGTGTGAGCTTCTCGATGGTCAGAGTGCCGTTCTTTCTTCCATTTCCCTTCAGAAAAATCTTGTTGGTGAATTCTGCCTCTTTGCTTTCAGTCTCACCAATGAGGTATCCCATTAGTTTTGAGTCCCATGGTGCCCTGGATCTGTTTGTACCACATCATTTGGTTATAACTTGCAATATTGTGTGTACATATAAACACAGCAGATTTATCTGGGTCCATTATTGATTCAGTAGGAGTCTGGTGAACAGTGTTACCAAGAGTAGAAGCTGAGAAGAGACAGATAAATGATAGATTTAATGCTGAAGTGTCATTAAAATAAGATTTATTCACAGTTGTTGTGACAAAAATCAACAAACACTTTATGAAAGCCACTATTACCTGTGAGCCACATCAATGTGACAGAGAAACTCAGGAGAATATTATTCATGCTGTTTCCCTGTGACTCTGCTGTGAGTAAATACAGTCGATGAAATGAATAAAGATGGAGGATGGAGGATGCGATGTCACTGAGGGAATTTCTGACAACTCAAGTTCATTTTACAAACTATATCCAGCAGATCTTCAGTTACTAAATATGCTGACAGTGATATTTGTAGACTCTGTAATGATATAGTGAGGAATTTCTGGCTAATTTTTTTGTGATTGTGAACTGTGTATTTATCAGTGTGAATGTCACTTATGTTTTTACACTGAAAACATTTTATTTTAACCAAATTGAATGAATGGATGAATTAATTAAATTGCGCACTTAAAACACTTCAGGTCCAGACTTTTCTTTTAGAGTCTGAAAAATTTAAAATTATTAAAATGGAGGCTATTATTTGTTGGTGTACAATGGCTAGTCCAGATGTATTTTGTATGGATCTGGATCTATGCTTAAATGTTAATGTACTCTGTAATATTATACAGTGTGTATTGCATTCTGTGCTGTGTGTCATTCTTGCAGGTCTTCAGTCTAGCACTATCTCTCTGTATATTTTCATGTATTATTATGTGGCATTTATTATTAGTTGTGCCACATTGCCACCTGTTGGAAAATATTATCAGAGTCATTTGTTTAAGTATATTTTTAGTACAGCACTCCAGCCTTTGACGTACTGTGAAATATATGGCACTTTTATCTGGCTCTAGATCTTTCTCTGTGAGAGATCCACTTTCAGGAGCGATTTAAAGAGTTTCAGATTTGTTTTTATCAACATTTTCAAAGTCTGAATCTCCAGTAGTGAATACTATAAGTCTCATTGTCTCTCCTGGATCTGTTCATTATAGGCAACACTCGTTGTGTGTGCAGTCCAGAACTGAAGAACTCTTCTTTTGCTTTCCGAAGAACAGGTTCTTGTTCAACATCAAGTCTGATGCTTTAATGATATCCGGTGTGTAATATGAGAAGTGTTGTTGGCCATAATCAGTGTTGGGGAAAGTTACTTTTAAAAGTAATGGGTTACAAATTGTAATTAGTTGCTTTACTACTATTAGTAAATGCAATTAATTACTTTTTTAGGGAGTAACACAATACTGTAATTTACAATTTACTCTCTAATCTTGTAACGGGAGGAGTTTTTGTATGAGTCAGAGGTGATTGTGAACACTGTGTAATACGCTGCACAGAAATACACTGCACTGTCATTCAGTCTGAGGCTGCTGATAGTCAGAGTCACATTATTTTGCCCATTTCCGCTCAGTTTGATCTTGTCTTTAAATTCTGCCTCTTTGTTCTCATGTTGAATATTAAGGTATCCCATGAGCCGAAGGTCCATGATGCTCTGGCTTTGTTTGTACCACTGTATGACATCATAGCTTTGTACTTTGTGTGAACATTTGATCTCTGCAAATTCATTTTCTTTCTTCAGGAGATCTGGAGGAGTCTGGACAACACTTTCACCAAGAACGGTCACTGTAGAGATATAAATGAATAAACAATATAAAGCTGTGAGGAGCTCATATATCTTAGTGACACAAAGTATTAGCAACACACTAAACTAAAAAGAATTACCTGCGAGACACAGGACGAGGACAGAAACACAGTGAGCATTCCTCATGTCGTCTCTCTCTCTGCTGATTGATTCCACGATGAATTAAATGCAGGCGATGAAGGAAGTGATGTCATCTAGGGTGGCAGCTTTGTTTCCTCTATGCATTTCTGAATTCAGAACCACATACTAGCATACTATTATTATTTCTGCCATAGAAAGGTACGGTGTACATAGCATGAGTAGTATATACTAGTATCTTAAATGGATAGGAAAAACATTAGCTTTCACTCCACAAGACATTGTATGTCAGACTGCTGTGTAACTGTACCAGAGTGCCCCCTTTTGGATGGTATATTGATATGATCTGTGTACAAGGTGTTTTTGTACATCTGCCTTCAGTGTTTGACACACTGTGTTTGCTCACTGAACAGAAATATACGGCACTGTCTTCTGGCTGTGCGTTCTTCACAGTGAGAGATCCGCTTTCAGGAACACTTTTATGAGCTTCAAATTTACTTTGATCAGAATCTCCATAGTCTGGTTTGCTCACAGAGCTTGTGAACACAATAAGAGTCATAGTTTGTCCTCGCCGTTGTCGATACCAGTACATCTGGTTGAAGGAAAAATCTTTTTTGTGTGTGCAGTTCATTTGAGCAGAACTCCCCTTTACTGCCATTAAAACACCTGGACTCTGTGAAACATCACTGGTACCTGCGATTGAAACAAAAACATTTCTGTAGTAATTCAAAAGGTTATTCTATTATGATGTCCTGGAGATCGTTTGAGTACCTTGGCTCCAATGTAGCGAAAGAATCAACAGAATAATGTTCCTCATCATGTTACGTTGAGGCTGGATGAGTTATATTATAATCTTCAGTGATGATTCAAATTTCAGTTGTTAATACAGGATGTGACATCATGATCATGGTAGTGGTGATCTCAGGGTGGGGCAAAATTCAGAATTTAGGAATTAGCTTCAGATCCTGAATTGAGATGTGAATTGAATTAAGCAACACTTTAAGAAGACTAGACTAGAACCTATTGTGTTTAGTCTGGCACTGAATCAGAATCCACAGGTGTGAAGAGGAACGTGAATAAATACGCTTGCCACAGAAACATGATGTTTAAAAGAGGAGGTTTTTGTGTGAGTCAGAGGTGATTGTGAACACTGTGTAATACGCTGCACAGAAATACACTGCACTGTCATTCAGTCTGAGGGTCTTGATAGTCAAAGTGCCATTTTTCTTTGCATCTCCATCCAATTCGATCTTGTTTTCAAATTCAGGCTCTTTAGTGACAGTTTTAAAATAAAGGTTTCCCATTAACTTGAGGCCTGACGTGTCCTGACTTTGTTTATACCATAATATTCGGTCATAGCTCTGTATATTGTGAACACATATGATCACAGCAGATTCATTTTGATTCTGGATGAGGTTAGCTGGTGTCTGATTGACTGTTTTACCAAGACATGCAGCTGTGGAGAAAAAAAATATATAATTAATGTTTAGACTGAAATTATCTGTATAAATGGGAAGTAACGTAAAATGTATTGTTTACTTATAATATTTAAGTCCATATTTGTTTAAAATTACCTGTTATCATCATTAGATATACATATATGCTTAGGAAAGTGCTCATCATGTTAGCTCTTTCTTTCGATGTGTTTCTGATATGAATTACAGGCTCAAACAGGAGGAAGTGATGTCAGCTCTCTCTGTTCTCAAATGGTGAAACATGAAAAAAAGTTGCATATAAAGATCAGAACTGATGTGTTACTGAAATTGTACATGCTTTTGATTGGCATCACAGATACAGTGATGAAGAATGATTTGTTGAACCACTCTGCCTCCTATTGATCAATGTTTTTCTCTTATTTTAATATACACAGTTTTCTACATCTCACCCAAAAGTTTGATTCACTGTGTGTTCACTCACTGAACAGAAATATATGGCTCTAATCCGGCTCCAGATTTACAGTCAGAGATCCACTCTCAGGAACCATTTTATTGGCCACACATTTATTTTTCTCAGAATCTCTATATTCTGCATCATTGTAAGAGGTTGTGAACGCTACGAGTCTCATAGTCTCTCAATCTTCTAATTTTCAGTTTGATGCGATACATTTAATTTTCAGTAAAATATTTAGTTCAGTACAGCTTCATGTATTTGGGTTGTAAAATGTGACTACATTTTTCATTTGACTTCTTATGGATATAAACGGTTTAACTGATTATGTACTTTTACACCAAGAACACGTTTAACTGAACTATCTTAAATCAGCTGTTGGTAAATGTTGGCAGGAAATAAAACCACCTCCATCTGGAGGAGAAACACAACTTGGTTCCATCTAATCTCAGAAGAACTTTTAAATGAGTAAATTAACATTGAATTCTTTAAATTACACAACAAAATATCCCAATAATGTTTATCTCTGGTCCATGTTCATATGTGTTGTGTCGACACTCAAGCTCTGCAGAACCAGTTGATCTACACAGTATAGACGATTACATTTCTGCCAACACGTTCTTTTACAAACTAAGGGTTGAAGTTATTTTCTGTGATAATGAAGCATGCAATAAATGGTGTCAATAACTTGTGTTTGACCCATAATACTCCTAATTGTTAAATCTTATCTCAGCTGTTGTCATGCATTATATTGGTTGTCTCAGACTGCCACCTGTTGACTAACGCTGTCATTAATCTTTCATATACAGACTGTTTATGTACAGGTCTCTGCAGCCTTTCACACACTGTGTTTGCTCACTGAACAGAAATATACGGCACTGTCTTCTGGCTGTGCGTTATTCACAGTGAGAGATCCGCTTTCAGGAACACTTTTATGAGCTTCAAATTTACTTTGATCAGAATCTGCAAAGTCTGGTTCCCCATAGCTTTTTGTGAACACTATGAGTCTGAAACTCTCTCCTTTTTGCTGCTGGTACCAGTACATCTGAGTGTAGTCAGCACCTTTATTGTGTGAGCAGTTCATCTGGGCAGATTTCCCCTTGAGAGTCCAAACACTGCCAGGCTGTGAAACACCGTCTCCACTTGAAGCACCTGCAAAATATGCTGAATGATTATTTCTGTATCAACACAGTATAGTTACTCTATTGTATTATTTTACATTGTAATGCACTGGATAAATAAAAACTGTACATTGAGTCCAACAAAGTGACAGGATTAGCAGAACAATGATCATGTTCAACGATGGCTAGGAATGTATTGAATCGTGGTCTTGAGAGGATAATACAGGATATGAAAGTTGAATGAACAAGCTGCAGATTTGTAGAATCACATCGCCCCCTGTTGATCACTGTAATTATTATCATCAGCTGTTTTTGCTGAACTCTTGTCTCTTGTTAAAGTTCACTTCACTGTGTTCTGTCTGACCGAGCAGAGATACATGGCACTATCATCTGACTCCACATTGTTCACAGTCAGAGATCCTACTTTAAGAAAGATTAGACTCACAGGTATTGTGTTTAGTCTGGCACTGAATCAGAATCGCTTTCCAGAAATAGGCTACATTAGTTTAATAAACGTGATATCACGAAAATAACTAAATAAACGTGTCCGTGTCACGAATCAATAGATTCAATTACGTGACCATTTCACGAACTGCCGTGGGTTTGCGACACCACATCCGAAGACGTCGACATTTTGATTCCGCGGGATTGTAGGTAAGAAACCACCAAGTGAATCATGCCGAATATTCCTGTTTGTCTTCTTGCTTTAATTATCATAACTAAAACACTAAAAACGCTAATGTAGAAGTTGAAGAGGCGTGACGTCTGGTATTTTAGTTTAACTAGCTAACTTAACTTACTATACCAATGGTAGCTAAAGTAATTGCGAATATTAAATCTGGTAAAAAAAAAATTGTGGTAACGTTAACGTTAATCAAATGATCGACCATTAAATTAAATTTCAAAATGAAAATGCAACATTAATTTTTTTTTTAGCTGCCGCTCCAATCTCGGGCCTTGTGCCTTGTGCAGGCAAAATTGTCTAGCTTAGCTAACTTAGCCTTATTATTTAAAAGCTAACGTTACAGTTTCCCGTCTGAAATGATTGAGTCTAACTTTATTAGCACTGCATTTGGTATTGTGCGTGTTCAATTAACCAATTGCATTTTTATGTTGTAGTAATATGTGAGGAAAACTACAGCAATGCTTTTCAAAGTGCAGTATCAAGGAAAGAAGTACATCAAACTCAATGGAGCATCATATCCAGTGTTTCTCGGGTAGGGTAAGTTAATGTTAATGGCATTCTTTTTCTTCGTTCTCTTTATAATAGAAGTTTAGATCAGAGGTCGTGTTAACCGAATATTTTCCGTCATTGACTGATTTTTTATTTATTTATATTTTTTAGCAGTGACGGAAACATCTGAAGGTCGAATCAGGGTTCCTACAGAGTCTCGAAAGTTTGGAAAATGCTTTATTTTAATTTGTTTCTTCAGGACGTCAGATGTAACTAAAAATATAAATAAAACCGGCTGGCAATCGTTATTTTTTGTTTAATGTCCTCTGTTACGAAGCACGTCTAATTAGAAAAGCGCTTTCAAATAAAATGTATTATTATTATTTATTTTTTATTTTTTTTTGAGTACTCAAAGACACTTTACATAGAAAAAAAAAATCATAAACGCAGCAGGAACAACATCAAATAGAAAAAAATGCACTAAAAACACACTGGACTAAGCTAAACATCTAACGGTTATCTATAAATTACAGGAACGTCTGTCTGTGTGTCTGTGTGGAGAGGTGGTAAAATCTCTGCGTGGCAGGGGGAGCTGCCACTCGACCTGTCACTCAACCCGTCACCGCTAGAGGCAGCTGCCACTCGACCCGTCACCGTTAAATGCGCCTGCCACTCGACCAGTCACGGATATATGTGCCTGCCACTCGACCAGTCACCGTTATATGCGCCTGCCACTCGACCAGTCACCGTTATATGCGCCTGCCACTCGACCAGTCACGGATATATGCGCCTGCCACTCGACCAGTCACCGTTATATGCACCTGCCACTCAACCGGTCACTGTTATATGCGCCTGCCACTCAGCCAGTCACGGATATAACCAGTCTCGGCACCTAAGAGTCGCACCTGCCACAAGATCTCTCACTGTTTTCATCTACCAGACACTCTGATTGATACACGAGAGCAAACAGACAGTGCAATCCTGCTCTTATTTACCTTTTTGTCATATTATCTTATATTTTATTCGCTCATTTTGCCCGTAATGGAGCGCGTTTCGTGGCTCTTACTATAAGCGTCGCTCCGGCCACTATAGCATCGCACCTGCCACAAGATCTCTCACTGTTTACATCTACCAGACACTCTGATTGATACACGAGAGCAAACAGACAGTGCAATCCTGCTCTTATTTACCTTTTTGTCATATTATCTTATATTTTATTCGCTCATTTTGCCCGTAATGGAGCGCGTTTCGTGGCTCTTACTATAAGTGTCGCTCCGGCCACTATAGCATTGCACCTGCCACAAGATCTCTCACTGTTTACATCTACTAGACACTCCGATTGATTCACGAGAGCAAACAGACAGTGCAATCCTCCTCTTATTTACCTTTTTATCATATTATCTTATATTTTATTCGCTCTTTTTGCTTGAATTGGAGCGCGTTTCGTGGCTCTTACTATAAGCGTCACTCCGGCCACTATAGCATCGCACCTGCCACAAGATCTCTCACTGTTTACATCTACCAGACACTCTGATTGATGTACATGTGCAAACAGACATTAAAACACTGCTCTTATTTGCCATCTTATCTTACATTTTATTCGTTCTTTTTGTCCATAATTGAGCGCGCTTGTTGCGTCGCGCCAGCCTCAAGATTATTGGCTGATACTCCGATTGACATGCTGAAGCGAAAAGCAGACGAAGAGTCTTCTTCACTACATCGATTTGTTTGTTTTATAGGCTATTTTATTTCATTTTATTTACAGAATTGCAGAATATCAATATTTAAGGATGAGGTCTTTGAATTTGTATGAGTCTGCACAGTCAGGCAAAGAACAAAATTTAATTTTAATAATTAAAAAAATAGAAATTAGTGCATGGGGTTTTACCAATCGGTGACTCTACCAGTGGCCGTTAAAAAATCAACACCTGTACGGCAAATCCAACACAAATGGACTCATGTACTGAATTTAGATTGTGAAATTGACAGCATTTTAATGATTAATCTAAAATATTAAAATAAAAGAGAGGACACGGCAATATTTTGGACTTACAATTGTTATTTTGACAGTTTTTCACACAAACATCTAATGCGAAAGATGGGAGATAGGACATAGTTTGGACACAATCGTAATTTCTACATCAGAATATCGATCACAAGTAGCCTATAATTATGAACTACTATAAAAACAATTTTCAAAAAAAAAAAAAAGCAAATAAAATAAAATAAATTCAAATAGATAGGCCTGAGCTATAAAACAAACAAACTGATGTAGTGAATAATCTCATGCTTTTCCTTTCATAAAAGTAAAGTATCAGGCAGTAAAAGTGAGAGATTTTGAGGCAGGCGCGACATTTTTTTTTTTTATGAACAAAAAGAGGAATAAATATAAGATAATATGGCAAATAAGAGCAGTATTTTTCCTGTGTGTTTATACGTGAATTAATCGGAGTGTCTGATAGCCTGTTAGAGATCTTGAGGCAGGCGCGACGCTAAAGTGACGCGCACTCCATTATTGAAAAAAAGAGCGAATAAAATATAACATAAGATGGAGCAGTATTTTACTGTCTGTTTGCACACATGCATCAATAGTGTCTGGTAGATTTAAACAGTGAGTGATCTAGAGGCAGGCGCGACGCTTAGGTGAAGTGACGCACGCTCCATTATGGACGAAAAGAGCAAATAAAATATAAGATTAAATGGCAAATAGATAAATAAGAACAGGATTGCATGGTCTATTTGCATGTGCATAAATCGGAGTGTCTCTGGTACGTAAACAGTAGTTCATAATTATAGGCTACTTGTGATCGATATTCTGATGTAGAAATTACGATTGTGTCAACCAAGTAATGTCCTATCTCCCATCTTTCGCATTAGATGTTTGTGTGAAAAACTGTCAAAATAACAATTGTAAGTCCAAAATATTGACGTGTCCTCTCTTTTATTTTAACTAGTGCAAAAAATGCCCGTGCAAAATCAGTTTTTGTGTGTGTTTTTAGTAATTGTTGGTTTGGTGTGATTGAATGCTCATTGTTACAATTACACAATTGTTACAATCTTTTGTTACAATTGTTTTTTTTGTTTTTTTTTTTTTTACGATTTGAAATGTCTGATTTTATGCATGATGTCTCCAGGTTGAAAAACTCCTTGACACCATGTAGTGATATTAAAATATCTCAAGAACAAGTTGAGGTTCTATTTAAGAAAACAAAAAAGAGGAAAGCCTCAGGCCCGGACCTTATCTGTGGTCACACATTACACCACTGTGCTGGACAACTCAGTGGTGTTTTTTCCCATCTTTTTCAAATGTGTGTTGATAACTGTAAGCTCCCAACTATTTGGAAATCTTCCATTGTTATTCCTATCCCAAAAATCAATAGATCTAGGGAATTACAAGATTTCAGACCTGTGGCGCTTACTTCTCTTGTAGTAAAAAACCTCGAGAAAATCCTAAAAGAAGAGGTTCTCATCTTGGTCGAGGGCAAACTTGATCCTCTTCAATTTGCCTATCAGAGGAATAAAGGTGTGGATGATGCTAAGCTTTTTATTTTGGACACACTTTATAAGCATCTGGAGAAACCCAAATCTCATGCCAGGCTTTTATTTGCTGACTTCTCATCAGCTTTTAACAAAATGCAGCCTCACATTTTGATTGAGAGGCTTGCTTCTTATTTTAATCTGCCCGACCAGCTTTTAGCTTTGTTCTTAAACTTTTTGACTGATAGGACACAGAGGGTTTTAGTAAATGGGGTTACTTCAAAAACCCAAGTCTCCAATACAGGTTCTCCACAAGGCTGCGTACTTTCCCCGCTACTGTTCATTTTATACACGGATAGTTGTAGGTCTCTTAAAGAGGACAGTTTTCTTGTTAAATTTTCTGATGATACTGCTCTGCTGTCACTCCTCCATGGCGCAGAGTCAGATCACGGACGTGCACTTCCTGATTTTGTAAAGTGGTGTGATGACAGCCTTCTCGATCTTAATGTTCTTAAAACTAAAGAACTCATTATCGATTTTAGAAAAAAAGGGACAAATACCTCAGTATGCAGGATCCATGGTGAGGATGTGGAGATCGTAAATCATTATAAATATCTGGGTACGGTTTTTGATTCTAAACTGAAGTTTGAAAGGAACTCTGAATCAGTGGTCAAACGGGCCCAGCAGAGAGTACATTTATTGCGTAGGATAAATTCCTTCGGGGTTTCTAAATCTATACTGTGCACTGTGTATTTGTCTTATATTGAGAGCCTCCTTACTTTCTCTTTCATTTGTTGGTTTGGTAACATTTCAGTGAAGGACCGAAACTGCTTAAATAACATTGTGAAAGTCTGCTCCAAAATTATTGGAATCCAAATGTGTGACCTAAATTCTCTTTGGGAGAAACGTGTTCTTCAAAAAGTAAAAAGTCTGATGAACCAACATCATATTCTGGGAGATGAATTTGTTCTGATGCCATCAGGTCGGCGATATTTGCAGCCCCCTAGAAAGACAAACCGTTATGGAAGATCATTTATTCCTTCAGCAATTATGCTGTTAAACATTGAGCTGAGGAAATAATTATGGACTGATCTGTTCTTAGCACTATGCACTTTAGGAGCTACGGATATGTGCAATTCATTTTATATTTACTTCTTATTGTATATTTTTTATTTATTTACTCTTTCTATATGTTACCCTTGTTATATACTACATGCTATGGCTGTGTGAATGGTTGTATGTCTTGACGGTATACTGTAGAAACTGAATTGCCCTTAGGGGATTAATAAAGCTATCTGTATCTGTATCTGTATCACAGCAAAAGTTCAGTGACATTTTTATTTGTGCATGGTAGAAAGCACAATGTGAACTCCGAGAAAAAGCTATGCTTGAGCAAACAGTTTGTGAATAGGCTACTACAAATGATGCCCGTGAAAGAGACTGTGAACGCATTGAATAGGATATGTTTAGTTGGTGAATAGCATAGGCTACTATTGCAGTAGCGATAACGTTAAGCGCACCAGAATGAAATATAATATTCATAAGTAAACAGCATAGCTGACTTACAGATTCAGTTTACATCCACAAATGAATAAGTGCCTCGATTCAGGGAGGAGTGCAAAGTGCCCGTGCAAAATCAGTTTTTGTGAGCTGATTGCCGTCAAAAAAGTTCAGGAGATATTTCTTGCGATGGCAATATGATAAAAAATAACTTTATATTGATTCAATGGATTAAGTGCATTTTTGAAAAAAAAGTAATGAATTTATTGCATTTTTGGGGAAAAATTATCCATTTTTATAATAAATCTTTGAAAATCTAAATCTGGATTTGAATTTTTAATGTTATTATAACCTAAAGAAGATGCTATGTGAAAGTTTGAAACAGAAAATAGTGGTTATCTCACATTCGAGAGATATGCGAATAACACACAGACAGACGTTTCTGTAATTTATAGATAGATGGATTTATCACGTTCTGGAACCAAACTATAATATTCAGAAGTAAACAGTGTAGCTGACTGAGTGTTTATGTCAGAATGTTTATTTTTAAACCACAGCCTTCTTGTGGCTTCTTTGACCGAAACAACCCACTAATGTCAGAATGTTTATTTTTAAATATTTTTAAAATTACAACCTTCTAAAAATGATACATTTAACGATATCTTTTGCATTTCTCATCCAAACAACGTCAAACTTGGCACTGCACTTACTCGTGCCCGTGGCGAGACACCTGTTGAGTTTGAAATCAATCGGACTAACGGTTCGAGAGATATGCGAGGAACAGACACACACACAGACAGACAGACAGACAGACAGACAGACGTTTCTGTAATTTATAGATAGACTAGTGCAAAATACCCGTGCAAAACAATTTTTTGTGTGTGTTTTAGTAATTGTTGGTTTGGTGCCCGTGAAAGAGACTGTAAACGCATTGAATTCAGGGAGCAGTGCTAAGTGCCCGTGCAAAATCAGTTTTTGTGAGCGATTGCTGAACAAAAAAGTTCAGGAGATATTTCTTAGCGATGGCTGATATCAACAGTTTCAATATGATAAAAAATAACTTATATTGATTCAATGGATTAATTGCATTTTGGAAAAAAAAAGTGTCATGAATTTATTGCATTTTGGGGCAAAAATAATCCGTTTTTATAATAAATCTTTGAAAATCAAAATCTGGATTTGAATTTTTTTATTATTATAACCTAAAGATGCTATGTGAAAGTTTGAAACAGAAAATAGTGGTTTTCATCTTGTCACTTTCTTGGTAAAGAAACATTTTTACTCAAATTAATCAAAATGGATTTATCACAATCTGGAACCAAACTCTAATATTCAGAAGTAAACAGTGTAGCTGACTGAGTGTTTATGTCAGAATGTTTATTTTTAAACCACAACCTTCTTGGGGCTTCTTTGACCGATACAACTCTCTAATGTCAGAATGTTTATTTTTAAACCACAACCTTCTAAAAATGATATATTTAACGATATCTTTTGCATTTCTCATCCAAACAACGTCAAACTTGGCACTGTACTTACTCGTGCCCGTGGCGAGACACCTGTCGAGTTTGAAATCAATCGGACTAACGGTTCGAGAGATATGCGAGGAACAGACACACACACATACAGACACACAGACAGACAGACGTTCCTGAAATTTATAGATAGATGACCAGTGAATTAGTTTGAATACTGTTTACAGCAGATCAGACTGCAATAGGAGAAAGCAGTTTATAAAGTAGATCAGAGTTTTTTATTATTAGAGAAATAAAAATAAAATAAGTAGTTAAGCTAGAAGTCATTTCTCTACCTTTAAAGTCTAAAGAATCTCAGCAGCAGCAGCACAGCTTTATAAAATGCACACTGGGAATTCACTGTGACATCACTTAAATGTGACTAACTACTCAAGTTTGTTTGTTTACAATATTAATTCCGCTTGACAGCTGTATTCATACTACACGTTTTAATCTGCTCGACTTGTATATTCTTTTATAACTAATAGTCTGATACTTTTAATCTGCAAGATTGTGTACAAGACTAAGTCTAGAAGATTCAACTGTTTTTCAACAAACGCCAAGCCATGCTGTTCGGTATTGGTCTGTTTCTGGTATACTGGTTAAATAGGGACAAAAAACCTCCACCTGATACAATGCAGTCGGAGGGCACCAAACAAGACAAAATGATCAGTAAGACAACCAAGAGAAAACTGGAGTTAGATTTCACAAAAAATCAAGGTGAGCACATTGTTATTGTATCATCTCATCTGATCTGTCCATAGAGACAGAGCGTATTTAGGCCACGCTCACACCCAGGGGGAAAACAATCAAAACGTCTCCATCAGTGTTGGGAACATTACTTTAAAAAGTAATTAGTTATAGTTACTCACTACTTGTTCCAAAGAGTAACCGAGTTAGTAACTGAATTACTCTATAATAAAAGTAACTCGTTACAAGGGAAAGTAACTACTTGCGTTACCGTTAAAAAAAAAGAAAAGTTGCTATATGTCAAAGAATTTGGAAACACTTTGCAGTTTGAATGTCCTGTATAAACAAAATTACTGAGTATGTTTTTATGTTTTCACTGTTTGATCGCGTCCGCGCCTCACACACACACGCGCACATAAATGTAAACACTTTGCGACTTTTCTATCGCGCCCGCGCCTCTCTCCCTCTCTCACACAAACACACACCACATTCCAGCATTCCAATCTTTAAATCGCAGCCTGCTCCAGAGCCATGTTCAGAGCCAAGGCGGGGCTACAGCTTAGATGTCCCTAAAGATCCCGCGTATAATAGTAGTTTCGCATTACATGAATTAATTTGCACGCGAGTTTTATTTATTTTTATACTTATTTATATTTATTTGTATTCTCCATGTAAATGTATGCACCGAACCGTGACGCCCGTACCGTTTCGGTTCAATACAAATACATGTACCGTTCCACCCCTAGTTCTTGCCTTTGATCTCAATGAAATTGAAGTAGTGCTTATATCTCCACCTTGAATATGCCAACTTTTCATCGGATTGCTCCTGACTCGCCATCTCTGCTGCTTCATCGAATCTCTGTTTAGCTTGTGTGTGTGTGTGTGTGTGTGCTGGCATATGTGTAAAAACACTGGCTCTGATTGGCTACCATGAAAGACATGACTCTGCCTTAGCCAATCATAATCGCTTACCTCGTTATTAACCCACCTCCTCACTAACTGTGTGAGCCAGGGGTGCGTTCGGATTACACAGTTTATCAGAGAATGTCTAATAGAGTTTATTCAATCAATGCATAGTAACGCACCGCATTTAACGTCCAGTAATGTTAACAGCGTTGTAACGATGGGAAAAGTAATTAGTTAGATTATCCCGTTACTGAAAAATAACGTCGTTACCTAACGTTATTCCAAACACTGGTCTCCATTGACTTTGCATTGCGAGAGGCTGCCTCCTTGTCATTTCTTGCTTCTAACAAAAGACAGAAAAATGCCTAAAAGCTGCTATATGACAAGGTGTACAAGGCTTAAATGATTGACACCATTGCAGAGTCTTACATGCAGCAGAGTTTTTAGAGTAACGTTACCTCAAAGAATTTAAATATATATCAAAGTCTTTCTTAAAAATTAATTGGATAATGTTTTTAATTTAAAGTTTTTAATTTAAGGCTCACCCACAATTGGTCTGGCCCATTCAAACCTGGAATCCTGGCGCCGTGCCTGTGTCCATCTGAGCATATATTCAAGAAAATAAAGTAAATAATTATTTAGGCAGTAATTACCTCCATTGAATGTGTTTTGATGAGTTCACAATTTATATATTTGTATTTATTTATTTTTTTATCCAGGCCTTACAGTCAATCTTGATACGGAGGAAGAGGATCTGTTCTGGAAAAGCCCAGCTCCGGAAGGTATCGAGAAATACTTAATTTTCTAGTTCTAGTTTTTAATTTAAGGCCCACCCACAATTGGTCTGGCCCATTCAAAACTGGAATCCTGGCGCCATGCCTGTGTCCATCTGAGCATATATTCAAGAAAATAGAGTAAATAATTATTTAGGCAGTAATTACTTCCATTGAATGGGTTTTGATGAGTTCACAATTTATATATTTGTATTTATTTATTTTTTTATCCAGGCCTTGCAGTCAATCTTGATACGGAGGAAGAGGATCTGTTCTGGAAAAGCCCAGCTCCGGAAGGTATCGAGAAATACTTAATTTTCTAGTTCTAGTTTTTAATTTAAGGCCCACCCACAATTGGTCTGGCCCATTCAAAACTGGAATCCTGGCGCCGTGCCTGTGTCCGTCTGAGCATATATTCAAGAAAATAAAGTAAATAATTATTTAGGCAGTAATTACCTCCATTGAATGTGTTTTGATGAGTTCACAATTTATATATTTGTATTTATTTTTTATTTTTTTTTTAAGGCCTTGCAGTCAATCTTGATACAGAGGAAGAGGATCTGTTCTGGAAAAGCCCAGCTCCGGAAGGTATCGAGAAATACTTAATTTTCTAGTTCTAGTTTTTAATTTAAGGCCCACCCACAATTGGTCTGGCCCATTCAAAACTGGAATCCCGGCGCCGTGCCTGTGTCCATCTGAGCATATATTCAAGCAAATAAAGTAAATAATTATTTAGGCAGTAATTACCTCCATTTAATTACCTCCATTGAATGTGTTTTGATGAGTTCACAATTTATATATTTGTATTTATTTATTCTTTTTTTTTTTATTCTTTTTTTTTTATGTATCTAGGCCTTGCAGTCATTCTTGATGAGGAGCAAGATGCTCTGTTCAGGACAAGCCCAGCTCTGAAAGGTATCGAGAAATACTTAATTTTCTTAATGTTCTTGTTTTACTTAATACTTAATGTTCTAGTTTTTCTTTTCTTTATTTTTATTGATATCATTTAAATACTGATTATTATAGCGTTTTACTGAGGGAAATATGGAAATATGGTTTATGTCTTGTGTATATAGTAAAGGTTACACTTGCACGACTTCTGATTTCTGCAAGTCGATTTCTTATCAAAACAGTACTCGAGTTACTCGTCTAGTCGCGGTTCATGCTACTGTAAATGAAAAGACATGAAATAGTTCTTATCAATAAATGTTTAGGCTATTAATTCATAGCCTAATGCAACAATTACATAAGTAAACTCTCAAAACATTATAATTATGACACGATTTCTTATGATCAGTTTTTACGTTTTCTCTCTCTCTCTCTCTCGCCTCTTTCTCACATATCCATCCATATATATAATTATTTGATGCTCCATCCCATTCCATCTCTCACAGCCCACCTGGCGCTGCGTGTTCAACTCCTCCAGACTGGACCCTTAAATCTGGAATAGACCAAAGCATCCTTATTCTATATTAAATCCTTTCTATTAGTATTCTGTATCCTATCATCTCTATTAAAATCATAACCTAACAAATATGCCAAATCCTTATTAACCTTCCCTCTTTCATTTAAATATGATATCAATTCCTTTCTTTCCTCATCATACCTTTTACAATCATATATCACATGCTCCACTGTTTCTTTCTCTCCACAATTCTCACATAAACCAGTCTCATGAACTCCAATTATAAAGAGCGATGCGTTCAGTCTTGAGTGTCCTACTGACACACTACAGCAGAAGATAGAAATAACTGACTTATACCATTTTAACTGGAATCCTGGCGCCGTGCCTGTGTCCATCTGAGCATATATTCAAGCAAATAAAGTAAATAATTATTTAGGCAGTAATTACCTCCATTGAATGTGTTTTGATGAGTTCACAATTTATATATTTGTATTTATTTATTCTTTTTTATCCAGGCCTTGCAGTCAATCTTGATATGGAGGAAGATGCTCTGTTGAGGACAAGCACAGCTCTGGAAGGTATTGAGAAATACTTAATTTTAATACTTTTCCTTTTTTTATTGATATCATTTAAATTCTGATTATTACTATAGCGTTTTACTGAGGTAAATATGGAAATATAGTTTATGCAGGTGTGACTTGTGCAAGGGTACAATGAACTAATGCAAGGGTAAAAAAAAAAATTAAAAAAGGCATTTTACAGAAAACATCTGTATCTGTCAAAGAGCTGTGTAGTTTTCCTAGCTTTTAGGTTTTTACTTTTGGATATTGTTTCTAAATATATTTTAACATCAATTTTAAAATGTTCAAAATTTGGTATTTTTCCATTCCATTTGACTTTATGAATATAGTAATGGGCAATTATAACAATTAAATCTAAAATAAACAAAAGATTTTTATCACCCTCAAATGGAAAACATTTTAACATAACATCAATTTCTTCAAAGTTAACAAGAGTCAACTTAACTTGCAAACTTTTCTTTGCAAGTAATTACTGAGTTCTTTCCAAAACATTTGGGTCTTGGGACAATCCCAAAATAGATGGTTGATAGTCTCAGGGGAAATTTTACAAAAAGCACAAATATCTTTGATGTTACACTGACTTAACTGGGTAAACTCGATGGAAAATTTTATATGAAACCTCTTTCATTTTGTTTGTGATGCAATACTTATGAGGTTTTAAAGAATTCCAGTGAGTAGTAACAAGAAATATACATTTAGATTGAAGCAGGGAACGCAGAAAAGTATTATTATATCCAAAACTTGTGACATCCTATCCCTGCAACTTAATATAAAAAGGAAATTCTTCTATTGTTGTTTGTAGAGAATAATTATTATGACCTTCTAATAATCTCAAAATTTCCTTGGGAATTGCATGCAAAACCAAAAAATATTGGACAGGATCAACTGAAAAGTTATAAATATGAACAAATTCAGTATAATTGTATAAAACACCATCCTTTTTGATCAGCTGTTTAACCCAAATAATTCCCTTTTCAAACCAATTCTCAAAAAATATTGATTTGTTTCTAACCCTTATAAATCTGTTATTCCAGATGTTACATTTATGGGGGGGGAAATTATGACTATACATAAGAGTCTATGAGAGTAATGCTTGTTTGTGGAAACTTGCAAGTTTAATGGGTATTTTGTTAACATCATAATCACGTTTCAGTATAAATTCTATACCACCTACTTTTCGAAATATAAAATTGGGTACTATATACCATATACTTTGTTTATTTTTTAAATAATATTGGAGCCATTTTATTTTAAATATCATATTAGAGGTCTTAAAATCCAAAGCATTCAATCCTCCTTCAATTTTTGATCTACAAATATTTTCTTTTTTTATACTAAATAATTTATTTTAATGGTTTGTCTGAAAAGGTTAGTTTATAGGCCTTATAATGTGACCAGCTACTTGACAGGATGTGGTGTGCTAAGCTGTCTTTTCTCCATTTTAACCTCATTTTACAGACAGAGGTGAGACAGACAATTATGCAGAGAGCACAGAGAGAGGAGAGATAGAGAGGAGAGAGATAGAGAGAGCAGATGAGGAAAGAGGAGGAAAAGAGGTAAGACAAACAGAGAATGAAGAAACAGAGACATGACAATAGCTGGGTTTCAGTCACGTGATTATTATGACGCACGAAGGCGGGGCGAACTCAGATGGAGGGCAGGAAGTAAACACGGAGAATACGTCTATGGAGGAAACCGTTGCGGAGTGTCCGTATTGTACATTTATCCGATTTTTTTGACCGTCCGTTTACACGTTCTTTCAACTCTGATCTATATCCGATTCATGTGTTTACACTTGCCATCAGGGCTTGACATTAACACCCGCCAACCTGCCAAATGCGGGTGGATTTTGCTCGTGGCGGGTAACATAGTCACTTCAACTAGCCACTTTGGCGGGTTGAATAATTGTAGTCTTTTCAAAACGCATCTGAAATAAGTGTGACACTACGACACTACAACTCCCATAGGGCTGTCAGTGAATATTCTAAATTCGAATATATATTCTAATAGTTTTAAAAAAAACAGAATTTCGAAGGTGAAAATGAATATTCGAATGTGGAAAAACGCACGCGGAAGCAGAGGCGCGGCTGTCTGCTTTGCGAGTGGGCGCGCTGCCGGAGGGGTCAGGGACAGGTAACAGGAAGAAGTGTTAACGTTAAACAGAAACATTACTAAAGTGTTGGCTACTGTACTGACTGAATAGATATTGAACGATTAAGGTAGGTTAGATACAGTAGTTTCATGCACTGCAAGCTTCCACTGGTTTGATTATTTACTGTTTCATGTCAAGGAAAAGTTCCATGTTTACCACAGCACAGCTCGCTCGGAGCGTTCAATGTCGGTTTTATATAGGCTACTGTAAAACTTAAATTATTGTAAATAATATTTGTTTCAATCACTGAATGAAGCCTGCTATATAAGAGTCGCGATCTTAAATTGCTTGCACAAAACTCTTGATCAGCACTCAACATTTGCTTATTGTTGTTGTTCATTTAAACCGTTATGCGCAGAGAGCGTGACGCCTCATTCGCGCCGCAAGACCTCCAGACGCGCGTAAACGCGTCTTTACACTCGCGCCAGATGCTCTATTCACGTTTGGTGTGAACGCAGAGAGAGAGAGAGAGAGAGAGAGAGAGAGAGAGAGAGAGAGAGAGAGAGAGAGAGAGAGAGAGAGAGAGAGAGAGAGAGAGATGCGGTCTTGGCCATTAGTTGAATTACTTGGTTTTTGTGTAGGTAATACGTTGTCAAATATGTTTAAACTTAAATAAACTACCTATACAAGTAGGTATGTCTCTTTGTATTAATTTGTCCTGTTATTGACGTAATGACGCGCATTGACAAAATGCGCAACCAGATGTTTGAATATAGGCTGTTTGAATATAGGCTGTGTTTTTTTTTTAGAGGGAATATTCAAACGTAATTTTTGAGCTATTTTGACAGCCCTAATGAGTATTACATGCACACAGTGTTGCCTTGCACTTGCGCGCTTGTGACCGACAACACAGAAATGAAGAGACAGTTAGCTGCATGCCCTGCTGGAGTTACGTCGTATGCCGGTGTGGAGCTACATATACACGGGTTTCTTGTATACAAACTATACCGGATGCGCGCGCATCCAGGAGGCAGAAAACCGCTATCTGTTATGCCGAGTTCTGTAAAAGAACATTGTAATTAACGTAGATTTCGCATTGTTTGTAATTTCTTGTTGACTCAATAATAAACTGCAATTTCAGAGTTGGATCTGTTTGTTTGTGTCTCATATTTAAAACGTCCAACTGTTTACGAATCAAAATCCGGACATAATGTGATGCATGTATGAATTATTATGTTAGACTAAGTTAGTAATGTAATAGCCAATGTTAGCAGTGCAGCATCTCTAGACCCCGAATTTGCTTTTATATAAGTGAACTTTGTTTACGTTACTTTACGACCTGCAACATTTCATGACACATATAACGTTACTTTACTGTAAATCAAAGATTTGACGATGGATTATGTGAGAAGCCATTAGTACCTCCGACCGTGGCGATTATAATCTATATATAAATATTAAAAAACTTAATCTCAGCAATGGTGAGATCTTACCGGATCCCTGCGCAATACATGACGATCTTTGGATTGTGGATGACAAGAGGTGGCCAGCAATTGTATGGCCTGATATATATAATTATCTTATTCAGACACCAAGTGTGTATACAAGAGAAATGATTAGAGCGTACAAATCCCTTGATGCATACAACTATATACGTGCTATGTGGTCATGTGCAGCTCGTCAAATTATGAATAGAAAGAATATAACATACAACTTCCTCCTTCTGTCCCACTCTTCCATTCGCCTAGATTTGGAATTACTTACAACACGTATAATTTAAATGAGCAGATAAAACACAACAGATAGGCCTGCATGTAAATAAATTACGCAACAACTCCTTGGCATTTTGACTTAGCGACAACAAAACCACTTTGCTACTAGCTTTACTCCGGTACGAAGACCGCGGGTCTTTTGCCTCTTGGTTGCGTGCGCAAGCAGTGATGACGTCGCCGAGAAACCCATGTATATGTAGGCCTATTATATGTCGCCACATAGCTCCTTTTTTCAAAATAAAACCATGTATTATTATAATAATACATGGTTTTATTTAAAAAAAAGGAGCCTTACACACAACCTTATCAGAGCTAATGATAATGACCTGTATTGTTATATATTTATGTAGTCTTGATTTGGGTGTGTACAGTGGTTTTACATTTAAAAGGGTTGTAAATCTAGTTCAAGTAAATTTTAGCACGCCATAGTCAACTTTTATCAGGTAATTTCACAAAAATAAAAATGTGGCTAGTAAAAATGCTGTGTGGCTAGTAACTTTGGAAAACCACTAGCCACATTGGCTAGTGAGCAAAAAAGTTAATATCAAGCCCTGCTTGCCATACTATCTGAAACATTGCGCATGCTTAAAGGGTTAAGTTCTCTTGCACAGATGGACGAACGCGAAATATGCTTGATGCTCTGCAATATACATACCATGATTATGAGGCGAAGGAGGACGAAAAGTGGCATCATTGCACATATGCTTCAGTTATTGTGTGTGAGAGATCTCAGGACTTGTGGGAGCATATTGTGTTTAAATATTGGCTTTAACCGCGGAGGCGTTGCCTAACGTAATGCCTCAGAAAATGCGATCTGCCTGATTACATGACAGTCACATATTGGCACATATCCGATTTATTTCCACATATGAATGAGGCCTGAAACGGATCTCGAAATATCCGAATGCATGTATTTTTTTTTCCTGTTTACACTGTCATAGAACACATTGGATATGTGTCACATATGAGCAAAAAATCGGAATTGGATCACGTTTCACTGACAGTGTAAATGAGCCCTAATGCTATATAAACACAGACACAAAAAACACGTTGGCTAGCTAACATACCTCCGACGAAGTGATCGTTGCAGACTTGGGCTTTAACAGACTCTGCTCCTCCCGACCGCAGACGTAACTTAAAGGGGGGGTGAATTGCTCATTTTCACTCAATCTCCTGTTAATCTTGAGTACCTATAGAGTAGTATTGCATCCTTCATATCTCCAAAACGTCTTTAGTTTTATTATATTTATAATGTAAAGATAGGCTGTACCGAGTCTTTCCGGAAAAAACCGAGCGGCTGGGGGCGGGCCGTGTGGGCGGTGTGCTATAGTGCTAACCGAGCTAACAACAACACAGAGAGACATTTGAAGCACTTTACTCACCGCATGCGACAGCGAACCTTTATCATTGTGACTGCTCGATCCTTAAGCATTAGACGATCTGCACATCCGTCGATATGGGCTTTGTTTATAAAACAATCATCGTCGAAATGCAGGGAACAAACAGTCTACACAACTCCGTTTATGCTCAGGAAAAACAAACTCCATCCACTGTTCCCTTAACGCTGGGTTCTTTGGGAATCTGTGCAGGGTTGTCTTGCCCTGGCAACCAAAAACACACTTCTTTGGTGACATTGACTTCCCTAAAAGCCGAGCATAGCGCTTTGAGGTAACGTACTGCTTTCGCTCTCTTCTCTCTCTGGTCTACGAGTGCGCGCGCGCCCGCGGAGAAGTGCCCTGAGGACCCATATAAGGAAATTCCGCCCTCTCTTACGTCAGAGAGAGCCATACTCGAAAAAAAACCTCCGAAACTTGTGACAAACCGGAAGGAGTATTTTTGGAACAAAAATACTCCTTCAAACGTACAACTTAACTTTTGAAACTTTGTCCATGTTTAGCAATGGAATCCAACTCTTTAACAGTGTAAAAAACTCAGTATGCATGAAACAGCAATTCACCCCCCCTTTAAGTTAAAAATCCACTTTTTACGGCATTGGTCTGTGAGCTTTTTACATTTCTCACCTTTATGAGTGACAATCTTAGGTACTCTATAAAAACCCTTTCCCTTTTCTCGATTAGAATGGTTGGAGCAGCCGTAAACTACACAATACACTGGCATTTTTTCAGACGGCAGATTCAGCTAATTCACTTCCTGCCCTCCATCTGAGTTTCGCGCTCTCGCCATGCAGCAGCGTGACGTCATGTGAAACCAACCTATTCGAGAGAGAAGGAACGGAGAGAGGCGAAACTGAGGACGAAGGAAAAGCTGAGGACGAAGGAACAGAGAGAGGCGAAGCTGAGGACGAAGGAAAAGCTGAGGACGAAGGAACAGATAGAGGCGAGACCGAGAGAAGATGCAAACTACACATTAGGACTGAAAAGCGACAGAGTCAGTTTATTCCTTCTTGAGTTTCTTTAACCAGATCTTAGATTAATGTATGAATTGAATAGTGATTGTGTGACCTATAATGAGGGAACAACCAGTGATACCCTTGGTAGTACCATCAAATGATAGCCTATAGCGATGTCATCAGGATACACATACACCTGTAGGCAGTGGCCCACCTTACCAGGTGACCACGTCGTGGTCTACCAGATTTTATAGTTTACCCACCTCTTTTGTTTACCACTACACCTCTGGAGCTAAGGTATATGTAACTCAAAGGGTGCATATTCCTTATTAGTATGTACTTATTAACATGGTATTTAATCATACCCATTTCCTCCCATTCCCGTTTCTTATCTAATATTCCTAAATCAATTTTGACCTCAGAAATAATCCATTTCGGTACCTCTCCCCATACAGGCGATGCACTACATTCAATATTTGCAATCCGATATTTCTCTCCTAACTGGTTTATCTTCCTTCCAAAGACAATTTAACTCTCCGTAATCTTAATGGCATTTCATTCCCCTCTACTAATAATGGTGTTGGTGTTGGTGACTGGTGTTGTTTTAGTTGCTCCTAAGCATATTCTAAGAGCTCTATATTGTATCCTATCTAGACTTCTTAATAATGATTCTGATGCTGACCCATAAATCATGCATCAATAATCAATTGTAGATCTGATCAAGGATATATTGTTAGCATTGAGTCTCTTTCTGCTCCCCATTCTTTCCCAGCTATTGCCCTCATCACATTTAAGATCCTCCTGCATTTTTTATCTATTTCCTCAAATATGTTTTAGAGACTTTGTTTAAAGACCGCATTCGCGACCTCTCCTTGCGGCACCTTCTCCCCGTGAGACTCTCTCTTTCATTCAATGCCCCGTTCATCATTTTGAATTCATTTATGGTTAATAGGCGCTCGAGTAGTCGATTGTTTCCGACAGCGCCGACTAGTGGTTGAAGTAGTCGATCTCTCGACTACTCGTCTAGTCTGTGCAAGCACTAGTATATATAGGCTAATAGGTAGCGAAGAGTCCTAAAAAAAAAAAATCCATTTGAAAGCATAGATCCATACAATCTATCAATAATGTGATTTGTTAAACATAAATAGGCCTAAATTCATATTGATTTTTGACAGGAATTAAAATGAGGCTGTATATGGATAAAAGTAAAGCGTGTGATCCATGGATTGTTCAGAAGACAAAACATCTTTCCCAAAAAAATGTTGGTAGACAAAAGCCCTGTAAAACAGTTTTGAAAGTTGTGAGTTTTGAAAGTTATGTGATCTATGACCTTTATTCACTCTGCATCCTATTGTAAAGACTGCAAGTCTATTCCTCATAGCCATGTTTTCAGCCACGTAAAAATCTGAATTTGTCAAAAAAGTCATAATATCCCTTACATGGTAACTTTGAATTTGTTCAGCAGGAAATTATGTAAAATCATAAAGGCAAGATGCAATATAGGTTTGGAGCCATTAATAATATTTTTGCTACATTTAAATTGACATTACTTTTCCAAGCTTTTATGATTAAATCAAGTCTAAGATATTGACTTAATGACATATAATAGTATTTAGTTGTATTTGGACTCTCTTTTTACTCAGACTTGAACCCACCACTAAATAGGGCCCGAGCACCGATGGTGAGAGGACCCTATTGTTTCTGGTTTATGATTTAATGATGAAAGGGTAATCTTGTCATTAAAGATAAACTGAATTACTATTTTTTTCCCAACATAGCAATCAACTTAGTATGAACCTCTTTAATCCCAGTAACCATTATACTGATAAAAATAAATAGATTCTGCCTTCTCTTGCCAGTGTTTTTTCCAGTGTTCCAGTGTTGGACCAGGTCCACCGTCTCTAAGAGTGACACTACCTCTCCTACTGCATCTGCGACTCCCACTATAACTGAGACTGCATCTGAGAGAGACACTGCATCTGAGAGAGACACTGCATTTGAGAGGGACACTAAATCTGAGAGAGACACAGCATCTGAGAGTGACACTGAATCCACTGCATCTGAGAGAGACACTGCATCTGAGAGAGACACTGCATCTAAGAGAGACACTACATCTGAGAGAGACACCGCATCTAAGAGAGACACTACATCTGAGAGAGACACTGGCTCTGAGAGAGACACTGCATCTGAGAGTGACACTGGCTCTGAGAGAGACACTGCATCTGAGAGAGACACTGCATCTGAGAGTGACACTGGCTCTGAGAGTGACACTGGCTCTGAGAGTGACACTGGCTCTGAGAGAGACACTGGCTCTGAGAGTGACACTGGCTCTGAGAGTGACACTGGCTCTGAGAGAGACACAGCATCTGAGAGTGACACTGGCTCTGAGAGTGACACTGGCTCTGAGAGTAACACTGCCTCTGAGAGAGACACAGCATCTGAGACTGACACTTTATCTGAGAGTGACACTGAATCTGAGAGAGACACTGCATCTGAGAGTGACACTGGCTCTGAGAGTAACACTGCCTCTGAGAGAGACACAGCATCTGAGACTGACACTTTATCTGAGAGTGACACTTTATCTGAGAGTGACACTTTATCTGAGAGTGACACTGAATCTGAGAGTGACATTGAATCTGAGAGAGACACTGCATCTGAGACTGACACTTTATCTGAGAGTGACACTGAATCTGAGAGTGACATTGAATCTGAGAGTGACATTGAATCTGAGAGTGACACTGCCTTTGAGAGTGACATTGTCAGTCTCAAAGGCAGTGACACTCTCAAAGGCAGTGACACTCTCAGAGGCCGTGTGAGTCTCAGAGGCCGTGTGAGTCTCAGAGGCAGTGTCAGTCTCAGATGGAGTGTCAGTCTCAGATGGAGTGTCAGTCTCAGATGCAGTGTCACTCTCAGATGCAGTGTCACTCACAGAGGCGCTGCATCTGAGAGTGACACAGCATCTGAGAGTGACACAGCATCTGAGAGTGACACTGCATCTGAGACCGACACTCCATCTGAGACTGACACTCCATCTGAGACTGACACTGCCTCTGAGACTGACACTCCATCTGAGACTGACACTCCATCTGAGACTGACACTCCATCTGAGACTGACACTGCCTCTGAGAGAGACACTGGCTCTAAGACTGACACTGGCTCTGAAGTGACACAGCATCTGAGACTGACTCTGCGTCTGATAATCCCACTGCTTCTGATACTTCAACTACCACTGGGACTGCCTCTGATATTCTCACTGAATCTGAGATTCCCACTGCCGCTGAGATTCCGCACACTCTTTAATTATTTTTCTAAATTATATATAACTTAGGTGAGTAGGATCAGTCAACAAACACAGTCATGTCATCTTCTCCTCTTATTGTTACTTGCACCTCATGCAACATGTTTAGCATATCCTTCTCTTTCAGCGCAGGATTTACATGTGATAAATGCAGGGAGATAGTAAAGCTGACGGGGGAAGATTTCAGAACTAGAGTCACGCATCCAAACTTTAATCGAGGATAGTAAGAATGCAAGGGCTTTAGATACTGCTTTGGATGTGACTAGCTTAGTGAACTCTGTACATTGTTAAAAGCGCTGTTTAAATGAAGATGACATGATATGACAAAACATGACAATCTGGGGCTCAGGTCAGGAAGCAGACAGACTGGCTTAACCGACCGTCTGCTGGCTGTCTCACGTCACCAAGGTCAGATAAATCCCATCACATAGAGCCTCTTTCACCTAGCTATCATCACATAGAGACTGTGTCTGTTCCCCGAATTTGGAAATCCAAAAGAGCGTTTCAACCCATCTAAGGTTAAAAATTGAATTGATGTTCAACAAATAAAAAAACAGCTATAATACAGATGAGCAAATGATAAAGCTTGGGTTGCTGATTCGATCCCTTACTTCAAAAGCACTTGTTGTTAATGATATGATCACTGACTATAATCTAGATGTGCTGTGTTTGACAGAAACCTGGCTAAAACCAAACGATTACATTACTTTAAATGAGTCCACCCCGCAAGATTACTGTTATAAACATGAACCTCGTCTGAAACGCAAAGGGGGAGGTGTCGCTGTAATTTATAGTAATATTTTCAAAATCACTAAGAAAAGCTGGTTTTAAATATACTTCTTTTGAAGTGTTGGTGCTTAATGTAAAAAATATATACAGTGTAAATGACAAATGAGGTTTGAGATTTGTGCTGGCTACTGTATACAGGCCACCAGGGCACCATAACGATTTCATCAAAGAATTTGCTGACTTTCTATCAGAGTTAGTATTGGCTGCAAATGAAGTACTAATTGTTGGTGACTTTAATATACATATAGATAATGAAAAAGATGCATTGGGATTGGCATTTAAAGACATTCTGAACTCTATTGGAGTTAGACAACAGGTGTCAGGACCTACTCATTGTCGTAATCATACTCTAGATCTAATATTATCACATGGAATAAATGTTGATGCCGTTGAAATTCTGCAACAGAGCGATGACGTCTCAGATCATTATCTAGTCTTGTGTAAATTACATTTAGCCAAGGCTGCAAAGCAGACTCTGTGTTACAAATGTGCGAGACCTATCACTTCTGCCACTAAAGATTGCTTTATTAATACTCTTCCTAATCAGTTTCAGCATCCCGGATAGCTTAGAAGAACTCGATATTGCAACAGAAACTTTTAACTCTCTCTTTTTCAGCACTTTAGACACAGTTGCTCCGTTGCACTTAAAGAAGATTAAAGAAAATAGTCCAACGCCGTGGTACAACGAGCACACTCAGGCCCTTAAGAGAGAGAGAGCAGCTAGAAAAATGGAGCGCAACTGGAAGAAAACAAAACTAGAGGTATTTCGCATTTCATGGAAAGAGAGTTCGACTGCATACAGAAAGGCCTTAAAAGCTGCTAGATCTGCTGATTTTTCAACCCTATTAGAAGAAAATAAACAAAATCCTTGGTATTTATTTGAAACAGTGGCTAAACTAACAAAAAAGAAAGCTTCAAGCCCAGAAATTTCCAAGCAACACAGCAGTAATGACTTTATGAACTTCTTCACTTATAAGATTGATAATATCAGGGACAAAATTATAACTTTGCAACCGTCTACTACAGTATCTCATCAGGGAGTGCATTGCAGTCTCCTTAAGGAAAAATTCGATTGATTTATTGCTATAGGAGAGAAAGAATTCGCTAAACTCATTAAATCATCTAAACCGACAACATGTATGTTAGACCCTACACCGACTAAGCTACTGAAAGAGATGCTTCCAGAGGTCATAGATCCTCTTCTTACCATCATCAATTCATCTTAACGTCTCTAGGACACGTACCAAAAACCTTTAAGCTGGCTATGATTAAACCGCTTGTTAAAAAAAACGCAACTTGATCCTACAGAATTAGTCAATTACAGGCCGATCTCGAATCTACCCCTTCTGTCAAAGATACTAGAAAAGACAGTATCTTCACAACTATGTTCCTTTTTAGAAAGAAATGATATCTGCGAGGATTTTCAGTCTGGATTTAGACCGTACCATAGTACCGAGACAGCTCTCATTAGAGTCACAATTGATTTGCTCTTATCATCCGATCGTGGTTGTATCTCTCTATTAGTGTTACTCGATCTTAGTGCTGCGTTTGACACTATTGACCACAACATTCTTTTAAATAGACTTGAAAATGATGTTGGCATTAGTGGAATTGCATTAGCATGGTTTAAATCATACTTATCAGACTGTTATCAGTTTGTAGCAGTAAGTGAAGAGATGTCTTATCGATCACAAGTTCAGTATGGCGTACCACAAGGCTCCGTACTAGGACCACTGCTGTTCACTCTGTACATGCTACCCTTGGGAGATATCATTAGGGAGCATGGAATTAGCTTTCAATGTTATGGCGTTGATACTCAGCTCTATATTTCCTCACAACCAACTTCCTCACGTAATAACCTAGAATACTGTCTAACACTTGATGGCTGCTCTGTAAAGTCTTCGTCGTCGGTTAGGAACCTGGGTGTGCTCTTTGATACCAATCTTTCATTTGAAAGTCACGTGTCTAGTTTCTGTAAAACAGCATTTTTCCATCTTAAAAATATATCTAAATTGCGTCATATGCTCTCATTGACAAATGTGGAACAATTAGTTCATGCGTTCATGACGTCAAGGCTAGATTATTGTAGTGCTCTACTGGGGGGGTTGCTTTGCACGCTTAATAAACAAACTACAGCTGGTCCAAAACGCAGCAGCTCGGGTTCCTACCAGAACCAGGAAGTATGACCATATTAGCCCTGTTCTGTCAACACTGCACTGGCTCCCTATTAAACATTGTATACATTTTAAAATATTTCTGGTTACTTACAAAACACTAAATGGTTTGGCTCCGCCAGTACTTCAGCGAGCTCTTAACACGTTATAGTCCTTCACGTCCATTGCATCTCTAAATTCCGGCCAGTTGATTATACCTACAGCACAGTATTTAGCACCAAAACGTTGGAACAGTCTTCCTACCATTGTCCGGGAAGCAGACACACTCTGTCAGTTCAAAGCTAGACTAAAAACACATCTCCTTGACCTAGCATACACATAACACATTATAGACTTCTATAATTCAATGTTAGGCTGCATAGATCAGGTCAGCCGGAACCCGGGAACACTTCCCATACATCCTGATGTACTCGCTGCATCACAAGAAGAATGGCATCTACGCTAATTTTAGTGTTTTTGTTTATCCCGAGGTTTTCCCGCAGCCTGCCGGATCCAGGCTGTATCCAGATCTGATGAAGGACCAGCGCCTGGACCTGATGCCATAGCGGGGTGCTGAAGTGCCAACTAGTTTCTCCTTACGGAGGATCCCTTTACCACTCTACAGATAAAGCGTTGTTGGGAAAATTTGGTACACGCATCTACCCCCGAAGTGATACAATTCTGTATCAAAATGTTAGGGAATTACAAACCTGCGCACATATATTCAAACGCGCATACCAATAGACTGAACTCGTAATACGCATGTGCACGCCATCGGCATTCTCACAGGTTTCGCGTTTAAAGTCTGCGTAGAGTTTCCTGTTGAAACGGTGTCGTGTTAGCGGCCCCTAAGTAAATAACTAATGATCGTTGCGGCCGAAGTGAATCAATCAAATTAACTTTAGCTGGAAAATAAGTTTATTCAAGAACTGCTATAAAGCCAAAACAATCTCTTTATAGCAGTTCTTTAAACTATCCTTGTATCTCTGTAAAGCCGCTTTGGAACAATCTACATTGTTAAAAACGCTGTTTAAATGAAGATGACATGATATGACAAAACATGACAATCTGGGGCTCAGGTCAGGAAGCAGACAGACTGGCTTAACCGATCGTCTGCTGGCTGTCTCACGTCACCAAGGTCAGATAAATCCCATCACATAGAGCCTCTTTCACCTAGCTATCATCACATAGAGACTGTGTCTGTTCCCCGAATTTGGAAATCCAAAAGAGCGTTTCAACCCATCTAAGGTTAAAAATTGAATTGATGTTCAACAAATAAAAAAACAGCTATAATACAGATGAGCAAATGATAAAGCTTGGGTTGCTGATTCGATCCCTTACTTCAAAAGCACTTGTTGTTAATGATATGATCACTGACTATAATCTAGATGTGCTGTGTTTGACAGAAACCTGGCTAAAACCAAACGATTACATTACTTTAAATGAGTCCACCCCGCAAGATTACTGTTATAAACATGAACCTCGTCTGAAACGCAAAGGGGGAGGTGTCGCTGTAATTTATAGTAATATTTTCAAAATCACTAAGAAAAGCTGGTTTTAAATATACTTCTTTTGAAGTGTTGGTGCTTAATGTAAAAAATATATACAGTGTAAATGACAAATGAGGTTTGAGATTTGTGCTGGCTACTGTATACAGGCCACCAGGGCACCATAACGATTTCATCAAAGAATTTGCTGACTTTCTATCAGAGTTAGTATTGGCTGCAAATGAAGTACTAATTGTTGGTGACTTTAATATACATATAGATAATGAAAAAGATGCATTGGGATTGGCATTTAAAGACATTCTGAACTCTATTGGGGTTAGACAACAGGTGTCAGGACCTACTCATTGTCGTAATCATACTCTAGATCTAATATTATCACATGGAATAAATGTTGATGCCGTTGAAATTCTGCAACAGAGCGATGACGTCTCAGATCATTATCTAGTCTTGTGTAAATTACATTTAGCCGAGGCTGCAAAGCAGACTCTGTGTTACAAATGTGCGAGACCTATCACTTCTGCCACTAAAGATTGCTTTATTAATACTCTTCCTAATCAGTTTCAGCATCCCGGATAGCTTAGAAGAACTCGATATTGCAACAGAAACTTTTAACTCTCTCTTTTTCAGCACTTTAGACACAGTTGCTCCGTTGCACTTAAAGAAGATTAAAGAAAATAGTCCAACGCCGTGGTACAACGAGCACACTCAGGCCCTTAAGAGAGAGAGAGCAGCTAGAAAAATGGAGCGCAACTGGAAGAAAACAAAACTAGAGGTATTTCGCATTTCATGGAAAGAGAGTTCGACTGCATACAGAAAGGCCTTAAAAGCTGCTAGATCTGCTGATTTTTCAACCCTATTAGAAGAAAATAAACAAAATCCTTGGTATTTATTTGAAACAGTGGCTAAACTAACAAAAAAGAAAGCTTCAAGCCCAGAAATTTCCAAGCAACACAGCAGTAATGACTTTATGAACTTCTTCACTTATAAGATTGATAATATCAGGGACAAAATTATAACTTTGCAACCGTCTACTACAGTATCTCATCAGGGAGTGCATTGCAGTCTCCTTAAGGAAAAATTCGATTGATTTATTGCTATAGGAGAGAAAGAATTCGCTAAACTCATTAAATCATCTAAACCGACAACATGTATGTTAGACCCTACACCGACTAAGTTACTGAAAGAGATGCTTCCAGAGGTCATAGATCCTCTTCTTACCATCATCAATTCATCTTAACGTCTCTAGGACACGTACCAAAAACCTTTAAGCTGGCTATGATTAAACCGCTTGTTAAAAAAAATGCAACTTGATCCTACAGAATTAGTCAATTACAGGCCGATCTCGAATCTACCCCTTCTGTCAAAGATACTAGAAAAGACAGTATCTTCACAACTATGTTCCTTTTTAGAAAGAAATGATATCTGCGAGGATTTTCAGTCTGGATTTAGACCGTACCATAGTACCGAGACAGCTCTCATTAGAGTCACAATTGATTTGCTCTTATCATCCGATCGTGGTTGTATCTCTCTATTAGTGTTACTCGATCTTAGTGCTGCGTTTGACACTATTGACCACAACATTCTTTTAAATAGACTTGAAAATGATGTTGGCATTAGTGGAATTGCATTAGCATGGTTTAAATCATACTTATCAGACTGTTATCAGTTTGTAGCAGTAAGTGAAGAGATGTCTTATCGATCACAAGTTCAGTATGGCGTACCACAAGGCTCCGTACTAGGACCACTGCTGTTCACTCTGTACATGCTACCCTTGGGAGATATCATTAGGGAGCATGGAATTAGCTTTCAATGTTATGGCGTTGATACTCAGCTCTATATTTCCTCACAACCAACTTCCTCACGTAATAACCTAGAATACTGTCTAACACTTGATGGCTGCTCTGTAAAGTCTTCGTCGTCGGTTAGGAACCTGGGTGTGCTCTTTGATACCAATCTTTCATTTGAAAGTCACGTGTCTAGTTTCTGTAAAACAGCATTTTTCCATCTTAAAAATATATCTAAATTGCGTCATATGCTCTCATTGACAAATGTGGAACAATTAGTTCATGCGTTCATGACGTCAAGGCTAGATTATTGTAGTGCTCTACTGGGGGGGTTGCTTTGCACGCTTAATAAACAAACTACAGCTGGTCCAAAACGCAGCAGCTCGGGTTCCTACCAGAACCAGGAAGTATGACCATATTAGCCCTGTTCTGTCAACACTGCACTGGCTCCCTATTAAACATTGTATACATTTTAAAATATTTCTGGTTACTTACAAAACACTAAATGGTTTGGCTCCGCCAGTACTTCAGCGAGCTCTTAACACGTTATAGTCCTTCACGTCCATTGCATCTCTAAATTCCGGCCAGTTGATTATACCTACAGCACAGTATTTAGCACCAAAACGTTGGAACAGTCTTCCTACCATTGTCCGGGAAGCAGACACACTCTGTCAGTTCAAAGCTAGACTAAAAACACATCTCCTTGACCTAGCATACACATAACACATTATAGACTTCTATAATTCAATGTTAGGCTGCATAGATCAGGTCAGCCGGAACCCGGGAACACTTCCCATACATCCTGATGTACTCGCTGCATCACAAGAAGAATGGCATCTACGCTAATTTTAGTGTTTTTGTTTATCCCAAGGTTTTCCCGCAGCCTGCCGGATCCAGGCTGTATCCAGATCTGATGAAGGACCTGCGCCTGGACCTGATGCCATAGCGGGGTGCTGAAGTGCCAACTAGTTTCTCCTTACGGAGGATCCCTTTACCACTCTACAGATAAAGCGTTGTTGGGAAAATTTGGTACACGCATCTACCCCCGAATTGATACAATTCTGTATCAAAATGTTAGGGAATTACAAACCTGCGCACATATATTCAAACGCGCATACCAATAGACTGAACTCGTAATACGCATGTGCACGCCATCGGCATTCTCACAGGTTTCGCGTTTAAAGTCTGCGTAGAGTTTCCTGTTGAAACGGTGTCGTGTTAGCGGCCCCTAAGTAAATAACTAATGATCGTTGCGGCCGAAGTGAATCAATCAAATTAACTTTAGCTGGAAAATAAGTTTATTCAAGAACTGCTATAAAGCCAAAACAATCTCTTTATAGCAGTTCTTTAAACTATCCTTGTATCTCTACAAGGTTAAACTATCCTTTAAACTATCCTTTAAACTATCCTTGTATCTCTGTAAAGCCGCTTTGGAACAATCTACATTGTTAAAAACGCTGTTTAAATGAAGATGACATGATATGACAAAACATGACAATCTGGGGCTCAGGTCAGGAAGCAGACAGACTGGCTTAACCGACCGTCTGCTGGCTGTCTCACGTCACCAAGGTCAGATAAATCCCATCACATAGAGCCTCTTTCACCTAGCTATAATCACATAGAGACTGTGTCTGTTCCCCGAATTTGGAAATCCAAAAGAGCGTTTCAACCCATCTAAGGTTAAAAATTGAATTGATGTTCAACAAATAAAAAAACAGCTATAATACAGATGAGCAAATGATAAAGCTTGGGTTGCTGATTCGATCCCTTACTTCAAAAGCACTTGTTGTTAATGATATGATCACTGACTATAATCTAGATGTGCTGTGTTTGACAGAAACCTGGCTAAAACCAAACGATTACATTACTTTAAATGAGTCCACCCCGCAAGATTACTGTTATAAACATGAACCTCGTCTGAAACGCAAAGGGGGAGGTGTCGCTGTAATTTATAGTAATATTTTCAAAATCACTAAGAAAAGCTGGTTTTAAATATACTTCTTTTGAAGTGTTGGTGCTTAATGTAAAAAATATATACAGTGTAAATGACAAATGAGGTTTGAGATTTGTGCTGGCTACTGTATACAGGCCACCAGGGCACCATAACGATTTCATCAAAGAATTTGCTGACTTTCTATCAGAGTTAGTATTGGCTGCAAATGAAGTACTAATTGTTGGTGACTTTAATATACATATAGATAATGAAAAAGATGCATTGGGATTGGCATTTAAAGACATTCTGAACTCTATTGGAGTTAGACAACAGGTGTCTGGACCTACTCATTGTCGTAATCATACTCTAGATCTAATATTATCACATGGAATAAATGTTGATGCCGTTGAAATTCTGCAACAGAGCGATGACGTCTCAGATCATTATCTAGTCTCGTGTAAATTACATTTAGCCAAGGCTGCAAAGCAGACTCTGTGTTACAAATGTGCGAGACCTATCACTTCTGCCACTAAAGATTGCTTTATTAATACTCTTCCTAATCAGTTTCAGCATCCCGGATAGCTTAGAAGAACTCGATATTGCAACAGAAACTTTTAACTCTCTCTTTTTCAGCACTTTAGACACAGTTGCTCCGTTGCACTTAAAGAAGATTAAAGAAAATAGTCCAACGCCGTGGTACAACGAGCACACTCAGGCCCTTAAGAGAGAGAGAGCAGCTAGAAAAATGGAGCGCAACTGGAAGAAAACAAAACTAGAGGTATTTCGCATTTCATGGAAAGAGAGTTCGACTGCATACAGAGAGGCCTTAAAAGCTGCTAGATCTGCTGATTTTTCAACAAAACCCTAGGTATTTATTTGAAATAGTGGCTAAACTAACGAAAAATAAATCCTCAACCCCAGACGTTTCCAAGAAACACAGCAGTAATGACTTTATGAACTTCTTTACTAACAAGTTTGATAATATCAGGGAGAAAATTATAACTATGCATTCATCTAATACAATATCGCATCAGGCAGTGCATTGTAGTCTCCTTGAAGAAAATTTTATTAATTCGTTGCTATTGGAGAGGAAGAATTTACTAAACTCGGTAAATCATCTAAATCGACAACATGTATTGTAGCTCCCTCCAGTCAACAGACACAGACACAAGCCGTTCTTGTTTACGGGCATTTATTATGTCAAACCATGTCATCCTCGATGCCATCAAACATGCATTTCAGCATTTCCTGCCTGAAGATGAAGGCAGGGGCGCAGCCGACCCCCCGTGAGGTATTGGAAGGGACTGTCCTGGTGGTGGTGGGGAGGAGGTTAGAGGGGAAGGGACCATCCTGCGGTGGTAGAGAAGATGGAGGGAAGAAGCCATCTTGTTGGTGATGAGATAGATGAGAAGGTGATAGATGAGAAGAAGACAATTGATTCTTCCCAGCAGAACTTACGTTAAAGCTTTAGCTTTCATTTACAGAAATAAGAATATTCTCACAGAGAATAGCATTAGCACATTAAATAAATAAACAACACAACGTTAGATAGACTGTTAATAAACCGTCACACAGTTATGCTTCACATTGATAATTACACATTAAAAGAACGTCTCCCGTTACTATCGTAACCTCGCTTCCCTGAGAGGCGGGAAAGAGACATTACGTCAGCTATGACGTATATGGGAACTCCTCCCTTTTCCACTTTTGCTCAAATCATATGGGCTAACGCCAGCGGGGGACAGCTGGCCAATTGACGCGAAGCATGCAAATACTGACAGGTCAGCAGGCAGTATAAAATGCAATGGGCGTGAAAATGACGTCAGAATCACGACTGAACGCTAGCACAGCTGATCAAACTGCCTCTCGGGGAACCGAGGTTACGATAGTAACCGGAGAAGTTCCCTTTCAAGGCGGTAACTCAACATTGCGTCAGCTATGACGTATATGGGAACTGTATTAAATCCCGCCGTGAGAGCAGTGAAGATAAGCCCTGAACGGGGTCAATCACACCCACACATAAGCAAGACAGTTCTAGCCAATAGCCGCGTCACTAAAGGCCCGTTCACACCAAGCACGATAACTATAAAGATAACGATAAAGATAACTATATATGCGTCCACACCAACAACCGATAACGGCCTTTTTATTCTATGCACGCGCGCGCCCGCCCCATTTTAAATGCGCGAGACCTTTAAATTAGAATGGATTCTGATTGACTGTCAGTGTTTTATCGTTTCACAGCTGGAAAAAAATCATTCTGAAAGTGATCCCAACGATATCGTTCCTCATATCTTTATCGTTATAGTTGTGGTGTGAACTCTGTTATTCTTTAATATGGAGAACGATTTTTAGAATTATTTCTTTATCGTTATCGTGCTTGGTGTGAACAGGCCTTAAGAGTACTCGCATCTGATAGGCGGAACTAGACCAATGAGACATCTGCTCCGACCCTAACAAAATGTGCATATCTTAATGCAATGAAAGCAAAGGCTGCCCTGAATAGGGCAGACACATCACAATAAGCACTCAAGCACGAGAGTTAGGGAGAGCATTTTCACATTTAGCTCCAAAAATCTGGAATAGTCTTCCGGATACTGTTTGTTGCTCAGACTCGCTCTCCCAGTTTAAAACTAGATTAAAGACGCATCTCTTCAGCCAGGCATTCATATATTTTAATCTTACAGTTAAATCCGGTCTCTAGTTCATAAACGCCAGAGGAGAACTGGCCCCCAACTGAGCCTGGGTTCTCCCAAGGTTTTTTTTTTTCTCCATTAGGTCACCTGATGGAGTTTTTCGGTTCCTTGCCACTGTTGCCTTTGGCTTGCTCAGTTGGGGATACTTAATTTTAATTTTATCAATCAATAAATTCCATTAGAAACAAACCTTGTTGTATTATTTTAGTTTGGTACTGTGAAGCTGCTTTGATACAATCTGTATTGTGAAAAGCGCTATACAAATACACTTGATTTGACTTAGAGTCGACGGCGTTTGTGGTGACAATTGCATAAACCTTATAAACCATAACACAGAGTTAGCAGCCATGGTAACTACTGTATAGCTGGTTATAACAGTTCACAACACATTATTATTATTTACACATTCTACGTGTAACAAGCTAGGTAACCATAAACAGTAAAGCAACACACTTGTATATCATTTGTTGACTTACTTGTCCGAGGTGTGTAGCTGAGTCAAAGTGAGTTAGTACTGATCCAGACTTACAAATGACACTGTACAAATGACACTGTACAAGTACAAATGACACTGTGCGTCAAGCCTCTCTGTGTTAGAAACGGCAACCTCTGTGCAGTCGAGCACGATCCTACAGTTGGGGAAGGGCTGGAAGCAGTATGGCAGGGATGTTTGATTCTTGGCTGTTGAGGGGATGTTGTTCTCAAGCAAACCGACATACAAAACATCATACAGGGCACTAATGATGGTGGTGAAGATGTTAGCTGTGCTACAATTAAACCTGGTTGCTAGGTCTACGTGGCTGCAATTTAGTCTAAGCTTCATTAAGGTCAGGAGCAATTGATCAATTAGGGGCATAATTTGGACAGTCCAATCAGAATGATATTGTAGTTCAAATTTAGAAATAAGTGCTTCCAAAAACAGGACAGTGGCAGCATCAGGTAAAATATTGAACTGTCAGGGCTGGAAGAAATTTGACTAAAGGAAAAAGTTTGCTTCTGTTTCTCCAATTGTTTTTTCAATTGGTCATTCTCTTTCCTCAGCATGTCATTCTCCACCTCAAGTGCCACAAGACTTTTTGAATTAATTACATGGGGTCTCTGCAGTTACCATGTCAGCATCCGTTCCCTCATCATCACCACTGCTTGGGACCATTTGTTTCTTCCGTTTAGGGAGATGGCTGAGGTGCTCAGGGAATTGGAAAGTCTTCCCCTCATTCCAAGCAAATCGCGATGGCCCATCAGCTTTTCCATTGGGGAAATGCCAACTGCACACCCTAGAGTTGCAGTTTGGGGTGAAGTTCTCACATCTGTAAAAATTATAAACAAAATAAATTTTAATATTACTTAAATTATTTGTCATGTGAACACACTACAATAACATTAAAGCAGTCATTGGCAATAATTGCTGTCTACAAATGTTTTGTTTCAAGTGTGTGCATGTGTGTACTGTACACTGTAGTTTGTGTCCGTTTTTATTTAGCTTGTTGTCCTGTTAGTTTATGCTTGTTCTGTGTATGTAACGTTACACTGAGAGCAAAGATCAGAGTCAAATATGTAAACATACCAGGCCATTAATCGTGATTCTGATCTTATATCTCAGACTCCCTCCAACAATACTTAATTATTATAGCAAGAAAAAACATTAAACCAGTTAACCCTTAAACAGGCAAGAGTAGAAAATGATAAGCAAAAAATAATTTCATGTAATTTTTTATATCATCTGCACTTAAGTAAAACATATCCAAAAGAATTTTTGAAATATTTGATATATTTTGGATTTTATGAGTTGTGACTCCCAGGTCACGTTGCCTGTTTAGGCTGTAGAGCGCTTCTGTTCTGTTTGCTTTTTGCCGTATTACTAACCGGAGCAAAGTAAAATTCCGCAGCTGCTGAGAAACTAGTTACTTTGGGATCATTGAGATGAAAGGTAAGTTTGATTTCTAACATTATTCTCTCAACGGACATTTGCATCGAGTCTAGTGTTTTAATTGATTTGCGTTTGGTGCACTGTGGAGTGGGTAAAACGTTTTTTAATGGCTGGCTACTAGTTGTTTCCATTAACTCGCGCTAGCCTAGCATCGGCTAACTATCCAAATATAAGGACTGGAAATTTTTTTTCAAAAAATTTCTCCACTGATGAATAACAACCAGGGGTGCGTTTCCCGAAAGCATCGTTGGCCAACTATGGTCGCAAGTTCCGTCGTTACCAATAGAGTTCAATGGACATTGCGATGAACTTGCGACCATAGTTGGCCAACGATGCTTTCGGGAAACGCACCCCTGGCTGACTTAAAAATGAGGTCCGATGTCAAAAATTCCGAACCACCCCTTTAATGTTTTTTCAGTCAAATCATACATGGATTTCTCGGCGACGTCATCACTGCTTGCGCACGCAACCAAGAGGCAAAAGACCCGCGGTCTTCGTACCGGAGTAAAGGGTTTAGGCTAGTAGCAAAGTGGTGGTGTTGTCGCTAAGTCAAAATGCCAAGGAGTTGTTATGTAATTTATTTACATGCAGGCCTGTTGTGTTTTATCTGCTCATTTAAATTATACGTGTTGTAAGTAATTCCAAATCTCGGCGAATGGAAGAGTGGGACAGAAGGAGGAAGTTGTATGTTATATTCTTTCTATTCATAATTTGACGAGCTGCACATGACCACATAGCACGTAGTTGTATGCATCAAGGGATTTGTACGCTCTAATCATTTCTCTTGTATACACACTTGGTGTCTGAATAAAATAATTATATATATCAGGCCATACAATTGCTGACCACTTCTTGTCATCCACAATCCAAAGATCGTCATGTATTGCAAGGTTCACGCCCACTTTTAGGGGAAAACAATCGAGATGGTGCTCGATGCAGAGCCAAATGGGAGGAGCTAGAGCTCCAGCTCCTCCCCTCGCTGGAGCTCCAGCTCCACCTTGCTAAATTTAGTGAGCGGGGATTCGCTGCAGCGTCAAATGGGAGGAGCTAGAACTAGCTCTGTTGCTGGATCTAGTGCGAGTTCAACCGTGATGGAAGGACAAGTTTGTTTTGATGCGCAATATGCTGGCATACATCATGTTGTATTTTTCTCTAATATTTGTCGTGATTATGATTAAATATTTATCGTTTCTGTGACAAACGCGTAAACACCTAATAAGAACATTGCTCACACTGTGTGTGTGTGTGCGTGTGTGTGTTTTTCTAAAAACGGTTGAAACTTTTTATCTATGTATTATTTTATCTTTATAACTGTTTCGTTGTTTTCCTCACTTAAAGCTGCTTTGGACAAAAGCGTCTGCTATTATTATGTAAATTACTAGACTTAGGCTGTGAAAGCTTAGATAGTGCACCGGCTGCACCCCTATTTATTTTTTGTCCACCGCATTTACGTGTGTGTGCTATTTGTGAATTAATCTAAATCATCTGATTTCTGTTGAGTTGTTCAGTGTTATGATACTGTACACAGCCTATTAATACATAATGAAAATGCTTTATTTTTTTTAGACACATTATTATCATTAGCCTACTTTTGCCGGTGCTTGATGCTTGAACTGCACCCAGGATTGATTAACGTGCGATATTAGTCATTGCTTAAATGAATGACTAACGTTAAAAATATTTAGTCTATCGTAGATGGCCTACATTTAATGACATAAGGCCTATTTAAGTAGCCTATCCAGCTCTTTACATTAGATAGACGAGTTAGCATTTTAATAACCTAATACCAAAATAAAGTTTAAATTAAGATGCTATAACCATAGGCTACGCTATTTCTATATAGCATTAGGCCTTATTCCACAAAGGACTGTTTATAAGGTGATAATCCGTTATACATGTAGCCTAATAGGCTGAATATTTTTGTATCTTCTGTTATAAAGACGAAGATTGACATTTCGTTAATGAAAAAATAAATAAATAAAAAATAAATAAGAACATATTGTAAAAAATGAACAACTCAGGTTATGTTCTGTACATGTGTTTTTGTTTAATTATATCTAGGCAATGAAGATAGCCTATTAACAAATATACATTTTAATATATTATATAAAAAACATTATAGGACTATATAAAAAATATATTTAAAAATAGGGCCTCACTGATTCATTTTGCCTGGGGTTTATTTATATGTGGAAATAAATCTGATATTGGATGTGCATTTTGGACCTGCTGTGTGCGGACAGATCGTACATTCTGGCAATGTCGTAGGCTACGTCATTAACGTGATAGGCCGTTTCTTTAAGCTTTTTCCTTCTCCATATCTTCCCAAGAAACTGTGGCATATCGCTAAAATGCAAACGCATATCAAGCTGATCTTTTCTCTCTCTTTTGCTATTTATCTTGGCCTCACTGTAGAAGTAACCATGGCAACTGATAGAGTAACCACCTAAAATGGCGGCGCCTTCCCGGAATGCAACGCTGCGGGAAAAGATCGTGACGTAACTCTTTGATAGCGAGAAAGTTAACCTGCGCATGCGCGGCCCCTCCCACTAAATCCAGCGAGGGGAGGAGCTGGAGCTCCAGCGAGGGGAGGAGCTGGAGCTCTAGCTCCTCCCATTTGGCTCTGCATCGAGTACCACTTGAAACAATCCGCCGAGCGCCATACACAGTAACGGATTGAGGACGTGTACTAACCCTTACAAACATGTAATTTGTATTTAAAAAAAAAAAATTCACACAGTAGGCTACCCCTATTATGTATTTGTATTCAATTACATTTTTCCACACAGTATTTTGTATTTTTATTTTAATTTAAATACAGTTCCATGTATTTATGCCCATCTCTGCCTGCCATCATCATCAATATCTTGCTGTTATGGAAATATCATGAATTACGGATGATGCTATCGAAAGCTAAATCAGGCTAGTTATATGGCTGGACAGAAAAGTGCACTCAGTAGCTTCTCTAAATATAAAGACATAATATTGTACATTTAAAGATGTTTACTTCTTAAAACCGAAGTAAAATCCTTCACAGGCTAGCTGGTGACTCGATGAGGTAACGAGTAAATGTCCGGTTAAGACACTTCTGGCCACTGGGTGGGGTCGTTAGACCAGTTTGACGCTGGTAGGGACATGTTTTTAAGTTGCCCAAATTAAGTTAATAAATGTATTGTTCACGCTCTATGGAAGGTAGGGTGGACATATAATTACTCAACATATTTTATCTAAGTGATTTCTGCAGTTCTCTTTCAAACATTCGCTCGGTATCTCACTATGGGAAACGCCTCTGGGCGTGACAGATCTGGAAGTACCAATTACACCACATCTGTCAGCTGACAGACCAATCATGACAGTGATGCGGGAGTCCCCCTCCCCACATATATACCACTGCCAGTGGTCCCTACTTCATTCTTGGATCTCTTCCCTGTGAAGATCAAATTGGAAGCTATCCTTCAGTAGGACCTGTCTTTAAATAGTTGTTTAACGGTTCTGAGACGAGCCGTCAAGGTACGTCGCTGAACGCAGCTATTTTGTTAGCGGGTTTTCTTTTTCCACTGTAACGGTGTTATTTGATTCCGGTATTCTTTAAGAGAATTAACGCGTTACAGCGAATTCTCTTAGATATTCCCTTTTTCTGAGTTGCACGTTGTGGTGAGCTCATACTATTATTATGGCAACTTCAAGTTCTGCAAACGGCGGACCGAAAGCAGAAACTTCTCGCCCGTGTGCATGCGGCTCGATGATATCGGGCAAGGATCCTCATCCTTTATGCATCGCATGCCTGGGGGTTAGACACGCACAGGCAGCCCTCGCTAACCCCGAGGGCTGTCCTCACTGTTCTCTCTTCCCGTCGAGGGTGTTAGAGAGAAGAGTGCGTGTCGCGGCCACTAACAAGGGAGATCCTTTCTCCGCCGCCCGCGGAGGAGGCCAAACAGCCTCCGGCGTCCTGCAGCTGGGGCGAATACATGGACGAATTCTCCCCACAGCTACCTCCCCTCTTTGGATCCGTAGGACTTACGGATGTAAGAGAGGAGGATGACGAGGACGACGAGGCCATCGCTCGTTTATTAGAGGACGATGGTGAGGATGATGACGAGGATGCGATCCTCCCGCCAAATCCACCTCGGCCAGACAGCGCGTTAAGCGAGGGTTCACCCTTCCCGGCTCAGGCAGAGCTCGACTTGCTGGAAATGTGCCGGAGGGCGGCGGCAAAACTCTCCATAGACTGGCCGTCACAGCAGACGGGCCAGGGGGCAGAGAGAGATCTCTATGACGGTAAGAGACTGCCGTCACGTGCCCCACCAGCTAAGCAGCTCATTCCAGCGGTCCCCGCGTGCGTTTCGGAGATGAAACGTTTCTGGGATAAGCCATTTTCTCACAGAGTTCCCGTAAAGGGATTTTCTAGGCTGGATGTGGATAAAATGTAGGAGTTAGGGATGTCAAATTCCCCTCCTGTCGAGCTGTCGGTTGCACATCATCTGCACCCTAACCGCAGGACAGCCTTTTCCTCGGCTTCAGCTTCACTACCAGGACACACTGATCATCTAACGGCCTCAGTGTTTCAGAAGATTTATCGCTCTTCTGCACTGGCAGTGAGAGCTCTTAATGCCACCTCTCTCCTCACTGCTTATCAAGCAGAGCTCATGGAAGAGATGGGGAGGCAAATGGATGCTGGGTCACCAAACCCAGCCCTCTGGGAAGAGATTTGTGTTATAGCAGATCTCAACCTGAGAACTTCCAGAGGTGCAGTCCAGAGCTGCGGCCGCAACATGGGCTTGGCAGTGGTCGGCGAGCGAGCTCTCTGGCTGGGGCTGTCAGGGCTGTCAGACAGAGAGAAAGCAGACTTCTTGGATGCTCCAGTGGAGCCCAAAGCCCTTTTTGGGGCATCGGTCACTGCAATGAGAGAACGGTGCGATCAAAAGAAGCAGGAGGGTGAGGCTTTCCAGACTTGCCTCCCTCTCAGATCCACCGTTAGCTGACAGACGTGGTGTAATTGGTACTTCCAGATCTGTCACGCCCAGAGGCGTTTCCCATAGTGAGATACCTCACTCATGTTATCAGAGAACCGGGGTTACGTAAGTAACCTAAAGTTATACACGTCTGCCGGCTGTGTACGGACGTTGTTTTGTGCCGCTATTTTGTATTGAAGTCTATGGGAAGTCTGGTTTGTTTTCCCCTAAAAAGGGGCGGTAACGAAATTTACAGTTAAGTTCCCGGATGTGCCGGTTGTATGTTATACATAAAGGCCTTTTCAGAATGTTTGTAAACAATAGGCGCCGAGTAACTTCCGGGTGGCAGAACGCGAACGGCTTCCACTGACTAACTGAAGAGATCCAGCCGGCGACTGCAACAGTTACATAGTTAAAGGAGCCGTATGTAAGATTGTGGCCAAAACTGGTACTGCAATCACTTTCAAATTACTGTATCCCCTCCCCCTTACTCGAGGTTGCCAGATAGGCTGCAGGATCCAGCAGGAACGTAGGCTATAGTTTGTAGCTGCAGCTGTGGTAACTAGAGCAGAGCTGGCAACCCGGATGCTGAAACACAACTAACTTCCTGATTGGTAGATAGGTGGAGGGTGGGGCATCAGGCCAAAACACAAGATGACAACATCAACATCAGTTGAGGGCTGCAACTTCACTTTTTAAATGACAATATCCTGGCCGCACTACTGTTGTCAGTGATATAATTATTTGAAATGAACATGATTTCGTAATGTCATATCAGGGCCATTTTATGATCAATTGAAATAAATTTCTTACATACAGCTCCTTTAAAAACATTGTTGTTGATCAAAGTTGAAACGATGAAAACGTGTTGTGTTTGGGGTTGCGCTGCCAGATATACAGCAAAAGGTGTAGGGTTTTATCGATTTCCAGTGGGTGAGGAGGTTAAAGCGACTGACCGTGAGACTCACGCAATTGTATGAGGCGCCACGTAGGATTTAAATCAAACTTCGCTTATCAATACATACATAACACACGTGCATATACACCTATAAATTACCCGCATATACATGTAGGCTATACTATTGGATGTTTAAAATACATATGAAATACACGTGCACACTAATATGAAATTCATACCAATGTTAGTAATGAATGCATATACATTGCAATATATTGTGAATATTGCATATAAACTTGACGCAAGCATACACCTATAAATACTCGCATAGCCTACACAACTAAAGCATGCATCCACGTTTTATTTTGTATGCGCAAGTGTTTTATGGATGTGTATGCGCATCGAGTTTATATGTATGTGCGAGTGTTTATAGGTGTGTCTGCGTGCTGCGAGTGTATGTATGTGCGAGACGAGTGTTTATGCATGGAAGTTTATAAGTATGCGTGCGCCTATATGCAAGTTATTCACAAGCATTCATTACTAACATAATATGTATTGGTATGGATTTCATATTAGTGTGCACGAGTATTTCATAAGTATTTTGAACATCCAATAAATGTATATGCCAGTAATTTATAATTGTATTGTGTTATGTATTGATAAGCGAAGTTTATCATACAATTGTCACTTTTCACACGCTCTCACTACACATCCATTTTCTCAGGCAACTTACCTAAATGTATATTCCTCATATCATACATAATATCGACCAATCAGTGTTTTTCAACCGCGCAAAGGTCGATATAACAGCTGGAGAACAATTGTCACATAACATTTACCTCAGGAAAGCCATCTAATGACCATGATATAACTTATAGCACGTTATTTTGGCTAGAAAAAAGAGCTATAGAGAGTATTTTGCTAATTATGTGTAGGCCTACTATATTACATATTTATTGTATTTTTAGGGGTTCAAGCACGAAGTGCTGAAACCCTATTGTAATTGTACTGATTTTTATTATTATTATTAGGGGTTCAAGCACGAAGTGCTGAAACCCTATTGTAATTGTACTGATTTTTATTATTATTTTTCTTCTCCGCTAAAACGCATCGTGCAGCCCAAACCGTAAGAGCTGGAACCTTGAAACTTTGCCAGATGGTAGTACAAAAATCGAGGAGAGGTTCAGAGAGTATGACCCCGATTGGCCCATAGGTGGCGCTATAGCAACCAAAAGCGCGAAACTGTTCATAACTCCTAGACCGTATGTCGTAGACTCAAGTGTCTTATATCATTGGAAAGCTGGACACTTGAAGAACAAAACGTATATCTCCGATTTCATTTCCGGTATGCAAATTTTTCCGCCATTTTGAATTTTGTTATAAACCTACTTTTGCGAACTAGTCCTAGGTTTTTCGTCCGATCGGAACCAAACCAGTGCAGAAATGTTCTCTGGAGTCTGAATATCAATAATTATCGAAAAAAAGTCGAAATTTCGATTCACGGTCGCTAAGGGGCGCCAAAATGTATGTTGTGGGAGGAGCCTATTGTACTAAAACAGCTATAACTCCAGAAATGAATGAGGTATATTCACCAAACTTGGTACGTATATGTAAGAGGTCAATCTGAGGTCACAGTAAAAAAATCGTGGCGATTGGCCACATGGTGGCGCTATAACATGAAAAAAACATAAAACAGGCTATAACCACCTGACCGTTAGTCCGATTGACTTGAAAATTGGCATGCAGTGTCTTGGTCCAAGGCCCCATGTATGTCTATGAGGACATTGGTGTATCTCAAAAAACATGGCCGCCATCGGCCAATGAAGTTTGAGCACCTATTAGACAAGGTTAACGGAGGCCGATCGGAACGAAACTCGGTGGGCATGTTCGACTCATGGCCCTAGAGGTCTGTAAGAATTTTGAAAGAAATCGGCCACTAGTTGGCGCTAACGAGTTTTATGGCTCTGTAATCACGTGGTGTTACACTTATTGTCACAAAATGCATATCATTTAATAGATCTGCTCATGCTGAACAACTTTGCCTCAAGAACCATTGCTGTCAATCAAACCGTTCATTAATTATTCGCGAATATGTTAAAAACCTACTTTTGCGAACTAGTCCTAGGTTTTTCGCCCGATCGGAACGAGACCAGTCTAGGACAATTCTATGGACTCTCTAGATCAATAATTATCAAAAAAAGTTGAACTTTTGCATTTTGCGCATGGGTATAATTGGGTCATATAAAAAATGGGCGTGGCAAAATGCACTAAAAAGCCTATAAATCCTAAACGAAAACTCAGAACTTCACATAAATTGGTGAGCATATGTGACATAACATCATTAACAAGCATGACAAATTTCATGGAGATTGGACAATAGGTGGCGCTATAACTGTCAAAAAGCTTTGAAAAACATATTTCCTATGGTAAATTGCCTGTATTGGCTATAAATGGACTTTTCCATCTATTATTTCAGTGGTTAAAAGCTTTCTAAATAAATCTTAGTGTCTTAAATGCCTTAAAGGCCTTAACTGCTTGAACCCCGACAAATGCTGCTTGCAGCTTTAATTATTATTATTATTAGGGGTTCAAGCACGAAGTGCTGAAACCCTATTGTATTTGTGCTGATTTTTATTATTAGGGGTTCAAGCACGAAGTGCTGAAACCCTATTGTAATTGTACTGATTTTTATTATTAGGGGTTCAAGCACGAAGTGCTGAAACCCTATTGTAATTGTCCTGATTTTTATTATTATTTTTCTTCTGCCGTAAAACGCATCGTGCAGCCCAAACCGTAAGAGCTGGAACCTTGAAACTTTGCCAGATGGTAGTACAAAAATCGAGGAGAGGTTATCAAATTATGACCCCGATTGGCCCATAGGTGGCGCTATAGCAACCAAAAGCGCGAAACTGCTCAGAACTCCTAGACCGTATGTCGTAGACTCAAGTGTCTTATATCATTGGAAAGCTGGACGCCTGACGAACAAAACGTATATCTCCGATTTCATTTCCGCCATGATAGATTTTCCGCCATTTTGAATTTTGTCAAAAACCTACTTTTGCGAACTAGTCCCTGGTTTTTCGCCCGATCGGAACCAAACCAGTGCAGAAATGTTCTCTAGAAACTGAAGATCAATAATTATCGAAAAAAAGTCGAAATTTCGATTCACGGACGCTAAGGGGCGCCAAAACGTACGTTGTGGGAGGGGCCTATTTTACTAAAATGGCTATAACTCCAGAAGTAAATGAGGTATCTTCACCAAACTTGGTACACATATGTATGAGCTCAATATGAGGTAACAGTAAAAAAATCGCGGCGATTTGCCACATGGTGGCGCTATAATATGAAAAAAAACATAAAACAGGCTTTAACCACCTGACCGTTAGTCCGATTGACTTGAAAATTGGTATGCCGTGTCTTGGTCCAAGGTGTCATGTATGTGTATGAGGACATTGGCGTATCTAAAAAAACATGGCCGCCATCGGCCAATGAAGTTTGAGCACCTATTAGACAAGGTTAACGGAGGCCGATCGGAACGAAACTCGGTGGGCATGTTCTACTCATGGCCCTAGAGGTCTGTAAGAGTTTTGAAAGAAATCGGCCACTAGTTGGCGCTAACGAGATTTATGGCTCTGTAATCACGTGGTGTTACACTTATTGTCACAAAATGGATACCATTTGATAGATCTCCTCTTGTTGAACAACTTTGCCTCAAGAACCATTGCTGTCAATCAAACCGTTCATTAAATATTCGTAATTATGTTAAAAACCTACTTTTGCGAACTAGTCCTAGGTTTTTCGCCCGATCGGAACCAAACCAGTCTAGGACAATTCTATGGACTCTCTAGGTCAATAATTATCAAAAAAAAGTTGAACTTTTGCATTTTTCGCATGGCTAACAGGGTCATTTAGAAAATGGGCGTGGTAAAATGCACTCAAAAGCCTATAAATCCTAAACGAAAACTCAGAACTTCACGAAAATTGATGAGCATATGTGTCATAACCTGCTTAAGAAGCATGGAAAATTTTATGGAGAGCGGACCATAGTTGGCGCTATAACTGTTAAAACGCTTTAAAACCATATATTTCCTATGGTAAATTGCCTGTATTTGCTGTAAATGGTGTCTTCTATCTTTTATCATATAATGTTCATATCATAATGTTCAAAACCAGTGCAGCACAATTCTCTGAACTCTCTAGATCAATAATTATCAGAAAAAAAGTTTAACTTCTTCAAAAGGTGATTTTATATGAATATAATGACATATTAAGCCAATAAGTGGTATTTTACTGCCCCCTGCTGTCATTTCATCATACTACTCCCTAATATTGTTATAAAATTCATATTTAGACTTTATAAAATCATTATTTTAACATTTACAATCACATTTTGTCAAAACTCATCTATTGAGTATTACTATTGACAATTGTGTTACACTGAGATATGGAAATGGACGAAAGTAAATGAATGAAATGAAACGAAAGTATAACGGCATTTAAGCCACGCCCCCGAATACAAATTCATTCATAACTCGAAAACGGAAAGTCGTTGCGCGCTCAAATTTTGATGGTGAGGACCTCTCCGGGCTCTTGATCGAAACGTGTCGTCGCGGGCCTCGGGAGCGCGCCCCCCGCGCATCGCGAATCCGCGGGACCCCCGATTTTGAACGGCCATTACTCCCGACCCAGACCACCCCGAACATTGTGTGAGAGCTTGTTGGAAAGGGCGCGTCCTTGGCTAGCTTCGATTCAAATGTGGTGTTATTTGCCCTGGGCATTCCAGAGATAATAGCCCGAACAGATATGCCTTATAACAGTCATAACTCCCAGCCCCAATCGCCCAAAAACACCTTGATGGTCTCATTCAACAGGGCTCCTCAAGCACTATCTATGCTCTGAGTTTCAGAATTTTTCGCCTTTTGGTTCCTGAGATATAAGTAAAAAAACAAATTCCCATTCATTCATTCAAACACTTCAACTGTAAAATGTAAGCTATAATACCACTGTTGTCCACTAGAGGGAGCAGCAGGATTACGCATGATCTTTTAATTCGCTTCAGTATTGGGAAATAAACAAATGCTTTAAGAAGCAATCTTTTTTATTATGATGTTTTTTTTTTTATTATGATATTTGTATATATTTTATTTTTTTATTATGATTATGAACGGTTTGATTGACATTAGTGATTCTTGAGGCAAAGTTGTTCAAGATGAGGAGATGAAGATATTTTCACAATATCACATCCTAAAAACATTGAAAACATATTTGTCTTTGTGTGTGTGTGTGTGTGTGTGTGTGTGTGTGTGTGTGTGTGTGTGTGTGTGTGTGTGTGTGTGTGTGTGTGTGTGTGTGTGTGTGTGTGGATGTGTTTGTGTCTGTGTGTGTGTCTGTGTGTGTAAGCATGCTTAATGGAAAGAACATGGAGAAACTGCTTTGTTTTACTGGTGGATAAAAAAGTCTTTCAAATGAAAGTGAGTCAATTAGTGGTCTTCTACTATGGAAGCAGGACATTCTACTTAATAAAATATTTTCATCTGTGCTTTTGCATTAGTTTTTGGACTATATAAAATTACTTGCATGAAAATCACCTATTATAACACAGTCATGTTTTGTCAAAGTTTATCACTTCATTTTTACTGAGTTCTCAGTTTGAACAATTCTGCCTCTCAGTAATTAATTTGAAATCTGAAAATGGTGTTATACAGAGGAGATTTGCAATTATCATTTTGTTACCTATCTTTTATTTTAAATATCTACATCTACAACAAAATGTGTGTGCATGTGTGTGTTCAAGCATGGTTAGTGTATTAAGTATTATTGTTTAAGTATTATTGTTTTCATTTACATTTTAACCACCAGAAGAAGAACACTCATTGGTTCATTCTGCTCACTAAAATATTATTTTTCATTTTTTTTTGAAATTTTTCAATATTTTCCATTTGAAATATTGTTTAAACTTAATAAAATCATTAAAATAACATTTCAAATAATATTTTGTCTGTTTATAAATCCCACAGACTCACATTGGCTGCAATACTAATGTTTTTGTAAAACACAGACCTGATAGTCTAATCTGTGTGTATTGTGCATATATTATTGATATTATTACTATTGCAAATCATGTTATTGTAACTCATATCTTAATAGAATATTATTTGTAATTTTAATTCTTTATTTCTTAATTGTTTTTTTATGATTACTACAGATATTATCACCAAAGATATCAACTAAACCTTCACTTTTAGTATTGACACGCTGCACACACAGCACAATCACACACTCACTAATGCATTCAAATAAATGTAATCTTATTGTGCTACTTTATTTGTACATGATTAGAATGAACAGAAATCTAAGAATATTTTTCTTCTTTTGTTAAAGCCATTTCAGACTCCAAGTAAGCATTATATTACTAATCATCTATTTTAAAGGTGCCATACAATTGAAAACTGTATTTATCTTGGCATAGTTGAATGATAAGAGTTCTGGACATGGAACTGACATACCGTGAGCCTCAAACACCATTGTTTCCTCCTTCATGTGTAAATCTCTTGTTTGCAAAAGACCGCTGAAAAATGAGTGAATCCCACCATAACACCGACTGTGACGTTGGAGTCAGGATCATTAATATTTATACCCCCCAAATTTGCATTTTCCAGTCCATGTTCTAGGCCAGGCAGTGTTAATGTGGACCTGCACAGCCGAATCATCAGAAGATCTGCAGGTATTGTGAAGAAGCAAGCAAGGACAATAGTGAAAATGGCAGATCATGGATATAAATGTTATGTCTGAGGCTGTGCTGCGGATTTGAGAACTTTTCATTCCCTTCCCACAAAAGAGAACTGTCAACAGGCATGGTTGATGTTTACAACAGGATACCTCACCATTTTAATTCAAAGCTGTTAGTTTACTCTTAACGGAGGCCGATCAGAACGAAACTCGGTGGGCATGTTCGATTCGTGGCCCTAGAGGTCTGTAAGAATTTTGAAAAATCAGCCACTAGTTGACGCTAACAGGTTTTACGGCTATGTAATCACGTGATGCATATCATTTGATAGATCTCCTCATACTGAACAACTTTGCCTCAAGAACTACTACTGTCAATCAATTTGTTCATTAAATACTTGCGATTATGTTAAAAACCTACTTTTGCAAACTAGTCCTAGGTTTTCGCCCGATCGGAAATATACCAGTGCAGTACAATTCTCTGGAAGCTCTAGATTATTAATTATATAAAAAACTTTAACTTTACCCATTGGGTAGCCATAACAGGATCATTTAGAAAATGGGTATGGCAAAAAACACTCAAAAGCCTGTAAATCCTAAACAAAAACTCAGACAACTCACTAAACTGCCTTATGTGCTTAAAGACCCTAAATGCTTGAACCCCGCTAAATGCTGCTTGCAGCTTTAATTATTAGGGGTTCAAGCACGAAGTGCTGAAACCCTATTGTAATTGTACTGATTTTTATTATTATTAGGGGTTCAAGCACGAAGTGCTGAAACCCTATTGTAATTGTGCTGATTTTTATTATTATTATTATTATTATTATTCTGCCGTAAAACGCATCGTGCAGCCCAAACCGTAAGAGCTGGAACTTTGAAACTTTGACAGATGGTAGTACAAAAATCGAGGAAAGGTTCAGAGATTATGACCCCGATTGGCCCATAGGTGGCGCTATAACAACCAAAAGCGCGAAACTGCTCATAACTCCTAGACCGTATGGCGTAGACTCAAGTGTCTTATATCATTGGAAAGCTGGACGCCTGACGAACAAAACGTATATCTCCGATTTCATTTCCGCCATGATAGATTTTCCGCCATTTTGAATTTTGTCAAAAATCTACTTTTGCGAACTAGTCCCTGGTTTTTTGCCCGATTGGAACCAAACTAGTGCAGAAATGTTCTCTGGAGACTGAATATCAATAATTATCGAAAAAAAGTGGAAATTTCGATTCACGGTCGCTAAGGGGCGCCAAAACGTACGTTGTGGGAGGGGCCTATTTTACTAAAATGGCTATAACTCCCGATGTAAATGAGGTATCTTCACCAAACTTGGTACACATGTGTATGAGCTTACTCTGGGGTCACAGTAAAAAAATCGCGACGATTGGCCTCATGGTGGCGCTATAAAATGAAAAAAACATAAAACAGGCTATAACCACCTGACCGTTAGTCCGATTGACTTGAAAATTGGTATGCAGTGTCTTGGTCCAAGGTGCCATGTATGTGTATGAGGACATTGGCGTATCTCAAAAAACATGGCCGCCATCGGCCAACGAAGTTTGAGCACCTATTAGACAAGGTTAACGGAGGCCGATCGGAACGAAACTCAATGGGCATGTTCGGCTCATGGCCCTAAAGGTCTGTAAGAATTTTGAAAGAAATCGGCCACTAGTTGGCGCTAACGAGTTTTACGGCTCTGTAATCACGTGGTGTTACAAATATCCACACAATATGCATATCATTTGATAGATCTCCTCATCCTGAACAACTTTGCCTCAAGAACCATTGCTGTCAATCAAACTGTTCATTAATTATTCATTAATATGTTAAAAACCTACTTTTGCGAACTAGTCCTAGGTTTTTTGCCCGATCGGAACCAGACCAGTGTAGGACAATTCTCTGGACTCTCTAGATCAATAATTATCAAAAAAAAGTTGAACTTTTGCATTTGGATGGCTGTAATAGGGTCATTTATAAAACGGGCGTGTCAAAATACATTAAAAAGCCTATAAATCCTAAATAAAAACTCAGAACTTCACAAAAATTGGTCAGCATATGTGACATAACATCATTAACAAGCATGAAAAATTCTATGGAGATCGGACGATAGTTGGCGCTATAACTGTTAAAACGCTTTAAAACCATATATTTCCTATGGTAAATTGCCTGTATTTGCTGTAAATGATGTCTTCTATCTTTTATCATATAATGTTCATATCATAATGTTCAAAACCAGTGCAGCACAATTCTCTGAACTCTCTAGATCAATAATTATCAGAAAAAAAGTTTAACTTCTTCAAAAGGTGATTTTATATGAATATAATGACATATTAAGCCAATAAGTGGTATTTTACTGCCCCCTGCTGTCATTTCATCATACTACTCCCTAATATTGTTATAAAATTCATATTTAGACTTTTTAAAATCATTATTTTAACATTTACAATCACATTTTGTCAAAACTCATCTATTGAGTATTACTATTGACAATTGTGTTACACTGAGATATGGAAATGGACGAAAGTAAATGAATGAAATGAAACGAAAGTATAACGGCATTTAAGCCACGCCCCCGAATACAAATCCATTCATAACTCGAAAACGGAAAGTCGTTGCGCGCTCAAATTTTGATGGTGAGGACCTCTCCGGGCTCTTGATCGAAACGTGTCGTCGCGGGCCTGGGGGGAGCGCGCCCCCCGCGCATCGCGAATCCGCGGGACCCCCGATTTTGAACGGCCATTACTCCCGACCCAGACCACCCCGAACATTGTGTGAGAGCTCGTTGGAAAGGGCGCGTCCTTGGCTAGCTTCGATTCAAATGTGGTGTTATTTGCCCTGGGCATTCCAGAGATAATAGCCCGAACAGATATGCCTTATAACAGTCATAACTCCCAGCCCCAATCGCCCAAAAACACATTGATGGTCTCATTCAACAGGGCTCCTCAAGCACTATCTATGCTCTGAGTTTCAGAATTTTTCGCCTTTTGGTTCCTGAGATATAAGTAAAAAAACAAATTCCCATTCATTCAAACACTTCAACTGTAAAATGTAAGCTATAATACCACTGTTGTCCACTAGAGGGAGCAGCAGGATTACGCATGATCTTTTAATTCGCTTCAGTATTGGAAATAAACAAATGCTTTAAGAAGCAATCTTTTTTATTATGATGTTTTTTTTATTATTATGATATTTGTATATATTTTATTTTTTTTATTATGATTATGAACAGTTTGATTGACATTAGTGATTCTTGAGGCAAAGTTGTTCAAGATGAGGAGATGAAGATATTTTCACAATATCACATCCTAAAAACATTGAAAACATATTTGTCTTTGTGTGTGTGTGTGTGTGTGTGTGTGTGTGTGTGTGTGTGTGGGTTTGTGTGTGTGTCTGTGTGTGTGTGTAAGCATGCTTAATGGAAAGAACATGAAGAAACTGCTTTGTTTTACTGGTGGATAAAAAAGTCTTTCAAATGAAAGTGAGTCAATTAGTGGTCTTCTACTGCCCTCTGCAGGACATTCTACTTAAAATATTTTCATCTGTGCTTTTGCATTAGTTTTTGGACTATATCAAATTACTTGCATGAAAATCACCTATTATAACACAGTCATGTTTTGTCAAAGTTTATCACTTCATTTTTACTGAGCTCTCAGTTTGAACAATTCTGCCTCTCAGTGATTAATTTGAAATCTGAAAATGGTGTTATACAGAGGAGATTTGCAATTATCATTTTGTTACCTATCTTTTATTTTAAATATCTCCATCTACAACAAAATGTGTGTGCATGTGTGTGTTCAAGCATGGTTAGTGTATTAAGTATTATTGTTTAAGTATTATTGTTTTCATTTACATTTTAACCACCAGAAGAAGAACACTCATTGGTTCATTCTGCTCACTAAAATATTATTTTTAATTTTTTTTTCCATTTGAAATATTGTTTAAACTTAATAAAATCATTAAAATAACATTTCAAATCATATTTTGTCTGTTTATAAATCCCACAGACTCACACTGGCTGCAATACTAATGTTTTTGTAAAACACAGACCTGATAGTCTAATCTGTGTGTATTGTGCATATATTATTGATATTATTACTATTGCAAATCATGTTATTGTAACTCATATCTTAATAGAATATTATTTGTAATTTTAATTCTTTATTTCTTAAGTGTTTTTTTTTATGATTACTACAGATATTATCACCAAAGATATCAACTACACCTTCACTTTTAGTATTGACACGCTGCACACACAGCACAATCACACACTCACTAATGCATTCAAATAAATGTAATCTTACTGTGCTACTTTATTTGTACATGATTAGAATGAACAGAAATCTAAGAATATTTTTCTTCTTTTGTTAAAGCCATTTCAGACTCCAAGTAAGCATTATATTACTAATCATCTATTTTAAAGGTGCCATACAATTGAAAACTGTATTTATCTTGGCATAGTTGAATGATAAGAGTTCTGGACATGGAACTGACATACCGTGAGCCTCAAACACCATTGTTTCCTCCTTCTTGTGTAAATCTCCTGTTTGCAAAAGACCGCTGAAAAATGACTGAATCCCACCATAACACCGACTGTGACGTTGGAGTCAGGATCATTAATATTTATACCCCCCAAATTTGCATTTTCCAGTCCATGTTCTAGGCCAGGCAGTGTTAATGTGGACCTGCACAGCCGAATCATCAGAAGATCTGCAGGTATTGTGAAGAAGCAAGCAAGGACAATAGTGAAAATGGCAGATCATGGATATAAATGTTATGTCTGAGGCTGTGCTGTGGATTTGAGAACTTTTCATTCCCTTCCCACAAAACTGTCAACAGGCATGGTTGATGTTTACAACAGGATACCTCACCATTTTAATTCAAAGCTGTTAGTTTGCTCTTAACGGAGGCCGATCAGAACGAAACTCGATGGGCATGTTCGACTCGTGGCCCTAGAGGTCTGTAAGAATTTTGAAAAATCAGCCACTAGTTGACGCTAACAGGTTTTACGGCTATGTAATCACGTGATGCATATCATTTGATAGATCTCCTCATACTGAACAACTTTGCCTCAAGAACTACTGCTGTCAATCAATTTGTTCATTAAATACTTGCTATTATGTTAAAAACCTACTTTTGCGAACTAGTCCTAGGTTTTTCGCCCGATCGGAAATATACCAGTGCAGTACAATTCTCTGGAAGCTCTAGATTATTAATTATATAAAAAACTTTAACTTTACCCATTGGGTAGCCATAACAGGATCATTTAGAAAATGGGTATGGCAAAAAACACTCAAAAGCCTGTAAATCCTAAACAAAAACTCAGACAACTCACTAAACTGCCTTATGTGCTTAAAGACCCTAAATGCTTGAACCCCGCTAAATGCTGCTTGCAGCTTTAATTAGGGGTTCAAGCACGAAGTGCTGAAACCCTATTGTAATTGTGCTGATTTTTATTATTATTATTATTATTATTATTCTGCCGTAAAACGCATCGTGCAGCCCAAACCGTAAGAGCTGGAACTTTGAAACTTTGACAGATGGTAGTACAAAAATCGAGGAAAGGTTCAGAGATTATGACCCCGATTGGCCCATAGGTGGCGCTATAACAACCAAAAGCGCGAAACTGCTCATAACTCCTAGACCGTATGGCGTAGACTCAAGTGTCTTATATCATTGGAAAGCTGGATGCCTGACGAACAAAACGTATATCTCCGATTTTATTTCCGCCATGATAGATTTTCCGCCATTTTGAATTTTGTCAAAAATCTACTTTTGCGAACTAGTCCCTGGTTTTTTGCCCGATTGGAACCAAACTAGTGCAGAAATGTTCTCTGGAGACTGAATATCAATAATTATCGAAAAAAAGTGGAAATTTCGATTCACGGTCGCTAAGGGGCGCCAAAACGTACGTTGTGGGAGGGGCCTATTTTACTAAAATGGCTATAACTCCCGATGTAAATGAGGTATCTTCACCAAACTTGGTAGACATGTGTATGAGCTTACTCTGGGGTCACAGTAAAAAAATCGCGACGATTGGCCTCATGGTGGCGCTATAAAATGAAAAAAACATAAAACAGGCTATAACCACCTGACCGTTAGTCCGATTGACTTGAAAATTGGTATGCAGTGTCTTGGTCCAAGGTGCCATGTATGTGTATGAGGACATTGGCGTATCTCAAAAAACATGGCCGCCATCGGCCAACGAAGTTTGAGCACCTATTAGACAAGGTTAACGGAGGCCGATCGGAACGAAACTCAATGGGCATGTTCGGCTCATGGCCCTAAAGGTCTGTAAGAATTTTGAAAGAAATCGGCCACTAGTTGGCGCTAACGAGTTTTACGGCTCTGTAATCACGTGGTGTTACAAATATCCACACAATATGCATATCATTTGATAGATCTCCTCATCCTGAACAACTTTGCCTCAAGAACCATTGCTGTCAATCAAACTGTTCATTAATTATTCATTAATATGTTAAAAACCTACTTTTGCGAACTAGTCCTAGGTTTTTTGCCCGATCGGAACCAGACCAGTGTAGGACAATTCTCTGGACTCTCTAGATCAATAATTATCAAAAAAAAGTTGAACTTTTGCATTTGGATGGCTGTAATAGGGTCATTTATAAAACGGGCGTGTCAAAATACATTAAAAAGCCTATAAATCCTAAATAAAAACTCAGAACTTCACAAAAATTGGTCAGCATATGTGACATAACATCATTAACAAGCATGAAAAATTCTATGGAGATCGGACGATAGTTGGCGCTATAACTGTTAAAACGCTTTAAAACCATATATTTCCTATGGTAAATTGCCTGTATTTGCTGTAAATGATGTCTTCTATCTTTTATCATATAATGTTCATATCATAATGTTCAAAACCAGTGCAGCACAATTCTCTGAACTCTCTAGATCAATAATTATCAGAAAAAAAGTTTAACTTCTTCAAAAGGTGATTTTATATGAATATAATGACATATTAAGCCAATAAGTGGTATTTTACTGCCCCCTGCTGTCATTTCATCATACTACTCCCTAATATTGTTATAAAATTCATATTTAGACTTTTTAAAATCATTATTTTAACATTTACAATCACATTTTGTCAAAACTCATCTATTGAGTATTACTATTGACAATTGTGTTACACTGAGATATGGAAATGGACGAAAGTAAATGAATGAAATGAAACGAAAGTATAACGGCATTTAAGCCACGCCCCCGAATACAAATCCATTCATAACTCGAAAACGGAAAGTCGTTGCGCGCTCAAATTTTGATGGTGAGGACCTCTCCGGGCTCTTGATCGAAACGTGTCGTCGCGGGCCTCGGGAGCGCGCCCCCCGCGCATCGCGAATCCGCGGGACCCCCGATTTTGAACGGCCATTACTCCCGACCCAGACCACCCCGAACATTGTGTGAGAGCTCGTTGGAAAGGGCGCGTCCTTGGCTAGCTTCGATTCAAATGTGGTGTTATTTGCCCTGGGCATTCCAGAGATAATAGCCCGAACAGATATGCCTTATAACAGTCATAACTCCCAGCCCCAATCGCCCAAAAACACATTGATGGTCTCATTCAACAGGGCTCCTCAAGCACTATCTATGCTCTGAGTTTCAGAATTTTTCGCCTTTTGGTTCCTGAGATATAAGTAAAAAAACAAATTCCCATTCATTCAAACACTTCAACTGTAAAATGTAAGCTATAATACCACTGTTGTCCACTAGAGGGAGCAGCAGGATTACGCATGATCTTTTAATTCGCTTCAGTATTGGAAATAAACAAATGCTTTAAGAAGCAATCTTTTTTATTATGATGTTTTTTTTATTATTATGATATTTGTATATATTTTATTTTTTTTTATTATGATTATGAACGGTTTGATTGACATTAGTGATTCTTGAGGCAAAGTTGTTCAAGATGAGGAGATGAAGATATTTTCACAATATCACATCCTAAAAACATTGAAAACATATTTGTCTTTGTGTGTGTGTGTGTGTGTGTGTGTGTGTGTGTGTGTGTGTGTGTGTGTGTGTGTGTGTGTGTGTGTGTGTGGGTTTGTGTGTGTGTCTGTGTGTGTGTAAGCATGCTTAATGGAAAGAACATGAAGAAACTGCTTTGTTTTACTGGTGGATAAAAAAGTATTTCAAATGAAAGTGAGTCAATTAGTGGTCTTCTACTGCCCTCTGCAGGACATTCTACTTAATAAAATATTTTCATCTGTGCTTTTGCATTAGTTTTTGGACTATATCAAATTACTTGCATGAAAATCACCTATTATAACACAGTCATGTTTTGTCAAAGTTTATCACTTCATTTTTACTGAGCTCTCAGTTTGAACAATTCTGCCTCTCAGTGATTAATTTGAAATCTGAAAATGGTGTTATACAGAGGAGATTTGCAATTATCATTTTGTTACCTATCTTTTATTTTAAATATCTCCATCTACAACAAAATGTGTGTGCATGTGTGTGTTCAAGCATGGTTAGTGTATTAAGTATTATTGTTTAAGTATTATTGTTTTCATTTACATTTTAACCACCAGAAGAAGAACACTCATTGGTTCATTCTGCTCACTAAAATATTATTTTTAATTTTTTTTTTCATTTGAAATATTGTTTAAACTTAATAAAATCATTAAAATAACATTTCAAATCATATTTTGTCTGTTTATAAATCCCACAGACTCACATTGGCTGCAATACTAATGTTTTTGTAAAACACAGACCTGATAGTCTAATCTGTGTGTATTGTGCATATATTATTGATATTATTACTATTGCAAATCATGTTATTGTAACTCATATCTTAATAGAATATTATTTGTAATTTTAATTCTTTATTTCTTAAGTGTTTTTTTTTTATGATTACTACAGATATTATCACCAAAGATATCAACTACACCTTCACTTTTAGTATTGACACGCTGCACACACAGCACAATCACACACTCACTAATGCATTCAAATAAATGTAATCTTACTGTGCTACTTTATTTGTACATGATTAGAATGAACAGAAATCTAAGACTATTTTTCTTCTTTTGTTAAAGCCATTTCAGACTCCAAGTAAGCATTATATTACTAATCATCTATTTTACAGGTGCCATACAATTGAAAACTGTATTTATCTTGGCATAGTTGAATGATAAGAGTTCTGGACATGGAACTGACATACCGTGAGCCTCAAACACCATTGTTTCCTCCTTCTTGTGTAAATCTCCTGTTTGCAAAAGACCGCTGAAAAATGAGTGAATCCCACCATAACACCGACTGTGACGTTGGAGTCAGGATCATTAATATTTATACCCCCCAAATTTGCATTTTCCAGTCCATGTTCTAGGCCAGGCAGTGTTAATGTGGACCTGCACAGCCGAATCATCAGAAGATCTGCAGGTATTGTGAAGAAGCAAGCAAGGACAATAGTGAAAATGGCAGATCATGGATATAAATGTTATGTCTGAGGCTGTGCTGTGGATTTGAGAACTTTTCATTCCCTTCCCACAAAACTGTCAACAGGCATGGTTGATGTTTACAACAGGATACCTCACCATTTTAATTCAAAGCTGTTAGTTTGCTCTTAACGGAGGCCGATCAGAACGAAACTCGATGGGCATGTTCGACTCGTGGCCCTAGAGGTCTGTAAGAATTTTGAAAAATCAGCCACTAGTTGACGCTAACAGGTTTTACGGCTATGTAATCACGTGATGCATATCATTTGATAGATCTCCTCATACTGAACAACTTTGCCTCAAGAACTACTGCTGTCAATCAATTTGTTCATTAAATACTTGCTATTATGTTAAAAACCTACTTTTGCGAACTAGTCCTAGGTTTTTCGCCCGATCGGAAATATACCAGTGCAGTACAATTCTCTGGAAGCTCTAGATTATTAATTATATAAAAAACTTTAACTTTACCCATTGGGTAGCCATAACAGGATCATTTAGAAAATGGGTATGGCAAAAAACACTCAAAAGCCTGTAAATCCTAAACAAAAACTCAGACAACTCACTAGACTGCCTTATGTGCTTAAAGACCCTAAATGCTTGAACCCCGCTAAATGCTGCTTGCAGCTTTAATTATTATTATTATTATTCTGCCGTAAAACGCATCGTGCAGCCCAAACCGTAAGGGCTAGAGCTTTGAAACTTTGCCAGATGGTAGTACAAAAATCGAGGAGAGGTTATCAAATTATGACCTCGATTGGCCCATAGGTGGCGCTATAACAACCAAAAGCGCGAAAGTGGTCATAACTCCTGGACCGTATGTCGTAGACACAAGTGTCTTATATCATTGGAAAGCTGGTCGTCTGACGAACAAAACGTATATCTCCGATTTCATTTCCGTCATGATAGATTTTCCGCCATTTTGAATTTTGTCGAAAACCTACTTTTGCGAACTAGTCCCTGGTTTTTTGCTCGATCGGAACCAAACCAGTGCAGAATTGTTCTCTGGAGACTGAAGATCAATAATTATCGAAAAAAAGTTGAAATTTCGATTCAGGGTCGCTAGGGGGCGCAAAATTAACGTTGTGGGCGGAGCCTATTTTACTAAAATGGCTATAACTCCAGAAGTAAATGAGGTATTTTCAACAAACTTGGTACACATATGTAAGAGGTCAATCTGAGGACACGGTAAAAAAATCGCGGCGATTGGCCACATGGTGGCGCTATAACATGAAAAAAACATAAAACAGGCTATAACCACCTGACCGTTAGTCCGATTGACTTGAAAATTGGTATGCAGTGTCTTGGTCCAAGGTGCCATGTATGTCTATGAGGACATTGGTGTATCTCAAAAAACATGGCCGCCATTGGCCAATGAAGTTGAGCACCTATTAGACAAGGTTAACGGAGGCCGATCGGAACGAAACTCGGTGGGCATGTTCGACTCATGGCCCTAGAGGTCTGTAAGAATTTTGAAAGAAATCGGCCACTAGTTGGCGCTAACGAGTTTTATGGCTCTGTAATCACGTGGTGTTAGATATATTGTCACAAAATGCATATCATTTGATAGATCTGCTCATGCTGAACAACTTTGCCTCTAGAACCATTGCTGTCAATCAAACCGTTCATTAAATATTCATGAATATGTTAAAAACCTACTTTTGCGAACTAGTCCCTGGTTTTTTGCCCGATCGGAACCAGACCAGTCTAGGACAATTCTATGGACTCTCTAGATCAATAATTATCAAAAAAAAGTTGAACTTTTGTATTTGTATGGCTGTAATAGGGTCATTTATAAAATGGGTGTGGCAAAATACACTCAAAAGCCTATAAATCCTAAATGAAAACTCAGAACTTCACAAAAATTGGTGAGCATATGTGTCATAACATCACAAACAAGCTTGCAAAATTTTATGGAGATTGGACAATAGTTGGCGCTATAACTGTTAAAAAGCTTTAAAACCATATATTTCCTATGGTAAACTGCCTGTATTGGCTGTAAATGGTCTTTTCCATGTCTGATCATATAATTTTCATATCATAATGTTCAAAACTAGTGCAATACAATTCTCTGGACTCACTAGATCAATAATTGTCAGAAAAAGTTGAACTACTTCATTTGGATAGCTATAATAGGTTCACTTCAAAATCTGGCCTTTACCAAGTGTCCCCGAAAGCCTATATCTCTTTAATCAATGCTCAGACCTTCTTAAAAACAAGTCAGAACGTGTGAAATATCACCCTGAACAAGCATGAAAATTTTCAGACAGATCGGACAAAATTTGCCTCTATAACAGTTAAAAAGGTGAAAATGATATGATTTAATGGCATGTTAAGCCAATAAGTGGTATTTTACTGCCCCCTGCTGTTTAAAATAGTCATTTTCTCATATTGGTATTGGTATCAGCCATGGTAAATCATGATAAATGATGGTGTGTGTGTGTGTGTGTGTGTGTGTGTGTGTGTGTGTGTGTGTGTGTGTGTGTGTGTGTGTGTGTGTGTGTGTGTGTGGTACAAATATAACAAAGGTTTTATTTTCCAACATGAAAACAAACATAACAGAGTGCTAGTGCACAAACAATAACCGACAATGATAATGGATGAGAGGGGAACTTAAATACACAGATCAAGACAAGGACAACAGGTGACGGTTATGATGATGAGGAGCAGGTGATGATGAGGAGGGTGATGAGGAGCAGGTGCAGGTGATGACGACAGATGGTGAATGTGATGAAGACAGAAGGTGAATGTGATGAAGGTGAATGTGACACCAATATCACTGAAACATTTGTGTGTGTGTGTGTGTGTGTGTGTGTGTGTGTGTGTGTGTAGCATTATTGTGTGTAGCATATGTAGCAATTATGCATTATTGAGTTAACATGGAAACACTGGTTTGCTTTAGTGCAGAAAACTGGTCAAAATCATGAGGTTTAAAGTGAAAGTGAGCCAATAAGTGGTCTTCTACTGCCCTCTGCTGGCCATTCTACTTATTAATTAAATTTTTCCACATGTGCTTGCATTTATACTTGAATACACACTAAAAATCACTTATATAGCAATAACTATTATAACACAATCATATTTTGTCAGTGTTAATCACTTTATTTGCACTGACACTTCAAATAATTGCTAGTAATGTGGTAAATCATGGTAAATCATGGTTAACTATGCTCTGTGTGTGTGTGTGTGTGTGTGTGTGTGTGTGTGTGTGTGTGTGTGTGTGTGTGTGTAAGCATGCATTGAGTTAACATAGATAAACTGGTTTGCTTTAGTGCAGAAAACTGGTTTAAAGTGAAAGTGAGCCAATAAGTGGTCTTCTACTGCCCTCTGCTGGCCATTCTACTTATTAATGAAATATTTCAACATGTGCTTGCATTCATACTTGAATACACACAAAAAAAATCACTTATATAGCAATAACTATTATAACACAATCATATTTTGTCAGTGTTAATCACTTTATTTGCACTGACACTTCAAATAATTGCTAGTAATGTGATAAATCAGGCTAGAAACATGGTAAATCAAAGTAAATAATACTAGATTGTCGTTTATCTCCTGGTAAATAATACTAGAACGTGGTATATCATGGTAAATCACGGTTAACTATGCTGTGTGTGTATGTGTGTGTGTGTGTGTGTGTGTGTGTGTGTGTGTGTGTGTGTGTTTGTGTGTGTGTGTGTGTGTGTGTGTGTGTGTGTGTGTGTGTGTGTGTGTGTGTGTGTGTGTGTGTGTGTAAGCATGCATTGAGTTAACATGGAAAAACTGGTTTGCTTTAGTGCAGAAAACTGGTTTAAAGTGAAAGTGAGCCAATAAGTGGTCTTCTACTGCCCTCTGCTGGCCATTCTACTTAATAATGAAATATTTTACATGTGCTTTTGCATTCATACTTGGACACACACTAAAAATCACGTATATAACTAACTATTATAACACAATAATATTTTGTCAGTGTTCATCACCTCATTTGCACTGACACTTCACATATTTGCTAGTAATGTGGTTAATCATGCTAGAAACATTGTAAATCATAGTAAATAATACTGAAATGAGGTGTATCAAGGTAAATCATGCTAGAATCCTAATAAATCATTCTGGAACATGGTATATGATAGTAAATCATGCTAGAATCATATTAAATAATTCTAGAATGTGGCAAATCGTTGTGGGAGGAGCCTATTTTACTCAAATGGCTATAACTCAAGAAGTAAATGAGATATCTTCACCAAACTCAGTACACATGTGTATGGGTTCAATTTGAGGTCACAGTAAACAATTCTATGGAGATCGGAGCATAGGTGGCGCTATAACTGTTAAAAAGCTTTAAAACCATATATATCCCATGGCAAATTGCCTGTATTGGCTGTAAATGGTCTTTTCCATCTATTATGTCAGTGGTTACATGCTTGCTAAATAAATCTTAATAACTTTTGATGCTTTTGTGCTTAAATGCCTTAAAGGCCTTAACTGCTTGAACCCCGATAAATGCTGCTTGCAGCTTTAATTAGGGGTTCAAGCACGAAGTGCTGAAACCCTATTGTAATTGTGCTGATTTTTATTATTATTATTATTATTATTATTCTGCCGTAAAACGCATCGTGCAGCCCAAACCGTAAGGGCTAGAGCTTTGAAACTTTGCCATATGGTAGTACAAAAATCGAGGAGAGGTTATCAAATTATGACCCCGATTGGCCCATAGGTGGCGCTATAGCAACCAAAAGCGCGAAACTGCTCATAACTCCTAGACCGTAAGTCATAGACTCAAGTGTCTTATATCATTGGAAAGCTGGACGCCTGACGAACAAAACGTATATCTCCGATTTTATTTCCGTCATGATAGATTTTCCGCCATTTTGAATTTTGTCGAAAACCTACTTTTGCGAACTAGTCCCTGGTTTTTTGCCCGATCGGAACCAAACCAGTGCAGAATTGTTCTGTGGAGTCTGAAGATCAATAATTATCGAAAAAAAGTTGAAATTTCGATTCACGGTCGCTAGGGGGTGCAAAATTAACGTTGTGGGAGGAGCCTATTTTACTAAAATGGCTATAACTCAAGAAGTAATTCAGTAAACTTCACCAAACTTGGTAAACATGTGTAGAAGGTCAATCTGAGGTCACAGTAAAAAAAATGCGTCGATTGGCCACATGGTGGCGCTATAAAACAAAAAAAACATGTAGACACCTGACCGTTAGTCCGATTGACTTGAAATTTGGTATGCAGTGTCTTGGCCCAAGGGGCCATGTATGTCTAAAAGGATATTGGCATATCTCGAAAAACATGGCCGCCATTGGCCAATGAGGTTTGAGCACCTATTAAACAAGGTTAACGGAGGCCGATCGGAACGAAACTCGATGGGCATGTTCGACTCATGGCCCTAGAGGTCTGTAAGAGTTTTGAAAGAAATCGGCCACTAGTTGGCGCTAACGAGTTTTATGGCTCTGTAATCACGTGGTGTTACACTTATCGTCACAAAATGCATATCATCTGATAGATCTGCTCATGCTGAACAACTTTGCCTCTAGAACTAATGCTGTCAATTAAACCGTTTATTAAATATTCGTAATTATGTTAAAAACCTACTTTTACGAACTAGTCCTAGGTTTATCGCCCGATCGGAACCAGACCAGTCTATGACAATTCTCTGGACACTCTAGATCAATAATTATCAAAAAAAAGTTGAACTTTTGCATTTTGCGCATGGGTATATTGGGTCATAAAGAAAATGGGCGTGGCAAAATGCACTCAAAAGCCTATAAATCCTAAACGAAAACTCAGAACTTCACGAAAATTGGTGAGCATATGTGCCACAACATCATTAACAAGCATGCAAAATATCATGGAGATCGGACTATAGGTGGCGCTATAACTGTTAAAAAGCTTGCCTGTATTGGCTGTAAATGGACTTTTCCATCTATTATTTCAGTGGTTAAAAGCTTTCTAAATAAATCTTAATGTCTTAAATGCTTATGTGCTTAAAGGCCTTAAATGCTTGAACCCCGATAAATGCTGCTTGCAGCTTTAATTAGGGGTTCAAGCACGAAGTGCTGAAACCCTATTGTAATTGTGCTGATTTTTATTATTATTATTATTATTATTATTCTGCCGTAAAACGCATCGTGCAGCCCAAACCGTAAGGGCTAGAGCTTTGAAACTTTGCCATATGGTAGTACAAAAATCGAGGAGAGGTTATCAAATTATGACCCCGATTGGCCCATAGGTGGCGCTATAGCAACCAAAAGCGCGAAACTGCTCATAACTCCTAGACCGTAAGTCATAGACTCAAGTGTCTTATATCATTGGAAAGCTGGACGCCTGACGAACAAAACGTATATCTCCGATTTTATTTCCGCCATGATAGATTTTCCGCCATTTTGAATTTTGTCGAAAATCTACTTTTGCGAACTAGTCCCTGGTTTTTTGCCCGATCGGAACCAAACCAGTGCAGAATTGTTCTCTGGAGTCTGAATATCAATAATTATCAAAAAAAAGTTGAAATTTCGATTCACGGTCGCTAGGGGGTGCAAAATTAACGTTGTGGGAGGAGCCTATTTTACTAAAATGGCTATAACTCCAGAAGTAAAAGAGGTATTTTAACCAAACCTGGTACACATGTGTAAGACGTCAATATGAGGTCACGGTAAAAAAATCGCGGCGATTGGTCACATGGTGGCGCTATAACATGAAAAAAACATAAAACAGGCTATAACCACCTGACCGTTAGTCCGATTGATTTGAAAATTGGTATGCAGTGTCTTGGTCCAAGGTGCCATGTATGTCTATGAGGACATTGGTGTATCTCAAAAAACATGGCCGCCATCGGCCAATGAAGTTTGAGCACCTATTAGACAAGGTTAACGGAGGCCTATCGGAACGAAACTCGGTGGGCATGTTCGACTCATGGCCCTAGAGGTCTGTAAGAATTTTAAAAGAAATCGGCCACTAGTTGGCGCTAACGAGTTTTATGGCTCTGTAATCACGTGGTGTTACACTTATTGTCACAAAATGCATACCATTTGATAGATCTCCTCTTGTTGAACAACTTTGCCTCAAGAACCATTGCTGTCAATCAAACCGTTCATTAAATATTCGTAATTATGTTAAAAACCTACTTTTGCGAACTAGTCCTAGGTTTTTCGCCCGATCAGAACCAAACGAGTCTAGGACAATTCTATGGACTCTCAAGATCAATAATTATCAAAAAAAAGTTGAACTTTTGCATTTTTCGCATGGGTATATTGGGTCATAAAGAAAATGGGCGTGGCAAAATGCACTCAAAAGCCTATAAATCCTAAACGAAAACTCAGAACTTCACGAAAATTGGTGAGCTTATGTGCCATAACATCATTAACAAGCATGCAAAATTTCATGGAGATCGGACTATAGATGGTGCTATAACTGTTAAAAAGCTTTAAAAAACACATATTTCCTATGGTAAATTGCCTGTATTGGCTGTAAATGGACTTTTCCATCTATTATTTCAGTGGTTAAAAGCTTTCTAAATAAATCTTAATGTCTTAAATGCTTATGTGCCTAAAGGCCTTAAATGCTTGAACCCCGATAAATGCTGCTTGCAGCTTTAATTATTATTATTATTATTATTCTGCCGTAAAACGCATCGTGCAGCCCAAACCGTAAGGGCTAGAGCTTTGAAACTTTGCCATATGGTAGTACAAAAATCGAGGAGAGGTTATCAAATTATGACCCCGATTGGCCCATAGGTGGCGCTATAGCAACCAAAAGCGCGAAACTGCTCATAACTCCTAGACCGTAAGTCATAGACTCAAGTGTCTTATATCATTGGAAAGCTGGACGCCTGACGAACAAAACGTATATCTCCGATTTTATTTCCGCCATGATAGATTTTCCGCCATTTTGAATTTTGTCGAAAATCTACTTTTGCGAACTAGTCCCTGGGTTTTCGCCCGATCGGAAACAAACCAGTGCAGAATTGTTCTATGGAGTCTGAAGATCAATAATTATCGAAAAAAAGGTGAAATTTCGATTCATGGTTGCTAGGGGGTGCAAAATTAACGTTGTGGGAGGAGCCTATTTTACTAAAATGGCTATAACTCCAGAAGTAAAAGAGGTATTTTAACCAAACTTGGTACACATGTGTAAGAGGTCAATCTGAGGTCACAGTAAAAAAATCGCGGCGATTGGCCACATGGTGGCGCTATAACATGAAAAAAACATAAAACAGGCTATAACCACCTGACCGTTAGTCCGATTGACTTGAAAATTGGTATGCAGTGTCTTGGTCCAAGGTGCCATGTATGTCTATGAGGACATTGGCGTATCTCAAAAAACATGGCCGCCATCGGCCAATGAAGTTTGAGCACCGATTAGACAAGGTTAACGGAGGCCGATCGGAACGAAACTCGATGGGCATGTTCGTCTTATGGCCCTAGAGGTCTGTAAGAATTTTGAAAGAAATCAGCCACTAGTTGGCGCTAACGAGTTTTATGGCTCTGTAATCACGTGGTGTTACACTCATCCACACAATATGCATATCATTTGATAGATCTGCTCATGCTGAACAACTTTGCCTCAAGAACCATTGCTGTCAATCAAACCGTTCATTAAATATTCACGAATATGTCTAAAACCTACTTTTGCGAACTAGTCCTAGGTTTTTCGCCCGATCGGAACCAGACCAGTCTAGGACAATTCTCTGGACTCTCTAGATCAATAATTATCAAAAAAAAGTTGAACTTTTGCATTTGGATGGCTGTAATAGGGTCATTTATAAAATGGGCGTGGCAAAATACAGTCAAAAGCCTATAAATCATAAATGAAAATGCAGAACTTCACAAAAATTGGTCAGCATATGTGACATAACATCATTAACAAGCATGCAAAATTTTATGGAGATCGGACGATAGGTGGCGCTATAACTGTTAAAAAGCTTTAAAACCATATATTTCCTATGGTAAACTGCCTGTATTGGCTGTAAATGGTCTTTTCCATCTCTGATCATATAATTTTCATATCATAATGTTCAAAACTAGTGCAATACAATTCTCTGGACTCACTAGATCAATAATTGTCAGAAAAAGTTGAACTACTTCATTTGGATAGCTATAATAGGTTCACTTCATAATGTAGCCTTTACCAAGTGTCCCCGAAAGCCTATATCTCTTTAATGAATTACTCAGACCTTCTTAAAAACAAGTCAGAACATGTGAAATATCACTCTAAACATGCATGAAAATTTTCAGACAGATCGGACAAAATTTGCCTCTATAACAGTTAAAAAGGTGAAAATGATATGAATATAATGGCATGTTAAGCCAATAAGTGATATTTTACTGCCCCCTGCTGTTTAAAATAGGAATTTTGTCATATTGTTCTATAATTTATATTTAGACTTTATAAAATCCCTATTTTAACATTTACAATTACATTTAGTCAAAATCTATCTGTTAAAGTATTAGTACTGACAGTTTGATCACATCATATAGTTCAACTGTCTGTATCTACAACATAATGTGTGTGTAGTCTTAGGTTTCTGAATAAATTCTGAATCGTCTGATTAATAGCTTACAAAGACTTTGTGAAATGTTAATTGACCATTCAAATATATTTTCATAATGACATATCCCAATAGCATTGAAAAAACAACAACAACAACATTTGTCTTTGTGTGTGTGTGTGTGTGTGTGTGTGTGTGTGTGTAAGCATGCATTAAGTTAAAATGGTAAAACTGGTTTGCTTTTGTCACAGTTGTGTTCTGTCTGAGTATTGTTGTCTCTGATCACATGTCTTCCTTTGTTCTGTTTTCCCGCCACTCCTTGGTTTCCACGGTAACTGTCATTTAGTGCATCTGTCACACCTGTTTCCTCGTTAGTCTTGTCAGCTGTGTCTTGTTTCCCTGATCAGTTCTCCCATGTATTTAAGCCCTGAGTTTTGCCTTGTTCTTTGTCAGTTCTATGCTGTAATTAGAGTGTGTTGCTGCCTGTTCCGATATCCTGAGTTTAATTCCTATTAAACCTGCATCTTGTATGTTCATCCTTGTCTCCGCGTGCCTTCCTGCAACCATTCCGTGTTTAGCTTTAGTGGAGAAAACTGGTGAAAATAATGAAATTTAAAGTGAACCTGAGCCAATAAGTGGTCTTCTAGTGCCCTCTGCTGGCCATTCTACTTATTAATGAAGTCTTTTCACAGGTGATTTTGCGTCACTCTAGACACTTATAAAATCACTTATATAACAATAACTATTATAACAAAATCATATTTTGTCAGTGTTTATCACTTCATTTGCACTGACACTTCACGTGTTGTAAATCATGGTAAATCACGCTAGAAGCATGGTAAATCATAGTAAATAAATCTAAAATGTGGTGTATCAAGGTAAATCATGCTAGAATCCTGATAAATCATTCTAGAACGTGGTATATTATGGTAAATCATGCTAGAACAGGGTAAATAATGGTAAACCATGGTAAATCATGGTAAACTATGCTAGAACAGGGTAAATCATGGTAAACCATGGTAAATCATGGTAAACCATGGTAAATCATGATAAACTATAGTAAATCATGCTACAATGTGGTATATCATGGTAAATCATGCTAGAACATGGTAAATCAAGGTAAACTAAGATAAATTCATGGTCAACTATGCTAGAACAGGGTAAATCATGGTAAATCATGGTAAATCATGCTAAAACATGGTATTTTCCATCTATGATGTCAGTGGTTACATGCTTGCTAAATAAAACTTGATGTCTTTTGATGTTTTTGTGCTTAAAGGCCTTAAAGGCCTTAACTGCTTGAACCCCGATAAATGCTGCTTGCAGCTTTAATTATTATTATTATTATTATTTTCCCCTTAAACGCATCGTGCAGACCAAACCGTAAGAGCTGGAACCTTGAAACTTGGCCAAATGGTAGTCCTCAATTTGGGGAGAACCTATAAAAGTATGACCCCGATTGGCCCATAGGTGGCGCTATAGCAACCAAAAGCGCAAAACTGCTCATAACTACTAGACCGTATGTCGTAGACTCAAGTGTCTTATATCATTGGAAAGCTGGACGCCTGACGAACAAAACGTATATCTCCGATTTCATTTCCGCCATGATAGATTTTCCGCCATTTTGAATTTTGTCAAAAACCTACTTTTGCGAACTAGTCCTAGGTTTTTCGCCCGATCGGAACCAATCCAGTGCAGAAATGTTCTCTTGAGTCTGAATATCAAAAACTATCGAAAAAAAGTTGAAATTTCGATTCACGGACGCTAAGGGGCGCCAAAACGTACGTCGTGGGCAGGGCCTATTTTACTAAAATGGCTATAACTCCAGAAGTAAATGAGGTATCTTCACCAAACTTGGTACACATGTGTAAGAGGTCAATCTGAGGTCACAGTAAAAAAACCGCGGCGATTGGCCACATGGTGGCGCTATAACATGAAAAAAAACATAAAACAGGCTATAACCACCTGACCGTTAGTCCGATTGACTTGAAAATTGGTTTGCAGTGTCTTGGTCCAAGGTGCCATGTATGTGTATGAGGACATTGGCGTATCTCAAAAAACATGGCCGCCATCGGCCAATGAAATTTGAGCACCTATTAGACAAGGTTAACGGAGGCCGATCGGAACGAAACTCGATGGGCATGTTCGACTCAAGGCCCTAGAGGTCTGTAAGAATTTTGAAAGAAATAGGCCACTAGTTGGCGCTAACGAGTTTTATGGCTCTGTAATCACGTGGTGTTACAAATATCCACACAATATGCATATCATTTGATAGATCTCCTCATCCTGAACAACTTTGCCTCAAGAACCATTGCTGTCAATCAAACCGTTCATTAAATATTCGCAAACATGTTAAAAACCTACTTTTGCGAACTAGTCCTAGGTTTTTCGCCCGATCGGAACCAGACCAGTCTAGGACAATTCTCTGGACTCTCTAGATCAAAAACTATCAAAAAAAAGTTGAACTTTTGCATTTGGATGGCTCTAATAGGGTCATTTATAAAATGGGCGTGTCAAAATACATTAAAAAGCCTATAAATCCTAAATAAAAACTCAGAACTTCACAAAAAGTGGTCAGCATATGTGACATAACATCATTAACAAGCATGAAAAATTCTATGGAGATCGTACGATAGGTGGCGCTATAACTGTTAAAAAGCTTTAAAATCATATATTTCCTATGGTAAACTGCCTGTATTGGCTGTAAATGGTCTTTTCCATCTCTGATCATATAATTTTCATATCATAATGTTCAAAACTAGTGCAATACAATTCTCTGGACTCACTAGATCAATAATTGTCAGAAAAAGTTGAACTACTTCATTTGGATAGCTATAATAGGTTCACTTCAAAATCTGGCCTTTACCAAGTGTCCCCGAAAGCCTATATCTCTTTAATCAATGCTCAGACCTTCTTAAAACAAGTCAGAACGTGTGAAATATCACCCTGAACAAGCATGAAAATTTTCAGACAGATCGGACAAAATTTGCCTCTATAACAGTTAAAAAGGTGAAAATGATATGAATTAATGGCATGTTAAGCCAATAAGTGGTATTTTACTGCCCCCCGCTGTTTAAAATAGTCATTTTCTCATATTGGTATTGGTATCAGCCATGGTAAATCATGATAAATGATGGTGTGTGTGTGTGTGTGTGTGTGTGTGTGTGTGTGTGTGTGTGTGTGTGTGTGTGTGTGTGTGTGTGTGTGTGTGGTACAAATATAACAAAGGTTTTATTTTCCAACATGAAAACAAACATAACAGAGTGCTAGTGCACAAACAATAACCGACAATGATAATGGATGAGAGGGGAACTTAAATACACAGATCAAGACAAGGACAACAGGTGACGGTTATGATGATGAGGAGCAGGTGATGATGAGGAGGGTGATGAGGAGCAGGTGCAGGTGATGACGACAGATAGTGAATGTGATGAAGACAGAAGGTGAATGTGATGAAGGTGAATGTGACACCAATATCACTAAAACATTTGTGTGTGTGTGTGTGTGTGTGTGTGTGTGTGTGTGTGTGTAGCATTATTGTGTGTAGCATATGTAGCAAGTATGCATTATTGAGTTAACATGGAAACACTGGTTTGCTTTAGTGCAGAAAACTGGTCAAAATCATGAGGTTTAAAGTGAAAGTGAGCCAATAAGTGGTCTTCTACTGCCCTCTGCTGGCCATTCTACTTATTAATTAAATTTTTCCACATGTGCTTGCATTTATACTTGAATACACACTAAAAATCACTTATATAGCAATAACTATTATAACACAATCATATTTTGTCAGTGTTAATCACTTTATTTGCACTGACACTTCAAATAATTGCTAGTAATGTGGTAAATCATGGTAAATCATGGTTAACTATGCTGTGTGTGTGTGTCTGTGTGTGTGTGTGTGTGTGTGTGTGTGTGTGTGTGTGTGTGTGTGTGTGTGTGTGTGTGTGTGTGTGTGTGTGTGTGTGTGTGTGTGTGTAAGCATGCATTGAGTTAACATGGATAAACTGGTTTGCTTTAGTGCAGAAAACTGGTTTAAAGTGAAAGTGAGCCAATAAGTGGTCTTCTACTGCCCTCTGCTGGCCATTCTACTTATTAATGAAATATTTCAACATGTGCTTGCATTCATACTTGAATACACACTAAAAAAATCACTTATATAGCAATAACTTTTATAACACAATCATATTTTGTCAGTGTTAATCACTTTATTTGCACTGACACTTCAAATAATTGCTAGTAATGTGATAAATCAGGCTAGAAACATGGTAAATCAAAGTAAATAATACTAGATTGTCGTTTATCTCCTGGTAAATAATACTAGAACGTGGTATATCATGGTAAATCATGGTTAACTAAACTGTGTGTGTATGTGTGTGTGTGTGTGTGTGTGTGTGTGTGTGTGTGTGTGTGTGTGTGTGTGTGTGTAAGCATGCATTGAGTTAACATGGATAAACTGGTTTGCTTTAGTGCAGAAAACTGGTTTAAAGTGAAAGTGAGCCAATAAGTGGTCTTCTAGTGCCCTCTGCTGGCCATTCTACTCAATAATGAAATATTTTAAGTCAAGTCAAGTCAAGTCAAGTATATTTGTATAGCGCTTTTCACAATACAGATTGTATCAAAGCAGCTTCACAGTATTAAATTAAAATAATACAACAAGGTTTGTTTCTAGTGGAATTTATTGATAAAATCAAATTAGATATCCCCAGAATATCCCCAACTGAGCAAGCCAAAGGCAACAGTGGCAAGGAACCGAAAAACTCCATCAAGTGACCTAATAGTGTCCTAAAACTCCATCAGGTGACCCAATGGAGAAAAAAAAAACCTTGGGAGAACCCAGGCTCAGTCGGGGGCCAGTTCTCCTCTGGCGTTTATTAACTAGAGGCCGGATTGTAATTTGAACTGTAAGATTAAAAATATTATATGAATGCCTGGCTGAAGAGATGCGACTTTAATCTAGTTTTAAACTGGGAGAGCGAGTCTGAGCAACGAACAGTATCAGGAAGGCTATTCCAGAGTTTTGGAGCTTTTACATGTGCTTTTGCATTCATACTTGGACACACACTAAAAATCACGTATATAACTAACTATTATAACACAATAATATTTTGTCAGTGTTCATCACCTCATTTGCACTGACACTTCACATAATTGCTAGTAATGTGGTTAATCATGCTAGAAACATTGTAAATCATAGTAAATAATACTGAAATGAGGTGTATCAAGGTAAATCATGCTAGAATCCTAATAAATCATTCTGGAACATGGTATATGATAGTAAATCATGCTAGAATCATATTAAATAATTCTAGAATGTGGCAAATCGTTGTGGGAGGAGCCTATTTTACTCAAATGGCTATAACTCAAGAAGTAAATGAGATATCTTCACCAAACTCAGTACACATGTGTATGGGTTCAATTTGAGGTCACAGTAAACAATTTTATAGAGATCGGACCATAGGTGGCGCTATAACTGTTAAAAAGCTTTAAAACCATATATATCCCATGGCAAATTGCCTGTATTGGCTGTAAATGGTCTTTTCCATCTATTATGTCAGTGGTTACATGCTTGCTAAATAAATCTTAATAACTTTTGATGCTTTTGTGCTTAAATGCCTTAAAGGCCTTAACTGCTTGAACCCCGATAAATGCTGCTTGCAGCTTTAATTAGGGGTTCAAGCACGAAGTGCTGAAACCCTATTGTAATTGTGCTGATTTTTATTAGGGGTTCAAGCACGAAGTGCTGAAACCCTATTGTAATTGTACTGATTTTTAGGGGTTCAAGCACGAAGTGCTGAAACCCTATTGTAATTGTGCTGATTTTTATTATTATTATTATTATTATTATTCTGCCGTAAAACGCATCGTGCAGCCCAAACCGTAAGGGCTAGAGCTTTGAAACTTTGCCATATGGTAGTACAAAAATCGAGGAGAGGTTATCAAATTATGACCCCGATTGGCCCATAGGTGGCGCTATAGCAACCAAAAGCGCGAAACTGCTCATAACTCCTAGACCGTAAGTCATAGACTCAAGTGTCTTATATCATTGGAAAGCTGGACGCCTGACGAACAAAACGTATATCTCCGATTTTATTTCCGCCATGATAGATTTTCCGCCATTTTGAATTTTGTCGAAAATCTACTTTTGCGAACTAGTCCCTGGGTTTTCGCCCGATCGGAAACAAACCAGTGCAGAATTGTTCTATGGAGTCTGAAGATCAATAATTATCGAAAAAAAGTTGAAATTTCGATTCATGGTTGCTAGGGGGTGCAAAATTAACGTTGTGGGAGGAGCCTATTTTACTAAAATGGCTATAACTCCAGAAGTAAAAGAGGTATTTTAACCAAACTTGGTACACATGTGTAAGAGGTCAATTTGAGGTCACAGTAAAAAAATCGCGGCGATTGGCCACATGGTGGCGCTATAACATGAAAAAAACATAAAACAGGCTATAACCACCTGACCGTTAGTCCGATTGACTTGAAAATTGGTATGCAGTGTCTTGGTCCAAGGTGCCATGTATGTCTATGAGGACATTGGCGTATCTCAAAAAACATGGCCGCCATCGGCCAATGAAGTTTGAGCACCGATTAGACAAGGTTAACGGAGGCCGATCGGAACGAAACTCGATGGGCATGTTCGTCTTATGGCCCTAGAGGTCTGTAAGAATTTTGAAAGAAATCAGCCACTAGTTGGCGCTAACGAGTTTTATGGCTCTGTAATCACGTGGTGTTACACTCATCCACACAATATGCATATCATTTGATAGATCTGCTCATGCTGAACAACTTTGCCTCAAGAACCATTGCTGTCAATCAAACCGTTCATTAAATATTCACGAATATGTCTAAAACCTACTTTTGCGAACTAGTCCTAGGTTTTTCGCCCGATCGGAACCAGACCAGTCTAGGACAATTCTCTGGACTCTCTAGATCAATAATTATCAAAAAAAAGTTGAACTTTTGCATTTGGATGGCTGTAATAGGGTCATTTATAAAATGGGCGTGGCAAAATACAGTCAAAAGCCTATAAATCATAAATGAAAATGCAGAACTTCACAAAAATTGGTCAGCATATGTGACATAACATCATTAACAAGCATGCAAAATTTTATGGAGATCGGACGATAGGTGGCGCTATAACTGTTAAAAAGCTTTAAAACCATATATTTCCTATGGTAAACTGCCTGTATTGGCTGTAAATGGTCTTTTCCATCTCTGATCATATAATTTTCATATCATAATGTTCAAAACTAGTGCAATACAATTCTCTGGACTCACTAGATCAATAATTGTCAGAAAAAGTTGAACTACTTCATTTGGATAGCTATAATAGGTTCACTTCATAATGTAGCCTTTACCAAGTGTCCCCGAAAGCCTATATCTCTTTAATGAATTACTCAGACCTTCTTAAAAACAAGTCAGAACATGTGAAATATCACTCTAAACATGCATGAAAATTTTCAGACAGATCGGACAAAATTTGCCTCTATAACAGTTAAAAAGGTGAAAATGATATGAATATAATGGCATGTTAAGCCAATAAGTGATATTTTACTGCCCCCTGCTGTTTAAAATAGGAATTTTGTCATATTGTTCTATAATTTATATTTAGACTTTATAAAATCCCTATTTTAACATTTACAATTACATTTAGTCAAAATCTATCTGTTAAAGTATTAGTACTGACAGTTTGATCACATCATATAGTTCAACTGTCTGTATCTACAACATAATGTGTGTGTAGTCTTAGGTTTCTGAATAAATTCTGAATCGTCTGATTAATAGCTTACAAAGACTTTGTGAAATGTTAATTGACCATTCAAATATATTTTCATAATGACATATCCCAATAGCATTGAAAAAACAACAACAACAACATTTGTCTTTGTGTGTGTGTGTGTGTGTGTGTGTGTGTGTGTGTGTGTGTGTGTGTGTGTGTGTGTGTGTGTGTGTGTGTGTAAGCATGCATTAAGTTAAAATGGTAAAACTGGTTTGCTTTTGTCACAGTTGTGTTCTGTCTGAGTATTGTTGTCTCTGATCACATGTCTTCCTTTGTTCTGTTTTCCCGCCACTCCTTGGTTTCCACGGTAACTGTCATTTAGTGCATCTGTCACACCTGTTTCCTCGTTAGTCTTGTCAGCTGTGTCTTGTTTCCCTGATCAGTTCTCCCATGTATTTAAGCCCTGAGTTTTGCCTTGTTCTTTGTCAGTTCTATGCTGTAATTAGAGTGTGTTGCTGCCTGTTCCGATATCCTGAGTTTAATTCCTATTAAACCTGCATCTTGTATGTTCATCCTTGTCTCCGCGTGCCTTCCTGCAACCATTCCGTGTTTAGCTTTAGTGGAGAAAACTGGTGAAAATAATGAAATTTAAAGTGAACCTGAGCCAATAAGTGGTCTTCTAGTGCCCTCTGCTGGCCATTCTACTTATTAATGAAGTCTTTTCACAGGTGATTTTGCGTCACTCTAGACACTTATAAAATCACTTATATAACAATAACTATTATAACAAAATCATATTTTGTCAGTGTTTATCACTTCATTTGCACTGACACTTCACGTGTTGTAAATCATGGTAAATCACGCTAGAAGCATGGTAAATCATAGTAAATAAATCTAAAATGTGGTGTATCAAGGTAAATCATGCTAGAATCCTGATAAATCATTCTAGAACGTGGTATATTATGGTAAATCATGCTAGAACAGGGTAAATAATGGTAAACCATGGTAAATCATGGTAAACTATGCTAGAACAGGGTAAATCATGGTAAACCATGGTAAATCATGGTAAACCATGGTAAATCATGATAAACTATAGTAAATCATGCTACAATGTGGTATATCATGGTAAATCATGCTAGAACATGGTAAATCAAGGTAAACTAAGATAAATTCATGGTCAACTATGCTAGAACAGGGTAAATCATGGTAAATCATGGTAAATCATGCTAAAACATGGTATTTTCCATCTATGATGTCAGTGGTTACATGCTTGCTAAATAAAACTTGATGTCTTTTGATGTTTTTGTGCTTAAAGGCCTTAAAGGCCTTAACTGCTTGAACCCCGATAAATGCTGCTTGCAGCTTTAATTATTATTATTATTATTTTTCTTCTCCGCTAAAACGCATCGTGCAGCCCAAACCGTAAGAGCTGGAGCTTTGAAACTTTGCCAGATGGTAGTACAAAAATCGAGGAGAGGTTATCAAATTATGAGCCCGATTGGCCCATAGGTGGCGCTATAGCAACCAAAAGCGCGAAACTGCTCATAACTCCTAGACCGTAAGTCATAGACTCAAGTGTCTTATATCATTGGAAAGCTGGACGCCTGACGAACAAAACGTATATCTCCGATTTTATTTCCGCCATGATAGATTTTCCGCCATTTTGAATTTTGTCGAAAACCTACTTTTGCGAACTAGTCCCTGGTTTTTTGCCCGATCGGAACCAAACCAGTGCAGAATTGTTCTGTGGAGTCTGAAGATCAATAATTATCGAAAAAAAGTTGAAATTTCGATTCACGGTCGCTAGGGGGTGCAAAATTAACGTTGTGGGAGGAGCCTATTTTACTAAAATGGCTATAACTCAAGAAGTAATTCAGTAAACTTCACCAAACTTGCTAAACGTGTGTAAGAGGTCAATTTGAGGTCACAGTAAAAAAATTGCGTCGATTGGCCACATGGTGGCGCTATAAAACAAAAAAAACGTATAGACACCTGCCCGTTAGTCCGATTGACTTGAAATTTGGTATGCAGTGTCTTGGCCCAAGGGGCCATGTATGTCTAAAAGGATATTGGCGTATCTCGAAAAACATGGCCGCCATTGGCCAATGAGTTTTGAGCACCTATTAAAAGAAGGTTAACGAAGTGCGATCGGAACGAAACTCGGTGGGCATGTTCGGCTCAAGCCCCTAGAGGTCTGTAAGAATTTTGAAAGAAATCGGCCACTAGTTGGCGCTAACGAGTTTTAAGGCTCGGTAATCACGTGGTGTAACAAATTTCATCACAAAATGCATATCATTTGATAGACCTCCTCATGTTGAACAACTTTGCCTCAAGAACCATTAATGTCAATCAAACCGTTCAATAAATATTTACGAATATGTTAAAAACCTACTTTTGCGAACTAGTCCTAGGTTTTTTGCCCGATCGGAACCAGACCAGTCTAGGACAATTCTCTGGACACTCTAGATCAATAATTATCAAAAAAAAAGTTAAACTTTTGCATTAGGATGGCTGTAATAGGGTTATTTATAAAAGGGGCGTGGCAAAATGCACTAAAAAGCCTATAAACCCTAAATGAAAACTCAGAACTTCACAAAAATTGGTGAGCATATGTGACATAACATCATTAACAAGCATGCAAAATTTTATGGAGATCGGACCAAAGATAGCACTATAACAGTCAAAAGGCTTTAAAACCATATATTTCCTATGGTAAATTGCCTGTATTGGCTGTAAATGGACTTTTCCATCTATTATTTCAGTGGTTAAAAGCTTTCTAAATAAAACTTAATGTCTTAAATGCTTATGTGCTTAAAGGCCTTAAATGCTTGAACCCCGATAAATGCTGCTTGCAGCTTTAATTAGGGGTTCAAGCACGAAGTGCTGAAACCCTATTGTAATTGTGCTGATTTTTATTAGGGGTTCAAGCACGAAGTGCTGAAACCCTATTGTAATTGTACTGATTTTTATTATTATTATTATTATTATTATTCTGCCGTAAAACGCATCGTGCAGCCCAAACCGTAAGGGCTAGAGCTTTGAAACTTTGCCAGATGGTAGTACAAAAATCGAGGAGAGGTTATCAAATTATGACCTCGATTGGCCCATAGGTGGCGCTATAACAACCAAAAGCGCGAAAGTGGTCATAACTCCTGGACCGTATGTCGTAGACACAAGTGTCTTATATCATTGGAAAGCTGGTCGTCTGACGAACAAAACGTATATCTCCGATTTCATTTCCGTCATGATAGATTTTCCGCCATTTTGAATTTTGTCGAAAACCTACTTTTGCGAACTAGTCCCTGGTTTTTTGCTCGATCGGAACCAAACCAGTGCAGAATTGTTCTCTGGAGACTGAAGATCAATAATTATCGAAAAAAAGTTGAAATTTCGATTCAGGGTCGCTAGGGGGCGCAAAATTAACGTTGTGGGCGGAGCCTATTTTACTAAAATGGCTATAACTCCAGAAGTAAATGAGGTATTTTCAACAAACTTGGTACACATATGTAAGAGGTCAATCTGAGGACACGGTAAAAAAATCGCGGCGATTGGCCACATGGTGGCGCTATAACATGAAAAAAACATAAAACAGGCTATAACCACCTGACCGTTAGTCCGATTGACTTGAAAATTGGTATGCAGTGTCTTGGTCCAAGGTGCCATGTATGTCTATGAGGACATTGGTGTATCTCAAAAAACATGGCCGCCATTGGCCAATGAAGTTGAGCACCTATTAGACAAGGTTAACGGAGGCCGATCGGAACGAAACTCGGTGGGCATGTTCGACTCATGGCCCTAGAGGTCTGTAAGAATTTTGAAAGAAATCGGCCACTAGTTGGCGCTAACGAGTTTTATGGCTCTGTAATCACGTGGTGTTAGATATATTGTCACAAAATGCATATCATTTGATAGATCTGCTCATGCTGAACAACTTTGCCTCTAGAACCATTGCTGTCAATCAAACCGTTCATTAAATATTCATGAATATGTTAAAAACCTACTTTTGCGAACTAGTCCCTGGTTTTTTGCCCGATCGGAACCAGACCAGTCTAGGACAATTCTATGGACTCTCTAGATCAATAATTATCAAAAAAAAGTTGAACTTTTGTATTTGTATGGCTGTAATAGGGTCATTTATAAAATGGGTGTGGCAAAATACACTCAAAAGCCTATAAATCCTAAATGAAAACTCAGAACTTCACAAAAATTGGTGAGCATATGTGTCATAACATCACAAACAAGCTTGCAAAATTTTATGGAGATTGGACAATAGTTGGCGCTATAACTGTTAAAAAGCTTTAAAACCATATATTTCCTATGGTAAACTGCCTGTATTGGCTGTAAATGGTCTTTTCCATGTCTGATCATATAATTTTCATATCATAATGTTCAAAACTAGTGCAATACAATTCTCTGGACTCACTAGATCAATAATTGTCAGAAAAAGTTGAACTACTTCATTTGGATAGCTATAATAGGTTCACTTCAAAATCTGGCCTTTACCAAGTGTCCCCGAAAGCCTATATCTCTTTAATCAATGCTCAGACCTTCTTAAAAACAAGTCAGAACGTGTGAAATATCACCCTGAACAAGCATGAAAATTTTCAGACAGATCGGACAAAATTTGCCTCTATAACAGTTAAAAAGGTGAAAATGATATGATTTAATGGCATGTTAAGCCAATAAGTGGTATTTTACTGCCCCCTGCTGTTTAAAATAGTCATTTTCTCATATTGGTATTGGTATCAGCCATGGTAAATCATGATAAATGATGGTGTGTGTGTGTGTGTGTGTGTGTGTGTGTGTGTGTGTGTGTGTGTGTGTGTGTGTGTGTGTGTGTGTGGTACAAATATAACAAAGGTTTTATTTTCCAACATGAAAACAAACATAACAGAGTGCTAGTGCACAAACAATAACCGACAATGATAATGGATGAGAGGGGAACTTAAATACACAGATCAAGACAAGGACAACAGGTGACGGTTATGATGATGAGGAGCAGGTGATGATGAGGAGGGTGATGAGGAGCAGGTGCAGGTGATGACGACAGATGGTGAATGTGATGAAGACAGAAGGTGAATGTGATGAAGGTGAATGTGACACCAATATCACTGAAACATTTGTGTGTGTGTGTGTGTGTGTGTGTGTGTGTGTGTGTGTGTGTGTGTGTGTGTGTGTGTGTGTGTGTGTGTGTGTGTGTAGCATTATTGTGTGTAGCATATGTAGCAATTATGCATTATTGAGTTAACATGGAAACACTGGTTTGCTTTAGTGCAGAAAACTGGTCAAAATCATGAGGTTTAAAGTGAAAGTGAGCCAATAAGTGGTCTTCTACTGCCCTCTGCTGGCCATTCTACTTATTAATTAAATTTTTCCACATGTGCTTGCATTTATACTTGAATACACACTAAAAATCACTTATATAGCAATAACTATTATAACACAATCATATTTTGTCAGTGTTAATCACTTTATTTGCACTGACACTTCAAATAATTGCTAGTAATGTGGTAAATCATGGTAAATCATGGTTAACTATGCTCTGTGTGTGTGTGTGTGTGTGTGTGTGTGTGTGTGTGTGTGTGTGTGTGTGTGTGTGTGTGTGTGTAAGCATGCATTGAGTTAACATAGATAAACTGGTTTGCTTTAGTGCAGAAAACTGGTTTAAAGTGAAAGTGAGCCAATAAGTGGTCTTCTACTGCCCTCTGCTGGCCATTCTACTTATTAATGAAATATTTCAACATGTGCTTGCATTCATACTTGAATACACACAAAAAAAATCACTTATATAGCAATAACTATTATAACACAATCATATTTTGTCAGTGTTAATCACTTTATTTGCACTGACACTTCAAATAATTGCTAGTAATGTGATAAATCAGGCTAGAAACATGGTAAATCAAAGTAAATAATACTAGATTGTCGTTTATCTCCTGGTAAATAATACTAGAACGTGGTATATCATGGTAAATCACGGTTAACTATGCTGTGTGTGTATGTGTGTGTGTGTGTGTGTGTGTTTGTGTGTGTGTGTGTGTGTGTGTGTGTGTGTGTGTGTGTGTGTGTGTGTGTTTGTGTGTGTGTGTGTGTGTGTGTGTGTGTGTGTGTGTGTGTGTGTGTGTGTGTGTGTAAGCATGCATTGAGTTAACATGGAAAAACTGGTTTGCTTTAGTGCAGAAAACTGGTTTAAAGTGAAAGTGAGCCAATAAGTGGTCTTCTACTGCCCTCTGCTGGCCATTCTACTTAATAATGAAATATTTTACATGTGCTTTTGCATTCATACTTGGACACACACTAAAAATCACGTATATAACTAACTATTATAACACAATAATATTTTGTCAGTGTTCATCACCTCATTTGCACTGACACTTCACATATTTGCTAGTAATGTGGTTAATCATGCTAGAAACATTGTAAATCATAGTAAATAATACTGAAATGAGGTGTATCAAGGTAAATCATGCTAGAATCCTAATAAATCATTCTGGAACATGGTATATGATAGTAAATCATGCTAGAATCATATTAAATAATTCTAGAATGTGGCAAATCGTTGTGGGAGGAGCCTATTTTACTCAAATGGCTATAACTCAATAAGTAAATGAGATATCTTCACCAAACTCAGTACACATGTGTATGGGTTCAATTTGAGGTCACAGTAAACAATTCTATGGAGATCGGAGCATAGGTGGCGCTATAACTGTTAAAAAGCTTTAAAACCATATATATCCCATGGCAAATTGCCTGTATTGGCTGTAAATGGTCTTTTCCATCTATTATGTCAGTGGTTACATGCTTGCTAAATAAATCTTAATAACTTTTGATGCTTTTGTGCTTAAATGCCTTAAAGGCCTTAACTGCTTGAACCCCGATAAATGCTGCTTGCAGCTTTAATTATTATTATTATTATTATTATTCTGCCGTAAAACGCATCGTGCAGCCCAAACCGTAAGGGCTAGAGCTTTGAAACTTTGCCATATGGTAGTACAAAAATCGAGGAGAGGTTATCAAATTATGACCCCGATTGGCCCATAGGTGGCGCTATAGCAACCAAAAGCGCGAAACTGCTCATAACTCCTAGACCGTAAGTCATAGACTCAAGTGTCTTATATCATTGGAAAGCTGGACGCCTGACGAACAAAACGTATATCTCCGATTTTATTTCCGCCATGATAGATTTTCCGCCATTTTGAATTTTGTCGAAAATCTACTTTTGCGAACTAGTCCCTGGTTTTTTGCCCGATCGGAGCCAAACCAGTGCAGAAATGTTCTCTGGAGTCTGAAGATCAATAATTATCGAAAAAATGTTGAAATTTCGATTCATGGACGCTAGGGGGCGCAAAATAATCGTTGTGGGAGGAGCCTATTTTACTAAAATGGCTATAACTTAAAAAGTAAATAAGATAGCTTCACCAAACTCGGTACACATGTGTATGGGTTCATTCTGGGGTCACAGTAAAAAAATCGCGACGATTGAACACTAGGTGGCGCTATAACATGAAAAAAACATGAAAAGGGCTATAACCACCTGACCGTTAGTCCGATTGACGGGAAAATTGGTATGCAGTGTCTTGGTCCAAGGTGCCATGTATGTCTATGAGGACATTGGCGTATCTCAAAAAACATGGCCGCCATTGGCCAATGAAGTTGAGCACCTATTAGACAAGGTTAACGGAGGCCGATCGGAACGAAACTCGATGGGCATGTTCGACTCATGGCCCTAGAGGTCTGTAAGAATTTTGAAAGAAATCGGCCACTAGTTGGCGCTAACGAGTTTTTTGGCTCTGTAATCACGTGGTGTTACACTTATCGTCACAAAAAGCATATCATTTGATATATCTGCTCATGCTGAACAACTTTGCCTCAAGAACCATTTCTGTCAATCAAACCGTTCATTAAATATTCATGAATATGTTTAAAACCTACTTTTGCGAACTAGTCCTAGGTTTTTTGCCCGATCGGAACCAGACCAGTCTAGGACAATTCTCTGGACTCTCTAGATCAATAATTATCAAAAAAAAGTTGAACTTTTGCATTTGGATGGCTGTAATAGGATCATTTATAAAATGGGCATGGAAAAATACATTAAAAAGCCTATAAATCCTAAATAAAAACCCAGAACTTCACAAAAATTGGTGAACTTATGTGACATAACATCATTAACAAGCATGCAAAATTTCATGGAGATCGGACGATAGGTGGCGCTATAACTGTTAAAAATCTTTAAAACCATATATTTCCTATGGTAAACTGCCTGTATTGACTGTAAATGGTCTTTTCCATCTCTGAATATATAATTTTCATATCATAATGTTAAAAACTAGTGCAATACAATTCTCTGGACTCACTAGAACAATAATTGTCAGAAAAAGTTGAACTACTTCATTTGGGTAGCTATAATAGGTTCACTTCAAAATGTGGCCTTTACCAAGTGTCCCCGAAAGCCTATATCTCTTTAATGAATGTTCAAACCTTCTTAAAAACAAGTCAGAACATGTGAAATATCACTCTGAACATGCATGAAAATTTTCAGACAGATCTGACAAAATTTGCCTCTATAACAGTTAAAAAGGTGAAAATGATATGAATATAATGACATATTAAGCCAAGAAGTGGTATTTTACTGCCCCCTGCTGTTTAAAATAGTCATGTTGTCATATTGTTCTATAATTTATATTTAGACTTTATAAAATCACTATTTTAACATTTACAATTACATTTAGTCAAAAATCCATCTGTTAAATTATTAGTATTGACAGTTTGATCACATCATATATTTCAAATGTCTGTATCTACAATATAATGTGTGTGTGTAGTCTTAGGTTTCTGAATAAATTCTGAATGATCTGATTAATAGCTTACAAAGACTTTGTGAAATGTTTATAGACCATTCAAATATATTTTCATAATGACATATCCCAATAGCATTGAAAAAACAACATTTGTCTTGTGTGTGTGTGTGTGTGTGTGTGTTAACATGCATTATGGATTTAAAATGGAAAAACTGGTTTGCTTTAGTGCAGAAAAATGGTGAAAATCAAGAAGTTTAAAGTGAAAGTGAGCCAATATGTGGTCTTCTACTGCCCTCTGCTGGCCATTCTACTTATTAATGTCTACCCACATATGCTTTTGCATTCATTAGACACTAAAAATCACTTATATAACAATAAAACACTAAAAAATCACTTATATAACAATTACTATTGTAGCACAATCATATTTTGTCAGAGTTTATCACTTCATTTTTACTGATACTTCACATAATTGCTAGCAATGTGGTAAATCATGGTTAAATCACACTAAAAACATGGTAAATCAATAAATGATACTAGAATGTGGTGTATCAAGGTAAATCATACTACAATCCTGGTACATCATTCTAGAACATAGTATATCATGGTACATCATGCTAGAACATGGTAAATCATGGTAAACTATGCTAGAACAGGGTAAATCATGGTAAGCCATGATAAATCATAATAAACTATGGTAAATCATATTAGAATGTGGTATATCATGGTAAATCATGCTAGAACATGGTAAATCATGGTAAACTATGCTAGAACAGGGTAAATCATGGTAAACTATGATAAATCATGATAAACTATGGTAATCCATGCTAGAATCACAGTAAACAATGGTAAATCATACTTGAATGTAGTATATCATGGTAAATTATGCTAGAATATGACAAATCATGCTAGAATCATAGTAAATAATACTAGAATGTGCTAAATTGTTGTGGGAGGAGCCTATTTTACTAAAATGGCTATAACTCAAGAAGTAAATGAGATATCTTCACCAAACTCAGTACACATGTGTATGGGTTCAATTTGAGGTCACAGTAAACAATTCTATGGAGATCGGACCATAGGTGGCGCTATAACTGTTAAAAAGCTTTAAAACCATATATATCCCATGGTAAACTGCCTGTATTGGCTGTAAATGGTCTTTTCCATCTATTATGTCCGTGGTTACATGCTTGCTAAATAAATCTTAACTTTTGATGCTTTTGTGCTTAAATGCTTAAAAGGCTTTAACTGCTTGAACCCCGATAAATGCTGCTTGCAGCTTTAATTATTATTATTAGGGGTTCAAGCACGAAGTGCTGAAACCCTATTGTAATTGTGCTGATTTTTATTATTATTATTATTATTATTATTCTGCCGTAAAACGCATCGTGCAGCCCAAACCGTAAGGGCTAGAGCTTTGAAACTTTGCCATATGGTAGTACAAAAATCGAGGAGAGGTTATCAAATTATGACCCCGATTGGCCCATAGGTGGCGCTATAGCAACCAAAAGCGTGAAACTGCTCATAACTCCTAGACCGTAAGTCATAGACTCAAGTGTCTTATATCATTGGAAAGCTGGACGCCTGACGAACAAAACGTATATCTCCGATTTTATTTCCGCCATGATAGATTTTCCGCCATTTTGAATTTTGTCAAAAACCTACTTTTGCGAACTAGTCCCTGGTTTTTTGCCCGATCGGAACCAAACCAGTGCAGAATTGTTCTCTGGAGTCTGAATATCAATAATTATCAAAAAAAAGTTGAAATTTCGATTCACGGTCGCTAGGGGGTGCAAAATTAATGTTGTGGGAGGAGCCTATTTTACTAAAATGGCTATAACTCCCGAAGTAAATGAGGTATTTTCACCAAACTTGGTACAAATGTGTATGAGTTCAATCTGGGGTCACAGTAAAAAAATAGCGGTGATTGGCCTCATGGTGGCGCTATAACATGAAAAAAACATAAAACAGGCTATAACCACCTGACCGTTAGTCCGATTGACTTGAAAATTGGTATGCAGTGTCTTGGTCCAAGGTGCCATGTATGTGTATGAGGACATTGGCGTATCTAAAAAAACATGGCCGCCATTGGCCAACGAAGTTTGAGCACCTATTAGACAAGGTTAACGGAGGCCGATCGGAACGAAACTCAATGGGCATGTTCGGCTCATGGCCCTAAAGGTCTGTAAGAATTTTGAAAGAAATCGGCCACTAGTTGGCGCTAACGAGTTTTACGGCTCTGTAATCACGTGGTGTTACAAATATCCACACAATATGCATATCATTTGATAGATCTCCTCATCCTGAACAACTTTGCCTCAAGAACCATTGCTGTCAATCAAACTGTTCATTAATTATTCATTAATATGTTAAAAACCTACTTTTGCGAACTAGTCCTAGGTTTTTTGCCCGATCGGAACCAGACCAGTCTAGGACAATTCTCTGGACTCTCTAGATCAATAATTATCAAAAAAAAGTTGAACTTTTGCATTTGGATGGCTGTAATAGGGTAATTTATAAAATGGGCGTGTCAAAATACATTAAAAAGCCTATAAATCCTTTTTCATGCTTGTTAATGACATAACATCATTAACAAGCATGAAAAATTCTATGGAGATCGGACGATAGGTGGCGCTATAACTGTTAAAAAGCTTTAAAATCATATATTTCCTATGGTAAACTGCCTGTATTGGCTGTAAATGGTCTTTTCCATCTCTGATCATATAATTTTCATATCATAATGTTCAAAACTAGTGCAATACAATTCTCTGGACTCACTAGATCAATAATTGTCAGAAAAAGTTGAACTACTTCATTTGGATAGCTATAATAGGTTCACTTCAAAATCTGGCCTTTACCAAGTGTCCCCGAAAGCCTATATCTCTTTAATCAATGCTCAGACCTTCTTAAAAACAAGTCAGAACGTGTGAAATATCACCCTGAACAAGCATGAAAATTTTCAGACAGATCGGACAAAATTTGCCTCTATAACAGTTAAAAAGGTGAAAATGATATGAATTAATGGCATGTTAAGCCAATAAGTGGTATTTTACTGCCCCCTGCTGTTTAAAATAGTCATTTTCTCATATTGGTATTGGTATCAGCCATGGTAAATCATGATAAATGATGGTGTGTGTGTGTGTGTGTGTGTGTGTGTGTGTGTGTGTGTGTGTGTGTGTGTGTGTGTGTGTGTGTGTGTGTGTGTGTGTGTGGTACAAATATAACAAAGGTTTTATTTTCCAACATGAAAACAAACATAACAGAGTGCTAGTGCACAAACAATAACCGACAATGATAATGGATGAGAGGGGAACTTAAATACACAGATCAAGACAAGGACAACAGGTGACGGTTATGATGATGAGGAGCAGGTGATGATGAGGAGGGTGATGAGGAGCAGGTGCAGGTGATGACGACAGATGGTGAATGTGATGAAGACAGAAGGTGAATGTGATGAAGGTGAATGTGACACCAATATCACTGAAACATTTGTGTGTGTGTGTGTGTGTGTGTGTGTGTGTGTGTGTGTGTGTGTGTGTGTGTGTGTAGCATTATTGTGTGTAGCATATGTAGCAAGTATGCATTATTGAGTTAACATGGAAACACTGGTTTGCTTTAGTGCAGAAAACTGGTCAAAATCATGAGGTTTAAAGTGAAAGTGAGCCAATAAGTGGTCTTCTACTGCCCTCTGCTGGCCATTCTACTTATTAATTAAATTTTTCCACATGTGCTTGCATTTATACTTGAATACACACTAAAAATCACTTATATAGCAATAACTATTATAACACAATCATATTTTGTCAGTGTTAATCACTTTATTTGCACTGACACTTCAAATAATTGCTAGTAATGTGGTAAATCATGGTAAATCATGGTTAACTATGCTGTGTGTGTGTGTGTGTGTGTGTGTGTGTGTGTGTGTGTGTGTGTGTGTGTGTGTGTGTGTGTGTGTGTGTGTGTGTGTGTGTGTGTAAGCATGCATTGAGTTAACATGGATAAACTGGTTTGCTTTAGTGCAGAAAACTGGTTTAAAGTGAAAGTGAGCCAATAAGTGGTCTTCTACTGCCCTCTGCTGGCCATTCTACTTATTAATGAAATATTTCAACATGTGCTTGCATTCATACTTGAATACACAAAAATCACTTATATAGCAATAACTATTATAACACAATCATATTTTGTCAGTGTTAATCACTTTATTTGCACTGACACTTCAAATAATTGCTAGTAATGTGATAAATCAGGCTAGAAACATGGTAAATCAAAGTAAATAATACTAGATTGTCGTTTATCTCCTGGTAAATAATACTAGAACGTGGTATATCATGGTAAATCATGGTTAACTATGCTGTGTGTGTGTGTGTGTGTGTGTGTGTGTGTGTGTGTGTGTGTGTGTGTGTGTGTGTGTGTGTGTGTAAGCATGCATTGAGTTAACATGGAAAAACTGGTTTGCTTTAGTGCAGAAAACTGGTTTAAAGTGAAAGTGAGCCAATAAGTGGTCTTCTAGTGCCCTCTGCTGGCCATTCTACTTAATAATGAAATATTTTACATGTGCTTTTGCATTCATACTTGGACACACACTAAAAATCACGTATATAACTAACTATTATAACACAATAATATTTTGTCAGTGTTCATCACCTCATTTGCACTGACACTTCACATAATTGCTAGTAATGTGGTTAATCATGCTAGAAACATTGTAAATCATAGTAAATAATACTGAAATGAGGTGTATCAAGGTAAATCATGCTAGAATCCTAATAAATCATTCTGGAACATGGTATATGATAGTAAATCATGCTAGAATCATATTAAATAATTCTTGAATGTGGCAAATCGTTGTGGGAGGAGCCTATTTTACTCAAATGGCTATAACTCAAGAAGTAAATGAGATATCTTCACCAAAATCAGTACACATGTGTATGGGTTCAATTTGAGGTCACAATAAACAATTTTATGGAGATCGGACCATAGGTGGCGCTATAACTGTTAAAAAGCTTTAAAACCATATATATCCCATGGCAATTTGCCTGTATTGGCTGTAAATGGTCTTTTCCATCTATTATGTCAGTGGTTACATGCTTGCTAAATAAATCTTAATGACTTTTGATGCTTTTGTGCTTAAATGCCTTAAAGGCCTTAACTGCTTGAACCCCGATAAATGCTGCTTGCAGCTTTAATTATTATTATTATTCTGCCGTAAAACGCATCGTGCAGCCCAAACCGTAAGGGCTAGAGCTTTGAAACTTTGCCATATGGTAGTACAAAAATCGAGGAGAGGTTATCAAATTATGACCCCGATTGGCCCATAGGTGGCGCTATAGCAACCAAAAGCGCGAAACTGCTCATAACTCCTAGACCGTAAGTCATAGACTCAAGTGTCTTATATCATTGGAAAGCTGGACGCCTGACGAACAAAACGTATATCTCCGATTTTATTTCCGCCATGATAGATTTTCCGCCATTTTGAATTTTGTCGAAAATCTACTTTTGCGAACTAGTCCCTGGTTTTTTGCCCGATCGGAACCAAACCAGTGCAGAATTGTTCTCTGGAGTCTGAATATCAATAATTATCAAAAAAAAGTTGAAATTTCGATTCACGGTCGCTAGGGGGTGCAAAATTAACGTTGTGGGAGGAGCCTATTTTACTAAAATGGCTATAACTCCAGAAGTAAAAGAGGTATTTTAACCAAACCTGGTACACATGTGTAAGACGTCAATATGAGGTCACGGTAAAAAAATCGCGGCGATTGGTCACATGGTGGCGCTATAACATGAAAAAAACATAAAACAGGCTATAACCACCTGACCGTTAGTCCGATTGACTTGAAAATTGGTATGCAGTGTCTTGGTCCAAGGTGCCATGTATGTCTATGAGGACATTGGTGTATCTCAAAAAACATGGCCGCCATCGGCCAATGAAGTTTGAGCACCTATTAGACAAGGTTAACGGAGGCCTATCGGAACGAAACTCGGTGGGCATGTTCGACTCATGGCCCTAGAGGTCTGTAAGAATTTTAAAAGAAATCGGCCACTAGTTGGCGCTAACGAGTTTTATGGCTCTGTAATCACGTGGTGTTACACTTATTGTCACAAAATGCATACCATTTGATAGATCTCCTCTTGTTGAACAACTTTGCCTCAAGAACCATTGCTGTCAATCAAACCGTTCATTAAATATTCGTAATTATGTTAAAAACCTACTTTTGCGAACTAGTCCTAGGTTTTTCGCCCGATCAGAACCAAACGAGTCTAGGACAATTCTATGGACTCTCAAGATCAATAATTATCAAAAAAAAGTTGAACTTTTGCATTTTTCGCATGGGTATATTGGGTCATAAAGAAAATGGGCGTGGCAAAATGCACTCAAAAGCCTATAAATCCTAAACAAAAACTCAGAACTTCACGAAAATTGGTGAGCTTATGTGCCATAACATCATTAACAAGCATGCAAAATTTCATGGAGATCGGACTATAGATGGTGCTATAACTGTTAAAAAGCTTTAAAAAACACATATTTCCTATGGTAAATTGCCTGTATTGGCTGTAAATGGACTTTTCCATCTATTATTTCAGTGGTTAAAAGCTTTCTAAATAAATCTTAATGTCTTAAATGCTTATGTGCCTAAAGGCCTTAAATGCTTGAACCCCGATAAATGCTGCTTGCAGCTTTAATTATTATTATTATTATTATTTTCCCCTTAAACGCATCGTGCAGACCAAACCGTAAGAGCTGGAACCTTGAAACTTGGCCAAATGGTAGTCCTCAATTTGGGGAGAACCTATAAAAGTATGACCCCGATTGGCCCATAGGTGGCGCTATAGCAACCAAAAGCGCAAAACTGCTCATAACTACTAGACCGTATGTCGTAGACTCAAGTGTCTTATATCATTGGAAAGCTGGACGCCTGACGAACAAAACGTATATCTCCGATTTCATTTCCGCCATGATAGATTTTCCGCCATTTTGAATTTTGTCAAAAACCTACTTTTGCGAACTAGTCCTAGGTTTTTCGCCCGATCGGAACCAATCCAGTGCAGAAATGTTCTCTTGAGTCTGAATATCAAAAACTATCGAAAAAAAGTTGAAATTTCGATTCACGGACGCTAAGGGGCGCCAAAACGTACGTCGTGGGCAGGGCCTATTTTACTAAAATGGCTATAACTCCAGAAGTAAATGAGGTATCTTCACCAAACTTGGTACACATGTGTAAGAGGTCAATCTGAGGTCACAGTAAAAAAACCGCGGCGATTGGCCACATGGTGGCGCTATAACATGAAAAAAACATAAAACAGGCTATAACCACCTGACCGTTAGTCCGATTGACTTGAAAATTGGTTTGCAGTGTCTTGGTCCAAGGTGCCATGTATGTGTATGAGGACATTGGCGTATCTCAAAAAACATGGCCGCCATCGGCCAATGAAATTTGAGCACCTATTAGACAAGGTTAACGGAGGCCGATCGGAACGAAACTCGATGGGCATGTTCGACTCAAGGCCCTAGAGGTCTGTAAGAATTTTGAAAGAAATCGGCCACTAGTTGGCGCTAACGAGTTTTATGGCTCTGTAATCACGTGGTGTTACAAATATCCACACAATATGCATATCATTTGATAGATCTCCTCATCCTGAACAACTTTGCCTCAAGAACCATTGCTGTCAATCAAACCGTTCATTAAATATTCGCAAACATGTTAAAAACCTACTTTTGCGAACTAGTCCTAGGTTTTTCGCCCGATCGGAACCAGACCAGTCTAGGACAATTCTCTGGACTCTCTAGATCAAAAACTATCAAAAAAAAGTTGAACTTTTGCATTTGGATGGCTCTAATAGGGTCATTTATAAAATGGGCGTGTCAAAATACATTAAAAAGCCTATAAATCCTAAATAAAAACTCAGAACTTCACAAAAAGTGGTCAGCATATGTGACATAACATCATTAACAAGCATGAAAAATTCTATGGAGATCGTACGATAGGTGGCGCTATAACTGTTAAAAAGCTTTAAAATCATATATTTCCTATGGTAAACTGCCTGTATTGGCTGTAAATGGTCTTTTCCATCTCTGATCATATAATTTTCATATCATAATGTTCAAAACTAGTGCAATACAATTCTCTGGACTCACTAGATCAATAATTGTCAGAAAAAGTTGAACTACTTCATTTGGATAGCTATAATAGGTTCACTTCAAAATCTGGCCTTTACCAAGTGTCCCCGAAAGCCTATATCTCTTTAATCAATGCTCAGACCTTCTTAAAAACAAGTCAGAACGTGTGAAATATCACCCTGAACAAGCATGCAAATTTTCAGACAGATCGGACAAAATTTGCCTCTATAACAGTTAAAAAGGTGAAAATGATATGAATTAATGGCATGTTAAGCCAATAAGTGGTATTTTACTGCCCCCCGCTGTTTAAAATAGTCATTTTCTCATATTGGTATTGGTATCAGCCATGGTAAATCATGATAAATGATGGTGTGTGTGTGTGTGTGTGTGTGTGTGTGTGTGTGTGTGTGTGTGTGTGTGTGTGTGTGTGTGTGGTACAAATATAACAAAGGTTTTATTTTCCAACATGAAAACAAACATAACAGAGTGCTAGTGCACAAACAATAACCGACAATGATAATGGATGAGAGGGGAACTTAAATACACAGATCAAGACAAGGACAACAGGTGACGGTTATGATGATGAGGAGCAGGTGATGATGAGGAGGGTGATGAGGAGCAGGTGCAGGTGATGACGACAGATAGTGAATGTGATGAAGACAGAAGGTGAATGTGATGAAGGTGAATGTGACACCAATATCACTAAAACATTTGTGTGTGTGTGTGTGTGTGTGTGTGTGTGTGTGTGTGTGTGTGTGTGTGTGTGTGTGTGTGTGTGTGTGTGTGTGTGTGTAGCATTATTGTGTGTAGCATATGTAGCAAGTATGCATTATTGAGTTAACATGGAAACACTGGTTTGCTTTAGTGCAGAAAACTGGTCAAAATCATGAGGTTTAAAGTGAAAGTGAGCCAATAAGTGGTCTTCTACTGCCCTCTGCTGGCCATTCTACTTATTAATTAAATTTTTCCACATGTGCTTGCATTTATACTTGAATACACACTAAAAATCACTTATATAGCAATAACTATTATAACACAATCATATTTTGTCAGTGTTAATCACTTTATTTGCACTGACACTTCAAATAATTGCTAGTAATGTGGTAAATCATGGTAAATCATGGTTAACTATGCTGTGTGTGTGTGTCTGTGTGTGTGTGTGTGTGTGTGTGTGTGTGTGTGTGTGTGTAAGCATGCATTGAGTTAACATGGATAAACTGGTTTGCTTTAGTGCAGAAAACTGGTTTAAAGTGAAAGTGAGCCAATAAGTGGTCTTCTACTGCCCTCTGCTGGCCATTCTACTTATTAATGAAATATTTCAACATGTGCTTGCATTCATACTTGAATACACACTAAAAAAATCACTTATATAGCAATAACTTTTATAACACAATCATATTTTGTCAGTGTTAATCACTTTATTTGCACTGACACTTCAAATAATTGCTAGTAATGTGATAAATCAGGCTAGAAACATGGTAAATCAAAGTAAATAATACTAGATTGTCGTTTATCTCCTGGTAAATAATACTAGAACGTGGTATATCATGGTAAATCATGGTTAACTAAACTGTGTGTGTATGTGTGTGTGTGTGTGTGTGTGTGTGTGTGTGTGTGTGTGTGTGTGTGTGTGTGTGTGTGTGTGTGTGTAAGCATGCATTGAGTTAACATGGAAAAACTGGTTTTCTTTAGTGCAGAAAACTGGTTTAAAGTGAAAGTGAGCCAATAAGTGGTCTTCTAGTGCCCTCTGCTGGCCATTCTACTCAATAATGAAATATTTTAAGTCAAGTCAAGTATATTTGTATAGCGCTTTTCACAATACAGATTGTATCAAAGCAGCTTCACAGTATTAAATTAAAATAATACAACAAGGTTTGTTTCTAGTGGAATTTATTGATAAAATCAAATTAGATATCCCCAGAATATCCCCAACTGAGCAAGCCAAAGGCAACAGTGGCAAGGAACCGAAAAACTCCATCAAGTGACCTAATAGTGTCCTAAAACTCCATCAGGTGACCCAATGGAGAAAAAAAAAACCTTGGGAGAACCCAGGCTCAGTCGGGGGCCAGTTCTCCTCTGGCGTTTATTAACTAGAGGCCGGATTGTAATTTGAACTGTAAGATTAAAAATATTATATGAATGCCTGGCTGAAGAGATGCGACTTTAATCTAGTTTTAAACTGGGAGAGCGAGTCTGAGCAACGAACAGTATCAGGAAGGCTATTCCAGAGTTTTGGAGCTTTTACATGTGCTTTTGCATTCATACTTGGACACACACTAAAAATCACGTATATAACTAACTATTATAACACAATAATATTTTGTCAGTGTTCATCACCTCATTTGCACTGACACTTCACATAATTGCTAGTAATGTGGTTAATCATGCTAGAAACATTGTAAATCATAGTAAATAATACTGAAATGAGGTGTATCAAGGTAAATCATGCTAGAATCCTAATAAATCATTCTGGAACATGGTATATGATAGTAAATCATGCTAGAATCATATTAAATAATTCTAGAATGTGGCAAATCGTTGTGGGAGGAGCCTATTTTACTCAAATGGCTATAACTCAAGAAGTAAATGAGATATCTTCACCAAACTCAGTACACATGTGTATGGGTTCAATTTGAGGTCACAGTAAACAATTTTATGGAGATCGGACCATAGGTGGCGCTATAACTGTTAAAAAGCTTTAAAACCATATATATCCCATGGCAAATTGCCTGTATTGGCTGTAAATGGTCTTTTCCATCTATTATGTCAGTGGTTACATGCTTGCTAAATAAATCTTAATAACTTTTGATGCTTTTGTGCTTAAATGCCTTAAAGGCCTTAACTGCTTGAACCCCGATAAATGCTGCTTGCAGCTTTAATTTACTTATATAATTAAACAGTTTTTATTATGATAAAAATGCATTATATTTAATTCTTTTTATATATTTTTATTACATTTTTACTGTCGACGGTGGGTCTCCCTTCCAAGCAATTTACTAGCGTTGTCATAGGCATAGATATCATATAAAGCAGAGGTCTTCAATCCTGCTCCTGGAGGGCCACTGTCCTGCAGAGTTTAGTTCCAACCTGCTTCAGCACACCTGCCATTGAATATTCAAGCGATTCTGAAGAGCTTGATGAGCTGATTCAGGTGTGTTTGATTAGGGTTGGAACTAAAATTTGCAGGACGGTGGCCCTCCAGGAGCAGGATTGAAGACCTCTGATATAAAGGCTAGATGTCTCGTCCGCGCTGCTCGACATCCGCACACGGCGGCCATCTTACGACAGGATGCTCGCTCACTCATAACATGGTGCATGTACTTTTAAATAACCATAACTTGCTCAATTTTCAACCGATTTTCAAACGGTTGGTTTGTTATAAACGTCAGAGATGTAGCTATTATACTGCATACATATGAATAATTATGTTCAAAATGTTTAAGCATTCAGAATTATAGCCACGTTAATAACGTTTGTAAGAAACCAAACCGTTTGTAAATCCGTCCAGATTTCAGCAAGTTACGAGCATTTTAGTTGGCGTATGTCACTCACCTTCCGTCCACAGCAGCAGGGAGCAGCAGCGCAGTCTCCTGACCTAAGATGGCCGCCAAGTGACGACACAGCTGACTCCGCCTTGAGCGGCTTTTGCCACCCGGAAGAACGTGGCAACCGACGTCACTGCGCAGTGCATTCTGGGACGTAAACAATAGGGCGGCGCCATTTTGTGAGGCCACATCGGGCGAGACGTTTATATACTGTCTATGCTTAAAACAACCACTTACTACACGAAAACAATGTTGAAAAGACGATTAAAAGAACGAAATGTACTATACAGAGACAAACTTCTACCTGACGCAAGAAAACGGTACATGGAAAAGATGTCATTGATCGGAAATATGGATCCGTATGAGGTGCCTGCAAGAGAATATAACGTTACTCGAGACCTCGACGATTTTAGTTACCTCCTCTGACATTTCCAGATATTTTTGTATATTTAGTCTGTGGTGTGAGTGCATATTTCGAGGCTCAGTTTTGTAATTATAAATTACAAACTGCCCACGTTCAGTTCACAAATGGCTGGGTCCATGACTTGGAAGCCTACAAACCGCTGAGTTGTGAAAACCCTCGTTCGTACAAAGGTGCGTATCCCTGTATGATGAAAGCATAGATGCCAGTGACCTGTCTGCTGTCCTGCGACAAGCACATGAATGCTGTAAGTGTGACTGACGAGCAGGCAGCAGCTGTAGAAGAGTACACCAGGCAACAACATCTGTCATCTGCGTGGTATGATTATAGAAGCGGAAGAATTACAGCGTCAAAATCCCAAAATGCATGCTGTATATAAAATTTGTTACATGAAATTCAATGTTTTAAAGTAGTTCAACACAAGAAACTTGAATTTTTTTATTAAAAAAGTTTTTAATTATCAAATTGTCATCTATTTTAATTAGAAGTATTTAATGTACAAATAGTATACTATGTTCATGCTAAGGAAGGTACACACACACAAAACAAACATGTTCAATCTCAGGAAGGTACCACATTTCACACACACCAAATAAAAACCAAAAATGTATTTTTACCATTCAACATGCACACTTTTGTTTCATCTGGCCGTACAACACTTGTATACGTGTTAACTAGAAAACAGCAAACATTGACTATCTTATCAAGAAGGGTAAATTCTTCATCTTTACAGGGAAGCAACAAACTAAATGGTATTGTGTTATGTAATAGTGTGTACTTATTGTGCAAGCTAGCTATTACCCTTTCAACATGTATCCTAAGGTGTGCTATAACGTGTCTTCCACATTTAACACTAAATCGCCAGGCAACAGTTTAAGAAGCATAACAGTAGTAATTATTGACAACAAAATTGCAAAACATGGAAGTCCTGTTTAATATTGAATCTTCTCTGTATTTTCTTTGAAAAACTCTTCATCCATATTCAACTTGTTTAACTCAGACTTAAACTACATATTTTCCTGAACTGAGCAAAGAAACAGTTTGTCTGTTTCTGTCTGTTCTCTATATCCCTCTTCCACAGCTCCTGCCTCTGCTTGATCCCCATGCTCTTCTTCTTCTGCCTCTGCTTGGACTCCATCTCTCTCATCTTCTTCATGTTGTCTTGTTCATTTTGGCCTCCTCCCTCAGATTCACTTAAATTATGTCTACGTTGTCTGCGGCCATGCCGATCTGACACTGTGGCTGTGACTTCAAAGTGACCGATGTGCAGGGTTGGAGCCCAGTCTGGATGAGACTCATCCATCTCATATGCTGGTTTACCTTTGGGGAGACAAAAGTGTCCATATTAAAACAAATTATTGCAAGCAACAATGGGAATACTATACACTCATATACTATAATACTAGGGAACACTATACAATAACACGTACACACACACACACATAAGAGTTCAGATGCATAAGCCTCTAAGTGCCATCTGAAATTTTCTTCTAAAATTATAATTTTTATCAAGCTTGTATATTTAAGTTCAGTAATTTCACGGAAATGACAATAGGTCATTTTCATTGCCATTTAAGTGAAATTACTGAACTTAAATATACAAGCTTGATAAAAATAATTTTAGAAGAAAATTTACATCACATAGCCTTCACCATACCTAGAGATTGGCATGGTTTTATTTCAGTTAGCCTAAAAGCTAGTTTGATTTGCATTGAGAGATGATCTTATGAGTACTCCATGCCAATCTCTAGGTATGGTGAAGGCTATGTGATGATGTGGGACTATTTTAATTCCAAAGGCCAAGGGAACTTTATCAGGATGCATAGTATCCTGGATCCATGAAGTAACTGGCCTTTAAAAATAAAAATCTGCCTGCCTCTATGGGAATTTAACATAGGGGTGTCCAGACTTATGCACCCTGTATTTTAAGGAAGAACATTTATTTATTTACGATACATTATTCATTCACAAAGAAAATTGGTGTCCTAAAAGGTTGGATTTTTCCTAATTTTTTAAATTAAGGCATTAAGTTCAATTTCCAAAAAATGATTTTTTATTCCTCTTTTTAGTCAACTTTAGCATGGGTGTATTAACTTATGCATTGCACTGTATATATATATAAAAACCAAGATGGCCGAACTACCGGTGCCAGGGTGTAATGTTTGACAAACAAAAAGCTTAAACTTGAAGACTGAATACTGCTTGTGGACTTAGATAAAGTGTATTACATTCTGAACTTTCAAGTTATCACTTAAAGAAAAAAAAAAAAGAGTGCCTGAATATGCCAAGACCAAATCAAAGACGAGGGGAGTTGTTGGATGTTGTGCCAGCAAGCCAAACTTGCCGGGAGGGAACGGGCGATGGTAACGCCGATAATACTTCAGAAATACTGAAGGAACTCAAACTATTTCGAACTGAAACGGCTGAAAATTTTGGTGTGCTGAGGAAGGAGGTGAGCGACATTAAACTGAACTTTGAAGAATTAAAAACAAGGGTGAATGACGCCGAACAGAGGATTGCGGACAATGAGGATCGTAACATGGATTTGACTAAGGTGCTGTTTCATTTGATGTGTAAACAAAAGTACCTTGAGGAGAAGTGTGAGGGCCTGGAAGGCCGTTCACGGAGAAATAATTTAAGAATTTACTCTGTACCGGAGAAAACAGAAGGAAGTAATATGATCGAGTTTATAGAAAAGCTCATTCGTGAGCAGCTTAATATCCGGGAAGAGATTAACATTGAAAGGGCACATCGCGCCGCAGTAACTCCACGGGACGTGCCGCGGACTTCACTAGATCAATCATCGTATGTTTCCGTAGTTTTAAGGAGAAACAACGAGTGCTATATGCTGCATGGTCTCTAAAGGACATTCGGATCAAGGATCAACGGATATATTTTGATGAGGATTACACCACCGACGTTTTTAAGGAGCGCGCAAAATACAGGAGTGCAAGAAAACAACTCCAGGAGAGGAAAATCAAGTCTCGCATTCTCTACCCCGCAAAACTCATGTTGTTTCTGCAGGATGGAAAGACAAAAAATTTTGAAAACCCTCAAAAAGCAGCTGAGGGATTAAAGGATTTTGACGTAACGATGGAAGTCCCAAGAAAAGAGCCGGATTGGGACTCAGCGCTGCGGGCTGTAGGATGGCAGTCCCCCCGCAGTAGGAGCAAACATGCTCCTGCTGGGGAAATAACAACCAGCGTTGAATCTCTTCGACTTTCCTTGGTCAGTTATGAGAACGAAAAGACACATAATGAATAAGGTATGTGGAGATTACATTGTGGCAAGCGCAAATTTGTATAATTGAGTACAATGTCCGCAGTGTGTGAACATATCCCTACACAAGGTGAAAATTCAAAAGGATGTGTCTATGACTATGATGAACTGGACTCGGAGTCAAATTTATTTCCAAACATAAATGATACATGTAAATATTACACAGACGCAGAATTTACTAGTAATATAGAAACGGCTGGTTCATTTTCTCTTATTCATTTGAATTGTAGAAGCCTGTATTCAAATTTTGGTAAAATACATGATTATTTGAACACATTACAAAATAAATTTACTGTTATAGCTTTGTCTGAGACGTGGTTAACTGATGAGAAAGGTGTGGAATTTCATTTTGAGGGTTATGAATTATTTTATGTTAATCGGATTAATAAGAGAGGAGGGGGGGTTGCTCTATATGTTAGTAGTGATCTGAAATGCAAAACAATTGAGTGTATGACTACTGCAATAGAAGATGTAATGGAATGTTTAACTGTTGAGATCGAAATGAAGAAACAGAGGAATATTGTTGTCACATGTATATATAGAACTCCAGGATCTAGTATTACAGCATTTAATAACAAGCTGGAGCAATTATTAGTTGGGTTGAATGAAAATAAAGTGTCTGTAATTTGTGGGGATTTCAATATAAATCTTTTGAATGTGTCGAATCATACTAGTAGTTTAGATTTTCTAGATTTAATGTACAGCAGAGGCCTTTATCCTACTATTACTAAGCCTAGCCGAATAACTTCCAGTTGTGCCACGTTAATTGATAATATTTTTGTAAATATATTTGAAAAAACGGTCAAAAGTGGTCTTTTGATAAATGATACAACAGATCATTTACCGATATTTGTAACTCACTTTTGTGAAGTAAAAACAAATAAAGAAAAGTATAGTAAAGTTATTAGGTTAAGAACTGAGGAAAGACTAAATAGATTTAGGGATGATCTAAGAACACTGGGACAATGTTTATAGTACAAATAATGTAAATAAGGCATATGAATTATTTTTTAAAAAGTATTTATGGTTATATAATAATAATTGCCCAGTAAAAATATTGAATGATAAAGCAAGAAATAATAAGAAACCTTGGTTAACGAAGGGTGTAAGGCTGCTGCCAGTATGTCTGGCCGACCCTTTGATGGAGCAAAAGGCCCCCCTGGACATTAACACTTGAACTATCTCCTGCATATGTAACAGGGATTTCGAGGTGCAGCACACCGTGCAGTTCACACTCCACACACACTGTCTCCCCCTCATCCCCCCTCCTCCTAACCTGAAATACACTGAAAACCTATGCAATGTAAATTATGTACAAGAAGTATCTATGCATGTTTGATATCATTTAAAGTGTCTCAGTGCGCCTGGTAAAATGGTCTCATTCTCCCAACCATAATGAAAAGCTAAAAGAAGTTATAAAATATGAGAAAGTGTTGTGTCCCTTAAAGGTGTTTCCCTCCCCCAGATCCTCCATTCAGACTGTACCTCCTGTATGTAAAACAAGAACCTATTCAAATACAACTTCTGATCTCACAGTGTGAATCCCTGAATAGGGAGCCAAAATCTAATTATAATGACAGACGCACCATTTGGTGAGAATATTGAATTATCTGGGTATATAAGGAAAAGGTGCAGAAAGTTCGAGGAGTCTGTAGGTTGACTGCCCACACAACCGCATGTGTGTAATTTTTCGTTGCCAGAATCTTTACAATTCTTCGATTCCTGAATTATTGTTATGTTATGATTAACTGATGATTTTATTCTTGCGAATTGGACTGTGAATTATTGCTTCATTACCTGGTCAATAAATTGTAAACGTTTGATTTTATTCTGAACGACTCTGAGATTTGTTTTTCCCAAATAAGAGTAACGGATTCGTATATTGCCACAAGGTTGCGCCAGAGATTAGCGACGGCTAATAACTGATATCAGGGAGTGTGCTGGCGACTTGGGTGGGTGGATGTGTTCCGATGTCTTCTGTTCTAATTTAATGTTACTTTAGATAGATTTACAGGCTTGATTAATTCAGAGCCAAAAACTACTAAAGTAAAACGATTGAATTAAGTTCCTGAGGGGCACCCAAGGGGGCTATATGAAATCTCTTTGATTGTTGTGCGTGTACGGCAAAATCCTAGAGAATTAGCTAACTGCCTCAGCTCTTGATCTTCGGGACTGGCCACTTGTGTTGGAGACCTGGGTAAGGAACTCGGAGCAATATAGTCTTCCTGATCTAAGCGGGTAAAATACAAACAGAGTTTTAAGAGAATAATCAAATGTTCGTTCACGTTTTAATGATGCACAGATATCATTAAAACCTTTTCATTTTTGGAGTCAGATGAAACGAGCTATTACATGTGAAAAAAATATATTGCATTTAATCTTGTTGTGTTGCGTAAAAGGAAAGACAGTAACGCGCAGAGAAACCTTCCCCGTATTATTGGAGACCTCCATTGGACCAATCAGACGGGCTTACAAGGGTATATTGAAATCGTGTAAAAAGAATAATAAGCTTTATCGGGATTTTGTAAAATATTGGTCGGTAAATGCAGAAAATAAATATAAAGCTTACAAAAATAAGTTGACTACTATAATGAGACGTGCAAAGAAAGATTATTATACAAACTTGTTGATGGAAAATAAAAGTAATATCAAAAATATGTGGAAAGTCTTAAGGGAGGTTATAGGCAGTAAAATGAATTAGTCAGCCATTATATTTAATGAATGAACAGAATGTCGAGATAAGTGGTGAAAAAATGGCTGATGAATTTAATTCATTTTTTGTTAATGTTGGTCCAAATCTTGCCAAAACTATACCATTACATAGTGAAAATAAAAGCTGGATAGGTGAAAGCAGAGTCATGCAATCCATTTTTTTTGACGAAGTTAGTGAGAGTGAAATTATTTCCATTGTCTCTAAATTAAAAAGTAAAAATTCATGTGATAGTGATGGCTTAGATATGTATATTGTCAAAGAAACTATACGTTGTATTATTAGACCATTAAAATATATAATTAATTTGTCTTTTAATACAGGTTCTTTTCCAGATAAAATGAAGGTGGCTAAAATTATTCCCTGTTTTAAAACTGGTGATAGGCACAGTCTTACAAATTATAGGCCTATATCTTTGCTTTCCCAATTTTCAAAAATTCTGGAGAAGCTTTTTGTTAAAAAAATTGATTATTTTCTTGAAAAACATTCTTTGATAAACGATAGTCAGTTTGGGTTTCATAGCACCCGCTCAACAGCTATGGCTTTGATGAAAATCACAGAGGACATTACTACAGAATTGGAGAATAAAAATCACACAGTTGGAGTTTTTATTGACCTTAAAAAGGCCTTTGACACTCTCGATCATGGAATATTGATATCAAAATTACAGACATATGGAATTAGAGGTGTAGTATTAAATTGGATTATTAGTTATTTAGAAAATAGACAACAATATGTAGAGTATTTAGGCCATGAATCTAAGTTGGAAACAATACAGTGTGGAGTCCCTCAAGGCTCTGTGCTGGGGCCTAAATTATTTATCTTATACATTAAAGGGGGGGTGAATTGCTGTTTCATGCATACTGAGTTTTTTACACTGTTAAAGAGTTGGATTCCATTGCTAAACATGGACAAAGTTTCAAAAGTTAAGTTGTACGTTTGAAGGAGTATTTTTGTTCCAAAAATACTCCTTCCGGTTTGTCACAAGTTTCGGAGGGTTTTTTTCGAGTATGGCTCTCTCTTACGTAAGAGAGGGCGGAATTTCCTTATATGGGTCCTCAGGGCACTTCTCCGCGGGCGCGCGCGCACTCGTAGACCAGAGAGAGAAGAGAGCGAAAGCAGTACGTTACCTCAAAGCGCTATGCTCGGCTTTTAGGGAAGTCAATGTCACCAAAGAAGTGTGTTTTTGGTTGCCAGGGCAAGACAACCCTGCACAGATTCCCAAAGAACCCAGCGTTAAGGGAACAGTGGATGGAGTTTGTTTTTCCTGAGCATAAACGGAGTTGTGTAGACTGTTTGTTCCCTGCATTTCGACGATGATTGTTTTATAAACAAAGCCCATATCGACGGATGTGCAGATCGTCTAATGCTTAAGGATCGAGCAGTCACAATGATAAAGGTTCGCTGTCGCATGCGGTGAGTAAAGTGCTTCAAGTGTCTCTCTGTGTTGTTGTTAGCTCGGTTAGCACTATAGCACACCGCCCGGAAAGACTCGGTACAGCCTATCTTTACATTATAAATATAATAAAACTAAAGACGTTTTGGAGATATGAAGGATGCAATACTACTCTATAGGTACTCAAGATTAACAGGAGATTGAGTGAAAATGAGCAATTCACCCCCCCTTTAATGATCTCTGTGATGAATCAAAGATTTTACGTTTTGTTCTTTTTGCGGACGATACAAATTTTTTTGTATCGGGGAAGAACTTAAAAAACTTAAAGGTCCCATGACATGCTACTTTTTGTAGGCTTTAATATAGGCCTTAGTGGTCCCTAATACTGTATCTGAAATCTCTTTCCAAAAATTCAGTCTCGGTGCAGAATTATAGCCACTAAAAGCCAGTCCCAGAATGAGCTTCCTTCAGACGGGCCGTTTCGGTGTCTGTAGCTTTAAATGTTAATGAGGAGGAGAAAGGCGGCGCAAGGTGGAGGGTGGGTGTGGCCTTGACCTTCTGCGGCAACGGTAGACCATGCATGTTTACATTGGATATATTGCAATGGCTCGGAGACACGCAGTCGTTCAAGCATTTCAGTTTGACCCAGAATCTGATCCGGATGAAGAAGTTGCAACTCAGCGGCTCCAGCAGGACGTTTCCGAATGGTTAGTTTAAAATATTATGTCTGGACTTTATTCGGATGGTTTAGTTATCATGTAGCTAACGCTAACCTACTGTTGCCTTTTCACGAGAGATCTGTAACATCTGTAATTTATCTTATTACAATTACATCAAGCTCTGCGATCTTGAAATGCGGATATCGCGCACGCCATATAACCAACAGGAAAACGGCTATCCAAATAACAAAGAAGTGTAGCCTACAACACTCGCGTTACAGTGTGTGTATTCACACACATACTTGATGCTATCTAACTTTAAATTAGCGCAAGTAACTGCATAGCTAATGTAACAGCCACATTCTACGTGTAACAAGCTAGGTAACCATAAACAGTAAAGCAACAACTTGTATTATTAGTTGACTTACTTGTCCGAGGTGTGTAACGTGAGCCAAAGAGAGTTGCTACTGATCCAGACTTTAGTTTCAGACGTTCAGCAAGCCCAGCTCTGTATTAACCCTTCGGTGTTCATTTGTACATCCAATTATTGAGCAATTGTTATGCTTCGCTCGCTCAAAAGCCATTATATCTCTCGTGGACAAACTAAAATCGCGCGCGCGCGTTCCTACTTCCTATCGCATTTTCTCATGGGCGGAAAATATTCTCTGGGCGGGCAAAGCAGAGACAGGGGAGGTAACATTCCTCCTTATAACGTCATAAGGAGGAGATTCAAGATCAGCGCGATTGAGCCTCCATTTTCTCAAAGGCAGAGAAAGATAGCAAAAGCTCGATTTACACCGATTAAAATTTCTAGAAACTTGGGGACCATATACAGGCTAGGGGAACTCATATTAATGTTAAAAAAAAAACAGAAAGTGAAAATTTCATGTCATGGGACCTTTAATCAAAACTATTGAACAAGAATTGGTCCTACTTCAGAAATGGTTTAACAAAAATAAACTGTCGTTAAATTTAACCCTCATATGACCTTAGTTTCCTGTTTACACTCAGTGCATTTGGGGTCTATATGACCCCAAAGATGCACAGAGCTTTTGTACAAGAAATATACATTTTAATAATACAAATTATATATCATTTTTTTCGTTTACTTCTCATCTATATTTTTATGCTGTGTTTTGGGGGATATGAAGTACTTTTTTACCTATTTACTGCAAAATTCCTGAACTACACCATTAGCATACGTATGAAATATAACATTTTTATGAAAAAAACACATTTATGATGATCAAATTTAAATATGAGTGGTTTCTGGATATTGATCTAGGCGTTAGATGCAGAATTCTGCCATCTGGTGGTTAGATGTGTTTTTGTAGATAATATAGTTTTAGCCACAAAGTGTAATTACCATATACTTCCAGCAGAGGCCCCATAGAGATCCATTCATTTTTCTGGATGTGACTTATTGCTCTTATAACAGCTTTTTTTATGAATTATATATTTAAACATTTAAAAATACATTAAATCAGTATTTTGTCAAAGTTTATAAATTTTTTTTTGTTATTTGAGGTCTTTTGAAGTGTCTTGTTATTGCAATAATGCTATATAAATTTTCAATAATGTCACATAAGTTGCCACTAAAAGAAACTACTTGATTGCAATTGCATATTATTTCAATAATCGAAATGTATAAAATAATTAACTTTAGAATTAGAAATTCATTTTTTAAAAGTAAAAAAAAAAAAGTAAAAAAAACAAACAAAAAAAAACAGCTATAGGCAGATAGGAATAGGAGTGAAGAGTAAACACACTGTGTGTCTGTGTGTGTTTGTGTGCATGCAAGTGCATGCGTGTGTGTGTAATCATGCTCATTCCACTTTTTTTTTTTCTCTAGTACCAGGCCTTCATTTATGTGTGAACATTTTTAGATTCATGCTGGAATTATTGATTTTATTTACCAATTTCACTAAAAATGCTCTCTTTTGCAGTCACACTTGTTTGTTTGTGTTTGTCTCTCTGTGTATGTGATCTGTGTGTAGTCATGTTCTTTCTACGTTGCATTTGTGCTCTCATACCATACCTTCATTTATGTGTGAAATTTTTTAGATTTATGCAGAAATTATTGATTTTATTTCCCAATTTCTATAAAAATGCTCTCTATTGCAGTCACACCTCTCTCTGTCTGTGTGTGTATTTGTGTCTGTGTGTGTGTGGGCGCATATGTGTGTGTGATAATGTTCATTCCACATTGCATTAGTGCTCTAGTACCAGGCCTTCATTTATGTGTGAGAATTTTCAGATTTATGCTGGAATTATTGATTTTATTTGTCAATTTCTATAAAAATGCTTTCTATTGGAGTCACACCTGTGTGTGTGTTTGTGTGCGCGAGCATGTGTGTGTGCAAGTGATCATGTTCGTTCCACATTGCATTTGTGCTCGAGTACCAGGGCTTCAATGTGGTATTGAAATTTTCAGTTTTATTCTGGATTTATAGATTTTTTTTGACAAATGAAAAATAAAAAAACATTTTTTTTCAATTTTCCCATTCATTTCAATGTGGGGTCATATTGACCCCAAAGGTCATGAGTGTGACTTTTTTTTTTACACACCTTTAGAACAACCGAATCAAGCCCAGTTTTTTTGTGTGTGTATAGATAGGTAATGTAGAAAAAGTCACCAAATTTTATTCCACTGAGATGAAGGGAACCATCTTTTTTAATGAAAGAAAAGTCGCTTGGGGTCATATTGACCCCAAAGCACAAATGAGGGTTAAGTAAAACTAAATTTATGTTGTTTACAAATCAAAAATGTCCTGATAATGTTTGTTTGATTCTAAATGGAATAACTATTGAGAGAGTGTCAGAATTTAGGTTTTTAGGAGTACTCATTGATGAAAAATTTAAATGGAAATCACATATAGCATATGTAAGAAATAAAATGTGTAAAAATATTGCTGTTTTGAGTAAAGTAAAGTTTATGTTAAATTATAAAGCAATGAGAATCCTTTATTGTTCCTTTATTTTGCCCTATTTGATGTATTGTTTGGAGGTATGGGGTAATTCATATTTTACTAATTTAATGCCCTTATTTATTTTGCAAAAAAGGGCAATAAGAATAATTAATGGAGTTAATCCAAGAGCACATACTACAGGACTGTTTCTGAGGTCAGGACTACTCAAATTGAAGGACTTGGTTTCTCTACAAACTTTATTAATTGTTCATAAAGCAAAACATTGCTTGTTACCACATGGACTGCTAACCCTTTTTACTGTAAATAGTGAGACAAGCAGAAGAAAAAATGATTTTAAACAATCTTTTGCTGGAAATACCCTCAAACAAATGTGTGTTTCAGTTTCTGGTGTGAAAAGATGGAATTGTCTAGAGAATGATTTAAAATGTTGTTCAAATATAGTTCAATTTAAATATAAGTATAAAGAGAAGATACTTAATTTGTATAAAGATGATGGTGAAAATTGTTAAAACTATAATATCAATGATTATGGTCTTGTCGTTGTCTTTGATGCCAGAGTTGTCATTGTTGCATTAATGTTGTTTTTGTTTGTTTAGTATTGTGTAAGCAGAATTAATAGTAAAAAAAGGAAAATTGTTCAAATTGAAAGTAGATTACATCAGGTTTGGGATATTTTTCATTTATTTGTATTATTTTTTATTTTTTTATTATTATTATTTTATTTTTTATTTTTTTTGTCGTTGTTATTATTTCTTTTTTCTTTCATGTAGGTGAGGCCATCTAATTTGTAACTTTCTTATTATAAGAATGGGGTAGGAGTTTATAAGATTTTTTTTCTTCATCCTACTCCTGTTCTTTTCAGAGGTGTCAAGTAACGAAGTACAAATACTTCGTTACATTACTTAAGTAGAAATTTTGAGTATCTATACTTTACTTGAGTAATTATTTTTCAGACGACTTTTTACTTCTACTCCTTACATTTTTACGCAATTATCTGTACTTTCTACTCCTTACATTTTAAAAATAGCCTCGTTACTCCTAGTTCATTTCGGCTTGTTTTCATTCCGGCTTGTCGTCGTTAAAAAAAAAAAAAAAGGCCAATTACACAAACGGTTAAGAGATCTGAGTCCCGCCTCCTGAACAGACATCGCTAAACTGATTGGCTTTGTGTTTTCTTTCTAACTTGTGAGAGGCTGTAGATGCACATTTGGTTGTGCGAAGCGCCAAAACTCCTCCGAGTCCTAAGGAAACCTAGATGCGGTAAGCGAGGGAGAAATCAACAGTTCTGTGCTCAAGAATACGGGGCAAATCGCGTCAAATATTGATTTGGGGACAGACGTTTTTACAATATAATGACAATCGTAACATAACACTAACATAATCGTTAGTGTGTGTGTGTGTGTGTGTGTGTGTGTGTGTGTGTGTGTGTGTGTGTGTGCGAGCGTGAGCGAGAGAGTGAGTGAGAGACTCTACATTATAGGGTCAAAATATCCCCACAAAGATGTCAATATCCGAAATCCTTGTCCTTCTGGGGAATTTTTATTTCTTTTCTTTTTTTCTTCAGAAAACAGCTTATAAATCAGACTTTTGTTTTTTGAAAATGTAAAAATGCAGACAGTTTTCTGTGATAGGTAAGGTTAGTCTATGGGGGGTAGAATACACAGTTTGTTTACAGTATAAAAATCATTATGTCTATGGAAAGTCCCCATAAAACATGAAAAAATAACATTGCTTGGTCTGTTGAAGGATGATGGTCTTGTTGAAAGGAGAGGCCTGTTGATCAAATCATCCCAGTCTCATCAGCTGGACTGAAAGAAGTTTCAGTGCTCTTAGGACACTGAAAACATGGCTCAGAGCAATGGTCACAAGTGACACTTGACAGTATTGCTGTGTGTCGTGTCCAACAGGACAAACTGGACAGTATTGATGTGAAACGTATGCCAACAGTTAATTTCTGTAAATGATTAGTTCACTTAGTTAAAAATGAAAATTCTGTCATCATTTACTCACTCTCGAGTTGTTTCAAACCAGTTTCTTTCTTCTGCTGAACACAAAAGAAGATATTTTGAAGAATGTCGATAACCAGACAGTTGATGGTAGCCATTGACTTCCATAGTATTTTTTTTTCCCCACTATGGAAGTCAATGGGGTCCATCCACTGTCTGGTTATCGACATTCTTCAAAATATATTCTTTTGTGTTCATCAGAAGAAATAAATTCATACAGGATTGAAACAGTTTGAGGGTGAGTAAATGATTTTCATTTTTGGGTGAACTATATCACTTTAATGAAAGATGCAGACATGTGTTTTGGCTTCTTCAAAAAGCAAGGAACAAGACAGTATTGCACTATTGCATTACACTATGAGCGGAGTAAAGTTAAGTCTCTGTTAAACTGCCACCATGTCTTTATTAGTTATTTGCAACATTACAGAATTAATTAATTTACGTATTGTTAAGGTCAATATAGACTAAAAACCTTAATACATTATCCTATTAATTTCCTGATTCCTCCACTTATTTAGCTTATTTATTTAGAAAATTAATTTTCTATGGGCATATATACGGCTGAAACAGGTAGCCTAGTGCATCATCCCACATTTTTCAACATCAACATTTTAATATAATTATAGTCAAATATGGCCTTTAGAAAAATGTGTTTTTTTGAGGAGCTGGGGTAGTGCACTATAAAGGCCCCTGTGGCGCGGCCTAAGCTTTTGTCCTTAATGGCATTTTTTTCCTTACATTACTTTTACTTTTATACTTTAAGTAGTTTTGAAACCAGTACTTTTATACTTTTACTTGAGTAAAAAGCTTGAGTTGATACTTCAACTTCTACAGAAGTCTTTTTAAACCCTAGAATCTATACTTCTACTTGAGTAATGAATGTGAATACTTTTGACACCTCTGGTTCTTTTAGTCATGGAATGTATTTTTGTTGTGTTTGTTGGATTGTTGTTGTGGTATTTCGTGTTGCATTACCATGAAAAAGGAATAAATAAATGAAAATGAAAATATATATATAGTATATGAGTGTATAATGCACGTGTGTGTGTAGTGTATATATATATATATATATATATATATATATATATATATATATACACACACACACACACACACACACACAGTGTGTCTTTAGTGTTATAAAGAGAATTTCTCGTGCTTCAGTCACAGTGATAAAAAATAACTCTCTAGTTCAGGCTGGGTTACTCCTCGGAATATCTGAGTGGCTCAGCGGAGTGCTTTGTTTGTTTTGATCACATGATTCATTCAGCGCACTTTATTAGCCTAAATTAGCTTGCTCACTGCCGCAAAGTCGACAGAATAGTGCTAAGTTAGAAAATGCAGATGAACCTATGTCTACCACTCTCGGGAAAAAAACACATAATCATTTGCTAAGTGAAATTTATACACTTACCCGAATGAAAATGCCTGGAACCAACACACTTTCAATGATCTTGGGATGTTTGCGAATGTATGTCCGTGCGTCTTATGGCGGAAATCCAGGCCATCCATCTCCGCTTGGTCACATCGGACACATGACTCATTCATTCTGTTTTCAGGCCGGGAAACAATAAAAAAAGTCCGCTGTCTAATTTTATGCCCCGTCGATCGTGTGACTGTGAACAAACATTACATCCAAAAACAACTAAAACTTCCTCGGCGCGTGAGTGGCCTCACAAAATGGCGATTTTTCCCATCAGCCACCGCGGCGGCGGCGGCGCTACAGCCGTGACGTTACGTCGCCAAGCCCCGACATACATACAGACATTCTCTGCCTATTACTGTTGTGACGTCATGGTGAATTGTCGTATTGATTTGTGAGCTCACAATATGGCGGCGCGGTGGCTTCACTGTTTATGACGTCATGAGCTATCCAGTCATTCAGTTACAGCACCCCTAGCAACCACTCTTAGCAACTTAAACAAACGTGTGATCTCATTGATATTGTTCATTGAAGCTATATTGGAGTACTGTGAGAGTCTGAGAGATCGAGAAAGCCAGTATAAAGTTACCTGCATTCACAGACATTGCATTTTTCTTCAGGTCAGTCCTACATTCATAATAAAATTATCCATTTGAATGTACGCTGCGATATCTTGTCCTTTTAACAGTTAACGTTAACCGTTAAAGGTCCCATTCCATGGATTATTTTTATTATTTTATCATGTTTCCAGGGGTGCCCTTATAATGTTAGTATGTTTTTTAGATCAAAAATTGTTATAATTTAGAAGTAAAAGGCATATTTCCTAGCCTGATTTCATTCCCTGGTTTGAACACTCTGTTTGAAGGGGCGTGTCTGCTGTGAGACTTCAGTGTAAACACCCTCTGCTGTGATTGGCTGAAATGCTTGCATATGAAATATCTGGCATTACATGTGGAACTATCTGGAAAACTTTTACTATTACAGCTATTATACGTTTTTACTATTACAGCTATCTGGATTAACGAATCGTGAGAAGTTTTTTAAGTATTTAGATCTATTTCAATCACTTAGAAAATTGCAGTGATGATGAGCATTGAGCAGATGACAGCCTGTTGATCGCATGAAAAAAGATCTTATCATTGCAACGCAGTTTCTGCACTCACTAATGATTTCACCAATGCAAACATGAGGCATATAAATACAGTAAGAGCTTCGTTGTGCAGTGTAACAGCGTCATTGATTTCATAACGAGTTTTGGCAAGTGTCCAGATAAACTCGAGCTGTGTGTCACAGCTTGGCCGATTGGAAAGGGATTGTTCTGTGATCGCTTTCTGTATATTAATCACAGTTTAAGTAAGATTATTTTCATCCTACTAAGAGAAACGATGTGAAGTTGATCGCTACTTCCATAGTAAATCACTACTTACCGCTTGCTGGAATATAGTTGAAATTGCGCCCTTCGTCAGTATGAGACGCTGAGAGAAGCCTGCTTGATATTATCCCAGGTTAGAAAAACAGTCCGTGGTGAAATGGACAGAGCAAACTAACAACTTCGATTTAAACTTTTGCGGTATCCGATTATAGATAAACATCAACCGTCTGTTGACATTTTGCCATCAATACGCCTGTATTCCTGTGGGCGGAGGTTAGTCTAAACACGGTTCTGGTGATGTCACTAAAGAAGGAAGTAGAGGGGTGTAGTCCAATCGAGCCGTTTTTTGTAGTCAACTTCTGTTAAATAAAATATCTCGCTTGGCATTGAACTTTGAGCGTTATAATTTTACAGATATTATTTATACTCTAACAACAACATTACACACTAACTAAACTTTGAAACATGGATTTGCATGCAACGGGACCTTTAGCAGTAATGTTATAGGCACGGAAAACCCCTTAGTCATCTGTCAGTTGCGTCTTCCTTCTCCCTTCTCTGTGAAAACAAGTTTGAGTCTTTTCAATGTAAAAGTATTCTCTACGTTTACGGTCAGGGACTATTTTTTTCCAGCGGAAGGAATGCTTTTAGTGATTTTACTTCATGAAAGTTGCATAGATAAATATTTTTCGGCTTTAATATTTGTATTGTGTGGCAACCGTTTTATACAAGCAATAAGGCACTCGAGGCAAGTGCTGTATCGTGAATAAGTAACGGCTGAAGGGGTTGCAGGTGTTACAAAAAAAAAAAAAAAAAAAACAGTCCACAATCACATTTTATAATGAAAATAAGTCATTTTGTGTGTTTTTTCCCCAAATCAGTGACATCATGTATGAATTTGGCAATTAAAGAGTTAAAATCCTGATTTAAAAAAAAAAAAAACATTTAGGCCTAGTAGTTTTGAGCAGGACAGAAGTTGATTAATAGATTTATGCAAAAAAAATCTATCTATCTATCTATCTATCTATCTATCTATCTATCTATCTATCTATCTATCTATCTATCTATCTATCTATCTATCTATCTATCTATCTATCTATCTATCTATCTATCTATCTATCTATCTATCTATCTATCTATCTATCTATCTATCTATCTATCTATCTATCTATCTATCTATCTATCTATCTATCTATCTATCTATCTATGTCCAGCAGTGTATTTATGAATTTTGGAAGGCAATCAAGTATGAACCTCTTTAATCCCAGTAGCCATTATACTGATAAAAATAAATAGATTCTGCCTTCTCTTTCCAGTGTTTGAGACTCCCACATCCACCGCCTCTGATACTCCTGCATGAGACTGACACTGCTTCTCAAATGGCAATGCTTCTGAGGGAATCATTCCGGCTGAAACTGCCTCTGATACTAACAATGAACCTGATATTCCCAGTGTATCTGGAACTGTCAGTGCAACTGCTACCGCCTCAAAAGCTCACATTGCACCTACTATTCCCAGTGCCTATGAGGCTGGCACTGTCACTGCCAATGAGATGGCCTCTGAAACCAACACTGAGCCTGATATTCCCACTTCCTTTGGGACTGCTTCTGAGACTCCCACTGAGACTGCCTCTGAAACTACCACAACTGATACTACCTCTAAGCATCCCAATGCACCTGATCTTCCTACTGTTTCAGAGACTGCCTCTTAGACATGCAGTGCGCCCGCTATTCGCTCTGTGTCAGACACTGCATCTTAGACCTGCATTGCGCCTAATTATCCCACTGAAATTGCCACGGTCTCTCAAAAGACAATGGATCTGATGCAGTTTTTCCACTCCTTGAAGACTTGAACCCCTTGTCAGCCTGGACGGCAGGGACGGCAGGGAAAACTTTATATAAAAATTTATATAGCACCAAAATTTTGGAACAGTCTTCCTACCATTGTCTAGCCTGGCTAACGTCAGACCAAGTCTCATTTGAGACTTGGTCTGGGAACCACGTGTTCATTTTCTCGTATTTGAGGCGTGGTTTACGAATGCCCAGAGCCGTTTATTGGGCGCTATAAATGTCTATCAAATGCGCCTGTACATAGCTCATAGCCAATCGCTTCAATTATACCAGATGACGTATGTAGAGTGACAGAAATTCGACGAGGAAAAAGACGATGGGTCAAAGATTTATTTGTACATGATGGCGTTTAGCGAATATTACCGTTTGTGCAAGATAAACATGAGGGTAGAAGGTAACGTCGAGTCTGATGCCATGTTGGATCCATAGATATAAACAAACTGCTTCGGTGTCGTCATCGTCTTGCTGCTCCCTCCCCGTTCTGTGATTGGTTCCCTTTTTCAGGGGAAAATTTGGTCCATGGTGTCCAGACTGCCTAGCAGCGTGAATAAAATCGCGCTGCGAGCAAGGCAGTATGGGGAAACCCAGGCTAACCATTGTCCGGGAAGCAGACACACTCTGTCAGTTCAAAGCTAGACTAAAAACACATCTCCTTGACCTAGCATACACATAACACATTATAGACTTCTATAATTCAATGTTAGGCTGCATAGATCAGGTCAGCCGGAACCCGGGAACACTTCCCATACATCCTGATGTACTCGCTGCATCATAAGAAGAATGGCATCTACGCTAATTTTAGTGTTTTTGTTTATCCCGAGGTTTTCCCGCAGCCTGCCGGATCCAGGCTGTATCCAGATCTGATGAAGGACCTGCGCCTGGACCTGATGCCATAGTGCGGTGCTGAAGTGCCAACTAGTTTCTCCTTACGGAGGATCCCTTTACCACTCTACAGATAAAGCGTTGTTGGGAAAATTTGGTTCACGCATCTACCCCCGAAGTGATACAATTCTGTATCAAAATGTTAAGGCCAGACAAGTAGTTTTTTAAGGCTTGGTTTGTAGGGAATTACAAACCTGCGCACATATATTCAAACGCGCATACCAATAGACTGAACTCGTAATACGCTTGTGCACGCCATCGGCATTCTCACAGGTTTCGCGTTTAAAGTCTGCGTAGAGTTTCCTGTTGAAACGGTGTCGTGTTAGCGGCCCCTAAGTAAATAACTAATGATCGTTGCGGCCGAAGTGAATCAATCAAATTAACTTTAGCTGGAAAATAAGTTTATTCAAGAACGGCTATAAAGCCGAAACAATCTCTGTTACTTTAAACTATCCTTGTATCTCTGTAAAGCCGCTTTGGAACAATCTACATTGTTAAAAACGCTGTTTAAATGAAGATGACATGATATGGCAAAACATGACAATCTGGGGCTCAGGTCAGGAAGCAGACAGACTGGCTTAACCGACCGTCTGCTGGCTGTCTCACGTCACCAAGGTCAGATAAATCCCATCACATAGAGCCTCTTTCACCTAGCTATCATCACATAGAGACTGTGTCTGTTCCCCCGAATTTGGAAATCCAAAAGAGCGTTTCAACCCATCTAAGGTTAAAAATTGAATTGATGTTCAACAAATAAAAAAACAGCTATAATACAGATGAGCAAATGATAAAGCTTGGGTTGCTGATTCGATCCCTTACTTCAAAAGCACTTGTTGTTAATGATATGATCACTGACTATAATCTAGATGTGCTGTGTTTGACAGAAACCTGGCTAAAACCAAACGATTACATTACTTTCAATGAGTCCACCCCGCAAGATTACTGTTATAAACATGAACCTCGTCTGAAACGCAAAGGGGGAGGTGTCGCTGTAATTTATAGAAATATTTTCAAAATCACTAAGAAAAGCTGGTTTTAAATATACTTCTTTTGAAGTGCTGGTGCTTAATGTAAAAATTATATATAGTGTAAATGACAAATGAGGTTTGAGATTTGTGCTGGCTACTGTATACAGGCCACCAGGGCACCATAAAGATTTTATCAAAGAATTTGCTGACTTTCTATCAGAGTTAGTATTGGCTGCAAATGAAGTACTAATTGTTGGTGACTTTAATATACATATAGATAATGAAAAAGATGCATTGGGATTGGCATTTAAAGACATTCTGAACTCTATTGGAGTTAGACAACAGGTGTCAGGACCTACTCATTGTCGTAATCATACTCTAGATCTAATATTATCACATGGAATAAATGTTGATGACGTCTCAGATCATTATCTAGTCTCGTGTAAATTACATTTAGCCAAGGCTGCAAAGAAAATAAACAAACCCTAGGTATTTATTTGAAACAGTGGCTAAACTAACAAAAAATAAATCCTCAACCCCAGACGTTTCCAAGAAACACAGCAGTAATGACTTTATGAACTTCTTTACTAACAAGTTTGATAATATCAGGGAGAAAATTATAACTATGCATTCATCTACTACAGTATTGCATCAGGCAGTGCATTGTAGTCTCCTTGAAGAAAAATTTGATTAATTCGTTGCTATAGGAGAGGAAGAATTTACTAAACTCGTTAAATCATCTAAATCGACAACATGTATTGTAGCTCCCTCCAGTCAACAGACACAGACACAAGCCGTTCTTGTTTACGGGCATTTATTAGTCAAACCATGTCATCCTCGATGCCATCAAACATACCGTGAGAACTAAATAAAACATAAAAATCACATAAGTTCTACCAGAAAGACCCGGGAGAATAAATAATGTAACAATCATGCATTTATTATTGACCCAGCAAGCAATATATGCGATAAAGTATTTGGCGTAGGCCCCGTCCGTAACTCGCAATCCAAGGGTACGGATTCAGCATTTCCTGCCTGAAGATGAAGGCAGGGGCGCAGCCGCCCCCCCGTGAGGTATTGGAAGGGACCGTCCTGGTGGTGGTGGGGAGGAGGTTAGAGGGGAAGGGACCATCCTGCGGTGGTAGAGAAGATGGAGGGAAGAAGCCATCTTGGTGGTGGAGGGAAGAAACCATCTTGGTGGTGGTGGGGTGGATGGTGGTGAGTGAAAGCGTTCAGCAGCTGTGAACTCAGACAAGTGTAAGTACGGGTCCTTTATACTTCTAGTATTAGAACATTATTGGATAGATGAGAAGGTGATAAGTGACGCGACAATTGATTCTTCCCGGCAGAACTTACGCTAAAGCTTTAGCTTTCATTTACAGAAATAAGAATATTCTCACAGAGAATAGCAATAGCACATTAAATAAATAAACAACACAACGTTAGATAGACTGATAATTACACATTAAAAGAACGTCTCCGGTTACTATCGTAACCTCGGTTCCCTGAGAGGCGGGAACGAGACATTACATTACATTACGAACTCCACGATCTTTCTCCACCGTTTCCTGTCCTGAGTCGCATTCTTGTTGGCATAATCGGGTGAAATACCATACGCTGCTAGGTCCATTTCCACTTGTTTGATCCACGTCTTTTTAGGTGCATTTCTTAATACTTTCCAGCCATCAGGCCTGGTTCGCCATAGGGTGCGGTATGGGAGACGGTGCTCATCCATCCTGCAAACATGTCCTAACCATCGGAGGCGGGCTAGTTTGATCAAGACGTTGATTTCCAGTTGGTGAGAACAGCGGCGGCAGACTTCCTCGTTCGAGATCTTGTTGAGGAGTGTGACTCCAAGAATCCGGCGGAGGCAGCGCATTTGGAATACCTCCAGTCTTCTCACGTCTGGCTCTAAGAGTACCCAAGTTTCCACTCCATATAGGAGAATTGGTAGGATCAGAGTGCGGTATAGACGGACCTGTGTTGCTTTTGTTAGTCTTCTTCTTCCAGATGCACCAGGAAGTCGAACCAAATGCCGAAGTTGCAGATCCGATTCGGTGGGTAATGTCGACTGATGCTGCGATCTGGTTACCTTGAATGGTCGACCCCAGATATTTGAATGTTTCGACTTGTTCTAGCTGGATCCCATTGAGGTATACAACTGCCGGAGAGATGTCTGAGGTCATAACAACTGTTTTGACAGCGTTGATTTTAAGCCCAAATCTTGTAGCTTCTTCGACGATATCCTGGATAATTGTGGAGGCTTTGGCATCATCATAGGTGAGAAAAACACTGTCGTCAGCATACATCAGGTCGGTGACCTCTTGAGAGAGAAATATGCTCTTCTGCATTTCACGCTCAGTCCCAGCGTATCCAAATGGCGAAGCAGTGTTTCCACGTGACTGATTAGCACATCTTTTGAGTAGGCTAAAATCAGCCAGTCGTTCAGATAATTCAAGATGCGCATTCCGCTCGATCTGAGGGGAGAAAGTGCTGTGTTGACATTCTGAACGCGCGCTTGTGAAGTGCTCAGTTGATGGCTCTCAGGTCCAGAATCGGACAGAGTCCTCCATCCTTCTTTGGCACCATGAAGTAGCGGCTATAAAACCCGCTTTCCTGCTCGCTCGGAGGGACACGCTCTATCGCTCCTTTCTCGAGCAGACTGAGAACTTCCTGTCTCAGAACGGGAAGGTTTTGGGGCAAGGGATAGTCCTCCACGCGTCCAGGAAGTGACACAGCGGACGCGTTAGCTCAACGGCCACCGTAGCCACTGATGGCATGTTTTGACCGGAGCCCCGTCCACACGAGGCTAGAAGCACTGGCGGGATGGCGGCTTGCGGTGGGCATTGTGTGGTGTTGGCACTCTTGCGCCCTCGAGAGGCCATTATAATCATGTGTTGTGGCTCTGCGCTGCTCTGAGACAGGGCGAGTGACACAGCGTTGGGTGTAAGAGGAAGAAAAAGCTCTTTTAAATTTTATCTGACTCCAGAGCCGGGATTCAAACACAGGTCTCTGGTGTGAAAGCCTTTGATTTAGGAACATGGGGGACATGATGCATTTGAACATGGCGCTTGGGGGCGGGGCCACCAGCGCGCTCTCTCTTCCTCTTTATCGGTCCGTCAGGAAGATGGCTTGGTAGCCCAGGATGGCGCGCTGGCTCTCTCATGGCGCGGTCTCCTCTTCTGACCCTGACATTTCCTTCCAGGCCCTGACGTTTCCTTCCAGGCCCTGACCACTGCTTGTTTCGGCTGAAACGAGCATCCAGTTCGGGGCGGGGCGCCATGGCGGGCTGTCTAGCCGGTCCTTGAGCCCGGCGAGGTGCAGAAGAAGAGCGGGACCTCGCAGATGATGCCTGGAGTGAGCGACGGGGCATCACGTGGCTTATCGCACTTCTGCGTTTCGGAGAAACGCTCCGTGACCGACTCCACAGCGTCACCAAAGAGGCCGGAGGGAGTGACTGGAGCGTTTAAGAGTGTCTTGCGGTGCGCCTTGGATAGTACTACTTAGATGGTAGTGGTGATCTCAGGGTGGGGCAAAATTCAGAATTTAAGAATTAGCTTCAGATCCTGAATTGTGAATTGAATTGACCACACTTTAAGAAGACTAGACTAGAACCTATTGTGTTTAGTCTGGCACTGAATCAGAATCTACAGTTGTGAAGAGGAACGGGAATAAATACGCTTGCCACAGAAACATGATGTTTAAAAGAGGAGGTTTTTGTCAGAGGTGATTGTGAACACTGTGTGTAATACGCTGCACAGAAATACACTGCACTGTCATTCAGTCTGAGGCTGTTGATAGTCAGTGAGCTATTATTTCTTCCATCTCCCTCCAATTTGATCTTTTTTGTGAATTCAAGCTCTTTATTGTCATCCTTATAAAAAAGGTTTCCCATCAACTTGAGGCCTGACGGGTTCTGACTTTGTTTGTACCACAGCATTCGGTCATAGTTCTGTATATTGTGAGCACATATGATCACAGCAGATTTATATTGATCCTTGATGAGGTTAGTTGGCGTCTGATCGACAGTTTTACCAAGACATGCAGCTGTGGAGAAACAAATATATATAATGTTTAGACTGAAATAATCAGGATAAAGTGGAAGTAACGTAAAATGTACTTATTGTTTACTTACTAATATAAAGTCCATATTTGTTTATAATTACCTGTTATCATCATTAGATATACATATATGCTTTGGAAAGTGCTCATCATGTGATGTGTTTCTGTTATGAATTACAGGCTCAAACAGGAGGAAGTGATGTCAGCTCTCTCAGTTCTCAAATGGTGAAACATGAAAAAAAGTTGCATATAAAGATCAGAACTGATGTGTTACTGAAATTGTACATGCTTTTGATTGGCATCACAGATACAGTGATGAAGAATGATTTGTTGAACCACTCTGCCTCCTATTGATCAATGTTTTTCTCTTATTTTAATATACACAGTTTTCTACATCTCACCCAAAAGTTTGATTCACTGTGTGTTCACTCACTGAACAGAAATATATGGCTCTAATCCGGCTCCAGATTTACAGTCAGAGATCCACTCTCAGGAACCGTTTTATTGGCCACACATTTATTTTTCCCAGAATCTCCATATTCTGCATCATTGTAAGAGGTTGTGAACGCTATGAGTCTCATAGTCTCTACACCAAGAAGTGTTTCTGTTACACGTTTAACTGAACTATCTTAAATTAGTTGTTGGTAAATGTAATAGCAATTTTTATCTCACTGGGAAAAACAGCATCAACAGGTGTAAGAAACACTCAAAAGGCAAAATTGTAATAAAGAAGAAAAAGGTTTATTCACTGAGGATGAGTTACTGAGCCGCAGCCACCCGGCTTGTAAGTCACAATCCCAAAAACATAATAAAACTGAGACATTTTATACAGGTTTCTAACATCTTGACCACACCTACTTAGTTTCCTGTAACTTTCCAAAAGATACCCCCTATCTTCAACTGGCCTGGACTGGTTTTCTACCCCCCTGAGCAGGTCACACTGTTCTTTGTCCCTTCTTCAGCTGTTAGAAAAACCCTCACAGAAGCACATGATCAGATGATAGTACACAGTTAAATGAAATCAACAAGTTTAAATGAACAAAACACAAGAACAATGAATTTTTCATTTACAGTAAATGTTGGCAGGAAATAAAACCACCTCCATCTGGAGGAGAAACACATTCTTTTAAACGTTAAGTCAAAGTTATTTTCTGTGGTAATAAACATGCCATAGATCCTGTCTATAGATTATAACTTGTATTCAACTCTTAATTTTGGCTCATGTCAACTTCTGAGTCTGTCATGCATTATTTTGGTTGTCTCAGACTGCCATCTGTTGACTAACGCTGTCGCTGATCTTTCATGTACAGAATGCTTTTGTACAGCACTCCATATGGCACTGTCATCTGACATTGCACTTTTATGAGCTACACATTTGTTTTTGTTTTTCAGAACCTCAAAAGTCAAAATACATTTTAAACTGGATATCAGATTTCAGACGACACCGCGTTTTGGATCAAAGATCCAATCAAAGAGTTTTGGATCCCTTGACTTCAGTGAAATAATGGTTGTAATTATGTTCAGTTTTTTGCAGCTTTGACTGATTCTCAAGTTTTGAGATGTCTCAAACACTTGTGTGAAGTGAAATATGATCTTTATGATTTATTATTAACTTTATGTAAAGCACTTTTATATTGTACATTTAAAACACAATGGTAATTCAATCATCTTGCCTTGCCTTGATGGTTAGTAAAATACTCTTGGTAATATTACCATTTTTCTCAATCTCAAACTGTTTGTTGGAACTTAAGAACTCTATTAACGTGATCCTGCCACGTTATTGTAGTAGTACACAGTAAATCCTTAGATTTGTATGTATTTATGTTAGTACATAGTTAAGTACATAATATAAACTGTGACCAACAGTTTTTCTGTCATTTAAATTGTGGTGTTATTTATGTAATGTTTATATTGTAGGGTAGAAACCCAGAAAATTAACTTGGCAAATACCGTGGTCGTTTTCAATCTGCGTGATGCTATCATGGACCTAAATCTCAGAGGAATGTTTCCAGCACTTCGTTGCCTCTATGCCACGAAGAATTAAGGCAGTTCTGAAGGCAAAAGGGTGTCCAACCTGGTACTTTGCAAGATGTACCTAATAAAGTGGCTGGTGAGTGTTTATAATAACAAAGCACCCACTTGCTTTATGCTCACATCAGTAAAAATCATTTTAAACATACCCGACCTTCTCCATAGCCGTTAGTGCCAGCCTGCCAGGTAACACTCCTATCATCAATTTCAACCAACCATCTTTAGTGTTTGCGTTGGTCAACACAACCCCTAGTCTAAAGCATGCAGAGCCACAGTCAGGAGCTTCACACAGAAGTAAACGTGAGCGAGTGATCTCATGGCATTATTGACTCAACACCATCCAATGGAAAACACTAAAAAAGATGGATTCTAGAAAAACAAATATATTGTCAGGCCTCAAACAAAGCTGTTAATTGTTGGACAATTTTCTGGCAAGGGATGTAAAGCTGCACAAAAAATACATCAAAAACAAGATGACATTAAATAATTTATTTCCCTTTCTTGATTATACATGCTTTTGTATAAATTGGGGAAGTGACCTGTACAGCTATGTACAAGAAATATCACCACTTAAAGGAAAAAAGTACAATAAATATTATCAAGTGTTTGGATTATGACGCTAAAATTAGCTGTCATTCATCAATTTGTGACATACCAAACTAGCATTTACTCACACAACAGCAATGATGTCAGGGAGATAATAAAAAAAAACCTGTCAAACTAAGATATTGATATTCATGAAGAACAGAGATTTCAAATTCTTGTCTATTTGACAGTTTCTACAAGGTAAACTATATAGAGAACGTGTCTATCTAAAGAAAGGTTCATTTCATAAGACTTCTTTTGACGCGGATGCTTAGGGAATGTCACTCAAGCAGACGCTGTCTCGACAGCTTCATTCAAAACAAAAGACAGAAGAGGTGTAATTTTCTGGGATCACTTAAATACAAAGTGCAAAGTGGTAAATAATGACAGCAAAACATTCCACATGTTTGAAGACTAGTTTCTAACACGGTATCTGTAAAGAGAAACACTACACCATATTGTGTTACTTAAGCCATAGAAATCAATGCGGTGCAAATAAGAGTCATTCTCTTCCATCTAAGTAGTTAAAAGTGTGGTTAGGTAAGTGATAATTATTGTTTTAGGAGTAAAAAGGAGGATGCTACCAGGTGGCTCCTTTTTGCCATTTTGATAGTTTACAATACCTTGAGTATCTTCATGTTTAGATCTTGAATCTCACAAAAAAATCGTCAAGAAATGGCAGTTTCACCCCAAATTCAAAAGAATAAAATTAAAAATATATACATTTTGCAAAAAAAATAAACAAAACTATTTTAGGACACAGATATTATTTTCAGAAAATTAGGCACAATACTTTAATTCTCGATTCTTTATGTGAAAAAGACATGTTATCAGCTGTGAAGTATACATTATAACAGTATTTGTAATTTACGATTTATTTTTTTACGTAACGAATACTTCCTTGTCTCCTTCAAATTACAGTAATAAAAATGTGTGTGGATATTAAAATAATCTAAAAAAAAAAGAAATGGCCCTGAAATAGTCTTCATTGTCTTTATGCACAATGCTACTTTTTTTCTTTTGATTTTGGGGTGAAATACTTTTCGTCGTCCCTTGCGTCCAACATAACACGTCATGATGAATGCAGTTGTAGTAGACATGTTTAAAATTGAATGACGTGAAAACCCATGGCACAGAAATCTTGTTCCCCACAAGTCACTACACCATCTCATTCATAAAACAGATGAACATATGATATTAATAAACTATGACATGAAGGCACTACAAGGACGTTTGATAGAAGGGCTGAGAAGCGACAAATCTAGTTAGATCTACTCCAGCGGGAGCTGTGCGTTTCCAGTTCTGCGGCTCGCGGGCTCCACTTACATTAAATGTCAAGCACAAGTGCTGTTGAGAATAAAGCTCCAGTCTTCCACTGATACTTCATTTGGGGATTAGACTTGTGCTACACAGCCTCTAGTTGTCTGTCGCCCAGACCGTTTTAAAAACGCATAAGCAGCAAAAAAGAAAAACTGGTCTTATATGATCTTCACAGGCATTAACACACCAATACATCAAAGCCAGCACACACATTCTAGGCTGATAGGCCAGTATGAATATCAGCAGAACAGAGCTCAGTCTTCACCCAAGCGCCATTTCTGGGACTCTTCCTGACGTGCATCTGGGTGGATCTGGTTCCTCATGCCTCCCAGCACATTGGACGTTGCTTCTGTGGCAACGATTAGAGGTTTAACAACAGCTGGAGGAAGCTGGCGCAGGACTCCGCCCACAGCGCCCGTCATGCCCCTCTGCTCATGCTCACGGGTCGCGGTGTCATAAATGGTCAGGGCTGTGTCGGTAATGCCCTGCAAACACAGTGCGCAGGAACGGTTTATATCAACATTAGGGGTATAACACAATATATCGCAATACAAAAATGCAACAATATGTATTAGGATAGTGAAAATATGTATTGTGTATAGATGTGAAAGATATGAATAAAAATGATGTTATTTCAGCCAGCGCTCATACCTGTATTTACATCCTGTTTTCGGTCGAAGTCCATAGTAATCGATTGTCGAGTTCACGCGCGTGATCATAGGTAACTAAACCTATGCATGTGAACTCGACAAACGACTACTTTGGACTTCAACCGAAAAACAGGATGTAAACAGGTATTTGCGCTGGCTTAAATAACATCATTTTTATACATATCTTTCACATCTACTGCAGTCAGATTCACCGTGTTCACTCTGAAGGAATCACTCACATTTTCTGTGCACTTGTAATGACACATCAAGGATGTTAAGAGGCTAAAAGCAGGTTTAGTACTTGCCCCATTGAAGTCAACAGGGTGCAAATTTTAAAAAGAGGATAACACGGTGTAGGCAACACCGATTTTTGTCGTTGTTCTCTGTATTGACAGCACTCCAAATTTACAAAAAAATGAGCTCAATGTTAAAATTGACCGGAGTTCTCCTTTAAGTGTAAAGGGGCAAAAGTGTATATTATGAGTCCAATAAGGGCACAAAGTGCTCGTACCTCTTTTACTACGCTGTATGCCTTGGCCACCCCCTCTCTGAGGTCCACTGGCTGATGGGCCAGACAGTAATGGGAGTACCTTTTAATCTTTTTGCATTCTTTCTCATCTGGCACTGGAGACACCATGTCATAAGCCGTTTCAGCAGCCGCCTACACAAAACAGATCACAAGTCATTAATATATATGGATAAGTGGAGCGAATTAAGTTTAATGTGATCAGTATGATTAATATATCTATGTTGAAAACATTCACGCACTGTCACAGTCGCCCCAAAAAGTCACACACTAAAAAGAAGTAACACAAATCAGAGTTTACCTGTATTGTTCGCACCATCCGATTGGTGAGCTCCAGAGCGGCCATTGCGGTGGATGTGCCGAAGGAAGCGGTGCCCCGCTGGAAGCCACGCACTATTCTTCCATCCTTACGGTACTGCTCAATGGGCAGCCAAACTAGATCCCTAAAACCCTGAACTATAGGTCAAACAAAGAGGAAACACTGCTTAACACTGAGAACCTCTCATTAGACAACTTTATTTACATAGTTAGAGACATCAATATCAGTATTTAGTCGATAGTACTTGCAGATGGAATAATGCATGTGTGAATGTGTTGTGCTAACCTAGCTGCACCAAGGAATGAATGGGTCCCACGCCTCCCAGAAGCCCCGGCAACTGGTTCTTCTTTATGTCATTCAGCCACTCATTAATGGCATATGAAAAGAGTTTGTCAACACCCAATAATCTGAAGGAAAAAAAAATAAAATCATCTTGAATAAATAGGCTCAAACAGATGTGTTAGGTAATGTAATAAATACTTTTTTTTTTCTTACCCTTGTCTGTAACACAGGCGTCGTAATTTAAGCTCTGAGCAGTTCAGTTGTGTCAGCCCAATCACAATACCAGCAAATGTGCCCTGTAAAATAAGAATGCTTAATAATAAACATTATATCATACATTACAATTTTTCTCATAGTTTATTTCCTAAGAACAAATGAAATCTACAAGCTTGTTTTGAAGCTAAATATTGTTACTTGACCCAGTGCTTTATATTTAGATGAAAATACCATTTATTACAACAAGCAGTGCATAGTGACAACCATTTTCAACTTTTTATGCATTTTGGCCGTTTGTTTACACAACAACTGCGTTTTGGGGGTCTGAAATGCAAACTTTTGTTTCTGAAAAGTTTGTTTCATTTTTTCCATTACATTATTTTAAATTCAGAATAAAATATGATGTAGTCTTAATCACCAAAGATTAAGACAATTTGTTGACATTTGGATTTTGTAGATAGCTCACCTGCTCCATGGCCATGTGTTTTCCATGGTAGTCTAATCGAATTGGCACCTCTGAAGTGAATCGGAACTCTCTTGAAAACGACATGAGCAAAATAAATTCTGGTTTGTAGTTATTGATTAACTCATACCTGAACAACTTGTTTAATGATTTTGGGGATGAAAGTTTAATGTAGATGAACAGTGTTGTAGATGAGGGGTGTCCAATCCTGCTTCTGGAGGGGGTTTATTTCTAGCCCTAATTAAACACATCTGAAGCAGCTAATCCAGGTCTTCAGGAGAGCTAAATTCCCGGAGTAGGATTGGACACCCCTGTTGTAGGTGGTTACGAATACTGCTTCCTCTCTCACACACCTGAAGAATATGGGCTGGTCAGTGAAAGATGTGGAGGCAGTGTCTGTCTCAGCAGTGCTGTCTTGGCTGCAGGTGCGGACGAGGCTTGGACTGGCACGGCTTTGTGTTGGCACGGAGATGATGGGCGCAGGGTCTTGAGCCGCTGCACCGTTGTACTTGGAAAAGCTGCAGGAAACTTCAGGGCCAGACGGCTTCTTCATTGACACACAGAATGCTACAATACAAATCAATAAATAGTCACATAGATGAAACAATTGCTTGCAGAGCGGAATAGATGTTGCAAGATCTAGAGAGCTGCCTTAATGTCTACTTTTTTAAAATACAAAGTTTCTAAGCTCACTTACAGGATTTGGAACAGAGTTAATGTTTTCAAGGTCCACAGAGTTTGTATTTTGCATATTGATTGTTACCTTCCGTCTCTGGTGGGGAAAACATTTCAACGTCTGCTGCCAGACTGGTGAAGAAGTTCTTCAGGAAGAACAACGCATCCTGTACAACAAAAAAAAGTGACGAAAATGAGAGGGATCACTGACATTTAAGGTGTGTTCACAGTTGTGGTTCGGTTCGCTTTAGGGATGTCAATTTTCACAAATTCCCATGATCGATCGTCGTTTAAATTAACGATCAATTAATCGATTAATCGTTAGCCTTAATACTGCGATATGCGTCAACTGCAGTGGCATATGGCCAACAGCATGACAGGGTCTGCAAATGCTAATGTTCCTCACCAAATCGATTAGAATGGTTTTAAATAAAAGGGCTAGTAGGATTGTAAAATGTTTCGATGTGATTGATAATTAAATTAATTATTTAATAATCAAATATAACTACTAATACAACGCGTCACCAGCGCCGCCTCATATGCGCTAGAATGTGTGACTGTTGTGGACGCGCTCTTCCTGGAACAACTGCACGCGCTGAATGAATCTGCAACCGTTAAACTGGAGCACTTTGCTAGTACGTTATTTATCTAAAAGAAACGCATCCTATATGAGATTAATCAGATATATTTAAAATAAACAATATTACAAATTATATCTGCACAAAATGACGCAAATTCATGCACAAGTGAACTTGAACTAAGTTACGTGCCATTCATTCAGAACTACTCCTTTTGTGGACGCGCTCTTCCTGAAGCAACGCGACACGGCAACTAAACCCAAATAATTCACAATTTTTTATTACAATATTGTTCTCTTTATAATGTTATGTAATATTACAGTCCCAATAGTCATTATTAGTCGTGCACTGCCGTTTGAGCTGCGCGCGCTGAAGCTGACGCTTTACTACAGAGTTCTTTACCAAATGCATCCAATATGAGATAAATCAGATATAGATAGGCATACACAAAATAAACAGTATTACAACTTACATTTGAACAAAACAAAAGGCTGCGAATGCACACGCAAACTTACATGATGATGAAGGTGTAAAATGGTCCCAAACATAACTCCGGCGCGCTCGCTTTACATGTTTCGCGGTTGAGCAGCACGCCGCGAACCCGCATGAAGACCTGCTTAATCGATGATCGATAAGTTCTATCGATTAAATGTATTATCGACAATTAATCGATCGTCGATTAATCGTTGACATCCCTAGTTCGCTTGGTTCATTTGGTCCAGACCCCCCAAAAAAATGCATTTAGTCTTGGGCCGCTTGCCGTTCAAATTGGCATTTTACCACCGAACCGAGCACCGAAGATACTGTTACTGATAATGTTCACCACCTGATTGGTCGGCTTTTATCACGGATGTTTCATGATGGAACTTACCGAACATCCCAAACAATGCTGTGTTCTGGGCTTAATGCGCTCGTTGTATGTGCGTAGCCTACGTATGATGGTATTTTGACCTGCTGAGAACTCGTGAAGAGCTTATAAAATGTGTAAAGGACTCAAAACCTCCGTCACACACACAAACGAAGATCTGCTGCGAGAAGACGCAGTTCAGACGCCTGTACCGAACTGTGTTGGGCAACATCACAACTGTGATGAGAAAAAACAGGTATGATTGAGCAGTCTGTCCTTTCTAGGGTCACATCTTGTGACATCATGTCCTGTTTTTGGTTCCTTTACATGTCTTTGGTATGGTTCGAATGAAATTTGAACGCGACATGGACCAGAGTTTGTTTGGAAGCGGACCGAGACCCATCTTTCAGGGTTCAGATGGCAGCATTCACAATTATTTAAATTAACCGCAGGAACAGAGCAATCACACCAGGGTTTGTTTTAATCCAACCGAACATGCCAAGTGTGAACACTAGGGGTGTCCATGGTTAACCGATTAACCGATTAACCGTTAAAAATTGCGTAACCGAGTGAAACATTTTGCTCGGTTAAGTGGCGTCAATGGTGTGCATTGAATTTAGTTGTAATACATTTTTGCACCGCCAGAGACCGCTAGACCAGTTTTCTAATATGAAGCGGGCAAAGAAAGCGCGCGTCCGAGAATGAAGGCTGTGCGCGAGCCAGAAACAAATATAGTCAGTCAGTATCCGCGCCACTGATCGCAGCACAATAATATCTGTCTGCAGAGCCGCAGAGCCACAGCTTTACACCAGCAGTTTTACCCCGCGCATGCGCAGTTTCATCACAACAGTTTTACCCGCAGAGTCCGTTTACCGTTACATTAACCCATACAATTTGTATTATGCATTTCCTAAACATGTACTTGCTAATCAAACACTTTATATGAACAAACTACTAATCTATAAAACACAATCGGTCTTCCGACCTTTTACTGTGTTGATATGCGCGAGGGAGAGAGAGCAATACAGCGCTCGTGTTGTTTGAAGGCGGTGAGAGTGCGCGCGCGCGCGGCCGGGGCTCTCTCACTGTTTGTTCTTATGCGCCCTGTCCACTGATCTAAATAATTAGTTGTTACGACGACTTATTTGTTCCCTCGTTTTAATAAATCGTGGACACGTTGAACTATTTCCCTCCCTCATTTTGATTTAACGTGGCCAAAAACAGTTTGATACTATTAATTAGTGAATGCTAAAGACCTATATTTTGTGAATTGGTGAATATTCAGGTGAATTATTTCGTGGCCACGAATTAATAATAATTATTAAACTGTTTTTCGTCCCTGTGAAGATAGCTCTTCAGTGAAGGCCGACTACAGCTTTTTATTCCTTTTTTTTTTTGTGAATTGGTGAATATTTATCAGTATCAGGTGAATTGTTGTGGCCACGAATTAATAATACCTCAGCACGTTTTACAAGCCCCTTCTCGATCGCAGCGGCAACGAGCACTTTGATCACTTGATTTAAAAAACAAAACATTTCAGCGCTAGATCGCCTAAAAAAAAAAAAAAAAACGAACGAAATGAATGCTCTGCTAGTTAACTGAAGATGTTTTGTTTATTTGTATTGGTATTCATGCCGCGAGATGTTTCAAAAGTGGTGACAATATCGACCTTAGAAAATAGTGGTGGGGACATGTCCCACCCGCAAATTTTGCCTATCTCGGGGTTGCGGCGCGCACACTATGGTTAACCGAGTATTAACCGCTAAGGGCCTCGGTTAACGGTTAATGAAAAACTTGAAAACGTGCAGCCCTAGTGAACACACTCTTAATCACCAGTCTGAACTACACTGTTCATCAACTCTCCTCAAATCATATTTTTTAACAGTTTTGTTCTGTACCTGATCAATGTTCAAACGGAGAGGCATTAGTGACACACGTAGACAGCACTCCTGAGGTCCCTGTCCAGCTTCCGGACACACGTGTAGGGCTCTGATGGTCAACTGATATACACAGACAGGACATGCTCAGACCATATCATCTGATATTTTAGAAATATATTAGATCATTATCTGTCTGTGTGTATTTGATTGTACCATGTTGGAGTGAGCTTTCCTGGGCATCTCTTTGCTGGAGTACAGGTAGAGGAACTTGTTCATCATGGAAGAGGCCAGCCTGTCTCGTATCTCCAGATCCTGCACTGAGAACACCTGTCTGGACACCGGCTGCTCCGTCAAAACACCTGCCTCTGGAGCCGTCTGAGGATACACCTCATGCTGGAACCGCACCTAATATAAGACATGAAGAATCATAGAGTATTATTAGATGGTTTAATACTGGTTATACCACAGGAATGTCAAATGCTTGATTCTGATTGGTTGACGAGCGTTCTAACTAAAGGTGTGCAATTATTTTCCAGTAAACGCACAGCTATGAAGTAGTTCCAGGTCTGTTCACCACTTTACAGTTCCATATCACGTCGCCAAATTATTTAAGCCTACAACAGCCATCATCCGCAAAGACACTGACCAAGCAAACAAATATAACAAACAACAGGATAAAATTAACTAATTTACATGTTTTTCCCACAAAATTACCTTTTATTTTCTATTGAAAGCTTTCTTTCTCCCGCTCTCTCTCTACATCCACACTCACAGGCATACTGTACAAACACACTCACGCTCAGATGGAAACTTACACGTTCACAGAAACTTTTTGTCAGCGCTACTCATCGACTGACTTGATAAAGCAGCTACATGACATTTCTCAGTAGCGAGGTGGGAATGCTGCTGTTTTTAAAGCAGTTAAACTTAACTAAAACAAATAAAAAAACTACTAAAAACATTTCGTATTCAGTTAGATGCCAAGGCAACAATTACAAATTTTCATTCAGTTTAAGTACTAAAATGACTAACTTAAAAAAAAAAAAAAAATAATAATAAAAAAAAACTACTTAAAATGACAAATGCACATAAAATTACTAAAATTACTAAAATGAAAACTTAAAACTGAAAAACTAAAAAAGCTAACTCAAAATATTAATAAAAACTATTTATTAACAGTGATATATATTGTCAGTTTGGCAGACAGATGATTAAAATTATAAAATGTTTTATTTTCATATATTAAGCATTATATTCATGTTCATATATTAAGCATGCAGATGATTAAAATGTTCAAGTGTTTCTCTGACCTTACTGAGCTGAATCTCCATCAGAACATCATGGTTTCTGCCCCATCCTCCTCCAGCACGAGAGCCTCTTCTCACCTGTCTTACAGGAGTCTGTGACGGAGAACTGTGAGGAGTGCACCTACACACAAACATGCTCTCTGAATACACACTTACAACACATGCAGATTTTATATGAAGCGTGATTTTGAATCAAGAGTGGCCCAACTCCAAAAATGTACCCTTGACTGCGAGCTGGTGATGAGGACAGTGCGCCACCGCCGAAGTCCTTTCCTCCATAGAGATGCCACACGACAGAGATCTCTTTGACCAGGTATCTGATTTCCGGCACAGGAAAATGAAGCGGCCCCCTATTCAAAGTGCTGCCCTCCAGGGGGACACCGAAATGTTCTTCCTTCACCAGGATAGGTTCAGAGGTTAGCTTCTTTACCACAGGCTCCTCATCCCGTTCCTGACAGACAGACAAAACACTTTGATCAAGTAATGCATACACAAATTAAGATCTCTATTTTAAAAAACAGTTCTCCCAAAAATAACATCTTGAAATTCAGTCAGTTCTTCACGCAAAGCTATTTCAATGCTTCTCTGCCTGAAATATGTATGAAATGAAGATCTCACCTCTATTCTGGAGCCCGGCGTGTCGAGGATGCAGAAGTCATCGGAGTCGTGGAGCACAGGGGGGGCAGGAGGAGAGATGAGGGGCGAGTGCAGGGTTGGGTACGTGGGGCTCGGGTCCTGCCCCAGGTTTCCACTCTCATCAGGGAAAAGGAAGAGATCAGAACGGGGTGGCTCATGATCATGTGAATGGTCTTCGTTGATGCCTACACGAAAGACAGACAGATTCAATGCGAGCCATGTTATTTTAGTATTTATTAATATTTTGAATATACAGTGCAAGAGATCCGCTCATCGCTGCACAAACATGTCAACTGTGTGTTGCAATTTTTTGTGTGTGTCTTTGCTTTAGGAAACTTGTAGCAATGGAGTCATCTGAAGGTTTTAGATGCAATCACTGTTCTCCACCGGAGCTGATCCCGTCCGTTTTGTGTTCGAGTGACACGACTCAAATGCTCCACTTAGATATAACCGCTGCCGTTGGTTAATGAAGATTTGACGGATGAACTCGAGGCTCAATTGGACATATTAAAAGTGGTAAGTGTTTTCAGTTATATGGACATCACCATACTTTGGTCACTGTCACTAAGGTTACTCGTAAGAGAATACGGGCTTGACTCCTGTTGCACGTTCATTTAAGAGGCTTCTGTAAATTGCTGTTTAAATGGGACATTTCGAGACTCACACCTGTAAATGCGTTTGTCAATCCCAAGAACTGAGTGCGAACGTAGTGTAACTGATTCACTGGCATGTAATTCCAAAGATAAAAATTCCCTGGTCAAAATATATCCCGGTCCACCTATGATATGACTTTCTTTTTTCTTTTCTGGCGTTACTCACGTTACTGACATTAAACACCTGGCTCCATTCTGCTACATAACGGAAACTTTTAACAATCCAATCAATTACTGATTGATATTATCAAGCTCCACCAAACATTATTATAACTGATTATCCAGTTGCACTCAGATTATATATTAGTAACATTGGAGGGTGAATGTTGTTTAATGTATGGTTTTAAAATAAGTGCTAGACTGAAAAATATGGAAAAGCCATTCACCACAGAAAATAAAGAAAAGCAGAGTAGAGTCTGACCGTTCTGTTGCAGCATATGGCCCTGCAGGCTGTCTGTCTCTTCCATAGCATCACTCATCAGATCCTGAAGAATCTGCTGCTCCGCTTCAGGAAGAAGAGGTGCCGGAGCTGGTGGGCGGCTCACTGCTTCAGTCTGGAGAACATTAAACATGTTCATCATGACAATAGCTCAAATGAGCTAACTACTACTCATCATCTTTTAAAAAATGTATAAGGTTGTCTGATAATAATTACTTTGATAGTTTGATTTTAAATATTAAGCATGATGGAATGTGTCATTGTCGACATGTTAAGTCAGATTTTCAATTGAACAGACCTTCACCCTTTGTTTAGTGCTTCTGCGTTTGGCCTCCATTCCAGAAGGGGGCAGTAGATCTCCGTAGCTGGCTATGTACTGAATAAGGTTCATGAGAGCGGCACAGGAGTCTGAACAGGTGCGGATGTGAATAACATCACTTGAGCAACGCAGCTCAAACCTCGGCTCCGTCTACAGAGACATAATTGACACGAGTTAAAGGGATAGTTCACTTTGAAATTAAATTTTGGTATGTTTTAGCTTACCTCAAGGGCATCCAAGATGTAGGTGTCTTTTTTTCCGCAGTAGATTCAATTTTGATATTTTTAGGTCAAACCGTTCTTGTCTGTCAGTCATTTAATGCAGGTCTATGGACACTGTCTCAAAGAGCACGCACAGAGAAGTCCAAATTAAAACAATTCCCCATCGTCCAAATTAAACAATTCCCCATCGTAAGTACACATTGATGGCCTAAGACACGAAACGAGCGGTTTGTGTGAGAAAACGAACAGTATATATATCGTTTTGACCTCTTATACACAGCCACGTCCAAGTGATCTGATCTGAGGGCGCAGTATAGACATATATACACTAGATGTCACCTTAAAGACATTCGTTCCAATGAACTGCCGTAGACAAGGCGACATCTAGTATATAAATCTATGCACCAGTCTGCGCACACGTCACACACCAGGATGTGCGAGCGCCCTCAGATCACTTGGACGTGGCTGTGTATAAGAGCTAAAAACGATATAAATACTGTTCGTTTTCTCACACAAACCGCTCGTTTCATGTCTTAGGCCATCAATGTGTACTTACGATGGGGAATTGTTTAATTTGGACTCTGTGCATGCTCTTTGAGACAGTGTCCATAGACCTGCATCAAATGACTGAGAGACAAGAACGGTTTGACCTAAAAATATCAAAATTGAAACTACTGCGGAAAAAAAGACATCTTGGATGCCCTTGAGGTAAGCTAAAACATACCAAAATTTAATTTCAAAGTGAACTATCCCTTTAAAGTCATTGGAACATTCTGCATTAGAGGGTACTAGACAACTCTTTGTTTTAACAGAGGACTCACCATTTTGCCATCTGCTCCTGGTTTGACTGCAGTGATCCTCAGTTCCAGGGTCCCCATATCAACCACCTGCACATAGTCTGAAAACATAAAAATAAGAAAATTAAGCCAGAGCGCTTTGTAGACATATTCTGAAACCGCACAAACGTATATAACTCCTCACCTCGTGCCAGATTAACAGACACAGCGTTGACTTTGTCAGACAGAAACAATACAGCTTCATCTAAAATTATTCTATAAGGGAATAAATCATAAGCGATTAGAAAAAAAGTAACTAGGAAATGTTCAGTTATAGACAATGTTAGTTTTTACCTTAAACTGGAGGAAGAGTGATCTAAAGACACACTGCTGGAGATGCTAAAGGTCTCCACCGTCAGCAGAGATCTCACGGGTAAATACAAAGGTCTAGAGAGAGAAAACTGCTGCTTAGATCCAAATGCTCTTTTAATAGAAAAGCACAATAAATACATTCTGTGCAGATTATGAGGATTGAAACCTGATCCTCATTTGTTTGCTTGAACGAAACGCAATGAAATTCATCCATTGTAAGCATCCAAACAGTTTTGGGAGGCACCATATTCCCTTTAAATACTGGATAGATAGTGATATTGGGAAAAGATAGTGATAGAATCTAGCTAGACGGATCACCTATAATCCAGGGAGCAGCTCCATAGATGCAGGTGGAGGGTGGACACAGACGAAGGGGGCGTGTAGCCAAGCACCGGCTCATCTGACACATTTAAAAAGTCGACTATCTACAGTGGAAAGATAACCAATAAGGTTTGGCACAGATAAATTAACGACAGTCTTAGTCAGAAATTAATAAGATTGTTAATAAGTCAACAACTCATTCATCACTAGAACATTTTAAGATGCAATCCACAATTCCAAGGCCCACAGGCGCTTTTAATTCAGGTGATTTGCATGAGGTTTTTGTACTTATTATTATTATTATTATATCATTATTACCTGTTCATACCAGCCCAGACTTGAAGGCACCACTCTGTGCTCCAGCGTGACTCCCCTCATGCCAATGGCTATGAGAAACTCCTGAACATACAGAAAGACATGCAGACAGATCCAGTTACACGTTTAAAAACACAAATAGCTCAGAAAAGTTTGGGGTTGTTAAGACTTTTTAAAAAGTTCTCACCAAGGCTGCATTTATTTGATAAAAAAATATAGCAAAAACATTAATATTATGAAATTATTCCTGTGATGTCTAAGCTGAATTTTCAGCAGTCATTACTAAAGTCATCAGTGTCACATGATCCTTCAGAAATCATTCGAATATGCTGATTTGATCCTCAGGAAACATTTATTATTATTAACAATATTGAAAACAGTAGTGCTGCTCAATATTTTTACAGGATTTTTTGCTGAATAGAAAGTTCAAAACAACAGCATTCATTTGAAATAGGATTTTGTTTTGTAACAATGTAAGAAAAAGTCTTTAGGAGTCAGTATTGGTCAATTTAGTGCGCCTTGAACAAAAGTATGAATTTCTTTAAAAAAAAAAATATATATATAATAATTCTTACTGACCCCAAACTTTTAAACAGTAATTTATGTTGAAATTTTAAACAGCATTTGTCTAATCCAGTTATGTGTTACCTTGACATTGCGCTCAGTGTTGTGGGAGGAGATTTTAACAGCGACAGACAGCATGCTGTGGGGCTCCAGACTGAGCCCTTCTGACGGAGACGCCCTCTCTGAGGCCGATTCAGTCGCATACATAACAGGCTCCAGCCAATGAGGACGTGTCCTGCAGGGCAGATTAACACTCCACTCCGGGGCATCCCCGTCCACCGTGCCTGACCAATTGGATACACAATGATGAAGAAAAAAATTCATCATACATACTTATTAATCCTAAATATGAGATATTTGATATTTTAATGAGATAAAAATATGATCATACAAATAAGCAGCACTAAAATACAATTAAATAGGATCATATATTTCTGTTTACACAAAAACGATAATGTACCAGAAATCTCTATAGACCATTATATAACTTAACTGAAAAATAACAGGTAAAAGAATGCAAATGACTTTTCTTGTATACCGTGGTGATAGAGGCAGGCCTGAGACGTGTGGAAGCAGACATAATGCTGGTCTTTGTAGCCTTCGTGCTGCGTCACGCCAAACAACGTCCCGTTTTTCACCTCCATCCAGAATTCACCGTGTTTTTTTTGTAACACACTATTATCATCCTGCTGGAAGCATTGGCATATATTACATAAAGCCATGACTACATAATGAGTCAATATTAAAGCACGATCTTCGCGATGTGTATGTAATACCTTTAGGTGTGTTTGCAGAGCCAGTAGGCCGTGGTTAACAGACAGGACGATGGAAAAGAGGCTCTGAGAGTTCTTAGGCTGGATCTTACTCCTCTTCTTCCTTCTGTTCCTATAGCCCAGTTCAGCGGGGGTGTAATACTGCAGGATCTCTTCCTCAGAACCACTCTCCTCCTCTTCACACACATAATGGGATAAAAATCCAGAACAAAAAGACCAACAGACACATGACGTCAGATGAAATGATTACCTGAAAACAACATCTTTCCAAGAATAAGTGCTGGAAATAGTACCAAAAAGCATGTAAATGCTTTTTCTAGTCTGACATTAAATATTCAAGTGAGCAGAAGGGGAAATGATCTTTACCCTCAGGGCCAGTAGATCTAAACTGACTGAAGCTGTCTTTACTGTACGTGTTGATGAGTTGACTGGCTACAGACAGACCCACACCATACGGGATGTTCTCCACTGTCTCGACTGGAGATGGAGCGGTGGGTTCCCATAACAGCAGGTCGTTATTAATCCTGGTGGTAGAAAAAAAAAGAAAATAGAGCACATGGTAGCTGGAACTCACGAGGACATGAATATGAAGTTTAAGGATGTAGATTTATAAGACAAAGCTGTGATTTTCTTCATGCATTAATAATAATTACCTGTTGTGTAGTTTCTCATAAAAGTCATTATTGGGCAAAGAGAGCTGCACGTTAGGGAAAAACAGCTCAAGGATGTAGCGGGAGTTGCTCATGGTTTTATCTTGGAATTCCGTCATCTCCACCACGTCTCCTGGGATGACCATCTGCATGAGGCACAAAGTTATTATCCATTATTAATAATAACAGATAATTACTAATTAATTTAAATCTATCTGGGCAGTTGATCCAAAATGAGTATGTATTTTTCTTAACACCGGGTAAAAATTGCTTTTATATTTATTACATTATATTATATTTAGAAATAATTTGCCAAAAAGAAAAATAATTAGAAATTAAAATAATCAACAAATCAATTTAAAATTTAATTTCAGAGAGAAAATAAAAATCTCCATACCTCCTCATTCTCATACATGACACGCCGTGAGGAGAAAGGGGATGGCTCGGGTTTGCCAAAATCACACACATCCTTCAAGGAGTGGGCGGCTCCTTCTTCCTCCTCTTCCTCCTGTGAGTGACCATCTGCTTCTTCCTCCTCTTCCTCAGCTGTTACACGCTCTAAGATGGAGTGCACAGCCTTGGGGTTCACCTTCAAAACCACTCTGAATGGGTATGGAGCAGAAAATATTTCAGTTTCTGTATCTAGATGAATTTTATCAGTAAAGATACACAGAATGACTATAAACAAAACAGGATACACAGAGCACAGCCTACCTGGGCCAGTCGAATTTGCCACAGTCGGACGATGTCATGTCCTCCTCCATGGTGTTAGCTACTCGTAAGAACCTGGCTGCAGGGTGATCTTTGTCTTTTTGAAATGACCCTAGTGTAACAAAAAAACACATTGTGTGATTAAATGCGTAAAAAAAAAAACACCAATCTAATATTCTTTGGATATTATGTTATGAGGTTTTGTATTGCATTATCATATCTCCAATTTCTTTTATACTCTAAGAAATGTAAAATTCGATTTAAAAAAATCTCCCATTGATTTACATTGTTAGATTGTGCACAAATCTAGCCAGCAGAGATGACAATTGTAATACTGGCATATTACCATTTATTAATATTTTTTTTTAAATTACTCTTTGAATTGTTTTTGTCCCCTCTTGATTTTTTATACTAAATTGGTATTTTCTCCCTGCAGGCTTGTGCAAAATTCCGAATTTCAGAATTGGTCTACATTCAATTCATGAATTGGAATTTGAATTGAATTGACTCCGCCCCACAGGACGTTGAATTGAATTTGAATTTGAATTTGAATCAAATTCTTGAAATAAATGACCCCCTCAATGTTGTTTAATTAGTTTTGTTTTTAACATTCATTGCTGGGGGAAAACATATCCTTTTAATGTAATCTGTACAAGTAGTTCAAACTAATACCATTTATAATGCAATCATATCTGACATATACTGTAAAGCTTCATTGTTAAACACTTCACTAAAAATATGTATATGAATTTCTTTGAATTTTTATTGAATTGCAATTCTGCTTCCTTTAATTCAAATTCAAATTGTAATTCTAGATCCTGTTTTTGACATCAATTCAAATTCAAGAATTGAATTGGAATTAAGGAGTCATTCTCAATTTAATTCTGAATTGTGCACAAGCCTGTCTCCCTGGCAAGTCTAGCAGACATCAAATATGGTTTATTCTTTTTAGAAAAGAAGAAGTGAAACATGTCTATAAAAAGTATCTATGTATCCTGTATGTGGGGGACGACTGTAGAGGAACATTTGAATTCATTCCTCATTTCCTCATCTATTGATTACTTTCAGAATTCACTCAAAAATGCATAGCTGCAAGATCATTTTTATGGCATGATCAGGGTGAATCTGTTTGTAAATTAGTACCGCTGAGCTCTTTGAAAGTGAGCTCCATCTTGTTCTGCTCTGATGAGTTTCCTCCAGTGAACTCCGTCTTGAGCTCCAGATCCTCCAGCTCCAGCTGAAGCAGCTCTTTCTGCAGGGACTTCTTAAACCAGGGGCCCCTTTCCTGATCCGAGCGCAGGTCTGGGATTGGAAACCGTACCACTAGTCCCATTAGAGGTGCATTTATTGACACAGACACGTGGCAGTGCGCTGGGGTGCGACTATCATCCAGGAAGACCTCTGCGAAGGCTTTGTGCTTGTGAGGAAAACACACAACCACAATACGATTCAAAGTGATATAAAAGTAAAAGAAAGTAAATTAAGTAGAGGGAGATAGTTGTTAATGTTTCTCACCAGACTGACATGTTTATTGTAGGAGGTGTACATGTGAGATGCCATCATCTCTGTTGTAACCAGTTTCTGAGGCTGGAGTAGGGAGTTGAGCCTGTCCACAATGCTGACGTCACACTCTGAGCGCACTTTACCCAGCTCCACCTGCAATTCTGCCTTACGGGGTACAGTACTCAGGCGTACCTGCACGCCCTGGTAATAAAAATAAAAAAAGTGGGACCATGTTTACTGTCTGCAAGTGACTAGATTTGTGATTAATTTGAAGTAAAAATTTTAAACAATTAATGTAAATAATAAAATATCATATAGATGGACTAGTCAAGGACATAATCGTGTGGTCATTTACTTGCAATATTTCAGGCAGTTACCTGCGGGCCTCTGCGTTCTGTTAGTTTGTAGTGTAAATGTAGGCATGTAGGAGGGGAAGACTCACTACTGGCTGGGACGTCAAACGTAAGAAGCTAATGTTTTGACACAGAAGAAAAAAATCATTGTTATTATATAAAATAACTATTCTGTGCACATACAACATTTGCTAACAGACAAAAAAATACCTCTGTGTAATGGGCTCCACTCTTTGTAGTGTGGCTGTCAGTAGAGTACAGGCATTCCAAAACCTCCACCTGACTCAGAGAGAGATCCGTGTTCAGCGTACGTACACTGGAGCCTTGGCAGTGCTCGTATGTCACCTTTAATCCCTGACCAATGAACCTGAAGATGAAGAAAAATGCATTTAAAATTTGCTGCTATCTTTAGTGGCACCTTAAAACACATACTCTCTAAAACATAAGCAAAGGTTAAGTAGGGAGTTCCACAAGGCTCTGTCTTGGGTCCTTTCTTGTTATCTTTATACATGTTTATTTTAGGATACATGACTTTATCTTTTGCTTTGATTGTTATGGTGATGACCCACAGATATCAATTTCCACTAGACCCGTTAAAAATTTCAGTTTTCCCAGTAAATGGAGTGCATTGAGGACATTAAAGACTGAATGCAAAGTTATAACTGTCCCACCTCATCTTTTTTGTGAACTCACATGCAATGTCAGCCATCCAAGATTATCCAATTATGGATAATTGCAAGAAGGCTGATAACAAAATAATAAGCAACCATTCTTATAGTATTCTAAAGGGGTTGGGATATTGCCATCCACCAAAGCTGTATTTAAAAAAAAAGCTCTAATAAAAAAGAAGTGAAGTTCAACTAAACAGATAGATTTGAACTACTATGTTCGTTTGTCAAATACATTATTAATCAACATATAATAAAAACAAATTTAAAAGGTTAAGAAGTGAAAGCTTACCTGAGATGATCATGTGGACAGGCTTCATCAAAGATGGTTCGTAATTGGAGGAAACCACCAGCAGGGAGTTGATTTACAGTCAGAATACGGAAAAACTCAGAAGCCATTGGTGCAAGATGGCTGCGGGAGGAGTTTGGAGGTGGGAGGGGGTCGATATGGAGGACAGACAGGCAGAGATTGCCCACTGTCAGCCTGAGAACCAGCTCAGGCCTGGACTCATCACAGTGGCCTTTAGATGGATGAGCTAGAGATCACACATAGGGTATATAACTGATTAAAGATAGTCATATGGGTTAACAATTAATATAAATTATAAAGGTGATGATGGGACTCACATGTCTGCCGTAGCAACTTGTGGGTAAGCTGAGAATCTCTGGGAAGTTGTGGTGTCTCATTTGTCTGTTTCTCCTTTTGTCTAGGAACATCCATGTACTCATCCCACACCATCTAGGGAATGTGTCAATAAATGTTTTACATTTGCAATATCTTAAAGTATGTAAGATTTTGAGAACTGACATTCTCTTAATCCAGTTTATTGTTCATTGACTGCAATTAGTATGACATTCATGGGTTTATCTCTCTCAAAAAGTGTCAACACTGAGCCCCCAGGCACCATCTAAACATTAAGAGCAGATCCGTCAATCTCTTTCCAGCTCAACCAACTCAACCAAGTGGGGCATTGCTATTGTAGCAGGCTGAGCCAGAGGGTGTTTGCCGATGTGGGACCATGGTTGACGCATTACATGGGAAAAGACATACAGCTTTGGGTACAGGAGTGAAAGCCAAAATTTGTTGCATTTAGGCTAGACCTTCAAATATTAGACAGGTCATGATCACGTCAAAGTGACAATGTACGCTTTAATACAACATCATCATTCGCCTGTTCCGAAAGACATATGTTCCAGTTTATATGTTTTACTTTGACATGTCTAGTGAAGACAGCCTCAAATAGTTCTGGCGCATCATGTCAAAAAATGCACTCAGTGCATTGCTTATTGCAAGTGAGAAGCTCACGTTCTCTTAGGGTTAGCCTACTTAAATGCTTACTCAAGACCCATTGCAACACAGCTAAAGTATTCCTAATATGTATTTGTGATATTTGAGATGTGGGATGTGTGACACACGAAAGGGGTGTTTGCAAAATATGCTATACTTTTGTAATTCTGGTAGGTGCCACTAGTGTCATAGAATGAATGACACAATCTATCATTTAATGAATGAATGGTGGCACAATCTATCATTTAAAACCATTTATGCATCACTGAGTTCAAAAGTCGAGACTTACAGTTACATTTCCCGATGGCGAATCCCCCAGGGAGGCGGAGTAGTTGCTATTTACAGACAAATCTAGATCCACCGTGGGTGGATCCCCAAGAGGAGGCAGAGATGATAGGCTGTGTGACATGTCCATATCAGCCATGGAGAAAAAGACATCCTCTGTCCGACCAATAAGAAAGAGATTAATTAAATATGTAGTTAGAGATATGTAGACATTCTGCAAAGGCAGAAGAACTAAGAAGTTCTAGATGTACTAAGAAGTAAAAGATGTGATGTGCTAAACTAACCTCTGCTGGACACCGTTCTGGTAGTCTGGCTTTCAAACAGGTCCTGGTCAGTGGCACCTGTAATGGTGTCTTTCTTCAGGCAGCGGTTGAGCTCCATGTGGAGGCGATACTCATCCTCCTGCTGCATGGGCCGACTTTTCCTGTCCTTTCCTATTGCAGACCACTCCTGCCCGGCTGTATTCCAATATGAAAAGTCATTCACATTCAGCGGAAACCATTTATCACACACTTTATTCAAAGAGGGACACATATGGTCGAATCATGAATAAAAAATGATTTTAAAAAAGTGTCACCTGAGCTGGAGAAGACCCCAAACATGTCCAGTAAGAGGTGGACTTGTTGTGGTGAGAGCAGCATGATTAGAGAATCAAACTGTCCGTCAATATGCAACTGTGAAAAGACCAGCCATTAAATCTTACTATTAAAAAATTAATTACGCCTTTATTTGGACTTCTCTGTCCATTCAGAAATACACTTAAGACAGCTAAAAATGTATCAATGTAAATTAATTAGATAATAAAACATCACACCAAGTGGTATTTATTTAAATAAATACCACTTGATGGACACAAAAAGAAGTGTGTTATGCTTTTCATTTTAAACAACATTTCTATTGTTTTATAAAGCACTTGAATACTTTTTAGTTGTCAAATGTAGTGGAACACATTCACTCAAGGAATGACCATTGCGACAAAGGCAGCTAATCTGTGCAGTACCTTTATAACCAGCTAACATCCAAATTAGTGTACATTAACTGTACGTTATACTGCATCGACCCACCTTAGCTCCTGGCATAGCCTCGTTTTGCTTCAGAACCACGGACAGCTCCAGTTTCCCACTAAGGCAGCACACCTGCACTGGCTCGAATGGTGTACTGGAAGACACAGGCTCTGGGAACTGAGGGTGAGGCTCACAGATGATTTTTGGATTCCAACTTGGTGAAAGCTTGGGTTCAGTATCCTTAAATGTATAAAGAACATGTCTTAGAGGGCTTTGGAATTGTACTGGTTAATACTAGTTACAAAACAACTCACTTGAAGTTACTGTACTTAAGGTTAAGGTTTAATAGGGTTAAGTTAGGCTTAGGTTGCACCACAACTTAGGTAAAGATGATTGTTTTATTACAGCAGAACAGATAAACTCACTGTTTGAGTGGGCGATGATTTGGGGCCGGCACGTGCCGACTCTGAAAACTCATCCCAGAACACAGAGGCTCCGTCCAGAGTGAGGTTTTTATGTGCAAATGTAGTAGGCTGATGGATATTGACACTGGAGCCCTCCTCCACGCTCTCATCACAGTAAACCATTCTAAATATCACAAAATGTACGGCGATGATTCATATGTAAACATATCATGTTGTTGTGCTGAAAATATTTAGTTACAGCTCTAGAACTTACTTTTTGATTCGGAGTTCGAGGGCAATGCCAGTTTTAGAATTTTCAGGAATGTGTTCCATCCGCAGGACGGTGTCCACAAAAGTGACCTTGACTCTTCTCAACACTAACAGAGAGAACAGGGAAAGGTTCTGTCATTGAGAGGGAATCAGACTAAATATATTTCAGCTCTATACAAAACAAAACAAAAACGATTTTATGGTCCAGGGGAAGAGGCATACCCGTCTCAATAGTCTCGGCAAACTTTTCCAGACCCTCCAGAGGTTGGAAGCTCTCTCCCTGGTCATCAGTGAGTCTTTGGCTTAGACACTCTTTGGCCAGCTGCATACTGCTGGTCATGAAGCTGGACCAGCACATGGGCTCCATGCCGGATGCTAAAAAAGATTTACAATGGCCATACACAACATTAAAGTAGTCATAAAATGGAAATTCACTTCACAATTCATTCATGCATATGTTTCATTTAAAATTAATTGACCTCGTACTTTTTAATCGAAATAATTGGGTCTTCCAGGGAAATTACTCTCATAATGCACCGGACTACTCTAATAATTTTGTCTGTATAAATGCCCCTTTCCTCCAATTGCCTGCGAGCTTGGATTCAGATCTGCTTCCATCCAATCAACAACCATGGGATTGAACCAAGTCCCTACTCAACACTTCTTTTTTTTTTTTTTCAACAATTTAATTTCACTCAGACAATACATCTAAATACAAAATAAATGATCTGTCAGTACTTACATCAACTTTATTTAAAAAATGGACTTCCGAGAGAAAAATCATTATAGAAAAATAAAACTTTTTTGTATTTAAACTACTAGAATAATAGATCATTAGACAGAAACAGTATACAATATAAAAAATATGAAATTAGAAACTATTAAATTAGTGCTGAGCAACGATTAATCGCATCCAAAATAAAAGTTTGTGTTTACATAATATATATGTTTACTGTGTTTAATTATTTTGTATATATAAATATACACATATGCATGTATACATTTAAGAAATATTTGCATGTATATACTGTATATATTTATACATAATTTATATTAGATATAAATACTTTATACATAAATAACACATTTTTCTTAAATATATAAACACAAACTTTTATTTTGGATGTGATTAATCGTTGCCCAGCACTACATTAAATATAAAATATTAGAGTGTGAAGATTTCACAAATAAGAAAAAAAACTTTACAAAACAGAATTGTAGAATGCCTAGCATTGCAATCAAAGCATTTCTCAAGATAATAATCATCTAAAGAGAAAGCGATTTGAGAGATGTTTCCTACCCATTCGAGGTCTTGGCCTGAACACCATCTCCAAACCTCTCACTTCCAGTGCACAGTTGTCCTGGAGCAGTGAGGCCCATGGCACAGTGAGACAAATGGCCTGGATGAAGCCCTCACTCACCTCAAATGGTGCATCCACAGACTCCAGGATCTCATTCAGGGACTGAAGAAGCACGAGACATGAAAGTCACAGAAGGTAAACAGCGGATAAACATCCTTTTTTATGTTTTTTTGGGGGGTTAGGTATAAAATATTACTATGTAAACCAGTTATATCTGGCAATGGAATGTTCCCTTGGTGCTACACTCAGATAAGATATAGCAAATTTCAGAAGTTTAATCATGTGTTCAACTTATCTGCTCATGTCTATTCTATATCTTTGGCTATTTTCATGGCGAAAACATTGTATGGCAAACTATCAGGTTTTTAAAAATCTATTTTTGCTAAAAAACCCTAAAACAACCGATCGGGCCAGTGCTGCATCATCATGAAAGTTGATCACTTGCATGTGTTTTAAGCCTTGCCAATTTAAATATTACAGCGCAAGAAGACACGAAAGGGAACTCAATTCGGTACATTTGAAGCGCGCCCAAAAAGCAGAGTCTGACATCGCATGAATACTGAGTGCTTTTATGTCTTCTTGTGCATGCAATGCAATAAAATAACACGCTGCTCTTGACTCAACAACTTTTGTAACTTTAAATAAGGATTCATCTATATTTAATTTATACAGTTTAGACTATGCAGTGACGTTTTACATTTGATTATTTTATTCAGTTTCTGTACTTTAGTTAATCTGTATCTAACTACTGTTAGATGTATTTATTTAATGTGTGTCTTTGTTCTATTGTTTATTTTGTGCTATTGCTTGTAGTGTGATTATTTGTCATTTTATTATACGGTTTACTTTTATAATGTTCTTTAATAATGTTTGAAATTCATATTTTATATTTATAATTTATGTAAGGGTTAATGCCCGACAATGTGTCCATTGTCATTGTCGGACGGTTGCCTCCGCCGAAGTCCATTAATACAATGGACACCTTGAAGGGCATTAACCCGCTTATACCATGGTCACTTGTTAAATAACACATTTTTAAAACATTAGTTTATATTTTAATTAGTTTTACAATCGAAATCTAAAGTTTTTACAAACAATAACTGGGTTTCCCTGGTTACGCCTGATGGTTTATTTACTAGGTGTCCTCTATCACTTTTTAATGGACACCCTGCAGCCAATCAGAATCGAGTATTCACCCAGACCATGGTATAATACATTCAGGGTTCCCACTCTAAACCAAATGTCAAATTCCCTGACTTTCACTGACTAAAAAGATGAATTTCCATGACCTATAATGAACAGCAAAACAAGCGTTTTGTATAAATTGTATATTAATTTTAATAAAATTTTCATCAACCAATTGCCTGTATTTAATAAATAAGAAGTTAATATATAACAGACAATATAATCATGGAGGCGCCGGCGCGCCACGGTCACTTGCATTGCACGTGAACTGGAGGCATCTCATCATAAATTAACCGAAACTCTGTGTATGCCTCACATACATGAGAAATACATCTGAAGATAGCTTGGAATGTCTTTAAACAAAACAATTCGAAACGAAAAGAAATAGGCTACTCTCTGATTATGTAATCCATGATGTGGGACCTGATATTCATTTATGTGATATTCATGCATTTTTTCTTACAGTAAAGCACTGTCCACAAACAACCTCCCTATAATAAGACAAATCTCTGGAGGCATGCTCCAAGCACACTCTCATCTCATCCCTTTTCCACATTTGTAGTAATGACACTATAACCAAACCGGAAATTGTAACGCGTGCACACGAGAAACTTTCTCGTGCACACGCAAAAGTTTCTTGTGTGCACGTGAAAGTCCGTATTATTATTTTTTTGCAAAGGTCCCCTTAGGGGCTCCGTAGAAAGATGTGTGAAACAGCGCGATAAAAAAAATCTGTATAGAAAAATTACATTTTGATAAATGGAAACTAAAATTTAAAGCAACAAACTAAATTCCCTGATATTCCATGACTTGGACAAAAATATATATAAAATTCCCTGACTTTCAATGTCTGGAATAGACCTTTTAAAATTCCATGACATTCCAGAAATTCCATGACCCGTGGGAACCCTGTACATTATATTTATTATATTATAAAGTTTTTCATTTCCATTGTTCTTGCATTCCATGTAAAAAGTCTGGCGGGTAAAATAAAAACAATTACTAGACAATGGCGACTCGCGCTTCAATGTGTCCGTAGAGGGTTGGGAAACTATATTTGGTTTATTTATCTTTGTTAAAAATACCATACAAAGTGTTCCTCACAAGGTTAAACACAGCACAATCTAATAAAACATGCTTCAATGATAAATGATTTTGCTGGATCATCCTGGAAAGGCCTATTCGGCAACTGGTATAACAATCTGGTCCCATCGATTAAAAATAAATAAATAAATAAATAAATAAATAAATAAAGATAAAAAACGTATTCTCCCAACATTGAGGCTGATTTCATGGAGTTTGTTCTGTATGGAATCAATAGGGGTAAACAGCACAGAAGTAGAAAACGTACCCATTTGTCGAGCGGCACTTGAGCGAGTGAACCCGTGCCTTGATAGAGGTCCAGACTAAGCTGGTCCAAACTGAGCTTCTCCTGGAGGAAATTTCCCAGATATCGATGCAGCAGGTACCTGCAGGCCCGCTTCTTAATGGACTCAGAAAAAGGCCAAGGCATCTTGACCAGCTCTTGGCTTCAGGGAGTACTGAAACACATTAGGACATCCAAAGTGTTAAATGCCACAGACTTGAGAGTGTTTTACTGTAGTGTGAACTGCAGTGGATAGTGTGGTTTGGTGGCGTAGTTTGTATTAAGCTGGAACAGTTAAACATAACATGCTAAAAGACAGACAGTTTGTGAAATAAATAATACACACAAGCCAGTCTAAAAACATTCTCATGGAATTGATAAGAAGTTATCTTCATTCTCTGTGACTTTGACATTGCTTTGCTGAAAACACACACCCACACAATCATTCAGTGAAGGGTTGTTGATGTCAAATGATTCAGTATAAATACATGTTCTGATTCTAGATGACTAATGAAGACATCCAAATGATGTGGCTGTCTGAACAAATTACAACTGTAGAACTAGTAATTCAATACACTGATGCAAAGGACTGTTAAAGCCTGGGATTCCTAGAAAACCTATCAATTCACAGGCATTTAGCTACTCAATGCCTTCAGAACAACATCAGAAAATGTGGTGGTGATGAAGATGAGCTCATTTTAAATGACTTGCGGTTATATTTATTTGTCTGGCATGCCTAACGTTGCTGTCTGACCCCATATATCCACACATACAGTATAGTGACCGGCAGTGCTTGCGCAATTAAGGTTAGTGAGTTTGTTTTTTGCAGCTAACAATGCCAAATCACGGAAACACACTGCAGAACAGCAAAAACCGTTTGTTCGTATGTACAGTGGTCATTTAAAATAAGACTGTCAGAGAAAAATAACTCACCTGTATTATAAAATAGCTGATTAACCGTTGTTCCTTGGCTTAGGGTGAACTAGCATGCTGGCTAAACACAATCCTTTATACCTTCATTCAACTTTGTCTCTTCGGCTGACGCATCGCTCGTTAATATTATGTATATTCAACTGGAGATGGTAGTCTTCAGGCGCATTATAAGTCAGGTCGTGAGAGAGCAGCATCTCTGTTTGTCTGCTTATAAGGCTAAGATGGTGTTTACAAACACGCTCGTGACTGCGCACTCTCGCGCGCCGCTCCATGCGCGCGATGTGTTCACGAGCATCCGCGCCGCGCACCCACTGCGCAGGTCACGCGCTCAGCTACAGGAGTGTTATTGTTTACTTCGGATTGGAATAGTAAAAGCACTTTATTTTTGGTGGTAAGGTAAGTAGGCTCAAATTAAATGGTGTAATGGATTTAGTTATTGATCTGATATCAAGGGTTGTAAGTCATATCTTTGTCTATTTCTTTTAAATATGTTCTAATCCGTTACCCTGTATTTACATACTTCAGACTGATACTACGCAGCTCGTATTATTTTTCTGAAACGGGCCAGAATTCTGCAATTTATTCGCCATTGTTTATGTTTAACTTCATCATGGCTGATTACCGTAATTTTTTTTAACATTACATTCTAAATTCATTTTAATAACTTAACTTTTTTCGCTGGCGAGTGATTAAGCATTCTAAGCAAAGTTTAGGAATTAATGTGAATAATGGGATCTGATGACTTAAGTTCAATTTCATGCATGTTCTACAATCCAGTAAATTTCCATTGATGAATTTCAGTAGGAACACTTGTGGAAATAGAAATGCAAGTGACGTCACTATTGGAGACAAGGAAAAACAGTCAAATTTAAGAAAAATAACAAAATTAATAAATACATATATGACATATGATAAAATGTAATAAAGTAAATTACATTTATTCAGTTCTTTGAACTATAACCATGCTTTGATGTTATTTGTGGAAAATAAAGAATGCTCTAGAAGCCCCTCCGCCCCCAAAGCTCGCGCATCCACCCGCACAGTTTGTTATGTAAGGAATTTAGCGATTAGCTTTGCTTTATCATTTACAGCCAAACAGCTAAATTATAGATTTAGATATTTTACTATATTTTCATACATTTGTTTCTTAAAATATCGCAGATTCTGTAATGTTAGTCGAGGCGGATACGCAGAAGCTGCACTGCGCAACTGCTGCGCATAATTGACACACATGAGTCCTAGCCGGCATGAGCCGGAAGTATTCTGACGAACCACCCCAGGAGGAGGTTAGTAACTCATAAAATTATGTTAATAAATAAACCTAAACCGCTTCAGACCTTATTATATAACAAATTAACTTGTTATGTATGCCATGATACCATTATTCTGTTAATATAACCCGGAATTGGCGTCATATGGAACTTTAATGCTGCAAGAGCCTCGATTTGCATTATGTTGTTAGCTAACACTTCATGTTTTTTAGATTGTCTATATGCAAGCTACATCATACATAACACCAATGATTCGCATTAAAATGTTTATTCCACACACTAAAAACAAAAACAAATGTTACTCTTACTAAGAGTAAAACGCACTTTGAGGAATGTGAGGCGTTAGCCAGTAGCGCTCGCGCCCCCTCAAGACCAGGTGACGTCAGATGTTTATGAACATGCAGTTTGTCTGATACTGATATAGTCCATCCATCCGCGGTTGTGTGTAGGGGATGGAGGTGGACTGTACGCCCGAGGAGCTGTGTAAGTGCTCGTATGAGGAGCGCTGTGTGGAGCTGGGAGAGGTGAAGGACATGAGGCTGGAGGCGGAGGCGGTGGTCAACGATGTGCTCTTCGCGGTCACAGACATGCACGTCTCTCGCAGTCTCACCAGCGGACTAGATGTGGCCTATATAAACGTGGAAATCAGAGAGGGAACCCGATACTGCCTAGAGCTCACCGAGGCAGGGTTAAGGGTGAGTGATAAAGTATCATCTAAAGTACCACCCAAAAACAGCATTTACTCAATAATATTGACAATCTGATGTTTTTCCAAAAGGCGAAGATGGGGTCCAATTTCAGTCTAGGCCTCTACTTTAAAGTCAACATGACCATTCTTGTATTGGAGTGTCTATTTACACTAACTCCGCCTACTGTCTGGTTTGGGCCAGACAAAATTAGGGAAGATGCTGGATCATCATCGGCATCAAAACCAGAGTTCGAATCCACCTTTTGCCCAACTCGCTCTTCTCCCTTTTCCCCTTTACATATCAGATCAGAAAGGCATTTATTTTCAATAAAAATGGAAATGAAGTGTCTAATGTGTGTTTAGTAATAAAGTGTTTATCAGTTAGGGGTAGTATAAATAGTATAAGTATAAATAGCATCTAACTACTATTATTTACATCTATTGCAAAGAAAATACTGCTATTTTTACATTGTGTAACTGTAAATATAATCTAATGCTATTTGTGCACATAGCCTCTGCCTTCTTATTTTGTTAAAGTGGAACATTGCAGTATTTAGTATAAATTATCTGTGCACTTCTTTTTTTTTTGCACTTGTTAACTCATGATTTGTGTTCTGTGCGTCTGTGCGCACCAATCTTGCACTTCTATCTACTCCTCAACCAGACCACCTAGAGACTTCGGGTTTTCGGCATTATGTTAAGGAAGGTCTAATCTCAGGAACGCACAAAAAAAATCCAGGAAAAGATTAACTATCTCTTAGTGTTGTGATCCCATGAGGTGAGAAAATTGCGCTAAAACACTCACCGAGTTTTTATTGCTTGTTTTTTCTTAATTCATGTGCCCTTGTAATCCAACGTATGATTCCCTGGAGGTTTGTGATTTATCGGCTCCATGTCAAACTTTCTTGATAGTTGTGACAACTATCCTCTGCCACTCACACACCAGACATGCGTCAAAGTAAAGTAGGAGGAGCAACTTTTCTTTATTTACTGATTCGATGAGACACACGTCTCATTTTTTTCCTGAAAGTCAGGTATACAATATAATAACTTATAATAGGCTTACCATAGTGAATCAGGGTAAGACAAAAACACGTTTTGGAAGAAGGATTGATGATGTATTGACTAATTTTTTTTTTTAACATTTGTTAATTTAAAAAAAAAAAAAAAAAAAAAGATACATAGTGTACCTTTAAACATTGTATCAGTTGGAGATAATATCCAATTTTTTATTTTTTATAGAACTAAACTTTGCATAACTTAGAGGTGAATATTGTCTGGCACCATGAATTCCCCTCAGAATACAAAATATCAAATAAATAGTGAAACAAAATATTTTTTAAATGTTCCACTCGATTTCTTCTGTTAGTTTTGACCGCTGCGGATCACAGAGATGAAAAGTGAGCAACACGAGATGCTTAACCTGTGGAATCTTGTGTTTGTCATTTGTCAGGTGGTGGGCTACATCTTTGATCAGGTGGACGAGGGCTTGAACACCCAGTATCATGAGACTGTTTACTCACTGCTGGATTCCCTCAGCCCTGGATATAGAGAAGCGTTTGGAAATGCTCTGCTACAGAGACTGGAGAGGCTCCAACAAAATGGACAGTGAGGGGTTCAGTATCGCTCAGAATATCTTTGCTTGCTAACGGTTCTATCAAGTCCTGTGCCGCTCTCAGCTTCAAGCATCAGTGGTACCTTTATCAGTTTTTAGCCTGTGATATGTTTTATCAGACCTTCTTGGTGTTAATTTGACAAACTGGCTTGCCTGTGATGTTTTAAAGTAATTTATTATTATTTAGAGAGGTATCTTTGGAGGCAGTGCTATAACACAGTGGGCCCGGATGAATACTCCGTTTTTTTGTTTTGTTTTTACGTTTATGCAAGTGAAATAACCCTCAGAAATAGCGATGTGCCGTTTCAAAGACTATGGGTAATGGTTTGAACTAAAATCTTTTATGTTAACATACAAGTGATATGATTTTGTATTAACTGGGTCCTGCAAAATGAGTTTTTAGAGCTCCATACTGTACTTCCGTCAGCATGGTTCTTTAAAGTATTGTCATTAAAAACATATCAGATGCCTTACTACTTTCATTCAAATGTCTAGTTTAACCTGTCTACAGGATAGTGGGTGTCTGAAAAAAATATCCTGATACATTCACTTTCTTCGCTTGCTATTGATGATGTATCAAACTCCATTTGTGACTGTAAGAATGTCTATTGCTTCCTTGTTTTCTTTCTCAATCTGTCAAAAACAGGAGAAAGGACTGATGAGCCAGAACATGGTGGTGATATCCATCCACCCCTTCCAAAAAAAAAGTGTTTTAGAAGAAAATGAAGACATTTGTCATGTGGTTTCTTAAAAAAGGTGCATTTTAGCACTGAAACCGAAGCTTTATACTTTTATTTATTTGAGTTGAGCAGAATCTTTTTCCCACAATTACATTACATAACAGCATGTTTGTGTGGATGGCAATGCTCAGCTTTGTGTTGTAATGAGAGGGACGTTTCCCTTGGTTTCCTATAGTTCTGTATCATATCAAATGATATGGCGTTGAAAAAAAAATTGAAATAATGATTTTTGTTTTGGGGATGAAAGTTTATACGTCATGCAGAACTATCGATTGATTGGTTAAAACAACATCACTTAATCGATACTGCGCAGAATTGCACTAAAGGTAAATAAGCAGCCATTTTCTGAATTTGTTTGAAAGGGCTGCGTAAAAATATGCTACAATGTTACATTCCGTTTCTTTTAAGTTTAGAACACCATTTAAATCTTAAATAAATGCATACAGGAAGTTCTTGTATGATGGGTTTCTACCTCATTATCTACCTCGTTATTTTTTATTTTGGCCATCTTTATTTTAACATGCCTGTGAAACTAATGTGTGTTTCCAGCTGGTTTTGGATGAGGCAGATGATAACGGCCAATGAACACAAGTGGTCCTCTGGTTTTAAGAAATTCCTGTGAAACACGATACACTCTTTCTCTGTCCCAAAATAAAAGCATCCTAATAATTTAAAGAATGTTTGCTCAGACAGCCAAGAGGAAAACGAGTATGAGAGTGTGATGTACATGGCACAAATAACTTCTGTACCTGAAAAAAAAAAAAAAAAGTTGCTTGCTTTTGTTTCCTTGTAATAAAAAGCACACATTCAGAAGTTACTGTGGTTTGGTGATTCAGTTTTGTAGCCATTTAGTCATATTCTACTTGCTTGAGAATTTATTTAAAGGGATAGTTCACCAAAAAATGAAAATTCTGTCATTAATTACTCACCCTAAGACTATCATTCATCTTTGGAACACAAATATGGAATTTAATGAAATATGAAAGCTTTCTGTTCCTCCATTTGACAGCTACACAACTTTGGCTTTTATTCACACATAAACATTCATCAACACATCAGTTGTGGTAAACGGAAGCTCAAGCATTTTTGTTTATGTTCGCTGATCAATGTTTATGTGAATAAAAGCTAAATTCAATCTGTTGATCATATAAATCGAGTCTCTTCAGAAGATTTGGACTGAACCGCTTGATTCATATGGATTATTTTATGATCTCTTCATGCACTTATTGAAGCGTCAAAGTGGTAGTTGCGTAGCTGTCAATGGAGGGACAGAAATACTTCAGATTTTATTAAAAATATCTTCATTTGTGTTTCTGAAGATGAACGGAACATCTTACGGGTTTGGAACGACATGAGTAATTATGACAGAATTTTCTTTTTTTGGGTAAACTAAATATTTAAAGACAACGGTGTTTCTTTTAGAAAGTTTCCAGTAAAATAACTGAGTAATGACAAAGTTAACCAAATTATTGATAATGTTCAATATTTAAACAATAAAATCAACCACAAATTCTTCTTGATCATAATAAATGTATAACATATTGAAACATAATTTGACACAATTGACCTAGTAACCGCCAGCCCTAAAACACATGACCTCTCAACAGGAATATAAAAACTGCACACTGAGAAAGCAGAACTGGAACTGAAGCAAGACACCTGACCCAGAAAGGAGAAACAGTGAACGGATCGCTTTAATAGACAAAACTTCAAATAAAAAGATCTTTAGCTGTAGAGACAGCACTGTCAGCTTTACATTGATTTGTTTGAGCCTTTTACACAGATAGTATTATGTTTAACTGATTCACACTTGGCTAACCAGTTGAACACAAACACTAGATACAGTGTCCCCAGTGTTATGGAAATAATACTCTTAAAATCATCATAGAAGGGTGTGTAATGAATATATACAGGGTTCCTACATCTTACGACCAATTCCTTTTCAATTACTTTCTAGTCGCTCATGATTAAACCACAATAATAAAACAGAAATGTAAATCATTTTTTATTACTATTATGGTTTTATTTTTTTAATGATGAATGACTAGAAAATAATAATCACTGGTCAAAAGGTGTAGGAATATTTTAATTTTGCCCTATTTTTACATTCGGAACATAAGAAAAGCAAAAATCATTGTTTAGAATAAAAAATAAAAACGAGTTTACTTCAGTAACGTACATGTTAACGTTGCATGTAAAAAGTGGCTACATTCGCCGATGTTTTAAGAAAATACGCTAATTTTAAGATGCAATCTTTATTAAATATGCAGATTTAAAAATGCAAGTAAAAAGTTACCAATTGACAACTATTTGCTCAAAGGAGGTTTGATTAGAAACATTACAACACTGTAGCCACACGGCAGCTAGTGCACACTTGATTTAATCACCGGCACTGGCCACTTGTTTGTCAGCGTCTCGTTCTGGTGAATCATTGACGCAATTTAGCAACAAACTAGAATTAGGCAATGTTTGTAAAGTGGCACTGTGTGCATAGTCAAAGATAATGTTAAAATAAATCTGTCAGCGTTAGAAAAAAAAAAAAAAAGTAGTAGTATAAATCATAAAATCTCTGTCTACTAATATTAGATCTAAAAGGTCCATGGAAAAGTGTTTAGGCACAATTGTATCCCTTTGTAAGCGTTTTCATCTTGGCGTCAGTGTTGGCCTTCAGCTCACAATCTGAACTGGGAACTTGATGCAAAATAAATCTTTGTTGGAGTCGTCTCTTAATTCCCATTCCACAACCAGTCTTATCTAATAAACAAAGCAACAAATGAAGGAAGTGAATGCCTGTGACATTAAACAAGCACTGATCAGAACTAGAGATAGACGAGGAACTCAAACACTTACTGATGGATACTCGCTCTTGACGGGCAGCTGGTTGACGTAGCTGTACATTTTTTGTGGAACAATGGGACACTGAATTCCAGACTTGCAACCATCATCAACAGGGATTGGGAAGGGGACGGGGACGCCTGCGATCACTCCATGAACCACAGCTTTACTGGTCTGACTCGCAACACCTATGGGAGATACAAACAAGTTGTTGTTTTTCTAAATTAAGATTTGAGCTGCTACTACATGTATAAAGATACTCACTGCTGCTGAAGGTTACATTGACTGCATAGGACTGTCCCTTGTGAAGCTGGCATGGCTGTTGTGAGCAGGGCTCAATGTCAACTCCAACAACTTTCCCTTCTTCTGAACCTGTAAGGAAGAGGAACGATTGAAAAAGGAACAAAAACAATATAGATTATTCAATTTGTCAAAGGGATAGTTCACCCAAACATGAAAATTCTGTCATTATTTACACTCAAGTTGTTCCAAACCAGAGTTTCTTTCTCCTGCTGAACACAAAAGATGATATTTTGAAGAATGCTGCTAACCAGACGGTTGTTGGACCCCATTGACTTCCTTAACATTTATTTGTTTCCCCCATATGGAAGTCAATGGGGTCCATCAACTGTTTAATAATCTATATTCCTCAATATATCTCATTTTGAGTTCAACAGATGAAATTCATACAGGTTTGGAACAACTTTAGGGTGATTTAATGGCGACTTAATTTTCATTTCAGTTAATAAACATGAGTACTTACCACAGTCAACAAATTTCACCGGCTCCGAATTAGTGTAGGCGAGAAAAGAGAGTAAAACAACGCAGAGCATTCTGTAACCCATAGTTCAGACGAATCCTGTGGAGAAACAACAAACTAACGTTAACGTTACCTGACTGACGGAGAACAACACACACAAGAACTTACATCGGTCAATCACATGACAATCAATCTCTGCGTAGTTTCAGTAAACTTGATAGTAAGAGTAAACAATAAAAAGATGAATTTTACCGTTACTAATGAATACACAGAAAACTCACACAATACGCTCAATTCAAACGTTAAAACACTTACAACTTACTTAGTTTCTTACACACCAGCTCCTTCAGACCCCAGTTTGATACTACACCCTATTTCCTTGTCACGAGATCAGAATGACTCGTCCAATCAAATACCGTTTGTATGGGCGTCTTTATGACGCACACGCCTTCTCCGTGAACTCTTAACCAATGACAGTGACTCATGGAAATGTTCGGAAACAAGGAGAGCATTATGTTGCCAGATATATCAAAACCACTCTTTCAGGCTTGAGGAAATGATAAAGAGAAGTAAAACAACACCAAAACGTTTCTTTCTTCAAGTTGTTGATGGGTTATTCTTCATTTGTGGTGGCAAGCGGTGTCCATCTACTTTGAAACAGCTAAAATAAACTTTTAAAACCAATAAATGATCAAATGTTTGCATCTACTCCGTAGGATGTTTTTTATACTAAGATATATCCTGGTGTAAATGCAACAATATAACATTTTAACACAAAAAATGGCTGTTGTGAATATAGATTTAGGAATTAAAGCATTTTACAAATTCTACCTCTCATAAATAATGACCCTGTTTGTATCAAATTAGCCAGTTTATGTCTTTGAGATACTTTACACACTTAAGAATCTGGCATATTTGAGGCATATTTGAGTCATAATTAAAGGTACAAATATCAGCTTATGTATTTTCTATATAAATAAGATTTATAATTTTATAATTATAATTTATAACAATAAATAATAATTATTATTACTAAATCCCTTTCGATAATAACTAACAAGTCTTTATTTTTTACAAATTAACATGAAATGACATGAATAACAAATAAAGGGTTTAACAACTGAACCTGGCAACCCATACTCTCGATAACTCCGCCATGCGCATGCGCAGTACAATCCGAGTTATAGAAGATGTCATTCGCCAGAAGACTGCTCATAAGCGTCCCTAAATCCGCGTCATTTCATCTTCTCAAGTATGCACAAATTAGCGAAATGATAGTGGTATATGTATTGTCTAATATAAATTGACTGTGTTGGTACCTGTTCTTCGGTTAATAGCTATTGCAGGTATCTTAGCTAGCTAACAGTTAGCTAGCTTGAGAACAGTTGCGATTGAGCTAACGACACAGATGACAACATTTGATAACTTTAAGTAGAACATGAACACTTATGGATGTCGACTAATAATCTCCACATGTGAATTATTTACGGTGAAATTATTCGTTTGTTGTCAGTTGCTTACAAACAATCTTCTCCGTTCTGTTACGCAGATTCTGCCAAAACTTAACTAAGCTTTAGTTTGTTTCATAGTTATTTTGAAATGAATATAGCCACAATACAAATCTGTGGATATCGAAACTCGGTCAAGGGCATTGCGTGTACAGCAGTTCGGTGTGTCACGTGTGTTTGTTTTCGTCCAGTATTTCCTCGGCCAGAGTTCAGTCAGCGAGAAGATGTTCAGCTCCTCTCAGCTGCACTGCGCATGCGCGCTACAGCAGCAACCCACAGCAGCTGCACTCAGCCAGCCCAGCTGATGACCTCCTCCTCAGTCAATCCTGTGTCAAGGTTTGAACTCACTGCACTTTATCCTATATACTTCAGTTATCACATTTTAGGCAGTAACAAAAAAAAAGCAAGAAAGAAAAAAAAAGCTTTGTACTTGATGGACAACAACAAATAATTATAAATAATCAAATCAAAATGTATTTTTTTGTTATTCCTGCAGAGGCTTGCTGAGATTCTGGATAAGGGACAGTACCTGAGGATAGCAGTGGAGGGAGGGGGGTGTTCAGGATTCCAGTATAAATTCTCGGTGGACGCTGTTAGAAATGAAGATGACAGGTAATTACAAAAATCAGTTTGTTGGGACTTTTCTCTTGAAACAGGGCTTGAAAAAGCCATTTTTTCCAACATAGATTCAGTCAAAGGAGGCGCTTAACTCGCTCAGAAACTCACCGACCTCAGGAGGTCAATATTATTATTATTATTGTTATATTTGCATGTGTTTCATATGAGTTTTGCAAGTTTTGGAGCCACCAAACTTTAATACGTGACCATTTAAATGTATGATTTTGCTATTTTCTGGCAATAAACATTTAATAAACAAAGATGAGATAATCTTGGATTATCAATTAGAATAAATAGTTATTAATAGATAATTTACTTTGATAATTTTATATACAAAATCTTTAGTAACAAGGTTGATGCTGTAGAAAGAATCTGAATGTTCTAACATAATTACAAAATATATTTTTTTAATTTAGCAATTAAATTAAAATATATTTTTGAATAAAAAAAAATTATGTTAACATATTGTAATATTATTATTAGTTTGATTATTTGTATGAATATTGGATTCCATTTTAAGGATAAGGATAGAGACTTCTAATCAATGTAAAACTTGCAACTTGTAAAACACAAAAGAAGATATTTTGAAGAATGCTGGTAACCAGACAGTTGACGAAGCCACTGACTTCCATGGTATTTTTTATTTTATTTTTCTCAACTATGGAAGTCAATGGCTACCGTCAACTGTCTGGTTACCAACATTCTTCAAAATATCTTTTGTGTTCAAAAGAAGAAGATAAAAACTCACACAGGTCTGGAACAACATGAGGACGAGTAAATAATGACAGGATTTTCATTTTTAGGTGAACTGTCCCTTTAATTGTATCTAGTTGATCTAAGATTTCTAATGGTTCTCTCTGTAAAGAACATGAGATTTGTGCCTTTGTTACCAAATACTGTTACTTTCAACACTGAACAACAGCCGAAATGCATTCCTGTTATCACTGTAAAGATGCTTTGAAATACTTTGAGTACAGGGAAATACATACTCCAATATGGAGGTAATAATCTTTATTGTGTTTGTTTGTCGTAGGTTTATTATGGAAGCTTGTTTCCGCCACAACAACAAAAAAAAAAAAGATAATTGCCACTTTTTATCTCACAATTGCGAGTTTACATCTCGCAATTCTGACTTTATTTCTCAGAATTGCGAGATATAAAGTCAGAATTGCGTGAAATAAAGTCGCAATTGCGTGTTTTAAAGTCAGAATTGCGAGATATAAAGTAAGAATTGCATGAAATAAAGTCACAATTGCGTGTTATAAAGTCAGAATTCTGACTTTTTTTCTTGCAATTCTGACTTTATATCTCAGAATTCTGACTTTATATCACGCAATTGGGAGATATAAAGTCAGAATTGCATGATATAAAGTCGCAATTGCGTGTTATAAAGTCAGAATTGTGAGATATAAACTATTCTAAGGTAAAAAAAAAAAAAAAAGTCTGTCTTTTTTTTCCCCTTAGAATTGGACTTTATATCTCACAATTCTGAGAAAAGATGTCAGAATTGCGAGATATAAACTCGCAATTATGTGTTATCAAGTCAGAATTGCGTGATATAAAGTCAGAATTGCGAGATATAAAGTCAGAATTGCGAGATATAAAGTCGCAATTGCGAGAAAAAAAGTCAGAATTCTGACTTTATATCTCAGAATTCTGACTTTATATCTCAGAATTCTGACTTTATTTCACGCAATTCTGACTTTATATCTCGCAATTCTGAGAAATAAAAGTCAGAATTGCGAGATGTAAACTCGCAATTGTGAGATAAAAAGTCGCAATTATCTTTTAAAATGTTTTATTCAGTGGTGGAAAAAAGCTTCCATAGTTTATACTGTTCTTCGTTTGTGTGTGGTTTTGTTAGTTCTTTTATGTTGACTTTTTTAATGTTGACTCAACGAGCTTTGCTACAAAAATTCCTATGTACTTGTACTAGCTGTTCTGGTACATAAGGCAAATAAAACTTCAACTTGAAACAGTCTGTATTGTATAAAGCGCTATATCAATAAAGGTGACTTGACCAAATCAAGTCTTAAGAGTTCATTCCACAGAAATCCAATATGGATGATTTTTAATGAAATGAATTTTTGCATTTGTTTGTGTCTCCTTCTTTCCAGAGTGTTTGAGAAGAATGGAGTTGGGATAATAATCGACGTGGATAGTCTGGAGTTTGTGAAGGGATCCACTGTTGACTTCAGTCAGGAGCTCATCCGCTCTTCTTTCCAGGTGTTGAAGAACCCGCAGGCTGAACACGGCTGCTCGTGCGGCTCGTCCTTCTCTGTGAAGCTCTGACACACACACTCTCTCTCTCCAGCACAGCGCTTGTTAATGCATGCGGGCTATGTGCTTCTTTAAAATCTTAAAATTAGCTAATAATATGGGAGATTCTGATACATAGTATGTTTGAACTTATTGATATGACCACTTATGACATAACGAAAGAAAGACATACAGCTGTTACTTTAGTGTGTTGTATATAAGGAAGATTGTAAATATATTTCTAATAAAGTTATAAGATGATATAATTTCCATTGCCTGTTGAGATTATTCTTAAATATTTCGAATATTCAGCCTGTTATTATGTGGTTTGAATCATGTGATCAATGAGATACAGCTCAGATTAAATGCAAGTAATGTGTATTTTGCATGAAATGATGCATTGTTAAAAGAACTGAATTGAAAAGCTTTCTGATTGCGTTATAAAAATCAGTAAACTGCAAGTATCATGTTATCTGGGTCTTAAGGAAGTTCTGTATCATAGTGTGCAATTATTTTCCTTTTTTTATGATGACAAAGTCTTTCCCTTGAGAGATGATCAAAGCCAATAAACAGTGTCAAAAGATTTGAGAGGAATGTTCCTAGTTCAAAACAAGTTAAGAAAAGACCTTTGACTTCATTACTGTAAACTATTCCCCGGTTTCACAGACGAGGCTTAAGCTAGTCTCAGACTAAAGTGCATGTCTGAGGAGATTTAGCTGAAAGCAACTTGCACTGATCTATCTTAAAATATGACATTGTTTTGTCTCAAGCAGTAATGTTTTTAAGTTTATAAAAGCCACTTAAATGTCCTAATTGAACTAAGGCTGTCTGTGAAACCAGGCCTATATTTACTCTGATAATCAACAAAATGCCACAGATTTCTATTGAACCCAGAACAATCAGTTCACGTCACTTCAGAACGAGTAAGATTTCAATAGCTTGCAATCTGTTGAACGAGACAATTCATTAACTGCGACAGTGTTTTACATGAATGTGTCATTTATGTACATCTTTTTTATTATTAAAGTTGGCTTTTAAGAAACATTTCACAAAAATATACAAAAGAATGTCTTTACAAATGATATTTACATTGATAAGAAAATCATAATATGCATCTCTTTCAATCAGAGTGATACATTGAAGGAGAGAAATTCTTCATGACGATCAAATCAAATGAAAAAACAAAAAAACTGATTCCTAATCAAAATGACTGTGATGTTATAAAGGCTTCAGCAGCAAGATGAACAGTGATTTCAGATAAGACAGCATTGAAACAAACTCTTTTCATTCATTTTCTGAGGGATTGCATCACCAATTTTTTTTTTCTTTTAAACTTTGATCTCAGACACGAAACACGAAGCATACGGTTCATTCCTACTCACACAAACAGACATCTCAAGTTCACGAATCGAGCTAAAGCCGCTACATTTGAGGTTAGGAGTGTATCTACTGTTAAGGGAGATCAGACCACGTTCAAGATCAACATTTAAAGACCACTGGACAACCACAGTGAGCAGGTCAAGTATACAGTGCATAGAATGCTTTGGCATGCTGACATCCTAGAATATAACGCCAGTGTTACATTCAGGGAGAAGGCCACAGGAGATCTATTAAACCTCAAAGAGAATCACCAAACTAAACCAACATTAAGAAACACAACACTCAATATCAAATGAGAATCTCCAACAAAAAACACCACACCTAAATGAACCAAAAAATAATAATGAAAAAACACTCGACGGGTAGTTTAAGGCTAATCGTACTTTTGCTTGCTACAAGTTCTTTTTCATTTGGGAGAAAATCTCACAAACATCGATAATTACGTTCTGCATCTTGTAGCTCAAGATTTTTTTTTAAAGAAATGAATAAAAACATAAGGGGTAAACACTTACACATCTGACAGATCTTTTACTGTACGTTGGGTCTTGTTGGGACACATTGGCCCAACTATCATTCAAAAACGGTTGAGTTCAGGTGTGGGTGAACATGCATCCGGTCACAGAGCAGTCATGTGACCCGTGACCCCGTCAGCTGGGCTCGTGATGTTTCGAGACCGCATGCCCTCAGTGAGGAGTGTGGACACACCGCCATACAAACAGGCTATAGAACAAACACAGAGAAAATGTAACTTTATGAATGGGAAAGTTTCCAATGACAGTGTTGTAACAACATTAATAACACTCCTTTTATTACAGCTACCAGGAATACTTGATAGATTGATTGGTTCATTCATTCATTTAAAGTTGCACTTTGCATTAGCACATATTGCAAAAATGTCATTTTGGATCCTAATTTTCAGTCATGTGTCTTTCTGAAATAATTATATACATGCACTACCATTCAAAAGTTTGGGGGATTTTTTATAAAATACTTTTATATCATTTACATATTACACAGTTCTGAGTCAACAGAATAAAATGTGTTAATGCTTTTGTAAAAAGTGTAACTAAACTGATAACTTGGATTGGATCCCGCAACTGTAACACAGAGAATCAAACACTGAATCTGTCTCTATATGCGGATTTTAAAGAGGAAGAATGATAAAGTACAGCAAGATGGGTGCCTGTGAGGAACATAATGAAAGCACAACTGAACACACACCTCCTATCATCGCCTCCAGCACTGACGACGAAGCGATCTCCACTGGTGAAGCGGATGTTGGTCAGGTGGGCCGAGTGGCCCAGAAAACGCTTGTGTTTGGCCTGAGGAAACACATTCTAGTGAGACAATTTGCTATTTTATCCTTGAAAAGGCTGAAATATGTGCAGCACAGGTCAGAAGAGTGGATGAGGGAACATTTTATTTGAATATATAACAAGTATGGGTATACAGTGCTATGCATAAGTTTAGACACCCATGCTAAAGTTGACTAAAAAGAGGAATAAAAAATCCTCTTTTGGAAATTGAACTTAATGCCTTAATTAAAAAAATTAGGAAAAATCCAACCTTTAAGGACACCAATTTTCTTTGTGAATGAATAATGTATCGTAAATAAATAAATGTTCTTCCTTAAAATGCAGGGTGCATAAGTTTGGACACCCCTATGTTAAATTCCCATAGAGGCAGGCAGATTTTTATTTTTAAAGGCCAGTTACTAAAGGCATCCTGATAAAGTTCCCTTGGCCTTTGGAATTAAAATAGCCCCACATCATCACATAGCCTTCACCGTACCTAGAGATTGACATGGTTTTATTTCAGTTAGCCTAATAGCTAGTTTGATTTGCATTGAGAGATGATCTTATGGCAAGTACCCCATGCCAATCTCTAGGTATGGTGAAGGCTATGTGATGATGTGGGGCTATTTTAATTCCAAAGGCCAAGGGAACTTTATCAGGATGCATATTATCCTGGATCCATGAAGTAACTGGCCTTTAAAAATAAAAATCTTTCTGTCTCTATGGGAATTTAACATAGGGGTGTCCAAACTTATGCACCCTGTATTTCAAAGAAGAACATTTATTTATTTACGATACATTATTCATTCACAAAGAAAATTGGTGTCCTTAAAGGTTGGATTTTTCCTAATTTCTTTAATTAAGGCATTAAGTTCAATTTCCAAAAGATGATTTTTTATTCCTCTTTTTAGTCAACTTTAGCATGGGTGTCTAAACTTATGCATAGCACTGTATAATAAAAACACAAAAGATTAAACAATCCAATTATACAGCTGAACTTTGGCTGTTGTGAGAATGTTTTGATCTGTTTTGGTAAAAACTGTCACATCCAGCCCTTTTACGGTCTTGTGATGTGTTGTCACATGCCATGACATGCCATATACAATATGCAGAGACGGCAAAAGTTACTCTGTGGTTTATATGTATCTGTAGGAAACAGCACTATTGACCCTTGTGAAAAAGAAATACGCTTTAGCATACTTACTAAATAAATAAAAATAAATAAAAGAATAAAACGTTTTCGGGCACTTACAGTAACTGCATGTTTTTTACAATTAAATGAAAATTTATTAGTTTAAATTTATTTTAAATGCAATTAGCTGAACTTAAGAGTGATTTTCTGGCCCACTTTAGTAGGACGTAAGTACATCTTTATATGTAATTTCATAATTCTATTGTCTTTGAAATATGGTTAAAGTGTACTGTTGAATATGGACAAGCAACTATAGTAAACCAAAAATGCAATTTAATGGCATTTTTATTTAAATTTGTATGTCTGGTATTTAAAGATATTTGTAAATACACATCTGTAATGATGAATTTGCAACGGAGTAAATTTAAAACAGATTTAAAATAAGATTTAAAAATTGAAATTAAATACTTTACATGTGCTTTTGAATGTTAGTCAACACATCAAAATAAGTGTACTTCTTTAAAGCACAATAGATTATCAAAAAAATGCATTCTAAAGTAAAAATTATAAATTGACATTGCAAAGTGCACAACGTGTAGACTTTTATATGTCTGCACATACTGTATAAGTGTGTTAAGAAACATATACAGTAGTTATGAAAGTGTACACTCTTTAAATACACTTAAGTTGTGTTTTATTTCATTAATACTATAATGCAAGTACACTTTAAAAAATACTTTTAAGATATGAAGTACAGAACAAGTGCACATTCGAAATAATTAAGAGCACTTTTTCACAACGGGACTGAAGTCAGGTCCATTTTGGAACAATCAAAGCACATCTTTGTCTTTCTTACTGTCGTATCGTTGAATGACTTCGGCCACTTTACAGAAAGAGCTAATCGCAGAAACTGTAATCATAACCATAAATTTCAACCGTTTCACATGTATAACACTTATTTCATATGCGAAGATTTGCCGTTTACTTTGAAGTCTTAAAGGAGACATGCTCTTTAAATCAGAGGTTCACAAACAAAGGTGGAACGTGGCCATTTATTAATTAATTATGACTGCTTTTCATATAAAAATCATACTAACATTATAAGTGGACCTCGGGGAACACTACAAAATAAAGAAATGCTTTAAATCAAATTGTGTATATACAAATATGGCACTTGAATTTTCCTGACGCTTCTCAACAGCATCAGTCCCCATCCACTTTCCTTCCAATCAACCAATCAGATTTGAGAGACAAGTTTACAGTTTAGACTCCTTTTACAGGTTAAGTGCTTCTCCGTCAGTCTTATTCACCTATCATATTATTTAGGTATAATTCAGGGTGGAGTTATGTTTTGGGGTATGGATAGGATTAGGACTACATTTTCAGACAGGAATATTGATCCAGGAACATGTCTTACTTGGCCAAATCACAGTGACCAATCACCATGCACCACAAAAAATTGCGTGTGAAACAACATTTTTCCAAAAAAAAAAAAAAACGTATACTTACAAATTTCTCTGGACAGGGAAAGTCGAACAGCTTTACCATTCCAAAGTCATCGCCTGTCACGATGTTGAGGCCGGAGTGAGACACACAAGCGCAGGTTACGTCTGCCTTATCAGTGTTCCTGGACCAGATCCCCACCACCTCATCCCCTAGGACACTACACAGACACCCAAACACAGTTGACTTCATTTCGGTTTTATGGGATGCCAGCAGTGCTGGAACCACCAACTGTTACCAAGCAGGTCTATAATAAAGGTGCATCAGGCAGCAAAACAAGAAATGTAGCTTGAGTAACTAAACTAATTAGAGGCAATGCAGCAATCACAGACTTTCCTGTCTGGACAGGATTAGATTCCTCAGAGGACCAGAGTTAGCTGAAAACTGTAGGTCATTTGCTGTGTCATTTTTTTACCGATCATGTGAAGAAAAACACATACATGTTAAATTTAACCTTAATAAGATCACACATATTTATGCCTAAAATGGAATACCTATCATCACAGTCAGTAAAAAAAAAAAAAAACTTTTTTCAGAAATTGGAAAAAACTTTTAACATATTTAAAATCTGTTCTCAAAGTTGATATTGTGGCTTTATATAAGGCCAGACACTTGTACACATTGTTACATTATTAACATTTTACCGAAACTAAGCTCAAATGGAGTTACAAGGTCTTTGCCCAGTCAATATCAGATATAGTATGTACACTGTAAAATTGTCACGTTTTGGGTTTGTTCATGTCATGTTTCCATGTTTGTCATGTGATTCCCTGTAAGTCTTGTGATCCTGCCATGTGTTCCCTTGTCAGATTTGTCGCTGTCATTGGTTCATTGTTTCATTTGTTGTAAAGTTTTTCTTTCTTCAAAGCAGAGACCAGGAGACAGTCGGGATCGCGTTCAACGGAAGTTATTCTTTATTGAGAACTCCTCTGTACGTGGCTGTAGAAACTTCCAACATGATCTGATCTAACATAACTTTACATGTTATCTTATAGGCATTTTAGGAGGAGGGACTTTTTGAAGGTGGAGACAAATACAAACAAAGCATGTAAATGAGTATACAGGTTAAGGTAACCTGCCCCAGACCCCAGCGTGTTTACCAGTATCAATTTAATCAGCATACCTATTCAAATGCTGATACTGGCCAGGAAACTCTGGTTCCACGGGCCATCCCAGAGCCATTTAAGACAAAGGGTGCATCTTGGAGCTACTGGCTAGAGCCATTAAAGACTCATTTAAAACACAATAGAGAAAACAGGTCTGGTAGGAATAGGAGACTCTTGCTAGAGACTCAATAATCACTTTCTCAGTTTATATACTATCTAAATTAAAACCTCAAATGCTAAAATCAGTATTCTTCACCATGATGTTATGTAAGGAAACATATCTGAAATAGATTCTTAAATTTGGATCCCTTCACATTGTTCACAGGTGTCCCTTGTCTATTCATTAGTCTTGTGTATTTCAGCCCTCATGTTTGCCATGTGTCTTGGTGTCTTGTTTTGAGGTTTCATGCCACGCCATGTTTTTGTTTCAAGTTTGGGTTTGTTTATAATAAACTGCACTTGGATTCTCATTTACACTTGCCTCCAGTGGATCCTTTACAAAAATCTAATTAGTTAGACTTGCTTAAAAAAGTATGCAAACCGATTGCCTTAAAAATACTAAGTTAAATAGGCATAGTATGTTGTACTGACAAAAGCTCAGTATAATTCACTAACACAAGACTTCTAGTAACTAAAAAATCATTTACTTTAAATAAAATGTAATTGTTACCATTGTTGTGTTTTGCATGCTGAATGTTGAAGTCTGTGTGTGACTCAAGAATGGTCAATTGCAAGATATTGTCACAAATATAGAGGGATTATATCAACCCAATTAAAAGTTTCACAAGGTGTTTATGACATAAATGTTAGCAATACCTTTTTAAAAGATCATTATTCAGCATGAAAAATAAATGAGTCAATGTGTGATGTGGAGTGCCCGTGTGAGCCACTGGAGGGCACTCTCTCCCTGCATTGTTTCACCATGGACTCATTATGTTTAACTATGTTTCAGTGGTGTTTGATTATGGGTTATTGAGTTCCTTATATAAGTCTGAGTGATCTCTGTGTCCGGTGCGAAGTCTTGTCACACTGTAAGCGTACATCTCTGAGCATTCTTCCATGTTTGTGTATTCCGTGTTTCTCTGGACTCTTGACCCTTGCCTGCTTCTTGGACTGTGTATGAACCTGTGCTGCCTGCCTCGACCAAAGCCTGTTATCACCACGAGTTACTGGATTGCCCCTTGTTTAACTGTATGCCGGAGTTTATGTCTGCTTGTGTTTGATGCTGAAATAAAGTGCTGCATATGGATCTGACCGCCTCTGTCCGTACGTTACAGAAGACTTCGCCACTACAGGATCCAGCGGACTTTCAGCATTTATCCACCGTGGCCAAGACCCAAGTTTCCATGCTAGCCTCTCATCATTTACAGCTGACGAGACTAACATCTCTCCTCGAGGAACTTACAAGCTTTACGCAATCTGTGTCTTCGCAGAGCTCAAGCACAGCCACTAATCAAGTCCAAGCTCCCGCTGCACCTGTCCCACCGCAACCCAGTGTGAGTGCTGCATCTAATTATTCTAGTCTGTCATTTCCTGAAAGGTTTAATGGCTCACCTGTGGCGTGTGAAGGATTCCTTCAGCAGTGCAGCTTATATATGAATCATCAGCCCCAGTTTTACACCTCGGATGATGACCGCATTTCTTTCATTTGTTCACTGTTCACTGGAAAGGCTCTGGAGTGGGTAGGCGCGTTCTGGGAACCAGGTCGGATATCGTTCCCTTCTTATGATGTGTTTATCGCCCTATTCAGAGAGGCTTTTGAACTCCCCGCAGGAGAAGAGGATCCCGAGGAACTGCTCTTGTCCTTGCACCGGGGTGGTTCGTATGCGGCGGATTTCTCTCACTCATTCCGAACGCCACTAAAGCCTCATCTCGCCAAGCTGTTCGATCCTCCCTTGATGACCATTAGAGGGGCTTTCAAGTATACAGTTTCTGCCAAACCCATTCTTCGTGTCGGACCCCTCAAGCCCGTATTCCTCACTGGTCTTGTTGAACTTGTTAATCCAGAGACAGCGGGGGTTTCGCCGGCCGAACTGGAGTTTGAGCGCGTGCCAGCTGACTCGAGAGAATCGAGTGCCGAGTCGAGTGAATCAAGTGAGTCCAGTGAACTGAATCCCGAGTCCAGTGAGTCGAATCCCGAGTCCAGTGAGTCCAGTGAACTGAATCCTGAGTCCAGTGAACCGAATCCCGAGTCCAGTGAGTCCAGTGAACTGAATCCCGAGTCCAGTGAGTCCAGTGAACTGAATCCCGAGTCCAGTGAGTCCAGTGAACTGAATCCCGAGTCCAGTGAGTCCAGTGAACTGAATCCCGAGTCCAGTGAGTCCAGTGAACCGAATCCCGAGTCCAGTGAGTCCAGTGAACCGAATCGTGAGTCCAGTGAGTCCAGTGAACTGAATCCTGAGTCCAGTGAACCGAATCCCGAGTCCAGTGAGTCCAGTGAACCGAATCCCGAGTCCAGTGAGTCCAGTGAACTGAATCCCGAGTCCAGTGAGTCCAGTGAACTGAATCCCGAGTCCAGTGAGTCCAGTGAACTGAATCCCGAGTCCAGTGAGTCCAGTGAACCGAATCCCGAGTCCAGTGAGTCCAGTGAACCGAATCGTGAGTCCAGTGAACTGAATTCCGAGTCCAGTGAACCGAATCCCGAGTCAAGTGAATCTAGCCTTGAGTCAAGTGGATCAAGTCCCGAACCAAGTGAATCCAGTGTGGAAAGTGAGTCAAGTTCGGCTGAATTTATGGAGTCAGATCCAGCTAAGCGAAACAATTATGTTCCCATGGATCCAGAGTTATCAGTTCCAACAGTGCGCCGTCGCAGGAGGAAGAGGAGGAGGACTCACTCGGCTCGCCAGGCTCCTGTGAGCGTACCTAGACTCCTCGCCCTGCCGGCCCCGCCTCTGCGCCTCGCCCTGCCGGCCCCGCCTCTGCGCCTCGCCCTGCCGGCCCCGCCTCTGCGCCTCGCCCTGCCGGACCCGCCTCTGCGCCTCGCCCTGCCGGCCCCGCCTTTGCGCCTCGCTCTGCCGGCCCCGCCTCTGCGCCTCACCTCGCCAACGCCTATCAAGCTCTGGGAGCCTTTTCCAGAGGCTGTTTCCAGCCCGGAGGCTATAGCCTTAAATTTCCCCAAGAACTTTTTGGGGGGGGGCAGTAGGTATCCTGTGAGGGCCATGGAGGTGGCGCTGACATGGACCCTGTCTGTGCTATTTCCACTTGAGCTTCTTATGCCGCTAGTCCTGTCTGATCCTGTGCTTCCCATGCCACTGGTTACGTCCAGTCCTGAGTCTGCTCCGTCCTTGTCTCCGCCTAAGTGGGCTTCGTCCTGGCACCTCTCCAAGTGTGCTCAACCCTGGTTTCCGGTCAAGTGTGTTCTACCCTGGTTGCCTACGACACGTGCTTCCCCATGGTCTCTTACCCTGCTCGGGTTTCCAGGCCCTAGGTCTCTCCATGGGTCTGGCCTCCTACCTCTCCACGGGCCTGGCCCTCCATCCCAGCCCCCGTTGACCTCCCCCCAGAGTTTTTAGGAGCGTCTGGAAGCCGCTCCTTTGGGGGGGGGCTATGTGATGTGGAGTGCCCGTGTGAGCCACTGGAGGGCACTCTCTCCCTGCATTGTTTCACCATGGACTCATTATGTTTAACTATGTTTCAGTGGTGTTTGATTATGGGTTATTGAGTTCCTTATATAAGTCTGAGTGATCTCTGTGTCCGGTGCGAAGTCTTGTCACACTGTAAGCGTACATCTCTGAGCATTCTTCCATGTTTGTGTATTCCGTGTTTCTCTGGACTCTTGACCCTTGCCTGCTTCTTGGACTGTGTATGAACCTGTGCTGCCTGCCTCGACCAAAGCCTGTTATCACCACGAGTTACTGGATTGCCCCTTGTTTAACTGTATGCCGGAGTTTATGTCTGCTTGTGTTTGATGCTGAAATAAAGTGCTGCATATGGATCTGACCGCCTCTGTCCGTACGTTACACAATGATTTAGTTACGCCACATTTTAAAAGCTACCTATTTATTACTTCCCTTCCTTTGAAATCAAATAACAGTGATTTCTCGTTGCATCACTGCATCAATAGGAAGAGAATTATAATAATATAAATGAAGTTCCAGGTGCCCAACCAAAGGGAACACTGATCACCCTAACGGTGAGTTCAAACAAACACATTTTGGGAAAATCAACATCAATTTATGAACTCAGCTTATGTGATGGTTTTTAAATTTTCAGTTGTATTGACATTTTAACATTCGAGATGATTGCCCCACTTCAAAAACTTTTTTTCTTTCCTTGACAAAATGACACTCAAACCAATCAATTCGTCTGAACTAGGCTTTTCTGAGTAAACAAGGCATAGTATGTGACTAGTACAGATTACTAGATTTTTATAATTAAATTAAGATATTAAGGAAAGTTAAATAAAAAGTGTTAGTTAGAAGAACTTTTATTTCTTTTATTTATATAGGATTTTACAGTGTATGGAATTAAACACACCATGTTTGTCCATTTGGCCAGAGGAGAAGTGCGGGTGTGTTGCAGCGTTACCTTGTCCATGTGGCCCAGGTTATTCTGTCGATCACTGCTTGCTCAGTGACTTGCTTCCCAGAAGGCACCTCATAGACTACACGTTTATAAGCACCAGTAGACAACTGTAGAGAACAACACATGCAGACAGTGAATAGCTCTGTAGAGTAGGGGTGGGCGATATGGCAAAAATGTAATATCACGATTTTTTTCAGGAAAATCACGATTAACGATTTTATCACGATTCTTTTTATGTTGGTTGTACTATTTTGTGATTGAGCATTACATCCAATCTAATGTCCATATTCTAAAAAAAAAAATGCCTTAGGTAACAAAAAAAAAAAAAAATGGTGGACAGGGGCAAAGATAAAAATATTTGTCATTATTTTCTTTATTAAATATTAAGATTAAAGATACACATTACACATAAACAACTTAATATAAAAATTAATTAGGCTAACAGTGCTTTATGTTTTCAGCTACAGTAGGTGTATTTAACAGTAGCATTGCAGAAAGTAAATGAACAAATATGAAAATAAAACAGAACAGACTTCACTATATAAATTATACATTGACACTTATTAAAGCTACTATTAAAGTTATCAGTCAAGAGCAGTGAGTGATTTTCTCTTTGCATTTTGTTGTTTTATTAACATTAAAGGGATAGTTCTCCTAAAAATTCAAATTATCATAATTTACTCTCTCAAGTTGTTTTAAACTCGAATAAGTTTCTTTCTTCTGTTGAAAATAAAAGTTATTTTTGAAGAATGTGAGTAACCAAACAGTTGATGTACCCCAGTGACTTCCATAGTATATTTTTCTCCTATGGAAGTCAATGGGGACCAGCTACTGTTTGGATAGCCACATTCTTAAAAATATGAATACTAGAAAAATATTAGAATATATTAGAAGGATATTAATACAGGTTTGGAACAACATTAGAGTGCGTAAATGATGAGATATTTTTGGGTGAACTATCCCTTTAAAGACAAGCGGCAGCGTGTCTGTTTACTATTACTACTGTCTCTTTAAGAGTTGCGCGCGACGCGTTTAATATGCACGCATTTGACAAGCAGATTTTCTCTCAGTTTTCTCAAGTTTACTTTCAGTTTAGACATAACCGACTTTGTTTATGTAAACCTTTGTGTGTATTTAACAGTATAAGCACAATAAGACTCGAAAGATAACTTAACTAGTCCAGTATCCAGGCGCTGGTAGACAGGCGTTGTGCATGTGAGCTTCACATGTAGGCTACGCGCTGAGAAATGCATGCGTTAGAACAGCGCATCAGCACGCTAATTAAATGTTTAACCGACAAGGCATTAAAGCACATGCAAATTATGAACTTTTGTGAACTGCAGTGTCCCGTTCCGCTGTGTTAACATTTTATGTGAATATACGTCGCGTTGTTCAATATGTTGGGACAGAGGCGCCAGAACAGATAGGCTAATGCACGATTCTACGATATTTCTACAAAAGCAGATCGTGGAGACATTTTAATCGTCCACGATCAAAAATCGTCATATCGCACACCCCTACTGTAGAGCTGATAAAGCTGTGAGAAACAGCATAGAGAAAGGCATTACAACACCAACACGGTTTCTAAATGTAGAAGAGGAACCTTAATTGTGTAAAGGATAGCTTAGGGCAGGGATTCCCAAACATTTTTGTCCCATTTAACCGAAATTGCTTACTTGAAGTACCACCTGAGATTTTAAGTTAATATTTCAATACTTTAACAACACATTCACAAGTGCACGGTTCTCTGATTTTGGTTAACGGTCACAGGTCACACAGGTAAACAAATACAATATTTGTAAAATAAAAACATAAAATATATATTTTAAGTAAGTGTTTTATTTTGATTTTAGTAAGTGATTTATTTTACATTTTATGATTTCATTAATTATTACATTTTCATTGTGTTTTATTTTCATAACAGTGTGAACAGCAGAGACCACATGGAATCTGATCTTTTTGAATCTGATTTGCTCCCATATGTGGTCCTAAATCAGATACATGTCTGAAGTTTTGCAATCGAAAAGTTTCGCAAAAGTCGTATCGGAATTCATGTGACTGTACCGTCACTCTAGATCAACATTCATGAGTCACTCCGATTTCACACACCACTAGTTCTTTAGTCACTCAGTGAATATGGAAGACGGCAGTCAAGTTAGTCAGTGGAGGGACGGTGAGCTGTTACACTCATAAGTATTAAGGTGACAGCTCTATTCAAGCAAAACTGCATGAGGAAATGTTGCTCTTTTTCTCCTCATCATCGCCTGCACACTAATTCACTAACTTCAGCAACACATCACCTTATAAATGAACGCTTAAACACTGACTTCAGTAATTCTGTGTTTACTTCAATATGACAGCGTGCTGTCACGCGTGCCATCTTTGCAACTGTTCTTTTGTGTATGTGGGTCAGTTTGGGATCGTGACCTTCACACTCGAATCTGATATCGGCCACATTTAAAAGCTAATGTATGGAAGCTTGTTTCCGCCACTGAATAATAAATAAATAATAATAATTGCGACTTTTTCATCTCACAATTCTGACTTTTTTTCTCGCAATTGCAATATACCAAGTCAGAATTGTGACTTTTTTTCTCAGAATTGCGAGATATGAAGTCAGAATTGTGAGAAATAAAGTCGCAATACTGAGAAATAAAGTCACAATTGCGAGATATAAAGTTGCAATTCTGAGAAATAAAGTCGCAATTGCGAGATATAAAGTTGCAATTGCGTGTTATAAAGTCAGAATTGTGAGATATAAACTATTCTGAGGTAAAAAATTAAATAAAAAAATCCGTCTTTTTTTTCCTTTGAATTGGACTTTATATCTCACAATTTTGAGAAAATATGTCAGAATTGCGAGATATAAACTCGCAATTATGTGTGTTATAAAGTCAGAGTTGCGTGATATAAAGTCGCAATTGCGAGAAAAAAAGTCAGAATTCTGACTTAATAACATGCAATTCTGACTTTATAACACGCAATTGCGACTTTATTTCACGCAATTCTGAGTTTATTTCACGCAATTGTGACTTTATATTGCGAGATGTAAACTCACAACTGTGAGATAAAAAGTCGCAATTATCTTTTAAAATGTTTTATTTTGTGGCGGAAACAAGCTTCCATGCTAATGTGAACAGCCAAAAAAAAAAAAAAAATCTGATCAGAGCAATAAATCAGAATTGACCATTAAGGCTTGCAGTGTGAATGTAGCCTATAGTTCAGCTAATTGCATTTAATATAAAATTACATTTAAACTACAATACATTTTCCTTTATTGCAATTAACAAGCAATTAAGTGTCCAAATCATTACATTCAGTTTGCACTTAAGTATATTCTTTTAATTTTATATTATTTCTGTACTCAGTACTCTTTTTTTTTTTTTTTTTTTTACTATGCTAAAGTGTACTTCTTTTTCACGAGTTGCAATCAGGCAAATATCATTATTTTGCTCAGATTCTCTCCCACACACACACACAGCCCAACATACTGTACCTGCACATAGCAGCTGTCCGCAGAAAAGTCCATCTGCATGACGAAGCTAGGGATGTCCCTACAGCAGTTGACGCGGTTGAGCTGCGGTCCTAAAGTCAGGTCATAAAAATCCACAGCGTTCTCACTGGAACCCACAGCCAGGTAGCGCGAGTCTGGACTGAACCTGAAGGAAAAGAAACTGTAGTTGTTGCAATGGACCACATTAATGGTAGAATTAAGCTCAGAGTATACAATCCGCACACCGTCCACAAGTAGCCAAATTTCTGAGGGTGTGCATACGACAGCGCATGTGCGAGTGACTTGAGCGCTTGAAAAAGTTCACTGGATAGTGCGCATGTGCTGAATGCGTCTTTCAGTGCTCACGGCCAAAGAAGTACACTTTGAAAGGCTCTCAACTGTGCGCGAGAGGAACGTGGAAAATGAAGTTTACCCGAGGCTTCAAATAGCATTTACCTATGGAAGCTTGTTTCTGCCTCAGAGTAAAAGTAATTTTAGTATCTCATAAAATTAAGTGGAAAATGGATCTAATTATTTGTAATGGCTTGGATTATTATTATGCATGTTTACTATATAAAATAATAGATAAGTCTCACCTGATATCTTGAATGGCAGAGCGCCGATCTCTCTTCTTTCCCCAGATCTTGAGTGAGGTGACGAGGAGGATGATGAACTCTCCGTTCTTCATGCCGATGGCCACCATGTCGCCCTCTGGGTTGTAGCTGACCGTGCGCGCAGGATGACCGAGGTTCACTTTATTGAGCATCTTCTGTTTTTCCATTCAAGAAAGCATTTGAATAAGTATGTATCTCAGAAAGAATTATTGAGTGTGCACAGGCATTACATAATTTACCCTCTCTGAAATGTCCCAGAGGCGCACAGTGCCGTCCTCGGCAGCAGACAGGAAGACGTCTCGCGTGGGATGAGCTCCAACACCCCAGATAGGACCGTCCATGTGGCCGTTAACCAGGATGTTACAGGCTGCATTCTTCTCACCAACCTCAATGATCTCAGCATTTCGAGTGCCTACGAGAATCTTCCCCTAAAGAATCAAGCAAGAGGACACAGGGAACCGTACTGTAACTGGTGGAGTCACACTATTCATGAGGAAAAAGCTTATTAACCAGCATTATCTTTCTGAGGAAGGTGGTTGTACAAGGCTGGTTGGTTATAACTGGCTATAGAAATGTCATTTTATTAATTTTGCTTATTTTGAGATTCAAAATCTCAATGGAATCTCATTTGCAATGGTTTTTTTTTTTTAAATCTCCTTTTTTTATATATTTTCTTTTTAAATCTCCTTTTTTTATATATTTTCTTTTTCCTAAAGCATTATTGCTATCTGTCTGTCTGTCTATCTGTCTGTCTATCTATCTATCTATCTATCTATCTATCTATCTATCTATCTATCCAATGTTTAAAAGTTTGGGGTCTGTAAGATTTTTTTTAATGTTTTTGAAAGAAGTCTCTCATTCTCATCAAGGCTGCATGTATTACTTACACAGTAATATTGTGCAATATTATTACAATTTAAAATAACTGTTTTCTAATTTAATATTTAATAAATTTTTAATGTAATTTATGTGATACAAAGCTGAGTTTTCAGCATCATTACTCCAGTCTTCAGTGTCACATGATTCTTCAGAAATCATTCTAATATGCTGATTGATGCTCAAGAAACATTTCATATTATTATTATTTTGAAAAAAGTTGCTGATTCTTTGATTAATAGAAAGTTCAAAAGAACGGCATTTATTTGATATATACATTTTTTGCAAGATAAACGTCTTTACTGTTATGTTTGATTTGTTTAATGTGCTCTTGCTGAATAATTATAAAGGTATTATAGTTTTATAAGTATTAACTGCTTTAAAAAAAAATCTTACTGACCCCGAACTATCAATCAATCAATCAATCAATCAATCAATCAATCAATCAATCAATCAGTAAGTCTATCTATCTATCTATCTATCTATCTATCTATCTATCTATCTATCTATCTATCTATCTATCTATCTATCTAATATAAAAAATCGTGGGTGAGTTGCTGAGTTATTAATAACATATGCACACCAGCATCCCATACAAGGCATAATTTAGAGGAGTAAATTGTTAAAAAACACAAGAGATAAAACATTTGTAAATCAATAAATAAATAAAAATGGGTCCACACTACTACAAAACACATCTGTAAAACTTCTTAAAGGTGCAATGTGTGATATTTCTGAGGATCTATTGACAGAAATGCAATATAAGATCCATAACTATGCTTTCAGTGGTGTATAAAGACCTTACTTAATGAACCTTTAAGTTTTTATTACCTTAGATATAGTCATTTATATCTACATAACCGCGGCCACCCCCTTCTATGAAGGTCGACATATTGTGACGTCATGTTTCTACCGTAACCGACAGCGAACAAACAGCGCTACAGAGCGCGTTTCGTCACTAACTTGAATGAGAAGCAGCAGAAAAAGACGAAGCAGAAAACTCAGGTTGTCCCTGACTCTGCAAACGTGGAGAAAAACATGCTGTCTGAACGACGCCTCGGACATAGTAACGTTAGCTATTTCCCCTTACCTAAGTTAGTTGCTTTGATGCTCTAATCTTATACTAACTACCATGGAAACAAGCTATGGTAAAGTCAGTGAATAAAAGACTAACACAATGATAAACAAGTAAAAATAACAATCGCAATAACATGTGATTTTACTGAATAATTAAGTAAATATAATTTAATATAAAATATAATATAGAGAAACCTCATTGCTTGACTTGCTACTCTCTGCTGACTCAGACGACGACATCTTCCGATCCTACGTCGGCCACCGTAGCTTCTCATTCGAGTTTGCAATTTGAAGGAAAGGCCGCAGTTATTGACCAGTTGCAATTCGCAAATCTCACCACTAGATGCCGCTAAAAATCACACACTGCACCTTTAATGACTGCTGACCAACATGTACTATCAGAGGTCCAATAGTGTCCATCTTGTAGTCTATAATGTATTGATTTTGTTTAAGCGCTGTACCTTGCCCCTGCAGACAGAGCGGACACAGTCTATGATCTGGCCCGTCTCCAGTCTGAAGGCTCTGCATCTCTTCAACTCCTGATCCCACAGTTTCAGCGCACCTCCCTCCTTAGACCTGCAGAGGGCAGCCCACACAAATATCACCATTTACTACAGATCCTTTTCAGAACTTTCATGCAAATTCAGAAAACAAAATACCTTAGGTATAGATAGTTGTAAAGGTCAAGCCACTTACGGTCGTTCTTTGCCTCCCGTCACAATGAGCCCGTCACGTAATGTGGTGTACATGGTGAACACAGGTCCAGTGTGAGCCTTAGCAACGATTCTCACTAGAATGTGTTCCTTCCACACACACACATCTCCACTAATGGTACCTGTAAATGTCAAGTTATTCTGAAAAGAAAACAAACCTGCACTAATCTAGTGACCTCTAAGAGAACAACAGCACAAACATGGCAAAGCACAGCATTTTCACATCCTTTTATACTGAATCTTTAAATGTGTGAAATGTGATTTTTTTTGTTAAATATAATTATAAACAAGTTTTTGAATTACTTCTTGACTTAACACCTTGTCCATTTAAGCTCTGACACACAAGTGCACAAACAAATGCACAAATGCACACGTATGCATGTATGTATACATAAATACCTACTCACACACATTCCCACATTCAGTTAAAGTTATAGTTCACCGAAAAAAATAAAAAAAGTTACTGTTTGGGGTGAGTAACTTTTTGTTTTCTTGTTTGTTTGTTTTTTAAAGAAATTAATAGTTTTATTCAGCAAGGATGCATCAACAAGTAATGAGCTGTCAGTAATTCCAGCCTTATTTCCTGTTCCTGTTGTAACAAATTTGCATAATGCCAGCCTATGGTCTTTATTGGCTGCACGCAACGTCTATTACCCACATTCAAACACTGTAGTTGTTGATTAGGACTGGAAGAGTTTGATTCGGTTTTATTTCGACATGTCGAGAAGATGTTTTTTGATGAGTTTTTTGAGCTGAAAATGCATCCGCTACTTTAAAACCGACGCCAACATTACTGTTCATATCGCTGCGTATACAAGTGCTGAGGAAGCCTCCGGAGCTGAAATACAGATATGTTAATGGACGAATAGTTTCCGACACGCACTGTAAATGGTAGACCAATCACAACAGACTGGGCCGTCTGACCAATCAGAGCAGAGTAGACTCACGGAAAGGAGGCTGAATCTTTTGACCTTGGATGGATGTAAACCTATTGTAGATGACCTCAAAAACAAAATTAGGAACCTTTAAAATAGCATAATGGGGCACTTTAAGCATAATAGGGGCACTTTAAAGGGTTAGCTCACCCAAAAATGAAAATTCTGTCAGTAATTACTCACCCTCATGTTGTTCCAACCCCGTAAGACTTTCGTTCATCTTCGGAACACAAATTAAGATATTTTTGATTAAATCTGAGTGCTGTCTCACTCCTCCACAGGCTTATGGACACTATAACTTGCTGGCCCACAAAATGCATTAAAGACATCGTTAATATAGTCCAAGTGACTCCAGTGGCTCAATCTTAAGTTTATAAAGCGATGAGAATACTTTTTGTGCCCAAAAACAAACAAAAATAACGACTTTACTCCACTTTTCATTTCCTTCTCTCTGGACCTCGAGTTTTTTTTACGTAGTGTAATAGCGTAGCGCGTCTGTGTTGCACGTCACCACGTATCACACATGACCAGAGTCGCCCAATAGTGAGCCTACGTGGTGACGTGCAACACAGACGCGCTACGCTTAAACACTACGTAAAAAAAAATCGAGGCCCAGAGAGAAGGAAATGAAAAGTGGAATAAAGTCGTTGTTTTTGTTTGTTTTTGCGCACAAAAAGTATTCTCGTCGCTTTATAAACTTAAGATTGAGCCACTGGAGTCACTTGGACTATATTAACGATGTCTTTAATGCATTTTCTGGGCCAGCAAGTTATAGTGTCCATAAGCCTGTGGAGGAGTGATCCAGCTCTCAGATTTAATCAAAAATATCTTAATTTGTGTTCCGAAGATGAACGAAAGTCTTACGGGGTTGGAACAACATGAGGGTGAGTAATTACTGACAGAATTTTCATTCTTGGGTGAACTAACCCTTTAAAGTGTTTTCAGCATTGATAGTAATACACAACAGAAATATTTCACAATATTACTGTTTTTACATTTTTTATCAAATAAAAGGCAGCAAATAAAAGGTGAGAGACTTTTTTCAAAAACAAATCTTACCGACCCCAAACTTTTCAATGGTAGTGCTTATTTTTGGAGTTTGACGGCATCTATTCCCATTTGCTTTCATTTTATTGAAAGCATTCTGCAAAATCTCATTTTGTATTGGTTTAGAACACCATGATATTTTTAATTCTGGGTGAACTACACCTTAATCTCTCCCTCCCTAAAAACAATTACATGTAGAGCTGAAGATCATGTAGAAACAGAAGAATACTTACAGCTCCAAATGCCACAGAAAGCATGGTCTGCATACGGGCGTCCTCAATGGAGCTCAGCACTCCTTTATTACTGAGCAGGGCCTTGCCGGCCAGCGTCCAGAAGCGCACATGTTTAATCCCCACTGACACGAACTGAGTGTCCGAATCAGGTCGAAACTCTGCCACAAAGATCCGCTGGGTGTGACCGGCCCGACTAGCTACTTTGGCACCTTCAAAAAGAACAGGTAACAAACCTGATATAAAAACCCATGAATGCACACAGAATGCTGTGGGTTGGTTGGTCTGTACCTTCCTGCCACTTCCAGATGGTGAGTGTGTGTTGGGGGTCCAGACCCACAGAAAGCAGCAGTTTACCGGTGGCACTAAAGCTTACAGAGCAAACGCCCCGAGAATGATGGCAGCGCAGCACAGAGAGGGTCTGTTTGTTCATGGCTTCCCACACGTGGATAGAAGGAGACGTGGCTGCAAATACAGGGAGAATTTATTTATCCACTGTTGCTCAGAATAATGTAATCTAACATGACTATATTCTAAAGCATTTTCACATATTTGAAAGCATATTTCACATCATTTGCTCATAAGAGTAAGTATGCTAATGACTCAATAATGAAGTGCTGGTGTGGGACAGTTTTCCATGGCAATCTGTTTGTTTATTTGTTTGTTTTTTAATGGAGAGTATCTCTTACCTGACATATCACCAGCATCACCTAAGTGAACAACAATAGCAGTTAAACATGGTAGGAGGAACACTCTAAAAACAATATATAATTTTCAACTCAATTAGTGCAAAAAAAGTACTGTTTTCAAAGGTGTAGCATCACAATGTCCAAACTCAAAAAGAAAATACTATTTATTTATTTGATTTTTTTTTTTAAATAAAGAACACATTTCAAGCAATATGTGCAAAATGGCAATAAAGCACAGCAGAACAGTAAAAAAAATCTTCTGAATTGTTTTTTTCTCTTGAGGAATTAATTCAAGTAATCTCATACATGTTTCCTCAAAAAATCATCACACTTTGATTAGATATGCCAAGATACCAAAGTCTGCGATCAAAAACTATTTCAATGTGAACTTATTTGTCATTAAATTCTTCCAAGAATAACTTCTATAAGCTTATGCTTTCTATGTTATTTTATATAGCTCTGTACTCTGACTGTATGACATTGTCTCATTTGTTACATTTTTTAGAGAAAGCTGATACCATGGCAGTCAAAGTGAGAAGAGAGGGTGAATGTTTTCACAAACATACCTACTTGGCCAGTTGCCACCACATTGGGGAACTTTGGGTGCTGATTAATAGTTAGGCACAGAATATCATCACTGTGATCCAAATAGAAGCTCTGGCATGCTGACGGCAAACAAGCAGAAAAAAAAACATAATGACGCTCAACAATATTTCTGTCACATCTTTATGCCTGTTTGAAAGAACTTGATGAATAAAATCCATATCTAATCACTTACGCCCACTCTGGCACATTAAAGTGCATGAAACATGCATCACATATGGCAGGCATCTATGAGTTTTCTCCCCACCTGTTGTCAAGTTTAGGACGACCCCTACTGAGGCAGTGTGGTAAATGATGTCCGCCCCCTCATTAAGATAATGCACATTGTTACGGCAGTCGTTGCCTCGGTAACCAAACACCAGTTCAAGCACCAGGTCCTGCAGAGACAGTCAAAGAGGGGCGTCTGAGGTCGTATCCATGACAACAGCTGAAAGTATCTGGTTCTCAGGATGTGAAAGGGCAATCAAGAACGGTTAGGAAGATCATCTAACCACTGAGGGACAGAGCAGTCTGTAATGAACATTTAATAGATTGAAAAGGTACACTACTAAGTCATTTATTAGTGTAGTAAAGTATAGTATAGTATAGTATATGAAAGTATAGATAGTATATGAAAATAGTACAGCATTGAGTATAACTGCATAGGATACTACAGAAAAGTAAGAAAAGTACTGTACACTATAGTATAGTATAGTATAGTAAAGTATATCAGTCTATAGCAGGGGTTTTCAAAGCTTGGGGTGCGTCTCCCCAGGGGAGCATGAGGGCATGTCAGGAAGGAGTAAGGGTAAATCTTGGCGACAAGTGTCAATTGACCGTTCGCAAAGACCCGCCCCCTTTAGTTACTGTTGCTACGTCCGACAAGCCATGGCACTCTCACGCCACACACCACATTCTCACACAGTGAACAATACAATGCGGTGCAAAGAGGACACTGACAATGCGTCGAAAGACAGGACAGACCAGGTTACTTTTGATATGAAACAAAGTCCGACTCAATCAAACTCCCTGCGAAGGGTGAATTGATAGAGATTTTGTAAATATATCGCAGAACACGAAGAGGATAGGATACAATACGATAGGATAGTGCAGTGTAATAAAATAAAGGGCAGGACAAGACAGGACAGGACAGAACAGGACAGGGTAGGGTAAGATAGTATAGGACAGTGTAGTAAAATTTAGGACAGGGAGGAAAGGAAAGGAAAGGAAAGGAAAGGAAAGGAAAGGAAAGGAAAGGAAAGGAAAGGAAAGGAAAGGACGATATAGGACAGGAAGGGAAGGGAAGAGAAGGGAAGGGAAGGGAAGGGAAGGGAAGGGAAGGGAAGGACAGGAAAGTACGATATAGGACAGGAAGGGAAGGAAAGGAAAGGAAAGGAAAGGAAAGGAAAGGAAAGGAAAGGGGAAAGGACGATTTAGTACCGGAAGGGAAGGGACCGGAAAGGAAAGGAAAGGAAAGGACGATTTAGTACCGGAAGGGAAGGGACCGGAAAGGAAAGGAAAGTACGATATAGGACAGGAAGGGAAGGGAAGGGAAGGGAAGGGAAGGGAAGGGAAGGGAAGGGAAGGGAAGGGAAGGGAAGGGAAGGGAAGGGAAGGGGAAGGGAAGGGAAGGGAAGGGAAGGGAAGGGAAGGGAAGGGAAGGGAAGGGAAGGGAAGGGAAGGGAAGGGAAGGGAAGGGAAGGGAAGGGAAGGGAAGGGGAAGGGAAGGACAGGAAAGTACGATATAGGACAGGAAGGGAAGAGAAGGAAAGGAAAGGAAAGGAAAGGAAAGGAAAGGAAAGGAAAGGAAAGGAAAGGAAAGGAAAGGAAAGGAAAGGGTGATTTAGTTCCAGAAGGGAAGGGAGCGGCAAGGAAAGGAAAGTACGATATAGGACAGGAAGGGAAAAGAAGGGAAGGGAAGGGAAGGGAAGGGAAGGGAAGGACAGGAAAGGAAAGTACGATAAGGGAAGGAAAGGAAAGGAAAGGAAAGGAAAGGAAAGGAAAGGAAAGGAAAGGAAAGGAAAGGAAAGGAAAGGAAAGGAGAGTGCCCATCACTCACTTCAATAGGCCTCTTTTTCTTGCCCACATTGTTGGTCTGTAGTTTCTCTGGCATTGGTGGAGCCCTGCTCACTGGGGGCCTGCATCCACAGACAAAACACCGCCACAATCAGACTTACAGCAGTAATAAGGTCAGGCAGTGACCGGTGAAAAGGACACCAGACATCTGGCATGGTTACATCTTACTTCACGTTTTCACTGTAACATGTAACCAAATACTAAAAACAAAGACACTGAGTCAGCTCTATATCAGACAATTTGTGATGTATGATAAACGTTTGTGTGAAACATTTGTAAAACTAAAATTAAAAGTTTGAATGTGAGAAAAAAAATCCTAAAAGTATCAGGTAGAATGAGGTGTAAGGGATCAGTCTAGTCTTACCTTGAGCCCCTTTAAAAGCAGCATTAACAGAGAGAGAGAAAACGTTAGAAGTGTCAGTTGAGCAATTCCCTCAAGTGCTCCGAAAAACAAAGAAGCACAACACAGGGACACTGAGAACACAAAACAAAATACAACAAAAATGTATTCATGTTCACTTGACAGCATATGCCAAAACACAGAATGACATATAGAGCTAGTCAAGCAAGAGACCAGCTCTGTCTAAAATGAGTTCAATAAATAGGATAATTTCCTTACACTTAAAGGAATAGTACACCCAAAATTCTTACTCAATGCCATGTTGTTCCAAACCACTATGACTTTCTTTCTTCCTTATAACACAAAAGGTGAATTTTTGAAGAATATCTTGGCCAAGCTCTTTAATATAATGAAACTAAAAGAGGACCTAGGTTGCCAAGCTTCAAAATGACAAAAAGAGAAAAGACACCATGAAAAGTTGTCATAAAAGTGGTATATATAATTTGTGTGCAATATTCCAATTCTTTTAAAGCTGTACAATAGCTCTTGACATGTTTATGTACGCTCCTAAGTATCCTGTTGTTTCAATAGAACAACAACTTTTCAGTACATTCAACAAAATACTTAAACAATATTTCAAAGACAATAAAAGTGAAATTATAAAGATGTACTGAAGTCCTACTTAAGTGGGTCAAAAAACACTCAAGTTTAATTAAATGTATTTAACATTAAAGTCAGTTCACACTTAAGTATATTCTTTTAAAGTATATTATTTCTAAGTACTCCTTTTAAAAGTATGTTAAAGGGACAATGACAGATTCATAAACAAATCATTGTTGTTCTTGTTTTTTAGGGGTTTTTTTTTAGAGAGAGAGTCAGAGCTTTTTGATCAATTTGATCCAATTTACAAAACAAGTCTGAATGATTTGTTCACTAATCGGACTGATCCTTCAACAAGAGTTGAAGATTATTAATGAATAACTAACTACATTTGATCTGTTCCTCACACAAAGATATAGTATAGGTTTATAAACTTTGCAATGTAGTGCATGAGTCATGTTTCATGACACTTTTTTGAAGCTTGAGAAGCTTCAGTCCACATTTATTGTCATTGCTTGGAAAAGAATGCATCCATCCATTTTCCAAACCACTTGTTCTTTGTGGGGTGGTGGGGATACTGAATGGCCTACTACATTATTTTAAATTTCTCATTGTCTTACATGGAAGAAAGTAATTGAATGGAAGAAAGTGAAACAGCATGAGGGTAAATGATGACATAATTTTTTTTGGGTGAACTAATCCTTTAATCGTCTTGAGAGAGAATGCAGGGAGCAAAGCATGAGCAAAGTTCCCAGCAGCCAAAGAAGCAGCATTACTCTTTAAATAATTAGCGGTGGAAAGCAGTAAAAAAGTCACTTCAAAGCAATGACAAAATATCAACCAACAAAGCACTTAACATAATGCTGTGCATCTATTCTAATTTAAGACTTAAATTACCTGCTTTTAAAGCATATTGAGTTTAAAATAAGAGCAAAAACTTAGCGACATGCGGTTTTATGGTTCAGTTCAGGGAAAGGTACATGGGTTTATGGATTTGATGGCTGTTGCCATGCGGCTTAGCAAACATCCGAAGAGCATGAGAGGAGGAGGCACATGAAACTGGTTATATTCTCAACAAATGACACTTTTTATTGATCTTCTTACCTGACTACGCCCTGCCTTCACATGGTGAGAGAGAGGAGTGGAGTGCAGAGACAGACAGAGGAGTGAGGAAAATTGGAAAAGACAGACATGAGGGTAGCATGTCACTCAAAGCCAAAGCTCCAGAATATGCACTCAATGTTTTTAAATGCCTTTTGGTAGCTAAAATTGTTAATAAAACTTCTCAATTGAACTTGAGCTCAATTTCGATTAATCCCTGAATATGTCAAAACAAAAATCACATCTGCAGTAATGCATTTACAACGGGAATCTATGGGCAATACAACCACAAGCACGTGAAACATGTATTTTTATGTGAAGAATGTATTTTTAAATACAATTCAGTACAAAACTGTTATTGAAAGTGCCCCTAATATGCTGTTTTAAAGGGGTGGTTTAATGCCCCTTTTTATAATATGTAAAATAAGTGTCTGTTGTCCCCAGAGTGTGTATGTGAAGTTTTAGCTCAAAATACCCCACAGATCTTTTTTTTTTTTCAGCATGTTAAAATTGTCCCTTTTTGAGGGTCAGTAAAAATGTGTCGTTTTGTGCGTGGCCCTTTAAATGCAAATGAGCTGCTGCTCCCGGCACAGAGGGCGGAGCTTCAAGAGCTTGTGTGTGCTAGCAGCTCCGATTATCTCATGCAAATAAGCACTAAAATGTCAGAAACTGTTCTGCCTTTTATGTTTAAACTGGAGTCGGATAATGATTGAGAGACTCAAGAAGTGACAACATGTAGAATGCAACAGGATGTTTCTGAATGGTTAGTTGATGAGTTTATGTTGCTGATGTGGAGTTAACTATCTTCAAGTCTTTGATTGGCATATTCTGTCATGATAATCTTTCAAATCGCTTGTGTGGGAACTGTTGTAAGATTCCTACAGAGTGACATGCTATTGCATTTGTGTTACGTACTGTATTGCATGTGAAAAAACGGATGTGACAGCTTGAGCAGACTCACAAATGTGCTTTACTACAACAACTCTTCCTCTTCTCAACATGGAATTTACATAAGTTACATAAGCTTTAAAGGTCTCCTAAAATTGCTTTACCTGCATCCAAGGTAAAAAAATACTATAACTGTCTGAAAAGGTTAGATAAAGGAATTTGTAGCATGGATTTGCAGCGCAGAAAACAGCCTTCTAGTCATTTCTAAACCAAACTCTTCCAGCCTCAACTACAACTACAGTGTTTGAGAGCGGGTCAAAGCAGACGTTGTTACACTACTATTCTAAATGAAGGAACTTCTGTTTAGTAAGGTCACTATTTTTATGCTAGCCCATATAATGTCTAAATCTTGTAGCTATACCTTTGAAACAGCGTGTATTTTAATTCCGGGAAAATGCCTTTGCCCATAGACCTCCATTATAAGTGCTTTATTGTAAACGTAATATTCGATAAGCAAGTCGAAATTATTTACTATGGTTAAAAAAAAAGAATAGATGTAAACTGGTATTCAACCAGGAACATCCCTGTTAAAGACAGTTTAGTGTGGTATTCCAGCAGGAGCAGGAGACAGTAAATAGTTTGGCTTTAGAGATTGTGCCACCAACATGAGCTCATTCAAAATGGCATATTAGTGGTAGAGTGATGGTGAATTTGAAATACAAGAGCTTATAGAAGCAGTAAAGTGGATAACCAAGAGTATTCAAAACTTCACATTACAGGGTTACAGCATTTAAAAATCAAATTTACTTGAAAGCTACTCATTATCATTAGTCTTTAGATTAGGGAGGGGGAACATCGGTCCTCTATCCATCCATCCATCCATCCATCCATCTATCAAGCATCCCAATATAAATGCTTATTTGAACCCTGTTAGATAGAACTCTAAGTAACTTTGCAACTACATGTCACCTAACTCTCATTAGAGTATTAGTAGACTGTCTGCTTAATATCTACTAACACTTCATTTTGATGCTCCCCAACAGACATTCTACTGACTATAAGTTACTTTGCAACTACATGTCAATTTATTCTACTAACCCTATCCTAACAGTCTACTAATACTCTAATGAGAGTTAGTTGACATGTAGTTGCAAAGTTACGTATATTTAGTCAAATGTCTAAAGTGGGCCATCAAAATAAAGTGTAACCGATTTTTTTAAGCTACCAAAGAAAAATAAAGTAATGAAAAAAGAGAAGCAATCCATGCTCCATCCAAAGTTGTTCATCCTTACTGTCATCCTAACCTACCTTTCGTCTACCGTTGGCTCCTTCTGTTGGAAGTGGGGCTTGATCCCCGTCATGGGTCGCAAGTTAGTGGATAAGGCCTTGATAACATACATGAGCTCATTCTCCCGAGTTACATCACTGTCATACCCTACACAGAGCAACACACAGATGGAGAGACACTTTACTTTTATATCTTGCCATATGGTAATTACACAAACATTGTGTCATATGATGGATGGCTACCCTCTTTAAATCTAGATGGCAGTGGATAGCAGAGATAATTGTTTTTTATGAATGATCTTTTTCACCTCCATCATCTTCGCTCTCGATGTCAGACTCTTCGCTGTCACACTGTCTGGCCTCTCGGCAGCCCTCGTTCTCATGGTTCCAGATCATCAGACAGGTGTCGGAGCCACCGACAGATGCCAGCAAAGAGTCGTCATGTGACCAGCGCACATTAGTCACATGGGTACTGTGGGCAATGTACCGCTTAAACTTGGCGTATTTTCCCTGTTCAGAAATTGAAAATGTTAACAGTAAATAATAAAATCAAAATATCTACAGTAAAAGTGAAACGGCCAGGCCATTTTTTCAAAGAGCATTTTTATATTAGTATAATAGAAAATCGTGGTTTCCGATGTAAACCTGTTTGTTCAGTTCGTATAAACAACTAACACTCCCCATAGAAAAAATTTAAGAAACTATTTTGTTTAAATAGTATTTTCGCTTGATATACAGAACACATACTGGCTAGCTTTCTGACTGGAGAAATTATTGTGGTTTTTTTTTAGTACATAAGAGAAAATATGATGCATATTGTAAAAAGACACCACAACAAACATTAATGTACTTTGAAGTTGTATTCATCAATATTAAGTAAATTCAATTAAATTAAACATCATTTAAAAAAATGACTAAAATGTTTTTAGTTTTATCTTAAGGTGGAAAAAAACTACTTTCATATTATAATTTAGCTTTTAATTTAACTAAGTTATAAAAAGCAACAAAAAAAAATTGACCTACATTTAGCATTATTTTGGCTAAAGAACATACATTGATAAAATATATCTGGTTTTATAAATGTTTTTCTTCTTCTTCTTCAAAATGTAGGGTTTGAACAAACCATGAATGTAATTTAGGAAAACCTAATACATTTGGCTGTAGCATATTTGAGTTTTATTTTGTTTGTTTTTTAGTTGTTCAAAAGTATATTTTTTCTATATAAATCTATATATCTAAAAATCAAATCGATCATAATAATCCAAAATTATTACGTTTTAAAAGATACAATAAATAACATTATAATTTGATTTGTGGCATCAATGTTTTAAACACTTTAACTGTTTTTTCACATACAATGAAAGTCAGTAGGGTCCAAAACAACCCTGAACCCCAATGAATTTCAATGTATAGACAAATCAAATGTCTTTTTTGTGTGTTCCACAGATTAAAAAAGAAAGAAAGAAAGTCATATAGTTTTGGTAAATGATGACAAAAAATGTTTTGGGGGGGAGAACTATCCCTTAGTATGAGTGATAGTAATAATTAATGACTAGATAACACTTTCCTAACCTTTACTGGATATTTGAAGAGCTTGACATATCCAAGGTCATCCCCGGTCGCTAACAACTTCTTGTCATTGCTAAGACACGCGGACGTTACTTCAGTAACTTCACTGACCACAGGCCAAATTCCCTCACAGGAACTTCCCAACACACACGTCCATGTGCTCCAGTCGATCTTGTCCACCTGAGGAAGGAAGAAGGCAGCATGGAGTCTTCTGGTTCATCTCAAAATGGCCAGATAAAAGTTACAAGTTAGACCTTTTCATGAAAAAAACTGGCTAATTATATTGCTGAGTCTTCCCCTAATCAGAACAATATTTTTTAATCAATATTTAGAGTTTATGCTTTAAAGCTGAAGAATAACTTTGAGCAACACTTTTAATGAAAATGAATTGGCAGCATTCATTCCGATATTAAAATCCAACTCAATCGAACAGGGATTCTGGCCAAAATGCCTCCTGCAGAAGCTAAAGGCAGGTGATCAGAAACTTTGAAGGGCTTCCAGCTCTTACTAAATCTTAAGTTGTTAAGGTAAGTGTTCACTGTCTGTCCCAACGTACCATGGCCTTAAGCACGGCCTAATTCCCTGCCTCCAAATTTAGAGTCAAGATAATAAAAAGTGGGCCATGTTCTTGCCCTTAAGAGTGCCCTTCCCCTCTCAGGGTGACACACGGTGAGATGTTCAGGATCCATACCTCTGTGGCAGGAATGGTTTGCTTCTTCCCACGAGGGGCCTCAAAAAATAGCTGTTCCTTCACTGATGTGTTGACCTGCAAAAGCTTCCCTAATACAAGATAACAGAAGAGAGACACTGCAATGAAACAAAGTTAAGCTCAAAAATGAATTCTCAAAAATATGAATTCTACCATAATACTGTATGGGCAACCTGCAGTTTGTGATTATATGTAGAGTGACTATATTAATCAACAAGGGCTGGACAATGAAGCTGAAACACTGGCCAATATAGTGTTGGAGGTTTCACAGCTATATTCAATAAATTCTCTGTCTCCATTTACATCTAGAGGATTGGTGCGGCCTCTCATTACTCTTTCACGGCGGAAAGCCCTCTGATTGTGTAGCCTATACACCAGACGCGCCATTGTCTCAACGTTTTTTCTTTATCTTTATTTTCACCATGGAAACAAGTCAAGACTTCTCACTTTACACCTACCTTTGACTAGGTGTAAGATTTAGTCTTCACCGCAGAATTAAATGCAGACCTGGACTCTCAGGAGCTCCACAGAGTCAATATTCCAATGGTGCCAACAGTGCAAATCTTGGGCTGTGGACAATGTGAAACATGTATTGTTCTCTGATGAGGACTCACTGTCTTTCCCACATCTGTGGGAGTTACGGTGTGGAGAAGCCACAAAGAGGCTTAACACCCGGACTGTTGCGTGCCTGGAGTGAAGCGTGGCGGTGGATCAGTGATGGTTTGGCCTGCATTATCATGGCATTCCCTTCTGTGCTTGATGGCCGTGTCACTGCCAAGGACTACCGAACAACTCTGGAGGACCATGTTCACCTAACGGTTCAAACATTGTACCCTACGTGGGTGCCGTGTATCAGCATGATAATGTACCAATACACACAGCAAGACTTGTGACAGAATGGTTTGGGGAACATGAAATTGAACATCTCACATGACCTGCACAGTTACCAGATCTAAATACTTTTGAGACACTTCAGTTTTTTTTTTTGGAGGAGCAGGTCAGAAAACGTTTTCCAGCATCACATAGTGACCTCGACACTGTTCTGGAAGAGGAATGGCTCAAAATTGCTCTGGCCACAGGGCTTGTATTTGACATTACTAAGACGAATTGGTGCTGTTTGGGCGCAAAAGGAGGCCCTACAGCATACTAATACATTATTGTGGTCTAAAGCCAGGTGTTTCAGTTTCATTGTCCAACCCATGCATGTGCTTGTTTATGCGAACTTCATATAAAGCCTTATTAGTTTGGAAGCAGTTATCAGTATCATGTGGCTGCACTGTTGGTTGACTTCAGCTGTGGCATTATTTCCACTACAGTGAACAACTGTGCCCTTAATTAGATTTTACTAAAGTCAGTGTACTTTACCAAGGGGACAACAGTGTCAGTGAAGAGCTTGAGATGAAATAAGACACATGTGTGAAGAAATCAAAGAAAAATCAAGCTAAATATCCTATGTAAACAGAATATTTTGCCGTGTGTCATATATATTGTTGGACACTGCTAGTGCTAGATACATTTAACAAATTGGTTAATTATTCATTTTCTATTCATTAGAAATATTTAAATGTGGAGTTAAAAAGTGTAGTTAAGACTGTAGTTAAATCCACATTTATTTTATTTTATTTTAAGCCAATGACTTATAATGTATATTTTATTTTATTTTTTACATGTCAAATACCTTTTTGCTTTGTTGCGATACAGCTCCAAAGGGCTTGGTGTGGTTCAAGGCCACTTATAGAGCACTTTAGTGCCATCTAGATGGTTATTGAATTTATTGCTGGTAAAAAATTAGATGTCCTATTACATTTAGACAATGAATTATCTTAATTAACATTCTTGGGGACAAATAATTTGACCATAAATTGCAGCAGTGCACAATGCATCATATCATGAACAAGATGATGGAAAATCAATGCATGAATCAAATTTTCTTGAAATATCCCAATTTTCTAATCTTGCCTACTCTCAAATCTACCAGAACACAGATCACAAAGAACTCCAATGTCTTTATTTCCACTAGTCGCCACATTGCATAACGACATAAAGTTAAACTCGCCTCAGCTTTTATTGCCTCTCTGTTTCTATCGCTCATTGCCTGAAATCCCCAACTCTTAGTGAAGATGAATGACTTCTGGTCACGATTTGTTGCTGCAAAACTCTGTCAGTGTGAATGTCCCTTGACTCATTTTCTCTTTGAAATATTGCCTTCGTATCTCTCTCACCTCTCTTGTCCCAGTCCAGATGGGTGATGTAGTTCATGGATCCTTTGCACACACCAACCCTCTTGCTGTTCATCACGTTGTAAATATCCACAAAGCTGTCACCTGATGCCACAGCCAAATACTTGCCTGTTACTGTAATACAAAATAAAATCTGATTTTCAATTTTGAACTCTTACCATGACCCAGATATCATATTCTCATTAATTGAATGTAAATATGCGTTAATTACATTAGTGTATGTGAAGGTACAGAAATAGTTCATACTATCGTACTGAATAGATCAGATGAAATAATTCAAATGTTATATTCTTGGTCTCAGGTTTTTCACTGTATCAATCTTTGGTTGCACTTTATTTTAATGAGTCTTTGTTACACTGTAATTATACATTTAAGTACCGTATATACCCGACTATAAGACGACCCTGAATATAAGACGACCCCCCCATTTTCCAGACTTATTTTTGGGACAAAAAGAGATTTTTGTGGAAAAAATCTGGTTTTCAACAGAAAATAATTTTATTTGAAAATTGCAGTGATAATTCATTCTCTCTCTTCCAGCGCGCGCACGCACCTTTCTCTATCTCTCTCTCTTGCGCTCTCTCGCTCTCGCTCTCTCTCTCTCTCTCTCTCTCTCTCTCTCTCTCTCTCTCTCTCTCTCTCTCTCTCTCTCTCTCTCTCTCTCTCTCTCTCTCTCTCTCTCTCTCTCTCTCTCTCTCTCTCTCTCTCTCTCTCTCTCTCTCTCTCTCTCTCTCTCTCTCTCTCTCTCTCTCTGCGTCTCGCGGCAGAGAGGAGCAGCGTTTTAATTCAGTTAAACACAGAATGTTGCTTCTCTAATTTTACATGCAAGTATAGCCGAAATCATTTGTCTTAATGGGTCATGTTTCAGTCACTATTTCATATTTATTCAGTTGTTCGTTCTCCCTTTCCCCCCGTGATTTTGTCTATATCGCGAATATAAGACGACCCCACATTTTTCAGCCTATTTTTAGGACAAAAACCTCGTCTTAAATTCGGGTATATACGGTACTAAGTCATATATAGCAATTACATGTACTTACTATAGGGTTAGGATTAGGGTTTGGTTTGGTTTGCATGTAATTATGCATAATTTATAGTTAGTAACTACATGTAACATATGTGACAATGACACTGTAAAATAAAGTGTTACCCAATCTTGTGTACTGAAATGAGTGTGTTAACTAACCAGGAGAGAAGCGTATTTCTGATATGATGTCTTTGCGGTGATGAAATGACACCAGGTCTTCTAGAGTGTCTGCGTTGACAATGAGAAAGCATCCATCGTTGAGGCCCACAGCCAGAGCTTTCCCGTCTGGAGAGAAGCAGCAACATCGCCCGCCTGCAAGAAGTTATAACCGTCAAATGCCATGTCACATCAAGAGCTTTTGTCGTAAAAAATCTATCATGACAGCTGAAAAGACTGCTTCTCTTTATGAACAAATGTCAAAAAATGCCCATGAAGTAAGTTAAAAGGTTAGTTCAACTATCACCAATCACCATTTATTCACTGAAATTGAAAAGAAAAAATTTAGCTAAAAGTTCATGTCAATCTCTTCCATACAATGAAAGCATTAGGTTACAAGTTCACTTAATGTTTGTCTTAAAAAGCAATTTAATAATAAATCAATAACATTGTTAAATGTAATCATCAGAAAAATATTAAAATGTATCCTTTTTCATACTGTACATTAGAATGTTGTGACGCCTGAATTCATGTGTAGCAATTAAATTGATTGATTTTAGTTGATGTTTTATTTTTTATTTATTTTGACAAAATATTATAGAATTTTAATATCAACCATAATATAAAAATATTATTTCAGCCATAACATTAAATTAAAGTGATAGACAGAATTAACATTTTTAGGTTAATCTCTTGAACCGATTAAACAATCTTCTAATCATTGTGAAGTAAGTTATCATTCTTAATTAAAAGTAAATATGCAAAGACCCAGTGTACTCTAAGGATAACCATCATAATATAATTTAATTAGGGTTGATGAAGAGTTGATAGCTCACCTTAAGGATTTGGCCTATCAAGCTTTATTTGATTAAATCGCTGGTCTATACAGTATTCCATGGATGAGCGTCAATGGTTCCTTTTTGTAACCATTCCCTTTAGAGATTCTGGGCTAATATGATCTTGGGCTAATTTGCAAGCTGAGTGTTCTTTACTTAAGTTACATTTTTCAATGCAAACTGAGTTTCTGAACCATAACGAGGTCAAACAAGTGTAGGCCAAGCTTGGAATACAAATTACAAGACAAGTTCATAGATAACAGGCTATTTATAATCAGACAGAGCGGCTGATTTACGGTTTCTGTTTGTAGACTGTAATGCATTTGTGCTTTGAATGTATGTCATTGAACAACAAGCTTTTCTATAGTTGGTCATGCTGTAATTTCTCCTTGTTACATCATACTACTTACCCTTGGCATGGTTTATTTTGCTGTAAGGGTTTTTAGACATTATATTACGGATGTACAAAGCAACATATTTTCAAAATAGACCAGTCTGGGGACTGTCTAAATGATAGTCGACTAGTTGGTTTTAAAGGGAAAGGTCAAGACTATATGACTTTGTATTGACTTTCTTTCTTCTGTGGAATATTTTGAAAAATGTTGGTAAGCAGTTTTGGTTACCATTGACTTCTATTGTATGTGGGAAAAACCCACTGAGACATTTCTCAAAATATATTATTTCATGTTCCACAGAAGAAATACAGTCATACAGGTTTGAAATGACATTGAAGGTGAGTAAATTATGACAGTTTCATTTTTGGGTGAACTATCCTTTCAATGAAATCTTGTACAATTAAGCTGGCGATCCATTTGAAAATCTAATTTGAAGTCTGACAGTAATTGTCTTGAAATTGGTTGTTTACTGCTATGAATTGATGTAAAAGCAGTGACTGAGGCACAACCCATTCCAACACCAATTATTATAAACTATACTTGCAAATAATATCATATTAATCAAATAAAATGCCATTCAAGTGTGCTTTAAAAAGTACACTTTCATGACAGTTTCATAACACAAAAATCTGTAATTTGTAATGTGCAAGAAGTGCACATGTAACATGCTTGATTATAATTTGAACTGTGTTATTTGATATTACATTTAAAGTTAATATTATTTAAATGTACTAAACTGCAACTTCATCATTACAAATGTAATGTAATTACTAATATATTTAAATACATGACATTCAAATTTCAATAGAATTGACATTTATATTTTAGTTAACATAAATTCTTGCCAGTACATTCAGCAGAACACTTTAACCATATTTCAAAGATAATAGAAGTAATTATGAAATTAAATATAGAGCTAAACTAAGTCCAACATGCAAGTCTAAAATTGCATATTACCTAACATGTACTTGTCCTACATAAGTGAGTCAAAAAAGCACTATAAAGCTCTGCTAATTGTAATACATTTAAATCATAATATCATAATAAATTAGTAAAATGCAAAAAAACATCCATTAAGTTCCTGAAAAAAAAAATACATTCAGTTCACATTTAAGTATGTTATTTCAGTAAATTATGCAGAACTAATACTAAACCTAACTCTAAATTTATAGTAAGTACAAGCGGTAATTAATATTAACTCATATTACTCACCTAAGAACGTTTGTCAACCCTGTAGTATAAATGCTATTAATATTGTTAACTCATATTACTCATGCTTTATCACACCGCAACAAGGACACATTAAAATGAAGTCCTCTGAACACATGAAACAGTGGAAGTTTGTAATGTAGTGTAACGAGAAAGCACCTGCTTACCTTTCTTGAGTTTGCGTACAGCGAGCATGCAGTGGCTGGGGGAAAGGTCCCATATGCGCAGGGTCTTATCATCGCTGACAGTGGCACAGAGGGGCAGATGAGGGTGAGTGGCAAGACCCCAGACCTCGCCCTCCATGTGACCCTAAATACATCCCACCACACACACACACACACACACACACACACACACTATTTAATATACACTAACAAACCAACATAACTGTCATTTACTATTTAAAATTTTTAGTGAAATATGCTTTTTTATTTTAAGTTGACACTGAAAAGTGTGTGAATTAGAGTGAATGGAAATAACCAGTTTATATTTGACTTTGAGTTATATTGTATAATTAAAATACGGTATGCTGCTCAGCTATAATGCTAGTTTGATTCTGTGCTAAGATATTGCTCAATGAACAAAGCAACATGCTTCAGAGTATTACTACATGCGGTTATCCACAGACTAACCATAAGCCTCACTCTTCTGCACAATGGTAACGATCAAAACTTCAACATAATAGAAACTTTTTCACACGTCAATCATAACTGAACATTAAACATTAACAGATGTTTACCTTTACTCAAACACACAAAATAACACTTCATTTCAATATTTTTTCTCTCCATTTCCAGCCATGTGCAAAGCATGCTGGGAACTAACAATGGTGTCTCTAATTAAAACCGCATAATTGAACAAATTCTCTTAAAATAAATAGGTAGCCTTTTTTTTCCTTAATTTTATCAGCTTAATCGGTTCCTTAATTCAAGTCAGAAAACGGTGTATGTTTCCTGAAAAAAATTGGAAAATCTATCTCTTGGTTTTATTAGAGAAATGTTATGAAATATTTTCTATACAACACTGAATCACAATTTTCTTAGTAAAATATACAACATATTTTTAATTATCACCTTATTTTTTTTACAGTGTTCTTTTCAGCACAAACACACCTCCGTCCATTCTTTGAAAATTTTACTCATTATACACTATAAAAGTTAGCAAATTCCATCACACTTTTACTGCCAGAGAAATTCTCTTTAAAAGAGATGTTCATCTACATTTTTCAAGTGAGCATGGCAGTAGTAATTCATCAAATGATGGAGAAGATCATTATAACTGGGCATATATCCAGATACAGTGTTAAAGAGCTGATTCAGGAGTCTGGAACACAGTGATGGAGTGATGCTGTACAGTCCCAGTATGGCAGTATGTTCACTCAGACTGCAGGCAATTCAGATCTTTTCAAGCAGACTGTCTGTACTTTTAATTGCAAGTGATCAAATAACATTTGTGTGTCCAGACAACCAATCTATCTGCATGGGCTGCTTTGGTAATGGCGTACTGTAGGAGTTCCCACGTATGTTACAAAGCTTTCAAAACGGATTCAGGAAAAATTGAGGTATCATCTCACTCTCCAAATAAGTGTCCTGTTGAGTTGAGGTGCAGAACTTCTCCATCGCACAGGAAAACGCTCAAATCTTTGGACAGACCATTTGAACATTTATGAATAGTTCTGGCATTTCCGTCAACAGTTTTGACATTATTGTTGTGTGTCGACAGTTTGAAATCCGATTTAAGTATTTCCAGACTGAGACGCATCTGTAAAAATGTGACTGGAATCGCACAAAAATGTGTCTATGATGCAAAACAAAAAATGTACATTCAAATAAATAATGCTGTCAGTGGGGGAGGAACGGATCAGGCAACACGGTTCGCCACGCATATGATTCGAGGATTAACTGCTAAATTTAACCATCATAGAGTGAAAGTTTATAATTTGGATGTGATTCGTCTTGCCAATTTACACATTCAAACAATTTTAAACGCAGAAGAAAAGGGGAAAATCGTGACTCACACACAAGAAGCGCGCGCAGAGAGAGAGAGAGAGAGAGAGAGAGAGGGAGAGAGAGAGACGCGCGTTTCAGACAGCGCTCGAACAATAAATTAATTCCTCTTTCACGTTTTCTTGCCCTTGAACGGACACATAAACTCAAAATTATGTCTAAATGCCCGTCTCGGCAAGTATTCTCTCGTTTATGTCATACGTGAACAGTTATACAGTGAAAAAATTGTTATTTTACATTTATGCTTAATTATTCATTTCTGTACCTGAATACTACTGTTAGACTTTGTAACTTTGTCATTTAGTATTATCTCTGCTTGTAATTTGTGTATTTGTTCTTATTTTATTACAGATTGTTAACTTGTTTTAAATAATGTGTGAACTTTATCAGTTAGGCTAGTAGTTTTTGATGTAGTAGCTATTGAAGAACGTCAAGTGAGCTTTAAGTAATAAATGAAAAGCAAAGTTACCCATATATTATATATATATATATATATATATATATATATATATATATAAATATTTTGTATTTTTTTGCTGATCCGAAAAAGGATCCGATCCGAGGCTCAAAAAACGTAAATGATCCGAACCGTGAATTTTGTGATCCGTTCCACCACTAGCTGTCAGTGTGCACAATTTCCCCACAGTGTATTCTGCTATAAACTGGACGTGATGCACCCATGGGATTCATAAAAGGTTTTGCCAAAAAGCATTTCAGTGAGCAATAAATAAGAATTCAATTAAGCTCAAATGTTTTCTAGCAGTGAGTAGGACCTAGAAAAAGCTCTGACTAAGGCATATTTACTTGCTAAATGCAACATGCATTTTTTTTCTACACCCTTACTATCGCTTGACGAATTAAAAAGCTGACATAATGCAATGAAGGGTATGTACCAACTGATATGTAACATTTAGTAGGTAAACAATGACTTCAATAACAAGCACCAACCTTTAACTAATGATTGCACCCGACTCTAAAACACAAGTCACACGAGACAAACAAATACACATTTAATCAGTGTCCAAAAACCAGCAGTTCCTTGCCATGCTGAAAACTAAACCACGGCTGTCTGAGGACAGAAATATTGGAAATCTACTCTTTTTGCCTGGTCTGCAGTCACTGCTGTTTACCATTTATTACAACAACAGCCCCGGGAACATTTCATTTGTCTCTGAAATGAAACTGGAGCAAAACATTACAAAGTGGTTGAGTGGTGAGGGCAGGTGCAGGGACAGACACTTGACTGACTCATTCATTCTCAGGCTCATTTACAGGTGCTGCTGTGAGAAAACAAGAATGGTGGCAAGATTTTTAAAGGGGCTAAATTGTTAAACATCATTTCAATATGTATTTAGGTACGTAAAAGTTTCAAAAGAAATTTCATTAAATATATTTATATGTTTATATACTGTATATATTTTTATTTCATTTATCATAAATGTGTGTCAGTACATTTGGCAGTACAGCCATATTTTTAAGACAATAAAAATTATGAAATTACATATAAAGATGTATTTAAGTTCTACTTAAGTAGGATTCTAAAGCACTCTAAAGTTCAGTTAATTGCAACAATGCAATTTAAATATAGCTATAATACATTTTAATTTAATTGAAATTAACATCCATTCAGATCATAGTTTATTCTTTTAAACAAGTATATTATTTCCATAATAAGTATGATATACTTCATTTTCACAGGGGTGAGCATCAAACTTCAGTATCTAATTCATCCTTCACCATTTTTGATACAGCCATGAATGATGTCTCAAATCAAGCGGGTTGTTGAAGAGAGGTGGGCTATTACTTTTTTAAGTAATAATATGCACTATTTGCCCCTAGCCAACAATAAAACAAGCACAAATACATTCTGAGTAATATTTACAAAAACTAGAACAACTCAGTTTGTATGTGTGTGTGTGTGTGCAGGGCCGGCGCTCCGCACACGCACATCACGCACTGCGCGTAGGGCACCAAGTGCTTGGGGGGGCACCAAAAAATCTGGGTCGTGAAAAAAAAGAAGCGTTTTTTTTTTTTTTTTTTTTTTTGGTGATTTTCGTTTTTTTGCAGAATCTGTTAGTTTTACAAGCCTCTGTATGTTTGAGATAGCAGTATTGGTATATTTAAAAGCGTACATTTTGATTTTGAAATCGGCTTGTTTTTCGGAGATTCTAGCACGCAGTAGGGGCGTGTCATTGTCGGTGTGTATTTCCCCTATGGTATTTCCACTGAATAAGCCGGCGTGGCTACTTATTATGCAGCGCTCTGGCCGGCGCTCTATCTGATTTCAAAGTTCAATGATGATGGACGCAAATAACATTACGATGTCCAGCAATCGATTTAAATAGTAGGTTACATGGGGTTTAATTTGTCGTTTAATGAGATGTAGCCTAATACATGTTGTCAGTCCCAATATATAGATCCGCCAACTAAATTAACGTGTATTTCAATGGTCCAGTGTCAGAGGGTGTGGGTTCAAATCCGCCCTTGTATAGGTTTTTTTTTTCTCGTAAAGTTTTTTTTCTCTCATCAAAACGATTAGGCTATGTTCATCAGTGGTTGTATATCAAGCAGGGACAAGCAAACGTTTGCAGTATGTTTTGTGATTTCAACAGAATGAATAGAGAGTATTCGCAAGTTGTTTTCACTCGACGCGCGCTTCAATCCGTTGCGTTGCGATTGAAGCGCGCGTCGAGTGAAAACAGTGCGGTGTGTGCGCGAGCCACGCGAGAAAACTTTGTACCCGTAGTGCCACTGATCGCGGCGGCAACGAGCACTTGATTTAAAAAAACACATTTCAGCGCTAGTATCTTATTTAAAAAATGAACGAAATGAATGCTCTGCCAGTTAACTGGAGATTTATTTATTTGTAGAATTGGTCCATTCGTGTCGCGAGGGGGAGGGAGGGGGGGGGGGGGGTGCCACCAAGCATTTGTGCCTAGGGCACCCAAATGGCTACCACCGGCCCTGTGTGTGTGTGCGACTGTGCATGTATTTCAAGTGTCAAAACTGGCAAGGTCTTGTACCAATCTTATGAATGCTCAATTTAAATAAAAGAAAAAATGAAAAGAAAATGAATTTCGGATCAAAATGACCCGAGGAGAGGATGAAGGTAAACTAATTTCTGTATTTGAGTAGGTTCACATCCAGGGATGCATGTGAGTTTATGTAACATGACAGGCCGCTCGAGGGTAAGACTTGTAAAGCTCGGTTTAATGAATCAACAAGGCCAACCGAACAGAAATTCTTCATTCAACCCTCATTTCTTACTGTATTATTTATTTATTAATTTATTTTCAGAATGGTCATGTTTCGTGGCTTGTCAAGCTAATCTGACAGCTGAATTTGTGCCTTACCTGAACCAGAAGAGTGATGGGCCCGTTTTTGTCCACTTCCAGAATCTCTCCGTTCTTTGTTCCTACAAGAATATGCCCATGACCCAAAGATATGGCACGAATGGAGGGGTTGTCCTCTAAAAGCAAACCTGCAGAAAGGGACATGCTATAAATAAACATGCATCCGTGACCTTGGCTTTCTATTTATTAAACACACTGAGTGTTCTTAGAGGATACATGGAGGTATTTGACCTGATTAGCTTTAACAGCCAAGTTATTCACACCGTTAAAGCTATACACTGCAAGTATTTTAGTATTTTTGTTTTGTTGTCCAGTACGGACATCTAAACATTTTTAAAGGCAAAACAGTGTAGAATAAATAAATAAATATTATTTACAACAAAGTTGTTTATAATAGTAATAATACTAACAATACAAATAAACATATTATTATTATTGTTATAAACAACTTAATAAATATTATTTATTTTATTTATAAATGCTTCGCATTAGGGGGTTGTTTACATTTTGACTACATTTAACGACATTATATTTATTTATTTTTATTATATATTTATTTAGTCATTCATTCAAAGTTTTTTTTTATTAATTTTATATTTGCAAAGTTATCTTTTCTTGTTTAATGCATAAACCTGATTTATGCAAGAAAAATAAACTTTATTATAGATGCACTCTCGAAAAATACCTATTTTCTGAACACAAAAGAAGATATTTTGAGGAATATGGGTAACCAATCAGTTTATATGACACATTGACATCCATGGTAGGAAAAAAAAATACTATGGAAGTCAATGGGCTCCATCAACTGTCTGGTTACCGACATTCTTCATAATATTTTCTTTTGTGTTCAGCAGAAGAAAGAAATTCATATAGGTTTGGAACAAATGATGACAGAATTTTCATTTTTGGGTGAACTGTCCTTTTAAGTCCTATTATCTCACAGTATTCTGTTCCTTAAGTAAGTGTAATTTGTAAAAGTAAATTTTCACTCAAGAAATGCAAGTGACGTCCTCACCTTTGGATCCTGGGGCCAGCACCGATCGTTTTATGGCATATGTCTTGAGGCATCTTTCAAACGTGTCGTCCCACAAAGCCACTATTCCATCTTTTCCACCAGTCACGAAACCCTTAGCAACAATATATTCGCATTTCATTTCTAATCGCATTTAAAGAGAAAGTGACTCCTGTTTACTGTTTGAAGCAAAATCTGATACCTTCTCCAGGGCGTGCATGCTGAAAACAGGCCCATCATGAGCTTTGACGGTTTTCACCAAGAACATATCTCTCCAGATGCAGATGTCTCCAGCGCAAGTTCCCGAGAACACCATTTCTTCAGACCAGCCATACACCGCGCACATCATGGTCTCGGTTTTTCCCATGCTGCCCTTCTTCCCAATCAGTCCGCCACCTGAGAACATCAATGGTTTGTGAGATGACCTCAGATCTACAGTGTACAGTGAGTCACATATTTCACAAAAAGTTTATAGTCTTACCTGCTTTATGCCAAAACTTCATGTGTTTCACTCCAGCGGTGATCAGTTTGTCTGGCACGTACGGGTTGATTTTAATGACAAATATTTTGTCCTTACTTCCCCTTTAAATCAAAAAGAGAGACATTTAATTTGTTATGCTGAAACCTAAAAAGGATGAATCGAACAGCCCCTACTGATTTTGATGGGTTTAAAGGTTCACAGCGGGTACTGTAGGGCTGTAATTGACCTGTCTGAGTGCCAGGGGACAGTGGCTGTCTGTGGTTTAGCATTAGGGCCCGATGTGGAGCGGGCAGAGCACTGAGCAGTGACTGCACTGTCAGGCCCTATTTACTTCCACCCGCACAAGCATCCTCTCGACCAGAGAAAGCCCCGGGGAAGAGTCGCTGAACTCAAGAGCATACAGACAGGGGAATACAAACGCTTCAGACTGTAAGAGGAGGTATAATAATCCCTGAGAGGATGTACATTACACTGTTTTACCATGGTAAAGAGCTGTAGTTGCTTGTAACGGTAACATAGGTGCATCTATACTTGATTTTCTTGAGAAGTATTAAGTCGTTGCCACCACAGTGCTAGGACGTTGTGACTACTTGCCAGGGATTTCCTGTTTAATATTTAGAGGGAAATCTCAAATTGAGCAATAGTAATAATGATTACTTGATAATGATTACATCAAGCCTCAAGTCGAACACACCTAAAGTCTTCCAAGCCTCAGCAGCAAATACATTGTTTGAGGGCAGATCAAAGTAGACGTCGATGGCCGGCAGCCAATGAGGTTCATAATCTGACATTATGTAAATGTGTTACAAACCTACATAGGTTTGTGCAGGAAGAAATATTGGAATTACTGACAACTCATTTTAGGCAGTTCAGAACCAGCTCTTTCTTTAGTGAGACAATGACGAAATGTATCATGCACTTTGATATTTTAAACTTTGCAGATCTTTTACATTCACAAACAGCTATATAACACACTACATGAAAGGTAATATCCCCCCCCCCCCAAAAAAAAAAACAGCATAATAAAGGGCACTTTAACAATACTAATTTACAGAGACTGATAAGAAATCATGAGATAATATCATTGTCGTATTATAATTTAAGAAATTTTTCATTTGAAAGAATATCCTTATCAGACTTCACACAACTTTAATTAACAACTAACACTACATTCTGACAGGATGAAACAAACCAGTCGTATCATGAAAATCACTCCTCAGGGAGAGAAAAGGCGATTTCTCCTGAGGTAATGATCATGCTGAGATAAAGACTGCATGATAAACAGGATAATGTCATGAAGAAGTGCTGCGATGCTAATCTGCTGAAATGGACTGATACCAATATATATATTTTAGAGGATGTAAATATACATTTTGCATGACAAAATAATAAAGTTTATCTGGGAAAAATTTATGTTGTCTGGGGCTATATGCCCCTGGTAGGGTCTCCCAAGGCAAACAGGTCCTAGGCGACGGGTCAGACTAAGAGCGGTTCAAAACCCCCTATGATGCCCAAAAAAAGGAGGACCGTGACGTCGCCCGGTATGGCGCAGCTGGGGCCCCACCCTGGAGCCAGGCCCGGGGTTGGGGCTCGTATGCGAGCGCCTGGTGGTCGGGCCTCCCCCCATGGGGTCCGGCCGGGCTCAGCCCGAAGGAGTGACGTGGGGCCACCCTCCCGTGGACCCACCACCTGCAGGAGGGACCGTAAGGGGCCGGTGCTAAGTGGATCGGGCGGCAGTCGAAGGCGGGAGCCTAGACAACCCGATCCCTGGACGTGGAATCTAGCTCTAGGGACATGGAATGTCACCTCTCTGGCGGGGAAGGAGCCTGAGCTTGTGCATGAGGTTCAGAGATTCCGACTAGAGATAGTTGGGATCACCTCCACGCACGGCTTGGGCTCTGGAACCACACTCCTCGAGAGAGGATGGACTCTTCACCACTCTGGAGTTGCCCATGGTGAGAGGCGGCGGGCTGGTGTGGGTTTGCTTATAGCTCCCCAGCTCAGCCGCCATGTGTTGGAGTTCACCCCGGTGAACGAGAGGGTCGCTTCCCTACGCCTTCGGGTCGGGGATAGGTCTCTCACTGTCGTTTGTGCTTACGGGCCGAACGGCAGTGCAGAGTACCCGGCCTTCTTGGAGTCTCTGGGAGGGGTGCTGGAAAGTGCTCCGACTGGGGACTCCATCGTTTTACTGGGGGACTTCAACGCCCACGTGGGCAGCGACAGTGACACCTGGAGGGGCGTGATTGGGAGGAACGGCCCCCCTGATCTGAACCCGAGTGGTGTTCTGTTATTGGACTTCTGTGCTAGTTACAGCTTGTCCATAACGAACACCATGTTCAAGCATAAGGGTGTCCATCAGTGCACATGGCACCAGGACACCCTAGGCCGGAGGTCGATGATCGACTTTGTGGTCGTTTCATCCGACCTCCGGCCGTATGTCTTGGACACTCGGGCGAAGAGAGGGGCGGAGCTGTCAACTGATCACCACCTGGTGGTGAGTTGGATCCGATGGCGGGGGAGGAAGCTGGATACAGACTCGGCAGACCCAAACGTACTGTGAGGGTCTGTTGGGAACGTTTGGCCGAATCTCCTGTCAGAGAGATCTTCAACTCCCACCTCCGGCAGAGCTTCGACCAGATCCCGAGGGAGTCTGGAGATATTGAGTCCGAGTGGACCATGTTCTCCACCTCCATTGTCAACGCGGCCACTCGGAGCTGTGGCCGTAAGGTCTCCGGTGCCTGTCGAGGCGGCAATCCCCGAACCCGGTGGTGGACACCGGAAGTAAGGGATGCCGTCAAGCTGAAGAAGGAGTCCTATCGGGCCTGGCTGGCTTGTGGGACTCCTGAGGCAGCTGATGGGTACCGACGGGCCAAGCGGACTGCAGCCCGGGTGGTTGTGGAGGCAAAAACTCGGGCCTGGGAGGAGTTCGGTGAGGCCATGGAGAAGGACTATCGGTCGGCCTCGAAGAGATTCTGGCAAACCGTCCGGCGCCTCAGGAGGGTGAAGCAGTGCCCTACCAACGCTGTTTACAGTGGAGGTGGGCAGCTGTTGACCTCGACTGGGGATATCACCGGACGGTGGAAGGAATACTTCGAGGATCTCCTCAATCCCGCCGTCACGTCTTCCATTGAGGAAGCAGAGGCTGAGGGCTCGGAGGCGGACTCATCCATCACCCAAGCTGAAGTCACCGAGGTAGTCAAGAAACTCCTCGGTGGCAAGGCACCGGGGGTGGATGAGATCCGCCCTGAGTACCTCAAGTCTCTGGATGTTGTGGGGCTGTCTTGGCTGACACGCCTCTGCAACATCGCGTGGCGGTTGGGGACAGTACCTTTGGACTGGCAGACCGGGGTGGTGGTCCCTCTTTTCAAGAAGGGGGATCGGAGGGTGTGCTCAAACTATAGGGGGATCACACTTCTCAGCCTCCCTGGGAAAGTCTATGCCAGGGTACTGGAGAGGAGAATCCGGCCGATAGTAGAACCTCGGATTCAGGAGGAACAGTGTGGTTTTCGTCCCGGTCGTGGAACACTGGACCAGCTCTATACCCTCTACAGGGTGCTGGAGGGCTCATGGGAGTTTGCCCAACCAATCTACATGTGCTTTGTGGATTTGGAGAAGGCATTCGACTGTGTCCCTCGCGGCGGCCTGTGGAGGGTGCTCCGGGAGTATGGGGTCCGGGGCCCTTTGCTAAGGGCTATCCGGTCCCTGTACGACCGGAGCAGGAGCTTGGTTCGTATTGCCAGCAGTAAGTCAGACTTGTTCCCGGTGCGTGTTGGACTCCGGCAGGGCTGCCCTTTGTCGCCGGTTCTGTTCATAATTTTTATGGACAGAATTTCTAGGCACAGCCAGGGGCCGGAGGGGGTCGGGTTTGGGGACCACACGATTTCATCTCTGCTCTTTGCGGATGATGTTGTCGTGTTGGCCTCATCAGACCAGGACCTCCAGCATGCACTGGGACGGTTTGCAGCCGAGTGTGAAGCGGCTGGGATGAAAATCAGCACCTCCAAGTCCGAGGCCATGGTTCTCAGTCGGAAAAGGGTGGCTTGCTCGCTTCAGGTTGGTGGAGAGCTCCTGCCTCATGTGGAGGAGTTCAAGTATCTTGGGGTCTTGTTCACGAGTGAGGGAAGGATGGAACGGGAGATTGACAGGCGGATCGGTGCAGCTTCTGCAGTAATGCGGTCCCTGTACCGGTCTGTCGTGGTAAAGAAGGAGCTGAGCCGCAAGGCGAAGCTCTCGATTTACCAGTCAATCTACGTTCCTACTCTCACCTATGGTCATGAGCTGTGGGTCATGACCGAAAGGACAAGATCCCGGATACAAGCGGCCGAAATGAGCTTTCTCCGCAGGGTGGCTGGGCGATCCCTTAGAGATAGGGTGAGAAGCTCGGTCACTCGGGAGGAGCTCAGATTAGAGCCGCTGCTCCTCCACATCGAGAGGGGTCAGTTGAGGTGGCTCGGGCATCTTTTCCGGATGCCTCCTGGACGCCTTCCCGGGAAGGTGTTCCGGGCATGTCCCACCGGGAGGAGACCCCGGGGAAGACCTAGGACACGCTGGAGAGACTATGTCTCCCGGCTGGCCTGGGAACGCCTCGGTGTCCCCCCGGAAGAGCTGGAGGAAGTGTCTAGGGAGAGGGAAGTCTGGGCATCCCTGCTTAGACTGCTGCCCCCGCGACCCGGCCCCGGATAAGCGGTAGAAGATGGATGGATGGATGGATGGGAAAAATTTATTTCAAAGAATGTGGCTGCTTGGTGAAGGAAACACAACATTTCTCTTTAATCCCCAAGAAATAGTTTGATGAGTGCAATTTCCTTTTTATGTGTTCCTATTGAAACAGGAGGTTGGAAATGGAAGATATCAAATTACTGTCTATTTTTTTTAAATAGTCAAGGGGTTTAGTTTACAACATAGCCTGAAAGTAGGTAAACCGGTAGTATTGGGGGAGGGACATAATTTTAGACACCATTTTATTGGACAACATTTTCTATACGCCCCTGTATACAAGATAATTCATCAATATTTTTGTCCATTTTTCTGTAAGATAAATACAGTGAATTTCTCAGCTTTTAAGTGTATTTGTCAGCTTTTAGGAGTACATTATAACTTGCCCCAAGCTAGCAAACATGCACAACAAGCCAGAAAACTTGCATGCCTAATTCACTCACCGGATGGTGGAGAGCTTCTCTCCTTTCCTCCATTCCCAAAGGACGATGGTATGATTGTCATCCAGACCCACTGAAGCCAGCCTCTTCCCATCCGCTGCAGAGACAGACATCATACCGCTCTGAAATCACTCAACATCAGGCAAAATAACAGCATCTAAATCAAGTAATGTCATTATGACTTTATACCATCTCCACCCTGCTAACAATGAAACAAGACATCAAGTAATACGATGTGACAGCTAACAAAGACATTGCTCCAGTGGAAATATCAGTTTGATGGGATCTAATAAGAATAATCATTTATGTTTAGGCCTGTGACATTGACAGATACTTGGAGGCTTTGCTATTTTTACTTTGTCAATAGAAGCTCTTCTATACACCTGACTCACTGATTTTAATCAAGAAATATGTATAGTTTAATATAAATTGTAGATTTGTTCACAGAGAGTGTTTCAGCAATTTCAGAAATACCATTAGTTTGTCATAAAAACAAATACATGTGATCAGTTGTATTACATGTCAATCACATGCAATTTCCTGCATAAAATGATGGTTCTAGGCTAGAATGAGCTTCCAAATGGACAAGATTATGTGGCACAGTCAAAAGTCTGTATGTGCAAGAATACAGTAGAGCATGGTGCTTGCATCGCCCGCCAAGTCCATGGGTTCGATTCCCAGGGAATGCAAGAACTTATAGAAATGTATATACCTTAAATGCAATGCAATCAATTTGCGTTTGATATAAAAACATACGCCAAATGCATAAATGTAAATACATTGTTTTTACCTAGGACAAAGTTGTTTTATAACAATTATATTTTACTTAACTTTAAAGCTCTTACAGAGTGCTTCCTTTGTAGCCTATTTATGACTGAACTGTTTGATTGTCTATTTCCTATCGTAAAAATTTCATATACTTGTATAACTATTATTGGTAATTAAATATTATTGTTCAATAAACAATTTTTCATATACCTGGTATTGAAAAATGGGTTAGGTGTAAGGTTAGGATTGTGAAAAGACAACGCCTTCCCCCAGACAACCTCCACCAGTTATCCAGTTTGGATTAGGAAGGACGCAGAAATGCACTGGCCGGCGCATGTTTTTGTTGAGGCAGATCCACCCGCACCGCTGATTGTATCTTTTTCTTCAAAAATCCAATCTTATTGTTCCCTAAGTTTTCAACAGTTACAATCGGTTAATTTTCCAACGTTAACATCAGACCATTTTTCCATTATTCCAAGACCCGGGACAGCCCAATCTTATATAAATTAAGCCCATCGCCTATGACGGGTGGGTTTAGGTATGTTGAAAGAATCTGGTCCTAATCCCCTGTGAGGGTTAGGTTCTAGTGCTTGTACCGATGCAGGGATAGCCCAATTGCATCCTAATTACGTCTCCCTCCTATGAGGGTTAGGTTTAGGTATGTTAAAAGAATCTGGTCCTAGTCCCCTGTGAGGGTTAGGTTTTAGTGCTTGTGCCAATGCAGGGATAGCCCAATTGCATGTCCCTCTTATAAGGTTTAGGTTTAGGTATGTTAAAAGAATCTGGTCCTAGTCCCATGTGAGGGTTAGGTTTTAGTGTTTGTGTCGATGCAGGGATAGCCGAATTGCATCCTAATTACTTCTACCCCCTGTGAGGGTTAGGTTAAGGTATGTTTAAGGCTAATAGTATAATAGCATTTCAACTTGAGCCCAATCCCCTATGACTAGGGTTAGGAAAAGGATTAAAAACCAGAACAACACCAACGTATTTATAAAACAATCTGTCTAACCCTATTCATCCAAAGAACACATCTTCAGTGGTGTACCTCAGGATCATAGGGTGTTTCGGGTCTTTAAACACCAGACACCTTGAATTAATATCATCATTATTTATCTCCAAGCAAAAACCCTCCACCTCTCCCCAACAACCTCAACCAACTAATTATCTACCCACTAATGCTAGTCATCGATAGAAAATTGGGTTCCAGTTACGGCTATTCAACCTCAGGCCACCTTTTCTGCGTGCTGCCAAAGTGAAGTCAGAGAGGTTGGATACCTACCTCCCTTCCCAAGTGACCCCTTCGTTAACACAGCAACGTATCCAAGGTCACCCAAAAAGGTCCTGTGTTACAGGGCTCATATTGGCGGGTACCTTAGTACCATGCTTCTACCAATTATCACTCCTAAAGCATATGAAACTCTCAACAGACATCACACGGTAAGTGTATATTAGTATACTATATTTTAGTGTATATTGCAAGACTAACCAACCCCCCACCCAAAAAAACTTGGGGACCCCCCCCATAAGACTCAATTCGAGCACTGCACTTACCACAATAAGACGTAACCGTAAAGAACTGCCCTAACTAACCTCCATCTTTTTACCCCCCTTCTCCTCCTATCACACTCCTTGTATGCCCAATTCCTCATACCCCACAATCCTTTGTGGTCCAATTACCTCTAATCCTACCATCGTTTTTTTTAAACCAACCATCTTTTCCCTGAGCTTGCACGATATTATTCCGCAGTTCAATTCTCGATTTTTATTGCTCACCATCTTCCCGTAACTCATCCCCATACCCATAACCTCTTCCTCAACCATTATAATTTAACTAGCCAGCATTTAAAGCTACAATATGTACTTTTTTCACCGCTAGGGGTCGCTAACCTCTTACAATAACAAAGGCGTAGGTTGATGACGCATAAATGGAATTATGGAACTTGTCGTCATGCTGAAGGATCTAATAATGTTTATGGATGACTGAATACATTGATGTTTTTAACATGACTGTCGTATGAAGCAGGTCACGATTGCTAATGAGAGACAGATATCAGCGCCACACGCGAGTCCCGCGGATATAAAGGAATAAGGACATATCATTCTACCGAACTAGCTGCAAGTGCTGAATTAATACTCACACAGGTCAGTTTATTAGATGAATGAGACTTGTGCGGCAACGCAGCGCTGTTTCACTTGGTCTACACTATCACACTAAACTGCATTTTAATGTGTTGAAAGTTATGTTATTCAGTGTGTTAGTTTGTTGGCTGTATGAGACTAGCAGTAAGCTAGATCAACATTAGAATAACATACTGATCATATTCTAACATTTCATCATGTTGAGCTATATAACATTTATTAGTTTTATGTACATTTGCTCACCTGTCTAATAAAGTACATGCAAGACGTCTCTGTCAAGTCGAAGTTTGTCATGGACGTGGAGCTCTCGGCATTTTGAAAACACCACGCTGATATTGATCCTCGTTTTAGTTCTCCTTTTGTCCCAAAGTCTGCTTGCCATGGTCCATAATGTTTGAACGAAACAAAAACAGCGTGAGCGTGCCGCTAGACGTAGCGCAGTTGTCCACGTCTGTCGCTATGGTTACTATGGCAGTACGAGCGGAAACCAGGGATAACGCAGATATTACGTCCCTGACAGGCGACAAGTGAGCATGGATGAGCCATTATTTTAAATTGGAATTTCTCTGAAATTAAAATTTTTTGGGACCATTTGGGATATTGTAAGTATTCAACTGCAGGAAATATATCACACTGTGCAAGTGATTTTTGGATATTTTATTACATCACATGATATTATAATTTTTTGGTGCTGGTTTCGAACTCAAGTCTCCCTGTTTCTCCCTCACCCTCTCTAACCACTACTCCATCCAAAACCTCTCCAATTTTCCTATCTCTCCCCTGTCTCATAACTAATGACAAATCAACCATCGAATTAATTCGAATTGGATTCGAACCCCGATCTCCCCATCCCCCCCATTCCATTTTTTATTATTTTTATGTTTTTTTTTTTTTTTACTACTACTACAAGGACTTTCTACACTTTTGGGTTGCGGCCCCTTCCCTCCAATCTAACACCTTATTATATTCCTTCTATAGTTATCCCCAAAACATTTTTATTTATTTATCGGTTTCATACCCCGATTTCCCTGTTCTCTTGCTACCCCCTAGTTCACTTTGAGTTTTGGGGAATACTCCCCTTTAAACAAAAGACACAACTCCATATTATTTCTTACAATCGTTTATTAACCTTCACCAGTTTCTTATATTGAGCCCCTTTGGAAACCCTGTGTCCAGTTTCCTAATCCAGTACCTCTCCCTCTTCCGCCTTTCTTTCTTGTCCCATTCTTGATTGTGCTCAAGCCCACATATTCTTGAGGTTTTGGACCCCATGTCTCTGAAAATGAGGTACAAGGTGCCCCTTCCGACCTGTCCCTTTCTTCACCGTAGACCTATGTCTCCACATTCTGGTGAGAAGAGAGTTCCCTGTTTCCCCCACATATCGCATTCCACACCAGGAGCATCGGATCAAGTAGACACAATTACTACGGTTGAGAGGGATGACCTGAGTGATCCTATGCATTCCCCTCTGTCCTCCTCTCACCAAGGTCTCATGAGTTTTGGCTGGAGCTGCATTGTTTGCTGGACCCAGTTTGCTGTGCACCAGCATATCCAGCAAATTCCTTCATTTTATAGGCCGCCACCATCCTATATTGCATCCCCAGTGCCTTGTCCTGGGAGAACCTTTAAAAGTTTCTCTTTACTCCCACGGCTAATCCTTTGGCCGTGCCCGAGAATTTAACAATCAGTGGAAGCACTTTTTTATGGAGGGCTTGGGTTCTCCCTCCCTCCATTCTTCTCTCCTCTTTTGCCACCATTCTTAGGAACTGTCTGAAATATCCCCTCCTCCTCAGGGTCTCCATCAGGGTTTTAACAGCAGCAACCCAATCACTTTCTCTGTTGCAAATCCTTCTGAACCTCAGAAGCTGAGCCTTAACAATCCCTTAGAATACGTGAGTATCATGATGGCTGCCCCGATGGAGCAAGGCGTGGGTATCCGTGGGTTTAAAGAAAACTTTTACATCCAGTCTACCGGTGTCCAAAACCCCAGGTCCCTTGTATACGGTTGTGTCAAGAAAATCAATCCTATCTGGCTTCAATTCGTATTTTACCCGGATGGATGGTTGATGTTTATTCAAGGTATGTACACACTCCAGCCAGTCCCCCTCCGTGCCTTTCCAGACTCCCCAAACGTCATCTATATATCTGACCGACTGCTCCCATTCCACCATATAGATGTTCGCATAAGCCGGTGCAAAGCTCTTACCCATCGCCATCCCTTTGACCTGGAGGTTACTGGAGCACCTCCTAACAGCCTCCAGCCTCCTTTCCAACTCAATGTTCATGTAAAGACTCTCCACATCCATGGTGAAGAGCCTGGCGTGGAGGCTAATCTTCAGCCCCTGGACTTTCTTCAAGAACTGATAGGTATCCCTAATGTAACTGGTGTGCCTGGTGGAGAGTGGATTCAGGTAAGTTGTAATAAGCTCAGCCATCCCGTAACTCTCACTCCCACAATCCGATACTATCGGCCTCCCAAGAGGGACATCTGGGAAAGGCCAGATGGTCCTCTCCTTATGCATTTTGGGTAGCAAATAAAATCTCCTCTCCCTAGGCGTATCTTATCCTATGATATATTGGACTTGCCTTTTGGTTAAGGTCCCTTTCTTCTGTAATATTTGTATCTCCCTCTTAATCAATTTCCCTGACTCCAAAAAAATTGGCTTCTCTAATTCCTCGTAAAACTTCCGGTCTTCTAGTTGCCTCAGGGCCTCCCTCACATACTGCCCCCTATCCATGACGACCACAATGCTACCCTTATCTGCCGGCTTAATCACCAAGGTGCTGTCCTCCCTAAGTCCTTTCAGGGCCCCCCATTCCCCCTTGGAAAGGTTCCAAGTTTCCGGGACTTCCTTCATCCCCTTCATAATTTTCTGATCCTCTTCTATAATCTCCAGAACTACTCCCGGCACCGGACTCTCGCTGGGTTCCCACCCCGATCTTATCGTGGATGGTCCCTTCCTCTTCTCCAAAAAACGGCTAATTTTAACAGACTATGGTACTCTGTAAGACCTGGCTCTGCCTCCAATCTATTCCAACTATTCCCACCCATCCCTGTGCCTCTAGGGACGAAGGACAATCCCCTCTATAAGACTGAGACCTCCATTTTATTTATTACTCTTGTTTGGGAGAGGTTCACCACGGTCCTCGTACTCTGGTTCGCTGGGTGCCTCTCCCCTATGAGTTTAAATGGACTGACCAGTGCTTCCACATTGCCCAGCCTGTACTCCGAGTCCAATGGGTCATGTCCATTTCCGTTCGAAATTGTTGGCTGGGGAGGATGTCTATTGTCTTCCCAGTGCTGATAATGTGTGAATTAATCTGATTCAGGATCATGACTTGCTTTTTCGCAGATATGGGGCCAGTGCACCTGGGACCAGTGCTCACCCAGGTAGCACATCACCTAAACCCTTTGGTCCCACACGGTGGGTAATCTAGCCATATTCGAGTTTCCCAAAATCAATATTGGTCTCTTTGGTTGTAGAGACCAATTCTTAATTTCCCCCCTCCATGGTCCTGCCTTTGGAACATGTTTCATTCCATTGATTCCTTTTTTTTTCTTCTTTTCTTCCCCCCGTGACTCTTCCTTATCCTGCTCCATCATTCTTTTCCTCTTCCTTCCAGTGTTCTCCTCTTGAGTGACTCCCCTCTGTGTGTTGCTGCTAGCTGGGTTTAATGGTCCTGCCCCCGTCTCAGGATCCAGGGGCCTAGCCAGGGCCTAACCCTCACAGACCCACAGTCTTCTGATATCTCCCACAGCCATTCTTACGGAGCTCTCCTGGATGTTTTTTAAATTCCTATGGGCCCATCTAACTCCTACTTCCAGAGCCCTCTCTCCTTCCTCTAGATCCATTCCCTTCAGTTGGGACAAAACTTCCTCCTGGGTTGAGGTATAATGCTTCCTCAGGATGTCTAGGCTTTCACAAAGCCACCCCCTAGCACTCCCGTAAATCTTCCAGCATGTTGTGGGTGCCAGGGCTGCTGACACTACCACCACCCCCAGCCACCTGACTACCTTCTGCAGGGACCTCGGCCCTGGTTCCTCCTCCGTTTCTCATAAGTTGTTGATGTGGTGAGTGATTTTAATATATTTGTGTATTTGTCTGACCATGAGCTTGAAACAATCGTCCCTATCCATTTCAACCTATAAAGGACCCAAAAACAAATTTAATATTAATAATAATTATCATCATATTAATAATCATCATCATAACCACCATCTCTCCTTTTTTAATTTTATTATTTCCTTTACCCAATCAGATACAGCATCCTACTTCAATCTCCCCTAAACCCTCTTAAATCCTACCACCTCTTATCTCTCCCAAAGAATAGAAATCTTAGACTGGATTTACTCCTGACCAGCGAACCTCACCACCCTCCGAAGAGTCATGGTTCGGTAATCCTGGCTAAGCATCGTACTCCCAAGAGACTCTTCTCCTTATCTTCCTTATCTCTCCTGGACCCATTCTTACAGGTCCACCTACCTTTATCACTCACTTTCCCTACTCCTAATCCCTGCCCAGGACCCCAGGACCCCAAGAAACTGTTCTCTTTTTCTCAACCCCCCTTATCTTCCACCATCCAACCAAAAAAAAAAAAACATCTACTGGACCATCCTCAAATCTCCTACAACCCCATGCCACCCATACCTGCCAGAGAGCACGAAACCTTCAGCTGGGTTTACTCTTGACCAGCGAATCAAACCACACCCCCGAGGAGTCATGTCCTGATAATCCTGGCTAAGCACCACACACCCAAAAACAGTTGTCTTTCTTATCCCCTCTCACGCTAATCCCCAAGACTCAAAAAAACTACCAGCCAGCTTACTGGCTCGGGCTGAAACTGAACCTTATGAGAAAAACGAGCAGGCCTCCCCCAAGAGCCTGACTTGGTTTCTTGTTCTCGCTCCCTCACTCGATTCCCACCCGGATCACCCGGTTCAGAACCAAGTGAGGCAGTGTCTTCCTAATCTACCACGACGGTTGGTTTGGTGGAATACTTTGGTTTTCCTCAGCCTCCCCAGGTCCGAAGGCACTCGCTAGGTTAGGATTGTGAAAAGACAAAGCCTTTCCCCAGACAACCGCCACCAGTTATCCAGTTTGGATTAGGAAGGACGCAGAAATGCACTGGCCGGCACATGTTTTTGTTGAGGCAGATCCACCCGTACCGCTGATTGTATCTTTTTCTTCAAAAATCCAATCTTATTTTTCCCTTAGTTTTCATCGATTACAATCGGATTATTTTCCTGCGTTAACATCAGACCATTTTTCCATGGTTGTTTAAAGATCCGGGACAGCCCAATCTTATATAAATTAAGCCCATCGCCTATGACGGGTGGGTTTAGTCATGTTGAAAGAATTTAGTCCTAATCCCCTGTGAGGGTTAGGTTTTAGTGCTTGTGCCGATGCAGGGATAGCCCAACTGCATGTCCTTTCTATGAGGGTTAGGTTTAGGTATGTCAAAAGAATCTGGTCCTAGTCCCCTGTGAGGGTTAGGTTTTAGTGCTTGTGCCGATGCAGGGATAGCCCAATTGCATGTCCCTCCTATGAGGGTTAGGTTTAGTTATGTCAAAAGAATCTGGTCCTAGTCCCCTGTGAGGATTAGGTTTTAGTGCTTGTGGGTTAGCCCAATTGCATGTCCCTCCTATGAGGGTTAGGTTTAAGTATGTTAAAAGAATCTGGTCCTAGTCCCATGTGAGGGTTAGGTTTTAGTGGCTTGTGGCGATGCAGGGATAGGCTAATTGCATGTCCCTCCTATGAGGGTTAGGTATAGGTATGTTAAAAGAATCTGGTCTTATTTAAGAGCAATTATATATATTAAGTGAAATCTCCGCCTATTACTCAAGTCAATACATAGTGCATTCAGGGATGAAAAAAGTTCTTAAATAAAGAGATTATTTGAACTGAATATGACGATGCACTTCAAAGAGATCAGTGCATTGACCAGCACAGCTGATGCCTGTCATGTGTAAATCACATTTATAATATTTTATTTCTACAGCATTTATCAATATTTGTTCATGTTAGTAAATAAAAAATACACTTGTACATTGTTTGTTGATGTTAGTCCAAAGTGCTAACAGATACAACATTTGTAGTAAATGTAAAAAAATAAATTAAATAAGGTTAATAAATGCTGTAGAAGTATTGTCCATTGTTAGTTCATCTCAACTAATGTAGTTAACTAATGTTAACAAATTTAACCTTTCTGTAAAGTGTTACCGCAAACACCTCTAATAATTGAGATACAACAACTGAGTTTGTTACAATTAGTAAAGTATTCATTAGCATTCCGTACCTGAGAAGTCAAGTGCACAAACCCCAAACTGATGGAATCCTTTAAGTACAGACAACGGCTTCAAAAACTCTGTTTCCCATATATGAATAGATGAATCACGGCCCACCTGTGCAAGAAACAAACACAGATGTTAAAGTGCCCAGACCAAAAGGTGAAGTGAAGCGATTTTTATGTATTCAGTAGAGAAACCTCTCTGCTTTGTATGCTGTTGCCGACAAAGACAGACATGTGTGCAGTTTGACTGTACCTGGCCTGTGGCTACATAGTCTTTGACAGGGTGGATGGCCAGACAGAGGATGTCATCGTCATGGCCCAGGTAAAAGCGCTGTGTGTTTTGCTGTCTGTTGTACACCACTCCCACAGCCGCCACATGATACACAATCTCACCGGTCTGAGTGTAGAAGAGGTTACTTCTGCAGTCATAACCTCTGTAACTGAAACGCACACACACACACACACACACATGTTGTGTTTCCATGTTTTATGGGGACTTTCTATGGACATATGATTTTTATGTGTACAAACTGTATATTATATCCCTTAAACCTACCATCACAGAAAACTTTCTGCATTTTTAGATTTTCAATAAAACATTACTTAGTATGATTTATAAGCTGTTTTCCTCATGGGAACCAAAGGATTTTCCTCAAGGATTTCAGATATTGCCAAACATAGGGTTTACCAGGACACACACCAACACTGCAAATGTTTTCACAAACATAGGTCACCCTATACAAGAATGAGTCACTTTATATAATACATGGATGTACGGATCTATCTGAATTGAATTATTTCTAACCAAATTTGGGAATTTGAACTGATAACCAAATTTTTCTCAGTCTCATTGGTCTGAATTTTTAATCCATTCACCAAAACAATTCACTCTGTAGGTAACTTGGCAACAAGTAAATGCTTTTTTTTTTACTGAATGAGTCACTCAATTGACTCGTTACAAAAACACATCGTTCACAACCAAAATAGTTTTATTATACTTTGCAATAAAATATAAAAATGTGCTTGTCTACAAATCTACAAAGAGACTCCCAGATAAAAAAAAATAAGTTAGATAGTAAAAATAGATAGAGGTAGTGAATAATATTTTCCTGCATTTTGTGATGTGTATCTACTGTAAGTGTAATGGATTATAAAAAAAGAATAAATCGGTTGCTGATTGATTTTGAGATGAAGGCGTTGCACTTAAAAATGAAGGCACATGAACGTGCACTAGCAGAGAAGGGGTTCAAGCGGAATAAATGATCGGAGAAGTCTGGCTTACGTCACCAAAGAGAAGTCATTTTTATTGGCTATTTTGATTAAACATTATGATGTAAAAAATGTAAAAAGTAAATCACATGCACGGACAAATTGTTTACAATGTATAATACACATTTGAAAACAGGGAAATTTGTATCCATTTTGTGAATTACTGAGCATGACTTTTATTGAACTTTAGAAAAGCAACACTGGCCTAAATAAATTTCAAAAATGTCCTTGCATCATTTTAATTGATAATGATCATTGTCATTTTTCAAAGTTTTTCCATCTCCACTTACAGCACTGTGAATGTATTAGTGCCGTTTCGACTTATTTCAATAAATGGACAAATAAATGGAAACAAACATTTTTTATTTTATCCAGTGACTTAAATTGCATTGCTTCTGTAAACCATTGAATAACCTGATCTGAATATTCTCCTATCCATCATCTCTTCAGCCTCTAAAGTCAGATTCAGGTCTGCTCCTGTAGCCCGTGCACAGCTTCATTGAGCAATCACAACTATTACTGCCATGTTCTTAAACTTTAATCCGTAACCCTTAATCCATCTGATGACCTATGGATGCACTTGAAGCAAATGGTACAAATTTGCAGTTCAGCTGTGGTTGACACTGCAGCCTTTTGAGCTCATCTGTGTGTTCTTCAGAAGGATTAGCATGCAATAAAGACAAAAATTGATGGCCAACTGTGTGAGTTGTGAGTCCAACCCAATCCAGCTTCCAGTACAACTTCTACACTAATGTTCAGCAGCGGGTGAACAGCACAAGACAGTCTTTCACTGTCTTCCTGCACTCCAACTCATCGCCAAGTAGTTGGAAAGCCTGAGCTTATGTCATAAAATAGTTTTAAATACCATCAGTCTGCCATATAAAGTGTGAAAAGAAAAGACTGCTGTCCATCTGCATCACTCTGAGTCAGAGAGGCAAAGGTATTGGAAATGTCAAAGAACATCATCTTAACTTTGTGTGAACTACTGGTCTACAGCTAGTCCCTAAGGGTGCTATGACTCAACTTTGGGACTGACACAGGCACTTCCCAGAGCTGTGGCATACATCTGTTTTTGTTTTTTAGCTGGTTAAACCTTGTTGCAGATTTGCAGGTGCATAACTAACTTATGAAAGCTAAATTTAATTGAATGCAGAAAATACTCTATGCGAAATAAAACAAAATGTATTTACAAATATGTGTAATATTTGCTATGAATTTTACTTTGTAATTTTTACAAATTTTGGTGGTACATAAAAGTTAAAACTTTAGAACTATGATTTTTCAACGTTTTTATAATTTGTCTAACTTTATAATAAAATAGAACTAAAAAAAGATTAGCAAAAGTAAATATGCAAAGTATAAAGAAATGCTTGAAAATATTTAATATTTTATTAATATTGATTTTTTTATTATCTGAAATATTAATATTATGACAGAAACAAAACAAAAATATTTCAAATAATACACAAATAATAGTATATGTAATATTGTTTTTAATTAATACAATTGTTATATTATATTATATCAATTATAACACAGTATATTTATACTGTATACAAATATTGTAGCTTGTTATAATAATGCCTAACAAAAGTAATTCCTTGCAGGAAAAAGCAGATCATAGTGGTCAGAACAAGATAGCTGGTTTGTGTACAAACAGTATACTACTAATAATGTTTATGTTTGGGGGACAAACTCTGAATAGTACTGATTGATTTTCCATCCGTTCAGTACTTTTAAGAGCTCCTCAAATAACAAACCACATTGGCTGAAGCACTTACCCATGAATAAAGTGCAACCTCATTCCACTGGCTGGAGCTCTTTCCCTCTTCTTCGTGGCCATGGCACGATGCTTCTCCTTACACTGCTCTTTAAGTTGAGGTAGATCTTCTTTGTAAACCTGAACAACACATTTTCATCATAAACCACACACAGAACTGAGGAGGGAATTTAACAGGATCCATGAGAGAAAGGATTTGCTGTCAGGTTTTGATAAGCATACAGTATGTTTAAAACAATTACATCTTTACAAATGGTATCACAAACCTGTCGTCGGTAAGTATGTTGTGTTTCCTGTTCGATTTCAGAGTCCATCTCAGGCACGTCTGACTGATCCGAGTCGGATTCCTCGCTATGTGAGTCTATTAACGTCTCTGTAAGATGGAGAGGGCAAAATTACACCTCCTGCAATGATTATGCATTCCACTTAAGTAAAACAAATAAATGAATTAAAAAATTAGCAACAATTCCATTTATCATGATCTCCTAAGAAACCCTGAGTAACTTATTAGTCATTCCTAAGTGCTGCCCCTCCTCTTTATAGATTTATCACTAAGAAAACTGCTGATGGCTAATAAACAGAATTGCCAATGTGAGCACTGAGAAAACCATTAGGAAAATGAACAGCGAGCGGCATGGTAGACTGAGCAGCAACATGCAACGAAAAAAGACAAGAAAAAGTAGACCCCCTTGCATTAGTGAAGGTGTTTTGCTTATATAATCTAGCACATATTTCAGGAGCACAGCCATCAAATCGACATTCATTTATTTCTTCAGTGGATTCGGACATAATTCAAGAGATTAAAAGTAATCTCTAATAATGCTAGTTACCCAAGTAAAAAATACCTATACCAGAATGTATTTAAGATACATTTACTTCCTACTTAGTACAAATCCATAAACATATTTACTGACATATCACTTGAGACTTACTGAAATAAATATCATAATTAAACTTTATTTGGAGTACTTCTTTATTGCACAATGCACGTTTACTAATATTAAGCCTAAAATGTGTTTTAATATCACAATTTGTAAGTATATGATCACTGTATAAATGCAATCTTTAAATGCAAGACATTTAAAGTATACCTGCAATAGTTCCATTATAGCACAATCAAATATACTTCAGTGTATCATTAGTTGGACTTCAGCACTACTTCCGAGTAACTAAAGTGAATTAAGGATAAAATTAGTTGTTCCAATTTAGCAGTATACCAAAAGTACAACTGCAGGGTATTTATCTTGAGTACATAAATATGTAAATATTTAAAATACATTTTGGTCTATTTATTTTTCACTAGGGTACACTTGTCAAAAAGCCAGGTATCCAAAAGAAATTGTGTCTCATACCTTGAGGAGCTATATGAAGAGTTTCTTTTGACTTCCTTTCAGGGACAAACTTCCACTGGAACACTGAGTGGTCGGCTCCACCAATAGTAATCACCCACTGATAATCATGTGACCATCTGATATTGGTTATGTGTGCTGAGTGTCCTAAATATTTTTTAAACTTCGCACCTAGAAATGAAAAGCACATACACTAAGCACAACAATTTAATAAAAGTCAGAAACCAAAAATCACACAAACTGGAAAAAGAGGACCCACCTTTTCTTACACACGGGTACCGAAATAATTTAACTAATCCATAATCATCCGCTGTAACTAAAACTTGACTACTGAAGTTGGCATCTACAGAGTTGATGTCATTGATATCTGAGTATTTAGGCCAGATCCCATTCACCTCTGGCCCGAGGACACAAGTCCATGAAGACCACTGGACAAGCTTCAGTTCTTCTCTGTTGGTCACTTCCTTGCCACCTAAACACACAGTCAAAACCATAGTCAGTCAAGATTAGATGATCCAATTTGAGACTTAAATATTGAGGAAAACATAATTCTGTCATGACAACTCTCTGAGTGTTTGACATGGTAATGGATATGACAATGTTGATACGTTTGGTTTTGGCGTAATAGATCTGCTACGCTGCTGCTGTTATACTGTTAGCAAGTACGGGACTCGCTACTGCCAATACATACATGCAGGGCTTGACATTAACACCCGCTAACCCGCCATATGTGGGTGGATTTCAGCAGTGGCGTGCAACACAGTCACTCCTACTAGCCATGGTGGCGGGTTGAAATTTATATAAAATATATAAAAAAAATCAAAAGTGTTGTCAAAAATATAATTTTTTCGATACATATCGATATTGAAATATATCTGAAACGCTTCCAATACTAATTTCCTCCAGAATAGATATGAGATACCAGCTGCACGCATCTCCCCTCACTCACTTGTTTAATATTCTTCGGATAAATATTGTGGGTGTTACAAGGCTTAAACTTTAGCGTAGTATTGCGTGTAATGTATTGCGCATCATATTTTGTGCTCACACTCAAAGTGCGCGCCTTAGTACTAACAGTATAATTGATGCGTGTGTCAGTTCTTAAAGTGACAGCAGCCTAACATATCTGCTGCCAAATTATGAGATAACATTAAAAATATCTATATGGCAGTTTTTCCCTATGGTATCGAAAATTGTGGCCAGTGAAAATGCTAACTGGCTAGTAACTTTGGAAAACCACTAATCACATTGGCTGGTGAGCAAAAAAGTTAATGTCAAGCCCTGCATACACGACATGCTGCTGTGAGTAAGACATGCTGCTGCTGTACAATATAGCGTACATGAATAACCCGTAGCAGATCTATACAGGTGGAGCTGGGGAAGGTGGAGGGTTTCTGAAAGTTCGCTGCAAACTGCTAAAAAAAATGCCAACCAAGTATTTGAAGGTTGAGCACGCAAGCTCATTGGCTACTGATACAGCAGGATCCAATCAGCTGTGCCCTATAGAGAATGATGTGATTGCAAGCAGATTGAGTTAAGGACCCATTAGCCTGCACCATCTAGAGTTTCATGACATAACTTTGCATTTCCAAGACGGCACAGAGCTCTTACTGGGCATCCTGTAGAAGAGCCGCCGGCCGTTGCCATCATTGGTCTGTAGATACTTGCTGTCAGTAGACCAATCCATGTGTGTGATGAAGCTACTGGAGCCCACGCATTCGCCCACCTTCTTGTAGCGCTGCACAACACCGTAGATGTCCACTGAGTTATCGTTAGAGCCCACGGCTAGGTGCGCTCCGTCAGGGGAGTACTTCAGTTCGTGGATGGCCTCTTTACGGTCCTTAATGTGGACCACCTCCGTCATGTCCCTGCAAAATGAGTACAGTTCTAACCGATTCGCATATTTTAGGTTGCTGCTTAGATACTCAAATTGTACAGCTCAGGGGCCACTTTTAGAAATGACTAGGGGCCAGAAAATAAAATTATCTGGTAATAGTAATAAATATTTGATTTTGGTGGATACTTGACTAGCTTGTGCAGTAACAAACAGTTACAGCTTAGAAAACATCATATTGTCATTCATCAAAATAATAAGTATCTGTTTATGGAAAGACCCTTATCATTTGCTAAAAAATGTAGTCAAAGTGAAATTAAACAAGCAAATAGGTCAATGATATACACTACCTACCTAGATTTTTTAAATACATATGTTTATTTAGCAAGGATGTAATAAACAGTAAAGATGCTTATCACGTAACAAACATGCTGTTCTTTTGAACTTTCTATTCATCAAAGAATCATGAACATATGCATCATGGTTTCACCGAAAATATGAATCAGCACAGCTGTTTAAAAAATGTTTCTTTAGCAACAAATCAGCATATTAGAATGATTTCTGAAGGATCATGTGACACTGAAGACTGGAGTAATGATGCTGAAAATTCAGCTTTGTATCACAGGAATAAATTAAATTTTACAATATATTAAAATAGAAAACCTTTATTTTAATCGTAAAAATATTTCACAATATTACTGTTTTTACTGTATTTTCAATCAAATAAAAGCAGCCTTGGCGAACAGACGAGACTTACTTTTAAAAACATTAAAAAAAATAATCCTGAACTTTTTAATTGTAGATGTCTGTTTAAAGAAAATGAAGAATCATTTTAAAAAGGTTATTTTAAAAGTTCCAAGTTCTTAGAAATGTATTCTTTGTATTCATGTTTTTAATGGTATTTCTTTGTTTGTTTCATGTGGTGTAAGCACCAAGCAGCAAAAAAAAAAAATTAAACCTTGAATACGTGTTTTGAAAATAACAAAAAAAAAAAAAAACGTTTTAACAAATTTCAAGGTAAAAAAATAAATAATAATAAATATTGTTAAAAAAATAATAATTATATATATATATATATATATATATATATACACACACACATATATATATATAAATTATTTATATACAGTATATATATAAATTATATATATATATATATATATATATAAATAAATAATTGTTGTTGTTTTTTTTACAAATATCTTGATTTATTAATTCATAAATATCGTAACATTTTTGTGGAGTCGCACCAGATGACATTTTACAAACTATACTAACCTTGCCTTGTCATCAATAGGTCAATTTATGTGATATTTTAATAGCCTTATTGACCTTGAAACTCAGTCATGATAGTCTGCAGGGGTTCATTTCCTGTTAAAAAAAGTTTTTTTCTGCATGTTGGCCACATGAATATTCATAAGCAGTTTTGATAAGCTTGTGGTAGGCCAAATTTTTTCAAGTATCCCTGCTCTAGGCTGTTTTGCCTGAGTGCTTTTACCTGACTCTTAGCACTGTAAAGGATCCGTCTTTCATGCCCAGAGCGAGGTGGATCCCGTCTGTACTAACAGCAGCACAGCGTATCGGCTCCTCCATGTTGCAGCGTGCTATTAGCGCATGATCTACAAGACTCCAGATCCTCCAATTCAAAATGAGAAAAAGAGGAAGTAATGACCCATAGAGACACACAAATTAGTGCATTGAACATTAAATGTCATGTTCTTAATAGACTTCATCTAATCTGAGGAAAACTGTATTGCTCAGAGGTTCCATTATAGCTCAGGAGACATGAAGTGTGTAATGTCAATTACTGTATATTTTCTGTACCACTAGCACCACCAAACAGAATTACACAAGTAATCCCTCATGAAAAAGAAGAGACGGCGTTAAACTACCTCCTGTCTCAAAGCACATAACATTACAATAATAATGAACATAAACAACTTAAAGAGCACTGACCTGTACCACCTGACTGCTGAAGATTCATTTCAGCGTTGATAGTGTTGCCATTGAAACGCATAAATTTGAGTCACGAACCGTTCTGAGTATAACGTCACAGGTTTCCATCTTTTCCAAATTAAGGTAGTTATGGTGTGAACGCAGCGTCAGCTCATTGTCGTTTTCATGACTATGTTTCTTAACACAATTAATTACACTTTTAAAAAGTGCACTTTGTAATAATGCCAAAGCAAAAGTTTTACTTTAAAGTACATTTTAAATCATTAATCGTTTTACTAATCTTTTGTTGTGCTTTAAAGACGTACACTTATTTTGTGTTGACTAACATACTAAAGCACATGTAAAGTACTTGATTGTAATTTTAACTGTGTGCTATTCAATATTACATTTAAAGTTAATATATTTTAAATGTACTAAATTGCAACTTAATCATTACAAATTTGTAATTACAAAAATATTTAAATACATGACACACGTTGCAATAGAAATTACAAAGTTTATATTAGTTTACAATAAATGCTTGTCAGTACATTCAGTAGTACACTAATCATATTTCAAAAACAATAGAAGAAATTATGAAATTTCAAATAAAGATGTACTTAAATCCAAACTATAATACATTTCATCTAATGCAATTATGTGCAATTAAAACATTACATTCAGGCCCTGTTTACACCTGGTATTAAGATGCGTTTTGGTTGATTGGATCACAAGTGGACGACACTAAATACAGGAGTAAACGGGTCTAAAACGTTTTGAGCTTGTCCACATCCAGAGTTAAAAAGCAAATTCCGACCGGATTGCTTTCGTAGTGTAAACGCTCACGTGGTCAAATGTGTTCGGATAGCCACAAAAGACCGTTTTCTCTCCACCCACTGACCTAATGCGTACGGGATACGCAAGTTTGATTTGAAAACAAACAAAGCACAATGTTCTCTCACCATTCCTGATTTCTAACACGCACTCACAGCGTTCGGCTGGTCAGAGCAGAAACGAAAGCTGCTCTCCGTGTGTTTTCCGTCGTCTCCGGTCGAGTTCATATGTAAATAGCGTGAGCTTATTTTGTCCATTAGATAACAAGATCTGAAAAAGCCCAGACATTTACCCGCCCATAGACCCTCCCCTCGAAGAAATCAGGACAGAAGTGGTTGAAAGTGGACAAAAGAGATGGACTAAAACACCAGGTGTAAACGGGAATGTGTCTCTCTCATCTACTTGTGATACGAGCCACCGAAACGCATCTTAATATCAGGTGTAAACAGGTTCACACTGAAGTATATTCTTTAAAAGTATATTATTTCCATAATAAGTACTCTTTTTGAAAGTATGGACTTCTTTTTCACAAGGGATCTCTTTAATAAAAAGTTTGTTCTCAATTTAATCTAAAAACCTATTGATTATAAATTAATTATATAGCTATATAGCTTCCAATAGAGTGATTCAGATTTGTTATCAGATCTTACCGAACAGAGCGGTCGTCGCTGCCGGTCATGGCGAGGGGTTTGGTGGGATGAACCGCGAGGGCCCACAGCTCGCCCTCACAGTGACCCTGCATGATGAGGAAGGGTTTGGTGCGATCATGCACCACCACCTCAAAAATCTCACTGTCCTGCGTGCCCACCAGAATGTGATCCCCTCTCCAGCACACGCTACGCACTGACAGGCCTGCACAGATCCATTACAAAAACACAACAGTAAGAATGGGAATGAAGGTAATCGTGGATGTAAACAGACATGATCCTGAAACATACTGAAGGATGTACACTGTAGACCGTCAAGAATGGAGAGGGTGCTTGGGTGCTTGATAATACATATAGACATCTGGGATCAGTGACAAACAGGGGAAAGAGCTATGGATATAACACAGCCTGCATAAACAACACTGACCACTACAACGCACCTCTTGAATTTTCACCTCTAGCTACTGATGAGTCATAGAAAAAGAAAGTAAAAGAAGAAAAGAGATAGAGCTCTGTTAGAGACAAAGGACTTTTGCATTGTGGGGTCCTGAGTATTTAACAACAAAAGTTAAGTTGCAACTTAATGGATTAAACAAAATAAATGTCAGTGTAGAGTAATGCATCCTGGGAGTTTGTAGAGGCTCTGACTCACCCTTATATCCCTGGTCTGTTTCCCTGAGGTCAATGACGGTGATGGGTTTGAAGTTCAGGTCCCATAACCGGATGCAGCCATCCCTGCCTCCAGTGGCAAAGCCTTCTTCACATGCATTCATGCTGAAAATACCAGACTACACACACACACACACACACACACACAGGGGCTTTGAGAGGCTGAACGTCTCTGACAACTGAAACAATTACAGAATCTAACTGAAGTCTCAAACTTTCACTGCAGTGACAGAACTAAAGGTCGAATAAAGTTTACTTGAAGAACATTTGCCGATCTTAAAGGGGTCAAATCATGAGAAAACGAACTGTTCTCGTTGTTTGTAAACTAAAATACTGTAACTAATAGAACTCAAAACTTTCTTTACAGTTAAAATGAAAAAAGTTGAATGTAAGCCACAGTATTTGGATTTCATCAGAAACCAAATTCAAATGACAACCACCCACATTTACACATCAACAATGCCAATTATGAGTTAATGAGGAAGTAGAATATAGCCAATTATTCCTAAACACCAAAATAATATAAAAAAACTTTTATATTACTTTAGTAAAATATATTTGGTAACACTTTAGTTTAGGGTCCAATTCTCACCATTAACTAGTTGCTTATTAACATGCATATTACTAGTTTATTGGCTGTTTTTTATTACTTATAAAGCACATATTAATGGCTTATTCTGCATCTCTTAAACCTACCCAATACTTAAACTTAACAACTACCTAATTAGGAGTTTATTGAGGCAAAATTCGTAGTTAATATTTAGTTAATAGTGAGAATTAGACCCTAATTTGAAGTGTGACCACAAATTTAATAAAATAAATAAATTAAACAACATAAATAAAATTAATAAAAAAATATTAAATATGTTTAGCAATATTAGTTTAATTAATTTTACATTTAAAAATGTATATATTACCTGAAATATTAATATTATAAGTGGACCTTAGGGGTTGGGGGATAAGTAATTAAAAATAGTACTTGCAATGTAATAATATACTCATTATTTTAATTAATATATCATAATATTTATATAATATAATAAAAATTCTATTCTATTATATTGTGAAAATAGGCCGTGAAAAAATGCCTTTCCTGTTTATTCTCTTAGCATTTTAACTACAAAAATAATATTGGTTAATTGGAAATTGGAATTAATAGAAATGACTGATTAAAAGTAATAATTTGCATAGACCATGGAGTATCAAAAGCTATATCATCTTGAAACATCCATCACAAAACTGTTATGCCAGGCTAACCATTTTACAGGCCAAACTCAGTTCCTAAATCAGTGTAAGCAGATACCCAAGTCACTCAGGACAGAGGTCATTCTGGGGATGCTGGAACCTCCCTTACTTACCCCATGAGCCCCTTGAACTGTCCGGATTAAATTGATTCCCTTCCAGACGTAGATGTCTCCATTCAAGGCACCTGAATATGTGATCTCGTCCCTTGCACAGGCCAGACAGAGGATAGTCTGGAGGTCTCCAGTCTTCCCAAACATGCCACGCTTAGGGGTCAGAGCGTTCCCACACAGACTCCAAAACTGAGGGCAAGGGAGAGTCATTACTGAATGAACAATATGCGAATTTCATAAACACACTTGGGCTCATATTATAGTAGCACTTGCTATTGCACACAGTTGAGGTCTGAAACATGAATCATAAGGCTCTTTGATTTATTTTGAAATTCAAAGATTTGCATAGCATGACAATCGCTGTTTCCTGCTAAATTTGCACTTCTATTCACAAGCTAAATAAATCGTTGAGAACACTCACACGCAAGCTCACAAACATACTAATGCATAATCTCCTTAAACACATCATTAAAATGCACAGGCACAATCTCAGTTCAGAACAAACAAGGAAAGCTCCCACAGCCAGCGCATAATAATTGGCTCATTGACTCGGATCCAGCTGTGTGTGCATGTGTGTGACACTTCGAAACTCTATTTCATGAGGTCACATGATCCTGATTAAGAGAATGGCAGGGTCAACTCCGTGTGTGACTTCAACCTCGTCCTCAGCAGTCTAGTGCAAAATTAAATGTACTCTGACATGTCATAACAACCATTTTTTAGGTTCTTTACACTCATAGTGAAGAGTTTGAACACAAAATGCAATTTTAAATTGAAGGTACTATTTCGCCCAAAAAGCAAATAATTTTTTATAAAATTAGCATTTAAGTCTTAATCATGTTTGCATACTCATTCAAATATGGCACGTCAAAGAACATCAAGTTATATACGCAGAAGTAAAAATGGCACTTTAACTATGGCAGAGGGGCTTTAGAAGACTAAGAAAGCACACTATGGGCCCTATTTTACCGATCTGAAACGCAAGTGTCAAAGCGCAAAGCGCAAGTAGCTTTGTGGGCGGGTCTTGGCGCTGTTGCTATTTTCCCGGCGGGATAAATGACTCTTGCGCCAGGCGCAAATCTAAAATGGGTTGGTCTGAAGTAGCTTCATTATTCATAGGTGTGGTTTGGGCGTAACGTGAAATAAACCAATCAGAGCGTCATCTCACATTCCCTTTAAGAGCAGACGCGCTTGTTCTAAAGCGGATTCCTATTATAACGGCGGATTCGCCAGGCGCGCGCCAGGAGCGGTTCACAGCCGAGGAGAGCAACGCTCTCGTCAGGGATGTTGGGGATGGAGAAACCCAACCAAATTAACTTCGGTTAAAAAGGCGTATGATAATTTGGGTAAATGTGTAAGCTAAATGTATGCTTTTATAATAAATTGTCTATCTATCTATCTATCTATCTATCTATCTATCTATCTATCTATCTATCTATCTATCTATCTATCTATCTATCTATCTATCTATCTATCTATCTATCGTAATAATGTATGATTTGCAAAAATGAAAACTGCTGCTTCTGTGTAGATGAGAGAATCAAAGTGTATGCGCGTTGTGCACGCGCTTCATTGATTATGGCCAAGCATGCGCCCTTAAAATAGCATATGAATAACATGCGCAACGCGCCACTGACTTTAAACTATTTTTTCCTGGTTAGTGGCGCAATTGTTTTCTAAACCTGCAAAATAGCATGAAGGAACGTTTGCGCCGAAACACGCCTCCTTTTTTGCGCTGAACCGCCCAGGGAGCGCAAGTTCATTCCCTAGTTTAGCGACGTGCTTCTGTGGAGGGAAAAGCGCGCTTTGCGCAGGTGCAAAATAGGAATGATACATGCGTCGGTGTACAAAGTCAATTGCGCTGGGTGCAAGATAGGGCCCTAAATACGTATGACTATAGAATATAGTGGGAAAGAAGGGTTAATAAATTACTATATTCCATTAATATTATGGAAGATGTAGTCTCGTGAAGGCTGAAGGTCTGAACTCTATTGAAGCTTTCATTGGCCAAGGAGGTCTGACTGAAATGTAAAGCAACCAATCAGAGCTTGTTTTGGTTTGTGTCATGTTTAGGGGTGTGAAAGAGTGAAGTCGATGTCCCCGATAACAGACCGGTGTGCATCTAATAAATTATTCCATCAAGAACATTGTGCAAGTGTACTGAAACAATTGTTTCTTCCATGAAGAGGGTTTGGCTCTCATGATGATTATTTCAATAATCACAAAGTGTTTCCCATTTTGTGTGCCATATGCATCAAACGTTCAGCCAACGGTCCATGGGCATGACGTCTGAGACTATAGAAGAAGTACTTATTACGGAAATAATATACATTTAAAAAATATTATTAAGTGCAAACTGAATGTAATGTTTTCGTACACTTACAGTAATTGCATGTAAATTGCAATTAAATGAAAATGTATTATAATTTAAATGTATAATAAATGCAGTTAGTTGAACTTTAAAGTGCTTTTATGACCCACTTAAGTATTTTTCTATCTTTGAATTATGGGTAAAGTGTACTGCCAGATGTACTGACAAGCATTTATGGCAAACTGAAGTATACTTTAATGTAATTTCTATTGAAACTTGTATGTCATGTATTTAAATATATTTGTAATTACAGATTTATAATGATGAAGTAATTTAATAAACTTAAAATATATTAACTTAAAATATGATATTGAATAGCACAGCTAAAATTACAATCAAGTACTTTACCTGTTTTAGTATGTTAGTCAACACAATAAATGTAGGCCTACTTCTTTAAAAGCACAACAAAAGAATATGAAGATTATTAAATCATGATTTAAAATTTACTTAACTTAACTATTACAAAGTGCATGTTTTAAAAGTGCACTTTAGTGCGTTAAGAAACAGTCATTAAAGCTGACTCTCTATAAGTACATTAAGTATTATTACGTACTAATTACATTAAGTACATTAAGTACTAGTACATTTAGTACTTAGCATTAAGTTAAGTATTCTTTTATTTCAATATTATATTATTATTTGCAAGTAGTTTATATATAATTAAGTAATAGTAATATTATAATTATAATATATATAATTAAGATTTGTACATAAGTAGTACACTACAAGTGCACATTCAAATATATATATATAAATCACACATTTTCAGTTTAGTTAATATTTACGAAGGTCAGTTAATATTTACAGTAAAATAAAATACCAAAATCATGAAGTGCCAATATCACGAAGAATAAAGCTGTGTCACTGCATTTTTTATGGTGAATTTCTGGGAAGCACAGCTAACAGTTTTTATTTTTTATATATATATCTATAAATTTAGCAGGGTTTTCCATGAAAGTCAGTCCATCTGGCAAAAAAGCTGACTGAAATAAAACGAAAAGATGAAAAAACAGTCACTGGCCCATTAGCAGCCTCGCACTGGGGCAGACGGTGCGGTTCCAGACAGCCAGGCTGCATTACGTCAGGGAGATTCACAGACTCCACTGTTTCTGCAGGTCTGCGCTCTGGTAAAGCTTTAATATAATCAAAATGAGTCAGTGCTATTCATCTGCCAAGACTCCATTAGAGGCAGACTGTCTTCATCCTGAGGCACGTCCTCCCCGTCTTTCCGCTCTACGGGGACAGCCACCTCCTGCTCGCGTGTGCAAACCACCCTGAATCCAGCACATCTAGACTAATCAAACAGCCTTAAAGTCACCAAGACAGCTATAATTAGCATTCTGCGAGAAGGAAAAGGATAATTTGTCCAGAGTGGCCCACTATACCTTAATCTAGTTACTGTCTAATTGTATGGTCTGCGGCTCCTGTCACATATCTGATTTCTAAACCACTGTTGTGATGGCCCTGTTGTAAATATGGTGATTTTGTTGGACCCTGTGGGCGAGGCTGTGATTATGTTGTGTGAGGTGGGAGGCAGTGAGTGGGATTCTTTGAACAGGCTGCCTTAGTTTGCTCTAGTCAAACCGTACAAGATCATCATGAGACGCATTGCACTATATATGCAGTTACTGTAAGTGGATTGAGAACAGCCTGGAGGGTCTGAAAAAAAAACCTCAGGAAATTTGTCAAAAGCTCAAACACATGCAGGCGCAATGGCTATGGTCGGAATAAAATATACAAGCTACCATTCACTGAGTTTTGCACAGTATACGAGAATTTAGCAAAAGAATTTAGCACAAAAAAGTCATTTTGCAACGATAAACATTTCAAAATAGTTGTGTGCCACATTGTAGTCAGCAGGTGCGTTGCTAGATTGTGATGCTCCCAGTAAAATTATTGCGCTTGCTTAATAATTGAGTAAATCCACTGATAAATCCAGTTTTTGAATCAGAACCAGTAATGTATGATTCATAAATTAAACCTTCATTTGAGTCTTTTTAGTGAATCAAACAGGGGTGTGTTTTGTTTTGGAATTTGAACATGTCTGTTTTTAAATGTTAAAAGTCATTTTAATTAATACAAAGCATTCTCGATTATAAATATGCAGCTATGATGCACGTAGGTGTTTTTCAATTAATATTTCCTGTCGATACACAAACTAATCGCGGTATTGATATCTTTGTAAGACTGCCGAGCCTCCTAGTGGTCGGGAGCATTTCCGTTGCGTTGTGGCTTGATTTCATTGTGTTGTGGCTTGTTTCCGTTGTGTTGTGGCTTGATTTCATTGTGTTGTGACTTGATTTCAATGTGTTGTGGCTTGATTTCATTGTGCTGTGGCTTGATTTTAATTGTTATGGCTTGATTTCATTGTGTTGTAGCTTGATTTCATTGTGTTGTAGCTTGATTTTGTTGTGTTGTGGCTTGATTTCATTGTGTTTCTGGCTTGATTTTAATTGTTATGGCTTGATTTCATTGTGTTGTAGCTTGATTTCATTGTGTTGTAGCTTGATTTTGTTGTGTTGTGGCTTGATTTCATTGTGCTGTGGCTTGATTTGAATTGTTATGGCTTGATTTCATTGTGTTGTAGCTTGATTTCAATGTGTTGTAGCTTGATTTTGTTGTGTTGTGGCTTGATTTCATTGTGCTGTGGCTTGATTTTAATTGTTATGGCTTGATTTCATTGTGTTGTGGCTTGATTTTGTTGTGTTGTAGCTTGATTTCAATGTGTTGTAGCTTGATTTTGTTGTGTTGTAGCTTGATTTCATTGTGCTGTGGCTTGATTTTAATTGTTGTGGCTTGATTTTGTTGTGTTGTGGCTTGATTTCATTGTGTTGTGGCTTGATTTTAATTGTTGTGGCTTGATTTTGTTGTGTTGTGGCTTGATTTCATTGTGTTGTGGCTTGATTTCATTGTGTTGTGGCTTGATTTTGTTGTGTTGTAGCTTGATTTCATTGTGTTGTAGCTTGATTTTGTTGTGTTGTGGCTTGATTTCATTGTGCTGTGGCTTGATTTTAATTGTTGTGGCTTGATTTTGTTGTGTTGTGGCTTGATTTCATTGTGTTGTGGCTTGATTCCGTTGTGTTGTGGCTTGATTTCAGTGTGTTATGGCTTGTTTTCGCTGTGTTGTGAACTTATGTTTGTTTAAATTCTGGGTCACCGTAAGCAACAGCATTTTTAAACATTTTCACAAGTTTCATGGCACCCAGAATATTTTGTTATGATGTATGAATATCTGAAGATGCAATATATCAATAGAAAGAACAGACCCTCTGCTTTTAAACAAAAACCTTGTTTTTTCTAGTTCCATACATTCTTTTTTTAATCAATATTTGAATGTGGGTAAGTTTCATAAAAAAGCAACATTTTGAGCAAAAAGCTGATAAAACCGTGTTTTTGTCAAAGACTATGTCTGGATTGGATTCACAACGATGATCAAAACATAGATGGAGTAGATTGAGTCCATCAACACCCCTAATGCTTGCACAGTCCTACAGCTCGTCCTGGTCGACATTTCATTGAGTAACGTTAGACAGTTTTGATTAATATGCTGTTTAAATTTGGTGATCGCGTTATTTTACATATTCTTCTGCTTACATTTGCTATCGCTTGTATCTGCTTCTTATTCACGTGTTTTGATCCAGAGATTCTCTACTCTTTCAGAAGATGCGTAATAGCGCCCCCTACCGTGTAACAGTAAAAACACAGAAAGCCGTTTCCGTCAATGGCGGGGAAATGTCGTTAATTGTAAAAGAAAGAATTAATTGTACTATTTTATAATTGTTTTATTATATAAATCATAATTAAAGTTGATAATTTATTTTTTAGGTATGTTCTGTTGTGGGAGGCAGCTCCTGCCTGATCTCACATAAAGCACCATGTGTGTCAGAACCGCTAATGGTAGAGTGTTCCAAATCAGTCACTTATGAGGTTTAATTTCAGTTAATATGTATGTGTGTAATACGTAGATTAAGTCCAGTTTCTTAAATGAAGAACTATCTTAAGCTTGCCTTGAATAAATTATAGAACCACGCAAAATGTTGCTTTTCATCTGGCACCAGAGAGTTTCAGTTTCTCTAGGGCTCTCTCAAAGAGAGAGAGAAAGAGAGAGCGAAACGGGGGATTACAGTGCGCTAAATCTCTGCCATGCATTGAGTGCATAATCGCTGAGTGAGCGCGGGCCTGGGGAGCAGATGTCATATGGTTGAGGGGGTAAAGACTCAGGAATTATGTGGAACAACTGCTACACCGTTCAAACTAGAGGTGGCTTATATGAGAGAATGTGGGATATAGTAAGAGAAAAATACTGACACAGCAAGAGATATAGGGGATGCCCAGTGATCTGAGGAGAGTCGTGAGAGAGCAGTAAAGAGAAAGATAGAGAGAGACAGAAGTAAGGATTAAAAGGTATAGTCCATGAGGATTGTGGATTACTTCACGACAGGAACTATAAGGCCAAAGCTTCATTCTAAATGATGAAAGAGAAAGAGACTCTTGGGTTTTACGTAAGGCATATGAAATGTGCAATATTTTACTTATTTAATGGGGAAATTATAAAAAATTAAGTTCTATGACAATGTTGATATATTTGGTCTTGGTGGAAAAGATCTCCTACCCTGCTGCTGTTATTACACTGTTAGCAAGTACGGGACTTGCTACTGCCAATACATACACGACACGCTGTGGTGAGTAAAGGCCCTTTCACACTGGACGCGATTTTTACGCACGAATAATTCGCGCGATGGTTTTATTTTTTGATCAGCTGTTTGTGTAATGAGTGCTTTCACACCGAATGCGAATGTGCTGCGGCGAAAAAACGATTTTTTTTTTTTCGTTTCGATGTAGATTTTTTTTTTCCTTTTGCGGCGACAGAAAAGACTTCAGCCAATCATATACTACAAGGACAATGATTGTGTGGCGTAGCATTGCCAACCAACTCGGTTATCACAACTGTGAGTATGTTGTGTGATAGTTTTAGTTGTTGTATAGTCCTGTGCTGTGTAGGCTAGCAGGCTAAACTACATTTGGGATAGAAAGCTAATCGTCAAAGATAGAGATAGAGACCGTGTTTACGCGGCTCATGTGATGGGTTTTGACGCGAACTATTCGCACACGAACTATTCGCTTTTTCGTTACGCATCCGGTGTGAAAGGGCCTTAAGACATGCTGCTGCTGTACAAGCGTACATGAATTGCCTGTAGCAAATCTATACAGGTGGAGCAGGGGAAGGTGGAGGGTTTCTGAAGGCGCGCTGCAAACTGCTACAGAAAATGCTAACCAAGTATTTGAAGGTTGAGCATGCAAGCTCATTGGCTACTGATACAGCAGGATCCAATCAGCTGTGCCCTATAGAGAATGATGCGATTGCACGCAGATTGAGTTAAGGACCCATTAGCCTGCGCAATCTAGAGTTTCATGACAGAACTTTGTCTATATTTGCTTATGGACAAATTCTAAGGCAGGAGAATGCATTGAAACAAGAACTGTCCTTGCTTGACGTGCGAGAACAAACCTCACTGGTTCAAGCGTGCTTGCTTGAAGAATGAGATCCAAGTGCAAGCTTGTTTGAGCTTCCACAAGAATCAATCAAGGTACATTTATTTATACAATTAATTATACAAGGTACCGTTTATCATATTTGATTAGTTCTGTGCATTGTTCAATGGTTATATGACACAACAGTTGAACACTCGCGGAACCCATTTGAACCAACTTACAGTAAAGATCGAGGGAGATTGCAATCAGGTCAGTAGAACTGTACTTCATGTACAGCATGAATCAACAACTGAAAGGTAGCTGAAAAGGAACCCCACAATATATTTCATCAAGCTTTGCTAGAAAAGTGTTTTTGAACGAGTCCTGATCCCCTTCTTCTACTAACACTTCTGAAGGGATGCTGATGTTCTTCTCAAAACTGAGGCTGCAGGCATGAAGAGGTTAGTTAAAATGACTTACTGTTTGAACAGTTCTGCTTTAAGAGCTTTGTGTTTCTGAGTGACAGTGAAGGGAAAACGTTTCGGTTACTCACGTAACCTCTGTTCTCTCTAGAAGAGGGAACGAGTATTGCGTAGTTTGCTTACGCTACGGGAAAGCCTTTCTTTCTCGAGATACTGAAGCCAAAAATTATCCTTAATTTTTATAATCTTGTCAACGCAGTGCGGCAGCCTGCAGACCTAGGGCAAGCTTACTAGCGCGCCCATTGGCTGCCCTGCGGCAACTGCAGCAGCCTACCGCTGAGCCCTTGGCGTGACGTCACGACCAATGAGCGCGCTTGGCGCGCTTAATGCGTCACAGCCCGCGAAAAGGGGTGTGGCTTAGCGTATATAAACAGGGCTCGGAGGCTGCTTCTCTGGTTTCTGTCGCATGAAGCGAAATGAGCTCGTGGCGCGAGCACGGCGGGCTACGCAATACTCGTTCCCTCTTCTAGAGAGAACAGAGGTTACGTGAGTAACCGAAACGTTCTCTTACGAGAGGTTCTCTCGTATTGCGTAGTTTGCTTACGCTACGGGAACGCCCTTGTCAACGCCGTGCGCGCCCAGCATCCACTGAATGAGTCCCAGGGAGAGCCCGGGGAACGTGATAGCGGAGAGCCGGGCAGCCCGAAGAGGGCTAGCGCCGTACATAAGCACACACTAGGGGGTTAGGAGCGGCACGGCCGGTCCGAACTGACAATTCCCTGCATAGTGCAGCTCAACCAGTAGAGCTAAATCACACAACGTAGCCCGCGCACAGATAGTGGGCTGGCATACGCGAGACTTAGACTGATAACACTTTCGCCTGCAAGGCGGGAACATCCAGGTTGTAAAACCTAACAAATGTGGAGGGGGAGGCCCAGCCTGCCGCTGCACAAATGTCATGAATGGGAATCCCGCTGGACCACGCCCACGACGAGGCCATGCCTCTGGTGGAGTGAGCTTGAATGCCCAATGGGCACTGCAGGTCTTTAGACGCATAAGCAGCAGCAATAGCGTCCACTATCCATCTGGACAGGCTGTGTTTCGAGGCGGCGAGACCCTTGGTGCGCCCGCCAAACGAAACAAAGAGCTGATCCACCACTCGTTTGACTGAAGACAGTGCTATCAGAAAAACGGTTTTGAGCGTGAGGTATTTCATATCCACAGTTTCCAAGGGTTCGAAGGGGTCGCGGGGGGTTCATCCTCCTGGCTCCTCTAAGGAAGCGGATGACGAACTCGTTCCTTCCTAATGCGCGGCCCAGCTCTGAACAGAGAGCGCTGAAATGGCCGTGACATAGACTTTGAGCGTGGAGGGGGACCTGCCCGCGTCCAGTAACTCTTGAAGGAAACACAGTACTCGCGATACCCCACATGTCTGTGGATCGAGCCCCTTAGCAGTGCACCATCTGTTAAACACTGACCATTTCGACATGTAGAGCCGCCTCGTAGAGGCGAATGGTCTCTGGGCTCAGATCGCCGCGCTGCGCGGGATGGGGAGCCTGTATCAGAGAGAAAGGCGCGGCGCGCGCGCCGCTGGTGCTCGAACACGGGGGCTGGTAAACAGTGTTGGCCGACTGTACAGCGTTCAGTAGCTCGGTCCCATCGGATGGAGCGTGATTTGCTGTCAAACATCCCAGGCGCGAGAGAGGCGTGGGGATTATCATGTCTACAAGTGAGTGCGCGTGCTCGTGAGTGGGCGCAGGGTTTACACTTATGACACGGCCAGTGTTTGGGAGCTTTAGAGGGTCCGTGACCCAAGGTAACTGGCTGGCAGAGCGAGCAGCGGGTAGGTGTGAGCACAAGGTTGTGGGCACATTTCCTACATTTAATACTCGAGCGGCTTGTGTCCGCTTTATGAGAGAGCGCTCTGTAAGCGTTACCATGGGGACCCTGTTTGTGTGAAGCAGTGAGCACATGGGAGTGGGCACATTTTCTACACCTATAACACCCTCGGCTTGAGCCGCTGTTGCCCGGGGTAACCGAGTGGCAGAGCGAGTTACAGGTAGATGTGAGCACAGAGTTGTGGGCACATTTACTACACTTATTACTCGAGCGGCGTGTGACCGCTTTATGAGAGAGCGCTCTGAACGCGTTACCATGGGGACCGTGTTTGTGTGTAGCAGTGAGCACGTGGGAGTGGGCACATTTTCTACACTTGTAACACCATCGGCGTTATAGAGCAAATGCTTTGATGGCTCATATGTTTAGACGCTCATAAATACTCAAGCACCATCCTGTGAGATGCGGGTTCGCTTTCTGTATGTAAGAAAGCTGGCCGCGAGCTCGGAGAAGACAGCAGAAAAATTATTTTCTGCCGCCAGAGCCGGATTTGAACACGGTTCTCCAGTGCAGAAGCGTAAAATTCTGCCACTGAGCCACAGGGGCACACATGAGCTTCCAGTTGGTGCGAGCATATGACCGAGCGTCGTGTTTCGGCGTTTGTTTGCAGGCGCGCGTGTATTAAAACAGGCCCGTTTACTGCAGCATTAGTATTTCCAGCCGCCTAACTTAGAGGGGACTGAGAAATATGTATCCCGTGAGATGCGGGTTTGCTTTCTGTATGTAAGAAAGCTGGCCGCGAGCTCGGAGAAGACAGCAGAAAAAAGTTTTTTCTGCTGCCAGAGCCGGATTCGAACTCGGGTCTCTGGTGCGGAAGCCTAATGTTCTGCCACTGAGCCACAGGGGCACACATGAGCTTCCGGTCAGTGCGAGCATATGACCGAGCGTCGTGTTTCGTTTCGGCGTTTGTTTGCAGGCGCGCGTGTTTTAAAACAGGCCCGTTTACTGCAGTATTAGTATTTCCAGCCGCCTGAACTTAGAGGGGACTGAGAAATATGTATCCCGTGAGATGCGGGTTTGCTTTCTGTATGTAAGAAAGCTGGCCGCGAGCTCGAGAGAAGCAAGCAGAAAAAAGTTTTTCTGCTGCCAGAGCCGGATTCGAACACAGGTCTCTGGTGCGGAAGTCTAATGTTCTGCCACTGAGCCACAGGGGCACACATGAGCTTCCAGTCAGTGCGAGCATATGACCGAGCGTTTGTTTGCAGGCGCGCGTGTATTACAACAGGCTCGTTTACTGCAATAATAGTATTTCCAGCCGCCTGAACTTAGAGGGGACTGAGAAATATGCGAGGATTGGAGGAAGTCCGGCCTAAGCGGGACGAAAACACTCTCTCTTCCTCCTTTCGCCGGTGCTCGTGACGTCCGCTCTGATATCCCTTGAGAACGGCGCAGTTGCGCGGCTCGAACAAAGGGAGAGAGAGCGGGAAGATGTCATTATGTGCTGTGACATCGTTTGTTTGCAGGCGTGCGTGTATAACAGGCTCGTTTACTGCAATATAGATATTTCTAGTCGCCTGAGCTAGGAGGGGACTGAGAAATGTGTGAGAAACGGAGGTGGCCGGAGAGTGACGCGCGCGACCGAGACGCGGGGTAGCTTTCTTATAACGTAAAGGAAGCCAGCCCGTGACCGTCTACTTCTGACATCCCTTGTGAGCGGCGCCTTGCGCGGCTCGAACAGAGGGGGAGAGGGCGTGCGTCATCCGGGGGGGGTAGCTTCCTTGTAACGTAAAGGAAGCTATAGCCCGTGACCGTCCGTTCTGACATCCCTTGTGAGCGGCGCCGTTGCGCGGCTTGACAGAGGGGAGTAACCTGCTGGTCTGCTTCATCCCCTGAGGCGACGGCAGTGCGGGCAGAGGCCGGCCGCTGCGCGTCGGTGAAGGGCGGGGGAGAAGGAGAGAGCGAGGCTCGCGGGAGGGGCTCCGGCGAGCGCTCAGCTATAACCACCGGCTCGGAAGGCCTTTGAGAGCGGCGTTTTTTTCTTACGCGGCCCGGAAGAGGCAGCCGGAGAAGGTGGAGGATCGTGAAACATGGCGAGTCGAGCCCGCAGGGTCGACATCGGCAAGTCCTCACACTGTTCGCAGCCGCCCGTGAAGGGCGCGGGCTGCGTGGTCGAAACCCAGGCAGAGAGCGCAGATTACGTGGCGGTCTCCGTCGCTGAGCGCGGCTCTGCACGAGCCACAGGATGAGCGAGGCATTTGCAACAACGCCTCGCGCTCTTTTAGATGCAAAGTGTGTCGCGGGGCGAACACACAAACACATACAACACAGAGCAGTAAAAGGATATATTCGCCGGATAGCGAAGCAGGCAGGGAAAGCTGAAGGCGGCGAAGGCGGCCGGCGTCCTCAGGCTGAGATCCTCGGCGTGCTGGTCGCTTGATTCGACGGCGGCTTCCTCAGAGAGCAGCGATGCGTAGAGCTTCGCTGAAAAGACAGAAATCAGAGAAGCAGCCTCCGAGCCCTGTTTATATACGCTAAGCCACACCCCTTTTCGCGGGCTGTGACGCATTAAGCGCGCCAAGCGCGCTCATTGGTCGTGACGTCACGCCAAGGGCTCAGCGGTAGGCTGCTGCAGTTGCCGCAGGGCAGCCAATGGGCGCGCTAGTAAGCTTGCCCTAGGTCTGCAGGCTGCCGCACTGCGTTGACAAGATTATAAAAATTAAGGATAATTTTTGGCTTCAGTATCTCGAGAAAGAAAGGCTTTCCCGTAGCGTAAGCAAACTACGCAATACGAGAGAACCTCTCGTAAGAGAACTGTGTTTACTACTGAATAGCTTCTGAGAAATTAAAGCTAACATGAAGTCAAAATGGACTATTTACTCTTAATACACATTCCTGGTTGTACTTTAAATAATTAATTGGAGAAAATAACTTACACATTAACATAACATATAACATTAATCAAATGTACTGTAATAACTTGATTTTCTTCTGAAACGAAGACTATTGCTTAACGTTAACTAATATCCATTCCAAATAGCAAATGGCATTGTTTTAGCACACTCAGTCTCCATTCTGGTATGCATATCTCACTGAATATCCTGTTTCACTCAGAAAGATATTATGAAACTAGAGTGAGCTGCAAACAGCCATTCACATTGACTTTCACAAGTACAAGAGTATTTCAATATAAACCTTTCTGAAGCCAAAAAAGAGAGGAGAATAGGAAAAAGGAGAATAAGAAAAGAGAATGGTAGTACCTTGATATGTTTGACTCCACAACTCACAAGCTTGCTTTGCTGATACAGGTCCCATGATATGTCAAATATCTTTATGAAACAGAAAAAGAACAGTATGATGTATTATATTAGAATGTATTTTCAGAGCTCAGTGAAGTATATGCTGCCTTTAAGCCCTTTTAAAATTCCAACTTGCAGGTTTGCAAATCGTAATTTTAACATGATGGTTGGAATTAAAAAGTTGTGCTTGTTTAGCACTAAAATGCAAATTAAGTATAACTGATGGTATATACACTACTATTCTGAAGGATCATGTGACACTGAAGACTGGAGTAATGGCATCACAGGAATAAATAAAAAATTTAAATAGAATGCAGTCACTTCAAATTGCAATATTGCACAATATTAATTTGGTTCATGTGCACCCGTTTCATAATTATGATCATTCCGACATAGGTTGAAGGCAGCTGGACTCTTGGTTACAACACACATGCAAGAGGTTCTCAGGAGATTATGCAGAAATTACTGCATAAAATGGAATTCTATAGTGAAGAACTATTTAATCTGTTTGAACTATTTTTGTATTACAGAGTCAGAGAAATCAGGAAAGAAATGTGCAAATGTGTGTTTTGGCCCCAAGTATGCACTATCGTTTGTTGCAGTGTTAATTTATGTAAAATGAAATTAATTCTGTCAGGACCACTTCCAATTAATTTACAGTTTGGATTAGCAATAGCCTTGCATTAATAAGAGCAGGGAGCGCAGCGATATAACCCCCCGTGAACAGAACCGAAGCAACATTAATGATATCTGTAATAAAGTTCTTGAAGACAATGACATTAGGGAATGTCAGAGGCTTAATCCTGACTGTGGACAAGAGGAGGAGCTGAGGATGGTGGAGGGTTATTAACTCCTCAGCAACACAATGAAAGCAGCTGAAGGATAACTGAAAAGGTAACTTGAATAGGAATCCTGTGATAGGCATTGTATTCCTATAAGTAGACATGGGTCAGCTGAGCGTAACATATGACTTACTCAGTGCAGCCTGAATGTAACTAAATGACTGAAGAAAGGCTGCTACAAAAAGAGAGGACAAAAGAAACATTACACTGCCTGTCTACTGTGTCAATTGATGTGCGTGTTTGAGCTCTTACCCGGTCTGTATGACCAGGAGCAGCAGCCAGAACTTTCCCCCGTCTCCAGTCCCACACACAGATTGTGTTTTTAGAGTCCAAGCCCACAGACACCAAACACTGTAAAGACAAGACAGAAAAGAAATAATATGGTAACTATAAAAAGTTGGCGAAATCAATATCAATATACTATTACTTCAGGGTAGTTAGTGTTATAATATTTCAATATTTCATACACTCTTCCTGTTCCAAGTAGCCTGGTTAAAACCAGACAATTCTCAGTAGTAACTGAGTTATGGTCTGGCAAAGCTTCATTAATAACTCATTTCCAAAGGGGCGTCACCAACGGACGTCGCTCAAATGCCTCTGGGCGCAACTATAGACCTAAAACCAATCAGAGCGATCGTCATCGTGTAAAGCCATATGCTGCGTCCAATTCGCCTAAGTTACACTACGCCGTATGTACTCTTTTTGTGAAGAAAAGGTATTTACTTCTGAATGTGTAGCAAAAAAGTAGGCAAGCTTTGGGACATACTACTTCGTCATCTTTATCGGACGGATCTGTCGCGTGCATCCTGTCACGTAAACTGTCCTGTCAATCATCTTGTCACAGTTAAAATCCTCTATTAAATCTGATTTAATTTCCTACCGTTTCGGAGAGAAATGTAGTAGCAGGTTCATCTGCCAGTGGGTCTTTAATGGAGACTGTCCTCATGTGTTTGCAATTTGAATATAATAATGCATTTAAAAGTTGGTGCGCTTCACCAACGGACGTCGCTCAAATGCCTCTGGGCGCAATTGGATAGACCTAAAACCAATCAGAGCGATCGTCATCGTGTAAAGCCCGCCTCAACGTTTCTGATTAGTAGGGCTGACTTCTAATAGTCGAGGATTCGACGATTCGATTCGGAGAGGTCTGATTCGACTATGAACCTCATAGTCGAATACATGGGCGTCAGTTTGGTTGGAAATGTGCTGTGGACAGAGACGCATTCGCATTTTCAGAAGGGCTGGGTACCATTTAGTGCCGCGATTTCGACGGATTAGAAACGGGCTTGAATGAGCTCTTTGCCAGACTACTTGCAGAGCAAATCTAAATTTGCCGGAAGTTGTCTGGGTTTTCCCAGGCTATGTTCCAAGTCAAAAATTACCGAAAACAGCCAAGGTCTGATCCTTTCTTGAAAAGCTTAAACATTGCAGGCAGTCGATTTGGAGCAGGATTGGAACTGAACTCTGCAGGTAGGAAGCTCTCCTGAAGCAAGGTTGGCTACGCCTGCTGTAAACTGTTTATTAAACAAATGCTCAAATCAAAGTAGTCTATTTGGCTTTTGGAAACTTTAGAGTTTCTTAGTTCACATGCTGATCAAATGTCATCATAAGCTCTGTTAGCCTAAAATGTCTTAAAGCTTGTTCACACCAAGTACGATAACTATAATGATAACTAACTATAATGTTTAAGTAACCATTGTAATTCAACGAGAATAGCGAAGTCCAAACCACAGCATTAACCAGTGTTTGGGAAAGTTACTATTAAAATCACTGCATTACTCTTAGGTCAGCAATGGCCTTGAAGTGAGTTTTAAGAGACTTTAAATATATACAGTATATTTGTATTATTTAACATTTAATTGTTGTATATAATTATTGAGTTTGCATTTCACTGTTTTTATTCATTATGAGGAATACTGAATCTGTTTTTGTGCAGTGAGATGAGTAAATGCATGCTTACATTTAGTCTAGAACTACAATAAGCATCTCTGCACTTACAACAGATTTCTCTCAATATGGAGAAAAGAGAGTTGTCAGTCAATACAAAGTAAAGCAAGTTGCATTACTAATTAGAAAAAGTAACTCAGATATTTTTGTACATTTAAAAGTAATGTGTGACTACTCGTTACTTGAAAAAAGTAATCTGATTACATAACTCAAAAAAAACCTCTGATTACTTGTAATGCATTACACTGCCAACACTGACCATTAACGATAACGGCACAGAGAAACGATATCGTCGGATCACTTTTTTTCATGTTTTTCCAGCTGATGAATAATATAAACATTGGCAGCCAATCAGAATTCCCCCGGCTTTAAAGATCTCAAGCAGCATTTAAAGCTATTATTGATCTTGAGCATTTAAACCGTTATTTAAATATCGTCTGTTGGTGTGGATGCTAATATAGTTACCATTATAGTTAACTTATCTTTACAGTTATCATTATTGAACATGCCTTTAACATTGTGACACATATATGAATCTGTTACTAATATCTTCCTGATAACTACTTGAACTAAAATTGCCAGAAGCATTTTTCTCTCAAACTGTGCACAAATCATGTGTAATCTTTCCAAATGTTGTTTGCTGAAGGGACCTCATTAGTTCACCATCCCTTTGATGTGAGTATGTTGTTTTCCCATCAAACCTGATGCGCCAGTTTTCTTCCAAGGTTGCACCACGCTGGCTCAGGCTAAAACAGAGTGCCTTCAGTCAATTATGGGATGCTAAACCTTTGATGAATTGGAGAAGAAATGTGTTGCTTTAGACACCCCCGGATCTTTGAGACCGGGTCTTGCCGCTCATCTCTTTTCTGTTTCATCCATCGTTGTGAAATAAATGATGAGGCCAATTTCCTGCTGAAACTCTGCAAATCACTTTTTCAGCTCCGCTGAAGGGGGGGTTTGATAGGTTAATTCCCTTAGATAAAGTGAGAGTGAGCTAAGAAATGTGAAATGCCAATCTCAGAGGTAAACTTTTTCATTCTATCACTCTATCATCTCCTCCAGTGAGGTGTGAGTTTTTGATAAATTGACACTGTAACCCAACTCTAATCTTCTTTGGCCTTTTATTATTCGATGTTTAGAATTCAATATATTACATTTACAATGAAAGTATTACACTGCCAGCAGACTACATGACACAGTATTATTGTTTGTGTTTTGGATCAAATCAGGCTGGCTGAGGATCGTGTGCTCCCTGCTGCTGATAAAGCAATATCGCACTTATTATTTGTCAGAATTTTTTTGAACAATAATATTAGTATTGTATTTAACAAATAAATGCAATTACTAAAAATATTATTTTTTTGTCTCATAAAAATGCACATTTGACAGTACTGCAGATTAAAATGTATGGATATTAATAACAGTAACATCTTTAACTAAATGGTTTCCTGCTAATTTCCTGCTCTCTTTTCTACAACAGCAAACTGACACACACTGCAGTGTGTGTGTCCATTTTAATTAAACAAGTATATAGTCCATTGTGCTGCGTGTTTTAGAGCAAAGCATGTCTCTGTGTTCTTTTACACACATACAGCTCATGATCCAATGTTATAGCATCTTAGAGCAACAAACTTAATGTAGAAGAATGCAACCGTCACCAGTTATGGACAAATGATTTCACTAGATTTGTAATGAGTAAACCTGTCGTCACAAAAACTTAAAGGTCTGTTTAACTCTTGCAAGTGAAGAAATTTAGATGTAACTATTGTAATCTTAGTACTGTAAAGTAAATATTATATATATATATATTATTAGGAAATATAATATTTTAAAAGTAATATATTTAATAATATATTAATCATATATTCGGAAAAACAGTATGTAATTTGCGTTGGAATTTTTACAGAGGTTCCGTGAGAAAAACACAGACATATGATACTTATCGTGCCCTATCGTGCACCTAGCGCAATTGAGTTTGTACACCGACGCATGTATCATTCCTATTTTGCACCCGCGCACAGCGGACTTTTCCCTCCACAGACGCACGTCGGTAGACTAGCAAATGCATTTGTGCATAAAATGAAATGCATGTTGCGCATGTTATTCATATGCTATTTAAGGGCGCATGCTTGGCCATAATCAATGTAGCGTGTGCACTTTGCTTATCTCATCTTCACACAGACACAGCAGTTCTCATTTTTAGAAAACCATACATTATTACAAGGAAAAAATATTACACGAGGGAAATCATTGTTGTGTCCATGAAGATGTGAAAAAATAGGCATAAATGTAGCTTACACATTTACCCAAATTTTTATACGCCTGTTTAACCGAAGCTGATTTGGGTAGGTTTCTCCCATCCTCATACAAAGTCACTTTTCTGTCTTTTACGGCCCTGACGAGAACGTCGGTCTCCTCGGCTGTGAACCGCTCCTGGTGTGCGTCTGGCAAATCTGCCGTTATAATAGCTATCCGCTATGGAACAAACGCGCCTGCTCTTGAAGGGAATGTGAGATGTCGCTCTGATTGGTTTATTTCACGTTACGCCCAAACCACACCTATGAATAATGAAGCTACTTCAGACCAACCCATTTTAGATTTGCTTCGGGCACAAGAGTCATTTACCCTGCCGGTATAATAGCAACAGCGCCCAAGACCCGCCCACAAAGCTACTTGCGTTTTGAGCTTGATACTTGCGTTTCAGATCGTTACAATAGGGACCTTTGTCTGTTTTTTCTCTTTCAACGAAGCCACAGCAGAACTGTTGCAACACAGCAGTGGTGTTTTGTTCCTGAACGTTTCAGTGTTTTAGTCGGGTAAATGTTTCAAGCTCTCATTCATAAAGACAGTCTCTTGTTTCAATCCTGAATTCAGAAATGCTGAATTCAAACCAGCATTTTAAATAAACTGATTAAGTGAATTATTCAAAGACTTATCCATAAGGAAAGTCACTTAATTCATCCCTGAATTAATCTGAGTTTTTGAACTAATTGATGAAGTGAATAATTCAATGACTCACTCATAAAGACAGTCACTTGTTTTGTTCCTGAATAAATTAGCATTTTTTTAATTGATTCAATGAATGATTCTGTTTCTGGAATGTGCAAATACAGATACACACATTGAAAGTCTCAGAGCTGTTGACTCTTGCACTCTTGGAATGCTGTTCAACCAATCAGATTCGAGGTCTGTAACTAACTACAGTAAAATGAGCAAGAAAACAATGCTCGACTTGGTCTAGATGGGGCAGTTCATGCAGAATCAATAGCTTTACAAAAAGTGCTGAAAATTAATGGGCAGCAGTTCTATTGAACACTGTTTAAGTATAGCCGTCCAGAAAGTGCAGCATGCACATATTTTATGAAAGTTTCTAAAGCCATTAACTTATAGCCATTGTCAACCCTCACAATGCAATGTCACATTCAATAAGGGAAAAGTTTGGTTATGTTCCCTGAGTTTGTCATTTGATGTGACCACTGAGGATTTTGTGTGTTGTTTCTGTCAAGGTGATAACCAACAGCTCCGGCAGACACACAGTCTCACACGTACTGTAACACTGTGGGAGTCACACCGTTGGTGTGTTCACAGATCTGACTACCAACTAATAATAAACCTTACAGCACCTCATACTGAGAGATGAATCTTATGAGTTGTTAACAATGTCAACTCCTAGGTAAAGAAGTGAAATCTTTTTTATTGCAGTAAGTTATTGCTCTGAACACTCACCTGTCCATCAAGGTCGAAGGCGAGACAGGCGATACCGTGTGTGTGCATGTCTTTCAGTATGGACACTGTCTGCACAGTGTACGAGTCCCATACACAGATATACGGCTCCTTTCCAACCTGTCCTGTGGCCACCAGAACTCGCTCTGGATGCAGGGCTAAACTGTGGAAAGAGAAAGACAATGGGGAATTAGGATATTTAAAGGCTGATTAACTGACAATATTTGCCTGGCAAAACAAATTCTACACAAGTATGTGAACGCAAACACTTATTCAAACATATCAGCTAATCACTATTTGAACCACAAATTCTGGCAGGACCACCATCGTCAAATGCAATTGACAATTAGCATATGGTTTGGATTGGCGGTATGGTTCTGTTCTGGGCAAGAACTCCCGGTGCATCCATGCAGCCTAGCATGGATAAGAGAATGGAGAACAGCAAATAACCCCCCTTAGGGTAAACAGAACAGAACCAACAAGAATCATCATTAATGTCAATATTTTAATGTACAACATAATTCGAGAATATAGTCTGATTCAAAGGGGAATCAGAATACCAAGTCCTGACTGGACGAGAGGAGGAGCTGGGGATGGAGGAGGGTAATTAACTCCTGAGAGTCAGCTGATGCTAGCTTGACTAACGTGACCTGCCAGAACTAATGCTACGCTTGGTTATTATTGCCTGCAAACTTATTCTATACAAATACATGAACTAAAAGAGGGCTACAGGGATGTCATATATTTGCAGGCCAAAATCTAAAAACAATTTAGCATTTTAGCACTTCCAGTTCCATCATCATGAAGTCAATATGTTTTAATTGTTATGTTTTTTTTATTAAATGTCTGAAATAAGGTCTGTGGTGAACACAAGCTCAAGATATTTCATGTTTTATTCTACGACATTTTTTCTGGATCTTCGGGAGGAGGAGATTGGAGCTTTAACTTCTACATTTCCATAACTATTTATTTCACACCGACATAATGAGCTTCTCTGCAGTAAACTGTGTTAAACGATTCGGCGGGAGTGTGGGCGGGGCCTTGATATCGTGGATCAAGATGTCAGCACCATATCTGGATAAGAGAGCGAATGTACGTAGTCCATCTTTTTTTACAGTCTATGTTTTGTAACCAACAGGCCACTCAGTAATACCCCTGAGTTTAATTAGGCAAAAGTCATACCCTGGAAATCCAGAGTTCTCGCGAGAGCACAAGTTGAATTTGCTAGTTACTCTGGTGTCGAGTAATGATGCTCATTAAATATGCCCCTCAATCTGAACAGAAGACGGCGCTCGAATCATTCCTTTGCAAGAAGGACATTTTTGCTGTTTTGCCGACCAGATACGGCAAGAGTCTAATCTACTAGTTATCTCCGCTGGTAGCTAAGCGTATGGGGCTTGTTGTGATTGGTCATAGTGTTATCCAATTGCGTGCAGTGAGATTTTCAAATGCATGCTTGGTGCCGCCCCTCGAGCTGGCTGATTTTCATTAGTCGACGCCAGACCATTAATCTTTTAGATTTAGGTCTGGATTTCCAGGCTAACTCAGTAATGTGGTAATCAGTTAATTCTCATGTCAATTTAAAGTACAATTATCATCACTGCCACAAAGGGCACAAGAGCAGACATTAGCGTAAACTGTCTTTTTCTACAGCCAATATTCACAGTAGAGCCCTGCGCGGGACTGTTTTCTTCATCCCGCTCCCGCCCGCGCCCGCCGATTTCTGACCATTACTGCCCACTCCCGCAATATGTATGTCCACTCCCGCACGCACCCGCAAAACTCTGAGAATTTATTCCCGCACAATAATAGAGATGCATTGATTTTGTGTCTTCTCCTGTCCCGCAGGAAAAAACACGTATTTGTATTGCTATTATTAAAGAGATTCATGGGGTTGTTTGTTTCGTTTCCCTGGCCGGCATGTATTCTGGACACATACACACAGGACAATGAAGGAAATCGAGTGTATGCTGTTTTTGGATGGTTTTGTTTTTGTTTTTGCTGTTTTTTATTCAGGATACTCCGTCTGGCGCGTGCAATGATGACGAATGATGATGAAAAATAGTGATGATCAGCAGTCTGCCGTGTTTTCACGTCACATTTTAGTATCGCCTCAGCTCGCCTCAGCTCACTCAGAACCTCGCTGGAGGTGGTACGAAAAAAAGTACCTGGAAGCAGATATAGTTACAACTTTTACACAGTGGAAAACCAAACAAAGGCGAATCGAGTCGAGTCGAGCCGAGCCGAGGCGAGCTGGTACTGTGTAGTGGAAAAGCGCCATTATTGACATCTCCATCATGTAGCTAGGCTACCTTCCGAACCCGCAGTGGTTTTTTTTTAGCCGCCCATTCCCGCCCGCAGCAAAGTTCAAACCGCCCGCTCCCGCGAGATTTGCGTTGGGTCCCGTGGGACCCGGCGGGACTCAATCCCAATGCAGCCCTCTGATTCACAGGTCAACTTCTGTCATGTCAAAACAACAGTTTGAAGAGCAAATTAGTTAAAGTAAACTTCTTTACAGCTAACTACTTTAATAATAACACAGTCTCCCTTTGAGTACTGAGGTTTGTTACCCAAAAACAAGAACACGTTAAGTATTTACAACAGGAAAGAGCACTTGCAGTGCACTGGCCAAAATTCACTACCTGGCCATTCTGCCAATGTTACACATTTCAAAAATACATCATTAAATATTTGGTGATGTGGTCCTACTCGAAATCCGGCCTTGATACAGATAACTGATTTTAAAAAAGGAGATTGTGGACAGCTACAATAAGATGAGCTATTACTGCTTATCATTTCCCACAGTCAGGAGTGAAAGTGAGAGAAAGGCTTTCAGTTATCAGAGACCCATGAAGAGATAACCGGAAGAAGACACTGTCTTCTGCAACCTAAGACTCATGAAAACGAGGCTCAGATAAAGACTGTCAACACAGCATGTTTTGTGCGTTTTAGATGTAAATGTAGTCGACATTCATTCTATTCCTTCTTTATTTTGAAATAAGCTTTTCTTTTTCATCTCACAGCATGTAGCATTATCCATAATAATGCCCTGGTGCAGAAATAGGTGGAAAAATCAGGTCATCGCTGTTCATGTAGCAGTTTCCACTCTCACCATCATACTAGTTCACTAAATTCATTCAGGCTTGCCTTCACATGCCCTAGGAAATCCCAGAGGCGTCCAAATGTTGCGTAACATCTGTCCAGCTTTACTACGGTCTCTCGCTCATGCACACATATATACTCTTTTTCATTTTTATCAGCAGTGTAAGGGGCCGTTCATGCAGAACACGTTTTTGCGTTTTTCCATTGTTTTTTTTATGTAACATGGGCTGGACATGTGTTTGACCATTGCACTAATGCCTCTAAAATGTGGCACATTAAGGTCAAAAGAAGTTCAACTATTTAAAAATATCTTTACGCTTTATTTCTATAGCCCACTTTAGCATTAAACTAACTATAAGTAACTTTGGAACTACATGTCAACTAACTCTCATTTGAGTATTAATAGACTGGTTTGGGTTAGTAGAATAAGTTGACATACTTACTTGCAAAGTTACTTATATTAGTCAGTAATGTCTGTTGGGGAGCATCAAAATAAAGAGTTAGCAGATATTCAGCAGACAGTCCACTAATACTCTAATGACTGCTAGTTGACATGTTATTTCAAAGTTACTTACAGTATAGACAGTAGAATGTCTTAGGTGGACAAAGTGTTACTCCAACTCTATTGGAGTCAGACAACACGTGTCAGGACCTACTCATTGTCGTAATCATACTCTAGATCTAATATTATCGCATGGCATCTATGTTGAGACACTTCAAAATATAAGACACATGCACAATGGTCAAAGACATCATTCTAACGTGTTTACATAAAAACATGCTGGCAACTTTTTTCTTAAATGCTGGTGGGGAAAGAGTTAATATTCGTATAGTGAGACCGAAAATTTTATTTTACACAGATTTTTCACCAATGATTAAATGCGTATTGGTTTTCCATTCACACTAGGTTGCATTTATATAAAAATATTAAATTAAATTTCATGCAGTATTAAAGTCCGCGTGAACCGGAAGTTGCAAACGACTTTTCTCCAGTGTTGTGACGTATTTCCCAGTGAAAGGGAATATTGAACAGAGGGCAGGGTTTTACTCTAGCGCTCCTCTTCTGCATCTCTCGCTCATAACAGACTAACGGTTTGAGGGGAGTGGTTAAGCGTCTCCCAAACCAAGCCGTAAAACCTACGTCATCAGGGAAGGTCCTCCAATGCAGAGGGGAGGGGCATTTTCAGAATTTAATTAAAGATTACGAAGGCAAAATTTTTTTTTGTGTTGATTGACTTGCATGGATGAATTGTTCACCACAAAACGATCAATTTAGGCAAACAAAGTAAATATGGTCAATTTTGATTTCATGTGGACTTTAAGTGTCCATTTCATCACTTCTTTCTATTTTTTTTTTTTCAATTATATATTGTAGACTATTGAATGCTAATGATAGGAAGAGATAATCTTGACATAATTGGGAAAGCAGCAGCCTTTTTTGTTATAAGTGGTCAGAATAATGTATTACTGTAGCTTGAGATGGCAGAAAGCTATTTATAAGCACTTAAAACATTCCCTTGTCTGACATGGCTGCATGTGCAATACAATGTGCCATAAATGTAGCAATGTAGCGTTTTGTCTTGCTGCATCACTCCTTGTTGGAAATACTGTAATAGCTCATTACTGGAAAAGCTAGACCAGTGTGAACACATGAGCTACTGTCACACCACTGTTGCTACTTTCAGCTGTTTGAAACTTTGAAAAGCGAAGGTGAGTTGGGGTGGATAAAATGAGGCTGTTTTTATAAATCCAGTAAGACTATGTAAGGGGAACTTTTGTTTGAAGCTCAATAAAAAAAAGATTTCCTTTGCCCTGTTTGAACCCACTCTCATCTAGGCTTGAATTGCCTGAGAGACGCAATTTCACCAACAATTTAACATTGACTATCTGTCAAAACGTTCCCCTGTTCTCGAGGGCGTTCTGGTTTCTGTCTCCTGCTCTTGACGGTGTGTTTGTTTATATTCAGCTAGAGTTTCCAGCTCCCACAGTCTGAGCCTTCAGATTTCAGCTTTTTAAGCCTGCCAGGGTGATTCTGCCTGGCACTGAGGAGGAGTGACTACATTAAACCCCTCAGGGAGCCGTAGCGCTCATGAACATCGCTGTGTGTCTGCCTTGTCTGTCTTTTTTAATCTGTCTCTCTTGCTACCAGAATCGCTTTTCTCATATACCTGTTCCCTCTTTCTACATCAGTAATTCTCATCCAGGGCTACAAGTACTTTGTTAAATCTATAAAATTCTAATTATGACTTTCAAAATCAAAGTATTAGCACTGTCATAAGAGTTAAATAAAACCTATCCTCAAGATTAAAATAATAATAATAATAATAATAATAATTTCACTATTTTTTTTATTAATTTCATTTTGAATAAATAACTTTGATCTTTTCAGTTCCTCGCCGATTTTGCCTATTTTTCACATATTATTCCTCACCTTGGTGCTGCTATGTGTCAGTTGCCTTAAAGATAGATAGTTGGATTTCTGTAAACTGTTAGCTGTTTTTTTATGTCAATGCCACAATAAGGGGAAATTAGAAATATGGTTTGAGTGGATTAAGAATGTTCCTTATTTTTTTATTCTTGTTACATAGTGGACTTTCTGTATATTCGTTATGAATGGCAATAAATAAAGTATTATATATATTATATTCAGTTCCGTATAAAGACCAGTATATAAAGAGCAGTGTTATTTTAGTATTTTAGTATTATTTTATAAATTAAAATAATAATTATCACATTATAGTATTTATTCATATTTATTTTATTCTATTTTAAAATGTATTTTATTTTATCTAATATTTTATTGTTTTCATTTTCATATTAGTTTTTTTTTTTTTGCTTCAAGTATTTTTTTGTGTTTTTGTAATTTGTATTAGTTTTTTATATTTCTATTTAGATTTAATGTATTTTTACTTCTTAACTTATTTTATTTCAGTTAATTGCCAAGTTTTTATTCTAAATCATCTAATATTTGCATTTTATTTCAGCTTTATTTCAGTTAACAAAATACATTTTTAATAGATTTAGTTTTACTTAGCAATAACAAAACTGATAAATACTCCAGAGGTACATTTATTTTTCCCAAATGTTTTCCTATTTACATATCATCAGTGTAAAATGTAAAAGCCAAACAAATCAAACAAACAAAATGTAGTTATAAAATAACAGCAAAAGCTAAGCTACTTAATGAGTCTTTTTCTCCCACAGCACTGACTGACTTTTGTAGTTTAACACTAAAAATCCTTCTTATAATGACCATAATATTACTGATCATGCATAATGATATTCAGTATTAATCAAAAGCAACACATTTTTGCACTACATTGTTTTATGTTAAAATCAGTTGTGTTGAGACCTGTTTAAAGCAGTTCCACTCAAATCTGTGCTGCTGTGTGGCTTCCCACATTTCCCTGCAGTGATCGAACCCTCGAGCCAGTCGCCAGTCCTCCTTCTTCTCTCTGTGGATTACATAATCTCACATAACTGAAAATAGAGCAAAACCACTGAGCCTCGGCACAGCTCTCCATCACAGCACAACCTTTCTCTCAATATGAACGCAAAATGATTTCTTATGTCAGAGAGATAAATAATTGATGCAATTAGTTTCCATGCAGGAGAAACCCACACGGGGTTCAGAGGGGTTTAAAAAATCATTCAGATGACTTTCAGGAAGAGGGAATACTTTTGGCTCTCTGCCTCTTTGAGGAATTAACTAAAAATCATGTATTTCCATAAATTGTCTGCGTTATTTTAGCTTCTAATTCACTGAAGGAATTATGCAAATTTGGTAATAGTGCAAAGTGTAACTAGGGGTCCACAAATATTTTTGAAAAACTTAGGGCCAGATTTACTAAATGATAAATTAGCTTGAGAGCACGATCCCATAAAAGCGCATATGGGAGTGGAAAGTTCTGCGCGGGATCCACTGAGGACGCACAAATTAAAGAACACAGACACAACCGGATCATTTCCATGATGATCAACACAATCTACCAAGTGCAGCGCAAATTAGCATCTGGTTTAAGACATGCTGTTTTTGGCCGGTAAATAATGGCGCAAATACCAGTAAATTGACTAGCGCAAACCTTAGTAAATCAGCTTGTGTGATTTATTTAAATACTCTCCTCCCATAAATTTTGAGTCTGAAAGGGGAAATCCTACAAATTCATATGCAATAAAGTCAGCACGCCTTTGCAGCGCTAATTTTTCACTGCGTGTCTTTTGTAAATCCTGACAGTAGTTTTGAGGGTTTGCACTGGCATAAGCTGTTAATAAATCTGGCTCTTAATATTTTTCTCACAAAATATAAATGGGTATAAAAGTCACCATGAAATCAAAATTGACAATTTGTATGGAATAATCGCAGTGTTTATTATAAATGATTTATCTGTGAACAGTTATTTTCTTTTATTCATGTGCCCTTGTATTCTTTAATCAAAAACATGAACTTCCCCTCCCTCTTACAACAACATCTCTTCTCTGATGAACAAAATCAAGTCCTGTCCTACATTTTTTCTCATTTGAGAAGCCATTTCACTCTGATATAAATCAGAGTGAAACCCTGGTGTCAGGAAAACCCTGGTGTCCTGCTGACTGATTTAGCCGCTGCTCCATTACTTTCATTTATTTATTTATTATTGCTTTATATTATTGCCTGCCCAATGCATACAAGTGATTTCTGAGTTCGGCTTTCAATTGTGACCAGTGGATTGGAAAAATAAACGTGATAGCCCGATAAAAATTAAATTGATAGCCTAATAAATCATGGATTCGCTAGTGTTGTCTGCAACGCTATTTACCTAATCTCGGGCGAAGGCCTTCTGCACACACAAAAAGAAAAGCCCTGCATGAACACGCAGTGTAATGAAGTGAGTGGCTTTTCCTGATGGATCTTATAGCCATAAGATGGATTTCTGTGAGCGAGGTTACAAACGTTTGTTCCTTTTCTACGAGTGTTTCTCAAAAATGAACTTAACACAAACGCGCAAGTACACGCTGAAGTGCTGAAATGTCAATCACTCATCACTGTAACCTCTTTACGTCCTATAACTTTTAGCGTAATGTTATTCACCTGACCATAGGATGATTAAAGTTTATTTCAATCCATGCTGACGATGCTCGTTGAAACGGTAGGCAAGTCTAAACGCGTAAGAAACCATGCGTAGAGTCTAGGGGTGTAACGATACCCTAATTTCACGATTCGATACATATCACGATACTGAACTCACGATACGATATTATTGCGATACTCCAAGACATTTAATAAAAGGTTAAGAAAAAATTTACTGTTGATTAAATGCTAAATTTTATATAACATTGTGGGTGTAAATTAATAGGCTTGGACAATGGTGACACCAGAATAAATATATTCATGATTCTGAACCTGAAAATACAGAATTATTTTAGATGAATATGCTTGCACTCTGTCACTGGCTAGATATATTTAAAATAATGTAGGCCACTTTTTACTGGTAACATAAGACTTATAACATAAGCATTATCAGTACCCACTAATATTCCCCCATTATTATACATTATATTCAACATAATATATTGTAGTTTAATGTAGTACTGACTCTGAAAACTTCAATTTTTTCTCACAGGGTAATTTTTATTTTGGGTGAACTATCCACGATACATATTGTCACTATATCCATGATACATATTGTTGCATTTTTGTATTGTGATATATTGTGACACGATATATTGTTACACCCCTAGTAGAGTCCATTACACATAGAAGCGTGGATTCAGAGAACTTAGAAAATGTGAAATAATAATGTTGTCAGAGAATTGAAAAGAATTCAGTTTAAAAGAATTCGGGTCTTCTCTGGTCCATTCAGATAAAGCACATTTATTTTAAACTACCCAGAAGCCAATACCGAACCTGATCCGTGTCCGAGACACTCAAAATGTTTTAAACCCAAACCTACTCGGATCTCGGGTCAGACCACGGGTTTTCGGATTCAAGTTGACCCGTGAAGATCTCTATTTTGGGGTTCCTTGGAAAAAGTTGATAAAAACCCTAGTGTACATGATCATGGAAGCAGTTACTAGTGTAATGATGATCAAATGACAAAGAAGAGAATAAAACCAGGCATATATTCAGACAAATAAGCTAGAACGTGCTCAACTGCATCTCACAACCTGGAACTTAAGCCCGGGACACACCAAGCAGACGACGAAGAACTTGCCGACTGTGTCTTTGCCTCTTGTCTGCTTCGTCTCGGCCAAAAAGCTGCACTTGAACACACCAAAAGGAATAAAGGCGTCTGTCAACTATCACATGCGTTCTGCGCCTACATGGAAGTAAATATCAGTCTATATCAGCAGGTATCAATAGTCTATTTTCGTCATTCAAAAAAGGGAAACCGAAACTAGGACTGCAGATATATAAACCGTAAACAAAGGAGCGATTTCTTACCATTTCGAATATCAATCACACTGATCACTTTCTTCATTCCAGTGGCTCATGTTAATCATGAAAATATTTGTGCATTCGATTGTTAAGGTAAGATGACGTAAAATTATAACAGCCTTCTGTCTGTGTCGTCTTGACTTCTTTGCTCGCTTTCATCACTTTCGCTTTTATTCTCGTGCACCGACTCGTTCGCTAAGCTGAACAGCCAATCAGAGTTCTCGATTCAACATGCCGAATCGGTCCAAAAAAACCTGAAAGTGTGAAACAAGAGCCAACGGTGAAAAAAACGAATCCGACCGACACTCAAAAATCGCCCGACATTGCCGACAACTGACTGTCGGCTTGGTGTGTCCCGGCCTTTAGAAACGACACGCAAGAAGGGAAATTTCACTATTTTTTCACCAATTTGCATCCAACACAGTTTTTATGGGCGGAAACAAATAAGCAGCGCAATCAGTGAGCGCATTTCATTATCATTCCCCCCCTCTGTGAGTCAGATTGGTGTAGACGGTCTGTTGAATCTGTTCCTAAACACAAAGACAGGGTCAGCTCAACCCTATGGATTACAGTGAGGGTCTGTTTAGCCTTCGCGACTGCTTAATAAGTACGTGTTTGCCCCCAGTCTGTCTCATTAGCAGTGCTATTGCCAAGTGAGACCAGAGGAAGATGGAGGGATTAACTTCAATTCTTCTCATTCAATCCTGCCTAAGGGACAGATGGGTCAAATCTCTGTTTTGTCCTCAATATAAACAAATCCAAAAACAGTTTGACACTCACTCTAACAGTGACCGAAGCTGAGCTGTCAGCAAACAGATTAAAACATGAATTTGATTTTAACATTGTCTGATGAAAAAGCGAGTGCTGCTTGCCTGTGTGAAACTCAATGGCATTACACTAGGGTGGTTGCCAGACTTTTTCTATGCAGTTGCTATGGTTATTCCGAGTGGTTTTACTAGGGAAGCAATGATATTAAAATTCTGTCGGAGAGCTGATAATTATTTTAATGTTTAGTCGATAACCGCTCGCTAATGTGGTCAAAATAAGTCTGACCGCTTAGAAAAGCAATAGCACACCTCTCCTCAACAGGTCAAAACATTTGAGGAATTATTTATGTGCATACCACAAACAAAGTTTAATTCGTAGAGTTGGGGGTTTGTTAAAATAACAATAGTGTTCACATTGAATATGGTTTCAAAAGGTTTCAGTAAACTCCTACATCACAGTCATGTGAATTACTCATTACTTAACAAGAACTACTTGCTCTCTAGTCACTCTCCAGATACAAATAGTACTAATATCAGCGTGTGTTCCTCCAGTGGCCTGTTATAGCTCGTTAGAGATCTCTCTGCATATTAATGCTGTGATTTTCTGCTTTGATTTGATGTGATCAGATGCCACAAGCCCACGCTATGTGGGCTCAGAGGAACTCACTCCCTGTAGTATTTCATCATGACCTGCCAATTTCAGCTCAAACATCTGAATGTTAAATGATAGATATGCAAATCTGGAGCCTTGGCTTTTTGTAAGTGTAAAAATTCAATAAGCTGTCAATTTGCTATAAATTTTAGTTTGGTTTGAGTAGGAGTAAAACAGGATATTAAACAAGGGAAAAAAATCTGCACACTCATGACCTGGAAGTCATTTTAAAGCAGTGCTATTTTAGTATCGATTAATATTTTCAATTAGTTTTTAGTTTGTTATAGTAATATTGTTGTTTTCATAATTTTTAATGGTTATATATATATATTTTTTTTTTTACATTTTTATATCCGTTTTAATTATTTTACTGCATCAAGTTAAACTAAATGAAAAAGGTTGCTTTGGCAACTAGCTCAACTAAAATAAGTTTCTTGTTTTTATTTTATTTCAGTTAACGTTATTTTAAGTAACGTCATTTTTTATGGTTTTAGTTTTAATAGCTTTAATAACACGGTTTCAGAGATTTAAAGGATTCAAAGAAATTTAAGGGAATAAAGAAATAAGAAAGTTCTCTAATTTGTGTTAGAATCCATTTAAACAGTTTGCAAGTAATATTTTATTTTAAAATATGCACACATTCACTCTTATTCATATGTCTAATGTCAAAAATGCTAAATGTTTCTCGTCTCGTCAAATTCAGTCATGAATCGTCGGGTAGGCTAAATGATAGCATCGTTTTAACTCATAATGGCAAAATTTCATAAAGTTAAGTAGTTTCCATCACTGGATATTACTGTTGGTCATTGAATATTTCTATCGTAAAACAGTCAAATGTTAATTGTTTAGTTACTTCCATTTTACCACGCACTTTCAAAATCTAAAAGTAATATAATCTAAAGTATAAAATCTAAAGTGTAATGTAATCGGGAATTTCGGATAAGGCAAGATTTCCACATGCAGATTTCATAACAGGTTGGTTCCTCAAATTTGCCACAGTGCAGCTTGATTTGACTTCTATGTGAACTGCTCTATACATTGCTACACTAACAATGTTTTTTACTCTCAAAATGTAGACAAAAAGTTGCTTATGTGACCGCACATTTATACTTGGAGTGATTCTTTATGGTAATAGTTATTGTTCTTGATGTGTACAGCCTTAAGACCAAAAAAAATTTAATTACAATAAGCAAAAGTGCATTCATAGTGAATTTCAGCTTTAGTCAAGAAGAAGGTGATTCCACATGTGACCCGCGCTTCATGAGGCTGAATATTAAATCTGCCTCTCAGTGATCAAGACATGAGTTAAAATAAATATACAAAGGCTAAGTGCCCTCAAATAACCTCTTTAATTGATTGGCTACACCCTACAGTCCATCAAAATCTCTTTTCTTGTTTGGCTCTCTCTCTCTCTCTCTCTCTCTGTCCTCTTTCTCCCACATTACCTTTCTATTAGCTAATGAGCTGGTTTAGTAAGTGGCCTGTTGTCACGGCGCAGTTCCTGTGATGTACAGCCCACCGCTAGCCCAGCCTATTAGCTAATGGGTCCGATGGAGGCCTTTAGTGGGCGGACAGGCCAACGGTGCAGGACTGCAGATATCCTGCAAGGAGTCTCTGGTGGAGACGTGCTTCGGTGGAAGCGTTTAGCTGCTAAAGGCAGAGAGCTTCAGGCTGAGAAACAGAAGCTTGTCATGGTAACAAGAGGAGGGAGTGGGAAGTGAAATGTTAAGTTGGACAGCTGGAGTCTGCTGTACCACCTGATAGAGATCAGTTCACATTCAAAGTCTGTTTAATAGAGCCACGTTGTTAATGAAGCAGCAGATGCAACAATCCAGTGTCTCCTGTGCTGATGTTCAGCCACGAATGGCTCTGCAGTGCCAGAGCAAGAGATTCAATACATTTAAAAATGGCATCGTATTCATTTACAGAATGCACAAATAATTGCGGAGCCTATAATATTTAAAAGTTTGGGGCCAGTAAGAATTATTTTATTTATTAAAAATTTTTTGGATATCATGCTCATCAAGGCTGCATTTATTTGATCAAAAATACTGTAAAAAAATATATATATATTATTGCAATTGTAAATAACTGTTATCTATTTTAATATATTTTAAAATGTTGTTTATTTAAAAAAACAGTAAAAAAATAAGTAAATATTACAATTATATGTAAAATATTATTTAGAGAAATATGATTTTTGTAACAATGTAAATGTATTAACTTTTGATCACTTTTGATCAATTTACCTTTGCTGAAAAAAAGTAATTTCTTTTTTTTTTTTTTACTCACCCAGGACTTTTTGAACAATAGTGTAAATATATCAATAAAGAAAAATATAGAAAAACATCCAAATTAAAATAATTCAAAGACATTATTGTGGCACATGATAATGTTAATCATTGAATATACATCAGCAAATATATTATTTCCCCTAACATAACATAAGCCTACATGCCTTATTATGAATTTATGAGTCACATAAATATGTTTTATATAATTAATTGTACTAAATTAACATGTTGAATTGACAGTCCTACAAAAGAAATCATACATTACTTGACCCCAGTCCAACTTTCTTTGTCAGAATTAATGAGGCCTTCTTTATTTATGAAGGCATTCTCTAATGCTCAAACGCTTCAATTGTTTTTCAATTAACTAAAATAGATGTGAATAATGCATGATAACACTGCTTGAATACATTTTAAATAATTGGCCGGTTCCTAAAGTCATCCCTCTGATGTCAACCATATGTTTGGTTTTGTATGTGCTTTCTTCACATGCACTATTTTTAAGGCTGATTTTAGTGATGTAAAAAACACTTCATAATAGCTTTACATTCCACACTTGCTTCTGATACATGAATACAGATATTTGACTGTAAACTGAAAAAATACAGTATGTGTGCAGTCCGTTTCAAAAATCAATAACTCTTACGAGCAGATTCTTTAAATGAATTCATTAACAAGCCTCGTGTTATCAGTGTGAATATTTCCCTGCTATTGAGATGAATGGGGATGAACAGCTCTCTCATGTTATAGACCGCTTTGCAAAGACTATAGCAAGCAGTAAAACATGGTTTCATGAGTCTAACTTTATTTCTTTCCCCAATCAATTGGCTGTAAAGAAAGTGGCTGAAATGTATTCAAGTGCTTAGTTTCCTCATTGCTTAAACTATCAAATGTGGTTTTGCCACATCAACATTATAGCTACTACTATCTATTCAAAAATGTTCTGCCCCAACTTCCAACTTCAATATGAATATGTCAACACAGAAGAGAATCTGCACTCATTAAATCAGTTTATTCAAAGACAAACCAAAAGTTCAGCTCACAGATTCAGTCAATCAACAAACCACAAAAGGTCAACCATCATTGAAGGGGAAGACTAAGATATATTTATTGGGCCAAATGCTCAAATTAAACCAATGTTATAGAGAAGCTGTGGTTTATTTGACATGAATGAAAACAAGACTGTGAGGTATTGAAAGAGCATTCAATGTCACACTGTTGTGTCGACCGACAAAACAGACATATTGAACTTACATCAGAGTATATTGGTGTCAACTCTAAAATGAAATTGACGAAACAGACATATTGAATTTCCATCCCTGGTGTCAATTTTAAAACAACTCGACTTTGAGTTGAATTTCTGATCGGTCAAATAGTTTTATACTTTTTGTATTTTCTGTTTTTGTTTTCCAGATGGCAAGCACGGTTATTGTTAAAACTATTAAAAACATTTTTGTTAATTAAAATAATGCTAAAATAAAATAAAATAAAATAAAATGAAACAAATGATTTAAATACTAGATGAAAAACTTAAAACTAAATGAAAATTGGCAATTATCTTTTGGCAAATTGGTTTTAAGTTGAGGTTGAAGCACCAAAATTACCAACTGGAAATAAAACTGAAACGGAAATAAGACAAATGAATCCTAAACAGTAAAATTTGAGACAAAAAGACTAAAATCACAAAATAACAAAAATTAGTTAAATTAGAAATATTTAAATTAATATTAGATGGAAAAACTTTAACTAAATAAAAATTTGAAATGCTGTATTGGCGATTAACTGAAATAAGTGATAAATTAAGTAACTAAAATAAGAAGCAGAAGCAACAATATTATTAACTGGGAATAGAAAAACTGAACTAAAACTGAAATAAGAGAAATCAAACAAATAGTAATATTTAAATAATAATAATAATAAAAATGACAAAAGCACATAAAAAAAATGACACAAAATACTAAAATTAAAAATACAAACAGAAATTATAAAAAATAAAAGCTAGTTAAAATTATGATTACATTTTATAGTATACAAATAATACTAAAATATGACTGGCTAGCAGAATGGTACTTCACATTTGGGTTACGCGCGCACACACACATACACACATACACACACACACACACACACACACACATTCTGGATGGTGTCAAAGCACGACTACAGCAGTCACCTTGCTTGCCCTTGTTGTAGATTACCAGGAAGGAAAGGATTACTAGCACATTTCCAAAAGTCAGTATTTATCTTGCTTGCCTTGACTTCTATAGAACAAGCTAAATCCCAACAACCAATAACACTTCAAGCTCAGCACCTGTCTGCAAAAAAAGCCCAAATGTCCATGCCTGCCAGATACATACAGGTGTCACAGCAGTAAGTTTGGTTAAATGAAGCAAAAACGTTGCTACGTTAGCTACGATGCAATATGTTTAAAAATGTTAAGTAACCTTGGTTTACCTCAGTTGTGTCATATGATGGATGGGACTGATGAAGTCTGTCGTTTAATCTCTCAGTGTTTCCTAATGCAGCAGAATTTTGCCCTGCTATAAAAATTAAGAGATAAAAATGGGCTACAATAGGATCAGACATTAGAAATATAATCCAATGGAGACAGAACACGTGCTCCACCGCTGAAGAGCTGCATTTGCTTGAATTTTCTGGGCCATGTTTCCCAGCATTGTCCTGTCGTACAGACCCCTGGCTTGTACAAATGTGCATTTCCACTTGATATTCAGCTGAAAATGTCAGGAGGCTCTTATGAATTAGACTCTTTTTTTGTATAAAAAAAACATTTTGATCATAAAAATAGATGGATTCCAGACACTGCAAAAATAAATGTGCAGCAAAAAATCTCCACACTATTTGTGTTAGTATCTGCAATTTAAAGGGGTGGTATAATGCCCCTTTTTACTAGCCTAGAAATCTAGACGCACCCTAGCGGCAGCAAAATGTATTTTGCAGCCAGGGTAGTCTAGACACTCTCAATAAACCTTCTAGCTGCAAAAACCCAAATTGGGTCAGGCCAATCACGTCGTGTATAGAGTAGGCGGGGGCGGGCTTAACATATGACGACAGAGTTGCGACGGTTACCTGGCTGCTGCTACTTGAAAACAAAGAATGACGGCTGCTGATGGAGAACAACGGTCTTTCGAATCGGCTTTGCCGCGACTCTGGAGGACTTGGAGTTATTTTTTTTCTTTGAGAAAAGAGCAAAGAACGGCACTTAAGTCATTCTTAAAAAAGGGAGATGTGTTCGTCGTTTTGCCGGCCAGATATGGCAAAAGTTGAATCTATCAACTAAGCTCCGCTGTTGGGAAAACACTCTGGTTGGTTGAAGCGCTGTCCTATAGCGTGCCGAGGGAATTTGAAAGACAGCCGTTTATCCCGCCCCTCGGAGTGAGCCGTGACTATGGTAAGTTTCCAGACCTAACGTCTTGATGTAGGTCTGGCTTGCCAGGCTACCTTTTTACAAGATATAAAATAAATCTCTGATCTCCCCAGAGTGTGTATGTGAAGTTTTAGCTCAAAAAACTCCACAGATATTTTTATACAGCATATTAAAATTGTCACTTGTTGAGGGTGAGCAAAAACACACCGTTTTTGTGTCTGTCCCTTTAAATGCGAAGGAGCATTTAAAAAAGTGATTTCTTTAAAAGCAAATATCTCCCTTTGCTTTGAACTTTAAAGTGTTGTAACTTTGCAGATGTTGTTTATGCTCAAACAGCAACATTACACACTAACTAAAGTTAGAAAAGTGAAATCATAATCAACCACCCCTTTAAAAACTCACAGGGTCCTGTTTGGTGGAGCAAAAAGCCAATTGAGGTCCTGCATTACTATGAATTTATCATCTAAGGGGTGTTAGGTCAGTGGAATATTAATATCTTTGCTTCAAGCTTCAAATGCAGCTTATCCAATTAGAATTTAGAGTCTGAACTTCCCATTTTTATAAGAAACAATACAATATTTATACTTAATACTATTTAACACTAACTTTAAAAGAAATTGGTAATAAGTAACAACATAGCAGATTGACCATTCAAAAGTTTAGGGTCAGTAAGATTTTTTTTTTTGTTTAAGAAATTAATTAATTAAGCAGGGATGCATTAAGTTGATTAAGCTTAACCAAATTCCGATTTCAACTAAACCATGTTCTTTTGAACTTTCTATTAATCAAAGAATACAAAAATATGTATCATGAGTTCCACAAAAATATTAAGCGGAGCATTCATAATAATAAGCAATATTTTTGAGGACCAAATCAGCATATTAGAATGATTGAAGGATCATGTAACACTGAGGACTGGAGTAATGATGCTGAAAATTCAGATTTGCATCACAGCAATAAATTATATTTTAAAATAGAAAACAGTTAATTAATTTTATATATATAGGCCAATATTACATGCCACACACTCTCCCTTGTCCCGTTCAGGTTTTGGAGCACATGGGAATGCTCTGACTTACTTCACTAAGTGAATTTTCATTTCAATGAATATTAATGTTCAATATTATTCATTAATGTGCCTCACATTACTTTGGGTTACTTACAATTGTGTCAGGACCTGCTAATAAAAATATTAAATGCTTCTTAAAACTGCACTTAGCAAACACACACTCAAAAAAAAATGTATTGATGTTACTACTGGAAAATGTTTAAAATAAATGTTCCCTCACATAAGATGAATACTCCAGGCATATCAGTAGCCTAATAAAATCTGTTTTTTTTTACATGTAGTGGCTCCCCTCATCACATGACCAGATGAATTATTCTACTTTTTCTTTGGTACTCTACTGACGGAAACATTGCAATGTGTTCAAGTGGAACGCCATAAGCCCTATGCATCAGACATTCAGCCTAAGGTCTGAGACTATTTATCTGGTAACCTATATGTGCTGGTGTGTGTTAGTACGTCAGACTGTTAGATGTGTGTAGATGTATCAGATAAGCCGCTTTGGGATAATGAATGAGAGGGTGGTTGTAGCATTCGCTGGAACTACTATAGAAGGGGTGGGGATTCCCTGCCATTGCTGGGAAGAGGGAAGCCTCGCTGATCACTGTGAAACCGCTAGGAACAGGACGCCTGTCTCCCAGCATTAGCGTCACTCTAATGGACTCAAACACGCATGACTGCATCTTGTCAACATATATGCAGCATGCTTATTATTATGCCCAAACATAAAGTAAGTGTGGACTCATCCTGACACACAAACTTAGCAATAATAGCACATGAATTTGTACTTTGAGATCTACAAATTCTACAAATCTGCAAAAATATATATACACACACACCTTATAATTCAAAAGTTTGGGGTCAGTAAGGTTTTTTTTATATTTTTGAAAGAATAGCCTATCTTATGCTCACTCAGGCTGCATTTATTTGATCAAAATACAGTAAAAAGAGGAATATTGTGAAATTAATATTTAAATTTAAAAGAAATTTATTTATTTATATATATATATATATATATATATATATATATATATATATATATATTCCAAAATGTCATTTATTCCTGTGATGGCAAAGCTGAATTTTCAACAGCTATTACTCCAATCATCAGTGTCAAATGCTCAAGGAACATTTCTTATTATCAATGTTGAAAATGCTTAATATTTGTTCAGGATTCCTTGATTAATAAAAAGCAACATTTATTTGAAATCGAAATTATAATGAATGTCTTTAATTTCACTTTTGTTCATGTTTTATACTATTTTACTTTCGATTAGATACTTATGGAAGCTTGTTTCTGCCACGAAATTTTTCTGCCACGAGATAAAAACTTTTTATCTCACAATTCTGACTTTTCTTCTCAGAACGCATAAAGTTGAGTCAAGAATTGATCCGAGTGTAACATCACAGGTTTCCATCTCTTCCAAATTACAGTAGTTATGGCGTGAACGCAGCATATGCTCGTTGTTTTGCTTCAGGAGGAACTGTACAAGACGGCTGCTGTTTCGGTTGTGGTGCTCGGTGACTGACGTCTGTCTAACGCTGCATAGAAACACACTGATGACGTGTGATGTCTGCACGAACAGGTGCACGGAGGTATGGAAATACATACGTTGATAAGCAGATAGGACATTGTATCATTGCATTCGGACTGAATTCAATTATTGGACAAACATTTTATGGTCCTACGCCTTCCACAGACGATATATATATACATATAAACACATTTAGACCACTTAACTTAGTTAACTTAGGATGTGAAGAGACTTTCAACCATCATTACAAAAAATATTTCTGGAACAAATCACCTACCCTGCTTTTAAGGATTAATCCTGGCTCTAAAACGTGCTAAAACTAGTGACAGAAATACCATCCATTCCATCCCTACTATATTAGAGTCTTACAACTGTCTGACAGTATTTCAGTGGGCAGTGATTTCTGCCTCTAGAGGAGGTTTTACTCTGTAAAGCAATAGTTCAATCACGTTAGGTGGAGAGCTGCCAAGGCCGTTGACAAAAAGCTAACAAGCGGAGTGCGTCCAGAGGGGCTTATATTGAAGGTATAAAACCCCTAGCTATATTTAATCTCGGTGGCAACTGAAGCTTCAAATTCAACACACATACACAGGGATCACAATCTACCCCAAACCCTGGCATTCGTGCATTGTGCGCACATGACTGACAACCCAGACCACAAACACACAGCGCCGCACACCAGCACACACATTCAAACAGTTACACTCATTGATACTATTAGAGTAAGAGCATCAGAAGGCAGCGCAGATTAAGGATTACATTAGAAATGAGTGCATATGAGTGCACATGGCTTACAGATGGACTCGAGCATGACCGAGAGAGGGGGGGGGGCTTCTATCTGATAATATCACGTGGTTTAAACGCGACACAATGTCCACCCCTCCCCCCGAGCAATCATGTCAGTCAGTCACACACACTCATACATGAATGTTGCTGAAGTCACCAAATCCTCATCTCAGTAAAAAAAAAATCATTTTGTGGTATTCGGCCTCACAAATATCCCGCACATAAACCTTTTAAAGGGACATGCACACAAAAATTCACAACAGAGTTATCCACTTGATAGACATTCACTGGTCTAGTCACATGAAAGAAGGACGGATGGATACAAAGCAGCAGGTCGGCAGACATTTCCAGTCATTCTCGCTCAGATGCCCGACATGTCCAGTCTCTATCCGCCCCCATCAATTTTTGAACACCTGTAGAAAACAAACGAATGTCTGAGAGCATACAGCCTCAGGACAGGAGCGTGACCAGCATGCACCTATCTGTGGGACTCACCTATTTGTTTATGCTCTCATGCAGACATTTCTGGGCTAAAAACGTGATTTTCATGTATATCGGACGTGGTTAAGCTAAGCCATCATATCATGTGCTGTTTTAGAATCTAAGGTATAAATGTTTTAAGACATTGTTTTAAGCCATAAAATTCTGTAATAATTTACTCACACTAATAGGGCTGATAGATTCATCGATTAATCGAAAAAGTAATCGACAGATTAATCGATTATTAAAATAATCGTTAGTTGCAGCCCTACACACTAATGTTGTTTCAAACTCATATGACTATCTTCCTTCTGAAGAACATGAAAGGAGATAAAAGATAATGTCCTGGCTGCTCTTTTCCATACAAAAAAGTGAATGGGAACTGGAGCTGTTGAGCTCTAAAAGGACAAAAAGGGTCTCAATAAATTAGTCTATGCACGTTTTTATACTTTTAAAGAGTAGCAACATAGAAATGACCAAAATCTTATTTTACAATACGAGTTATTTTTTCTTTCACGATAACATTTTAAGATACATTAGGCTGCTGTGACTTTAATGCACTAATCCAATACATTGACACACTTTTAATTTATTTCCCAACTGTTTATGTTCACTGTTTAAGACATAACCAACTCTGTTTATGTGCATACTTGCCATGATAGGCATTTTTAAGAAAAATGTATGTTTGAATATTTGACCATTCAAGTTTAATAAGGTGCAAAAGAGAACTGAATTCAATATCGCATGGTGTCACTTTCAAACCAAGCATCTTTCTGTTGGTCAACACAGCAAATTCGACTGACTTGAACCGTTGCGAAATCTGCGTGGGGAAATCTTTTAGCCGATTGAAATGACTTTGCTTGCAAAAATTTGCTAAACAACGGTAAATGTGATGTTATCCTACCTTAATACCTCTTCAACATCAAGCATGTCTCGTTCTTTATTTTTCTCATTCATGCATGCATCTTTACTGCTCTAACGTGTCAGTAACCAGCAGTCCTGCACTACATGGATATATTTACATCCCACAACACAATGTACCAAGATCTCTATCGATACACTAATAAATTTTGTCATACCACCCCCAGCAAGGACATTCTGCATATTAACTACATCGATCCATGAAAGAAAGAATATCTTAAGGGTTTGGAATGACAAGAGTGAGTAAATAACTTTTAAACATTAGGAGATATGCTTGTTTCAGCTCAAAGTTTAATATTTTATGCATTTATGTTAGTGCTTACATGGCTGAGTGTTGTCATGTAACGTTTACAAAAATGGGGACATATATCAGCAGTTTTCAGCATAGAACAGCATGATCACACAGCTTGCTTAATGGAGTTGATTTAGACCAACTCACAGTACGATATAAACAGAATCACGTCTGTTAGGTATGAGAGGGTCTCACATTCTCTCTCTCTCTTACACACACACACACACACACACACACACACACACACACACACACACACACACACACACACACACAAGCTGCTGTTCAACATCTGTAGCTCAGCTCTGGGCTCCATCCTCCACCTCCCACTGAGCATTCCACTCAAGGGCAAATAACAGAGGATACAAACCAACTCCACCATCAACTACCGACCCCATGTCAACAGCCAATACAAGAAATACCTGTATTGGATCTGCCATTTCAAAGATGTATAATATTTCTACTTAGAAACCTGATCTGAGGTGTTTCTGTATCTCATATCAGAATATTGGAAGACTTATTGAAACATGATGATTCACATTAGATTATCATTTTTATTCAAATTTAGTAATCATTATAATGCAGAGTATACCCTGGACTAGGTGGTTTTTTTTTATTATTATTTATTAAACGAGTACAACACAGTATAAATACTTTACAAAAAATAATATCCTAATTTGAAAATGTTCATAATTCTTTTTGTCAATATTTAATATTTCAATATTTCATTTGTTCTTTTACAAATGTGTGTTCCGATACAAAATACAAGTAAACTCAAAAGGATAACATCATGATGCATCATTCTTAAGAATGGGAGAATTTGCTGAATTACTATGAAAATAATATCATAATACAAAAAAAAAAATTATTTATGCATAATATACTTTCTTTTTAGCGCAATTTTCCACCGGACAAAATTGCGATTGTTAACTCATGATTTCTGTTCTGTCTGTGCGCACCGATATTGCACTTCTATCTCCTCCTCAACCAGACCACCTAGAGACTTCGGGTTTTCGCCATTATGTTAAGGAAGGTCTAATCTCGGGAACGCACAAAAAAAATCCAGGAAAAGATTTACTATCTCTTAGTGTTGTGATCCCATGACGTGAGAAAATTGCGCTAAAACACTCACTGAGTTTTTATTGCTTGTATATTCTTTACAGCCATTACACTATAAGAAAAGGTTTCATACTTCTAGATTGTCTTTTTCATAGTAATTCCCTTCTTTGCCTTATTAATTTTCTTCACTAGAACAGAGTATGTGATGGCATTATAGAGTTATTGCTGCTTTTGGCATCCTCTGTTTTAATATCTTTTAATATCTTTCTCTCAGTCTCAGTTTATCTATTTGTCTTGAACTGAATATATGAATAACCCTGTATTTGTATGCTTGGCATATGAATCACTTATGACTCCTATGTATTAAGATACCTGTGCTGATGACTTAATAATAGGGCACTGCTGGCATATGGACACATCTGATATGCATGAATAGCAAATACAGCCACCCAGAAAGTCAGGCATTGGGTCACATTCTAATACTGAAGTAACCAGAGATGGATGAGTCCCTATGAGACATTTGACACAAAAATGCACACAGAGGACATACAAGGAGGTAGTAAATGCATGTGCCTGGTCACATATTTTGCATTTGAACCAATTTTATAAGTCTGAGAACATTGCAATGTGATCTTGTTTCTTTTTATACATTTTTATGCAGCAAATGCGCACAGATGTGTTCACCAAACCATTCACGCATTCACACAAATGCAAGGTAGCCAAGGTCAGTTACTCTCTCACCTAATTAATAATAGAGAATTGAGGCAGATGACCGGCGGCGAAGCAGAACGCCACCCCCTCAAGCTCTCACTAAAACACCACACACGTACAACACACAAACACACACACACACACACACACACATACACTCCTGTAGGATGCCATAACCTTGATGATCATGTGACTGAATCATAATGTCTTCACCATCAGCTGAAAGCACCTTGACATGATGCGTATGAATACAGCTATAAATAACTGAGTTACTATTAAGGTTAAACGTGGATAAACCTTGGATGATCATTATTTATAATTTAAGAGAACATACATCAATATCATGACTTTAGATAGAGGTCATTTCACAACAATTAGCCTAGTTGTTAAGATTATTGGATAATATTAAATTAGCTAATGAATTAAAGCTAACATACAAAGCTAAACAGGTCTTGTAGATATTCGTTGCACTTTGTGTCTATATATATATTTATAATTTGTATTTACAGTAACAAATTATAGTTACAGTTAATAAATTATATTAAATAAATAGCTATTCACATGAGCAGTTGTGTACCAAATAGACAACATAATCTCATGGCAATTTGTAACTACTGTATTTTATGTTTTGGCAAATTTGTATGAATTTGTTTCTCATTTGTACAAATTTGGACGTTCTGCTTATGCTCCAGTGACAGCTGAAGGCCCGTTCACACCAAGGACGATAACTATAACGATAACGGTAAAGATATAGTTCTAAAAATCATTCTAAATATAAAAGAATAGCAGTTCACACCAAAGCTATATAACGGCACAGAGGAACGATAATGTTGGTATCTCTTTTAGAGATGTTTTCCAGCTGATGAATGATAAAAACATTGACAGCCAATCAGAATCCATCCTCGAGCTGGCTATCTTTATAGTTATCGTTATTGGTATGAACGGGCCTTTAGGTGTGGGGTTAGGGGTGGAGCTTCATTCCTACATTTTAATAAAAATCTTACATTTTTCGTACTATGTCAATTCATTCGAAATTGCCATCTCATAAAATAGTTACGTTTTCCATGAGATCAGAACAGAAGCATGGCAAAGTACAGAGTGAAAGCCGACTGGAACTTTGTATATGAGTGGAGAGACAGAACTCAGTGTTCTTCAATCGCTCTTCAAGATCCACTCTGGGATTTCCATTTTGCACTCCCTGCACAGTGCTGTTATAGTAAATATGATCACTCTTGGAACTGCGGGTCAATTCCATTTCAAGTAGCGTGTTCACAAACTCTTCTGTACAGGCCCCTCAGAAATGTGAATAAGGAATGTGTATGTTTGAGAAAAAATTCAACAGTATATGCAAAAGTATTGACCCTTTTTACATTTCCGGGTTTCTCAGAAGCGGAAGTCGTCATAGTTAGGTAAACTTCTATAGCAGTGAATGAGAGACTGCATTAAATATATTTTTTTGTGTTCCAATTTGCTCAAATAGCAAAAGAAAAACTCCACAATAGTGTTTTCACAACTTTCAAAATTAGGGAAAAATAGAGAGATTGATAACGGCAGTCAGAAGAGAGAATTAAAGATGTAAATTTTACCGTCACTCCCACAGCAGCTGTAGGCTATTAAAAACAACCTAACCGCAGCGTTAACTAGTTTTTTTTTTGTTTTTTTTTTGAAGCAAAGGTAATAGGATACAAAGTATAATAGTGTTATAAATGTACATCATTTTTTTTAATGAAACAAAAAATACAAAAATTGCAGGATTTACGACGCCGGATTTTCCACAGTCTGTAAAAAGAAATTTCCGTTAGCGTTCATTCCTTTTGAATTTCGCTCGCGAAAATGGTGAATGTTATCGTACCTTTAGAATTTAAAATAGCCTATTGTGACTAATATAATACTTATAAACAGCCAGACCGAGAGCAACTAACGTTAAATAATAGAAAACGTGGATGTCTCCAGACGCGTTTTTTCAAAGTTAAACTACTTTTAACTTGCCAGCAAAACAGTGAGACGCGACGCAACGTACGCCTGGCGTATATATTTACACAGACCAACAAATAAAACATAGCGTTGACAAAATGCAAGTCCCGTGAGTTGCTCCGCTGAGGCGCTGTCCAGCACGCGAGCCTCGTGAAGGTGATCGCGTGATCGCTGAGCGTGACGGAGATCACCTTCAGAAGCCTGGCGTGCTGGACAGCGCCTCAGAGGAGCAACCTCCACCTCCATCTCTCGACACTTACTCGATCTTGTCATTAAATATTGCATTCAAGCCTGACACTGGCTTGAATGCATCGGCACCGTTGAGTTCACTACTTTAAGTGTGGTAGTTGGCGTGCATTTGTATGAATTTCCTTCAAAACATCCACGTGAATGTGCCTACCTGATTATGTCATCGTTATGTCCCAAATAAAATTTCTGCTTGTGTTCCCGTGTGTTGTACACAACTCCAACGCCGGCGACAAAGTACACGATCTCCTTGGCGGCCGTGTAGTACAGGTTGTTGCGGCACTGGTGTCCCCGGTAGCCGTAAACCCACTCGAGTCGCAGATGACAGTTCGGAGCTGTTCTGTCAGCCATGTTCGGACGTGTTTTGCTTAGAAGCGATGCTTCTTCATTCACCGACGCGTCGAGCCGTCACATTCAGTCCCGTTTATCCGCTCAGTCCGCTGTCAGCGAAGCTTCGTCCGGCCAAAGACAAACCAATCGACGACATATTTCAATTCAAGTGAAGTGCATAACTTTAGGCTGTTTGCATAATGTTAGGGCAAGTGCTTTGTTTTGTTCTGACGCTGTAAAGTCTGGCGTGTACTACTTGTGACATGTGCGAGGCTAGAAGCTACTCTCTCTCTACTTCTGACCAGACTGTGGCTTTGCTCTAGTGACATGTCAAACCTGAAACATGGATTTTTCGCATTAGTTAACTGGGACCGGCCAATCACGAACGGCGGTTGTGATTGACAGAAAGTGTGGCCAATCACGTCGTGAGGATGAGTTGAATTAAAATGTGAGGACCAATGACGAGCTAGAGAAGGATGGCGAAAGGGGTCTAAGTAAGCGGTGTATGGCCTGCTCATTTAGCACAAACGGCAGTTTAATAGCTTTTGTCGTGGGCCTACTACACTAGTTTAACTCTGTGAGGCCTGAACTCTTAATGACCTTAATGAGTTTACAAAAAACGGGCCTGGATATTTTTTTTAACCCTTTAATATCGAAGTTTTAGTCATTTTAGTAAGTTACACCGTGTTAAACTTAATGAAAATATGAAACGTGTCTTAGCAACTAGCTAAAATCAATTTAGTTTTTAATATTTTATTTCAAGTAACGAAAATGTTTTTTATTTTGCTTCAGGTAACTATAATAACCCTAACATCTTTTTTTTTAACTAATTAATTTTTCAGTTGAAAAAAACAGCAAGACGGACTCAACATCCATTACACTTGTGTCCCATGGTACTATAAAGTAATTCAAACATGTAGGCCTATGGAGCAACATGAAGGTGAGTAAATGGGCTAAAAACTTAATAATTGGTCACTTCTAGCATATGGACACATCTGAGTAATATGAATACTATAATGGTCACATTGTGACACTGAAGTAACCAGAGATGTTGACCCATGGTCTTGATGGGTTATGGCCCTAGTGTATGAATCTATTTTTTTACAGTCTATGGTATGAATATGCAAATAAAGGGGCCTAAAATCTTAAATGAGACCCGAAACCTTTGAAGATGTCGATAAATAATGATAGAGACAGAAAATTTAATAGGTGAGGAGTTTTTCTATTTGATAGCACAATGAAGGCAAAAGTACAGAGACAAAAGGTAAAGCTGTGTTGAAGGCTGTCATTCTCTCTACCTCTCATAGGACTTTCGGTTATACAAAACACAACCTTAATCTGAACAACTCCTCATTGGACATATAAACATATTCCATCTCTCTTGATATAAGCAAGCAAGAGACTATACGTCCTAAAAACCCAGCTAGTTCTTGTTGAAGTCGACATGGCTCACATTCTTTAAAAATGGCATTTAAATGACAATGACCATTCAATTTGAATTCCATAACAATGGAGGGAGTTATTATAGAAAAAGATCTTAAACACAGTTTGGTACACCTATGAAAATATCACTCTTAAATGTTACATTAAAAAATGGACCCCTTCAGAACAAGAAAAGCATTAACATAAGGTGCTAAATGTTCACTTTATATAAACTGAACAGAATGGGAGCAGATGCTGGCGACAGCAGTCCATTTGCACCGCTCTTTGTTTACCACATTAAGACGTGTCAAATATCTCCGCACATTCATTCCTCTCACAGTGAACAAAAACAAGCTGCTTTCTGTTGGTCTTCAAATGTGTAGGAGTTATCCAAGTCACTTTACGAGCACTAAGTGGGCGAGATTTCTTTCATAAACATGAATACAAATAAGACAAACTTTTCTAATCTACTGTTAGCAACAAATATTTTTTGTAATTGCAATGTCTAAGGGTTTCATTACAGTATATGCAAACAAGTGCTGCAAATCATGTTTTGGCTTTATTACATTTGAATTAATGTAAAAATTGTTCAGATGGTTTTAATGACATATATTGATATTAATTAGTGCTAAACACATTTTGGAACACACCTCATGGTAGTTCACATACAGTCTGATGTAAATCAGCAACCAAATGAAATGTTCTGCTAACGACATCATGTATAAAACAAATACTTTGTATTCATTAGTGATTTTCAAACAAGCTAGCCATTATTCCATTTTTAACGGAGGAATATGAACAAACTTGTACAAATCTGTTAATTTTCCTTTTAACCCAGGAATGGTAACCAAGAATCAAAGTGTTTAACCCTTTGTGGAAGAGATGTATCCTTTCTTGCAATCTGAACGAGAAAAAATACTCCCAACACACACATACATGAACATCCATCTTATACAGTTTGTTACAATATTTCAAGGGTGTGTACTAATCTGAAGCCTAGTCATACATATGACTTTCAAAACTGGATCATGTACAAAACATTAGAACTTTTAAAGGACTGTCTGCTAAAAAAAAACATCTCACTCTCTCTCTCACACACACACACATACAGGGAATGTCAATATCTCCACTTGCAACCGTCCAACCAAACTTGACACTGGCAAACAACAGAATTTAGAAGAATTTTTAAAAGAATAGTAGAATTTTAGCCTCTTCGGGGTCTTTCACAAAACGTAAAATAAAAACATTAAAGGGATCGTTCACCCAAAAATGAAATTGTCATGTACTCATCCTCATGTTGTTCCAAAAATATGTTTTAAAGAATGTTGGTAACCATTGTAATTGTAGCCATTGACTTCCATAGTAGTAAAAATTACCAACATTCTTTAAAATATCTTCTTTTTGGTTCAGCAGAAAAAAGAAACTCATACGTGATTGGAACCGATGATGATAATTTTTTAGGGTGAACCATCTCTTTAATTGTACTTGACACGGTTCGCCTGGAAATTCATTACTCGATTTTTCTCCCACTTAATATACCACCTCATGATATGATGTGTTGAAATGCACGTGAAAAATGTCAGGTGTCACAATGTTCATGGAAGGATGATGAAAGTCTTCCGGAGCATTGTGGAAAGATTACGGAGTGTCACAAGATCAAACACTGTGGCACACGTTCTACAAGAGCAGCGCTGGGCCTTCATTCGGCTTACGGAGCAGATTTGCAGACGCTGCACAAAGATATACACTGTGGATCATCACAATATAGGATTGCCACTAAATACAGAGCACAAAGACATTTTAGGTATCCTGGTTGTTAGATTATTGGGTGTGTTTGTGTTCAGTGTCATTAAAGACACTGATATCAGTTAGTCTTTTCCATCAGCAACAAAAGAAAACCTTCAGAACCCTTGTCCAGCTTAAACATCCAACATGCCTAGTGTGTTCACTTAACCATCATCCACTGTGAAAACTGATTTAGATGCTGATCTATTTTGATTCCCCAAATGTTCACATTACAGTACTGAGTTGTTAAACTAAATTTTTAAAAAAAAAATCAAATTAATAAAACAAAAAACATATGCAAAGGCATAGAAGATAGAATTCAATGCCCTTTATCAACATCATTATGATTCCCAATATAGTTTATTTTAGATTACAGATATATTTTATCAGTATAATAGTTGTTATTGTATATTATTCACTCTGTCTTCACAATTTGTTCAGGGAAGGATGGCGTGGGACGGGACAGTCATTGCGACGAGGCTTTAGTGGCTATCGTGGACACGCAGTGCTGTTGGAAGTTGGGGGACATGGCCGTGTTGCAGCCCAGTCTCTGACGAGGGCCTTTCAGACCCCCGTCCCCCTCCACGATCCAGGGGCTGCTGTCCGACTCCTTACCCAGCATGCCACAGCACTCCTGGGGGGGGACTCCTAAAGCGGGCAGCTGGCCGGACGGGGGCGGGGCTGAGGGCTCATTGGAGGCGTGGTCTTGGAGGACGGCGATGATGTGGTTGAGGAGGTCATTGAAGAACTCAGGAACGCCCTCATATCCTGAAAAGAGTAAGAATTGTAAAAGCAATAATGGATCAATAACATATTTCATTATGAGATACATCATGATTTTTTATTTCAATTAAATGAAATGTACTATATTTTAGTTTAATAATGTTTTTTATTTAACAGTTTGTATTTTTAAGGGGGATTTTATGCTACTAAATTATATTTATGCAGTAAATGTTGAAGAAAACCATACAACATAAGATTAGTTCATACGGTCAAATTGTATGACCCCAAGAAAACTTCATGATATAACTTAAAAAAATTATGATGTTGAAAAATATGTTTAAAGGTCCCATATTGTACACCTTTCTGAAGTTTTATTTTAGGTTTTGATGTCCTTAAGAATATATATTTGCGGTATAAGTACCAAAAACCATCCCAATATATTTTTACAGCTCCTTTCTCAGGAGCTCTGCCAAGAACAGGTCGATTTTGGCCTTTCTAATTAATATTCATGAGCCGCTCTTCTGATTGGCCTGTTGTTTTCTGAGTGACGCACGGCCAGGCCAATCACAGGTAACTAGGGTCATGTATGCTGTGGCTTGGTGATGCTCACAAGTAAGGTGAATAAAACCCCTGTAATGATGGACATTGCTGAGGGAAATGTTTTCCGGCCTTATATGTGTTTGAGCCGGACTCAGACCCCGAATCGGCGATGACAGGAGACAAACAACCACCTCCTTACTTTCGGCCTTATTGTAAGAGTATTATAATTACCATTACATCAATGCTGCACTCAGATTTAACATTAACACTAATTTAAACTGTCTGTAAACAAACCCAGGCTTTTTTTTGGTCAAATTCAATTTAAATCTCCAAAATATGTACGTTAATAGCGAGTCATACACTGATTTTGAAACACTTAACTGCTTTATAATGTAATGTTAGCAGACAGACACCGAAAGCTATGTAACTATGGCTTTCCTAATGATACAGTAAGTTGACGTGCTACAATTTCTTTCACAATGTTACTTTTTACTGTAAAAGGTGTACTTGTGGTAAATGTGCAAAGATGCCCACAGAATGCGAGTACATACGCTGCAACTTGTAAAACTGTGAACTGTAGGGACTGCAGCATCTATGAGGAGTAGCGTTGGGGGTAACTAATTACAAGTAACTTGAGTTACGTAATCAGATTACTTTTTCAAGTAACTAGTAAAATTTACAACACAATATCTAAGTTACTTTTTCAAATAAGTAACGCTAGTTACTTTTTCACATTATCTGACTGACAGCTCTCCTGTCCCCATGTTGAGAGAAATAAAGTGAGGAGGTGTTGTGTTCGCTGTGTAAAACATGATGGTTATTTTAGTTCTAGACTAAACATGAACATGCATTTACTCATCTCACTTGCATGAAAACATTCAGTATTCCTCAAAATGAATAAAACCAGTAAAATGCAATCTCAGAATTTTATGCAAAACTTTTATAATCAACTATATTAAATTACACAAACATACTTTATAATATGTCTTTACTGCTGACCTTCAATGATCTAATTCAACCATACTAATAAGCAAAAATGACTTTAGATTAGATTTAGAAATAAGAGTGTTGAACTTCCTTCTCCTGTATCCTATTGTTCTTTAATCCAGAATGGCAGCACAGCTGAACGGTTTGTTTGAGCGGCGCCCTCTACTGTACAGGCATAAATATGCATTTCCTTCAGCCTGAGGCTTATTCATTTCACTCTTGGTGTGAAAGGGCCTTAACATTTGCCACAAATATAACTTTTTTTGGTGTTATTAAAAAAAAAAAAACAAGCAAGACCAGCACAGGTGAGAAAAAGCAACGCAAAAGTAATGTAACGCATTACTTTTCATAAAAAGTAACAAAGTATCGCAATTAGTTACTTTTTTGGGGAGTAATGCAATTTTGTAATGCATTACTTTTAAAAGTAACTTTGCCCAACACTGAGTTTCTTTGAGAAACCGCCATTGAACTGTGCCTGATTGACGAAGCAGTTACTTGTGAAATACGCAGAACAGACGGTTAAGCTCGAACTAATTGCTGTGGTATTTCTGAATAAATAAACAGCCACTGTTCTCTTATATTAATGTTGTTCGGAAGCCTGTGCAGTGATGTTTCATGACGGTGGGACTGAAGGCGGTGACTGAGTAGTTCTGACGTCACATTTATACGGAAGTCACAACGGCTCATGAAAAGGCTCAACTACTTTATGCTACTTTGAGTGCATTGACTGTTTTGAAACTTATATGGTAGTTTCATAGCCCCTAGACCTCTGTTATCATGAACAAATCCAGGAAATTATGCGACCTTTATGACAATATGGGACCTTTAACATAAGATATATACAAGACATAAGATATATATACACTCGCATGTATTCCAAATCTAAGGAAAGTATGTCATTACTTTCAAAAGCAAAACTTTTTTTGATGTTTTTCTAAAACAAGATGAAACCAACATAAAATTATAAACGCAACATATTTTTCCTTTTCATCACCTTGTACATATTTGTTATTGACACAAATGCAATTTATTCGTTTTTGGGAGACCGATATCTACCTATTTTTTTTAAAGATTCTAATGAACCCCAAGCAACCCATCACCTTATCTTTTAAGAAGTTTGGGGTCAGTAGGTTTTTTTGTTATTATTATTATTACTTTTATTCAGAAATGTTCCATTAAATTGATCAAAAGTGACAGTAAAGACATGTTTTATAATTAAAATAAATGCTGTTCTTTCTTTTCATCAAAGAATCCTGAAAAAATTGCATCATGCTTAATGGTGAGCATGACGATAGTATATGTGCGCAAAATAAAAAGTTATTAAATGTTACCTAAAGAGTTGCCTTGTGATTACAGGGTTACGGGTTTTCATGGACAAATACACACCAGGGAATGCATTGATGTCAATGACTGCATGTTGGCCCGTCTGGTTGTTGATGATGATGTCGATACCGAAGAGCGAAACCCCGAGAGCTTCCCGTAGAGATTTACACAGTTCCCTGATGACATCATCATTCGGGGGCTGGGAAACACCTTCTACATTATCTCTCTGTCAAAAATGCAAACAAAAGTGAACAAAGAGCTTTTGCCAAAACACAACACTGTGGGGTTGACTAGCAAGAACTGCAATTTTTACAGGACGCCCACTTACAGATGTGAGATCAGAGGACGACTCTGGCTTGGACACATTGTGGCTATTGAAGAAAATCGCTTTTCTGTCTGTAAAGGCATAAAAAAAGCAAACAAATTAATGCAAATAATCCAAACACTTTCAGCTGCAAGTCGGTTGACTAAAAGTGAAAGTGTAAGAGTGCAAGTGCACAGCTAGCCACTAGACAGCAGCAGAGAGCTGTGGTTCAGATGAGAGAGTCAAGGCTTCAGGACTGCCAGGCAGAGAGGGAGAGAAAGAGACAGTGAGGAGGAGGAGGAGGAGGAAAAACAAAAATCTAGTGCCAAGAGGATGCTGAGATTTATGACCTCCCACTCAAATGGCTGTAGAGAAATTCATTAAGGGAGAGCAATCCACCATTTCGACTTCCTTCCATCTGCAGACATCAAAACATTTACGATGGACTAATATTAATCCTCAAAGATAATATCTTTTTGAACCTAAGAAAACCTCTCTTCATCTGTGTAGCTTCTAAACATGGCTGTGTTATGCTTCTGAAGAGAACAATGGTCTTAACCAGAAATAGAACCAAGGAAAGAAGGAATTATAATGGCTTTAGAAATTCATATGCGTTTTAAAACACATCTTACTAGAACATGTATATATAAACCTTAATAATATTTATAATCGATTTAATTTTTTACATTTTCTTATAGCATTAAAATATGCACGACATAGCTCTATAATGGCTGTGTAGAAACATTATTCCAGTCTGAAAAAAAGTAACATTTCTCCAGTGATAGCTATTTAAATTATGCATTCAGACTAAAAATAAATAAATATAGTAAAGTATTTATTTTATTATTTTATTTACTAAAACAGCTACTTTAATATAATGAAATATATATAATGAAATAAATATATATATATATATATATATATATATATATATATATATATAATAAAGTAGCTGTTTTAGCAGATGAACTCTTAAAGAGAAAAGGGATAAAGCGATCGAGTTTCTTTCGAAAATTTGGACTAAACCGCTCAATTCATATGGATTCTCTTTATGAACTTTATGAAGCGTCAAAAGTGTCAGTTGCGTAGCTGTCAATGGAGGGACAGAAAACTCTCAGATTTCATTAAAAAGATCTTCATTTGTGTTCCAGTGATGAATGAGAGTCTTACGGGTTTGGAACGACAGGAGGGTGAGTAAATAATGACAGAATTTGAATTTTTGGTGAACTAACACTTCGATATTTATTAGATCATTACTAAGTACTATGTTTTAGTAATCTGTTCCTCCATCTCAAAAATAATAATAATAGAATTATTTATGTGGCATTATGGATTCTCATTGGCTTTGCACATATAGTTGTAGTTTCTGTGGTTAAACTACGATTGTTTTGGTCAAAAAAAGAACTAAATATTACTGTGGTAAAATCCCTGATTACCTGTCGAGGAACTTTACAAACTCAAATTCATCACGCCTTCATGGGATTCTTAGAAATTACAAACAAAACTGATCTGTCTTTAGAAACACAGTGCCACCCCTTTTTCTTTGTTTTAATCTTTTAAACAGTGTTTTGTTTTGTTTTTTTTTCATTTGAATACTGCTTGAAGGAAATGCACAAGTGAATTTACATATGTGTGTGCATGTGTACTTGTGCATTGCAGAGTTCAGCATGGGTTCATGAATTCGCAGATATGACCTCATGAATTTGCATTAAACCAACAGGTTGCTCTTCCAGTAGCAGTAACTGGTTTGCATGGACTGCAAGAACACTGGCATATGCAAACGGATCATCCCGTACAGCGGCCTGAAACCCGACTTCAGCAAGCACTTCTGCTGACAGGGTAGGAGCAAAACACAATCCACTGTTTGCACTGCAAAGTCAGCTATGCAAAGGCATCAGAGTCTTTACAGCGGGAACGTTGTAACGTAAATCATGCCTAAACAAACTGAAGGTCCAGTTGCTGTGAAACAAACCATATCACAGGAGCGGCCTTTCATTGAAATAACATTTATAGAGTTGAAGTGTGGGCTGAAGGTTTACCAGACGGTCCAGAGGGGAAGTTTTTGAGTGATGGTCTCTCCACCACAGTGTGTGATTCTCCCACCACGAACACCTTATAGAGCACAGCATTGTGGTTTATAAAACTCTGAATGACACACGGGGGCTTCACGTCCTTTAGGTCCTCGGCGTTGAATATTATAGCCATCTGCAGAGGAACACAGTGAGAAAGAAAACTATTTATTTAAATACTATCTATTCAAAGTGATGAATACACTTTTTTTTGTTGCATTGGTGCCTTAGAAACAACCATTCTGGATTCCCCAAAGAACCTTTCAGTGAACCGTTCTTAAAACAACCATTTTTTCTTACTTATTTCCACTATAAAGCACCTTTTGTGCATCGCAAGTGAATGTTAAAGTGCCCCTATTATGTTTTTTTCTTTCTTTTTTTGGGATATTACCTTTCATGTAGTGTGAGTGTAAAAGGTCTGCAAAGTTTTAAAGATCAAAGTGCATGAGAAATAGAGTTATAGTCTCCCAAAAAGGAAAAACTGATTCTGAACTGCCTGAAATGAGTTGCCAGTACTTACTTCCTGTACAAACCTACATAGGTTTGTAACTAATTTGCATAATGTGAGCCTATGGTCCTCATTGGCTGCCCGCAACATCTACTTTGCCCCGCCCTCAAACACTGTAGTGTAGCTGAGGTCTGGAAGAGTTTAGTTTGTGTCGTCAACATGTGGAGTTGAACTTTCCAAATTTCACTTATAATGCTGCCTTCAAAGGTAGCTACCCATGTAGGCAGCTCACTAGATTTTAATACAAAGCTTTGTGTGTGTGTGTTAGCATTTCATGACCTCTATGGTCACATTCCACAAAAAACAGAGTTAGAAAAGAGTATTACCTCATGAGAGTTAGTTCCGTGAGCAACCCGTGTTTTGCAAACTGTGCAGGATGAGAAGGAAAAAAACACTCTAGTTAAGTCTAGTTAAAAATGCAACTCTTTAATAAACCTTTAATGCAGTGAAATGCAACCTAATGGCATTTTAGTGAGAGTCAATAAAAACAGGTGTTGTCATCAGGGTATCTGCAGAGTTTTTAAAATCAAATCAGACTTGCACAAATAAAATTAATACCATATGTCCATACAGAACAAACTCATGCAATCTTATAATCATTATTTTGCTTAAAACAACTGCAAAACAGGGTAACTGCATGTTTAAAATACTCCAAAATATACATTTATGTATTGAAATTGGTTTACATTCTAATTTATCAATACATTGAAATTATAGGTTGATTGGCACTGGATTTTGCTGATGCAATATTAATTGTTTTAAAAAGACAATAAAAAAGATTGTTCAGATGCTTTGCAAATTCTACTAAATTAAATATTAAAAGTGTTAAACAATGTTTTTAGTCTTTCCTTCATATGACAGGGCAGCCCAAAAAGAAGCCACACAAGTTTATGTTGAATTAAAAGCCAGATACAGTTTATTGAGTGAACTCTTATTTTGAAATGCTGCATTACTACCAGCTGCTCATTCATAAAGATGAGGAAGATAAAACATGCACTCTTACAACATATTACGATATAAACTCTATAAAGTGTTTATGCTTGGCATAAATGTGCATTATTTATTGATTGTGAATTGCTCTGAAACGCGATCCTGTAGAATGTGCATCAGCACTGCATTTTGACTTTGAATGTTTATTAAATCACATTAGGCTTTATCGCGATTACTGTTTTTCTGTCCTCAAATTTAACACCACATAAAATGATATTCAAGACTTTTTATGGCATTCAATTTGAACAAACTGAATTTTAAGGACTCGCAGAAAACATGGATCACATTAGAGAAATTTCTGTGAAATTTCAAGGACAAAAAAAGTCCTTTGTCCATTGTCAGTAGTCAAGTCAAGTCAAGTCAAGTTTATTTATATAGCGCTTTTCACAACACAGGTTGTATCAAAGCAGCTTCACAGTAATAAATTAGAACAATACATCAATGTTTGTTTCTAGTGGAACGTCTACGTTCGGTAATGCTGATCAATAGTATCGTTGATTGATTAATTAAATTAAATATCCCCAAATATCCCCAACTGAGCAAGCCAAAGGCAACAGTGGCAAGGAACCGAAAAACTCCATCAGGTGACCTAATGGAGAAAAAAAAACCTTGGGAGAACCTAGTGGTGTAGGGATGTATGAAGCGCAGCTCACACAGAAGTGTCTTTCAACCCAAACAGATTTCTTTTGGTCAGTACAGTGAATTTTGCTTGACCAACATGAACCCGTTGTGAAATCTGCATGGAGAAATCTGTCGTTGAATCTTTCCTAACGCAAAATTAATACTGAAATTAATGGATTTTGCCACAAAAATTTGCAGAGCATTTTTTTGCACATTTAGAGTGATATTTGATATAATGAGATTCCTTGGTTAAACATTAACTTCCTGTTTCAGAAAAGAAGAGGAGCGAGTCGTGAGACTTACTGAAAGGGAATGTAAGACCGTGCTGCTCGATCTGCTCCAGTGTGTCTGGGCCACACTCACTGTTCAGCACCATAAACGGAGGAGAACAGATCCTCTCATCTGCAGAGAGAACAAAAGACAGGAAGAGACAGGTGAGTCCTGTTGAAAAGGCCTGCTCGGATCATACATGGATTTACAGAGGGAAAACGCAAGGGTTTGTGAAAGTGCTGCTTGTTCTATGACCACTGTAAGCAAGGAAGTATGTAATACCCGAAGAACACTGTCCATTAGCGTCTTATCTCAATGGCAGTTGATTGGCTGACATGTGATTTGAAATTTGGCATCTTTGCTCATGGATCCACAGAACTTTTTTAGCCAATCTCCTTATGGGTAAAATGCCATGTGATTAGAAATCACTACCCTGGAGCTGCAGGAAAATTATGTTCACACATGCCCAAGTTCTTCACTAGCCACTGATCTGAGCTGTGACGTAGAAGACAGCAGATAAGGAAGTCCATTTCATGCCTTTTAGAGAAATAAAATAAAATAAAACAAAATCAAATAAATAAATAATAAATAAAATACAATTAGAAAATTTCAAACTGAACTGTCTCTTTCTTAAAGTCAGCATGAAACGAAAATTGGGAACTCTCGTGTTATAATGTAGTGATTGAATGAATTGGGTGAATCAGCTTCTCTAACGGGAGAAAAAAAATAGACGTTAATGTTATTATAAAATGTTTTTGTTAAGTTTTTTATTCCAGATTACTAAGGCACATGAATAAAAAAAAGAAAATAAAAAGATAAAAATTATTCATAACAAACACCGCAATATTTCATCTGACCAATCACAACAGAGTAGGATCTCAGAAAGGAGGGGTTTAGAGAGACCAAATACTTTATTGAGCCGTTTCAGAAACTGTCCGTGTTGATTTTATTGTGATTTAAGTTATTGAAGAATACAGAGAAGTCCAAGTATACCAAAGCCCAGTTTCACAGACAGGGCTTAGACTAAGCCAGGATTAGTCAAGTCAAGTCTGCTACATTTATATAGCGCTTTTAACAATATGAATTGTTTCAAAGCAGCTTTACAGTGATAATAGGAAATTACAGTAACAGAGATTGTTTTGGCTTTACAGCAGCTCTAGGATAAAGTTATTCTATAGGATTAGGCCTTAGCTCAATTAGGACACTCAATTAGCTTTTTTAAACGTGCCTTAGAAAAAAACATTACTGGTGTGCATCTTCAGACAAAACAATGACATATGTTAAGATATATCCGTGCAAGTTTGCTTTCAGTTAAAACAGCTTAAACATGCATTTTAGTCTGAGACTAGCTTAAGCCTTGTCTGTGAAACCTGGGGACAAGCATCTTAAACTCCCGCTGACCAGCAGTGATTATTTTAAGCAGAACATGAAATAGACAGGACAAGTTAGGTGAGAGTAGCCAGATGAGTTTACATCATCACAGGGATAATAGTTGGTAACAGTATTAGCTATCGGCAGCGACTCTAATCAAACAACCTGTGAAAGGTCTTATGTCATCAGTAGCCCCTCCGGTTGACTTTACTTCCCTATTTATTTTATCGAATGGAGAACAATGGACACAAGGCACTGAGCTCTGACTCAACCCGCATAATGCAGGAGCCAGTTAATAGAACCGCAGCAATTTGACCCGCGGGTTCAAGGCTTTGTTTGAAAATACTGTACTCTCACTGTCCTGGGGATCGCTCTGATGAGCAAACAGAGAGATAGATGGAACAAAAGCGTCAATAGCTGTGAATGAGGAGCCATGTTTGCGAATTCCAACCCGGAGGCACATTATCGGATTGGGATGAATCATCAAAACAGAGATGCATACTTGGCTTAACTTGGGGATAGGCTCTTCTAACTTGGGCCAGTAAGCAAACGCCTTGAGGTTCGGTGATTGAATCTGCTATTCTGCAGTGGATCTTGCTTTCAGTCAGATGCCAGTGTTGTAGTGCTGCTGTTATCGAGGCAGATAACTGAGATAAGGCACGTTTTGAGAGTTTTTCGGTAGCGTAGCACAGGAAATGAGTTGAAGAGTGAAGCCTCAATAGGCCGATGACACGCTCACAGCATCCTGATATGATCACGGTAAACCGCCTATGTGGTGGGGTAGCAAAACTGATGACAAGATGCTTTTCAATGTAGAATAAAGAAAATGCAGAACATGGCTTAAGGGTTAATATTTAGTACACATTATGAAACACTTGATTATTTTTTAAGCAATTGAGAACATCAAAAATACACTAAAAATAGTAATATTGTGACATTTTATTACAATTTGAAATAACTGTTTTATTTTAATATATTTTAAAATGTAATTTATTTCTGTGATGAAAATCTGATTATCCTGCAGAAATCATACTATGCCGATTTGATGCTTCAGAAACATTTCTATTATTACCAATGTTGAAAACAGTTGTGCAGCTTGATGCTTTTGTGAAAACCATTCATTGGTAAATAGAAGATTCAAACAAACAGCATTTATTTAATTTATTTAAATGTCTTTACTGTCACTTTTAATCAATTTAATGCATCCTTGCTGGATAAAAGTATTAATTTCCTTTAAAAATAAATGTAAATGTACTGACACCAGACTTTTTAGTGGTAGTGTATTCATATTTTACTCGATGCAAAGACGACTGACTCAATAATAACTTACTGTAAAGTTCCTCAAAACTAGAACTTCAACAAGAACAGTTAGTCAACTGACAAGGTCATCACTGATTGGTCAAAGTCCCCTATGCAGAAACAAAATCGCAAGCTTGTTACTTCCTGTTTTGTCTAGTTGGTAAATTATGTTATCGTTTCTGAAATATCCTGTTGTGTTGAAATAGAGAAGGCTGTGCTGGTTTTCTTATCAGAGCTGGTTCATTTATCCAGCTGCTAGACTTTTGTTCTCCTATTCCAGAGGAAGCTTACATAAGCGTTTATGAAAGCCTGGAAAAAAAGGCAATGGCAATCTCCTGTTCAAGACCAACAAGCAGGTTTAGTGGTGTGAGCAACCTACTATTACCATTTACAAACATCTCAAACACGTTCCGTTAGAAAGTATTTCCAACTTGTTACTCAGGCCCTGTTTACACCTGGTGTTTTAATTAATCTCTTTTGTCCACTTTCAACCACTTCTGTCCTGATTTCTTTGAGGGTAGGGTCTATGGGTAAATATATGGGCTTTTTCAGATCTTTTGATCTAATGGATGAAATGAGTTCACGCAATTTACATATGAACGCGCCTGGAGACAACGGAAAAACACACGAAGAGCATCAGCTGCTCTGACAGTCACAAGACCAGCCGAACGCTGTGAGTGTGTGCTAGAAATCAGGAGTGATGAGAGAACATTGTGCTTGGTACATTTTTCTTCAAATCAACCTTGGGTCTCAAGCTGACAAAGTTTAAATCCCGTCTGGCTATCGCTCTTCCCATAATGTTTACACGTTAGGTCAGTTGAAGGTCTTTTGTGGCTGTTCGACCACATGAGCATCTATCCTACGAAAGCAATCCGGTCTAATGAGTTTTCGACTACCACTGGAAGTGGTCGAATGTGGACAAGCTCAAAACATTTAAGACTGTATTTAGCGTCATCCACTTGTGATCCGATCGACCAAATCGCACCTGTAATACCAGGTGTAAACAGAACCTCAGTTTGTTTAAAATAAACTGGAACTAATACAGTAATGCACTTACAATGGAAGCCTATGGGGCAACGTTTAAGCAATGGAATAATTGCGATCTTTGTTTGTCACTATTTCGGCAATACCACCATAAAATGTTAGTGAACTTAGTAACTTTCATGCAATACACTCAAGGATACCAAATGAGGACGTTACAAAAATGTAGAGCTACATATTTCTGCTTTTAAGCCTTCTTAAAGTCCGCGTGAACCAGAAGTTGCAAACGACTTTTCTCCAGTGTTGTGACGTATTTCCAAGTGAAAGGGAATATTGAACAGAGGGCAGGGTTTTCCTTTAGTGCTCCTCCTCTCCATCTCTCGCTCATAGCAGACTAACGGTTTGAGGGGAGTGGTTAAGCGTTTCCCAACCCAAGCCGTCAAACCTACATCATCAGAAAAGGAACGCCATTCCAGACCGGAAGTAACTTTCCAGATTTTGAATAAAGATTACAGCGGCAAACAATTTTTTAAAAGTGTATTAACTTGCACGGATTAATTGTTCACCACAAGACTAGTAATATGCGCTAACAAAGTAAATAGGGTCAATTTTGATTTCATGTCGACTTTAAACACTGTGCTTTATTTCACATCACAGGCAAAGCTCTAGAAGCGTTTTTTTGCACAAGACTTCAATGCAGAGATGTTAAGCAGTTTGTGGCTGCTAATACATGACTTATTATTAGAAATGGAGATTCCATTTAAATTAGCCAAGAGATGTTCTGTAAATAAAAAGGGAATGAGTAATGAGATCCTCTTTAGCAGGTACAAACGCTTAGTGATGTTCCTGTTTCTGGCTCAGCGAGGGTCCAGGATCAATCTCTGCTCCGTGTAAACACTTCAAGCTCTCTGCAGACCTGCCGGAGCCAGCCGAGACGTTTATGTGACGTTTATGGAATGTTTAGAACACGCTTATAAAGCATCACTATGGAGTTTTGGCTCTGATCCTGCCGGACAGCACAGATGGGAACTCTAATATCATATGAGACATCCATTACAGCAAACACACAATGGTGGTTTTGTCAAATCTGACATAAGCCCTATTCGAACGGTAACTGTTTCTCATATGGACGTCTGAAAAAAATGATTTGCATGGCACCTCAGTGACAAAACTCGATTTATTGACGGTGGAGGAGTGAGTTTTGTGATCCCACGAACCCGCAAAAACACTACTCAAGTAGTCAGTCACATGATTGTCTGCTGTAAATAAAATATCATATTCTTGGAATAATACGAATAAATTAATATTTAATTTAATAATAGGAAAATAATGTTCTATTTATTATTTAAATCTAATAAATAATAATCTTTAAAAATAGGAAGCTAGTATGCTATATTTGAAATTGTTTTCTGTCTTGCATTTTATCTCAAAAGGATGTCATTTAAAAAAAATATGGAAATTAGCGGAAACAAGTTAATGCAGCGTCTTATTTACATGAGGTAAAAATAAAGCTGGTTTGTATTTTAAATGTTGTGTGTATAGCCTACATATTTTAAAATTGTATCGCTGCCATAATAACGCCCCATTTCAAATATTTACATGCTTTTTTCTCTTTCTCCTTTTTGTTAGTTGAGGTGGAGTCGTGATGAAATATTGTTCTTGTAAATACTTTCCAGCATTTTTATGTTCATAAAAGTGAACATCTTTAAAATGCATGCAAATTACAGTGAAGCGCAACAGTTATTGTACGTACGGTGCTCGGCAGTGATCAAAAAGGATTTAAACAGTGAATTTTGAAGCGATCTCTTCTAGTAAAATCAGTGGTGTAGATTCAGTCGGCAATTAAATTATCACACAACCTTTGGTGTTCGTCAAAAAACAGTAGGTAATTCAGCCCGGAGGTTTTTACACGGGTGGAGGGAGAGAAACAGACATTCTGGATTTGCACGGCAATAAAGTCACAGACTAACCCCTGTAAATGTTAAAAATACCGTACGACCCCATGAGAAACAATTATCGTCCGAATAGGGCTATACTGTCTAATTTGTTAAAATGGTTCAACTGAATCTCAGAGATGACAGACTCAATTTTCCCAAAAGGACTTGGGAAAAGTGCAAAGATTCGGACAAAAAAAAATTTGCTCTTTGCAATCCGTTGTTTTATTTGACCAGGTTTGGACTCTTTGCTAATAAAAGGGATCGTTAAACACAATACCACAGAAGTGGATCCAGCTACGGATGAAATGAAAGGTGTGAATCTTTGCCTTATAAAGTCTGAAACACTGCACAAACAAATGGTGTCCTGCTTTGTCTCCACGGACAGCATGTAAGACAGCAGGACAATGCTTATGTGGAGCTCTTCAGGATGTGCATGAGTCACATGGATGAGAGTGGAGCCAGAAAATGTGGCACTAAGCACAGCGCTAGGTCTCTCATTAAGAAAAGGACAAGAAATGAGTGTGTACTGACAAACAGCATTCATAACAGCACTAATGTGGGGGCGGCTTCCTGTGTGCTAGCACAGATCAAAGCTCCGTTCCTCTAGTCAACTGCCAAAAGGTACAAAATAATAAAATAGAGTTCAACAACTCCACACATCTTTTTCTTTCTTTTTTTTTATAATTCAATGCCTGTTTTCAGTAGACGCTTCTAAACGTTAGCTGAACACGATCTGTAGCGCACCTCCTGTCCTGCAGATGTCAGTGAGTCAGTGGCAGATCTTCACAGATGTACTGCTTCAGTTTTATTCACAGGATTTCGTCAGCTCTACATTCTGTGTCAGTTAGTCCCTTTTACTGAAAATACACACTGTGCTTTTTCCAGACAGTAGTACACTTTTACTACACTGTACACACCCTGTACTACACTTTCCTCCACATCACCCATCACATCTGTCCACTCATGAGATAAGCCTCCTCTCCTCTATGCATGTTAAAAATGTTAACAGAATGCATGTTCTGTCATGACAACTCTCAGGAGATTGGTATGGTAATAGAGATTGGCATGGTAATGGATATGGCAAGGCTAATGTATTTGTTCTTGGTGGAATAGATTTGCTGCTGAAGAGCAAGAGCAAGACCGAGACTTTCTGCTGCCAATACATTCACAGACATTGCTGTGAGCATGTAAGACATGTTGCTGCTGCTGCACATGTAACATACATGATTTAACCCCGTAGCAGATCTATACAGGTGGAGCTGGGGAAGGTGGAGGGCTTCTGAAAGCGTGCTGCACTGCAAACAGCAACACTACCAGTATTTGTTTTAATGTTGAGCCGCAGCTCATTGGCCGTGATGCAACAGCAACCAATCAGCTGTGCTATGTAGATGACGACGCGATTGCTACCAAATGAGTTAAAGACCTATCAGCCTGCGCCATCTAGATTTTCATGCCAGAACTAGGTAACTGTGTAGGCTAATATACGTAAATAGTGCTGGGCATTACAGTCGATTAATCAGGTAAAAAAAAAAAAAAAAAACATTTTAAAAATCACAAAATAAATCAATTAATACAAACCGGACAGTTTTTTGTTTTATTTTGGCTGATCTTGGTTCAGGACTTGCACACAAACTGCATTGCAATCATTTCCCAAAATGCCATTTGTGTGCAAGTCGTTAACAGAGGCCAAAGATGGGACACGCTGAATAGGGACGCAAAGAGGAGAGGAGAGCACAGACGTGTATTGAATTGAGGGTGGGGGTTTTGCATCTCTGCACTGTCTTCAGAAAAGATTAGATGACATTTTCTTTTCCTCTTACCTCCATATAATGTGTATTATGGTAGTGTTTATAAGCGCAGCGCTACTTCGTGTACAGCGCCAACATAAGAAACTGCTTCTGTTCCGTAAGCGCCACCTACTGGCAGAGAGTGAATTTGCATTTTCATTTAGTCCGTCTGCTGTTTTGGTTTGTGCAGGTGTTTTATGTAACTAGCAAGCAATGTGCTTTTAAGTTATTTTAAACTTTCAGACTAAGCCAACATCAAAGCTGGTTCACAAACTTTGACTCATCTAGTTATGGTTTAGTATTAGACATTGAATCAACATTCTAACTTAAATATTCCTGAATCGAAATCAAATTTGGAGCTTGTGAAACTGAAATTGGGAAATCAGTGTCAAAATGCATCCCTAGCAGACAAGAACACTGTTGTTTCATAAAATCATAAAATCATACAAACATAAAACCCTCTCATGTATCCTTAATGCAACAAAGGTAATCACACAATGCTTTGCAACACGTTCAGTTTAAAATAAAATAAAAAAAAGCATTGAAGATGACAGAAATCTAAATATCAAACTATTTTACCCAATATGGTGTGAGCGCTGCTATGCTGAAAGTATCTAGAGCGGCTGCCACTTGTGTTGCTATGGTAACACTGTCAGACATGCTTACGGCTGCTAAAGAGAGGGATGTGGCGCTGTGTCCGCCAGTGAATGTGAGAGGACGAAAGAAACGGGGAGGGTGACAGATGGTCAGAGTGTAATTTGGTAGTTGTGTTATCTTGCAAACAAGTACTGGCGGCGTCCAATGTAGCATGTACATTGCAGCATGTTTAATATGACAACTCTCAATTGTTACGTGTTGCGATTTCATGCAATTTAGTGCCTCCTGACCTGTACAGAAATTCTGTTATATGGATTTTCCTACCATTGGAGAAAGCTTTTTGTCAGTCTACAGTTAAACCAATTTTAATCTTGCAAGGTAAACTACTTTTAATCTTGACCGGGTCTTATTCCTGCTACAGACAGGAATATTTTTACGATTTTGGGAATCCTATAAGATCATTACAAATCGCACTGTACAACATGGATTTAATAAACTTGGGTACGACATATGAAGACTGTTTGAATCATAGGCTACGACGCAAGTTAGTATAGAACAATAAAACATAAGCATTCGCTAGTGGTAAACAAATAGAGCAAGATGAATCACACTTTGGCAATTGTGGTATTTATGTGCGCTGATAAAAAGAGGAGGAAGCAAAAAAGGACAACATGGCATGACAATTTTGCAAATGAAGCTTGAGGTTAGTAGTTTTAAGTTTTAGAACCATATCGTGTTGATCAATAAGCCATCTCATGTTGCATTTTTATCGGCTAGTCAGAAGTAGGTCGTAGCAGCAAACACACTGTGAGAGATGATCATGCTAAATTTCTCACACTGTCAGAAAATTATCGCGAGCTATCTATGGTCGCAAGAACCTCTCTCACTGTCAGCATTTAGGAGCCACGACCACAGAAATCACCACGATTGGTCATCTTCGGCCTGTCTGAGACAGCCAAATATCGCACAATGTGGACCGGGCATTAAAAACAGGACACTCATATCGCAAGATGTGACACAATTACAGAGATGTGTTATAATATTTAAAAACAAAAAATAAATTGTAGACAGAATTCAAGAATGTGCATTTTTTAATTCTTCATTTAGGGCCTTTTTTAGCAAAAAATTACAGTATATATGTGATTAACTGATTAATTTGGTTTATTAATTGGCATATAATTAATTCAATTTAAATGTTTGCAGCGTAGCTGAACATGTCTTTCATGTTTTCTTGAAATAAAGAGCGGGAGGCTTTGATATCAGGGCGGAAGGAGAAAAGGAGAGACACAGACTGGGGGCTTACAGATGATTTTGTTACATAACCATCTGTCACGTCTGGTTCAATAGAACGTGGACACACATGATTCCCACAAAGACAAATATAGCTGAACATACGAGTCTGCACAGGCCACAACCAAATGCTTTCTGTGCACGGGCAGTTGAGACCGCTATAATATGGGTATTTTGGAGAAATCAAATATTAAAAAGATTAATTCACTCAATTTAATTTCTGTCATTGTGCTTTATAAATAAATAAATGATAAATGAACCCTATAGAAGGACACGTAGTTAACTTCTATTACTCGGTAGATAATGATAATACTAATGCACAATCATTATTTGCATTTGGTTACATATATATTTTCATTCTTATTTTAGCACAGTTAAGCCAGATAAATGATTTTGTTGGATATCGTTGAATAATAATAATAATAAAAACATTCACAGCCAATCAGAATCCATCCTGCTTTAAGCATTTAAAGAGGCAGATGACAAAACTGCAGCGCATGCTAGGAATAAACAGAACGATATCATCCAGTGGTGTGGATGCTAATATAAATATCGTTATAGTTTAGTTAATTTAGTTATCATTCTTGGCATGAATTGGAGTCATTTCATTCACAAACGAATTGGATAGTTTACTATTCGCATAAACAAGTGGATATCAAGATTTTCTGTGAATAATGACTCAAATCTCAGCCTGTTTGTCACACAAAACCAGAATATTGGGCATGTGTTATGTGGATAATTTTTATTATACTTTTATGGTGTTTTTTGTCATTTTGGATCTTGACAACCTCATTCGACTGTATGGAAAAGATTTCCGGATATTTTCAAAATTCACATTTTTATTCCACATAAGAAAGTAATAAGGGTTTGGAAAGACACCGGGTGAGTAAAAACTGAATTTTTAATTTTGGGAGCTCTACTCTTTTAAACAGAATGGGACATGTTGCAGGCCGGACTCAAACCGTTTCACCTGCATGAGCACCACAGCTCAACATGCTAACTGTTGTGTTACAGACCATTACATTATCAAGTTCAGCTCGTTTAAGTGCCAACTGACTGCTTCTTGTAGTTGGGCATATCACCATTTGCAAATCTTGAAAACTGCATAAATGAATTTTCGTGAATAGTGCTGGAATGAGGGGGGTGCTGGATCATATTACCTCTCATACAGTCCTCTATCCTGTGCACCAGCTGGTAGGACCTGCAGCGATCCAGCAGAGTTCGGATGGCTGGAAGTGGGTCAAGAATAATGGTCTCTGGGTGAGCGTCGATATAATCCTGCAAGACCAGTGGAACAGAGCAGAACAATGAAGGTGTGGAGGTGACATTGAGAAGGGAAGATGCTAAAACAGCAGTGAACAACAAGTTCCAACATTACTTATTGGTGTTGTTAAAAGGCATCTAACATACATGAATGTACACGCCACACAAACAAAAACATGTACACATGAAGCCCAGTTGCACTGCTATTACGTCATGCTAACTGAATGCAAAGCTGCGAGGTTGTTTCTTTTACATAACCACTCGCTCTCTCTCTCTCCCTCTTCACTGTCCCCATTCACTCAACCTCTCAAATCATGAGTAATTTTACTGAAATACATTCTTTTGTCATGTGATTTCCCCATTTCTATCATTTAGTCACAGATCCCAGCATATTGATTGTTAGATCAAATCGCCTCCAAAATACAAAAGTATGAAGACTAATATTCTACCAGCACTGATTAAACGGGCAAAAAAGGTTACACAACAGCAGAAGACAGACACATCTACAGTTTTTCAGAGGGTTTAAACTGAACACTGTTCTTCAGATCATTCTGTGTCTTGTGTAAATCTATGTAATATACATCTAAGCACATGCTTAGTGAGAGCAGGGTCTTAGGGGAGAGCTTTGAACATTAAGAGGCTCAGCGCTCTTACGTTCTCATTTAGAGGTGAGTACCAGAGGTGACATTTCATAAGACGGCAAAACAAAAACAAAGCTGTACGATGGGAATCTGGATTGAAGTAGAATTGACTGTAGAGGAATTTTATTACTGATGAAAGCGACAACTTAAAAAGCAGTAAAAAATGTAAACCAAAAAATAAATATTCACAAATAAAAAAAAGATTTATATATTTTATTATATATTACATTTCATTACATTTTGTGAATTTTGAATAGTGTGGTGCGGGAATGATGTCAGAACCTGGAAGACCAATTCACCGCTGGTTCCTTCGAGATTTTCCTATGGGGTTTTATAATGGGGTTTTTCAATTTATGAGTAAAATAAGGTGTGGTAAACATTATTTTTCTTTTCCTCTACAACGTAAACTGAACACACTCACAGCCCAAACTGTTTTATCTAGTTACTTATACTGAAAAGCAGTTACGTTAGAACAAAATGTGAAGGTACAGTCTAGTTATGTTTACCACAGGCTTAATTTTACTCCGAAATGGAGAAGAAAAAAAAAACAAATCCCCATAGGAAAATCTCGAGGGAACCAGCAGCGAATTAGTCTTCTGGGTTCTGACGTCAAACCATCAAGTCACGCACCGATTTTATCAGTCCAGTGTTTTACTTGGGCAACCTTTTTTTTGGCTGTAGGAAATAAAAAATATATTAAATATACACAACTAAATTATAATACAAAATGAAAATAATAAAAAATATTTTGGTATATTATTGTACAGACACATTCCCAATTTGAGATTGAGTATGATGCAATTTCTTCTAAAACAAATGCCCCACCAAAATGAACCGAAAATGAAAACTAAAATAAAAACCCAAACAGAGAAAGATTAATTTATATTAACTAAATATTAATTTAGATAAACGAAGACAACAATATTTACTTTAAGGGTGTGTTCACACTTGTAGTTCGGTTTGCTTGGTTCGTCTGGTCCAGATAAAAACAAAAAACAATTAGTCCTAGTCTGCTTAGCATTTATATTGGCATTTTTAACACTGATCCTTAAGATACAGAAACTAAAGGCATAGGGATATGTTTACAACCTGATTGGTCGGCTTCTACGTATATTTCACGACAGAACTTACTGAACATACAAAACAATGCTGTGTTCTGGGCTAAATGTGCTCACTGTGTGTGCGTAGCCTACAAGTGATGGGATTCTGACCAGCTGAGAACTCGTGAAGAGCTTAAAGTAAAGGAGTCAAAACAGCATCAGGAATCCCTCCATCACACACACACACACACACACACACACACACGCAGATCTGCTGCGAGGAGACGTGGTTCTGATGCCTGTACCAAACTGTAATGGGCAACATCACAACTATGGTATTTTGTATAAAACTATAAATCAGGTATGCTTGAGCATTCTGTCCTTTTAATATTAAATATGCATTCATATTTCATTTGAACCGCACCAGAGTTGGTTTGGAAGCGGATTGAGACCCATCTTTTCAGCGGTCTCGTCTCGGTCCGCTTGTTTGGTGCACCAGTGTTCGGATTGCAGCGTTCACACTTATTCAAATGAACCGCACTAACAGAGCAATGGCACCAAGGTTCGTTTTAATCCAACCAAACATGCAGAGTGTGAACTGTGAACACACCCTAAAAAGCAAAAACATGCATTCACTTTCCTTTTACTTACACCTAAATGACATAAAGATTAAATTCAGGAAGCTCAAATTCTCGCTGTTTAATCAGATTGAGATTCCTGCCTCTTAATCAGAGCTGTAGATCTGCTCTACAAACACACATGCTCAGACACACTCCTCACCTGCACACGCTGGACCAGCAGCAGCGACTGGGTGTCATTCTGGTCCGCCTCCAGGATCAGGTCTGTTAGCTTGTGAATGATGACATCCAGGGGACCCTGCTCCTCTAAAGGCTGACTCAGGTCAAGCTGAAGGGAAGGGAAAGGTGAAAGGTCATCATTTACACTCAGAGCAGTGCTGACCAAAGACAAAAGCCAATGATGTTAAATACCATTGCAGTTTAATTCAGATTAACATTACATGTACCGAACAAATGAATGTATACTGTGTCTCCAGGATAGCAATAATAATGCATGGCTGATATATGAAGGTGAATGTGATTTCACCAAGAACATGTTCAGGGATCATCTTTGTGGATACTGGAATAACATTCCAATCAACCAATCAGATTTGAGGGACAAGTTTACAATTGATGTCAAGTTTAGGCTTACAACCAGAGTCAGGTGCTTCTACCTCAGTGTTATTCACCAGTCATTTCCCTCTGATTTTAGGGATAACTCATGGAAAGGGTTAGGTTTAGGGGTTGGGATAGGGTTAGGACTAATTTTCAGACAGGAATGTTGATCCAAGATTAACAAAATATGTTGACACAGGAACATGTCTTGGCATAATCACGGTGACCAACATATGAGTGTGTTTGTATGATTTGAGTTCAAGAAAACCAGCATGGAAAAAAAAGATTAACTGAAGATGGGTCACTGATGCAGTCAGGACTGTAAACTGCATTAAAGCGTCTTCCTCTGGCCCAAATTATATATATGTATAGTGAATTATTACATTGAACAATTCTTATTCGAAACTGGTACTTGTACTTCAAACACTTTTTCCTGTACTGGAATCTTTAATTCCCTTTCTACACCTTCAACAAATCATAATCGCAAAAATGTCCCCTTTACTTAGTGCTAAATTAAACAAGGGGCATGTTTAAAATAAATTTGCACAATAACCCTTACATTTATATAAATAAATAAAACGCTATTTAAGGCTGAGAGCTGTGGGACACAATCTATTTCCTTGTATGGCTGAATGTTTAAACCCATCTGACTGCCCAAAGTGGCTTTATATTTAGTTGTTTTTTTCCCCTTCCAGTGTTTCCAGCACGGATCGTCCCCCGAGTGGTCGGATGTCGATGTCAAGAGCGGCTCCAGACTACACAGACCTCAAATCCCAAGGTGCTGATGTGCTGACAAACCTGTTCTAGCTCTGATAATCTCATGCTTACTGTACACGGATAGGCCGTTCCACTGCAAGCCCATATGTGGACAGTGGAAACACCACTGACAGCCTACTGTTGTGTGTTTGTTTCAGCTAGTAAGCAAGGTACAACAACCCCAAATCTCTCTGTCAAACAGTTTGTTGGCTAAACAGCAGCTCCTCCCTCACGCTAAAGGGCCCATAAAGTAACAGGAGACAGATTACTAATATACAATACTACATTGAAGACTTGGATAATACTTTATGAAAGAAAATCACTACAGTGATATAACCAGAACAGATTAGTTCCTACAAGTATTTCATCATAATTGTATCAGGAAATCTAATCTCATGTATTGCACTCTACAGTTTACAGCACAGTGCATTTTACGTTTGAGAGCAAAGCTTTATTAGAGGAAACAATACAACATTCATATAATATAACTAAAGAGTTTTGTTCATAACACATCAAACACTACAGAACTTCTATAACCAACAATATAGTACAGCAAGTAAAAAAAATACATTATTAATAATAATAATCATCAGCCGTTTCAGGGGTTTTCAAACTTTTTGATGTCACAAATCCCCCGCCACCCCCCACAAGGGACCCCTCCCTAAAATATAAAAGCAGCTGTATAATCTGGTCTATATAAACCAATTATACAGTGAAAAATACTAAAAACATAAAATAACATAATATAATAAATGTATGTGTGTGTGTGTGTGTGTGTGTGTGTGTGTGTGTGTGTGTGTGTGTGTGTGTGTGTGTGTGTGTGTGTGTGTGTGTGTGTGTGTGTGTGTGTGTGTGTGTGTGTGTGTGTGTGTGTGTGTGTGTGTGTAAACATACATACATACATACATATTATATTCACACATATACATACACATACACATACTGAATGATGCTTAGCAGTGTCAAATCCCGCCTTGCTTTAGTAGGAAATACTTCTTAGCAAACTTTTAGCCATACCATAATGGTGTCGACTTGTATCGAACCTGAGTGCAAGACTTCAGAGTAATGTTTAAAAGGTGAGTTACTGGTTTCCAGTAAAGGATTCAGTGCGTTGTAGGCAGCGGATAAAGGCTGTAAAGAATCGTATAGAGAACGACATGATGGAAAAACTGATAAACCTCAGTGTTTGTAGTCAACATTTCAAACTGATGACCACAAACACAGTGTTTTAGGTCAAAAGGAGGGGAAACACTGAAAGAAACTGACGTTCTGTCAGATCTGCTCATCCCCCCGAAGCAAAACGCCGTCATGTACAGGTAAGAAAGCTGTTGCCATTGTCGACTCTGTAAACAGCCATGTTTAAACAACTACACAAAGTATGATACGATTTTCAGTGATAAACCTTCCCTTACAATACCTGTTCTGTTAATAACCCTCTGTCGGACATTTGCTGACAAATAAATGTGAATTTCTCGGTCCATGTAACACAGAGAACGAGTAAACATTGTTTATTAACATATAATACCGACCGACACTAACAATACAAAGGTTACGCTTTAACTGCGTCTTCATCTTTGCCTTCAATTGTTTTAGTTTAGTCATCTAATTTTCCTCACAAAAACAAGTCATGTTATTCATGATGCAGAGAGCCACTTCCTTTTCTTCATGCGTGTCTGTACAGAGACACGACCAATCAGTTATTCATGTACTTTAAGCCAACTGAGACACAAGTAACTAAACTCTGATGTCTGTCTGCCTGCTCCTCACGGCACAACATGACCTGTGACGTCTGTGTCTGCTTTAAAATGCCTTTCCATGCAAGCATATAACCAATTTGACTAAAGAATCTGTCTATCTGTCATTACTAAAACATACTGAGAGCTCATGACAGAAATGAGCAGGCAGAGGTCAGACACTGACCCAGTCCTGCACCGATGACTCATGCCCACAGATGCTGGCGGAGGGAGACATGCGCAACGAGGACTCAAAGATGAATTTATCTGAGTCCAGGAAGGTTCTGAAGCTGTCGTTCAGAGTTAAAATCATCAGGACACGAGCTGATTAGAAGCAGCAGCCGCTTTGAAAGTAAGGCAAATCTAGCGTTATTTGTAGGGCTGCACAATATATCGAAATTATGGAAATATCGCAAATGTATATCTCGTGATATGCATATCGCAACGGCTTGCAATAACTGGGGTCATGAACAAAAGACAAAGAGAAAATCACTCACTTTTGTAGCTTTAATAAGAATCAGTATATACTTAATTCATACAGTGCAAACTAAGCAGTGTTTTATTTTTACATTTGATTATTCAGTTTCTGTTGTTAAATAACCCAATTGTAGGCCTACCTGAAACCCTAAACCCTGTGGTTTACACTTTTATGGTTTACATGTTAAAATAACACTTCTTATGCTACAGTAAAACACTGACGTTCACTTTCAGAAGTTGTAGGGATGTTTTCTTGTCACAAAAAGAATGTGAAACACGTATGTAGGTTATATAATTTTAAATATATTTTTTAAAGATAATTTAAGTTAATTTTACACACTTTAAGCATTATCGTTTCGCATTATTGAGTTATCGCATATCGCATTTTTCCTCAATATCGTGCAGCCCTAGTTATTTGCTATTATTGCCATAACATTAGCATAAAAATGCGTACAACTATCGACAAGATTTTACAAAGGCTCTTTTACTCACAAAAGTCGGTAACAATTTATTTTAGTGTCTTTGTTACATATGTTACATGTACTTACCATAGTAATAACAGTAAATTATGCATAATTACATGCAAATAGCCCTCAACCAAACCATAATCCTATAGTAAGTACATGTAGTTAATTAATATTACACAGTACTTAAATATAATTACACTGTAACAATGACACCTTAAAATAAAGTGTAACGCCAAAGTCTAAGATGTTTAAAGGGATAGTTTACACAAAAATGAAAATTCTGTCATAATTTACTTTATCCTCATATAATCTCAAACCCATTACTTCCATTCATCTATGAAACACATCTATAAGACAAAAAATTAAGATATTTTTATGAAAGATTGCTATCCCTCCACCAAAATGTTTAGTTTAATTTAGAATGGTAGAGCGTATCAAAAATGGGCTGTGTCCGAAATCGCCCCCATACCCTTAAATAGGGCACTATTTGAGGGGACAGCCATTTGTTGTGGTGTCCGAAACCAGAGGATGTTATCGAGTGCACTCATTCAATCCCATAATGCACCGCAATAACGAGTGTACAACCGATGTACGCTCAACGGCTAGAGAATACCCATAATGCATTGTGAGGGCCGAGCCGAATTAATCATAATGGATTTGGAACTTTAGAATTTTTGAGTGAACTCTCCCTTTAAAAGGAACACGCGACTTTTTGGGACTTTAGCTTATTCACCGTATCCCCCAGAGTTAGATAAGTCCATACATACCCTTCTCATCTCCGTGCGTGCCGTAACTCTGTCTGACACACCCACCGCTAGCCTAGCTTAGCACAAAGACTGGAGGTAAATGGCTCCAGCTAGCATACTGCTCCCAATAAGTGACAAAATAACGCCAACATCTTCCTATTTACATGTTGTGATTTGTATAGTCACAGCGTGTACAAATAACAAGGTCACATGAGACACAGCCATCTTCTAACTGTATACATACTGGGAACTATATTCACAGAAGGCGAAGCACTGCTTCTTGGGCGGAGTGATTTGCTCATGTGTAAATAGGAAAATGTTGGCGTTATTTTGTCACTTATTGGGAGCAGTATGCTAGCTGGAGCCATTCACCTCCAGTCTCTGTGCTAAGCTAGGCTAGCGGTGGGTGCGTCAGAGAGTTACGGCACGCACAGAGATGAAAAGGGTATGTATGGACTTATCTTAGTGCTGGGCGGTTTACCGGTTCATACCGAATACCGGTGTTTATTTTTGTTACGATATGAATTTTTAATATACCGCAATACCGGTGTATGTCGCTTTAATCGGAACGCGGCGCTGCGCGACACAGTCTCACCCCTCATTTACAACACACGTCTGCGGCGCATTACAGCTGCGACAAGGTTTTATTCCGTCCTCCACGCGGTGCTTTAAAATAGACTAGGCGCCTATATTTAGCGAAGCGGCGCGGAGAGCCGCTTCTGGGAAGCTTCGATCTGAAACACAAGCATTGACTAGAATGGGCACGAGACGTGTGGGGGTGAGAGTGTCTTTTTTCTCGCGGCGCGCGTGTTTTTATACTGTATTAACGTATCTGAAGTAAACTGACGGTCTTTAGAAAAGTTTCTTTGTTATTACGATTGAATCTTTCTTTATCTTTCCTGATAAAGCAGTGTTTATGAGCGTTGCTGCTTTGTGTACAGCCGTTACCGGGGAAACCACTGTTTCTGCCGCTCCTAAAGCGCGTCCTGCTGGCACCTCTTTGTAAACAGCCTTGCAAACCTGTATTATTAATATTAGTGTGGATTTTTTCTATAATATTCACTCATGACAATAAAATAGGGCATTATAAGTAAATCTACTGCAGTATTTCCTCTCTCACTCAGTAGAAAATGTGGTTAACACCCATCATGCTTGAAAAAAAAAAAAAAAAAAAAACGGTAAAAACCGCGAAACCGGTATAATTTAGAAAAAAACAGTGATGTTGATTTTTGGTCAAACCGCCCAGCACTAACTTATCTAACTCTGGGGGATACGGTGAATAAGCTAAAGTCCCAAAAAGTCGGCGTTCCTTTAATGGAAAGTTGTTTCGGAGGCAGAGCAAGTTAGTACATTGCGATAAAACATTACAAAGTTTTCATTACAAATTCATTATTGTTTTGGAATAATGTGTGCACTGATGAATGTATATTATGATAAGTAGAATAAATTTTGATTTAAATAAACATTCATCCACATCTACATCAAATAATCCATTTGCGGAACCAAAAATACCACTCTTGAATAGAAGAAAGCAGCAGAGGCAGCGGTTGATGCCATCACTCTTTAATCTTCTCTCATTCATGAAATATTGAAACTCTTCCCAGCCAGAGCTCATGTTTGATAGATCCATTTTAGAAAATAAGCAGGGAATTAGAATAAAAGCTCACTGAGAGGAGAGATAAGTACCCTAGAGTCTGTATCTCTGGGTATAAAAAGGAGCACATAAAGATGACGAGATGAAAACGATGGGCTTGACTCACATTATGCCCGAACAAATGCGTCAATCAAAGGAAAAAAACTGACCAAGAGGCTTCTTCACAGACCAACGCACTTGAGAGGAACAGGAAATGTTCTTCATCCTAATGGAGCCTCACAGCCTCAAAGTAGGAGAATTAAACATGAATCATGGAGCATTTAGAGAGGAAATGAGCCTGATGAAGTCATGGTCTAGGGTTAATGTGGTTGAATGTATTACTGGATTACATAGACTTAACATGATTGGATGACAACTAGTCTGAAGATGAACAGAACAAAGAAAGTGAGACGACCAACATTATTACAAAGACAATGTCCACTGACAGAATTTAAATTTTTACATGAACTATCCCTTTAAGAAAAGTGAATGGAAGGTCATCAAAAGTACGTATCTTCAAGTTTGTGTGTGTGCGTGCGTGTGGTAAAGCAATACCAAGGAACATGAACTGGGCTATTTATTCACCAGAGACTCCCTGCCTTTGTTTTTCCCACACTTAAATAAAAAAAACGTGAGGTCGGCCTGAAGGGACTACTCAGTTTTTAGATATTCGCATGGAGTGATGTGACCCCCTGATTACTGTGAATGTCAAACACACATGAAAAGTGACGACATTGCTAAGAGCATGCAAGGCCAAATATGACAACGCTTCAAAACGGGCAACTACATTTTTATAATGCTAGAGTGTTCTGGGTGGCTGCTAAGTGGTCACTTACTGTACAAGTCTATAATATTCCAGTTCCAACAACAGTTTATTGTGTTGTTTCCAGAAGATATTACTGAGAACTCTGTGGAGGAACTATCTACATAATATGTAGGGCTGGGTATCGATTCAGATGTTACAATTCGATTCGATTTTCGATTTCGATTCCACTCAATGAATATAGATTTAATACAAATCCTATATTTATAAAAAAAAAGAAAAAAAGAACAGTGAACGTAAGTTTACAAGTGGTTAATTAATAAAAAGAAATTAAGAGCTACAAACCTGTACATTAAACTTTTTTATTTTAGGTACACTTGTGTACATTAATACAGAACCCAACTCTATATTTCAAATGCATACAATGAATAGACAGGATTTTGATGCAAGATGAAAAATTGATGCTGAAAATTGGACAAGTCAGAACAGTCGCATGCCTTGATCAAACAGATTAACAATCCTCACATAAACCCATTAAAAAAAATTAACACTATCATGTAACACTAGCCAAAGGATGACAAAAATTAACAGATGCTGTGTTAATTGCGTTAACAGCCCAAATTTGTTTATTTCATATAAAATCACAGCATTTTGCGTCATATAATTGCGTAGACTTGACATCGCGATTGCGATATGATTAATCGTGCAGCACTAGTTGAGGTTATTTTATGATTAAGATAAAACAAACAAAATCTAACAGCATTATCTATAAAATGGAGTTTTGCAAGCCTATGAACAGTGGAGGAAAACTAATACTGGCTTTTGGGTAATAGATAAATAAATATGGGAAAAAAAATCGATTGATGGCGTTTGAGAATCGATTTTGAATCGACCACATTTTCAATAACGATTAATCGAAAAACCGATCTTTTTGCCCAGCCCTAATAATATGTCAGTGTAAGTAATGATCTGGAAACACATCTCTCTCTCTCTGCACTCGAGGTTAAAGGCACAAAATTTTTAGATTATCCAAAAAACACTAGAACAAAGTTGTTGACTTGTGTACTTCCATTATCCCAAATGTTTCTAACAATGTTTAAATAAAGAAAAATCTGCTATTTTAGCCAGTGTAACGCCCCTCTTCGTTGCGTCATATCCGCGTTACGCTCGATTTCCATCAAATAAACTGTCCTGTGTGAGTAGTAATTCAGAACTTTATTCTTTTTTATTTGAATGAAATGAAATAATGTCAATTTAAGTGATCAAATTTAACGAACAAAGTTCAAGATCAGTGAAGGAGGAGGCAAACGTTAAACTTAATTTTAATCGTAAAATAAACATAAGCAACAAAACGAAACGAAAGGAGCGGCAGCGCCTGACTGCGTCATATAAGCATAAGCAAGTTATTTCGGACAAAATCAGTTAATTTCGGGAGTTCGAAAAAACTTGCCAAAGCAAATTTTCTGGGAAAATTTGCTCAGACTGGTAAACAACCATTGGTCGGTCCATGGTGATTATGTAATGAGTAGGTGTGGCTCTGTGGCTCCGCCTTCTTTGACGTGAAAGTCTTCTTCTGTTCATTTCTTCTGTTCAGTTCGTTGAGGTCAGATGCGAGTAAAAACATGAGCACACTGGAGAGCTGCTTTATAGTAAAAACTGAAGTTATTCTAATAATTGATAAAGTAATTTTAATTGACAAAGTTTTTTTCATGTTTAACACTCCAAAGCTACTTGCTTTAAAGCAATATATTGTATAAAGTGCTATATAAATCAATCACTATGATCGATCTTCATATTTGAAATATAAAGTTCATATTCCTTGTGGTCACTTGCTGAAAGACGGTTGGTAGATGTTTTACTGGCAAGGATTCTGCTGTCTCATTGTGAAAGGAAAGCTTTCCAGGCCTTGGCTTTGTTGAATGTTCAAATGTTAACATTAGCATGCTTAGTCCAAACCAATGAGAACAATTTGAGCTTTACTATCAAAACAGTCTCTCTAATGAAAACAAGCTAACTATACTTTCCGCTTTCAATAATAAACTGAATAGAAAACGAGACAGAAATATTTTGTGTTTAGCACTTTTCAGTGCTAAACACCAGCTCAATCTCCTAGGAATCAGGAATGGAGCCTTAGCCAGTAAGATCATCAACAGGCCCAGACCATTTCATTCACATATTCAGTTCATCTGTCCACTGTAATGCGCAAACAACTGCATACTCAACACATCTTTCTAATTCCACGGTAAACTACTACCAAACTTTCTACTTATAAAGACCTACAATAAACGCAGATGTTGTTCAGGATTGGTATATGCCAGAAGCCACAAGTTATTTTTAATATTTTTTAAAAGGTGCAGTACGCGATTTCTGAGAAATGCTGTTGAAAGTGGATCAGACCGAGCACCAACACACACTTATAGCCAATCAGATGTAAGGTGCCGGCGCTGTTTATGAGCATGTTTATGAGTTTGGGGGCGGAGCTATCAGCTATCAGCTTCTCAGAAATCGCTTACTGCACCTTTAATAGCTCATCTTCTTTTTCAGCGGCCTTGGTTCTGGAAGTATTTTTCCTATACAGATTTTTAAAAAGTTTTCATTAAAGCATTATAAGCCAACTAGCCAGCTATGAGTTGAATCACAACATTACAAATTTACAGAGCGACCTCTGACCCGACGTGACACAGTAGGATGTAGGAGTAGCGTAAGCTTAGACGTCTCTGACGGTTCAAACTGTACGACTGGAAAAACTGGAAGAACTGGAAGAGAGAGCTACTCTGAGAGAACAAAGGAAATTAACATTTGAACTCACTCTTGTGCACTATCGAGACTAAAGTCTCACCTCCGAATCATCCTAATCTACATTTCTTCCCTTCATTTCTTCGTAGGTGGTCACTGTTTGAAATTACACACATTAAATAAATATCTGAAAATTTATTTTGTTAAGAGGAGATCCACTTACCTGTACAACATCTATCCCTCTTTTCCTGAAAGAAAAAAAGAAAAAAGAAAAAAAAGTTATTTTTTAGCTCATGCCACAGGTTGACAACAAAAAAAGATTTATTAATTTTTTTTTTTTAAATTCAAGATACAATCATAACGATTACATTCTGACATGAAAAAAAATAAAACCTGGATAAAAATATCTGTTGCCTAGAAACAGAGTTGAGAGAGAAACCCTGACTGGGAATCAACACTACGGAAGTCAGAGCGATCAACCTGATGCGCTGTCAGAAAATGTCTACTTTTAAACAGCGCACAACAAGGAACGACTGTCACAAAGCAAGCGCTAGTCAAATGTTAGAATTTACCCCAGTGTTTCTGTAAAACAACAGGACAAGCTGACACACAAGAATAGGTTTGCTCAGTTTTCGAGCGATCATATTTTGCACTAAAGTTAAATATGTGCTGCATTTTACTTATGCTTTGTTGTGAGATCCTGAAATTGGATCCTGATAGAGGATCTGAAAATAAAGCATGTTGATGGGGAAGCCCTTTGGATGATTTTAAGGGGTCATTAAAGTCGACATGAACCTGAAGTTGCAAAAGCCTTTTCTTCATTATTGTGACTTATTCTGATTCTCGCACAAGAAAAACAAATGTAGGGCGGGACTTGATTTTGTCCATTGGGAATTGATAGGATCATTGGATTGCTATTGGTTGATCTCATGTGAGTGACTGGTTGCCCCGCCCTCACGCCAGTAAACACATCATACGAGAAGATATAAAAGATTATGAGGGCACATGAAATTTAACAACAACAAAAAATGTTGTGCACATACAAAATAATTTATAATAAATACTAAAATATTCCATAAAAATATGAATTGTCAATTTTGATTTCATAGTGA